>NC_084486.1:84239026-86739026 GCF_030035675.1 Rhineura floridana
TATGACACCACCTTACTTACTTCAAACCAGTAGCAGATGGCATGGTGGGGCAGTGGTGCTCACATATCTCTGGTTGGTCAAATAGCTGTTGCTTACCAAGAGTTAGAGGGGTAGTGGCTATACCAGTACATTTGCACTGCCCTGACTTCACCACCTTCTCTACATCCCTGGAAGCAGCAGTAATGCGAGTGACCAGAGGGTCAGGGCGAGTGTCGCCATCCCACCACGCTGTCCGCTACTGCTTGAACTTCCTCTTCAAAACCTACTTTTACTGTGAAGCATTTGGCACAACTCCCTTTCCCATGCCTTCCCCAACTGGTGCTGTCCAGATGTTTTAGACTACAACTTCCATCAGTCCCAGCAGGCCAATAGTCAGGGATGATGGGAGCTGCAATCCAGCAACATCTGGAGGACAATAGGCTAGAGGAGGCTGTTCTACTGCAATCAAGACCAAGTGCACATGAATGAAATATTGCACATGCTTTTCCTATTTACCCCTGCCTCCCTTTCTCCTGTTGCTCCCCTGTGCCAAAGTTTGGATTGCAAGTAAGGACATGTCTTCTATTGTGGCATGCACATTGATGGTGTTATATAATTAGATCTTTTCTCTAACGATGGTTCTTTTGGAACGTATTCACTGAAGGCCAATAAACTCTAAGTTTCAGCAGAGCAAGAGATACAAATATATGCCACTTGGGATTTATTTGTAGCTGAATTGGGAATAGCAAAGCATCCAATGCTACCTACAAAGAATCTGCACAGCGTTTGAATTCTGGGTTGTTTGTTTAAACATCTGTGTCAAGAACGTATGGCCTGTGCCAATGCAAGCTGTAACGTATCTTGTTCCCTGTTAAAACAACCTTTGAGTATTGCTCTAGCTCCCGGGGCTTGAAAGGCAGATTAGCAGTTCTAGTCTTTTCACAACTCCCAGTTGCCCTTAGTTTTGGAATGTTGATCTTGCACCCCACTCCCTAATTTTATTTTGTCAACATGGAGATGGGGAGAGTCAAAGTATGCATAGAAAGAAACAACGATTTAAAACCTGATGTATCAGCATCTCGATTCCTTGGCTACCAGCAAGATAAATTCCAAATGCTTTGTTCTCCAAAACAGAGCAATAATGATGCTATTTCTCTTCCCAAAACTCCTGAGATTATGGTACTTACCCTAGACTTGTCCAGAGGTTGTCATTCTCATCAGTCACTGTGATCCCATTAATCAATTCCCTAAATGCAGGACACAGACATGTGATCTCTGACATCATGACAATCTGCTGAACTTTGGAATGCCCACACTTCCAAGCCCATCATCTCAAGCATATTACTTCTTTTCCTCTGCACAACAAGATCCCTGCTTAGGTCAGGACATTCAGCCTTCATTCTCCTGATCCCCAGAGCAAATCACTGAAGGGGATATCCCCAAAGATACAGTCAAAGAGAACAGAGGGGCTCAGATACACGAATCTTCAACTCCAACTCTAAGACTCTACATGTGCAAACAGTGGGCACTGACCACCTCTGTGGCTCTCTTTTATGTCATAAAATTATGAAATATTAGGGGTGGGGCTGGAACAGCAAAATGGCCAAGATCTGCAATCTCATGATAACATTGAGCAAGCATCTTGAGATAACCGGGGGGGGGGAGAGATTAGAGAGAGAACATTATAGGGTTGGTTGAAGGAAGATCAGAATCTATTGGCACAGCTCTGGTTGATTTGCAGAAGATCAGCAAGTGACTCCCAGCTGTAAACAGCAACCAATACCCTGCACCCTTCTTAATTAAGTTGCTGAACTGAAGAAAGCTTAAGGTGAAAACCTAGAATGGGTGTGTGAGAAAGGAATGAGCTCAGTTTGGGTAGTGAAAGCAAGTTCTTGGGCCAAGCATGGACTCAGAACTACTCTGTTCACTAATTCTAAGTGTACATTCACCCCTTAAACCTCCATTTGCACCTGGGATCTGGTTTGTGGACCTTGGGATTCTAGTATAAAAACAGATCCTGCAAGCCTGCCTGCCTACTCTATTGGGCAAGGATGGGCAACCAGCAGTCTGGCCTAATTTCAAAAGCCACCTGTAAGTGATCAGTTCAGATCTCTGCCAAGAGTGATTTGTCCATCTGTCAACTTGCTTCTTTGAGAAGGCAAATGCTATTTTAGGCTGCATTAACAGAAGTATAGTTTCCAAATCACATGAAGTATTAGTTCCCCTCTATTCAGCACTAGTTAGGCCTCATCTTGAATACTGTGTCCAGTTCTGGTATCTGCACTTCAAGAAGGATGCAGACAAACTGGAACAGGTTCAGAGGAGGGCAACAAGGATGATCACAGGACTGGAACCAAGCCCTATGAGGAGAGACTGAAAGAACTGGGCATGTTTAGCCTGAAGAAGACTGAGGGAAAATATGATAGCACTCTTCAAGTACATGAAAGGTTGTCACATAGAGGAGGGCCGGGATCTCTTCTCCATCATCCCAGAATGCAGGACATGGAATAATGGGCTCAAGTTGCAGGAAGCTAGATTTCGACTGGACATCAGGAAAAACTTCCTAACTGTTAGAGCCATACGACAATGGAATCAATTACCTAGAGAGATAGTGGGCTCTCTGACACTGGAGGCATTCAAGAGGCAGCTGGACAGCCATCTGTCGGGAATGCTTTGATTTGGATTGAGCAGGGGGTTGGACTTGATGGCCTTATAGGCCCCTTCCAACTCTACTATTCCATGATTTTATGAGATGGGAAGAAGGAGTGTGTGGTAGAAAGAAAGAGTGAAAAAGCCCACTTTTGGCTTTGCACCCCCTCCAGCATGCCCACCAACTGCTCCTAAAGGAATATGGCTCTCAACAAGAAGAAAGGGTTACTTGACCGTGCTGTAGGGCACCCTCTGTAGTTGCATAGAATCCCTCATCCTTACTCTTCCAGCACCCTGTGACTCCTTCCAACCACTTGGCTTGTTTTTGTGTTGATTCCCTACCCCCACCCCCAGAGTCAATTTTTCACCAGTGAATTAATCAAAAGAAATTTGTTCACAAAATGCTGCAGGGTCTCATGGCAATGTACACTTTAAATCAAAGAACTCTATTAAATCCCTTGCAGGACACTGTGCTTCATCAGCATGAGGAATATTATACATCCCACAAGGTGACTCAGCATCTGAAACCAGCTTTATGGTGCACTGCTGCCTCCTAGTGGGCTTTGCTAAGAAAATAAAACTGCAAGAATCAATTTCCATAATATATCAATTTCCTCTTCTGAATATTAATATGGAAGTTGGAAACACATCTGGGGAACTAAAAGAGTACTTTCTACTACTGCAGTTAACTCCTCCTTTACATACACACACACACACACACACACACACACACACACACACACACACACACACACACACACACACACACACACACACACACACACACACACACACACACACACACACACACACACACACACACACACACACACACACACACACACACACACACACACACACACACACACACACACACACACACACACACACACACACACACACACACACACACACACACACACACACACACACACACACACACACACACACACACACACACACACACACACACACACACACACACACACACACACACACACACACACACACACACACACACACACACACACACACACACACACACACACACACACACACACACACACACACACACACACACACACACACACACACACACACACACACACACACACACAGTTACAAGCCTGGACAAGAATACTATATATGATATTCTTATTTAAATAGAGCATTCACTGCAGCATTTGCTGGCTTGAAGACAAAATTGGTTAACACAAGCCACAGAAGACATCTTGTAACTAGTTTCTGACTCAAAAAGAAGGTGGTATCTCAGGAAGAATATTGACTGAAAGCACGAAGCATTTCCTTTTCAAACCCTTACCAATATCATCTATTTTTCCACCCATAACTGGGAGTCACAGCTTGATTAGATATAGCTAAGCTCAAACCAGAGCAGCTAGAGAGAGGCGCACTCTAATCAGAAGTATTCCCTACTGCATCATCAGAGATCTTGTTGGAATGAAAATCTACCCTGTAGTACTACCACCAATTTAGCAGGAGCTGCTTGGAAGGTAAAACAGGAGTAGCAGTATAAGTGGGGCAAAAGTGGCACAGTGCAGAACAGCAGTGTAACGTTTACAGGCTGTGCCATATAAGCTTCAGTGCTTGTGATTCACTCTTTTGGGAATGGGGGCTATGTCTTGCTGAAAGCACATCCCTCCCCCATAAAAGAGATTTCTGCATATATGCAAAGATCCATCTAAGCATGTGCAAGAGATTGTGGTTGGGGGATTGGTTACACTTTCATTAATATTCACTGTGCATGCACGAGCACTATTATAGGTATACATGCAGTAAAATCAACTGTGCATCATCAGAAAGTATGGTCAAGTGGTGTACACCTTGGTGGTACCACTTCAGTACAGTGAGCCTAGGCAGTGCGGCACATTACAGCAGTAGCTTTGAGGCAGGCAGCCTTGCCCTGTGGCATGGGGATTGCATTTGGCAACAATCAGGGAAGCTTTTAAAGAGCAAGGAGGCATATGTTACACAGCTGATCTTTGAATCTGCCTTTGGAATTGTTTTTAGGATGGCTCTTCCAAGCACCTTTAGCAACAGCAGCTCTAATACAATCGTTACTGTGTGCCCATTTTATTTTTGCAGACAGAGGGAGCAGGAGGCTTTATTAATTTATTATTTGGTTTATATCCCACCCTTCCTCCTAGCAGAAGCCTTGGGCTATAGAGCATGTTCTAGTGCCAGATAGGAACCAGGAAGGAGCTCACTGCTCAAAATGGATTCTGGGTAGTGGTGGTTATGGGGAGAAATAGATTACCCCCCTTCCTCTGTGGCATACTACACAGTCATTAAAAATCCCAACACAAATGCATTAATAGCAGTAACCAGAATTGAATTTTAATTTTCTCCTCCTGATTCAGTAGTTACATTCTTATTTGGGAAGAAGATTTAACAAGTGCCATTCATACTCTTAAGACTTGACTATTGCATGCATGGGGCCTGCCATATGAAGGCCGTGGTTCCCCCCCCCCCATCCATCATTGTATTTTTTGTTTCCAGGCAGTTCAGTCCCAACTGTTCCGTGCTGTGTTTCACATGTCTTAATTAAGTTACTATTTTTACCCTTGTCACCGAGGGTGGGTGTTTAAGTCCTATTGAAATGGCAATTAAATTCATTGCAAATCAAGTTCTTTCCCTTTAATCGTCATCGCTTGCACTTAAAAAGGAAAGGCAATCATGGAGAACATTTGATTTATATTTTGTATAACCAGAGTATAATAATTACATCATCATATGTAATAAAAAGGGCAATGAGGTCAACCCCAGAACAGATTTTTTCCTCGTTTGTCTCTGAACCACTGATGACCCAATTACCCTACTGACCCAGTCCTTATCTTATATAGATTAGGTAATAACTTAATATTGTACCTAACTCTGGCTTGTGTTATCATATTAACATCTGATAAATGTTGATTCTTTGTTTTTAATTATGAATATCACATGTTTTGTAATGAAGGGAGTAAGCAAGCAAAAGAGCATTAGAGGATAGGGAACTATTGGTTGGGAAGCTGTGAACAGCAAGAACAAAATGGTGGTAGTCCTGGATTTTTCATATATTGATTAGAACTAACCAGCCAAATCCACAACACCACCTGCCATTGTTCAGCATTTGCTTTTAAGGATGCATCTAGAGTCTAGACCATCACTTTTGTTGCATTTGTGTCTGGGTGCTAACCTCCATGCATATTCTATATATGTGTATGCTTCTTCCTCCAGGGAGTGTGGTTTATGTTTTTGGCTTTTGTTCTTTTAAATAAATGCTGAAACTGTATCCATATACAGAGCTCAAAAATCTAACTTAGTTTGCAGAAAGAGTGCAAAGCAGAAGGCAGGAAAGGACCTTGAGATGAGACTTCAAAGAAGCTGGGTTGCGAGATCATGAAATAGTCAAGCTGAGCTTCTGCTAAGAGAAGTTTGACAAGATTAACCAGATGAACTGACAATAAGTGTAATAATGCAAATTTACTGTTTGGGGAAGCAGGAGAAGTCATGGAGGAGCAATGCAAGACTTCTTATTACTGTCTAATCATGCAAAAGTTTGTAGCTCTTTAACGAGTACAGGCTTGTGTTTGAAGGTTAACCCTCTCCACCAAACAATTAGGAAGTGCACTGTAAACAGTCACAAATGTTGCAAGAATAGCATTAGCATATTGCTCACATGTTAGGACATATCCCATGACAAGTTATATGTATCTCAACTTGTACATTTATCAACAACGATCCAGTCAAAGATACTGTCCATCATCTTCTTGACTTAACACTCAATGTGTGTTTAGATACCTAATGTCCCCCATTTTAGAACTAGTGGTTAAAATGGAGATCCAAATCATTTTCCAAGAAGAAAATGCACTTTAGGTTTGTTTATCCCGTTGCCTGTTGTGTTACCAGCAGTGACTTTGGAAAGTCGCTGTGTGAACGAGCAAGTAAGTTATTATTAGGTTTTTTTTGGGGGGGGGGGAGAACCATAGGTGTCCTTATTCCCAGATGCCTTCACTGCTAGGTAAGGCAGACTTCCTCTGTTGAAGCAAAGGCCTGTGCTATGGATCGCGTGCAGAGCATCACATCATTACAGGTTACACCTTCATCCCGCCCTCCTTAAAGGTCACTTGAGTTCTACCTAGAGACTTACTGCTGCCTCATCAAGGGGATGTTCACACAGTTGGCAGCAGCTACAGCTGCAAAGGGGACCCAGCGTGCCACAAGGGATGGGGCTCTCTGTATGGAGATAGATAATGCAGTTAGGAGTAGGACCAGTTTTTTAGAACTCGGGGGGGGGGATTGAGGGAGGACATAGTGCCTATGCTGTTGAAACCATAAGCTTAATGCCAAGAGTTATTCCACTGCCCCAAATTTTTATAATGAATACTCAACTGCTTACAATAATGTTGTACAATAGGTGAAGCCAAAAGGAAAGACAGACATCTCACAGTCAAAATAAGCCGCTTACAGGATGGTGTGCCTTCCCACTATCCCACTCTACAGTTCCCAGGGCTGCAACACAGAAGCACACAATCACTTCCTTAACGCTAAAGATACTGGAGGGAGATGCCAGATTGCTCCCTCATCTGCAGTCCTGCTTCCTCCCTGCGATTAGAAGAACTAAGTATTTTATGACATTACCTTGGTGTAAAGGTTGAGTCCCACAGCGGTTGCCAAGGCAGTGCTGGTAGCAGTGAAATAAGCAACCCCAATTTGCCTGTAATCATCCAAAGGATATGCAAGTTAGGTCCATCAATAGTCCATTTCAGGTCAGAAATTGTGCAGCAGAGGGCTCATTCACACCACCAGTGTCCGCTTATTGTGGCAGATTCATTTACTTGCTTTTACTGTAGAACGTCAGGCTCCTCTTTCAGAACAAGCCTTTGCTTTGTGGATCAGCAGGTTCTACCTGATGTCCCTACAGTGTGGATCTTCAGTAGAGAGCCAGTATGCAAAGAGATCAAGAATCTTTCCTACTCTAGCTCTATGATCCAAGGGAATAAAAAATAGAGATTGACCATGAAGCCAATTGGTGTAGACGGAGTATCAAATTATCCACAAACAGCCACTTTCTCACTTCACCTCAGTATAAGATCCACCATTGTGTACACAGAAGTAAAGCTATGTGTGTGAATAAGCTATGAACACCACACATAGGGGCACTAAGATGGTAGGATGTGTATTCATCTGTATCCTCCCCACCAGCACCAACATGTTCTGTTTACTAGAGCCAGTTCTAGTAAAAGTGCTACGCATCTAACTGATAGAATTACAATGATAAATGGATGCATGGCAAATTGCTTGTATTGTCCGATTCTCCCAGAGGGCATTTCCTGCTGATTTATCCAAGCTATTCCAGCCAATAGAGCAGATCCTAAGTAAAGCCAGGATAACTAACCTGACAACACTTAAAGACTATGCCATCAGGTAACCTTGCACAGGTACTTACTTGAGTGAGATGGGGCTGGCAGCATTGCGGTTGGTGTAGTTCACAATGGCATTAAAAGACTGATTCACCCACTGCCAGAAGACAACAGCTGGAACTGTCCTGTAGGGAAATGAATGAGAGAGAAAAAGATCCAGGTGATTGAATAGTTTTTTATGCATCCATTCAAACAACCCGAAGTGGTACAACTGTCATTATCCCTTTCTCTGGCCCAAAGTGTTCAACTTTATCGGACTTCATTTACATGTAAAAAAAGGTAAAGGTGTCCCCACACTTATAGTGCAAGTCGTTTCCGACTCTTAGAGTGACGTCTTGCAACGTTTACTAGGCAGACCGTATATATGGGGTGGGATTGCCAGTTCCTTCCCCGGCCTTTCTTTACCCCCCAGCGTATGCCGGGTACTCATTTTACCGACCACGGATGGATGGAAGGCTGAGTGGACCTCGACACCTTTTACCGGAGATTCGACTTCCTCCTTCCGTTGGAATCGAACTCCGGCCGTGAGCTGAGCTTCGGCTGCGTTACCGCTGCTTACCACTCTGCGACACGGAGGGTAGCCCTACATGTAACCCTAAGCCAAACCATGACTTGTAGTGAGCGAACAAACATGCAGGTTTCCAGAGAGGAGACCGTAACTGCTTTGCTCCTCCTCCAGATGTTCTGCTGCTTTGCTGCATTGAGCCAAGGCTATATTGTCCTAACAGGGCTATGTGTGTTTGGTGGAAGGAGATTCATACCTGGGTCTCCCGACTGCTGTCTCTCTCTCTCTCTCTCCCCCACACCTCCCCAGATATTGTATTTAAGGCTTGGGCCTGGCAAGAACAGGAGCCAAAGGGTGAGAGGAAAAAGGCTCTCATCCTGCAGCTCTCAGTCGAGGGTGAACAGCTGAGACACAAAATGAAGGACTCACAGATTGATGATCAGGCAACATCTGGAGCTGTGCAAGGGAGAGCACAGATGAGCAGGGCGAATGCCCTGGATAGCTGCCTTTGGGTGGATATAGGGGGAGGGCAGCATTTTGGGGTGCAGCCTTTATTCCAAAGAATAGCAAGAGGAACAGCAGCTGGATTATTGTTAATATTTTTGTACTGAATATATGCTTTTAGTCTTGTCTTTTATATTTTGGTTTAGTATTTATATTGTAATTGTTTGTCATCTGCTTTAAGAATTATTTAAATAGAAAATAGAAAATCTAATCCATCCAGGCTCATGGTGTAGCTCTCTCCAGACAGACAAGCTGTAACCAAGGCTTGTCCTACGGTTTACAGCTCACGGTTTGTCTGGAGAGAACTAATGCAAAAGCCTGGATTCAAACAAGCTAAACCAAATCATGGTTAAGCACAATAGCAGAATAACCAGGGAGGAGCAAAGTGGCCCCAATCTTTTCTTCAGGAATGAACATTTGTTCATTCAACACTAAGTCATGTTTCGCTTTGTGTGCTAACTGGGCCACTGACAAAATTCTCTTTAACAACCTCTTTATAATGCTGAATCCATATATATATTGGAAATAAAAAACTATGATCTCATCATTCATTCTATACTTAATGGAAGCAACTCTTAATGCCACTAGTATAAAAAATTACTATTTAATTTTTTAACACTACTGTTATCTATATGCAAAGCAATTTTAATGGGAAATGCTTTAAAAAAATGGGGATGCCATAGCATCTGATTGTCCTGATGCGCAACCTTCACAAGTGCGACTGGTGGGGACACGAGATAGGGCCTTTTTGGTGGCTGCCCCTAGGCTCTGGAACTCCCTCCCTAGGGAGGCAAGAATGGCCTCCTCTGTGCAGTCTTTCCGCCGACAGCTAAAGACTTTTTCCTTCCAGCAGGCCTTTGGAACTGAAGGTTTTAAGGGTAGTGACTGAAGAGGATGCTGTATGTTATTGTTTTACTTGTATGCTCCTAAACTGGGTTGCAGTATTTTAAGTGTATATCTAATTGGTTTTAACATCTTAATAGTTTAATCCTGTTTTAATGCTGATTTTATATGTTTATATGTTTTATATTTTTATAGGTTCTTAATGATGTGTACCTGTTTTTATCTGGAAGCCGCCTTGAGTTCCAGTTTGGAAACAGGGCGGGGTATAAAGATAATAATAATAATAACCTATACTCTGGACAACCTATACTGTAAGGACAGAACATGGAGAAACTGACTAGTTCCCAATTGGAAAGGGTGTGAGACAGGGGTATATTTTATTACCCTATTTGTTTAATCTATATGCAGAACATATCATACTGAAAGTGGGATTGGACCAAGATGAACGAGGTGTGAAAACTGGAGGAGAAATATCAATTTAAGATATGCAGACGATACCATACTACTTGCAGAAACCAGTAACGATTTGAAACGAATGCTGATGAAAGTTAAAGAAGAAAGCACAAAAGCAGGACTACAGCTGAATGTCAAAAAGACTAAAGTAATGACAATGAAGATTTATATAACTTTAAACTTGACAACGAGTACATATAACTTGTCAAGGATTATCAATACCATGGCACAGTCATTAACCAAAAGGAAGACAGGAGTCAAGGAATTAGAAGGTAGCTAGGATTGGGGAGGGCAGCTATGAGAGAACTAGAAAAAGTCCTGAAATGCAAAGATGTATCACTGAACACTAATGTCAGGATCATTCAGACCATGGTATGCCCGATCTCTATGTATGGATGTGAAAGTTGAACAGTGAAAAAAAGAGAGTAAGAGAAAAATCAACTCATTTGAAATGTGGTGTTGGAGGACAGCCTTGCGGATACCATGAACCGCAAAAAAGACAAATAATTGGATGTTAGAACAAATTAAACCAGAACTGTCACTAGAAGCTAAAATGATGAAACTGAGGTTATTATACTTTGGACACATAATGAAAACACATGGTTCACTAGAAAAGACAATAATGCTGGGGAAAACAGAAGGGAGTAGAAAAAGAGGAAGGCCAAACAAGAGATGGATTGATTCCATAAAGGAAGCCACGGACCTGAACTTACAAGCTCTGAACAGGGTGGTTTATAACAGATGCTATCGTAGGTTGCTGATTCATAGGGTTGCCATAAGTCATAATCAACTTGAAGGCACACAACAACAACAACATATACTGATTTAGTGAATTCAAGGTTACTTTCACTTTTTTTACTACTTCTTTTTTAAAAAGACAGCCAACAACAGGAATCTTAGATTGTACTCTAGAGTACTTATTTTACCCCAAATGAACTATCATGTTAGGTGAACCGTGACTTCCATTAACAGAGAGGTGGTGGGTTTTTTTTGTTTTTGTGTGACAGTGCTCACCAGTTATGGAGTACGGTCACCTCTTTTTTTGCTGCCCATAGCAACCATTTTGTGCGGGCACCAATACTGCTTTTATCAAGATATGAGAACCAGGACCTCCTTTTTAAAAAAAACCAAAAGAGGTAAACATAATTGTTCGCCCAGGTCTAGTAAGCCATCCATCTAAAAGAGGGATAGGAAACCGGTGGCCCTCCAGATGTTGTTGAGATACAGCTTCCTTCATTCCTGATGACTGGCTGTTTTATTAGGGGAGGAGGTTATTTTTATTTATTTTTATTTATTTATTAGATTTTTATACCGCCCCATAGCCGAAGCTCTCTGGGCGGTTCACAACATGTAAACATCCAATACAATTAAAACATTATTAAACAACTAAAAATGCAGAAAAATTATACCAAAAAAACCAAAACATAATTAAACACATAGACGAGCACAAAACTCAATACTAAAATATTAACTGTTAAAAAAGTATTAAACTGGTTAAGATGTAAAGATGTTAAATATTAAATAATTATATATTAAATTCTCCTAGGGAATAACATCATCTGAAACATGATATGGGGGTGATTTCCTCCGCCCTTCCTAAAACCTTAAAGAGCTTCATAGCTGAGCAGAGATTGAAAGCTGTTTTCCCACATCCAAACCCAATAAACTTTCCACACGCAGACTTATCTTCAAATTGTTTCAAGGCCTTTTAACTTTACACAGAACCCTCCATTCCATGGCCTATCTTGACCTTCCATCCTCTCCATCTTTAAATGTTGTGTGCACAATCACATACAGTCATGCCACAAACATCTGCTAAATACTCATTTTGGAGGGCCACAGGTTGCTCATGTCTGACCCAGACATGTTTCATTTTGACCTCTGTTAGGGACCTGGACACATGGAGACATATCATAGGTTTCCAGGATCCAATTCTATGAATTTTGACAAAAAAACACATCAGCCTTATTTTAGACTAGGGATTACTAATGAAATTAAGAGCTATTACCACCAAGTATAAACTGTTTGAATGAATGGCAGAATTGATTAATAAGAAAACATGAAAGACTGAGTTGGCCAAGGGGACTAGCAGTTTCTTTCTCTGATAAATATTAGGCATAGAAATTAATGGAGAGTAGTCTAATTATTAGATTAATATGTAGCCAAATGTTACATATTAAAAGCAGTGAATACAGACCTGCTGTTGTCTGTCAGGTTGAAGTCACTGAAGATGGAATCAGACATGTAATAAATGTGTGGTAGCAATTAAAAAAAAACTTGCCATATGGTGGGTCTATGGAGAGGCAACTATCTCAGGTGGCAAGACCGCACAGTAAGCTAGACTTTACCAGGTCCTCCATTTCTTCAAGCTTTCAAGCACTTGTATATGCATGGCAATTAGATTCAACATATGGTTGGACGTTACAGATGTGATAAACTGTAATGCTTCTTCCATGAGGTTAATGGGCCACACGATTGCACGTTTATTCAGTGGCATGAACAGCAGATATCGACAACTATTTTAGAAGTGAATGGAAATCCTATGGGAGTGAATACATAAACACATACATAAAAGTATTCACATCTGGCATATTATGGACAGGAAGTGGAACAGATGTGACCAAGTTCCTCAAGAAGTTCTGCCTTCCTAGGACCTGGCTTTGACAACATGGGGGAAATTCCGTCTTCATCATGCTCTTCTATCTCACCAATATAAAGAATCTCATTTAGTTTGGGAAACAGGACAAGAGAGAGAGAAGGACCCATTATAAATGCATCCATTTTTTTCTGAAGTACTTATGTAGCTGCTTTTAGCCAGGCAGTGAAAACTATTCTATTTCGGTGAGGTTTTTTAGGATCCTGATTTACTGTGATTCTACTGTTTTTAACTGTGTGTATAATAGAGAAGCAAGGACACTAACTCTTGTTTCAAGTGAATAAAGAGGCCCAGATTCTGGACTCTGCTACCATACTCTACTCAGATCATTGCTGGACTTCCCAAGTGGTTTATGCCTCTTAGTTAGTTGAGAAGTTCATGCAGTCCAGATAATTCTATATTTTATTTATTTGATATCTGCAACAAAGCTTCCAGGGCAATTTATCCCAGGCTCAAGCCTCTAGGTATAGGCAGGGGTGCATGCACTCTGCATGTGTGCAAGAGCACAGAATTTAGATTCAACGTAATTAAAATCTCAATTTTTAAAACAAAATCCAGTTTCATGACAGCTGCAAAAAATGGACCACAAAATATGTAGTCAAAACGTAGAGGATAAAAAGGAAGGAACAGTCAGGGGGCATTACTTTGATGCCTGAAACAGTTATTCCCCATGGCTCACAGAGCTAGATATGCTATATTAAAGACAAAGCTTATCTGCATATTGATGCAGAATTTGAGCTACTGCACAATTCTATGTTTTAAAAGCACAGGCTGTATCTTGTCTGACTGTATAAGCTTGGTACCTGCCTGCTCAATTTGCCTGTGTTCAGACTCTCCAAGAAATCCCCCTCACAGCACGATTCTAGCCATGCCTTGACAAAAGTAAGTCCTAATGAATTTAATGGGGCTTACTCCTAGGCAAATGAAGCTAGGATTGCAGCCTTAATTACCATCCATGTCATCTGCTACTTTTGTTTTGAAATAGCAGGTGCACAGTGCTAAAGATTAATTGCCTGAAGAACATTTCACTGTTAATATAGAAGCCAATAGCAGCGCTTGAAGGCCCTTCTAGAACAGGAAGAAAAATGGGAGAAACTAGAAACAGTGTAGCACAAGCATGGAAAGGAACAGCTTTCGAAATTAAGCTTAGATGACTGAGCCTCAAAAGGAACAAACATCCAGTACTTCATGGCCCACAAAAGCAACTTTAATGGAGCAGGAACAGAGAAAAAAGGCACACAAAAGCCTGAAACACTTCTTCATACCTGTAAAACTGCAGCATAAAGCCAGTGATGGCCATTCCCCCAGGGACTTGGAACGACATCCTCCCTATTAAATTCATCTTCTCACCAGAGTCAGGGTGGAAAGCAGAGTCATAAAGCTTCTTGGCATAGAATAGCTGCTCCTGGTTGGTTCCTGGGGGCACAATGCCTGCCCTGCAAGTATAAGGAATAACTGTCCCAGTTCCATCTTTCTAATAATTCTGGCCTCCAAGCCGAATAGCATAGCATGCCCCCACTACCACCACTGGGGTTAACACCATCCAAATTTCTGTCTTATTCTGACCAACTTGCAGATTCATATTTTTCAACACCAAGTCCAGGATAAAGAAATCCTTCTGTTATGGAAGGTTACCCTTCGTTTGAACATGTATTCAGATAATTCTGTTTTTATTTGTATACTCAAAGCAATTAACAGACTGCAGCTTAACCACTGATTTTATTAATGCAACTGGATTCAGGCTACATGTGGATTATGCAAGAGCCTCAAATGCTTTTTTTAACCATTCACTAGTCTCCCAGCCAGTTACCTGCAGCTCTCCACTAATGCCTTCGCTGAATCCAAGTCATGCTCCGACACCAATAGCGTCCGAGGGTCCGTAATGCTGAAAAAGTGCTTTACACGCCCCATAAAAGTGTTCTGATCCCAGCGAGGGGCATCGATGTTAAACATGGGGCCACTGGCTGCCATTTTACTGCAGAGCAGAAAGGGAAGAAGAGACAATTCATAGGTGTTAAGCTTTACTCAAATAAAACTAAGGATTATGGTTGTCAGGCATTCACCTGGAGATGATGGCTACCCTTTTAAAAGCTATGAGGGACTGAGAAAGTATGCATCTGTTGCAACTCTTGCCCTGATAATTTATTAGTCCTTCTGTCCATTCTCCTCTCCGACCTGCTGTGGGGAAAAATAAGAGCTCTGCCTGCTATGTGAAATAGAAGGAATGTGTGTGCAAAAGACTGGTAGGAAATGCAGCTGTTACATACTCTTTATATATAAACAGGTACTACCTCCATATGAAGGCTTTACAGCCCTACTTAGTACACAGTATGTTTACAAATGTCATGACCTGTGATGCCCTGCAGATGTTTTGGACTACAACTCCTATAATCACAGACAATAGGCCATGCTGTCTGGGGCTATTAGAAATTTGAGTCCAAGAATACCTGGAAGTCACCAGGTTGGGAAAAGCTGGACTAATCTAACTTGAAACATACAATTGCCACTCAGTTACAAGCTGTCTCTTCATCTGATGTATTCAAGCTAGTATTTTATTTATTTGAGCTACAGTGCCTTGCAAAAGTAATCAGACCCCTGCCCAGTATTCTCATATTACTGTATTACAAATGGTACATTGTAATTTCATTCTGTACAATATTTTATTTTGAAACACAAACTCAAAATCAATTATTGTAAGGTGACATTGGTTTTATGTTGGGAAATGTTTGTAAGAAACATAAAAAACTGAAACATGTTTCTTGCATAAGTATTCAACCCCCACACAATAATATCTGGTAGAGCCACCTTTTGCTGCAATAACAGCTTTAAGTCTTTTGGGGTAGGTATGTATCAGCCTTGCACACAGTGTCGGAGGGATTTTAGCCCATTGTTCTTGGCAGATTCACTCCAGGTTGGTTGGACATTGCTTGTGGACCACAATCGTCAAAGAGAGCCACAGATTCCCAATGGGATTGAGATCAGACTTTGACTGGGCCACTGTAGGACATTCACCTTTTTGTTCTTAAGCCACTCCAGTGTTGCTTTGGCCTTGTGCTTGGGATCATTGTTCTGCTGAAAAGTGAATTTCCTTCCAAGCTTCAGGTTTTTCGTGGGCTGAAGCAGGTTCTCTTGCAGTATTTCCCTGTATTTTGCTCCATCCATTATTCCTTCTATTTTAACAAGATGCCCAGTCCTTGCTGATAAGAAGCATCCCCACAGCATGCTGCTGCCACCACCATACTCCACTGTAGGGATGGTGTGTCTTGAGGCATGGGCAACGTTAGGTTTGCGGCACACATAACACTTTGAGTTTTGGCCAAAAAGCTCTATCTTGGTCTCATCTGACCACAAGTAATCAGACCCCTGCCCAGTATTCTCATATTACTGTATTACAAATGGGACATTGTAATTTCATTCTGTACAATATTTTATTTTGAAACACAAACTCAAAATCAATTATTGTAAGGTGACATTGGTTTTATGTTGGGAAATGTTTGTAAGAAACATAAAAAACTGAAACATGTTTCTTGCATAAGTATTCAACCCCCACACATTAATATTTGGTGGAGCCACCTTTTGCTGCAATAACAGCTTTCAGTCTTTTGGAGTAGGTATGTACCAGCTTTGCACACAGTGTCGGAGGGATTTTGGCTCATTCTTGGCAGATTTGCTCCAGGTCGTTCAGGTTGGTTGGACATTGCTTGTGGACCACAATCTTCAAAGAGCGCCACAGATTTTCAATGGGATTGAGATCAGGACTTTGACTGGGCCACTGTAGGACATTCACCTTTTTGTTCTTGAGCCACTTCAATGTTGCTTTGGCCTTGTGCTCAGGAACATTTTCCTGCTGAGTAGTGAATTTCCTCCCAAGCTTGTTTTTGAGTGGACTGAAACAGGTTCTCTTGCAGTATTTTCCTGTATTTTGCTCCATCCATTCTTCCTTCAATTTCAACAAGATGCCCAGTCCTTGCTGATGAGAAGCATCTTCACAGCATGATGCTACCATCACCATACTTCACTATAGGGATGGTGTGTCTTGAGGCATGGACAGTGTTAGGTTTCCACCACACATAGTGCTTTTAGTTTTGGCCAAAAAGCTCTATCTTGGTCTTATCTGACCACAAAACCTTTTCCCACATCGCAGCTGGGGCACTCTCATGCTTTCTGGCAAACTCCAGATGTGCTTTCAGATGGCACTTTTTGAGTAACGGCTTCTTTCTTGCCACCCTCCCATACAGGCCAGTGTTATGCAGAGCGTTTGATATGGTTGACCGGTGCACCATTACTTCACTCCCAGCCACTGAACTCTGTAGCTCCTTCAAAGTGATTGTTGGCCTCTCTGTGGCTTCTCTTACAAGTGTCCTTGTTCTAGTGCTGAGTTTTGAGGGACGGCCTTTTCTTGGCAGTGCTTGGGTGGTGCAATGCAGCTTCCACTTTCTGCTTATTGATCCAACTGTGCTCACTGGGATATCCAACTTGGATATTATTTTGTACCCTTTTCCTAATCTATGCATTTGTATTACATTATCTCTCACTTCTGTAGAATGCTCTTTGGTCTTCATTTTTCTTCAGATCCACAGCCTGACCAATGATCCTTCAACAGTGGGGGTTTTATCCTGACAATGTGACAGCAACTTTAATGGTTCACAGGTGGAGACCAATGGTAAGGTAACTGTGTCCTTGATAGGGCAGTTTTTTCATCTGTGTAAACTGGGAGCTTCCACAGCACAGGGGTTGAATACTTATGCAAGCAACATGTTTCAGTTTTCTATATTTCTTAAAAGCATTTCCCCAACATAAAGCTAATGTCACCTTACAATAATTGATTTTGAGCTTCAGTATTTCAAAATAAAATATCATACAGAAAGAAATTACAATGTACCATTTGTAATTCAGTAATGTGGGACCATTGGTCAGGGGTCTGATTACTTTTGCAAGGCACTGTATTTATATACCACTTAATCACCAAAATTTGTGAACAGTGTTCATGAAAGTTTCAAAAAGCATGCAATGGCTAAAATAAATTAAAACTGATCATAAAAACAGAACTTCCTTAAAATGCCTGCTGGAATACAAAAATCTTTGTTAAGTGCCTGAAGTTCAACAGGAAACTTCAAACAGAATCCACTGTAAAACAGTGCCTCCAATACCCATCTCATAGAGCCGGTCCAAGAGGATGCCATTGTTAGTGGTACAAAAAGTCACCAAAAGATCAAGAAGCAAGAACAGAGTCGCACTCCCCGTCTTGCTCTTGATACAACTCATCCATCAGGATGACTAAACCCAATTCAATCCCAAAACCACCCCTCCCTCAACCCAGACTGAAGTGGATCCAGATAACCCATATCCTCCAGGAACTCATGCAACTGCTCAACCACCTAGCCCAACAAAATTGTAGTCGTGACCAGGCAGTAAGACATTAAGATGTGACACGCACATTTTTAAAGATATGGCAATATTACATCTTATTTCAGATATTTACATCCCATATTTAAATCCCACTCTTCTATATTTGCAATACTTAAATTGTGCACATTAGGCAACTAGTGGTTATCCAGCTATGGTTCTTTTACCATAAACATTCAGGGCTCCAGTATGGATACAGATGTCACTCATGTGCCACTCATTCAGCATAGCTATCATATCAAGGTGGCACTACGGCAACTAAAACAGCTTTTGATGTAAAACTTGCTGCAGTCCTACCAAGTTAGATAAATTAGAAACCTATTATTTGAAACATACAAAAAATTAGGAGTGCCTCAAAAGACATTTGATTAAAATAAATGCAGGATAATTTTTTGGTCTAGCTTGAGGGGTAGGTAGATGGGGTTTATATAATGAAATGGCATCTAGGCTGCAAACTAGTCTGCGAGTTTAGCCCCAGGACTGGTTGGAAGAGAAAGACTAGAAAAATCAACGGTATTCCAAGAGAGTTGTTCTTTACAGCTTGATAATCTGGGGCGGGGAGGAGGCATAAGATGCAAGCTTGGCTGATGAGGTACGATTGGTATATGACCCAAAGTTGGGATACTTTATATAAGAAGTACTGATAGCAATTCAAAGTAACACTACTAAGACGACACTGAAAAGAAGCTGGGAATTCTGTGAGAATCCCACTCTTCAAAGAATAAGCTATTTATTTGTTCAGCCTATGAACTTTGACATGAATTGGATCACACTGTGAATCTTCAGCCACAGAAATATATTACGCACTGGGGTGAGGGTGCATTTTATTACCCTGTTGTTCACATATCAAACACTCAGCATCTATGGAATCTAGAGCACAATCTTTGCTAAAGTAATAGCTATACATTCCAAAGAAGTGCTATGCATGCTCTGTTAAAATATTAAACAGCAGTCCCGCTTAGTATTATTGCAGAGTTAGGACTGACCATAATCAGGAGCTAGCTCTTATGCAAATACTGGACTGTGTCCTTACCAGGTATAATGCATCACCAATTATCTGGAAGTCTCAGGAACAATTACAGTTCCTATGTCCAAGACTCTGCTCTGAGTAAAGAAATCCATGGGGTTAAGGCAGATCAGGAGGAGTTTAAAATCAACTTATGCACTGATTATAGCTCTATTTGTACATTATCTTTTGGATTCTTTAGGAAAAATTCCAACTTTGGTTAAGGAATTCAGTAAAATCAGGCTATGGTCTGAAGGGACATAAGGCCACCACCTTGCTGAAGCTAAGCAGGTCTGGGTCTGGTCAGCGCCTGGAACCGCATGTATGTCACCTTGGGTTCTATGGTGAAAGAAAGGCGGGGTATAAATGTAATAAATAACTAAATAAAACCATAAGATCTGAATGGATGGGACTTAACCTAACTAAGACTATGAAGAAAAAACTCTGAACAATATTTCATACCTCAGAAAAGGTCCCCAGTTAGGGATTAGAGTTATACAAAATGTAATCAAAATAAATGAATGCAAGCAACAAAAGATTTAATATTGCTTCTGTTTATAAACATACTGCTGTACACTTTCTGTACTTTTTAAAATACTTTCTAACAGGCAAACACTGATGACAAATTTTGCTTGGTTACAGGGAAAGCTAGAAGTAAAGGAATAGTTTTTCCATGTATTAAAAAAATTATGATGCAGTAATGTTAATGTACCTAAAGGAATAATCTCACCCAGACAGGGCCTTAACTCTGGATCAAAGCAACATATCAACAGAACATAGAAACACACTCTGGTATTGCTGCAAGTTTTATAACGAGCTGATTTTAAAAAATTCTCATACAGAGAATTTGGTTAATGTATAGAGTACATACAAAATTAAGTCCAGGACTATCATCACTCATAGCAGTTTGTTATTAGGAAGGAGCTCTATATTGCCATGCTAGTGGTACTGTTGCAAATTTTGTATATAGTTATGGACCTCCACCACCTTTCTTCATGGTAGCAGAGGATACTGCAGCATATGATGCAACTTTTGTACATCAGTTCATAATTCCCAATACTATATTTAAGCATTTGAAATTTAACAAA
The DNA here is from genome assembly GCF_030035675.1 of Rhineura floridana. Classification (NCBI taxonomy): domain Eukaryota; kingdom Metazoa; phylum Chordata; class Lepidosauria; order Squamata; family Rhineuridae; genus Rhineura; species Rhineura floridana. The sequence continues at coordinate 84,259,536 of NC_084486.1, forward strand.
CAGGAAAGCAGGCAGTTATCACAGAAGTTAGCATTACCAAGCAGCTAATCACTTCAAGACTAATCAGTACAAAAGAAAATAGGAAGAGGCAGACCACCAGCATAACACAGCACCATTCCAGGGCCACTGCTTTTTCTTTGGGGGGATGTGCAGAGGAGATGGAACATAAGTACACTACTGTCACTCGCAATAGTGCCAATTTTTCTTTAAAAAAAGGAAATACTGCTATTGCCATAAAACACCCAACAAAAGTCAGTGAGAAGTCTCGCCTCCCACAGAAATTGCCCCAATCTGGACACAGATTTCACAGCCTGCAAATGAGGCTACAAAAGTAAGAGGCTATCTTCATTCAGTCTAGGAACCATTTGCCTATAATTTTTTTCCACCACTGGAGGCAGAAAATGTGTAACTGTACACTCTTGGCAATACATACTTTAATAGTTGCATATTATATGCCACAGCAGCACTTTTCCTGTGTTGAAGGGAAAATATCCCATTGATCATGCAGGAAAGCTCCTATGACAATAACTCTTAAAAAGGAAGTTAGGATGGTCTCTCCAGACTTATATTTCTCGAGGGAAACATACCCATGGACATATTTGAGATGCACAGAGCTCTTCTTCAGAAGAAAGGGCTCAGAACAAGATGTGGAGCAGGGGAGGAAAAGAATATAACGTGTGGGTTAAATCAGCACATGAAGCACCCTGCGGTAACAATGAAATCCCCAGCAGAAAATAATGAACTCAATGTTAGTTGAAAGTTCAAGCTCCCAGATATGAAAGAACAGAAAACTTTGTCCGAAGCAATGGCTTGCCGTTCTCATTTACTACAAATGTATGGGGTGGGTGGGTTTGTACACTAAACTTCATAGAAAATTCTCTATCTTTCTGTAAGATTTTCTTATAGTTCACTTGTAGTTTGAAAGGTGTTCTCATTTGGCACATACACACACACCTTTAATTACCTACATTGCATAATTTCAGGATGTCTGGGAGACCATCATAATTTATTGCCAGATAAGCTAATGTGGTTTCTTCTATCACTGTCAGGCTAAAGTCATGGCAAAACTCATACATTCCTTCCTTCCTATACATATGTACTCAGAAGCAAGCCCCATTATTCTCTTGTAAGTATGTATCAAATTCTAGGCTCTCTTAAAAGGCTTACTGTCACATGACATTGTGGCAACAGTATGAATTCATTCTAAAATTCACATGTTACTGTATCCAACAGCTTCATACAACAAATAAGTTGGTTCAACCGAATACTGAAATATAATGTGTGTACAAGTCATCACCAAAAGGTTTGTTAAAGGTTTGTTTTTATTTTTGTGAGTGAACTTGTTGCTTTCCCGTTCTCCAAGCAACTTCAGTCATAAGGCAATATGCATCTTTTAATTACCAAGAAGGGCAGATGACTATATTTGAAGCACAGATGAATAGGTAGTAATGAGGGAGAATACTGCCAAGAGTTGTACCTCCATTTGCTTGCAGATTTGTTGTATGGATTTGGGCAAAACTGAAAACTTCAGTTTTCCACTAGCAGTACAGGAACAAAACTAAACTTATCCCACAGAGTTGCAAGAACAATACTAGAAGGATAAAGAATAGTAAAGGGGTTCTAGTCAATGCTAGTCCTACTCAGAGTAGACCCACTGAAGTTAATGAAATGACTAATTTAGGTTCATTAATTTCAATGGTTCTAATTTGGTTGTACTTAGTTGGCGACAACCCAATGTTCCCACCCCAATTCAGCATCTTAATATAGGCTGTTCCAAACAAAAGCTGTTGGTTTTCTTTTCAAAGTGGTAGGAGGCTAATAAAAAGTAACAGTACGTTTAAGAATGCTAGAAGGCATCTGCAAACCATTTCACTCTTGCCCAAGTAAAAATCTCCCTCACTTGGAAGAATATAAGCTATAGCTGACTCTTAAGGTTCTGGATGTCTCCCAATACTCTCATCTGACATGAACACGACATGCAGGATGGAGAACACAAGAATAAAAGGTATCCAAGATTTTTACAATTAATAGTCGTGTACAATATTTAACTGGTAGTTTAAGTCAAGATACCTTGCTCAGCAATATGGCTTACCCTTGTGGTTACAGAATAATTAGATCTCCAAAGGCATGATTAAGACAAAACAGATTGAAGTGCATATAGGCATACAGTGCCCTTGACCTCTGAATAAATATTCATCTCCTTCTGTTAATGGATAGCCGTCTGTTTAGTACAGGACTGTCATCTAACTGGGGGGGCCTCCAGGAAAAAAAACAGGAGGATATACATATAGTTAAAGGGATTTTGGCTGGGACTATAAGTGGGAGAACTGGAGGAAAGCAGGGCTAGACACTGAAAGCAAAAAATACATTAGTGGCAATTAATTTTTAGCTATAAGAAATTGAAGCAAACCCAAACACACCACTGTTTGCATGACATCTAAATTAAACTAGACAGGACAGAAAACCCCTAGAAGAGGGACAGAAAGTCCAATTCTTCATTCTGACCTTAATTTTGTTTAAAGGAAATGTTTAGAAAAGGATATTCTTAGATTTCATCATCAGCTCCAGTATTTATCTGTGTGCATCTGCTGAGCAAAATATAGCCTTTTCCAGATCTCAGCTTTCCCACCTTTGAGACATAGCCAGTTGCACACCACAATCACAAGGGTGAGCTTACCAGAGGTTGTGAAGTATCCTGGGCTTACCAAAATACTGTAAAGGAATGAGAGAATATTTAACAGTGCTGGACAATATCAAGAAAGCATGAAAAAATTAGAGATATTAGTGTGGGTGAGTAGAACAGTTGGAGATGCAAACAGAAACGAGTTTAGGGATTTTAGCCAACTGCTGAGCAAGTAGATCAAAGTCCTGTTGCTAAAGATTCAGCTCTTTACTCCAAACTCTTCCTTAATGCCACTGAAACCTTATTGTTCAGGTGCTCCTATTGCCAGGGATCCACCTGCCACCTGCAACAGATCGCACCACATGCTACAATTTTCAAACCTTCTATACAAAATTAAAACTAACTAACATGTGCATGTGTGTGTGTGTATACACACACACACATTTTGGTTTTAATAAGCAAGTTGAAGCCACCAAGTCTAGACAATATGGTGCTTGAGTGTGTAGGATGTAACTGGTGAAATTAAGAATTCCAACCAATTTATGCTGGGTCTTTAGTGCTCTGGAATAATCAACTGCAAGGATCAGGGCTAAGATGCTTTAAGACAGAACCAGCACCTATTAAAACAAAGCACTGGCATGTCACCACTATCACACCACAATTCCTTCTTTAAGATTACATTTTAAGGTACATACAGATGTACCTATTTGAGCGGTGAGTCTACTATGGATTTGTATTCATCCAGTTTTGGCTAGGTGTACATCCTTCATCAAAAAGTTCAGGAGCAACTGGCCCTGGTGACAATCATGAAGCCTCTCCCCTGCCTGGAGCAGGGTCTCAAGCACTTAATGAAGCAAATAAACATTTAATTGTATAACCACGCCCAGTGCTTGGAAACACCAATTTTAACTCTAAAGCCTGCCTGGGTTCGTGCTAGATTCAGAACCAGGTGTACCTCACTGGAGAAGCAAAGTCATTGCGGTGGTGATGGTGGGGCAGAGGGAAGAGGCAGAGCTCATTCTGCAGTGGAAAAAGTCACAATGGCTCCTGTAAGCACATCTGTATGCATGTTAGGCTTTTCAGTTGTAAAATAATCCAGCATTGACCTCAGCTTCATCCAAAACCCCACTGATGTCAGTGCTACATATACTCCACTACATTTTGTTTGCCCATTCTTCATAAATGGCTCCCTCAATATCCAGAAACTTTTTTAGAGTGTGCAACCTCTTGCTGGGGGTTCCTAAACATAAGGATGGAGGATCGATCAGTGTATTAATAGAGAATGAAGTATTATGTTAGGACCCTTTGCATATATACATTTTCAACACACTCTACATTTCAGTGCCCTTCGGTTCTCTAGCAGTTAACGCAGTTGCTGATGTGCTGTTTCCCTGACATATACAGGATAATTGTGCTATGATTTCTATAGCACTTTTCAGAATCTTCTCTGGAGGACTATAATCAGACACACAAGATGAGATTGGTCAGACTGAATGGACAATTTATTTATTTATTTTACTCAGCCTAGCATACCATCCTCTGTGGTGCAGAGTGGTAAGCGGCGGTAACGCAGCCAAAGCTCTGCTCACGGCGGAGTTCGATTCCAACGGAAGGAGGAAGTCGAATCTCCGGTAAAAGCAGTCGAGGTCCACTCAGCCTTCCATCCATCCGTGGTCGGTAAAATGAGTACCCAGCATACGCTGGGGGGTAAAGAACGGCTGGGGAAGGAACTGGCAATCCCACCCCATATATATGGTCTGCCTAGTAAACGATGCAAGACGTCACCCTAAGAGTCAGAAACGACTCGCACTACAAGTGCGGGGACACCTTTACCTTTACCTTTTAGCATCCCACATTTGTTTGCTTAATATGCTCTCTGGGCTAACATTCTATTCTCTGCTGCAAATTTTTCCCTTTTCCCATCACATTAGATAAGTCTAGCACCTCTAAGTTGCTAGTCCCACACTACCTAGCCTCTCACACATCGCAAAGAAATAATCGGTCTTTTTTTTTTCTCCAAAGGAAGGTTTTGCCTTACCAACCTTTTAGAATTCTTTGAGGAAATCAAAGATGCAAGGCTGATCTGGTAGATGCACTGGACTTGGTCTGGACTTCTAGGAAAACCTGACAATCATGGAAAGAGATGGGTCCCTTTATAGAGTGATAACTGGATAAAACACACACAAAGATAGAAATCAGAGAGTTTCCACAGTGGAAGCAAATAAACTGAAGTCCCCAAGGGGTATCACTTTCACTTTGGCTCATATTTTCCTCAACTTCACATCTCTAACATGCATGGTTTTCCCAAATTCCTCCTTTTTAGATAGCTTACTTTGTCCAACTTCCTTAACCCATCTTAGCACCCCTCTCTCCATGCCCTTGCAGCTCTGCCCCAATCTTAAAATATGTTCAGAACAACCCTTCTGGTTAAGTCCTCCCCCCCCCGCCTCACTTACTAGGGAGGGAGATGTTTCCCTATATCCTAGACATCTTAGCAGTCCTTAACCACCCACTGTGTAGGGTTATAACCCCAGCCAAACTGACAGCTTTCCATTCTTTTACAGAATCTGAACTGCAAACCATTTTGTTTCCTGAACAACTAAACATTCTGTGTCACCATATCAGCTTACTCATTGTCAGATACCACTAAGGATGTGCTAGAATTCCACCCAATTCAGATCTGGTACTAAATTTTCAATTTATTCACTTATTTGCTATCATTGCAGATTGGCTTTTTATGTAGCTATTTTCTACTGCTATTTTTGCAAACAGGTCTTTTTTTTAAAAAACTCCACTTCTAAAATACTGACATTAAGAATAATTTTATCAATATTTATTTTCATTTATTGATATTTCCTCTTAAAGTTATCAATTTCCTTTCAAAATATTGTTTTTAATTAAGTTTTCAAAACATAATCAGATCAGATAAAACCCCATCCTCTCCCGCCTCCCACACTCTAATATTTTACATTCACATTAAAGTGTATCAACTAGAGAGGATTTCCAAAGTTCCTGTTCTAGAACATGAAAAATTGTCACATCATCTAAAGTCTTGTAAAAGGGTTAGGGACTTGTCTCCAGTTTTCCTTTTTCAAAGGAAACAAAATAAATGAATGTGTCTTTCTTTTTTATCCCCCTGGCCAACTTTACCTTGTGTGCTAACTTTTCCAACAATGCAATATCTCGTACTTCCAATATTTTTTGCGAGGAGAAAACACCTGGATAAGTAAAAGCAGCAGTTAGCAAGCAAAGAACAAACTAGAATTGATACCAGCCTGTTAGGCTGACAGAATGCTTTCAAACTGGCACCGGCCAACGGATCCCATCCCTAGATGCCATATGTATTTATTTATTGTGCTTATACACAGTATTGCAAGAACCATGTGACTTACAACTATTTGAAAATCCAACATTAAAACAAATCAAGTAACAATTCACAGTAAAATAAAAATACAACGCAAGACCTAACAACAATTAAGCAGTTTTGGCCAATTCTACTAAGTTTCAAAGGCTTGCAGGAACAAGTGAGTTAACTGCCATCAAATTTCAGACAAAGCAGGGGATAACCTGATCTCCACCAGGGTGGAGGGGAGTTCTGTGACTGAGATTCCATCATTGAGAAGGCCCTGTTTGTATAGTGGTTCCCTGGATAATACTCACCAAGGGTACTATAAGCAGGGCCTCTCCTGTAGATCTCCAAACCCAGGTTGGGTGGTATTGGGAAGGTGTTACTTCAAATACTTGGGTCCTGAATCATTCAGAGCTTTGTACATGAGTACCAACACCTTGAATTGGCCCAGTAGCTCAGTGGCAGCCAGTCTACTGCTTTCAGGTCAGTGCAATAGGATCCCACTCTTTTGGCTCCAGATAGTAAATGGCAGCTGCATTCTGCACTAGCCATAGCCTCTGGACTATCTTCAAGGGTACCTCCAATGGGGAGCTTATCAGAGCATGAGTTAATGTAGTCAGGTTACCCTGGTCCAAGAAAGGTGGTAGCTGCTGATTCAGCCATAAATGAATATAGGAACATTGCCACTGAAGCCATTTGGGCCTCCAGCAACAGCATGAAATCCAGGAGTATCCCTCAGACTACATACTTGTTCCTTCAAGGGGAGTGCTACCCCATCCAGAACAGACCATTTGTCTACTTCTCAGACCCAAGAACCACCTACCTACAGAGCCTTCCTCTTATTTGGATTCAACTTCAGTTTATTGGCCCCATACAGCCCATCACTGCCACCGTGGTCTGGTCAAAGAACCTGCATGGCTCCTCTTGATTCAGATTGAATGGAGAGAGAGAGCTGGGTGTCATCTGCATTTTGGTGACACTGCACTCCAAATCCCTGGCTGACACCTCCTCAGCAGTTTCAAATAGATGTCTCAGTATTAATTAACATTAGTGGAATCTGTGGGACTCCACAGAACTGTCACAGGAGCAAGCAGCAGTTCCTCAGTAAGAGCAGAACCACTGCAGTATAGTGCAACTCATTCCCAACCCAAAGCACTACTCTGGGAGAAAACCATGGACAATGGTATTGAAAGCCACTAAGAAGTTGAGGATAATCAATAAAGTAGCACTCTGCTCATCCCTCTCCTGAAAAACAATGAATAAGTATGGCCACAACTGTTTCAATATTGTACCGAGGCCTAAAGCCAGACTGGAATGGATTGTGATAATTTGCTTCATCCTGAAACATCTGCACCCTCTCAGTCACCTTGCCCAGGAAAGGGATATTTGCAACAGCAATTTTATTAGATTTGCAACCTGCCCTTCCTCCCAAAGGAGCAATGATCTAAAACCTCTAGGTCCATGGAAGGACTCTTCAAGAAGGGCCACGCCACTGCTTTTTCAAAGCAGCAGGCACTGCTTCCTCCTCAAAGAGGTATTTACTGCTCCATGGACCCACCCAATCAATTCCTCCTTGCTAGATCTAACAAGCCATGAGGGGCAAGGGTCCAGAGGCTATGTGACTGACCTGCAAGCACCCTTTTAACATCCTCAGGCCACAATAACTGAAACCAGTCACACAAATCATGACCATATGATGCTCTGAACACCTCATCTGGACTTGCTGCACTTGTGGCATCTAGTTCTGCACAGATGCAAGCAACGGCCCTCAAAGTGCTTCATAAAACCATCACAGTGCTCTTCTGAGTGGTCAGCAGGTCCTCCCTCTGAACTGGATTCAACCAGTCCATCACCCAAAAGGATTCTGCTGGGTGGTTCACCACCACATTTGTGTAGGCACAATTATGGGTTCGTTCTTGTGTCACCTGCACTCTAGCCATCATCCAGCCCATTTCATTGCCTGAAGTTCCTCAGAAAACCCAGGGGCCTTCTGGGCTCCACACAGCTGGAACGGGTGCTCAGGAGTGAGACTCCCAGTCAGAAAATCCCTCAGAGAATTCAGAAATCCTTCAGATTCTAAAAGCCTCCAGGAGCGGGCCATCCCAATCAGTCCCCCACCACTGCAGAGGGGGTTAGTCCACGGCCAATCCAAACCTCACCAGGGAGTGATCTATACATGACAATGGGGTAACTCACTCACTCTGCTATGGATTCTCTCCTAGTCCACCCTATAGTGAACATGGTCAGCAATACACTGAGACAGCCTCAGGGTTGCCATGGAAGTCCTGAGCCTGCCCAACCAAAGCACCCCAACATGAGTGTAGAAGTCTGCCAGGACTATAGTCCTGGGCTTCTCCAGCACCACACCGGAAACCACCTTTACCAGCTCAATCAAGGAGGTTGTTGGGCAGCTGGGTGGGTGATACAACGACATCCTTTTTCTGTCTTTCCGGTCCATCACTGGGTGCATAAGCTTCTGGCTCACAAGTGGACTGGCCTTCTGGTGAGAGAGATGGAATCTTTATAGGAAACTGTAGCACACACACCTTGACCAAAAAGGATGCTGTAAAGAGTATCCAAGCAGGCAGAGCTGGTCAGATTTGGTACACCCAGCTCCCCTACCCAGGACTCAGTTATACACTTCAAGTCAGCCTGCTCATTCACAACGAAATATTGAATGGTTGACTTGGCATTCATGAACACCACCAGGAGGTGAAAGGGTTGGCTACCATGGTAATCCAAGACTCAATAAATGAGGGGGTAGCACAGAGAGTAAATTTCTGCATCTCCTCTCCTCCACTGACATTAACAGTCCACCAACAACACCACATCTTCCCATTCCAACTAACTGGTAAGGGTGGACCTCTGTAACTCTCCCCATCCCCCTCTGCTCAGGCACATAATCCTCCTACCAACAGCCTACATACCACAAAATAAGTTCCTCTGCTAGCCTGAGGAATGAAAGTGCAAATCAAGCCATTAGAGTGCATTTTGTCCAAGGTGCAGATAAGTCAACATAATGTACAGAGACTTGTTGTAAATATATAAAATACATGAAGTGCATAAAAAGGAAACCTGGTTGTTACATGATGCAAAAGATGCATTAATACCTAATTGACAGGGCCACAGATGGTAAAAAAACAACAACAGTGGTCTCAGGATCTGCCAGCAAATACGTTATTCATCACCTTACAATTTAACTTGGCAGTCAGTGGCTTCTCATCATACTACCCCTTCTGCTTCCCCAGCTCTTACTTCGAGAACAATACTGTGTCATCAAGTGTAGGCAAGCCTATTAACTATAACGCCGTTTATCTCTAATTACCAGCTGAGAGCACAAACAACTGGGGATACCTATTCCCATTATGTACTGCTTGTGAGCTTCCCTGAAGCATTTGGCAGGCCGCTGTTCGCACACCCGAAGAGCTACTTCATCCTCTGTCGAATCAACCTTCGACAAGGCTCTTTTCTCGCACCACTCACCACGACAACGCCTGGCTTCACTGCTGAACCATTCCACTTCACATCTTTTGCGTTACAACCCCTTCGCACCCGCAAGCCTAAACTCAAAATAAACAGCATTAAAAAAAAAAGCTTTTCCACCTAATACTGCAGAAACCGCCAGAGCGTCATTGACACTTTGCAGCTAAGAGAGCAGCACCACACACTCCTCGTCTCTTGTAGAACTTCCCTTCTGCCACATCTTATCTTTCCATTCCCAGTGTGATCTGCATTCCCTGGCAAAGAAAGCTCGCCTCCGTGGTTTTCTCTACAAACAGCCCTAACTCCTCGTGGTGATCGCGAAGCTGCTCCTACCTGCGGCTTACCGAGTACTACAGAGCAGTACCGCCTTCCTTTCTAGTGCACATGGGTACCTGTCCCCCCCCATCTAGGACGCGTGGCCCTTCTCAGCCAATGAGAGGCTGATTAGTCGCGTCGATGCATGGGTCGACCCCAATGCACATAGATCGCATGCGCCAAACGAAGAATGAGAGGATTATTTTTTTTAAAGGATAGTGGGCGGGGTTTCTAGCGTCAAACTCGGGGCTGACGCTTTACGTAAGAGGAACGCAGTACGCGCGCGCATGACGCAGTTGCCCATGGTAACCGGGAGCCGCGTAGAGGATGGTGAGTGAGAGATTGGGAGGGGGAGAAGGCCAGGGGGCCCGTAGAGTGTTGTGGAAAGGGGAAGTACAGTGCCTACCCTCACCCCCACCCCTACCCTGGGCTAAAGGAGTCCGCCCTGTGGCAGCGGTGTGATCGGTGTAGAGGGCGCGCGCGGGGGTGGGATGCTACTCTGAAGGGATGGATGAGGAGACTGAATGGGCCTGATTTCGGGGGGGGGTGAGTCGCGTTCCTGGAGCGGCTGAAAGAGTCACTCAGGACGATAGTAATTGAGAGAAGGTTGAGATTGCCCGTTTTAGACAATTAAAGTAAAATCAGAACGAAGGACCCTTAATCGTTTTATTATTTTAAAATGGCAAGTCATTGGTTGTACTCTCTGAAGCTATGAGAGTGTAATCAGGACTCAGTATTCCTTTATGTAAAGAATTGTAACACCTTTCCCCTGTAATCTTCTGTGAGACTGAGATGTTACCATTCAAGGAGTGATCTCTTTATTATTTTATAACGACACGTGGCAACTTTAAGCAGGACAGGTTGAGGAGGGATTTGTGACATTCTGAGTGGGGGTTTTAGTTTTAGAGGTGGATTTGGGTCATGAGGAGGCCCTGGCTTTTCTCACAGATGGGGAAAATGTAAAATAGAAGTCAAATCCATCTTGCTAGTTGGCTTTAAGTATATGTAAGAGAAGGACATACATATTGCAGCATTTTTCTGATTCTGGTGGTCACAGATCTTTTACCTTGTGTCCACCTCCTTACTGGCTTACTTGATCAGCAGCAAATGTTAATCTGAGAAATTAAGGCTGGATCAGACCAAAAGCTCCTCTAGTCCTGCATTCTGTTCCAACAGTGGCCAACCAAATGGGAAGCCCACAAGTGGAACGTAAATGCAATAGCACTCTGCCAGTTGTGTTCCTCCTGTAACTGGTACAGTATTTAGAGGCACATTGCCTCTGATTCTGGAAGTAGTGTATAGCCATTGTTAGCCTTATTCTCCATGAATTTGTATCAGTTCTCTTTTAAAGCCAACCAGTAGGCAGCCATAACTACATCTTGTGGTAGCAAATTCCATAGTTCAACTATGCATTGTGTCAATAAGTACTTCTTTTTGTCTGTCTTGAGTCTTCCACCATTCAGCTTCATTGGATGATCCTTGGTTTTAGTATTGTGTAACAGAGGAACAACCTCTCCCTATCCACTTTCTTCTCGCTTTGCATAATCTTATACACCTGTGTCATGTCCCCTTACTCACCTTTCTAAACAAAAACCCCCAAACATTGTAAAGTCATTGCAGTTCTGCTCCAGCCCTTGATCATATTGTTGTGTGCCTCCCCCAATCTCCGAGCGGTGAGATTTCGGGGGTCCCTGTGCTTATCCAGGGTTTGGTTTCCTTTGGGGTAGAAGGTCAGCGGAGACTATGGTGTCTTTATGAAATATGGTTTATTTATTTACACACATTCCAACCTGAGCTCAAGGATGGAGGGGTTCAATGCATCAGCAGTCCAATATCCAGCTTTTCCATCTGGGTTGCAAGAGGCATCCTAAAGCCATGGTGCAGAGGGATAGCCTCTCTGCGTGCCTGCAGCCCCAGCCATTCTCTAGAACACACTAAAAACACAAAACTCTCCTGGGTTCCAGGAGGGGGGGAAGGAGGCTCTCCTGAAGAGTTTCAATGACAAAAGGATCTCCCTGGCCCATTCACCGTTGCTAGGCAACTGATCGGCCCATTATCTTACCTGGCCAATCTATTTGGTTAACAAAAGACTCATTTGACCAGCAGAGAGTTCCTCATTCCAAGGCACAGGATTCCAAATCAGAGGCTGGAAAGGTGACCCACAGGAATCATCCATCCCAACCCCCACGCTCATAACAATATCCTTTCTGAGGGGACCAAAACGGTACACTTTATTCCAAGTGCAGACACACCATAGATTTATTCATAGATTTGCCTGAGGTTGAGTATTCAAAATCATTACTCATAATTAATATAGTAGTCCTCAGAAACAGTGATTTGAAAGTTATATCTCAGTTGTGTACAGGTATGCAGATTGCATAGGCTGACACCCAAATACTGTTCATAATTTCAAGGTTGAGTAAATGGGGGAGCTTCTGCACTTTTCAGTATTTTGACAAAAACATGTGTAGCTGTATGGTAATTGTTACTCTTTATAGCTGTTCAGGGCTTGTTTACATAATGTTATGACACTGATGCATTTAGTACCAGCATTGTATGTAGCTCAAACCTTAAGACGCAGGAACAAGATAATCAGGTATTATCGGGGCGTCACCTAGTTTACTAACATCATGACAGATTCACTTCACGCAGCCTTCGGCCCACAGTTTTGTAAACCAATTGCACAATGGGCCATTAGGTATTAGAAATCTATCTGTCAAATATTGCATAAATGCCTCTATATTTTTGTCCCAAGTAACTTCCATAAGAAAATAAATAAATAAATTTTATTTATTTATTATTTGATTTATATCCTGCCCTTCCTCCCAGCAGGAGCCCAGGACAGCAAAATTAAAATCTGTCTAGTCTGGTACACTATCAGTGGCCAACCACAGGAAGCTTTCAAGCAGGAAGCTTTCAAGCAGGATGTCCTAGCTCTTTGTCCCCAGCATTTGATAATCGTAGGTCCAGGCTCTGAACATTCAGGTGATTTTTAAAATGCTATTAATAACTATAGCCCTGTCCTCCAGAAATTTGTCTAACCTTTTAAAGTCACCTATGGGTGCAATTCTGTGATTTCCAGGAAGACATCCCAAGTGGCAAAGGATTTTGCACATCTCCTTCTCTGCCAGCAAGAAGGGATATCCGCCCTTAGAAGTCCCCTCCCAGCTGCCATGTAAAAGGCCACACTGTTGTCCCTCTGCTGTGGGTGCTCGGACAACAGAGAGGGCAAACAGAGCATTTTAGAAGATCCAAATCTCCTCACATTCCCATGATATCTCCCCTGAAAAGGGGGGAAAGTACACCAGCCCTAGAACTGGTGGACTTCTTTTCCTTCCGTCCACATAACCACCTGTACCACCATCTGCCTGGCAAAGACAAGGCCAGCCGGGATTGGAATTTGCCAGTCCTGTTGCCACAGATTCTCCCTTTAAGGCTGCAATCCAATATATATATACTCAGAAGTAAGCTTGATTGGGTTCAATAGGACTTACTCCTAGGTAAGTGTGTATTGGATTGCAGCCTAAGCTAGCAATCACCACATCTTACAGTTGTCCATTTGTTAATTGAGCAAAGACAATTCCCAGCTAAAAAGACCCAGCCACTTATAGGCTCTGGTTGTAAGGGAAATGCTTCAGCTTGGTGGTTATAACTGTTCTTTTCTCTACTTTCTGCAGTTCTGCTGTGTCCTCTTTTTTTGAGATGCAGCAAGTAGAACTGTATACAGAATTATTTCCTTCTTGTTCTCCACTCTAGTTCAGCCAGAGCTGTGCTAGACTGATGTGGCGTAGGTTTCCTCCATCCTAATCCCACATTCTAGGGCAAGAAAATAAGGCTGCTGGAGAGAATATGCTGTGTAATCACAGTTGATACTAAGGCTAATAGTTCTGGGACAAGGAGAATGGTGAATGCCATGATGATCCACTATTGGGGAAGCAACTTCAGTGACTATGTTGCTGGACAGCTGTACTTGATCTTTAAACAAATACCCCATCAACTAAGTAAACATTTGCTAGTTACCAAAGGCAGATTTCTTTGGACTTGCTCTCTAAATTCATTATTAAAGCCTTATGGCTAATCCAGCTAAACATCAGATATTTACTTCTCTAATGGGATTTCGCTTTCTACTCTTTAGTGATTGGAAAGCCTCTGTAATACTAGTTAATAGCGTGTATGGGGATTCTCTTTGTGGTATTTCTTATATGGGTCACTATGGTAAAAATACAGGCATTTATTATTCTGTTTCTCACTGTGCTTGCCCCTAATTATATGTTTAAAATCTTTTGCATTTATCCTGTACATATATTCAACAGTTATGAGACACTGATTACAGCTAGAAAACTGATACAGTGTAGAGTTAAAAGCAGAACAGATTTTAAAGCAGTTGGATTGCAGTTATTTAAAACTTTTTTTTAACACTAAATTCCCATACATAACATATTCAAAGAAACTTTGCAAATCTGGTGCTTCCTGTTAATGCTTTGCTTTTGGAGATAGAATAATAGAATAGTAGAATTGGAAGGGGCCTATAAGGCCATCAAATCCAACCCCCTGCTCAATGCAGGAATCCAAATCAAAGCATTCCCGACAGATGGCTGTCCAGCTGCCTCCAGTGTCGGAGAGCCCACTACCTCTCTAGGTAATTGATTCCATTGTTGTATGACTCTAACAGTTAGGAAGTTTTTTCTGATGTCCTGTTGAAATCTAGCTTCCTGCAACTTGAACCCGTTATTCCGTGTCTTACACTCTTGGATGATCGAGAAGAGATCCCGGCCCTCCTCTATGTGACAACCTTTCATGTACTTGAAAAGTACTATCATATTTTCCCTCAGTCTTCTCCAGGCTAAACATGCCCAGTTCTTTCAGTCTCTCCTCATAGGACTTTGTTTCCAGTCCCCTGATCATCCTTGTTGCCCTCCTCTGAACCTGTTCCAGTTTGTCTGCATCCTTCTTGAAGTGTGGAGACCAGAACTGGATGCAGTATTCAAGATGAGGCCTAACCAGTGCTAAATAGAGGGGAACTAATACTTCACACAAATTGGAAACTATACTTCTGTTAATGCAGCCTAATATAGCATTTGCCTTTTTTGCAGCCACATCGCACTGTTGGCTCATATTCAGCTTGTGATCAATGACAATTCCAAGATCCTTCTCACATGTTGTATTGCTGAGCCAAGTATCCCCCATCTTATAACTGTGCATTTGGTTTCTTTTTCCTAAGTGTAGAACTTTGCATTTATCCCTGTTGAATTTCATTCTGTTGTTTTCAGCCCAATGCTCCAGCCTATCAAGGTCCCTTTGAATTTTGTTTCTGTCTTCCACGGTATTAGCTATGCCCCCCAATTTTATATCATCTGCAAATTTGATACGTGTGCTGTGTACCTCATCCAAGTACCCTACTCGTTACTTCCGCCCATATGTGGCATTCTTGAGAGATCTCAAGAGACAGAGTGATCTAGTAATGGATAGACTTGGACTATGACATATTTAGATCGTGACAACCTGAGTTCAAGTCCTTATTTGACTCTCTTGCTGATCTTGGGCAACTTAATTGTTCTCAGCCCTCATTCCTGTATTAGTGCTCACAGGCTTGTTAACTTTGAAATAAATATTTACCATGAAATACTTTGCAGCCTTAAACATGCTATAGAAAGGGGACATGATCCATCCCAAATTATTTTTAACTTCCACTGATTTCAACATATAACTAAGTACAAGTTTATAACTCTTCCAACTATTTTTGTTGTTATTATTAATTATATTTATAGACTGCTTTTCAGGCAATATGCTTACCAAAGTGATTTACAACAACAGTTAAAGCATTCTGAACAATTAAAATCCTGCATCAACAGTTAAAGTCTACACCAGACAATCCACAGCATTTAGTATACATAAAGATACAAAGTGCAAAGTGTAGAAGAAAAAACATTCAGCCAAAGTTTTCTTTCCTGGACAAAAAAGATTAGTGTTTTAACTGGTGATGAAGACTCATAATGGTAATGGCAGATCTATGTGAAGGGGAAGGGCATTCCATAGTTGGGTGGCGGCCTGTATCGGGAAAGACCTCTGTCAGATTGCTGCACACTGAATTCCAGACAAATACAGCAGCATCAAGGAGTGTCCCCACCAGATCTCAGTGTCCCAATTTTAATAATGTTTGGCTGGATCATGTCCAAGATTATTGAGTTTATGTTAGTAGTTCCCTTTATGGCCTTTGTGAAATATCTGTTGCTCCTCAAGTATCTGTTACTCATCAAGTGTGTGGTTATGACCAAATAACTTACACCAGTAGTGCATTATCAGCCTAAATCATCCCTCTTGCTTCAGCATAGTTTTTGCTGAAGTTATATAATTTATAACAGTAGTTGCTGGAGGGTTAATGTGATAAAATCACATTAAAGATGTTCCGTAGTTGTATATATGGAACATAAGGAATGTGGTGTTGTTTTTGCCTACTCTGACAACCTTTCATGGCTATTTTTTAAAATGTCCTGGTATTTAGGATAATTTACAGACAGCACAAAACACTCAATCCTCTTTCAAGGGAACTCGGAATGTAGCTCTGTGAAGGAAATAGAGGTCTCCTAACAATTTTCAGCACCCTTAACAACCTACAGTTCCCAGGATGCTTTGGAGGAAACCATGACTATTAAAGTGGTATAACAGCACTTTAAATGTATGGTGCAGATGTGGCCATAGAGGAAAGGAAACAGAGGGAAAGAAAACCAGAGCACAGATACTACCTGTTCCAAGGCAAAAGGGGTAGAAGGGGGTTGTTTTCTAAAGGTCTACTATGATTGTGAAGGTTATCCTTTGCACCAGAGCATTAGGATTTCATGAGCTGTTCTTTGTGAATGTGTATAGCTAGTTTGCTCTACTTTTTAGATAACTAACCACAGCTTATTATCTATACATACAGAAATTATGATGGGGGAACCTAGGGAAAGCTGAGATCTCGTAGGTCCCCTTAAAACCCATATGGCATAGGACTTTCGTTGGTGAAAACTATAAAGGGGGAACACAAGCACTGGGAAGTTATGAGTTCCCTTGTAGCCCTTGCAAAACCAAGTACGAAAGTAACAAAAATGGAGAAGGGAAAGAGAGGTGTCAGAGAAAAGTGGGGGGACAGGGCGTAAGAACTGGAAGTGACTAAACCACTACAGTAGGGCCCCACTTATCAAGGTGGTAGGTCTCAAGATTTGGGGCAGTAAAGAATTTAAGTCAAGCTGCTGAATTAATTTGTCAGAGAAAAAGTGGGGGGACAGGGCATAAGACTGAACATGAACTGGAAGTGACTAAACCACTACAGTAGGGCCCCACTTATACAGCAGGTTAGGGACCAGACCCCCACCGAAAAGCGAAAACCACCAAAAAGTGGAACATCAATCAGCTGTAGGGCAGGGAGCTCCAGCTGACAGCACTTGGCCCCTGAAGCTCCCCCTGCAACAGCTGATCGATGTTCCGCTCTTCTGTGCATCGCCTTCTCCCCCCCCCGCTCACTCGCCCTCATTATGGTGGGGGAGTAGTGCTCCCCTTCCACGGCAGGCTCCCTGCCACAGATCGCAGGGAGGGAGCTGCCCCCCCACCCGTGCCTGCTCGCTCGCCCTCCGCCACCTCCCTCGCTCGTCCCCCCTTGCCCACTCGCGCTCCCCCCTGCCTTTTTGCTCGCTCTCCGCCGCCTCCCTCACTTATTCCCCCCTTGTCTGCTCTCTCTCCCCCCTGCCTCTTCACTCATGCGCTTGCTCAGACTCTGCCGCCTCCCTTGCTCATCCTCCCTTGCCTGCTCACCCTCCCCCCTGCCTGTTCACTTGCTTGCCCTCCGCCACCCCCCTTGACAATAAAATGGTGCCGGATACCCTTCTCGGACTCAGCTGCTGAGCGTGTTGTCAGAGCTTGGAAACGTTCCTTGTTTCAACTACAGCTCCCATCAGCCCAACTGTAGTTTAAAAAAGGAACGTTTCCAAGCTCTGACGACGCATTCAGGGCGTCGGGCACCATCAATTTGTGCACTCAGTGACTCTCTTTTCCAAGCTCTTTGCATCATGCTGCAAAATCGCCGCAAAACTGGAACAAGCTGGAACATGGATACAATTCAAAACCGCCACATTAGTGAAGCGCCAAGAAATGAAGCGCCGGAAAGCGGGGCCCTACTGTAATTCTACCTGGGGATTCCTTTTACAGGCCCCTACAGTTTTTACCCCTGAAACCAAGGAGAGGAAGGGTGTCAGTGGTAGAGCATCTGCTTTGCAGAAGGTCCCAGGTTCAATCCCTGGCATCTCCAGGTAGGACTGGGCGAGATCCCTGTCTGAAACCCTGGAGAGCCACTCCCAGTCAGTGTAGACAATAATGGGCCAAAATGGGCCAGTGGTCTGACTCAGTACAAGGCAGATTCCTATGTTCCTGTGATAGTACTGATAGGATTTTCCTTTTTCCCACCATGAGGAATGAGTGCATGAGGAATTTCATGTACTTCCTTTGTAGGGGAGAGGTCCCCATGCATGAGTGTATGGAGTACAAGAAGGGTTTTGTGTTCATCCTTGAGGGAAGGTCCTTACTCTTAATTAGTTCTACTAATAAGTTCTCTTAATAAGTTATTTTCAGTGTGATTTTTTAGTGTTCCTTGCATGGGGTCCTCCCTCTCCAGGGCTCTGGAATTCTAGTTATAAGATGTGCTGTAAGGCGTAATTGCATTAGTGACAGTAGGGAGCGTGCATACCGGGCCTCCTGAATAATGGGTGCGAACACTCCCATGAAGACAGCTGCTGTACACTGCAGCTTACCTTGCAACCTACAGAAGTGTGACTAAGGCTGCAATCCAAAGCCCACTTATGCTGAGCGAGGTGAGGGTTGGATTGGATGGAGATGTCCATCAGCCCTGTTGGCTTCTGCTCACAGAGTGATGCCAGCATCATTCTACAGGTACAGACCTAGTGGACGGGTGGAGAGAAGTACCAATGATGGGATTTGTTCCAGTGTTAGTTATTTAGTTATTAAATGTACATCCCACCCTTCCTCCCACAAGGAGCCCAAGGAGGCAGTAATAGTCCACGGAAATCCTCCCCATTCAGGATGTGATGGAGGCAGAGAAGAGGGACTTCTTCGCCAGCCTCAGCACCATAGTAGGCAGAGTTATGGTGTTTTACTCTTACCCAGTCAGTTTTATTAAATCTCAATTTAAAAATATTTTCACAGCAGAATACACATCCCATCGTAGACTTCTTGATTATCAGGGACTCCCCAAAAGTAATGCTTGCACCTGACAACATACAAGAACAACCTCTCATGCTGAGAGAATGATTGACTGCATACTTGTCAGAGAGTAACTCCCATTGAACTCAGAATTATTTCTGAGAAGACATGTAAAAGATTGGACTGTAATGTAAGCCATCAAGGATTACTTTAATATCATTCTATTTCACATGCTTACTAGAGCAAATAAACTTTCTGGTCCTTAAGGACTATGCACTTAGGCTCACAGGCTCTGCTTGTCTATGACTGCAACTTTATGCACCTTCCTAAGAGCCCTGGACTGAGAGCTTTCCCCCCTATGTATTCCCTTCACATAAATTTCCAACAAACCGTCTCCTGCCTTCAAGATGGGAGAGGCTATACATTATTTGCCAGATAGAACTTAAGTGATGTGACATCACAGAGGTAGCATAGATCAGAGTCAGAATTTGGTGTTCCGGTTCTAGTGATAACATTGCTCACCAGGATGCCAGCCAACATTTTCTGAACAGGAAACCAATGAAGAAGGCTATTAGAGGGGTAGGGGGGAAAGGCTTCCTTTAGAAAATGAAAGTCTTGCCCAAATACGGAGAACAAAAAGGGACACAAACTTGTACAAAAGAAATGCTAGCAGATAGTAGCGTGGTTTGCATGTTATGGTAAGCCCAGAGAGAGCTTGCATTCATTTTGCTTCTATTCAGACTTTGACTGTTACAGTATAGCAGCTAAGCTAAAGTTTGGATTAGCGTGTCATCCAAAGCAGATATTGTGGTTAAGGTCTCTCCTTCTTAACCATTTTCTGTGCCCAAGGTTTCTCATACTGTTATAGGTTGTGGTTCTTAGCTATGGTCCCAGGCTCAGACAGCATGCTAAGCCAAACCTTGGCTTAGCTGCTGCACTGCACTGAGTTAAAAATCTGGGGAAGATCAAAGCAGTTACAATCTCCTCTTTGGGAGCCAGCTCATTCACTCTAAGCCATGGTTTTAGTGTCATATGTGAACAACGGGATTAAGGGATGCAAAAAAAGTTTTTGAGAAGTGTATCATTAAAAAAACTTTAAGAACAATTAAAAATGAATATCTTTTAATCAGGAAACTGGCTAAGAAGATATTGGATGATGAAGTTAAAGGTGTGTTAAAGGAAGAAAAGGAGATTGCAGAGGTGGTGAATGAATTCTTTGCATGTTTGCTATGGGAGATGCTGGGCATATACCTCTGCCTTTAGCTTTCAGGAAGGGAGTCTAAACAACTAAGGCAAATAGTTATGACAGGAGATGAAGTTCTGAATCTTATTGACAAAAATCAACAAATCACCAGGTCAGTGTGAAATTTCTGATATTCTAACAAAAATATATAATTTGTCCCTAAGCTTGGCCTCCATACCTGAGGATTGGAAGGTGGCCAGTGTACTACCAATTTTTTTAAAGGGACTGAGTGGGGATTCAGGAAATTACAGCCCATTTATCTTAACAGCTGCTTTGGATAAATTAGTGGAAAGCATTATTAAAATCAGCAAGCATAGAGAAGGACAACTCTTGCTGAAGAAAAATTGACATGTCTTCTGTGAAAATAAGTTCAGTCTCTCTAACCAGGGATGGGCAACCTTTTTTCTGTTCATGGCCAGTATTCTACAGGGAGTAATGTATCAGGGGCCACATACTGGTGGTGGGTAGGGCCAGAGCTGATGATGGGTGGGGCAGAGTCAAAAATGTTTTGGAATACTCCAGAATAAAGACAGCCTTGCTCCAATTTTCACAATGGCTGCGTCAGATTAGAATTCCCAATCTCATGCAGATCTGTGCAGAAATAAGTGCCGCTGAGTTTGACAGGATCATTTCCAAATAAATATACAAATATTTATTTATTTATTGTACAACAAACCAACACAGATATTGTTCTGGAAAGCAAGTGATGGCTCCCATCTTATCAAATGGCTTTAAAATAAGATTACACAAATTCACAGAGTATAAGACTATCAATGGCTACTAGTCATCATGGCTCCATGATCATAGGCACAATGCTGTGAATACTATTTACTGGGGAACAACAGTGGAACAGGGCTTTGGCCCTCAAGTCTTCTATGTAAGATTCCAATAAGCATCTGGTTGGCCTCTATGGGAAACAGGATGCTGGTCTACATAGGCCTTTGGTCTGATCCAGCAGCTCTTATGATGGGACATCACTCTCATCCAGATAGGCATTTAAACCAGCCAAAGACTACTTGTCCCTTGCTGATCTTCTCCAGCCATGAGGGGCAAGGGTCCAAACTTCCTGTGGTTACCCTCACAGTTCCAAGCAACTTGCCAGCACTCGTGAAAAACTAGACCTGTGTTTAGAGCAACTGCAACAAATAAGGGGTTGTGACACCTCCAGAACAGACTCTACTTGAACTGTGGCATCCAAGTGAGAGTTGATCTAAGCATTTTATCAGCAAAGGATTGAGCAAACTTTTTTTGATAGTTCACAGTGGCCAACACAGAGGAGCCAAAAGACTCTTTTCCATTCAGAAAAACTTCTTTGGATGTGATTCAGCTGATGCAGTGGTGGTGGAAAAGAAAGATTTTAATATCACCATTGGTCTTCAGAGAACTTTATCTGATCCCCCCCGCCCCCGCCCCCAATTCAGTTCTGGGTATAAATCAGTTACAGCTGTTGAGATAGCCAGAAGACAAGCTTTCTGTAGATCAGTAATTTTCAAACATTCTACTATTAGGGGACCTTTCCTTTTCCACATCACATCAACTTACCTACTGATGAACTTCTAAGTATTTATTATGGAATCCCTGCATATTGCAGAGGACTCTATGACATGTTCTAGGGTGTACATCTTAGGTGGCTCACTGGCCAGCCCTGTTTGGCCTCTTCATTGTCCTGCATGAAAACACCTAATACTGCCCTGGAGCTAACTATGTGGAGATAGGTTGATACTGCTGGACATATTCCTTTTCAGGGAAGCTTGTCTGCATTACTGGTCTTATTGAAGAACACTAAATAAATTGCCAAGGAACTCAGGATTACCTGGAACACAGTTTGAGAAACACTGCTGTAGATTATCTGTGAACTGATATGTGAATATTAAAGTTTCTCTTTCATGAGTTCAAGGAAAATCTCCAGATTGTTGTGTTCATCTTCATAAAGGTTTCTCAAACTAAGACCAGGACAGGTTGTGGCAGGGTGTGTGGGCTGAATTTGAAATGATCTTGTCTTCATAAATCCACAACAAAAGTGACTGAAGGTATTTGGATGGGATGGATCATCACAAGTCATTGGATGGATGTAAGGCAGGTGACCTGAAGTGGTATTTAAATCTAAAAGTTCAAGGTACTTTTATGAGTTCCTATTCCCAGCTAGAAGAAAGTTGGGGGGGGGATTGGAAGACCCAGGTTTTATCAGTGATGGCCGGTCTTGTGTGAATCATGTGGTGCTTATAGAAAGAAAGCTAGTGGCCAGCTGCTACTATTCATTGGCAACTTCATTGTTCCTTTTGAATCTCTTCACTAGTGCTATGTAATGTTTGGTGCTCGTGGAATCTATTTCTGAAGTGTTGCAATGAATAAATAAATAATCTAGTGCTTGGTGCTCGTGGGATCTCTTTCTGAAGTGATACCATTAGCATCTTCATGTGAGAATATTTCATCTGTGTAAAATGTGAGCACAAATCAACATGAGTCTACGACTCATAATTTCAGAAGAGCTATGTGGGATAGCTTAATGGTTTAAGGTATGACACAACTGTGGATGGATAACATGGGCCTTCAAACATCATCAGAGGCTGCGTAACATCTTTAATAGTTTGTCAACTTTGGAGGGGGGCATCATTTTAACTGTTGTAACTTTTGTTCACCTGTTTTTTTACTGAGTTACTAAGAATTTTTTAAATATTGTTTGCATCCAATACTTCTCTGTGTTATGAAAAGTTATCAGTTAGTAATCCAACATCCAAACCGAATTTCTGTGCCAATATAATTCTCATAATCAATGCTACTTAAAGTCCTAACTTGGAAGCTCTGTTTTGATAAGCACTTTTTATCATTGTTGTTTTATTCACTTGTAAGAGTTTTGCAGTCAGTCATATGAAAGTGGAGGAGAAGCAATCACAGGGCAAGTACATGTAATAACAGCAGATAACATAGACTTGTGACAGGTTGCTTGCAAAGCCCGAACTAGAAAGCAGATCTTTTGACTTTGATAACATTTTCTCATCCAGTGCCCGTTCCAGTTGGCCTATGTCTTATATGGATGTAATAAAAAAGCTCAAATATATTTGTATATCAGTACCCAGCATGCTGTTCCAGCTGACACTTCTTCTAAAGCAGTGCAGGTGTTTGAGTACTGGCACCACCAATGCACACAATTATTTCTAGCTTTTTTGCATTGCAAATAAACCCGCAGGCATATTCCGTTCCCAAACATTGAAAGCTGTACTCAGCTCAAGGGTCTATCATTTGAAATCTGCTGAACTTTCTTCACCACACAATACAAGGAATTGAGAGATTTGCAATAGATATATCCTGAAAATGCTGATATGTGAGTGTCTCATTTGCCTAGAATAGTTCAGAGAATAAAGGGGCTGTGGATAATCAGAATCATTAATAAGTAAGAATTCATGCCGTGACTAGTAGGTATGTAGGTTCAAGCTGAGAGGGAGATTTGGGCTACAGGATTTTGGGATTGCCTGGTGGCAAAGGTAATAAAATTAATTCAGCAGCTTGACTTAAATTCTTTACTGCCCCAAATCTTGAGACCTAACACCTTGATATGATTGATTTAGTGTTAAGCTTTTTCATATCTGCTGATACTATCTAATATTAATGACAGTTCTTAGCACTAGTGGGAGCTGCATGAGAGGGGCAAGGTGGCCTTCAAATTGGTAGAATGAAAAGGAGGTGATAAATCTTATAGGACCCCTCCCCCACTGTCATCTGTTCCTGCAGGGCCCTCTAGCATGGTTCATGGACACACCAAAAGTAGGGTTAGATCCATGCATGGAAAATGAAGATACGATCTTGGGCATTACCTTTCATCCTTCTTTCTCAGCTTGTGGTACTGTTCTAGCTAAGATTTGTCTCTATATAATATCTTTCTAAAATCCATCCTGATTGTACTAAAATCTTTATTCAGATTCTCATTCTATCCTGTATCAATTGTTATGTTTTCCTTACCACTCTCTTGCCTCTCGGCTTAAGCCTATTTTCTCTAGTCTCAGCTCTTAATTTTTCTTCATTTATGCTTACAGTTATGTTACAGTTGCATATATTTCCATTTTCATTGTCTGTTGGTGTTCCATAGAGCTTGGTTTAGTACTCATTACATTTTTCCTTGTACATTCTCCCACTTGGCCTGCTAATTCACTTATCTGGTGTGAATTACCCTATTTATGCTAATGATACATTTATTCTGCTTCACTTATCTTGTGTTCTTACATATTTGATGAATGGGCTCTGATTTATGGCAGCTCACACCATAATAAACTTGTTAGTCTAAGGTGCCACACAACAGTTGCTACAAGACATCAACACTGCATCCTCTCTGGAAATCTTTTATTCTTCTTGCTGTTACTGTCTAGCTGTAATCTCATTTTGGATGCCACAACACAATCTAAAGTTGAAAATACAGTAGTGAATACTAAATTTATATTTCCTGCAGAATCTTCTTCTGGTTTCCAATTACACTTACTATTAAAATTATCTCTTTTACTGCTCCTGCTATTCACAGTGTTGGTGTGTTATCAGATTCTTATCTATCTTTTAATCTCTACATGACCTCTGTTGCAAAGCCATGTCATTTTTATCAGTGCTGCACAGAGCCACCCACTTGGATTATTTCTCTTTGAGTATGCTGATATTTTCTTGATGGGCTTTCAACTTCTTGTCTTTCTCTTATTCTACGTTTTCCTACTTGTATTCTTACTTTGTTGTTCTTATTGTGTTACCATCTCTTTATTTTTATTTCCATTGGCTATCTTTCAGTGCTACTAGCCATGATAGCTATGTTGTACCATCCTGTTGGAGGCAGCATCCCTCAGTTGCTGGGAATCACAGGTGGGGAGAGTGCCCTTGCTCTCAGGTTCTCTTTGCAGGATTCCCATGGGCATCTGATTGGTCACTGTGAGAACAGCATCTTGGACTAGATGGGTGTCTGGCCTGATCTGGCAGGCTCTTCTGATGTTCTTCCTGCTGGAATTTGTTATAAGGCTTTTCATGATCTTGTTCCTTTCTGTTTCTCTTCCTTGATTTTCCCTAATGTGCCCTCTCATTAGTTATATTCTGCACAATCTAGGTTTTCTTGTCATTGTTTTGGCTTCATTCTTGTGTTCTGATTTAGAACTCTTAGCCTGTTATTCACTGCCTATTTTCTTTCTTCTTTTAAAAGGATTTCTTGAAACTCTTTTGATCTGCACTTCATTTTCTACTACAGTATAAACACTTATGCTGATCTAGGATTTGTTTCAGAATCTGTTTTCCCTTTGTTTGCTCACCCACCCCTTTTAGTGTCAATTCCTCAATTTTATTATTGTTATCAGATTGTGCAGCTGCAGGCGCTTATCATATAGCTCCTAGTAGTATTAGGTGCTGTATAAAGAATTTTAAAAGATGATGATGAGATGTTTCTTTTCACTGTTGTTCTGTATTAACAGTAAATGTCTTCTAACCTCTCTCTCCATGTCCTTGCCATTTGTAATCTGTCTTCATTGCTTTTCTCCAGTCTCCTCCTCAGTCCCTCCATTCATCAAATACTAATCTGGATAAACCTCCACCCCCTTGTGCTCTTTCTTGTTTTCATGCTTTCCTCTCCACAGTCCCAAATATGTGGAGATCTTTCCCATTAGATAGTCACTTTGCCTCTTCATTATCCTGCTTTAAGAAATTATTCAACTCATCTCTTTTGCATTTTCTTCTTGATGTTCTACTTGATTTTTAAAAAATGATTTTCAGCACTATGTTAATTACCAGATAATTCTTACTTCACTCTTTTGCTTCCTTTTAATCTCACTCGTTAAGTGGGAAATCCCCCTCCATATCTCCTTTCTTTTTGTCTCATGTACATCGGATCATAGATCTACAGTCAGGAACCTGTACATTTCATGCATGTATATTTGTTAAAACGTTCTTCAGGATCTCTCTCCTTTCTGTTTTTCCTCCTTGATTTTTCTTTGTGCATCTGGTATAGATTAGATGCTTAAAAAAGAAGCTCAAGAGGTGGTGGTGGTGGTGGTGATGATAACACTTAACAAGTAACAGCTCCTGCCTTTCTCACTAACACAGGGTTTGCTGTCAATTCTGCGTAAACTGAAGAGTGCACCAGACCAGGAGGTAAGAATCCTCCTCCTGGGATTGGATAATGCGGGCAAGACCACACTTTTGAAACAACTAGCATCTGAAGATATCACTCACATCACTCCTACACAGGTAAGGACAGAGACTTTAAGTGCACCACTACATCTTTTTTATTAATAGTTTTTTATTGAATTTTCCAAAACAAAAACAAAAAACATGCAAATACAGTCAAACAATACATAATAAATCAAATAATGTGTTCTGTGCAAACATGTAAGGAGAAGGAGGAGGAGAAGGGGAAAATCGGGGGCGAGGGACAGAGACAGCTGGTGACTAACCAGTGTTCAGACATTCAAGCAAACAGATCAGTGTAAGGAATCCATATATCAGAGAACTTCCCAACTTGATTGTGTTCATGGAAGGTCACCTTCTCATATGCTGCCAGTGGAGTCAGGTCCTCTGAGCACTGTATGATTGGCAGGAGGGGCACATTTTTCCTTCTAGTACTAAAGTGTTAGCCTCCATGAGTGCCCTTAGAAGCCAGTTAAATTGTCCCTCTGTCAGGCTCTGAAGGACCAGTACATAATGCAGTGGAACAGTAACATCTCACTGAGGTGTCTAAAACCATATTTATGTGACTGATCCCCTCAGACCAAAAACCTGCAACTTTAGGACATGACCCAATCACGTGACAGAGTGTTGCATGTGGAGCTTTACAACGCCAGCGCCTGTCAGTGCTAGATAAGTAGGTGCACTACTAAATCTTGACATTTGGAGGATGGAGAGGAAAAGATAGCTACAAACAGAATCGGATTGTATGGACAGACACACCCCTCTACAGCTTTGAGTTTTCAGTTATACAGTGGAAGTAGTCATGAAGCAATATCATGCTACAGAGTTCATATTCTTCAAAATTACTTCCAGACTGATTTCAGTCCTTTGTTGAGAATCCAGAGTAGCTCATTTTGTTTGCTTGAACTGCATTTCTTTTATGATCATGCATCTAAGAGTAGAATATGATCTGTAAAAAATTATTTAAAAAGTTGCTACAGATGCCATGGTAAAGAAGTGCATCTTCCACATTTGCCAAAAACTGTACATTGAAAGTGCCAGATGTAACTGTTTAGGGAGAGAATTCCACAACTTAGGGGGTGCCACAAAGAAAGCCATCTCCCTGGCCACCACCCTCCAAACTTCTGCAGATGGCAGAACTACCTAGAATGCCCCCTCTGCTGATCATAACACCCGGGAGGGTCTATAGGGAAGGAAATGGTCTCTCAGATATTTGAGTCCTAAGTCAGTTAGGGCTGTAAACACTAATGTGAGCACTCTGAATTGGGGCCAGAAACAAACTGGCAACCAATGCAACTGTTTTAGAATAGGGGTTATATGAGTTCTAAAAGCAACCCTAGCCAATAATCTGGCTGCTGCATTTTGGACCAGTTGAAGTTTCTGAATTGTCTTCAAGGGCAGCTCCATGTAGAGCTCATTGCAATAATCCAATCTGGAAGTTACTAGAGCATGAGTACTGTTCCCAAGTCATCTCTGTCCAAAAAGAGCTGTGACTGGCGAACTAGCCAGAGCTGGGAATAGGCACTCCTAGCTATCAAGGCCACCTGAGCCTCCAGTGGCGATGTTGGATCCAGGAGTATCCCTAAGCTCCGAACCTGCTTCTTCCAGGAGAGTGCAACCCCATCCAGAACAGGCAGTCTTCCCATCTTCTGAACTTGAAAACTTGGAACACAAAACACCTCTGTTTTTTCAGGATTCAGTTTGTTTGTTTGTTTTTTATGTAAATATTTTATTGATTTTCATAATAAGTAATTAATAGCAAGACTAATAATAAAGTAATTGCCATTCATTTTGTTGTTCATATACATTTTCAGTTCTAAAATACAAGTGAATTGTATATCTTCTTAAAAACGTAATAACAAACAATATCATCAATACCCTTCCCCATCCCTCCTCCCTACTGGATGGTGCCTGTGCAAAAAAAAGAAAACAAATTGATGCAAAATTTGCAATACTGAGATAAGATATGAGTATCATTAATCATTCCAAATACTTGCATAATGCGGTGGTGAATTTTGGTTGTGCTCTCTTTAATTGACATATTGAATAAATGAAAACTAGGTTGTAATAAATTTATCCGTTTTAAGAGTACCACATGCTGCCCTTAATTTGTACATTCGTTTTTCCATGAAGGCGATAAACCACACTCTGTGGTATCGGTATTGAATTGTGGCCCCTCCCAAATCCCTCCAGTGCCTTGCTATCGTCAAGTGCGCTACCATGAGCAGATGTCCAAGCAATGGCTTGTCTGAGTTGTTTATATCCACACCAGCAAATAAATTTAAGAGTGCCATCTATGGGGTCCTGTCCAAGGGTCCAGATGCTTTTAGATCCATCTCATCAAAAACTGAATTCCAAAATGTCTGGAGCATTGGGCATGTCCACCACATGTGGAGGTATGTCCCCCTCTCCTGGTAGTTTCAGTTTGTTGGCTCACATCCAGCCCATTTCTATCTCCAGACACCTGTCTAGCACCTCAACCACCTCTCCCGATTCAGATAGAGCTGAGTGTTAATCCACATATTGGTGATACTTCACTCCAAAATTCCTGATGACCACTCCCACTGGCTTCATATACAGGGCCTTGCAAAAGTAATCAGACCCCTGCCCAATGCTCTCATATTATTGAATTACAAATGGTACACTGTAATTGCGTTCTGTATGAGATTTTATTTTGAAACGCTGAAACTCAAAATCAATCGTAAGGTGAGATATGATGGGAAATGTTTGTAAGAAACATAAAAAACTGAAACATGTTGCTTCCATAAGCATTCAACCCCCACACATTAATATTTGGTGGAGCCACCTTTTGCTACAGTAACAGCTTTCAGTCTTTTGGAGTAGGTATGTACCAGCTTTGCACACAGTGTCGGAGGGATTTTGGCTCATTCTTGGCAGATTTGCTCCAGGTCGTTCAGGTTGGTTGGACATTGCTTGTGGACCACAATCTTCAAAGAGCGCCACAGATTTTCAATGGGATTGAGATCAGGACTTTGACTGGGCCACTGTAGGACATTCACCTTTTTGTTCTTGAGCCACTCCAATGTTGCTTTGGCCTTGTGCTCAGGAACATTTTCCTGCTGAATAGTGAATTTCCTCCCAAGCTTGTTTTTGAGTGGACTGAAACAGGTTCTCTTGCAGTATTTTCCTGTATTTTGCTCTATCCATTCTTCCTTCAATTTCAACAAGATGCCCAGTCCTTGCTGATGAGAAGCATCTTCACAGCATGATGCTACCATCACCATACTTCACTATAGGGATGGTGTGTCTTGAGGCATGGACAGTGTTAGGTTTCCACCACACATAGTGCTTTTAGTTTTGGCCAAAAAGCTCTATCTTGGTCTTATCTGACCACAAAACCTTTTCCCACATCGCAGCTGGGGCACTCTCATGCTTTCTGGCAAACTCCAGATGTGCTTTCAGATGGCACTTTTTGAGTAACGGCTTCTTTCTTGCCACCCTCCCATACAGGCCAGTGTTATGCAGAGCGTTTGATATGGTTGACCGGTGCACCATTACTTCACTCCCAGCCACTGAACTCTGTAGCTCCTTCAAAGTGATTGTTGGCCTCTCTGTGGCTTCTCTTACAAGTGTCCTTGTTCTAGTGCTGAGTTTTGAGGGACGGCCTTTTCTTGGCAGTGCTTGGGTGGTGCAATGCAGCTTCCACTTTCTGCTTATTGATCCAACTGTGCTCACTGGGATATCCAACTTGGATATTATTTTGTACCCTTTTCCTAATCTATGCATTTGTATTACATTATCTCTCACTTCTGTAGAATGCTCTTTGGTCTTCATTTTTCTTCAGATCCACAGCCTGACCAATGATCCTTCAACAGTGGGGGTTTTATCCTGACAATGTGACAGCAACTTTAATGGTTCACAGGTGGAGGCCAATGGTAAGGTAACTGTGTCCTTGATAGGGCAATTTCTTTCATCCATGTAAACTGGGAGCTTCCACAGCGCAGAGGTTGAATACTTATGGAAGCAACATGTTTCAGATTTTTAAGTTTCTTACATTTCCCATCATAAAACTAATGTCATCTTCCAATGACTGATTTTGAGATTCAGTGTTTCAAAATAAAATATCATACAGAATTAAATTACAATGTACCATTTGTAGTTCAGTAATATGAGAGCATTGGTCCGAGGTCTGATTACCTTTGCAAGGCACTATAGATATTAAATGGCATGAGGGACAAGATGGAACACTGTGGGTCCCCACAGGAAAGCTCCCATGGTGTTGAACAGAAGCCTCCTCTAACTACTTTCTGGAAATGCCCCTGGATGTTATACCAAACCATTGGTCTGTCTAGCTCAACACTCTTTATACTGTCTAGCAACAAGAGTCTTTCCTAGCCTTACCTAGAGATTCCAGGGATTAAACCTTGGGCCTTTAGCACACAAGCATGTGCTCCACCAGTGAACTATGGCCCTTTTCTTCACATGTCAACATATTAATGTGTACATGTTGTAGACCCATGTTGTATATGTGTGTATGTGCCCAGTGAAATGGTAACATTTGTAGTACATATACATTTCTTGTCTTCAAACCTCTCTCAAGTTGTGAGCACATTCTAAAGAACCAGGAGAATAAACCAAGATGTATGTTGTTACATGCTTCAGTGTTAGAGTTTTAGCAAATACACAATGCAGATCTTTAGCATGTATTCCTCAAAACTGTAACACATGTAATGTCCCTCAGTCCTCTCTAGTCACATCAACTCCCCAAAGCTTTTCTTAGGGCTACAGTCTCTCTCATTAAATGCCCAACTGACACCATTCCAGAGCTGGCCAGTGGATGGTGCTAGAGAATGGGCAAGCCTGGATCTGCTTCCCCCAGTCCTAGAGACTGTAAGCACATTGCTTGTTAGATGCTCCCACGCCTTAGAACAAAAGCCCACCCTTAGATTCCAAGCATAAAGCCAATATCCTATATTGTGTGGCAGCTCATTGCCAGCCTGCACCACATCCTGTTTTTCCAGTTGTACTCCCTTTTCAGTTGAAGCTTTAATTGATGAAATAGGCCCTTCAGAAGTGCAGCTGTTGCTTGTAGTTTTCTCATATCAACTCACATACAGACTTCTGCTTCTCATTAGTGTTCACATTGGGCTCAACTTTCAGTAGCTAAGGCTTGCTTCTTGCAAGGCCTTGTGTTTGCTTCTTATCTGCATTGTCTCTCACCTCCCACTGAGCCCTCCTTTCTTGTTATGAGCTGCAACATACATCTTCATAGCTTTGACAGAAACAGACCCTGATCCATGCAAGGCTGCTGTATCCTTCACCTTGCTCACAGCCAATCCATCCAAACAGCAGCACAGGGTTTATTTTGTTAGGATTTCCAGAGTTGTGATATATAAGCTGTGAATGGTGTGTGCCTGTGAATCTGAGGCCAGGCATCTCATTAACACTAGTTGTGCTTTATCTTTGCTTGCCACAGGGTTTTAACATTAAAAGTGTGCAAGCGCAAGGTTTCAAGCTGAATGTGTGGGACATTGGTGGACAGAGGAAGATCAGACCTTATTGGAGGAATTATTTTGAGAATACCGATATCCTGGTAAGCATCATCCACTGTTGAATTCTACATTAAATAGTGTGATGACTTTAACAGTTAAAAATGCTGCTATCTTAATCACTATCAAAGCTATTTGTTTTGCAGCAGTCAGCCAGTCTAAACATTCTTGCAGAGCCAGTGTGTGTATGTGAATTATGAAATCTGCAGAAACATTTATTTTTAACTGGTCTCTCAAGAGCGTGCTATGTGACAGTTCCATTTGGTGTTGCTTTCCCTTTGAAGTAGCTCAGTGTTTCAGGGTGAAAAGCATGAAGCAAATTACAAGGTGGGATCTTTCTGTTACAATCCTTTTTTATTCTTCTCCACAGTACTGTACAAAACACACAGTCAGGGTGCCACTGAAGTAGAGCCACATTGCACACATTAAATGACATTTTATGGCGCTCTTCCCTCCATGGCATCTTTTGCAGGATGCATATATAACCCCTGGATACCATTTACTTTTTGAATGTTCAAAGGCTTTGCATTCATTCTTGTAGTAATATTGATGGCTCATCCATGTAAGTTAACTCAGTATTATCATCTCCATATTGCAGGTGGTGAACTGATGCTAGGAGATTATTACTTGCCTAATAGGGGAATCCAACAGTCCGGCTATGTCAGATCTGACACCAGTGTTACGTAGTTGCAATGCCACTCTCAGTAGCAGAAGCAATTCTGCAACAACAGCTGGATAAACAAAAAGCAGTGTGGCAACACAGACAGCCCATAGTATCCCTGGAAACTCTTCCATGACCCACCAGTGATGAGATCACTCACTGACAACACCCTCACATAACACACGTATAGAATACCCCTAATAGCCCAACAACCTCCTGGAAAGACACTGGAGCACCCTCCTTATTACAAACCACAGTGGCACAGTGAAGAGGAGGGCAGCAACTGGAGCCTATAGCCGCAAACTCCAGGGCTCTCTGCAGACACAGAGCCAAAGACAGGCTTTCTACAAACAAGCAAGCTTTTTCCAGGGAAACATTCAGGGTCACATACGGAAAGAGGAGTGCCAGTCATAGCACCATACCATCTCCACAGCCCAGTGGAGAGGAGGCATGTATGACGTACTTGTGAGCTCTCCAAATGAAAAGATAAAACCTAGTAGGAGAACGGTGCTGCCACACAGGCACTTCTTAGAATACAGTCATACCTGTGTCTGTATGAGGAGAACGAGGGAGAGGGACCACGTGCACTCAAAGAACCACAAGGGGAACTGCTGGGTAGCTCAGTGGAAAAGAGGTCTGTAATGGGACCAGAAGACAGATGCTTGAGTTCTCCTTAGGTAGACATACTGCAAGGCAAAGCTTACCTTTTGAGTATTTTGACAGCAGCAACAATTCAGATGCAAAAGGGGGGCAGTAGAAATGGAACCCAAACCTCCCATTACATAGGATAGTTCCCTATCCATAGAGCAACAGGAGCAGATGAGTGGCACCATGCCCTCCTCTGCTTTGGCCCATGTACTAGTGGTGTATTACTAACATGGTGTATTACTACTGTTCCACTGGCAGTAAAATCCTGCTAGCACAGGGGCTTATTGCTGGAATATCCCCTGGAATTGGGAATAATAGCAATCATAGCCTTGCCCAGTAACCCGTCAGTTGGACTATGCTGTAACACATGCAGGGAGCTTATAACTGAAGAGAAATTTGACCTGAGAACTTCATGGCTCAGAGCCCCTTCTCTGAGCTGTTACACTATACCAGCTCAGTCATTTGGCTTTCTGAAGCATAGTTAAAGAAACGTTAGAAGGCCGCTGATCAGAGGATTAAGGAAGACACGTTTCTTCTTGATGACATTTTGCTATTTAGCAAGGTCTGCTTGGCTGAAAGCTTGTGATATTGCTATCATGGTTTTATCAGTGAGAAAGTGCACTGTCAGATGCAACCAGTGAAGACTGGTAAAGGACAAAAGCCAGGGCTGTTAAAAACAGACTGGGTATTTGGGTTTCTCCTGCAGACGGCCATGGACCAATGTTTATGGGTTGTTTCCAGAGTTTGTGCAAGCAGAGGACCCTCTGGAAAGGCCTGTGATGTGGTATGTGGGGCTATAGTGAGAGGGAAGAATCATTGTAAGTCCTGTACCTTAGCTGGACAGCCACCTGTCAGGTATGCTTTAATTTGAATTCCCGCATTGATCAAGAGTTGGGCTGCTACTGCTTACTGCAGCGGGAGGAGGGAGCAGCCTTCCACACATGCACAGTCTGGATACAATCCCATATATTTTGATTTATCTAAAATCCATCACCTGTTTTTCTTTTTAAATATATCCAAAGCAACTTACAGAAACAAACCGTTAAATTAAAATGATAAAACTGTACAGATAAGAACTAAAAGGGCAGTTGGGACAGTAAAAAATAAATAAAATTAATATAAAATAGATCATATAAAAGCAGGAAGTATACAGATTGCTCAGTTAAACACAGTGGAGAATAAAAAGCTCTTGACTTGAGACCTGAAGGACACCAGTGTTGGTTCCTAACAAACCTGCCTGGAGAGGGAGTTCTAGCATGCGCTTTCTAGGTGCCACCTTTCTTTTTTTAATTGTATTTTTTTACAAAGAAAAACAAGTAACAATGCACATCAACAATAAACCCCTCTCCCTGCCTCTACCTCAGTGTGTCCCCACAAATTGTACATCTGCTTTGTCTTCAGAGAATGCTAGAGAACAGCAACAAAAAAGAATCAACAACAAAACCATCAGATTGTTTTTGCTGATCATTACATTAAATGATCATTAAATTGATAATTGGTTGCCACCTTTCTAACATTTTGTAGCAAGGGAATATAGAAGAGGGCCTCTTAAAGATATACAGTACTCCTAGCTTGTTACAAATTGTATCATTGATTTTGCCAGGAGAGTTCTATAAAGTTAATTCCAGGCTTCAGTACTCCACGCTTCTTTGATAAGCTTGTAGCAGCAATTTAAGGAATGTGTTCCCAGTACAGTACTACAGGCACAATCATTTGAGTAAGAAGAATATAGGTTATAGCTAGGATAAAGGGCTTTTGTGGTGTGTGTGTGTGAAGAACTAAGCAATGGAGATGATTTTACCAGTTCCCCTGTTTCCCCTTGTCCCGGGGGGTGGTAGCATATGCTACCTAATGTCTGTAAGACCTATACCTTAGCAGGCTTAGCTAACGCATGAAAATGTCAAATAGGTAATCAACTGTACAACTTTTATGTATCTTATACAGCTCTTGTTTAGACAGTATGAGACAAAAAAAGAAGTGTTTGCTTCTAAGGCAAAATGAATACTTATGAACCCCATCACTTCCAGTCTAGGCAGTCCAACAAGAAAACATTGACTTTTACACACACATAGTAGGCAAATTAATGCAACGTAAGTTTTGTCACTTGAATCCATTCCCTCCTCATTTCTGCAATCATTTGTCCAGACTTCTTTCATAGCTGATTCACCTCAGGCATCATCTTGTTCATTTGTGGGTGTGGGCTCCTGCTGGGAAGAAGGGCAGGAAATAAATAAAATAATAAATAAATAAAAATCTTAATCCATGAACAGAGATTTTTTGCTTTCTGATTGTACAATAATGGTTTAAAGGAAATGCTGGAACACAGGGCCCAAACCAGCCCGGTGTGCCTTGAAGGAACTCTTGTGAATAGACAGCATGCTAGCTGAGATGCTTGTCTCTGCTCTAAGCTGAAGAGTATTGCACAAGTGAGAGACCCCTCCAAGAATATTTTTAACACATGAAGTGATTGCACATTCAAAAACATGCAGGTGTGCTTGAATGAGAGATACTCCAGCTACCCACACCTGTGCTGTTTGGAAGCTATGCAGAGTCAAATAAAGGTGTGTATGTTTGTATGATTGCATATTCAGACACACACCTGCAGCTATTTGGCATCAAGCCTTCCAGTTATTGGAAGTAGGCACTTGATGTGTATCTACCTTGGTTGGTGCAATGCTGTTCACTGTGGCATTGCCATAAGGTCTTCAGTCTTGAGTTGTTAATGAAATGCTTCTCACAAGTTAAGCTTAGACAAGAAATCCTTAGGAAACAGCCAGATGCTACAGGGATCTGATGGATGATTCTGTAAGTGCAGCCTTCTCATTGGAGGACTAAACCAGTGTTTCATCCTCCCAGTAGAGGCACCCTATTAACATAAATGTTGTCTTCTTTGGGATGGAACACAGTTCAGCCCCATGACCAGTTCTGTAAGTACTAAACATCCTAGGAGATCAAAGTTGTTAAGCCTGATTGCCAGGACAAACACCAAAGTATTACGCTGTCCCAGTTTGGATGATCATATCTTGGCTTAATAAGTTGAAATGTGAATCTTTTGCCTGTGGACAGAGCTGCTTTATGATTCTGTTCTGTGAATATGAATGCCGTGTGGAAGTCAGTAGCAGTCAGTGGGACAGCACAAGTGGGCAGTGTTACTCACCTGCCTTCCCAACACTGAGCATCACTGCTGGTTCCTGAGAAAGGAAGGGGTGGGGAGCTCAGTGCAGTATGGACATGATGGCAAGAGCGGCGGATTGGCTCTGTCACTGCACCTGCACCACACTGATCTCCCCACTCCTCAACCCTCTCCTTCTCAGACAGCAGCAGTGATGCTTGGCATTGGAACAACAGGTAAGCAATGGCACCCTATTTGGGCTGCCCTGCCAACAGCTACTAATGGAAGTCTTCAATTTCCCATTTTCCTGTTTTTTCTAACCTGGAAATTGTGGTTACCATCTTGGATGGTAAACTGTGGTTTAGATTCCTGGCTTGTTTCAAAGCTGGTAACCATAGTTTCCCAGTTTGAACAAAATAAGGAAATAAAACTAATTCAGAGTGGAGTAGCCAACATAGTGTTTTATGGATGTTGTTGGATTACAGCATCCATCATCCCTGAGTTAATTGTACTGGCTGAGACTGATGGGAGATGTAGTCCAACAATGTCTGGAAGGTACCACATTGGCTACCTGAATTAGAGACTTCCAGCTTTAGTTGCAACTCACATGAAGGGAGGAGTGAAGGGGCAGCATGCATCAGAAAAGGCTTGT
The DNA here is from genome assembly GCF_030035675.1 of Rhineura floridana. NCBI lineage: Eukaryota > Metazoa > Chordata > Lepidosauria > Squamata > Rhineuridae > Rhineura > Rhineura floridana. The sequence goes on from NC_084486.1 coordinate 84,296,465, forward strand.
TCATATGTCATCTTGTTAAGCCAATATATGATCATCTGAATGTGGCCACTGTCTGTCTTAACATTAGTTTTTAGTTGGATAATATGAGCTGAATGTACTGTTCTTCTGGAATCAGTTCCTCATGGTGGGTGGGGGCAACTGGTAAATGGCTTAGAATAACCAGAGGTCAGAAAATTTCCCATCCAACCCACAAAAGGGCGGGGGGGGGGGCGGGAGAAGAAGCTGACTGGTGGAGAGGTATGGAGCTGTGTGATGAAGAGAATTCTGTCCGGTCCTCTGCTTTCCCTTCTACTGAGGTGTGGAAGTATGATAAGGAATTTCCCACTAATTATGTGATTATAGACTGTAACAAGTTACGACTTGATTAATGGATGCTTGTATTTACACACACTAAAAAAAAGATGCCTTATCTTGCCAAGCTACAGCCACTCATTGCCATCATAGTGGGCATTTTCAGATTATAGGTGAATAAATGTTTTCCTGACTGCAAGATCTATTGATTTTAAAAAGAAGCAATTCCAAGTCAGTGTGATTGGAAGAGGGTTAGTGTGAAGACCTGTTATTTCAAATTGATTATTTCTAGCACCGTACATTTAATGTTAACTTTTTAACTCTTGTTTTGTTTGTAGATTTATGTCATTGATAGTGCTGATAGAAAGAGATTTGAAGAAACTGGTCAAGTAAGTAATGTACAACTTTAGGAAACAGTGTATGCCTTTTTCTATAATGTATAAATATATAGAAAATTGTCAGACATTTTAAAAAGGGCTGATGTTATAGTTTGCGTTTTTAGATGCAACCTAAGGAAAATCCTTGTTCAGTTTAAATGATCATTTTCCAGCAAATGAATTAATGAACTAAACATGGAAGAACTACTGTTCTGAGGCCCTTTTCCTCAAGTATGATCTAAATAAATAGTTCTTACTCTTTATTCTTTTCACTGAAATCTTACCTATATTGCATCTGGAGTATAATTTAAAAGTTATAAAGGGTTTTCCAATAATTTAATCCAAAATGGGCGAGAGTCTGATTTATGATGCAATTCCTTAGAAGTTGAGTTAATTTAATCAAAGATCTCCAGGTTATATTCAGCAATGGTTAGAAATCCTGAGCGAGAACCGTTAGAGCAGGAGTGGCGAACCTATGACCCTCCAGAAGTTGTTGGACCACAACTCCCATCATCCCTGACCATTGACCATGCTGGCTGGGACTGATGAAAGTTGGAGTCCAGCAACATTTATCACAGATTCTTCATCCCTGCCTTAATGTAATTCTAATTGGGGCTGGTGGGGGCAGTTGAAGTGATGGATTCTCTGACACTTAGTCCTGCTCTTTTATGTCAACCAAAGCAGCAGGTGCAATGGAGGCAGACTTGCCACATCTTTTCTGCACAGGTTTTCTAATTCCTTCCTCCATTGATTCCAGGAGAGGAGAACTAGTTATGCCAGCTCCAGGCTGGTATAGAGGGACGCCTGACCCTGGGACCTCCTTGAAAAATGAAGGGGGCTTAGTTCAGCAGATCCAACTATGTCTCCATCCCGCCTCAGCTCCACCTCCAGACTGCAGTTAGGGGGTCTCTCACTAGCTACTGCTGACAAAACAACTATCAGCGATAGCTCTATGACCTATCTGTGGACCTACCAGGGATCTCCACAGCAGATGGGCCCCTCTGCTAGCAAAACTCTTTGCCAGCAGTGAGGTATCTCCACTCAATCCTAACCACCTTCAGTCAGCAGATGTGGGAATTAGGACTGCTCTGCCAGAGACTGATAAAACTGGCACAGCTATATCTCTCCCAAAATACCTGGTCGACATAATTTAGAATATAGGGATTTATAAAGCATACAGGGACATAATACACAATTGTCGAATGGAAGACATGGATATGAACAACAGGGTTCCAGAATAACGTGGGGGTAATAGACTACAAAGTTTTTCAAAAATAATCTGGTGAATTTTGTGTTCCCAGGCACCTGACAATTAAGTGTAGCCATGTTGCCTCTAGTTCTAATGAATGCCAATGAATCTAGAATGAGATTTAGCAGGCTGCATTTCCCATTTTCTTTATCTAATGCCTGATATAATCATTGATATTATCAACAAATGATGTGCGTATGAGTACTTTGCACAGGGATGAATCCCTTTTAGGAGCTGGAACAGCTGCCTTTTATAAAGATGAGCTTGTTTCTGAATAGAGATTTTATCAGTGCTGTCCCATGCATGAATTACAGTTGATTAAACTGGATCAAAGTTCAAAGCTTGCAGTTAGCATTCCTGCAGAATTTGAAACATATGTAGGATAAAACCACCTGTTTTCAGGGGCTGCTCGACTCTGCTGGCAAGTCAAGCCATAACTGTGCCTGCATGTGTAATTTTTGCTGTGTCATTAGTGCTGATCTCTAGAGGGTTGGGATTGGCAGTGCACAAACTTGTTGCCTTAAAGACAATGGGTAATATCAGACAGAGCCAAAGTCTGGTACAGACAGAGGAATTTACTTTAAAATTTTTGTCTCAGTAATTGTATGTACAAGTTGGTTGTTTTACTATAACATCTATGCTTCACTGAAACATTAGCATGTACTGTTTGTCCTAAGTGTTACTAAAACATGTACAACTACTTAGAGACAACAATCAGCCTCCTGTTGCCAAAGGCTTTAAAAAACACCGCATGCATCTTTGTGATTCTTACAGGAGCTAGCGGAACTCTTAGATGAAGAGAAGCTAAGTGGTGTTCCTGTGCTCATCTTTGCAAACAAACAAGATTTGCTGACGGCAGCCCCTGCTGCAGAGATTGTAGAGGGTCTGAACTTGCACACGATCCGTGACAGAGTCTGGCAGATTCAGTCTTGTTCGGCCCTCACAGGAGAGGGTGTGTCGGTGAGGAGGCAGTGTTTATTCTGGCAGAATAGCCATTCCACTTGTCTGAATGAGAAAGGCATTCCTCCTATTCTGGATTATTATACAATGTATTTATTGTAAAACAGAAGGAAACTCTACAAAACAAAGCAAAAATTGGTAGCTTGGGATGTGTAGGATGGTAAAGACTTCTTTAAGAGATGTAGGCTCTCTCTCATGAGAGTCTCCCTTCTCTGTAAATGGAGGTTCTCAGGTTCATTCTACCCACCTTGCCCTTGTCTATGGGTCTCCAAGAGGTCTGCTGTAAGTTGTGCAGGGGGAAGGCTAAATTCCACCTTGTGGTTTTTCTCATTACAGTGTTGCAAGAACACCTGTACTTGGCTGACTTTCTCTTCTCCTGAAGATACAGGATCAGTCTCAGGCCAAGAACCTGGCAACCTAATCTATTCTGATTATCAGTAATCTCTTAACAGGCCTTGGGGAATGTGCATATCTCATTACATTTTGAAAACATTCTCTGGCTAATATGCATAATCTCCAACAGGCTTTGGGGAATGTGCATAGCTTGATTGCATTTTGTACTCTCTTCTGCCAATATGCATAATCTCCAACAGGCCTTAGGGAATGTGCCTGTCTTGATTGCGTTTTGCACATTCTCCAGTCAATATGCATAGTTTCCAAGAAACATGATATTGTATCCTATCTCTCATTCAGAAGTCTGCAATCTTTGCCCCAGGGTGCCCCTGGATTATGTGCACATTTTCCATGAGGCTTGGTGAATATGTACAATGGCCAATTGTTATGCACATTAACTGTTCAACTTGCATTACCCTTAACATATATATTATATGTATACACACACATCACTAAATGCAGAATAAGAGCCACTCAAATGTATTAGATTAATAAACTGCATATTATCTGCTTAAAATTGTTATAAACTGCCCTGGGACCTTTAAATGAAGGGTGGGTGGTGGTGGTGGTGGTGGTGGTAATAATAATAATAATAATAATAATAATAATAATAATATTGTGTTAGCAATGGAGAACAATACTGTAGCTATTTTCATTCATCTCTGCTTTTGAATGTGGCAGATTTTCATAGCCATGAAAATTGGACACTGAATGTGTGCCAGTTATATTGCCAACAGATGGTAGAATGAAACATTGCCTCCATTGCATATGTGATACTTAAAACTCTATGGCCCCAATCCAAGTTTATTTGTAGGCAATTAACTATAAATTCTGGTGGCTCAGTCAAGATGAGGATCCACATCTGCATACAGATCTATAGACAGATCCATACAGTTCAGTGAGGCCTGGATGAGCATTGCAGTGTCAATAGAGGTACTAGTGAGCATCTGTCATGCATTTGGAAGGTTATTTCTGTACATGAATCTCCCTTGCTGAATTGGAACATATCTGTATACTCAGAAAGATATCTGGGGCCTCTCTTTGAGCTTTTGTTGGTTAGGGAAACAAATCATGCAAAGGAAGCTGAGATACGAATGCATTGGCCTAAATGTGTTCACTTATTATTTTTCTTAGAAGAGATCCCAGTGTGACCTAAATGTGAAGTTTAAAGAATAGTTAATTTGTGCATTGAAGGTGAAGTAAACATCGAAGAATTGTTGCTCCAGCTCTTCAAGAAGAAGGAGATTTAGCATTTTAGTCCTACTTCACAGCATTAAAGAACCACCCTAGAGGCTGTTGACAGAACATGGAAGTGTTATCAGATATTTAGAAGGCTATAAAGAGAAAGTAAATATGCCAGCTGGGAAGGAGGAGGGAAGAACCTACGAGGCCATTGCATCAATAACAAGAGTGCAAGTTGGCAACAGTGCATTTGAGAAGAAAAGAGGACTTTCTGTGGAATAGAAACATACAGAGAATGAGTTTATAGGAAACGGTTTGTGACAGCCTCAGGGCTGAGTGTCTATATATATATTTAAAAAGTGACAGCAAACAAAGGAGAAATACTTTGAAGGTCGTTTTAATTAGTTTCATAGATTATGCTAGAGTTTATATTATGCTAGAGTTTATAGAACTGGATAGTTACGGTTGGGGATTTCAAGGTTAATGAGATTACATAATGGTTACATACATTTAAAGAATTTAACTGTTTTTAGAAATGGGCTTCTTTAAATAAAATATTAATTAAGAAGGAAATCTGCTGTGAGCTTGCCCTGGTATCTGTTTGATACCAGTGAAAGGTTCCAGTCAAGAGGCTTTGGATATGGAGAGTGCTCCTGGTTTATTTTCATGAGTAGCAATGTAGAGCAGCCCCATTGTTTATAAGTGACTCTCATTCTCCTTCATTGCACAAGTCAGGCTTCCTGCCATTGTTCAGAGAAGATAATTTTTTACCATACACAGATTTGTACCTGGCCTTTTTGTTCCTCTCATTTAACAAGCTACAGTAGAGAATGAGAGGAGCATGCTGGCTGGAAATCTCCCTCATTCAGAATAAGGAATCAGTCAGTTCAGGGTTTGTGTTTGCCAGTACACCACACGGATTTATAAACTGAGATGAAGTGTATTAAAATGTGAATTGGCAGACGGCACAAATGAGGCTTGTGGTATTTATGCTTTCCAACCCTCCACCCCCACATCCACATGTGCATTTAACACATAGTTACCACACACACACACACCATGAGCAACTGCGAAAATATCAGGCAACGTTCTTTTAAAAAAAGGCATATGTAGGCACATGATGGAAAGCCCAGGACAGAAGCTGGGGTTGTCAGCAGTTCAGATTAGGTGTCACAATACCAACCTTTACAGCCAGATACTGGGCAATATGAGTAAGGGATAACATTGCCTGGGTTTGTGTGACTGTTTTTGTAGAACAGTTTGCCTCCTCGAGGGAACTGGTTTTGTGGCATATCTTCTCAGGAGAGTTTGGGAATGTATTTGAACTAACTGATCTTTTATGTGATTTGTCCTAGTAAAAGCCACTACGTAGCATAGGTAGCCCATGTCTAAGACTGTGCCCTGTTCTACTTTGTGATCAGTATTTAGGTTTTGAACAGTAAAGTTACAAAATGGCTACTAACTAGTTGCAAGCTTTAAATGATCTAATTGATGGATTTATATGTTCATTCGTTTCTAACTTGTTGAACTTTTCCCCATGAAACTATGCCAAAAGCAGTTTACTTCAACTAAAATTGTAATCACAGATTAAAATTTGCTCCCCACAGCTCATTAGTTAGCAGGACCAAGAATAAGCAAAAAACAAAGATAGTGGAAAGGCAGACCTCTGTAGGCCACACAGACATGCTACTTCCCTCTTTCCTGTGTTAGACTTGATAAAAGGGCAGTGTTTGCATTGTTGGGGGAGGAGGGGAGGGAAGGAACTCTTCCCCATTTTAGCCAAATTATGACCCTTCTAAAAACTATAGCTAAGGGGCCATTACAAAAAGTCCCATGCCCCCTCCTGTAATCTGAGCACTCTGAAAAGAGACGCTTTTCCTTTTATTTATTTATTTATTTATTTATTTATTTATTTTATTACATTTTTAGACCGCCCTATAGCAATAAGCTCCCAGGGCGGTGTACAGCATAATAAAACAGGTTAAAATACAAGTGGATGTAAATACAATACACAGTAAAACATAATTAAAAATTTTCAATTTTAAATTCAAATTTTTAAATTTTTAAAATGCCTGGGCGAAGAGGTAGGTCTTTACCTGGCGCCGAAAAGATAACAAAGAAGGCGCCAGGCGTATCTCATCAGGGAGGGCGTTCCATAGTTCGGGGGCCACCACTGAGAAGGCCCTAGCTCTAGTTATCGTTCTCCGTGCCTCCCTATGCGTTGGGACACGGAGAAGGGCCTTCGACGTCGAGCGCAGCGACCGGGTAGGTACATAGCGGGAGAGGCGTTCCGCCAGGTATTGCGGTCCGATGCCGTTAAGGGCTTTATAGGTAAGAACCAACACTTTGAATCTGGCCCGGAAACATATTGGTAGCCAGTGCAGCTGGGCCAGGACAGGTGTTATATGATCAAATTTTTTTGTCCCAGTAAGAACTCTGGCCGCAGCATTCTGCACCAGCTGAAGTTTCCGAACCGTCTTCAGAGGTAACCCTACGTAGAGTGCATTACAGTAGTCCAATCTAGAGGTTACCAGAGCATGGATAACTGTGGCAAGGTTCTCCCTATCCAGATAGGGTCGTAGTTGGGCTACCAGCCGAAGCTGGTAGAATGCATTCCGTGCCACCGAGGCTACTTGAGCCTCCAGTGACAGGAGCGGATCTAATAAGACCCCCAAACTACGGACCTGCTCCTTTAGGGGGAGTGTAACCCCATCTAGGGCAGGTCGGACATCAATCATCTGGGCAGAGAGCCCCCCCACCAACAGCATCTCAGTCTTGTCAGGATTGAGTCTCAGTTTATTAGCTCTCATCCAGTCCATTATCGCGGCCAGGCAGTGGTTTAGTACATTAACAGCCTCACCTGAAGAAGATGAAAAGGAGAAGTAGAGCTGCGTATCATCAGCATATTGCTGGAAACGCACTCCAAATCTCCTAATGACCTCACCCAGCGGCTTCATATAGATATTAAAGAGCATGGGGGACAGAACTGAACCCTGTGGGACCCCATATTGGAGTACCCAGGGACTCGAGTAATGCTCCCCAAGCACCACCTTCTGGAGACGATTCTCGAGGTAGGAGCACAGCCACTGCCAAGCAGTGCCTCCAACTCCCAAGTCCGCAAGTCGCCCCAGAAGGATACCATGGTCGATGGTATCAAAAGCCGCTGAGAGATCAAGGAGAACCAACAGAGTTACACTCCCTCTGTCTTTCTCCCGACAGAGGTCATCATACAGGGCGACCAAGGCTGTTTCTGTACCAAACCCCGGCCGAAAGCCCGATTGACATGGATCCAGATAATCAGTTTCATCCAAGAGAGCCTGGAGCTGGTGAGCGACCACACGCTCTAAAACCTTGCCCAGGAACGGAACATTTGCTACCGGTCTATAGTTGTCAAGATTTTCAGGGTCCAAGGAGGGTTTCTTTAGGAGCGGTCTCACCACCGCCTGTTTCAGGCAGGGTGGTACCACTCCCTCTCGTAAAGAGGCATTGATCACCTCCTTGGCCCATCCGGCTGTTCCGTTCCTGCTAGCTTTTATTAGCCATGAGGGGCAAGGATCCAGAGCAGAAGTGGTCGCCCGCACCTGTCCAAGCACCTTGTCCACGTCCTCGAGCTGAACCAACTGAAATTCATCCAATAAAACAGGACAGGACTGTGCTCCGGACACCTCATTAGGCTCAACTGCTACAATATTGGAGTCAAGGTCATAAGGTCAAGCCAAGATATAGCTTATTCCAAGCTGGTAGCTAATTTTGCATTACAGGATGAAGCTACTATGGTTTTTTTCCCTCTAGCAAAAAGGGTCACAAGCAACTGAAGTTGATAGTGCTCAGTTGAATCAATGTCAGTATCTTTTAAATCTAGATCTTTCACAATTAGGATAGGGTTTAAACTTGGTTTATTTTTCTGAAGCATTTTTTTGCTCTGGATTTTTATTTAAGCAGAAAGGAGGAAAATATCCATAGGTGCTGTAAAAGACTGCCTTTTTTTAAAATAGCTCTACAGTGTATTTTATTATTCTTTATTTTAAACCAACATGATTTCATTTCTTTGTTTTAATTCACATGCTAAATCAAACTACAGTTTGAGCAAACACAAGCCTTAGACCTGCACATAGGAATGACAGACTTCTAATTGTATTTGTAACAAACCATAATTTGCCCTTTCATTAAAACTGGGCAAACCATGGTTTGTTGGTTTCAGATTAATCTGCAAACTGTGGTTTGTTACCAATAGCAGTTGTAATCTTTTGATCTCTGTGCACAAGGCAAAGACTTCATGCCTGCTCGTTGCCATAATCCCAAACCATTCTCTAATTATAGTTTTCTAAAATCAATTTTCATTTAAGGGTTATTTTGTTTAAAAATGAGTGCATTTTGCTTATTTTTCTTAAACCTTTTTCGCCATACAGTTTATAACAAAAGATATTCATACAATTCTTAGAATTAAGGTTCCAAGAAATAAATAAATTACTTCAGACCATTATTTTAACATAATGAAAGTTTAACACTATCTGAATCAGGGCTCTGTGTTATAAAATGGGTGGGGATAATTCTAAACTAGAAGAATACACACACACACACTCTTACTATGGTTTGTACATAAAGGTCTTTTGTTATAAAATATATGGTGGGAAAGGTCTGAAGAAGAATAAGCAAATTACATCCCTTCATTTTAATGGGAATAACTTTTAAGGAAATAGATATTAAAAAGTTCTTCGATAATGTGGACATGTTGGTTTTAGATTTTGCATTGGTGTGCATTGTAGAAGATTACTCCATCTTTAATGTCTAGATTTATATTTTTGATTTTAATCTTGAAAAGTAGTAAAGCTTGAAAGGTGTCAGGCCATTTTCAAAAATACAGTCTTCCATATCACTGGCTGGATACTGATGCAGCTCTCCTGGTGCATGCAGGTAAAGAATAAGTGGGGTTTTAGATATTAACATAGACAGAAAAAGGCCAGCATCATAGTAGACAGATGCCAGTGCCATCAGGTGCCCCAGACAGGATTGTGATCATACAAAGATGCACAAAAAAAGCGTTGACTGGATATGTTTTCTAACCATTTTTTTAAACTCATCTGTCTAATTAGTGGTGGCAGATACCAGCCTTTGAGAAAGGATTAAAGCCTCCTTTGCTTGTTAATTCAGGGTTATAGTGATGAAGGTTTGTCACTGTGCCTGATTATTTGTTTATGCCACAGGTACTTTGCTGAGGTACCTTTTAGAGTCTGCTTGATCATTCCTTTGCTGCTTTCATGGAGTAATAGCTAAATGGACCATCCTAAGCAGAAGCAGTAAACTTCTGGATATCTGATGCTAGGAACATTCAGCAGGGGAGCTGCTGTTATCTTCATGTCCTGTTTGTGGGCTTTTTGAAGGCATCTGGCTGTCCATTGTTGGAAATACAATGCTGGGCTTAGATGGGTTTTTAATCTGATCTTTTTGGGCTTTCTGTTAAATAAAATAAAATAAAATTGTAAGGTGGATGCAACAACAGCCTTCCTGATTGTTTTCAAATTTCTGCTTCTATAATGCCTAGCTTCCTTTTTCTTTCTTTGCGGGTAAATACCAACCAATTATTTACCAGAATTTGACCCATTAAGCTGATCCCTGCATTTTAGCTATCTGATGAGAACATTTATTTCCCATCATTGTCCTTGATACTGACAGTGATCTGTGTGCAGTATGGGAAATGGTTACCTGCTGGTTTAAAAATTGTGTGTGTGTGTGTTGTCCTCTTTGATCCAAGAAAATTTACTATGTTTTCCTTGTAGGCTGTGCGTTAATTTCGCACACTCATCCCCCACAAACCAATTAAGGACAGTCAGAATTCTCCTTGAACCAGCTCTTGCTACTAATGTGATTTTTGGATCAGTTCCTGTCTTCAAAATAAAATGACCCAGATATAAATTGAAAAGCCATTTGGAGTTCACCTTTCTTCCTGCATAGTGCCTTGTCATTCTTTTGCCCTTGTTATACAGTCAGGCTTACAACCATGGTAAATCCCATCATAAACTCAGCTTTATGAGACTCTGCTGTGCAATGTTCAGGTAGCAAAGTATCCCTTTGGCTGAGCTGCCTTGTGGCATTGGGCAGTGTCGGAATCTCTCTGTATGAGGTTCTGGTCTGCTTCTGCCTGGTTGTTGTTTTGCAGGGATGCATTTTTATGGGATTGTTGTGCTGAATATCACAGGGGTGTCAGCAGATATTTATTACTTTTAGCTGTCTCAGCTGTTCTGCTTCAGCAAATAAACCTACATTCAAAATGAGTGAGGGGTGCTGCTTGCCTTGTATTCCATGATGTGTGCAACCGTAATTATTGCTTTAAAGGCAAAAATTGTTGCAAAAAGTTTCTTTTTATTTGCCCCATCTAACCAGGTTTCTAAAAGGAGCAGGAAAGGAAGTTGATATGCAGGTTTCCTCACTGCTGTAAAACTCTGTTAGTTTTGCATAACATTATTATTTTATTATTATTAAATTTTATTTATACCCCGCCTTTCGGGCAAAGGCCCTCAAGGTGGCTTACAAAGAAAAATAAACACAGGTATAAAAATACAATATAAAAATACAATAAAAGCAAAACAATTTACAAAAATTAAATTAAATAACAAATAACATTATCATTATCGGCACCGCCAAGAAAGAGGAGGTGGTGTTAGCGGGGGCAGCAGTTCCTGGGAGGCAGAAGGGTGACAGGCATTTGTTACAGCAATGTTTGCTGTTTCAGTGTTGTCTTCCTCTCAATGTCCTCGGGCTCGCTCAGCTGCTGCTCCCCAGGCTTCTGCTGCTGCTGCTGCTAGTGATGGTTTATGTTGGGGGGCAGCTGTGGGAGCTTGGGCTCGGGGACCTGGCCTTGCCTCTTTGGATTCCAGCTGTAGTTGACTGGTTCTTACATAAATGTTCCATCTTATTAGGTTTGTTCCAAACATTCACTTACAGTATTTTGATTACTGTATGTAAGGCTCTTGCAGCATTCAGAATTTCTTCACAAGGCCTAGGGGTGTGAGCGCATGTGTCCTCGATGTAAGGACAAAGAAGCAGCTGTAGGGAGGAAACTGTGCTGAGTCCAGAAACCTTCTACCATTACTTTTGGGAACTCCACCCAAACCTTTTTGTGGCATATTTTCCACAATGAGCATTGAGCCAACTGCATTGGAACATGCCGTGTAGGCATGTCCTTTAACAATTTAATCCACGTGTGCTTTAAAAAAAAAAAGGAAGCTGAAAACTTCAGACCATCTAGTTGTGTTGGAGATGCCACAGCTTACACAGCAACATTCACAGCCCTCCTCTTGGCACAAAACTATGGACTATAAAAATGAAGCTGTCACTCAACTTCTGTTTGGAAAGCGGAGAGGTTTGGAGACTTGGATAAGGGTGTGTGGAAACCAACAGATTCATGCAGTCCATTATCTGTCACTCTCTGCATGTAATTTCTCGGGCTTTCCCCTTTATTCAAAAGTGTGTACTTCACTGAAGAGATTTGTGATTGAACTAGACTGGCCAATCTCATAGCTCTCAAATTAAATGGATGTCATCAGGCTGGCAGGACCTCAGCCTGAGACCTTGGAAGGCCACTAACAGATGAGCCAATAGTCTGGTTCTCTTAATGCAGCTTCATATGCTTATATGGACAGAGGTGTTAATGTTGTCTCACATCCTGACCATTATACATCCCTTCCTCCTTTGTTATTAGTGCATTTCTAAGTGCAATTTCTTTTGTTTAGAAAGTATATCTTTGCAGCTGTATACTCCCCCTCACCCAGGCACCTTGTTAATTTCTTCTATTAAACTTTATTTTATTGAAAGCTATTCCATGATTTCAGAGTCTCTCTTCTCCCTTTTTTGGCAACTGCATAATATCAGGATATGTATGGATACAGCTGAGCAAATTTAGCATTTCATAAGTGGGCGGGGGCAATGAAATCTCAAACCTGCAATCGAGGGACAAAGAAGCACACATGTACTGTATAGTGAAAAATGTAAATGGAATGTGACAAGAGTGCCTGTCTAGTTACATCCTAAGTTTGTATACAGCTGAGTTAGCAATAAATCCTAGACCTTCCCTTGCATTTAGATTTATAGTCTACCCTCTCCAAAAGGAATCAGGATAACAACAACCATACAGTTATAGATGGGTGGGTCCCTATTACCAGAAATACTCACCATTAAGATCATAGTGGCAAAAAAGCCTGAGAAAAAGTCTGTAATTCTTAGTCCATTACTTTACTAAGAAGACAAAGGTTGTAAGATTCTGATTCAAGAAGAGATCATTCATATATCAAATTGTGACCATCCTGACCATATTCTGATCATAGTTGCACTAACAAGATAAAACATTTCATGTGCAACAACTATATAGGATAGGGAACAAAAAGAAAAGCAAAATGAGAATGTGTATTTGCAAAACAGGATGGAGACGGGCTTGTTTGGATCTGGGCACAGGGTGACTCCCCTCTCATCTAATGTTCCTTTTTTGTTGTCTTGTTTTGAAGGATGGCATGAACTGGGTCTGCAGAAATGTCATTGCAAAGAAGAAGTAAGCCAAACTGAATTACATGGAATCAGAGGGGCTGCAGGAGCCAAACACTCTAGCTGGCTGCTAGTATCTGACCAAACATTTTTCCATCTGTGTGCAGCTATAGCTGTTAGAAATGGGAACAGCGGCTGAGCCTACTTCTCAAATTGGAACTTTCCCTTCTCTCTTGTATCATTCTCCTCCCCCCATAAATGCATTTCTCCCCCACCCCTCCCTCTTTTGGTATAAATAGTACTGAAGGTCTCCATGTTCATCTGACTGAAGCATAAGATTTGAAAACAGGAGCAGGCTGCAGGCTGGCACAAAGACTTCCGGTGGGTTCTGCAGAGTTCAAGGATGGTCATGGCAACGTGTACAGGAGCCTGCTTCAGTTCTGAAATCACTCAGGATGCTCACCTGGTCCCACTCAAAGCTTTTCCCATCAGCAAATGAGATGGTGTTTTGTTGGTATCTGTGCTTACATTTTAAAATGATGTTACTTTGTACAGTATATTGCTGGCAAGTCACTCATACGGGCTCATGACGAGCCTTTATAATAAGGTTCCTATCTGTCTGTCCTTCCTTCCACAATGACCTATGTTGCAACACAAGTTCTTCATAGTTTGAATGCAAGAAGCAGCAGGGGACTAGAGATGTTATCATTTGTTCAAATAAAGCAGTGTCAGGCAGCAGTGCAATGTTCCATTTATGGCTGGTATAAACATTTCCAAGAATGTAGGCTTAGGACAAACCAAGAGCTCTTTTGCATTCAGCTTTGTTGCATAGTAAAAGTCCCTCCATGAGGGTGGAGTTTAACAACATAGTGGCAGGGAATTCAGTGCTCCAGGTCTAAACTGCATGGTACTGGATAACGGTTTTCTTCATCTTTTTTTAAAGGGGGGGCTGTACCTGAATCCTATAAGCAATGTAGCAAATGTACTTCTCCAAGGAAGTCTAAACAGTAATAGACTTGGGTTAGCAAAGGTCAATGTGGTGGCTCCATCCAACCAAGTTGTGGCTGTATAGTCTGGGATCACTTTTTTCCTGAGTCTGAGCTACTTCCTGCATTTCTAGTTTAGAACTAATATTCAGAATAAGCTGTGCATGAAGTAGCTGTGTGGATGTGTTCAAAAAGAGATACCCTTCAAGAAGTATTTGACCAATTTAAGTAATGGTGTAGAGAGAAAGGTGTAGATTAATCTCTGACAATGGAAGCAATGCTGCTAAATGAAAGAGGAGAAGAGCCCCAAGTCTATAATTTCTTAAATGCAGAACATTCACTAGGAAGTTGCATGAAGGAAGCACCCTGCCCTTTGAGGGAATAGTCATATTCTGTGATTGACAAATCTTAGCATATCACTGCAACACCAGATATGACTTGTGAGGCAACTTCTCACCTCTGGATCATTTGCTAAATTCATCCAAGTTCAGAGTCATTTGGTGAGGGCAGTCTTGCATACAATGAATTTAGCACACAGCCTGCAGATTATAACCAGAGTATGGGGCTGAAAATGCCATGGCAACTATAATGTCCTCTCTCATTCCTAGCAGGAGGGAATAAACTTGTGTTGCTAAATCTTGGATTGTGTAAATGCATTGTGGAGAGCCAGAGCACAGTGGCTGCTTTCAGACATTCCTTGACCATATAATGTCACTATATTGTGTTTCTTGCTTGTTCCCTATTACTCTAGGGGCAGCAGCTGTAATGATTTCTGGTCCACCTTCACTGGATTCTACCTTGCTCTTCATTTGAGGTTTGCAACAGGCATAAATTCTAGATTAGATATATTAAAAATATATACCACCCACTTCAGGGAGTTTGTGAGGAAATAAATCCATAAACATTACAAAAATGAGTAAAAATAAAATTAAGCACAGATAACAATCTAAATTAATCCATTGAAAACCTCCAAGCATGACAGCTGAAGTACATATTTGCTCATTCCTAAAAGACCACTAAAAACAAATACTTTATATATTGCTCCCTATCTATTGGGAAACTGGTGACATGCTGCAATTTCTGACTTGCATTTTAGAAAAGACATTCACTCTAGAGGTCCAATGTGTACAAGCCACAACAGAAACTTTTTTTTTGCACTTTTAGCCCAATTTTAAAAAATAAAGTAGCTCTGCAGTTCCTCAGTGCAGATGCTAGAGAAGTCTGCCTGCTTTTGGCATAATGTCAGCACCAGTCTCCCCTAACATTCAGCCAACATCAGCCAGCCTGTTCACTTCAGGAAAATACATTTTCTTCAGTGTGCATCAAGCTAAAGAAGCATCCCCAAACTCAGCTGACAAACTGAAACAAATTGATCATACTGCCATCTGTACTTCTACCTTTGAGCACAACATACAGCTCGCCGAGACCTCAAACAGTGAATGCAAATTGTCCCAGTGTTGTCCTGGTTCTATCCCTTTCTCATCTCTTGCTGGGTATATCTTATTGTGGAAAAGAGGATTTCACTGGTACAAGTGCAGCTAATTGAGCCAGAAGGAACCACTGTGGCCCATTGACTTCAACAAGCACCAGAACAACAGCTGTCCTACCTGCATCAAGTTCAAATCATTTTGAGCGAATTAGATCTTATAAGAACTAGAAGATGAGACTGACCCAGTGACCCCAAAGGCCAATATCATGTCTCTGAGAATGACCTCTACCAGATGGATGCTTTGCATGTAAGTTGCAAGACATAAAACAGCTGTGGAACAACCTCCCTCTGTTGCTTCTAACAAAAAGGAAAAATACCCTGAGCAAGAGAATTCACATTGTCTGACTATTTTAGTTAACAGTTCTTGAACCAATCCTTTACGGTTTTATCTAACCCTTTTTTTAAAAAAAAACTTCTAGCTCTGCTATTGGCTTTCACAATATCCCTGTTCAGTCATTTGCACACTACTTAAGTACCGTATGAAAGGATTTTTCTTTAACGTAAGTACAACAGCAGTCGCACTCTGACTGTTTTGCTAGTATATTCATTTTTTTATATGTGCATATTTCCTATTTGGGTACTGTGAACCATTTATAGGCAAGCCAGAATAGCTTAAATATAGACTTGAGAGATCTAGGTGGTATAGTTCATGTAACACATTAGAATGAAAAGAGCATGGTTCAGATGAGATTTAATTACTTGTTATTTTGATTAAACGTTGCTGGGCTGCTGTCTCAAAAGACCTTTCTTACATACCAGATTATGCTCAGATGCTATAAAAAGCCATAGCTGCAAACTCTATCCAACTACACCATCTCTGCTTTTCCATTCTCTCTTATTTTAGGGAACATCCAACTTTTATGAGCTCTTTGTTTTCTTCTTTCTTTTTTGAAGTTCACAAAAAGGGCGTGTGTAATGATATTTGGTGATGTTAAGCCTCGGTGTATATGTTTAGATGTTTGGCAAACTTGAATAAAATTTAGTAGAAATGACAAATGCTTTGCTATTCCGTATTATTTCAGAATGAAGCCTTGATTTTCTTTTAAGGAATCCCACTTGAAGAATGGGTATGAAACTGCTCTAGATGGGATTCTTCCAGGTTTCTATGATGGTCTGTCTCCAAACAATTTATCTGAACACTTAACACTGTTTATTGTTTCTTACAACTTTATAACCTGCCATGGCTGATTCTCCTATTTAATTTTTTTATTATTATTATTATTATTAAATTTTATTTATACCCCGCCTTTCGGTCAAAGACCCTCAAGGCGGCTTACAAAGAAAAATAAACACAGGTATAAAAATACAATATAAAAACACAATAAAAGCAATAGAATTTACAAAAATTAAATTAAATAACAAATAACATAATAACAAATAAAATTAAATAACAAATAACATTATGATTATCAGCACCGCCAAGAAAGAGGAGGTGGTGTTGGGGGGGGCAGGTCCTGAGAGGCAGAAGGGCGACAGGCATATGTTACAGCAAAGCTGTTTGCTGTTTCAGTGTCTCTGATCTCTGGAAACTAGCTCCCCATAGATCCCTAGGTAGTGGAGTCACAGTATTTTTAACTTACAATGTTCTATAGCAGGGATAGTAAATCTGGTGCCTTTCAGATTATGTTGGATTACAACTCCCATAATCTCTAACCATTGGCTATGATGACTGGGGCTGATAGGTGTAATCTAACAACATCTGGAAGGTATCAGATTGCCTTCCTCTGTTATAAAGAGACCAGGTATATTACAATGCAGTGTGCATAAGAAGTTAATCCCACGGGCAAAGCAATCTAATTTATGGGAAGCTGGCAGAAGGGGTGCTGGCAGAGGAGGAGCTGTTGAGAAGCTCTGCAGCATCTATTTCCCATTTGGGAGCCATCAAACTGGCGGAACATCGGCTCCTCCGGGAGTTGCATACACAAACAAAAAAGAAAAAGCCGGCTCTCACGAATACATAAGTGCACCCCACTGAATTCTATTAGAATTAGTGCAACCTTTTTCTCTGCTTAACTTTGGCTCGGAGTGGGACCTGCAGGAGTGCTCTGAACAGGAGTTGAATGTTGCATAAGTTCCCCCCCTCAGGCCCCTCCTCCAACATGCCCCCAGAACATCCCTTTTTCGGGCCTTATACCAGTTTCCGCTCCACCTAAGCAAAGGGGCTTCTACAGGCCCAGCGCCAGTGAGTGGCCTGGTCAGGAACTGGCCGAGGGCCTCTGTGGCCCAGAAGGACCCCTGAGGGGCTCCTCCATAGGCTGGGAGGGTGGAGCTCCCACTCTGCAATCTGCACTAGTGTTGGGTTGTGGGGCCCAGCAACCTGACACTGCTGCAGATTGCTGAACAGGAGCCCCACCCTTCCACGAACACCCCCACACACACACAGGTAGTGTGGCTTAAATAAACCTGCCTGCCCTCCCATGTTGCCACATCAGCATGCTAACATGCTGTGCACACGTGCCTGCCATTGCCCAAGATAGCAGATGGGGCATCCCTAAGGGGTTGATGCCCTGTCGCTCTCTTGGGTGATGGCAGGCATGTGTGCACAGCATGTTAGCATGCAGGATGTTGGGGAGCATGATGATGCGGGCCTGGGGCAGTCTGGTGCCCAAGAGCCCAGTCATGCCTGGTGCTGGCCCTGGGCTTCTGCCAGCTGAACCAGACCCTGCTGGCTCAGCTGGGCTCCACCATGCTCAGCCCGGCATAAATATGAGTTGGACTGTGCCCTAAGTCAGTTATACTTGCTTTTGAATAGAGGTATTTTGTGTGTGCTGCTGAGGGAGCTGCTTGTCTATCAACAGGAAGTACAGGAAGAGTATGTATCTGCCTGCCACTTGTGACCCCATTGTTATAGCAGAAGCCCATCTCTTGACAACCTGTCCAGCGATATAACTATGTATGCTTGCTGCACAAGGACTGTGTGCAAGAAGATACACATTTTAAAGCACAGCTAGATTTCAAATCAGACCACTCCCACTGACATGCTGTCCTATTATGTTATGAGAAATTTACATTTCTTCCATTATGTAAATCTATCACTGTGATTCACTTCTAGTCGCAGTTAAAATGGTGTTTGTTTAAGCTAGACTAGTTGTGCCACAACACAGATAGAAATGCACATTTGAATGCCTATAGCAGCTGTGGGGAACCTTTGGTCCTCCAGATGTTACTAAACTATAATTCCCATCATCCCTGGCCATTAACCATGCTTGCTAGGGCTGATGGGAGTTGTAGTTCAGCCACATCTGGAGGGCCAAAGGTTCCCCACACCTGGCCTATATGAATGTTCATTCCACTTAAAGCAATGTGGTGTAGATAGATGGTACCCACACTTAGATATGTATTTGGATGTGTGTTAAATGTATACATGAGTTCTTTAGGCAGCAAGTGATCCATACACAGAAGCCTTCTGGTACATCCAGGATCTCCTTAACTAGATTAGAACATATGTATGTCACAAGTTGCAGAGTTGGTACAGTGTACCCAATTTCACCCCAGCAGTAGTATAGTGGCAAATGCAGGGTCCCTTCATGTTAGTCATAGCCATACCCCCACACCTTTCTTTTGCTGCTGGGTTGAGAACGAGATCCTTGTTAGTGCCTTCTCCCACAACAATAGATGTTGCACTTTAAACACTTTAATACATTATGTAAACAAAGTTTTATTAGGCCACTTCCCTATATTTTATTATTTAAAATGTGTTTTATGATGGGGAAAAATGCATACAAGTTTTGCAAATTCCCACAAACTCGATTTAGCCTGGGCTTTTATCAGGCAGGCACAAGAATTTGCATTACTTTACAGGAAACCATGCAGGGTAAGAAGTGAGCAATAGTAAACTGAGCTATAAAAATATATTAGGGCCTGCTTCTTCACACATACAATATCTGGCCTGATGTCAAATCACCAGGAAAAATATTAGGTAGTCCTGTTTCAAGGGGTGGGAGGAGTGGTTTCTTCCCATCTTCAATGTTTTTAAGTCAAACTAGCACATTCTTTCACTTCTAATTTTCCTAATGGATTAGATATGGAAAATGACCCTTTGGCAAACAAATGCCCTGGGAGTAGCTGAACTTGTCACAGTGTTATTTATTGTTTGCTTCCAGGTTTCTGCATTTTCTTTTCCTGTTGCTTTTTACCATAGAATGCTGTGTAATTTATGATGGGTTTGCTGTGTGACCTTGTTTGTGTGTCAGGTAAGGAAAATTACACCCAGAAGCTTTTATATTTACATGATAAATTGGGTGATCTTCAAATGACAAGGTTTTGGTTTGGCCCTGTATGTTCAAACTCAGAACTGAGAACAATTGAAGGCATGTTTTATTGCTGTGGTTGCTGATGCATCTCTATTGTTTGGACAAAAAAAATTCCTTGTACCCTTGACTAAGCCCTTCAACACAACAAAAGACAACATTACTGTCAATTTTCATCCCTGCAAATCCAGCTCCAAGTTGCTAGGTAATCATTCCTGCTGCCTCATTTCCCATATAGCTGCTTGCTCCAAGCTACGTAGCCAGGAAATTCTCTTACAACGTCCCAGCCACTTTGCCTGCTGAATTGCTGTATCAACCAACCAAAATGCTATTGAGGGATGATCTCCCCCGCTCACCTTCCAGAGTGGAAACAGGCTTAAATCTAAGGCTCTTGATTTGGCTCACAGTAAAATCATTCATTTAGGACTCCATTGGCTGGACGTAGAGGTGTGTGACTATAGCTCCTAGAGCTCCAGGTATGCTGCACAGGAGGCAGCTGATGGTAATTGGCAATAGGTGAAAGGGACAGATGCAAAGAAGCCACCATTGCTGCTTCTCCTGCTTTATTAAAGAATCCATGTTATCACGGTTGCAAACTGGCATCCCTTTCTATCACAAGTGCTAGTGGACATGTTTATTCTAGGTGGGGATTATTTCTTTACCACTTTTTAAAAATGCAAACTGGCTCTCAGCATTGGCTTTCAAGTGTAAAAAGTAAGGCACAATTTTGAGGAGTGACCCATAAATTATGTGGTTACGTGTCTTTCTCATAGGTATATTTGTGGGCTGTAGAGCACACATGGATCCATGCCCGTCACTGTAGACAAATAACATATGTACACATGTGCGCGCACATGCACACATCCATATATGCACACTTTGCACTCTTCCAGGCCTGCTTACTTCCTCCTTCCAGCAGAGCATGCTGCATTCCCTTCTCTTTTTACTATTGAACACTGGAATGATTGTACTGTAAAAAAAATAGCCAAGAGAAAGTAAAGCTACACTCAGTGGGACCCTCCCATAATGATCCAGATCCTTATCACAGTATCACTTTGGCATCCATCCCTTCCAGCCTTGAGGCATCTAAATCAATGTATTGTCTAGTTCAAAATGTTCACCCTTTTAAGACCAGATTATTCCAAATTGTTGCCATTTCCAATGCCAAAATTGCTAGAGTTGCCAGCTTTAAAAAAAATCTGTCAAAGCTCTTGTGCCAATTATTTATTTATTTATTTATTTATTATTTTATTTATACCCCGCCCTTCCATCCAGCAGGAGCCCAGGGCTACATGGCCCACAGAAGTTCAGCAGCTGAACTTTTTTCCAACATGACGCAGAACTGGAGAAAGTTTTGCCTCCTGAATGTTTTGTGCGTTATGCATGGCAGGTCAGGAAAAGAGCTGACTTTTCCTTGGTCTCTGTGGTGACAAACAGCTTAGTGCTGATGGACAACTAAAGCCATGATCGTATATGGGGAGACAATTGCTTACAGGAGCTGGACCAAACCTGTGAACATGCTGCAACGGCAACAGCAGCTGCCACCACCTGCCTTCTTTTCACAGCTCCCTTCAAGGTGCAACAGGAGTGTTGAATGGTGAGGAAACACCAATCTTGGGTACATTTCTCCCTCATCTTGCCCCTGACACTGCTGCCTTCAAACAGGTGCAAGCCGCAATGGGGAATGTATGTTATGTCCAGCCAAGTGAGCATCTCCACAGCTGGGCAAACATGGCCAAAGCTGTCTAGCCCCCGGAGCAGCTGTTTTATTTTTACTCCCAACTGTACATTTCAAGATGCCACACCCACCATCTGTTCAGCAGAAGACAGCTGAGTGATAACTTCAAGTGCTGCAAGATTGAGGGGGATTAGGCAGAAAGCTGGTGGAGGGGAAGAGGCTAGAGACTTTTATGAGGTGGGAGCAAAAGGATGGAAGGGTTAGTGCTCCTTTGATGTTTTGAAGTAAAAGAATTACTACAGGCAGGATAATATTAGTTTAAATAATGTTTAAAATAAAGCTACAGGGCTATACCAGCTCAAGCTGTCAGCTGCTCACCCCAGAGAACCTTAAAAAAAAAAAAACTAGACAGGAAGGAGGATGGATGCAGTGGTTGCATCGCTTGCACCATTGGTCCAATGGTCCCTTTGTTCGTTCTCCACTCCAACCTGGTACAGCAAGCAGTACTTTAGTTTTGCAGGACAGTAGCCTGGGCAAAGGGGCATGGAAGACAACAGAGTTTGATTAAAAAGTAATAGGCATGATCTCTGGTTGACAGCCTATAGCCCAAGTACTAATACTGGCTTCTCCCCTTCTGTGTTTTCAAGTAATGAAGTATTGGGGTGCATCTTCATTGCTGCTGCTACTTTTGCTTTCATGCCTTCCTAAAATGAGGACAACCATTTCTAATTCTAGCGCAGCATCATGCCACTGTGATAGGGGCCACTTCCAGACTGTTGCTATTTCGTAGGCAATATTTAATGGCACACCAGCAATTTCGGGTGGCACAATTAAAGTGGATTTGGAGGGCTGGTGCAACAAGACCACTTTACAAAAAGAAAACTGCCTTTTTGCAGTAAGGAAAGTGATGAGAAAATGCACTTGAAAGTATGGAATAACAATTGCTTGATGTGATGTCATGTAACCTCCCAATAACCAAATCAGAATGAATGCTCAATAACCTCTCTGCAATCTCTGTGCAAACAAATCAGAATGAATGCTTAACAAACAGGTCATCTGAAAGAGACCAGTATCTTCCACAAGCAGTCCCCCCCAATAGATCATCACAGATCATTCAAAGGTAGAGAATAGGCTCCAACAAGGTGCCAGAAATACTTGCTGGACAAGTTTAGTAAAATAAATCTGGATTCTTCAGGAAGGGAACAGTCCCAAATGCCATACAGGAAGAAGAAACCCATCTGATCTGGAGGAAATGAAAGCTTAAGATTTGGAACCCCCCAACCCCCTTGTCTCTGGTTCTGTACTGTTGCCTACTCTGCTGCATTTCCCTTTGGTTGTGAAGTTGTTCACGTCACTGCCACCCCTTAAATTATAACAGGAAGAGTTTGAAAAAGAAACAGAAATTTGGGAAGAATAGTCATCTTAATTGCTGCTATACATCCGAGCCAGTACAATTGTAGATGTTGCCAGCATAATAGTTCCCTACCCACCTTTCTATACAAAGTCCCAAAGTTCTACTTCCACAACTGATTCAAGTCTTTGAGGATTATTACTTCTAGATAGCTAAAAAACCCATAACAAGGAGCAAATCCTGAGGAATTGAGCAAGTCCTTTTGTTCAGCATGAGTCACATTTATCTGCATAATCACCAGTTTAGAGTACTTAATCTCCAGTCCCTCTGATGTGTGAAAATGAGACAGCTCTTCCTTGAGAGGGGCTAGATTACTTAGCATGAGCAGCATGTCATCTGCAAAGAGGTTAATTTTGTGCTTGACTCCCCCGATCTTCACCCAATAAATATTTGAGTTACTCCAGTATGAGTGGCTAGTGTTTCTATGACTATGGTAAACAAAATAGGGGACAGTGGGCAGCTTTGTTTGGTGCCACAATTGAAGCAAATGTTGGGAGAGTCAAGCTTATTTACTGTGATAGCTGCAGTAGATGTGGAATAAAGCTGATTTATCAGAGCTAAGAACTTACTTCCAAATTCCATTTTAGCAGGCACCTGTTTAAGAAAGGACCATTCAATAAGATCGAAGGCCTTTAATGTGTCTAAAGACGCAAGAACTACTGTCTCCAGCAGCATTAACTTGGTGAATGATATTTAAAATCCTCCTGATGGAGTCAGCGATATTTCTTTGGGGGATAAAACCCATTTGGTCATTACAGATATAATTCCCTATGAACTTGTTCAGTCTCCTAGTCATAACAGCCAAGAGCACTTTTGCATCAGCATTGATTAATGCTATAGGGCGATAGAAGTCTACTGTACTGGGGGGCTGTACCCAGCTTAGGGACTACCACCAACCAGAGCTTGGAAAAGTTACTTTTTTGAACTACAACTCCCATCAGCCCAATCCAATGGCCATCCTGGCTGGGGCTGATGGGAGTTGTAGTTCAAAAAGGTAACTTTTCCAAGCTCTGCCACCAACCTAGAGTGTTTCCATGAATCAGGAATTCCAACCCCATTCAATATACTGTTAAACAATATAGTTAACTGGGGCATGAGCTCCATCTGGAACACTTTATAGAAGACACTTGTGAAGCCGTCTGGACCTGGAGACATCCCATTTTTAACCCTTTACTTCCTCTTCTGAGATAGGACTGTTTAAATAGTCCCTGTGCTCCTCTGACAGCCCAGTCATATTTACACTCTCAAGGTAAGTGTCAATGGAGCATATTGATGGGCCACCAGAGAAATAAAGGGAAGTATAAAAGTTGGCAAATTCAGCTCCTATTGACTGAGCATCATAGCAAAAAGAATCTGATTTGAATTTGATCCCCCAGATCATGTTTTTATCTCTTTTATGCTTCAGAGCAAAAGCAAGAAGTCTGGAAGATTTGTCTCCAGATTTATAGTATTTACTACAAAGATGATCCATAGCCTCGTGTATTGTCTAGTAATTGTAACTCTGTCTTTTTTATTGCAATTTAGGATATGTTTTCTGTGAGCTTGTCTCTGTCCAATTTATTAATACTATCTAAGATTTCAGTGGTGGCTTGCTCTCATTATTTTTTTAATGCACTAGCTACATTTATGCAATACCCTCTGTTAACCGCTTTCATAGCGTCCCAGAGTGTGTGTGGTTCTCTACTTGGGATAGAGTTTTCCTTAAAATAAAACTCAGTTACCTGCTTCAGGTTATTCTTAACTATTTTATTGGTGAGCAGCCCAGAGTTAAATAACCCAGTATAAGGCCTAGGTGGGGAGTCTCCCATACGTAGATCGACTGTGACTGGAGCGTGATCTGAAACTGTTATAGCACCAATGTCTGCCCCCGCCACAAATGGTCATAACTCTTTTGTCAAAAAAAATGTAGTCTATACAGGAATGGGACTGGAAATAAGGAGAATAGAATGTGTAATCCTTACTGCCTGGGTGTCTTTCTTTCCATATGTTGACCAGTCCATGTTCTGCCAAAAGTGCACTTATCTGTTTGCCCTGCAATGACAACATTGCTTTTTCCATTCCTGTCAAGCAGCTCATTCAAACATATAGTAATGTCACACACACCCCAATATCACAGCACCACTGCCATGCTCTTCCAATGTGTTCAATTTAGGAAAAGTTCATATTCATATTGGCCTGTGTTCGGTCCATAAACAAAAGCAATAGTGATCCAATGCGGGCCCAAAGCACCTACAGTAGGGCCCCACTCATATGGCGGGTTACGTTCCAGACCCCCACCGAAAAGCAAAAAGCACTGAAAAGCGGAACTCATTGAATAGACTGGCACGCAATGCCCCAAAACTGCCGTAAAAGTGGAACAAGCGCCGTATGAGTGGGGCTTTAGTCTAATTGCGTCTAATTGAGACCGCCGCATTAGTGAAGAGCCGTAAAGCAAAGCGCTGTAAAGTGGGGCCCTACTATATTACAAATGAATACCATCCTGCAAGATCTACAATCGTGCAGTCTACCACTAGAGGGCACTTCTTCATGAGTAGTATACCTACACCCCTTGCCTTGGATGAGCCTGGTGCATAATATTGGTTGCCTAACCAGGAGCTTTTGAGAAGTATGTTTTGGGAGTTTTTCCTTTGATGTGTCTCTTGAAGTAGTATAAAGTCTAGACACACTCTTTTCAAAAAAGTCTAAATTTGTGACCTTTTAATAGTGCAACCCTGACCTTTGACATCCAGCAAAAGAACACAAAGATATGCTAATGTCCTAGGTTTGGCCATCAGAAATTGTGGGAGTCGTACCATTCAAGAGAGGAGAGAACTTTTCCTAAGTGCGACCTAGTCTGTTGTGTTCTTGCTGTTTAACCAGACATGTGATGTGAAAGAAAAAACAAAACTAAAAACAAATAAGTTAACCTTGGATCCCAGTAGTGAGGAGGTCTGCCAGCTGGCAGTATTCCCCACAACAAGCGGCAGAGCTGGTCCTGGTCACCTGGAGGTTGATTGGGCCACATAAATTATTTAGGCCCTTTCCAGTTAGAGGGCTAATGTTTAATTTAATTCTTCTGTGATAATTAAAAAAAGTGCTGAGGAACAATATCAGTGAAAAGGCATACAGAACATAAACTCTTGTGAGTTCATCTATATCTATTTTTGTACTATTCATTCACTAAAATTTCCAATTTTGTCATTCAAATTTTTGAAGGAAAAATCTCAAAGCAAAATTCATATTCACATTTTGAACGTGAAATATTTAACTCAAAATTCAAATGCTTTAGACATGTTGGCATCTCTTTTGATTGTTTTTGGTAGGCTTAAAATATCATCATCATAATCACCGCCACAATTTATTTATTAAATGTACAACATAAAATGATATTCAGGGTGGCCTGTGACTATCATGCCTGTGGCTTAAAGAAATAGTGCGGTAAGGTGGGGATGAAGGAGGTTTTGTGCACCTTTAGTATAAAATGTTAGTCCTCTACCCCCGCTTTGTAACTGAATGGGCAAGTGCATGTTGAATAAACACATGCAAGTCTGGTTTGACCCTTAATCCCCAACAAGATGGAGGTGCTATTGGTGGGTCATTCATACATTCAGGGATGTGATGTTTTTCCTGTTCTATATAGGATTGCATATCCCTTAAACATCACAGTCAGAGTTCTGGAGGGTATTCATAGACCCAGCTTTGGCTCTGGAAGCCTACATGGTCTCAGTTGCCTGGAGCACTTTCTACCAGCTGAGCCTGGGACACTAACTGTGGCCTTCCCTGGACAGAAAGCCTGGCTACAGTAATCCATGCTCTAGTAACCTTGAATCTAAATCACTGGAAAGTATTGCACATGCACCTGTCCTTAAAAACTGTTCAAAAACTGCTGTTAGTTAAGAATACAGCCACCAGACTGTTAGCTAGGGCCAGGCAGCAGTCTCCCAGTTAAGGTTACCAAGTCTCCGGTTTACACCTGAAGACTCTGGTTTTTGGGGGTCCACTCTGGGTCCCTAGGTGAGTCACTTTAATCTCCGGATTCTTAGCTTTCATTTAAAAAAAAGGTTTCTATGTGGTATCATTCTGTGCCTTAGTCTGTGATAGCTAGGGTTGCCAGGTGTCCAGTTTTTGCCCGGAGACTCTGTTTTTTTGGGTCCTCTCTGGATGACTCGCCTTAATCTCCGGACTCTTAGCTTTCATGTTTAAAAAACTTAAGTTTCTAGGTGGTCTGGTTCAAAAGATATAAACCAAAAAGTCAGCTGCCGCCCCCCCCCAACTTCTGTTAGCATCGACTGCTCTAATCTCTGCCCTTTCAGTTTTTAGCAAATAAGTGAAGTCAGGGTTGTGACTGACAAGATTTGTTGGCCTCCAGGCAATAGCTAAACCCACAGTTTCCTTTTCCTGCTTGTCTCACATCAGGAATTCAGTATATAGAGAGCTTTCGGCAGCATAATGAGTACTTTCTCTGTACAGGATTGGGACTTGCTTCTGAGTAAACATGCATAGGATTGCAGTACAACAGAAGATCACAGCAGGATATTGGTAGGCATAAAAGTGTACATGCAGGTTTTTTAAATTACTTGCAAAACTGGCATACATTTTTTATTTCAAATAATTTTTAAACAGAAGTTTTAAAACATGTACATGCTGCAGTGTTATACTTTTCTAATTTAGTAGTCAAACGGGTTTAAATTTTACTGGACTGTTGAAGAGGGCAGCTTATTTGTCTTATTCATAACCTGTTTTGAAAACCTTCCCAATATGAAGCTTGTTTGGGAGTAAAGCAACAATACTAATTTCACATACCTGGGAGCTAACCCCATTGAATTCAGTAGGACTTACTTTTGAGTAGATGTGGTTAGGATTGTGCTGAAAATCAAGGGGACTTTTGAGTGAACATAGAAAAGGATTGTGCTGTAAATTTTTCACTTTCCCTCCGATCCTTTTTAATTTTAGCAGTTAGGCAGGGCTTACTTCGGTGTCACTGCTTTTATATGGCAGGAAACTAATATTTTTTTAAAGTTCTGCAATGGTCAACTGGTTTTGACAATAAACGAGTATATGGGGTGTATGTATTTTTACAGTTGGAATATTTCCAATAACCCTGTGATTGGAAACCAAGGCAGTTCACAACAACAAATACGGCCATTTAAAATCCAATAACTATAAAACAAGTATAAAGCAGTTGCAAAATAGCTTAATGTGGCATGATTCTGAATTTTGGATTGGGTGAGTAAAGTTCCTTATCACTGAATTGCAGTCCTGTGCATGCTTCCCTGTTTGAGTAAGCACCATTCAATACACTGGGACTTGCTTCTGAGTAAACATGCATAGGATTGCACTATAAATATCTTTACAGGGTGTATAAATAATAAACATCTTTGACATTCATGCTTATATAAATGTTTCTTCATAATATGTATGTATTGATATGTATCTGATTTCACACTATGGTTGTAAATTATTATAGTGTTGGACTATGATCTGGGAGACCAGTGTTTGAATCCCCACACAGCCATGAAGTGCACTGGGTGACCTTGGGCCAGTCACTGCCTCTCAGCCTCAGAGGAAGGCAATGGTAAACGAAAACCCTATTCATAGGGTCGCCATAAGTTAGAATCGACTTGAAGGCATTACATTTACATTTTATTTCCTCTACATTTTAAGTGTGCCCTTCTTCCTTGGGGTGGTCATGGTCCCCCTCTGTTGTTTTCACCCTGAAAGGCAGATTAGGCTGAGAGATGGTGCATAGCCTATGGTCATCCAGTAACTTTTGTAGCTTATTTCCATTTTAAATTTTCATTAAAATGATTTATATGCAGGCAAAGTTTATGAAGTAATGTGGATCCATATAATACATTTAAAGCACATCTAACTTGCATTTAAAGTGCATGACCTCCCCCAAATAATCCTGGGAAATGTAGTTTTCCCCTCACAGTTATAGTTCTTACCACTCTTAACAAACTACAGTTCCTAGTATTCTGTGGTGGGATTCATGTGCTTCAAATGTATGTTGAATGTGCTTTAAATGAATTGTGTGGATCTGCCCAGTATGCTGTGCATTCATTAGTGAATTGAAAATAACAATTTAAAATATACTTTTTTAAGCAGGGCTGTAGCTCAGTGCTAGGGCACATGCTTTGCATGCAAAGGTCCAAACTTCAATATCTGGAAAAGACTATTGCCTGGAATCCTGGAGAACCAATGCTAGTCCATGTCATCAGTACTGAGCTAGATGGTACCAAATAGCCTGACTCGGTATAAAAGAGGAAAGAAACCCAAGGGCCACAGTGACTCTGAAATTTATTTATGTATTTTATTTACAATATTTATATACTGCTTTATTGTGCCAAAAAGAGTACAATGAAGGAGCCTGCCTAATGTCAATAGGCAAGGAGTTCCAAAGCATAGGTGCTGCCACACTAAAGGATCAATTTTTTACAAGAGCAGAACAAGTACTATGTGGAACCTGTAACATGTAAAGCACACCTTGAACTTGGCCTGGTAGCAAATCAGCAACCAGTGCAGATAGCAGAGCAGAAGTATTATGTGCTAATAGGGTCTCACTCATGTAAGCAATCATGCTGCAGCATTCTGCACTAACTGCAGCCCTGAGGTCAGGTTGTGCTGCAAGGGGATTTCTGCGACCTTGGCTGACTGGCTGCCAGGATTTTTTTAGTTTTGGTTAGGAACCCTGATTGGCTGTGGGATGCTAAGTTTTCTGTCTTACTCATAGGAATGTTGTTGTGGTTAGTATGGTATTGCATTTAGGAAATCATCACTCTCTTTGCTTTTTCTTTTTCTATTTGCATTTCAGTTACCTCTGACCTTACTTTCTTATATACATATATGCAACAACAGTGGTTCCATGTGGTCAGCTCAACCCCCTTAAACCCACTGATGATGGACCTTGTTATTTGCATGATGCTTTGTTTCTTGCCCAATAGTGGTAAAAGAGAACTCATATGCTGGGAAGTGTGGCTTCAATTGCTGTTGTTCCCAATCTACTACCTGTGAAGGTAGACGCTGTGTTTTCTCTCTGTTAATTATTACTCATTGGAATTGGGTTGGCTGTAAAGTGAGTTTATAGCAGCCCACAGAGTAGGCAGGAAAGAACAGAGAATCTTCTTAACTCTTACTCATTTCTCAAACCTCTCTCTGCAGCAAAGAGTCAGATCTGTAAAGAAGTTTGGAGCAGCCACGTTAAAAGGCAGGAAGGGCATTCCAGGGTGTTTTTTTCCCAACCTTTTATGACATTTAAAGCCGCTATAAAGTTTGTAACTAATCTTTATTGATTGAATTTTTCTCTGTTGTTGTCTACCATTTTATTGATTGTATTGTTTTTATCTTACAGTTAGCCACCCTGAGAGCATTTATGCTGAAGATTATGGAATACACATGTAATAAGTTTATTAACTACTAATTAATTAAAATTAAATAAATTAAATTTAATTAATTAAAATTAAATAAAATTGCATGCAAAATATAAATCAGCAGATACTAAATTTTGAAATCAAATCTAACTGGGGTTGGGATGTCAAGCAGAAATACCAAATACAAAGAGAATATTCAAGTACTCAGAGAATACTTGGAGAATATTAAATATCAAATTTGCAGGGAACAATTTTGAGGAGAATGTTTGGGAAAAATTCATTTTTCCTAAAGTTAGATAACCTTATGAGAGAGACAGATTAATCCTTCCAGCATCAGTCCTGCTGCAGGATCAAACTGGCATATCATCACTATGTATTTCTTACATCTCCAGAGGAGGAGAACATGCCCTTGTTTTTATCCAACACTTCTCCCTCTTACATCTCATCATAGCCACCAGAGACAATGCAGATACCTTCAAGGTCACTGTTTTCAAGTTTTATATCTTAAGCTGTACAAACTAGGACAGGCTTTGAAGGACACCGTAACGGCACCAGGCCATTTCCAAGGGTATGTCCAGGAGTCTCTTGTCTCCACCACAAACAGAACCCAGCTTCCCTGACACAGCCAGCCAAGTGCTCATTTGTGATGCTAATTGCCTTTGATGCCTGTGTGAAGGGGAATGGTGAGGGCTAACATTTTTTTATCATCCATTTTATTGGCGTCCGTTCCAAGTTGCAATTTTATTTGCTAGACGAGGCCTGGCATGGTGCTCAGAACTCCCTGTTACAAAAGCAGCTAGGCTGGGTGTTGGGAAGAGGAACACCATGAAAGTCAAAGTCCCAGGTGTTCTCCACAGCATGGATACGACTCTCAGATGAACAGTCAGCTCTGGTGCCACAAAGCACAAACTTAACTATTCTCAGCCCAGATAGATTACCTTCCAGGTTGCAACAGAAGTGGGCAAGCATGAGCACAAGAACACCACCCCCATTCCTGCAACATTTGGTTGGAAAAAGCAGGGCTGCCCACATATTAACTATTCATCACTTTTCAACCAATTAATTAAACTTTCATACTTTTGTACAGCACTAAAACTTCAGTATAGCTGTATTTTCCAGTACTGAAGAAAGTGCAAAATAGCTTGTTAAACCAAAAGCCCCAAGTCTTCGTTGGAAGATGGTTTCTTTTAATATTTTTATTTTTTGTTCTTTTACAGTAATGCACTAGAAACAAAATAGTGTCAAGAAACATGTATGCCCTTCTTTAACGCTTAGCCCAAACAATTATAATCTGCCCTTACTGGTCATAACTGATATCGCTGATTAAGGCTACAATCCTAACCCCACTCACCTGGGAGTATGCCCCACTGAATTCAATAGGACTTACTTCTGAGTAGACATAGTTAGGATTGCACTCTAAGCTACCAGTTGAGTTTATACCAATTAACATACCAATTAAGTCATAGTTAAATGAGTAGGGACCCTGGCCACCTTTGTCCATCAGAAAAACGATGGGTGGTATCTAACATTAGCTGTACTCAGTTTAGACCCACTGAAATTAGTGATAATTAACGTAGCATATGGTTAGAGTGTTGAACTAGGACATTGGAGATCAGGGTTCAAATCCCTACTCCACCATGAAGCTCACTGGGTGACCTTAGGCCAATATCAGTCTCTCAGCCTAACCTACCTCACAGGATTGTTGTGGGGATAAAATAGGGAGGAAGAAAGCCACGTACACCACCTTGAGCTCCCTGTAGGAAAGGTGAGATAGAAATGTAATAAATAAATAAATTTTGGGTCCGTTAATTTTAATGGGTCTATTCTGAGTTGAACTTAGTTGGATACAACCCATTGTCTAATTGCACTATAGAAAGCAGAACCAAGAAGAAGCCCAAGGTAGCCCAAAATTATTTTACTGATTATGATCCTTCTAGACAAAAACACACAGTTAGGTATTTCTGTTCTTAAAATGTGCGAACTACATAAAAGTAAGACTTCAGAAGTACTCAGGTAACCCTTACAGAGATAGCTTGCGTTGTTCACAAGTTTTTGTGACTACAGCCTTGATAACATCTCAACAGGGAAAAATAACACTAAAAGAGAGACCATCTTGTAACAGAGGTATGTGTGTGCAATGGTGGTGACAAGGACAAGGATGAGGTCGTCAGCTGGAATGTCTTGGAGGCAGGCAAAAGCTGCTGAATCAAGAGCAATCAACAGCACCCCAGCTGCTGTGGGTGGAAGGAGGGGAGGGGGCCGCAGTTGTTGGTGGCACTTTTGTTTCTGAATCTGCCAACAAAGTCTTCTGCGTTCATCTATACCATTCCCTCTGGCTCCCAAACAGTTGGCCCTAATGAGCAGAAGGCCTGACAGCTGCGAACAGCTATACATATGCATGGATCTATATTATATCCACAACCATATATAAATGGAGAATGCAGCTGCTGCAATTCTTCTGCTGCCAGCGTGGCTCAGGCGTGTGTTCCCCTCTCTCTTTGGAGGGTTACTTGACCTAGTTTGGAGGAACAAGTTGTTTGTGCAATGATGAGTTCACCCAGTTGGTGCTTTTGATTTAGGCTGAATCATCTTGATTGAACAATGGCAGCTCCTTGAGCTTGGTGGCTTTGCTGACACTGCAGAAATGGGCTGAGAAGCTGGAATGTGCATGTGTAGAGGAAGTGAAAATGAAGGTAGGTGGGAGAATTTTGCAAAGAAATGTCCCACCACTGCTTCATTCCTCTAAAGAAAGAGATCCTAGAGCTTCAACTAACTGGAAAATCAGGCATGCTGATCTTGAAACTTTCCCCATAAGCCTAGACATATGAGGCTGACCAAGGCTACTCATTCGTATATGTCCTGTATTTTGTCAGACAGACCACTGGTCCATCTAGCTCCATACTGTCTACACCAGGAGAACCAATTTGGTACCCTCCAGATCCATTGGACTAAAACTTCCATCATCCCTGACCACTGGCCATGCTGGTTGAGGTTAATGGGAGTTATAGTACAGAACATCTGGAAGGCACCAGGCTGGCTACCCATGGTCTACACTCACTGGCAGTGGCTCTCCAGGATCTCAGTTTTTTCCAGCCCTACCTGGAGATGCTGAACCTGGGACTTTCTGCATGCAAAGCAAGTATGACCCCACAGAACAGAGTTGAGGAACCTGTGGTCCTCCAGATGTTATTTGACTCCAGCTCCCATCAGTCCCAGCCAGCATGGCCAATGGTTAGGCAATAATTGCTTAGCATTAAAAACATCTTGATTGTGAGACCCACTGAGAACATAGCCTCTGCTGATGACTGTGCTCTTCTGAAAACAAACAAAAGTTACAATCTGCAGCTATTTTGTATTTTAAATGAATGACTGAAGGAAATGAGGTATGACTAACAATGAAGGCAAATTTCGGGTTCGGCTCATATATTCTCCTGGGGCTGAGCCCTGGTGGAAATCAAGTCCTACTACACCTTTGTTTTAAAAAGTTGTTCCTTATGAAAGCACCTTGTCTCTTATAATCACAACATCACAGCTCCATGCAACATGCCTTCTTACAACATCACAGCTCCATGCAACATGCCTTCTCTCATGTCAGTCAGAACATTGCCACAGTGTGAAGCAACCCATTCATGTTGAAATCGATCTGACACCTTTATGTGTGTTCATGTGAATCTTAAATATCAAGGAGATTGAGCAGGTCAACAATAGAGCTTCATGTAGTGCTAAAGAATGCTTATCTCCAGCCCCAGCATCAGCTTTCAATCCCAGGGCTCAGATCAGGAATATATTAAGAAAGAATAGATGAAAGGAAGCCTGAGTAGGCACAGAGTCCATTTCTCTAACCACTGAGTAACTATCAAGAGTCCCCACACATCAGGCAGAAGAAATTTCGGATCAGAGGGTGGTGTTTCAAGACAGATTTTATCTCTGCTGTCTCCTATCCTAGAGAGATGGAGATGTGTGTTTATAATCTCCCTTGCTGGTTATCACAAAGGCAAGCAGGCCCCCAAAGCTTCAACCTGTATAGTGGGAGTTAGGGAACCCTTGGTCTGTGAGTCTAATTAGGCCTGCCAGGCCATTTTGGCCAAGCTAAGCCACACCCATTGGCACTATACCTGAGATCAGTTGTGGGGCAGGTCAAGTCAAAGATGGCCCCAAAAGGGGCTTGCAAGGCAATTTGAAGCCCCAACCATCAGCTGGTTGTCAGGGCTTCAAACCGCAGTGTAGGGCTTTCAGTAAGCATCAAGGATTAGCTGATTGTCAGTGCCTGAAGAGAGAGCCCTAAGTCCTAACAATCAGCTGGGACTGGCTGCACTAGGGAGTTCCCCTTTTGGGGAACAGTGTATATTTACAGTAGTGCATATTTTGAGATTCCACACAATCTTGAAAAAAGTATTCCCAGTGAGCACCTTGGGCATCCTTTCCTTCTCCCAAACTACCAATTGCTTTTTCTCACACGGACACTTTTGCCCTTTCTCCTCAAGTGGGGTAATGTCACCGTCCCCAAGTTCTGATGGGCATCTCATTCAGAAACACAGAGAGTTTCCCAGTTGTCAAGAGACCATCTAATAATGAGCTCCCATTGACAAAACATCAACTGACTACCCAGGACTATTAACCAGTAATTCACCTCACAAAGGAATAGTTGGCCAGCAGCTATACTAGTATACCATTTGCTAAAGGGTACAGAGTTCAGCACCATGAAAATCTCAACTTTAAAATGTAAGTTTCTAGCCCTTATGTATGCAAGAATAGGGCTGAAACTGTGTGAGTAATACCTGGTGAGAACCAGAGTGGTGGCTGGATATTCCAGTAGTCACGGCATGGGGCTTTAGTGCCCTACTGGTACTTGCCCTGATGCATAGGAGCAAAATAAATTATGCAGATCAAATAAAAGTAAATTAATTTATTTTGCATAATTTATAAAGGTCACTGAATCCAGCTTTTCTTGATACAGAATTTGGGGTACCTTCATTCAATATTTTTTTTAGCATAGAGGAGACATAGCCCTTTGTATACTATTTGCTCACACATATTCTGCATAAACAGATAATTAAATATTGTTTCTATAAGTTCTGTCCAATGAGAGCAGGGAATATTTTTTCTACCCTGTGTCATATTTTCCGATTGAATCATTGCAGCCAGTGTGAAAAATTCAATACAGATTGGAAGCATTGAGAAACACAGCAGTGGTTAGAAATGTACTACAGTGTTCTAAACATTAGTAATACATCAGCTAAATGGGCAGTTAGAGGATATGCACAGCAGCTGAAATGCGAACAAAGTCTGTGGTGTGAGCAGCAGCCAAGGGAGTTTGCAGGTGCCAAAGCAACCACCAGAGGGCCCCAATCTGATACTATCAATTCTTTTGTGGGGATGGAAAAAAGATTGCATTCATTTTAAAATGGAGCTCCAGTGAACCGTCCACCCAATAAGCTCCACACATGCAAATGAGTTGGGAGATGAAGAAAACTAATTTATTGTGCAGCTGCTTGATACATTGTTCAGAACAAAATATAAAGGTGTGAGGTGGCTTTCTGGATTATGTATTTACTCCCCCTTGTGGGACATTATTTACAGTACTTAATTTGAGTTAGAGTGCACCGGTAAGTAGCCCCAGAACCAATTTCCAGTGTCAACAGTCTTTTAAGTCAAGTAATGAAAACTTATTTTGAGTTTGTGCAGAGTGCATTTCCTGCACTAGTGAGGAGGGACTATAGAAACTGTGATTGGGAAGCAAAGCTCCAAAGATCAGAAAATGTGCCTTTGAAGACTTGAGCTCAAGCACACATCTGATTCTAAACAAGAAGAACCAGTTATTTCATAAGGAACTATGCTATAATGTGTTGAAAATAGTGTAGTTTGAGGAAAAACCAACCAGGGATCTCAGAAGTTACTACATATTCTGATCGACATCTTATCCTCTTCAAGGAGCTCACAAATGTAAGACAGACTGGCCTGTTCAGAGTTTGGAAAAGTTACTTTTTTGAACTACAACTTCTATCAGCCCCAGCCAGCATGGCCACTGGATTGGGCTGATGGGAGTTGTAGTTCAAAAAAGTAACTTTTCCAAGCTCTGCTGATGATAACATTGGAGAGTGGTTGCCACTCCCTTGGTTTGGAACGGATGCTGCTCCACTCATGTACAAACATCTGAAATCACATTGTGGAGAGGATCATGCAGAAGTTGTCCATCAGCTCCTCGCCTCTCTGGGGGCTGGCAGAAGGCAGCTATCTTCAAATATGTGACAGGCTCCTGTGCAGAAGACAGAAGAGTTGTTACCTGTCACTCCAGAGGGCAGGACTAGCACCAATGGGTGGAAATTGCAAGGGATAAGAGTTTGGCTAAACGTTAGGAAAAAGTGCTTATTTGTAAGAGCTTTGTGATAGGTATTTTAGCAGAGATGTCTATCTGTCAGGGATTCTGTAGTTACATTCTGCACTGTAGACACTGTTAATCAGGAGATCCAGTCAGGGCCAGTGCATACCATGCCAAATCTGTGCCTATGCATCTGCCTTCCTTGGATCCTTCAATCCTGATTCAGTTT
The DNA here is from genome assembly GCF_030035675.1 of Rhineura floridana. Lineage (NCBI taxonomy): Eukaryota > Metazoa > Chordata > Lepidosauria > Squamata > Rhineuridae > Rhineura > Rhineura floridana. Next base: position 84,333,103 of record NC_084486.1, read on the forward strand.
GCTCAGCAGCAGCAAGTGAAACAAGGAACAAAGCATGACCCATGTAATAACCACAAACTCCATGTTGTAACTGAAACGAATTCAAGTTTATTGATATACAAAGCTTAACTGAGCAGGGTCAGAGGGTGGGGAACCTGTTCCCCTTCATATGTTGGTGAACCACAGCTCTTTATCCCTGAGTCTTGGGCATGCTGGCTGGGGCTGATGGGAGTTAGAGTCCAGCAACATCTGAGGCCCACAGGGTTCCCCATCCCTGGACTAGGTGACCCGAAATGTCCTATCCAACTCTATGATTCTAGAACTGGTGTAGGAACTTCCCCCGTGATTGACCACCCACATTATTATGAGCTTCCAAATGTTAGCAAAGCAGTCTGAGTTGTAGCCACAGAAGAGGATCCCACCATGCTTTTCTAGTAACATAAGACTAGGCCTAGGATCCTAACCTCTCTGAAAGGCTCACCATACACTGTAGGCGCAAGTGCAGAATGCAAAAAAACAAAGGAGCAGGAACAGGAAACATAGCAAGGGTGGAAGAACATGAATCTTCTTCCATGGCCATAGTCTCCAGTGTGAAACAACAGGCTTGAATATTTACTGCAGGGAGTCTGGTTCCCTACAAGGACCTCTAGGTCAGGGCATTCTTGTATTTAGGTTCATAGACAAGCACATTTTCTATGACATCCAAACAAATTTTGAAAATAGAAAGAAAAATGCCATTGTGAGTTTAATACAGTAACCTTGACAGCAAAACCTGCAGACTGTGTGTTTCTTGTGTGGATCTTCTAGTCTTTCCTTAATACAAGGGGGTCCACCCAACCTGTCTACCTAGAAAGAGCATTGAAAACTCAGGAAAAGGGAATGCTTGTTCAGGCAGACTGCAGTTGCAGTCATGAAACGCAGGATGCTGCTGGGGGACAAACACTTAACAGGGTTTCCAGATAAAATGCAGGAACCAAAGGTAGAACGAAAAAATTAATGTTCTTACATTTTATTCCCCAGAAACATGCAAACTCCCCCATATTTTGGCCTTTGAAAAAATGGGACATTCACTGCTAAGGTCTAAATTACACAGTTTGGGTGCACAAGGGGGCAGCTGAAGATTATCTACATTCCGGGGGGTTGGGTAGGCCTCTCCCTTTTCACAAGGTCTTGGAATCTCAGCTTTCATTTTTTAAAATGGGGTAAACAGTTTCCCCAGCTGTCAAACAAAAGCATGAGAGAGGAAGACCTTCTGGGGGCAAGTAAGATGGAAAGATTCAAAGGCTCAAGGGAGTTTCAAGCTGCCTGTCAGCAGATCATTGCCCTTTTAACAAGCCTAGATCAAGAGGGAATCATGTGCTGGCTGATGTCTCATCAGACAAAACGTTGGTCTTTTATCTCTTCTGGACAGAATGGCTCCAACATTGCCACATCGTCAGTATCTGCTAAACGAGTCATGCTGCATCCTCGGTATCCGTGTAACAAGTCCCTTCCCCATTCCCCTGAGGAGCCAGAACGGCCCCTCCTGTCATTTTCAGGGGCTACATTCCTAAGTGAAGAGGCATCTGGGAACTCTCAGCCCAGGCTTTGTATGTTCATAGTGCAAGCAGCCTCTGGATCTGAATGCACATGTGGGCTGATGCATATTTCATACAGCTGTGAGGACTGCTTCGTGCATGATGCTGCTCACACACAATGCCAAGAGCTGTGGTTTAATGATGATTAGGAGTGGGGTTATCAAAACAAAAAAAGGGGAGCTGGGATAAAAAGAGGCCTACCAGTTGAATTCAATGAAAGAAGCTAAGCTTGCGGTAGGGAAGAGGAAGAACCCAGGCCTGATTAAGAAGAGGGCCGGTCAGTCAAAATATTACAGTAGAATACTTGTAGACATATTGGGAGGTGGGTAGAATCCAATGCTGAGATAGCAAAGAGCTAATCAGTAAAATATGAGTATCAGTAGGGAAGGAAATGACTTGAGGACAAAGAAAATTCAGAAGGGCGGGCCAAGTTTTTCACACGTGTTAGGGAGGAAATGGAGGCAAGCTATTTCTTTGCTCATAGGGAAGGGGGAGAAATTTGGTTTGGTTCACATATGAATGTGAACCTACCTAATTTGCACTTCTTGGAATATAAAGTCTGTTTTTATGATGTTTTAAAGTGTTTTTATTGCTTTTGTTTGCCGCCCTGGGCTCCTGCTGAGAGGAAGGGCAGGATATAAATCAAATAATAAATAAATAAATAAAATATGAACCAAAATGCAGCTACCTTTGGAATCTGCACTGCTCTAAATTTTTGATGCAGTTCTCCAACCATAATATTCATATTAAAATGTGCGTATTAGGGGAAAGTGTGCATAACACTGTAGATATTAGTGACAATAACATACACAAATACATTGTATTAGGGGAAATTGTTTGCATAAGTTCATTTATTAGGCAAAATTGCTTACAAATATCTGTGAACTAGGAGAAGTGTGTGCTAAATGCTGAATTTTAATGAGAATTTCTTTTAATGTGCAAATGGCAAACTGAATTTAAGACTGGAAAAATGAGAAACTCAGAGAAATGGAAACTGATATATTTGTCCATCCCTGTTTGCTAGCACCTTCTAGTGCTGCCCACAGGAGAGCAAAAAAGAGACAAGTCATACTTTCAGGGGATACAGTCGCTCAGCTTTGCCCCTTGTGATGCACCACAGATGCAGTCAGAATAAAACAGTGCCAAAAACAGATTGGGAGAGGTTCTGGTCTGTACCTTAGAAATACTGCTTTGCATTTAACTAAATCCTACTCTGAGTAGACCCATTGTCACATGCCCATTAACTTAAGTGGGTCTACAGTGAATAGGACTAGCATTGAATACCATACACAGTGTGCATAGTCATTCACAGAGCTGGTCTTCTAGGATATACAGCAGATGCATCACATCTGGGAGGCCCACAGCACTTGATTCCTATTATACTTAAGGACTGTCAGTTGCCATAACTTTTAAACAAAATAATCTTGCTGCAGAAAACCCAGCCAAAAGGTACCTTTGGTCTTCTGATAGAAATTAGTTCAGGAGGCATGAACTTAACGGAAGTGTTTTAGCCCTGGGTGCCAGATGTTATCATAGTATATAGTTTAACAGTAATTAAAATAGTTGTTTCATTTAAAGTTAGCTTACTTACTATATGAGTGTATTAAAAATAATAACCAGTTCTGTTGTCGTTTATTTCTATTTATTTTATAATGGAGGGATTCTGCATAGCTGGGATAGTGGAAAGATAATCATAATCACTGTTATGGTTTCTATGGTTTTAGGGGTGGGCAAGCTGGGTGGTCACCCGGGGCACTGAGCTGAGGGGAGCACCAAGGTGAGCTGAAGGGGGAGCCAAACTGAACTCACTGGTTATGTTTCTTTAATGTACTGTTTGCAGTGAGCTAGGGTGGCAAAAACAAATGTCTGTAACCTTTTTTTCAAGGTTCTACAGGTTGTTTGCATAACAACTACAAAATTCTTCCTCCAACTAACATTATGTTTCTTTTTCAGCTTCCACTTTTATGTCATTTGTGCTAGGTAAAAATCAGTGAAACACAGCTTTGCATTGAGGCAACATTATTGAGCACTGAGCACTTCAAATACGATAAACACTATAAGCACTATATAAATAATAGTAAAATAAACTCATAAGCTATAAGAGGTCAGCTGGATAACTTTTTAATTTATAACATCATCATTACTGATAAAAATAATGGATATTCTAGTTGTGTATGAAATAGAATAGATGCTCATTGAGGCTTAAGCTGGCTATAAAATGTATCCTTGGAAGGCTGGGCCTGAAGCTCACCAGTAAGGGAGTCTAAACCAATCATGGTAAGGTAAAATCATTCTTTATGTCTAGGCAGCAATAGAGATAAGATTGGTCAAGTTATGATTGGCCCAGGCCAAGTAACCCCCATTACAGAGTTTGTTGTAAGGAGAGAAGGAACAGGGGAGGCTTTAAGGAGGGAATCTGTGGCACAGCAGACAGCCTATCACAGAAAGGTTAGGTCTGCCAGGAAAAGAGTTCAAGTAGTAAGTGTGTGAGTGAACACCACCTAAGATTACCAGGTAAGGTGCCACTGGAGATAAATTTTGTATGACAGTTACCACAGGGAAAGGTGTACGATTGTGTGAGGCCAGGCTTTAAGGGAGGAATTCTTCCTTGCTGAGTAGTGGAGAAAGCCAGCAGCAGGCCACAACCAGAAGATATGTGATACTGAGCACCAGGAAGCAGAAAGAATCTCTGCCAGAAGGGGATTGGGATTGAAGAAGGTACTCAGGAGAAGCACAACCTGATCCCTATTCCCTTATCCCCATGTGAGAAAAATGAAGCATGTCTATTATTCTGCTTGATCCCCAGGCAAGGAGAAGCTATAGGTCAATGTAGTCTACGCATGCAATAATTATCTCAAATGGCCCCCAGCTTTGTACACACATACATGGGTCCATGTAGGGGGCAGCAGCAGGGTCCCCCAACATAACACCTGCACCAAGCCCTATACATCCTCTGGGTAGCCCTGCACAGCTGACCACTGGGGGGGGAGCAAAGGCACTCCTTGCCCAGGGCTCTATTTAGCCTATGCCCACCCCTGTTTGTATGAATCATGGGGACAGCTGTATCTCCAGTGCTAATGGTGCTCTGAGCTCTAGCTTCATGCTCCTGTCCCAACCTGAACTCAGCACACCTGCTTGCCCTGTCCTCAAATTTCCTCTACCATCCCTATCTGAAAAAAGGATTGCAAATAAATAAATATAAATATAAAAGTATAAGTTAAAATGCTTCTCTGACTTTACTCATATGTATCCAAACACTGATAAAAACTCAATAGCCAACTTTAGGGTTGCAGGTCAGAATCATCCCAAACCCTGAGATTTCAGGGGCAGGCCCTAGTGGTGTCATAGGGGGCGGCCCCTAGTGATGTCATTAAGCATGATACATTAAGCATCAATCACACTTGCTTGGAGCATACCACTCAAACAAAAAAAAATCTGATTGGAAATTAAGACAGAAATCTTAGCTAAATGAGGGTGCTTCTAGGTCCAGCTGAAGTGACAGGATCATTCCTTCTCACCTGCTTAAGAGAGCTTGGGTAAGCAACATTTAATCTAGCCTACTTGCTTCTGACAAGAAGGTTTAATTGACCTCAGGCCAGGCCAGTCACCAGAAAGCCATTGTAGGAAGAAGGAAGCCTAATATTGTGGAGATGTTAGATGGGAGCACTCAGAAGTAAAGATGGAATCCCTGAAGGTTGCAATTCTAAACACACTTACTAAGGGACTAAACCCCATAGAACTCAACAGGACTTACTTCTGAGTAGATATTGTTAGGATTGTGCTATTGGTAAGGCTTGACTAGGGATCCTCTGCAACTATATCCATATCAAAGCAGAGTTGTTAACCCCCTGCCTGGAATGCCCTTCCTGCCTTTTAACATGGCTGCTCCAAACTTCTTTACAGACTTGACCCTTCATTGCAGAGGGAGATTTGAGAAATTAGTAAGAGTAAGAAGATTCTCTACTCTTTCTTGCCCACTCTGTGGGCTGCTATAAACTCACTTAGACAGCCAACCCAATTCCAGTGAGTAATAATTGACAGAGAGAAAATACACATGGTTTGGTCTACCTTCACAGGTAGTAGATTGGGGACAAGAGTAATTGCAGCCACACTTCCCAGTATGTGAATTCTCTTTTACCACTATTGGACAAGAAACAAAACATCATGCAAATGGCAAGGTGCATCATCAGTAGGTTTAAGGGGGTTGAGTTGACCACATGGAACCACTGTTGTTGCTTCTATGGATATAAGAGAGTAAGGTCAGAGGTAACTGAAATGCAAACAGAAAAAGAAAAGTCAAAGAGAGTGATGATTTCCTAAATGCAATACCATACCAACCACAACAAGATTCCTACAAGTAAGGCAGAAAACTCAGCAATCCCAGTATAGGTGCCACATAGTACTTGTTCTGCTCTTGTAAGAAATCAATCCTTTAGTGTGGCAGTACCTACACTTTGGAACTCCCTGACTATTTACATTAGGCAGGTGCCTTCATTGTACTCATTTTGGCACCTGCTAAAAACATTTTTGTTTAGGCAAGCATACCCAGGCATGTACAAACTATTATGTTTTTATATCTATTTTTAACTCATTGTTGGTTTTATTATTTTGAATGTTTGTAAATACCTGTCTTTACATTTTTTCCCAATAATTTTATTATTTTAATTCCTTCTATAAACCGTTTTGAGGTTTTTTACAATAAAGCAGTATATAAATGTTGTAAATAAATAAATACATTTTGGAATCACTGTGGCCCTGGATTGTCAGTGCAACCCTAACCACGTCTACTCAAAAGTAAGTCCTACAGAATTCAATGGGGTTAACTCCCAGGTATGTGGAATTAGCATTGCAGCTTTACTTCCAGAAAAAAATCATATTGGGAAGGTTTTCAAAACAGGTTATGAATAAGACAAATAAGCTGCCCTCTTCAACAGTCCAGTAAAATTTAAACTTGTTTGACTCCTTAATTAGAAAAGTATAACACTGCAGCTTGTACACTTTTTAAAACTTCTGTTCAAAAATTATTTGAAAGATAAAAAGTATAATATACAATTTTTACAAATAATTAAAAAAGCCTGCATGTACACTTTTATGCCTACCAAGATCCTGCTGTGATCTTCTGTTGTAGTACAATCCTGTGCCTGTTTAGTCAGAAGCAAGTCCCAATCCTGTACAGAGAAAGTACTCTTTATGCTGCCAAAAGCTATATATTTACTGAATTCCTAATGAGAGACAAGCAGGAAAAGGAAACTGTTTTCAGAATGTGAAATGAGGTTTAGCTATTGCTATTGTCAATCACAACCCTGACTTCACTTACTGGCTAAAAACCTGAAAGGGGAGGGATTAGAGCAGCCGGTACTATCAGAAGTTGCAGGGAGGTTGCTGACATTTTGGTTTATATCTTTTGAACCAGACCACCTAGAAACTTAAGTTTTTTAAACATGAAAGCTAAGAGTCAGGAGATTAAGGCGAGTCACCCAGAGAGGACCCAAAAAAACAGAGTCTCTGGGCAAAAACTGGACACCTGGCAACCCTAGCCAACTTATTCACAGAATCTCACAGACTCTGCCTTTCTCATACCGTTTGCAAAGCTTTAATTGAAGATTAGATGCAAGAATCTAAAGAGCACCTTCAGATCTTTATCACATTGTCTCTCAAAGACACCTCTGATATGTAAGCCATTTTATTGTTGTGATACATAAATGGGGAACTGAAGCTGAAAGACAATAACTTGGCCAATTCCCTGAGTGGTTTAACAATCAATCCCTCTTCCCAATCCCTCTTCCCAGAAAACACAGAGAATTGTAGCTCTGTGAAGGGAAAAGGGGTCTTCTAACAACAATCAGAAGCTTTAACAAACTACAGTTCCTAGCATTCTTTGGGGGAAGCCACTCTGCTCTGAGTTTCAGGAGCCTGGATCAGCTAAAACAGGAAAGGGGGGGGAAGCTCAACACTGTTAGAAAACCCTACTACTTTTCTAGGAATGAAATTATTTGATTCAGAGTGAAGCCATATTCACCCATATAGTACATAGTAAATCACAAGCACTAAGCACTATCAAGTCGGGATGAGGTACAGGTTCACTACTAAACTTCTTTACACCACTGGAACTCAAAGATACCTTGGCATAGTGCTGGCATTGCAATATGGTTGTGACAGTGTTGCGTTACACTGGCATAAGCACTATACTAGCATAATATCGCTATTCACACAGAAAAAAGGAATGGCATTTGAGGCATGGTAGGGGAGGAGCAGTTGAACTCTTTTACTCACTAAGAGGTCAGTTCCAGTGCCAGTATCAGAATAATGTTGTGTCTGCCAAAGAGGAGGTTAAATTAAATTATGCCCATTGAAAACAGTGCAGATCTCCACACAACTCATCACTAACATTATATGTGGAAGTATAGCCCAGTGGAGCAGCCCAGGCTCAGTTGATAAGAGTTTCAATCCCTGGCTGTGAACACCTGGGTAAAAGGGCTGGGAAGAGAGCCATGTACGCACTAAGTTACTCTGCCTGTGGCATGTTAGTCTATATCATGAATAGGCAGGTACATTCGCATGCATAAACAATAATACTGTTAGAAGACAACAGTATGCCACTGGATAATACAGATGTGGCTGTTTTTTGGTGCGATGTTGTCCACAGCAGATAATGTGCATGGAGATTTGCAGATGCACATGTCATAGCACAATAGAGCCAAAATTGTCTAAAGGAGGTGGGGAAACAGGTAACATATGATAAAATGCTTATATCTCAATGCCCTTATCCCATTCCTCACTCTAAAATTCTGCTTGAACAATTCCAATCCTTGTTAAAATAGATGATCTCAGTGAGAGAGAGAGAGGGGGTGGGGATAAAATATAAAAACCTTGAATTTTAAACTGTTTTAAATATATTTTTAATGTATTATTACTGCTCCATAACGTATAGAGCTAATGACATGATTATCTAGCTACATTTGCCTGAGGCATCCACTCGCAACTGCTTTCTACCAACTGTCAGGCTCTTTCATGAACATTCCATCTGACTGTTCACACACTCACTTCACACACACCTCTCCAATCGGCCAAAAGGAGTGGGAGGGGGGGTCACTTGGATGGTGGAAGTTGCTCAGTCACCAACAGACAAAGAGGCACTTTTTGGTTGGCTTTGTCTGAATCTGGCCTTCATCTCTGTTTCTAGGGCAACCAGGAAGTTCACCTCTTGGCCCGGATGTAGCAAAGGATGCAGCCAGGGAGTTAAGGAGGGGGAACAGCAGAGAGAGAAAATGTTCAGCCTCCAGCTGAAGGTTTTTCATAGTTGGGGGTTAAATTATCATAAGTGTCCAAAGAAAAGGACTTGACTGGATTTTTAGAAAACTCTTCCCACACCCAAAGTCCACCCTCCCCAAACTTAATTCCTTGAAGAATCTCTGTCCAACTTCCTCCGGCTTCCCTTTGCTTCACATTTTCACCAAAAATTGACTTATCCAAACTCGCCTCTTGTGTGTGTGTGTGTGTGTGTGTGTGTGTGTATTAACATGGAACAAACAGGCTTTTGTTCTACAGAGATCCACTGGCTTTGCCAGTTCTCTCAAAAGGCAAGGCTGTCACTTTAATAAGCACCTTCACCCAGACCTTAGGAAGGAAGTTCCCCACATGTTCATTGCAGAGAGCCAGGCATCATTGTGCCAAACTAGAGCCACATGCGCATCAATGAGGGAAGGGAGAGCAGAGTGCAACATGAAAAGAACCAGGAAAGTCAGTCTCACTTACTGAATAGTAACACAAGGCTCTAGCACATTTTTTTTAATCTGCTGAATTCTGAATAAATTATTGTGAAAATGTTTAGGCTGATAGAGATAAAGAAAAGTAGGGGAGACATGATATGGTTAGTAACTAAGAATGGATCCACAACTAAGGGTAGGGGACAAAGTACAGGAACCTTGGGGAGGAGGAACGAACTGTATTAACACCTTGGCTCCATACTGCCAGGATCTGTATACAATGTTCCCTTTGATTTCTAGCTTTAGCCAAAGCAATCTCAAAGTTTCTAACTTAATACAGAGTGTTAGGGACATTGTTGCTGGCTGTTGCTACTGTGCAAATAAAGCCAATGTTCTAAAGAAAGTAGCATGCAGTAGATTCTAGATCTCAGGTTGTCAGCCTTTCTCAGGTACACATTACATAACACAGACCTGTCTGCAGTGCACAGTGAAGAGTACTGGTCTCTGCACATGGTGAGCAGCGGTATCTTAGAGCCAAAGATTGGTTTCCCTGGGCTTTGGCCATCCCAGTTTCTGTCATGATCTTACATGTGGTCTACAGATGTTAGATTGCATTGTTATGGAGCATGGAACGCTGTTAAAAACGGCTCTGGCTTGCTGTAGAAGCAGTCACATCAACACTTGCATAATCTCTGGCTTTTGTTTTGTTTTCAGAGTTGGTGTAGCATATTGGAGTCAGTAACTCTCTAGTTCAAAACTTACCACCATAAATTCACTAGCAGAGGAATCCTGTGCTTGACTTCCACCTGCTGGGTGGGGATATGACTACTACTAAATGCCACTACAGCAAAACGTTATGCTGCTGTAGTGTTACTTTTGTGCCAGTGGGACACTGCCACTGCCATGGGCAAAAGGGGTGGAGTGTGGGGCACTGCCGAAGAGGACTAGAGTTTAACTCCCTACATGGAATGGGTGCGTATTTCTGGAATTATTCCATTATCTACCTGAAGCAGTGAATCTCCAGCTGCACACATCAGGAGTTGTCCAAGTGTCAATCAATGGGCTATTGACGAGTTAGATGGTATGGAGACTGAAAGAGCACTTTGCTGGTGACACTCTATAAGTGCTCTCTCACCAACTTACAGAGAGCATCCAGTCCCCACCTGTTGCAAGTCACATAAACCACATGTTACTATGACTCATTAACACCCCTGTGTTTCTCTTGCCTTCCCACAGCCATTCAAAATGTGCTGAGATGGTATATTCCCCACCCCCTGTGACATGCTGCAGACCACAATGAGGTGCCTAAAACACCAGAAGCAGCTAGCAGTGGAAGGGTAGCTGTTCCTGTCTAGGATTACCTCTTGTTTATTTTTCCCAGGCTCCTTTGTCCCACCCACAGACAGTAATGTAACAGGGTAGTAGTACCCCAAGTCCTGTACCTGTTGCTCGTCCAGCTATCATCCAGCTTTCTCAGGCACAGGGACCCTAAAACAAGAGTAAGGAACATTTTTGGCCTGAAAGTCACATTCCCTTCATGGACAATGTTGCCAGAGTTGGAGCATGGAAAGATGCTTTATACTGAGTTAAACCATTGAGCCATCTAGCTCAGTATTGTCTACACTGACTGGCAGTGGCTGCTCTCCAGGATTCCAGACAGGGGTCTCTCCCAGCCCTACCTAGAGATACCAGGGATTGAAACTGGGACCTTTGCATGCAAAGCAGACACTCTACCACTGAGCTACAGCACATTCCCTGCCTAGATGGGCGGGGCCAAAAGCAAAAAGTGCATGGGATAATGGATGTGACTCTTACCTTTCCATATTAGGCTACATTGCAGCCACCCACAAGTCAGAAGTTTCTACATAAACACACATCTATTTATTCTCCAAGTAAGCAAGAGGAATTATCACAAGTCAAAGATAAATTCAGGTTGCACAATTAAAGTGGATTTGGCACATTTGAACAACAAACCCATTTCTAAAAACAAATTGACTTTTTGCAGTAAGGGAAGTGACAGGGAAATGCACTGGAGTATGGGATAACCTGACTTCATATAGCCTGCAGAGGACAGCATCATAGGACTGTGACGCTCACCTGACCTTCCTCTGGCTGAGTTGCTGCTGCATACTGGGAGGGAGAGGGGGTGGGGCACAGCAATGGTGAAGACACCATTCCCTCGGGTCCCTCGGGTCCTCCTCCGTGCCTGAGGACTGGAAAGTGGTAAATGTAATGCCAATATTCAAAAAGGGATCCAGAGGGGATCCCGGAAATTACAGGCCAGTTAGCTTAACTTCTGTCCCTGGAAAACTGGTAGAAAGTATTATTAAAGCTAGATTAACTAAGCACATAGAAGAACAAGCCTTGCTGAAGCAGAGCCAGCATGGCTTCTGCAAGGGAAAGTCCTGTCTCAGTAACCTATTAGAATTCTTTGAGAGTGTCAACAAGCATATAGATAGAGGTGATCCAGTGGATATAGTGTACTTAGACTTTCAAAAAGCGTTTGACAAGGTACCTCACCAAAGAATTCTGAGGAAGCTTAGCAGTCATGGAATAAGAGGAGAGGTCCTCTTGTGGATAAGGAATTGGTTAAGAAGCAGAAAGCAGAGAGTAGGAATCAACGGACAGTTCTCCCAATGGAGGGCTGTAGAAAGTGGAGTCCCTCAAGGATCGGTATTGGGACCTGTACTTTTCAACTTGTTCATTAATGACCTAGAATTAGGAGTGAGCAGTGAAGTGGCCAAGTTTGCTGACGACCCTAAATTGTTCAGGGTTGTTAAAACAAAAAGGGATTGTGAAGAGCTCCAAAAAGATATCTCCAAACTGAGTGAATGGGCAGAAAAATGGCAAATACAATTCAATATAAACAAGCGTAAAATTATGCATATTGGAGCAAAAAATCTTAATTTCACATATACGCTCATGGGGTCTGAACTGGCGGTGACCGACCAGGAGAGAGACCTCGAGGTTGTAGTGGACAGCACGATGAAAATGTCGACCCAGTGTGCGGCAGCTGTGAAAAAGGCAAATTCCATGCTAGCGATAATTAGGAAAGGTATTGAAAATAAAACAGCCGATATCATAATACCGTTGTATAAATCTATGGTGCGGCCGCATTTGGAATACTGTGTACAGTTCTGGTTGCCTCATCTCAAAAAGGATATTATAGAGTTGGAAAAGGTTCAGAAGAGGGCAACCAGAATGATCAAGGGGATGGAGCGACTCCCTTACGAGGAAAGGTTGCAGCATTTGGGGCTTTTTAGTTTAGAGAAAAGGCGGGTCAGAGGAGACATGATAGAAGTGTATAAAATTATGCATGGCATTGAGAAAGTGGATAGCGAAAAGTTCTTCTCCCTCTCTCATAATACTAGAACTCGTGGACATTCAAAGAAGCTGAATGTTGGAAGATTCAGGACAGACAAAAGGAAGTACTTCTTTACTCAGCGCATAGTTAAACTATGGAATTTGCTCCCACAAGATGCAGTAATGGCCACCAGCTTGGATGGCTTTAAAAGAAGATTAGACAAATTCATGGAGGACAGGGCTATCAATGGCTACTAGCCGTGATGGCTGTGCTGTGCCACCCTAGTCAGAGGCAGCATGCTTCTGAAAACCAGCTGCCGGAAGCCTCAGGAGGGGAGAGTGTTCTTGCACTCGGGTCCTGCTTGTGGGCTTCCCCCAGGCACCTGGTTGGCCACTGTGAGAACAGGATGCTGGACTAGATGGGCCACTGGCCTGATCCAGCAGGCTCTTCTTATGTTCTTATGTTCTTATGACAGCACAATGTGATCATGCTGGCAAGAGCGCCAAGTTGGCTCAGTTGGTATGTGTTGCACCATATCGACCTCACCTCTGCCTCACCTCACTCAGTCCCGGTATGCAATCGCGATTCAGCTGGAGAGAGGTCAGGTGAGCATCATGCCATCTACGGTATATAAATTCCCTCCAAACGAATCAGAATGAACGCTCAATAAACAGATGATATCATAAAACTGCCCTGCAAACAAATCCAGATTAATAAGCAGGCCATTTTGAAGTAAACTATTATTAATCTTTTTGTTTAAAGCACTTTTTGGTATTCATACAATATATCAGACAAACCAGATAAATTCCAGTCCTATGGCTGGAAGCCTGCTTACACCAGATAACCTCTGAACTTGCTACAGGGAAGACCAAACTAGCCATGATATTCAGAGCATTGTAATTAAAGTATCCTTTTTGTTATGTAAGCAGTGGCAGGGAGGCCTGGGAAGGCTGGAGAAGTTTAACTCTTTTTCTCCTTGCCATAGTCTTGACAGGGGAAAGGCCAAAGTTCGATGGTAGAGCATCTGCTTTGCATGCAGATGGTCCAGTTCTTCCCTGGCATCTCCAGGAAGGGCTGGGACCGTCCCCTAACCTTGGAGAGCTGCTGCCAGTGAGTATATAGGCCAGTGATTCCCAGACTTTTTTTCCCTACGGACCACTTGAAAATTGCTCATGGTCTTGGCAGACCAATGATTTTTCTGCCTGTTGTAGCAATTGTAATACGCAGTGTCTGTGCTAGATGCTGTAGGATTTTTAATTGCATTTTTATTTTATTTTCCCCCCCTTATTTTGTATTTTATAGTCTTACAGTTTGTATTCTATTGAATTCAAATTGTAATTCATAAAATATAAGAAATAAAAGAAGCAACAAAAATACAATTAAAATCAATATGAATATTTAATACGGACATGCTGTGGACCACGTGTATGAAGCTCATGGACCATTGGTGGTCCACGGACCACAGTCTAGGAACTCCTGCTGTAGACAGTACTGAGCTAGATGGACTAATGGTGTGACTCGGTATAAGTCAATTGCCCATGTCCCTATGACAAAATTGCCTTTCCATTGTTATTTACATAACATTGCATTATGTTAACATTACATGACAAGGAAGCTTCTGTTGAAATCACTGCCCCCCCCAATCCATGTTAATTGCATTCATGCACTTAATCCCATGTCTAGTAGGGCAATGAGGCTGTAAGCCTGTGCACACTTAACTTGGAATAAACTTAATTGAACACAGTGAGGTTTACATCTAAGAAAACATGCGTAGGTTTTTGCTGTAAGACTGCAATCCTATGCACACTTATCAGGAAGGGAGTAAGTCCTATTAAAATAAGTAGGACTTATTTCCAAGTAAATATGCTTAAGACTGCATGGTGAGTGTCCCAAGTTTATGCCCCTTTCATGGTTCCATGGGTTCAAAAAGCCCACAGACCTCCTCTCAACCTACAGTGGCATGAAAGCCTTGCAGTGAATTGCAAACTCAGTGTAACATATTCTAGGATAATACCATCAGAAACTGTGTTCTATGAAAAGCAAATGAAGTGAAGAATGTACATTACCAGAAAATGGATAGGTGCTAATTAATATTCCTGCATATTTTTTCCAAGAGCTGATGAGGTATCGTGAAAAGCTCCCTGAAACAGTGTTCCATATTTATAAGCTTGCGTGTATGGGAGTTGATGGCATCTAAATATACTTCTTGTAATTAAAGCTCTGTGCTTAAATTTCTAATAAAGCATGCATGTTTCCCTGTAATATGTACACATCCTGAGAGCTTTAACAAGAGATGAACCAATATAGCCTACTGGGAATCTAGGAACTTCAACTTTTGTGGATCTCAACACATTTCACAATTTAGAAGGACAAGCATTGTCCAGGCTGCAGCTGTGAAAGCATATGTGCTTAGAATAAGCAGAAGGAAGAGAAATAATCTCATCAACTGAAGATAATACCAGTGCAGAAGCAGGGTGGTGGGTATAGTATGTCCAGTTCTCAGCACTGCATCTCAGCATCTAATATGGGGAAAGAAAGATAGGTTCCTGACCCTGGGTTGGGCACTGTGCATGAAGTGGCAATCTTGTGGCTGGTGGTGGTATTTGTTTTGACTGCACCAACTTCCTGTCCATTTAATGGGTGAGCAGAATTCAGATTCCCTTCAGTTTCAGACAGGTGATCAGTTCTGTTACAGCAAACAATTGGGCCAGCCCAAGATTTTGTTGCCTGAAATGAAGGGCAAGATGGTGCCCTGCCTCCCTACCCCACTCCCACCTGTTTCATGTATAAAAACTGACTGGCCTGGCCACTGAATCTTATTTTGACACTGGCAACAGGATAACATCTGCTACTGCACCCAGGGGTGGCTTGTATCCATTGGGATGGTGGGGCAGAAGGCAGGGAGGCCAACAGTAGGAGGAGCCAGAGCCAAAGACAGGCAGAGCCAGCTAACTCTAGTTTTATCTTCATCCTCCTCCCTGCCAAGTTCCAAAAGTGCAACACTGAAACTAAGGAGGAGAAAGCAGACAGCCAGGGCCATGCACTGGACTGGTTATAAGTAGGAAGGAAAGAAGACTGAGGTTGGTGCAATAGAGTTCCATTTGCCCTGATAGACCAGCCTACACTGGCTGCACTTGAGGGCAGCAGGGTGTATGGCAGGCCACATGGCATACACAAATCTGTCCTTCAACATGTCGTGGTTGCCTCATTCTGCCTACTCTGGCTCTAGAACAGTGCAGCCTATCTATTGGGGAGCTAATCACACGCAATAGCATTTTGGTAGTCCATTGATGCACTAGCCTATTGTTGAATGGGGACCTAAGGGATTTAGCAATGAAACATTTATAAGTAACAGAGTACATGCGGTGTAAGTAAGGAATCTGAAGGGGCCTTTGCATGCTACCAAGAAGGAGACTGGATCTGGGATCAGGGAAATAGTCTGATGAGTTATTTTATTTTTATTATTTTTAAAGGGGCTATATATAACTGTTCCAATACTAAGTACCTCTAAGAATTTTTATCCCAAATGCCAGTCACTGGTTAAACTTTCAAGAAGTTCACAACAGTGATAAAAATATTATTTTCTTGTTTGTCCATTCATTGCTTTTCACAACAACAAAAACACAAAGTCTTACAAAATGTTAAAATACAAAAATACAACAAAAAACAAATTAATCTGGGATGAAACAGATTATCTTGACCCATTCCAGTCTGTGTTCAGGCCTGGTTATGGGATTGAATCAGCCTTGGTCACCCTGATGGATGACCTGTATTGGGAGAAGGACAGGGTGATTGTGACCCTGTTATTCTTACTTGATCTCTCTGCAGCTTTTGATATCATGGTGTCCTTCTGGGCCAACTTGGTGAGCTGGGTATTGGAGGCACTGTTTTACAGTGGTTCTGATCCTATCTCCAGGGTTGTTCTCAGATAATAGCATTGGGTGCCACAAGGTATTATCTTGTCTGCAATGCTGTTTAACATCTATATGAAGCCCTTGGGAGAGGTCATCAGGAAATTTGGTGCAAGGTGTCAGCAGTACGCTGACAATACCCAGCTCTATTTCTCTGTAACATCTGAATCGGGAGAAGCCGTGCAAGTGCTGACTGGTGCCTGGACTCAGTGGTGGGCTGGACAAGGGCCAATAAACTGAGTCTGAATCCTAGCAAGATGGAGGTGCTGTGGGTTGGTGGTTCCCGAGTTCAGATAATTGGTCAGTTGCCTGCAGCTATGACAGAACTAGAAAAGGTCCTCAAATGCAAAGATGTATCACTGAATACTAAAGTCAGGATCATTCAGACCATGGTATTCCTGATCTCTATGTATGGATGTGAAAGTTGGACAGTGAAAAAAGCAGATAAGAGAAAAATCAACACATTTGAAATGTGGTGTTGGAGGAGAGCTTTGCAGATACATGAAAAAGACAAATAATTGGGTGTTAGAACAAATTAAACCAGAACTATCACTAGAAGCTAAAATGATGAAACTGAGGTTATCATACTTTGGACACATCATGAGAAGACATGATTCACTAGAAGAGACAATAATGCTGGGAAAAACAGAAGGGAGTAGAAAAAGAGGAAGGCCAATCAAGATGGATTGATTCCATAAAGGAAGCCACAGACCTGAACTTACAAGATCTGAACAGGATAGTTTATAACAGATGCTGTTGCAGCAATCAGAAGGCGCTGGTTGATAGGGTCGCCATAAGTCATAATAAACTTGAAGGTACATAACAACAACAAAAGCCTGCTTTGGATGGGGTCGTACTCCCTCTGAAAGATCAGGTCCATGGTCTGAGGGTTCTCCTGGATCCATCTTTGTTGCTAGAGGTCCAGGTGACTTCAATGGCTAGGAGTGCCTTTTACCAGCTTTGGCTGGTAAGACAGCTGCAGCCGTTTCTGGACCCGGATAGCCTGCCCACTGTTGTCCATGCACTGGTAACCTCCAGGCTAGATTACTGTAATGTGCTCTATGTGGGGCTGCCCTTGAGGTTGGTCTGGAAGCTGCAGTTGGTGCAAAATGCCGCAGCGAGGCTGCTCACTGGGGCAGGGTATCGCCAACATGTCACCCCGCTGCTGAAAGAATTGCACTGGCTATCTATTAGCTACAAGGCCAAGGTCAAGGTTCTGGTTTTGGTGTACAAAGCCCTATACAGCTTGGGATCAGGATACCTGAAAGTCCATCTTACCCCTTATATATAAAGTTGATCACTACGCTCTACAGGTGAGGGCCTCCTGCAGATACCATCTTATCAAGAGCTTCATTCCGCACAACATAGGAAGCAGACCTTCAGTGTAGTGGCACCTACCCTCTGGACTTCCCTCCCCTTAAATATTAGACAGGTGCCATCTCTGTTATCTTTTCTGCACCTACTGAAGACCATCCTCTTTCAACAAGCCTTTTAGGTAGAGACCTTATCCCAGTCTGCGTCTGTGTTGGAATTGCTTTTTAATGTTTTTAAAGCTTTTTTTAAAAAAAGATGTTTTTAAAGCTTTTTTTAAAAAAAAGATGTTTTGTTTTAATATGTTTTAAGGATTTGTTGTAATATATCTTACAGTCTATTTTATGATGTTTTAGAGTGTTTTTAGTGTTTTGTTTGTCGCCCTGGCCTCCTACAGGAAGGAAGGGCGTATTATTATTATTGTTATTGAGCACTAAAAATGTTCAGCTATAATAGTGAATTAACAAGGGGTTTTCTTCCCCAACCAAACAAGCTGTGCAGCCAGGGAGTTTAACCACAGTATTTAATGAAGGCATGTTTTCCTGATAGCTGGGAATCTTGCTCCTACCTTTGGTATGGAATACCTACCAGAATTTAGGAAGTTGACACCCATCAAGGCTAAGAAGTAGGGCAGAGAAACAGTCTGGATTGAGTGTTGCAGTTTTAATTAGGAAGAGGATCAGGCACAAAGCAAAGTGAAGCAATAACCAGAGTCCTAAAGCCCCTCACAGCCCTCCTCCCACCTTATTCCCCAACTGCATTGCTACTTTCTGCCCAGACCCAGCTGTTCTTTATCAGGCGGCTTTCCCAAACAGTGTCACCAGCTCTGAGTATCTTGCTTCCACCAGGCCTTATGTCCTTCATCAGATGCCCATTTTTCTTTAGGCAGCTGTTCATTTTTCTTCTGGTATTCTGACACATTTTCAACCAGCTCCTAATCCATCTCTTGCCATTTACAACTTGAGCTATATATTAATGCTTTATTTTGAGCTGCCTTCTCCTCCCCTCCCCCCACTAGCCCTCACCCTTCAGGAAGAAGTACTCCATCAATAAAACATGAAATGTCAAGCTTCCATCATACCTGCCGATTTCTCCTTCCCCCTCTGCCAACATGCTGAGAAATCATATTGAGGAATACATGGGCAAAGAGCAATTGTGAATAGGTAGGCTTGGAAAATGGGTTACCAGGTTTGTTTGCTGTAAATGAGATCCGCAGTGCTTTTCGGGGCAGAAGGTACTCACCAGTATGGAGTACCAGCACCTGTTATTTTTTCTGCTGTTGGCAGCCATTTTGTGCTGGCCTGTGACCAGCAACACTTTTGTTAAGATATGAGTACCGGCACCTAATTTTTTACCCAAAAAAAGCACTGGGGATTCACATGTTTTAAGAAATCAGCCCCTGAGAGGTAGACATCCCGTAATTTTCATTAACAGCTGAATGCATGGGCACCACACAATTTCTCTCACAATTGGCATTTAAAATGTTAAATTTTGAGACCAGAATCATTCTTGTATTTCAAATAGGAGCAAAGTTACAAGGGAAAAACTGAATGTCTGAGTTTACAATACTATAAAATATCAAGGGGGGTACAGCCACCCCCCCAGGGAGGTGGCAGAGTGGCATTGCTTCTAAAATCATTCAGGGAGGTCTAAAGATCAACCATACCAAATGGTTTGCTTTTATCACAAAGCTCAAGGTTCTTTCCATTAACTCCCACACTATATTTGGGGATTGAGAACAACCCCTGTGCTTGCCCAGGTTTGGAGAGCTTCTGTTAACCACAGCTTGCCGTTTGGATGCATCGGCAAACTATGACTTGCCAAAACCCAGGATGTTACTCATTAAGATGAGGGTCTGAAAGGAGGAGGGAGAGCGTGTGAGCACTTGACTCATCCCCAATCCTCCAGTTTGGAGGTTCTGAAATTTAACATCTGAACCAAGTGAAGAGACAACAAACATGAGGTTAATGTTTTACGCTGCTAGCATTGTCATTGTGTTTGTGTGAGGATGAAAAAGTGAGTTAGCTCTGCCTGTGATGCAGCACGTGCTCCATTTAGTCCCCAACAGGTGCAACCTATCAGGGATTTAAGAACAGAAAGAATAGGAACCTTAAAACGCTGTTTTTCCCCAGTAAAGGGACATGCTGGAGGAGATGCTTGGTATCAGCAAAAAGAAAGGAGAGGAAGTCCAAGAACTCAGGCTACTACAGAGGAATATTGTTCTGTTGCTATTATTTTGATGCTGGACTTTGTAAGTAAATAAAACAGTTTGTCAGGCAGTTTATTTAGAGAATCAGCCGTGAGTGTCCATGCTCACATTGCCAATAGCAGGGTTCAATTACATACTCCTTTCCTTTCTTTGCCTAGGTAATAATCAATATGTTGCTGTATGCCTTTTGTCCCCTGGATTAATGATGCCACCTTAACATTCTAACCAAACCACCACATGTTTTTTCAGGCTTATGTGCAATCACAACTGTTGCCATCTTTGCCTCCTTTTTTGATCCTCTCCTTTACTCCTCTATCTGCTGCAGCCCCTGGTCATGACATTTCCTTTGACGATTGCATGATAATATGAGGCATGAGAACAACTTGCAGCAAATGATTGTGGGGCAGGACTAGGACCTGTAAAAATGCCATAGTTGGTGTGAGTTTTCCCAGGCAGGAGAAAGGATATTGGTTGTATGCATGTTGTTCACTTATCTAAATTCAAATTGACAAGATGCTGAAGGTGCCCAACCACCAGCCCCTTCCTAAAATGATTGGGCAACAAAAGTGTTGTTCTTAGCATCTAATATTTACAGAATGCCTTCCCCACTTTCATTTAATCTAGCTTGCTGCTTTGGTAAAGTGGCAGTTC
Organism: Rhineura floridana; assembly: GCF_030035675.1. Classification (NCBI taxonomy): domain Eukaryota; kingdom Metazoa; phylum Chordata; class Lepidosauria; order Squamata; family Rhineuridae; genus Rhineura; species Rhineura floridana. Next base: position 84,353,751 of record NC_084486.1, read on the forward strand.
TATGCTGCACATGGGATGGAAGGGGCATTCATGCTGGGAATTGACCCTGCAGGGCCACTGAAGAGCTGGCTGTTTTTGCTGCCACAGCTGCTTCTCTTCATGTTACTACTCTTGGCAGTAAAAGTTGACTGGGGGCTACAGATTGGAAGCAGAAGGGTGCTGAAGGCAATACAAATCCCAGAGAAGAACTCTGAATGGAAAAGATTTACAGGAACATCCAACTGCCTTGCATTGGTCCGACCAGGTCAGGCCTTATCTTTGCTATGTGTGCTTATATACAGGTGGGTGGATAGGACTGTTCATTTCTCAGGACACATTCAGGTGCTATACGACTGAGTTTAGTAGCTGAGCTTTTGTTCCTTGCAGGAAAAGCTTGCCCACTGCTCCCAGCCCTGGGTGAAAAGGATGGTTCACATAGCAAGAGGTAGTTTTACTCAGAGCCTATCATTGTGATATTGGATTTCTGCTCCCTGGCTGTGGAGGTGGTAGTGGGGTTTGCCTCGTTGGAGGTCCTACTTTCCCCCATTGTACAAATCCATTTTCAGAGGGCAGCTGTCTCTCCATTCCGGATTCTTTCTCTTATTCTATGCATCATCCTGCTATTTTCTTACCAGCGTCAATACTGACAGGAGATGAGGAATGTGACAAAACAACAACACTCTACTAGACGTGGTTGTGATATAATGCCAGGACACACTCTCTAGGTTCTGGTACTCCTGTGCCTGAATCCAAGCACATTCTTGGCAGCCCTAGGCCATCTAAGCTGGTCCAGGGCAGGACTGAATGCCAGATCCCAGCAGAGCTTAAGAGGCTCCAAGGCTCTAGCTCAAGGAGGCAGATTCTCCTACCCATAGCAGCGCAGGAAAACTGCAGCTGGGATGGACAAGGAAGCATGGGAAAGGAGACTTTTTTTGTTGTTCTGAGGCAAAGTCAGATGCTCCCAGCCATGGGCGGCCACAGGAATTCTCCTAGGGAGAGGGGCACATTTTTCTGTGTAGGGGCAAACACTGAAAGCAGTGAGCAGGCTAATTTCTCTCTAAAAACAGGACTAGAGTCCATACACTTTGTCTTATAGCTCATGTTGTACAAATGCTAGAAATGTATTCTTTTTTAATGGAACCAGGAATTTGGGGGATATGGTTCATGGGTAGGGTGATGACTGTTCCCTCCCCTCCACACATACATTGTGAATATTCATGTTTCCAGCACACTCCCATTAAGTCAGACCCAAGTTGTTTTAGAAAAGGGACACATAGGGTTATATCCAAAGTAGCACTACGTGAATATTCCATCAGCGCAAGGATTTCTGCTTGGGCAATGGAATGTTCTCCCTCTCTCCTCCTCCTGCATACCCCCTAAATCAGTTCTAGGGGTACTCCTAATTCCCTGGAGCAGAATTGGGCAGGGCACATGTAGGGGGAGAGGGGGAGCCCTGCTGTGAAAGTGGAAATCCTTGTGCTGATGGGACTTGTTAGTTAAATATCACCCGAAGTATTTGTGCATATGGTACAGAGGTATTCGATTCTTATGCTGTGTGAACACACTAGTTGCCTACAGCAAAGTGTTTCCATTGGCCACACCTGGAGGGGAAACGGGCTGATCTGCCAATCAGTTGCAAAATCTCTTTGAAGCAATTTTTTTTTTAAAGCACTCAAGCTGATCCCACCAGGTTTTACATCAGCTGCCTGAGGGAAGAACTGTGTAGCAGGAGCTGCCCTGGCCTCATGGTCTGCACATTGCCACCAGCTCTGCTCCTGGAACTGATCCGGAGGGCTAAAAGTTCATCCAGGGAGGAGAAGGCAGACAGAATTGCCACTGAGCCCCATCCTGTGAGGACTCTAATTACTATCAAGGCTTAGATTGTGTGGTAGGAGCTGCCCTGCCCTGCACTCCTGATCTGGACAGCTCTCCTCCTGATCTGTGGGCAGGAGGAGTAAGGGTGCTTCTGAGGGATGGACTTCTCTCTGTCAAGGGCAAGGCAACCAGAACCACTCCAGACATTGGTGAGGAGTTGCTGCTCTTAACTACGTTATAAGAACTGTAGGTTGAAGAACTTGGGCTTGAGCTTGCTTTCCCTTCTTCCCTTCCTTTCCTCTTTCCTTGTGTGTCATGTCTTTTTTAGATTGTGAAGCTGAGGGCAGGGTTCATACCAGAATTCATACCAATTTTTGTAAGCCATTGCCACGAGCCTTTTTTGGCTAAAGGATGGGGTATAAATATCATAAATAAATAAATAATTGCTACAAGATACATGTGAGAATAGAACCAGCCTGAGGTGTTAGAGGGCATTCCAACCTTGTTATGTCATTGTCACCTGTGTTGCCCAGTAGGAAGATTAAGAATACAGGCCAGTTGCCTGACTAGATTCTACTATACTCAATTCACAAGACCCCTTATAAACTCTCTGTTCAATGGTTTAAAAATGCCAATAAGTGCATCAGCTACTAAAAGAAACGGATGCCTCCTCTATAAAATTAACAGCAGCCAGGTGCCTAATATCATAAACTTGGAAATGAGAAAACAGGCTATGAATTAATTTGGTTAATCTAGCCTTCACCAACCAAGGACCCCCCAGATGTTTTGGACAACCAAGTGTGCTGGCTACAGACTGATAGGAGCTGTAGTTCAAACCATTTGGAAGACACCAGGTTGGCAAAGACTGGGTTTATCTATGTGTACACCTTTTTTGGCACACATCTTCTATCAAACTTTAAAAAGCAGGGAAATTGGGCAGTGTGACGCCCTTCCCTGGCTCTCCCTGTCAGGTTCCTACCTGCTCGGGGTTACTGCCTGTCACTAGGCACCACCAGGGACTCCACCAGTCTGGACTGTCCTTTTTTATGGTTTCTCTCCCCGCTCTAGCATAGACCTCACCAGATCCCCCTGCTAGGCAGCACCACCAGTCACGTCCTATAACCCGTATTCCCAGAGACTCTGCCTGAGTCTCTCTATCAAGTTACCTCTGTGACTGCGTGCTTAAGCTGTCCCAATCCCTTTGTATCAATGCAGATAATCCTGGTTTGCTCTGAATACTTGTGGTGTTATTCTCTTCACCGCTGCCACCATTTGTTACCGTTCAGCCTTGGTATTTACCTTACCCTCCCTTCTGGTCTGTGGAACCCCAGCCAAGGATCAGGCCTTTGGTAAACCAAATATATTTATTAAATAACAGAGATAACAAGATTACTTTATAAAGGCACTTAAGCATATGGTTTCATCTATTCCTGAGGTACTGGTCTTAGTATTAATCCGAACTCCACACTCTCCTCACATCCACCAACTCTCCACACAATCTCCTCTCAAAAACCCACCAAAACAACCTACTCACATTCACCGTCCACACAGATTTAACTGTCATCCTTCCATTTATACCCTCAGCCATTCTAAACACTCAGCCAATCATCCAGCATTCTACTGCCCATTCACTCCCCCCTCCTCTTTCATTCCACTTACCATGTATCTCCTATACAAACAGCACTTACCATATATACACTAATACATGAACATCACATTTCCCCCCCCTTAAAATAACGGCAGAGTATTATTCCTGTTCCAGGATTCATACGCCGCGTTAACAAATAAAACAAGTCTCTCTGGGGAAAATGTATTTCTTTGTTCCTCCGTCTGGTCACGTCACTGGAGTCCCAGCCACCTGCCTTGACAGTCCATCGGCCAATACATTGTCCTTGCCTTTGATGAACTGGAAGTCCACTTGATAGTCTTGTAGGGCCCAGGACCACCTCTGCAGCATAGTATTATGGTTTTTCATAGTCTGTAACCATAACAAGGCCCGATGATCCGTTGTTACCGTGAATCTTCGTCCCCACACGTATGGGCGCAACTTATTCAGTCCCCACACAACCGCTAGGCACTCCTTTTGGACCGACGAATAGTTTTTCTCCCTCGGCGTCAGCTTGCGACTCAGATACGCCACTGGATGTCTGGTGCCTTCTCTCTCCTGCAGCAAGACGACTCCCAGCGCGAGGTCTGACGCATCTGTAGCCACGATGAATGGTTGCTCATAGTCTGGTGCTATTAATATGGGTCCTTGGCACAAGGCTTGCTTCAGCAGATCAAAAGCCTTCTGACATTCATCCGTCCATACCACACGCTCAGAACACTTTTTCTTTGTCAATTCATGCAAGGGGGTTGCCATTACCCCAAAATTTTTCACAAACTTCCTATAAAAACCAGCCACACCTAGAAATGCCCTAACTTGCTTTTTGGTTAAGGGGATAGGCCACGCTTGTATTGCCTCCACCTTGCTCCATAAGGGGGTGATTTTCCCACTCCCCACCTTATGTCCTAAATAGACCACCTCCTTCAACCCAAACTGGCATTTCTTGGCTTTTATTGTGAGGCCTGCCTTTCTTAATGCCTTTAATACTGTTGTCAGGTGTTGGACATGCTTGTAGGAAAGAAAATAGTGCTGCTAGAACTAATGCTTATTTTGCTTTTGTAAAACTGGCTTAGCTTTAGGAAAATAAAGACAATACCGGTGACTTAGTGAACATTCCATAGGCACGTACTTTGCTGTTTACATAAGCTGGCCTGGCTATCTCTTTGTTTGTGTAAATGGCTCTGTTTGTTTGAGTAAATTACCTTGGCCTGCAAAACCGGTTTTGCAAGTGCTTCAATGGCACCGAGTGAAGAGACAACGCCTGTCTCAGGAATGTGGCCAAGAGCCAAAAAGTCCTTATATGGAAAAGATCGGGAATAAGGAAGTAGGCTGGGCAGGCAGTTAATGTATGCATGATGTATGTGGTGCCGAGGGTATAAGACCTGGCTGCGTCCAGGGAGGGGCAGACTCAGCTTTGTTCGTTTCTCCACTTGCAAGTGCTTCAATAAAACTCTGGCTTTACTTTTAAGACCGTTTCGTCGTTCCTTGAGTAATATTGAAACCTTGTACTTGGGAGCGGATCCTCGCCTAACAATAAAAGAAATATTGTGGGCGTTTGTTACAAGTGGAGACCACGAAGGGACAGGCAATTGAGCGCCCCACGACGTTCCGGAGGCAATGCGGCCAAGTGGAAAGAGCGCTCCAGGCCCCGTTGAGGCCTGTTCCGCGTGGTTGGCGGGCGCGCCGGGGCACCGGGGTAAGCGCCAAGCCTCTCCATAGAAATCGAAACGAGTAAAGCCAGACTTCGGAAGGGGTAAGTCGCCCGGAGCAGGGCCGAAGAAATTTGTGAATGTAAGAGTGTGTATGAGGTGTGTATGAGACGGGACGAATCCTAACGGTTATCCCGAAGCGAGAGCGGACCGGCCAGTAGTGCGTTTTCCGCGTCCTCGCGAGAGGCCGGGCCACGACAGCAGGGAAGCGCAAGTTGTCTGTCCTTTCTGTTTTCGTCCGTAAGTCCTTGTCTGTGTTCTGAGAAAGAAAGAAGGGGAACCAGGGACCGAAGAAGGGTCACTTGACAAGGGAAACAGGGACCGGGAGGGTCACCTGATAAATAGTTACAGACAGACAGGGTGGGCTTTGTCACCTGTCGGACGGTTGTTTCGTCTCAGTCACAAAAAAACCCCAAGCATGGGACAAGGTGCGTCGAAAGCCGTTGCCAAAGGGACAGCCCAGAAGACGAAGTGGAGGGATGGGCAGCTTTTAAAGGGAAAACACCGCTTGAATGTGTATTGAGTGACTTCTTGAGCTTCAAAATTGGGGTTGTTTCGGCGAGGGGTCCGGTACCAACACCGGAGAAATTAGAACGGTTTTGTCTTATTGATTGGGTGGAATTGGGAATTTCGTGGCCACCGGGTGGGACTTGGGACAGTAAGAAAATCAGCCGCCTAATATCCACTCTGTATGATGCCTTACCAGAGACGGCCGACTCTTGGCATTATGCAGAGGGGTGGAGAGCAGTAAGCCGCAATCCGCCAACAGAATGTGCGCTGGAAATGGTCATGACTCAGTCCAAAGGGGAAAAACCTGTCCTGCCGGACAGCGATGATTTTAATGATCTGGCCATTAGGAGGAGGGTCGTGGCACCACTGGCACCACCTGAGGGTGCAGGTGAGGGCCCGGCTCTAGCTCCGCCCCACCCCCCACAACAAATAGTGCCCCCTCCGCAGCCACCACCAGGGAACCCGCCTCCCTATGCTGACCAGGCAGGGGCTCCGCCACCAACTGCCCCGCCTGAGCACCCCGACCAAGCGGAAAGAGTGTGGGAGGAGTTGGCTCGGTCCCGACAGTTACGGGAGGAGTTGGCTCAGGCCCAAAGGGAACGTGACGCGGCACATGAGAACATGTTAAGACTCTATGAGAAATTGGCAGAGAGGGAACGGGAGGAGCTACCCGTGGCTACTGCAAAGAAAAGACAAGAGCTGATAAATGCTATAAAGACAATGGAGGACCCCATGACATTAAGAGGGGGAAAGCAATACGGGAGGAATAGATCCAACTCAGTTTCGAAAATAAATTTTGTGGCACCAATGAGGGAGGTGTTGGACGCTAATGACCAGGTCGCGTTTGTGCATGCCCCATTTTCCACTTCAGACTTATTTAATTGGAAGAATCAAATGCCAGGGCTAAGAGAGGATCCAGATAAACACTACCAGATGTGGGATTCCATTTTTGCCAACCACAATCCCATTTGGGTAGATATACAGACACTTTTAAATATGTTGTTAACCCAAGAGGAAAAGAGCCTCGTCCTTTCCCAGGCGCGGACAGAGGCAACTCGAAACCAAAGGGCAGGAAATAATGCCGCGGATCTGGCACCTGAAGTGGTCCTCCCCATAGTGGATCTGGGGTGGATACCCACCCCGGGCGTGGCTCATCCACAGCTAAATAATTACAAAAGGCTCATTCTGTATGGAGTAAGGAATGCCATACCAAAGCCTATGAATATGTCTAAATTGTACCAGGTACAACAGGACCCAAAAGAATCACCCTCTGTGTTTCTGGAAAGGTTAACCACCACAATGCGGAAATATACGGCTTTAGACCCGGATTCGGAGGACAATCAGAGACTGCTGATCACCCTATTTATTGGTCAAAGTTGCTCGGATATTAGAAAGAAGCTACAGAAGATAGAGGGAGTGATGGGCATGCGTATGGGACAGATAGTAGAGATTGCTTACAAGGTATATGTGAATAGGGAGGAGCAAGTGAAGAAGGAAGAAGGGAAGGTTAGGAAGAAAGAATACGGTATGATGGCAGCCGCAATTGTGGAGGGAGTTACCCACGCCACTCAAGATACGAGAGGGGGGTATGAACCCCCAAGACACGTCAGTCAACGGGGAGCCAGGGACCGCCCCACACTACAGAAAGACCAATGCGCCCGGTGTTTCAAAAGGGGTCACTGGGCTCGGGATTGTAAAGTAAGGACCACAGAGAATCGGGAACGGGGAGCTGACCACCAGTTATGGCAGGAAGGCAAGAGGGCAGAGCAGCCAATGCGGAAAGGCCCACCCAAGGAAATGGCGCAATTTACAGAAGAGTATGATTCTGAATGAAGGTGGACGGGATACAAGGGGGGTCCGCAGGCAGAGCCAATGCTACAGTTAACAATCAATGGAAACCCTCTATAAGGGCTGGTTGATACAGGCGCCTCTTTCTCAATGATGCCCCGGACCTGCTCCCGTCAAAAGATACCCCTTATGTCTCAAGTTGCCACCGTGATGGGAATAGAAGGCAACAAGCAGAGGATACCCGTCTCACAACCCCTAGCCGTCAGGTTCCACGATAAAGGAACAGAGTTTAGTCATCAATTTTTGATATCATCTGAATGCCCACTCCCCATTTTTGGCCGAGACATTCTAAGTAAGCTGCAAGTCCGCATCACATTCCAAGACAATGAATTACACGTACAGTTCCCCAAGCGGAACGAATGTGCCTTCCAAATGGCACTTGCAGGAATAAAGGAAAAGAATGTCCAACAGGAGCCTCTCATGATTCCCAATGTACATCCAGACGTATGGGCAAGAAAAGACAATCCGGCAAGGGCAAAGAACGCTACTCCGGTCCAAGTACGATTGAAGCCCGGATCCGCCCCAACGCCAGTAAAGCAGTTTCCCCTAAGGGCTGAGGTCCGACAAAGTCTACATAAAATGATCATTTTGTTTTTGGAATACGGATGGATACACCAGACCACTAGCCCACACAACATCCCGATATTCGGAGTCCCCAAGGAAGGACGGCCAGGCCAGTATAGGCTAGTCCAAGATTTGAGAATGATCAACGAAAAAGTTCTGGAAGATGTGCCTGTTGTACCGAATCCACACACACTGTTGTCATATGTACCCTTTACATCTACTACCTTCACCGTCCTCGATTTAAAGGATGCCTTCTTCTCCATCCCGCTACATGAGGATAGCCAAGATCTATTCACCTTCCAATGGGAAGCCCCGGAGGAACCACGGGCCTGTCAGCTCACTTGGGACGTGCTCCCACAAGGATTCGTCAGCTCACCAAGCGAATTTACCAAGGCGTTACAGAGGGACCTGGCTGGATGGTACCGAGAAAAGAGACCATCGACGCTGCTGGTTTACGTGGATGACTTGCTGATATGTAGCCCGACAGAAGAAGCCTGTACCAAAGATGGAAAGCACCTGTTAAATTACTTGCATAAATGCGGATACTGGGTTTCGAGAGAAAAGGTCCAATGGAATCAGAAGGAGGTGACCTATCTAGGGTACCAGGTCTCATCCCAAGGGCGCCGGCTATCTGATGAGCGAAAGAGGGCTATCTGTGCTGTCCCACCACCAAGGGACATTAAAACTTTAAGATCCTTCCTGGGACTGACAGGGTTTTGTCGACAATGGATCCCAGGGTACAGTGAATATGTCGGACCTCTGTATGAACTCCTCAAGAAGGACTCCAAGTGGCACTGGACGAAAGAATGTGAAAAATCATTTCAGAAGATTAGAAATGTGTTGCAACAAGCTCCAGCTCTTGCCTTGCCCAATGGAAGTAAACCTTATAGACTGTATGTGGCAGAGCGAAAAGGCATGGCAATGGGAGTGCTGACACAGAAAATGGGACCTGACCACCTCCCAGTGGGATATTACTCATCAAAATTAGATCCAGTAGCCCAAGGGTGGCCTGCTTGTCTGAGGATTGTGGCAGCCACAGCAGTGGTGCTAACAAAGGCTGAGAAAATCATGATGGGCGCGCCAGTAACAGTCCTTGGCCCTCATGACCTCCGGAGGATCTTAGGAGAAGCAGCATCAAAGGTTTTAAGTCCGAGTCGCCAAACTCAATATGAACAGCAACTACTGGGTCGCCCAGACCTAACACTGAAAACCTGCAACACCCTGAATCCAGCAACACTTTTACCGGAGCCAGGAGAGCTCGAGCATGATTGCATTGAGACCCTAGATACCACCCTATGCCCAAGAATTGACTTGACAGACCAACCAATAGATGGAAGACACGTGTTCATTGATGGGAGTTCCCGGGTAATAGACGGGGAGAGGAAAACAGGATATGCAGTATGTGAAAACATGAAGGTTCTTAAAAGTGGCCAATTACCCTCGACGCATTCCGCCCAGGTGGCAGAGCTAACAGCAGCAATAGAAGCATTAAAGATGATGAAGGACCAAAGTGTGACCATCTATACGGACTCAAAATATGTCTTTCAAACAGCCCATGCATTTGCAATGATATGGAAAGAAAGAGGGTATGTGAAGAGTGGAGGACAGCCGGTGGAACATCGAGAGCAGATCATCAAATTTCTAGACGCCATCCAGGAACCGAAAAGAGTGTCCATCGTGCATGTGCTAGCTCACGGAAAAGACAAGAATCCGACATGGAGACAGGGCAATCAATTCGCAGACCAAAAGGCAAAGGAAGCAGCACTTGAAGACGATAGCGACACGGCGACAATGTGTGCAATCCAATTACCTCTTCCCACCAAGGCACCAGAATACTCTCAGAAAGAAGAGGAAAGAGCACAAGGTCAAAAGGCTATAAAACTAGAATCCGGATGGTGGCAGATACCAACTGGACAACTCATCATCCCAAGGCAGATCCTCCATCAACTCATACAGGATTTACACGCGCAAACGCATTTGGGTGGAAACGTGCAGGGAGATCTCCTAATCCGCCAGATCGTGGCACCAGGACTGTATGAGGAAACTAAAAGAGCCGTATTCAATTGTGCTATTTGTGCAGCAGTCAACCCAGCACCAAAGCCTCCTGTGCCAATGGGAGGAAGACCATGGGCGTATTATCCATTCCAACGGTTACAAATCGACTTTGCAGAACTGCCCCGCAACCAAGGCTATAAGTACTTGTTGGTAATCGTTGACCAACTAACGGGGTGGCCAGAAGCGTTTCCCACTCGTAATGCCACTGCAAATACTGTTGCTAAAGTCCTACTGAAGGAAATCATCCCACGGTATTCCCTACCAGAGACTTTTGAATCAGATCAAGGACCCCACTTCATCAGTCAGATTGTGAAAAATATAAGTTCCGCTTTGGGGTTTGACTGGAAGTTACATACCCCTTGGCGGCCCCAATCATCCGGTCAAGTAGAACGTGCTAATCGGACAATTAAGACATTGCTGACCAAGGTTTGCCAAGAGACATCATTAAAATGGGTTCAAGCCTTACCATTGACTCTGACCATTATGCGAAACACTCCCAGGGGAAAAACTAAATTGACACCATTTGAGTCCCTTTTCGGACGACCTCCCCTTGAGTCACGGCCCCAGACAGAAAGGGCTCCCATAACAGGGGATGTGGGTACAAAACAGTTAAAAGAGTATGTAATTGCCTTGCAGGATGTTCTCTCCTCTCTCCACAGGCATAGTCGAGAATTCCAGAGACTTCCATTGGATTTGGCAATTCATAATTACCGTCCAGGCGATTGGGTCCGGGTCAAGCAGTGGAAAAAGGAGCCCCTTCTACCAACTTGGGGACCAGAGAAGCAAGTCGCCCTCGTGACGGAGGCAGCAGTAAAAGTATTTGGAAGCGACAAGTGGATCCATGTTTCCCACATAAAGAGAGCATCTGAACCACCTACCATTCAGGAACCAGAGAAGAGGGTAGCGAAGGACCCTCCAACTGGCGGGGTGAACAATCAAGAACCTGAAGCTAAGTGGTCTTCGAGGGTCGTGTCGGGCTCTGACCTGAAGCTCAAGTTCTCCAGGAGGAGGGACAGTTTATGATCATGAATCCAGTATTACAATTTCGACTGGGAACGTTTTTCTCATGTTCCCTAATTTTAATTGTACTGTTGTATGTAAATTTCTTTAACCAACCTCGATCTCACAGTGAGCATTTGAGAAATATCAGGTCCACCCCAGAAGCAACAGATAAAATTAATACATTTGTTGAGCTGGCTGACCAAGTAGCTAAGGTATTTTACCTTAAAAGCTGCTGGATTTGTGGAAACCCCCAAGGGTTTCCGCAATGGCCATGGATGGCAATACCCCTCAACCCTAAATGGTTACTAAGTAACCGTAGTGAGGTACATAATGGGACAGGAACCTGGGAAACTAGACTATGGTGGAATCTAAAATGGGCTCCCAAGGGCCAGTATTGCGTTTCCCAGAATATCACTCTTCCAATTCAGGAATTGGGAAATAGTAAATGCAATTGGACTCTCCAATACACTACCAAACATTATCCAGGGCCAGGGAAGATTGTTACTCCCTGTGCCCTGTGGAATAATGGGACGCACGTACGATTAAAAGACAACACTTGGGCTCCATGTACTTGGATGAGGAAGGAGGGAGTAAAAGATATATATGCATGTCGTACATATTGGGAAGAACAAACTGCAACAGGGCGACTATGCGCTTGGTTTAGGAGTAGCAAGAATGAATCTCTTCATAAAAAGGAGTGGGCGTGGCATCATTCAAATGGGACGATAGTGAGAGGATTTCAAAAGTATTGGGCAGTTACTAACCATACCCGACCAGGATGTACTTGCACGTGGAAAAATGAAACTGAATTATGGAAATGTACCACAGAACAAGCAGTTTTAAGTCCTCTTGGTAATGAATCATATTATATACCCTCCCGACTCACAGGGTCATTGTTTAATTACAGAGAGATACCAGCTTTAAAAGGCCACTATTGGATTTGTGGTTCCACCGCTTATTCAATTTTACCAGTAAACTGGACTGGCACCTGTTACCTTGGCATAATACAGCCCATGTATACGATAAAAGGGGGTAATCTAAACCCCTTAATTCCAGTGTTCGATGAGGAGATATCCAAAGAACAGAGACGGTCAATAGATGTTAGCCTGGCAAAAGGACAAGATAATGGATGGGGTGAAACATGGCCACCCGAGCGGATCATTGCCACGTATGATCCAGCCTCCTGGGCTCAGGATGGTATGTATGGGTACAGGACTCCTATTTATTTATTGAATAGATTGATTAGGTTACAAGCCGTAGTAGAAATTCTCACCAATCAAACAGCGAATTCTTTAATTCTGCTTGCTGATCAATCAACTCAAATGAGAGAGGGGATACTCCAAAACCGGTTAGCTCTGGACTACTTATTGGCAAAAGAGGGAGGAGTCTGTGGGCTCCTCAACCTAACGGAATGTTGTCTCAAAATAGATGACAATGGTGAGATTGTAAAAGACGTGGCAAATAGAATGAAGAAGCTTGCACACGTACCGGTACAAACCTGGAAAGGGCTCGATCTTGGGAATTGGAATTCATGGTTCAATTGGCTCGGAGGAATGAAGACTATGGTTATACTAGTTATGCTAATTTTAGTAGGATGTATGCTTTTACCCTGTCTGTTACCAATAATCATGAATGGCATTCGTAGTATAGCAGATAATGCAGCAACAAGAAGTAGTATGCAACTGTATGGAAAAATAATGTATCAAAGGGTATATAAAGAAGATCCATGGGAGACAAAAGGAGAGAAGAAGGAAGAGCCCATTTAGTATAATTTAAAATGGGCTGTTGAGGGGGGAATTGTAGGAAAGAAAATAGTGCTGCTAGAACTAATGCTTATTTTGCTTTTGTAAAACTGGCTTAGCTTTAGGAAAATAAAGACAATACCGGTGACTTAGTGAACATTCCATAGGCACGTACTTTGCTGTTTACATAAGCTGGCCTGGCTATCTCTTTGTTTGTGTAAATGGCTATCTCTTTGTTTGAGTAAATTACCTTGGCCTGCAAAACCGGTTTTGCAAGTGCTTCAATGGCACCGAGTGAAGAGACAACGCCTGTCTCAGGAATGTGGCCAAGAGCCAAAAAGTCCTTATATGGAAAAGATCGGGAATAAGGAAGTAGGCTGGGCAGGCAGTTAATGTATGCATGATGTATGTGGTGCCGAGGGTATAAGACCTGGCTGCGTCCAGGGAGGGGCAGACTCGGCTTTGTTCGTTTCTCCACTTGCAAGTGCTTCAATAAAACTCTGGCTTTACTTTTAAGACCGTTTCGTCGTTCCTTGAGTAATATTGAAACCTTGTACTTGGGAGCGGATCCTCGCCTAACAATAAAAGAAATATTGTGGGCGTTTGTTACATGCTCAGGCACCGACTTGCTAAAAATGGCCACGTCATCGATATAGGCCACTGCAAAATCTGCCATTCCTTGCAACACAGTATTGATTAGCCTCTGAAACAAACTTGGTGAGTTCCTTAGTCCCATGGGTAAGGTCACAAACTCACATAACCCATCTGGTGTACTGAAGGCAGTTTTGGCTCTGGATTGCTCGTCTAGTTCCATTTGCCAAAATCCTTTACAGAGGTCTAACGTAGAGATAATGGTTGCTGCCCCCAATAACTCTAACATTGCGTCTACCCTGGGCATAGGATACGCATCTGGGACCGTAATTTTATTGATTAGCCGATAATCAATGCAAAATCTTGTCGTTCCATCTTTTTTCGGAACCAGGACAATACTTGAGGCCCAGGGACTGATAGATTCCCTGATCACTCCTAGTTCCAGCATATCTTCGACCTCCTTTTTGATCTCACTGAAAACTTTCCCATTCACACGGTACGGCATAGATCTGATTGGGGCATGATCTCCAATATCAATGGAATGTTTGGCTATACTGGTTCGGCCAGGTTTATTGCTAAAGAGATCCCCATAGTTTTTCAACACTCTCAGAATCTCTTCTCTTACTTCCTCCTGCACCTCCTCTGACCATTCCAATTGATCTACCCCTCCTTTGTCTTTGCTTTCCTGTACCAAATCTGGAAGTTCAGGCCCACTTCCCTCAGAAAATAAGGTAACTTGCAACACCTTTGCATCCCTGGTATGGTAAGGCTTTAATATATTTACATGAACCACTTTGCTTTTGTTTAATTGGTCTGTGGTGATTACATATGTCACTGTGTCAAGCCTTTCTCTTATGGTATATGGTCCTTACCAGCTAGCCTGTAATTTGTCATGTTTCCTGGGTATGAACGCCATAACCATATCTCCCACATCATACACACGTTCCCTGGCTGTTCTGTCATACCAGTAACTTTGCTTCTCCTGTGCTTGACTCAAATTCTCTTTCACTACTTCCATCATTGATGTTAATTTATTGCGGAATTCCAATACAAAATCTACTACAGATGTTTTGTACTCTCCCAAGGTTCCTTCCCATGAATTTTTTAACAGTTCCAAAGGTCCCCTCACTTTTCTAGTGAACATCAGTTCAAAGGGTGAGAAGCCTGTTGACTCTTGAGGGACTTCTCTGTATGCAAATAAGAAGCATCCCAACCGTTCATCCCAGTCTTGTGGGTGATCTTGAACATAGCTTCTTATCATGCCCTTCAAAACCCCATTGAATCTCTCAGTTAGCCCATTAGTGGCGGGATGGTAAGTAGTGGTCTTTAGATGTTTTAGACCACAACATTTCCACATACATTGCATCACTTCTCCCATGAATACACTGCCTTGATCCGTCAGCACTTCATGAGGGAAACCCAGCCTCATAAAGATTTTTAATAAAGCCTCTGCCACTACAGGGGCTTCTACAGATCTCAGTGCTTCTGCGTCTGGGTACCTGGTGGCAAAATCCACCACCACCACTAGATATTTCTTGCCATGCCTTGTGGGTTTGGACAAAGGGCCCACCAAATCTATTCCCACTCTATAAAAGGGTTGTCCAATTATAGGAAGGGGCTTTAAGGGTGCCTTGGTCTTTACTCCACTTTTCCCCACCTTTTGGCATATACCACAAGATAGACAATGTTGTTTTACATCTTTGGAGATGTTTGACCAATAATAGTGCGCAGCTAATCTCCTCTTGGTCTTTTTTATTCCCAGATGTCCTGCACATGGGACATCGTGGGCTACCTCTAGCAATCTGGTTCTGTATTTGCTAGGTACTATCAATTGCTTCACTGGTTCACATTCATCCTTTCTCTCAGCAGGCATCCACAGTCTATATAAAATCCCATTCTCACACACAACTTGATTCCTCAGTTTGTCAGTGAAAGGAATCTGTTGGGTCAGGGCTTGCTCCTTTATTTGTTTCAAACTGGTATCCTTATCCAGTTCTTCTCTGAAATGCTCTGTCTCTTCCCCAGAGACCATTTGATACAGTTTGTCTCCTTCAGCAGGCCTGCCAAGGGTTGCTATGGTGACCTGAGGCTCGCAAACAGATTCCACCCTGTTTCCTTCAGCCCCTTTTAACATGGCTTCTGTTTCTCTGCCAAGTTGCTGTCTGGTCACCACATATATTTTCCCTTGTGCCCCCATAACATCTCTTCCCAGTATCACTGGTTCTTGTTGTTGGGCATTAATACCTACTTTATATTTGCCCTCTCGGCCTCTCCACTCCATTTTCACTAGGGCCATAGGCAAGCTTTCTGGTCTACCCCTCACTCCTTGAATAGTCACCGTTTCCTGAGGTAATATTTCCTCAGATTTTATTAAATCTGGCCTCAGTAACATCTGAGCGGCACCAGTATCAAGCAATGCCCAATAATTTGCCCCTTGTACACTCACTTCCTCTCTCAGACTTGAATCAAGGTCTGTTACTTCTGTCCAGTTTATCTGGCAGAACTGAACCTTTTTCGTGGTTAGATCTTTTGGTTCTATTTTTACTGCCCTTGCCTGAGCAGGATTACTAATGGGGTTGGCAACCTCACATTGAAAACGTAGGTGCCCCGGTCTACCACATTTGTAGCATAATTTCTCCTCTGTTTTAGGGTACACAGATCCACTCTGGGGTGTCCTGTGCCCTTCAGATTTTACTGGAGGACTCACTCGCTGTGGTACCACATCCTTTCTGCCGCCACTATATGGTCTGGGTTTAAAATCTCTTGATGTTTTCCCCACCCAGCCAGTTCTGTTGGAGGCAAAGTGATCCGCCATCTCTGCGGCCTCCTGCACCGATGTAGGGGAACGGTCTTTGACCAGGAGCCATATTTCTGGTGGTAACTGATGGTATAATTGATCCAGTATCATGAGGCTTTTCACCTCTTCCACTGACTGAGCTTTGGCACTACTCATCCACTTTCCAAATATATCCATCAGCTTTGCTCCCAGTTCAACAAAAGACCTCCCTGCTTGGATCTGACAGTTTCGGAATAACTTTCTAAAATAGTCAGGTCCCAGTCTGAATCTTTTGTAGACTGCCTCTTTAAACTCAGCATAGGTGACGGGCCTGTCTGAGGGGAAATATTGGTATACCTCTGCCAATTCCCCTTTAATCAGGTTTGATAAATACTGCATGTATTTATCTTCAGGTAGCCCCCACAACTGAGCTGCCTTTTCAAAGGTTGTGAGATAAATTTGAGGATCTTGACCAGGCTCATACACAGCAAAGTCCTTTGGAGTAATTTTTATTTTTGCTCCATCTCTGTCTTTCCTTGTCTCCTCAGAGTGAAATTTCTCTCTATCCAATTTTAATCTTTCCCCTTGTATCTCAGCATCCACTCTCATTCTCTCAGTTTCCATCCTCAATCTCTCAGTTTCCATCCTCAACTTCTCAGTTTCTAACTCTCGCTGTTTATCTTTCCCATCAGCTTCCATCCTCAATCTCTGTTTCCATCCTCAACTTCTCAGTTTCTAACTCTCGCTGTTTGTCTTTTTCCTCAGCCTCCCATCTTAACTTCTCTCTCAAATACTCTATATAAGCGGGATTGCTTAAGTATCCTTCTGGGGTCTCTTCCCTGACAGGTTGTTTTTGCTGGGCAGTTGCAAATCCTATAAGTGCTACCCTCAATTCATCTACCCCTTTACCCTCGTGAGGTAAATTGAATGTTATGCACTTCTCCACCAGCTCCTCTCTTTTCATTTTTATATATTCAGCCATGGTGTTTGAGTTCACTCACTCTTTGCCACACACTCTTTGCCAGTCACTCTCACAAGTAATCTTGTTTTGTTATTTCTGTTTGCCACACCACTGTTAGGGATTCTCTAGTATTCGTACCACCGCTACAGCCAACACCTGTGACGTAGTCTCCTTTGTTCGTATCCCACTGCTACTGCCACCACATGTGACGCCCTTCCCTGGCTCTCCCTGTCAGGTTCCTACCTGTTCGTGGTTACTGCCTGTCACTAGGCACCACCAGGAACTCCACCAGTCTGGACTGTCCTTTTTTATGGTTTCTCTCCCCGCTCTAGCATAGACCTCACCAGATCCCCCTGCTAGTCAGCACCACCAGTCACGTCCTATAACCCGTATTCCCAGAGACTCTGCCTGAGTCTCTCTATCAGGTTACCTCTGTGACTGCGTGCTTAAACTGTCCCAATCCCTTTGTATCAATGCAGATAATCCTGGTTTGCTCTGAATACTTGTGATGTTATTCTCTTCACCGCTGCCACCATTTGTTACCCTTCAGCCTTGGTATTTACCTTACCCTCCCTTCTGGTCTGTGGAACCCCAGCCAAGGATCAGGCCTTTGGTAAACCAAATATATTTATTAAATAACAGAGATAACAAGATTACTTTATAAAGGCACTTAAGCATATGATTTCATCTATTCCTGAGGTACTGGTCTTAGTATTAATCCGAACTCCACACTCTCCTCACATCCACCAACTCTCCACACAATCTCCTCTCAAAAACCCACCAAAACAACCCACTCACGTTCACCGTCCACACAGATTTAACTGTCATCCTTCCATTTATACCCTCAGCCATTCTAAACACTCAGTCAATCATCCAGCATTCTACTGCCCATTCACTCCCCCCTCCTCTTTCATTCCACTTACCATGTATCTCCTATACAAACAGCACTTACCATATATACACTAATACATGAACACCACAGGCAGCTATAGTGAATGAACCAGAGGAGCAGGAGACCTGACTTCCTTTCTAAGATATTGTACTGCCCTACAAATTTGGTGTTGCCACCACTCACCATATCATCAGAGGTACATGTTACCAAATTCTTCAAAGCTACAGAGGAAGTGGATTAGACTGTGAAAGACCAACCAAAATTGTATTTGCATTTTGACAAATTTGTAGGGCAGTACAATATGTCAGAGAGGAGGTCAGGTCTCCTCCTCCCCTTGTGCATTCACTATAGCTGCCCAATTTCCCTGCATTTTAAACTTTGATAGAAATGGCTATAGGTATGTTCTTAAACTGCAAGGTTTTGGGTTTTTTTGCCTATTAGTGAATTAATGAAAGGTGATGGCAGGATAGGAACCCTGTGACCCTCCAGCTGTTGCTGGGACCCATGCAGACTTCACATGTCAATAATATCAATGAATGCAGTAGGGATTAGATAGTTGAAGAGAATGGGAAGTGGAGCTTGCTAAATCTCATTCTAATTTCACTTTTAAGATGACCAGAGCTTGGAAAAGTTACTTTTTTGAACCAAAACTCCCATCAGCCCAATCCAGTGGCCATGCTGGCCGGGGCTGATGGGAGTTGTAGTTCAAAAAAGTAACTTTTCCAAGCTCTGAAGATGACCTTTGAACTGGAAGGCAAGATGCCTGCACTTAATGGTGTTAACATGCTTACACTTAATGGGAACTGTAGTGTATTGGCCCTCCAGGCTTGCCATACCAGGAACTGCTGAGTCAGCCCCAGGCTGTGGTATTTAGTTCCAGGCCTGCATTACAAGCATCACCAGGCTGTGGGCCTTGTTCCCTGTAAATGATTAGTTATAGTAAAGTTCTTGTTGTTGTTTAGATCATCTGTGTGGCCTCTTCCTTCATTCACTGGCGACGAAGGTGGGATCTGCTGAGGCACACAGAGTGTTTTCTTCATGCATTAGAGGCTGAAAGGGAGAGGACATTTCTTCTTAGACTGGATTAGGACATCAGCTTGGGCCTTGTGGAAACCACTGCAAAGCACTCCAGGTCAGTGTGTATCTTGTGGAATATGGCCACCCAAGGGCATATTGAAGAATTTAACCCTGCATGTCTCAGCAAGTGGGAAAGTTGTGCAGCCAGGCTGGAGTTTTACTTGGCAGCAAATGGCATTACGGAGAGGAAGTGTGCTGTGTTACTCAGTGTCTCTGGGGCAGACACCTTTGACCTAGCCCAGGCCCTCCTAGCACCAGCAAAACTTGCTAATACATCTTATGAGGATATCCTGAATGCTTTACGAGGACATTTCTCTCCAAAACTGTCTGAAATAGCATAACGTAATTCTTTCTACAAACAAAATCAGGGCTCAATGGAGAGTGTGTCACTGTATGTTGCTGAACTTAGACGCATGGCAAAACACTGCAATTTCCCAAACCTTGAGGAGATGCTGAGTGATCGCCTGGTCTGTGGGTTGCATGATGAGGGCCTGCAAATGTGTCTGTTTGCAAAAGGACAGCTCTCGTTCAAGACTGCATTAGAAGAAGCTCTGGCTACCGAAGCAGCAGCAGCAAGCACCCGCAAAGTGCGCTTGGCAAGAAACTCACCCTGTTCAGAAACCCAGCTGGCTAAAGATTCAAATCAACTACTTCTAGAGATCCACAGGCTGCAGTGCAAATGCTCATCAACCAGAGTACGTGCTGCAGGACCTCCGAGATCCAGACAAGTTTCTCCAGTGAAATGTAAGAGCTGTGGCGGATCCCATGAATGGCATGCCTGCCGTTTCAGAGGTGCACAGTATCAGTATTGTCAAAAGGTTGGGCATATTGAGCGAGTATGCCAAGCCAAAGCGGAAGCAGCCATCCCCATAAGTGCAGTGGAAGGGAAAACACCATCAAGGATACAAAGCAGTACCACACACACTGTACAGAAGTTTTCCACATATGACAATGCAGAGGAGGTGATTAACCACATCAAGCCAGGGTTGCAGTACTCCACCAATGTGAGGAAGGTGAAGGTGACAGTCACAATCCAGGGCACTCCGTGCACCATGGAAGTTGATTCAGGCTTAGGTTATACTATCATCTCATCGGAAACCTACCAGCAAATATTTCTTTGTGGGGCCCACAAATTGTCCCTTTCCACCCCAAACTTACTGATTACCAGGAAAATCAGGTTCCAGTAAAGGGCATCTAAGTTGAGGTGCATTACCAAACTTTCCATGGAACTTTACAGTCATTGGTTGCTCAAGGGCATTGCATCAGTTTCCTTGGCTTAGACTGGTTTGAGCCATTGGGAATTGCTCTCACAGGGGTCCACCAGATTGGTGAATCATTATGGGACAGAATCCTAAATGATTTCAAAGCT
Organism: Rhineura floridana; assembly: GCF_030035675.1. NCBI lineage: Eukaryota > Metazoa > Chordata > Lepidosauria > Squamata > Rhineuridae > Rhineura > Rhineura floridana. The sequence goes on from NC_084486.1 coordinate 84,374,247, forward strand.
GGTTTTGATAAAGGTCTTGGGAAATATAAGGGGTCTCCTATTTCATTGTTTTTGGATCCTACTGTGGCCCCCATCCATATGAAACCCCGTCGTGTTCCGTTCGCACTGCGAGCAAAGATTGATGCTGAACTTGATCGCCTCATAGAGCAAGGCATTTTGGAGCCAGTGACACTCTACATGGGAGACACTCATTGTCACTCCATTGAAGGCCAATGGTGACATTCGCATTTGTGGTGACTACAAGTGCACTATCAATAAAGCCCTGCATCAGCATCCATATCCAATCCCAGTGATGAGTCATCTTTTGGCATCACTTTCACAAGGAAAACATTTTGCAAAGTTTGACCTGGCACAGGCCTATCAGCAACTGTCTGGATGATGCTACTGCCGATGCTCAGACTATCACCACTCATCGTGGAGCATTCAGAGTAAAACGCCTCCAGTTTGGTGTTTCTGTGGCCCCTGGAATTTTTCAGAGCTTAATGGAGGACATTCTCAGGGGAGTACCAGGTGCCATACCGTATTTTAATGATGTTTTGGTTGCCGGCAACTGCACTGCTGAACTTGCCTCACGGGTGCAGGATGTACTGCACTATTTTGCTGTTGCTGGTCTCCAGGTCAAGCATGAGAAATGTGTATTTGGTGTTTCCCAAATTGAATTCCTTGGCTACAGTATTCATGCCACTGGCATTCGACCTACCCCAGAAAAACATAAAGCAATTCATGAAACTCCAGTGCCCCGTAATAAACAGGAACTTGGGACTCTTGAATTTCTATCACGCCTTCTTGAAACATAAGGCTACAGTGGCAGAACCATTGTATCGCCTTCTTGACAAGCATGCTGCATGGCAGTGGACAGCCCGGCATGATAAGGCTTTGTGTGATGTAAAACATCTGTTATCGTCTGACAGTGTCTTGGTGCACTATGGTAAATGGAAGCCCTTGATTCTCATGTGTGATGCATTTCCATATGGTATTGGAGCTGTCCCGAACCACTAACTTGAGGACACTCATGAGGTGCCTATCGCTTTCTACTCCAGAACAATGTCTTCAACAGAACGGAATTATGCCCAAATTGATAAGGAGGCCCTTGCTATTGTGGCTAGTGTAAAAAAATTCTATGACTATGTCTATGGTCGACCATTCACTATTGCTACTGACCACAAGCCATTATTGGGATTGTTTGCCTCTAACCAGCAGACGTCTCAAATATTATCTCCATGCATGTTGCAGTGGGCGATTTTCCTGAATGCAAACAATTACACATTGCAACATTGGCCTGGCAGGAGCATTGCCCATGCTGGTGCTTTGAGTCACCTCCCTCTCCCTTCTGCTGGGGTTGATGAAACCCCTCTGCTGGATGTGCTGCTATTAGAGTCGTTACTGGAACCACCCCTCTATGCTGGGAATACTGCCACTGCATCGTCCAAGGACCCAGTTCTTGGCCGTGTTCTCAACTGGGTGTGGAGGGGATGGCCATTAGGGAAGCTTGAGGAGAAATTCAGACCATTTGTATCCAAACAACATGAACTATCAGTGCACAAGGGATGTCTCCTGTGGGGAAATAGAGTTGTCATTCCTGCTGTGTTGAGACATTGGGTGTTGGAGGCCCTACATGTCGGACACCCTGGTATAGTGCAAATGAAGGCTCTGGGGCACAGCTATGTATGGTGGCCCAAGATGGACAGCGAGATTGAAGAATGCGTCAAGAGATGTGAGAAGTGTCAGGTTTCAAGACTAGCTCCAACACATGCCCCAGTGCACCCATGGGAATTGACAAAAACGCCATGGTTACGGCTTCATATCGACTTTGCAGGCCCCTTCCAGGGACAAACTTTCTTGATTGTTGCTGATTCATACTCCAAATGGTTAGAAGTGGTTCCAGTATCGTCAATGACATCTCATGTTGTTATCAAGACCTTACACAGGCTTTTCACAACACATGGGTTGCCAAACACCATACTCTCAGACAATGGGGCCCAGTTCACATCTGCAGAATTCCACACATTCCTGGATAATGGACTGATTCAGCATGTCACTTCAGCCTGTTTTCATCCAGCAACCAATGGCCAGGCCGAGAGGATGGTCAGGACAACAAAGGATGCATTGAAATGGATTTTAGAAGGTGACTGGGAATGACTCCTTGCAAGTTTTCTCCTGACACAACACATCGCACCTTGTGCCACAACGGGAAGGAGCCCAGCTGAGCTATTAATGAACAGACGACTAATGACTCTGCTTGATCAGTTGCATCCTGACTTTACTGAGGACCAACCAAGGGAGTCTGCTGCAGTTCAAGAACCTGCATGGGTGTTCACCCCAGGTGACCCTGTGTATGTCAGGAACTACGGTACTGGTGAAACGTGGATTCCTGCCACTGTGACCCAAGCCACTGGACCATTGTCCTACAGGGTTCAAACACCAGACGGCCATGTGTTACGTTGACATGTGGACCAAATGAGAGGACGAAACCCAGCTCCATCAGTTCTCTCTGAGGGTGCTGGAAATACTCAGGAGGAAAGAGGAAATGAGCCAGTGGCTGCTCCTGATGCTGGACAAGAGGAGTTGCGCCTGGACCCTGAAGTGGACCAGCATGAACCGGAGCCAAATGGAGAACTAGGGGATACACTATCAGCTTCAATGCAAAATTGTCATTGATCGATCCGCAGCAGGGCTCGTCCCAAGTATCTTCGGGACTATGAGAGCTAGGGGGGAGGGGTGTAGTGTATTGGCCCTCCAGGCTTGCCATACCAGGAACTGCTGAGTCAGCCCCAGGCTGTGGTAGTTAGTTCCAGGCCTGCCTTACAAGCAGTACCATGCTGTATTAGTTATAGTAAAGTTCTTGTTGTTGTTTAGATCATCCGTGTGGCCTCTTTCTTCATTATACATTTCAGGAACATAACATTCTCCAGTCCTAAACTTGCAGTAGTAAGTGGTATCAGAAGGAACAAGCTGAAGGAGATGAAGCACAGAATACAAAATGGTGGTGAACAAGCCTTTTACCAATGATGTTGTAGAACTATCTAAGCATAATTATTTCTGAGACCTTTTGTAGTCCCCCCCCACACACACACATACTTTCTGGAACCCTTTAGTTTACATTCATGCCTCACGTTCTGCAATTATGTTCTCTTTGCTTCACAAACCCCACTCTCCTGACTGATGGTGACCAGATATTTAAGGATAAAGATAGCTGTACCGGTGTTATCATTCTCTGCAGCAGAGGTGGGGAAACTTTTTCAGTCCAAGGGCTGCATTTCCTTCTGCACAACCCTCTGGAGGGCCACCATGGCAGTGGTGGGTGAGGCCAAAAGCAAAACTGGGTGAGGCCAAAAGCAAAAGTGGGTGGAACAATGATGTAAATTTCACCTTTGTACAGTAAGGTAGTTTCTACACGCACTCTCTCTCTCTCTCTCTCTCTCTCTCTCTCTCACTCACTCACTCACACACACACACACACACACACACACACACACACCTGCCCCTCCCTCTATCCAGGTAAGCAAGAGCCATTGTCAGAGTTCTAGGACACATTCCAGCCAGGCAAAAACTTTCAAGAAGCGTGGCCTGGATAGAGGGGATGTGGCTGGAAAGGAATGTCGCAAAGGCCAAAGAGAGAGGCCTGAAGGGCCTCTTTTGGACTCTGGGCCTGAGATTCCTCATCCTTGCTCTTACACTGCAATACTAATAGCATTAGTGCTAACTACGTAAGGGAGGAATTTCTCAATTATGTATTTTATGGTTTTGTTGGCATTTAGTTCTTCCCTTTTATGACAACTATGTATTGAAAAGAGTGTGTGTATATGATATGTACCATATCAACAGTATACTATCTAGTAACTAGATGTTACTAGCTTTCCCAGCGTCCTGTTGGAACAGGCACCACTAGAAAACTGTATAGTGTGGAAAAATTGGGCTGTTGAGTTCTCGACTGCTGTGTGTGTGATATGAAGTGGCAAGTTGCATGTCTGAAGGAGCCATTACAGATCAATTGCTGTTAAGTCACAACACCTCAAGCAAAATGTTTTTCATGATACTACATGATGCGTTCAGCTGCCAGCCATCATGGGTAATCAAGCAGATAGAAATCAAATTATGTGTCTTATGAAGCAATCCTCAGATACCACAAATCCAGGCCATGTTAGACCCCCCTCCCTTTAAACACAGATATACTGATTCAAGGGTGTGGCTGAGCACATAGTTCCATGTGATTCAGTAACTAGACCTCAGTGGAGCAAATGTTTCTGTCTTTACCATGGGGAAAGCAGGGAGGTAGAAGGGAGCAAAGAAGGATTGGGTTTGAGCCACATCTCCCTTCCACACAGATTGGCAGTGGCATTGAGAGTTGAATGTAGGGGAAACCTGATTCCTCCACAACAGAAGCACTACTTTGGGAAGAGGCACTTGGATCCCACACCATGAATGAATGACAACTGTACATTTACTGCGCAAAAACAGAATTCTTTGGAAAGGCTCTGGAAGCAAATGACACTGCATTCATTTTTCTCCTCATCAGACACAGTTCCTCTAGAGTATTGGCTCTTTTTTCTTTCTCTCTGCTTTGAAACTGAATCCTACACCTCAAGTCCAACCCAGATAAAATTGTCTGACTATAAAAGCAGGTTTGCACAAGTGGATCTTCTCTAGGTCAGGAAGAGATGTAAAACAGAGGCACTTGCAGATACCAGTTTGAATGACATGTTGCCCATCTGCTAGGCATCTCTTTCATTTGGATTCATGCCAACATCCTGGTTCAAACAGAGCTAGACTCGGGTGCCACCGTATTGATTCTCTTCTTTTACACAACTCTGCCTTAGCACCAAAGTAGAGGGGACATTATTTCTATGAATGCATATTTCTTTGGTCATATCTTTGGACATGTAAATACCAAGCCCAGGAGATCCTGAGCAGCATTGGGACTGCAGGGAGTGGAAAGGGAGAATTATCATCATCATCATTTATTTATTTATTTCCTGTATTAATCACTTCTTACGAAGCATCTTATAGTAATTTCACAATAAAATTAAAACTTATATAAAACAATTGCATACATATATAAAAACAGTTAAAACAATTGCACATATAAAAATGATTAACAATGGACTTCCGGGAAGGGTGACTTAGCCTGTGCCTGCTTTTGAGACGGGCTCCTGCCTCAAAAGAAGCTTATTCAGATATATCAGTCAGATTTTTTTTTTTTTTGACTGATTAAACTTCTCCCGGGTAGGGAGAAACGAAGAGATTAACCTCAAAGCCTATTTTTGTTGGGACGACCAGATCTCATTAATTTATGGGACGAGGTCCAGCCGACGAAGGTGGGACGGATTTTCAACAACAAGCTCTATCTGATAAAGCGAACGTTCATCTTATCTTCTAAGAGAGAACGCACTAACAGGCAAGCACCCTTCTTTCTATATTTTTCTTTTACTTGACTTAAATTGTTGCTGTTTAAAAGAGATTTGCCAGATTGATCGGTTTTTGACATCTCACTGGGGAGCCATAACTTCTCTCTGCTACTCACTAATTAATAGCTTATCTCTGTTTTTGTTGCAAAAAGCTGTCCTGGATTTGCATTCTAAAGATATACACAGAAGAGGGATTTCTATTCCAGATTTTTATTTTGAAGAATATTATATTGTCTGAGACTACTCTCTTTTTGGTCTATTTTATTTTGACGAATCTGTTTCCTGACGACCGCCATTAATTGTTTCGATCCTGGGAACTGCATTTTGTTTACTTAAGCATGGAGAGATAAGGCTGTCTGCTCTGTTTATACTGTGATGTCACCAAGTTTGGAGTATTAACCCAATTGTTGCTGAAATAAGAAGTGGTTTTCCTATATTTTTCTTTTAAAATGGCAATTAAGAAAGTGGCTGAGAATCTGGAAATAACTATGTTTCAGAAAATAATGGATGAGATTGAGATAACGAAACAAAACCTGCGACAGGGTTGTAAGGAGCTGAAAATTGAATTGAGTAAAATGAAGCAGGAGATTAAAGATATAGGGGTCCCTGTGAGAGAGGTGACCCTGGAAGGGGTCCCTGTGAGAGAGGAGACCCCGGAGATTGGAACAAACGTGGAACAGGAAAAAGATTTGGAGTCTATGGACTTTAGAAACAAAATCTATTGTTTGGAGACACAGGAGATTAAAGACATAGGGGTCCTTGTGAGAGAGGAGACCCTGGAGACTGGAACAGGGGTCCCTGTGAGAGAGGAGACCCTGGAGACTGGAACAGGGGTCCCTGTGAGAGAGGAGATCCCGGAGATTGGAACAAACGTGGAACAGGAACAAGATTTGGAGTCTATGGACTTTAGAAATAAAATCTATTGTTTGGAACTCAATGTTATCTCTGAAGAAATTAATGAAGATTCTAGAGATAAAGTTATCAATGGCATGGATAATCTTCTGGACTGGAATGATGTGATGGAGCCCAATATAGAGAAAATCTATGGAATTAACTGCAGCCATGTGACAATGGAAAAACTTTCAAGAGATGACCCAGTGTATTTTGAAAAAAAGAACAGAGATATGATTTTACAGCAGTATTTCAGCAACCTATTCAGAATGGATGGCAAGAAAATATTTGGGATAGAGGTAATTCCCATCAGACTCTTACTATATGACTATGGCTTTGACAGCAAGATTATTATGGAATACTGATAATGGAAGATTGGATACTGAAATTACTGGACTTAACAAGACTACTGAAGATGGAAGATGGAAAATGGAACTAATAGGGATAATAGAACAATGGCTACTGAAATTACTGAACCTAACAGATTCTGATGTGATGGATTAATTGAAATGTTTATTTTGACTATGGTTATGACAATAAGATTATCATAATTAGTAATGAGATGGATTAATCGATATGCTTATCTGGGAAAAAAATTGATAGATATATTTCTTAAAGAATTGAAACCTCTCTTTGACTTTTTGTGGAAAGAATAAAGTAATGTTTATGAGATTTGATGATTAAGTAAGATAACTACTGGAGGAAAGTGATTTTATAATATGACTTAAGAGACAGGATTGTTATATATTATAGACTTATAACTGATTTGATCTTTGACAAATGGGAAGTCAATATTTTACTCTTTATTTTTTATTTTTGTTTTTTTTTTCTTTTTTTCTTTTTGTTTAACTATTTTTGATTTTGTTTTTTGTCTTTGAATGTTTTATGATTTCGTCTTGTATGTTTTATGAAAATCTGAATAAAAATTATTGAAAAAAAAAATAAAAATGATTAACAATGACATATATAGAAGATAATGTCAAATTCAGTGCAGATACCCACTGTGATTAAAACCTCCACTTAAAAGTCTTGTTGAAAAAGAAAGGTCCTCAAAGGATGTTGAAAAGACAATAGAGACAGCTCCTATGCTGGTCACCGACCATAACAATAAAGATATAGAGAGAGAGCCAGCTCCTGTCTGATATGTAAGGGGAAGCAGTCCCAATAGGGTAGGTACCACCACTCTAATGACATCATGGAGAAGGACCTCCTGATAAGATGCTATCTTCTGCAAAGCACAGTGATCATTTGGGTATATAAGGGATGAGATTATCTTTTAGGTTAGAATCTAACTCCAACTTCCCCCCCTCCTGGGTTTACTGTGGTCTGCAGTAGTGTGGTAAATCCAGAAGTGCAGGATCCCTTCGTGATAGCCATGCTACTCCCTCTCACAGCCATGCTCCCTCACTAGCTGGCTTGCTTGCTGCCATCTCCACACTCCTCAGTCCTTCCCAGGTGTGTGTTCTCCCACAACAACAGATGTCCTTAGGAGCCAATCAGCATGAAAGGGGAGTGTTTTAGCTACTGAGAAGAATCTTCTCAGTGGCTCACTCACCTCCTTTCACTGTGATTGGCTTCAACCAGCAGGAAAGGACAAGGAAGCATGTTAGAAGGTTCTCCTCAGTGGCTAACACACTCTCTTTTCATGCTGATTGGCTCATAGGACACTTTAGACATAGGGACTCTGCTGAGACCCTGCTCCCATAAAAGTAAGGGGTCTAAGACCCCTGAGACCCTGGATGACTACACCCCTGGTGGTCACAATGAAAATCACTCCCCAACAAGCTCCTATTTGCATCTGGAGGGAAGCCATTTGCAGGGGGAGATAATCTTCCATTGGCGCCAATGGAGGTGGCAGGGTGGGGGTGGTATTTTTAGCAGGACCCCATTCTCTGTCATCACAGGGCTGTTCAGGATCCCCAGGGCTGCTATTTACATAATAAAATACATTAATGTCAATTGTGTTCATGTCTAGTTTGAGTAAAAACTAGTTCGGCTACTCTTTGGTATTTTGTTCATGAATCTCCTTTTGTCTCACACACTCTTACACACATCAATCCTTCACATCAGCTTTGTCAGCATCTCCATGTTATACTTTCAGTTGCCTTTCATCACCCTCACTGAAACTGCTGATTGTGAAAACTGAACATGCTAATAAACAACCCACCATGACCCCCCAACCTACCCTAAATCCAGATCAAGCAGGATGTTTGTATGAATCTGCTCTGCTGTGGCTTATGCTAGATGTGGGAAGTAGTTATGGAAACGGCTGTTTATGAGATGGAGACATTCTTTCACTCTATAAATAGTTAACCAAACTTAAACAGGCAAAACAGATCAGAAACTGCCAAAGGGTCAAAATCCTTTCATTCACTTCAGTAAGTATCAAGACATTTCTTACTTTTTGCTTGTTTGTATTACAGCTCCATTTTGGAATACAAGCAATAGCCTATTCAACCCAGTATCCTGCCTCTAGTGGTGGTCTGAACCAGATGCTTCAGAAGTGTGTGAAGTACCCCTTCCCATGTGTCTGACTTGCAGGTTAGACCAAGGCAAGACCACCCTGGCTAATGGAAGCACTTTTTGTGAGACATGGTCTCTGTCTGATTAACCTGCTTTTATTATTTGTGATATGAGAAAAAAGATATCCCTTCTGTGGGTTTTCCAAGTTACAATATTGCTGTCATAAAAATATGGCCTCCTGGGGACTAATCTATTTCTCTCATAGTTTCTTTTAAACATTTAGGTATAAAAGATGCCCCAAAAGAAAAGGCATTTGGTTTGGTATCTGGTCTCATGCCAACTTAAAGGCACAAAAAACATCAAAAGACAGAAGTAGAAGGAACTGTCCAGAGAAGGGTAAAGTCTGAAGCAAAGCTACCATTTGTTTGTGCATTGTTTTGGGAACTGCAAATTACCTACTTTTGCATTAAAATACAAAGCAAACCGAATTTCTCTCCCATCCCTATGCTGCAGAAGGCATGATACTGCACTATAAATCCATCATGACCAGAAAACAGAAAGCCCTTCTATTAATGTTTTTGAATGGGCTTTCCCCTAAATTTGTCCTGGTTACCCTGTTTCCTGGACAAGAAACACAATTTGCACCATTCAGCTGTGTCTCACTTTGTCCCATGGAACTCAGTGGGAACTGAACCAGCCACCATCTCAACCCCTCACTTGCCAATTTCTGCCCTGGGTTCCATTTCTTGGTGTTATACTGGAATGTGATTTTATATAAAGGTGATAATACATCTTGTTTGCTTTGCAAAATTTTTCCATAGTTGATTGGATGATTCAACTCTAATTTTGCTTTAGTGATCTTTCCATTCTTGCAACAACAAAAAAAGTTTTGAATAACTCAACTCTTGCATGTTTTTCTTTGAAAGATTGTTCTAGTTTGGTGTTCTACGAATCCATTCTAAAGATGATAGATTATGTAACATGCTATACATCTTCATTCTGGAAGTGCACAGAGCAGGGTCTGCTTCATTTCTGTTAGTTAGCAACAGATGTCAACTGTGCATGGTTCTGATTGGATGGTGATATATAGATTATGTATAGATTACGCTTTCTAAAGATGTATAGATTACATAATATGCTACACATCTTCATTCTGGGAGTGCACAGATCAGGGTTTTGTTTAAACAAACAATTGTTTTCCCCCAAGGTTGAACTCAGCTCTGCTAGTTAGCAACAGATGTCAACTGCACATAGTTCTGATTGGCTGGTGACTGTCGCCCTATTCAAGCATTTGAAGAATCTGTGTGGGAATAAAGCAAGGAAGCCTGCTTCTAACATCCCCATCACTTCTGGCTGCACCCCCACCTGAAAGGGCATTCTTCATATGTGCTCTGAATCTTCCCTGCAACCAGGAAACCTGATTGCGAGGAGGATTCTAAGCACTTTCAACCATAAGCACAAAGAACTCACCTTCAGGCTTTCAGCTTCAACACGAGAAGGTTGTGTGTGTTTGTGAAGCTGGTTAAGATGAGGATGTTGGGGGTGGGCCTAGTGAGCATGCTCCCTGCACACTTCATTCTGAGACACATTATTTGAACATCTTGAAACTGGTGCTTTTAAACAAAAAACAACAAAAAGACAGTCTGCCTAAAAAGAGGGGGGAGTAATAGCTAAATCTAAATTGCTGATTTTTACATCTATCTATTGCATTGTAAAGGATAACCAGGTTCAGTCATTGGGTGGGAGAGGAGGATATGAAACATGATGACTCAAATCAGTATTTAGGTGTGTTTGTATGCAAACTTAGTTCATTCACCATTTTTAAACAAATAGCAGAACACATTTATCAGATTCAAGCAGAAATAACTGAAAATCTCAAGAGATCTGGCTTCTTTTCAACTACAGCCTGTATAATTGTTACACATTAAGTATTGAAACCTATTTTGTGCTCAGCAGAATTCTTCCGTCAGCCCATCAGCCTGTGCTTCCAGCGTTTACACTGGAGTTGGTGGAATGGCTGAAGAAGGTGTGGGAAACCTGGGGCCCTCCAGATGTTGTGGAATCCCAACTCCCATCTGCCCCAGGCAGCCATGGCCAATGGTCAGGGATGGTGGAGTTGTAGTCAGCTACTTCAGAAGGGACAGAGGTTAATCACCCTGCATTAAAGATATATTATTGTTCCATGCTCACTCCACTTTGTTGTTGTTATTATTTTGGAAGATGGACTTGCTCTTATAAAATTTTATCATGGCATAGCTCTTAACCTCCACCCCCTTCTAAAGTGGAAAACACCACAAGTTTATCCTTGTTTGGCAGCCTTGCTCTATTGGTTCTTGAATCCTTTGTTAACATTCACTTTTAATTCATTAGAGGCCATGCTCTTCTCACTGCTGGGTCTGGAAGGCACAACTGACCAGATTTTTTTAAGGGTCAAACAGAGAGCAGCACACCTGTTCCTCCCCATACCAGTAAATCTATTATTCCCTCTATTATGTGGGGGCTGGATACTGTCACTGAAAGGGGACTTGGAGGTGCATCATACAAATGCTAGTATGCAGTCTGCATCTACTTAATTATAATGCAGAATGACCCTGCGGGTCCACAAGCCACCCAAGTGTGCCAGAAAGAATATGAATTAATAATTATAATCTGTGCAAGACCAGAGTCCAAGATAAGGCAAGGCTGGGCTTGGAAGGATAATTAACTTCTCATGAAAAATGCACTCAATAACAATGATTAACTATCATCCCATAAGAATGACATCTTTGCAAAGCAAAATACTTCATACATACTTGTTACAGGTTATAAAACAAACAGTATGAAATGGGTGCCTTCCCACTATTAAATCTGTTATTCATTATATGTACCATACAGTTGTTTTTATTGTTGTTGTTGTTGCTGTTAATAATAATAACTCTCAACAACATATTATATAATAATAACAGCATATAATAATAATAATAATAATAATAATTCACAATAACATATTATATTAAGTTTATATTTAACCAGGCTTCTATTTGTTTATGTTCCAGGGCTTATTTCAGACTTGTGCATCAAAGTGGATTTCGCTTTCCAGGAAAAAAAAAAGTTTGGCATGAAGACCCATTGATTTCAAGGGAACAAGTGCAACTAATTTATTCTGGTTCCAACCCCCCATCCTCTATACATGTATGGTAAATTCAGCATTTGTCCATGCTAAGCTATTTGCTTTGATTCTCTCAGAGATAGAGGAATTCACATTAAATGCAGTAAAATGTCTGATAACGTAACTAGAAGACTTTTGCCCTGTTCTGCAACTTGTTTCCATCTATGTAGGGCAAAGTTAACTAGCGTGCAATGTTGTGCTTATTTTCTTATGTTTGGATCTTATTTTATTTACAGAAATCAGAAACTTTCCTGTAAGAAAATCATTGAGTTTTGCCTTGGGGATTTAGTAGATGTGCCCTAAAACTAATGTTTTGGCCCTAGCTTGTAGTCTACAAATGTGTGGTGAATAAAGCTGGAAAGCCCCTATAGATTAAATAAGGAATACTAACTACATACAAGGTTTAAGCACTCCTCATTTTGCTTTCACTATACTTATTTATTTATTTATTTATTAAATGTATATCCCTCCCTTCCTCCCAGGAGGAGCCCAGGGCGGCAAACAAAAGCACTAAAAACACTTTAAACCATCATAAAAACAGACTTTAAAATATATTAAAACAAAAACATCCTTAAAAACGTATTAAAACAAAACATCTTTAAAAACATTTTTTAAAAGCTTTAAAAAAATCTTTTTAAAAAAAGGTTTAAAAACATATTAAAAACCAATTCCAACACAGACGCAGACTGGGATGAGGTGTCTGCTTGTTGAAAGAGGAAGGTCTTCAGTAGGCACTGAAAAGGTAACAGAGATGGCGCCAGATATACTTACTTACCTGAGTTTAAAAAAAAACTAGTATATTATGTGGTGACAGAAAAACACCAAGTTTAGATGTCAGTGTTGTAAATGCTGGAACACCTGCTCCTGTCTTATGACTTACCATATCACCCTAGGACTGGGTCTTAGTGCAGGAAACAAGTTGGTTTGGCCAACCCTGCCTCTCATCCATGACAAGCCTGATGGTTTGCTGCCTCCAGGGCTGCCACAGGACAGCTGCTGTTTCCTGCTAGAAAGTAGATTATGTTCCCAGGGGGAAGTGTCACATCTGTTCATGTGATGTACTGAATTGTACCATTCTACTAGCTTGCAATAAACCAGAAGGCAAATGAAAACTTGTAAATGCATTATTTTTAGATCTTGTAATTTTAAGTCAACCTTGAGCTTTTAAACAGCAATATTATAGTGCAAATGCAATTCAAGTGCTTTGCTGTTTGGTATGTTTGCTAGATTTGGGGTGGAGAGAGGGAAAGGGACCGTGACAGATGCTGAATGTAATGCAGTGGCTAAGAGTGTGTACTGTGAACTAGGAAGTTGCCAGTTCAAATCTCACTTTACTTATTGCCAATAGGAACTTCTGACAAGAGCTTCACAACATTATTTTTAATAGCAAAGCCTACTCTATGTATTCATTGTTCTTATTCAGGCAGTCCTTTCCAGAAGAAGGTATAGCCTCGTTTTTCTTCCTTCAGTTGTCCTTCTCCTGCTCTTCGAGTTTCCTGGAGTGCTGCTATGTCAATATTAAAATGTCTCAACTCCCTTGCAATGATGGCAGTCCTCCGTTCAGGACGTTCACTATGTGTATTGTCCAGCAATGTCCGTATATTCCATGTTCCAAAATTCAATTATCTTTTGCGACCACTAAGTGGTGACCCCACTGGATGCAGTAATCCAGTCAGGGAGAGAGATGAGGCAGACTATGTTTAGAGCACCTTTTCTAGCCTCCTCCCCATACGGGGTGAGCAGAGTGGATCCTGAATAGGACTGCTCAGTCATGGATATAGCTGCCGAACTACTCAACTGCTTCGGTCCTTGAGCCAGGACGACTGAGTCTGTATCCACCGCCCATGTGCCGGTCCATGACTAGGAGCGTCCGGATTTCACAGTCCTGCCCCCGTCGCCATTAGCCGATCACCACGGGACTTTTGGTTTGGTTGGAAGACGCCTGTGCGTGAATTTGTTTTATGTGGGGAGATCGGTGCACAACGATCAACACAGGACTCCAGATCAAGCCCAGCCTAGAAAAGACAACTGACCAAGCAAAGAACAAGTCTCTCCTACCCAACACACTTGATAATTATTTTCAGTGCTATTATGCCACAAACTTTGTTTAAAGCTATGGCATGTTCTTGTAAAAAGAGAGGTGGGTGGGAAATCAGCTTGCTACACTGCAAAGAGAATGGTAACTCTTTGTTCAACTATGTACATTATACCATAATGCCTGTCCCAATAATATATCTAACTATATAATATTTTTTATAAACTGTCATGCTGTCATGCATGGGGGCAGGGCACGGCAGCAGGCAAGCGAGGGAAGAGAGTGAGGGAAGCACGGATAGTAGATGGGGCCATGCATGTGAGGGTGGGTGAGCGACAGGGAGCCAGGGGCAGGCAAGCAAGGGGAGAAGGCAAGGTGGTGGAGTGGGCAGCAGTGACAATGCAGGAGGCAGGTAAGTGGGTGAGGTGAGGTGGCAGCAGCAGCCTGGACAGGCGGGAGGCAGGTCAGCTGCCTAAATGGGGCAGCAGCAAGTGCCTGGGGGGCATTTTGGGAGGTGCCTCTGTGTGTGTGTGTGTGAGAGAGAGAGAGAGAGAGAGAGAGACCCTGCATGTATGTGTGTGTTTGGGAGCCCCTGGCTGGCAAGCAGGGGAACAGAGGCCTCTGATAATAATAATTTAAAAACTTATTCCTTAGAGAGTTTCAAATACTTAAGTTTTTCTTCCCTAATCCTAACACAGTATGTCAATCATTATAGCACATGTCAAATTCCTTCAGAGATGTAATTTTGTGGAGAGGGCATTAAGTTCCTACTTCCCTTTGCAAGGAAGCCTTAAAGTGTGAGACTTTGACAGCTCAAGGCTTGGCCTGAACAAACTCCCTGGAGAGATACAGTGGGCTCCCCTCCCGTCTTCCCTTTGCAACGGAGAAAGGAAAAGCTGACAGAGAATCAGTATTTGTTCACAAACCCATGTGAGTATGAGCAAGTCTCTGGAAAGGGAGTTACATGAGAAGATCAAGATGAAATTAGCAATTCCCTCACTTTTAGATTTATGTTTCAATGCCATAGTGGGGAACCTGTGGCCCTCCAGACATTATGGACTCTCCCATCATCCCCTTCCAGCATGGCCAATGTCCAGGGACCATAGGAGTTGCAGTCCAGTGACATCTGGAGGCCACAGATTCCCCTACTTGTTCACAGACCATAATGATAGGTGACAGTCCTGTTTGGAGGGGGCAAAGCCGGAGGGGCCATTTCAGGCTTTAATTGCAGAAGGCAAAGAGATTCCACTAATTTTCCAGAATGGGTTAAATTAAAACCTACTTATGGCTATATTCAGACTGCATTGCAATAAAAAAATGCATTTTCAGATAATTTGTTCCAGAGATTTCATATGCTTCATTATAGTCAGAAATAATGGAGCTTTTAAGGAATAATCATGTGCGGCTTGAAATAGTGTGTGCAGATGTGACTATCCCAGTCCTCTTCCAAAAGGTGCCCCCAACTAAACTCTCCCTGGAGCCTCTCCTTTGGTCTCTCTCACAAATATCAACGCCCTTTCACATGATTCCTCCTAATATTGCTACTGCTGCTCCAAGCCTGGTCACTTTCCTTGCTTCTTAGCTCAACCCCCCTCCCCCGAACAATTATTTACCATATTTGAATGTTGTATGGATCTCTTCTCCCTGAAACTGCTCTCTTTTGAGGTAGGCTCTTTTGTTTTTCATAATTCTCCTTTTAACTGTAGTGGCATTTAGAGAGGGGGAGGAGGGCTGCCTCCCCATCCCAGTGTTTCAATATACATATGATTATTTTTACTTACTAGGGGCTGCAACCTTGTTCACTTTGCTCACCACCCCCTCACAGGGGTCACCACAGCCCTCCCCCTTTTCCCCCAAAGGGTGGCCAGAGCCTGCCCTCTTGTTTGGTATTATAAAAATACCAGAGAGAAATAGGAACTAATTTGGTTGGTCCTATTTCTTAGCAGAGATATAAAAACACAAGCAGCAGAGTGAGAATGTAACCAGCCCCACCTTTCTCTATATAAATAACAACAGACACAATCTTCTTAGGTAAAAGATAAAAACATTTACTCACGACCTCCTCATATGTTAGAAACATAGGCTGTAGCTTAGATGAAAGAAAATAGAAGTCTCAGTCCATTTTTGGTGTTTGGTATTGATGCTCTCAGCAGAGAGCATCATTTGCCATGCGGCCTCTCTCTATGGTGGATAGATCAGCAATGGAGAATATTCAAAAAATCCTCCAGGACAAAGGAAGGAGGAAACCAGGTAACTAACTCCACCCATAAGGAAGTTACATCACAGTGAACAGGTACATGGGATATTTCCCAAATATCCCCCCCAAGTGAACATGCAACATTTGCTTATTCCAACACCTCTTTCCCCCACAGGGCTCGCCAGAGCTTCCCCCACCCCCCACAGGGGTTGCCGAAGAGCCCCCTTTTGTAAGTGTGCCATTTACAAATATTTACAGTATATTCACTAGAAGAAACAGTAGTAACACAGGAAAGAAGCAAAGTAAGAAGAACACCAACAAACATACAAAAATTTAATTCTCTATCTTTGGAGATGGCAACCACTCACCATATGCTCAGAGGCACATGTTACCAAATTCTTCCAAGCTACACAGGAAGTGGATTGGACTGTGAAAGACCAACCCAAACTGTGTTTGCTTTTTGACAAATTTGTAGGGCAGTACAATATCTCAGGGAGGAGGTCAGGTCTCCTGCTCCCCTGGTGCATTCTCAATAGCTGCCCAATTTCCCTGCTTTTTAAAGTTTGATAGAAATATCTGCTATAGTTACGTTCTTAAACTGCAAGGTTTCTTTGCCTATTAGTGAATTTCTCTGCTTTTTAATCCGGGAGGTAAGAAATGGGATCCGGGAGGTAAGAAAGTTTGCTGAAAATTGATTGATCATTTGCATGCTTATTGAGTTTAGTGGGATTTACTCCCCTGCAATCATGCTTAGGATAGGTGAAACTGACCACAGGGGATGGGAAGGGCTGGAGGGGGAGGAGGGAGGGAAGGGAAGGTAGAGGGGAGGAAGGAGATGTGAGCAGGCAGAAGGGGAGGGGAGGGGAAGGGCAGGTTTGATCATTTGCATGTTTATTGAGTTCAGTGGGATTTACCACCGTGTAACCCTGCTTAGGATAGGTAAAACTGACCAGTGGGAGGGAGGGAGAGATGGAGTGAGCAGGGAAGGAGGAAGAAGGAAGAGGGGAGGGGAGGAGGAAGGGAGAGGAGAGGGGAAGGTGGGGGAAGGCAGGTCTGATTATGTGCATGCTTATTGAGTTACATGGGATTTACTCCTATGCAGTCATGGTTGTGTTATGTGCCTTCAAGTCGATTATGATTTATGGCGACCCTATGAATCAGCGACCTCCAGTAGTATCTGTCATGAACCACACTGTTCAGATCTTGTAAGTTCAGGTCTGTGGCTTCCTTTATGGAATCCATCTCTTGTTTGGCCTTCCTCTTTTTCTACTCCCTTCTGTTTTTCCCAGCATTATTTTCGTTTCTAGTGAATCACGTCTTCTCATTATGTCTCCAAAGTATGATAACCTCAGTTTCATCATTTTAGCTTCTAGTGATAGTTGTGGTTTAAATTGTTCTGACACCCAATTATTTGTCTTTTTCGCTGTCCATGGTATCCGCAAAGCTTTCCTCCAACACCACATTTCAAATGAGTGGATTTTTCTCTTACCCATTTTTTCACTGTCCAACTTTCACATCCATACATAGAGATCAGGAATACCATGGTCTGAATGATCCTGACTTTAGTGTTCAGTGATACATCTTTGCATTTGAGGACCTTTTCTAGTTCTCTCACAGCTGCCCTCCGCAGTCCTAGCCTTCTTCTGATTTCTTGACTATTGTCTCCATTTTGGTTAATGACTGTGCTGAGGAATCCTTGACAAATTCAATGTCCTCATTGTCAACTTTAAAGTTACATAAATCTTCTGTTGTCATTACTTTAGTCTTTTTGACGTTCAGCTGGAGTCCTGCTTTTGTGCTTTCCTCGTTAACTCATCAGCATTCGTTTCAAATCATTATTGGTTTCGGCTAGTAGTATGGTATCGTCTGCATATCTTAAATTATTGATATTTCTCCCTCCAGTTTTCACATCTCCTTCATCTTGGTCCAATCCCACTTTCTGTATGATAAATTCTGCGTATAGATTAAACAAATAAGGTGATAAAATATACCCGTCTCACAACCTTTCCGATGGGGAACCAATTGGTTTCTCCATATTCTGTCCTTACAGTAGCCTCTTGTCCAGAGTATTGGTTGTGCATCAGGACAATCAAATGCTGTGGCACCCCCATTACTTTTAAAGCATTCCATAGTTTTCCATGATCTACACAGTCGAAGGCTTTGCTGTAATCTTTGTTTGCGATATGATCTCTGGTGTCTCTTCCCTTTCTAGATCCAGCTTGGACATCTGGCATTTCTCGCTCCATATATGGTAAGAGCCTTTATTGTAGAATTTTGAGCATTACATGGGATATTAAGGCAATAGTCAAATAATTACTGCATTTCCTAGGATCCCCTTTCTTTGGAATTGGGGTGTATATGGAACACTTCCAGTCTGTGGGCCATTGTTTAGTTTTCCATATTTCTTGACAAATTTTAGTCAAACTTTGGACTGATTCAGTCTCAGTAGCTTGTAGCAACTCTATTGATATGCCATCTGTTCCTGATGATTTCTTTCTTCCAAGTATTTTAAGAGCAGCTTTCACCTCACATTCTAAAATTTCTGGTTCTTCATCATACGGTTCCTCCGTGAATGAATCTATCATCCTGGCATCTCTTTTATAGAGTTCTTCAGTGTATTGCTTCCATCTTCCTTTTATTTCATCTTGGTCAGTCAGTGTGTTCTCCTGTTGATTATTCAACAACCCTATTCTTGGTTTAAATTTCCCTTTCATTTCTCTAATCTTTTGGGATAGGGCTCTTGTTCTTCCCTTTTTGTTGTTTTCTTCTATTTCTATACAATAACTACAGGAGGGCCCCACTCATACGGCAGGTTAGGTTCCAGACCCCTGCCAAAAAGTGAAAACCGTCAAAAAGCGGATCAGCTGTAGCGCGCGAGGGTCTGGAACCTAACCCGCTGATCATGCAGGAGGAGGAGGAGATCAGCTGTAGCATGCTACAGCTGATCTTCTCCTCCTCCGGCACAATCAGCTGGAGTGCAGGAGTCTGATCGCCCTGAGGAGGAGAAGATCAGCTGTAGTGCACTACAGCTGATCTTCCCCTCCTCCGGCAAGATCAGATCGAGTGCAGGTGTCTGATCATGCCAGAAGAGGAGGAGATCAGCTGTAGTGCTCTACAGCTGATCTTCCCCTCCTCCAGCGAGATCAGCTGGAGAACAGGGAGCTCCAGCCCCCCTTCCAGCTGATCGCCCTGTTGGCACCATATTAGCGGAATGCCAAAAAGCAGGGCACCGAGACGCAGGCACCGAGAAGAGGGGCCCTACTGTATTGTAATAGTTCTCTTTATCCCTACATAGTAGTCGCTGTATTGTTGCATTTAGGGTTCTGACTGTGTTTCTGTCTCCTTTTGCTTTTGCTTTCCTTCTCTCTTTAAGCATTGTAAGAGTTTCTTCAGTCATCCATTGAGGTCTTTCTCTCTTTTTAACTAGAGGTATTGTCTTTTTGCATTCTTCCCTGATAATGTCTCTGACTTCACTCCATAGTTCTTCTGGTTCTCTGTCAACTAAGTTTAAAGCCTCAAACTGTTCCCTGTTTGATCTTTATATTCTTCTGGGGTGTTATTTAAACTGTATTTTGGCATTATGATTGTTTTGTTGTTCTTCTTTAGCTTTACTATGATTTTCGATATGACCAGTTCATGATCTGTACCGCAGTCTGCTCCTGGTCTTGTTTTCACAGAAAGTATGGAACTTCTCCATCTCCTGCAATCATGATTAGCATAGGTAAAACTGACCATGGGGGTGGAGGGGGGGGAGATGAGAGAGAAAGAGAAAGGGAGGGGAGAGGGGAGAGGGGAGCAGAAGGAGGGGGAAGGGGAAGGAGGGGATTGGAGGGGGAGGGGCAAAGGAAGGGGGAGGGGGCAGGTTTGATCATATGCATGCTTATTGAGTTCAGTGGTATTTACTCCCATGCAATCATGCTTAAGATAGGTAAAACTGACCATGGGAAGGGGGGGAAGGGGGGGAAGGGGGAGGAGATTGGGTGGATGGGCACTGGGCAGAGGGGAAGCCCCTTTCCTTTCCAAAAGGAAAACATTGTGAACAGTATCATTGCTTTTAGCGTTTCCCCCACCTTTTTATTCTACAGCAGGCACATGAAGCCTCCCACCCAAATTTAAACCAAAGCTGTCCCTGGCCACATTCACACCAGACTGTTATTTCATTTTAGGCAGTCATGGCTTCTCCCAAAGAATCCTGGGAATTGTAGTTAGTGAAGGGTGCTGAGAGTTGCTAGGAGATGCCCTGTTCCCCTCACAGAGCTTCCATCAGAGTGGCTGACTGTTAAACCAGTCCAGCCACTGGAGTTCTGTCAGTGGAATAGGAGTCTTCTCTCAGCACCCTTCACAAACTACAGTTCCCAGGATTTTTGGGGGGGAAGCTATGACTGTCTCAAGTGAAATTAAAGTCTGGTGTGGGTGTGGTCCCCTGATTAGGCAAGCCCAGCAGCTGTGAGTCCAGCTTTTAGAATACTGACAGTTGGTTCTCACTGACCATGCCTGACATTATAATTGAGTTCAAGCCAAAAATTCTTAATTAAAAACCAGCCAGGCATTTTAAAAACTTTTAAACTGCAGAAGATGATGGTGAGAGTATGGGGCAAGGTCAGTATCAGGATTACAGGTGCTCTGCAAACATGGCTGATTTTTAATGAATTTCAACAGATTATGAGAACTCTGACAGAAGAAAGTCCAAAAGGGATCTGGTTTTCCCCCCTCTCTTTTTAGACTTTAAACTCTGGGTTCTCTCTGACTGTCTTGTGTATCACCATGAAAATTGAGAGGGTTGTTAAGCAAGCGTTTCTGAATTCAGGACCATAAGTTTCTTAAGGTTTTGTTTCGAAAGGAGCTTATGGGAAGCATCAGAATGGCATGGGGGGTATTTTCAATTTAACATTGTGGAATGTGAAAAATCCATGCTGGCTATAGTATACAGCCACTCTTGTGGCTGTGTAATATATTTATTTGGAACATTTGGTTCTATATGCTGAGGGGCTCATGGTACTAAAAGAGTAAAGTAGGCCTAGATGCTTGTTGATTATGACTCACATTCCTACTGCAATCTGAAATGGCTGCCCTGTCTTTTATAATCAGCTTGCCACTTCAGTTTCCCCACATTAGCAGGCCTGTATCAATTAACAGTCCTTTGCTTCTTGCGTCCTCTACACACCCATTCTGCCTTTGGATGTTCTTACACTTCCCTCTTTCCTGTGCCAAGCTTGTTTTTCTGATAAACATAGGTGCAGAACTAATTTGGGGGTCCTCTCTCCTGAGCTGTTTCCTGGGCAGCAGTTATACTGCTACAGTCAAGTAGGAGATGGCTGAAGTATATTGTCCCCTGAGGAATTAAGAGCTCCTGTTGTAAGTTCTTGTGTATATCTGAGCTGGGACCAGACATGTTGGGAAGTGCTTTATGGGCACATTTTACAGGGCTGTTGTGAGCCTTGCAGATGTTCAGCAGATGTTACTGGGATGGTGCTTCATGTCTAAGCAGTTGGCAGACATGGAACAAAATCAAAACCAGCCCCTCTGCCAATAGAGTAAGGCCTTCGGCAGCATCAGTTGGAAAAAAATATATATTCTGTATATAGACACTCGAACAGATTCCCCACTGCTATGGCTATGAGAAACTACTGTGGAGGTGAAAGAATTGTCAGCCAGATATATGGGCAAGTGACAGAGAGCTTTTCTTTTCAAATAAAGCAAGCAGCAATAGTTCAATTCCCACTAAGATGGCTTGGAGAATAGTATGGTACCTGACTGAGGTTGATTAAGGCAGGTGTGAAGATACTCCTGTTTGAAAGTGCCGGTTAAAACACACCACCATGACAGCTACCATGACATCAGAACTTCATGGATAAGGCCAACATACAAATTAACAATAGGTGTGGTTGTGGTGGATTTTGGACAGCTGTTTCTCCAGTCAAACTCTTCCAGGGCTCCTTCCAGCAGATTGTGCTTTGCTTTCAGCTTCATTTGGCATACTATATCAAACATGTGTGTCCTGGTGCTGACCTGTGCTCCAACTCTAAAGGAGTTTGAAACTACTGTATAATGTTAATGGCCTACACACTGAAGGACTCCTGGGAATTGTAGCTCTAAGTCAAAACAGGAGCTTTATTTCGCAAAATTCTGTTTGCTCTCCCCAAAGCTCACTTTCAAAGGTATTTAAATTTGTAGAGTTATTGTGCCTTTGAGGGTCACTTTTGTAAACAAAAGTTTTTATCTTCCCCATGACAACTAAACAAAACACAAAAAAAGTCCTTAGTAGCCCACAATAGTGGGAAAGTGTCTGAATGTAAAAAAAAAGTGTGAAGGTTCTGAAATGCAAATGAAGAATTAAAACCCAACATTTTTCTACTCTTAATTTTAAGCTACTTTCCTTAGATATCTGTGCACACGCACGCATGCATATTTTTTCCTGAAACAGTTGGGACATCAGTTTTGATTTTGCCCCTCCTATCGTCCCCATTTCTAAAACAGCAGGAAATACTGTATGCTGCAGATATTCTTTGGCCACTGATTGTGTGTGATTTTGGCTGGGATTGGTGTCGGGGGAGAAGAAAGAAGCTGGAAGCTTGCTGCATCACAAAGACAGCAAGAAAATACTGATGAAATACAAAGCCTCTCATTCTCAGCTCTGTGTCCTCAATATGCACAGCTGTATGTTTTGGCACATCTGCACCTCCTGAGAAAAACAAGCAGCATCCCCCGCACCCTTCTCTAGGGATGCACACTGTGCTTCAAGCTACTCTGGGGGCTTAACTGTTTCTTGTATGGAGTCATTCTTCGGGGGTGCATTCATTGAGCCTCTTACTACCTGGCCTGACACACTTAAAATGTTCCCACCAATAACAGATACTTTTGTTCTATGTAATACAGCAATTTCTTCAGGGGCACATGATTCAATTAAGATGATGCTGAAACCAGGATCTGTTCCAAAATCCTCTTCCCATGGACATCGAACCCATGCAATCTGCAAGGAACGAATGGCTCTCTTTTTCCTTCCCTACATGGCTGGTAATAGATCAACTGCCAGTTCAGGGAAAACCAATCCCAGCTTGTCCTTGGTACGAAGGAGTGGCTGGTTGCGGACAACAATACGAACCATGTCCAATTCCTCACTCAAAGAAAGAATTGATTGCTGGAGAGAAAACAAAGGTCTTCAACTGAAAACTAATGTTTTAAGACAGACTAATAAAGGTGGTGTCAAATATCCCTTTCCTAGTGGCAATACTGCAATCCCCCCTTTTTTCTTTTTACCTCTTCAACATATGTATGTACCCCTGAAACTCTTTGCTTTCTTCTCTGACTTCTGTTCTTTCTCTACTTTTTCAGTTATCAGTGGCCTTAAGCGCCTGGTCAGTCTTTGATAACAACTTATAGCACTATCCTATTATGTTAGTGGGAACCAAGTCCCACTGTGTTCAACGGAACTTACAGTGCAAGACAGAATGCATAGGATTGCAGCCTTAAGATATTTCCATATTCAGAAGCCGCATTAAATGTAGGTGTACAATTTATACATTTATCTATGTATACAAGGCATTGTATATGCATTGGCTGATTCCCACAGTTGAGCATTTAGTTTATTTGTTTTGAGTCTTTAGTTCACCCAATTATGCATGCTGTTGTACTGTGAACAAGATCCTGATAGTGTCGCAGTAGATGCGGTAAGAAATAGACTATGCGTTTTTGTGATAGAACTCACCAGTACAGAGTACTGGCACCTCTTTTTTTTTTTTTTTTGCTGCCCATGGTAACCGTTTTATGCTGGCACTCATAACATGTTTATCAAGGTATGAGTACCGGTACATTGTTATTATTATTATTATTACCAAAACAAACACTTGAAATAGGCATGCAGAAAATACTACAGAATGCTAACAGTCAACAAGATATACCAGGTAGACAAGTTAAACCATTCTACATTACTAGCTCAATGTTTTAGAAAACTGCACAGAAGTATATGAAGTTACCATGCAGTTAAAGGTTCACACAATTGTACATATGCACAATGTGTGTGCTATACATATAAACAAAGGAAAGGGGATCTTCTCTGGGCTGGTGCCCAGGTTATGGAATGTCTTTTCCTCTGAGGTAAGGGTGGCAACTGCTGCCTATTCTTTTCAGTGCCAATTTCAAATGTACCAGTTTTCCCAGGCGTTTATGTAGTGTAAATTTTGACAGAACTTAGCTGCATTTTTAAGATCATTTTAGTATTAATTTTATAATTGCTATATTAACTGATATATTTTTATCTTTTCCTGTTTTCTTGCATTAATATTTTGTGTTTTGCAACTCATCCTGGGATCAGCAACATTGAAGGGTGGGGCAGAATATTTTGAAATAAATAAAACGAATTGATGTATTTAGGTTTTCCCATGCATGTGTACCTTAAGTATGAACATATATACACTAATTCTTCTGATTCCTTGTACACATGGACACATGTCATAAATAAATTTGCAGCATAACAGCTGCATAATGACCTTATTGCAATGTAGGTAATGGAATTTGAATTCTGAGAACCATAGGACTGTGAGCCTCCTTGCTGATAACAGTGTATGTGGATTTTCATGCAAGAACCTGTACATTCAGATAATTGAGCAGTCTTGAAGTTTTGCCACAAAAAGGATAAAAAACACTTTGCTTATAAACCTTTTATCATATGAGGATTTCAAAGAGCAGTGATACTGCGTAGAAAGAAGATGAGAGGGTCCTGTGGCACTTTAATGATGAATGGATTGCACCATGAGTTCTTTGGGGAAATGAAAAAAGGGAAGGATTTATTCCTCTGGTGATTTAACATTATAAATTTATATCCACCTTTCTGTCCAGGGTTAGTTTACATAAAGCAGATTATATTTCATAATAATTTGTTTTCTTTTGTTTTCATGGCAACTCAAACAGCCAAATTTCCACAAAAAGGGGGGAACTCTGTAGGCAGCACTGCATTTTGTTACTTCCAATTTGTACAGTGAAATCTATAAACACAGTCCATAGGATTGCCATGAGGGTTATGAGGTAAAAATTGCATATGTCATAGTCATTCACAAGGGCTGCATGGACTGTCCATAAAATACAGCCACATCTGCATCATACATTTAAAGTACTATTGTACTACTTTCCAGTTCCCAGGATTATTTGGGGGTAGCTATGAGTTTGTGAAGGTTCCTAAGAGCTGTTAGGAGACCCATCTATTCCCTCGCACAGAGGTACAGTTCCCAGAGTTCCCCGGAAAAGAGGAACTGCTTGTTAAATCATTTTGGAAATTGTAGCTCTGTAGTATGACAGTGCTTTAAATGTAAGGTGTGAATGAGGCCCATATCACCCTTTCAAGGGCTTTAAAAAATTGTAACACCCCCTCCCTGCAAGTAGAGTTGCCAGGTCAGAAGCATCCCAAACCCTGAGATTTCAGGGGTGGGCCCTAGTGATGTCATGGGGGGGCTAATAATTTTATGGGGTGGCCATAGCACTTACTTCTGAGTAGATATGGTTTGGATTGTGCTGTTGATAAATCTTGACTAGGGATCCTCTTCAAAGATAGCCATATCCAAGCAGAGTTGGCAACCCCCTGCCTGGATTGCCCTGCCCACACATCAACACACATATGAAGCACATGAATCCCACCACAGAATCCTGGGAACAGTAGTTTGTTAAGGGCAGTGGGAATTATAACTGTGAGGGGTAAACTATACTTCCCAGGATTCTTTGGAGGAAGTCATGTGCTTTAAATGTGAGTCGGATGTGCTTTGAATGTATTATGTGGGTCTACTTCATAAACTTTGCCTGCATGTAAATAATTTTAATTATTTTTGTTTAATGGTAATGAGCTATAAAGTTTACTGGGTGACCATGGGCTACTCACCATCTCTCAGCCTAATCTGTCCTCAGGGTGTAAACAACAGAGGGGAACCGTGACCACCCCAAGGAAGAAGGGCACACTTAAAATGTAGAGGAAATAATAATATACAAACATAGTGTGAAATCAGATACTTATAGGGACAGGTATAAAGAAATATTTATATATGCATGACTGTCAAAGATGTTTATCTTTTACACAACCTGTAAAGGCATTTATAGTGCAATCATATGCATGTTTACTTGGAAGCAAGTCCCAATGGGGCTTACTCAAACAGGGAAGTGTGCACAGAATTGCAGTCTGAAATGATAAGGAACTTTACTCACCCAACTCAAAATTTAGAATCATGTCACTTTAAGCTGTTTTGCAACTGTTTTATATGTATTTTTATGGTTATTGAATTTTAGATTGATTTATTTCTTGTGAGCTGCCTTGGTTTCCAATTGGCAGCCCTACCTCACAGGGATGTTGGAAAGACTCAACGTACACACACACTGGAGATGTACATACACCCCATATAAATAATTTATTGTCAAAACCAGTTGGTCATTGCAGAACATTTTTAAAAATAATAATAATCAGTATTAGTTTCCTACATAGTAAAAGCAGTGACACCTAAGTAAGCCCTGCCTAATTGCTTTAAAAATAAGATTAGAGGGGGAGAGAAAGATTTACAACACAAACACAGTCCTTTGCTATGTTCACTCAAAAGATTTACAGCACAATCCTAACCATGTCTACTCAAAAGTAAATCCTATTGCGTTTACTCCTGGTATGTGGGATTAGCATTGCAGCTTTACTCCCAGAAAACCGAGAATAGAATTAAAGCTTCATATTAGAAAGATTTTCAAAACACCGCCCTCTTCAAAAGCCCAGAAAAATTTAAACTTGTTTGACTCCCCATAATTAGAAAAGCATAACATATTGTAATGGCATTTAGATCTCCTGCACACAAGAGAGAAACTTTTGCTACTGCTGAAAGCTATAAACTTACTCAGTTTATGAGATTTTCAGGCAAGCAGGAAAAAAAAGTTTTCTGAACTTGTAATGGGTTCTAGCTGTTGCCTGAAGGTCAGCAAATCCTTTGTCAATCACAACCCCGACTTCACTTACTGGCTACAAACCTGTAAGGATGCAGTTAGAGCAGCCAGCTACGAGCTCATTTAACAGAAGGTGCAGGGGAACGGCTGCTGACATTTTGGTATATATCTCTTGAACGAGACTACCAAGAAACTTTTTTTAAATGAAAGCTGAGAGTCCAGAGATTGAGGTGACACCCAGAGACCCAGAGAGAATCCCCCAAACCCAGAATCTCTGGCAAAAACCAGAGACCTGGCAATCCTACCTGCAAGTCACATTTTCCCCAGTTTTAGACCTAAGAAAACAGGGCTCAATTGAAATGGGTTGCAGATTTTTCAGACACTTTTGTTCCCTGAGATGATAATTTTCAGAGGAGACCACACTGTGTTCACAGCACAAATATAGGATCACACTTCACCACATCCCCCCAAGCAGGGCTCTCCTCATCTGTACTTGACTGGCAGAAGATGGCGTTTCAGCACGAGCTCTTCTCAGTCCTATCACCTATTGCCACAGCCCGCCTTGGCCTTTGATACCATTAACCAAAAATTAAGATTTGGTGGCCCTTAGTGACACTGCCTAACTGATGAAATTTGTGTACAAAATTGTAGCAAACCAGTTTCCTATCAGAGTTGCATCCAAACTGAAGATACATTCACTAATAGGGGAAAAAAACCCTTGCAGTTTAAGAACGTACCTATAGCCAACAGATATTTCTATCAAACTTTAAAAAGCAGGGAAATTGGGCAGCTATAGTGAATGTACCAGGAGAGCAGGAGACCTAACCTCCTTTCTAAGATATTGTACTGCCCTACAAACATATAAAAATGCAATTATGAGAACTCTCCCAGAAAAAAGTCCGAAAGGGTTCTGGTTTTTCTCTCTCTCTCTTTACACTTTGAACCCTTGATTCTCTATATGTTTTGTGTAAATTTTCAAAACTTTAGAGGATTGTTAAGCAAGTCTGTGTTCAGTACTATACGTTTTGTAAGGTTTTGTTTTGAAATGAGCTTATGGGAAGCATCAGAATGGCATGGGGGTATTTTCAATTTAACATTGCAGAATGTGAAAAAAATCCATGCTGGCTATAGTATACAGCTACTCTTGTGGCTGTGTAATAAACAAGATGATTGTGGGGTGTGTGTGTCCAGATCTATTCTTGCACTTTGGTCCAGTGATGACCTGAATTATACTTCCTCCTTTTTAAGCTAGCCTTTGAATGGTAGTGCTTAAAAACAAGGGGTGGGGGACCTTTTTTAGCCTAAGGGCCACATTCCCTTCTGGACAATATTTTGAAGGCCACATGCCAGGGGTGGGCAGGACCAGAGGCAAAATTGCATCTGGGTGGCATAGCATTTGGAACTGCAAATATTTGAAGAGGTTAATCAGATGGGGAAAAAGGAGCACTCAGCCCACTGTCTGCATATGCTAGGCTTTATGTTCAACCAGTCCACAGTAGTTCACACCAGACTATTTTTCTTGGTCAAAATCTGGGACATCAGAAGTCCCATTGTTTTCTTCACACCTATTTGGTTTTCTGGTTGCTTTCAAAATACTGTATGCTCATTTTATACAGTATTGTAAATCCGGTACAACTCAGTCAGTTATCCTCAAAGATCTCAAATGGAAGAGAGAGTCCGGACCCCTAAGTTTTCAACATGTTGCAGCTTCTGATTTGTACTTTAGTCTTGTAAACAAACCAGGTAACAAGGAAACAGAATTGTTGATCACAGAACAGTGATAGTATAAACAAACCCTTAAACTACAAAACGTCCCTTAAATTGAAACAGAAAGGTTGGCGTTGAATCTCCTAATTATTAGCTAAGCAAAAGGAATGAAAGATTCTGTATTCAAGCTCTGTACAGCATACCGGTTAACAAGAGGAGAGCTCCTACTCTGGATAAGAATAGTGTGATCAGTGTTGCTGCACTGTCAGTCGGGTATTCCTCTCATAAGCAAAAAATACTTAGGTTTTGTTCAGGACTGTAGTATCAGAGGGCAATGGAAAAATTCAGAACTGTAGTCTCCTTGCACCTCACCATCTTCTCACAGTAGCATCTTGTGCTACATGATATCAAGAAGTTGCCTAGGAGCAGCACACAACTGCAACTCTCTTTTGTGCAAAGTACCAGCCTTGGCATATTCTTCCACTCACCATCTTGCTTGAACCTTGATGGCCAAACTGGTAACTAACAATATACTGCCAAAGTTAGTGCATCTGAATCAGACAGAATGGTCTTCTCTCAACGGATGTGTATCTTTAGGAGTTTCCAGCTTTGCCATTCTCTTCCCCCAGCTCAGAACTGTATGGTTTAAAATGGCAGAGAGATGATGTGATTGGCATGTTGTACTCTTAAAATATAGGCTCTAGCAGACAAAGAAAAAGGGATTTGAACTTAATCTCTTTCCCCAAAGCTCTTGCTTCCAGGAAACTTGAATTTTTTACCAGTTGGACTTTGTAAAGAAGCTCTTCTGGTTGAAAGAAATTTGTGCTGGAAGTTTGGGATGTGGATTTCCCACTCCTGATCCAATTTCAACCCCCTGGACTTTTATGTTAAAAATTATTCGGGCTGAATGAGAAAAGCTTCTGTCAAATATGAACACCATCCATGTTCCTTGAATAAATTTAGCAGGCTCCATTTTCCATTTCAGTGGGAGCAAAAGATGCTAGCTGCTTCTGTTTTTTGTTTTCTCTGTTTGCATGTTAAGTTTTGTGATAATTATGAAGGGTTACACAGAATTACATACATGGCTAGTTTACTGAAAAGACATTTGTTCAGTCAACCATATTTGGACATTCTTCAAATCTTCCGACAGACACATATGTGGAAATCAAATCACTGGCTGCCCCAAGCCCTAGGAAGAGCCTGTTGCTTGAGACACAGTAAATGTATGCCTTGTTAATAAGCCAGATCCAATGCTATTATTAAAAAACTTATGTACTTCATTCCACCACACTTCAAAAGCTTTACTTCAGGTATAGAAGGAAGAGATGAAGCGTCCCTCCTCTTGGGAGGGAGGAGGGTACAATTGGTAGCAAGCCTATGCACAGGGCTTTTCTTGCTACCAAAAGAACAATGTTTTATTTCATCAGGCTGTGTGTGCAATTCTACTGCTGTTTTTAGGTTATTTTACTATTGATAGTTGCATTAAGAGTATATTGTTTTTAATGTTTTAAACTTATACTATATTTTGTTGCTTTTGTCATAAGCGAAAGAGCAGATATAGAGCTTTTAAATAAATAAGCAAGCATATTGGTATTGCTTCCCAGTATCTCTGCCGTGGCTTCGGGAGAGAAGAGCATCAGCTTTGGTTGAGAGCAGCAGCTCCTTTATGCAGCGTTCCAGGTCTGGATAGCTGTGCCTTTTTTGTCATGTGCAGTGATACTGCTAAAGGATCTATAGGACTGTATTGTAAGATGATCAAGTCAAATTCTGGCAATTTACACTCCTATCTAGATGGTTGTTGCACTGCCTTGCCCATGAACTTAAAGAAAGTGGTCTAACTGCTTCTGGAAGCAAAGCAGAGCAGAACAAGTACTTAAGATATCCAACTCTCTGCCCTACATGGCTGTGTACGAACTATCCACTTAGGAATAAAATGAGATCACTCACCAATCAGAAGTCTCGGGATCTGGCTAGAAAGTATCCTAGTTTTAGGGAGGTTATTAGCTGCTGGTTGTAGAAAGGGCTTCCTGCTTCCACTCCCTCCCTCCCAATGGAATATGAATTAGAAGACCTTAACCCTTGAAACCAAGATTTTTCCCTCTCCTTTGCTCCTTATTCTATCCCTTAAAAAAGACTCATTTTAGTTGTATTCTCTGTAAGGCAAACTGACATCCCATTCAGTTAATATTCCTACCTTTAGGCCAAGAAACATCATCCATCCCCAAGTTCAGCCACTGAAGAACCTTTTTCAATGCTGGTTGTAACTAGAGTTGCTCAGTCTAGACCTTGAGAGGGTTTCTGTACCTATTAACAGTTGCATAGCATGATAAATTGCACCAGGTGGTTTCTTCCATAATTGGAGCTCTGGTTAAAAAAGCTGCATCTGGCAAAATTCAAGTCTCCATGTTCATTATTTGTTTATAAATGCACATAGCACCACCAGTATGCATGCTGCTTTAGAAGAGTAGAAATTCCTACTCTAAGGAGGTTAAAATCTAAAATTTGACAGCAGCAGGGGTATATAGGGGAATAACATGTGATTTGTTTTGAGTTACACATGCTTAGGCTTAGTAACAGGGTGAGTTACAAGCAGGGCATGGAAACTAGGTGGGTTTGAATGAAGTAATAAAGATTGCATGCAGAATTCATAATCCTTAAAAGGTGCAAGAACACTCTCAGGTCTGCTACTGGCAACCCTAGTTAATGACTGCAATCAATCAATCATCAATCAATCTATCTATCTATCTATCAAGAAAGGGGAGAGTGTTTTTAATGCCTATCTTCTTTGTGAGCCACTTAAGAGCCTAGTTAGAACTCATGCACCTTGACACATGCTTGTGAGAAATCTACCTTCGCTCAACAGGGAGTAGCAGTGAAGGGCAGGGGGGATGGGGAAAGAAGAGAAGGCAACTCTTTTGGAATTTCTCACAATCCAGCAGTTTAAAAAAGTGGAATTGGCAACACTCTTTGGACTTATCATTTAGGAATCGATTCCCAGATTTTCCAAGTCAGGGAAACAGAGTATGTGGTTTCTCACTCATTGCACCACAGCAGAAGCAGCACTAAACCACTTAGTCTAGAAGGAGACTAGCGCTTGGGTCAAATTCAAATGAAGCCTCAATTTGATACAGAACTGTAGAGCCTTTTCCATTAAGTTTTGGAAGTTCCCTCTGAAATGCCATTACATGCTTAAACACAGAATCACCTGCATGTGCCCTCTATGTTATGAAAGCTTCACCTAAGAACATGGGAACCCTGCTGGATTAGACCAAAGGCCCATCTAGTCCAAAGATCCTGTTCTCACAATGGGTATCCAGATGCCAATGGGATGCTTGCAAGCAGGACCCGAGGGCAAGAGCACTCTTTTGTGATTCCCAGCATCAGGTTTTCAAAGACATACTGCCTCTGACAACGGGTGCAAAACATAGCTACTCATGGCTATGCTGTTTGCCTTGCTAAGTGGCTCATGCTCAGATTGTCTTCCAAAACATGCCAACTCAAGGATATTAAGCATTAATGTGTTAACAAACAAATGGCTGTTTTTATTGTTGCTATGCTTTGGCTGCATCCATTGCCATTATATAATGGAATGTGCCCAAAGCAAATCCTCGTGTTTAATCTCTATACTGGAAAAAAGTCACTTGGGATACAACAGCTTGCTCCCTGCTACAATACAGCAGCAGCATTTCATACACTTCTCTAAGCTACTGTACACCATTTTATAGATACAGGTAAGGGCCCTGAAGTCATACTTTCAGAAGCTGAAGCACTCCTATACAGATTTACTTGGGCGTATGTCTGTTGAACTCCATGGGCTTTCCTTCCAAGATGACATGTATATGATTGCACTGTGAAACTTGATTGCAAGCAGGAGATAAACTAGATGCAACAGCAACAGGCCTCATTCTAAAATTGTAAGCTCAACATATGCTCTATATGGGGTTGCCTTTAAGGCTGGTCCGGAAGGTGCAGCTAGCACAGAATGCACAGCTAGACTGCTCACTGGCACAACCTACTGTCACCAGGTAACACCTTTGTTGATAGATCTAAACTGGCTGGCAATATACAACTGGGACACATTTAAGGTTTTGGTGCTAGTATATAAAGCCCTTAACAACTTGGGATCAGGATACTCAAGAGATCACCTGATTCCCTATACCCTGGGTTAGGCACTGCAGTCGTCAGGGGAGGCTCTTTTGATGGTGTTGCATACCCTGGAGGTCTGCTCTGTAGCAGCATTGAACAAGACCTTTACTCTGTTAGCATCTGCGCTATGGGATTCGCTTCCAGTTACCATTGGATAGGTACCAACCTTATGTGAATGCCAATACCTATTGGAGATGTTTTTATTCAGATACACCAACTATGGTGAACTTTTGGCCCTCCAGATGTTGCTGAACTGCCATCATCCCCGGCCATTGGCCATGCATGCACGCATGCTTGCTGATGGGAATTTTAGCTTATTTGGGGGGACCAAAGGTTGCCCACTCCTGAGATAGGCCCCCGGGGGGGGGGGAGCCCAGCCATGCTTACTGTCCATTTCATGAAACAGCAGAATATTTTAAATGTTCTTATAACTTGTAGAACATCTGTTGTACATGGCTTTTAATTTTTGCAAATATGAAGCAATTAATATATTTTAAAAATAAAATAAATAAAAGCACACACACACACACTCCTTTTCTTGCTACTTATTCCCACCGCAGTTCTCCCAGAGGTCCTTTTCCTAGCCAGGTATTAGTCTGCCTGAGAGAAAAAATTGTATTAGGGGACAGACTGTAAGGTGGTAAACTAAGGGGAGGGGAGAACTCAGCACGCCTCACCCATGTTTCACTGTTTTTAGTTGGGAACCCACTTCCACACACTTTATGGAACTGGTGCAGACATAGAGTTAAAAAGATACAGGTCTGCTATCATATCTAGTTTGGTCCCTCGGATTCCCACTTCTCCCATGCACCTTTAAATCTTCCTGTGGATCAGGAGATAATGGAAGTGTGACTCCTTCCACCAGTTGACTTTCTGGTCCTGTCATTCACTTTCCTCCCTCATCTGCCATGGAAAGCAGGTCTCTAGCTGTACCACTTGGGAACAGCCATGGCTGCTTTGTTTCCTACTGTATCAAGAAACCTAGAAAGGTATATAAAAGCCCGTAACCCTAACTGCAGCCCATATTCCTGTTTGGCCACATTCCCTATTCCAGCTCAGTGCATTGCATCCAGCAAGCTTCAGCTCAACACCATCACCACCCTAACAATTTGGAATATCAAATTTTATCAAAGTTGACAAAAAGTGACTCAGAATAAAAACTCTCTAGGACAGATCTATTAATATCAAAATTTGATTGATTTTACAT
Source organism: Rhineura floridana (assembly GCF_030035675.1). Classification (NCBI taxonomy): domain Eukaryota; kingdom Metazoa; phylum Chordata; class Lepidosauria; order Squamata; family Rhineuridae; genus Rhineura; species Rhineura floridana. Next base: position 84,408,345 of record NC_084486.1, read on the forward strand.
TATAATGCTTAAAACGCTTATTTCCTCTTTAAAAAAAAGATTAGCATGACCATGTGCTCATAAAAGGCTTGTGTGTGTGTATGTGTGTGTGTGTGGGGAGATCTAGATATTCCCTTGCTAATGAAAACAGACTATCTGCAAGTCTCTTAAGCTGGAGAGATACTAATGGGATGAACTTCAGGGGATTAGGAATCATGACCAAAGTAAACTAAACCACAGATTGCTAGAAACTGAACAGTTGCTTCTTTAAACTTTTCCAGATGTACCAGATTGATGAGAATATAGAAACAAACACCTACAAATCCATGATATCACCATCTTGAGATGAGGCTGTAGTTGCAGTTTGCTTCACAAGTGGGCAGAGCACACCTAATTGGCGTATTAAGGGTAAAAACATAATGCAAAAATAAACCCACAATTTAGCCACGTTATCTGTAGGGCAATTCAAACCATTAAAAGTCAACGTGCATACACAAAAACTAAATAAAATGGGGTGCAGCGCATAAAATAAGTTTGCCTGCTTCTACAGATGAGCATCACATGGCATCTGCATTGCTGGGCAGCACAGATCATGCAAGGGTGAGTGGTTCAGACAGGTTGGCTGGCTGGCTCTGGCATTGCTGTGGCTGCACATTTTTTAAATTTCACTGCCTTTATTTTCCTGTTATTTTATGCTGGATATGGAAGCTAGAGAACAGAGGCTCAGGTGTTAATGCATAGGATCTGGCTGAAGAGCCAAGATTACAGGGGAAATGGACCTGCATGAATGAGAAAAATTGGGGATTTTCTTTCTTGTGTGGAGGAAGGAGAAGTTCATTGGGGGGATATGTGGGAATGCATTTTTAGAAGGGGAATTAGGTTGGAGGGATATGGATGATCAGTGTTTGATGTTCAGAGTACAGACCCCACCCCTGCCTTGTACTATTTGTAGCTATGGGTAAATCGCTTGTCTCTCGGCCTCACTCCTTTGCCTATAAAAACAGATGCTTGCAGAAGCAAATGTGAGGGTTAAAGGGGTGGTTTGGTGACTGGAGTTCAAAGAAGTGTAGATTTAAATTTCAGTTTAAAAAATGAACCAACAGTGCCATCCTATGCAATTTTACTCAGAGGTAAGTTCTACCACGTTCAGTCACCGTATGCAAAAGATTGTACCCTACATATGGTACAACAGGGCTATACATCATCATTAATGGTTTAAAAACTGCATCTCTGGTATACCCATGTACTCTTGAGAATAATGCTAATGAACGCACTAGAAAACAGTGTTTTGAATGAAAGCAGAGATTGTCCAGGAAGCCACTGAGTTGTATATTTTACACTTCATTGCTTGCCAGATTAACAGGTATGAAGAGCTACATCTTTCTTAATCTAAGAGTTTTTAACCAAAGCCTAGCAGATGAGGAGTAAAAGCCATCTATCACTGGCTGTGCATCTTATTTCTAAATACAGCATCCATAAATCACATGTGCTTTTTATTCTGCAGTACTGCATTGTTTCATTATATCCAAACTATATTCCTGATTTACTCCAGAAGGTACAGAATATCACCCAGCATATTTGACTAACCTTCTTCAACATTTACCCAGTAGTTGCATTTCTAATTAAGATAATTCCAAAGGGAACACATAAAGCAGAGCATGAGCTATTTTTAAACGCTGTTAGTTTTCTGTTTGAATATAGTTTTCCTGTTCCCAGATGCGGTGTTGGCCAAAATGGTGCCCACGGAGGCAAAGCAGAACAAGAAATGTGCACTAAGTGATCACATTTATTTGAATATTTTTGTGTGTGTTCTAAAATTGGTTACAGAATAAATACCTGCACCTTATAACAGGAAGTCCACTTTTTTTTAATACAAAGTGCTTGTTAGAGGAAGTTGCATCAACCAAACACAGGAAGGAATGTATGCATCTTGACACACATTTCCCTCCTGGAAACTAAAACAGATTTTTTAATTTTTTTTTAAGTTTCTTCTCCCTTTTTTTGTGCATTTCATTTCCTGCCATTGTGTATTTACAAATCTCTGAAAGAAAGAAAAATGCCAATATGCACGATACGTGGTCTTTTAACACAAAAAAAATCAGCCTTAAAAAAAGTCTACAAGTGTCATTTCTTAATAAATCAATGATAGAAATTTTCTCCTCTTAAAAAAATGGGAGGGGAAAAATAATTTTAAAAGCAAAACCAAAAGAGCCCAGAGACTTTGAAATAGAAAAGGATCATCTGTCCCTTTAAAAGTTTTCCAAACTGGAAAGTAGCAACGTCACATGATCCAGAAGTAGATACTTGATTGATATCCTTGTTAATTTTTTTCCACCACAACTTCCCCCCGCCCATCCTGATACAAAGGAAGATTTTTTAAAAATTAAATTAAAAACAGAGATGACAGCAATGCCCTTCTCTCAGACTCTGGCAAGTGGTAGGGAATAATGGAAATGGGTTTGATTTAAAAATGACAACAACAAAAGCTAGATTTTTAAAAAAACTTCCAAAAATCAATTAAGATTCCATCCAAACCAGATGGTTAACTGGTGACATAGTGTTTGGTGGAAGGCTGACCATAAACTCTATAGAAATCCTGGCGTCCATGTTGCTGAGATGCATCAATCCATTCTCTCACTGCCAATCCCGGGAGCGACTGAGGTACAGATGGAGCAGGTGGGAGTGGGTGGGAATATTCCTGCGAAGACACTGTCCATGGAAAGTGGCCTGACCGAGGGTATGGTTGATGCCCACTGTGATTGGATACCGAGGAACAGTAACAGTTGTCCACTGAGCAGACAAGGATTTTGCGCCCACCATACTGAGACAGCACAGATTGCTGAGATGATGTGCTGTTGGGGTAGTGAGAAGGGTTGAACATAGAGCCAGAATGAACTGGTTGAGGGCCACTAGGGAGTCCTACTATGTGCTGGGTGGAGCTACAAGGCACCATGGGTTGTGCAGACTGGCCTTCCCCAGCCGAAGCCCCCTGGCTCACATACTGGCTGGCAACAGGTCCCGAGGATGACTCCAAGAAGCTGGCTTCTGGGAAAGCTGTGGAGTGCTTGCGTTTCTCAGCTCCTGAGTTACTAACGCTGCAAGGGTACATAGGGATGCTCTGCAGGAATGGCACCGGGGTGCTGAAGGGACCTGAAGGAAACAGAGAAGACAAATGCTGTCACCTTTATCAAGAAGGCAGTTCTGACTTTTCAATTTAGTGATCCAACAAGAATCAATCCCCTCCAGAGATCCAATTGCTGAGTTTTCAGTGCAGGAATGTAAGTCTTGGCAAGTAATACCAAAGTTAAAATCTGATCTCACAACTAGGTATCTCAAAGCAAAACACAAGCTGGGGAAAGAGTCTCCAATTATTTAGGGACTGTTTCTCTAATTTTTCCATGATATTGTAAACCGCTCAGAGAGCTTCAACTATGGGGCAGTATACAAATGTAATAAATAAATAATAAATGTAAATAAATCCAACATTGAAGTAAGGTAAGGGTTTCACTTTAGGATAAATTAGCCAAGTACTAAACATGAGAGAATGATTCATTATAGGCCTATGGAACCTGCAAATCTGTGGCCACATAATGTCCTCCAGAATTTGGCACAGAATACCTGCAGAATGCCAAACACTACACAAAAAGGCAGTGCCTAAGGTCCTTCCTCTTTTAGAACTCAGAGCTGGCTGCCAGCCTCAGGTTCTAACAAACAAATGAACAGAAAACACAAGTTTCACAAAATGGCATATCCCTAGTACGCTGCCAAGAATCTGAAGATGGTGCTAGCATACATTGTTTCTCATATTTGCAAAACTGAGTTGGAGGTGTTTTCAGTGCAGAACCTGGATTTTGGGGGCCCAGACCAGGGGCTCAAAGGTTAAGCTACATAGCCAGAACCCTTTAACAGACAGTTTTTCCAGCTTCCCCACTCCTGGCCTATCCCCAGCATTTCAGCCACAGAAGTATAAGGTGAACCTCTGGATGCACTGCGTGCCTTGTACCAGCCAAGCATTATCTCACCCTGCTTGCTAGGCAGGTCCTGACTTGGGATGCTCTGTATTATCAGCCTAGTCATTTGGCAGAGTCCAGGGGCTAAGAGACTGAGGAAGATAAGGGGGTGTGGAGAACTACAACACCTGGAGAAAACAAAGCTGAGCTGGATTTTCTCCAGTAGGTGAAGGAAGCCTAATGCACAACTAATTTTTTTTTGTTTAACTCCATACCTAGCTGCAAATCCAGACCAGGATTTTACAGTATTCTGGTGGTAACATCAGCCAGGCAAACTACATGAGTGGAGTCACTAGAGACCCAAGAACCCTACCATCTCTTCTCCCAGTCTCACCTTTGTGCCTGCTGACATGATGCTCCCTCTGCCTAGAAGATCTTGCCCTCCTTGAGCCATCATAGCCAGCTTTCCCAACCCAGTGCCCTCTAGATGTTCCGGATTACAACTGATGTGTTGGCTAGGGCTGATGGAGTTGCACTCTAAAACATCTGGAGAGCACTGGGTTGGGGAAGGCTACATGAAGCCATTGTGACTTCCTGTTCCAAAACAGCCTTTCCTTTTTCTGGTACTACCTGCAACCATTAACATTACCTCCACCCTATTCTTGTTGTTCTGCAATCAAGCCCTGCCCCTCCCCTTGCAGCCTTATGCTTCCCCTGCACCTTCTCACCCTTTGACAAAACTAGTTGCAGACCACAAGGTATATGAGATGAGAAGGATCTATGCTTGTATTTAGCAGCTTCTTACAACGTTCTCGATAATCACCTTGGAATAGTGAACCATTTCAGCATTGCTTATTCTCTTTGCAGACTCTGCATCAAAAAATTGTGCTCTGAGTCCAGGTAATCCTAGTTTTACAACTGAAAATATATTAGGTCAGTTAAGTAAGTCATTGAATCAGGGAGCTGATTCCAATTCCCTGCAAACCCTAGACTTAAACCATCTTTGACAGATTTTCAGCCAGCTTCTTCTTCAAAATCCCTAGGGAAGGATGCTCCACCACTGTCACAAGCAGCTTGTTTTACTGCCAAATTGCTTTTACAATTAAGATGTTTTTTCCTTCATTATTTATCCTCGAGTTCAAAGGTTTCATTTCATAGGCTCACAGTGCAATCCTATACATGTCTACTCAATGGGACCTACTTCCAGGAAAGCGTGTATAGTCAAAGGTAGGAAACCTTTTTCAACTCAAGAGCTGCATTCCCTCTTAGGCACTCTTCTGGGGGCTGCATGACAGTGGTGGGCAGGGCTAGAGGCATACGTGGGCAGAGCAAATGGATGAGACTGTACAGTAGAACTCAGAGCTTTCTATACAAATAAATACTTCACACACACGCATCCCTACCTCACCCATCCAAGCAAGCAAGAAGCATCACTCCACTTCAAGGGCACACTCTAGCTAGGCAGAAGGACCACATTCAGCCCCCAGCCTGAGGTTCTCCCCTCTTGGTAAACAGGATTAATGATCCTGGTATACAGTCACTTACCATCTTCTTTACAACAGCCAGTATTTCAGATATCTGAAAAGTTATTATAACCAGTCTTCTTTGTGCCAAGCTCAGCTCCTTTTTCTTTTCTTTGAATATCATGCTTTTTAACCCACAATTACACTCTCTGAATCCCCTTCAAAACTTGAAAAGTACTCCAGCTGAAGCTAAACTACAGCCAACTTATAGAGCAAGTGTTTTTGCCTCCCATGTGTTACCTATAATCTAAAAGTGAAACATGCAACATGCACATTTAACGTTCATTACAGGGAGTCACATAATTTTCTTGACAGGAAGTGGGATTGTACTGGGCCACACAGGAAAAAATACAAAAGCAACAGAGGTGTTGGGGACTAAAAGGGCAAGACTAAGGCTGAAATCTTATGCCAAGATACATGTGAGCTAGACTCTGAAGTTGCAGCAAGCAAATGTGTTTAAAATCAGATGGTGTACAATTCTTTACTTGGAAGTAAGCTCTTCCCAAATGTTTATTGGATAGTGCTTCCAAGCAAATATGCATAAAGCTAAGTTGCAAGGGGCAGCGAGAAAGGGAAAAGATTGACTACTGGGAATGAGGGTGGGTGGGAAGAGAAAAAAAAGGAAAAGAACACCCTGAAGTTTCAGTATTAGGGTTGCAAATCTTGACATCATGATCTTCACGAAAAAGCACACTGTCTAAGCATTCCCAAGTTTAACATACACCTGTTTCTGATTCAAAAGGCAGAAGATGGCAAAAGCACCACCACCTTCTTCCCTCCTTCTCAAAGATCAGAAATCACCTCAGGTTTGCTCTGGAGTTGAGTGCACTGCAGGAACAAGAAGAGCTTCCCTTAATAAGCTGCCCAATCCTTTTGCGAAACTACTCTCCTCTGCTTACTCATACTCCTTGCGGCTCAGGCTGGAAAGCTTCAAGACAGTCTAGTGTGTGATTATTCCAGCACTGCTACCTCCTACTTTGCTTTTTTTTTAAAAAAAAGTTGCATGTGTTTGCAAAATGCCCTGGGTTTTTAGGATTTGCCTTAATTTCACTTGGGCTAGCTGGTGACAACCAAAATCAAATTCAGGGACTGATCCAGCATACAGCAGAAATAAACTTGGCCCTGGAGAACACAATTTTGTGTAACATCTGCTCCCCACCTCTGTCATCCTCACTCTTTTGATTATACTTAGATCTCTAGTTCAAAGTACTACCCTGACCAGCAAGGCTACCAAGGCTGACCACCAAGGCTCAGCAGACCGTGCCCATGGGAAGGAAGAGTAAAAAGAGGCATCACTCACCTTCCAGCAGCTTCCGCAACTGTTTTTCCTTCTTAGAAATTTCGTTCAGGAAGAGCTTGGAATTGAGGTGGCCAATCTTGGGAGGGGGCAGGCTGCCTCCTGTGCAGTTCTGGGTCCTTAAAAAGAAGGGGCATTATAAGGCATTACAGACTGAAGTAGTGGGATTCTCCCTTCTACCTTCTGATGGAAAGACAAATTCCCTTCTGATTTAGGCCATTTGGCTCTTTCCTAGACCTCCTTAGGATAGGGCTTTAGTAACATAAGTTTTTTATCCAAGGGGGCTCTGCCCAACCTTATATTTCACTTCTCTAAGACTTTTCTGTCTTCCTTCAGCCGAAGCGAGGAGACAGTTCTGCAATTTTGTCTCCTTAACTCCATTTGGAAGCAACACATATTCCAGGGATGGGGACTGTGTGGCTCTCCTGTTGTTGTTGCACTACAATGTCCACCATCCCTGACCACTGGCCATGTTGGCTGGGGTTGATGGGAATGAAGCCCAACAACAACATCTGGAGGGCCAAAGGATCCCCATTACAGCCACATTCCTAGCTTTCCCATTTACTACTGTACCATTCTCTTACATTTTCCCATCAATAATAATTATCAAAATTCTCTAGTATCACTAACCCAAAGCAGGAATTCATTTTAGTTTGGGGGATTTATTCTGCACTGTGGAGAGAAGCATGACTTCAGTAAAGTTCAAGCAGGCATGCTCTTTCGAGGTGGGATTTGGTCAATGTGGAAGTGTGAGCAACCTGTCCTACAGGTTAGAATTCCCCATGAAAATGCTGTGCTGTTTTTTAACTGGATTTTGTACAGCTCATCATCAGCTCTCATCTGATATCCAATCATGAAAGATTCCTTTAGTACCAAGTATTTTCTCCCCATGAAAATGGCTAGGCATTATAAACAAATTTCCTCTTGGTTTTCCTTCGGAAAGCTAAACAGATTGTATATCTTAATTCTTTCACTGTAAGTGAGGCTTCTTTCCCTTACTTTCTCATCAATGTGCTGGACTCTGGCCAGTTTTCCAACATTTTTCTTAAAATAAAGATAAAATAATTCAGCTGTAACACCTCATCCCTGTATCGAGTCAGACTAACTCAGGACCCTTCAGGGGTATGCTACACAATATAGACCTCCATCGAAAGCCATGGGAGGAATAACCCTTTGATAACTATGACTCTGCCCCCAGAAGATTATCTAGATTTCCTGCAGCATATGCATCCCCTTTCCCCCAAACTCAAATCGACAGGAAATTGATTTCTTACCTATCCATCAAGATTTTCACTGACTTGGTATTCTAGGAGGCAACAGAGAAAATGAAATCAGAAAGTGAAAGTCATGCAGACCTTTCCTGGCACAGCAGCTGCACCTTTTTCCAGTTCTGTAGGCTTTGGTGTTTTTCCTATTGGCTACATAACAATGGTTTTCCTCTCTCTCATTCACCCACCCACCCTCACTTACAAATAGCCACATGCTGTACTTCCTGGATACAGGAGCACTATCTGAGAGGGGTCACAGCTCAGAGCAGAGCACTCTGTTTGCATGTAGATATTTCAGATTCAGTCCCTGCATCCCTAGCAAAAGGATCTCAGGTAACAAGGCCAAGAACGATGTATCCAAGGCTCTGAAATCCATTGCCAATCAGGGATGCAGTACTTAGCTGTATGGGCCACTGGCCTGACGTGGTACTAGGCAGCTCCTTATACCGAATTAAGGAACTAACACTGCTTTACAGGGTTGTAAGAATTAATGAGAATATATGTAATCCACTTTGAAGTACTACATAAATGCTAAGCTGCTGTTATTATATCCAAGATATATTCTCTTAAGACTCTACTGACATCCTTCCATTCCCTCAGTTGTATGGAAGTGTCTGCCACCAGATTTCAAGCTCTGTCCTTAGCAGTGCCCTACACTCCTGGACACCACACTTTAAGAAGGATGCAGACAAACTGGAACAGGTTCAGAGGACGGCAACAAGGATGATCAGGGGACTGGAAACAAAGCCCTATGAGGAGAGACTGAAAAAACTGGGCACGTTTAGCCTTGAGAAGACTGAGGGAATATATTTTATTTATTTATTTATTATTATTTGATTTATATCCCACCCTCTCTCCCAGCAAGATATGATAGCACTCTTCAAGTTCTTGAAAGGTTGTCACACAGAGGAGGGTCAGGAACTCTCCTCAATCATCCCAGAGTGCAGGACACAGAATAATGGGCTCAAGTTACGGGAAGCCAGATTTTGGCTGAACATCAGGAAAAACTTCCTAACTGTTAGAGCAGCACAACAATTGAACCAATTATCCAGGAAGGTGGTGGGCTCTCCAACACTGCAGGCAATCAAGAGGCAGCTGGACAGCCATCTGTTGGGGATGCTTCACATTGAATTCCTGCATTGAACAGGGGGTTGGACTCAATGGCCTTATAGGCACCTTCCAATTATATGACTCATAGAAGCAAAATTAACAAAGGGCAAAATAAATGTTGTTAGTTTACAGAATTATTCTGAGATATATATGGTTTTGCTCCAGTCCTCCTGGATCATAAAGGTGTAACTAGAAGGACTATTTTCATCAATCTTGTGGGTGCTCTTTATGTTCTCTAAAGCAACCAGATGTGCCAGGCAGAAACTACCTAGCAAGTCAGATGGAAACTTCAGCCAAGGTCCCAGTCCAACAACTTATTTGTTGCACCATATTTATTCTAGACTTTAACTTGTCACTTCAGCTGCAGTCTAGAAAAGACAACCCACAAATTTTAAAGCACAAGATTACAGGGCCTATTGTTTTCATTTTTCTATCTCACTCTAGCATCTCCCCATTACACACAGTAGAACAACAAAAAACCTCCTGTCCTCCAACCCAAAGGCAATTCTATACAGCTATCTTGCATCCTGACCAAAAAAAAAAGGTTCTCATTTCTACATACTACCACTCATGGCTTTGGATTTGTTGAAGCACATTCAGGCCAACACTGGTGGATCAGCCCAGCTAAAGGGATATACTCTAGCAGGGTGTAAATACCCTGCCAATGAGCTGCCAAGATTTACTTTGAAAGTCTCTTTTTGGCAGACAATATTGTTCAAGTGGTCAAGGTTATGTAGTCTTTCAAAAATGAGGAGTAGGCCATCTGGTCTATGTGATGGGGAGATTAACCCCAGAGGAGGTTGCTGAGCAGTTCCTTAACCCAAGTACAAGGTCTGAGATGACCTTTTTACTCACTAGTTTACTGCATGGCATGGGAAGAATCAGTCGAGGAAACCAGAAGGGGAAACCAGTTGAGACCATGTCTATGCCCGCCCAGCTGCAAGGGTGATCTCCCGCAATGACAAGCTATTGAAAACAGCATCTGAATGACAAACTCCATCTCCCTGAAGTGAAAAAAGCTGGGGGGTTTCTCTAGGGGAACATTACTCCAAAGTTGTAACCATTCATATGTATTCCCCTTGCAACCCCTAGTATCTGATGTTTCTTATGGCAGCTAAAGATGGGTTGCCAGATGCCTCTCATTCTAAATAACACTCCTGTGCGGTAGATTAGGCTTAAGGTTCCAGGCATTGTCTGGCTAGACCGGCTGAGCTTCAGCACAGTTGCTGCATCATGTGCATTCATGGCTATGCCCTGGGATCTTCAACATTTCTGATAAACATATGCCCCCAGCCCCCACTTCCTCCAAAAAGGTCAGGGTAGCCTACATGGAGTTTTCCTATTTTATCCTCACAACTCTGTGAAGTGAGTTAGACTGAGAGATGGTGACTGGCCCAGCGTCAGTAGGGATTTGAACTTGGGTCTCCCTGCTGTATGTCCAATACTCTCTCCCGCACCACCCTGAATCTCAACACACAGAGAAGTGAGTGTCCAATCGTTTCCCAATCATTTTTTCCACAATTGAAATGTGACAATTTTAAGTGTCTGCTCTACTCACAACCAACACAAGGCACACATTTTGCATGGCGTTCTTGAGTATCCACACACAAAAGTAGAAGGAAGTAACTCTGACAAACATTACCCCACATCTCTGAGCCCATACAGAAGACCAAAACTACCCTGGGTTGAGATTTTCCCTGAAGCTTGGCCACTTTATGGGAACACTCTAGACACACAACAGAGAACAGGTAAGTAGCCTAACGTAGGGACTGAGTGGGCCTCCCATGTTACAGCCAAACAGTTAATTCATCCACGGAGAAGCAGGGGTGGGATAGAGGAGCTTCAGTTTCTAGAATGAAAGGCCAAGGCTGTAGATGAAGGTATATGCTGTGCCGAGCTGAGGCAGATAGGAGCTTCAGCCAGCTATTTTGGGAGCTGAGGTTGTCACATAATCTCCAAATCCTTCCCCTATCCTACTGCCAAGTGCTCCACTGGACCCTCCCCTTCCCCAAACATTCCCCACTTCACCTTCATGAAGCTGATGTCCTCGGTCTTGTCATACATGACCTGAACGGAGCTGAGCAGCTTCTTGGCCTCCTGCATCCGCTCACTGAGGTGCAGCACTTGGGCAGCATTCTCATTGCAGAACTTTGCCTGGGCCTTGTCTAGGATCTCCATAGTCTTGCGGAGGTCCTCTTCAAGGATCTGGTGCATCTTCTCATACTGTAGGCGCACCTCATCCTTTAGCTGGTTCACTTTCTCCTGGAAGGGGTAAGAAAAATGTCTGTGGTCAGCCTCCCTTTACACCTATTTGCTGCATCCTTCATGACCGAAACTGGATGGGAGGATGCACTCTGAAACTAGATTACCAATGTTCCTTTACACAGTGGTTACGCCTAGGCATGTCATTCTCTCCACTGTTTTTTTTCTTAAACAAAGGTCAATGCTTTGCTTTAATCAAACTAATAGGGAGTTGCTAGAATACAGAGTCGTTCAAGGAATGAATAGGACAAAGTGGTCATAGCTTGGCACTTGCAAGTCAGGAGCCAATGCTCTAATCTAATGTCAGGGAAACTAGTATCTAGTCATAGCAGAGTGAATATCAAACACTCAGGAAGAGAATAGGGTATAATAACTTGAAGGAGTCTGTGAGCCAGGACTTTTTGTTTCCTTCTCACAGAAGGAGAAAGTTAGATGGCTTAAAGAAGGCACCAGGAGGATAGGATGCTGGGAACCAAAGATCAGTAAGGTCTTAGATTAACAGCAGCATGGAGAGATGCTTGTGGAACCATCCGCTAATGCTTTCTCTGCCCAAGATTTCACTCCAGGACACCACATATTCTTTAAATTATGGCTACTAGCTTGCTTAGGAACTAGCTCTATCTCTTGTTTAAGTCCTCACCAGAGTTGGCTGTGGATACCATGTCCAAGTGCCTGGAATCCGTAAGTGGATGGATGGGAAGGAATAGGCTGAAGTTGAACCCCGATAAGACCGAGGTGTTGCTCGTGGGAGACAAGAGAAGATTAGGAGATATAGACCTGGTGTTTGATGGTGTAAGATTACCCCTGAAAGACCAGGTCCGCAGCCTTGGGGTCATTTTAGACTCCCAGCTGTCCATGGAGGCTCAGATTTCGGCAGTGAGCTGGGCGGCTTGGTACCAATTACATCTGATACGAAGGCTGCAACCCTACCTTCCTGTTCATCTACTCCCACGGGTGATACATGCCCTGGTCTCCTCTCGCTTAGACTACTGTAATGCGCTCTACATGGGGCTACCCTTGAAAACAGCCCGGAAATTACAATTGGTACAAAATGCGGCGGCACGGCTGATTAAGAACAGCCGTCATCGTGATCACATCACTCCAGTGTTAGTAGATCTACACTGGTTGCCAATTGTTTACCGGGCCCAATTCAAGGTGTTGGTCTTGACCTTTAAAGCCCTATACGGTTTCGGCCCAGTTTATCTGAAGGAGCGCCTCCAGCATCACCAATTATGCCGCCTGACGAGATCAGCCACACAGGACCTCCTCTCGGTTCCACCAACTAAAACAGCAAGGTTGGTACAGACCAGAGAGAGGTCATCTTCAATTGTGGCCCCCACCCTCTGGAATTCCCTCCCGTTTGATCTTCGTCATGCCCCCTCCTTAACTGGTTTCCGCCGAGCCTTGAAGACCTGGCTATTCAGGCAGGCCTATGGGATTTCTGGGATGGGTTAGTTGTTAACGTGTTATTAACTGGAAGAGTGGGTTAGATGATTGATGGTCTTATCTATTTTATATTGTATTTTAGTGTATTAATGTACGTCGCCTAGAGTGGCCGTTAATTCGGCCAGATAGGCGACTCAGAAATAAAATTTTATTATTTTATTATTATTATTATAGCAGGCAGTCCTCTTATAAGGACACTCTGGTGAGACTGGATCCATTGAGAGTTTGATTATTGCTGTGCTGGCTGCAAATCTCTCTCGCTTCCAAGTTCTTCTATCAAGGACCTTCCTTGATAGGGAATTTGGTGGATAATTGCAGCCCCAAGACCCTTCTTAGTTCTAGCACTGGCGGGGGTGGGAGAAGAGAGAAATCCAAGTTACTTCAACCAGCCGCTTGTCGGACTCCAGCTTGTAGAGCTGCTCCTCAATGTCTTGTTCACGTTCTTCTAGGCGGTCTTGCTGCTTCACCAGCATCTTCTGCAAGAGAAGGGACAAACAGAGGAAAGATTGTCAAGCCTCAGAAAAAAATGTTCTCAACTCCAGAACTGGTTTGCAAGTTACCTAGACGCAGGGTAATTTATAATGAAGTGGAACTTGCTGTTGTGAGAGCCATAAGCCTCACATTTCCTTGAATTCTTGGCTCTCATGCTTCACAGTAGACCATTGACTATCACTACCACTTTGCTCCTCTCCTAGCTCAAGCAGGAGCAACAAACCACAATGCCTAGCTTAGCAGTAATGCTAAACCAGGTATCATGGTTTATTTCACTCAAACAAACTATGATCAGGAAACCAAGAATGATACTTTGGCTTCAAATCATGGCTTGTTGGGAGTGAAATACAGCACAATCCCTGCTTCGGACATACTGTGAAGTCAGGCATTGTGGTTTGTTACTCCCACTTGCCCTTCAAGAGGACTGAAGCAGAAGCCACCTGCATATTCATGGTAAACTATTAACTATGGGATACTGTTACCACAATTGGAGAAGAGCCATAGCTCAGTAGCAGAGCATCTGCTTTGAACACATGTCCCAGGCTCAATCCCTGGAAATCTCCAGGTAGGCTGAGAGAGACTCCTGCCTGAAATGCCAGACAGCCACTGCCAATCAGTGTTAAGAATGCTGAACTAGATCGGCCAATGCCCTTACCAGTAGATGTAGATGTACTGCCTTCAAGTCGATTCCGACTTATGGCGACCCTATGAATAGGGTCTTCATGAGGCCGAGAGGCAGTGACTGGCCCAAGGTCACCCAGTGAGCTTCATGGCTACAGGGAAATAAGTCCTTCTCACCTGCACCAATTCTAGGGGAGACATGAACTCCTTGTCTGGACTCATATTTGATCATCCTGTGTTATAAATATACAGCCTCAGTCATTTTCTGGCTACTTCCCTACATGAGCTTTCAAGAACATACTCTCAGAAACTTAAAGGCACTCCCTTCTTGTTGATCTAGAAGGTTCTAACCCCTCACCCCCATCAGAAACTTATTTTCTCATTAGCCACAAAAATACCCAAGGGAAAACCACCACGATCATCAATTGTATGGCTAATCTGGAGAGGATGGAGGCTCTGCACTCCTTACCTGGAGATCTCATTTTTGTTTTTTAAAACCATCCTGGATTAGACTAAAGTTATATTTTACCAGTTCAAGGATCACAGGCAGAGCAACCCTATTTGTGGGAGAGCCACAGTGACACCACCGCTGCTACTATCTTGTCAGCCCTACTATCTTACAATTGTTTCTGCTTCTTTTTGCTCCCTCCAATTGCCTCTAATGGGAAGGAACTAACTAGGCCAGTTCTCATGCCGGTGTGGCTTTGTTCTGTTTAGAGGTATGAGGGCGTCTAGGATCCTGCTAGCAGTTGTCCAAAGACTGTCCTGTTTTCAGCCCCACTGCCATCACAGGAGGGCAACTATAATGGGAGAAAGCTCTGTCACCATCTAGAAAGGATCTCTAGCAATGAAATCCTTCTTAATATTTTAAAAATAGTATTACTATCATTTATTAGATATTTATTCCACCCTTCCTGCCAAAGGAGCCCAGGGCAGCAAACAAAACAATACATTTTTAAAAAATACATATTAAAAACGTAAGTTACATAGCCTCACAGCTATTAATTTCAAGGGGCAACGTTAACACAATGGGCAAAGTTGAACAAGAGTTCAATTTTCATTAACTGACGATAATTTTGCATGGCTCAATCCTGCTATCAATCTTTATTTTTTGCAATTGTTACGATTCATGCAATTCTTGTATCCATGATCTTTATAGTCACTTTTTTTTTTTTAAGGGATTTTTAAAAAATTCACTACTTCTAAAACACCTAAGAACCTAGGCATTGCAAATAGAAGAGGAGATTAACTTTGGTTATCTTAACTGTTAATAGCACTGTTTTGGAAATGTCGACAAAGAACAAAATAAGTTAACACATTCTAGGCAGAACTGGCCAAAAAGGAGGGGGGAAAGCACACTATGCAACAACTTGGAAGATTAAGTGGTGGAAGGAATGTATATTACTGACAAGCAACAAGCAAAGAGGCCAATAGCATTGCAATGTTTATATTCTCCAGTGGAGGCTTGCATAACTTGTAGCCCATGAAGCCAAACACAGTTCACTAGCTACATATTTGGTCTACGAGGTACTCAACAACTCTTGTCCTTAATTTTTGTAGTCCCAGGGAAACAATAGAAACAGTTGTACAGAGGCACATGCAAAACAGAATGCATGGTTGGTAAGTCGACACAAGTTATGTAGGCCTGCTCTAGTGTAGCATCAACAGAAGGGATCAACTTCCATACTGTCCCCCATTTTAGTTAATTGCCTCCACCACTTGGCTTTTCTAGGTCTTCACCCAACCCCAATTCCCAGATTTGAAAAAAATACCAGAGAAAGAAGCATAAATGGCATTTTTGACAATTACACAATGACTGCCTGGTCAGAAATGAATCCAAACATTGCAACTTCCAACAGTTCTTTGAAAAGGGGGTTAGTAAAAAGAGGACAATATTTATAATGACTTACTGGCTTGGAAGTCAGAGATAGGAAAGAACTTCAGACAAACAGGTTTTTGGATCAGAAAGCTTCCTGGTTGACTTCATATAGCAGGGAAAGTTGCTCTCATTTCAAGCACATGACATTTTTGTGATAAAAATAAAGATCCAGATAAACCAGTCTTGCAGAGTCTTTGACTTCTGCACAAACCAGTGGGTTTTGCATATAAACTTAACAATAAAATGCACACCTTTGTACCAGATAACATTGCCCAGGTATGCTACTGATCAACACATTCCTCACACTATTTAAGCTCTATCTACAATTGTTGTGTTAAACTGGTTATTGCTGATCAACTTTCATAATGGATGATTGTAGTTTACTTGTTTGTTACATTTGCACTTGCCATTCTTCCAAGGAGTGAGGGCATTTTATGTTTGCAAACACCTTATGGGTCATGATTAGGCTGAAATGTGGTGACTTGTCCTAGGCCACCCAGGGAGATTCTCGTCAGAAGAGGGATCTGAATCTAGGTCTCCCTGGCCCAAGCCCAACATTCTACCCATTACTTCACTGTGGCTCTCATACTCATAGTATGATCACTCAGGATGTCTCAATCAGCCGACAATGAAGGATCAAGGCATATTAGAGATAATAAATATGTTTTGTGGTACAGATCCCATGGAGCTTAAACAAGCAAGCTGTGCCACACACTGTATCCTGCCTTGTGAAAAACATCTTCTAGATTTCAAAAAGAAACAAAACAAGGCACCAGTAAAAAGAACTGACACTTTAACCAGGATGCCACACTGGCTTTCATACGATGAGATACTGCATGATTAACATGGCTGTATGAATAAACTCCTATCCATCTATGGCAAAGCTACTACTACACTGGACAGCTGTTCTGCAAAAAAACATGTATGATATGGTATATAAACAGTGCTGTGATCAATGGGCATTGCCTGGGGAACACATGGCAAGCAGAAGGCTTTGTCCTCCACAGAACAGAGAAAAGGATGATCTGTTTATTAAACTTGCAGACCACTCTGCCTCCAAAGAAGCCTGAGCAGCTTACATATACTTTCCAGAAGAGTGCTTATCCCAGGCTCTCTTAGTTTCAGTGACAGAACTGTATTATGTGACTTCAGAATACTGTGAACCAAACAAGAATCATTTATTTAAAAAACACCACGTTGGTTTTCTTCCCTTTGCTTCTGTCCATCTGGTCCTTTTAGCCATCACTAATAAATTAATAAATATAAATAAGTAAAAACACCAATCTTCATCACCACCACCACCACATTATGTCAGCCAAAATCAGATTGTGAGCCTTTTCAATTTTTTAGTTTTAGGCACTTTATAAATGGTGATGGTGGTGATAAAATTTGCTTATCAGGTCACAGGATTTGGCTTTTTTTAAAAAAAGACCAGAGAAGTCTTAACCAATTAACTGTATGACTTTCAATCAACTAACAGCATATGTGGAAAAAACAAGAGTTATTAACATCTTTTCTTGTGTTTTAAGGCAGCATGCATGTCACAAGAAGTACAACTTTAGAAGAGAGTAGGAAAGAGAAGAGGAAATTCCTCTGCTAAGATGGTGCCTACCATGAGTGGCTTTTTAAGGTACTTAACATTAAAATAAATTATTATTTTAAAATCTACTGCCTAATCAGTTGGATGAACTTATTTAAAAATCAAACTCTATAATAGAGAATACAATTAATGACCAACAATGCACACACACACCCATGCTGATGGTTGGGGAGATGGTTAGGATACTGCATAGTCTCCTCTCTGTTGGCCTGTAGAGAAGCACATCAGTGGAAAGACCTGACACAGGGTGTTTCAGGGCAGAAGCGTCTGGTGGTTTTAGATCCAAAGCCCTGAAAACCCTCAGATCCCTCAACTACACCATCCTGGAGCTGCCATAACAAAACCCAGGAAAAACAACTCCTGCCCACCTTCTATTGTGGCTGGCATAAGCAGGCACAGTTTTGGATGCAGTGGTTGATTAATCACTCTGTTGCTCCCCAATGGGGTTAAGATGGATCTGACATGCTACAGCCTAGTTCTGATTCAGATCAGTGGTTCCCAAACTTGACCACTTGAACATTTCTGGGAGACTAATTATTTTTCTGCCTATTGCAGCAATTGTAATATGCTGTGCTAGATGCTGTATGATTTTTATGGATGTGCTGCAGACCACCTGTGGCCCACAAACCACAGTTTGGGAACCCCTGGTTTAGATTATGGATCAGAATATGGATTTATTTTTGTGCAGATCAGATACAGCCACAAACACGTAGAGGATTATTTTCTCATTTTCCTCCCCAATTAGATAATTTCTGTATGATCTTATGAATATTTACTATATTTTTAAGGTCAGGAGAGAGAGAAAAAGAAAGCTACATTATCTACCCAAGCTAGTTCAGTGATCCTAACAAAATATATATGCAGACCTCAGCAGGCAGACCTGGCGATAAAGGGGAAGGCAAAGCATTTTCAAACCAACCCCAACAAAATCTGTTTCTTCTCTCTGTGGTAGCAAGCAGTGTAATTTATGTTGCTCCATTGGCAGATGAAGTTGCACCTCTTTGTCCACGGTTGTGGAGAAGGGGAGATGTACTGGGCATTTGAATTCTGTATTTTGTTTTATGCAATTTTAGGCTCCATCTGCACTATACATTTAAGCAATATCATATCACATTAAACAGTCATGTCTTCTTCCAAAATCCTGGGACAATAGTTTGTTAAGGGTGCTGAGAATTGCTAGGAGACCCTTCTTCCCCTCACAGAGCTACAATTCCCAGAGTGGTTTAACAGTCAGTCCCTCTTCCCAGAGAATCATTACTTAATCTTTGGTTTGGATGGTGTATATATCTGCCTTGGGACCTTCAGGTGAAGAGTGGCTTATAAATACTTCTATTTTTCTTTCTTTTTTAAAAAAAATCCATTATTATCAGATGGGAAAAATATACTCCCCTTGCCCAACACCGTTTCTATAAAGAGAAGGGCAGGAGAAGGGCGGAAAGCTAAACCTTATTTACCAATCCCAAAATGGCTACTCAGTTTGATTCATCTGCTCAACAGCTTGGCTTGGAGAAACAGGTCTCCTGCCCAGAGCTGCTAGTACAGGGTCAGTGCTGGGCACCTCCAGATGCTATGTCAAGGGTATGCTATCACTGCCCACAATGGATACCGGGGGGGGGGAGAGACAGGGAGAGAAATCCACAGACGTTTGCCCTTAATTCTATAGTGCATTTAATCCCCCTCAGGAAAAAAAACCTGCCTAGTTTCAAACATTTAAGGAATTTAATGAAAACAGGGGAAGGACAGAGCAGGAGGAAATGTTAACTAGTTAGAACAGGCAAGAGGGTTTCTGGGTGAGGGGGAAACAATAGCAAAGACCAATTTTGAGGGGATTATTACTATTATAAACTACCACTTGGGGTTTATAATCAAATAATTAATTCTGGGGAATTAATGCAAGGGGAGGGGAGATTAATTGCACTGCAGGGAAAGGCCACCATCTTCTCTTTTAATGGCGAAAAAAGAATTTGGAGCCTCTCCTGTGATTTTCCATTGTTTTCACCTCAAGGCCCTGGGACCTCAGGCCTTGTTAACATCTGGCCTAAGATGAGAGGAGGAAATGGCTGGGAGGTTGCAGCAAGCCCTATGGAAGTTGGGTGGGCTCCTGTTTGTGTCATTGCATTAAGAAAGCAGACTACATGCCTGTTACGGAAGAAGGAGATAATAATAATAATAATAATAATAATAATAATAATAATAATAATAATAATAATAATAATAATAATAATAATAATAATAATAATAATAATAGTAGTAGTAGTAAACTTTATTTCTACCCAGCCCTTTTTTCCAATAGGACTCAGAGTGACTTACAACTAAAAAACACCATTAAAACATACAAAAGTATACAATTAAAAACAGAATTAAACTATGAGAAAAATTAAAATCATAAAACATACGTTAAAAACAGCAGACAATTTAAAATAATAAGATCATATAATGTAGTCACTGATCCTATGACACTTAATCCTGGTCGTTCTCTATCCCAAATGCCCGTTGAAATAAAACAGTCTTTACTTGTTGCCGGAAAGACGGCAAGGAGGGAGCTAATCGCACCTCACTCGGAAGGGAGTTCCATAGCCTAGGGGCGGCCACCGAAAAGGCCCTATCTCGTGTCCCCGTCATATGTACTTGCGAAGGTGTGGGGAGCACAAGAAGGGCCTCACCTGAAGATCTCAAATCCCGGACAGATTCATGTAGGGAGATACCTATTCCAATGCTTTTTAGGTTGCTTCCCCTCACCCTCTTTTTTTTCTGGAGTGTTTTATCTAAACTGCTGTTACATTTCTGCACCAAGGGGTTTTTTGGGCAATATTATTGGCTAGTTATAAATGAGAGATATATTCTGCCTGAGCAAAGTTGCTCAGTGCTGTCAGCTCTACACTGCATCAGCAGTGTCAGGGGGGGCTGGAAATTCCTGGGTCTTTGGCAGGGAAGGAAAGTCCTTAGCCAGCAGTCGGGTTGTAAATCTGCCAGGCCTATCCGAAACGTACTTGCCGAGTCAGAAGTCCAGAAGCGAGGTCAGTGGAGGTCCGGGATCAATTGCCAAGGAGGTCAGTCAAAGAGATGCTGCAGGGAAACTAGGTCTACACAAAGCCACGCCTGACGTTGCAGTCAGCAACAAGCTGCAGCCAAGGTGTGCCTTATAAAGAGCAGGGTTGACAGCAGGTGTGAGCCCTCAGCGTTTGGGCCTTAAGGAGACAGGCCTGCCTCTCTTCTGCCTGACCTTCTGCTGTCTATGTTCTGCAGGTGAGGGAGGAGTATCCTGTTCACTGTCTGTGTCTGGCTGCAGGGCCTCTGCTGTCCCTGGGGTGCTCTGCAGCTGAGGGGCAGAAGGAGCTGGATTCTCAGGAGGCTCCTCCGTGTCTTCTGCTGCTCCTGGGTCTGCTGCTGTTACTCCCGAGTCGTCCTCATCTGAGGAGTCCTCTGATGGGGCCATGACACTATCCCCCGCCCCACGACCAACCCTCCGCCTCCCGCCAGGCCCGGCTTATCCGGGTAGCGCTGGTGGAAGCACCGGACCAGACGAGGGGCATGCACCTGCGTCGCCTCTTCCCACGAACGTTCCCCAGGGCCGTACCCCTGCCAGTCTATGAGGTACTGGAGGCGGCCCCGATGCCTCTGGGAGTCCAGGATCTGCGCCACTTCGAATTCCTCTTCCCCGTTGACTTGTATTGGTGATGGGGGCCGTGGTTGACTACCCAAGGGGTGAGGCGGGAGAGCGGGAGTCAGCAGTGATCTATGGAAGACAGGGTGAATGTGGAAGGAGGCAGGGAGTTGGAGCCGGAACGCCACCGGGTTAATTTGCTGGGTGATCCGGAAGGGACCTGCATTCCGAGCCTCCAGCTTGTGAGACGGCCGTTGCGAACGCAGGAATTTGGTCGAGAGCCATACCCAGTCGCCTACCTTCAGCGGCGGGCCTGGTTGGCGGTGGCAGTCAGCAAAGCACTTATACGCGTCCTTGGCCTGCTCCAGCTGCTCCTTCAGGACTGCCTGCAGGGCTTGCAACTCCTGCAGCATGACATCTGCAGCGGGGACCGGCGACGGGGGTCGCACTGAGGGGAAGAATCGGGGGTGGTAGCCGTAAGAGGCAAAGAACGGGGTCTGGCGCATGGAGGCATGCACGAAGTTATTATACGCGAACTCCGCCAGCGGTAACAGATCCACCCAATTGTCCTGTTGGAAGCAGGTGTAACACCGCAGGTATTGTTCGACGGTGGCGTTGGTACGTTCTGTTTGTCCATCTGATTGAGGGTGGTGGGCGGAGGACAAGAGGATCTGGACGTTCAGGGCCCGAAACAGGGCCTGCCAGAACCGGGCGGTGAACTGGGCTCCTCGGTCAGAGATCAGGTGGTCGGAGAGGCCGTGTAACCGGAAAACCTGGGTCAAGAACAGTTGCGCAGTTTCTGGGGCAGAGGGTAGGCCGGCACAGGGGAAGAAATGGGCCATCTTGGTGAACAGGTCTACGACTATGAGGATGGTGGTCATTCCCCGGGAGGCCGGTAAGTCCGTGATAAAATCCAGGGAGACCGAGCGCCAGGGCCCGGGGGGGGGGTAGGCAGTGGGAGCAGGAGCCCTGGGGGCTTGCCGGGGTGGCTCTTGGCTCACTGGCAGGTATCACAGGTCGCTACATAGTCCTTGATGTCCGCTTGGACCCAGGGCCACCAGAAATCCCATAGGACCAGGTGGAGGGTTTTATACGTTTCAAAATGCCCTGCCGGCTGGCTGTCATGGCAGAGGTGGAGCACCTCTCCCCGCAGAGCTCCCGGGGGAACGTACAACCGGTTCCAGTGATACAAGAGGCCCTGCTGCAAGGAAAAGGGGCTGTCCCGGCGGGCATCCCTGACTGGAGCTCTCGCTGCTGGGCCAGGGCGTAGGGGTCCTTTTGCTGCTGTTCCTGCACCCGGTCAAGGAGGGGTTGTGGCTGGTGGGTAGCGGCGAAGTTCTCTGGGCGAAGAATTGGGCGAAGGGGGCGATCGACCTGCTCGGCTCGGTATTCTGGCTTACGAGAGAGCGCGTCTGCTAGGGTGTTTCGGTGGCCAGGGAGGTAGGTGACCGTGAACTGGAACCGGGAGAAAAAAAGGGACCACCGGATCTGGCGTTGGTTCAGCTGTCGGGCGCTTTGCAGGTGCTCCAGGTTTCGGTGGTCTGTTCGTACCTGGACCGGATGGCGTGCCCCTTCCAGGAGATGATGCCAGGTCTCAAAGGCTACTTTGATGGCCAGTAACTCCTTCTCCCAAATGGTGTAGTTCTGATCCGAAGCGTTGAGTTTCTGGGAGTGGAACGCACAGGGGAGCAGGGACTGCTTGCTCCCCACCGGCTGAAGTAGGACCGCTGCCACTGCCTTATCCGATTCATCGGCCTCCACTATGTAAGGTCGGGTAGGGTCGGGTTGCTGGAGGATGGGTTCAGATGTAAAGGCGTGTTGGAGGCGCCGGAAGGCCTGTTGAGCGGCCTCGGTCCAAACAAACTTCTCTTTGCCTCGAAGCAGGTCTGATATGGGCGTGGTGAGTTCGGAGAAGTGGGAGATGAACCGGCGGTAATAGTTGGCGAAGCCCAAGAAGCGCTGCACATCTTTGGGGCTTCGCGGAGCTGCCCAGTGGAGGATGGTCTCAATTTTGGCGGGGTCCATCTGGATACCCGAGGGCGAGATCCGATGGCCTAGGAAATCCATGGTCGTGAGGTCAAAGGCGCATTTTTCGAGCTTGGCGAAGAGGCGGTGCTCCTGCAGGCGCTGCAGCACCGCTTGAACGTGCTCCTTATGTTCCGAGGGGTTCCGCGAGTAGATCAGGATGTCATCCAAGTAGATCACCAGGAAGCGGTCTAGGAGGTCCCGGAAGATGTCGTTCATGAAGTGCTGGAAGATGGCAGGGGCGTTGCACAAGCCAAACGGCATCACGGTGTACTCAAAGTGCCCATAACGGGTGCGGAAGGCCGTCTTCCACTCATCGCCCTCCCGCATACGCACCAGGTTGTAGGCCCCTCTCAGGTCTAGTTTGGTGAAAATGCGAGCGCCCCGCAGTCGCTCTAACAGTTCTGGGATCAGGGGCAGAGGGTAGCGATTCCAAACTGTAATCTGTTTGAGGGCGCGGTAGTCATTGCACAGCCGGAGTTCCCCACATTTCTTTTTGACAAAGAGGACAGGGGCGGCTGCAGGGGACGTGGAAGGGCGAATGAACCCTCGGCGCAGGTTCTTGTCGAGGAACTCTCTGAGGGCTGCCAGTTCGGGTTCTGACAGGGAATAAAGCCGGCCCATGGGAATCTTGGCTCCGGGGAGCAGGTCAATGGGACAGTCGTAAGGACGATGGGGTGGCAACTGGTCTGCCTCTTGCTTCCCAAACACATCCGCGAACTCCCGGTACTGTTCTGGTAAGGCCTCGGGCACGGAACTTGCCTCCTGGGTCATCAGGATGCGCTCCTTCGGCCTCCAGCAGTTGGCTTGGCAATAGGGGGATCCGAGGGTCAGTCGGCCCGTGGACCACTGGATGATGGGGTCATGCCGCTGGAGCCATGCCAGGCCCAGCATGACCGGGAAGTGGGGTGCGGCAGCCAGGTAGAACTGGAGGCTTTCCTCGTGCTCCCCCAGGGCCATGTCGAGCGGCACTGTCTCCTGTACTACAGGGCCCGAGGCGAGAAGCCGGCCATCAATAGTCTCCACCAGGAGGGGGCGGTGAATGGGTTGACTAGGAACCCAGTGGAGCTTGGCAAAGGACACGTCCATAAAATTGCTGGTGGATCCTGAGTCCAGCATGGCGGGTACTTGTAGGGTCTCCCTTCCGGGGACTGTCAGTGCGATCAACACGGTCAGATGCTTGGGCGGTGAGGAACTGAAGTGGCAGGCCCCTTGAACCATGAGGGTGCCCCGGCTCAGGGGCCTGTGAAGGCCGGGGCATGGGAGTTTCCCAAGGCAGGGGCTGTGGGTCGTTTCGCGGAACACTGGGCTGCAAAATGTCCCGGGGTCCCGCAATACAGGCAGAGGCCCTGTTGCCGGCGTCGCACCTTTTCGGCCGCAGAGAGACGTGGCCGAGCCCCTCCCAGCTGCATCGGTTCTGCCAGGGGTGTAGGGTCCTTGCCGACAGGCTCCAAGGGCCCAGCCACTGGGGCTGATGCTCTGTAGACTGGCCGGGGTCGGTTGGCAGCACGCCTGCTTTCCAGCCTCCCGTCAATCTGGAGACACAGGCGTATGAGGGCTTGCAGGGTTCCAGGGCGCTCCACCCTAGCTAGCTCATCCAGGAGCTCATCCAACAGCCCCTCCTGAAACTGGTCCATGAGAGCGGCTTCGTTCCATCCCAGGGTTTGTTGCAATAGACGCAAGTCTGTTACATATTCCCCCAAGGGGCGTCGGCCTTGCCGCAGCCTGCGTATCCGGTGGTTGGCTGTGGCAGATTGGACTGGATCCTCAAACATAGCCTTCAGTTCTCTGGTGAAGGCGGCTAGGTCGTTGAGCACGGGGCTCCGCTCGAGGAGCAGGGGCGTGGCCCATCTAGCTGCTGCCCCGGTGCAGAGGTTAATCAAGAATCCCACCCGGGTCTTATCATCTGGGAAGGCCTCTGTGCGTAACTCCATGAAGAGCTGGGCCTGGGCCAAGAAGGCTGAGAGCTGGTCGGAAGCCCCAGTAAATTTATCTGGGAGAGTCACAGGGCACTTGGCTCTCCCTGTAGGGAGACGGGGTGGGGCTGCTGCTAGCTGGGTTTGCAAGCCTTGGACGGCCAACAGCAGCTGGTCTACTTGTGAGTGCAGGAGCAAGTTTTCCTGCTGGAGTTGCTCCATGTTCAGCACTTCCCCCACTCCTTTGTTGCCTGCTTTGTTTGGGCGGACTGCAAATTCCTGGGTCTTTGGCAGGGAAGGAAAGTCCTTAGCCAGCAGTCGGGTTGTAAATCTGCCAGGCCTATCCGAAGTGTACTTGCCGAGTCAGAAGTCCAGAAGCGAGGTCAGTGGAGGTCCGGGATCAATTGCCAAGGAGGTCAGTCAAAGAGATGCTGCAGGGAAACTAGGTCTACACAAAGCCACGCCTGACGTTGCAGTCAGCAACAAGCTGCAGCCAAGGTGTGCCTTATAAAGAGCAGGATGGACAGCAGGTGTGAGCCCTCAGCGTTTGGGCCTTAAGGAGACAGGCCTGCCTCTCTTCTGCCTGACCTTCTGCTGTCTATGTTCTGCAGGTGAGGGGGGAGTATCCTGTTCACTGTCTGTGTCTGGCTCCAGGGCCTCTGCTGTCCCTGGTGTGCTCTGCAGCTGAGGGGCAGAAGGAGGTGGATTCTCAGGAGGCTCCTCCGTGTCTCCTGCTGCTCCTGGGTCTGCTGCTGTTACTCCCGAGTCGTCCTCATCTGAGGAGTCCTCTGACGGGGCCATGACAAGTGCCACCACAGCTGCTTCCAAGAGCTCAGCTACTCTGCTAAATTAAGATAAGCTCTACAAAAGCCGAGCTATGAATGTTAAGTCTAGCATCCCCCACAATGAGCAAAAACATTAAAAAATAAAGTAAAATAAAATAAAAAAGGATTATATGGACACTGCCTGCCTAAAAATATGGCAACTCCAAACAGGACTCATACCTTCACTTTTAACATGTGAACACACATGAATTTTAACATCAGTTTGGAAACATGAGCCCAGTAAATGCAAATTTAATTGCAAACAACTATATGAAGCCCTTGGGAGCAGTCATCAGATTTGGGGCAAGGTGTCAGCAGTATGCCGTCGATACCCAGCTCTATTTCTCTGTAACATCTGAACTGGTAGAGGTTGTGCAAGCCCTGGACTGCTGCCTAGACTTGGTGGTGGGCTGGATGAGGGCCAATAAACTGAGTCTGAATCCTAGCAAGACGAAGGCACTGTGGGTTGGTTCCCGAGTTCAGATAATTGGTCAGTTGCCTGCTTTGGATGGGGTTGCACTCCCTCTGAAAGAGCAGGTCCATAGTCTGGGGGTGCTCCTTTTCAGCGCCTACTGAAGACCTTCCTCTTTCAACAAGCCTTTTAAATTGAGACCTTATCCCAGTCTGCGTCTGTGTTGGAATTGCTTTTTAATATGTTTTTAAACCTTCTTTTTAAAAAAATGTTTTTAAAGATGTTTTGTTTTAATATATTTTAAAGTCTATTTTTATGATGTTTTAAAGTGTTTTTAGTGCTTTTGTTTGCTGCCCTGGGCTCCTACTGGAAGGAAGGGTGGAATAGAAATCAAAAAATCAATCAATAAATCAATGCTGAAGATCCATGACCTAGCTTTTATTCACTTTCCTGTCAAGCACAGGAGGTGAGACTTTTGCATGCACCTCAACTGATCCTCATTATAGGGAACATTTGGCAAAGTCCTCAGTTCTTTCCCAGTTTGGATGCTATGGAGAACTACCAGCATTTGCAACACTCATGAGAGAAGCTTTAAAATAGAAATACAAATGTAGGAGGTACAAATGTGCAGCACTTGAGAGTCTATTCCAGGCAATCTACTAACCCATCACTCTTCAGGCATCTCTACCCCTAATGTTGGAGACCAGAGTTGGAAGAGGGGGAATGCTTTCCACTGTATTATTTCATTTACCAGAGAACAAAGGATCCTCTGCATTTTGAAGATCCCTTAATCCAGTGACCATAGTGCATCCACATGTGATGGATTCAGGGGAGGAGACTTTGCTGCAGGGATAATACTTGTGGGCTATTTGCCCACTCCTTTCCAGAGTCTTCCTAGATGTGCACACTAGGCACAGTAGAGGAAAAATGCAGTGGTTTGAATCCCAAATTTCCTTCCATGAATAGAAGAAAACTTTCCTGTCTCTCCCTGCCCTCTGCACCCCCCTCTGAGTCCTGAAAATCTGCTCCTTGGGAGGTGAAGGACTCACTGCAAATGAAGAAACTGGGAGGAGGGGTTTGGAGGAGCAACTCAGAATCCAAGCCAAGCTTATGCCAAAGGGTTGTTTTTTTTAAATTCACTGAATATGTGAGATAGGAAATCAGGGGAGACGGCTTACTTCTCTTCCCTATTTAAAAGTATTCATGGAAGAGTATTGCAGAGCAGGAGTTACTCAGCCTGAAAGGACATTGTTTCCATTAAAAACAAAAAAAGTAAACATGCTTAAGAAGGAAGCCCACAGAATAGGGTAGGCCAGGTGTGGGAAAGAGGAATTGCATTGCTGATCACTAATATCACAGGGAACAGTTAAGTTACCAATGACATTCACACATATTCCACATGTCAAGCAGAACAATGGATGTGCTATTTGAGGGGTGCATCACATTTTCCTCAGGTACAAGTGTTTTGACAGCTTGGAACAATACTGTTGCTGTAACTGAAGCACAACCATCAGGGGAGATAGGTGAACTGTGGGCAATAAAAATACATTCATTGTGCTGAAAGGCTCTTGAGGTTTTCAATAGATCTGTGAATGTGCATTTAAACATACAAATTATTGGGGGCAGAGGGAACCACACGGACAGTGTTATGTCAGAATCTGTTCTCTCTCATTCCTCCATACTCTTACCTCATGAAATAGATCATGGTTCTACATAAAAGTTATGACATGAATAAGAGATGTTTAGCTTTCTCAAGATAGTTCTACTTCCATTCTCACTTTCTTTATGTAATGAATAGTTTTAGTTGACTGTTCCCAATAGTCCAAACTCAGTATTTCTGGGCTAATGTTTCATTTTTATTTATTTTATTTAAAATATTTTTTATCATCCTGCCTAACTTCACAGCTCAAGACATTAGCACATATACCTAACATCCAACAATCACATTAGAATAGAAAATTCATTACAACAGACAACAAAACAGAAAAAATGTAATAGCAACAGTGCAACAAGTCTCTGTAGTTAAATGCCCACTGAAACAAGAACGTTTTGCTTTTGCATTATTATTCTGAAAAAAAATGAGAGAGCGGCAACTTCATACCTTTTACAGGAGGCTATTCCAGGGCCTTGGGATAACAATGGTGAATCCACCTTCTCCCTAATTGCTATTTAGTTTATAGCTAGTTTTATTCTAGCATTAAATGCTCTACAACTCTTTATCCCATTCATTCTGTCAAATACGCTTGTGAGGAGGATCATTAAGAAAGAAATCCCAGGAGCTTACAGCACAGCAGGATCGGAACCTAGATATCCTAAGGAAAAAGGCCAAATTCTCCACTGAACCACATATTCAGCAGATCTGGATGGAGGTTTGCAACTCATTTGGGATACATCATGGTACTCTTGAAAGATCAACTATGCAAGTGGTTGGGTCCTCAGCACAATCTATGGGGGCGCAGATTGTGTCAGTGGCTAGGAATGCCTTTCACCTGTTCAGGATAACATATCTTGCTTCAGTTATTCTTGCACCGCTTTCGTCCACATTAGATTGCTGTAATGTATTTGACAGGGGCTGCCTTCAAAGGAGGTTTGGAAACTTCAAATGGTACAAAATATACCTGCCTGGAACCTATTACACCTCTATTGTACCAGTTGCATTGCCTACTTGATCATTTCAGAGTCCAATACGAAGTGCTAGTATTGACCTTTCAAGCCATAAACCATTTGGGAGCAGGTCATTTGAAGGAATGCTTGCGCCCATATGAATCTGCTCAGGCCTTGAGATTGGCTCCAGAGATCCTGTTAGTAGGCACCATCAAGGTTAATTAGAATGGCAGGTACTAGAGACAGGGCCTTTTTTGGAGGTGGCCCGGTATTTGTGGAATTCCTTTCCAAGGGATATATGGTTGGCTTCGACTTTATTAGCTTTTATACAGGCCTTGTACACCTTTAATTTTTGATCTTGCTTTTAATCAAGATGCTGTGGTGGATATTTGATTGCTGAAATTGTTGCCATTTGTTTTGTTTTAATCCAATTTGCTGTGTTATGTTGTGTAGTTTTTAGATTACAATGACAAAAGTAAACAGCAATGAGATGATTTTAGCTGTATTTTATGTTTTTATCATGTATGAGCCACCTTGGAAGAGCGTTGCACTGAAAGGCAACAAATAAATGTAGGAAATAAATCATCTATAATAGACCATGTCATCCAAAATTTGTAAAGACAGCTCAAATTCAGTAAGAATTCTCTTCTTAGATCAAACCAAGATGTCTTTTGGTATTCAAACTGTGGTCAGTTAGATGCCCTAGAAAGTTCTTTGCTACCTAACAAAGCCGTTGCCTGATGGTTCTATTATTGGCTAACCAATAAATCAATTATTCATGGATTGGTTTTGCACCCAAAATTCTAATTTTTTAATACTCAGAGCATTCTGTGAAGTTTGCTTCTCAGGAATGTTAACTGCTTCAGAGAAAGAGTAACAAAACTTGCTTCGTTTTTTAAACTCGCATCCCACTATGCACACAAAGATAGTTTGAACTCTCACTTGTTTATTTATAGGCTTATTTACCACACAATAAACAAAGTATCTAGGTGGTGAACCTAGCACATCCATAAAAGCCCATCAAAATACTTAGTCAACATCTGGACAGTGATACGCAATAGCTGATGGTTGAGCTATACATCGGGCCAGTGTAAACAAAAGAATTTTAAACAGTCGTTTGAAACAAAGTACTAATGGTACTTGCTTAATATTAACTGACAAGGAGTTTCACAACCTAGGTGCAGACACACTAAATGCTCCCTGCCTTGTAAAAAAGAGACAAACATGTAATAGTGCCTCTCTGGTTAAACATAAAGAATAGGCAGGTGTATATGGGACAGGGTGGTCCCTCAAGTAATATCATACCCCCTTGTGGAAGTTGATTTAAAAAAACGTTTACCATTAGAAAATGGGGGGGGGCTATGCACACCTTTTTCAATGTATTACTCCTTTTGGATCAAATACAAATAGTATCTTGTAAAATGGTAATACTAGCATTTTAAAAGGTAAAAAGAATATGTAGCGCAAATAAAAGGCAACATAACAAATCAATTCTCCAAGGTTGCCTTTGCATGCTACAATTTAAAGGGCAGTAGCTCCTGGGTATACAGGACTCTTTCAAATATATAAACATTTATTTACATTAATCTGCATTCCTACCTTTTGCATTGTTAGCATTTATAAATATTCAGAAACTTGAGCCACCATACATTTTATTCCACTATTATTCCACTTTAAACAGTCAAAATCCTAGTAACTGTTGTTTGTGAAGGGTGCTAGAAGTTGTTAGAAGAGCTGTTCTACAATTTCCAAAGTTTTCTGGAAATTGTAGCTCTGTGTGGGAAATAGGGGGTGTTTCCTAACAACTCTCAGAATCCTTTACAAACTACACTCCCCAGGATTTTCCACTGAAAAAATGAGGCGGCAAGGGACAGCTTGGGTAATTTGGACACTGCCAAATGTAAATTAATTTGTATAGTATTTTAAATTAACACAGTGTACAGCAATCCACAGTAGTGGACAATTTGCCCATAGCCTTATTTTGAAACTGTTACACCCCTCCCCCCAAAGCGCATCAGGTTAAGACTGGAAATAATGGGATTAAAACCTCTTTTCATTTGTGTACCTGTTCCTGAGTTAAATAATAACTCAAGAACAGATAAACAACAACAACAACAACGGGAAAGAGGCTATGTAAATGCCAAACAAAGTGCTTCAAAACAGGCTTAAGAAAGTAGCGGGCTTGCCCATGGCTAGGCTGGTATTTTAACTGAGGACTTTCTACCTCATACACTTTTAACACGATGTTACATCAGCGTTAGCCCTCATCAACATAATATCACCAAATTGATCTCTCCAAACTAAGAGCCAGATACTTACTTTAAAAACAAAGCAAAACAAAGCTGGCATGTTCAGCAGTTAACAAAAAAGCCCTCTGGACTGCACCAACACAGAACTGATTTGGGGGCCCTCATGGAGTAACCTAACATACTGTGGATTGTACACCCCAGGTATGCAAAAGACAAGCTTCCTTAGTGGAACAGAAAGATGACATTGTGCACCCTTCTGCATCAGCCCCATTGCCACACTGACTGAAATCTCCCTTCTAAAGTTACCATAGCTGGTTTCCTTAGCAACCAATGATACAATAGTGAAGAGGAAGAATGCAGACGCAATTCCAGTGTCTAAACACAACAGATTTCTGAATGAAGGGCAGTAGCATTCTACTTCCTCAGAGCAGCTTTTGCTATTGGGGATTCTAGCCCCAAACTGATGTGGACATTTGAGACAATAGACATTTTATATAATTCTATCGCTTACAGCATCGTCCACCAGAATTATATTCAAACCTGCTGGAACAGAATTAAATTTGTTCTAGCAAGACACAAAGACAAGTACAGCTCTAATAATGTACAAAGTAGCATACATTATATCTGGCTAAAATTAATGTTTTGAACTTGCTTTACAAGAGTAATATCATGTAACATCACTAGCATTTTAGTTAGCACTTGTCTGAGAGATATGAAAATAGAGCGGCCCAATCCCATGAGATTATTATGTAAACTACATTTTATCTCATCCTTCCAAGAAACATAAGATAGCACACATGGTTTCTCCCTTTTACCCTCACAAAAACCCTGTGAGGTAGGCTAAGAGATAGTGTAAGTGGCACAAGGTCATCCTATAAGCGTCATGGCTGAGTAGAAATTTGAACCCACATCTTCCAGTTCATAGCAGCGGACAAAAAAACAAACAAAATAGAATTATCCTTGCACCACTATGAAAGGAAAATTAATCTCCACATACCAATACAAGGATTTTCCTCAAGCCCAAGGTGGTAGTACAGTTGTGCACCACAAAGATTAATGTTGTCTGAGTTTTAACACTTCATTTTATATGTTCCAAATTACACAAGTTAATGGTTTCCGGAAAATGGGGCAGAGCCAACCATTTTACTTGCTTTGTACAGGTTGTTATTCATTATTTATTGATGCATCAATACCACATATTGCCATCATCAAAATACTAGTTTCTCTAAAACATATTCACAGGACTATTTTAAAACTTCCAAAGATACCTTGATTTTTAAAAGACATAGTCTTAATTATTTTCAACAAATTCATGATTATTTTGACAGTGGGTCACAGTTTTGACTAACTCAAAAGCACTCATTCTAACAAACACACAATTCTTCATCAAGAACTCATTGAGAGCAAGAGTTGGGTGCACAGTGTTCATCTTGGGGAAAAACTGTTTTCTAATTCTGACAAATAAAGCAAGTGAAAGGCAATTAAATCAGAACCTACTTATAAAAAGTATCACCAATGTGGTAAGGAATTCCATGATTATTTTGAGTACAAGGCATTACTTTTAAACGTTTGTTTTCAACAACTCTTTGTTATCTGTACCTGTAGTACAAATCTACTACTGTGTTCCCATTATAACAAAACAAACATTTAGAGTCCCACCTACTTTCAATATGGATAGGCAGAAAGCTATGTATTCCCAGAAGCAGATGCTGCTGGATCACAGAAGCATAAACCCTCCCTCTTTAAAACAAAGATAATAATCTGATATGTTTGTCATAAGGAAGCATGCTGTACTGTCGCATTTGCCAAGGCTAACATAAGATCACTTGCCCATTGATGAGCAGCACTTGGAACAAATAATCTTTGAAGCCACAAGAATGCCAGACTGACTTAAGCTTCTACAGGGAGCTGCCATAAATGAGCACTGTGGTACAATAAGCAGATTTGGTTACCCTGAAATTCAAACTGGCCAGACTCCTCCTCTTTCTCTTCTTAAAAACTTGCATCTTTGTCCTGCCCTTCTTCCAAGAAGTCAGGGCAAGCTTCCCTGCAATTGATTTTATCCTTTCAAACAGGGGCAACACTAGCCCACCAAGGGCCCCTGCCTCCTCCCTGTGTGTGCGCATGCACACACCCTTAAATATGCCCTGGTTACACCACCTTGCGGGTGAACTGACCTGGCGTATTTAAGAGCCTGCCAACTGCACACACGTGTGAGGGTGATGTCAGCTGGGAGAATGGAGCTCCTGCTCTGCAATCTGTGCCGCTGTTGAGTCACAGCCCGCAACCCAGTGCTGGCAGGGATGTGGAGCAGGAGCTCCACCCTCCCAGCAGCAGGGGCCCTCGGCCAGCACCTGACCTGGCCACCCGCTGGCCTGGGCCTGCTTGCAACAACCCTGTGAGGTAGATTAGGAGAG
Source organism: Rhineura floridana (assembly GCF_030035675.1). NCBI lineage: Eukaryota > Metazoa > Chordata > Lepidosauria > Squamata > Rhineuridae > Rhineura > Rhineura floridana. The sequence goes on from NC_084486.1 coordinate 84,441,823, forward strand.
ATAAATGACTGGCCCAAAGTGACCAGTGAGCATTATGGCTAAGTGGGGATTTGAACTTATTTATTTATTTGATTTATATCCTGCCCTTCCTCCCAGCAGGAGCCCAGGGCGGCAAACAAAACCACTAAAAACACTTTAAAACATCATAAAAACAGACTTTAAAATGCATTAAAACAAAACAACTTTAAAAACTTTTTTTAAAAAAAGCTTTGAAGACATCTTTTAAAAAAGGTTAAAAAAATATTATTTAAAAAAAGGTTTAAAAACATATTAAAAAGCAATTCCAACACAGGGTCTCCCCAGTTGAACATACTAACCACTACACACATTGGCTCTTTTCCTTTTTTCTTCAAAAAGTGGCTGCAAAAGTAGTAAATAATCAGAACACAAACAAACAGCATGAACTTTATGATTTCCAAAATTGCATAGTAAAACATTTTCAGACATCATCTCATAATCTTTACTTTTGAATGTACAAACTTCCTTATAAGAATACGGTAGAATATGACATGCAAATTATATTCATTCTATATAACTTTAGAATTGTTTGCTAACTTATACACTTCCAGTGGAATCCACAGCACCAAAGAAAACACTCCTACATTGTATCACAGACTTCACATCTGCAGAAGGAACTCCATCAAGGTCATAGGATGGAGAATTCATGGAATTCCCAACTAGTGGGCCACCAGATGTTGTTGGACCACAACTCCCATCAGCCTCAGCCAGCATTGCCAATGGTCAGGAAAGATGGGAATTGTAGTCCAACATCATCTGGTGGCCCACTAGTTAGGAAACGCTGCCCTACATAATATATGGAAGCCAACCAGCAAGAGATTGACTGGCTGGAACAGTCTTTCCCAACACTCGTGTCCCCAGATGTTGCTGAACTACAATTCCCATTCCTGACCATTGGCCATGCTGGCTAGGGCTGATGGGAGTGGTAGTCCAACAACATCTGGAAACCCAAAGGTTGGGAAAGGCTGTGCTAGAAGAAAGACAGGGAAATTTCCTTTCTCTAGTTTTGTGGCCCAAAACCAACCCTAATTAGATGACATCATGAAAAGGTAATAGAGTCAAGTGTGCAGACAAGATAATTTTATGGGCCATAACTTTCAAGTCATGCATGGTAAGATCAGGATAATTAAATTTCAGGCTTCAGAAATCCAAGGTCAGGAAGGCTTTCCCAGATCCTTTGATTGCACATTGTGCCACCCAGTCGACTCTGGACTCCTTCTCAAAAATCCTGGCCAGTCCATTTCAAAAGGAAAATTCAACAGCTGTATCTTGATACCCTATGTTCCTATGGAAAAATTACAGTGGATTAGCTATCATATAAAATTTTTCCAAACATCAGTCCAAAGACACCCTCCATTTTAGCTTTATGAGCACTGGTGCTCAGGACGACTGCACACTGAAAAGAACTCACACAGCACTGAGATTTGGGTAGTCGATCAGAGAAACTCTCCAGCTACTCAGCTATAGGATTCAGTCCCACTGTTCTTTCTTGTCCTGTAGCTGTATTCCACCCCCCACCCCCCAATTCTTCATGTCCCAAAAAAGCAGATGGGGTGTGGAGATGGGGGGAGAGAAAATGTTAAGAGAAAGTGTAAGGAAAAAAAGTATTCACAGATGCATGATGAAGCTTGTATCTTGATTCTTCCATCCATTTTTCCTTTCATATAGCAGAGAGGAAGGAATTTTTGTTGGCAAAACAGTACTATATGCAATATTCCCAATGAATTTCTTGAAGGTGGATCAAACTTTTCATAGCCTTTTACTGTAGTTACAACCCTAATGAAAGTCTGAGCCCTAGCTCGGAGGGTGAAACAGGTATGATGCAATGAACTCTGTAACAAAGATGATGGGGTAACTCAACTGGGACATATTATTAACTATCAAAACACCCATCATGACTTTTGTGTGTAAGCAGAGCTTTACTTTTCATCAGGAGTAGCCAACATGGTATTCTCCAGATATTGCTGCACTGCAGCTCATATCATCTCTGGTCATTGGCCATGTTGGCTTAGGCTGATGGGAGCTAGAGTTCCACAACAGGGCTATGAAACCTCTGCTTTATACAATGGCAGTGACAGATCATTCTCTTATCATATAGAATTTCACATCTGGTCAAGATTCAGGTGAGCCCTGGGCAGCCTTCAATCATCCCACCAATTATGTGGCCAGTCTGGTCCAACACACATTCACAGAAACTTTAATCTCATGATGAGTATCCAATTGCTTGCGCTTGGCTGCAGCACTGCAGATGCAGTTCTACCAGACTAGATAATCTGTAACTGCAGGATGGTAGTAGATAGTAATAGGTGCCATTAAAAGTTTCAATACCTGGGTGCCATTCCACACCTCTGCTACTGACTTGAGTAACTTTACTCATTTCCCTTCCCAAGGACACAGGAAAAGAATTAGTGTAACTGCAGAGGTTGAAGCCCAATTGTCTTCTTATCTCAGCTTGAAATAATGCAGAGGGAGGTGGTATCAGCCCACTGAGACCCTGGAAGATTTGATATTTTTGTACGTTGCCATGGAGGAGATCTGCATTTCCTTTCCAGCAGGTTGATTTTTCTATTTGTAACTGTACCTTTTTTTTTTTGTACCAGTAGGATTACTTAAAAATACCTTGAATATTAATGGCGAGTGCTGCATCAGGTGATGTTTTCTAAGACACAAACAAAAGATCCAGAACAAGGGCAGTTCAACATTTTAGTGCCTTCAAGAACAAAACACTGCAGATCAGGAATGTCCCCCCCCTTCCTCCTCCATGCTTATTTTTCTCCCAGGTTTCCTTTCCTGTATTGAGACCTAAGCAGAGTCAGGTTAGAGGATAGGCATGGAGATGTGCAACTCAAAGTCTCCTTTGGTTCTGACCAATTACCTTGCCAGCCCACCCCATGGCCTTGGTCCCCATGTCAGATTTATTAGTCACACTGAGGAAATACAGTAGGGCCCCACTCATACGGCGGGTTACATTCCAGACCCCGACCTAAAAGCGAAACTCGCTAAAAGCGGAACTCATTCAATAGAATGGAGCCCGACGCCCGAAAAATGTTGTAAAAGTGGAACAAGTGACGTATGAGTAGGGCCTTACTCTAATTGAAAGCTGCTGTATTAGCGGAACGCCACAAAGCAGGGCCCTACTATAATCTCTTGTGGCTTAGTTCATTTGTTTGAGGCCAATGGAGCTCTTTGCTCTGCTGATACTTGCTTTCTGCTTTTGATATGATGTGGCCCAGATCACATCAGATGATTGCAAGGGTGAGGTTGAAGGAGTAGGGGAAGAGGTTACAGGCAAAGTTCCCATACAACAATATTATGGGAATGGCATGGACTCAGGATTGACTAGTTCACAATCCCAGGAATGCATAGTCCAGCCCCTGTTCCCAAAATCATCTGCAAGTAGTCCGGGATCCCCACCTTTATCACAAGTTTGTACAATAAACTTGCATACCATAGTTCCTATAAGGAAATCTGAAAATGTGTTGTGCTAATTCACACATACATATATAGCTTATAGCACAAACATATGCACTCTCCGCACATATACACAGAATCTAGAGCCATACATCAAAATCACATACCACTTCAGTCTGAAGGGGGATCGTATTTTGAATATTCCTATAGATATACAATCTGTCCCTGCACACAGACAGTTAACACAAGGAAGAGAACTAGGCTAGACTTTTCACTATGCACTATGTTTCTCAATTTATTTATTTTTGCAAAACACAGGGGCATTTTAAAATGCAGTCATCAAACCTGCAGTCTAAGTGGTATAGTCCAGGCTAATCACATGACTTTGCTGTACAGACAAGGCAGCCCTTAGCTAACCAGCACCACTTTGAATGAAGATGCTCTCTCAGAGAATCTGGATGCAAGTGAGGATCTGGGTGCTCATCTAACACACATGAACAATCTTTAAAAACATACTTTCTTGTCCATTTCAGCCCCTGTCCATGAGTGAAATTATGTTTGGTATTAACTGCAGCTCTGCACAATAGCTACTGCTTCCTCCCCCACTTTGGGAGACAGGGTGGTCTAGGAAGAAAATGATACTGACCACTGAGCTCCTTGTGTCTCAGATTCTAATAAGATTACACTCCCTCACTCAGCAAAAGAGTGGAATGTTGCCAGCCATAAACCCCCTAATGCAAAGGCCTCCATCAAACCTCAATGCATCTATTCTAAGGCAATGTGGGTAAAGGACTTGCTCTGGCCCAGTCACCATGGCAACAGAAGGGCGCCACCATGTGCCTCAGCTCTTTGGGGGAAGGGAGGGGAATGAGGTCAGCAGTATGGCCTCTTGTCAATCACAGCAACATTAAGCTGGAGGCCAAGTGAGCAGATAAGTGGCTAAAAGAGCAGACGTTACCCTCTGTTAAGTAAGGAATAGAATCTGCTCTGCTGAAAAGCAGCTCAGAGACATCAGAGGAGGAAAAAAATCAAGCAGTCACTCTTTGCCCACTTGCTGGACTAGAAGCAGAGGTTACAATGGGGGAGTGAAATGGTGGATAGATATCTCAACCACATGATGGCATGCCCAGACACTCCCCCTAACTTTGGGACAAATGAATGAAATCTGTTCCTACACTTGCTCCTCAAAGGTTCCTGGCTGTTGCCAGTGGAAGACCGAGGGGAGGGGGGGAGGAGAGAGAGAGAGAATGAGAGAGAGAAAGAGAGAGAGTGCGCAGGTTGGAGCCATTAAGAAAGTAAATGAGGGAAAACCACAGAGAACCAAATATGGAGAAGGAAAAGGGGAATCTAAACTCAGGTTTATTTTATTTATTTATTTATTTATTCGTTTGTTTCATTTATAGACCGCCCATAGCGTGTGGCTCTCTGGGCGGTGTACAAAAAGGTTAAAATACAAAATATCAACAATAAAATCAGACAACAAACAATAAACACAAGCAGCAACTAAAGAAAAAAATTAAAAATAAAAAATTTAAATTATAACATAAACGCTTAAAATGCCTGGGAGCATAGCCAGGTCTTAACCTGGCGCCGAAAAGATAGAAGCGTAGGCGCCAGGCGTACTTCTTCGGGGAGGCTGTTCCACAGTTCGGGGGCCACTACAGAAAAGGCCCTAGATCGAGTAACTGTCCGGGCTTCTCGATGGGTTGGTACCCGGAGGAGGGCCTTAGATGCTGAGCGAAGTGACCGGGTAGGTTCATAGCGGGAGAGGCGTTCCACAAGATATTGCGGTCCCACACCGTGTAAGGCTTTATAGGTCAAAACCAGCACCTTGAATCTGGCTCGGAAACAAATAGGTAGCCAGTGCAAACGGGCCAGAACAGGCGTTATATGTGCTGACCGGCTGGTCCTCGTCAGCAGTCTGGCTGCTGCATTTTGCACTAGCTGAAGCTTCCGAACTGTCTTCAAGGGCAGCCCTACATAGAGCGCATTACAGTAATCCAGCCTAGAAGTTACCAGAGCATGAACAACTGAGGCGAGGTCATCCCTGTCCAGATAGGGGCGTAGCTGGGCTACCAACCGAAGGTGGTAGAACGCATTCCTTGCCACCGAGGCCACTTGCGCCTCAAGAGACAAGGAAGGATCGAAAAGAACTCCCAGACTACGAACCTGTTCCTTCAAGGGGAGTGTGACCCCATCTAGAACAGGGTGAACATCCACCATCTGGGCAGGGGAGGCACTCACCAACAGTGTCTCAGTCTTGTCTGGATTGAGTCTCAGTTTATTAGCTCTCATCCAGTCCATTATCGCGGTCAGGCAATGATTCAGCACATCCACAGACTCACCTGTAGAAAATGAAAAGGAGAAATAGAGCTGCGTGTCATCAGCGTACTGGTGGCAATGCACTCCAAAACTCCTGATGACGGCACCCAGAGGCTGCATGTAGATGTTAAAAAGCATGGGGGACAAAATCGACCCCTGAGGGACTCCACAATGGAGAGTCCAAGGTGTCGAGCAATGTTCTCCAAGTACTACCTTCTGGCGACGATCCGCCAAGTAGGAGCGGAACCACTGCCAAGCAGTGCCTCCAACTCCCAACTCCGCGAGTCTCCCCAGAAGGATACCATGGTCGATGGTATCAAACGCCGCTGAGAGATCAAGGAGAATCAACAGAGTCACACTCCCTCTGTCCCTCTCCCGACAGAGGTCATCGTACAGGGCGACCAAGGCTGTTTCAGTGCCAAAACCAGGCCTAAAACCGGATTGAAACGGATCCAGATAATCGGTCTCATCTAAGAGCACCTGGATTGCAATCCTATGCGCACTCATCTGGGAGCATGCCCCATTCACCTCTGAGTAAACGGTTTGGGCTGCAAGGCTGAAATCCCAAACACACTCTGAAGAAAATCCCATTTAAGTCAATTAATTCTGTAGTATGTGTGCACACACATCACACAGTGCATATGGAAAAGTAAGATTTCACTTAAACTCACAAATCCACAACACTGATGCAGATGTTAGCTTCAGAAAGAAATCATAAGCTTCATAAGAAATCAGTAGGGGAAAGGGGGATAATTGCACAAAGAGGAAGACATATGAATGCCCCCCAAAGGGTGGAAAGTAATTAGATTCTCCTCTTAAGATTACCATTATTACATCTGAACAATACAAAAGCCCTTGCAAGAACAATTAATCCAAAGTCATGAGGACAAAAGTTCTGTAGAAACCAAGAGTGTTAATAGAATCTATAGAACCAAATGGCCACACTTTTCCCAATTATACCACTTTAGGACATCGGTGGAGACTGCATGCCAGAATATTTCTCCAAGAAGGGACATAAGAACCAGCCATTTAAGAAATAGACTTATCAGCATCCAGGCTCACTCCTGTGTCTATGAACACTTGTGCTGTAATATAACAGAACTCTCTTGACATTGTGTTTGTGAGAATGTACCTTCTCTTCGAAAAAAATTACAAGTGCTGACGTTATCTATAAAATAAGAATTACATAAATAAAAACAAGTATTTCAAGAAGTAACAAATACCAAGTGAACAAAAAACCCAAATTAAAACAAGGAGAGGATTTGGTATTTGTTACTTTTGTTCTCCTTATACATGCATAAAACCCAATAAAAATATTTTTAAAATAAAATAGGTATTTCAAGCATTCAGTACATGGTGCTGCATTTAGCTAGAAGCTGGATGTGCAGTACAGCCAAGCTCAGGAAAAGAATGTGTACATGCATGGATTCCAGCTTCCTGCCTCTTTGTTTCTGCTCCTCAGATTCTCTTCTTGGAGCCCTCAAGGTCAGTGCTGCTGTAGTCAGAGGCCGTGTTGCTCCTGAGACAGACCAGGTCCCCTATCAGACTTCCTGCATCTGTTGACCGGATGGGTACAACTCCTAGGTTTGCTCTGTGTCCCTTCCTCACCAGCTAAGCTTCAAACCTTCACAGCACGTATACTTGTGGCACCTTCCAGTATCCAGACAAACCTCATTGTAACTGTTTTTTGAAGGCAGTCCTAAGCTCCGCTGAAATAAACAGCATTAATTAATAAGAAAACATGGTAAGGATCAGAATGCAAGCCCCCTATATTTTAAGTCTCCATATTGCCAGAGTCTGAAAGCTCCACAATCAACAGGATCAGCTAATAGGGAGCATGGGTGAAGAAGAGAGCAAATGCTTCAGCTAGAATTGCTCAGGTTGGAATAAACAGTCTGGTCTTGAGATCCTGTTATGGTCTCACACACAGAACTTCTGAGAGGCCATTTGTAAAAGAGACACGTGCTGAATAAGCATATGTCCATTACTTTCTTAGCCTTGCTAAGAAACTAGGTCACAGGAACACATACCTAGGACTTCAAAATTCAGGACAAATGTTATAGTAAAAGCTTAGATGCTTGATATACAAGCTTTGAAACACACAAACACTTTTATCTGGTTCCACTATATTAGGTATATCAGTAATCCCTCATCCAAGGGTCTGATTCAGGCCCACACCTGCGTAGCTTCAGTCATGTTTGCACTTCAGATGCTCCCACACCAATTACCAGGCCTCACATTTCAGGCAAGTCAGAAGCTACATACACAGTAAGCACTCCATAGCTGATTTGTAGTCCTAGCCTCAATGTCAATGCCCAGTCAGTCAACCCTTTTTGTACTCCAAAGAGACTCCATTTGTGCTGCCCAGGATGGAACTTGGTGGGTTGAGTTTTAAAGAAAAAAAAACCTAGAGGCCTGTACTACTTTGAGGCACTTGTCATATGATAAGTCAAATTCATGTTACATTTGGGAATTTGTGTTGCATATGGGTATGGCCTGAAAAATCCCAAGCACCTGACTGCCTATGCAGCTTCAAAATATGCAATTAGTACCTGGGAATTTTAAACATTTTTAACACCAGCTCTTAAAAACATGAATGCTACCTCTTTGCAGGGTGTTTTTTTTTAAGTTTTCCCAGCTATTAAATACCAGTTCCAAACAGGTATTAAATACAGGGGCCCGTGGGCAGAGATTGTGATTGTATCCACATCTTCCAGCTGTTCATATCAGCACAGCTACTCATTCTCATTCTTTTTAAACAGTACTTTTTGTCCTGCATTTATAAAGCAATTGCTGCAATAGAATCCACATATCCATCCAAAGCACTGTAACTGGGGTATCTTTTTTCCTAGACCACTGATCGATCAGGGGTCAAGCAGGAGATACCCGCTTTTCTATATGCCCAGTATCAGTTAGTTCTTAGCTAAGGACAAGGAAAAGAACCAGTACACATGATACTGCAACTACCACACAATGGGAGCATATGTGCATACTTGTTTATGCCCTTCCAAATAAAAGAAGCCCCCACCCCATATAATTTTATTAAAGATTTGCTGCATGAAGTATGCATTAGGCCTCCTGCATCAAGTACCCTGCGAAGTTTGAACTTTGCCTCTCAGTGCTATGTTATAAGGCAAGCCTTGGGGTCCTCCATAAGTAAGAAACAAAAACACTTGAATTTCTGGGGTAGGATCTCTGATCCAGCAGCTAGCAAAGCCCACAGCCAGGGCTCACAGCAATTTTTAGAAAGGAGATTTCCGCATCAGGACAGATTTTCCATTCAACCTCCATGTAGCAGTGCTAATTACAAAGTTGCTGAAGCATCCTGACTATTTTGCTAACACACCCTCCAGCTGTCTCCTTTTTAAAAAATGCAATAAAAAATCAGCTTGGATTTTACTTTTTTGAGGGGGTGGTTGTTCAGAATTCTAAAGGCCTGAATTACAATCTTTTATGAATCCTATCGTTAGAACAACCCAGGAACACCAGATGTTCAAGCAAAGCTGCCAACCAGCAGCTGGCTGTAGCTTGCAACACAAGTTTTTGTGTTGTTAATTTTAAAAAGCAAAACTATACAGATCTATATTTTTAAACAAGCACGCAGCTAGGCTTTATGATACTGATAGAAGCAATGAGGAGTGCTTCTTATCTATAGGGTTTGGCAGAAGTGGAAACAAATCTTTAGAAGGAGAACCTCTTGTTCCCCTAACTCTCTGGGCCCCTTCCTACGGGCACAGAACAAACCAAGTTTCTCATTAGAGTGGGATACTCCTTTCTGAAGGCCTGTCAGAACAAGCCAAGGAAAATGAAAGCAGAACAAACTAACACTACTGCCTCATACTGCCTGAGTAAAGCTAACAGGATAGACTATAATCATAAGGATTAACATGTTGCTTTTAAGTCAAGTGTTCTGAAACAGATGGTATTTGCTTTTATTTTGTTTCTTTAGAAGGCAGCATGTGAATTTTGAGCAGATACACTTTTACACTTTGGGTCTGATTGGCTTCCATATTTGTGGACAGATTGAAGCTTCCCCCCAGACTGGTCTGGCTAATGACCCATAGGCAGACTTTTTTCTCTTTCTTTCTTGGTGGGCTGGCTTTACTCTGTATGTGGCTTGCCTTGCCTTAACCATCAGGCTATGTTGTTGTGTTGTTATGTGCCTCCAAGTCGACTACGACTTATGGCGACCCTATGAATCAGTGACCTCCAAGAGCATCTGTCATGAACCGCCCTGTTCAGATCTTGTAAGTTCAGGTCTGTGGCTTCCTTTATGGAATCAATCCATCTCGTTTGGCCTTCCTCTTTTTCTACTTCCTTCTGGTTTTCCAAGCATTATTATCTTTTCTAATGAATCATGTCTTCTCATGATGTGTCCAAAGTATGATAACCTCAATTTCATCATTTTAGCTTCTAGTGACAGTTCTGGTTTAATTTGTTCTAACACCCAATTATTGGTCTTTTTTGCAGTCCATGGTATCCGCAAAGCTCTTCTCCAACACCACATTTCAAATGAGTAGATTTTTCTCTTATCAGCTTTTTCCACTGTCCAACTTTCACATCCATACATAGAGATCTGAAATACCATGGTCTGAATGATCCTGAATTTAGTGTTCAGTGATACATCTTTACATTTTGAGGACCTTTTCTAGTTTTCTTACAGCTGCCCTACCCAATCCTAGCCTTCTTCTGATGTCTTGACTATTGTCTCCATTTTGGTTAATGATTGTGCCAAGGTATTGATAATCCTTGACAAGTTCAATATCCTCATTGTCAACTATAAAGTTGCATAAATCTTCTGTTGTCATTACTTTAGTCTTTTTGATGTTCAGCTGTAGTACTGATTTTGTGCTTTCTTCTTTAACTTTCATCAGCATTCGTTTCAAATCATTACTGGTTTCTGCTAGTAGTATGGTATCGTCTGCATATCTTAAAATACTGATATTTCTCCCTCCAATTTTCACACCTTCATCTTGGTCCAATCCTGCTTTCCGTATAATATGTTCTGCGTACAGATTAAATAAACAGGGTGATAAAATACACCCCTGCCTCACACCCTTTCTGATTGGGAACCAATCGGTTTCTCCATATTCTGTCCTTACAGTAGCCTCTTGTCCAGAGTATAGGTTGTACATCAGGACAATCAGATGCTGTGGCACACCCATTTCTTTTAAAGCATTCCATCGTTTTTCATGATCTACACAGTCAAAGGCTTTGCTGTAATCTATAAAGCACAGGGTGATTTTCTTCTGAAATTCCTTGCTCCGTTCCATTATCCAACGTATGTTTGTGATATGATCTCTGGTACCTCTTCCCTTTCTAAATCCAGCTTGGACGTCTGGCATTTCTCGCTCCATATATGGCAAGAGCCTTTGTTGTAGAATCTTGAGCATTACTTTACTTGCATGGGATATTAAGGCAATAGTTCGATAATTACTGCATTCCCTGGGATCCCCTTTCTTTGGAATTGGGATGTTTATGGAACGCTTCCAGTCTGTGGGCCATTGTTTAGTTTTCCATATTTCTTGACAGATTTTAGTCAAACTTTGGACTGATTCAGTCTCAGTAGCTTGTAGCAACTCTATTGTATGCCATCTATTCCTGGTGATTTTTTTCTTCCAAGTATTTTAACAGCAGATTTCACCTTGCATTCTAAAATTTCTGGTTCTTCATCATATGGTTCTTCCGTGAATGAATCTGTCATCCTGGCATCTCTTTTATAGAGTTCTTCAGTGTATTGCTTCCATCTTCCTTTTTTTCATCTTGGTCAGTCAGTGTGTTCCCCTGTGGATTATTCAACATCCCTACTCTTGGTTTAAATTTCCCTTTCATTTCTCTAATCTTTTGGAACAGTGCTCTTGTTCTACCCTTTTTGTTGTCCTCTTCTATTTCTATACAGTAACTATTGTAATAGTTCTCTTTGTCCCATACTAGTCGCTGTATTGTTGCATTTAGGGTTCTGACTCTGTTTCTATCGCCTTTTGCTTTTGCTTTCCTTCTCTCTTTAACCATTTGAAGAGTTTCTTCAGTCATCCAATGTGGTCTTTCTCTCTTTTTAGCTAGAGGTATTGTCTTTTTGCATTCTTCTCTGATAACATCTCTGACTTCATTCCATAGTTCTTCTGGTTCTCTGTCAACTAAGTTTAAAGCCTGAAACCTGTTCTTTATTTGATCTTTATATGCTTTTGGGATGTTATTTAAATTGTATTTTGGCATTATGGTTGCTTTGTTGGTCTTCTTTAGCTTTATTCTGATTTTCGATACAACTAGTTCATGATCTGTACCGCAGTCTGCTCCTGGTCTTGTTTTTGCAGAAAGTATGGAACTTCTCCATCTTCTGCTACCAATTATATAATCAATTTTATTCCTATATTGGCCATTTGGTGATGTCCACGTGTACAGTCGTCTTTTTGGTTGTTCAAAAAATGTGTTTTCACATTTCATCAGGCTATTTGCTCTGTAAACATCTCAGCATGGCAAGCATGCATGCTGATTGTGGAAGATTATGGCCTCTATGGAGAGAAGCAGAGGGTAGTCCTATATGGAACAGGAGTTGGACAACATTACCCACTACCTTGGTCCAGCTTCTAGTCCCATGACTGTGCAATCTCCAATAAAAGACATGTGAAACTTATTTTGTCCATTTAACCCAGTCCTGACTATTTTGATTGGCAACAGCTCACCAGAGGTGTAGTCCTCCAGGGTCACAGGGAGCAGTCTTGGACCCCCTTTTTTTGGAGCCAGGTCCCAGCAAGGTCCCTATGTCTCCAGCATCCTATGAACTGATCAGCATGAAAGGGGAGTGTGTTAGCCATTGAGAAGAATCCCAAAGACTGTGAACTGTAAGCAAGCCATTAGGATTCCTACTTCAAAAAGCCAAGACAAGCTGTAGAGAGTGGGAAACCTGTAACTGCAGAAGAAGAGACAGTGAATCCTGATGATATTCTGATGCCTTCTACATCATCAAGCAGTTTGGTAGCAGCAGGAGATAAGTGTGTAGACATGAAGTTCAGTAATTCAAGTAATATCTCTGACAGTGAGTCAAATGGTGGCAGTGACAGAGATGCAGAAAGCAGTATTCAAGCCTAAGATTCAATAATCTTAGAAGACTGTATAATCTTAGAAGGGGGAGTGACTGTGACTATCATGAAGGGACCCGACACTTCTGAATTTACCACTACACTACTGCAGCTCGCTAAGGTCTCAGGTCCAGACATCACCTGCTGTCATATGAACCTATGCTCACACGTAATGCAAGAATTGTGTATTCCCACCATATCTGCATTTTCACAATACTTCACCCTTGAACCATCAACTATGCAGTTTTGTAATAATATTTTAACCTTTTTGTGACAGGCCATTTACATGACAGTCCAACAGTTTTGCACCAAACCATATCTTCTATCTCAGTACAGAACTTGCACATGTGGCCCTTAAGTGATGCAAGCAACTGACAATATTGAAAGAACAGCAAAACACCAACACAACCTGCCAAAATTCAAGTAGGCAGATGGATTTTCCATGGAAAACCATTGCTCATGGCTGGGGAATAAAAGAGAACCAAAAAGGAATTCTACCTGAAGGTTTTGAACATGCCTATTTTTAATTGAAAGCATGCTAGATAAGCTATTTTAAATTGCATTACAATTTTCTGATGTTTTGCCTTTACTCACTATACTATACTTGTGCTAGCACTGATCTAGCACACTATTATATATTCTTTCCCCATATAGAAGGGGAGTGACCTAGACAGGGAAGTGGGTACAGGCTGGGGAAGTGGGTACAGGAAAAAGTAAAGGATGCTACACACACCATTTATGGGTAAAACACTTTCACTAAATTGAAAAATATTTTTGAAAGCAGGAGATTTACCATATGGCAGAGCAAGGGGTACAGCATTGCATTTATTTGCAAATTTAAAAGGTCACTATATGAGTACTTGCACTCATCTAGCATGCAACATAAGAATCTCGTAAGGCAGTAGAACAATTATGTTTAAGAAATAGAAGAGCTGTGCAACATTTAGTGATGTCACAAGCACTGACCAAACAGCACTCATCACATTTGTGCACTGCTTTCCACACAGCACAATTGCTATGGACTGAACATGCTAGTTGCAGAGGGAGTTTGCTCCCCCTGCCCAACCCCCCAACTATATGGCTGCTTGAGTTCAGGGAAACCACAATAACCCAGTGTGAAAGAATGGGACTTTCAGCCATGATATGATTGGTTTTTGTTTGCAAGATTGTTGCTTTTGCCTTAGAGGCTCTCATGCACAGGAGGGTCAAATGTCCAAGGGGATGTTTTGCTAAGGAAACAGTGTACAGGGGGGTCAAACGTTCAGCCCAGAAACCTACCAAAAGGGGAAAAATAATCAGGAGTGTTCTCCTGATTAAACATTTGAGAGGAGTGAAAATATTGCATATAAGTTAAAAAAAGAAGAAGAACTGGACTGGAAAAATGTTAGAGAGCATAGTTGGGCAGTGCAGCAGACAAAAGTAGATGACCCAGAAGCTAAACTGAGGGGTCCAAATTGATACATACTGGCTTAGTTAAATATACCTGGATGCATTTGTCTCCACTTATTTTTTTATTTGGGCCTTCAACTACTATTCAAATGGTAAAAAATTAGTTTTTCTCTAAAATAATTTTCTCAAAAACTGTTTTCATTTTTGCCTTACTAACACCTTTAAGTAATAGCATAATTTGTTTTGAAAAAAAATGGAGTCTGGGGCCTTATTATATGCGCCGCATCTCAGTGCTATTCCACTCTACCGAGTATAAAAGTCCAAAAGGCTTAAGGCTAATTATTGAATGCAGCTGGGGGAGGGTGGGGGAAAGAGAAAATATCCAGCTTGGTGACAGTAGTTTAAATGAAGAGGAGGGTTTGACTGGTTTGCTTGCCTCCTTTTCCTCTCACAGTGCAGGCTACAGCCCGTGCTATCGCACCTGACAACAGAAATGCTTCATTGAGGGGAGACATCTTGGTACCTCAAACTCCCAACATCTTTGCTTTGGTTGGGCAAAAGTTACTATCCAGAAAGATTCTTACCTGTATTTTTTGGGAAATAGTTGAGCTCAGCTCAGACACTACTGCTGCAGTCCTTCCCATAGCACCACCATGCAAAGTAGATACTTAAGTTATTCCAAAGAACTTGTGCACTTTCAGCAGATATCTATGCCCAATTACCCATTTCACATTATAACCACATATGGGACAAGATGAATAAGGCTATATACATTTCTATTTAGATTGAACTGACTTTCTTACAAACAGCTCCTATGTTACAGGTTGCAGCTACCCCACAGTTCCATATTTTGGTAGCAACCCTCACCTTTAATGACTCCCCCCACCTTCAGCTTTGCTACTTGAACATCCAGGTGTGTTTTTTGTTTCAGCTGTTAACTAAAGTAATTTTTTGTTTTAAAGTAGAAAGCTGCTCCTCTGCTGCAGGTTTCACAATTATGCTCTTGAAGACTTACTTTCCTCTCAAACTAAAGGAACAAAGAGAAACCATCACTCTAAGGAGAAACCCATTATTAGACAATACAGTAAATAGACCGTCTTGAACCTTTGGTAGGTAGCAGAGGCCTTATGTAGATGACTCATAATTAGGAGCCAAGAATGAATGACTGAGGGGGTGGGGTTGAAACAAACTAAACTTCTCTCTGTCCCAGAAGAGAAAATGCTAATGGCAGAACCTTCCACACTTAGAGGAAGACTATTGTAAACCCAGTTTTAAGTATAGCTATTATATTGAAATCTATACAGTATTAAAAAACAATTCACTAATAGGCAAAAAACCTTGTGGTTTAAGAACGTAACTATAGCCCACAGATATGTCTATCAAACTTTAAAAAGCAGGGAAATTGAGCGGCTATAGTGAATGCACCAGGGGAGCAGGAGACCTGACCTCCTCTCTGAGATATTGAACTGCCCTACAAATTTGTCAAAATGCAAACACAATTTGGTTTGGTCTTTCACAGTCCAATCCACCTCTTGTATAGCTTGGAAGAATTTGGTAAGAAGGAGGAGATTGGAAGGGGATGGGGAGGGAGGGGCAAAGGAAAGGGAAAGGCGGAAGAGGGAAGGGATAGAAGGGCAAAGGAGGGAGCATGGGTTTGATCATTTGTATACTTTTTGAGTTCAATGGGATTTGTTTCTGTGCAATCATGTTTGAAAATGGAAATGGACTGCCTTCAAGTCGATCCCAACTTATGGCGACCCTATGGATAGGGTTCTCATGGTAAATGGTATTCAGAGGTGTTTTACCATTGCTTTCCTCTGAGGCTGAGAGGCAGTGACTGGCCCAAGGTCCCCCAATGACCTTCATAGCTATGTGGGGATTTGAATCTTGGTCTCCCAGGTCGACTGACCCAGGAGAGGAGCAGGGAGGGGAGGAGGAGGAGGGAGTGAAGGAGATTGGGTGGATGGGCACTGGGCAGAAGGGAAGCCCCTTTCCTTCCCAAAAGGAAAACATTGTGAACAGTATCATTGCTTTTCAGCGTTTCCCTCTCCTTTTTATTCTACAGCAGACACATGTAGCCTCCCACCCAAATTTAAACCAAAGCTGTCCCTGGCCACATTCACACCAGGCTTTTATTTCACTTTGGAGAGTCATGACTTCTCTGAAAGAATCCTGGGAAGTGTAGTTAGTGAAGGGTGCTGAGAGTTGCTAGGAGACGCCCTGTTCCCCTCACAGAGCTTCAGTCAGAGTGGCTGACTGTTAAACCAGTCTGGCCACTTGAGTTCTGTCAGTAGAATAGGAGTCTCCTCTCAGCACCCTTCACAAACCACACTTCCCAGGATTCTCTAAGGGAAGCCATGACTGTTCATGTGAAATCAAAGTCTGGTGTGGGTGTGGCCCCGATTAGGCAAGCCAAGCAGCTGTGAGGCTTTTAGAACACTGACAGTTGGTTCTTACTGAGCATGCCCCGTGTTATCATAGGGTTCCAGCCAAAATTTCTTACATTAATTAAAAATCAGCCAGGCATTTTTTTAACGTTTAAACTGCAGAAGATGAAGGCCAGCGTATGGGGCAAGGTCAGTAACAGGTTTACAGGTACTCTGTGAACATGGCTGATTTTTAATGAATTTCAACAGATTATGAGAACTCTCAGAGAAAAAAGTCCAAAAGGGCTCTGGGTTTTTTCCCTCTTTTTAGACTTTGAACTGTCTATTCTCTCTGACTGTTTTGTGTATTGCCATGAAAATTTAGAGGGTTGTTAAGCAAGCATTTCTGAGTTCAGGACTATAGGTTTTGTTTTGAAAGGAGCTTATGGGAAGCATCAGAATGGCATGGGGGATATTTTCAATTTAACAATGTGGAATGTGAAAAATCCACACTGTCTATAGTATACAGCCACTTTTGTGGCTGTGTAATACATGGTTTTAACATTCTTAGTTTATTCTTTGCTCCCAGCCACTCCGTAAGGCTGGGGTAGGGACCCTCAGGCCTAGGGGCTCAATGAAGCCCTCCAGACTATTTAACCCTTGAGATGCACTCGCGGGTCATAACCCTCACTGCCCTGCTCAACACCCTCCTTGAGTTATTCTGCCAAGCTAGAATGCATCCTTGAACTATTATAAGGCCTCTTACTTGCCTGGGTGGAGAGGTGTGTGTGACAGAGAGACTGATTTGTGTAGAAACCAGTGGTGTGTGTGGTTGTACTGTATAAGAGTTGCATTTATTGTTCTGCCCACTTTTGCTTCTGGTCCCACCCACCATTGGCACATGTCCCCCGGAAGAACACCTAAGACAGAGATAATGCATTTCTTGGGCTGGAAAAGGTTCCCCATCCTTGCTGTAAGGGATATTATTTTTTCATGAGGTACCTGGTTAATCCATGGTCTAATCATATCCAACAATCCAATCATCCACTGGAACACACTGCCTCTCAATCGTGCAGATTTTAGTTGACCCACTAAATCTACTCTAAATGAATTTAAGTTTAGAAAAAAGTGTATGTACATGGTTTAACCTTAATTCAGGTGACCTTTTGAGAAACATCCTTGTAATCTGAAACAACCTCTTACCCTAGATAACAAAGCCCCCCTGTACTGTTAATATCATATAATTTGTCCAAAATAAGTTTATTAATATGGATTTTATGTGGATAAAAGAGTCATGTAGGCACCCTCCACAGTCTGAAGAAAGGGAAGAAGGGTGGTTCTAAACAATAAAACCTACCACAAAGGGGAGAAGTAGTAGCCATTAAGCTCTTGGCATACAGTTTGCTTGTAAATGAAGACAATTCAGCAACTTAAAAGGGACTCACTCCAAGCTCTGAGAAGGGTTGCTGCACCAGAGCTTAGCAGCTGCCATGTCACTGCCTTTGGCATACATGGGTTTAAGGCTATTATCATGCAGTATGTTTTTCTACTGAGCTGCTAAATTTATTGGGGATCTATGTGAAAGAGGGGTGAACCCTCTTCCTCTGGCTGGGACTGCACAAGCCATTCAGGAAATCACAGCTTCTTTATGATGTCACAAAGAATTACTTCTCACATGCACTGCAGGTGAGCTATAGTAATGGGAGGGGGGGGGCTTCCTCAGCCAAGCCTGGGTTACTGGTTTGCATTAGTAGCATGGGACTCAAAAGTGAAAAACCTAACTAGTTTGCCCTTTGTAAGCTACAACGGGGAATAGCTCACTATCTAAATCTATAGACCTAATATGTTCAAGATATTGTCAAATGGATTAAGTGCTTACTTTGGGTTCAGGATGCTCTCATACATCTTTCAAATGCAGGACTGACTTTTGCCAGATCTGGCCCAATATCAGCTTACAAATCTATTGTAGTTTGCTTTTACATGCTAGAATTTTTGCAAGAGTGATTTGTGTTGTTTCTCTCTGTTTTTCTCCTCATTGGCACTGTGTAAAACAAACTTGTCCCAATGCCTCTGGGATAAAAGAAATAGAAGACAAGACCAACCAAATAAAATGTTCTAGCTATAAATTTCAGCCCTGGAAGCCATAAGACTAGGAACAGAGTAAGACTATAAAAAAACCCAACTCAAATAAATCTTTCCTCTTTGCATTCTGTAGCATCTTTCCCAATCAAAACTCACGAGAGCTAGAGAATCTGGCTTATGAAATACTTCGAGAATGAATGAAAGAGGAATGAATGAAAGAGGGCTCGACATAGCAGACACAAGAGCTAAAGACATAAAAAGCCTTTTGATTTTGAGAACCGGTCAATTATGCTGGATTAATACTTAATTAATTAATAATAACCCAAACAGGCTAAATTCTGCCTTTAAAAAAAAGGGTACAAATACCCATATGCAGGCCATATTCTAAGATTTTGAACATTAATTGACCAAACAAAAAAAAGAGGTTGCTTTGCTTGCTTTGGAGAAATTAGCAAGGCTGCTATGATTGTAGCAGCACTTCCCTAGAGTTGTATGTATAATATTGATGGAGACAAACTGGTTTCCTGTAGCACCTGAAAAGATCTGTGAACAATTGCTTTTCAGCATTCCGCTAGCTAATATGGCGCCAGCAGGGCAATCAGCTGGAGCAGGGGCTGGAGCTCCCCATGCTCCAGCTGATCTCGCTGGAGGAAGGGAAGATCAGCTGTAGCACACTACAGCTGATCTTCTCTTCCTGTGCTATCAGACCCCCGTGTTACAGCTAATCCCACCGGAGGGAAAGATCAGCTGTAGCGCGCTACAGCTGATCTTCTCCTCCGGAGCGATCAGCGGGTTAGGTTCCAGACCCCCGCACTACAGCTGATCCGCTTTTTGGCAGTTTTTGCTTTTCAGCGGGGTCTGGAACCTAACCTGCCGTATGAGTGGGGGCCCTACTGTACTTAAGAACATAAGAACATAAGAACATAAGAAGAGCCTGCTGGATCAGGCCAGTGGCCCATCTAGTCCAGCATCCTGTTCTCACAGTGGCCAACCAGGTGCCTGGGGGAAGCCCGCAAGCAGGACCCGAGTGCAAGAACACTCTCCCCTCCTGAGGCTTCCGGCAACTGGTTTTCAGAAGCATGCTGCCTCTGACTAGGGTGGCACAGCACAGCCATCATGGCTAGTAGCCATTGATAGCCCTGTTCTCCATGAATTTGTCTAATCTTCTTTTAAAGCCATCCAAGCTGGTGGCCATTACTGCATCTTGTGGGAGCAAATTCCATAGTTTAACTATGCGCTGAGTAAAGAAGTACTTCCTTTTGTCTGTCCTGAATCTTCCAACATTCAGCTTCTTGGAATGTCCACGAGTTCTAGTATTATGAGAGAGGGAGAAGAACTTTTCTCTATCCACTTTCTCAATGCCATGCATAATTTTATACACTTCTATCATGTCTCCTCTGACCCGCCTTTTCTCTAAACTAAAAAGCCCCAAATGCTGCAACCTTTCCTCGTAAGGGAGTCGCTCCATCCCCTTGATCATTCTGGTTGCCCTCTTCTGAACCTTTTCCAACTCTATAATATCCTTTTTGATGTTTGTTGCTAACAAATAGGTTTAGGTAAACTTGGCTAAAATCTTTGTGATAAGGCAAAGAGGAATATCGAATCCATTTGCTGGCTTAGCACCTAATTCTAAGTAGATTTACTCAACAGAAAATCTACTGTGGGCAATGCCACTTGCTCCCCAGCGTGTATGGGATTGCAGCCTCAGTTGTTATTATTCAGATGCGATCTTAAATATGCTTATTAGGAAGTAAATCCCATTGAACCAGTGGAACTGACTTTTGAGTAAACGTGTACAGGATCATGCTGCCCATCACACAAAACTTAAAAGCATTTTATTTCCAATTTCCTTGTTGTACCAATTTATTGGTATGTTTTACCTCTACCGAAGGGCCCCTTACTGCTTGCTTGCACTCTCTAAAAACAGAAAGACGCTCTCTTGCCTATACTGCAGGTCCCTGATCAGGAATTTTATCTGCTGAAAATGCACAGTTAACGTGCCTCTCATAGAGTGGCTGTTGCTGTGTAGCACAAAAGAGACCATGTTAAAAGTAGTGGTCATATCACAAACCTCTGCAGCATGCAGAATTCTCTAGTAATGTTTATCTAGAAACATGAATTGTGCAGTCCTGATGCAAATGTTCTGATGTGCTATTTGACACAAATACAAAATTTTAATTAAATGAATTTATTTCTTAACATTGAGAACCAACAACAGCCGAGAATACATTCTATTTTGATTTATTGACTTTAGACACCATTGATCTCAACACCCAGAAGCTACTATTTTTTCCTCCAGTTTTTTTTATCTTCAGAGGCTATGATCAGATTCCCAAGGCCTAGTCCAGTGAAGTTACTTCCCACCACAGCCTTTCCGTTTATTACACTTGTATCCTGCCTTGTCTACAAAAAGAGTTCACCTTCATGAGATCTCACATATTGTGCTAAGGTCGGCCTTGTTTCAGCAGTGCAACTGCCCTGGACCCAAAGAATGATCTTAAGGTGCCTAACTGTACCTTTATCCAGTTGAAGCAGGTTTGCATAGACATGCACGAACTCACACAAACCATGTGCCTTCTGCCAAGGTAAGAAGAAATCATGTGTCAAGATTGCTAACTGCACCACACTCAGTCTCCTTCTGCTGCTACAGAAACAATTTAAGTCAGCTGTAAGATTTCCTATGGGCTTGGTTTATTCAGATTTCTCAAATGCAGAGGCTGCTGCTTTGCTTATGAGGAAACTGCTTCGCTCCCACCCCGTCACTCCTCCCTTTCTATCACATGGGTCCGATGTCAGGCAGCAAGCTGCTGCTCCATGTTGGACTATTTCTATGCCTCCAGGTTCTTGGCCTGTTTGGCTTCCTACTTTTCTCAGCCTTGATATAGCTAATGGTGGCTGGTGGTGGTGGTTTCAATAGAGGGCTATTTGTCCACTACCACATGTGTGCATGCACAGACTTCCTACCCTGGGAATGGCAAAGTCAGGTTGTCAAGGAATTAGGAAAGCAGTCAACATTATACAGAGTGTGTTCCAACAAGACTGTCCCCATTTTTGCTGGCTACTAGTATCATCACTGCTCCCTATGAAGCAATGGATCAATTAGCATGTTGCTTTGCAAGCTACTGCCATTGCCAAAATGCTTGCAAACTCCAGTTCCCAGGATTCTTTCTATGCCTAATACTTTCTCCACAGAATTTTTACTATTCTATGTCAGACTAGGCAGGGAACTAAAGATGGATGAGGGTGGAAGAGAACTGGATGGAGAAAGAACTTGTAATTCATAGAACAGGGTATTAGGAAGGCAAACAACCCAGGGGCAAGAAGATGGACTTGTGGCTGTGGATATCTAAGAATGTACAACTGTCTGTAATTTAGCACCCTCAACCAAATGTATAAAGTCCTTCAAATTTAAAAGACATACAACAATTATGTTGGCAGTCAGAGAGTAAAGTTATTGGTTCCATTAACTGTTTCAAAATAGGGGCTATTCAATTGTAGCGTTTCCTCTCCCTTCATCATCCCATTCTCAATTTCCAATTAAAATCAGCACACACTTTGCACCATGTCTGAATGGCAATAAGCAATACATTTTTACAGATGCATTACTCAGAGAACATCTCTGGATGTATTACAAACTACAGCAGGAGAAGCAAATTTCTACCACATAGTTAGTGGTAGTTTAAATTCACTTGTGGCTCATATGCTGGAAAATTGACTCCCAAGCCACCAATTAACTGGAGCTGTCAGTTCAGCATTAGGCAATTCACATGAGCCAAAGTTCAAGCATAGACCTTTATCATCATTATTATTAGTTCTTTGGTCATATGAGATAAGCTACCATCTGAACACTCTTATCAGACATCAGATCCACGAGCATATCTAGGTCGACACCTCCACAAGTATCTTTCATAATATGGGACAGGTAGGTATCTAGTTAGGTTATACTTTTGAGACCCACCTGACAAAAGCGGAGATAGACTAGCTCAGTTTTTTCAGGTGAATTATTCACTTTCGGATGCACGGAATTTGTTAACTATCTAGAGCAGCCTTTCCCAACCAGTGTGCCTCCAGATGTTGTTGGACCACAACTCCCATCAGCCTCAGCCAGCATTGCCAATGGTCAGGAAAGATGGGAATTGTGGTCCAACAACATCTGGAGGCACACTGGTTGGGAAAGGCTGATCTAGAGGTTCTCAACCCTCTTCTGTCAGGATATAAAATAGATCCTAAATTTTGCTGATGCCAGTATATCAAAAACAGTTGTAGAAATAGGTTCTACAGACTGTTCAAAGACATATAGGTTATTTTACCCATGGAACCTCTGATAATACTCCTTGGATATTTATTTTAAGTATTTGTATGCTGCTTTTTAGGTGATCAACCTCACAAATCAATATCTGAAGCAGAGTTTCAAATGTTTGAGTTTCAACTATGGCCAATTTGATATGGAAATGTTATTAAACTTATCTAACTCTGACAAAAAACAAAACAGAACAGTATGAAAAATGTCATTTTCACCATTTAAGAGGACTGCATTGTACATGCTTAAAAAATGAAGATGATTAAGCTAACCTAGAATGCAAACAGAATGAGCTCCAGATGAGTAAGATTATTCCATTTTGGAACATATTCTAAAGACAAAATACATAAATAATTGCTTTCCTTAAAGATAAGAAAATTATGTGTGATATTTATTATTATTATTATTATTATTATTATTATTTCCCTTAAGGTATTACACTAAAAATCTACTAGTTCTGATGTCTTTGTTGAGATATAAGGTACAAACAGATGTGCAGTGCTATGTGTCTTCCTGAACATTTTTCATCAGAAAGTTTTTTGTAAAAATTCTCTAATGCCCTAACTTGACTGGATCCCAATTTAGACTGATATCTAGTAAATGGAAGTATACTATACTAATTTTGCAGTCTGTATAAAACATTAAATGTTTTCCCAACAAGACAAAAGCAGCTGGACTTAAAAATATTTGATGAGGAATAAAAACTCAGTAAAATGCACCACCAAATGCAATACAAGTGCTGTATTCAAAATTAATTAAAAGCTTTACTTGGAAATTATTTTATTGGAATACTGTAAACATTGTTTTAACTTGTAAGGGTAAATCAATACACAAAAACCCGTTAACGTATGTGCAGCACACTCCTATGCATGTTTACTTAAATATAAATCTCATCGTGTTCAATGGGGTTTACTCTCAGGTAAACATGCACAGAATTATAAACTAATTTTTGCACATCCAAAGAGCTCAGCATCATAAACAAAATTTTAGAAATGCTTCCTAGGGATTGTCACCTGAAAAAAAATTAAAATATACTGTTACATGCTTTGTATTACATTTGAAAAACGAAAAACGAGTCACCCAGCCTTGAGGCAAGTTTGAACCATCGGACAGATCAGCTCACATTCAGTGTAACACTGAATATGACCAAAACAGCCCCATTCTAAGACAATGAATATGAAGTCTGGTTCTAATCCCAGGACAGAATAGTCTTTAATGAGTATTCTACACTGTAGAGTTCACACAGCATGAGGACTAGTGCCAAAATGAGCAAGACTCCGTGAAGTGGGAAAAGCTGTAGCTCTGCACACAAAAGTCCTAGCCAGGGCCAGCTCCAGGCATGCAGGGGCCCTTGGGCAACAGCTTACCCTGGCCCCCCCGGTGGTTGGGTGTGTGTGCGCGCATGTGTGTGTGCGTGCATGGGGCCCCCGCGCCCCCCCACCTGTCTAGTCTTTACCATTGCCCTTAATGAAGATGGCAGCCGCGGTTTCCCTAAGGGGAATGAAGCCTCCGCCGCCATCTTTGTTGATGGCACACATGCGTGCTATGTGCGCACATCTCTGCCATCAACTAAGATGGCAGCAGCGGCTTCAGTACCTTAGGGAAGCTGCGGCCGCCATCTTCATTAAGGGCAATGCTAAAAAGCCAGCTGACAGGTAAGTGGGGGGGGCGCAGATCACGGAAGGGGAGCGGAGGGCCCCTCAGGGGCTGCTGTAGCTCCGGGGCCCTCGGGCCAGTGCCCAACCTGGCCACCCTTTAGAACCGGCCCTTGACCTAGGTTCAATCCCTGACATCTCCACCTCTAGGAAAGACCCGGGGAGCTGCTGCCAGTCTGTGCTAGAGACATCACTGGGCTAAATGGATCAAAGGACTGATTCCGTGTAGGGCAGCTTCCAATATCATCTAGGCTCAAGCTGAGGAAGCAAAGCACAAATGCACCTATCCACCAAGGAGTTTAAAGCTTCAAAGTAATTTCTCACTTCTGGAGATATGGGAAGCTCAGGAAAAAGTAGAGGTAAAGGAGCGGGGAATAAAGAAGCATCAGTCTGTTAATATTTTCTTGAAAAAGGCTGACATACAAGGCCATGCTATAACGATCGTATTGGCAGCTAGGTTTGATTATTGGAAAACCTGACTTTTAGACTGCTAAACAAAAAGAAGCAGTCTAAATGTCCGGAGCTGGGCAATTATTAAATTAATAGATTACGCACGACTAAGACACTGGAGCGGTGGGGATGGGTGGAGGGTATAAGCCCACTGATGTTATTTGCTCAGCAATACAGAATCTTCACAGAGGCTTGCCTTTCCATGATAAAATATTTATTTCATAGTAGCACTCTGATTAACTTCAGGTCCCTCAAATATTTGTGTGTGTTCTTTTAAGTGCATTAATAAGCTGATTGGAGGGGGAGGAAGAGAGGGATGAGAAAGATTCACAAGTATCACTGTGGTTTTCCCGCCACCACTGGGGTCATAATAAAGCCAGAGATCTTCTGGCTTTTATATTATTTTGCTTGTAATCCAGCCCATCTTCCCCCCCCCATCTCCTTCCCCCAAGCCCAAGCTCATAGGAGAGCAGCTTTGAATGTCAGCGTATGGTATGCCAGCACAAGAGAACAAAGGGATAGGCAGGCATGCACGCACACACACGTGGTCCCTTTGTCTGGGATAGGCCATCCTTGCCTGCTTCCAGTTTGCTTGAGTTGCCGTATGTGTAGACTAGGCCATCCACTCTGAAGAAGCAACTCAACATTCCTAGAATCTCCTTAATACTGCCTCTCCTCCCCAGCCACAAAAGCAGTCTCTTCCCTTACAAAGGCAGAAGAAATCCTCCGAACAACCTCCAGACAATAATAATAATAAATATTCGTTTGTGTGTGGTTGAGCATCTAACCTCACACTTATTTGCAGTGTCAGCAAAACACATACGCGCACACACAGCAAGGGGAAGAAGGGGAGAACAACCTATCAAGAAATAAGTAGGACAAGTGAAAAATGCATTCTGGAAAGAGGCAGATTTTTAAAGCCAGCTAATTAAAGGGAAACTAAATAATACTGAATTGAGGCAGCGCTGCCCAAACAAAGCTGCACTGCTGAGCTTCTTACTCTGGTTCACTCTCCTGGTCATATAGTAAGATAAAGGTGTTCCAAAAATATGTGCTGCTGGAGAGCTTAGTGTGTGTGGTGGAGGGAATTACAAACCATGGGCCTCTCCAAAACGATCAGACTGTACAAGCAGGTTGGCTTGCCAAAATTTACTCATATTTCAGAGAGGGAGAAAGAAGAGATAGTCATCCAGAACTTCCCTGTCTGCCAACTGTTTCATCTGGAGCCATCTACAGCTGATGTATTTTCAGCTCAGCTTGGGTGCATGTAAAAAAACACACACCCCATCCTCTGCTCTGTGGATGGGTGCGGCACAGAGAGTCAGGCAGTAGATTACACAGGCAGTCAAAGCCAAGAACCAAGTTATTTAAGCCTGCTGCTCTTTGGGAGGTGTTTGTCATGTGCACCACATTGCACTCAAACTTAACCAAGGCAGGGAGCCCAATCCCTCTTTATTCAAGTGGTCTACCAGTGTTTTCTGAAATGCAAGCTGGGTCTGCCTTTCTAACTAACATCAGCAGCAGCAGCAGCACTCTACAGACATCCCCTCAGTGATCCTCACAACAACCCTGTAAGGCAGGTCAGTATTCTGCCTGTATTTCAGGTGGAGAGCCAAGGCGGCTCACCCAAAGCTACTTAGGGAGTTAAAGGGCGAGGAGAGATATGAACTGGGGACAGCTCACGCTCTGCCACCTCAACTCAAAGATGTCAAGGAAGGTCATAAACTCCTCCATGAACCCCTTGTAACATTTTTGCTGTATTACGAGTGGCAGCTACTGTAAGTAGTCCAACAACTTATTGACAGTTCTAGGGACCATGATGAAAACCCTCTATGATCCATAAGGTTTTTGGCATACCTAGCCGCACTGTGTGGACTTAAGAGTCCTTTGTCTTTTGTTAGACTTCACCTAAAACCAGAATTAAACCAAACTAATGACCGCCACATCTGACATATCTCCATTTATATTTTAATTCACCTGGAGAGGCTTGTATCCCTTACCGTAAACTTGTCTGAAGAAAAAAACACTACAGGGATGTTAAATAATTATTCTTAGAGTGGCCTGTCCCTAGAAATTATGCCATAGGAGCCACCTAAAAAAGGTTCAGATAAAGAGAAATCTCATTTACGCAGAACTGAATTTAAGCATGTATGCGTGTGGGATAGACAAGACAGACACACACACAAAAAACAACCACCAACTCTTCAGTATGAGGTAAAACATTCGTAAGGGCTATCCACTGACTACTTAAGGTTTTATAGCTCTAACGGACATTTGCAAATGGTGATATGCAGGACGACATCTCCTGGATCTTGGCATCTGATGACTTGCTAGTTCTGTATAACCAATATATTTAGAGGGTGGTTTGCCTGAACTTGGTTCATGTGCTCCTTCTTCCCCAATTTCAGACAAACTAGTTTGGCATTTCACCTGAAGTGGCAAGTTGTGGTTTGTGCTTGCCCTGAAAATTAGAATCAAAATACAGGATCATTTTCCAGTTCTTCCCATATAGAAAGCAGCAATGTATGCAGAGTATAACATGTGAATGGACTAGACTATACTGGGTTTACATAAATACAGTCACACACAATTGCTTCCAGGAATGAAGGGGTGGGATTGAGTAGATCAAGGAGATACCATGGCATTCAATTAAATGTTATGGACAGATCAGTATACATTCGTTCTGAGGCAGGGCAAGAGACTTGCATAAGAACCCAAGATCCTTACAGGATGAAAATTAACATGGCAATTGGCTCTTTTTATGAAATAAGAGGATTGAGTGTGGCATAAAACTAGATAGATAAGGAGCTGTTAAGGAATTACACACACGTTAAGAGAATAGTGAACTACATACTTACCTGTGAGCTCCCCCACACACACACAATTCTCTTAGGTGCCACTGCACAAGATGGGTTATTCTCTTCTACGGCACCAGGAGGCAGGCTATATAAACAAGTTAATTGGAGACTATGTGCACAAACAACATACCCACCTCCTGGAGTCACACGGATTATTTCTTCCAAACCAGGAATGCTGTGCAAGCCATTCATTTCTGTATTAAACTACCGGGGGTGTTGTGGGGTGGAATATGAGCACCAGAGACTTTACAGGCATACTTTTATCCACTCTGACAAAGACACAGTTAAAGCTTCTCAACCTGTGTTATTTTGTTAATTATGGCAGAGACACTATCTTTCCTAAACTGAATACCACTTGGAATTCAAAATCTTAATTGTTTTAACACCTAGTGTATGGCTAGTTTTCTCCATGAGTTGTTCAGAGAGAATGACAGCAGGACTAGATTTCAAGAACAATGAAAGCAGTAACCTGGGCTTAAAGTCCAGGCATGGTCAAAAAGGCATTTTATCCTTATGAAGTATTCACAAATTGGATTGGAAAGAAAAAGCCTCCAGCCAATACTCACTCAGTTATTATAATGGCAACAAGAAAAAGTTACCTTAATATGAAAAAAGTGCAGGTTACTGAATAAAAAGGCACAGAAATGTGGCTTAGTTTATATTTAAAGATATCCCTTAAATCTCTGATTCTTGAAGGAAACTAGTGGACCGCTAGAGGGCAAAAGGAGTACTTGCACTGAAGCAGCACATAACACATGGGTTCATTCAAAATTCCATATCCAATGATATGGCAAAACACTTGCCAGTATAGTCTTTCAATTTCGAGAGCACTGGGTTTAGCGTTCACAGCAAACTTGCAAAGCAGCTGATCTTCATTTAAGGAGGATATTATTCAGAATCTTCCATCATTCTATAGAAGTTTTCCATGTTGAATTAGGAGTCCTATTAGTCTTAATTGTCCCTTCCTGTAAATCAGGAATGGGGAAGCTGTGGCCCTCCTAAAACTATTAGACTCTGACTTCCACAGTTCCTGACAGTTGGCCATGCTGGTTGAGATTGGTGGAAGCTGGAGTCCAGCAACATCTGGAGGGTCCCAAGTTCCCCATCTCTGCTGTATAACCTTGTAAGAATAGTTAAAGACTCATGTGTAGACTATTCAAAACAACATGCAATCAACTGCTGCATAAGAATGAGAGTAGTGACAGATTCCTCCAATAGAAGTTGTAAGAACAGCTACTGCTGTTAAAGCAGAGGCTACATTTCTAGCTTGTAGTCTGGGAAACCAGAGCAGGCAAGGTCATTGGAGGCTCTACTAAGGCCACATCCACACTGTTACACCACTTTAATCGTCATGGCTTCGTTCAAAGAATCCTGGGAACTGTCATTTGTTAAGGGGTGCTGTTAGGAGACCCTTTTTCTCCTCATAGAGCTACAATTTCCAGAGTAGTTTAACATTCAATCCCTCTTCCCAGGGAACTCTAGGAAGTGTACCCTCTGTGAGAGGAATAGGGAGTCAGTCAGAGCTTGGAAAAGTTACTTTTTTTGAACTACAACTCCCATCAGCCCTAGGCAACATGGCCACTGGATTAGGCTGATGGGAGCTGTAGTTCAAAAAAGTAACTTTTCCAAGCTCTGCGTCCTAACAAGTCTCACCACTCTTAACAAATGACAGTTCTCGGGATTTTTTTTTGGGGGGGGGGAGCCATGATTAAAATGTATCATAATACTTTAAGGTGCAGATGTGTCCTAAGACTACCTGTATTATTACTTCCACCTGGATCTTGTTGAGCACTCTTCTCTTATATCAGCAGAGAAGTTTCAAGAAGCATGACAGATCAAGTAGTATTCTGTGTTAACTGAACACATTGGGTATTTGTTGTGTCTGGAGACAAAACAGGTCTATTATCAGAGTTCCATCATACCACAAGGCCTCAAAATGATGAGTATATTTATTACCTGCCCTTCACCAGAAGATCCCAGAACAGGTCACAACAATATAAAAGAAAAAAAATTAAAAACACTGGTTCTAATCAAGTGACCCCTCAAACTGGCATCCATCACCAAACTCAAATCCATCTTCTTTTGTTGTCAATGGTGATCCCCCTCTGGCTGAACATTTGTTTTCCCATCAGATCAGACAAGGCAATGAGATATCTTGCCATGATGCTTCCGCTACCATAAGTTGATCAATATGGATGATCTTGCAGTATAATCTCAATAAATGAATCCAGAGATCCTCGAGTCCTGGAGAGGTACACACAAAACTGTCTTATACAAGTAAGACCACGAGTCCATCTAGCTCAGTATGGTCGACACTGACAGAAGCTCTCCAGGGTTTCAGGCAGGGGACATTCCTAGGTCTACCTGGAGATACCAGGAATTGAACCTGGGACATTTTGTGTGCAAAGTATGTAATCTACCACTGAGCTACAGTCCTTCCCCTGACCACCTTCATCCTCTTTTCCCCTTTAGTCAGAACATCATCCTGGATTGCTTGACTTGAGACAAAAAAAGTCATGTGTATCACCAAATCCAGGATCATCCTTTGGTGTTGCATGAAATGGACCATTGATGACTTTTAAAGAGTTGAATGAATAGGTCATTAAGATGTGTCACAAAGATACAGATTAATATGTACTCCCTGCTCATGCAGTAGAGCATCAATTCTCTGAACATCATGAGCGATGGGGAAAATACTAAGAGCAAAAATCAGATACTGATAATGCTACTAGTTAAAACAAAATCAAAAGAAACCTCCTGTAGGATCATCTTATTTTATCTATATAGAGATTTCCATCCTGCACTTCTGTTGCCTAGATACTACCCATAAGCGTTCTTCACAGCTATTCATACCCTAGAATTGTCATGAGTTCTTTCGTAGTCAGTGTGGAGGTCAGATCCTTTTGCATGAAGACCTACGGCTCACATACCTATTCAAGCCTTTTAATCCTGACTAAGACTGGCATGTATGTCCTTCTCATAGATCTGTCAAGTCTAACAGGACTATCTTTGTGGGTGTAAGAGCTAAATTATGGCCTCCGGTATCAAGCCTCTGTCATGTCCTTGGAGGAAATGGATACCGTCGCCCAGAGTGACTAGTTAGCCAGCCAGATGGGCGACTAAGAAATCCAATAAATAAATAAATAAAATACCACAAACTTTTTATTGGGGAAATCCTGTAAGTTCCAAGTCTGAAGGTAGGATCTATGACCCATTTTGCCCTTGGAAGAAGTTTTCCACACCTCCCAGTGAAATCTATGGAGGGCTAAAAGGCTCCAGGTCAGATGCATTTCTTCTAGAGGTGTTGGCATAGCCACTACTAGTATCAGGAAGTTCTTCTTGGTCCTTTGCTCCTCCAAGTTTGGTATCAAGGCTGATATGGTAACAGTTATCACACTGTTGGTTGTGAACTAGGGCTGAAATCTCTGGTTTTTACATATTGCACTGGATTCTTGGGATTGGGCAGGAAGTGTGTTGGGGGAGCAGCTTGCAGCATGGATCGCGCCCATATGGAGGTTACTGCTGCATGGCAAGGGGAAGACCAACCTGAGCCAGAGTAGGAAAATCTGCAGGGAGCTCGCTTCGCCTCCCTTCATGCAAAAAAGAGCACTCTGCTCAAACTGCCAGTTGTTCTGGGACTACAGAGCTGAAGGGAAGCAACTCTAGCCCTGTCCATTGGCCAGGGTTCTAAGGGCTGCTGGACTGCATAGCTTTGAACTGAACCATTCTGCTCTGAGGCTGTTGCAAAAGCAGACATCTGCCACACTGGATCCTTCTTCTACTGTAAGCTACTTTAAGGATCATTTGATTGCATGGTGAAATATAAATCTTCCAAGTAAATAAAAACTAAGCCAACCACTGGCTTTGGAGAATGGAGGCTCACCCTTCCAATGTGCCTCAGGCTATCTTGGTGAACCTCCTGTCTCTAGCTATAAGTCTGGTTCTAGGCCTTAAAACCTGTTGGGAGAAAAACACAAAAGCCTCTCACCTTCTGCCAAGGCAAAAGCTCTCTGGGAGCCTATAGAAAAGTGTTCCTAGAGACAATTGCCAAACAATTTTGTTATGTAGTGTACTTCTAACTGACTTGAGCATGTAACTCATTTTGTGGAATGGCACCTGAGATAGACTCTAAAAGTACACGCTGAGCTGTTTTTTTATTTTAAAAACCCTATTTCTGACCTGCATTATGAATTCTGCTTTTAAAAGCCTTATTTGTCTAGTTTGTGCCTGTTTCTAAGTGAGCTTAGATCAGCAATGTCATGCCTCTTGATGGTTCAAAACTAAACTAAGGCAAACAGCTATACACACAAATTGCAGGTTAGGAGTGGAATAGTTCAAACTAGCTCTCCAAATAGATTCAGTACTCTACCTGCAGAGGACTTGCAAGACATGCTAATTTGGACAGTGCTGTGCCACCCTAACTTTTCCATAAATCCCTTGTAGAGACAACAGAACAGAATATTTCCTAGGGCAATGGCTGCCAACCTTTTTGGACCAGATGGCACATTTCAAATTTTGAGAGAGTGCTGGGGGCACCAGTCACAAAATGGTTGCTATGCAGATGTGAAAATTAGAGACTAGTCATAAAAGTGCATCACACAGCTTCTCAACAACACTTACAGCCACCCTGTAGGATATGATCATCCCCATATCACAGAAAAGGTAGGAAGCTGAAGCAGACAGTGGCCTGTTTAAAATCATCTACTGAGTTCATGACAGAGGTAAGATTTGAATCGGGGACCTCCTGGTTCACAGATCATTCTCTTAGCCACCACAGTAGGTCTGTGGAACCAAGCCACATACCTTTTATCTTTTTCGGATAGATATATTTTCCTCCAGTTTGACGCACTGCTATTTAATTGCTGAAAGCTCTCCTCACAAAACAGCATGACCACTGCCTCCATCACATCATTTTGATTGCCATGGGAGTCTGAAAACACCATGCAATAACTAGTAGCCACTACCATTTTAATGTTCAAGTGGAGTTTCTGATTCTTGCAAGTTTTGACAGATTGCAGCATTCTTCTTAATGCCCTAGAGGTCATAAATGAAACTAATTTTTTAATAGAAGAGAAAGGACACACTTCAGGAAATAATGGTGGAAGAGAAAAGGTTGAAGAGACAGCCCAGGCTAAATCAGCAAACTCTGGCAAGTCAATCCTACTGGTTAGAGTTAATCAAATACTGGATTATTCTAAAACCATTTCTACAAACATGAAAGGAAACATGAAGTGGGAATTATATAGAATTTCAAATATTGAGTGTGAATTATTTATGAAAATACATAGTTGTGCTGGGGGTTAGCTTTCAGTCCTTCTGTCCTCTAGGACATCCAAATCCCTTAGATCAAGGGTATGGGGAAGATCTTCTTTGCCACTTAGAATAGTCTCTACTATAGGTGCTGCATACAGCTGACCATTTTAAGAATCCATACAACAAAGAAAAACAAAATTTATAGAAAGAGAATACCTTTCAGAATTCATACCAAGCTTTCAATGAGCCTGCACTTTGAAATGGAAAAAGCGGTACTTAATGAAGAGGCTTACTATTTTGCATGCAAGCACACAGGTGACTTCTAAGGCATACAAATCAACTGTTTGCTTCCTGTTGATCTCGGGAAGGTCAAATTCTTGCTTATTTCAGGGCCAACACTTTGAATATGGGGGGAGACCACTTAATCTTTAACAGCAAACACACCATATTTGCATTACTTCCTGGGCCATGTGTCCCTGTAGGACTGCAGAAATCCTTATTTCCTTAAGCTCAGAAAGTAGCGCCAAGCCAGCACAGTCACCAAAGAAACCACCTTGAGCCCCATTCAGCTCCATGACCACAGCAAAAGCCGAAGTCTGCCAAGCTGGATCCTCCTTCTCTTCCCCTCCCTGCCCCCAAATGCTTTTAAAGCTGTTCATAAATACATGTTTTTAGTCCTGACAGAGCTACAGATAGGCTCATAACTCAAAGCATTCTTTCCCCAATTACAATGCCCACAGCAGGCTATGCAGCACGGAAATTACTCAACACAGAGTATCCAGACTAGCCATTCTGGAAAACTACTAAACCTTTAACAGTGCTCTCCCTTGCATATTTCTTGGAATATGGTTATTCCTTCCTTGCGTCTTCTGCTTGTGCCCACTAACTGGAGAAGACACTCTGAACTGTCATCATCTCCAAATTAAATCCAATTTAAACAATTAAAATCCAAACACATATTTCTCCTAAGAAAAAACCAAACATTCTGCGTCTTAATAGCCACCTACAGCTATGAGGACTAAAAACATGCCTTTCAAGAAATCAAAATCAAGATTGCTTTGTTTGCCTGCATCACCTCCCCAACCCCAAGATCTGATCTACACATTACAAAGAATGAGGTAACAGACTGGGGCAGAATTCTGGACTGCACCATCTTAGTTTGCAAATTGAGGGGGCGGGAAGGAAAGGAATAATTTGATTACTTTTGCACAGTAAAAAACAGTGCATGTAGAAATCTAGTGTTATCAGAGAGATAGACTTGGGATAGTCTTCTTGATATGCAAGTTTACTTAATATGGCAAAAACTTCATATGGGGAAGCATTGAAAAAGATTACCTCTGCAGCACGAAATGGTACAGTCCAGAATTATGCGAAAACATAGCTCCAAGCCCCAACGGTTTCCTGCATGGCTTAAGTATGCTACTGAGAAGAACACTGAGGGATGCTGCAAATTAAAAACGGAGGATCAGCAAGGCAGCTCACAAGGGAAATCCCCTTTGCTTTCCCCACTCCCCATAACATATGGGCCAACTGCCTACTTATACTAGACATTAGGCTACTGGCCACACAAAGTGGGGGCAGGGAAGGATGAAAGAGCTAGGAGCAGGGAGTAACCACCTTTTCTTCTTGTTCACAACCAATCACAACTACGTTTGCTATCAGGCAGCCCCTTAATTCCATCTTTCCCTTTTCAATGCCCGAAAAAGCATACCATTGGGCTTTGCAAGTGGTTCAGATCAAGAGCAATTCCAGTGAATGAGGAAAACCATATGAACACAGCAGAGAGAAATTGGGAAAATCATTTTTCAGCATGGGACCGTACAAGAAGCACAATTCACAAGACAAGAGAATAAAGAAAAAAGAGCCTTCAAAACAATGCAGGCTATACTAAAAAGCACGTCTTCTGTCCATTTAATTAGTGGGAGGTCAGAGAGAATGTCAAGCTTTGCCATCGAGTTCCTCTGTTCAGCAGGAAGAAATTAGACTTTTAAATTAAGATGCTTTTGGCCTTTTCAATAGAATTCATACAGGGGAAAGAATGGTTCACCATGCCTTTGCTCCTCCAATGGTTGCACTAAATGGTATAGATGCAACCTAGGGTCAGACTCATACAGCACCAAAATTTATCACTGCCAAAGGTATTTTCTATAGCCCCCCAAAGCTGTGCGTAGCTCTGTGGGTCTAGACAGCAAAAGGGACCAGCATTATTCCTGAGGGAAGGCGAAATTGTGACCTTGTCAAGTAGTACCTAGCATATCTTTGGGCACTATACAACTGTTAACTGATGGCAGCAGACTACCATTCTCTGCGGTGCTCTCCATTCAAGCATGGCTTGATGAGACTGGGCACAAATGAAAGCCACAAGCTAAAATCCCCACCCTCCCGTCTACCCAACAAGTTCACTTCTGCATGCTCACTTTTACTCCCATATGTTCTTTTTTTCACAGATGGTAAAATGGAAAAGGAAAAGGAAAAAGTGCAACAAAAATTAGTATGTTTCCTTGAAGTTTTATGTAAAAAGAAAGAAAAGATCAAAAGCCTACCTTACATGGATAAACAATTATCTGGATCTTATAGGTGTAATAAAATTCAGAAGCCTACTCCTCTGCCAGCTCCTGCCACATGAAATCACCCTTGACCATTGCATGCATCTTATTTGTTTAATGATACCCCATGTTATTGTATTCCGTCCCTAGCTGCAAACCTTCCTTTTTCAGCAGGCACTCCAGCCTGCCTATTTTTCTTGATGATTCAATATAAAACACTGAGAAGGTGGGGGCAGGAAAGGCTACTTAGATAAAATGAAACTGTATTAGAAGATTCATAATCCAACTGCACTTACTAAAAAGGCAGCAAAAGGAAGAAGAAATAGTGCAACCTTAAGGAAACGCAAAATCAGTTTGTATTGGAGATAAGAATTCCCAGGGCACCTTTGCCTTACATCCTTATAACGTACTCCACTCTGGTGTAACACTGATGACGCTGCATCTGGGGTATCTACAATAGTTAAAGAGTTCTTCCTGTTACCTCATAAATTTAATTTCCTGCCTCCCTAAATTTCCATGAAAACAAAAACAAAGTTTAAAGAATTTAGAAGCTGTCCAGACCAATCAGTCAAGGAGACCAGTGGAGGAGGGCTGGGAAGAGGAGGGAGGCTGAGGAGGAGGGAGGCTGAAGGGGTGATGGCAGATTTGCAGAGATCACCCAGGGCCTAATAAGTCATTTTATATACATATTTAGCATTTGGGCAGCACTCCCAATGGAAAGAAAGGGAGGGGGAATAACTGAATCCTGCAGCATTCAGGCAGTCCATCCCAAGCAGAGGAAGATCAAGGATCCTGTAGGCCAATGGACTAGAGAGGAACAACAGGGCTGGGCCCCTCTCAGGGAGGAAGATTCAGGACTGGAATAACTGTGCTGGGGAAGATGGAAGAGAAAGCCTGTGGCTTAACATTTAAAATGACAGGCATAGTAGCAAAGGGAGCCAGAAAAGCAGATAGCAGCACATTTACAGACCAGCCTGAGAAAACTTAGGCTCCTATTCATCTGTGCAAGATTATGACCATGAGTGGAAGTATGTTCACTCACAAAAAAAGAAAAATAAAGATAGGGAGGGATAGAGAAGAGAAAGACGACTCTGTTAAGATAATGCCCATGTAGAGGACATGACATCACCACCTACACTTTAAGGGTTCTTAAGTACTATCCTTCAAGTACATTGACTAGCTTAAGGAAGCCCTTAGGGGGTAGATCCACACCATATGTTTAAATCACATCCAACAAGCATTTAAAAGCATATGATTTCCCCCTCAGAGAGCTACAACTTCCCGGCACCCTTAACAAATTGAAAATGGCTGAGAGGCAGTGACTGGTCCAAGGTCACCCAGTCAGTTTCATGGCAAATTAAATGTATGTTGTGGATCTGCAATTCTGTCTTCTCTCACTGTTTGGTTGCCCTGTGGCTTGGGTAGAGCTACAGTAACCCTGCATTTTTAAATACCGAAAGTGATGGGGCTCTTGTTCAGCAAGATAATGCACTTCTGCCAGAATCTCTCTTACACAAAAGCCATCTTTGGTGACCCATTTTGCTATTGGCAATGGAGGGGGGGGGCTTGCAGTGATTGGCTGATGCAAGTGATAGGCAAGAGAATAGGGTCTTTGAAGGGCATAACCTACCTCCTGCACTGTCTAGATAGGCACAGCATACTAGTTCTGTCCATGCTGAGGTTTCTGACAGTTTTTTTCTTCCCCTCCCCTCCTTGCGCTTATTTACAATGCTGCAGTATTCACTTAAAGATTTCTCCCCAAAGATGCCTCCTTTTGATATGCTTCCCTCACAAAAATCCATTTATGGTTGGCAAATCTATTGCCCTTCTTCCCATATTAAATGAAGGTGAAATTTTGCTTCCCTTTTATTCGGGGTAATGGGATGTGCTTTGTCCCCTGCAGAACAGATATGTCCACCCATAGTATGTAGGACATGTATGTCAGAGCAGAACTACTGCAGCAAGGCAATATTCCTTCTACAAGGAAAGAGAGGAATACTGAGCTTTCATAAAAGCTTAGGCACACAAAAAATGTTTACATTGCCAGACAGAAATGATAAACTTGAGAGGGGGCAGAATCTCATTCACATACTATTTTACTTTTAAAAGGCAACTTTTTAAAAGTTATGCATTTCTCTTTAAAGCAGGGGTGGGGAATTACTATCAACCCAAGGGCCACACTCCCTTTGAGGGAACCTTCCAGGGGCTTCATGCCAATGGTGGGCAGGGCCAGAGACAAAAGCAGGAAAGGGAATGGATGTAATGGTAGGCTACATTCTAGCCATGCAAAAATCAGGTGCCTCTACACACTCCATCTTCTATCCAGACAAGTAAGAGACATTATCACAGTTCAAGGGACAGGGGTGTAGTTGTCCAGTGTTGCAGGGGGTTGTAGACCCCTTAACTTCTTTGGGAGCAGGGTTCCTATGTCTCCAGCGTCCTAAGAGCCGATCAGCATGCAAGGGGAGTGTTTTAGCCACTGAGAAGAGTCTTCTGGAAGCTATCATTGTCTTCTTATGGCTGAACCTCAAAAGACATACCCTCATCCTGCATTCAAACCTCAGTAGAAATCTAAACAGAGTAACAGAATGAAAGCTCATTTCACTGTATAGTCGTAGGTTGTATAATCTTAGAATGAGATGTGCGGTGTGACTATAATGAAGGAAACCTGCACTTCTGAATTTGCCACTACGCTATTGTCAAGGACACATCTGAGCCAGACAAAAGCATTGAGGAGGGTGTGTGCGCATGCACCCACCCACACAGGCCTGAGGTTCCCCTCCCCTGCTTTAAAGGACCAACTTTAAGAGGAACTACATGTGGTTAAAGAGTGGTATTTTAAATGCTGCCTATGCTATATCATTAAGTCTACTGCATTTGCTATAAAAGTATAGCTGAACACAGCTACACATATAGGACATGGGGCATTTTTTAAGATGTATTCATTTCATACTATAGTCTTTCAGATAATTTTCTTAAGGTTTGAGGAAGGTTTTTTAAAAAAATAGTCCAGTGGCTGCAAATCTGAAAAATTAAAAATGAACTAGTATAAAAGTTGAGTGCTAGAGATTCTCGCAGGCATCTTCCAGGAACAACTTTTAAGGTAACTCAGTGCAATTCTTCAGCAAGCAAAATATGTAGCAAAGATGCAAGTCCCTTAACACTTTGAATGCAAGATGTCAAGAAGGAAATGGCTCAAAGATGAGGAAGCAAATTTTAAGGACAACAGAAGACAAGCCACAAGCCTTTGCAAACTGTGCAGACTCCAGCGTTAGACAAATTTTAACAGTAGCTACATTCCAACTATCCTCTAAACCATGGCCTGGAGAATCATGAACAAACACTGCATAAAAATTGCCCTCTTCCAGTGCTTGAGATGTGAGGCTTAATTCATTACTTCTATGTAAACAAACAAACTATAGTTTGTGTCCACACTAGCAAACTATGGTTTAGTGCTGCTCCAAATCAGGCTCTTCCCAAACATGCAAGTGTATGAATGCAGCCAGCATCTCTTAGGACACAATAGGGTTCCAGAAGTTAGCCTGAAAGATATATGGGACCCAGGACCAGAATCTTACAAAAGCCAGTGGCCCCTACTGGAAGTGGCTGCAGATTTCCCATGCTGGCACAATCCTACACCTGAGGTCAAGGCATTCCAAATCCCTAAAGTTCCAGTGCTGATGGTGAACACTTTTGATTCTGGTGCCTAGAAATTTTAAATATTTTCCCTAGTCCCAGTTAGGGCAGTTAGTAGTTTTAGACAGCAGGAAGTATACAGCTTAAATGGTTCCAATGTACACTCACTTTGCTTGGGCTCCTCTTTCAGCTCCAGCAGCATATACATCTTTTCAGGTAGGAGCCCTATCGCCCAAGAACAATACCTTCCTTTCTGCCACAAAAATACGGCCCTGCATCAGTCCAATCCAGAGGCATAAAACCCACCAAACCTTATTTTGGTAGGCCGAATGTCATTAATCTTTCATTTCATACTTTGGAGGGGGGAGGTGTTGCTCATTTTTTATTAGCATTTCCTAAAGACAATTATTAGCAATTAAGATAATTTTTTGCAACAAGCTAGACTACTGTACCAAACCAAACCTTGCAAGAGTTTAGCTCCTCCGCAAGTTCACAGTTGCTTATACTTTAGGGAACATAAGTAAATAATTAATAAACTGAAACTTAATCCAGACAAGATGGAGGTATTACCCGTGCCAAGTTCTCAAGTCTGGAAAGCAGAGATATAGCCTTTCATGGATAGGACTGCACTTCTCTGGAAATGGCAGGTGTGTAGTCCAGGGGTGATCCTAGATCCAACATTGTCACTTGAGACCCAAGTAGCCTCAGTGGCCAGGAGCACCTATTTTCAGCTATGGTCCTTGCTGGAGAGAAATTACGTTTCCGGGAGTATCTATAAACTGGCTGCAAGTGTTAGAAATATCAAATCCACTTGGTGCCGGTCTGCCAAAATGAGGCTCCAGCAGCTCCTTTTCACCTGGATTTTGTTCCTGACTGGGATGCTCCTGATCAATGGTGTTGATCAGTGGTGACCTGCGCTCTGGTAACCTCCAGAGTGGACTACCGCAATGTGCTGCACGGGGGGCTTCCAGCGCAACTACTGCAAGATAGAACAACTAGGGTGCTGATGGGCATGGCTGGCAGATCTCACATTAAATTGATTTTAAGTGAGTTGCAATGGTTGACTGTTCACTTTTGGGCCAATTCTAGGTCTTGACTTTGCCATTTTAAGTCTTAAATTACATGGGTCCCAAAATACTGTCTCTTCCCATATAGACCAGCCTGGGAGTTAAGATCAGCAGGGGAGGCTTTGCTAGCAATTCTATTTCAGAGGTTTGTAGGGTGTGACATGCCAAAAGGCTTCCCTGTGATGGCACCAAGGCTCAAAAACTTCCTCATTTTAGATGTCAGCTGCCACTAACTCTGTATATGTGTAGGAGGCATGCTAAGGCACACCTTTTTACCTAAGCCTTTGGGGAGTTCCAATCTATTGTTTATCCTTCTGTTTAGTATTTTTGTATTGTTTATGAATTTAGTTATTCTGTTCTGGCATTTTTTTAATTATTATGAACGTTGACACTTTAACTCAGCTCCTACTGGAAGAGCAGGATATAAATCATAAAATAAATCAATCAATATGTAACCCACCCTAGGACCTTTTGGTGAAGGGCATGTAATAAATATATGTAATAGCAGGGTAGGGAACCGTTCACAAGAAATAGTCATAAACAACAGATATCCTGGCATTAGTAAGGTCCATAATGCACATAGTTGGGTAAATATCCTTTTCTTCAATTTAACCCACAAATGATGGCATTGAACGTTCAAAGTTAGCAGTGGAATGGAGATCTCCATTGGCATTTTCAGCAACTGGCCAAATAGGTTGCAAACCTTTCCTTAGCAGTGCTATGAAAAGTTAGCTTCCCATTACCACCAAGAGTCCAGAAGACTGATCTTCCCAGAAGGTCTAACTAAAAACAAAACTGTACAGCATTTATGTCCTTTTTAAAAGAGTCCTATACCTCTACTTAGAAAGTTTCTACTCTCTAAGATAAACAAGTGTGAAGATAAAAGCAAAGATGAAATCCAAATGTATTCTATCGCAACATTTTGAGAGGATGAAGGGGAGAGGCTGTTGAAACCAGCTACAATGTTCACATAT
Source organism: Rhineura floridana (assembly GCF_030035675.1). Taxonomy (NCBI): domain Eukaryota; kingdom Metazoa; phylum Chordata; class Lepidosauria; order Squamata; family Rhineuridae; genus Rhineura; species Rhineura floridana. The sequence continues at coordinate 84,483,229 of NC_084486.1, forward strand.
GGGTGCAAGGTATTTCTATGCATCATGTTCATGTCAACAGTATGCAAAATTATTGCACAACTAAAAAAAAGCTTTGGCTTGTCACCAGTTTCTATTGTGGCCCTTGGGGCAAATTGTCCATACCAGAATGTACAGAAGAGGCCTTCCCCGACACAAAGACAACACAGTTTCTCATAAAACACAGGAAGAATTTGACATATGGAAATGAGACCTGTGTATTAAAAACAAACAAAACTCATAGCTCTGCTTAAGAGCAGACAATCTGTAAAACGGTGCACACTCAAAGTATATGCGTGCTTGCTTTTCACCTTAAATTTCCATTATTTAGCATAGAAACAAGTACCAAATGATTGCCTTTCACTATCAGCTCTGCTTCTTCCTAGCAGGACAACCCTCTGTAGTTTTACCACAATTCTTATACTAACCAGCCTTTTTTATTCTGGTCATCACCATCTCTTGATACACAGAAGCAACCAATAAAAGGGAAAATAACCCTAGGGAACTAGAAGATGTTTCACATTCAATACAACACTCTTGCTTGCACCAGCTACACACCATGGTTTGCTGCAGTAAAGTGTGGAAGATGCAGGTCTCCAGACATGAGGAAACACAACCGGTTTCCATACATATGTGCAGTGTGTTTACCACAACCATGCAAATGTGACATCAAGCAGCCCCTAATCAAAACATAATACATTTCTGTTGAGTTTCTCAATCTTAGGAATATAGGAAGCTGACAAATACAGAGTCAGACCACTGGTCTGCCTAGATCATTACTATCTACACTGGAGGAGGGCAAATATTTTCAGTTGCTTTGCATCATGGGCAACCTTGGGGGAGGGGGGTGTCGCATGCCAATGATGGATGGGGCCAGGGGCATAGTAGATGGAGCAACAGATGTGACTCCTACCTTTGGATAGTAGACTACATCCCAGCCAAACTCAAAATTTTCTACACACCCCTCTCCCTCCAGGTAAGCAAGATACATCTCCACAGTTCAAGAACACATTCCAGCCAGGTAAACGTACTTAAGGAGAGTATGCAGCAGGGCTGGTAAGGAGTAGGAAGTCTTAAGGGTGAGAAAAATAGGCCTAGAAGGACACATTCAGCCTCTGGGCCAAGGTTCCCATCCTGGTCTACACTGACTGGTAGCAGCTCTTCAGGGTTTTAGACAGGAACATTCTGAACCCTCCCTGGAGATGCTAGGGATTGAACATGGAACATTCTGCATGCAAAACAGATGCCCTACCACTGAGCTATGACTCTTACCTAAATCTCTGGAGCAGGACAGTCTAAATTTAATATTAAAAAATCTATTAAGGCACTCTATGTGCAAGCATCTTGATACAGCAAGTCCTCATCCGGTTGGCCGCTGTGAGCACAGAGTGCTCACCTAGACAGGCCTTCCGCCTAATCCAGCAGGTTCTCCTTATGTTCTAATCGTTTTTTTAAAAAACACTTGCTCACAACTCAGCAGCCTATATAAGCTTTCTAATATACCTGGCAGCAACCCAGGCATTTGCATTTAATCGCTCTTCCCACCCCCATCTAAGTGTCTCACATATTCTTTTCCTACCACTTCGTTATCCGAAATCCTGATACTTAGCCAAAATTAAGTCATTAAAATGGTCCTCCAGTGTTGGTAGAAACAATACAAGAAAAAGTATCCTAAACTTTACCACTCCCAAATTCCATTGTTTTAAGGCTGAACATTAGATTTTAATATTTTCTACTCCCTTCTGTGCAAGTCTGGATCTAAGTCTTCTCCTAATAGCAGGGCTGGGGAACCTGTTGTTAACGCTCCCAACTCTCATCCGCCCTAGCCAACATGGCTACTGGTCAGAGATTATGGCAGTTGCCCACCAGATGTTGCTGGACTACTTAAAGTTTGTTCACAGTTTGGGGGAAATTTACACCAGTATGCCTCACTTTTTAACATCTCCCACAGTCTGCTGAGTTCCTATACGTGCTTTCTTCTCATGGAACTAGAAGGTTCTTTTTTAAAAGCATAGTAGTAGATTCATTAACATGCACTATGAAAGCTGTGCAGGGTACCATCATAAGAATATCCAAAAGAGAATGAGGCTTCCAGGGGGGTTGCTGAATAAGTACATATAAGATCATCATTTTTATTTAAAAAGAGAGAGAAGGCTCTTTTGCAGGACAGTACAACAATGGCCATGAGGAGGGACATTTCAGTATGTTAGCCAAAGGTGACCACAAGAGACACAGCTGAAAGGTTGATGCTTCTTTAATGAAGTACTAACCTTCAAGCAAGGAAATTAGGCAGTACTTGGAGACAGGAAGAGGTGCACACAGCATCAGATGACAGCTATTATTAATTTTTTGTATCACCTACAACATGCATGGCATTTTACAACATAATATAAGCAAAAGAGGCTAGTCTCTGCTCCACTTCATTTACAGCTGAAATTTCAACAGTGGAGGAAAACAAACAGAGGTGAAGGGGAGGTACTCTCAAAGAGCCATGTGTGAAAGCAAAGGCAGTCACATGGGCTTCATTCAGAAGCATATTATGTGAAAGACAACTGGTATGGACATACCTCTAAGCTAACATGCAGAGGGGGACACTAGTGTGATTAGTAGCTCAGCTCTTGCAGAGCTTAAACAGAGATAGTATTCAGATATTATTGCATAGAAAGCCTCTGTTAAAGAAATCTTAGAACTTCAATGAGAAATGACACATGTAAGCTTAGTAGTGGCAGGTAAGATTAAAAAGAGCTATGGGAGACAAACTAGCCTTAATATTTTAAGAAGCTTACCACCCAAAAGGTGGTAGGTTTGGCAAAGCCAAGAAAAGCACACACACTATAATGTACAATAGCTTCTTTGCCAACAGAAAAGAGAAAAGAACCCAGAGCCGCCCATCCCATCCCAAGGACACATTGTTCAGCTGTTGAAGCTGCTCCAGGCCATCTCTGCTTATTTAGGCAAATCCCCACTAGAGGTTCTGGAAGGATTTTTGAGCAACTCACACAGAATGTGGCCTGACTATTAGCAGCAGGGAGAGGCTAAAATGGGGGCAGGATGCCTGTAGGTTCCATACTAAAAACCTTCAGCAAAATAAAGCACAAGGTAAAACTTCTGGCAAAAAGGTGGGTGTGGACACAACTAAAAATTCCTAAAAATTGACTCATTAAGAACAAGCTTGCTCTAAACTGAATTGCCACTGGGATTTGCCAATCTCAATTCACCAGTCACGTCATCACCAAGCCGCTCCCAGATCTGGGAAAAAAGGCATCTTTTCTGCTTAACCCAGCATTCCTCCACTCTTCTCCCTCATGGGGGCCTATTAATAGAAAGCAAGGAGGGGGATGGGATAAACCAACCCTTTTAGCTTCTCAACAGCCTAGCCAGATCTTCCTTCTTCCTGTGTGGGCGTGGTGGAGCCACTGGCACCTCCGCTGAGGTCTTTTGGCTTCCCCCAAAAAACCCAGAAGGGGGAAAAATAGCCTTCCTCTTCCAAGCTCACAAGCTCTTCTTTCTATCCTGAAAACCCCCACCTCATCCACAAGGACTTGGCTGTCCAATTGGAAATTAATGAGATAGCAATTTTATTTACAGTTCCTCTCTTTCCACCCACCTACCCCCTTTAATGGCTGAATGGTGACTCATTTTGGCAGCATTAGAATACACAGGAAGTTGTCCCTGTTTTACAGGCACTACTGTTCATTTGTTGTTAAATATTTATCCTACACAATGATGCCTGAAAAGAATCTGAGGGCCTGTTTGCACTGCTTGCTCTGAGATTTCAAGGCAGTTGGATCAGATCAGAAAGAAGAGGCAGGAGCCTAAGCAGAAAAAAAAGTGGTGGGAGGGAAGGCCGAGGCAGCCAGAATTGGGAGAAGAGCTGTATTACGACACCTGTACGCTGTTTGACTTATGCCACACATTCAAGCTCACACACCCTTGAACTCCATATTAATCCAGAGTAAATACCACTTCTGGTTCCAAGCTCTCCAGCACCAAAGCGGATTAGAACCTCATTTTACCGTAGACAACCCATGGGAGTTTATGGGTGAAATATATTGTTTTAACATTCAGTAGCCACCTTTTTCTATTTTTAATCAGGTTGCTAAGCCCATATTAAGTGATCCTGAGAATGTATACCCAGTCAGCCTTCATGGATTCTTACTGAGAGCTTGTCTCAACCCCCAAAGCATGCATGTGCACCACCAATACCAACAATGCATCTTCGGTTTCAAATAAATATCTAAAAACCACAGATTTGAATGACTTGGGGAGTGGATAAAGGTCTCCCCTGCCCTTCCCCAAAACTCTCCTCCGACGTTCGGGTAAAATGTTACCCTGAAGCTGCTGGGCATTAGGCAGTGATACCAAGGAAGTTCCCTTTCCCCAATACTAAAAAATGGCTTGTCACTGGGATAACCTTCCCATCTGGACAGTTAAGAAGAGGTGGCCTCGCACCTGCCTCTGGAGCATGAAGCCAAGGAAATCAGGAGAGACTGACAGTTCATGTGGAATTTCCACCACCACCACCCCCGCTTTCGTAGCAGCTTGGCCCAGAAAGATGGGGAAGGGAGAGAGGAAAATGGTGATTTGACATTGACAAGCCTTACAACAGGAGAGCTGCATTGTAATCAAGGCCTGGCTCCCAACCCCTGGGAGAAAAAGCTGCCCGAAACCAGATTTCAGAGCACTCAGCCTTCGAGTTCATTGGATTTCCTCTCCGCCCCATTCTTGTGAGAGAAATACAGGGGTTGGGCCTATCAGAAAGGTTCCCAGGGCAGGCCAGAGCGCAAAGGGAGCTTTATTTTCTTTTTAAGCAATAGGTTTAGGGGTGGGGAGGAGAGAATTGCCAAGAATCATTTGCAGCTCTTGCTGACCACTGAGAATAGTATCTACAGGAGGAATCTTTTTTTACCTGCTAATAGGCCTGCACTTATCTCAAACCATATACAAGTTACCTGCAGCTTAGGAGACTTCCTCCTATTCTCCCAGTTGTTTACAGAGCAGTTAGAAGATTTAAAGGTCCTATTGTTTGCACAGGGTGACAAACAATCTCAGAGACCACCACCGCACACCCCATCCCCCCACTTCACACACTGTTTGAATAGTCACATTCACATTGAAAGGAAAGCGCCTCTCTCTCTCTCTCACACACACACACACACACTCACACACACATGGATGCAGGCTTTATCTCCTCCCTTCCCCCATCACATCCTGTTCAGCAAGGGTCCATTTCCCTAGATGCATTTCTAATGAGGCCTGAAAAGATCATGTCAGCTTTTGTCATTTTCACCACATCTTAAGATGTCAGCACAGCACTGGGATAGGTGGAGCAAGACTGCACAGAGCAACCTACAAAAAACCTTACTGACACTGATGGGAAGATATATTCTATAGGCTTGCAAAAATAAAGAAAAATTAAAAGGTCACCTTTGGGCAGAATGGTTCATTATTGTAAAAGACAGCATGAGAGCAGACAGGCAACCTCTCTCATTAAGGATAAAACTGTTCTTGGCAGAATGAGAACTTAAAAAGCAGAGCTGCTGGGCCAATACTGATCCACTAGATGTGCAATCAAGAAAATCGGGGAGGGGGGAGGAGACACCTTTTCTCTGCACCACCAGTTATTATTTACCTTGTCTCAATGGCCCCTTCTTTGGGCTCTGATCAGGCCTGGCAGATCTGATGTCATGGGGGGGTTGTCTTCTAGAAACTGGAGACTGTGGGCAGAGAATTTGCTTTTCCAGATTCTCTTGTACAGCACCACATACACGCTGCTAGTACTTTCCAGAAAAAAAGCAATACAGAGGCAATGTTCCACACTTACCCTAATCTCATTGCGCCGGATCTCCACATCACACACTGAATGTCCTTGGTGTGCCCCACTGTAATAGCAACAGAATTGGCAGACAGCAACCTGCTCAGCCTCGCAGTGGTACAATCGGTAGGCATTGTGCTGGGGGCAACTCCAGGCCCTGACGTCATCCGCCTCCACCAGGAGGTGCCCACGTGCTGTGGAGGGCTGCTGCAGGTGCGTCTGAACATGGGACTGGCAGCATGGAGCTTCACACCTCAGACAGATCTTCTGTGCAGGCAAAGGTGGCCCACGGCGGCAGAATACACAGTGTAATACTGAGGGAGTCTTTTCCAGATTGAGAGAGTTGAATTTCTCCACAATGTTGGTCAGCTTTAAGTTCTTCTCAAGGTTGGGCTTCTGGTTGTAGGCCTGGTTACATTCAGGACAACGCACCAGCCCTGTCTCTTTGGCCCATGCCTCTCCTATGCACCCTCTACAGAAATTGTGCTTACAAGGAAGCTGCACAGGTTCCACAAAGACATGCAAGCAAATAGGGCATATAAGTTCTTCTTCAAAACAGTTCTTCCAGTTTTCAGCCATGTCTCCACACCAACAGATTTTTTATTTTTAAGAATCTCTCTTTAAAATGTCAGTTTTTGGTCTAACGCAGGTGATGATGAGTTTCCACTTTTGCAATAGAAAGGCCACTAAGTTGCTAATGAACCAAAACAATTAATAAAATTAAAATTAAGAATTATCTCCTAAAATTCAAATAAAATAACTCCCAGAAAACCCAGCAGCAAAATCCAATAGATGCAATTAAATTAACAAATCAAAGCTGCAAAGCAAAGATACTTGTAAGGTTTCAAAGCAATCTTAACTCTTACATAAAGCTTTAACTTTTGATAATAAAATGCAAAAACAAAACTTACCGAGAACTGAAACAAATCCATACAAGATCCAGAAGGAAGGAGTCCAAATGCCATATAAAACTTCTACATTAAATACAGCCAAATTATCACTTTTTGCCCAATGTTTGATATTTTGAAAGAGCTTTTATCCCTCCTGACCAAACTCAAGAGACTCCTTTTTCAAATTCGTTTTCTTCCCATCAAAGAGTTCAGAATTCAAGTCTTTAAGTCACAACAAGTTGAGAGCGATTCAATCCAAATACAAGATTAAACACAAAAGTAAAAAAAGACAATCTAACTTCTAATGCATCTGAACGGTGAAAAAAAAAATCTTCATTGGCTTCGGGACAGTGCAATCTCAGTAGGAAGACGGGTCAGTCATTCAGATGAAATTCCAGCCCAGAGCCAAAGGGACCCTCCCATCCTTTGCTCCTTTCAGAAATAGGAATGAAGAGAAGGGGGGGAGAGGACAACACAGGAGGGTGGAAACCACCGAAGACAAATTCAACCAAGAGAAACAACCTGCTCACAATACCCCATGGGGTTTTGTCTTCTCAAATCTGCCTCTGTTTTTATTTTAGCAAGACTGAAACTGAAACATACTCCCCACTTCAAAATCCTTGGTCTTTTGGAGAATGATGGGTTGCTCTCGCTAGAAGGAAAACAAGTATGCCTTGATCAAACTGAATAGGAATTTCTCAACTGCTAATGAAGAGCCTAGCCCCTGCCTCTTCCCCTTTGCTTCTCTGTTTTCCTTCTGACATGAAAGCTATTTCTCCTTTTGGAACCAGCCTGCAAAAAGGAAGGGGGAGAGGGGAGAGGGGGGGGAGAGGAGAGACACGCACAAGCTTAAAGGGAACTGCTGAAACGTACAATTCCAAGAGGACAGTCAGTCCTCAGCCATTTTGAGCTGATTTTTTTAATTTTTTTTTTTAAGAAAGTAGAAACAATTCTGTTAGAAGGGGGGTTAGAGACTGGTGGATGGCACCACCCTGTAAAGTGTGCGCCTGCTGTGGGGGGGGAGAGAAAAGAGGGAGGGAAGGGGAGGGCTTTAAACTGAGTTTATACAGCCGCAGCTGCTGTGCCTTTTAGCTTTTATCATCAGATCAAAAAAACCCTACATGCTCCTCACAACCACCTCCAGCCATCTTGGGTCCCCCCCATCTTTTTTTAAAAGAATCTATTTTAAAAACTATCACACACATACACACACCTCTGTCTTCCGCACCTCTCTCTCTCAAGCTCCCTCAGTCACAAATAACAAGAATAAACTAATAGACCAGCGGATCAGACGATCTCTTTCACCTTTCCCACAGGCAAGAGAAACAGAATAAACCCACGATTTCAACCCAAGAGAAAGACACTACGAAAATTAAAAGGGGGGGTGTAGAGGAGAGGTATCTTAACGCCGCGCTACCGCACTGAACGAAGGCAGAGAATAATATACCAGTTCCGGATCACGTAAACTGGAAAAATAGGTTCATTTATCGATTATTAAGATCCGGCACACACACACACAAAAACTATATAGATTTTTTTAAAAAAACCTTTCCCATCCAAGACGCAGGAGTGGAGGAAGCTAAGAGCTCTGTCTTGTTAGGAGAGATCCCCCCCTCCACTGCGCACATAAAAACGAATTAAAAACCCTATAACCCCCTCCCCCAAGGTTTGCAATATTATGCGAGACCGAGCCGGGGAGTGGGGAAAGAAAGAGAGCGGATGGCACAATAAAAATTAAATGAAGTCTTTTGCGTAGATCGACGGGGTGGCAATCAAGGTGAAGGGGATCTGCCTATGGGAATAGGTAGCGATGCTGCTGCTGCTGCCGCCGCCGCCGCCTCTTCCTCGCCTCCTCTTCTCCCAAGGGTGGTGAAAGCGCATTAGGGTTGGTGTGAAAAGGGGGGGAATAAGAGGGTATGAAGGAACTCAAGGGCGGAAGGATGACTAAAGATCAAGGGCGCATCGCAGGATTTCCCCTTCTTCCCCCCCCCCGGCTTGGCTTAAAGGAACAGCGGCTCAATCCGATCCCGGCTTCGCGTCTACCGAACGGCAGCGCCCCTTTAACCGATCAATAGCCAACCGATCGATCGATCGATCAATCAATCGATTCAGATAAATCACAAAATGTGGAGTCCTCAAGGACAAAAAAGGGGGGGAAAGAGGAGGAGAAATTGGAGTCCAATCCGGAGGCAGCCGCTGTCTCACTTCTGGGCCTCCCCTTGATTCGGTCCCCTCCCTCCACCGGGTCGGCGCCCAGCCTAGCCCAGCCGCAACCACCACCAGCCCTTCGCGTCCCGGCTCAATCGACTCTCGGTGGCTACTGCCGAGCTGCTGCTCAACCCCTTCTCCAGGGCCTCACGTGACCCGCCACAATTTGATACATTAAACACAACGCGTCCGGCCTCTCTTAAAGGGGCAACGGCCTCCTTGTCGAAGAGGAAGCTGGGAGGGTGCCCTAGCAGGCCGCTAGCCTGCTGTCAGCGGTCTTACTTACTTGGGAGTGGGGAGCTGCAGACAGCGGCTTCGCTCTGCCGGAGGGGAGCCAGCCATTGCTCAGCTTACACACACACTCCGCTCTGTATGCTTCATGTCAGGGTATGAGTCACAGTGGGTTACACTACACACCCCACAACGGGTGGGGGAAACGTGGTCAGGTGTACCTATGTAATAGGCATGATACCGGTTTTCTCACTGTATATATACACATACACATACACACTGCCGGCATACCATACTGTATACCTACCAGCTGCTGTGTCGAGGGTGACCATTGCTTGATGCACCAGAGGAATAAGATCTTAAACCTTTAACAGGTGTATCATGGGGAGCATAGGAAGCCACCTTATATCGAATCAGGCCATTCGGCTGTCTAGCTCAGTACTGGGACTGGCAGCAGTTCCCCAAGTTGTCAGGCAGGGGACTTTCCTGCACTTTCATGGAGATGGCAGAGGTTGGACCTGGGACTTTTTGCATGCAAAGCATATATACACTACCATTGAATTACAATGTGTTCCCTAAATTCAAAAAGGAAATACTGGCAGGCGCAGCAGGATTGGGGGGAGGATCTACCTGTACAAACGCTTCTTCAGATATTAGCAGTATTTAATTTTTATTATTATTGAAAATTATGCAAGCAAGAAAATTCCTGCTTCTACCACAACAAGGAAAGGTGGAAGGCCCCATAGCACATCCACTGTTTATTAAATTCTGCAGCTCTATTCCACCATCCCAGTCTACTTGGCTAGTAGAATATATCATCTTTTATTATTGGCTCCTATTGCTACTATTTACCACAGTGCCAAGTGCTGTACAGGTCTTAATGATGTGATCTTACTTCCCAGATGACTGACTGTCTTCCTTATCCAAAGAATGCCTAAAGGGGGCTTTACATATAATGCAGAGTAGCTTACATTCTATGCATGTAGTGCCAAGATATCAACATATACAGATTTGGGTTAGATGAAAAATAAACATGTGTTTTTTCAAGGGGGATAGGAAATGTACATTTTGAAAGGAAACTTTCCAAAAAATTTCAATGAAGTGTGCCAGTCCCCATGGAACTTGGAAGTACCTTGTTTCCTGTTTGCAGATTGCAATACACAATCTTTTTCAGAGATGTGAAGGTAGAATGGTTATCACCCATGCTGTACACACATTTCACACTAATATCTATGTGGAGGTTTTGTAGATATTTGTGAGGGTTCCAAACCTATCTGAGCAGACCTTCATCTGACAAATACCAGAAGATATGTTTCCATATATTAAATAATTTGAATTCATATACATTTAAAACCATTAACTGTATAGTATTAAGAGTAATATGAAACTAAACTAAGGAAACAGCAAAACAGACACAAGAAATCTAATTGGGTCTATTTAAACCTTGCTACTTCTTCATTAACTAGTTAATTTCCATGCACTTTGCATGCTGTGAAGTTCCTTGCTGGAGACTCCAGCACTAGGTTAGAAAGGTTTCAGCATGCAATTAGAATGAGATGCATGTGAACACTTTAGGATTAGGAGGAACATTTGCTGTTCTAGTTAAAGGGATGAAGCTCTGTAAGGGCCACCTTGCATATTATCCAGCAGTGGCAAACCTGACATTCTCTCCCAAATATCCAGTTCTCATGAGAAAAGTGAAGCATGCATTTTCCCTATAGCCAGATTCATGTGCTCCCAGTGTGAGTATAGCATATGATTCAGCCATGGAAAAGCGTGTGTGTGCACACACACACACACATTTCCTTGCGAGACACAATAACAGTTCCCCACCATCACTCCTAGGTAACATGCAAAAACATCCTGATAATTTAATGCTCTGGTAGCAGCTGCATTGGAAGCTCTGCTGATAATTAAGTACTCCAGTTTTCCATCAGTGTATATGTTAAAAAAAAATCTCATGTCTATTGTGATACTCTTTTAGAAAAAGATACCAATTTTTTAAAAAGTCTTTCCATTTCCTTATGTTTGGGATAACAGTATTCTAAATATTGAAACAGCTTGCACTGTCCTTTTTACAGATATTTTCCCTGGAATATTTGGAACTGGTGCTAGATTGTTCAGATTCGAGGGAGATTCAGGTAATTTTCCTTCACTGTGCCATGATTTTTGCCATCATTGTGGAATGGTTTCCTTGTGAGACTGAGCTATCTGAAGGGGTGTAACACACAGTAGATTCCAGTGCCACTATGGTTTTGACAAGCTTCAGATAACTTAATAGCAAGTCATTGTGTTTAACTCAAACCTGAATGGACATTGTGAACCCTTTCCTTCCTGTACATGCATGCAGCCCCCACTGATCCTGCAGTCAGACCTATCTACAATGTAGATGGATGGGGCCCCAAAAGAGATCAAAGTATGATGTTTGTGGGTATGTCAACTAGATAACATGATGTGCTTAGCAAAATAAGGGCACTATAGACAAACTCACAGCCCCCTTCCTTTACAATTCTTACTTTACAATTTACAGTTCTTAAAATGTGTGGATTAAGTTATATTTTTTTAAAAATAAGGAAAAGTAGGCAACCGATAACATTCTTTTATACAAGGGTGGCTCCCTCTAGGATGTACACCTTAATGTGGTGAGGGGGGTTGAGAGTGTTGAAGATGCTGAGAACAATGCTGTCAGGAGTCTAGACCGAGAGGCTAGTCTCCTAGCACGGGCACCCAAGGGCAAAATGGTCAAAGCTGAGACACCAGACTAAGATGCATCCGAACTCAGAGGAAGGCAGTGGTAAACCACCTCTATATATCTCTTACCATGAAAACCCTATGAACAGAGTATCCAAAATGCAACACGAGATAGTGCTGGAAGATGAGACCCCCAGGTCAGAAGGCACTCACCGAGCTACTGGGGAAGAATAAAGGACAAGTACGAGTAGCGCTGTGACTAATGACACAGCTAGGTCAAAGCCAAAAGGAAGCCTAGAGGCTGATGCGCACAGATGCGAAAGGAGAGTCCAGAGCTGTACAACGCACACAATAGGAACATGGAATGTGAGAAGCATGAACCAGGGAAAGTTAGAAATTGTCAAGCAAGAAATGGAACGCATCAACATTACAGTACTTGGTGTGAGCAAACTAAAATGGACGGGAATGGGACATTTTCAGTCAGGCAACTACAAATTATTTTATGAAGGAAATGAGAAATTAAGAAGAAACGGAGTTGCTTCAATAGTGAGAAGTGATGTAGCAAGAGCAATTAGGAACTACAATGCAAGATCTGAGCACGTTATATCAATGAGATTAAATGGGAAACCTATCAACATAACCATCATCCAAGCCTACGTTCCAACAGCAAATGTTGAAGAAGAGGAATTGAGATTTTATGCAGAAGTACAGGAAGAAATTGATCACACACCAAAACAAGATGTGCTGATAATCATGGGGGATTGGAATGCAAAAGCAGGGAACTGAGAAGAATTAGGAATTGTTGGGAAATGGGGCCTAGGAGACAGAAACGAAGCAGGAGAAAGACTTATTGAATTCTGTGAAGCCAATAATTTGTTTCTTGCGAACACATGTTTTGAGTAACCGAAAAGACTGTACATATGGACATCACCAAATGGTCAATATAGGAATGAAATTGATTATATAATTAGTAGCAGAAGATGGAGAAGTTCCATACTTTCTGCAAAAACAAGACCAGGAGCAGACTGCGGTACAGATCATGAACTGGTCGTATCGAAAATCAGAGTAAAGCTAAAGAAGAACAACAAAGCAATCATAATGCCAAAATACAATTTAAATAACATCCCAGAAGCATATAAAGATCAAATACGGAACAGGTTTGAGGCTCTAAACTTAGTTGACAGAGAACTAGAAGAACTATGGAATGAAGTCAGAGAAGTTATCAGAGAAGAATGCAAAAAGATAATACCTCTAGTAAAAAAAAAAGACCTCAGTGGATGACTGAAGAAACTCTTCAAATGGCTAAAGAGAGAAGGAAAGCAAAAGCAAAAGGAGATAGAAACACAGTCAGAACCCTAAATGCAACAATATAGCGACTAGTACGTAGGGACAAAGAGAACTATTACAATAGTTACTGTATAGAAATAGAAGAGGACAACAAAAAGGGTAGAACAAGAGCCCTGTTCCAAAAGATCAGAGAAATGAAAGGGAAATTTAAACAAAGAGTAGGGATGTTTAATAATCAACAGGGGAACACACTGACTGACCAAGATGAAATAAAAGGAAGATGGAAGCAATACACTAAAGAACTCTATAAAGGAGATGACAGGATGGCAAATTCATTCATGGAGGAACCGTATGATGAAGCACCAGAAATTTTAGAATGCGAGGTGGATGCTGCTGTTAAAATACTTGGAAGAAACAAATCACCAGGAATAGATGGCATACCAATTGAGTTGCTACAAGCTACTGAGACTGAATCAGTCCAAATTTTGACAAAAATCTGTCAAGAAATATGGAAAACTAAACAATGGTCCACAGACTGGAAGCGTTCAGTATTCATCCCAATTCCAAAGAAAGGGGATCCCAGGGAATGCAGTAATTATCGAACTATTGCCTTAATATCCCATGCAAGTAAAGTAATGCTCAAGATTCTACAACAAAGGCTCTTGCCATATATGGAGCGAGAAATGCCAGACGTCCAAGCTGGATTTAGAAAGGGAAGAGGCACCAGCGATCATATCACGAATATACGTTGGATAATGGAATGGACCAAGGAATTTCAGAAGAAAATCACCCTGTGCTTTATAGATTACAGCAAAGCCTTTGACTGCGTAGATCATGAAAAATGATGGAATGCTTTAAAAGAAATGGGGGTGCCACAGCATCTGATTGTCCTGATGCGCAACCTATACTCTGCACAAGAGGCTACTGTAAGGACAGAATATGGAGAAACCAATTGGTTCCCAATCGGAAAGGCTATGAGACAGGGGTGTATTTTATCACCCTGTTTATTTAATCTATACACAGAACATATTATACGGAAAGCAGGATTGGAACAAGATGGGGGAGGTGTGAAAATTGGAGGGAGAAACATCGGTAATTTAAGATATGCAGATGATACCATACTACTAGCAGAAACCAGTAATGATTTGAAACAAATGCTGATGAAAGTTAAAGAGGAAAGCACAAAATCAGGACTACAGCTGAATGTCAAAAAGACTAAAGTAATGACAACAGAAGATTTATGTAACTTTACAATTGATAATGGGGACATTGAACTTGTCAAGGATTATCAATACCTTGGCACAGTCATTAACCAAAAGGGAGACTATAGTCAAGAAATCACAAGAAGGCTAGGACTGGGGAGGGCAGCTGTGAAAGAACTAGAAAAGGTCCTTAAATGCAAAGATGTATCACTGAACACTAAAGTCAGGATCATTCAGACCATGGTATTTCCAATCTCTATGTATGGATGTGAAAGTTGGACAGTGAAAATAGCGGATAAGAGAAAAATCAACTCATTTGAAATGTGGTGGAGGAGAGCTTTGTAGATACCATGGACTGTGAAAAAGACAAATAATTGGGTGTTAAAATTAAACCACAACTGTCACTAGAAGCTAAAATGATGAAACTGAGATTATCATACTTTGGACACATGAGAAGACATGATTCACGAGAAAAGACCATAATGCTGGGAAAAACAGAAGGGAGTAGAAAAAGATGAAGGCCAAACAAGAGATGGATTGATTCCATAAAGGAAGCCACAGTCCTGAACTTACAAGATCTGAACAGGGTGGTTCACAACAGATGCTCTTGGAGGTCGCTGATTCATAGGGTCGCCATAAGTCGTGGACTTGAAGGCACATAACAACAATACAGAGGTGGGAATCAGCAGCTCTAGATATAGCCCAACTACACAGCTCCTGTCATCCATGTCCATTTATTATGCTAGGTGGGGTTGATGAAAGTTCATTTGTTTGTTTGTTTATTACATTTATATCCCACTTTTCCTCCAAGGAGCTCAACGTGGCATACATGGTTCTTCCCTCCCCATTTGATCCTCAAAACAACACTGGAGTTAGGTTAGGCTGAGAGGCAGTGATTGACCCAAGGTCACCCAGTGAGCGTCATGGCTAAGTGGGGATTCAAACCCGGGTCTCCCAGGTCATTGTTATTATTGTTATTATTGTTAGTCACTTTCCTCCCAAAAGTGATTCAAAGCAACTTACAGTAAAACCCAATAAAGCAAACACAACCGATAAAAGCCTAAAAGTCCATTTGTACAGATAAAAGACAGGTCTTACAAATCCTGTCCCACTAAAAGAGGCCACAAATACCTGCAGCTCTTCAAATTAAGGGCCAAAAGGGTGCATAAAGAAGAAAGTCTTTGCCTGGCTCCTACAAATACAGAAAGGTGGTGCCAGGCTTGCCCCCCGGGAGAGCATTCTACAAGCAGAGTCTAACAACATCTGGAAGTCCAGAGGTTCCCCAACCGTTTGATACAATTCCAGAGCCAGGGCCACCCAAGGAACTTTAAGGGGGCAGAAAATATGTCTAACAAAAAATGCTCAGCATGCTCATAAAATTACAACTTCCAAGTTATTTAGGGAAGCCATGACAGTTAACACAGTTCAAAACTGGTTTCAGAACAGTTTATAGTTGTAGTGTAGAGGGGGACCCATGGAGAGGCCCAGCCTTTCCTACCAACCTTTCTTCGTGGGGAACAGGTTAAAGAAAATTAATGCTGAAATGCTTGGCTTTTAGATCCTACATCCAGTCCTCCTAAAGTCAAAGGCCAACATATTGCAGCTGCATTTTAAGTTTTTTTAAATTATTATTTTAGAAATTATCCACAAAGGATTTTTTAAAAAAAGAAACAATAAATGCCACCTATTGTTTTCTTCTATTTTTCTGAAGATAGCAATACCCCTCTCCTTTGGAAGTAAACACAGTGATATTATCTGTTATCAGAACTTTCCTGCATATCTTCTTATCAGCAGCAGCTTTTCCCACCAGGTGGGGGATACAGTTCCAAATCCTGGAAAATATGCAGGGTGTAATATACTTTTCTAATGTGTTGGCCAGAAGGAAAATGTATAAGCTCAGCTGTATGTTTAAATTTTTTAAAATGAACAAACCTCCTGCTGTTTTTAATGGAGCATGATTGCATCCTTAATATATAGTACCTGGAAAAGAAGGCAAGGTCCAAGGCCAGACAAGTACTGGTTTAGTTAAAAGAAGAATAGGGATGAAAGGTAAACTACTTCCTAAAAAAAGTGAGGCTAGAATATGTGTAATTTGTATGTTCAATAAGTCAGGTTCTATTCAGGATAGAAGGACCCTATGAATTACAGGTTTTATCTAAATTCTCACTGCTAATTTTGTCTGGTATATTAAACAATGATGTATCTATATCTTGAGTAGAGGGTACAATTAAAAAGTAGTGCAAAGAAGTCCTGTGTTGACTGTTACAAACAGGTCTCAAACCAGTGTTTTCCAGTCAGTGGAGAACCAACACTGCTTAATCCAGTATAATACAAAATGTATTGTCCAAAATGCAGGTCAAAGTATAAGACATCTAACCTGTGACATCCAGTTCTTGGAGATCAAGTATAGTGAACCTAGGTGATTCTTTTAGCAGATCTTGGACCAAGAGGAGGCAGGATCACCAACTTTCCAAAATACATGCTGTGCAATGCTTTATTTGGAAGTAAGTTCAGTGGTACTTACTTCTAGGATAAGTGTGCATTAGATTTTAAACTTGTTCTTTTATCATGCTTATGTGTAAATAACATACATTTATGCATGATAACCAAATGTTAATACCATTGCTGTCCTTTGTCAGCTAACCAACCCAGCTTCTTTAAAAAGATAACTAATAAGTCATTCTAAAATGGGACTATATGATGACAACAGTTTAGTCAACTGCCATTCAGTCTCTCTCCACTAATTTGCATGTTTGAAACACATTCCATGAACTAAGTGAATGAGAGAGAAATGAAATCTGATTGAAAATGTACTGGACTTGCTTCTAGGAAGGAGGGCAAAGGCAGGTCACCATTTGCATGCTTATTGAGTTCAATGGGATTTACTCCTATGTAATCATGGTTAGGATAGGTAAAACTGACCATGGGGGAGGAGGACGGGGAGGGGAGAGGAGAGGGAAGGAGAAAAGGAGGGGAGCGGAAGGAGGGGAGGGGCAAAGGAAGGGCAGGGAAGAGCAGGTTTGATCATTTGCATGCTTATTGAGTTCAATGGTATTTACTCCCACGCAATCATGCTTAAGATAGGTAAAACTGACCATAGGGAGGGGTAGGGGAGGGGTAGGAGGGGATTGGAGGGGAAGAAGAGGGAAGGGGCAAGAGGGAGGGGATAGGAGGGAGGAGAAGGGAGCGTGGGTTTGATCAGTTGAATACTTTTTGAGTTCAATGGGATTTATTCAGAGCTTGGAAATTTTACTTTTTTAAACTACAACTCCCATCAGCCCCAGCCAGCATGGCCAGTGGATCAGGCTAATGGGAGTTGTAGTTCAAAAAAGTAACTTTTCCAAGCTCTGGATTTATTTCTGTGTAATCATGTTTGAAAATGGAAATGGACTGCCTTCAAGTCGATCCCGACTTATGGCAACCCTATGAATAGGGTTTTAATGGTAAATGGTATTCAGAGGTGGTTTTACCATTGCCTTCCTCTGAGGCTGAGAGGCAGTGACTGGCCCAAGGTCACTCAGTCAGCTTCATGGCTGTGTGGGGATTCGAACCCTGGTCTCCCAGGTCCTAGTCCAACAATGACCTGGGGGAGGGGCAGGGAGGGAAGGAAGAGGGGAAGGGGAGGAGATTGGGTGGGTGGGCATTGGGCAGAGGGGAAGTCCCTTTACTTTCCAAAAGGAAAACACTGTGAACAGTATCATTGCTTTTCAGGGTTTCCCCCATCTTTTTATTCTACAGCAGGCACGTGTAGCTTCCCACCCAAATTGAAACCAAAGCTGTCCCTGGCCATATCCACACCAGGTGTTGATTTCACTTTGGAGAGTCATGGCTTCTCTGAAAAAATCCTGGGAAGTGTAGTTAATGAAGGGTGCTGAGAGTTGCTAGGAGACTCCCTGTTCCACTCACAGAGCTTCAATCAGAGTGGCTGACTGTTAAGCCACTCTGGCCACTAGAGCTCTGTCAGGAGAATAGGAGTTTCCTCTCAGCACCCTTCACAAACTACACTTCTCAGGATTCTCTGAGGGAAGCCATGACTGTCTTAAATCAAAGTCTGGTGTCGGTGTGGCCCCGATTAAGCAAGCCAAGCAGCTATGAGTCTGGCTTTTAGAACACTGACAGTTGGTTCTTACTGAGCATGCCCAGGCTTATCATTGAGTTTAATGCAAACTTCATTAAATTAATTAAAAAACAGCCAGGCATTTTTTTTAACTTTTAAACTGCAGAAGATGAAGGTCAGCGTACAGGGCAAGGTCAGTAACAGGATTACAGGTACTCTGTGAACATGGCTGATTTTTAATGAATTTCAACAGATTATGAGAACTTTGACAGAAAAAAGTCCAAATATCATCTGGATTTTTTCTCTCTCTCTTTAGACTTTGAACTCTTGATTTTTTCTGACTGTTTTGTTTATCAACATGAAAATTGAGAGGGTTGTTAAGCAAGCTTTTCTGAGTTTGGGACTATAAGGTTTTTAAGGTTTTGTTTTGAAAGGAGCTTATGGGAAGCATCAGAATGGCATGGGGGTATTTACAATTTAACATTGCAGAATGTGAAAAATCCACGCTGGCTATAGTATACAGCCACTCTCATGGCTGTATAATAAAATGAATAAATAAATTTGTGACCCCCCAAATGTTGTTGGACTACATCTCCCCTCATTCCTGATCACTGATCATGTGGTTGGGGCTAATGGGAGTTGAAATCCAAAAACATCTGGAGAGTCACATGGCAGTCCACGGCAGTCTATTCTTTGGTTCCCTATAGTGGACAAGAAGTTGGCAAGACCAGTGGGACCTGCTGGGAATCCATCCCCGTTACATATTGACATACGTTCGAGGGCCAGTCTGCCTTGCCCTCTACTCTGCCTGACTCTCTACTGGCAACAATACTGGAATTTACAAAACCAAAGGTGGACCTGGTCAAACCTCTCCACAGGTGAATTCAACCCCAAGGAAGTGAAATTCCCTCTTGCCAAAGTAGGGTTGCCAGGTTCATGGCCTGAGACTGATCCTGTGTCTTTAGGAGAAAAGAAAGCCAAGTGCAGGTGTTCATTCAACACTGTAATGGGAAAAACCACAAGGTGGAATTCTCCCTTCCCCCTGCACAACTTTTGAAGATGTAGAAGACCTCTTGGTTGCCAGGCCCGGCCTCCAAGAGGTCTTCTGTATCTTTAAAAGTTGTACAGGGGGAAGGGAGAAGTCCACCTTGTGGTTTTTCCCATTACAGTGTTGAAAGAACACCTGCACTTGGCTGACTTTCTCTTCTCCTAAAGATACAGGATCAGTCTCAGGCCATGAACCTGGCAACCCTATGCCAAAGACAGAATCCACTACAATGCAATCAAACCCTGGGGAAATAAGACAATACCTTTTATTTCCAAAAACATCACAATCCTGGGAGATCAGTATTCAAACACCCCACCCTGAGACAGGAATCTCAAGTCCAAACCTAAATGGAAATGTTTAACCTAGAGAACCACTACACTCCTAAAATGAAAGTGACTAGTACATAGTAAACCCCGGCTTTCTCCTCCCTTCTATGCAGTCCTATGAGACCAAATTCCTAGAAAAGAAGGGAATTTCTGGCCCTCATCTGGCAAGAAACAGCACAGCAGACTCAGAAGCAGCAGGTTAAAGGATTCTATTGCCTAACTGCAATCCTAACTCAGAGCAACTGCATAGGAGAACTCATGAGTAAGAGCTGAAAATCACACAGAAACCTTAAGTAAATAATTTCTGGCCCATGCTGATTCTGGCTTGATTCCATAATTCTTGATTCTGGCTTTTATATATATATATATATATATATATATATATCTTCTCTCTCTCTCTCTGTCTCACACACACACACACACACACAGAGAGAGAGAGAGAGAGAGAGAGAGAGAGAGAGAGAGAGAGAGAGAGAGCGCTGCAAGAGCTTCTTTGAGCGCTGAATAAGTAAAACTCCATATCCCTTTTTCTCTACTCTGGTTAGCAAAGCTCTCTCTGTGGTTGTGAATGCAGGGTATTGTGTGAAAGGCACAAGTAGATTTGTATTTGACATATTGTTTAAAGTGTCATTGAATTCCTTTTCCCACCCTGCTTTAATAAACGGATGCTATGGGTGTGAATCTCTAGGTTTTTAACCCTTAGATACATTCCCAGGGTGACATGCAGATGGCCCACACAAAAGATTCGCAAGAGGGGAAACACATAGATTCCCACAGACATGTGTATCAACAGCTTCCCCATCTCTACCATAGGTATAAGAGTTCTCATCTGCTTGTTCCCTGCCTACAACTAATTAGAATAATAATGACCTTAGTCCTACCTTAGTCCTTTTTTGGTAGATAATTTTGGGGAATTTTAACAGAATTTTAACAGAATAACACAGAAAAAATTATCTTTGTTGATCTACATCAGTACTAAAGTATAAGTATATTAATCGTGCACATATTATTAACGTTTTTTGCAGTTTACGTGTGACACCTCCATCATGGATATTCTGCTGGGTACAATCCAAGAGAAGTATATTAGCTTCTTCACCCCATCCTGACTTATTTGATTTTTGTATGTAAATATTTGCAATGCAGCAAATACATATGTTGGGTTCAATCTGCCAGTTAAAGGTTAAACCCTTTCTCAAGGGTTTCACGATTCACATAGACATGATTGATTTGCAGATGGGTTAATTCCCTTTGATTTATTATACAATATTATATACTACCATAACATCTTCCAACTGAGAAGCTGAGTGCACTGTGTTGATGTCAGCAAATTAAGCCCTAGAATGCCCTGAAGGCAGGTAATCATCACTCCTGTTTTACAGGTGAGGAAACCAAGGCTGACATTTTCAGAACCAGCTGCTGATCTTAAGCACTTAGCAGTGCACCCACTATCCTGCTTGAAATTAGTATATAGATCAGAGATGGGGAACTGTGGCCCTCCAGATGTTGTTGGATTCAACTCCCATCAGCCCCAGACAGCATGCCCGGCAGCCTGGGATGATGGGAGTTGTAGTACAACAATATCTGGAAGTCCACAGGTTCCCAGCCTGATCTAGAGTCCGTTGAAGAATCAAGCACAAGCTGTATCCTTTTTAGTATCAATAAACGGTCTCTTTAAAATCTGCTTGTACTCAGTATCTAAGATAATACAGGCCATCGGGGGAAATCAGACTTTCCAACCATTCCATGTTCCGTCAAAGATCCCACAGGTCCCAATTGGCAATTGACCTAGCCTTGCTTTATATAGAATTGTGGATGACCTCTGAGTCATGTGGCTGGGGTTGATAGGAGTTGGAATCCAATAACATCTGAAGGGCCACATATTAGGTCAGTTCCAAGTCTGGACATAGTACTACTTATCAACTGGCAGCAATTTAGGACATTCTCTTTGTTCCATGTTTGCTTGATGTAATGATGCCACTTTTATTGATTGATAGATTTAATTTATATGCCACCTTTCCTCCTCAAGGATCCCAGAGCAGCAAACATAAACAAAACAATTTAACAAAAAATATAGTATCAATGGGCAAGGCAATTTCTGAGAATCTTTGTCAGAGTACACTAGGATTATACATTGTGAGGTTCTTTCCATGATGAATCAGCAACAAGCAAAAAGAATCATGCAATTAGGGTTGCCAGGTTCATGGCCTGAGACTGATCCTGTATCTTTAGGAGAAGAGAAAGTCAGCCAAGTACAGGTGTTCTTGCAACTCTGTAATGGGAAAAACCACAAGATGGACTTCTCCATTCCCCCTGCACAACTTTTAAAGATACAGAAGACCTCTTGGCGAACTCCTCTTCCTCTTCTCCTGAAGATATAGGATCAGTCTCAGGCCATGAACCTGGCAACCCTAATGCCAATAACCATGTGAGTGCCAGGCTGTGACACAGAAGAGAAGGCCAATCACAATTAAATTCCTAAGTTGAGAGGAGGTCAGGCTGTATACCCACCTGCTACACAGATATTTGTCTTTCAGTTAGTTAGATGTTGCCAAATAGTCAGATGTTGCCTCCATATGCCCTAGTTTGGGACACAATAATGTATATCTGTACCTGCTTAGAGGCAAAGTATTCAGAATGTTCTTAGTAGGCCTCATTCTTCTGAAGCAGGTTGTTGGAGCAGGAATCAAAGTAATCTAAACTATACTATTAGAGGTGCAGAGGATTGGACTAAGTTTTAAATTATTATTGTTGTTGTTGTTGTATTAGTGCAGAACATGGAGCAGGAAGGGTCAAAGTACATTATGCCAAAGGAACCTGAAGTGCAAGGAATAGTTCTTAATAAAATGTTTGGACCTTAGGACAATCTAGCAACATGACGAGAGCAGGGGGAAGATTCGCAGTGTTGTTTCTTCAGTTGCAATCAAGTTAGATAGCTTTCTTCCTACAGTGAAGCAAGTTACTAATTCACAATTGCTTAACTAGGTCATGATCCCAGTTGGGGATTTCTTGAAAATATATCCCCTCTCTGTGTGGTTTTTTTAAAAGCCTACCTGCCTGCCTAAACAGACTTGGTAAAGCAAATAAATGCATGTAGGGACGTGTCTCTTAGCAATGCACAAACTGTGACATTATCCATTGATGTTTGCTCTCTGGCTGATCAGGTGGTGTGCAAGTAACAAGTATGTTGCTGCAGTCCCCATCTGGGCCTTTCCCCCACCAGCACATTGCCACAAAGGACTTAGCTGATGCTGCAGTTTGACATACTGAGAAGATGTACAGAACTCTGGAAACAAAGCTGTTTGTGGAGGAATGCAATCTATGTGTACATATTGCCGTGGGAAAGTCCCAATTATTTCACAGACTGCTCATCTGCTTCTCCTTATGGACACAGTCACCTAAATAGAATGATCCTTTCACTGAAGCTCTCCTTTTCAAACTAGCCTATGTGAGCGGTTCTCATGGTCAACTGCCTGCAATGGGTTTGTTTCACGAGTGGCTCCAACTCCAAGTTCTTGGTTTAGGAGAAATTGAGGTAATGCCTGAAATGGACAGGCAAGGGTGATGTAACTGTGAAACATTCAGACAGAGTTTCCTGATCTCATCTATTTGATTCCTAATATACAGCCATATCCTAGTCATATTCCCCAGTCCCAGTCAGTGTGGGATAGTGGTTAGAGTGCGGGTCTAGAACTGGGGAGACCCAGATTGAAATCCCTTCTCTTCAGTTAGGCTCTCACTGGATGGCCTTAGGCCAGTCACACACTCTCAGACTAACCTACCTCACAGAGTCGTGAAAGTAAAATGAAAAGGGAGAGTGAATATAGGGTTGCCAGGTTCAGGGCCTGAGACTGATTCTGTATCTTTAGGAGAAAAGAAAGCCAAGTGCAGGTGTTTTTTCAACACTGTAATGGGAAAAACCACAAGGTGGACTTCTCCCTTCCCCCTGCACAACTTTTAAAGATACAGAAGACCTCTTGGTTGCCATGCCTGGCCTCCAAGAGGTCTTCTGTATCCTTAAAAGTTGTGCAGGGGGAAGGGAGAAGTCCACCTTGTGGTTTTTCCCATTACAGTGTTGAAAGAACACCTGCACTTGGCTGACTTTCTCTTCTCCTAAAGATACAGGATCAGTCTCAGGCCATGAACCTGGCAACCCTAGGTGAATAATGTATGCCACCTTGTGCTCTCTGAAGAAAAGGGGGATATTTACCTGGACGTTCCAGTTAAATGAACTTATTCCCAAGTAAGTGGACACAGGATTGTATCCTTAATGCAGGAGGAGAAAGGAGACTAATAGCACAATCCTAGAAATGTCTACTCAAAAGTAAGTTCCACTGAGTTCAGTGCGGCTTACTCCTAGGAAACTGGCAATAGGATTAGAGCTCCTTCCATTTTAAGCCTCAGGAAAGTTTCTATTAATGCATTTATAATTTAAAATGGCCTCTAACAAAATAGGTAATTTCTTTCTAATCTAGGGACCCTTCAGTCATGGGACGGACATGAGCAACTTCCAGCTGTGTGGGCATATCTTCCATGCCGATTTATGTCTCCATTTCCCTCTTACTAAGACATTTAATAATAATAAAAAAATAAAAAGACTCCTCTTCAAAGAAGAAAAAATGGGAGAAGTTTGAAGGAAGGAATTTTTTTTTTTACGTATTTGGACTTTCAACAAGTTTGCAAGGAAGATACTTTGGTTGGCCATACAGTGAAAGATTACATATATTGGACAAATAAATCTATAAAAATAATGTTAGAATTCCCATTTTTATTTATATTCCCACAAACGTAATGAGAGCAAATCAAGGGGAGGAATAATAATAAAGGGCTAGTGCAGCCTAAGCCAACCTGGTGCCCTTTTATTATTTTGGACTACAACTTCCATGATGAGAGTTGTAGTCCAAAATATCTGGAGGGCACTAGGCTGGCAAGGCTGGGCTAGTGGAAATCAGCAGAAAAGTGTGATGGGGGGAGGATGGAGTAGAGAGGCTAGCAAGGATGATTCACTTGCAGCCCAATCCTATATATATATGTTATAGGGCTGCTGCCTTAACTTTAAAATGTTGATTCTTAGCCCATCAAATCTCATAGATCAACTTCCCTTATCTAGCCTCAGAGAGGGAGAACAAAAAAAGGGCCTGATATAAACTCTTTGTTTCTAGCATGCAAGGAACCATCACAACCAGGCATTCTCCCTGGACTCTTATGTAAACACCAAGGTTTTACAGAAGGTTATGAAAAGGAGGAAGTGTGGAAATAACCTAACAAAGAATTGCATTTCTTAGAGGCTGAGCTCAAGTAGCTCTTCAACTCTAGCCCATAAAGACTGAGCTATTTCCTGCCCTTGTTGAAAAGGAACAAATGAGCAAAGGCAGGAGAGTAGGTGTTTGTTATACAGATTTAAATGTAACGGTTGCCTGCCCAAACCATAAGAATTAAGTCAGAATGCCAGGCATGAATGGGGTAAGTGTCCCAAATAAGGTGCTATTCAGAGTCCGGGTAAATCCACTGTATCAGATTAGAAACTGGGCTAGAGTAGTCAGGAACATATGGCTGTAACACAGGCCTGCCCTATGCTAGCCTGTCACTAAGACTGCCCAATTTCTGTAATATCTTCATATTCTCTAATATCATCTATATATTCTCCATCATCTTTAAGTGGAGGAGTCACATTGTCTCCAAGTTCCCAACATATACATATTAGGAAAGGCTGTTTCTCATACCTCGGCAGCCACCACCTGCCTGTCACTGGCACCTTGCTGGAAAAATCCCCTGGGCATCTTTCTGGCTATTTGATAGCCTTGTGAGTGGCTGGTTGCCACCTGTAATCAAGGCCTTCCTGGGACAAGCAACCTTAAAGCTGGACTGCAGTCCTTCATTGCTCTACTTCTACCTAACCATCAACACTGGTATGTTATGCATGAGGAGACCAGAAGCCTGTTTTTAAGTAGCTGCAATAGGATACACAGACTTGAACTAAACTGTTCTGTTTATTTTCTTGAAAGAACATTGTGCTTCTTGTCCTCTTACTTTCTTTTTATTCTTAATATACTTCATAAAATGGGCTGCTGGGGTCTTCTGCCAGACTCAAAGGGATATTTCCTGCTCACATGCCTAGACCATTTGATTCATGCTCCATGTAGTATAAATGGGGTTTGACAGAGGAAGCAAGTTATCTTGCTCCAGTGAGAGACAAGTAAGCTGGATGCTCGCTCTCTCAGCTTCTGCTCATAAACATTTGCTTTACACCCCTGGATCTCACTTCCACTTGGAATGTAAAGAAAGTGTGATGGCAGTCTACCTGCGAATTCCTTGCATGGCTGGCCTACCTGGACTAGCAGCCATGGAAGGAAGGCAGCAAAAAGCTCCCCTTTATTACAGTGGCAACCCTTGAGAATAGCAACTGCCATTGATGGCCCAAGATATGTTGTTGGCTGAGATGAGGCAACAAATTGTGCACCCTCTCAAGTCAAGGTACAGATAATCCAAGGCCGATCAAATTATTTTGTGAACTTCAGGCAAAAAAAAAAATCTCACAAGCACCTCTCTCCCAGCTTGGCAGTAAAAATCAAGCAATAAGAAATCAAGTAACTAACCATTTGCTGCCCTTTCAAGGCACCCTAAACCAATGGCCAGACCTCAGAGCAGCTCACATGAGAGTGGTGAGCGTCAAGGCCCATGAAGAGGCTGGACAAAGCAAGCAGAAAGTCAACTAGTGCTATCATGACAGGGGGAGGAGCAGTGCCGGTGCCAGGCTATTTTGCGCCCTAGGCAAGGCTAACTACTTGCACTCACACACTCCAAATTGCTAACTTCAATTTTCAAAAACAGATGTAGACAAAATGAAAAGCACAAAACTTGAAACTGCTAAATTTATTTTAGTTGCATTTTTTCCAAGGGTTAAAAAAACTAACTGTATAAAACTGTACTCCTCAAAGGTCAGCACTGCGCCCCTCTGAGGTCTGCGCCCTAGGCGGCTGCCTAGTTGGGCTAATGTTAGCACCGGCCCTGGGGAGGAGGGTGAAGCCCATTCACGGAGAGTTCAAAAAGCAGCTTTTGGCAGTGAGCTCAGCAGGAGCAAGACTGATGAACCAAGTCTGCCTCTTCCTGCATGTTGCTGGGAGCAGTAGACTTGCCAGAGCTTGGAAAAGTTACTTTTTTTGAACTACAACTCCCATCAGCCCCAGCCAGCATGGCCACTGGATTGGGCTGATGGGAGTTGTAGTTCAAAAAAAGTAACTTTTCCAAGCTCTGCCTGTCTCTGGTGCCAACTTCATAGTTCTGGCCCCAGGTTCTTTCATCTAGACCTGATGAAGCATCCTTCCTACTGAGGAAGGTTTGGGAGTGTTAAGTGAGGAAAGGCCAGAATATGATGTATGCAGTGGCCAAGCATGCTGAGTTTCAATGTATGGAACTGAGGTTCAAATATGTGTTTTGCCATAATGCTCACTGGGTGGCCTTGTACAAGATACTGTCTCTCAAGCTAAGCCTACCTCAGTTGTTGTGTGATGACAATTCTTATCTCATTTAAACATCACTTACAGCTAAACATGCTATAGATTATTATTAACAATGTATTTATTATTTATTTATTTATTTATTTATTTATTTATTTCCATTTCTATACCGCCCCTAGCCTATGGCTCTCTGGGCGGTTCACAGCAAGGAATAAAATACAATACAGTAAAAAAGAAATCAGATAAAATCCCTAAAACAGACAGCTTAAGCGTTTAACAACTTGATATAAAATTAACTTAACATTAAGCAAGGTCTTCAGTAGGTGCCGGAAAGATAGCAGAGATGGCGCCTGTGACGCCCTTCCCTGGCTCTCCCTGTCAGGTTCCTACAATAACAATAAGGAAGAGCCACAAGCAAACAGATATGCCTAAACAGTAGCCATCCAAGTTGTTGTGTGCATGTTCCTAAGAACCTATAGGAGTATTTATCTTACACATAATAAAAATGTAAAAACGCCATCACTCAGCCCCCATTGGAGGATATGTACTGCTGTATCACAATCCTGGATTTTCATGAAGCCAGCCCCCATTGGAGGATTATTAGTGCCTCATCACAATCCTGGGATTTGCATGAAGTTAGGGTTGAGTAGGGGAGCAAAGAGAAGGCAGGTTGCACAACAGCCACAGCCATGACATGGAAGCAAGAAGGGAGGTAACACTGACGGTAAAAGTGATGGCTTAACACAACAAGAGAAGTCTGAATAGACTGGGAAGTGAGAAACATTGAAGGTGGTAATTTTAACAAAGAAAAATAGCAGAAATGAGTACAACACAGAAGCTAACAACAGAGCATTTCCCAACTCCCTTCTTGCTGTACTCAAACTCCTGCTCATTCTGCTCAAGGTCTGGGTGCGCTGCTCTGCTCATCACTACAAAAAACTAATTTGATGAACTGGTGTAGTTACAGGGACCATAACAAAAGAAGGTGATGGCTCTAAGGCACATGATACAGGACCCCTCTAAGGCACATGATACAGGACCCCTGCTTAATAGTCACAATGTGTGGGAGGAGGAAGATGCAGGAGGTTACTGTCATGGGCCCCAAGGAGAACCTCTGACGAGTAGGAGAATGAGGAGTGGGGTACAGATCTTGGGGAGGGGGTTGCCAGTACTGCGGAAAGGAATGAAGGAGGCTCAGGAGAAAAGTCTTCAGAAGTGTCAGGGCTTGCTAATAGATTTACTGAGAAAAGGCCAGAACCCCTCCTCCTTTCTCCTCAACCATCTAGTGATGAATCTGCCCAGGCACCTAGCCCAGATTTAGCTGTGGAACAGTTCAAACTCAATGAACAGCTGACAGAGCAAATTGAAAACAGTCAGTCTGAGCCAGAGTTGATGCTTTCACCAAGATAAAGGATATTAGACAAGATATGGCTTCAGAAGATGCTTTCAGCTCCTAGAAAGAGCCTTCACCTTATAGCAAAAGCAAGAAAGCCCTAGAGAGCTATTGCTAGTCGGGCGGTATATAAATTTAATAAATAATAATAATAATAATAATAATAAATCTGTAGATGTAAGTCCCTGTCCCTCTCTGATATAACAGTTTGGTAATGCCTGTTTAGCACTGTTACAGCAACTCCTTGTCTCCATGCCTTGTTCCTGATATAAACCTAGAATATTTGGTACCCTGAAAGATGTTCCAGTATTCTGATTCATGCCTAGAATGTGATGCTGTGTTCCTGTACTGACTTCCTGAATAAAGCTTCACGAAGAAAAATCCAGTCTTCCAGTCCTGAGTTTGCTTCTTTGGTTGGAAGCCAGGACAGTTACCAAGGGGGTGCTCTGTGTGCAAGGGGAAGCTGCACAAAAGTAGGGGGAGGAGGAGACATAGACATGGGGGAGCAGGTGAAAACAGAGGTGCAAAGTGGGGTTGCAGAATGCAAGAAGGGGGGTTGGGAAGTGGGATTGGGAAGGTGAAAACAGAGATTAGTATTTGTGTGTGGTGCGAAGGGGATTTTCTAGGGGGTTAATGGGGTGGTTGGTGAGCAAAGGTATACCTCTCTGTGTGTGTGTATTCCCATTGACCTATAGGGGTCACTAAGACTGACAAAAGTGATGGGAATGTGTTGTGCTTGCCCTAACTCACCAACTTTCAGTGGCAATTGATAGTGTGTTTTCCCAGTAGCCCTATTTTCTTAGGGTACTGCAGGTATGTGTCTTGGTAGCACCATAAAGAAGCATGGCAATTGAAAGTGTAGTATCAGCAACCTGTGTGGCAAGTGGAGAATGACACATGCTCATGGCATTATCAGGGGTGGTAGCTCCTGGACACAACCTGGTAATCAAGCTGAGAAATAAACAGGCTCATAAGCAAGGATGGATAGGGCAAGGAATGCTCTATCAGTGCCAAGACAACAGGTTGCTCAGAATGAGAATCCAGCAATGCCGTCAGGAGTCTAGACCAAGACGCTAGACTCCTAGCAGGGGCACCCAAGGCAGAATGGTCAAACCAGACTAAGATGCATCCAAACTCAGAGGAAGGCAATGGTAAACCACCTCTGAATATCTCTTACCACGAAAACCCTATGAACAGAGTATCCAAAATGCAACACGAGATAGTGCTGGAAGATGAGACCCCCAGGTCAGAAGGCACTCACCGAGCTACTGGAGAAGAACAAAGGACAAGTACGAGTAGCGCTGTGACTAATGACGCAGCTGGGTCAAAGCCGAAAGGAAGCCCAGAGGCTGATGCGCACAGATGCAAAAGGAGAATCCGGAGTTGTACGACGCACACAATAGGAACATGGAATGTGAGAAGCATGAACCAGGGAAAGTTAGAAATTGTCAAGCAAGAAATGGAATGCATCAACATTACAATACTTGGTGTGAGCGAACTAAAATGTATGGGAATGAGACATTTCCAATCAGGCAACTACAAAATATTTTATGCATGAAATGAGACATTAAGAAGAAATGGGGTTGCTTTAATAGTGAGAAGTGATGTAGCAAGAGCAATTAGGAGCTACAACGCAAGGTCTGAGCACGTTATATCAATGAGATTAAATGGGAAACCTATCAACATAACCATCATCCAAGTCTATGCTCTGACGGCAAATGCAGAAGAAGAGGAATTGGAGAGATTTTATGCAGAAGTACAGGAAGAAATTGATCACACACCAAAACAAGATGTGCTGATGGGGGATTAGAATGCAAAAGTAGGGAACAGAGAAGAATTAGGAATTGTGGGGAAATGAGGCCTAGGAGACAGAAACGAAGCAGGAGAAAGACTTATTGAATTCTGTGAAGCCAATAATTTGTTTCTTGCGAACACATGTTTTGAACAATTGAAAAGACAACTGTACACATGGACATCACCAAATGGTCAATATAGGAATCAATTTGATTATATAATTGGTGGCAGAAGATGGAGAAGTTCCATACTTTCTGCAAAAACAAGACCAGGAGCAGACTGCGGTACAGATCATGAACTGGTCGTATTGAAAATCAGAGTAAAGCTAAAGAAGAACAACAAAGCAATCATAATGCCAAAATACATTTTAAATAATACCCCAGAAGAATATAAAGATAAAATAAGGAACAGGTTTGAGGCTTTAAACTTAGTTGACAGAGAACCAGAAGAACTATGGAATGAAGTCAAAGACATTATCAGAGAAGAATGCCAAAAGACAATACCTCTAGTTAAAAAGAGAGAAAGACCTCAATGGATGACTGAAGAAACTCTTCAAATGGTTAAACAGAGAAGGAAAGCAAAAGCAAAAGGAGATAGAAACACGGTCAGAACCCAAAATGCAACAATACAGCGACTAGTACGTAGGGACAAAGAGAACTATTACAATAGTTACTGTATAGAAATAGAAGAGGACAACAAAAAGGGTAGAACAAGAGCCCTGTTCCAAAAGATCAGAGAAATTAAAGGGAAATTTAAACGAAGAGTAGGGATGTTGAATAATCAACAGGGGAACACACTGACGGAAACATTGGACCAAGATGAAGGAGGTGTGAAAATTGGAGGGAGAAATATCAATAATTTAAGATATGCAGACGATACCATACTACTAGCAGAAACCAGTAATGATTTGAAACGAATGCTGATGAAAGTTAAAGAGGAAAGCACAAAGGCAGGACTACAGCTGGACATCAAAAAGATTAAAGTAATGACAACAGAAGATTTATGTAACTTTAAAGTTGACAATGAGGATATTGAACTTGTCAAGGATTATCAATACATTGGCGTAATCATTAACCAAAATGGAAACAATAGTCAAGAAATCAGAAGAAGGCTAGGACTGGGGAGAGAACTACAAAAGGTCCTCAAATGTAAAGATGTATCACTGAATACTAAAGTCAGGATCATTCAGACCATGGTATTCCCGATCTCTATGTATGGATGTGAAAGTTGGACAGTGAAAAAAGCTGATAAGAGAAAAATCATTTGAAATGTGGTGTTGGAGAAGAGCTTTGCGGATACCATGGACTGCAAAAAAGACCAATAATTGGGTGTTAGAACAAATTAAACCAGAACTATCACTAGAAGCTATAATGAAACTGAGGTTATCATACTTTGGACACATCATGAGAAGACAGGATTCATTAGAAAAGATAATAATGCTTGGAAAACCAGAAGGAAGTAGAAACAGAGGAAGGCCAAACAAGAGATGGATTGATTCCATAAAGGAAGCCACAGACCTGAACTTACAAGATCTGAACAGGGTGGTTCATGACAGATGCTCTTGGAGGTCACTGATTCATAGGGTCGCCATAAGTCGTAGTCAACTTGGAGGCACATAACAACAACAGAATCCTATTGGTCTCTTGTATCACCTGGCATCTGATGAGTTGGTAACTATAGTATTACCTCTGACCATCCACAGTGGTGGTGCTAGTCCAAGAGGGAACGGGTCAGCAGTTTCCTCATCTGGCAAGAGACCATGGCAATACAGAAAGTTAGGTGCTTGGGACCTACTCATTCGGGATCCCCAGCCTCTGTTATAAAAGAGTGGAAAGAGGCAGAGATTGAGAGGACTACATTGGTTGGAGCAGTATGGCAAGTCTCATGCAGACCATGGGCACCTACAGTGGACTCATTGTGTGTATGTAAATGCACTGTATCTTTGTGGAAACATCCATATATACTGTTATAGGATTGTGAGGGTGGGTTTGGATGATATATTTGACACCCTTTCTAGCTTATAATTGTGTGTCTGCAAAGGAAGAAACCTGCTCCACTGGTCAGACTAGCTTCCTTTGCATAAGTAATAATTTAGCCAAGTCAGACTGTGAGTTAATGGGTTTACTGAGTGGTCGTTCTGCATATCCAAAGGGATGTGGCTAAGAGAGATCCTATTGCTATTGGAACTCTTTTCAGGGAGAGGCCCTCCTCCCCCCATCTTGGAGCCAAGGTGAGGCTTGTGTTTTTTTAGTTTCGTCTTGGGGTAAAGCTGGAAAGACACAGAGAAGCCTGTTCTCTGTGTCTGAACTTCCAAAGCTATGGGCGATGGGAGCAAGTTCTGATGGACTGTTAATGCGGAGAACCTGTCCATCTTAAGCTCAGGCTGTGAATATGTGTAAATAAACCATATATCATAAACACACCACAGTCTCTACTGACCTTCTTGCCAACTAAACCAAACCCTGGCGCTGGAAGTCTCACACAACTCGGACATTGCTGTGTGTGCAACAATGTATCTATTTTGAGGAAGATATTAACTGCTTGGCTCTGACTCATTTTGTGAATTGGACAAAGCAGGCCATATAAATATCTTCATGTAGAAGAGTAAGCATATGTTACTTATATTTAGCAAGCGCAAGGCCAGACTGGACAAGGAGCACACTATTCCATCTAGTGCTGGGTCTACCATTTCTTTCTCCATACCATTCAAGTGAGTCAGGAGGTGGAGCCAACAGTTGGCGAAGTACTGGACAGTGGTGAGTCAGCAGGCACTGCAAAACATCAGGCTGCATACACACCATATATTTAAAGCATATGGCTTCCCCCAAAGAATGTTGGAAACTGTAGTTTACCCCTCACAGAGCTATAATTCTCAGCACCCTTAACAAAATACAGTTCCCTAGATTGGGGGAAGCCAAAGAGATAGATTAGGTATATTGTAGAGTGGGTAGGATAGGTAGAACTTTTAGAGCTTCGAGAACTTCTAGTAACTTAAGTGAAAGACTAAGAGAAACATATTGAAACCATATGCTTATGGACACAAAGTGAACTTGCTTTTTTAAATAACATCTGTACTTTAATAAATCTTGTTTTCACACACATGCCTTGTCATTGGCTACGCTAAGGGTGAATCAGATACATTTATCTGTGGTACCAGCAATTACCAGAAGGAGTGATAGAGTATCAGGTTACAGGGGATCAACTCAGAGCCGAGGCCTTTAAAGAGACAAGTGACACAGGGGAGTGGATGCTTGCCTGGATACCTGAGCCAATATAGCTGGGGGGAAATATAAAGGAATCCCTTACATGGCTTTGCTATATTTTGGTGTGTAACAGTAGAAAACTTGTCTCCCTCTGCTAAAAGAAGTGTGTTAGCAAGGTAGGGGAACAGCAATGGCATTATATCCTTCAGAGTATGCACACAAGTCCTGGAATTTTCTGAGAGGAATACCATCCAAATCCTAATGAGCCTCCTAACTTTCTCACCATGCTAGTTGTGTTCCTGAAACCTATCCTGCTCTCTGAGCCCTTCTATAGAGAATAACTATACCTAGATGAAGGAGATAAATGCATTATGTGGGGAATGCTGCACATCCTTGTTTTATTGTCTGGGCCTTCTTAAGAAATTGCAGTCTGCCTTCTCAGAAGTAGGCCTTGACACTGTTGTCCAAGCCTTTGTAGCTTCCCTGTCAGACCATTGCCCTGTTCTGGAGGGATGCTCTTTCATTTATTAGACAACTCTTAGCTGGTATAGGATATGGTTACACTGAACCTGATCTCCCATGTCTTCATTGCTTTCAGGTTGCTTGCAGGTGCAATTCAATATTAAATAAAAGGCAGCCAAACAATTGTTTGAAAAACTGCACACAAAAGGGAGTAATAAATTAAAATAAGGTGAAGCAAGTATTCAGTGGCATTCTGCTGAGATGAGTGCTGGCTCTGGCACTTTTCAATATTTTCATCAATGACTTGGATGAAAGAGCAGTTTGAAAACCTGTAAAATTCACAGGTAATCTAAAACTGGGGAAGATTACAACACTGGAGGAGGGGCTAGAATTTTAGTGAACCCAAAAGATAGCAACAACATAAAATTCAAATATACCATTGTACAGAAGAAAGGAAAGGAGTACCAAAAGAAGATTAGGAAGCAATTTGCTAAGTGACACTATCTGAGAGAGGCTATAATTCTGATGGAGAAAGGTAAGATTGGAGTTCTTCTTTGCCTTAGCAATTATGTTTTTCCAGATAAAATGACACTGCTATGGTGGGATGTGTGTGTGTGTGTGAAGTGAAGCCTGGCTGCAGTGGGTAACAATTTGGACATTTGTCAACAAAGAGATATAGTGGAACAAGAAACTAATGCTACATTAAACATTGTTTCCAAGGCTTAGGGTGTGCTGCTCTGCTCATCACTACTAAAATCTTATGTGATTAATTGGTGTAGTTCTGGGCACCATAACAAAAGAAGGTGATGGCTCTAAGGGCCATGATACAGCAACCTTGCTGAGGCTAAGTAGGACTGGGTCTGGTCAAAGCCTGGATGGGGGACCTTCTGGGGACCCCAGGTACATCATGCTGAGTTCTATCAAGGAAGAAAAGTGGGATATAAATGTAACAAATGAAATAATAACTCTTGAAGTGTTGGAAGAGATTCAGAGGAGAACTATGTGGACAACATAAGAGTTTAGATTTTGCCCAAATAATAGTTAACAAGAGGTGAAAGGTTGGAGTCTATGTTGACAATTTCAAAGGATGTTAAGAAAGAACAGAGGGAACAACTGTTTATTTTAGCGATTCAAGGCAGAACAAGAATTTGTGGATTTAGATTAAATATCAGGGGGGAAACGTGTCCAGCAATAAGGACCATTCAACAATGAAAGCTCTCTTAGAGATTCTCAAGAAGTTGGAGAGTACTCTCAGTTGAGGATGCTTGGGTGTGTGTTATTGTATCATGGGACTCTGCATACAATGTTCTTGTACAGGAAGGATGGTGATCATAGGTGGCCTAATAAATTCTTAATTCTATTAATTTGATCAAATCCCAGCTTCTAACCAATCTCCCCTGCCCAGACACACATACACCTCTTATCTGTTCTGTGCTTCCTGTCCTCTGTTCCTGCACAAGTGGTGGTAAATAGCTGCTGCCAGGATGCCTGCATTCCAGCAACGGATGGAGAACTTTTTCAGTCTTCTGCTTTATTATCACAGGACAGGCTACCCTTGTACTGTGTCAATGAGCTTGCAGTCCACATGATGCTCACATTGATCCCAGCGCAAGTTGCCCTATCTTTGACTCCAGAGAATAAAGCTTTCTTAATTCATCTAAAGCTCTCTGCATGATTTCATATGATAAAGGAAGCTGTTGAAAAAAGAAATGTATGTTTATTTGGACAATAGAGAGTCACGCTTTTCATGTCACAGAGAACCCCCCACACTGTCCCAGGCTGTACCTTTTCAGGATCTACACATGGCGAAGATTTATTTATTTATTTATTTAATTACATTTCTAGACCGCCCTATAGCAGAAAGCTCTCAGGGCGGTGTACAACAAATAAAATCACAATTAAAATATGAGCAAGTGTGGAAAAAATATATATATATAGTACAATTATAAAACATTAATAAAACTGCCATTGAGATTTAAATTAAGATCATATTAAGTTTAGAATGTTAAATTAAAATATTTAAAAATTTACAAAATTTAAAAAGCCTGGGCGAAAAGGTAAGTTTTTACCTGGCGCCGAAAAGATAACAGAGAAGGCGCCAGGCGTATCTCGTCTGGGAGGGCATTCCATAGTTCGGGGGCCACCACCGAGAAGGCCCTAGATCTAGTTGTTGATCTCCGGGCCTCTTTATGGGTTGGGACCCGGAGAAGGGCCTTCGACGTCGAGCGTAGTGAATGGGTAGGTACATAGCGAGAGAGGCGCTCCATCAGGTATTGCGGTCCGATGCCGTTTAGGGCTTTATAGGTAAGAACCAACAAGAAGAGATGCATATGGGAGGATACATCAGCCATACATATTGTTAGGAACCGCAAGTGCATCTCCAAACATTTTATTTATTGAAAGCTTTTTTACTTTACTCTTTAGCCAAAAAAGCTGATTAAAGGCAGCTGCCGGTGAGATCACATCACTCCAGTGCTGAAGGAGTTGCACTGGTTACCGGTTGTTTTCCGGGCCCAATTCAAGGTGTTGGTTCTGACCTTTAAAACCCTATATGGTTTTGGCCCAGTCTATCTGAAGGAGCGCCTCCAACATCATCAGGGATGCCGCTCAACAAGATCAGCCTCAAAAGGCCTTCTCTCTGTCCCACCAGTTAAAACAGTTAGACTGGGGAGAACTAGGGAGAGGGCTTTTTCAATTGTGGCCCCCACTTTGTGGAATTCCCTCCCAAATGATCTCCGCCATGCCCCCTCTATGATGAGCTTCTGCCGGGCCTTGAAGACCTGGCTCTTCAGGCAGGCTTTTGGGGTGGATTAGGTTTTATTATTGTTGTTGAGATTTTTAATGTTTTAATGTATGTTTTTATTTTGTACGTCGCCCAGAGTAGCTGGACAGCCAGCCAGATGGGCGACTAATAAATTTAATAAATAAATAAATAATAAATAAAGCTCCCATTCTGGCTCACAGTAATAAAACAATCTAGAAGACATGACACACAAGGAAAAGGGATGGGGAGGGAGCAAGGGGGGGGGAAAAGCAAGCTCAAGTACCAGTTCTTAAACTTACAAAATCCTTACAATGATCAACTGGGATGGAAATAGTTCATTCCATTCTATCAGTCTGAAGAGCAGAGGTAGAGAAGCAGGGCTGTTCTGTTGCTTGTGCTAAGAAAAGAGCTGCCTTTGGCCCTCCCTCAATTGTCATCTAGTGGTAGTCATGCCCCAGGCCTTCTGCTCTTCAGACTGATGGAATGGCTCATGTTAGGCCAAACATGCTCACTTGTGAGAGACAGCTGATTTGGCCTAGATCTCTAACCTATTGCCTGTCCACTCAGCCTGCTTTAATGTTCCTGTTTTGTTAGCCTTTAGGGGACAGAACTGTTTAATTGTGTTTGCAGCTTTTGATTTTAGTCCTGTCTGCAAAGGCTATTTATTCCAGGGGAAAAGGAGCTAATATTTAGTATTGGTTCAAAATTTAAAAATCTATGCTTACAGTTTCCCCCTTCTGCATGAACCTCAGAGTTTGTAATATGTCCATGTCTTATTCATTCTCACAGCAACCATGTCAGGTAGGTCACCAGCTGAAAAACCAAAACTTGGCAAGTGTGTTTACACTATTCTTTCTCTTTCCCATTTAACTACGGTTGCTCCAAGAATCTTTGGAATTGTGATTTGTGTTGTCAGAATCCTTGGAAGGATAATACAGGTACAATTCCCATGCTTCTTTGAGAGCAGTCATGACCATTATAGTGTAAAAATTTCAGTTCCAAATCAGTTTACACTTGTAGTGTAGACATACTCTGAGCTGCCCAAAGTCTTCCAAGTGAGTCTATGTCTCAGATGGGATTTGCACCCACATTTCCCAGGACCAAAACTCTATTTGCATAATAATGCTTAAGAGGGCAGCCTTAAGCAGGAGACCTCAGTGAACTTTCTCAGTGTGAGCCCTGCCAGAGCATCTAAATGTTGAGCAGTAAAAACTCCCTGGTTAGAACCTCCCACACAGAGAGCAAGCTGCTTCTTGCTGCCTTGCAGAGCCCTTTGGCTATTATTTCCCAGCCCAGCCTGCCTTCTCACACTTTTGCAAGTTGAATGTGACCTTGGAGCACTTCCTCTCAGTCCTATGCTTGGCCTCCATTATACCTCAATTTCAACCATTCGTGCATTAATACTTTTGGATTTGCAGCTCATCACAGATTAATTTGCATGGCAGTATTTTTCTGTCACACAATAACTGTTCTGTCTCTGTCTGTCTAGCCTTCCTTTTCCTTTCAGCTATGCATCAAAAGGAGAAGAAAGTAAAACTGATGGGCTCAGAACAAGACAGTGCATTCTGGTGCCCTATGCTCCTGTTCTGTAAAATATAAAAAGTTGTAAGAGTTTGCCTTGTACTGAGCCAGACCATTGGTCCAACCAGTTCGGTCTATTCTCCTACTTTACAGAGGACAGTCCTCTATTTGAAGGGTCCTCCAGTCCAGGAGAGCAACATAAGAAGGGAGAACAGGGGCCATGAAGTTGCAAGTGGACACAGTAAACTGAGCAGGTCACAGTCTCTCCTGTCACCTCTAGTGAGCTGGATTGTATTAAAAATAAATAGAGTATTTCCATATTTGTATCTAAACATTTAAAGTAGCATATGCAAAGTGTATGCAAATTTTGTCCTTTTTTTGGAAAATGCATATGTAGCTATCCTATTGCTCAGAAGTAAATCCTATTGAGCTCAATGGGGCTCATTCCCTGGTCAGTGTGCTTAGGATTGCAGTTTCAGGCTGCCTGTGACCCTAAACACACTTACTTGGGAGTATGCTCCATTGAACTGAATAAGGCTTATTTCTGAATAAACATACAAGGATTGCTCTGTATTGTTGTCCAGGCCAGAGATTTCTGCTTGCATTTCACTGTGATTTCCATTAATTTTGGTTTGTTCTTAATTTTCCCCGTACTTGTCCATGTATATTTCCTATACTTAAGGGCATCCCCATCTTGTTAAATAAGGAAAGATATGTGCAATGCAGATGCATATTCTACAAATACACACACACACACAAAATGATGCCGTGAGTAAAATAGATATTGAAGCACATGTTTGTGCATGTGTGTCCTTGAAACTTTTCTGTGGCATTATAAAGTGGCAAGGACTTTCCAGAGACAGAAGCAACTCTACTCCTTCCCTTAACAGATAACTAACAAAATAGTCTGCATGGAGATTATGGTGAAAAGGCACATGTGTCTAAAAGGACTTGCACTTTTTAATTGAAAATGTCCTGATCAAGGAGGAGGAATGTGAGGGCCATAGTGAGACATTTATTCAAACATAAACAAAAGGATAGAAAACTGTGGTCAGTTAGGTATCTTCATATGAAGAAACCCAAACGTGGACTACCAATTGAGACAAGTTCTATGATGAAGTATGTACTACACAATTCATTTGACATTTCCAGGTACGAATCACTTAAATTAACCAGCAGTCTGGACCTATAATTGGTCTGGCCAAGAAAGTCTTTTATTATTTAGTGTCAAAGTCAGAAACAGTTTTAGGCAAGTCATTCATTCCTCCTTTGTCCCCTGGGATGTGCAATTTTAAATACCATAGTTTTAAAATGAGATGAACATGCAGCCTTCCAAAAAGTCTATCTGGATTTTAATATCTGAGAAAACCTTGATCAGTTGTTCAGCACTGTACTCAATGTGCCCTGGTGGTAAGAAAACTCTTTTTAAAAAAACAAACAAACCAGCAACAACGTATAGGTTTGATAATGTAGATACATATGAGGCTAATGACAGGCATACACAGACAGATATGAATGCCTGTTCTGACTGTCCAGTATCCACACTGAGGATATGAGCACCCAGAGATTTGTGAATGTGTATTTTATTTCCATCAAACATAACATTGGCTGAATCTGAAAGAAGCAGACAACACTGAATATAGACAACAGCCACAACTAAACAGAGAATTAACATACTTAAATCAAGAGGCATAAGTGCATGGGCCTTCTTTGGCTTGTGGACAAAGTGCTTGTTCTATCATAAAAAGAAACACCTGTTGTGTTCTGTAGAAATGTGGATGTCTTCTCTAACATTAAGCCCGTTTCTGAAACATTTTCGTACACAGCTAACTCCTCCCTCTTCCCTTCTGATGTTGTTCACCCATCAATGTCATAATTGATGCATGGGCCTTCTCCATTTTATTTTTCTCTTTCTCCAGTATGTCTATTTCTTTCTCCCTTTATCAACCTAATTTTACCTGCACAATTCAATTCTGCTCATGTTTACCTGGAAATAAGTTCCATGAGACTTATTCCCAATGTGCACAGAGGTGCAGCCTTAATTTCTAGCCTGCTTTTATTGATGTCGAACTTGCCTTTGTGTATCCTGAGATGTCTTTCTCACAGTTTTCCCCCCCCCAGTTATGTCAGTTCAACACATGCATATTTTAAAAATATGTATCACACACTTTTAATTAAGGCACTGTTAATTATATAGATTTTAAGCTATCCCCCCAGATCATAAAGATAAGAATAGCTTTATGCATCTGATAGAAAATGT
Organism: Rhineura floridana; assembly: GCF_030035675.1. Taxonomy (NCBI): domain Eukaryota; kingdom Metazoa; phylum Chordata; class Lepidosauria; order Squamata; family Rhineuridae; genus Rhineura; species Rhineura floridana. Next base: position 84,523,832 of record NC_084486.1, read on the forward strand.
TATTTGTTGTTGTTATGTACCTTCAAGTCGATTACGATTTATGGCAACCCTATGAATCAGCGACCTCCAATAGCATCTGTCGTGAATCATCCTGTTCAGATCTTGTACGTTCAGGTCTGTGGCTTCCTTTATGGAATCAAGCCATCTCTTGTTTGGCCTTCTTCTTTTCCCCAGCATTATTGTATTTACTAGTGAATCATGTCTTCTCATTATGTGTCCAAAGTATGATAACTCAGTTTCATCATTTTAGCTTCTAGTGATAGTTCTGGTTTAATTTGTTCTAACACCCAATTATTTGTCTTTTTTGCAGTCTATGGTACCCACAAAGCTCTCCTCCAACACCACATTTCAAATGAGTTGTTTTTTCTCTTATCAGCTTTTTTCACTGTCCAACTTTCCCATCCATACATAGAGATCGGGAATACCATGGTCTGAATGATCCTGACATTAGTGTTCAGTGATACATATTTGCATTTGATGACCTTTTCTAGTTCTCTCAAATACTATTGTCTCCATTTTGGTTAATGACTGTGCCAAGGTATGGATAATCTTTGACAAGTTCATTCTCTTCATTGTCACCTTTAAAGTTACATAAACCTTCTGTTGTCATTACTTTAGTGTTTTTGATGTTCAGCTGTAGTCCTGATTTTGTGCTTTCCTCATTAACTTTCATCAGCATTCATTTCAAATCATTACTGGTTTCTGCTAGTAGTATGGTATCGTCTGCATATCTTAAATTATTGATATTTCTCCCTCCAATTTTCACACCTCCTTCATCTTGGTCCAATCCTGCTTTATGTATGATATGTTCTGCATATAGATTAAATAAATAGAGTGAAAAAATACACCCCTGTCTCACAGCCTTTCCGATTGGGAACCAATCGGTTTCTCCATATTCTGTCCTTACAGTAGCCTCTTGTTCAGAGTATAGGTTGTGCATCAGGACAATCAGATGCTGTGGCACCCCCATTTCTTTTAAAGCATTCCATAGTTTTCCATGATCTACACAGTCAAAGGCTTTGCTGTAATCTATAAAGCACAGGGTGATTTTCTTCTGAAATTCCTTGGTCCATTCCATTATCTAACGTATGTTTGCGATATGATCTCTGGTAACTCTTCCCTTTCTAAATCCAGCTGGCATTTCTCGCACCATATATGGTAAGAGCCTTTGTTGTGGAATCTTGAGCATTACTTTACTTGCATGGGATATTAAGGCAATAGTTTGATAATTACTGCATTCCCTGGGATCCCCTTTCTTTGGAATTGGGATGTATATTGAATGCTTCCAGTCTGTGGGCCATTGTTTAGTTTTCCATATTTCTTGACAGATTTTAGTCAAACTTTGGACTGATTCAGTCTCAGTAGCTTGTAGCAACTCTGTTGTATACCATCTATTCCTGGTGATTTGTTTTTTCCAAGTATTTTGAGAGCAGCTTTCACCTCACATTCTAAAATTTCTGGTTCTTCATCATCTGGTTCCTTCATGAATGAATCTGTCATCCTGGCATCTCTTTTATAGAGTTCTTCAGTGTATTGCTTCCATCTTCCCTTTATTTCATCTTGGTCAGTCAGTGTGTTCCCCTGTTGATTATTCAATATTCACTAATAGGCAAAAAAACCTTGAGGTTTAAGAATGTATATATAGCCTACAGATATTTCTATCAAACTTTAAAAAGCAGGGAAATTGGGCAGCTATAGTGAATGCACCAGTGGAGCAGGAGACCTGACCCACTCTCTGAGATATTGGACTGCCCTACAAATTTGTCAAAATGCAAACACAATTTGGGTTGGTCTTTCACAGTCCAATCCACTTCCTGTGTAGCTTGGAAGAATTTGGTAATGTGTGCCTCTGAGCATATGCATACTTATTGAGTTCAATGGGATTTACTCCTATGAAATCATGGTTAGGATAGGAAAAACTGACCATGGGGGAGGAGGAGGGGGAGGGGGAAGGAGCATACTGGAGGGGGACAAAGGAAGGGGGAGGGGAGGGCAGGTTTGATCATTTGCATGCTTATAGAGTTCAATGGTATTTACTTCCATGCAATCATGCTGAAGATAGGTAAAACTGACCATGGGGAGGAGGAAGGGGAGGGGGAGGAAGAGGAAGGGGAGGGGGAGGAAGAGGAAGGGGAAGGAGGGGATTGGAAGGGGATGAAGAGGGAGGGTCAAAGGAAGGGGTAGGGAAGGGGCAAGAGAGAAGGGATAGGAGGGAGAAGGGAGGGCGGGTTTGATCTAGGGTTGCCAGGCTCAGGGCCTGTGAATGATTCTGTATCTTTAAGAGAAGAGAAAATTCAGCCAAGTACAGGTTTTCTTGCTACACCATAATGGGAAAAACCACAAGGTGAAATTCTCCCTTCCCCTGCACAACTTTTAAAGATACAGAAGACCTCTTGGAGGCTGGGACTGGCAACCCTAGTTTGATCATTTGCATACTTTTTTAGTTCAATGGGATTTATTTCTGTGTAATCATTTATGAAAATGGATATGGACTGCCTTCAAGACAACCGAACTTATGGCGACCCTTTGAATAGGGTTTTCATGGTAAATGGTATTCAGAGGTGGTTTTATCATTGCCTTCCTCTGAGGCTGAGAGGCAGTGACTGGCCCAAGGTCACCCAGTCAGCTTCATAGCTGTGTGGGGATTCAAACCCTGGTCTCCCAGGTCCTAGTCCAACACTGACACGGGGGAGGCGTGGGGAGGGGAGGAGATTGGGTGGGTGGGCACTGGGCAAAGGGGAAGCCCCTTTCCTTTCCAAAAGGAAAACATTGTGAACAGTATCATTGCTTTTCAGCGTTTACCCCACCTTTTTATTCTACAGCAGGCACATGTAGCCTTCCACTCATATTTAAACCAAAGCTGTCCCTGGCCACATCCACACCAGGCCTTTATTTCACTTTGGCCAGTCATGGCTTCTCTGAAAGTATCCTGGGAAGTGTAGGTAGTGAAGGGAAGAGTTGCTAGGAGACACCCTGTTCCCCTCACAGAGCTTCAGTCAGAACGGCTGACTGTTAAACCACTCTGGCCACTGGAACTCTGTCAAGGGAATAGAAGTCTCCTCTCAACACCCTTCAGAAACTACACTTCCCAGGATTCTTTGGGGGAAGCCATGACTGTCTGACGTGAAATCAAAGTCTGGTGTGGGTGTGGCCCCCTGATTAGGCAAGCCAAGCAGCTGTGAGGCTTTTAGAACACTGACAGTTGGTTCTTACTGAGCATGCCCCGTGTTATCATAGGGTTCCAGCCAAAATTTCTTAAATTAATTAAAAACCAGCCAGGCATTTTTTTAACTTTTAAACTGCAGAAGATGAAGGTCAGAGTATGGGGCAACGTCAGTATTAGGATTACAGGTACTCTGTGACCATGTCTGATTTTTAATGAATTTCAACAGATTATGAGAACTCTCAGAGAAAAAAGTCCAAAAGGGCTCTGGGGTTTTCTTTCTTTCTTTTTAGACTTTGAACTTTCTGTTCACTGTTTTGTGCATTGCCATGAAAAATAAATAAATAAATAAATAAATAAATGAGTTTATGGGAAGCATCAGAATGGCAGGGGGGTATTTTCAATTTAACGTTGAGGAACGTGAAAAATCTACGCTGGCCATAGTATACAGCCACTCTTGTGGCTGTGTAATCCCAACCCTTGGTTTAAATTTTCCTTTCATTTCTCTAATCTTTTGGAATATGGCTCTTGTTCTTCCATTTTTGTTGTCCTCTTCTATTTCTGTACAATAACTATTGTAATTAGGGTTACCAGATCTCCAGTTTTCAGCTGGAGTCTCTGGTTTTTGGGGGGGCCCTCCGGCTCTCTGGCTAGCGCCCCTTAATCTCCGGACTCTCAGCTTCAATATAAAAAAAGTAAGTTTCTAGGTGGTCTGGTTCCCGAGATATACACCAAAATGTCAACCGCCCTGCGCAACTGTTAAATTTGTTTTACAGCTGTTTAGAACAGCTCCTAGCTCTGACTACAACTCCCATCAGCCCAATCCAGTGGCCATGCTGACTGGGGCTGATGGGAGTTGTAATTTAAAAAAGTAGCTTGTTCAAGCTCTGGCTCTAATCCCGCCCTTTCAGGATTGTAGCCAATAAATGAAGCCAGGTTGTGACTCCTTGATCCAGGCATGCCTAAACTTAATTTCAACGTCAGAAAATGGAGGCTTTCAGATTTTGCAGTTTGTGTAAGTAATATGGCTTAAAGTTTTTTTTCCTCTACTGTGCAAGAGTCAGACCCTGGGCTATGAAATATGAAAGTATTTAATCCAATACTCCATTAGGACTTACTTTTGAGTAGACATGGTTAGGATTATATGGGGTGTATTTTTATACCTCTGTGTGTGTGTGTGTCCTTTCCAACAACCCTGTGAGGTAGGGTTGGTGATTAGAAACCAAGGCAGCTCACAATAAGAAATAAATCACTTTAAAAACCAATAACCATAAAACAAGTATAAACAGTTGCAAAACAGCTTAAAGTGGCATGATTCTGAATTTTGGGTTGAGTGAATTAAGTTTATTTATTTATTTTTATTTATTTATAATTTGATTTATATCCTGCTCTTCCTCCCAGTAGGAGCCAGGGCGGCAAACGAAAGCACTAAAAACACTTTAAAAATCATAAAAACAGACTTTAAAATATATTAAAACAAAACATCTTTAAAAACATTTTTAAAAGCTTTAAAAACATTTTTTTAAAGAAAAGGTTTAAAAACATATTAAAAAGCAATTCTAACACAGACACAGACTGGGATAAGGTCTCAACTTAAAAGGCTTGTTAAAAGAACAAGTTCATCACTTCAGGGTACAGTTTTCCCTGGTTAAGTAAGCCCCATTGAATACATTGGGACTTGCTTCTGAGTAAACAAACATAGGATTGCACTATAAATATCTTTACAGGTTGCATAATAATAAACATATTTGATAGTCATGCTTATATAAATATTTTGTCATACTGTGTCCCAATAAGTATCTGATTTCACACTATGGTTGTAGAATACTTCCTTTACATTTTAAGTATGCCTTGGGGTGGTCATAGTTCTTCATTGTTTTCATCCTGAGGGGCAGATAGGCTGAGAGTTGGTGAGTAGCCCATGGTCACCCACTACAGTTTATAGCTCATTTCCATTTTGAAAAATTAATTAAAACAATTTACATGCAGGCAAAATTTATTAAGTGGATTCACACAATACTTTTAAAGCACATCCAACTCGCATTTAAAGCGCATGACTTCCCTAAAGAATCCTGGGAAGTGTCGTTTCCCCCTCACAGTTATAGTTCTCACCACTCTTAACAAACTGCAGTTCCCATGATTCTGTGGTAGGATTCATGTGCTTCAAATGGGTGTTGAATGTGCTTTAAATGAATGGTGTGGATCTGCCCTAGGTATGATGTGCATTCAAGAGTGAATTGAAAAGAACAATTTTAAAAAATACTTCTTACTCTTACTCATTTCTCAGACCTCTTTCTGAAGTGAAGGGTCAAATCTGTAAAGCAGTTTGGAGCAGCCACGTTAAAAGATAAGGGCAGGGCATTCCAGGCAGGGGGTTGCCAACCCTGCTTGGATATGGATGTCTTTGTAGAGGAACCCTAGTCAAGGTTTACCAACAGCCCAATCCAAACTATATCTACTAGAAGTCAGTCTTGTTGAGTTCTATGGGGCTTAATCCCTTAGTAAGTGTGTTTAGAATTGCAGCCTTCAGGAGCATCCATCTTTACTCCCCAAAGCTCCTATCTAACATCTCCACAACACTAAGCTCCTTTGTCCCTACAGTGACCTTCTGATGACTGGCCTGGCCTGAAGGCACTTAACCCTTCTTGCTGAAAGCAAGTAGGCTAGATTAAATGTTCCCTACCCAGGCTCTACCTTTTAGCTAGATTTCTAGCTTAATTTCCAATCAGATTTTTTTTAATTGTATGCTCCAAGCAACTGTGATTGATGCTTAATGTATCATGCTTAATGACATCACTAGGACCTGCCCTGTGACATCACTAGGACCCACCCTGTGACATCACTAGGGCCCGCCCCTCAAATCTCAGGTTATGGGTTGCTTCTGACCTGGCAACCCTAATTGTAATAGTTCTCTTTGTCTCTACGTACTAGTCGCTGTATTGTTGCATTTAGGGTTCTGACTGTGTTTCCATCTCCTTTTGCTTTTGCTTTCCTTCTCTCTTTAACCATTGTAAGAGTTTCTTCAGTCATCCATTGAGATCTTTCTCTCTTTTTAACGAGAGGTATTGTCTTTTTGCATTCTTCCCTGATAATGTCTGTGACTTCACTCTATAGTTCTTCTGGTTCTCTGTCAACTAAGTTTAAAGCCTCAAACCTGTTCCTTATTTGATCTTTATATTCTTGATCTTTATATTTGATCTTTATATTTATAGACAATGTTATAGTTGCACTAATATGACTATAATTACTTTCTACTAAAGTCAATGAAAAAACGTATGTTTCTTCCATGTCAAAATGGACCAGGATTTCACCATATATCCACATGGGCTCTTATTTGTTCCAGGTAATTCAAAACAGCATTTTCTTGTTCTAAAGCACAAGTACTATCTTCCTTCATAATCCCCATGCACCAAAAACAAAGTGGCAAGAATCAATCCATTTTAGATCTTCTGACAATGGGCAGACCCGTGCTTGGAGAGAGGATGGGATTCTGGCTGCAAGTACCATCCCTGATATTCATGTCAACTCTGTGTGCAGTTGTGCATGCACCATGTGTGGGCACAGGCTCTGTACATACTGAACCAATAAGTACATGGTGATCAAGAGTAAAATCTGCCACCCTAATCCTGATCCCCTCTGTACTTATTACTTCTGCAGTTTCAGAAAGCCTGAAAAAGGCTTGTGTTTTCTAAGTTAAGCCACTTTTGGGGAAAATCAATATATGATTTATATAAATAAACCCAATCCTCAATGCCATTTTCATAGAATTGGGACACTGGAACATACTTTTTGTGAGTCATGACTGTTAATCTTTGAAGGTTCACAAGATTCTCCCTTTTTTTGCTGTGGACTGACATGGCTTTCCATCTAGATATAATCAAGATCTATCAAGTTAGTAGCCAATTTTCCTCCTTACATTCTTCTCACTGCCTCCCCCTGCAACATGACTCCATTCCCTTTTGGAAATTCCACATTTCATAACCAGAGAATTAATCTTCTTTGGCTGGAGTTCCACAAATTATGCTGTTTGGCATAACATCCTATGCTTGCATAATATAATCTGCTGCATTTGAACTAACTTCCCCCCTCCCAAGGAGTTATTACATCTCAGTCCTGCACAAACTATTTTGCTGGTTTTTCTCCAGATGCTGCAGTTACTTTCAACTGCCCACTGGAAAACTTTTCTCATGAAAACTGGTGCCTCTTGCCATGAAGAAGGGAGCGTATGACAGGGAACAATGGGTAAGATCACTTGTGAGAGATAATAGTTAATTCTGGTTGTGTTCAGTGCTTGGAGTGACTGCTACAACAGAGCCATCCATGCTTTTGCCATCCAGATGCCTCACATCAACTGCACATGCGCCAGCCAGGTGAAGCAACAAATGTCCAGCCATGCATCAGACAGCTGTGACTGGCTTTGAGGATGGAAGCACGCAAGAGTCTGGCAGAATAGCTTTTAGAGACTGCAGCCCAGTGTGTCAGCTCCTGAGCCAATTATACCAAGGACATCTGTCCATAAAAATCAAATTTGTTGGCTGTTTGGAGGCATGCAGATTTACAAGAACAAACATAATTTTTTTAAAAAAACACCAATCCCCAGTACAAAACAAGGCATGTAACAATAATCCAGATTAATTACCACTTTGAAATAATTAAATGCCCAATATTAAAAAGGAAAGGAAAGCACAGACTTATGCATGTCTACTCAGAAATAATTCGCATTGAGTTCAGTGGGACTTACTCCCAGGTGTGCGTTAAAGATTGCAATCTTAATCTGGCATGGCTGCAGCCCTCTCTATTCTTATTTGAGGAGTAGGGATGGGGGAGGAATTCAGTTCAGTTTACATGCTAATGCAGAGTGCAGACCTACCTAATTCACACTTCCCAAAACAATATGCAAACTGAAACACAGCTATCCTTTGAAATTTACACTTCTCCAAATTTTGTGATGCACATAATGTGTACAATTTTGTACAAATAATGTGTACAAAAATGCACATGTTAGTGTGCATAAAAATGCATACATTAGGGAAAATAACATACAAAATCATATATTAGGAGAAATTACTTGTAAAAAATTGAATATAAAAAGCAAAATTGCATACAAAAATATGTACCTTGGGAGAAATGTGCACTAAAATGCTTATGATTTTTTGTGAGGACATTTAAAAAAAAATTGCAAACTGATACAGAAAATTTGAATTGAACTTAAGACTGAAGAAATTAGAAACTGAGAGAAAGCGATACAAATTCCGTAGGAGTAAACTTAATCGAACCCAGTGAGCCTCACCACTGAGTCTCACCACTGAGTCAGCATATATAAGACTGGGCTGTAAGGGTTTATTCCGTTTTCTAATTTTTTTATGGTTCAGAAGGCCAACCTAATAATAATGAGGATACCAAAGAGGTCCATTTCCCAAATCTCCTCCTTGAATCCTCTTCTAGTCACAACAGAAATCTATCTCAATGACTTGTAACGAACTCCTTGACATCTTCATTTTCTATGTTGTCATGGTTGATCTCATCCATTTCCTTTGATTTAGGTTTGTGGTGCTGTTGAAAAGCCAGCCAGCTGCAGTTTCTTCCAATCCATTTCTGCTATTCATACCCATACCACAAAATGTCTGGTGTGGTGAAAGTTGTGGGGCACATCAATTTGGAAAATTTTGCTTCAGTGCAGAACTTATTGTTTCAAGATAATTTCACCTTTTTCAGAAGACAGGTAATGGAGCCCTATAAGAAATATTCTGAGTGCAGTAGCATAGATCATTGTGCATTTTTAAAATGCTACATTAAACTTTTTGGCTAATACTACCTCACACCATAAAAAAGGGGGGGATCTATTTACATGAATTCAGGGCTGGTTAATCATAGACATTTTGCTGCCTGGAGCAAAAACAAGATTCCCACACCTACCTTATTCCATGCACAGGCACCATCCATTCAGTTGAATCTGATTCTCTGAGCAGATTCTCTTAGGGGACTCAGAACAGGTCACATGGCATATACATCTCTGTCCCTCAGCATCTGCTGCCTGAGGCAGCAACTTCACTCTGCCTAATGGTCCAGCATGCAGGGGTGTAGTCATCCATGGTCCTGGGCAGGGGTGTCTTAAACCCCTTACCATTGTAGGGAGCAGGGTTCCAGCAGGGTTCCAGCAGGGTTCCTATGTCTCTAGTGTCCTGTCCTGCTAATTGGAGCCAATCAGAGTGAAAGGAGGCGAGTTAGCCATTGAGTAGACTCTTCCCAGTAGCTAAAACACTCCCCTTTCATGCTGATTGGCTCCTAGGGATGTCTTTGTTGTGGGAGAAGGTGCGCACAGGAAGTACTGAGGAGTGTGAAGATGAGGGCAGTGAGCAATCAAGCAAGTGAAAGTGGAAAAGGAGGTATGGGGGGAGAAACGGGCTGAGGAGGATCTCTCTCTCTCTTTGTTCCATGGCCTCCAGTTTGTTTGTTAACAAGGATCTTATTTTCAACCCAGTAGCAAAAAAAGGGGGAGGGGAAAGATGTGTGGTTTTATTTTAGCCCAAAGCCAGGAGGAGGAAGAGGAAGAGGGAAAGAGAAAAAGTGTGTGTGTGTGTCTAAGTAAAGGTGTTTCAGCTTTTAATTATGTTCTTTTAATATATGTGTGTTGCGCATGGTAAAGTGGAATGCAAATGAACATGCCTAAGAGGAAGGGGAAGGACCATATCTCATTGGCAGAGCATCTGCTTTGTATGCAGAAAGTCCCAAGTTCAATCCTCCAGGTAGGGCTGGGGGGAGACTCCTGCCTATAACCCTGGAGAGCCACTGCCAAACAGTGCAGACCCGGGTCTGCAGTGCCATTCACCCCAACACCCCATCCTGATACAGGTGGCATGGGGCTTATGTAGGCCTGCCCACCCGCCCCACCAATCTCTGGCATCAGTGCACACACCCCATGCATGCACTCCTGTCATCACCCAAGATAGTGGGAACCCCTCAGGGATACCCCTGACACCATCTTGGGTGATAGCTGGCATACTCGCAAACTGACGCACTAACATGACAGGTAAGTGAAGCAGATGGGGTTATTTAAGCCCCTACAACCTATATGGGGGTGGGCCTGGGAGCTTGTGCTCCACAGCTCCACATGACCTGATGCTGCTGCAGATTGTGGAGCAGGATCTACCCTATCATTCTAAGGAGGGGCCCCTTGGGGGCCCTTAGACAGGGCCCAACGTGGCCACACACTGGCACCAGGCCTGCCAGGGTGAGTAGCGGGTAGAGGAAATCCACAGCTTTGTCCAGCGAGCAATGCCATATATTTTTGACTTGGAAACATTAAAGTGTTCTGGACAAGACATTCCATCCAGAAGTATCACTGAAAAGTGACTTAGCCTCAAACATTCAGAAAAAGCATGTGGTATAATCTCCGCACAACTATTACATCAAAATGCAGGAGAGGAAAGGTTCAGTATGTGAATGCTCAGATGTCAAAATCTCTGCATAGGCTTATTCCTAACATGAAGGGAATTTTTATTTTTTAAAATATATGGGAGAACACTGATACAGGTTTTTGCTTTGTTGTGGATACATAAAACTTTAGCATAGCTAATACCACAACCCTATTCATGTTTATTGGACCAGTGGAGCTTACTCCCAAGTAAGTGTGTGTGTGTGTGTGTGATTATGTCCTAAGGCTCATCTAGCCTCACTGTGATGTAAAAGCTATAGACACTACACCTGTTTATCTGCCTCTTTTTTCATTATGCATTGACCACAGAGCCACTCCACCTTCTATATACTAGCTGCCTGACCTAAGTTCACAGGTGCCTTTTATTTAAAAAGGGTACATTTCTAATACCACATTATAAGTCTCATAGAGGCCCACAGCAAAACCAAAGAAAGCACTCAGCTGCTATTGTACATAACGTTTTGATCCTCCCTCCCAGTTAATGTAAAAATGGATTCATTGCCCAAGGAAGAATCTATTTGAACCAGCAGCTTCTTTTTGCATGTTGTCACCACAGGCTACTGGCTGGTAGCAACTATCAACTACCAGAGCCGAACACAAACTGGCACTGTAGCTTCAAAGACCCTGTAGTCTCTTAGTCATCCCCGTGAGTAATTTCTGTCCCAGAAATGTGCCTTTATATGCTGTAAATGCCTGCATGCCCTGTTGGAAAAAGTGGCTCATGCCCAAGGAATATGTTGCTAAAACAGTCATGTCACTCAGTTTGCATCAAAAACACTGGTTCATGCTGGGAAGTTGTGTCCAGCTGATGAACAGGCTGCCTCTGCTTCCTAAAACTACTTGAACCATTTTTAATCAGTCCAAGGAGTCATTAAACCGTGTTTGCTGATTAGGCTCACAGACTCCTCTGAGTGGAGAATTAAATTGTTTACAACAATTTAGCATGTGGTGGTCCATGAAAGTGACAGAAATACCCATCAGCTAATCTTCACCTGTCTCCCCACACAAACAATTTAATCACTGACCAAATACCCCCTTCTTTTGGACATTTTTCTTCACTTGTCTGAAAAAAAAATCCTTCAGGAATTAAAAACAAAATGTACACCTTTCAACAACAAACTGATTTGACTGTCATATTATAATGCACACTAAATCTTTTTATAACATCAGAAGGTAGAAGGATTTAGCCTGAAACAACTTGGAGTTGTAGGAGAAACATTGGTCCTCCTCTCCATGGTGGTGGTGGGGAGTTTTAATTGACATTTTTTTAGAGAGTTTAAGATTTATAGGTTGGGATGTTGCTGGAGACACCATGGCTAGTTGCTATCCAGATCCAAATAGCTGTGGTCAGGACTAATGCATGTGCTTCATGACCAGGGCTGTTTGCTGTCTGAGGCGAAAGACAAGATGCCATACCACATACAGAAGACTGTTGAACTGACAATTGAATCTTACTTCAAAACTGGTGACAGGATAACATTTTGCTGCTATTTTCCTCAGCATCTGTTGCCTAAGTTAGCTTCTTCACTCTGCCTAATGGTAGGGCCAGCCCTGTTCGTTACACCGTCTCCCTTGAAATCTTCTAGAAAAGGGGAAGAGTGGCAAAACAGATGTGACGGAATTACTTTATATCTTAGGTCAGTGTTTGAATTTTTTGGGGTAGTGAGGGAGGTCAAGATCAGCTAATAGTTGCTCTGTCATTTTAACAAACCACACACTAAACCTGTATAAACACTGTCCTCCAGTCAGATTAAAAAGGAGTCTGTAGGCCTAAATTGCAAACATAAACCACTGATTCACCAACTCATGCGGATGAATATATCCCACATTAAAATAAAAAATAAAACAGAAGTGCCAGTGCCTTGTGAACAATACAAACATTCTCAAATGTTATTTATACAAAATATACAGCCACTATACACATGAGCAGTACATCCCTAGCAGAGCTACATGTAAGACTTGACACTGCTTTTCTTATATGTGTGTGCCTTTTAAGCTGTAACCCTTAAGCCGCTCTTCCCTGACAAAGGAATGCTGTTGTGGGAAGATCTCAAGGGAAAAACTACTCACCATCAGAGAGAGAGAGAGAGAGAGAGAGATTTGAGCCATGGTCCAAAGAGTTCCTTTAGGTGTGCCCAATGGTTTGTGGGTGGACAATGTTCTAGACCAGGCATGAGGAAGCTTTGGCCCTCCAGATGTTGCTACTTTACTTTCCCTGGCTATTGACCATGCTTGCTGGGACGGATGGGCATGGTAGTTCAGCAACAGCTGGAGGGCCAAAGCTTCCCCATGCCTGTTCTTGACAAGTAAGTCAAAAGCCTCTCTGGGCAGGTGGAGTTATCATCATGTAGTTCTCTGAATTCGGACCATTGTTCTGAACACTCACTTTAGGCAGACTGATCTGCTCTCAAGTCACCCATTATTGACCAGTAGGGTCCCAGGCTACTATGTCAGAACTACTTTTTTTTTAAAAGCGCCTTAGTTTAACAGGAACATTTCTTTGAAAAGCATGAAAGAACACAGAAGAAATGTAATATCCAACATTACAACTTTGAGACAAGCATCCATTAATAAAATAAGATCCAACTTTAGATGTATGGCATATACCTATGCTCCCAAACCCCTGGCACATAGTGAGAAACAATGGGGGACAAGATCCCAGATTGTAACGCACTCCTCTTCAGTGATTTCCCCTCCAGGATTCTCCTACCTGCAAGCTGAGGCTGCTTGTGAATTTGCCCTTTTAAGAGCAAGCGTTACCACTGCAAAGGACAGACTCTCATCCTTAATCATTAATAAAAGAGTACTTAGAGGCTGCCAAAACAATCCACTCTCTGTCAAAACCCCAACACACAAAAGGGCCTCCCACCCAGCCTGCCCTGGACCCCACCAACCTACTTGGGTTAGTTCAGTGCAAGGGGAAAATTAATCCCTTTGCAGGCAAGAATCGATTGAGACAATGGAGGCAATGGTAGAGCAGTTTATGTCTGTATCATCCCCCTTGCCAGAGCTTTGTCCTTGTGCAGCCAGCTTAGCAGGGCTCCTCCTGGGAAATAACCCAGGGCCCCCCAATGGCCTTGCCCCGACCCATCCTAATGTGCCAGGGATGCTGGGTGATTGGGGCTGTGTGTGTAGTTTATTTTAAACAGAGGTTTCATGTTGACTTTACAGGCAGCACTTTAAAAGGATCCAGATCCTGAATGTTTGGGGTTCTGCAGGGTGAGATACAGCAGATAGATGTTGGAAGGACAGGGGCGGGGAGAGTATAACATATCAGGAGGGCAGAGGCCTGTTAGCAAGTTGAATGCAGTGCAGATTTTATTCAGGAGGCCTGGTGTCATTTTCCCCTAGTCTGGTGGTGCTTCTCTTTTATGTAAATGACTGAGAGCAGCTGCCCTACTGGGAGTGACTCATTTCCTGCTCTTGTGTCACATTCTGGTCAAGCCAGTTTGGCAAAGTCTGTCCTCTCCCCCTCCACTCCACTCCCCTTTGGGTGAGCTGGGATGTACATTTGTTCGGTCCTTGGCAGGATTTTCAGGAAACTGCGTCAGAGCCACATGCACGTACAGAGAGGCAAAATAAAATAAAATAAAATAAAAATCTCAACATCAACCCCTAGAGCAATTTGTTATTAAATCCAACCTTGTCTTTCCTCTCTAGGCAACGTCTCCATTTTGGGAGTGTCACTGCAGCCCAAAGCTCACAGAGGCAAAGATGGGTGGATTTGCTTTGGAAGTAGATTTCTAAGTCTAAAAATAAAACAGTAAATTAAAAAGGGAGAAAAAGCAACTTGCTGTCTAAATTTAAACTCCTAACTAATATTTATAGATGATGCATGCTCAGCTACGGAAATTGTTTTTCTTCTTTAAAACATAGTTCCAGAAGCAGGGGACCCATGTTCAAAATCCACAGGTCAAAGGGTGATGGGGAAATTAACTGGGACTGTGTAACATTCCCCTCCCTCAGATATTTGGTAGCAGTGTTGTATACCACTGTCAATTGCAGTTCTACATGTTCCATTTGTGTGTCCTACCATGGCCTTTGCAATTTTTCTTTAACAGGGTGTGCCCTCTAAAACATGTGGTCAGCACTGTTAAACAATAGGCATGTGTTCATTTTGCTGTGACTGTTGCAAGCACCTAGTGGCTAATGTCCATGATGAGTAATACACCCCTCCCTCTGCCATTCCCAAATCACTTTTGGAATTATTGTACAAGATTTTTTAAAATGTGTATGTTAAAGGATTGGAACCCATCAACATAAGCTCTTGTTTAAAACAAAGAACCACACTCTTAAGAATAAAATTGACTAGTGTCAATAGTGTATGTCCTTTTAATATGCATGTCCATTTATCAAGTCACTGCTGCAGAATCAGAAGCAGCACCATGATAGCAGTAAGGTGAAAGACTCTTTGGATAGAGAAACACTTACTGTTCTGCCTGTTCTGGTGCGTCTCCACTCTCTTTTCTGAAAATGGAGCACACAACACTAGGCAAACCCGCCCCTTTTGACTGTAAAACCTGGTGGGATCTGCTCAAGTGCATTAAAAAAAAATTGCTTCAAACAGATTTCACAACTGATTGGCAGATCAGCCCATTGCCCCTCAGTGTGGCAAAGGCAATGCTTTGCTGTAGGCGACTAGTGTGTTCACAACCCTAGTTTTCCAGACAAATGCTTGACTGTAGGCTTAGAACAAATTATGACATAAAACATTAAGCTTGTGATGCCAACATTTTCTGCATGTATTATCTGCCAAATAAAAATTGTAATTTCTTATCCAGATATACCTAGATTTTGCCCTGCCTGGAAAAGGAGTGTATATGTACCTTGGAACATATGTCAGTCCATTGCAGTGTATGGCAAATGCAGTTTGGAAGCATTTACTAGTGTATGAACTCCAAACAAAATCCTTCCAGCCCTAAACCCTTCTTTTCATATAAAGCTATACACGCACACACACATCTTGCTGGAAAGTGTTATGCTTATGGCACAGAAGCAAAAGATTAAAACTGCAATTTTTCAGTAAAAGTTCAAGCAAACCACAACAATACCTTTCCAAAGACACAGTTTCATGTTGTGTTAAATCTGCCTTTTTATATATATAATATGTTTTTAGGTTTTCATTTTGTTTTGTTTTTATATACTTGTTTTACTGTTTATATCATTTTGCAAGTTGCTTTGGGTCACTGTGAAAAAAGTGACTAACTACTTCTACTACTACACCTTTATCATTTTTTAAAATGGGTGAAATGGTTCTCAGCCTTAATGTCTGGTGTGGTACAAATGTCTGTCTGGTTGAGTTGGAAGAAAGGAAATAAATCATATTCATACCCTTGTTCTACTTCACCACACACCCCAATGGTGTGGTCTCACATTTACTCTAAATCAGGGATGAGGAAACAGAGGCCCTGCAAGTATTGTACTCCAACACCCATGAGCCCCAGCTAGCATGGCCAACAGTCAGGGATGAATTGTATGTTTTGATTATTGTATTTCTATCCCACCTTTCCTCCAAGGACCTCAAGGTGGGATACATGTCTCTCCCCGTCTTCGTATTATCCTCACAACAATGCTGTGAGGTAGGTTAGGCTGAGAGTTGATGAATGATCCAAGGTCACCCAGTGAGCTTTGTGGCCAAGTGGAGATTTGGACTCTGGTCTCCTGGGTCATAGTCCAACTGACCACTACACTGATGGGAGTTGTAGTCCATCATCATCTGAAAGGCCATAGGTTCCTCTTTCCTTCTCTAAATAGTGAATAGTGAGGCTCATTTTACAAAAGTCTGGGATTCATTGGTACTTGGGGCACATTTGTGGATGTCCTCTATTCAAGATCAAATGTGTGGTAGCACTGCTGCATGTCAGTTTTAACTATCAAGTGTCCCTTATTTTCTCCTGTCCCTGCAAAAAAAGCCTGTTTCACAGTTTCCACTTGTTGTTTTTCGGAAGTCCTCAGTTGCCATCAGGTGTCCTTCCATTTATGCACAGCTGTTCCTAGGAGCTGCCATTATTATGTGACCCCTCCCCCTCCCCAACCCAAGACAAAGCATCTCTGTTTGGCTGCGTTCCCCATTTGGATCCAATATGAGGAACAGAATAGGGGGAGACAGCATCAGTAGGTAAAATCAATTATTGCATCCTGACACAATGCAAGATACTGTACTTTAGACTTAATTTCATTTCTTTATGCCAAAAGAGAAGCCAGCTAGCCCCTCCCAATGCTACAGCATCATCACTGTGCCTTGCATTTCACAGCCATTTATTCTTGACTGCCCCTCCCATTATAACTCATACCTCCCCCCCTGCAACTACAAGATTATTAAGGCTGCAATCCTTACCTGGGAGCCATTTAACTATGCTAGGCTTCCTTTAAAGCAGACATTCATAGGATTGTGCTATGAACACATTTCACTGCTTAACAGGATGCCCCAGACTAGTTACACCAATATGCATAGCATTGGGAAAAAGGGATCAAAAACAAATCTAGTTCAACTGCTAACTAGAGATACCTTTAGGATGCCTCTGTGCAAAAGTCTTAGCCTTTAAATGGCTCTTGCATTGATTAACATAATTTGGGCTGGTAATGCGAGCAGAGAGTTCTGAAGGTGGTACAACCACAGGGCATCTAAAGCCAGACTACAAACTGTCATTAATTACATGGCATGTCAACTAGGGGAAACCCCAATACATGCATGGTGTGGTCTGCAACATTTGACCCAGGCAGGGTGTAAAGGATTTCTGTGCAAGGGTGGCATAATTGCATTCTCTTTGTTGCCCAATTCCCAAACACAACTGAGATAGGAAGTTGCAACTTCCCAGAGAGCATAGTCTGCTTTTCTGCCAGGCAGCCAAGGATGCAGTGATACTGTTAAACCTGCATCTTTACAAGAATTCCCAGAGGGAAACACCCTTACAGCAGGCAATCCATGAGTACAGTAGGGCCCCACTCATACGGCGGGTTACGTTCCAGACGCCTGCTGAAAAGCAAAAACCACCGAAAAGCGGAATTCATTGAATAGAATGGTTTGCGACGCCCGCCGTAAAAGCAGAACAAGCGCCATATAAGTGAGGCTTTAGTCTAATTGCGTCTAATTGAGACTGCTGCATTAGCGAAGCGCCGTAAAGCAAAGCGCTGTAAAGCGGGACCCTACTGTACTGGGAAAGAGGGCTTGGGGAAGATGCATGTACAAACATAAGGGATGGAGAAAAATATCCGCTAAATTGGACAGTACCAGATTCCAACTAAATTCAACAATCTGCTATCTTTTTGGACCAGCACTGATTTGCAGCAGGCCACAGCTGTAATAGGCACAGATTCCCCCCATTTAACGTAATTATCTTCATAATTTCATCTAAGTCGATGCATTCATAACAGTGTGTAGGTGCGATAAGTATGGAAAAAACAAGCCACGTGGAACACCATGAGCATTTACATTAAAAATTACGCAAATTTATTCGCAACCAGAAAAACCCCAGTGGATCAAATCATCAAGCACCAAACCAAGCGGGAACAACAACAAAAGGGCAGATCAGGATCAAACGACAGAGTATCAGAATACAAGTGGACTGGAACAAGGCAGCAAACCCCATCCCTAACAGACATACAACAGAAATTAGACCTCTGCTTCTCCCACAACACAGTGTGAATGGTGACATACATAGCCTTTTCTTCTTTCATCTTCATGAAAAGTGGTTAACATGATTGTCCCCCGATGAAGTAGTTGATAGATACCTCCTACCTCTACCCCCCAGCTAGGGTTGCCAACCCTCCAGGTTTGGCCTGGAATTGAGCTCCATCTCCAGGAGAATTGCCAAACCTACAGGTCTGGCCTGGAGTCCAGGAAACTGACCTTGATCTCCAAGAACCTCTTGAGGCTAATACTGGAGATGTGACAAGCCACCACTGTGGTCTCACACTGACCTGTCATCCCAAGAGATCTAAGTAAGAAGGTACAGGAGATACAAAGGGAGGTTAATAGTCAGTAAAGAGAGGAGAAAATCATGAAAACTAGCCTGGGTAAATGTTGCAAAATGGACTTAGAAGACTGGTAGAGGTACAGAGACATCCAGAAGTGACAGAGAGGAGGAGATGAGTATTCAAGAACAGTTTTCTGTATCACTCTGTAGCTAAGCATGTTGCATATGCCTGCTGACTGAGCCAAGAGAAGGCCTCTCTGCACAATACTGGTCAGTCACACATTTTTTATTTCTTAAATTTGACAACACTCAAATCATGACAGAAAATGGTGGTGGTGAAGGACCTTCAGACAGTAGCACAATAAAAACAGGTGTTTGTGTAGTTTTAATGATGAATGGTGTAAGGAAGATGCATTCAAAAATTTGCTTCACAAAGCCAACACAATTACAACAGAACGTATTCTATGCCGTCAAAGGTTTTCAGTTAAGTATAAGGGGGGGAAAGTAGTGAGAAGTCATGCTGAAAGCATAAAACACGTGGAATTAGAGAAACAACAGAAGAGAATGGCACAAACCTCATCATTTTTTTTTACAAAAAAGAGTCTCATCGCAAGAAAATCAATAATAGCTGAACAGTGACAATAGCTGAAATAGGACAGGTTTATCACAGTATTTCTCACAATTTAAATCACACAAGCCAAGAATGTGCAGACAAAATGCTTCTAAGAATATTGCCTGATTCTAAAATTGCCAAAAAAAAAAATCTTGTGAGTAGACAAAAGCAACCAGCATAGTAGAAAATACTTTGGCACCAAAATCACTTGAACTTTTTCTTAAGGACTTGGATAATGCACAGTTTTTTTCAGTTGGGTTTGATGCATCCAACAAGGGACACAGAAATTCTTCCCATTAACTGTATGTTACTTTTCTGTGACAGATGATATTAAGCATGGCTTACTTGATTTTTACAGTGACAATGATGAGACAAGTGAGACAATTGCAACCCAGATCTCTAATATTCTGCAGAATAATGGTCTCAGCATTAACACTGTTTTTTTTATGTGGCTGACAGTACCTCTGTAAATGTTTGAAAACAGAAGTCAGTGTACTAGAAATTAAAACAGTTTAATTACCACCTGATACAAGTGGCATGCAAATGTCATACAATCCACAATTTATCTCAAACATGGGGTGAAGGCTTTGAATTTTGATGTAGAAACACTTGTCCTCAAGGTATTCAGTGAATTTAGCTTCTTGGCCAAGAAGGCAGAGTCTCTTGTCTTTTTTTGAGTTTGTAGAAACAGAATACAAAGATGTGCTTTGGCATGTACCAACAAGGTAGCTGTCACTTCTACCTGCTGTTGAATGCATACTACAATGTTGGCCTGCATTGAGGGCATACTTTTTTCAGAGGGTGAAGAAAATTTTTTGAAGATTGTTGGGCAGCTTTCAATGAGGAAGACAGTAATTGTTCAAGATGCTGTGAAGAAACTGGAATGTAACAAT
This sequence comes from Rhineura floridana, assembly GCF_030035675.1. Classification (NCBI taxonomy): domain Eukaryota; kingdom Metazoa; phylum Chordata; class Lepidosauria; order Squamata; family Rhineuridae; genus Rhineura; species Rhineura floridana. The sequence continues at coordinate 84,543,852 of NC_084486.1, forward strand.
GTCAGCACATTCCACATAACTCCATGGTGTTGTGGAAGCCCTCCATTCAAAACTGAAGAGAAGAAGAGAGGACAAATTCTATGGAAGATCAGCCCAAGTAATTTTGGACAATGTGTCTCCAGCTGACAACAGAAAATTCAGAGAGAAAGTTTATAAGACATTGACATGGTGCACTGAATACCTGGAGAAATGGTATGATGTTGAAACATAACTTTGTAAAAAACCAAATGCCAGTTCTCTCAGTTCACAAAGATGTGAAATGGGCAGATTTACTGACTTTTGCTATAGCACTCCATATTGAGATTGACATTGACAAGCTGTATGAGGACTACTGCGTTTTACAACAAATAAGGAAAGAGGTTGTCTCCAAGGAACAGAACATAGATCAGATGTGTGGAGGTTTTCAGACAAATGTCAGAGGGTAGTGGCAGCCAAATGAAGAAACTGGTCTCTTCTGCACATTCCATTCCTATGTCTAATGCCTACCGTAAGAGAGTTTTCAGTTTAATGACACAATTGTGGACCAAGGACAAACCAGGCTGAGTTATGGCATTGTGAAGGCCGAGCCACAAGTGAAACTGAACATTTAACATGACCTGTGTAGAGTTTCTAGACGTCTTCAAAAAAAACCCGGATCTGCTAAAACAGCAAGAGGCCAGCACAAATATAAATGTAAAAAGCAGGAAGCCGAGGACAAGCCAACCCAGCTTTAAGGTAAAAACATCACATTCTGTTTCAAGTATTTTAGTAAGAAGGTGCCATGCTGGCCACCTAGCTGCAGAGAGGGAGGACAGAACAAGCTTAAACGGGTGAAAGAAATGGCTTCTGCTAATTGCTGTCTTTGGGGACTCTCCCTGGGTTTTACTGGTTTTTAAAAAAATATATACTCTTTATTTTAAACGACAACAAAATAACATACAGAAAGAAAACAGTACACTGAGAGAAGAAGAAATATAAAATAAATAAACAAAATAAATAAAAAGGGATGTGTTCTCTGGCCTCTAAGGTCTGGTTTTCCAAGTTTGGATTTAAACAGTAAAGACAAATTAAAGAGGTAAAATTGGATCCATGAATTTAGACAGGTAAAGCAATACGTAAAATTTGATCTCAGATTGAAAAAAAATCTCTAGGAGTTTCCTTAGCCACAGTTGACAAGGACTGAATTAATAAGCTTTGTGGCCAATTTTGATATCTGGGATGACTCAGATTGCAATCTTATACCCACTTATCTGGGGGTAAGCCCCACTGAATTCAATAGGGACATTTCTGAGTAGACATGTATAGGAATATGCTGTCTGTGAGTCCAGAGGCATTCCTATATTAAACATGATGGTGTGTTCATACGTAATTGCATGAATTATGTGCAATAGGGGGATATTGCTGAAATAATCTTACAATTAGATTCACATAAGTGGCATCATAAAGTTTAATCTGCATCCATTCAGATAAACCCTCTCTGTCACACGCACGCACACACACACACACACACACACACACACACATACACAGCATGCAAACCAGCTTGTATTTGGTTCATACCTTTCATCTACATGCACAGAGGCCCCACAGTGTGTGTGTTTGGGGGAAGGGGAATTACAGCCCTGAAGTATGCAATTCAACTGTGTTACTTTTGCTATTTCTTGGGATGGAGGTGTTAATTTAACACTGGTTATTGACGCTTCAATGACATAAGATCAAAGCATATTTGCTGAATGACAGCTTTGAAAGCAAGTTGTGGAAGGAATGCCAAGATTTACAATCACTAGTTAAGAAGTTGAGAAGTTCATAGTTCAGAAGGATGGCTGGTATGTTCTGTAGTGGGGGGTGGGGGTGGGGAGAGAGAGAGAGAGAACCTGTGTCCCTCCAAATATTATTGGAATACAAATCCCATTAACTCCAGTCAGCATGGGGAATAGTTAGGACTACAGAAGTTGTAGTTTATGATAGTTCAAACGGGGAAGGTATAGAACTAGGGAATGCAAGGGTGCACAATAGTAATTCAAAGAGACCAAAGCACTGTAGGTTAAAATGCTATGTGCCAAAGACATTTGGAGAGAGACACCATATGAACATGTTTATATGCTAATGCTAAAAGACTCTGAGCCAAGATGGAAGAGCTGGAGTATTTCAGAGTATAGATATAGTGGTCTTAACAGAAACCTGGTGGAATGGAGAGACACCGTTATCTATGGATACAAACTCTATAGGAAGGACAGGGAAGGATATACTGGAGTTGATGTTGCTCTGTACATCAAAGAGGGTATTGAGATCAACAAGCTAGAAATCCCAAAAGGGTCAGACTCCACAGAATCATTGTGGGTGCTGATACTGGGTCCCAAGAATAATTTCATGTTGTGGAGGTGCTATCTTCCCTTGGAGCAAATGCCAGGGTGATCTTTTTTATTTTTTAAAGTATTTTACTGGGTTTTATACAATACAAACTAACAAAAAAAAATCCAACTGAGCAACAACTGAAAAACAAAAAACAAATAAATAACGAATTAACAATTGAACAATTCTGGAGAACCAATGTTATGTACCACAAAATATACCCCAAGAATAAAGAATTTTAAACGTAAGAGTGTAATACATGAAACATAAAGACCGAGAGATTGTTATGAGTCCAAGGTGGTCCTGAGATGAATAATGAAATCAAAGAGGCATTCAAAAGAGGAAAAGCCATAGTAATAGGCAACTTCAATTACTCTCATAAACTCATAAACCACATATGTGGTCCAGTCACAACAAAGAGGTAACATTTCTAGATACTCTAAATGTCTGTGCTCTAGAACAGTTGGTCATGGAAACGACCAGAAGGGCAGCAACCCTGGACTTAAGGGCACCCAAGACCTGCTGCAAAATGTGTTGTTGAACCAGCTAAGAACAGTGACTAGAGTGCCATGAAATTCAATATATATGTAAGTGGACAATTGCCAAGAAAGTCCAGCATACTCACACTCTACTTCAAAACTTCCTGAAAATAAGGGGACTGCTAAAAAGGACGTTGAAAGAGAAAGCAAAAAGAGTCAAATTTCTTCAAAATGCTTGGGGGCTGTTCAAAACTACAACAATAGAAGCACAGCTAGGATGTATACCACAGATCAAGAAAGGTACCCCCAAAGCCAAGAAAATGCTAGTGTGGTTAATGAGCAAAGACAAGAAAGCTATGAGAGGCTAGAAGACTTCCTCGGAAAATCAAAGTCTTGTCCAAACGAGACCAAAACGGAACACAATCTTTGACAAAAGAATTCAAGCACAGCAGGCAATAAAGGATGAGAGAGAGGAAAAAAACTAGAGAAGTACATTGCTAAAAACAAAGAACAACAAAAAGGGTAGCTGGGGAGGCAGCTGCATCTTTGGCTAGCAAGGGACTCAAAGGTATGCTACAGGACTGTTTCACCTCCTTACCTGCGTACTGGAAAGTGGCCAATGTGACACCAAATTTTAAAAAAGGGATCCAGAGAGGATCTAGGAAATTACAGGCTGGTTAGCACAACGTCTGTTCAATGAAAACTGGTCAAAAGCATTATTAAATATAGAATTACCAAGTATATAGAATAAGTGTTGCTGAAGCACAATCAGCATGGCTTTTGCAAGGGTAAGTCCCCTTTCACTAACCTTTTAGAGTTCTTTGAGAATGTCAACAAGGATATAGACAGAGGTGATCCTGTTCATTAGACTTTCAGAAAGATTTTGGTAAAGTCCCTCACCAAAGATTCCTGAGTAAGCTTAGCAGTTGTAGAATAAGAGAGCTTCTATTGTGTGTCAATAACTGGTTAAGGAAGAAGCAGCAGAAAGTAAGAATAAATGGATAGGACTCCCAGAGGAGGGATGTAGAACGTGGAGTCTTGCAAGGATTAATACAGGGATCTGCACTTTTTAACTTGTTAATTAATGATCCGAAGTTGTGGCTGAACAGTGAGGTAGCCAAATTCACTGATAATAACAAATTGTTAGGATTAGACTGATTCATGGAGGATAAAGCTATCAGTGGCTACTAGCCTTGATGAATATGTTATACCTAGACTGTTAGTTGCAATGTACCTCTGAATATTAATTTTTCACTGAACACTAAAGTCAGCATTATTCAGGCCATGATATTCCCGATCTCTATGTATGGATGTGAAAGTTGGACGGTGAAAAAAGCGGATAAGAGAAAAATCAACTCATTCGAAATGTGGTGTTGGAGGAGAGCTTTGCGCATACCATGGACTGTGAAAAAGACAAACAATTGGGTGTTAGAACAAATTAAACCAGAACTATCACTAGAAGCTAAAATGATGAAACGGAGGTTATCATACTTTGGACAAATTATGAGAAGACAGGATTCACTAGAAAAGACCATAATGCTGGGAAAAAGAGATGGGAGTCGAAAAAGAGGAAGGCCAAACAAGAGATGGATTGGTTCCATAAAGGAAGCCACAGACCTGAACTTACAAGATCTGAACAGGGTAGTCCATGACAGATGCTATTGGAGGTTGCTGATTCATAGGGTCGCCATAAGTCATAGTTGACTTGAAGGCACATGACAACAACAAAATCACAATGGGGAAAGTACTCATGTCCTGCTTGTGAGCTTCCCATAGACATCTGGTCGGTCACTGTTAGAACAGGACATTGGACTAGATGGGTCATTGGCTTGATCCAGCAGGGCTCTTCTTATGTCCTTATGTAGTCCAGCAACATCTGCAGGGTTACAGACTGTGATGCTAAAGGAGAACAATTTAAAATAAGAGACACCTAGGAACTGCATGCCAACAGTTTGTCTTCAACTTAGTATTACCATTCTCACATTTTAACTGCAGCTCTGTTGGGCTTTCCCCCCACCAAATCCATTTCCCACATTGCTGCAATCAAATGGAAAATCCCCAAAGTCAGGGGTGGAAGGCATTAAAAGGTGTTAGCCCCATTGAAGGGGAAGGTAGCTCTAGTATGTAAAGGGTAGTGACAGCTCGTGGTGTGACCCTGGTTTTGCAGCATTAATTAAAGATATACATATTAACAAAGTGACTGCTGGCTCAGCCCTCAGAGCAGTGGAAACACATTTAGAATGGCACATCTGTCTTCTCCCTTCAAGTTCAATGCTTCCAAGGAAAATCATGTGGCCTCTCCATCCAGCAGGATTCTTCAGGATTTGGCATCTCTTAAGGATACATCAGTGCTGTAGAGATTCAGCACCAACACAGTAATCTCAGCACACAGATGCACACTATGATGTGGCACTGAGAGCAGTCACCCTGTTTGCTTGCCTCTGGCATCAAGTCCTGATTTTTGTCACAAGCATCAATCACTAACGAAGGAGCATGAAAGAGAAAAATCCCATTCTGACATCAACTTTTTAAAACATACAGGCGGCATTCCATCAACAACTATTTCCCCAAAGCCCCTGAGTTACTGTCCTAATATAAAGCCTGTGATTGTTGGAGCTGATTCTTCATTTGATGTTCACTGCAACAGATATTAAAAATAAAGGTTTTCCATCATTATGCATGTATCAAACTTCTTGCTATGTCTCATGATAGATCAGCAAATGGAACCCAGTTAGTTTTTCCACAGCGTGATGCTTATTTGGTTATCGTAACACAGAGGTGAGGTTTTTCACTGCCGGCACCAGTGTTATGGCATGACCTCCCTGCTGAAATATGACAGCCAGAGGTGTAGTCGTCTGGGGTCTCAGGGGTCTTAGACCCTTACTTTTTAAGGAGCAGGGTTTCAGCAGGGTCCCTATGTCTCCAGTATCCTATGACCCAATCAGCATGAAAGGGGAGTGTATTGTCCACTGTGAAGTTTTCTAACATGCTTCCTTGACCTTTCCTGCTGACTGGAGCCAATCATAGTGAAAGGAGGTGAGTCACCCACTGAGAAGACTTTCCTCAGTGCTAACACACTTCCCTTCCATGCTTATTGGCTCCTAGAGACATCTGTTGTTGTGGAAAAAGGCATTAATGACCTCGTTCTTAACCCAGCACCAAAAAAAAAAAAAAAGACAGAGGATAGGAAGGGGCGTGGCTGTGACTATCATGAAGGGACACTGCACTTCTGAATTGCCACTACACTACTGATGAGAGCCCCCATCAGTATTGACATTTCGTTGGCTCTTGAAGACACCAGTTTAGGCAAGCATTCCCATGAACTTCCTGATCTAATTGTTGTTTTTTTTAACTGTTATGATTTTTAACTGACTTGTTTTATTGGATATTTTAATTATGGATGTATTTAATGCTTTGATGGAATTGTATTATTGTGTATTTCAATTACGTATGGATGGATTTTAAACTTGTAATCTGCTTAGAAGCCATTTTGGCATGTAAGTGGTATATTATAATTATAATAATTATTATTGTTATTACTCCTTAAAGGGCATCACAGAATGAAAACAGATGTAAGGGACCTCAAATATCATGTAACAGCCCTATCCCTGATCCCCCTTTTTTTTGTAATGTAGAGTGTTTTTAGTATTTTTGTTCGCCGCTCTGGGCTCCTCCTGGGAGGAAGGGCAGGATATAAATTTAATTAATAAATAAATAATAATTTAAAGCTGTTGGTTTGGGCCCTCCCCGCTGGAAGCAACAAAAAAATAATCTACGCCACAGCCCTTCAGATATTTGAATATAGCTATCACATCACCTCTTAATAATCTCTTCTCTGGAGTAAATATACCTAACTCCTTCAGCCTTTCCTCTTAGGACTCAGTCCACTATAATGCTTTGCATACAATTGATACCTTTCTACTCATGTTGTGAAAGCAAAACACCTGGCATATTGCCAATACCCAATTTGCTACAAAAAAAATTGAAGGAGACACAAAGATTAAACGTTGACCACCTATATGGGGAGTAGGGAAGAGTATCAGAAGCAACATCATTTTGAGTTTATTATTGCCTCAACTGTCCTTTTCAGCTTGTTGCAAACAAACACACTTTAGAATATATGCTATAAAACATTCATATTCATTTTAATTTACCTTACCTATATTATATATTCCCCTGTTTGTTCAGTTCTGTCACTTTTGTCATGCTTGAGCATGTCAAAACTGACAATCCAGCAAAGATTGCCCCTTCTTCCCTTTGTTTGCTTGCAGAAGTCCGGGTATAAGTATTAACAACAAAGACCATTTACTTGGCCTCTATGCAGATGACATGGTGGTGACTACAATCTCCCCAATGGTCACTATGGTTCACCTCAAAGAGGAGTTGGCCATTTTGAGAACATGGTGGGTCTTTAGGTAAATGTTTTGAAGAGTTTCAAAATTCCACCGCCTATACAAATGAAGCTATCTTGCTACTTATGAGTCCTCCTCTGTCATACTAGTTTTCGTTATTTGGGTATTCACATACCCCCAAATTTAAATAAATTATTTGTTGTAAATTACAGAAGGGTTTAGCGTACGATCAGTCAGAATGTAGCTACATGGAAAAAGCAAAATCTGAGTATCATGGAGAGAATAACAGCTATAAAGGTGATGGCTGTGCCATAATTATTGCTTTTGTTCCAAACCTTGCCAGTCTGGCTCTCTAACTCACAACTTTCAAAATGGCAAAAGAAACTAGTTTTATTTTTTGCAGCAAAATCCCTAGAATCCACAAATTGTTATTATATAGTCCTCCCTTGAAAGGGGAATGGGAGTAACCCAATCTAGAGAGGTCTATTATGCGGCAAACCAGATAACACACATCATTTCCTTTACAGAAAAGAACTCTTCAAAACAGTGGGTGTCAGTGGAGTCAGTCGTGATAGGTGGGGTGCCCATCAATGCCTATCCCTTCTGGAAGCTTAAATTTCATTTGATGGATTGGTTAAAGAATCCCTTTACTTTGGCTGTGTTCAAGGTTTGGAAGCAGTGGACTGGAGTTCTTTTTCCTGCTTTCTCGCCATTCATTCCAAAAGCATACCAGCCCTCCTTTGTGGGAAGATTTAAACCTTCTGATATGGTTTGCTGATGGTTTAAAAGGTTGTGTCAGCTCCTGGACTTTTATGAAAGCAGTTGGTTGCTGTCGGGGGGGGGCAGATATTCACGCTAGGTTGAGTTCACTTCAGCCTTCTTAGCTGCTGTGGGGCCAGCTATGCTCCTTCCTGTCCCAGCCAGCAACCCAGGCTGAAGCTACCAGGAAATGAACTGTGCTTGAGCAAGAGCTCCTGGATTATACTGAGTAATAGGAGGGTAGGTCTCAAATATGTAAAAATGGTTGCTGGAATCTAGGTCAGCTCCTAACGATCTTCTAAAACTCTGTGGGAACAGGAGCTGGGTATTTCTATCGATTCAGAGGTTTGGAACTCAATTTGGCTAAAGCAGCCTTATAAAAACTCCTGGGCTCCTGCTGGGAGGAAGGGCGGGATATAAGTCAAATAATAAATAAATAAATAAAACTATTTTGGCTAATGTCTGGAAGCAATCTTTATAACTGATGCATAAATGGTACCTCACACCAAGAAAATTCTCGTTGATATGTGATAAAACCTCCCCAGTATTTTGGAGAGGGTGTGGGTTAACTGTTAAGTATATACATACGTTGAGGTCTTGCCCCATGTGCAGACACTTTGAACTCAGGTTTTTCAGGAAGCAACCACCGTCACAGGACTGTGAGTTTCACCCTCTCCACAATTGGCCCTTCTTAGCCTATTCATAGGGCTGAATCTGGGTTTACATCATAAGGAACTCTCAAACATCACCTTTTTTCAGCAGCAAGAACAGTAATTGCTCACAATTGGAAGGACTTTTGGTCAGTAACTTTGGATCATTGATACTAAAGCAGGTAGCTCTTTTAGAAAAGCTTACACAGAAATTGAAAGAGTCAAGGAAGAAAAAGGACACTTTTATAACAGTCTGGAAGGTCTTTGTTAATTTTGTTAATGCTGTGGATCGTGGTCGATCTCCACGTCCGGCTTACACACACCTTTGGTCTTGTTGATGAGCTCCTTCAACATTAGTATTTTTTGAATTAGGTGGTAGCAGTACTTGAACATGTTGAACCAAAACGTCATATAGATACATAGGGGTGTAAATGTGTTACTTACCTCTTTGTTGTTGTTATGTGCCTCCAAGTCGACTACGACATATGGCGACCCTATGAATCAGTGACCTCCAAGAGCATCTGTCATGAACCACCCTGTTCAGATCTTGTAAGTTCAGGTCTGTGTCTTCCTTTGTGGAATCAATCCATCTCTTGTTTGGCCTTCCTCTTTTTCTACTTCCTTCTGTTTTTCCCAGCATTATTGTCTTTTCTAGTAAACCATGTGTTTTCATTATGTGTCCAAAGTATGATAACCTCAGTTTCATCATTTTAGCTTCTAGTGACAGTTCTGGTTTAATTTGTTCTAGCACCCAATTATTTGTCTTTTTGGCAGTCCATGGTATCCACAAAGCTGTTCTCCAACACCACATTTCACTTACCTCTTTAGTGTTCTATATTTTATACTTATCTTTGTATGTCTGATATGCAGGGTGTAGCTGTAACAATCCAAAGATTCTCTTCTCCTTTTGATAATGCCATTGTTTCAGACAGGGTGGGTGAGGATAGTTTAATTTAGATTTTCTTTTACATAACTTTGGCTGATGGTTTTATGCTGAAAAAATGCAATCAAAACATTAACTGATAACAAAAACCTGACAGACTAGCAGGGGAAATGCCAGCTCAGCTAAAGATGCTTCCTTCCGTGGGACATCATCACCTGCACCTGCATTGTCCCCTCTAGCCTTTCAAGTTGGAAACGCAGCACAAGAAGAGCACCTGATTCACTCCCAGTCCAGTTATAGCCCTCTGAATATGCCATTGGCTTTAATTCATTAAAATGTTACCTTTCCTTCCAAACTAACATGTGGCATTTAACAATTACCCTCCCTGGGCTACTTCTCTATTTAGAACATGCAGTGGGGGACCTGGGACTACAGCTCCCACCATCTAGCATGCTGGCTGGGACTAATGGGAGATGGAATCCAACAACATCTGAAGGACCCCATCCCTCATTTAGAAACACAACTTTTTTGTTTGTTTGTGGAAACCTCATTAATAAAAGCAAAAGCTTCTCTAGGTTATTTCATCACATCAATCACCACATGGCAGAGAAACGGCAAAAAATGAACATTACAGGAAGGAGAGAGTTCATCTTCTTCCCTCCTATATAGGCTTGTGCTAAGCACCATGACACAGCTTAAGATCACTCCCCCCACCGCATGTAAACAATACAGTGGCCCTATATCTGCCATGACTGTATTTCAACAAAGAGTCTTGTTGCACCTTAAAGGCAAAAAAATGTATTATGGTATAATCTTTTGTGGACTACAGTCCACTTCATGAGATCCATGAAGCATAATCCTGAGTTGTTGTGTTTATGACACCCACAAACACAGAGTGAGTTTTATTTATAAATACACTTGTATATTGCTATTTCGTTAAAAATATCAAACCAGTTGGGGGGACAACTGGCAACAGTCCAGCTCTATATACCTGCAACTCAGGATAACATGCATCTGATGAAATGGATTGTAGTCCGCAAAAGCTTACACTGTAATAAATTTGTTGGTCTAAGCTTTCAACTCTAAGGTGTAATAAGGCTTTATTGCTTCAAGAGGCTAACAGGGCTACATCTCTGCATATTATCAAAGAATCAGTCTAGCATGTAGCCAGCCAGCTACTGAAATATCTCCATTGCTGTCTGCCCAGGCAAAGGGACTTGCTTGAATCAAGGGTTAACAAAACATCTCCCTTCTTTTCTCAAACCTTCATTCTCACCAACAGTGTGTAGCAGAAGAAGAAAATGAGATACAGTAACTAGCAGTGGCCACTTTGCACAAGGCAAAAGTGAATAAACTTTCTAGGATGAGACTTGTTTAATTTAATGTTATACAAGTCCAAAAATACAAGCACATTTCTTCAGTATTAAAAAGCAAATACTAAATTTATCTCAAGTAAAATTGATTAAACCTTGGAGGACTAGAAATCCCAGCATGAGAGTCCTAGTAACACAGCTAGGATGACATGATCCACTGAGGTTCCATGCCACAGGATGCTCTACATCTGGAGTTGGGAACATGTGACACTTCAGATGTTGTTGGACTATTACTACCATCAGCCCCAGTCAGCATGGCCAATGGTTAGGGATGATGGGAGAGGTAGTCCAGCAACATCCGGAGAGTCACGGGTTCTCTACTGTTGCTTGATGCACTCTCTCTCTCTCAAGAATTCGAAATAGCTGCAGCTTAAATGTGCTTTTAAAAGTCGCTGTGAAACACCCTTTTAGCTTCATAAGCCAAACAGCAGCAGTGTAATTGCTTGCCACCAAGATTGTATGATATTGTAAACATACTAATCTCTTATTTATTACTCTTGGTATACTTCTAAAACATGAAGGGTCAGGGATGATTGAAATGGTGAGCCTGGGCCTGTGCAGAGATCCACTCTACCATCACTTACATTGCAGTCTGCTCCCCCTGCTCCATCCTCTCAAGCTGCATTTAAGTGGGTGGGGGAGAAATCCTATCATGTGCAACTGCTCCCATCACTGCAACATAGGGGAGATTTCACTAGCTATAGCGGTTCATAAATTGGTGCTGGCAACCCTATGTGGCTTAGGGGTCCCAGAGATCTTTGCATTCTCTCTGTATTTGTATCAAATTGTTCTATCTATCATGTACTAGGTTCCTAAAAGGCAAGAACAGCTGAATTCTAGTTACGTCTTAGACACTGTGTTGGAGTCAAAGAATTATGAGATGTTGGGCCAGATTCTCCTCCAATACAAAGAAGCTTGCTGGACACCAAACAGTTGCTATGAGAAATATTCAGAGAACCTGGAAGTGCAATGTCATTTTTGGGCAGATCAATCTTGACAAAATATTAGACAGCCTCAGAAGTAGCAGAGCAGAGAGAGAGAGAGAGAGATTGTGCATTTCATATGCAAAACTGATGCTTTCAGATGGGCTCCAGCTGTGTTTCAGGTCACCCCAGCATTGCTTGCAATTTAAATGTTCAAAACAAGCCATGAGGTGCTATAAATGGGAAAAAGGTATTTAAAGAAATAAAACCCTCAGATGTATATCAATATACTTATTGGGGGCATAAGAATATTCACAGCTGCAATTATACATTCCCATTTCACAATCTGATAGCTGTTCTGAAAGTCTCAGTTGTTAGGTTCCCTTTACATGGAATTAACCTCATGGTTGTAAACAGAACTTGAAGCTGCTCCTGATTCAAGACCCTGGACTCTTAGAGAGAGAGAGAGAGAGAGAGAGGATATTTCACAGAGAAGTGGGCAAAGTTTTCAGCACACTTAAAAGGACTGCTCTTGGATGTACTGAAAATGTCACTGCCAGCAAAGCATAGTCTGTTTTAAGAGTATTTATTGTGGTTATTTAGCTACATTTATGTCTCACTATTTTCCCATAATGAAGTATGCATATGCAGGGTTCCCATGCAGTCTTTCATCCAGGTATTAACCAGACACAGACCTGTTTAGCATCAACATAATTGCTGCATTGTATCTTATCAGATCTCTTTTGTATACTTCATGATAAATACCAGGAATTTGTGCTTTTGTCATGTATGTATACCAGTAGGCCTACTCACTTGTTTAACAGTAACCAAATGCAGAGCCACTGAGTTAGCCAGAAGCATAGGTATACCTGTGAAATAGCCTCATATGGTTTGCATCACAGAGAGGATAGGGTAAATGAACCCCACTGCTTTCAGTGGTAGCCAACATGGTGCTCTCCAGATGTTGTTGTACACTAATTCCCATCAGACCCAGTCAGCATGGCAAATGGGCAGGGATGATGGGAGTTGTAGTCTGTCCAACAATGTCCGGAGGGTGCCCTACTGGCTGCCCTTACCTGGCCCATGGATAAGAAGAGAAAACATGGTGTTACTATTTTAGTACCTGCATTCCCCAGGTTCAGATAAGTGCTTCATTGTTTCACATGCATTTTCAGGATCTCAAATCTACAAATCCATGCAAGGAGAACCTAACATATTGGGGTCCCAAGGTTGGGGGAAGAGGGATAACCCTGAATTTTGTACTACTGAAAGGTGGGTACAAACAGGAACTAGAATGCTTATGGCCAGCAATTGTTCATACTCTACCAAACCCTACACGCACCACATTCTGTTGTCATTACCAATCCTGTACTTAAAATACTGTAGGTTATTAAAATCAATATCCACAATGGATTAGATAGATACAACAGAAGCATTTTTGCACAATATCCTCACTTTGCATGCATTATTCCAAATCTGATAACAGAATTTTGTGGGATCGTTGGTTTTTGCAAAGCATGGTGATAGGAATAAAATATCCAAACCTGGCTTCTTCTAAATCAATCTAAATAAAGGCAGCTGTGGCCTAGAAGCCAGGTAGCACAAGTTGGACGGTATAAGGGAAAATTCTAAACATATTTTAAATGTTTTGACAAATTGCTTTTTCATAAACTTCACCAAAATTACCACCTTAAAACAAAAATACATTCCCTACTTTTACATTGCTTGAGAATTAAAAAATTATAAAAACTTTGCAAATAGATATCTTCATGGCAAGCAAGTGAATATTAACTATTTCTAGGAGAAAGTTCATACTCTTATTTCTAATCAGCATAGTCACAGGCTCTTTAATCATCCTTGGATAGTCACACCACCTTCATCCTCAAGTCAGTAGTCTCTTAAATCAGATAAGTTCCTCATGGAGAAGACTGGGGAAAGAGGTTTGACTGTTTTTGAAGTGCTGATTATTTAGATTCAGTTATCAAGATCATTTTAAGTGCCATAGTGGCAGTGTTCATTAGCAAAATATATACTTTTAATTTTTTATTATTATTATTCCATAAGCTGTGTAAAGGTAAATAGCAGGTATATGGTACAGGTCGGTAACAAAATAAGCATATAGAATCAGTAAGTGCAACAATCACTATAAAAAATCAACCCCCTCACCTAGAGTTCACCTGAAGAACTCTGAACTTTTAGATTATCAGACTGGAGTGTTAAGTCAATACTCAAATGACATGTATCTTGCTGTTTGTTTTTATAGGCACCTATTAGTCTCAGCCCCAGTGTTAGAGAAATGCAGCTAGCAAAATATATATATATATATATATATATATATATATATATATATATATATATATATATATATATGCTGAACAGGGGTGGAGGAGGCCAAACGGGTTACAATAATATAATGGAATATGTTTAAACTTGCTAGTTAAAAACTTGCTTCCTTGGACAACACAGTAATATTGTGGAGATTATTTAAAACTAATGTTGATTTCTTTTTAAAAAGAAGTCTCAGGTAATCTGCTGATTACAGCTAAATTCTTATTAAGAACAATTTGAGGGGAGGGAGTGGAGTTGGTGGCAATCCCTGAAGTTTCACACCAGATTAAACTTCAAAACAGATGGGAGACTATGAATATAATAAACTTTGAGTAGGAGAAGGGAAAAACACAGAGTTGTAGCAGAAGGGACTATAAACTCAGTGGCAGAGCACACACTTCACAAGCCAAAAGATCCCAGGTTCAATTGCTGATGTTCTCTCAGGACTCTCTGTCAGCTTGGATGAAAGACTGCCAACTTCTCTCTTCCTCTCCTTGAACTATTTTTCATTCTAGCTGTTCTTTACAAGAACTAGTGTTGTGCTTGCTTTTTTCACCTCATCCTCTTGCAATCCCCTTTTGACATGTCTTTTGGACTGTAAATCTGAGGACAGAGACTGTCGTAAGCTGCCCTGGGATCCTTTTTCTGGCTGAAGAAAAGGGCAAAGGGCAAAAATGCTATAAACAAATAAATAAATGCTAGCTACACTGTACAATAGCATATGTTGGCATTGTTTAAATAAATAAAATAAATAAGGCACATTCAAATTTCATTCCTAGTTGTAGGTGCAGATATAGACACATATCCAGATGTTACACTGAAAATAGTAAAGAAGTAGGCCTCTGGTACAGAGTGCGTACAATATAAAAAGAGACCTATAGCATCATGGATCTTTGTTTAGGAAGAGAAGAACAACAAGATGATGTAATGGACACCATGAATGGTTCAGAAGAGAGAGAATATTTTTATTCTTCAAGAGCCAGTTGATGAAAACAACCAGTTACAGATGCTGTTTTTCTTTTTCTTTTAATAAGAGCCTTTTTTTCTCAATGACATGGGGCAGGAGTAGCTAACGAGGAGCCCTCCAGTTGTTGTGGACTAGAACTCCCATCAACCCTGACCATTGGCCATGCTGGCTGGGGCTAATGGGAATGATAGAGTAGAGACACACTCACTGTTCTGCCGGTTCCACTGCGTCTCCATCTCTTTCCTGAAAATGGATGCACACAACTCTAGAAAAGCCCCACCCCTTTTTACTGTAAAACCTGGTGGGAGCAGCTCGAATGCATTTTTAAAAATTAATTTCAAAGAGATTTCACAACTGATTGGTAGATCAACCCATTCCCCCTCCAGGTGTGGCCAATGGAAACACTTTACTATAAGTGATTAGTGCGCTCATAGCCATAGTCAAAAGCACCTGGAGAATGCCACACTGACTACCTCTGACATGGGAAATACCTTGCCATGAAAGGTGAATGCCAAAAGTAGGATGGACTTAGAAAGGAGACAAAGTCAGAGGTCTGTCAATATAGCTAGCAGGGATCTTTGGCCTGATCCAACAGGGCTCTTCTTATGTTAGCAGCTGACAGTGGAGGACAGGAAGTCATTCAGCTGCCCTTCAGCTCTTTCTGAAGCATCTGGCTGTAAGACAGGAGATGTTGAGGTGGAAAACTTCATCGCCTGTCTGGTAATCTAGGCTTGTTCAACCAAAGTCCAATGGCTCTGTAACATATGGAATATGCATGGACTACCTAGAGGGTCCTCCTCAGAGCTGGGTAAAACCTTGTCACATGTCCCTATGCTAGCCACATTTCAGAGTTACATATGTGCTATCTATTAATTGTACACATTTAGGTGTGCCAGCTCTCAGAGAACAAAAATATAACCTGCAGTGCAGTGCCATACGAGAGTGAATTAGTCGTGACCACTCTTATTTAAATCCCATACAAGTTATCAGAACAGCTTACAGTAAACGCAGATTCAGCAGGCACCCCTCACTTAGACGCTCAGATGAGCACCTGCTCTGAACAATTCCATTATTAATGAGACACTGGTTAGCCAGAAGCTGTTTCTAATGAAATTCAGATGGGAGGCGATACTACAGGAGCTGCCATCTACTGCTTTCCCACAGATCTTGGGTAGCTCTTGCTCTCTCCTGCAGTGGAGACTATTTATCAGTGGGATGCAGGGTAAGATGATGGAGAGACTAAGTGCTAAGTATACAGTAGCCACAGGAAACAGCTACTGGTCTGAAATGATTTTAAAAAGAAAAGGAATGGGAAATGAGGTTACCCTTGAAAACGGTCCGGAAATTACAACTTATACAAAACGCGGCGGCTCAACTACTTACGAATAGTCGCCGCCGGGATCACATCACACCAGTGTTGTTCGATCTACACTGGCTTCCAGTTGCTTTCCGGGCCCAATTCAAGGTGTTGGTATTAACCTTTAAATCCCTATACGGTCTCGGCCCAGTTTATCTAAAGGAGCGCCTTCAACGCCACCAATTATGCCGCCCGACATGATCAGCCACACAGGGCCTTCTCTCAATCCCCGCCGACAAAAACAGCTAGATTGGCGGGAACTAGAGAGAGGGCATTCTCAGTGGCAGCCCCCACCTTCTGGAACTCCCTCCCACAAGATCTACGGCACGCCTCTTCCCTAAATGTATTCCGCAAAGCCATAAAGACCTGGCTCTTTCAACAGGCCTTTGGGATTTCCGGGGAGGGTTAACCGTTATGACTGAAATGCCTCTAACCCTGTATTGATATTGTTCTTGCTGCTGTATTGTTTTTACATTGCATTATTGTATTTATTGTATTCTGTTTTAATTGTTACATGTACGTCGCCTAGAGTTTCCAACGGCCAGATAGGCGACACATAAATTAAATTTTATTATTATTATTATTATTATAAATGGCAATTCACTGACTTTCCTCCTGAGGTTTCCCTATTAAGGCAGTGCCTCTATATCTATGTTTATGTGTTGAATATGAAGGCAGGAAACTCTTTGACAAAACAGCCCCCTTTTAATAAAAGCTCTGCTTGCTGGACACAGCTGGGCAATATACATCATAAGCAGAGAATTGGTACTGTGTTTCCACATGGCATTTTTTCATTCTTGCTGTTAGAGTTTCTAGTCCTGTGGTGACTGTTTTAAAGATATAGGCTGGAAGCAGAGACGGCTTAAAGAGAAACCAGAATTTGGTATTTGACAAGGGGTTATAAGAGGATGTCCATGCCATACTAGGTCATATACCGGTTAAGTAGGGAGTGATGGAAGAGCAGTAGAGATGGTTCCAGAGGGTCACGCTAATAGCAAAATGAGCATTCTCTGGCATCAGAAATCCAATGGCACATCTGGCATTAAGGGTTGAACGCAGGAACTTTTACGGCTGGCAGCCTATGAGAAGATCCTGTCCAGTAAAATACAAATAGAAGCAAGCTTTCATGAGGTTTAGAATTAGTTCCTGGAACTCTTTGTTGAGTAAAACTAGAACCTAAGGTATTGGGAGACACATCAGAGTGGAACCTTTTTTCTTATTCTGTCATAATGCCAACAACAAACCTTGAACTTGGGTCAGTATGTAATAGGCAGCCATGTTGTGGAAGCCATACTGGGGGGTTTGTTTGTGTTTTAGCATGACTTGTTCTTCTATATGATTGGCAATTCTATTCTTTAACAATGCTTTCCACCTATTTTCTCATAACAAACATTAAGCTAACCAGCCTATTATTTCCCAAATCCTTTTTTAAAAATTGGTGTTACATTAGCCATTTTCCAGTCCTCAGGAATGGAAGCTGATCTTAAGGAGAAGTTACATATTTTTGTTAGAAGACCAACAATTTCACATTTGAGTTCTCTGAGAATTCTCTGTTAGATGCCATCTGGATCCAGTGATTTGTTCATTTTTATTTTGTCAGTAAAGCCTAGAACATTTCTAGTAGCAATTGTTCATTTATGTATATGCTGAATTTGATAGCACTCTGGTAACTGTTCCCAGTCGGTTCAGCACTTGTATTTTACACATCATGAGCACCAGCACTTAAGATGAAGCCCAAGTCACCTCCCATTTCATGACCAATAGTCTGGCTCTATTTTGGTTCAAGTGAAGCTCTTCCCTTTTCTACAAGCTAGGCTTGCCCCCCCCCAAAAAAAATTCCCCAGTGCCTAACAAATCCATATCCTTCCTCTCAACCCCACTGCTTCATCCATGCATTGCGATTCCTCAGCTGTCCTTGTCTAGGTAGTCCTGTGTGTAGAATGGACAGCACTTCAGGGAAAACTATCTAGGTCCTGGTTTTCAATCTCCTAAATAGAAACCTACATTTTGAGGACTGAACAACTGTATTTCCCCACATCACTGATGCCACAACCATCAACTCCTCTCCAGTCCTAGTACATTATCTAGACGATTTGTGACATCCACAGCCTTTACACCAGGCAGGCAAATCACCATGTGGTCTGCACATTCATCACAAAACCCAGCTATCTGATTATCAAATCAGCCATTACCGGGAGCCGCATCGCCTCCCAGAGGAGTCTACTCAGTCTATGAGGATCTGTTCATCTCCCAAAGAGTGACTCTTTCAGCTTTTCCAGGTCAGCTACTGTGGCCTCAAGGGAATAAACTTGTTCCTTGAGGGCCAGGATCTTATTGCAATGAGCACACATCTATGGCTTCAGCCCGGCAGAGAGGTAGGGTAGAAGATGTACTCTTTGGCATTTACACAGTCAAACATTTCTTCCAAAGTGATCCTTTTTTATTCTTCCTCCCACAAAGGAAGACATGCTTGGGAATTAAAATACATATCCCTTGTCATCTCAAGCACACTGGGATGGAATGAACCCTTGCAAAAAGGACTAAAACTCATCCCCCTCTTGGTCAATGTGTTACATATTACCATTATATTTATATCCAACTTTTCATCCAGGGAGCTCAAGGTGATGTACATTAGTCTCCCCACCACCACAATTTGATCCTCGCTACAACCATGGGAGATAGGTTAGGCTGAAAGGAGTATGATTGGCCCAAGGTCACCCACGAGTAAGCTTCAAGGCTGGATGAGAATTCATGCCTCAGTCTCCTTAGTCCTAGCCAGACCTTCTAACCACTACATGACTTGAAGCCTTCCCATACGCATCTGGTTGGCCATTGTGAAAACCGGATGCTGGACTTGATGGGCTTTTGATCTGACCCAGCAGGGTGGTTCTTGTGTTCTTATGGTGGGCAGAACAATTCTTCCTCTTGCTGTAAACCGCCCAGAGAGCTTCAGCTATGGAGCGGTATATAAATGTAATAAATAAATAAACAAGCTTTTAAAATTGAGACCTTATTCCAGTCTGCTTATTTGCTGGAATTGCTTTTTAATATGTTTTTAAACCTTTTTTAAAAAACAATATTTTTAAACATTTTTTTAAAGATCTCTTCAAAGCTTTTTTTTAAAAAGTTTTTTTGTTTTGATGTATTTTAAAGTCTATTTTTATGATGTTTTCAGGTGATTGTAGTGCTTTTGTTTGCCGCCCTGGGCTCCTGCTGGGAGGAAGGGTGGGATATAAATCAAATAAATAAATAAATAAATAAATCCTAACTTGGAGTGGTTGTTGATTATCTACAACTTCCAAAGTCCTGCAACTGCAGGAGATGAGGGGTACCTAGCATTTTCCTTTCTTCCCCCTCTTTTTTGCCTGATGGATCACCATCTTAAAATACTCCTCCAAAAGCAATTGGGGGTTGGGTAACGTGGCTAGTTTCTAGCTGGCATAGTTGATAGCCACACCCTGGGGCCTTTAGATCAGCAGATCCAAGGTTGCATTCTGCAAGCTACTGCTGCTACTACGAGTGGCAAATCCACACCGACGGAGCTTTCCAGGGGCATAGAAGCAGCCTCCATGGTGGACATGCCTCCTCTACCAGCAAAGCTTCTCTCTGCCAGCGGAGGGACACCTCCACCCCTTCCTAATCCCCTCTGTCTGTTTTATCTGTGGGCAACGATTGCACGCCAAGCTGCTATCTGCTGTTTTTCTAAAAAGAAAGCAGCAGTATTTGTAACTAACTTTGCTCTACACATAAATTATTTCCTTATTTACATACCACCATTTAGCATGCAACTACCCCTTCAAGACAGTGACCAACATTTAATAAGATCCAAATACTATCAATATTTTGCTCTACACGAGGATGCTCTTTGCCTTTGAAGAGAGTCCAGAGGCTGCAGTGCTGCAAAATGCAGCAGCCAGAGCGTTAATGGCACATCTGCACGAGATAATGTAACACGGCTTATCCCAGATCTGCCTGTTTGTCACTAGGCCCAATGCAACCCCCATTTAAAGCATTAATCAGCTTAGGACCTGGATATCTGAAGAAATGCCTCTCCCCCTATCGGCCTGGGCCTTGAGGCTGGCTGGGAAGGCTCTTTTGGCAGTGACTGAGATTAGAAGATCTACAACTCACCAAAGGGCCTTCTTGGCCATTGCATCCTGCGGAACATTCTCCTTTTCCAGGTTAATCTGCTGCCTAAATCTTATTTTTCAGTGCTAGCTGAAGACCTTCCTCTTCTGTTTGCCCTTCTATATTGATTGTGCATGCCATACATGGGGCAACATGGCCATGTTGATTGTAACATTTAACAGATGGAGTGGTGGACTATGCCTTTTAATTGTATTTTACTTTGTCTTTATTGGTTTTTGTATTTTAAATTGCTATGACACATCCCAATATTACTAGTGATGAGGGCAGGAATATAAATTTGATAAACAAATAAAATTAATATAAGTAATAATACAATCATCCAATTAAGTCCACATTACATCCCCTTAAAATTGAACAATAGCAGTTAAAAGGAAATGGTGCCCATTTCAAACTACTGTACAGTGAAGTTTGAAAGCCTGCAGACCCTTATACTGCCAGTCCTTATTTTAGGCATCTTACTGAGCATCAGGTAGAACAGAAAGGAATTCCTCATAGCAAGGATTGGCAGGAAAGGGCTTCAGAGTCTCATACAGCACCCCAATGTGACCACAATGCCCTGCCATTCACTCAGTGTCACAATTCATGAAAAGTAATTAGACACTGTCATCCAGGGCTAAATCTTTCAGACACACAGCTGACCTCCGCCTGGGGTCACATCCAGTATTTTTTTCACAAGACCCTCCATTCCCAACCTCCACAGAATTTTCCCAGTGTTTGGAGATTGACGTGAGTCACATATTCCCTTCTGCTCAATGGATCTTAGATAATAGCTTGGTCCTTGCTTTTACTAAAGGACTCAGAGCTGGGGTTACAGAACTGTATGTCCCTGATGAGAACTTATTTCTTCTTGAGGGCTCTTACAAAACTAAGGCCCTTTCAGATGCCCAGGATTTTAGTCAGACTAATTAAGATGGGAAAGAATAAAATCTCCTCTCCTCCCTGCCAACATCCGGAGTTTTCATTCCTTTGGCCAACACATTCACTCTAAAGGTCATGACCTTTGGGGGGATCACAAATGAGTATTGGGAGGTTGAGACCTTTTCTAAACAGAGATGGAAGGAGCAAGCAGCTATCCCCAAATCTTTCCTTTGGTGGCATGGGGGCACCGTCTGGGAAGGGTCAAGCATTGTAGGATTAGCTCTTTCATCTAGGCCACCCATTAAAAATCCCAGATCATTAGCAACATATTAATGCTGTCTCAGAAAAACGGTTGATCCCTTTACCCAACACTGCCTGTCAGCAAATAATCAAAGCCAGTTGCTTCACAAATTATTTGAGGACACTTGGATCACCACAAGATGTTCTAGAACTGATCCTCCATTTGCAGTTTCTTCCTAAACTGAGTCACACCCAGTTTCCCCTGGATTCCAGAAACTAGACTTCTCAATTGTTTCAACTCATATCTATTCCTACAGGTTTTCCAGCTATTCATTGTCAGAATCCATCATGCCAGCAACCACCAATAGTGGTTGAATATGTAAATAATCTTGCTATAGCTGCTATGACATATTGATAGCTACATGGAAGAAAATGCACAGCTTGTAGAATGACCTTTTGCCATTCCTCCGATATGTTAGGAATATGCATCCCTGTGGGGAATGCATGAAAGTGGACGTGGCTATAGTCCAGCAGTGGGCAGAAGGTAGTTCTGGATCTACTGCTAGATTTTCTGGGTGATTTGCAATAGATTAGCAAAGATTTCTGACTCTCAAATGCTGAACAACGGTAACAACTAAATGACTCCCCCTTTCCAATTAAACAGCTAATTTTAACATAGCTTGCAGTAACCAGGAATGGATTTGTGTGTGTGTGTGTGTGTTTAAGGACTGAAACCTCAGCTGGTACTCAATTCAAATCCCTGTGCTCAGCAACTAGTCCAAGGTATCCTTTTTTAAACTGTATATATATATATATATATATATATATATATATATATATATATATATATAAACCAGGTCTTTCACACCTGGGCTGAATCAGTGGATCTGGAGGTTCTAGTAAAACACAAAGTAGATGGTACAAGCCTGGAGTCTGTCCTTGTCTGCTATAGGCCAATGTAAGGACATAATGAGGCTGCTGCTCCAGCACCGGAAGCTGTACAAAGAGGCTCTAGGGCAGGTGTGGGGAACCTTTGGCCCTCCAGGTGTTGCTGAACTACAACTCCCATCACCCCTGGCCATTGGCCATGCTTGCTGGGGCTGATGGTAACTATAGTTCAGCAACATCATGAGGGCCAAAGCTTCCCCACACCTGCTCTAGGGCTTCTAAGTACTTTCCAGCCTTGCTACCCAACCTTTTTAAAAATCACAGATGCACTGAAGCATGCAAAGCATGTGCTATGTTCAACCTCAAGGCCAAAAAGAAATTGAACTCATGCGACTTTTAAGAGTGTGAAGTGCTCTGTACTTCTTACCTCATTTATCCTCACAGCAAGCTTGGAAGGGAGGTTATAGTGAGAGCACACATACCTTGCTCAAGGCCACCCACTGAGCTTCAAAGCCCGGAAGACTTTTGGCCCTTGGTTTCCCATATCCCAACCAGATGCTCTTTCCATTGCAGGATGCAAGTTGATGAACTTATTTGAGGCTTTGTAGTTATTTATTTAAAGCAGAAGAGTTCAAGTTAGTCAATATCACGTTCTGATGGAAGAATACTTACAGCCTCCCTGCATATTTCTTAGACCTCCATTACCAAAACACACACACACACATACACAAACCCCCACCAAAATATCTCTGTACATCCTGGTGTGGAGCAATTCCTCCTGTTCTGACAAGAGCTATTTTCCTCAGAAACCCACTCTCCCATCCTGTGGGTGAAGAGTATTCACTGCTATGGCCACACACTGCAGAATGGTTGTGCTAAGACCCACTAATCCTTCTTTTGTTATTTCTTTTGTCATAACTGTAGCCACATTTGCACTAAACATTTAAAGTAGTATCATACCACTTTAAACAGTCATGGCCTTCCCCCAAAGAATCGTGGGAACTGTAGTTTGTAAAGAGCACCAACAGTAGGAGACCCCTATTCCCCTCACAGAGCTACAGTTCCTAGAATTCCCTGGGAAGAGTGATTGTTAAGCCACTCTGAGAACTGTAGCTCTGTAAGCGGAAAAGGGGTAGCCTAACTCTCAGCACCCTTTAGATACTACTCTTCCCAGGATTCTTTGGGGGAAGCCATGACTGTTTTAAGTAGTATGATATTGCTTTAAATGTTTAATGCAGATGAGGCCCGTGTTCAGAGTCATGGATATAAAAGGTGTGCCGGATGCCACGGGGCTTGAATAGGAATCCACTTGTAAACCACTTAGAGATGTATTTATTTTTGGAGTAAGCTGTACATAAATCTTGCTAAATAAATAAATCAGGCACATCACTGAGCCTGCTAGCCAAAGATCTACAGACCATTCTTTACAGGATTTTATCACAGCAGCCTATTATCCTTTTGCTGTAGAGTCAGGTGATGTTGGAGAACCTATCTGATGCTACTGAGGTATATAACGGTCCTTGATATATAAAAGTATATAAAGACTTCCCAGTCTGGACAATGCATAATGGGGGGGGGGGAGGAAGGCGGGGAAAGGCCATAGCTCACTGGCAGAGAATCTGTTTTGCATGCAAAAGGTCTTAGATTCAATCCCTGGCATCTCCAGGCAGGGCTGGAAGAGACATGACTGAAATCCTGGAGAGCTGCCAGCCAGTGTAGGCAATCCTGAGCAAAATGGACCAATGGGTCTGACTCAGTATAAGGGAGGTCTCCATGTTCCTATGCTCTGTGCCTTCAGGTTTCTGGCTTGTTGCCAACCTGCTCCCAGCCTACCTGCCACTGACCTACCAGCCTGTCTCAAATCTATCTGCATTTGAGGTATCCTGCCTGTCCTCAGCCCAACATTGACAAAAAGACGCAAAAATGACATTTATGGGCTGTTGGCCCATCCTCCACCCAATCAGTTTATATTAGCTAATCTGTAGTAGCTAAACGGCACTAGCAAAGGGGAGCACACAGAGGGTTGTCTGTGGAGCAAATTGCTATTGTTGGGGAAGGGATGAGTTTCCTGCTCATCGTTCTCCACTCTGTTTTACACGTGTGGGCCCGCAAAATTATAACCTGCTTTCCAAACCTGAATTAACACAAGTTTAGGCTTAGCCTCTAGGTTAATTAGGGAATGCTTGTTAAGCTCATTGAAGATGAAAAAGAAAAATTCTCATGATGAAATCCAATGGAAAGCAAAATGAGCGAGTGAGGTATAGTTACCAGAAACGCAGCAACAAAGCCAGCTTTGTGATAAATCAGGCAGAGAAAGACTAGGGAGGGACCATAGGTCGGTCAGTTAGATCACATGCTTTGCACAAAGAAAGTTCAAGGTCCAATCCATGGCATCTCCAGTTAAAAAGACCAGATGCTGGGTGCTGGGAAAAGTCTTCTGCCCAAAACCCTGGAGAGCCACTGCTGGTCAGTGTGAACAATACTGGGCTCTAGGTGGATAAATAGTCTGGCCTGTTCCAAAACAGCTTATCTACCTATATATGCTGCGGCTCCTTCCTGTATCATAGATGGGGATGGTAGTGTACATCTCAAAGAGCTATGGAATATTCTGAGTCTGTTCACCAAGAACACATCCACCCCATACATTTAAAGTACATTTCTTCCCCCAAAGAATCTTGGGAACTGTAGTTTACCCCTCACAGAGTTACAATTACAGGCACCCTGAACAAGCTACAATTCCCAGTATTCTTTGGGAGAAGTCATGTGCTTTAAATGTATGGGGTGGATGTGAGTACAATTGCTTCAGATCATGGTAGTTGCAGGAAGAATATACATATCATGAAACCAAACCACGGCCGATCAGGTGTGTCTAGGCTGCTATGCCCAGAATTCCACTTTAATTTATCTATTTATTGAAATATTTATAAGCCACACTTTCATAAAATATATCAAGCTGGTATACAACATACAAATACATTCAGTAAAAGTATCCATACATTAAAAACACAATTACAATCCTCAATAAAACATCAGTAGGTACTGGTAGGTAAATAAGAAATTCAAATTGTGAAAGGACTGTCTAAATACAATTTTCATATGAAATCTAAAAAGGGAGGGAGGGTTGCTGCTGAACCTCTACTGGTAGGGAGTTCCACAGGGCAGGGCCCACCACACTAAAGGCTTGGTTGCTGGGAGAGGCCAAACAAACCTCAGAGGTGTGGGGAGCCACCAGATGTGCCTCATCAGAGGAACTCAATGACTGATGTGAAGCATAAGGGATCAGATGGTCCTGAAGACACTTTGGCCCCAAGTTGTTTACGGCTTTGTGAATTAACACAGGTACCTTGTGTTAATCAGCTACCAGTGCAGGTCTTTCAGCAGCTGAGTAAATAAGTCATCAGTAAACTGCTCCTGTGAGCAGTCTGGCTGCTGCATTCCGCACTAGTTGCAGCTTCTGGCAACAGCAGCCACACATAAAGCACATTAGCGCAATCAAGTCTTGAGGTTACCAACGCATGGACCACTGTGGTCAGGCTGTCATGGTCCAGGTAGCTGGCACACCATCCGGAGCCAGTAAAAAGAACCCCTGGCCATAGAGGCCATTGGGGCCTCTAGCGACAGAGGTGGATCATGAAGTACTCCCAGACTGTTTACCTGCTCCTTCCGAGAGAGTACAATCTCATCCAGAATAGGCAATTGACCTATCTCCCAGACATGAGAATGACCCCCCCACAAAGCATCTGTCTTTCCAGGATTCAAGCTCATTTACTGACCCTCATCCAGTCCACCACGGCATCTAGGCATCAGTCCAGGGCTTGCACAGCCTCTCTTGACTCAAATGTAATGGAGACAGAGTATCACCAATGTGTACCGATGACACTTTGCTCCCAAACTCTTAATGACCACTCACTGAGTAGCTTCATATAGACATTGAACAGCACTGGGGACAAAATAATGCCTGTGGCACCCCATAGCGTAAACACTAGGGGGCTGTACAGCACTCTCCCAATTCTACTCTCTGGATGCAACCCTGCAGGTAGGGACAGAGCCACTGCACACAATGCCACCAATACCCACTCTGCAGAGTCAGTCCAGAAGGATACCATGGTCAATCATGCTAATGCACACACTTTTGCACTCAGCAGTGATAAAGGCTACAGCCTGTGAGCTGACATATGCAGGACTTTCCAGGGGCTACCATTTATTTATTTATATCACCTTTCCTCCAAAGAGCCCAAGGTCGCCGAGTGTGGCCGAGGAGGGATTGAACCTTTGTGCACTAGGTCGTAGATCAACCAAACTGGTCCCAGTGATCATAATATGTTTCAGCCAACCTGGGGCTGTGACAAGGGCGTAGCTATGGAGAATTATTTTTCAAATGACCAGCCTGTTTATTGAATCTTTATAATTGAAAAAGATCTTTTAATATTTTTTTATCCAGGACTATGATTCTGACCTGGGATGGAGGGGGGGCGTGGGGGAACAGAGAAACTGGTTTGTTTTTCTTGAAAAAGAGGAATCTGCATGCAAAAGCTAATGGGTTTCAGACTAGCCTAAGCAGGAAACCAAAGATTGGGGGGGTGAAGCAAATGCTTATAGCAAGTTCCAGGAAGTGTTACATAGTAATCTGGCTAAGCCCTCACAAACACAATTTGTGTAGGCAGAGTTGAGAAAACAGCCAAGTGGCACAGCAGTCTGGCTCAGGAGAGAGGGAGAATGAAGTGATGGCGAATCTTGCAAGTACAGATGAACAGCTGATGATGCTGTGTCCCAAGACACCCATAGGATGATATTCAGGAAGGCGCCTCCCACAAAAATGTGGCAATGATGAGAATGCCACAACTCCTGCACTAATGCCTGCCCAGGGGTGTGGCCATCCAGCGTCTCAGGGGGTCTTAGACTCCTTACTTTTTTGGAAGCAGGGACGCAGCAGGATCCCTATGACTCTAGCATCCTACAAGCCAATAAGCATGAAAGAGGAGTGTGTTAGCCACTGAAAAATTTCCTAACATGCTTCCTTGTCCTTTTCTGTTGATTGGAGCCAATCAGAGTGAAGGGGATGAGCCAGCCACTGAGAAGACTCTTTTCAGTAGCTAACACTCTCCCTTGTCATGCTGATTGGCTCCTAGAGACATCTATTATTGTGGAAGAAGGCATTAACAAGGATCTCATTCTCAACCCAGCAGCAAAAAGGGTGGGAGGGGTGTGGCTGTGATTATCAAAGCACTTCTGAATTTGCCACTACACTACTGTGCCAGCCCTTAAAAACCTATATGCAGCACATTCATCAGACATAGCTTGTTGTGTAACCAAACGTTGCAGAAAACATGAGGGCTAGAAATACTCTTCTAAAAAGCCCACCCCCAGGTTCCTTTTGGGAGGAAGGGCAGGAAATAAATGTAATAATAAATAAAAACGATGTGAAGCGAAGCTTCTAT
Organism: Rhineura floridana; assembly: GCF_030035675.1. NCBI lineage: Eukaryota > Metazoa > Chordata > Lepidosauria > Squamata > Rhineuridae > Rhineura > Rhineura floridana. The sequence continues at coordinate 84,571,827 of NC_084486.1, forward strand.
TTATTAAAACATTTGCGGTCATAGACCTGAAATACAAATGGACATCAACAGTACAGACAAATTTAAAACTTTTAAAATAGGAGATTCCTAATTTACAGTCCGAAGTAATAAAAGCTGCCTTTTCCGTATGATTTGAGCTATAAAAAGGAACTTGGCCACTGTTTTAGTTATAATCTTATCATTATCAGACATTAGTAATTGGAGAAGCTTCTTATGTGAGCAACCAGGGAAGGCCTTAAAAATTGGAGATATAAGCCTGGAGCGTAATTCCAAATAATAAGTGCATACAAACAATATGTGTGCAATTGTTTCAGCCTCTCCCTGAGAGCAGGGACACAGCCGCAGCTCTGGAGGAATTCCTCGGAAACGGCCCTCTGTCATTGCAGAGGGGAGACAGTTGAATCTGGCTCTAGAAAATAGAAAACGGTAATGGGGAATTCTCAAATTTTCAAGATACCCTGCATGTTTTAAAAACGGGAGGTTCAAATCAAAAGAAAGAGGTGAACAGGAAGTACATGCACTAGCTCTTAGGTACTGAGAGTCAATATCCTTAAGGCGCTGTGATATATTCCACTTTGCTACTTCTAGATCCCAAGTAGACAATGTTTCCAGTGAGAAACCCATACGATTTATCCTTTCATGGTAAATACTAGACCAGGAACTTACAAAAGAATCCTTCCATGATAAATTTAGAAAGCCTAGGGAGGGTCCAGCATAGGCCACTTTGACCCAATAATTAAAAGCCCAAAGCCAAGCTGTACATTCCAATGATGTAAAACCGACCTCAAGTTGGAGCCCAGCTGGGGATGCACAACGAGGCAGACCAAATAAAGTGCGTAAAAAATATGATGCCACTGCCTCAACCTTGGGGGTGAAACTCGTAACCCAAATGGGTATCCCATATAAAAGTTGGGGGAGAATTTTGATCTTAAAGATCTGGAGAGCCGCTGGGATATACTGGCCACCCCTAGAATAAAAGAAACGGATAATTGCTTTAGAGGTGTTATAGGCAGATAAAACTGCAGCCCGACTATGAGCAGCCCATGAAAGTGAAGAGCAGAAGAGTATTCCCAGATACCTAAACTTCTTAACCTGCTCAATACTTTGTCCATTTATAGTCCAACGGTGTTTTTTTGAACTGCGTGAAAAAACCATTATTTTTGACTTGGTATAATTGATGACAAGGAAAAACTATGTAAAAAACAGAATCTCGGGGATATGCTTGTAAGACATCAGAAAACTAGGTCCAATTCACATGTAATTACCATAATCAGAGTGTGATGGAAATTGTGTATCAAAACAAAAAGTAATGAAATCCAAATTGTGCACATTAGCATATTTATTTTGCATAGTATATTTGCATCCAAGATCTGGGTTTTCAAGTAATTTAAATTTAAAACAAAATTGAGGAAAATAGGAAGGAGAAAAGGATATGAAGACTTGGGGCAGGCTACCGGAGCAGATGGCAAGAAATGCAGGCAGTTCAGGAGCAGTATCCAATTATCCTCCAGGCTGTGAGAGCCAGAACTTTATAGACTGGTCCGGCCTTTGCACTGCACAAAAAGAAGGATTTGGCTCATTGAACAGAGTTTAGTCTCCCCTACTTGTAATAAATTGAATAATCAATAATGCATGTCAACAATGCAGGAAAAAACTTTGACTTTTTAAAAGGTTGAAAAAGTATAATCTCTGCAAGGAGGAATGTGTTGGCTCTTAAGGAGACACACTCAAGACGGCGTGCACACTCTAGACAACTGCATCTGTGGCACAGAAGCCCCTCCCTGCTTTTTTCCTTAGCTCTTGCAGACAACACCACCAATAGACTTGAGAGATCAGGTATTTTAATATTAGCATTCATGGTTCTCAGCACATGTTCCCCAATGCATCTTCAAAGTTAAAATACCAATCTGCTTCATATCTTGTCCTATCTTAAGGCTGATCAGTTAGCCTGAGGGCACTTCCAGATGCATGTTTTACAGAAGTCTGACACATCCTGTCACTACTGGACCAGAAAGACTAGCAGGATCAGCCTTGATGACAGGCCAGCGGCTACCATATGGAATAGCTCCCTCCCCCTTTTAGAGGCTTCATTGTTTGGTGCTCCCATTGCTGCTAGGAGCAATGCCTAGGAGTGCATTACGTTATTTTTTCCTCGTCTGAGTTGCTTTAGAGCCAACCTCCTAGCAAGAAAAAGCAGATCTAGCAGCTCAGCTGTTGCAAAGTATATCTGAATTTAACAACAAAGTCAAGAAACATCAGTAGCAATAACAATGTTTTGCAGCAATTTAGAACAGTCATAAGGAGAACTCACTCTGAGATCGTAGAAAATATTCAAAAGTGGTAGGGAAACAATGTCAGCCCCAATATTAGTTGACTGCTGCCCAAAGAGGTAAATGTTGGCTGGTCTGCAAGTGCTAACTCATAGTTGTCTGTATGCTGCCAGACACAAGAAACTGCCACAGGCCTCCTCCAGCTTCAGTGAATATTTAGCATTCAGCCCAACCTCAAAGTACTTGAAATATTAACTGCATGACACAGGCCAGATGCGCATTGCCTGAGGGTAGCGAGCATAGAACTCTCTTTAAATGGCTGAGTAAATCACTGCCCTGTTCTTGCTGTTATTTTATTCCACCTCTACACTGCAGATACACCCTAATGTGTATCCACCTATTATTTATCTTGTGTGTCAGGCAAGGTCTAATCTTTTATCAAACATGAAAATTCCCCCCATGCATTCAGCACAAAAATAAATTCCAATTTCACACCGAAATGTATTCCGGTCACAGAATTTGGTTTAACAGCAAAGCAACTCTACAAGTATCTATGTATTATGCACCATTCCCAAAGTTTAATATAAATGAAGCATTCATATACATTGGGAATTTTTAGAAAGGATTTGGGGAATGAATGGGATGAAGGAGAATAAGGAATAGGCTTTTAGGGTAGAGTGTCAACCCTGATTCAGGGCTTTGCCTAAAGAATGGGCAAGGAACATGTGGCCGTCCAGATGTTGTTGGACTCCCAACGCCCATTAGACTCAGCCGGTATAGCCAAGGATCAAGGATGGGAGTTGTAGTCTAGCATTATCTGGAGGGCCACAGGTTGTCCACCTCTGGCCTATAGGCACCCAGTGAATTCCTGACTAAAATGAGAGTTGAACTGCATGCTGTCAAATCAAAGTTCACGCTCCTTTCCCCATCCCTTTTCTTAAGAACATTATTATTTTCTCAGGTAATATCAAACAACAAAACCCAAACATGGGTAACAACAGCGGTAACAAATCAACAGAGTCTCAAAACGTAGCCTATTTCCCTGTCAAATCAACAAATCCCTGCATGAAGTTCCATGCATATTTATTTATTTATTCAATATTCCACCCTTTCCCCAGAAGGATCTCAGGGCAGCAAACATCAAAACACTGAAAACCCACACATGTGAATCAAGATGACTGCTATCAATTCCATGTCAACACAAAAACACAGTGTTGCTCAGTCTTGTCAGTCATCTTTTATTTATATTTAATTAAATTTGTTAGTCGCTTTTCTTCACAAAAGTGAACCCAAAGCGACTTACAATCAATAAAAAGTTAAAACCAGTATAAAAAATAAAAAGATTAGATGGATTAGATTAGATAGATTGACATATAGATAATCTCACAGAGGTGGAACATCCCACCTCTTAAAAGAGGCTATGGTCCTTTTAGCAGACCATAACACATAGGTGCCACTTGTTGTAGCTTGTAATGTGGCTACAAAAAACACAACAACCCACCATCCCCAAGTATTTATGCATGCTTATGTCAAAGTTGTCAAATCCACATGGCTGCAATTCATAGAATCAGAATTCAGACTGGTAATGTAACTAGAGTTGGCTGACAAAAAAGTTTTATTTGCAATTCCTTGGAAAAACATTAATTTGGCAATACTGAAATGCAGAAAATAAAGGTCAGCATCCAAAGAACCACAAAGACAAAGAAAAAATCCCAAAATGTTGAGAGAAAATTTATTGGTTGGAAAAGCTCGACATGTTTTGGCCTCTGATATATTGGGCCTTTTTCAGGGGATAATTTTTTTAGAGATCTCTATAGCAAAATTGCTAAAATCTCTACAAACAATTTTATCCCCTTATGAAGGCCCATTAAATCAGAGGCAGAAACACTTTGGACTTTTCCAACCAATAAATTTTCTCTCAGCATTTTGGGACTTTTTTCTTTCTTTTTGTGTAACACTGAAATGCAAACAGAATAAGCATCCATTGGTCCTCAGAATGACACCCCACTAGGCATACAAGGCACATTGTTCCCCTGCAGCAAGAACCAAAGCAGGTGTAGATGACACAATAGAGTGAGAGAGAAGTTGCAATGAGGTGCCATAACATTCCTATGGGGGCAAGATACAATAGACTGAGGGATCTATACAGTTGGGGCATGGATCTGTCTGAAGCGTGCCACAGCATAGTTCATGTTCACCTCCATGATTTACTATGGAAATGAGAGCTGTACAGGAATATTGTCTTCTCCCTAACACACCTGAATGTATTTCATCATGTTGTACACACCCACTTCACTTGTTCTTCACTGTCTAGTATAATAGAAGTAACTGTTCCCAACAGAAATACTTACTGTGGGTTGAACAAAGGAAGCCTATCTGTGGGAGTCAGGCTCCTTCCACAACAAGGTGTTTTGGCTAAGCCTCAGTGAGTAATTCCAATCTCTAAGGAAGGTGCCCTCTTTGGATGTTAAAATGAACACAAAGTTTGTGTATACAAATAAGGCACTTTTTTGTAACATAGTGAAGGTTAGAGGTTTCCTGTTTTTACCTTAATGAAGAGCAAGTGTTTACAAGGAAGTGTGGTCTTACAAATGTCACATTAATCATCTTCATTCTCTTTGTCCTTTCTTGCACAGACAAAAAGGCTGTTACAGGAATTAAAAGCTGGAATAGTTATCCATAAGCCATTGTTTTAGGATTCAACCTACTGCACAAATGATTGACCGTGAGCAAGTAACTATCAGTCTCTATTGTAATAACAGTACAAGTGGCCACTACTGCACATGGGGATGTGAAAGTCACTATTATTTTACCGATGGGATACTAGGGGCTTATAGAAGTGTGGTATGAACACAGGACTCCCAGATCAGAGTACAGAACTCCATTCACTGGACCATAGTAGTTGCTGTATATCCACCCCATCCAAATAAAGTACACTAAAAAAAGTAAATAGCAACTTACATAAGAATGTGGTTGTGAGAATAAAAGCTATAGAAGATTGTAAAAGCACCTAACACTTCAAAATAAGTGCTACAAAAATTATTAGTCAATACAAGCCTCTTCCTGAGGCAGATCACATTGTGCAAAAGGAAACAGACCACATCAGACGACTGTTGATAAGCAAATGCTGGGGCCCAGGCTCTTATGTTTGTGTGCACACAAAGGGTCCCCTAACCTGGCTGCAGCTTGTAAAGAACGGCTGGAACGAGAAAGTTAAACAAAAGTTAGAGAATAAAGCCTCATTTATCAGTTTTGCAATCACTCAATAAATGCACACAAGACAAAACTATGCAAACAAGTTTAATGCACTTTGAATACACAGGAGGGAAACAAAGCTTTGTGATCACAAAAATATTACAAAAAGTAGTTTTGTGCAGGTGAATGCACACCAGCACTGTGATAAGGTAAGAATATACATTAGAAACTAATATAAAATATTTTTAAAACCTCTGCTAGTTTAGGTTTCCATTGCTTTTTGGTAGAAAAAAGGCATACTACAAAGTACTGAGAATTTCACTGCAGGAATGGCAAGCCATTTTCAAACAGCTTCTGCAACGTCCTGAAGATTTTTGTAGAACACACACATGCCACACACACACACACACACGCACCACAGATGAACCACAAAAAGGTTCACCTCAGCTGAAGCTTGTTAAAGCAGCCTCAGCAGTCAAGAGTTAAAAATTGAGCAGGTCTAAGGATTAGGTTCTCCAAAAGTAAAACCACTCATTTTGCTCACCATTTTCTAGCACTATAGCCACCCAAAATATAGAATATACATAGTAACTAGAGCTCTATCATGTAAAAAATCCAAATTGCTTGAAGAATGAACTCTGAGTCCTACAGAGATAAAACAGTTTCAAGAAAGTAAGGTGAAAGAAACTTCTTCCATTTGGAATGCGACATTACTTCATTTTTTTCCTGTAAAAGGCTCATTTGCTGTATTTAGCAGCAGTGACATTCTGTTGTTTCAGAACTGAAAACCAATGCTATACTCCCAAACTCTCCACACAGGGTCCAACATTTGGAATGGCCCTAAGGAGGAGGCTGGGCCATGGAACCCATGGCTTTCAGGAGCTTTCTACCACAATGGCAGATTGATCCTCCTTAAATTGTAAACTGCAGCTTCAGAAAAGCTAGGCCGCAGACTGTGTAATTCATCAGCAATCAGAGCACAGGATCTTTTGAATTAACTCACTGGTTTTATCACTTTAATAGGTTTCTCTTTCCCTAAGGTAGGTGAAGTCTTTATACAGAATTGAGATTCTGTTCAGTGATGAAAGGAAAACTGGTGAAAGGGGCACTCAGCTTAAACCTGAGCCAAACAGAGCCCTGTAAGACAATTGCACACTCCTGTGTTTCTCCAGAATATTAACCAGGGCTGGCACTGGCCATCCTCACTTACTGCTGGGTATACACTAACCTACACTATTGTCAACAAGGCCCAAACTATTATCCTACCCTCCCTCTATTATGTAGAAGAGCAATGATGAATGCAGACCTTTGCTATGGGGGGGGAAAGAAAAAACACCCATGTTGATTTCCACCCTCACTAGGAAACAAGCAAAGGGAAACGTCGGGGGGGGGGCAGCGACAGAAGTAAGAGAAGTGTTTGCAAAACCAGAACAACCTGCTGGCAAGCAGATTCCTGTTTGTGCTTTCAAACAAATGCGTTTTCTGAACTTTACCTCACATGCTGACATTCATTATGTCATTCTGCTATCAAAGACTTCAAAATTTCAACAGTGACTCAAAAAGCAGATAGATGGAGAAGGTTTTTTCAGAATACTTATCCAACCTTTTTATTAGCTGGCTGACAGAAAATAGGAAAGGCACACCTTTATGGCAGCCTTGGAATGATACTACAAAGCTAAAGTACCACTTCTTATGACTTTATGGTCCGTAAGCAATCTGAGGAAAAAAGAGCTGTGTATGAATTGAAAAAGTGGCAAAGTGCATAATGCCCACAAGTTAATTGCCCGAGAGGCAGGTCTGCCTAGGGATCCTTTTGAAGCTCACATCAGCTACGGGCTCATTTTCTGTTTGACATTTTGGAGGCTCAGCAAAGGAGGTTTCAAAAGAGACAAATCAACTAAAGATGAGAAAGGAAACTCTACAGTAAAATAGGACTGTTAGAATATGAAGGTATCATTTCTGTTCCCATAAATTACAATGGTGGTAGCGGTGGAGAGAGACATTAAACACTTAACACTTTTTTCTTCTTCAAGCCATTAATAACAGTTCTGCCAATACATTTGGTCTCTCACCCTTACTTCCCTTGCTTTTATGCACATGGATCATGTGTAAAAGTTTTTTCTTTAAAACTGTTTATGGTTTTCTCCCTCCTGTTGGAACAATAGAGTATGATGAGATGATGGAGAATCCCTACGGCACCAATGGATTCCACGGGCAGGAATGAAAATAAGAAACCCAGGCTTTCATCCCACAGAGGTGCCTTACACTTACAGCTTTGCAAAACTAAGTGGATGATTAGGGTGCCGTGCAAAGCATGCTGGTTTGCAGTGTGCATATAGAGCATCTCCGTCCAACCAACCATCTGACTTAGTGGAGAGACCAAGTTCAGATTTACACATCAGATAAAAACCACCAAGGCAGTGTATAGTCTGAGGGTGCGTACATATGCACATTAAAACAGGAGCCAGCATCCCCACCCTCATCCCCACTCGGAGCAAACTCAGCTTTCCTTGTCCTTTGTTCTTCTAGTCTCACACATACTCTCTAGTAGTTTCCTAGCCCCATCACCACACTTCTGGCGGGCTGTCCATCTTTTTTTGTGCTGCTTGTAGGACTATACATTTAAACAATCATTTAAACAAACCACAAGTTGGGGTGTGGACAACATGACAAGAAAAGGCTTGTAGTATGTTGCTCCTAGTGTGGCACAATCAGGAGCTGGGGAGGAGCGAAGTGGGAACTTTTGAGCAGTGTGTACCCACACGCTGCTCATTCACGTTAAGCCACAGTTAAATATTAACTATGGTTTAACCTGACACATGAACATAGCAATGAGTGTTCTTTGAACAGTGAAATGGCTCCTGTTTTAATATCTACAACTGCCATAGGGAGAGCAGAGAGACACAGAAGCGGGGATGGACCTTTTCGTGCAGTAGAAATACCTACTTTTACTTATAGCTTGTGCTCTACCTGACAAACTTCTCCCTCATGCAAACTTCTGTAGCCCTTCTATATTATGCTCACTTTCTCACGGCTTCATATTTAAAGATAGCAAACCCTCTGGAATGGCCCCTTTGTTACCATTTGGACCGATAGCCAGGTTAGTGCTGTCCTGGCACGTGACTGGGTGCAACAGCTGCACTGAAAGTTAATAATTGTTGCAGCCACTCAGCAAGGGTGTTTACAGCTCCAGGTGCTGGAGGGATTAAGCAGCAGGTGCAAACCAACTGAAGAGCAGCCAAGGCTCCAGTTTCCTGTAAGCCACTTTTGTAACTAGCAAGAGTAGAGCAAGAGTACAAAGCAAACTCTTTCTGCCTTGTCTTTGGGGGGGGGGCATAATTGACCACAGTGTGTTTGCCCATGAAAAGTTTGAGATATATAGTAAGCTGGAACGACCACACCCTATTCCCTTAAGTCCTCTGGGAAGCCAATAAGAAGAGCCTCCAGCAGTAACTACCATAAACTGTTACTGATTAAACATCAGGGCACTTTACCTTTGATTTGCCAGGACAGTAATTTGTGGATAGTTTCAGGCAGACAGGAAATCTGAATACTCTCTCTGGAAGCTATATGAGGCAGTCATTTTAACTACGCTAAAAGAATGCTCATGCAGAACAAAACATTTAAAAGGTTATGAAAAAATGTAACCTCAGTGTGACCTTTGTTGCAAACTATGGTAAGCCACGGAAGGCCACTGCCTAGTCTCCATCTCAAAGATCCTTTCTAATAAACCTACGTGGGTTTTTCAATTCCAGTTCAGCATTTCAGAGGAATTTTGCCTTTTCTTCCATGGCTTCTTTCATTCCTCAAATAAGAAACTCTGCAGCTCTTTACTCCATTCATAGAGCAACTAGGCAGAAGGGTCAACCGTAGAAATGAATGGGAACGTATAGTCAGGCAAAGCCTCACTATGGTAATTATGGAACACAAGACTTCCAAGATAATCTGTAGATAAGCTAGGCAGTTTAGACTTTAGAAATCACTTCTAAGGCCTCACATGATCGAATTCTCCTCCATCCAAAAATTTCTCTGCACATAGGAAATTAGATGTCAAGGAGAAGTTTTCTACCATAGTCTTCTCCCTGATATGCTAGTTTTCTAGGTTGGGATTTTTCTTTTTCCTGCACAAGAGCATTCAATCACACAAGTCTCCATTTCAATCGTAAGCAAAACAGTCAAGAAATAGCTCTACCATTCCAGCTGCTGTTTGTGAAAGCTAGGCCTAATGAGGATGGCTTTTGCAAGGAAAAGTCCAAGGTATCCGACAGTAACTTCTGAGTGACAGTACACCAAATGAATGCCAAAAAATGTTTCTCACAAGCAACAACTCCCTGCTTCTACTACAGCACTCTATGGCTTGGCCTGGTTCAACTTTGCAACGTTCTATGCCTAGTCAATTTTGCAAAAATTGTTAGTCAGCGCTGCTTACATTAGCAAATATGCTTGGATTGTGCTCTTGACAGCACAACAGCCTAAGCTTCCAAAACACTATAAGCTAAGTTAGTGACGCCCTATGCCTTTTTCCCCTTGTAATCCCTAAATATCAGAACAGACTAGCATGCCATGCCATTTCATGTCTTTCTTAAAGTGAAAGGTGTGAGTCCTAGGATTCTGTCAGGGAGCCTATGGGCAGTATAAAACAGTTTCTTGTGGACTACTTCATGTCCCTAGTACATACTCTACCTACACTTGATCTAGGCCCTTCCTTGTTCCCTTGGGTGTACATAGATGTATCCCAATTCTGAGCAATTTCTGAAGGTTTAATACCCATGACAAAATTTCTAAAGAAAGATCTAAGTTTACATAACAAGAGATCATGATATGTTGAACACTTGCCTAGTTGAAATTGACTTTCTTCCTCTTTGAGGGGAGGGGGAGGAGAGAAGAACCAAAATGTTTCCTTTCACAAATTTCTTAATCAGAAGTTAAGTCTCAGGTTAGAGATTTCTGTTTTAGCAGTGCACAATTTCATTTTTGGTGGTGAGCTGGGGTGATACTCCTAGGAAATTAGTCCAGATGCCTATAGGCACAATGTCAAAATCTTAGAAATATCAATTGCTGGAAACCGCAGGACTGGAAAGTGCTCCTGCTCTCAGGTCTGCTTGCAGGTTTCCCACAGGCATCTGGTTGGCCATCGTGAGTACAAGAACCTGGACTAGATGGGCCATTGGCCTGATCCAGCAGGCTCTTTAGAAGTCTAGTGTAGCAAAATCAGGCCATAACTGTGAAAATTAATGCTGGTGGTATGCAGGAGTACATGAAGCAGAATTTTCAAAATATGCTGGAATGGTATGACTCAGTATCCATTCTAACAAACAGAAGGCTTTCCCAAATTATGTGAATGGAAAGTGAAAATATGACTTCAGAAGAAATAAATGATCTGTGGAAAGCTTTGCTTGTTAAGCCAATTTGGAGGCAAGACAACTGGCATCTCTTTAACTCATGAACCCTTTCTTATTTCTCTGCAATCTGAGATAGGAAGATCTGGCAGAAATCTATAAAAATTGTCAGGAGGGATGAGGTATCAGGATTTTTAACACAGCACAGCTGGCTGAATAAAGAAAGAAAATAACCACCAAAGTTACTCATTGCTTAGTCCAAGGCGAAAAACCTAAGAAATCAACTTGCCTATTGACTTGCCCCTTCAAACTGGTGACTATGAAAAAGGTAAGTTATGTTTATTATTGAAGATACCTGGATTGATTTTTGACCTATTGCCCAAAACACATTTGGAAAGGTGCTTAATGCTACAATCCAATACATTTACCTGGCAGTAAATCCCCAGTGAACACTGTTGGGTTTCCTTCTGAGTAAATATACATAAGCTTGGGTTTCACAGAACTTTTTTGCCAATATTTTTCCTAAATAGAACCCAAGCAATATCTCTTCCCTAGGGCAACTCAACTGAGTTTTAAATAGAATGCTTATAGGCTTCAGAATCCAGATTCTAAGATGACAGCTTAAATACTTAGTTATCTGGGCTGGTAGGCTAGCCCTCTGTAACACCACTACAGTTTAGCCAATGGGACCATGATTCCCCTGCCAACTCAGTCCTTCGTGTGACATCAAGGCTGATCAGTATTTTCTTAGTTAGAGAGTGTGTGTATATGCATGTTTAAAATATAAACACCATGCTCTCTCTGGAGTAGCAATAAATCATGCTCAAAGAATTCTGGCCAGGAGAAGCTTAACTAACAGAAGAATTTGGAGTTACAGAAAATGCATCAAATGGATTGTATGAGTACACCTGAAAAATGTGTGATTAAAACCCTACGCTAAGGGTTGCAGGGACTTCTGGAGACACTTAAAATTAGGAAAAGGAATTCTTACAACTAGTATTCATTGTTAAATACTTCTCTCTCTTTGTTTCACTCTCGCATTCATTCATATGCAGGGGATTCAAAGTTCTGCCATGCCGGAAGAGGAGAAAGCCAGGTACTGGGACAGTTTAGTTCTGGCTGAATTGCTGTTGAGTAACCCCTCCGCTGTTTGCAGTGGTTATGCAGCAACATCTCTTACTTGCAGGAAGAGCTTTTACTGCATTAAATTATCCCATGAGTCACTGGGCAGTAAGTTGTTGCTTGCGGGTGTCAGTTGGCTTTAATGGAGTGGGTTGTCAAATACAGCATCAGGCAAGATGGAGACTTTCAGTTTCTTTTCAGGCCAACTATATTCCTTTGGAAGTTTGAACTAAAAGGCAAAGAAGTTATTAGTTAATATACCTTAGTATGATGCATGATACACAAAGCAAACAAAATGAATACTATTAAGAGATAATAGGGGCCAAAGTTTCCAGCTAACAGGTAAATAAGGAAATCTTTTCCCAAAATTTCATTTGAGACAGAAGATTACATAGCCAAGTATTTTTCCTATTCCCACCACTCACTTGTACATCTCTGTCATACTTTGCTTTCTTTTACCTCACTGGGCCATCTCAATTTTTTTTTAATTGAGTGAATTCAGAGGTTTTCTTGCTTGCTGAATCATGTGTACAAGACTTCAGGATACTGCAACATGCACAGAAATCAAGTAGCAATCAAGTAGCTGGGGAAAAAACTAATAAAGCATCCATGGAAGGACACCAGAGAAGGGAAATCCCAATAACCCTCACAAGGTTAACACCACACACATACACAACAAAAACAGTACAGAAAGGTAGCAGGGATATAGGGACGATGTGGTGTTTTGCACCGACTCCAAGTACCCCATATACGTCTATGAGCTTAATGGATACAACGTATCAATATGCAATGGTACAATAAGTTCCTGATTCTTTGAGAACAAATTCATTCCCCTGAAGCCAAGGTGGCTAACTTTGAAAAGCTGAGAGAGGGGGAGATGTAGATGAGATCTTCAGGGACACGTAGAAGGGTATCACCCAATGCCAATCATTCGTTATTATGGAGAACGAAGCCTTGGGGCAGAAGTTATACCGAGAAACAGGGAAACATTTCCATAGACAATTCCTATTTCTTGGGTTATTAACTGATTATTTATAGGGATGGGGCAGCTAGTAATAGTAGATTAGAAAGTTGTGGGAAGAGATGGGTGTGGTGTCGGCCTAGTGAGGAGGTTGTGGAATTGCATAATAGATAGACCACAAGATAGCGCAGCAGAAAAGTCAATGACCATTGTGCACATTGGCTGAGGAATGTTCCTAGGTGAGAAGTTAAGTTGCTCAGTATTATTATTATTATTTATTACATTTGTATACCGCCCCATAGCCGAAGCTCTCTGGGCGGTTTACAACAATTAAAAACATTAAAAACAAATATACAAATTTAAAAACACTTAAAAAAAAAACAATTTGGGGGAGATTCCTTCCTGGCCAGCTCTGCACCTTGAACACAAGCCCATCTGTCCATTCAAGAACATGAAGGACAGTCTGGCAGCAAAAGTGGGTCACTCTCTTCCCTCCACCCTTAAAGGCAGTACTCTTCCTCGTCCATTTCAACCAGAGGCTGATATTCAGTCTAGGCCCTCCAAGGTAGCAGTTACAGAAATGCTCTCTTTTCCACATAGACTGCAGGGTCTTAGTACATGGATGAGAGAGTGGTGTGAGGAAGAAGGGTTTAGATCAGTGGTCCCCAACCTGGGGTCCATGTCCCCCAGGGGAGGTGCAAAGTAATCCAGAGGGGCCCGCGAACAGTACAAAAATGAATTATTAATTTTTTAAAAAAGGTCTTCACTCCCTGGAAGCTGTCTGCACTCACTGCTGCCGCAGATGACACCCCCTTGCTCCAAACAAGAAGGGAGGACTGAAGCGCCACAGTGTCTTTCAGGCACGCCAAGGGTAGGCATCAGCCTATGCCACACACATGGCAGATGCCAAAGGAGGCTGAGAGAGGTGCTACCAGGAAGAATAGGGGATTACTGTCCCAACTCCAGTCTCCTCACACTGTCGCTGCTGCTGATGCCCTTACTCAGAATGAGAGGAGAGGGCTTCTCATGAAGCAAAAAGAAACAAGGCTGCAAGGAAAGGCTGCTTTCCCCCTTCCTTCCTGGCAGCCAGCCAGTCTGCCTTTCTTGGCTCCTGATTCACTGCCATCTCCTCTTAAAAATTATTCTTACTTGCAAGGCCGCACAGATTTCACCTTCAACCCAGACGGAGCCAAGGAGCAGTGAGGAAGCTCAGGACTTGCTCACCTCCCATCTCTGAGGCTAAGTGTGTGTGCCAATGCCTTTCTTCCACCTACATTCCACTTCCCCAACCTCTCTCTCCAAGATGCTGCAGCAGTTGAAGGTTTCCCCCCTCCCATGTTCCCAAATGCATGCATGCCTGCAGATGCTTGCAGGAGGGGCAGGTGTGTTTGTATGTGTGCATGCGCTGATCTGTCTTCTACTCCACTCTCATTCCCCAAGCGCATACTAACCAACTTATCAGTTCTGATGATCATCCCAAGGCCTAGAAGTACTAACCCCCCTCCCCAATCTATCCACTGTTTTATCTTCACAATCTAGCATCCCCACCACTACCATATTGCTTCTTCTTGATGATGATGATTTTTTAAAAAACTCAGCAGGTTGGCTGAGGCCCACATACTGCAGCTGAAATTTGTTTATTTATTTACTTACTTAGTTATTATTGCATTTATATCCCACTTTTCCTCCAAGCTGCTCAAGGTGGTGCACATGGTTCCCCCTCCTTTTCCATTTTATCTTTACACCAACCCTGTAAGATAGGGCAGGCTGAGAGACTGAGAGACGAAGGTCACCCAGTGGACTTCATGGCTGGGTGAGGATTTGAACCTGGATCTTAGTCCAACACTGTAACCCACTAGTGTTGGTAGACAGGACTGTACATCTTCAGACTGTCGAGGTGGAGGGGGAACCCAATTTGACTGGACCTTTGCATTAAGAAAAGAAAGCAACACCTCCCTGTCTGCAGGGAGCTTTTTATGGAAAGGGATATTTGGAGATGTGATTTTGCCATGCACCATTTTTTCAATTAACAGAGACTAAAGTTACAATTAGGGTCATGAAATTTTTTGAGCTTACAAAGGGGGTCTCGTACTCATAAAGGTTGGGAACCATTGGTTTAGATTATTTATTTAGCAAATTTATATCATACCATAAAGCAAAAGCATCTCAGAGCAGTTATTTGCTAGAAGTTAGGGAATGTTTTGGGACAAGCTGAGCCTGTACAAAAGAGACAGGTTCCACTTGAAATGAAATGTAATGATAGCTGGTACTTAACATAAAAAGGTCACAGAGCAGCTTTTAAACTTTACTTCCCAGCGTAAGCCAATAGGCCGTGAGGATCATGAAGTTTGGGATGATTTATCCCTTAAGGATAATGGTGCAAATATTTCTCAGATAAAGGGGAGGACAGAGTCTTTGGCAATGAGTGTAAGGAGAAAAATGGTAGCTGGTGAAGACCAAAGAGTCATAGGAGAAATTGCACTAAAAAGGTCATTTGGAGCGAGTTGAAATGTATGTTTATATGTTAATGTTAAAAGAAACTTCCAAACTAAGATGGGAAAGCTCAAGAGCTTGGTTTCTAAACTGAGCAGAGATATCCTGGGCACATCGGAAACCAATTGCCAACAGAGAGAACTAGTAGATGATGGCTATTCCTCAACAGAAAATCTAGAGAAATAGCATATTGAGGCTCAGTATGAAAAAAGCCCAAACAGTAATTTAAAACTTTTGTTCTCCACCAAAAACTTTTGAGGATGATCTTAAGACAGAGAAAAATCAGAGGGGCAGCCCAAGGAGAATGTGGAGTAATAATGAAGGGCTTTAATTTCATTCACATTGACTGGATTATGTGTTAGAGGTGAAATGAAAGAATCTCAGCTGTATTTTATTTTTTCTTGCTGTCCAAAAGCACCTCCATTTTGTTGACTGTTCCTCAAAATGTCCTTGAAATCTATATTTACTCTGAGTAAGAAGTCTGCAAAAGCTCCCTGCATAATTTTAAGATTCCAGAGAACTGTGCAGGGCCTGAAATAGGTGTTATCCCAGCCCTGACCTAGAGCCAGACACCAACTCATTGTGGGACAAACCATACTTCCCATTGACCAAAGACTTGGGAGAATGGGCAGGGTCCCCCACTGCCAACCCTGAAGATCCTGAGAGGGCATTTACCGAGGCCTTCCTTCACAATATCTTCTTGTGGGGCCCTCAGATTGGGTGTCAGTCCAAGTGCCAGTGGATGAGCCTCTGGTGGAGTACGAAAGAGAGTCAAGTCATCTTCCAAGCCCTCGAGAGAGCAGGCACTTAAGTCTGGGCTACTGTTGCGCCCCAGGTGCAAGGGGAGTTAGATCAGGGAGAGGAGTCATATGAGGACGAGGTCTCTGGGGGCGTTGAAGGAGGGAGAGACTCTGCCAGCCCGCAGACTTCCTTGGCCAGCACCCCCATCGAGGCAGGTCCCACCCCGAGTGTGAGCTCCCCATCTGAGCCATTAGGAAGCGACCCTTCACCCCACCCATGCAGGAATCCACACCCGGCACTTCAAATGCTTCCCTGCCAACCAGCTTCCCGCTCCCTGAGGTCACGTCATCACCTAGCAAAGCCCCACTGTCAGATGGGCCATCGGAGGCTCACTCGCCCCCCCTCACCCCATGAGCGACAGCGCAAAAAAAGGGACTTTCAGAGGGAGGGATTTCAGAGGAGCCATCGTTTACGTGTGAAGACCTTCCCTACTTAAGCAGGTGCCCACCTAGGTTCTAGTGCTGATTCAACTCTCCTCACACGCTGCAGACTGATTAGGTAGACTAGTTAGGGAAAGTAGTGAGTCAGAGTAGACAGGTTTATGAAGTGCGCTGCTTTGGATGTAACCATCACATTAATAAAATGAGAATTAAACCAAACCTCGCCTCTGTCTAGTGTCTCGGACTCTGGACAGGACAACTTGACTCAGCCACCACCTCCCTTCACCGACGCTCCCATGACTGAAACTATGGAGGTTAGCGGTGCTGCCGAAGGGGGGCTTCACAGAGCTGTTGAAGCCTTGTATGCCGAAGTACAGAATCCCCGTGCAGAAACCCAGAATCTCCAACTCAAGAATCAAAGCCTTTGAGCCTTGATTGCCCAAGGAGGCGTGGCACCAGTGGCCGCGCCACGCGTCCGAGTCAAGGCACCAGTGGCACTACCTCCTCACTATGGTGGCCAGAGTGACCAGTTCGCCACATTCCTTGCCCAGTGTGAACTGTACATACACGTACAACAAGCCGAGGTTCCGAATGATGATGTGAAGGTGGTGTTTATCATTAGCCTCTTGGAAGGGGAAGCAGCCAGCCAAGTGGGCTACCCTGTTTCTGGTGGGAAACGACCTAGTCTTGAGTCAATATACCGCCTTCGTCGCAGCCATGACAAGATGTTTCGTGGCCCTCAGCGTACACAGATGGCTGCCTGTCAGCTAGGAACCTTGAAACAGGGGAAGGGCTCCGTGGGGACTTATACTAACATGTTTCACATCTTAGACCAGGAGATGGAAACTAATCTCAAGAGGGACTTCATTCGACCATCCCAGTATCTGGCCTGTTCGTTAAGAAGAAGAGCGGGAAGCTACACCCACGTAATGATTACCGAGAGTTGAACAAGATCACCATTCCCAACAGCTACCCCCTGCCGCTCATCACGGAGATGCTGGAGCGACTATGGTCGGCCAAGATTTATACCAAGCTGGATTTTAGGGGAGCTTACACTCTGGTACGAATCAAGAAGGAGGATGAGTGGAAGACAGCCTTCAAGACACTTATGGACAGTTTGAGTACTTTGTCATGCCGTTAGGTCTATCCAATAGCCCCGGGGTCTTCCAGAGCTTTATGAATGACATATTCAGGGATTATTTGGACCAGTTCGTGATCATGTATTTGGATGATATACTCTTCTATTTGGACTCCCCAGCTGAACATGATGAACACGTGTGGGCAGTGCTACAATGTCTCAGGGAACATCATCTCTATGCCCACCTGGAGAAGTGTGGCTTTGACTTAAACACGTTGGACTTTTTGGGGTACCGCATTTCTCCCACCGGAGTGCAGATGGACCTGGGCAAGGTCCACTGCGTTCTCCCATGGCAGCCCTCCAAAATGAAGAAGGATCTTCAGCGGTTTCTGGGGTTTGCCAACTACTACCATCGGTTCATCGCTAATTACTCTGACAAGACTACGCCCCTCACAGACTGCCTGAAGGGTTCAGGTTCCTTTCACTGGACTGACGCCACGCAAGCAGCCTTTGAGGAGCTGAAGGTTCAGTTCGCCTCTGAACCCATAATGCAACATGCGAACCCTGCATGCCCTTTTGTGGTGGAGACGGATGCGTTGGACGTGGCTATCGGAGCGGTGCTTTTACAACATTTTTATTAACGACTTGGATAAGGAGGTACAGAGCATGCTTATCAAATTTGCAGATGATACAAAATTAGGGGGCACAGCTAATACCGTGGAAGACAGAAACAAAATTCAAAGGGACCTTGATAGTCTGGAGCATCCGGCTGAAAACAACAGAATGAAATTCAACAGGGATAAATGCAAAGTTCTACACTTAGGAAAAAGAAACCAAATGCACAGTTATAAGATGGGGGATACTTGACTCAGCAATAAGATATGTGAGAAGGATCTTGGAATTTTGTTGATCACAAGCTGAATATAAGCCTACAGTGCAATGTGGCTGCAAAAAAGGCAAATGCTATATTAGACTGCATTAACAGAAGTATAGTTTCCAAATCACTTGAAGTATTAGTTCCCCTCTATTCAGCACTGGTTAGGCCTCATATTGAATACTGCATCCAGTTCTGGTCTCCGTACTTCAAGAAGGATGCAGACAAACTAGAACAGGGTTAGAGGAGGGCAACAAGGATGATCAGGGGACTGGAAGCAAAGCCCTATGAGGAGAGACTGAAAGAACTGGGCATGTTTAGCCTGGAGAAGAGAAGACTGAGGGGAGATATGATAGCACTCTTCAACTACATGAAAGGTTATCACACAGAGGAGGGCCGGGATCTCTTCTTGATCAGCCCAGAGTGCAGGACATGGAATAATGGACTCAAGTTGCAGGAAGCCAGATTTCGGCTGAACATCAGGAAAAACTTCCTAACTGTTAGAGCCATACAACAATGGAACTAATTACCTAGGGAGGTAGTGGTCTCTCTGACACTGGAGGCATTCAAGAGGTAGCTGGACAGCCACCTGTCGGGAATGCTTTGATTTGGATTCCTGCATTGAGCAGGGGGTTGGCCTTATAGGCCCCTTCCAACTCTACTATTCTATGAATGAGGATTAATTTATTTTCATGGCAGGGGTGAATGTCAAGGAAGATAAAAACTATTAGCAGTCCTGTAGAGGGATCATATAAACACACTTACCACAGTGCAGGGCTACGCTGAGTAAGCAACTTTACTTCAATTAAAAGCTACTGAATATATAATTATAGGTAGTCAAAATCAATGTCTACATTCAGTAGGATATTAGGAATAGCAACCCTATTAGATGTCAATGAATACATCAGCAGCTGCCATGGGGATGGCTAGCACAGATGTTCTAAAATAGAACACTCAGTCTTTGCCAACCCCAGTTGCTCTGGCCACATGCTCCTGGGGTGGCCACGCTACCCACATGAAGGGTTCCCAAGGAATGGTTGATAACAGCAAAGAAAACCTGAGCCCTGAATTTATAGCCATGAATCCAGACCATCAAACCATCAACCTAAGCGAATCAATTAGCTGAATATGGAAAGAGTCCCTTGGTTATTAGAGTTAAGCAAACTTACTTCCTCTGAAGAATTCAGATCTTCTAGGTCTTCCAGCATTCTTTCCACAAACTCTTCAGTCAGCAGGATCTGCAAACAGAGAGCAGTTTTATTCTTTTACGCTTCAAGGTTCACCTAATTGCCAAGCAACATACTCCTCCTTAGTGTACAGAGGAGAAATTGTACTGTTCTTCATACAGCATGGAGGTCGGTTTGTTTCCTCCCCTAGTACCTACAAAATGTTGCAATTATTAGGGAATATAGTTGTATCATCAGTTATCTTCCCGAGTCAAAATGGAAAGCTTTGATTCAAAGAAGAAAAGCTACGCATCGTGAAGAGAGATCACATTATCTGAAAAGGCAGATAATACGAGAAAGGAGGTGTTTTTGTCTGAAACACCAAAAGCTAGCCTTGGGTTTCAATAAATTGATAGTAGGAAGAGGAGCTACTATTTGCCTGAAAACACATTTTCTACCAAATAGGACAAACAATCTAACCTTCATAAAAGTTCTTTGTCAAACCATGCCTGAAACACCAAGACATAATCCAGCGCTGATAGAGGTTCAGAGGCAAAAATGTGTCTATACCTGCCCCTAGCTCAAATCAGGTTTCTTTTGTAAGGGACAGATAAAAAAAATACACAAGGGCATTTAGGCCCGTATCTTCATTCCTCAAGCATTCCTATTGCAAGGCCTTTTAATGAAACTGTATGTTAGCTATTAGCAACCATACCTTTTTTGCAGTACTCCTTCAATTCAGCACTGCTTGCGCAGTGATGGCATCACATTACACTAGAAATCATATACATTTGATGTGCGTGATATTAATGGTGACATCTGCAGCAAATCAACATCGCAGGGTGTCATAGTTTAAAGCACCTCATTTAATTTCTTCTGGGATTTAGAAGCTTAGAAGTTAAAATTGGACAAATAGGTCCTGTTTGAAAAAATGTTCAACTTGAA
The DNA here is from genome assembly GCF_030035675.1 of Rhineura floridana. Lineage (NCBI taxonomy): Eukaryota > Metazoa > Chordata > Lepidosauria > Squamata > Rhineuridae > Rhineura > Rhineura floridana. The sequence goes on from NC_084486.1 coordinate 84,592,451, forward strand.
TTGAGCACCATCTTTTGAGAAGTCTGTGTCTGTGTTAGAATTGCTTGTTAATATTTTTTTAATAAGGTTTTAAACCCTTTTTAAAAGATGTTTTTAAAGGTTTTTAAAAAATGTTTTTAAAGTTTTGTTTTAATGTATTTTAAGGTCTGTTTTTATGTTTTAAAGTGTTTTTAGTGCTTCTGTTTGTCGCCCTGGGCTCATGCTGGGTGGAAGGGCAGGATATAAATCAAATAATAAATAAATAAAATATTTAGGAGCTCCTATCAACAAGACACTATGAAGAAAATGGAAGCAGAGAGTAGTCGTTTATTGAAATCCCTATGAAAGAAATTCCTGTAAGGCAATGATAGGAAAATCTGTGATACACAGACCCCAAGTTAAATTGTTTTCCCTACATTTAGAACTCTCATCCAAAGGATCTTTCCTCCCAAGGAAATGTTCAGCTACATTGAAACAGCAATCAACCCCTAGAGTATCAGATGACATTTGCTATGGGGCTTTTGAAATGCCACAACACTTCCACAGACTTAGCAGCATTGTGCAAACAGTTTCCACCCCACCAGCCTGCTGTAACTGGTTTCTCTTGCTGGGACACAGTTCTGCCTTTGCATGGAGACTGTTTCAAAACACACATACACACACCTCACATGTGTGCTTCACCTTTAGCAAATGATGCTAGGATTTTCATGAGCAGCATGCTCCCAAGCAAGTGGTGAACTTTCACAAATCAAGGCTCCCTGAAATTAAGCCAAACATATCTCGATAAGGCATTTTCAGTAGCTACAAATATGCTTCAGGGAAGCTCACAGCAGGGCATGAAAACAGCTGTCCCATGCTGTTTGCACCTCAGCTATGGATATTCAGAGAAATACTGCCTCTGAACTTAAGAGGTTCTGCTTGGCTATCATGACCAAAACCCAGTGATATACCCATCCTCCATAAATGTGTCACTCTAATTTTAAAGCCATCTAAGCCTATTACCATCACCACATCTTATAGCACTGAATTCCATTAAGCACGCGCTGTATGAAGTATTATCTATGGTAAGTCTACTGCCAATCAATTTCATTAGGTGTCTGTGATTTCTGTATCCACTTTCTTCACATCATACATAGTTTTCCTAATCATGTTCCCATTGGTTGCCTTTTTTCTAAACTAAAAAGTCTCAAATGCGTTATCATTTCTTTATAGGTAAGATGTTCCAATCCTTTGATTAGTTTAGATACCATTTTCTACTCTTTCTCCAGACCCACAGTGCCCTTTCCAAGATGAAAACGTGAGAATACACAGTATGCTAGATGTGGGTGTGTGCACCACAACTTCTTAACATCTTTCTTCTGGTTTGTAACTGCAAGAAGTGAAGCTAGGAGGTTTTGCCTCAATGTGCATAATTTACAGTCTTTACAGTCATTTCTAATGTCTATTTTTTTCCATTTTGCTACCCATTCACCTAGTTTGAAGAAGCTCTGCTGTCTATTGTGGTTTCACCATCTCAAATAATTTAGTATCACCTGCAAACTTGGATCACTTCACTACTAACTGACTCCAGATCATTTATGAATAAATGGCACTAGTTCCAATAACCTGGGGCACCTCACTATTTTCCACCTTCCATTGCAATGTCTGCTTACTCCTGTCCTCAGTTTCCTATTCTTTAACCAGTGGTGAGGGATCTTGTCAAAAGCTTTTGGGAAGTTTATATTGCCTTTTGGATGGTCTCTGTCTACTTGCTTATTAAAACTCTTAAAAGAACCCTGAGGTTCATGCAGTAGCAGGTGATGGAGCTCTGTTGTTCTCCCAGCTTCCCAACACCATGGGTGGCTGCTGCAGACCAGCAGAGGGGTGAGGTGCAGGGAGCTTGGCACAGGGCAGCAGGAATGCTGGATTGGCTGCACTGCAACAAGCTCCCTGTGCCTCACTCCTCCCCCCCAGTCTGCAGTAATGAACTTTGGGAAGTCGGGAGTGCAATGGAGCCCCACCGGTCACTACTGAGTTCATGAGGCAAAACTTCCATTTGAAAAAGACAGCCTTTCTTACAGCAAGCCTCAGCATCAGCAAGACTCTTTATTCACATTGGAAGGTCTTATGTTCTTCTGTATTCAGTTATGGTTGTGTTCTGCACTATGTCACTATGTGCCCAGTGTGTGGATACACACTGATGGGATGGCAATCTCATGTTCCCAATGTGTATCTTAAACATATCTGCAAAGTCAGTGGTGCTTAGAAGAGTTCATATTTCACATTACTTGGAAGCTTAAAAATCCACTTTCAGCACTAGCCACTCAGCTTCTTTTCCCAACCATTTATTCACCATTTCCAAAAAGTTAATATGAAGGAAGAAGGTATCAAGGACAGATTTCCTGAATGAATCTTCCTAATACATGAAGAAACATGAGAGAGGCTGGAAATGATTTTTAAGCTTATGGAGAAGACATGTTTGTATTTTGAGGCAATTTCCTCATGGTACAGGATCAGCAGTAAGGAATGTGAATAACTCTTTTACTGACCAAGAGTGCTTTAAAAAAAAATTCAATCCACAATTCTTGTTTACAATGACTACTTGCTATATATACTATGCAATGACAAAAGCTGAAAGCTGAAATATACTTTCTAAGCCAATGTATCCCAAACTTTTTTCCTCACAGACCATGTGAAAATTCCCGAGGGTCTTATTTAATGATTTATTTAGTAATTGTAATGCACTGTGTTAGACGCTGTATGATTTTTAATTCTATTTTTATTGCTTCACTTATCTGCCTGTAGTAGTAATTGTAATGCCCCGTGTTAGACGCTTTTCACATTTTTAACTGTATTTTGACTGCTTCTTTTATTTCTTATATTGTATTTTATTCTATAGAATTCAAACTATGTTCTTCACAGACATGCTGTGGACCACCTGAATTAAGCTTGCAGACCACTGATGGTCCAGGGACTATAGTTTGGGAGCCCCTGTTCTAAGGAATTTAAAAAGGAAGCAAAAGTATGAGTGGCATGCCCAAAACAAAACCTCTGTCTCATCAGTTGAAGAAAGTAACTAAAGGAAGGCTAAAGGACACTGGAGGTTCTGAGGGAGCAAAGATAACTCCAAGCGTCTGAATAATGAATCCCTTAAAATAACATTCTATTAATGACTGTAAAAAGCTGATGTTAACAGGATAAACTTGGCTGGGCAATAAGAGATGTTCTCTGTCCATGAAAAGCACTACGGAGGAATTAGGGTTGTCTGCACCAGTTGTCTCCGACCCCCCCAGATGTATCCTGGAAACAGCTAGGGCAAACTACATCTCATTCTAATAGTCAATCTCATAAAAGTTCTGTTTCTAGCTTTTTTCCTGGGAAGAAAGGAACCTCATTAAAGAAATACTCACTAGGTCAATGACACTGCTATAGGTACTCTCATAGCTCCACAGTACACCAACATACAACTGACTAAAAACAATGCTTTCTCAGCTCCTGTCCACAAAGCCCTCTGCTCTGATGCCTAGATTACATCATTATGTGGATCTAGGGGCAGAAGCCCTTGAGAAAGTCCGCTAGGTACTTCAGCAACAGTCACCTCTTCATCAACCTGGGCTTGGAGAAGTTGAAGCAGCCAGTATACTTTCTGGATACAATATTACCACCTCATAGCAGAACCCCACTGACCACTGCACATATCTATATAATTCTAACTTCTACCCAATAGATACCATAAGATCCATTGTCTGTAGCCAAGCCTTATTAAGACAATTGCATTTGTTCCAGCTTGTCGGACAGGAACTTGCACCTTAAGGATTTACATCAGACATTTCTTACTATAATACTCACCAAATGAAGTGAAAGAGCAGGATCAACAAGGTGAGACTGGCACTCAGGAATAGCCTACTAAAGGAGAGTCCCAAAAGGGGAAAAACTACCAGAACATCACTTCTTGTCATGTACAGCTCACAAACCATGCCAACATATTGTCAAGAATCTACAGCCCACAGGCCGTGAGTAGTAGGCTTGTCTTTGCTTACAGACAGCTACTCGCCAATTCAAGGTTTTGTTTCTGACATCTAAAGCCCTGAACAGCTTGGAACCTGGCTTCCTGAAGGAGTGCCTCTCCTGATATTGTCCTGTCCATGGCCTGAGATCTGCTTGAGAGGCCCTTTCAGTGGTTTTATCTGGACACAGACCCCACAACAAACCCACATGTCTGAGTGTTTATGAGGACGAAGTTTACAACACTATTACAAAACCTAACATTAGGGACTCATTCACCTGCTTGTACTCCTTTGTCACCTGCCAGCAATGTCCTTCTTCATAGAGGTCAGTCTCTATGCAAAAGAGTAAATGTTTGCAAATCAGATGATAGAAATGAAAACAGAAACCAGTGGGAGTACATTTCAACATTCTTGAGCATAGTTGCTGACCTGAAAGTTGCCATTCCCCAAAGGAATTTTAAAAGGAGGATCCAGCATGAAATTATTGAATTTAATCAAGAAGTCCAATTCTGGGCTTGAACAGAGACAATAGTTTCCCGTTTACTACATATGTTAACCATAGCAAAACTAGGATAATTGTATTATTACCAATTACTGTTGTTTTGAATGGTTCTTTTATTTATCCTAAGGTTTATAGTCTGTGACAATTTTATGTACTTTTCATGGCCATTTGGCTTCATTCTTCTCTCTCCTCTCTCTGTACCCATGTATATACCTGCCAAATGAGGATAACACAGTGGACTCAAGTTCATAAAAACGTATGCTAATTTAAATCGAAGATGCCATGAGACCCTTTGTTTTCACTTCCCTGCAATGTACCTACTCAAGTCTGGACAGAAATTTTCAAGAACACTGCCTCCTTCCCTCCAGCAGTGGGAGGAAGGACTGCACCTTTCTACTTCACGCACCAAACCACAGGTCTTCTCCTCTCAGGCATATCTGCTGGTGAGAACAAGCTCTGGTTTGCCATTTTCCAGTGCAGGCTGCCACCATTCCTCACACATGGATCTACTTTTCATGAAGAATGGTGGTCTATTGTGTGAAGTAGCAGGCTGGAGTCCTTCACTGCTAATGGACATACACAGAGCAGCCAAGAAATTTAATGGAACAAAAGCTGGCAAACGTGAGAGAGATTAATGTTCCTTCGCTTGCTAAAAATGGGATGGTGCAGACAGAGTCATTCAACCTTCAACTGGACAAGAGATGTACTGCAGGATCAAACCTACGCTGGTCCCTAGAAAACATAAACATGGTTTAACTGTCTCTATCAACATCTACCCGAGGATAAGGTATGATTGCTCTGTGTTGCTTGAATAAATATTGGGAGATGATATGCACAGTGCTATGTACATACAATCAAAAATCTTGGGAAAGCCATAAACTGCTAAATGTTCACCTCTGGGTATCCATGCTGGAACAGAGCTGTTGTACAACATGATAAGTCAAGTCTCTTAAGTTTGTTCAAGCAACAAGTAAAGGAGTTTGTGGTGGGTGCTGGTAATAGTAGTGGCGGGACGTGTTTGTCACCATCACCATGCTTCTCCTATAAGGTTTAATTACTCAAGGGACATTTGAGGACATGACACAAAAGTATCAACATATCCGGTTCCACAAACCTTTGCCATTCATTAGTATTACCAACGCGCAGCACAGACTTTACCCTTCAGAGGTAATCCTGGAAACTGCATGTCAGGATATCAGATTTTACTATGAAATGCTTCAATAAGGATTTTTATAGAGAAATAATTCTTCACCACCCTAACAGAATGTTGGGGAGATAAAATACAGTTAAGGGCACATCATGGACTTGGGCCTTTCAGAAAGATACATCAAGGTCCATTCTCCAAAGGCTAGGAATCCAAGTCAAGGCCAATACGGAATTAACCTTCTGTTAAATATTGGAAGAAAAACAGATAGCAGGAGGCAAAAATGACCTGAAAACAAAAAAGGACACATACAGGAAATGGAAAGAAGGCCAAGCCACAAAGGAAGGGTACAGGCAGGTATCACGGAATTGCCGGGATGGCATCAGGAAGGCTAAAGCTGAGAATGAGCTGAGGTTAGCGAGGAATGCTACAAGCAACAAAAAAGCTTCTTCAGGTATGTCCATAGTAAAAGACAGAGAAAGGAAATGGTGGCACAGCTACTCAATGAGGATGGCAAAATGATAACAGATGACAAAGAAAAGGCAGAAGTGCTCAATTCCTACTTTGGCTCAGTCTATGCCCGGGAAACATGAAGCAGAAGAGACAGGACTGGAACTTGAGACTGACAGACAAATGGTCAAGGAATACCTAATCACTTTGAACGAGTTCAAATCGGCAGGGCCCAATAAACTGCATCCTAGAGTATTGAAGGAACTGGCTGAAGAACTCTCAGAACCGCTGTCTATTATCTTTATGAAATTGTGGAGGACTGGTGAAGTGCCAGATGACTAGAGGAGAGCTAATGTTGTCCCTAACTTCAAAAAGGGCAAAAAGGCGGAACCGGGGAACTACAGACCAGTCAGCCTAACATCAATCCCTGGAAAAACTCTGGAGCAGATTATAAAGCAGTCAATCTGTAAGCACCTTGAAAACAATGCAGTGATTACTAGGAGCCAACATGAATTTATGAAGAACAAATCCTGCCAAACTAATCTTATCTCATTTTTTTGATTGGGTAACCTCCCTTGTAGACTGTGGGAATGCTGTGGATATAATATATCTCGACTTCAGCAAAGCTTTCAATAAAGTGCCCCATGATATTCTGATTAGCAAGGTAACTAAATATGGGCTGGATGGAACAACTATCAGGTGGATCCACAGTTGGCTCCAGAATCGTACTCAAAGAGTGCTTATCAATGGTTCCTTCTCAAACTGGGCAGAAGTAATGAGTGGGGTACAGCAGGGCTCGGTCCTGGGCCCAGTGCTCTTCAACATTTTTATTAACGACTTGGATAAGGAGGTACAGAGCATGCTTATCAAATTTGCAGATGATACAAAATTAGGGGGGCATAGCTAATACCGTGGAAGACAGAAACAAAATTCAAAGGGACCTTGATAGGCTGGAGCATCCGGCTGAAAACAACAGAATGAAATTCAACAGGGATAAATGCAAAGTTCTACACTTAGGAAAAAGAAATCAAATGCACAGTTATAAGATGGGGGATACTTGGCTCAGCAATACGACATGTGAGAAGGATTTTGGAATTGTCATTGATCACAAGCTGAATATGAGCCAACAGTGCAATGTGGCTGCAAAAAAGGCAAATGCTATATTAGGCTGCGTTAACAGAAGTATAGTTCCCAAATCGCGTGAAGTATTAGTTCCCCTCTATTCAGTACTGGTTAAGCCTCATATTGAATACTGCATCCAGTTCTGGTCTCCGCACTTCAAGAAGGATGCAGACAAACTGGAACAGTGTTAGAGGAGGGCAACATGGATGATCAGGGGACTGGAAACAAAGCCCTATGAGGAGAGACTGAAAGAACTGGGCATGTTTAGCCTGGAGAAGAGAAGACTGAGGGGAGATATGATAGCACTCTTCAACTACATGAAAAGTTGTCACACAGAGGAGGGCCGGGATCTCTTTTCGTTCGTCCCAAAGTGCAGGACACGGAATAATGGACTCGTTGCAGGAAGCCAGATTTCGACTGGACATCAGGAAAAACTTCCTAACTGTTAGAGCCATACGACAATGGAACCAATGACGTAGAGAGGTAGTGGGCTCTCTGACACTGGAGGCATTCAAGAGGCAGCTGGACAGCCACCTGTCGGGAATGCTTTGATTTGGATTCCTGCATTGAGCAGGGGGTTGGACTTGATGGCCTTATAGGCCCCTTCCAAGTCTACTATTCTATGATTCTATGGTAAGTACAGTCCTTCATACTGCTTGACCAGCCAAACACTGGGCAGTTTCAAAAGCAAATTTCCAACGCAGTATGAACAGTGGCAGCTATAAGAATTAGGAAGTCTCAATGTAGGGCTATAATTTCTTGTGTAATCATGAAGTAGTTTATTTCCTCCCAGTCAATGTTCACATATGCAGCTATACTCAATGTTGTTTAACACTGAGCACAGAACTGGATGCTACCACTACTTAAAAGCCAGCATCCCATTTCTCACAGTAGCTAGCCAGATGCTGCTGGGAAGACCACAAACAGGGCATAAAGGCAACAGCCCTCCAACACTGGCTCCCTCCAGTAAATTTATTCAGTAGCCTAGTGTTGTTTCATAAACCCACCATGGCTTATAGCTGTTGAGAGACCTATATCCCTGTTGGGATAATGAGGAAGTTAAACTATACTGGGAAACAGAAAGAAACAGCAACCTTAAAGAGGAAATATTTTTTACACTGCTCACACATGGAGGCTTAATCAGAAGTAACAGTAGCCTTCTTCACACATTCCAAGTTGTAGAAGTCAACTATGTCAAGTGAGGAGCCTTTTGTGTTTGTGGAGGTTCTCTATACTGAAAGGTAGAATTCCAAAATATGCTAGGAACCTCCACAGATACAAAAGAATTCCTGCTTCATAGTTCTATGAACTGGAACATGACAAAAACAGTGATGGGGGTCAAAGCTAGGATTATTTATTTATTTATTTATTTAGATTTTTATACCGCCCGACTAGCATTAGCTCTCTGGGCGGTGTACAACAAAATATAAAAATACAAAAACATCTCAAAATCTCATAATAAAATACAGCATAAACATATGTAAAAACAAGAAATCAGAAACAATTACAACAAAATTTAAAACTAAAACAAGTTGCATATTAAAACGCCATAGCAAAGAGGAAGGTCTTAACCTGGCGCCGAAAGGACAACAATGTCGGTGCCATACGCACCTCTTTGGGAAGACTGTTCCACAATTCGGGGGCCACCACTGAGAAGGCCCTAGATCTTGTCACCACCCTCCGAGCCTCCCTATGAGACGGAACTTGGAGGAGGGCCTTCGATGTAGAGCGTAGTGTACGGGCAGGTTCATATCAGGAGAGGCGTTCCGACAAGTATTGTGGTCCCGTGCCGTATAGGGCTTTATAGGTTAGAACCAACACTTTGAATCTAGCCCGGAAGCATATTGGCAGCCAGTGCAAGTGAGCCAAAACAGGTGTTATGTGTTCCAACCGCCTGGTCCCCGTTATTAATCTGGCCGCCGCATTTTGGACAAGCTGTAGCTTCCGAACTGTCTTCAAAGGCAGCCCTACGTACAGAGCATTGCAGTAATCCAGTCGCAAGGTTACCAGAGCATGTACGACTGATGTTAGGTCCTCCCTGCTCAAATAGGGACGTAGCTGGGCCACCAGCCGAAGCTGGTAGAAAGCATTCCGTGCCACCGATGCCACTTGGGCCTCAAGTGACAGGGAAGGATCTAAAAAGACTCCCAGACTACGAACCCGGTCCTTTAGGGGGAGTGTAACCCCATCCAGAACAGGGTGCATATCCACCATCCGATCAGGGAAGCCGTTCACCAGCAGCATCTCAGTCTTGTCTGGATTGAGCTTCAGTTTGTTAGCTCTCATCCAGTCCATTATCGCAGCCAGGCAACGGTTCAGCACATTGACAGCCTCACCTGAGGAGGATGAAAAGGAGAAATAGAGCTGTGTGTCATCAGCGTACTGGTGGCAACGCACTCCATAGCTCCTGATGACCGCACTCAATGGCTTCATATAGATGTTGAAAAGCATGGGAGACAGAACTGAACCCTGCGGGACTCCACATTGCAGAGTCCACGGTGTTGAGCAATGTTCCCCAAGCACAACCCTCTGGAGACGACCCGCTAAGTAGGAGCGGAACCACTGCCAAACAGTACCCCCAACTCCCAGCTCCCCAAGCCTCTCCAGAAGGATACCATGGTCGATGGTATCAAAAGCCGCTGAGAGATCAAGGAGGATCAACAGAGTTACACTCCCTCTGTCCCTCTCCCGACATACGTCATCATACAGGGCGACCAAGGCTGTCTCAGTGCCGAAACCGGGCCTAAACCCCGATTGAAACGGATCTAGATAATCAGTTTCATCCAATAGCGCCTGGAGCTGGCCAGCAACCACTCGTTCCAAGATCTTGCCCAGGAATGGAACATTTGCTACTGGTCTGTAGCTGTTGAAATTTTCCGGGTCCAAGGAAGGTTTTTTCAGGAGTGGTCTTACTGCCGCCTCCTTCAGACAGCCAGGGACCACTCCCTCTCGTAAAGAGGCATTTATCACTTCCCTGGCCCAGCCAGATGTTCCATCCCTGCTAGCTTTTATTAGCCAAGAGGGGCAAGGATCTAGTACCGATGTGGTTGCACGTACCTGTCCAAGCACCTTGTCCACGTCCTCGAGCTGAACCAACTGAAACTCATCCAATAAAACATGACAAGACTGCGCTCCGGATGCCTCATTCGAATCATCTGCTATAAACTGGGAGTCTAAGTCCCGGCGGATGCGTAAGATCTTATTCTGGAAGTGTCCAGCGAACTCATTGCAGCGGACCATCGATGACCCTACCATGTCCTGAGGGCTAGTATAGAGTAACCCTCGGACAACTCTGAACAGCTCCACTGGGCGGGAAAGAGATGACCTAATAGTGGCAGCGAAATATTGTTTTTTCACCACCCTCACCGCTTCTAAATACTGCTTAGTGGAAACACTTACCAGCGCATGGTTGCATCCATCGAGAGTTCGTCTCCACTTCCGCTCAAGCCGTCTCCTATCTTGTTGATACGGTTGAAGTTGAACCCTGATAAGACCGAGGTACTACTTGTGGGAGACAAGGGAGGGTTTGGAGATGTTGACCTGGTGTTTGGTGGGGTGAAGTTGCCCCTACAGGACCAGGTCCGCAGCCTCGGGGTTGTTCTTGATTCCAAGCTGTCCATGGAGGCTCAGATTTCCGCTGAGCCGGGCAGCTTGGTATCAATTACACCTTACACGTAGGCTGCAATCCCTACCTCCCTGTTCAACAGCTCCCGCTCGTGGTGCATGCCCTGGTCACCTCTCGATTGGACTACTGTAATGCGCTCTACGTGGGGTTACCCTTGAAAACGACCCGGAAATTACAGCTTATACAGAATGCGGCGGCGCGCTTACTTACCAACAGCTGCCGACGGGATCACATCACGCCAGTGTTGTTTGACCTACACTGGCTGCCGGCTGTTTTCCGGGCCCGATTCAAGGTGTTGGTTTTAACCTTTAAAACCCTGTACGGTTTCGGCCCAGCTTACCTGAAAGAACGCCTCCACCGCCACCAATTATGCCGCCCAACTAGATCAGCCACACAAGGCCTTCTCTCAATCCCTCCAACCAAAACAGCTAGGTTGCTGGGTACTAGGGAGAAGGCCTTTTCTGTGGTGGCCTCCACTCTCTGGAACTCCCTCCCATATGATCTTCGACATGCCCCTTCCCTAGATGTATTCCGCAAGGCCCTGAAGACGTGGCTATTCCAGCAAGCCTTTGAGGTCATTGGGTAAATCACCATGATTCTGTCGTTTATCGTATGTTGTTATTATAATTGCTTTTATATGTATTGATGACTGTCCAGTATTTTACCTATTGTTATTAATGTGATTACATCTGTTATTATTGTATTTTATCTCTTTTAATGTACGTCGCCTAGAGTGGCTAATTGCCAGATAGGCGACAAACAAATTAAATATTATTATTATTATATTATTGTTTCATCGCTCTCAGCTCAGGGGTATACCACGGAGCTGTATGAGCTCTATACAGGAGTGGGCGCGCAGGAGCGATTGTATCAACAGCCTGAGTTATCTCCGCATTCAACAGTTCAACCAGGGCTTCGACAGGAGCACCAGTCTTATCAGCCGGAAAATCCCCCAGAGCACTTTGAAAACCTTCAGGATTCATTAGTCTCCGGGGGCAGACCAATTTAATAGGTCCTCCACCCTTGCAGAGGGGAAAAGCCACTGTAAGTCTAAACTTCAGCAAGCGGTGATCTGACCATGACAACGGGAGAGATGTAAAACTCCCCACATCCAGATCACCATCCCCATGTCCAGTTGCAAAGACGAGATCTAGAGTATGCCCCGACACATGTGTTGGGCCGCTGACATATTGGATGGTTTTTTAGATGATATGATATTAAAACTGTGATTGTTATGAATATGTTGATATTGTATTTTATATTGTGTACGTCGCCCAGAGTGTCCGTTAAGTCGGACAGATGGGCGACTAATAAATAAAATTTTATTATTATTATTATTATGAAGTCCTGAGCCGCCCCGTATAAAGTAGCCTCAGCGTGGATGTTGAGATCCCCCAGTACCAGTAGTCAGGGGGATCTCAACAGCACCTCCGAGACCACTTCCGTCAGCTCAGTTAGGGAAGCCGTTGGGCAGCAAGGTGGGTGGTACACCAACAAGATTCCCAATCTGTCCCTCTGACCCAACACTAGGTGCAAACACTCCAGGCCAGTAACTGCATGGACATGGTGCTTGATGAGTGAGATGGAACTCTTATAGACCACAGCGACCCCACCTCCCCGACCCTCGGATCTACCATGATGCTGAACCAAGTACCCTGGTGGGCAAAGCTGAGAAAGACTAACTCCTCCCTGCTCACCCACCCAGGTCTCGGTTATGCATGCCAGATCGGCCGCCTCATCCACAATCAAATCATGGACGAGGGAGGATTTATTTTGTACCGATCTGGCATTTAAAAGCAGCAACTGGAGATCTGAGAGTTGGCTGATAGGACAACCAACAACCCTGCGGGTGTGAGAAGGACCGGAACAAGGCACAGCGATTACATGTCTGGGCCGCATTTCCCTTACCTGGCACATCCTTCTCACAACGCCGTACCTCCCTCTGCCCGTCACTACACTAATTGGGGGCCCCTCCAGTCCCCCCGATGGGCGAGAAAACCTCTTTCCTAGGCACATGATAAAACTTAAATACCATAAACTTATAAACAATAAAATGAGACTATATACAAACACATGCTCTCATACACATCAAACGCACTTACATATACATATCAAGGACCAAACATACATATATACATTCAAACTTCATTCATAGCCAAGCACATCCACACACTCCCACACACAGTACAACAGGTACTGATGCCAAAGCCCTTCTTCTTCGAACGAAAGGGCCTCGTCGTCAGACAACACTAAAGATGATTAAAGGTGTGTCAGATGTATCAGCTGTGTCAGCTAGCCTCTTCGGCGCAGTAGCGCCGCCATCATCAGGAACCAGGCTCCCCCACAAGTTACTTGTGTCTCTCTTGATCCGAAGCAAAGCCGGAGACACCCAAGATGCCCGACAAGTATAACTTGTCAATAGCAGTAGACAGGTGTCTGGGCGAATGTAAGAATCTACTCAGGATCATGGTCCTGGAGTGTTTTAACCACTGTCTGCATGCATCACAACATGCAGATATTATACAGATATAATTTTCCCCGCAAGACAAATGGCAGCCCCAGGGAGAAATTAACCCTTTCTCCCTGCACTGTGGTCCCAATCAGAGATGGAGGGGGAATACCTGTGACTATTAATAAACTGTTAAAAAAACCCTCCTACTGTTGAATCTAGTTTGGCCCTGAGCTGTAGAACCTTTGTCACCAGCAGCACAGTAATAGCAAAAGCAAAATCACAACTTAAAAAACATGGCTAAACATGTTACTGGATACTGTAAATTTGCAGGACTACTTCACATCATGTTTTTTCCTAGATGAAGGTGATGTCAGGCTCAGCACAGCAGTTTCTCCAACCTGTGTATTTACAGCCAAATGAACATTTGTGCCACAGTTTCAAAATAATGACAAACACATTTTTTTTTACCTCACACATTATATTGTTAGACATACATGTAAAACATTCAATGTAGGCATGCAGCACTTGTGCATTTGCAAATAATTGCAGATAAATGCACCGAGGAGCCAGGAGAGGAGTAGTCCTTTAATTAAGTAAATGCTTTGGCAAATATATGTGTGGTGCTACATAACATGTGAAGCAGTTCGATTATTTTAGTAAAGGGAAAATCTTAATGCAAGATCTCTTAGATTCTTAATGCTTTGGATATTCCTAAGACAGAGGAACCTAAGAGATATACTGGTTCATAGTATGTGCAGACCTAGGTCAACTAGTAGGGATCAAACATTGATGGGTACAGCAATGAGAGGTAATTTTCCTTATGGGAACTGCAGTGTGTGAGAATTGAAAAAAAAGGGGAATTATTTGTGAACCCAATTAATCATAATTTTTTTATTATGGTTTCTTTAACTGTAATACAAAAGGGGTTGTTTATGCTATTATTTGCCCTTGTAATATATATATATATATATATATATATATATATATATATATATATATATATATATATATATATATATATATATATATTGGGATGACAACTAGAGCTATTAAAATCAGAATATGTGAATACAAAGCTGTATCAGGACTTGAAAAATGCAAGCACCTCTGGTTCAACATTTTGTGGAACATGGACACAATGTGCGAGATCTAAAATTTTGTTGCCTGGAAAAGATACAAGCCCAAGGACATCAACTACAGTAGGCCCCCGCTTTACAGCGCTTCGCTAATGCGGCAATCTCAATCAGATGCAATTAGACTAAAACCCCACTCATACGCCGCTTGTTCCGCTTTTACGGCAGTTTTCAGGCGTTGCACGCTATTCTATTCAGTGAGTTCTGCTTTTCCGCGCTTTTCGCTTTTCGGTGGGGGTCTGGAACATAACCCGCCGTATGAGTGGGGCCCTACTATACATCGGAGACTACAGCAAAGAGAACTGTTTTGGATTTACACACTTAATACAAAAGTACCAACAGGTCTTAATGAAGATGTAAACTGGATGGTGATGAATTAGAAGTTATTTGTGTAGGCATGTATAACTAGTTTGTATGTGTATAAGGTTATATTATGTCTATAGGTTCGCCATTGTATTTTAATCACTATTTTGGTTGCATTCTGCAACACTGCCTTTGATGGATGTTTGGGATATTCCTTTAAAAGTTTTTTTTTTCTTATCTACAAAGACACCTGCAAAGTTTGTTAAAAAGAAACAGCTGTGTGCTTCTACATTAGGAATTCTGGAATAAAGCAGAGGTACAGCATGTTTGAATATTGCTGCAGATTTAAGAAATAAATAATTTCATTGAGTGGGTGAATACAGTATGCTGGTCATACCATACTTTTCTGTTTTTATTTTATTTTAATTAAATTGATTACAAAATGAATTAGATTTTTTACTGTATATATATTTGCTTTTCATTACATTAGGTTTAAATTGGAGGGACAGTCCTGTAATGCTCACAGAGTTGGAAAGCATCTTTTATCTATATATATTTTGGTGTGGCATTCAGGAAATCTCCAGATCTTAATTCTATTGTTTTAATGGGTGAGTTTATATAAGGAGTATAAAGATGTTGTATTTAGACTAGTATTTCCAGTATTTAAATAATATATATGTTTTATCTTTGTAGGAGTTGCACTGTGAAATGTATTTTTACACTTATGCTGAATTGTATAGTTATTGTTTTGTACACTTACTGACTACTGAAGAAGACTTTGTCGAAACACGTTTGGTCATATGTTTTGATATTGTATTTTATAAATTGGGTATATTTATTCTTGCTCAATCAGCTATGATAGTTGTGTATGTGTTTTTAATTTTGAATTTTTTTAAATAAAGCATCCACATCCTTATCAGAGGCAGTTGTGAATTCATTTTTTGGTTCCCAGTTCTTTGTTCTTCTAAATTTCAGTTTGTTGGGACATACTTTTTGGTTTGGTTTGGTTTGGTTTGTTGACCCTGGGAAGGGTATCATGGCCAACCATACAGACACCTTTAGCTATAAGGATGAACAAACAGCATCACTATTAGATGCGTCATCTTTTTTCAATACAATGAGATATAGGTCTAATCATTTAGCTCCTTGGGATAAATATAAAAGTTTAAGCATGAAAAACATGAAATTAGAAACACATGCGGGAGCACTGAGAGATTACTGTAAAAACAACCAGATTCCTAGAGGTCTTAGAATCTTAAACAAGCTGGGTATGTTTCCACTAAATGAGGAATTTAAAACAAATGGATAGCAATTTTAAACAAATGCTCCATGGACCTCATGGTATTATTAATTGAAACCTCCAATAAAGAAACTGAAAGGAATAAGGTAGAACTCAAGAAGATAAAGGATGATTTAACAGTAAATGAAGATGTTAAATACTTTTCTGATAAATTGAGTGAGTTTAACAAAGACCTAGATAAAGAATCCATTAGGCTCAAGGATGTTAAATTCAAAAAATTTCAGAGAGATTCAAGAGACTATGAGGAAGTAAAAGTGTATAATTGGAGGAGAAAGTGGAGACCAGCAGATCGGTAACTTTCAATAAGCAGTTGGAAATTAGCCATGAAGAAGATACAGATAATAGTTGGTTTTCTAGTGGTGGGGAAGGTTGTTCATATGACTCTTTCCAAGATAAGAATGAACATTCTTTTTTAGGCAGTGCTCACAACATAGGATATAGAAAGAGACACAGACCTACAGAAAACAAAACAGAACACAAACAGACCCAAAGGAAAAAGATACTGGAACTCCTATCTACCTATGTGGACTCCTTTCTCAAACCTTTTGTCCAGAATATTGGATCACACATAAAAGACACCAATCACTTCTTAAACACATTGGAAGGTGTTAATATAAATTCTGACAGTACGTGGTTAGTGACCATGGATGTAGTATCACTATACACTAATATTCCCCAAAAGGAAGTTTTGGAGATTATTGAATTAACGTTTAAGAAAATATTCACTAATCGGCAAAAAACCTTGCGGTTTAAGAACGTACCTATAGCCCACAGATATTTCTATCAAACTTTAAAAAGCAGGGAAATTGGGCAGCTATAGTGAATGCACCAGGGGAGCAGCAGACCTGACCTCCTCTCTGAGATATTGGACTGTCCTATTGGTCAAAATGCAAACACAATTTGGGTTGGTCTTTCACAGTCCAATCCATTTGCTGTATAGCTTGGAAGAATTTGGTAACATGTGCCTCTGAGCATATGGTGAGTGGTGGCAACACCTGCAATCAGCCCAAATAATAGAAACAAGACATGTGCTGTGCTGATCTTGTTTTAGCAGGGAGGAAGCAACAATATTAAGACAGTTGACATAGTTCAGATAGTCACCAAAAAACCCACAAGGTTTTTTGCCTATTAGTGAATTTCTCTGCTTTTTAATCCGGGAGGTAAGAAATGGGGTCCTGTGCAAGCTTGCTGAGAATGGTTCGATCATTTGCATATTTATTGAGTTCAGTGGGATTTACTCCCCTGCAATCATGCTTAGTAGGATAGGTAAAACTGACCGGGGGGAGGGGGGACGACTGGAGTGGGCAGGGAAGGGGGAAGAAGGAGGGAGGAAGAGGAGGGAGGAAGAGGAGAAGGGAAGGAGGGGAAAGTCAGGTCTGATCATTTGCATGCTTATTGAGTTCAATGGGATTTACTCCTATGCAATCATGGTTAGGATAGGTAAAACTGACCATGGGGGATGAGCAGGGGGAGGGGAGAGGAGAGGGGAAGAGAAAGGGAGAACACAGGGGAGCAGAAGGAGGGGACTGGAGGGGGAGGGGTAAAGGAAGGACAGGTTTGATCATTTGCATGCTTATTGAGTTCAGTGGTATTTACTCCTGTGCAATCATGTTTGATAGGTAAAACTGACCATGGGGAGGAGAGGGGGAGGAGAGGGGGAAGGAGGAGGAGAGGGGGGAGGAGGAGATTGGAGGGGGAAGGAGGAGATTGGAGGGGGAGAGAGGGGAGGGGATAGGAGGGAGGAGAAGGGAGCGTGGGCTTGATCAGTTGCATACTTTTTGAGTTCAATGGGATTTATTTCTGTGCAATCATTTTTGAAAATGGAAATAGACTGCCTTCAAGTCAATCCTGACTTATGGTGACCCTATGAACAGGGGTTTCATGGTAAACGGTATTCAGAGGTGGTTTTACCATTGCCTTCCTCTGAGGCTGAGAGGCAGTGACTGGCCCAAGATCACCCAGTGAGCTTCATGGCTGGGTGGGGATTCGAATCCTGGTCTCCCAGGTTGTAGTCCAACACTGACTTGGGGGAGGGACAGGGAGGGTAGGAGGAGGGGAGGAGATTGGGTGGGTGGGCACTGGGCAGAGGGGAAGCCCCTCTCCTTTCCAAAAGAAAAACATTATGAACAGTATCATTGCTTTTCAGCATTTACCCCACCTTTTTATTCTACAGCAGGCACAAGTAGCCTCCCACCCAAATTTAAACCAAAGCTGTCCCTGGCCACATCCACACCAGACTGTTATTTCACTTTGGGCAGATATGGCTTTTCCCAAAGAATCCTGGGAAGTGTAGTTAGTGAAAGGTGCTGAGAGTTGCTAGGAGACTCCCTGTTCTCACAGAGCTTCAGTCAGAGCAGATGACTGCTAAACCACTCTGGCCACTCGAGCTCTCTCGGGGGAATAGGAGTCTCCTCTCAGCACCCTTCAGAACCTACACTTCCAAGAATTCTCTGAGGGAAGCCATGACTGTCTCACGTGAAATCAAAGTCTGGTGTGGGTGTGGCCCCAATTAGGCAAGCCAAGCAGCTGTGAGTCTGGCTTTTAGAACACTGACAGTTGGTTCTTACTGGGCATGCCTGACATTAGCATTCAGTTCAGTGCAAAATTTATTAAATTAAAAATCAGCCAGGCATTTTTTTAACTTTCAAACTGCAGAAGATGAAGGTCAGAGTATGGGACAAGGTCAGTAATAGGATTCCAGGTACTCTGTAAACATGGCTGGTTTTTAATGAATTTCAACAGTTTATGAGAACTTAGAGAAAAAAGTCCAAAAGGGGTCTGTGGTTTTTTTCTCTCTCTTTAGACTTTGAACTCTCGATTCTTTCTGACTGTTTTGTGTATCACCATGAAAATTGAGAGGGTTGTTAAGCAAGCGTTTCTGAGTTCAGGACTATAAGTTTTGTAAGGTTTTGTTTTGAAATGAGCTTATGGGAAGCATCAGAATGGCATGGGGGATATTTTCAATTTAACATTGCGGAATGTGAAAAATCCACGCTGGCTATAGTATACAGTCACTCTTGTAGCTGTATAATATCTTCCCCCCACAACATTTTTGTGCACATTGGCTGAACTAGCTCTTAGAAAAACATTTTCAATTCCAGGACAAGTTTTTCTGGCAAATTTTGGGCACGGCCATGGGTTGCCGGTTTGCCCCTGAACTTGTCTATATATACATGGATCACTTTGAATGTATGAACATTTTACAAGAAGGAAATATATTTACCTTATATTACTTTATACAAGAGGTATCTGGATGATATATTTATGATATGGGTGGGTACTGAAGACCTTTGAAGAGTTTCTACAGCACATTAATGGGATCCATGAGACCATAAAATTTGATATGAGTTATAATTAATTTAAAATTCATTTTTTAGATGTGGGGGTCTCTATACATAATAAGGGACTCACTACTAATATATTTCATAAGAATACAGATGCCAATTCATTCTTACAATATGATAGTTACCATCCAATGCACATTAAACACAATCTTCCTTCCTTGCAGATGTTGAGAATAAGAAATTGTAGTGAGATTAAGGAATTTCAACATGCACAAATACTCACAGAATAATTAAACAGAAGAGGGTATCCGCTGAAACTCAAGAGAGGCAAAATATAAAGCTCTAAATAGGGGTAGAAGAGATCTAATGACATCAAAGCCCAAACAAAAGAAAGATAAAATGGTGATTCCTCTTACTTTTGATAGCCATACAGATAGAATTGTTAAAAAAAACATTGGTATTTAATTGCGCATCTACCAAGATGCAAGCATGGCCCCTTATTTGCATACAGAATGACAAGGCAATTACCGTGCAGGTGGCAAAATTTCTGAACCTGGCCATTTTAATCAGACCCTGTAAGATTGTAAATGGCAGCTAACTCAATTGGATTGTTTTTTTTTGTCTGCTTTAGTTTCTGATTTCAAGCATTTTTATCTTTTTATCTTTAATATTTAATACCATGTTTTCGTATTTGTGGTCGGTCGACTGTAAATAAAGATTGTTGTTGCATACAGAAGACAGAGGAACCTCAGAGATACTCTGGTTCATAGTATGTGCAGACCTAGGTCAACCAGTAGGGATCAAACATTGATGGGTACTGCAATAAGAGGTAATTTTCCTTGTGGGAATTGCAGTGTATGAGAATTGCAAAAAAAGGGTATAAAATTTTGTATTTAGACTAGTATTACATTTCCAGTATTTAAATAATATATATTTTAATCTTTGCAGGAGTTGCACTCTGAATTGTATTGTTATACTTATGCTGAATTGTATAGTTGTTGTTTTGTACACTTATTAACCACTGAAGAAGACTTTGCAAAATGCATTTGGTCAAATGTTTTGATACTGTATTTTATAAGTTGGGCATATTTATTCTTGCTCAATCAGCTATGATAGTTGTGTATATATTTTTAATTTTTTTTTATAAAGCATCCACATCCTTATCAGAGGCAGTTGTGAATTCATTTTTTGGTTCCCAATTCCTTGTTCTTCTAAATTTCAGTTTGTTGGGACATACTTTTTGGTTTGTTTTGGATATTCCTAATACCATGGACTGAGAAGTTGGAAGCAAACAGCAAGCAATGGAATATGCTTTTTTGTTTAATAGCTTCAATGCTATTAAAAAAAAATTGTCACATCCACATGCTGTTACTATGATATAGAACCCATTGTGCTAGATAGGCTATTTATTTGACCCAGCACAGCTGTTTTCATGCTCACCTGAAGCATTTACTCTACCCCCAAGAAAAGTCTGTCTTAGAAATATCTTCAGAAGGCGGTGCTGATGCTTTTGGCAGCCATTATTCCAAAACAAGGAAAAACAGTTGCTGGAAGGCTTTGATCATGTTCTGCATTAATATGAGTGTTATGCATCAGAGACACTGCTACAGTAACTAACATACAAACACAAAAGCTTATTGCTAACAAATGAGACTTCTTGCTTGTGTAGCATCTTTGGGACTCAGTGATTTTCTTACTGAACGATATTGGAGACAGTGGAAGGTGGTAGGAATTAAGCTAGGCTGACACAAGGAATCTTGGTTTCAGCTTTGTGCAACTGATAAGTAGGTATAAAAAAGAACTAGCAGAAAAAGTTACTTCATTGACTCTAAAATGTAATGCTAAAAAATCCTAAATTTGGTCGCCAGAAAACCTGAATGTATTATAAAATTTGCATAATATACCAAGTTGCTTTTACCATCCTGTTAGATATTAGGGGGAGTGTATGGATTTTGGAATTATATGTTCAAAGTTAGTGTTTGGGACCTTAACAAGTTCTGAATACAAAAAAAAAAGTGGAGAAAGATATCAACTGCAAGGGGGATGAAAGACCTTAAGGAGAATTGTGAGCTGTGTTGAGAGCAGAAGGCCCACCTTGTGACTAATGGATGCCCTATGCAAAAGAAGTGTAGTTCAGAGTTCTAAAGAAGCTACAGGGTTCTGCATTAAAAATTGTGTCCCATGATTTGTGGCACTATGACAATCATGCACGTTTCTAGAGCTCCAACCACATATTAAAGACCAGTTTCACAAAATAAGTTAATCACTAAAACTCAGCAGATATGGAGTACACTCCCACAGAAGTGTAGGTCGGTATAGGAGTTCATTCTGATCTATTTTCTTCTTCACCTTTCTGCCAAGATTTGCTCACCCCATCACTAACTATGATGTGTAAACCTCTTTCTGCTGATAAATTAAACCATGCCTTACCAGACCTCTGCCATAGAGCAGGGGTGAGGATCTCATGAGGACCCTTCTGGGAGTAGCATTACAGTGGTGGGTGGGTGATAGGTGTGACTCCAACCTTGGTACAGTAGGCTACATTCCAAAATGCATTCATACAAAAGTTGGAGGCATCTGCACACCCACCCACATCTCTCCATCCAGGTGAGCAAGAGGCAATATCACAGTTCAAGGACACATTCCAGCCAGGCAAAAATACTTGAGGGCATAGAGCAAGGATAGTGAGAGCAGGGGTATGGTCTGGGAGAGTCCCAAGGGCCAAAGACGGGCCTGGAGGACTCTGTTTGCCCCCCAGCTGCTTGCACTTTCCCACACCTGCCATAGCACAACTGAAACTAATGGATGAAGATTCTCAATTAATTGTATTTGCACTGAAGAGCTAAAATGAAAGGGCTACATGGCCTGTCCTTTTGCCAAAAACTTCATAATTGAAGGAAAACCATCAGAACTGGTACTATTATAGAATGCCAGGTTGGTGCATTAAAAAAATGACACCCAGGATATAATCCTGAATGAAGTTGCCCATGTGGATTGTGTCACACAGACCTAGCTGGACACAGGGGGAGGTGTCTCAATGTCTCCCAATTTGGCCAATACCAACCAGGTTATTTATTTAAAGTCACTTACATACTGCCTTTTAGCACATGATGGCTAGCACATGATGGGAGGTGGCTTTTGCCACAGCCTATTAGAACACTACCACCCCTCTAGCCAGTTTCTTGTCCAGTAAAAGTGCCGGGGTGGATTACAAATTGTGTTGGTGTACCATTCATCCTACTGCCTGATCATTTCCCTACCTGTGCTAAAAGAAGCTGCCTCAAATATGATATTGAGAATCCCTAGGTTATTTTTTCTTGGGAACTTCAACATTCATGCCAACGCACGTTTGACTGGAGCAACTCAGGATTGGGTGATCATCATGACAATCATGAGACTATTTTAAAATACTCTGAGTCCCATGTGTGGTAGGACACAAACTTGATTGATCCCCAAATGTTAATCGGGGAGAGAGATTAGTACCTGGCATGGTTTGTCCCAGAAATGGAGCACTTGTCTCAGATGGTCCATCTTCAGTACGTAATGAACCTAAATCATTTTCAGAGGGCTACAGGGAAGATTTCCTGCAACACTTTGATAGACGATGATCATATGTATAATATAAAAATGAAGCAGGTTATTAATGGCTTATTCCTAAGGATGTGGTGAGGTTCAATGGCAGAGTACATGTTTTGCATGCACACAGTCCAAGATTCAATCCTTGGCATTTTCAATTAAAAGAATGAGGTTGCAGGTGATGGGAAAGAACTCCGCCAGAGACCCTGGAAAACTGCTGCCAGTCAGAGTACACAATGCTAGGCTAAATGAAGAAATAATCTGACCTGGTATAAGGTAGTTTTCCACAATCCACAGCACCAACCCATTTTGCATTACTTGGCTTCATCTGTGTCGAGCCTGCTTACTTTTAACTAAATTATTCCTTTCAATCATCTTTCTAACAAAATCCAAATCTTACAAGTCAGTAACTTCCTTATGGTATATTATACACAGTTTGTTATGGAGATCAGGGCTGGCACTGCTTCAGCACTCCACCCCATGACCAAACTGACATGGAAGTCAGGCTCTGAACTTTCTGTGGCATTCAAAAAGATGGGTAGGGCTGATTTGGTCACACCTCATGAGCTGTGTTGACAATTGAAAAGTAAAGGATGATGAACCTTCTGCTCAGGGATAATTCTCTAACATGAATATCCCTTAAGACTGTGTGAATGTGACAGCTTAAACGAGTTCCCTAGAGCTCTCACTCTAGAAAGAGTACCTTGAGTTCAACTTGAACTTGTTAATATATGAATTGAAGAGATGAGCTGGTCTTTCTTGCTCAATTTAAGTTCACCTTCACTTTCGCTAGATTAGTAGCTGAACTGGAGCTAATTGGTTCTTAGTTAATACACACTTGTTTCTGTAGCAGAGGTATGGCCTTAGGGTTTTTGGCAGCCTATTTTCAAGGTAATAGATGGGAAAAGGTGCTTTGGAAAGTGCTTTGTTCCCACAAGTGGCAAAAAAAGGACTGGTTTGGTCTCTGAAAAGATTTAGAGAGCACAGCTTGACAATACAAGGGATTGCTGAGAAAAGTTTCAAAGATGTTTCTGTGAGGATGCAGTGTGTTTAACCTATAGCTTTACATTTTCATTTCAGCATGCTCAGAATCAAGAGAAGCCCAATCAACCTCTAGTCTGGATCTTCCTTAGTTTGGTCATACCTCTCTCTTTATTCTGATTAAACTTGTATTGTCTGCAACTAGTAAATTTTATATGAGATTTCTCACATACACTAACTGTACAGAATGCATTTCAGTCCAAAATATCATTTTGGGGGATTCTGGAAGCCTATACTTATAAATATATGAAAGTATATATGCCAGCCTCATCTTGCTAAATCAAGGAAATAATCTAGAATTAGCAAACCAATTCCATTTGCCTATCTTCACTGAAATCCGTCCTTGTTATTCCTGGTAGTTGCCTATTCATTGAAGGCAGATATGAATTATATTAAGAAATATTAGGAAACTTATAATGCAAGTCCTATACATGCCTAATCAGAAGTAAATCCAACTGAGTTCTGGATCGTCACCTTGTAGTGGTGAGTGGGCTTGCATGTTCCAATGAACCCTGTGAGTGATGCCGTCGGGAGTCATGTACTCCCAGCAGGGTCACCCATGCTGGTAAGGTCAAGGGAGAGGAACCAGACAAAGAATGATCCAAGAAAGTCCTCAATGGCAGAACAGGTAGAGGATAACAATGTGTACGTTACAACAGCTCTGAAGGCGGATGAAGGCTGCAGCAGATAAAAGACTTCCAGTCGTTGTGGTATCCATGCCATTGGATCAAAGCCTTTGTCTGTCAAGATTGTGAGTCAATCTCCCCACATAAAACAAATTCACACACAGGCGTCTTCCAAGCAAAGACCTTATCTTGGAAGACAACCTTACTCAGCCACGAGTGATCGCCAATGAATGAATGAATGAATGAATGAATGTCTCCCAAGTACATGGGTAGAGGATTGCAGCCTGAATGTCTTACTACATTTTCTTTTGTTACAGTTATCCAAGACTTGGGTTTCATTTGGAGCCAAATTCCTTCCTACTAAGGAGTAAAATACTTAGGCAAAGCACTCATTTAGAGGCCACATTTTTGCACTTTCACACCACTCCCATGTCGTTGCTAGACAAGAATTTAACACAATAAACTGGAGCTGGGTAGGAGAAGACACCATTAAGTAGATAGGATATTAGTCTACTGAACTGGGACTGAGAGTACATTGGCTGGGGCATTCTATATCCAACTGAGTGAAACAGCTGCTGTAGATAGATTAACTTTTATGATTTTCTTCGTCCACCCTCTTCCCTCTACCAAAGGATAGGCTGCGCTCATTCCTCAAACTGCTGCTTCCTTCAAAAAAATTAAATATTCTGCTTTTATTCTACAACCACATGTTAACCTACTAACCTGCTCTCTTCTAGGCCCCACTACTCAATCTAGCTTTCTTACCTCTGACAATTGTGTCTAATTATAGGCCAGGTAACAGCAAGAAGGATGGCCTGAAGTGTATTAAACTGGGTAAGGTTGTTTCCAAGAATTCCACAGCTACAACCAGCAAATGTAAGCTATTTTTATCTGCTCTGGAAAGTTTCTGTATTTTTAGTCTGCAGGTATTATTTCTCAACAACCTAAGTATTAATAGAGAAGCTATGCAGTGCTTCTCAGTATATTCCCATATGTACAAATCCTAAATCAAGAGCCAATACTCAGAAGTCACAGGCAATAGTACAAGAACCCGAACAACAGACTTGATCCTTTGAGCATCTAACCTAAATTATTAGTGTGTGCTAGGAAAATGGATCCATTTCTCTGAAAACAGGCTGACAAGGACATTGTACAATATCTAGCTCTTCAACATGTTCTAAAAACAACAGACTCATTTACTTTAAGAAAATGTTTAAAATGTTTTTTAAAAAGTGTTCATACCAAGCCCAATTGTGACACCTACAGGGGCAAAGGGCCCTTAGGGAAAAAAATGTCTTTTATAATGTGTGGGGGCAGAAATGGCCACACAACTAGACTTCTAGTCTTTTTCTGTACTAAGAGGTGTAGATTATATACACAAAGCTCTATAGCCTTTAAAAGTGTTTCAAGAGGAGAAAGTGCCCACACCTAACTATAAGCCACACAGAGTTCCATCATTCATCAGCATGAATTTTATCCAGTTGCTTCAAATAGTTCCTCCACAGATTGTTTACTGGCTCTGCCATGTCCTCTATTTTCTGCCTCTGCTAGCTCGTCCTAGACCAGCCTTTCCCAACTAGTGGGCCACCAGATGTTGTTGGACCACAACTCCCATCAGCCTCAGCCAACATTGCCAATGGTCAGGAAAGATGCGAATTGTGGTCCAACAACATCTGGTGGCCCACTAGTTGGGAAACGCTGTCCTAGACGATGCATGCAGTCATGGTGACAAGATTTTTGAAAGAGTGGAACATGCCCAATGTGCAAGGGGATGGGGGTTCTAGGAATTATGAACAGGAAAGCTTACAAGAGAAGTCTCAAAGTTGACCATTCATGTTGGCAGTACATTATCAACAAACTGCTACTTCTAGTCCTAGCTGATTGTTAAATTAAAATTATGCTCTTATAGTTTCATCTTAGGAGAGGAGGAATTCCATGGCTCTCCTCTCAAAAGTCAGGCCTTTTCACCACAGGGCCGTAGGCTAAAATTATTTTACAAAGTTCCTATTTCTGATTTTCCTTTTAAGTTTTTCATGGGTTCAAGTATTGTAATCTTGCCTCCTAAGATGCAATATGCTGTTCAAAAACGGTAACTACCAAAGGTAGCTGCACTGTAGTGGTGAGAGAAGGAATTAGAGGATGGAGAGTTTGTAAAATGTTCTGGGATTCTGGGAAAGAAAATTGCTGTTTACACAGAAGAGTGTATTAGAAACTGCTATTACTTTTTGGCTTTAAATTCCCTTCCCTAAACATTTCAAAACTAACTGCAGGAGAATGCGAAGGCTTCCTTGGCCTCAAAACAAAGCAAAGATTATTATTCTGGGAAGACTTAAAAAGGAAGGAGTGCAGCAAGGAGGAAAGAGGAATAAGAGAGCTCTTACTTGTAACCAGGGTCCATGTGCTGCATATGGATGCTCCTCTGTAGCAAACGCCCCTTCAACTCCTGTTGATACAAAAGTGATTGCTGTATCCCCTGTAATACTTTTATATGTAAAGTGCCGTCCATGTAATAGTCTGCCCCTGGAAGAGTAAATACAGACAATCATAAATGTGATTTCTAAATCCACAGTGCCTTCTCCATGTGACACATCGGTGTATCACGAGCACTAAACTACTCAAGCCTCAAAGAACAGATGCACATCACTTTAAGTTCACAGATTATAAAAAGCAAAGCATGGATGGGTGAACACAACCACAGTTACATTTGATTAAAGGCCTTGCTGGCTCTGGCTCTGGGTAAAAGAGACCTATGTGATTTACCCTGTACTTGTTTCAATACTGATGTGCATACTGGTTCATACCACAGGGAAGCAGCTTCCACACAACTGTGAGATGTGAAGGGGCCCAAATGAAAGCAATTTCACACCTGATCTCCACTTCTGTACTCTACTTGCATTATATCCTTCCTCACTAAGTATATGCATGATCCTCCACAAATCAATCAAATCAGACCTCGTTAATTAGCAAATCAAGCTGGTTTTGTGGGGTAGAACATTTTCAGAGGGTGTAGAAGACAAATTATAATTTTCTATTTCAGAATTTTAAGAAGTCAATTCAAGGAAAATATAATCTTGATATGGATGAACAGGAGACATTCAGTTAATCAATTGCTGCTGGTGGTTGTTATGTGCCTCCAAGTCGACCACGACTTATGGCGACCCTATGAATCAGTGACCTCCAAGAGCATCTGTCATGAACCACCCTGTTCAGATCCTATAAGTTCAGGTCTGTGGCTTCCTTTATGGAATCAATCCATCTCTTGTTTGGCCTTCCTCTTTTTCTACTCCCTGCTGTTTTTCCCAGCATTATTGTCTTTTCTAGTGAATCATGTCTTCTCATGATGTGTCCAAAGTATGATAACCTCCGTTTCATCATTTTAGCTTCTAGTGACAGTTCTGGTTTAATTGCTGGTTACTTAGGATTATATTGATACAGGGCTACATAATAGCCTAAAATAATCTATATGCAGAGTCTCACGCACTAGTGCATTATTATTATTAGCATGCATATTCACAAGTGAATGTCACATGGACAAAAGCTTTGTTAAATGGTGATACTTTGCTTGAAATGACACCCAGAAGTCACATCCCCTTTGCCTTTAAACTTGTGAAAGGAAAGCTACAGTTCTTCTTACCTTAAACAAAGTGGAATTAATGCTCCTGATTCTTGGTTGAATTTCAGATGCACGCTCTCAAGCTGTCTCGTGCGAATCAACTCATGAGGAATAATGGCTGCTGAGCTTTCACTTTCTAGACTGTCTTTGCGACTCCTAAGGGGGGGAAAGCATACGTATGCATTTAGGGCCCAAGACTAGTATGTTCTTTGAAAAGAAGGGGGGTAAATGGCTAAGGCAATAGTTGTGTCCTGGAAAATGACAACATACTTCCCCAGAAACAGAGATAGAGATAGCTGTATGCAGCCATCCTCAGCAACAGTATGTTATTTTCTACTCTTCAACTTAATATTCCAGCATATCACACTTCATTTTGATGCAGTAATTCTGGCTCACAAGTAGTTTATTCTGCAGCTCTCCCCAAGTGTTCCAAAGTAGTTACAGTAAACTCATGAGGGGGGGGGGACACACAGCAAGGACAAGTGTGCTAGCTCTATCCCCATTGCCTTGAAGAAGATCAGGATTCCAAAACACACAGGAAGCCTCCATAGATACAAGACTCCCCACTTGCAAATTCTCCCTTCCTAAGTCTGAAGACAACAGAAATGGTAACTCTGTGTGTGGGTGTGTGCGCGCACACGCGTGTGGGTGTAACTAGTACACTTTGTCCCTGTTGTCTCCCCTCACAAGTTTACTGTCTGCACTTTGGAGCACCTGAAGAGGGCTACACTCTCTTTTTAAACTCGTTCATATTACTTAAAGATCTCATCCCTACTTTCCAGTATCCAAATAAAGGTAATGTTTGTTTTACAAAAAGATCAGATCACAATAGAGTACTCTTTTTAACAGCTGAGCAACTTTATCATGCCAGAAAGCTGAGGTTAACTAAAACAATATTCGGGGTATGAAATCCACACACTTCACAGAATATATATAAACTGTTGTGACCTTCAAGATTATTCCAGTTGGTAGCTGGTTTGGATCTGAATTTATTTTCCAATTTTATGTATGTGTTGTTTTTGTTTTAAACTATGTTTATATATAAACACACACACACATATATATATGGTTTCCAGCAACTGGTATTCAGAAGCATACTGCCACTGTCCATGGAGGCACAGCATAGCCATCATGGCTAGTAGCCACTGATAGCCTTATCCTCCATGAATCCTCTTTTAAAGCTATCCGGTAACCGTCACTGCCTCCTGTGGGAGTGAATTCCATAGCTTAACTATGTGCTGTGTGAAGTTGTACTTTCATTTGTCTGTCCTGAATCCTCCAACATTCTGCTTCATTGGCTGTCCATGAGTTATTTATTATTTATTAAATTTATATCCTGCCCTAGTTCTAGTGTTATGAGGGAGAAAAAATTCTCTATCCACTTTCTCCATGCCATGCATGATTTTATACACTTCTATCATGTCTCCTCTGACCCGCCTTTTCTCTAAACTAAAAAGCCCCAAATGCTGCAACTTTCCTCATAGGGGAGCTGCTCCATCCCCCTTGATCATTTTGGTTACCCTGTTCTGAACCTTTTCCAATTCTAAAATATCCGTTTTGAGCTGAGGCAACTAGAATGCACAGTATTCCAGATGCAGTCACACCGTAAATTTATATAAAATATCAGCAGTTTTATTTTCAGTTCCTTTCCTGAAGAATATTACATCCACAGCACATGTTGCAATCTACAGCTGATGTTTACCTAATGTGTCATCCAATGGATGACAGCATTCAGACTTAAAACTTTATATCAGCCTCCCCTCAACATGGTTCCCTCCAGATATAGTCGGTCTACAGTTCCATCATCCCTAACCAGTGGCCACACTACCTAGGGCTGGTGGGAGTTGTAGCTAGGAAAGGTTGCTTTATATTATCAAATACAACTACAATAACACTTTGCTT
Source organism: Rhineura floridana (assembly GCF_030035675.1). Classification (NCBI taxonomy): domain Eukaryota; kingdom Metazoa; phylum Chordata; class Lepidosauria; order Squamata; family Rhineuridae; genus Rhineura; species Rhineura floridana. The sequence continues at coordinate 84,622,489 of NC_084486.1, forward strand.
CCTTAGAGAATACTGAGAAAGCCATAGACAAATGGATGCAAGGTTCTCAGGAAAAAAAATGTTAGGGCAACAATGAATTCCCTTTCTTCTCTGTCAGAGGTAGACAGTCTTAATGAGTGCACAAAAAGTCACACCTGGAGAACATTCTGGGGGAAGAAAGATTCGCTGGTCTGTTGAGTAACAGAATACTCTTCCCAGAGAAATTAGACACTGACCTATCACAATGTATACAGAATACTTCACAACACACCCTTAACATAATGGGCTAAATAGTGTTACAGATGTCTAATATGAATACTGCAGGAGCTTGGCTTTAGTAGGTCCACAATATTTTCATGGCATGCTGCCAGCTGCACAGTGCAAAGAACATTTGTAAGGCTACAGATATGTATCGTCCAAGAGAATCTCTCACATTGCACAAATGTAGCAGCTATGTCCTACTGCGTTAAATATAATGACTCACAAGTAAATGTTGTGCATCTTCATAGTGAAAGATTCATCAAGTGATATGCAGACATATTTTCCAGAAGCACCTTCACTGCATGGCTTAGACAGATCATATTATTGATGGCAATTGTTACCAACATCTTCTAAGGCACTGTGAATATTCCCTTCAATATAGACACAACCTTGCTAATTTTATTGTCTTTAAGAACTGGAATTATTGTGAGAAGTTGTTAATGTCTCCAAAATATCTTCTATGAGGAAGGAGTTGCCAAAGAAAAAACTACCATGTCAATAGTATTGATTCAAATATACATACAATGAAACTTGAAGATGAGAAACGTCTAAGTGTTACTCTGCAAGTCTGATTGCCCTAGAAGCAAAATATCAAACAGGGCTATATGGAATTCTTAAGAGATCAAAGAAGTTCTTACTATGAAAAGTTCTTGAATTACATAAAGGCGTCCTGTTTCAGGTGTCATGAAGACAGAGCAGCTAAGTATTCGCAAGGATGAGCAGCAGGAGCACAGGCAGTCTGAGGTCCAAACACAAGGTCAGCATGAGAAGCAAGGCCTGAAGGCAGTCTGAAGTCCAAACACGGGGGGGGGGATTTCCAGTGAAAAGTTAAGAAGTCAGGGAATATGCAAGTCTAGGACCTGGTGTACAGATGCTGTTCCAGTTCTCTAGAACTGAAGGTTTTTAAGCCCAAGTCCTCAGAGCCCCATCCTGAGCTCAGCTGTAGGCTTTGTTACCTGAGGAACTGGTCTACTTGTGATAAGTATCCCTTTACTCAAGTGGAGACCTTACTCCTTAGGCAGGCACTTCTGTATCTGGAGGCTGACCAAGCCTGAATCATTAGGTACCTGCACTCCTGAGGACTAGGTGACCACTTGGCAGCTGCCTGAGTGGACTACCTGCATCTTGAAGTGAAGGATTGACTAATGTCTCCCTCGAGGGCCCAGGATCTCCCTCATCTGCCTCAAGGTCCCTTAACATGGACTGCTCCTCTGTGATGTTTGGCTTGGGTAGTTCTAGGTCATCCTTTGAAGAGGATTCCTCCAGCCAGAGAACATGACATTGATTCACTTCTGTTAGCAGGTTGCTCACATGCAAGACATGAACAGCCTTATAGCTATTGCCTTCAGGTTATCCAACCTTGACAAATTTGTTCATGATTCTTTACAAAAGCATGGATTTGGAAAACTTTTCCAACCCTTCCTCAACACTTCTGGCCAGTTTCCCCAGTGAAGCACAAACCCAATTGAAAGAACCATAAGACCAAAGCCAGACGCTGGCCATTCTATGATTAGAATGAAAATCTAAAGCAGGGATCGGAAACCTGTGGCTCTCTAGATGTTGTTGGACACTAGCTCCTATAATTCCTGACTATTGGCCATGCTGGCCATGGCTGATGGGAGTGGATTGCAACAACATCTATAAGGCCACTGGTTCCCCACTCTAACCTGAAGGATTATCATCTTGCGGTTTCAGAAGTACCTCCCTCTTCACATTGAAAGAATGCCTCTTTAGAAGGGAAGAAATCTCCCCTGCAAACAGTGAGTAAGGATGTGGGCAAAACATACATGATTTCATCTAAAGTAGGAGTGGGGAACACTTTTCAGCCAAGGACTACGTTCCCCCCGTGGACAATGTTCTAGTGGCTTCATGCTAATCATGCACTGGGTCAGATCCAAAGTAGGTGGAGCAATTGATGTGGCTCTGACCTCTGTATAGTTTTGTGTAACAGGCTATATTCCAACCACACAAAACTCAGCTATTTCTACACCCCTCCACATAGCTTTCCAGTCTGGCAACCAATGGGTATTATCAGTTCAAGGGAACATTCCACCAAGGCAAAAACACTTGATAATGGAATGGAATGGAAGGAAGGACGCATCACCAAGGAAGAGTACCAACGAGCAGCTCGGGCTTGGAGGAATAGCGTAAGGAAAGCTAAAACCCAGAATGAGCTGAGGCTGGTGAGGGAAGCGAGGAACAACAAAAAGGGGATTTTCAGATATGTTCGAAGCAAGAGAAAGACCAAGGAAACGGTGGGACTGCTGCTCAATGAGGATGGCAAAATGTTGACAGATAACGAGGAAAAAGCAGAACTGCTCAACGCCTATTTCGCCTCCGTTTTCTCCCAAAAAGGGAACAGTGTGCAACCTTGCATCGGTAGCAATCTCAGTAAGGGGTCGGGATTGCAGTTCGAGATTGATAAGGAGATAGTCAGGAAATACCTAGTTAACCTAAATGAGTTCAAATCTCCAGGGCCTGATGAACTGCATCCCAGAGTATTGAAGGAACTTGCGGATGTACTCTCAGAACCTCTTGCCATCATCTTTGAGAAATCATGGAGAACGGGAGAGGTGCCGGAGGATTGGAGACGGGCAAACGTCGTCCCGCTCTTTAAAAAGGGTAAAAAGGAAGATCCGGGGAATTACAGGCCGGTCAGTCTGACTTCAATACCGGGAAAGATATTAGAACGGATAATAAAAGAGTCCATTGGCAACTATCTAGATGACAATGCTGTGATCAGAAGGAGCCAGCATGGGTTTGTCAAGAAAAAATCCTGTCAAACAAATCTCATCTCTTTTTTTGATCAGGTCACTAGCTTAGTAGATGGTGGAAATGCTGTAGATGTCATCTATCTAGATTTCAGCAAGGTGTTTGACAAAGTCCCCCACAACCTTTTGATTAGCAAACTAGTCAAATGCGGACTACATGGAAATACTGTCAGGTGGATTCACAACTGGTTGGAAAACCGTACTCAAAGAGTGGTCGTCGGTGGCTCTGCTTCGGACTGGAAGAAGGTCTCGAGTGGAGTGCCACAGGGTTCTGTCCTGGGGCCGATACTCTTCAACATTTTTATCAATGACTTAGATGATGGAGTGGAGGGAAGCCTTATGAAGTTTGCGGATGATACAAAACTGGGAGGGATAGCTAACACAATGGAAGACAGGAATAAAATCCAAAGGGACCTGGATAGACTAGAAAATTGGGCTGAAATTAATAAAATGACATTCAATAAAGACAAATGCAGGCTTCTGCATTTAGGCCACAAAAACAAAATGCATGGGTACAGGATGGGAAATACCCGGCTTAGCAGTAGTGCGTGTGAGAAGGACCTTGGAATTGTAGTGGATCGCAAGTTGAACATGACCCAGTAGTGTGATGCTGCGGCAAAAAAGGCAAACACGGTTTTGGGCTGCATAAACAGAGCTATAGTTTCCAGGTCGAGGGAAGTAATAGTCCCACTATATTCTGCATTAGTCAGGCCTCATCTGGAATACTGCGTTCAGTTCTGGGTGCCTCATTTTAAGAAAGATATAGACAAGTTGGAGCGGGTTCAGAGGAGGGCGACGAGGATGATAGCTGGTATGGAGAACAAGTCTTATGAGGAAAGGTTGAAGGAACTTGGCATGTTCAGTCTGGTGAAGAGAAGGCTGAGGGGTGACATGATTGCACTCCTTAAGTACCTGAAGGGCTGTCACATAGAGGAGGGTACAGATTTGTTCACTGCTGCCCCAGAGGGTAGGACTAGGTCTAATAGTTTTAAGTTGCAGGAGCGTAGATTCAGATTGGACATTAGAAGGAACTTCTTGACAGTAAGGGCAGTTCGGCAATGGAACCGACTGCCTAGGGAGGTGGTGGGATCCCCTTCGCTGGATGTCTTCGAGCAGAGGCTGGACAGCTAGCTATCTGCAGGAGATGCTCTAGCTGTGGACTTCCTGCTGTGAGCAGGGGGTTGGACTCGATGGCCTACAAGGCCCCTTCCAACTCTATGATTCTATGATTCTATAAAGGTGTACAGAAGGGCTTGAGAGGGGTATGGCCTGGGGAATGTCAAGAGCCAAGTGGAGAGGTCTAGAGAGTCCTCTAGACTGCATTCAGCCTCTAGGCCAGAGGTTCCCCACCCCTGGTCTAAGGAGACCCTGGCCAGAAGTGCAGAGGGATATGTCTTCTGGGACTCACTGATCTGTTCCAGCCCACCATTTCAGAACTAATTCTATATAGGTCATAGCACAAATTAAACCAGACTGTCACTAGAAGCTAAAATGATGAAACTGAGGTTATCATACTTTGGACACATCATGAGAAGACATGATTCACTAGAAAAGACAATAATGCTGGGAAAAACAGCAGGGAGTAGAAAAAGAGGAAGGCGAAACAAGAGATGGATTGATTCCATAAAGGAAGCCACAGACTTGAACTTACAAGATCTGAACAGGGTGGTTCATGACAAACGCTCTTGGAGGTTGCTGATTCATAGGGTTGCCATAAGTCATAATCAACTTGCGCATAACAACAACAAACATAGCATACTCAGGATAATACTTCCTCCAGAGGTTCTGGCTGTATTTTTTACTCTCCTCAAATGCTTTCAGACTAGATAGGATACACAACTGCATAGATATGTAGGTGGGGCCTTTTTTTAAAAAAAATCACCACCATGGTACAGAACAGACTCTGAAGAATGCATTTTGCAGTTCAATTTTTAGAACAAAATGATTAACAGCCAATTAGCCTTTAAGCTAAGCTTTCTTGATCCTCCATGTACATTATACAACCATGTACATTAAGCCTACCACCCATGACTTTCATTTATTTGATACCAACTCCTAAAAGCAGCATATAATCACAAGAAGAATGCCATTTTTTCATCCCCAAGTTGGAAGCTAAGAACAGAGCCGCACATTTTATGGACACTGGAGCCAACCTGTCTATTTTACAATCATCATAAAAATGAGATTAAGTATCCAGCTTAATGCAACAAAAAGGCAGAATTCATGCTTATACTCTGATTCCTCAACTATGGCAACATATGTGGCTATAGTGTTAATGGCAGCTGTGTATTATTCTAGCCAGCAACTGTACAGCACTTTTTTTATAGTAAAGTTGCAAGCTTTTGGCATTAGGCTTACATTGTATTTTTGCAACTCATTATATAATTGGTATTATATTGGTATAATTGGTATTGATTAAAAATTGAATATATAATTGGTAGCAGAAGATGGAGAAGTTCCATACTTTCTGCAAAAACAAGACCAGGAGCAGACAGCGGTACAGATCATGAACTGGTCATATCAAACATCAGAGTAAAGCTAAAGAAGAACAACAAAGCAATCATAATGCCAAAATACAATTTAAATAACATCCCAGAAGAATATAAAGAGCAAATAAGGAACAGATTTGAGGCTTTAAACTTAGTTGACAGAGAAACAGAAGAACTATTGGGTGAAATCAGAGACATTATCAAGGAAGAATGCAAAAAAAAATACCTTTAGTTAAAAAGAGAGAAAGACCTCAATGGATGACTGAAGAAACTCTTAAAATCGTTAAAGAGAGAAGAAAAGCAAAGAAGGAGGAGACAGAAACATGCTTAGAACCCTAAATGCAACAATACAGCGGCTAGTACGCAGGGACAAAGAGATGCAAGGATGACAGATTCATTCATGGAGGAACCGCATGATGAAAAACCAGAAATTTTAGAATGTGAGGTAAAAGCTGCTCTTAAAATACTTGGAAGAAACAAATCACCAGGAATAGATGGCATACCAATAGAGTTGCTACAAGCTACTGATACTGAATCTGTCCAAATTTTTGACAGAAATCTGTCAAGAAATATGGAAAACTAAACAATGACCCACAGACTGGATGCGTTCCATATACATCCCAATTCCAAAGAAAGGGGATCCCAGGGAATGCAGTAATTATCAAACTATTGCCTTAATATCCTATGCAACTAAAGTAATCCTCAAGATTCTACAACAAAGGCTCATTATCATCATCATCATCATCATCATCATCTTTATTTATACCCCGCCCTGTTTCCAAACTGGAACTCAAGGCGGCTTCCAGATAGAAATAAGTACATATCATTAAGAACCTATAAAAATATAAAACATATAAACATATAAAATCAGCATTAAAACAGGATTAAACTGTTAAGATGTTAAAACCAATTAGATATACACTTAAAATACTGCAACCCAGTTTAGGAGCATACAAGTAAAACAATAACATACAGCATCCTCTTCAGTCACTACCCTTAAAACCTTCAGTTCCAAAGTCCTGCCGGAAGAAAAAAATTCTTTAGCTGTTGGAGGAAGGACTGCACAGAGGAGGCCATTCTTGCCTCCCTAGGGAGGGAGTTCCAGAGCCTAGGGGCACCCACCGAAAAGGCCCTATCTCGTGTCCCCACCAGTCGCACTTGTGAAGGTGTTGGGATCGTGAGAAGGGTCTCTCCTGAAGATCTCAGGGCCTGGGCAGGTTCATATAGGGAGATACGGTCTGATAAACAGCCTGGACCTAAGCCGTATAGGGCTTTATAGGTCATAACCAGCACTTTGAATTGTGTCTGGAAACAGACTGGCAGCCAGTGGAGATGTTGCAGCAGGGGAGTTGTATGGTCCCTGTAACCAGCCCCAGTTAACATTCTGACTGCAGCTCATTGCACCAAATGAAGTTTCCGAACAGTCTTCCAAGGCAGCCCCACGTAGAGCGCGTTACAGTAGTCTAAGCGGGATGTAACTAAGGCATGTGTCACCATAGCCAGATCAGACGACTCCAGAAATGGGCGCAGTTGGCGCACTAGTCTTAACTGTGCAAAAGCATTCCTGGCCACCGCAGAAACCTGGGCCTCCAGGTTTAAGGCTGAGTCCAGGAGCACACCCAAACTGCGAACCTGCGTCTTCAGGGGGTGTGTAACCCCATCCAGCACAGGCTGAACCCCTATTCCCTGATCTGCCTTTCGACTGACTAGGAGCACCTCTGTCTTGTCTGGATTAAGCTTCAGCTTGTTCACCCTCATCCAGTCCACCACTGCTATCAGACACTGGTTTAGAACCGAGACAGTTTCCTTGGAATTAGGTGGAAAGGAGAAGTAGAGTTAGGTGTCATCTGCATACTGATGGCACCGAACCCCAAACCTCCGGACAACCACTCCCAGTGGTTTCATGTAGATATTAAATAGCATGGGGGACAAAACTGAACCCTGAGGGACCCTACAGGCCGACAGCCAAGGAGTCGAACAGGAATCCCCAAGCACCACCTTCTGGGTTCGACCCTCCAGGAAGGAACGGAGCCATTGTAAAACGGTGCCTCCAGGTCCCATCCCGGTAAGGCAACCCAGAAGGATACCATGGTCGATGGTATCGAAAGCCGCTGAGAGGTCCAACAGAACAGGGACACACTCCCCCGTCCAGTTCTCTGCGTAGGTCATCTACCAAGGCGACCAAAGCCGTCTCAGTCCCATAACCAGGTCTGAAACCAGACTGAAATGGATCTAGATAATCCGTTTCATCCAGGCATCCCTGTAGTTGGGAGGCCACCACACGCTCTATTACCTTGCCCAGAAATGGGATATTAGACACTGGCCAATAATTATCCATAATAGAGGGGTCCAGGGAGGGCTTTTTCAGCAAAGGCCTTACAACTGCTTCCTTTAGGCACATTGGAACTCTGCATTGTTGTAGGGAGGCACTGACCACTTCCTTCACCCACTCGGCCAGGCCCCCTCTGGCACTTTTAATAAGCCAGGAAGGGCAAGGGTCTAACAGACATGTGGTGGGCCTCACCTCTCCAAGGATCCTATCCACATCCTCGGGTTGTACAAGTTGAAAAGAATCCATTATTATTGGACAAGCAGGAGCCAAAGTTACATCCACTGAGCCAGTATCAACTATAGCATCCAAGTCGGAACGAATCTGAACGATTTTGTCTGCGAAGTGCCGTGCAAATTCTTGACAGCAGGCTGATGAGTGCTCTATATTACCCTCTCGGGAGCCAGAATGTAGGAGACCCCTGACCACTCGAAACAGCTCTGCTGGTCGGCTCCCCACAGACACAATGGTGGCTGAAAAGAATAATTTCTTTGCTGCCCGCACTGCCACGGAGTAGGCCTTCAGATAGGTTCTAGCCCGTGTTTGGTCAGACTCGCTCCGAGTCTTCCGCCAACGTCGCTCTAGTCTCCATCTCATTTGTTTCATCACCATCAGCTCCCTGGTAAACCAGGGGACTGGTTTGGCTCCATTCCGTGAGAGGGAACACTCAGGAGCGATCATGTCCACCGCCCCGGCCATTTCCCCCTTCCAGAGGTCAGCCAGAGCTTCAACAGAATCGCCTGCCGAGGTGACAGGAAAAACCCCAAGAGCTCTCAGGAAACCATCCAGATCCATCAGCCTCCTGGGGCGGACCATCCTAATTGGTCCCCCACCCCTGCAGAGGTTTTGAGTCCCAGTGAGTCTAAACCCAACCAGGTAGTGATCTGTCCATGACAACGGAACTACCGAGAGTTCCTCCACACCAAGATCACCATCATCCCATCCAGCACAGAACACAAGATCCAGAGTGTGGCCAGCAGCATGAGTGGAACCAGATATTACTTGGGACAGACCCATGGTTGTCATGGAGGCCATGAAATCCTGAGCCACTTATGGAGACAATAGTCAAAACATCAGGAGAAGGCTAGGACTGGGTAGGGCAGCTACGAGAAACTAGAAGAGGTTCTGAAATGCAAAGATGTATCACTGAACACTAAAGTCAGGATCATTCAGACCATGGTATTCCCGATATCTATGTATGGATGTGAAAGTTGGACAGTGAAAAAAATGGATAAGAGAAAAATCAACTCATTTGAAATGTGGTGTTGGAGGAGAGCCTTGTGCATACCACAGACTGTGAAAAAGATAAATAATTGGGTCATAGAACCAATTAAACCAGAACTATCCCTAGAAGCTAAAATGATGAAACTGAGTCATCATACTTTAGACAAATAATGAGAAGACATGATTCACTAGAAAAGACAATAATGTTGGGGAAACCAGAAGAGAGTAGAAAAAGAGGAAGGCCAAACAAGAGATGGATTGATTCCATAAAGGAAGCCACAGACCTAAACTTACAAGATCTGAACAGGGTGGTTCATGGCAGATGCTCTTGGAGGTCACTGATTCATAGGGTCGCCATAAGTCGTAATCAACTTGAAGGCACATAACAACAACAACAACGTTTGCATGGAGTCTTCTGCTGAGAGGAACCTAATCCATTGCTAGGGGTTCCAGGACATAGTGAAAATAATGTACCTACTTAGATTTACTTAGCTGAGCTTCTGTTTCCACCCAAACACGCCAGTCTGAACTGTTCTTAACATAGATTGTGCTCTAGTATTAACTTCCCCATCACTGAGTGCTAATCACAGGATTAAGCTCATTCATATTGCTGAGAAAGGGGTGGCTATGCCCAGAGCAGCAAAGCACACATAAAGAGCAGTGACAAGAATGAAAATACTATGTTGTCAAGATGCAGTGCTATGGATCCAGAATTGCTATTAGCTGGGTCCACAGATCATCACCAGCTGTTACATATTACGTACTGCTGTATAAAGGTGCAGCTTCAGAAGCCTGTTTCTCTTATCTGTTTCTTGCAACAGTGCAGCTGTATCACTATCAACAGCAAATGTGTATTTCATCACAGGCTACATTACTTATATTTCAGTGTTAATTCTGGATTTCTACAAAATAGACTGTTACATACAAAATATTTATGTTTTTTGCTTTCTGAGAACAATGAGCAGAATAAACTTTAAAGTCTATGAGCCCTCCACAAGTTTTTCGCTGCTGCTGTAATTTCCTCTTGCAAGCTTTGCCTGCTCCAATATTCCAGAAGTCTGTTCCTCTACCCTGAACTTCATCCTGCCTCATTTCCTGGCTTGACCACATCCTGCTGAGCTTCTTCTCCAGACCAGATTATATATAAAGTTCCTGAAATAAGCTTCCCTAAACCCATCTGTGACTGATACTTGTTGGTTCTGGCTGTTGAACCAAGGTATTTTCTTTACAGTGACACTGAAGCTTAGAATTCTCCATATACTTTCTCTCCTCAGTGAAGGCTCTTTGCTTTGCCTTGTCAACCTTTCAGAATGGGAGGATACTGGTAGGGCCACCCACACATTAGATTTTGAATAACCCACACTAAACTAAAAACCAAGTATGCAGCAGATTTTCATATTCTTTTAGCATGAATGAAAAACCATGCCTGGCCTTTGAGAGAGAGAGTAACCCAGATGAGGGAGTGATGAAATTCCTGGCCTTTTATAAAAATGAAAGGGGGGGAAAGAACCCAAGACCTCATTACTGTTCCTTCTTTTGTCTGCAAATTATAGGTTTAAAAAAGGAAAGCTTAGCAAGAACTTTTGTTTCTAGCATTTGTGTTTTTGTTTTTATGACAATCCATCTTGGCCTCCTCCCCCCTAACCAGATGCATTTAGCAAAAGGTGATGCACGTTTTCATTTTTACAGTTAAGGTTACACTAACTAGCATATAAAAAGATTTATACACCAGACTGAATGCTTCACCTAACCAACACATATACTTCATGACTTTTAGTTTGCATCCAGGGGGAAAAAAAGAAACAAAAAACTGAGAAAAGCCAGGGCTCATGTATTAGGAGAGGGAGAGCATTTGAATGAGAGCAATGTGCTGGAAATGCCCCAGTTTGAAGACTGCATATCTAGCATTTTATGGAACTGGAGGGGAACCTGAGATTAAAACTCATTCCCAAGTGATTGAAGGATTGTGGGAGGTGTAAGTGTGGGCAGTTGTCAGATTAATTCTTTAGATGATTAAATTCTTTTTGTTTCTTTAAAGCTGTTTGTAGTCATGTTTGAAGTCTCTTCATTCTGAGAGAGTGTAATGCAGCAGTTACCAAGGTGACTTTTGCTGACTTTCAACTATTTCTTCCCTCATCTGCTGTTCTTACCAACAGCCTGAATTGGTTTCTAAATCTTGTGATCTGAGCTGAACAATGATGCTGTTAGCTGCAGTGCTGTTAGCTGCAGCCATATTAGACTCTGATGCTAGACGTGCAGTAGTTAGCCAAACTGCTAACCCGCAGCAAAACCACAGACTGCAACATCTCCATACCTTCGCTTTATGTAAAAGACCTGAAGAAGCATCTGGTTAACGCATGCCATGGCCACATGCACAAACCTGGAACCACATTTGGTCCTCTTGACACATTAGAGATGGGTGATTGCAATCAGCATCATTTGATGCCAATCAGCATAAATCCTTAGGGCCTCTGGAGAGATTCCAACATTTGCTTGCCACACAAGGTTTAGCCATTCCAATCTTGGTTTTAAAAGAAAAAAGAAAAGAGTAAGTCATATTCACAGGAACTACTACAAAGACATAACTCCTTCAAAACTCCTCTTCCACAGCAAATTACAATTTTATCCAAACGAGGCGAACTGTGGCTTGAAGAAGCCTGGGTTCGCAAGCAAAGTAGAGTTCGCAAGTACTCGGGAAGGAAACTAATCATATGAATTAAAGACTCAATGCCAAACTACAGTTTGGTGATACATTTGAACTGACTTTAAAAAAACGCAGCCAATATTCATTTCACATGGCAGCACTGGACAATTCAGCAAACAGGGAAATAAGAACTGGATAATGTCAATAGCATGTAAACCCTTGTACTGGAAATGTCATTCTGCTGTTTCAGAACTGGACTGGAAAAAATGGTGTTTGAGCTGTATCTGGATCTTGTAGTAATAGACTGCATAAGTCATTTATACTTCAGTTTTGCCATATGCATAGCTGAGAAAGCCTTACTGCTTAGAATACTGCTTCAGGTAACCTGCTCTTTAAACTGCTTTTAGATTCTCAAGGCAGACATATCACACAATTGCCTTTTGCTTCACCTGAACATGTGACCCACTCTCATTAATCCAATGTTATATCACAGGACCACAAATGGCCTTTAGAACATTCTCACTGAAGAAAGATTTACCAGATGCATGATAAAGAGTTTCATTTCTAATCCTGTTTTGAGATGTTGTGGCAGTGGGCTAATCAATCTGCACCTCCTTGGGTTCTAGTGGGACATGGTGGCATTAAGCATGTTAAGGTTTCTGTTGCAGGATCTACTGTACTGAGAAGCTAAATTAAGAAATCTGGTTCTTTGAAATTCCCTGGCTCAGAGCAGCATACTGGTGCACTGAGCTGAAATAGTGCTTAAAACTGGTGCCAGTTCAGACAGCTTCTCTGTACCAGTTATAGGCTTCTTGGAACTTGCAAGTTCTACAGAGTACTAGCCTGTCTTCTGACACCCATCACACAATCTACATCAGCAAGAGTAAAATACAGCTTCAGTATAGATAGCTATTGTAAAACCCCAGTTTTTCTACACTCACCAATTCTCTCAGATCCATTATTTTGGACATCTAATTTGGCCAAGAAGCAGAGAACTAACTTTCTCCATGTTGGTGTATCTTGTGATAACTGGAAGTAAGAGAGCTCTTTATTTTTCACATCTTATCTGCTTCTCTGAGGTGCTTCCTCAGTGCCCTTTATCATCCTTGGAGGTTGCATAGTTTAACTCTCCATCTTTCCCTCCAGTCTACCTTTACCTTAGCTCCAGCACTAAAGAGTATTAATGACTTACCAAATTGTGTTCTAGCTGCATTTGGGTGGGCTTGAATCACTGCCCTTAACAAGATCCTAATCCAAAAGATTAATGCTGGTTTTGAAACTCTGAAAAAAGTCACCATGTCTGTGATAGTGCACTGCCATAAATATATTTGCTCTGTTCTAAGCACTCATTTGCTGGTGAAAAAAGCTTAGGATAAAGCCATTTAGTATATCATAGTCTTAGGACTCCTTACCTAAGCTATGAGCTATGAGCAAGAGTACTGTGTGACCAATTTGACGACTCTCTGCACATTTGCTAGTCATACCTTTATATACATATATAAAGTCATACATATATATCAAGTCAGTGGATGCTATGAACAAAAATATAATTTTGGAAAGCTGTCCCTGTGCTGTGCCTCCAATTACTAGGCTAGGCTAAAGAGAGAAGAACCTACATCATAGACAGCAGTAACCTTCTGTAGTATGATTTAAAGGGTTTAGGACCACACACAATGCGAGATATGTTTCTCTGATGGTGAGCCTGTGGTCAGCTTAAAGTTTGTAGACCTAAATCCATGTGTTGCTATGCTTGGCCAAACCAAGGTCCAATCATGCACAGTAACTTCTGTGGCCAATGCCAGATGCTTCCAATCAAGTGCATGGAAAGCTGCAGAAAAACCAAACTTCTTTTATATTAGAAGTCTGTCTATTGAACAGATGCTGCAAGTGATTTAGGCTGCAATCATAACCTTACTTACCTGGTAAGCCCTACTGAATTCAAAAGGACAGAGTAAAAGTGGTTGGGATTGCTCTGTTCCTTTCAAGAACTTTCTTTTGAGATAAACTGAAATGGTAATTAGGAACTAGCCGCAATGACTAGTGTTATGTTAGGTAATATGTTAACCCACATTTTACCTGCTTTTTCAATAGTCATTTGTTCTTCATATTGCTCTAAGAATATATAATAAAGCATTTGTAAAACTGAAAATCCCAGGTTCAGGGGATGGAAAGGAGCAGCAGCTCATCTGCCTATTTAGCTGCTCACCAAACTGAGCCTCCATCCAGAACACTGGGAAGTGCCTTGATTTGATCTGATCTGCGTGCTGGACACAAGCAGAAGATTTTCCATCGCTCCTTGCCGTGATCTAAGGGAAGTGTCAGAGGATATTGATTCCTGTGCTTGTGTGCTCCCAACAGCAGCAGCAAGCTGAACATATAGGATTCTGTCACACCCTTTGGATGTAAGCCATCTATGACAACAATTACCATGCCACCACTTCCTTACTTCTATTTTAGGAGGCCAATACTGTAACACAGTTCACAGGAAGGTCTTCTTATTTATCTGAAGTCCATCACTCACTTAGGCACTCAAGCTAATCGTCTTCAGCCCAGCCCAAAATGTATTGCAGTTTACTGATTATGCAAGAGAGGGCGATCTAAGTCTATCTCATGAAAAAAAGAAAATGGATATCCCACGGTAACTGTTGTTCTTTGAAGCATACCCTGATGTTCAGTCACACCTACAGGACTGAACCTGCATAGTTTCCCTTTCTTCTGTACCTGTCTGGAGGCACAAAATAGTAGTGGAGTGGCTCCTCATTTAGTTCTTCCACTGAAAAGCTGAGATTCAAATCAAGTTGGTTACATTCTTCTAGATAGGAAGATGGAATGTAATTCCAACAACAAAAAGCAGTAACCAACTCTGTTTTCTTCATGACTTGTGCACTCCTACACATGGGAGAGTAGCAAACTGGCTTAAAAGAAGAAGTCTGTCAATTACACAACTGAAAAACTGCCTGTTCTACTGCTGCATCCTATCTTGGTTGGAGGACTCCAGGTTAGGCTGGATGATACTGAGAAAGACTGAGACAGACCACGTCACCTTCCTGAAGCATGTATTGGCCTTATCAGAAAGCAGCACAGGATACCTTGGCTTTTACTGTGTGCGCTGAACTGGGGACATGCAAAGACAGTCAGACTTCAATACATATGGAGTCCACATCTTTGAGAAAGAGCCTGGCAAGAGACCAGCATAGCTTTTTGCTATTGGCAAAATCTGTAGTACAATGTGGAATTCTTCAGATAATTCCTGGTTCTGGTTAAATGGGAAAATAAGGGTTTCACAAAGCGCAGTGGGGACAGAGAATGGAATAGAATGAAATTAATGAATCCCCTATAGACTGTACCAATCCTATATTATGATGACCTCCCATACTCCCTTGATCGTTCAGTTAGAATCTTGTTCATTGCTAATAGCACACAATACATCTGTGGAGTGAGACTCGCCTCACTGTTCTTCATTTTAGTAAACTGACTATGACTTGGATACTGAGATCATACGTAACTATCCTTTCAATATACCTTGACACAAGTATCTGTCATTTAGAGCACTTGGAGCTGGTCTCATTGGAATAATAGCAAGGCACTCAGATATGCCTCTGATCTTGCCACCCCCTTGAGGGAATCCACAACAGTCACTGATGCATCCATAAGGGGCAGAAACCACATGTTGTTGCAGTGATATTCCACCACCATTTTGGGTATCCCTAATGAGCACCTTGACTCTAAAAGATTCAGGTTTTTTCCTGGGAAAGTATGCTATTAAAGCTCTAGCAAACCAGGACAAAATGCACTGGGAGTTCCTGGTACAACACTCTATTGAAATGGATAAACAAGTATTCCCATCTTTTACTGGCATAGGACCTCCTTAAATAGTTAATGCCTAGTCTTTATCTGTGCATAATCAAAGCAACCCTGTATCACCCTGTATTTTGGTAAGTGAGCTAGTTTGAGCCAGCAGCCTATCCTTTGGTAGAAAAGAGTCAGGGTTACAGTGAGAAACTGTGCCCCTAGGTCCTAGGATATTTTAGCCCCCTGTCATCTTTTGCTCAGGAAGGTCTTATTCCCTGAATACAGTGAATTAGTCTGCAGACGTGTGTAGGGATGTGTGGCCTGAGCAAGTTAGAGCAGGCATGTATGCAGCTTAGCATAAATGGAGGACAATTACATATCCGTTTGATGTTCCTCTGAAGGGTCAAAGCCCTTCCAAAAGGTGTTGCCAAATTAGGAATCCAGTAGCGAATTGACAATGGATCCTTTGCATTGATTCCAGATGTGGTTTCAGCAGGGACTGAAACTTATGTGTTTTGAGTTCAGCCTACTAAAATACACATGTTGTTGGATGTTCTTGTAAGGACTAAAATATCAAAATAGCAGAAATGCTGATGTTGGGACTACTGTGAAGTTCTGAAAAAAAATCCTTGGTGCCAGGCATATGATGAAATATGAAGGTTTGCATCTTTCAGGGCAGAAAGCCCTCTCAGTGGGACATGATTTCTAACAACACAACATGTGGAGCTCTGTGTGGACAGAATTGTTCAACACTATGAGATCTAATACTGGAGGGCCATCCATCTCCTCTTCTGGGGAACTGCAGACTGGTAAAAACATCCCCTTGTCCTGCTCCCCAAGGGGATCTGGTTCTCTCTCTCTTCAACAGAAGCGTGTCCGACTCCTGCAGAAGGAAGAGATCCTGACTATTAAGGAGGCTCTGGTAGAATGTCCTATAAAGAGTTATCAAGGAACTCCTTATAAAAAGTAACTGGTGGTTTTGTACAAAATGGACTCAATGTTCCAAGTAATGGATTCCAACACTAGAAGGATGTGAGTAAGCCGCCGGGACTTGGACTCCCAGTTTACAGCAGTTGATCCTAATGAGGTGTCCGGAGCACAGTCTTGTCATGTTTTATTGGATGAGTTTCAGTTGGCTCAGCTCGAGGACGTGGACAAGGTACTTGGACAGGTGCGTGCAACCACTTCTGTACTAGATCCTTGCCCCTCTTGGCTAATAAAAACTAGCAGGGATGGAACAGCTGGCTGGGCCAGGGAAGTGATAAACGCCTCTTTACGAGAGGGAGTGGTCCCTAGCTGTCTGAAAGAGGCAGTAGTGAGACCACTTCTGAAAAAACCTTCCTTGGACCCAGAAGACCTTAATAGCTACAGACCAGTAGCGAATGTTCCATTCCTGGGCAAGATCTTGGAACAAATGGTTGCTGCCCAGCTCCAGGCGCTATTGGATGAAACCAATTATCTAGATCCATTTCAATCGGGTTTTAGGCCCGGTTTTAGCACCGAGACAGCCTTGGTCGCCCTGTACGATGACTTATGTCGGGAGAGGGACGGAGGGAGTGTAACTCTGTTGATTCTCCTTGATCTCTCAGCGGCTTTTGATACCATGGTATCCTTCTGGAGAGGCTCGTGGAGTTGGGAGTTGGGGGCAATGCTTGGCAGTGGTTCCGCTCCTACCTGGTGGGTCATCTCCAGAAGGTAGTGCTTGGGGAACATTGCTCGACACCGTGGGCTCTCCAATGTGGAGTCCCGCAGGGGTCAGTTCTGTCCCCCATGCTTTTTAACATCTACATGAAGCCGTTGAGTGCAGTCATCAGGAGTTTTGGAGTGCGTTGCCACCAGTACGCTGATGACACACAGCTCTATTTCTCCTTTTCATCTTCTTCAGGTGAGGCTGTCAATGTGCTGAACCGTTGCCTGGCTGCGATAATGGACTGGATGAGAGCTAATAAACTGAGGCTGAATCCAGACAAGACTGAAATGCTGTTGGTGGGTGATTTCTCTGATCAGATGGTGGATATGCACCCTGTTCTGGACGAGGTTACACTCCCCCTGAAGGAGCGGGTTCGTAGTCTGGGAGTACTCTTAGATCCTTCCCTGTCACTCGAGGCTCAAGTAGCCTTGGTGGCACGGAATGCGTTCTACCAACTTCGGTTGGTAGCCCAGCTATGTCCCTATCTGGACAAGGAGGACCTCACCTCAGTTGTCCGTGCTCTGGTAACCTCTCGATTGGATTACTGCAATGCGCTCTACATAGGGCTGCCTTTGAAGACGGTCCGGAAACTACAGCTAGTGCAAAATGCGGCGGCCAGGCTGATAACGAGAACCAGGCAGTCCGAACATATAACACCTGTTCTGGCCCGCTTGCACTGGCTACCTATATGTTTCCAGGCCAGATTCAAAGTGTTGGTTTTAACCTATAAAGCCTTATACGGTGCGGGACCACAATACCTCCTGGAACGCCTCTCCTGATATGAACCTGCCCGTACACTACGTTCAACATCGAAGGCCCTCCTCCGAGTTCTGACTTATAGAGAGGCTCGGAGGATGGTTACCAGAACCAGGGCCTTCTCAGTGGTGGCCCCTGAATTGTGGAATAGTCTTCCCGTTGAGGTGCGCTTGGCGCCGACATTGCTATCTTTTCGGCGCCAAGTTAAAACCTTTCTCTTTGCTCAGGCATTTTAGTTTAATATGTTCAATTTGGTTTTAGATTTGTGGATTTTTATATATATGTTTTTGTACCGATTTATGTGATTTTATTGTATATACTTTCTGTTGTACACCGCCCAGAGAGCTATGCTAGTGGAGCGGTATAAAAATTTAACAAATAAATAAAATAAATAAAATAAAATTTAGAAGAAAGGATGGCCATGCTGTGGGATTTACAGATACAGTCACTAAGGCTCACTTTCTTATGGGAAGTCTGAGATGGCTTGGCTTTTTCTTAAACAAATGTGCCTGGAGAAGATGGGATCTTGTCCTCAGAAAGGCAGCATTTTTAAAAACCACCCCCATTAGCCATCTACAGATAGCAGAAGCTGATAGCATGTACTGAGCACTAAAAATCCCCTTTGGTAAGTTCTGCTACTCATTACTATAATAAAGGAGTAGGAAAGAAAAACAGCAAAAACTAGTTATGTGTAATAGCTATACAAACAAATTGCAGAGAACTAGACTCTTCTTTATTGCTAATAATGCACTGGTCATAAAGGGCCTCTGTATGATCTTGTGTGTGAAACAGAAAAAGCCTTCAAGTGGAGGATAAGATGAACATATGGCTCCTATACTTCAATGCTTCCAGAAGGCTGTAAACTGTAGTCTACGCTGATGCAATCCCATATTAACTGGATGACATGGGAGATGAACATAAAATACCCCAAATGATGCTTTTTAACTGGCACAGTTACAGGCCCCAATTTCACTTAGTTCCTTTATTCCACAGGCTTGCTTGCAGTCTGTAATTAGTTGTGCCCACTGATAAGATTCTTATTTAGTTAGTTATTTTAAAAAGTATTTGTATACCGCTATATTGCTAAAAATATCAAAGCAGTTTACAACATGTTTAAAACAATCACCATTGAATTAAAAAAATTAAAATGCAATAAAAACAAAGTTTAATTGTTGCATAAAAAGCCTGTTCTTAATTGCCTGCATAAGCCTGGCAAAACAGAAAGGTTTTCAGCAGGTGCTTAAAAATTAAAACAGAAGGCGCCTGCTGAATCTGTTGGCAGTGCATTTCAGAGAACTGGGCTGAGGACCCTGAAGGCTCCGTTTTGTGTTGATGTTAAATAAGCCTTGCCAACTTGGGGGACAACCAGAGTTGCTCCTGTAGAAGATCTCAGTGACTGAGCTGGGATATAAGGGTTCAGGTGGTCCCTAAGATACCCTGGACCCAAGTTGTTTAGGGCTTTGTAAATTAACACAAGGACCTTGAACCTGGCTTGGTAGTGGATGGGCAGCCAGTGCAGATGTTTTAAAAGTGGTGTCACATGTTGTTGGCCATATCCTCCCATCAGCAATCTGGCCGCAGCACTTTGCACCAGCTGGAGCTTCCAAACCAGGGCCAAGGGCAGCCCACACAGATTGCATTGCCGTAATCCAGCTTTGAGGTTACCAACACATGGACTACAAAAGTCAGGCTATCCCTGTCCAGGAACAGCTGTAGCTGACGAACCAAAGCTGATAAAAGGCACTCCTAGCCACAGAGAATACTTGGGCCTCTAGTGACAAAGATGAATCCAGAAATACCCCAAGGCTATGGACCTGGCCCTTCAGAGGCAGCGTGACCCCATCCAGAACAGGCAACCTGCTTATCCCCCAGATATGGGAACCACCTATCCAAAGAGCCTTCATCTTCCCAGGATTCAAGCACAGTTTATTGGCCCTCAGCCAGTCCACTACATCATTCAGACCTCATTCAAAGCATTCACTCACCCAGTGTTACTCTCTGGATGTGACCACCGTAATACAGTGCCTCCAATACCCATCCCACTGAATCAGTCCAGGAGGATGTCATGGTCAATGGTATCAAATGCCGCTGAGAGATCAAGCAGAAGTAACAGGGTCATACTCCCGTCTCTCATGATAAAGGTAATCCATTACGGTTAACCAAGGCTGATTCTGTTCTAAAACCGGTTCTGAATCCAGATTGTGATGGATCTAGATAATCAATCTCATCCAGAAATACCTGCAATTGCTCTACAACCACCTTCTCCACCGCCTTGGCCAAGAAAGGGATGTTGGCGACTGGTCTATAGTTGTTACACTCCATTGGGTCCAGTGAAAGCTTTTTAAGATGTAGACACACCACCGCCTATTTAAGGGCAGTGGGGATCACATCATCATACAAAGATGTGTTTACTACACCTGTGACCCATTCAGCCACCCCACTCCAGCTAGCTTTAATAAGCCAGAATAGGCAAGGATCGAATGAGCAGGTGGTCAGGCGCATCGCTGCAAGCATCTTATCCACATCATCAGGCCACATTAACTGGAATTGATCCCACAATACTGGGTTCAGTGTTGCATTGGACACCTCGGCTGACACTGCCATAATAGTAGTATTTAAATCACTGCGGAGCCAAGCAACTTTGTCCTCAAAGTGTTTAGCCAGACAGTTGCAGCTGGACACCATGTGCTCCAGAGGCCCATCCCCCTGGTCAGGAGTGACCAACCTCCAGACCACATGAAACAAATGAGTTGGGTGGTTCCTCTAGGATGCAACAGAGGCAGCAAAGTAGGATCTCTTTGCTGCCTCTACTGAAATATGGTAGGCCTGATTGTGAGCCCGAACACGTGCTCTGTCTGCTCCGGAGTGAGAGCTATGCCCCTTACACTCTAGCCCTTGCCTGGTTCATTTCATCGACTGCAGCTCAAGGAGCAAAGCAGGCTCAATGGTACAGGAGAAGGTACTCAGGAGCGATCATGTCAGTGGCCCTACAAGTCTCACCATTTCATAGTGAGACTAGGGCCTCAACAGGATCACTTGCTCTATCCACTGGAAAATCCCCCAGAGCATTCAGGAGTGCATCAGAGTCCATCAGTCTCCAGGGGCAGACCATCCTAACTGGTCCCCCACCCCTGCAGGGGAGAATTGCCGCTGCAAAACCAAACCTCATGAGGAAGTGGTCTGACCATGACAATGGGGTGACAGCTATACCATCAATTTCCAGACCACCATCCTCCCCACATGGAGCAAAGAGAAGATCGAGAGTATGCTCTGCTCTGTTGTTGGACCGCTGACCATTTGAAACAGGCCCATAGTTGCCATGGAGGCCATGAACTCCTGAGCTGGACCTGAGGCAGCCTCAGCATGGATGTTGAAGTCACCCAAAATCACCATTCTGGGTTCCTCCAACACTACACCCGAGACAACCACAGCCAGCTCAGTCAGGGAAGCTGTTGAGCAGCAGAGTGGGTGGTACACCAAAGGCATCCCTAATCTGTCTCTTTGGCCCAACATCAGATGCAGGTCCTCCAGTCCTGCTCCCAGCAAGAGGAGTTTCCCGGTAATAGAGAGTGAACTCCTATGGACTACAGCAACACCTCCTGCCCCACCCCTCCAGCCTGGGCTGATGTCATACCGAGTACCCAGGTGGGCAGATTTGAGTCAGCTCTGGGCCACCCAGCTCCCACACCCAGGTCTCAATGATACATGCCAGGTTGGCCCATTCATCCATGATCAAATAATGGATCAGCATGGCTTTATTACAGGTGGATTCTTGGCCCCGTTTTGCAGAGCCCCATTTCTCTAACCCATTAATAACTATGCTCCTATCTGTTAATCAATCTACTTTGCTGGTATCATCTACTCTGCTAGTCTGATAATGCCCTGGATGACGTAAACATCAGAGGCATGCACTGTATAAATCTTGGTCAGCAGCCCAGAAATTCTGAAGATGCTCTACAACATGCATATAACCCTGCCTTTATATTCTCCCTTCTAATTTATTTTAGTTTATAAGCTTGCAGACAGGGTATGTCTAAAAAGTAGGTAATTTTTTAAAAAATATATATATAAATAAATGTCACCATGGAAAAATATTAAGCTATTCTTTCCTTCCATTATTCCCCAAAGGCTAAGCAAAATTAGACAAATCCTCCAGCACCTCAGGACCCAAATATAAGTCTAAACTTACGGAGCTCTGTCACTGTTCAGCCCATTCTGTCTCTGAGTGTTAATTGGTGGGAGAACAGGCTTGCTGTTAATCTCAAGTCCTCTTCGCAGAGTCTCCCGTATTTGCTCTGTATCTGAAATGATAGCAATTTAAAAAGAGAGTTAGATTTTGTTCAGATGATCCTCCAAACCATGGACCGAAAGATCAAAAACAAACTGCACACTACTCAGCACTTGTGTGGCTTCCTTCTTTCTTTCCTGCTCTGATGCAAACTATTGTTGGCAATGGTTTGCAAGGTCTCAGATTCTGATTTTGGGAGAAAGTGCTAACCATAGTTTGCTGACTTGGGCACACACAGCAAACTGTGATTAGCTTTCAACAGTAAATGGAAAGGGGCTAGGGAAGACAGAAAGGGGGAATGAGAGTCTGTGGCGTATTCATGATCCTCTCTAAACCACAGTATGAACCTTAATGAATAAAGGATCACCACAGAAATCAGCAGGTGTAAAATTTTAAGCAAACTTCATTATTTTCTGCCTGCTCAAAAGCAATCCTGGAGAGAGAGAAAAGTAATTATGGAGAGAATGACATCCTGATTCTTTACACTGATTTTAAGTTATCTGCTACATCTTCCCCCCAGAACCTCTGCACACCCACATACACTTTTGTACCTAATATGTAAATTAAATATCTAATGAGAAGATTATTTATCAGATTAGAATGTACTTCTTAACATTCACACACCATTTTTGACAGGATCAATCTGTTATTGGAGTTCAACAGATCCCTTTAAAAGGTCAGGAAGTAAAGTTGATGATTGCTTTCAAAAGGACTCCAGTTTTAACATAATATATATTTTATGGGTGTCCCATTTAAAAAAATTAATACAAGTTTAATACAACACAGGAACACAGACAGCTGCCTTATACTGAGTCAAACCTTTGGTCCATCTAGCTCAATACTGCCTAAATTGACTGGTAGCTGTTCTCCAGGTTTTCAGGCAGGAATCTCTCTCAACCCTACCTGCAGATGCCAGGGATTGAACTGGGAATTTTCTGCATGCAAAGCAGATGCCCTACCACTGATCCATGGCCCTTTCCCTACAGAAACTATTGGGGTACATTGGGAAGCACAATGAAAACTTACATCCCTCAGTGGGTTACCAAGAAGCCCTGTAGGAGAAACATGATGAAGCAAAAAGATATACCTAAGTAAAATGAGAGATGTCAAATGTACCCTAATAGGTGTCCTCCCCCCAAATAAGATGACATATCAGTTTTGTAGATGTAAAGATAAACCCAGCTTGCAGTAGTATTAGCCCTCAAAGGTAAATGTTTGCTCCAGGGCTCCAATGAACCACTGAAGCAAATGCACTGCGATGTTTTTAAATGGTTGTTTTTTTTCTGTATACACAAGAATGGACAGAAAATTATAGACAAAGGGGGGGATCTATCTCTAGCTCTCCTTACCACCTGATTGCAGGGAGGGAGTGCTCATCCTAAACCGGTGCCTGGAGGCTGTGAAGGGCTGGATATGGGCTAACAAACTGACACTTAATCCAGACAAGACGGAAGTACTGCTGGTCAAGGGAAAAAGTGCACCAGGGACGGGGATGCAACCTGTTCTGGATGGGGTTGCACTCCCCTTGAAGGAGCAGGTTCGCAGTTTGGGAGTCCTCCTGGATCCTGCCCTGCTGCTTGAATATCAGGTGGCTGTGGTAGCCAGGACTGCTTTTGGCCAACTCAAACTGGTCTACCAGCTGTGTCTGTTCCTGGAGGCAGTTGACTTGGCCACAGTGACACAAGCATTGGTGACATCGAGGCTTGATTACTGTAACGCACTCTGTGTGGGGATGCCTTTGAAAACGGTTTGGAAATTGCAGTTGGTTCAAAATGTAGCAGCCAGAATGTTAACTGGAGCACAGCACAGGGAGCATAACACCCCTGTGCTTTATCGACTCCACAGGCTCCCAATTTGTTTCCGGGCCCAATTCAAAGTGCTGGCTCTGACCTTTAAAGCCCTAAACAGCCTTGGACCAATGTACCTGAGGGACCGCTTACGCCCATATGTACCTGCCCAGGATTTAAGATCATCTCCCTCTGGTCTCCTCTGCATGCCCAAGAACTCTACCCAAAGAAGTTCGCTCTGCTCCCTCCCTGTTGGTTTTCTGGAGACATCTGAAAACGATCTTGAGAGCCTTTGGGAGGGATTGAAGGTAGAGCCTGACACTGATTTTATGCCTTCTGCATTAAATTTTACCTTTGTAGTCCCTTTAGTATACGTGTGTGTGTGTGTGTGTGTGTGTGAGTGTGTATTGTGTTTTATGTATTTTAATTGTATTTTATGTATTTTAAATTTATTTTAATGTTTTTGTGATTTTACTGTTTACAATTTTATTATGTACATGTTTGATGTTATTTTTGTAAGCCGCCCTGAGTGCCCTATTATAGAGTAGAAGGGTGGGATAGAAGTATTTAAAATAAAATAAATAAATAAATAAATAAATAAAATCTATTCCAGTGCTCTTGGTATATCAACAAAAATGGTATTTATGATACAGGCAAAATGCAAAGTTATTTTCCATACCATATTTTGAAAAGTTGCTGGGGATAAACTGGATCCCAACTAGCTTTGGCATTTCTGATGGCAGATTTATGGTCCATGGGGCCCTGTGTGTAGCTCTTTTTGGCTGCTCTATTTGCTCACCTTTTCTATTATGTTATTACACAGTACTTTTTGTTTCTAATATACACACACACTAATGCAGATATATACAGACAATAATACTGGGGAAAACAGAAGGGAGTAGAAAAAGAGGAAGACTAAACAAGAGATGGATTGATTTCTCCCAGCAGGAACCCATGGTGGCAATTTTAATCAGGGTATAAGAGAAAATAAGAGTTGAAGCAGCGCAAACTAAAATACTAAAATTCAACAATGGCAATTTATTGTTTGTGATCACATTTCAAAGGTATCCTCACAGTGAACAATTATACCAATAACTTGGGGGACTCTCAGCCAGAGCTTGGAAGTAACTCGTTCGAAAAAACAAGTTACTTGTAATTCACTACTTTTTTGAGTGATGAATGGGTAACTTCGTTACATTTTGCTGGTAACAGAACGAGGAGTAACTTCATTACTTTTGAGCTGTAACTTTAAACGTTTTCAGCGACGTTACGGGGGAGGGGGAGCAGGGGAAGTCTTCGGCTCCTCTGATCTGTGGAAAAAAACCATGTGCTTCCAATTGGGCTTCTGTGTGACGAGAGAGGAGGTGGAGAGCGAAACGGGATTGAGAAAACAATTGTTTAAAAATAGAGTGGGGGAGAAAAGAGCTGGAGAGCAAGGAGGCATTAGTAAAATGGGCATGGAGAACTGGCTGCAGAGGTGAGAGACAACAATGTGTGTGTGTTTGGTGCGCAAAGCTTGTGTGTGTGTTTGGCGCGCAAAGCTCCCTCTCTTACCAGCGGAGAGAGCAGAGCAGAGCCAAAAGCAGGGCTTCAGGGTGGCAGGCAGAAATTGCAGCAGGGTCTTAAGGAGCTGCTGCTTTGTTTCCTGCCCTTCCTTTTCCTAACAAGCAGAATACATCTTCATCAGGGCCGGTTCTAAAGGGCAGCCAGGTTGGGCACTGGCCCAAGGGCCCCAGAACTACAGGAGCCTCTGAGGGGCCCTCCGCTCCCCTTCCGCAATCCGCACCCCCCACTTACCTGTCAACCGGCTTTTTAGCATTGCCCTTAATGTAGATGGCGGCCGCAGCTTCCCTAAGGTACTGAAGCCGCTGCTGCCATCTTAGTTGATGGCAGAGATGTGTGTGCATAGCACGCATGTGTGCCATCACCAAAGATGGCAGCGAAGGCTTCATTCCCCTTAGGGAAACCGCGGCTGCCATCTTCATTAAGGGCAATGGTAAAGACTAGACAGGTAGGGGGACCGTGGGGGGTGCATGGGGGGGCTGTGCATGCACAGATGTGCACACACGCATACACACACACACCAGGGGGCCAGGGCAAGCTGATGCGCAAGGGCCCCCGCATGCCTGGAGCCGGCCCTGATCTTCATCTTGTAAGGAAGATATTTCCTGGAAGCTCTTTTGTATAAATCCTTCTCCCCATGGCAAATGCAAAGAGTTCCAAACATGCACTTGTTAAAAGTGACTGTATAGCTGACTTACAGTACAATATATACCAGTCTACTCAGAAGTAAGTCTCTTTACATTTAATGCAGCTTACTCCCAGGTAAATCAAATTGGGTATAGGATTGCACTAATTAGGCAACATGAGGACGGGATGAAGCTGTACCAATTTGCAGGGGGGGGGGGAGAAAAAATATGACCCTTTATAGCACAAAGATGCATCAATCTGGTTAAGGAAAGTAAAATTTGATGCATGTAATACAAGGACTAACCTACAATCCAGTACCTGTCTACTCAGAAGTCCCACTGAGTTTAATGGGACTTACTCTCAGGCAAGTGCGTATTGAGTACACACTTACCTGGGAGTAAGTCCCATTGAACCCAATAAAGCTTACTTCTGAGTAGACATGTATTGGATTGCAGCCTTAGTTTCCTTTTTCTCCCATTTTAATTCTGCCTTCTGTATCTTCACAACAGCCCTGTGAGGTAGGTTAGGCTGAGAGTTAGGGACTGGCCCAAGGCAATAAATAAGCAAAAACAACGAGTAAAAATTTAAAATGTGAAAATGCTCATGCTCAGAGTATTTTTGTTGCTCTTTGTCAATGCTTTGTGTGTGGGTTTTTATGTCTACTGTCTCATAACTTCTTTTTGCCTGAGAATGTCGTATTTCGTACTGTTACATATGTTCTTTTTTTAAAAAAAATTGCCCAAATTCTGTGGTGTTTATTTTTTAACTTGAGTTCTTTGCATGGTTTAGGGGTGGCATTGCAGGAGATCAGGCTCTTATGGACAGCTGTGGGGCAGGTAGAAATTAAATGGAGTAAGCCTTTTTTGTATGGAAATACAATTATGGAGAAAGCTTCAACTGTTAACATTCTATCTGTCAGACATCTTATTACTTGTGTGTGCCCCCCTTCCCAGATTTATTTTTGATTTGTGAATGCCATGACCATTGCCATTCCCTCCCCGTTTATCTTTGCAACAACCCTGTGAGGTAGCTTAGGCTGAGACAATATATGTACATAAGCAGCAGTTGGTAGTTGTAGTTGGTACAGCATTAATAAAGTATAGTCCCTGAAATGTATTCTGGTAGAGTCCAGTCCTATATATGTCTGCTCCAAATTAAGCCTCATTGGGTTAAATGGATAAGTATATAGGATTGCAGATTAATTTTTACCTCTGAAAGGAATGCACTGTCAGACATAGAATTTAAGAGACATACTTTTCTGGATGTGTTTGAAACAGATGGGTAGGTGGGAAGAGAGTTGGGTCTTCAACATAGTGCCCTCCAGATGTTGTTGGATTACAACTCCCATCAGTCTCAGATAACATAATGATGCTGCAGTTGGTTCCTAGTTCCCAGTTCCAAGTTCACAGCTACAGTAACTCCAAGCCAAAGTTAACATGTTTCTAAACCCCAAAATATATGTTGCAGTACCCTATATCATATATCGCGGTGATCTGGGGAGTCTCCCCGTCAACAACAACAAATTTATTCAATCAAAATTATCAGGCTTCTGAAATGCTCATAAATGCATAATGATGTCATAAAATCATAAAAAATGAGTAATTTGGGGTCTCCACTCCAAAATCTGGTGTGGGCCATGAAACATCATTCACCTGAGCAAAGGAGAGAGTGTCCTGAACGAGATGCCACTGCATCCTGCCTGGAATAAATTTTCTTGTGGTCACATGAAACAGATATGTGCATCTATACACTACAAGCAATGTAGAACGTATATAAGGAACTGCGGGTTTCCACCCCGAAACATGCTTTGGGCACTACAAGTCATACATCCATGCATGCAGGAGAGGGTTCCTACCCAGTTCAGAGCTTCTTTTGTATGTATGCTACAGGCAAGGGCATATATGTATTACAAAAATAGTGAATATGTAGAAGAAAGAAAATCAGAAATGGGAGTGCCCATCCTAAAAGATGATTTGGGGCACCACATATCATACTTCCATGCATCTGGGAGAGTGTGTTCTATGAGATGCCATCCATGCATACTTTAGAGTATCATCTATGAAATTACATCTTCTTCAAGAAATCATTGTTTGTTGACCCTGCTGCGAGTGCTTCTGTCACCAACATCAATGACTTTTAAAAATAATAATAATTGAGCTATAACAAAGTAAGTAACAGGGAAGACCAATACAATTTTTTTAAAAATCCACATAGATCATAAGCACTGGCCCTAAGCACTGGCATAGCATAGAAGACACCCTATCATTTTCTGGGGTGTCTGATTTATCTTGGCTCAGAGAAGATTTGGTGGTGAACACCCCCAGATATTTATTCTTTTATTTGCTTTTTGTCTCTTTTGGTTGTGCATAGATGCTCTTATACACGCCCTGAATCGAACAGAAACTCTGGGCTAGGTGGGAAGCATTGGCATCTTGTAGAAGATATCCTCCACTTTCCTTGGGTGTATGATTTGTCCTGGCCCAGAGCAGATTGTGGGGTGGGCACCCTCCGTTTCTTATTTTTTTCTGCAACTTTTTGTCAATTTTGGTTGTGCATAGATGCCCTTATCCCTGCCCTGCACCCAGCAAACGTTGTGGGCCAGGCAGGACATACTGGCATCTCGTAGAGGACACCCTCCTCTTTCCTGGGGTGTATGATTTGTCCCGGCCCAGAGCAGATTTTGTCTGATGTGCTCTTGGAGCATCCTGTTCTTTTGAAACATAACAGAAATATATTGTAAAAGCAGCATTTCAAGTGTAAAATCTGATTTCAAGTGAATTATATGTGTGTTGGGGTATCACCATTGCTGGAGGTGGGGTGGGAGGATGTGAGATTCTGTTAATCTTACAGATAAAAACAATTATTCTACTACCCTCTGTGTGTGTGTTCTTGTTTTTAATGTTGTTTTAGGCTACTTGGATGTGCAGCAGCCAAGGCCAGCAGCTTGTAGGCAATTTTTTTAAAGTAACTAAATTGTAATTGTAGTGATTACTTTTGAGTAAAAGTAAAGTAATCAGTTACTTTCAGAGCAATTGTAATTGTGACGGTAACTACTACTTTTTTGGGCCATGTAACTATAACTGTAATTTATTACTTTTTAAAAGTAATCTTCCAAGCTCTGCTCTCAGCCACATGGGGCCCAACTTCTCTGTGTACTGCGTGGATCTATAAATCCACTGCTGGAGTATTTCTCATTCATTTCAGTAGAGGTAAATTGGCCTGACAGCTTAGGAAGTTAAACATATTTTTTTAGAAAAACAAAGTGGTGGGGGATGAACCACCACAGAACAACTGACCCCATAGTTGTTGAGGACTCAATAGAACATGAAGCAATTTATCTTTGCAAAAAAAAAAAAGTTAGTATTTCAAACCGCTGGTGGGGTTCCACAGCAACCCATTGGCCAGACAGTGTCACATCTTGACATATGGACTTCAACAAAATATTCAAGTTTTATATGAAGTAACCTTGCTCATAACAGAATCATATTAAATGAAGACCCCATAAAGCATCCCAAAATATCTGATTTCCTGTTTTAATACTTAGTTTGATGCAATAGTTTCCCCTACTACTTAACATTTCAATTGGACCGAAACTAGTAATGTCTAGCCAAGCCTTCTACCATCTTTTTTTTTTAAATCAGGTATGTAACATTTTAAAAATACTTTTTAAAATTGAAGAACTAGCTTCTTATAACAGTTCAAAACTGTTTTGGCAATAAGGATCATGACTCTGGATGAGATGGAAAGACTGAGGTTGCAACAGAGGAATACTACTATGTGAACCTATTGGGAAATACAGAAATGTAAGAGTGTGAGTGTGACCATTGTGACCATAAAAAAAATTCTTTTTAATCTCTGTTCTCTATACAGCTTTTAATAATCTGGACACATGTGGCCTTTAATCACTAAAGCAGTGATGGCAATCTATTCATCTAGGGGTACCCTACCTAACTGTTATGATTATAACCAATATTCCAGTCTAAAAAACTAGTTATTCCAAATTCTTGCTTATAGGTTTCACAGGGTTTGGTGCTGTGGCATGCTATCTACACATCTGCACTCAAGACTTGGCAGCAAAAAGGAAGAGTAAAATTCATTTAAATAAAATCCACAAACAAAATCCATGTGCAAGATACTTGCGTAATCACTGAGATACACATGGGAGAGGCCTAGTTTCAGTTTTATCTGAAATGATATAAGGTTTATAGCAAACAAACACTCACAGCTGTAGGCTCCAAACCTAAATTAGGAACTTGACTACTTGGCTTCTTGGGAGACCAATCCTACTATTGTGTAAATATATGTTTGTTTATTTAAAGATTTTGAAACCATCTTTCGGGACAGAGGAAGCATTAACAAGATGGTGTACAATTTCAAAACTCAAACACAACATACACCAGTTTTTAAAACATATGTGCCTGCTAAAACAAGCAGTAAAAATTAATCCAAAGCAGAAATAATAAAATGCAGATAAATTAAAATATTTCTTATTTCAAAAACAAATAATGACAGAGCCACACGTCTTAGCTGAACAACCAAACAACAAACTTCTGAGTAGTTTGGCCAGGTTCCCTCTTACCTTTCCCAGACAATCGCCGGGGATGTGTGCCAATGCAGATACTTCTACTGTCTTCATCATCCTCTGGCGGTCGGCTAAGATCATCCCAGGCACATTTAGCACTGACACCACTCAGGTTCGAGCCATCTGTCTCAATCCCTTTATCAACTCTGTCCTGCTTAAAAAGAACCAAAACAGCCAAGTCTTTTGAAGCCATGGTCCCACTTCTATCACTATAGGAATGACAAACTCAGAGTCTATTTTCTTAGATTGTGGATCAACCACACAGACCCTATGAATGCATAGGAGCTCGCAGATGCCTTCCCTGTCACTTGCAAGGTCCCCTGTCCCTCCCCCATGTGAAATTAGGCTTCAACTAGACTTTTTTCAAGTCTAATTGCAGCAGGGGAGGGGCAACTTTGATGGTCATAGTTGTGGATGAAAAGGTTAACCCTCCCCTCCCCAGCTGTGACTCCTTGCCATAATCAAGATTCAAGGAAGAGTTCTATTGGCTACAACAGAAAGCTTATTTGAAGTCTAATTGCAAAGAATGGCAGTGATTTGAGGGATAGTCACTGTTAGGGAAGGCAAGGCAAAGGAAGTATTACCCCTTCCACAAACCCCAGCAACCGTGGCCTCCCCACTAACCAATTACCTCCCCCTCCTGCAATTAGCTTCAACTAACCTTTCTACTGCAGCCAGTAGCAGGCTGTTTTTTCGCATCTAATTGCTGTGGGGTGAATAATTATCTAGACAAGGAGGGAAGGTTTACTCTTACCTCCCCAGCTGAACTCTCCAGGAAGATCACACCCCCTTAGGCTTGAAAAAAAGCAGAACCTTTTTCAAGACTAACTGCTGGGGAGGGAAGTGTGTCTGTGTGCATTCATGTATATGTAAGCACAGTTGTGGTGGGTGGGTATGGTGGCCACAGCAGTATCTCCATTTTGCAAATGTGCCTAAGGGCCCCAGAAGGTTGGAGATCCCTGTCCTAGATTTTATTAGCAGTCAGCACCTAAGAAATGGACTTTAATACATTGTACCAAATAGCATGAAATGTGAGTCACAGCTTTTAATTAATCAAAACTAAATTTCGCAAAAAGTGTTGAGTCAAGAATAGATGTTAATGAATTCTCAAACTATTCATTCTCCCAATTGCTTCACTTCTTGTAATCAATCACCCAAATCTCTCTCTCTTTCCCCAGTGCTTGGCCTTAGTTGTGAGGTAAAAAGAATAAACTTCATAATGATTTTACAAGCTTAAATCAGAATGTAACATTCTGAGTATAATATTCCTGCATCACACGCAAACTACCAATTCAAAATGTAGACAGGAAACATTTGTTCCAGTTTCTAATATTCACCAGCAGATGAAGCTGTTAAGCTAAATATCAGGGTTTTTATTAAAGGATAAACAGTTGTAGCAGTTTACTATAAAAACTGAGGAGAAAATACTCAGATTTTCTTTTTATACACAAACACATACACACAAGTCTGTTTGAGACTACATTTGAGACTACACGTCTTCCTCTGTTGCACCATTCAAATATGCTTGGAGGTTTGGCACAGTGAAAAAAGGTTTCGCTCTGGGGGGTCACATTCACACAGACACTGTTTTGGCATTTTCAATGGCTGTGTAGGCCAGTTCTGGAAGATTAACTTTCTCTCACCACAGCAGCAAATGGCTACTGTAATTGAATTTATGAACAGTTTGATATTGCTGCTTTATTATGAGCAGTAGTGAGGTAAATATTTTTAAGTTTTTGTGTCACATGGTTGCTATACTGATTACTATGTCATAAACTGCCCAGTAGCCTTTTAGTGAAGGGTAATATACAAAATCCTTCATAAATACATGTGCTAAACTTCTGCACAACCATTAAAATCATAGGAGCGCTACTCAGTCATTGGTAAAGACCTTGCAAGTTTGCAGAGAAAACTGAAAATAGCAAGTGACTTCACCATCTATTCCCATCCCTTTCCAAAGCACTCACGCACTCAAAAACCGGCTTGGAATAGGCTTGGGGGTAACAGACTGAGCTGCTGTTGCCTGATGTTAAGCTCTTAGAATGTGTTCAGGGACACTCAGTGAAGCCAATCACACTTCCAAAGAGCCCTGGTGACCAACAAGGCTACTGTGAGCACATTCAGGCATGAGAAGGGATCTGTTTGCCATGATAAAGAGAGCAAGCTTCAGCTATCATAAAGAACCAGACTGAGTAGTTACATACTTGCAGGTGTGGATCTATCTCAAATATGGTCTCTCCACGTCTCATGTCTGTTATCAACCATGGGCCTCCTGCTCTATAAACATACAAAACAAAAACCAAAAAGAAAAATAAGTGAAAGTGTTACTACCATTGCCCCAAGACTTTCCAATCATATTAACATAGGTGCAATAAGGAACAGAAAAGAGAAGGAATTTGGGGCTATAGATGTATAATCACTAACAGGCAAAAAAAATCTTGCAGTTTAAGAATGTACCTATAGCCAACAGATATTCCTATCAAACATTAAAAAGCAGGGAAATTGGGCAGCTATAGTGAATGTACCAGGGCAGCAAGAGACCTGACCTCCTTTCTGTGATATTGGACTGCCCTACAAATTGGTCAAAATGCAAACACTATTTGGGTTGGTCTTTCACAGTCCAATCCACTTGCTGTGTAGCTTGGAAGAATTTGGTAACATGTGCCTCTGAGCATATGGTGAGTGGTGGCAACACCTGCAATCAGCCCAAATAACAGAAACAAGACATGTGCTGTGCTGATTTTGTTTTAGCAGAGAGGAAGCAACATTTTTAAGACAGTTGCTATAGTTCAGATAGTCATTTTAAATATGTTTGATTTACTGTGCAATTTTAGTGAAGTTCTTATAGTAAATCATTTTCTTTTGTTTCTGTTTCTGTGAATATGTGAAGTATAGCAATACTTTGCAAAATTTACACTAGATAAACTCCAAAAACAATTGTGGAATAATGGCACTGACAATTCTGCAGAATAGTATCCAGTGGACATGAGGAATGTCTCAGTTTGCACAAGATAAAACAGTGGGAGGTAAAATATATTCTAGCAAATTTCTAGGTGTGCTCTATGTTTTTAATTACCGTGCCCACCTTTCCTTAAGTGGAGTCGTTGAAGCACAGCAGGCTGAACACATGCATCTTGGGCAGGCAAGTTTGTTTTTTGCAACAGCTACATTCATTGCTATTTTTGCTTCTTAGCGAATTTCTCTGCTTTTTAATCTGGGAGGTGAGAAATGGGATCCTGTGCAAGTTTGCTGAGAATGGATTGATCATCTGCATGCTTACTGAGTTCATTGGGATTTACTCTCCTGCAGTCATGCTCAGGATAGGTGAAACTGACTTGGGGGAGGGGCAGGGAGGGGAGGGGAGAAGATTGGGTGGACGGGCACTAGGCAGAGAGGAAGGCCCCTTCCTTTCCAAAAGTATCATTGCTTTTCAGTGTTTCCCCCACCTTTTTATTCTACAGCAGGCACATGTAGTCTCCCACCCAAATTTAAACCAAAGCTGTCCCTGGACACATCCACACCAGAACTTTATTTCACTTTAGACAGTCATGGCTTCCCCCAAAGAATCCTGGGAAGTGTAATTTGTGGTGCTAAGAGTTGCTAGGATAGGCCCTATTTCCCTGACAGAGCTACAATCCCCAGAAGAGGGGCTGACTGATCACTCCGACCACTGGAGCTCTGTCAGGGGAATAGGAGTCTCTTAACAACTCTCAGCATCCTTCACAAACTACACTTCCAGGATTCTTTGGGGGAAGCCATGACTGTCTAGAGCAGCCTTTCCCAACCAGTGTGTCTCCAGATGTTGTTGGACCACAATTCCCATCTTTCCTGACCATTGGCAATGCTGGCTGAGGCTGATGGGAGTTGTGGCCTGTGATGTTCCTATATTAATGTATATATGGTAAGTGTTGTTGTTTTAGAAGATACATGGTAAGTGGAGTGAAAGAGGGGGAGTGAATGGGCAGTAGAATGCGAGATGATTGGCTGAGTGTTTAAAATGGCTGAATGTATAAAAGGAAGAGTGAGAGTGGAATCTGGGGAGGGGAGAAGAGAAAGAGTGGATTGCTTGGTGGGGTTTGAGAGAGTTGTTTGCCAGGAGAGCGTGAAGAAGGAGGGAGGTGGAGTTCGGATTAGTATTGAGTAAAACCATATGCTTATGTGCCTTAAGAAGAAATCTTGTTAAACTTGTTAGCTTTGTTATCTGTAATAAATACTTAATTTGGTTTACCAAAGGCCTGATCCTTGGCTGGGGTTTCACAGACCAGAAGGGAGGGTAAGGTAATGACCAAGGCTGAAGGGGAACTATAACAAATGGTGGCAGCGGTGAAGAGAATAACAATACCAGTATTCAGAGTCTCTGGGAATACTAGTATTGGGACGTTACTGGTGGTTGCCTAGCAGGGGGATCTGTTGAGATCTGTGCAAGAGCGGATAGGTAAACCATAAGAGAGTGCGGTCCGGACTGGTGGAGTCCCTGGTGGTGCCTAGAGACAGGCAGTAACCACGAGCAGGTAGGAACCTGACAGGGAGAGCCAGGGAAGGACGCATCACATGTGGTGTCAGTAGCGGTGGGATACCAACAACAGAGAATCCAGATACGAATACTAGAGAATCCAGAACAGTGGTGTGGCAAACAGAAATAACAAAACAAGATTTCTTGTGAGAGTGACTGGCAAAGAGTGTGTGGCAAAGAGTGAGTGAACTCAAACACCATGGCTGAATACATAAAAATGAAAAGAGAGGAGCTGGTGGAGAAGTGCATAACATTCAATTTACAAAAACAACCTGTCAGGGAAGAGACCCCAGAAGGATATTTAAGCAATCCCGCTTATATAGAGTACTTGAGAGAGAAGTTAAGATGGGAGGCTGAGGAAAAAGACAAGCAGAGGGAGTTGGAAGCTGAGAGATTGAAGATGGAAGCTGAGAGATTGAGGATGGAAGGTGCAGAGAAGGAAAAACAGAGGGAGTTGGAAATTGAGAGAATGAGATTGGGGTTTGAGGAGAGGGAGAAGCAACGAGCATTGGATGCTGAATTACAAGTAGAAAAGTTAAAATTTGATAGAGAGAAATTTCACTCTGAGGAGACAAGGAAAGACAGAGATGGAGCAAAAATAAAAATTACTCCAAAGGACTTTGCTGTCTATGAGCCTGGTCAAGATCCTCAAATTTACCTCAGCACCTTTGAAAAAGCAGCTCAGTTGTGGGGGCTACCTGAAGATAAATACATGCAGTATTTATCAAACCTGATTAAAGGGGAATTGGCTGAGGTATACCAATATTTCCCCTCAGACAGGCTCGTCACCTATGCTGAATTCAAAGAAGCAGTGTTTAAAAGACTCAGACTGGGGCCTGATTATTTTAGAAAGCTTTTCAGAAACTGCCAGATACAGACAGGGAGGTCTTTTGTGGAACTGGGAGCAAAGTTGATGGATATATTTGGAAAGTGGATGAGTAGTGCCAAAGCTCAGTCAGTGGAAGAGGTGAAAAGCCTCATGATACTGGATCAATTATACCATCAGTTACCACCAGAAATAAGGCTCCTGGTCAAAGACCGTTCCCCTACATCTGTGCAGGAGGCCGCAGAGATGGCGGATCACTTCGCCTCCAATAGAACTGGCTGGGTGGGGAAAACATCAAGAGAGTTTAAACCCAGACCATATAGTGCTGGCAGAAGGGATGTGGTACCACAGCGAGTGAGTCCTCCAGTAAAATCTGAAGGGCACAGGACACCCCAGAGTGGATCTGTGTACCCTAAAAGTGAGGAGAAATTATGCTACAAATGTGGTAGACCGGGACACCTACGTTTTCAATGTGAGGTTGCCAACCCCATTAGTAATCCTGCTCAGACAAGGGCAGTGAAAACAGAGCCCAAGGCTTTAGAAGCAGCGAAAAAGGTTCAGTTTTGCCAGATAAACTGGACAGAAGTAACAGACCTTGATTCAAGTCTGAGAGAGGAAGTGAGTGTACAAGGGGCAAATTATTGGGCATTGCTTGACACTGGTGCCGCTCAGACGTTACTGAGGCCAGATTTAATAAAATCTGAAGAAATATTACCTCAGGAAACAGTGACTATCCAAGGAGTGAGGGGTCAACCAGAGAGTTTGCCTGTGGCCCTAGTGAAAATGGAATGGAGAGGCCGAAAGGGCCAATATAAAGTTGGTATTAATGCCCAGCAACAAGAACCAGTAATACTGGGAAGAGATGTTATGGGGGCACAGGGGAAAATATATGTAGTGACCAGACAGCAAATTGGCAGAGAAAAAGAAGCCATATTAAGGGGGGCTGAAACAAACAGGGTGAAATCTGTTAACCAGCCTCAGGTCACCATAGCAACCACTAGCAGGCCTGCTGAAGAAAACAAACTGTATCAAGTGGTCTCTGGGGAAGAAGCAGATCAATTCAGGGAAGAGCTGCATCAAGATATAAGTCTGAAGCAGATAAAGGAACAAGCGCTGACCCAACAGATTCCTTTCACTGACAAACTGAGGAATCAAGTTGTGTATGAGAATGGGATTTTATATAGACTGTGGATGCCTGCTGAGAGAAAGGATGAATGTGAACCAGTGAAGCAACTGATAGTGCCTAGCAAATACAGAACCAGATTGCTAGAGGTAGCCCACGATGTCCCATGTGCAGGACATCTGGGAATAAAAAAGACCAAGAGGAGATTGGCAGCACACTACTATTGGCCAAACATCTCCAAAGATGTAAAACAACATTGTCTATCTTGTGGAATATGCCAAAAGGTGGGAAAGAGTGGAGTAAAGACCAAGGCACCCTTAAAGCCCCTTCCTATAATTGGACAACCCTTTTATAGAGTGGGAATAGATTTGGTGGGCCCTTTTTCCAAACCCACAAGGCATGGCAAGAAATATCTAGTGGTGGTGGTGGATTTTGCCACCAGGTACCCAGACGCAGAAGCACTGAGATCTGTAGAAGCCCCTGTAGTGGCAGAGGCTTTATTAAAAATCTTTATGAGGCTGGGTTTCCCTCATGAAGTGCTGACAGATCAAGGCAGTGTATTCATGGGAGAAGTGATGCAATGTATGTGGAAATGTTGTGGTCTAAAACATCTAAAGACCACTACTTACCATCCCGCCACTAATGGGCTAACTGAGAGATTCAATGGAGTTTTGAAGGGCATGATCAGAAGCTATGTTCAAGATCACCCACAAGACTGGGATGAACGGTTGGGATGCTTCTTATTTGCATACAGAGAAGTCCCTCAGGAGTCAACAGGCTTCTCACCCTTTGAACTCATGTTCACTAGAAAAGTGAGGGGACCTTTGGAACTGCTAAAAAATTCATGGGAAGGAACTCTGGGAGAGTACAAAACTTCTGTAGTAGATTTTGTATTGGAACTCCGCAATAAATTAACATCAATGATGGAAGTAGTGAAAGAGAATTTGAGTCATGCACAGGAGAAGCAAAGTTACTGGTATGACAGAACAGCCAGAGAACGTGTGTATGATGTGGGAGATATGGTTATGGCGTTCATACCCAGGAAACATGACAAATTACAGGCTAACTGGGAAGGACCATATACCATCAGAGAAAGGCTTGACACAGTGACATATGTAATCACCACAGACCAATTAAACAAAAGCAAAGTGGTTCATGTAAATATGTTAAAGCCTTACCATACCAGGGATGCAAAGGTGTTGCAAGTTACCTTATTCCCTGAGGGAAGTGGGCCTGAACTTCCAGATTTGGTACAGGAAAGCAAAGACAAAGGAGGGGTAGATCAAGTGGAATGGTCAGAGGAGGTGAAGGAGGAAGTAAAAGAAGAGATTCTGAGAATTTTGAAAACCTATAGGAATCTCTTTAGCAACAAACCTGGCTGAACCAGTATAGTTATACATTCCATTGATACTGGAGATCATGCCCCAATCAGATCTGTTCCGTACCGTGTGAATGGGAAAGTTTTGAATGAGATCAAAAAGGAGGTGGAAGAGATGCTGGAATTAGGAGTGATCAGGGAATCCATCAGTCCCTGGGCCTCAAGTATTGTCCTGGTTCCGAAAAAAGATGGAACGACAAGGTTTTGCATTGATTATCGGCTAATCAATAAAATTACTGTCCCAGATGCATATCCTATGCCTAGGGTAGACGCAATGTTAGAGTTATTGGGGGCAGCAACCATTATCTCTACACTAGATCTCTGTAAAGGATTTTGGCAAATGGAACTAGACGAGCAATCCAGAGCCAAAACTGCCTTCAGTACACCAGATGGGTTATATGAGTTTGTGACCTTACCCATGGGACTAAGGAACTCACCAAGTTCATTTCAGAGGCTAATCAATACTGTGTTGCGAGGCATGTCAGATTTTGCAGTGGCCTATATCGATGATGTGGCCATTTTTAGCAAGTCGGTGCCTGAGCATGTCCAACACCTGACAACAGTATTGGAGGCCTTAAGAAAAGCAGGCCTCACAATAAAAGCTAAGAAATGCCAGTTTGGACTAAAGGAAGTAATCTATTTAGGACATAAGGTGGGGAGTGGGAAAATCACCCCCTTATGGAGCAAGGTGGAGGCAATACAAGCGTGGCCGATCCCCTTAACCAAAAAACAAGTAAGGGCATTTCTGGGTGTGGCTGGATTTTATAGGAAGTTTGTGAGAAATTTTGGGGAAATAGCAACCCCCTTGCATGAATTAACAAAGAAGAAGTGTTCTGAGCGTGTGGTATGGACGGATGAATGTCAGAAGGCTTTTGATCTACTGAAGCAAGCCTTGTGCCAAGGACCCATATTAATAGCACCAGACTATGAGAAACCATTCATCGTGGCTACAGATGCGTCGGACCTCGCGCTGGGAGTTGTCTTGCTGCAGGAGAGAGAAGACACCAGACATCCAGTGGCGTACCTGAGTCGCAAGCTGACGCCGAGGGAGAAAAACTATTCGTCAGTCCAGAAGGAGTGCCTAGCGGTCGTGTGGGGACTGAACAAGTTGCGCCCATACGTTTGGGGACGAAGATTCACAGTGACTACGGATCATCGGGCCTTGTTATGGTTGCAGACTATGAAAAACCATAACACTATGCTGCAGAGGTGGTCCTGGGCCCTACAGGACTATCAAGTGGACTTCCAGTTCATAAAAGGCAAGGACAATGTACTGGCCGATGGACTTTCCAGGCAAGTGGCTGGGACTGCAGTGACGTGACCAGACAGAGGAACAAAGAAAGACATTTTCCCCATAGAGACTTTTATTTGTTAACGCGACGTATAAATCCTGGAACAGGAATAATACTCTGCTGTTGTTTAAGGGGGGGGAAATGTGATGTTCCTATATTAATGTATATATGGTAAGTGTTGTTGTTTTAGAAGATACATGGTAAGTGGAGTGAAAGAGGGGGAGTGAATGGGCAGTAGAATGCGAGATGATTGGCTGAGTGTTTAAAATGGCTGAATGTATAAAAGGAAGAGTGAGAGTGGAATCTGGGGGGGGAGAAGAGAAAGAGTGGATTGCTTGGTGGGGTTTGAGAGAGTTGTTTGCCAGGAGAGCGTGAAGAAGGAGGGAGGTGGAGTTCGGATTAGTATTGAGTAAAACCATATGCTTATGTGCCTTAAGAAGAAATCTTGTTAATCTTGTTAGTTTTGTTATCTGTAATAAATACTTAATTTGGTTTACCAAAGGCCTGATCCTTGGCTGGGGTTTCACAGACCAGAAGGGAGGGTAAGGTAATGACCAAGGCTGAAGGGGAACTGTAACAAATGGTGGCAGCGGTGAAGAGAATAACAATACCAGTATTCAGAGTCTCTGGGAATACTAGTATTGGGACGTTACTGGTGGTTGCCTAGCAGGGGGATCTGTTGAGATTTGTGCAAGAGCGGATAGGTAAACCATAAGAGAGTGCGGTCCGGACTGGTGGAGTCCCTGGTGGTGCCTAGAGACAGGCAGTAACCACGAGCAGGTAGGAACCTGACAGGGAGAACCAGGGAAGGACGCATCACATGGCCCAACAACATCTGGAGGCACACTGGTTTGGAAAAGCTAGTCTAGAGTAAAATATAGGTCTGGCTTGGGTGTGGCCCCCCGATTAGCCAAGCCAAACAGCTGTCAGTCTGGCTTTTAGAACACTGACAGTTGGTTTCTACTGAGCATGCCTGACATTATAACAGACTACAATGCTAAATTTCTTAAATTAATTAAAAATCAGCTAGGCTTTATAAAAAACTTTTAAACTGCAGAAGATGAAGATCAGCATACACGGCAAGGTCAGTAACAGGATTAGAAGTACTCTGTGAACATGGCTGATTTTTAATTAATTTCAACAAATTATGAGACCACTGACAGAAAAAAGTCCAACAGGGGTCTGGATTTTTTCTCCCTCTTTTTACCTTTGAACTCTCAATTCTTTCTAACTGTTGCATGTATCACCTTGAAAACTTAAAGGGTTGTTAAGCAAGCATTTCTGAGTTCAGGATTATAAATTTTGTAAAGTTTTGTTTTGAATGAACTTATGGGAAGCAGCAGAATGGCATGGGGGATATTTTCAATTTAACATTGCGGAATGCAAAAAATCCACACTGGTTATAGTATACAGCCACTCTTGTGGCTGTATAATATCTTCCCCCCTACAACTTACTACAGTATAGTAATCTGTACTGTTCCCCTATATACTGTGGAGAAAATAACCCCATTATTCCAGTTGTCTGCAATATCTAAGGCTTACAGCAAGAACATAAAAACAGTTGTAGCATCAAGGAGAGAGGACTGGACTTAGTATTCAGAGCATAAGCGCTTTCTCAAATTTAAGCAAAGCATATTTATCAAAGATTCTTCATGTCCAAGGATATAACTACAGAATTGTGAGGAACCTCAAAAGTCATGTAATTCTTGTAAAGTTAAGATTCTCTAGAATGATTATTATTTATGAAATTTCTATCCCACCCTTCCTCCAGGCATTATTTTTAACGAAAGTTGGTAAGATTTGTTTCCAATCAGCTGGAGGTTATATACTTACACAGGAACAGTCCGAAGCAGTTCCAATATACCCTGTCCATTCCACTGCTGTGCTGCATGAAGCTCCTCTGTACAGACCCCAACAATCTGAAAGGGGGTAAAAGGGGGAGGGAAGACGCTTGAAACATCTATTAGGATCAGGTTCTACATTTTAGAACTATCTCAAAGGCTTGATTCAGATGATCAAGAAAGTGACTCTGATTTATGCCCTCCCTTGTTTATTTTGTCATTTGAGAATTCGCTCTTCTATTGCCAGTTTCTTCTAGATTTCATTTATTATGATGCTTGAATTGGTCAAGCTATGATTAGTGCTACTCCCCAAAACATGTATTTGTATCCTAAGATGTTAGATTTGTATTGCCTATAGCTTTCCTGATTTGAACATCATGGCAAACTATAGTCAAAGGGAACCCAGAAGGTAAAGGAAATATGTGAACCCAGGGCACATTCTCAATCTTCTAGTCAGGACTCTACTATGTTACTACCTAGCAAGATGACTAATAACGACAAGGGCATGGTTACACAAATCCTTCACATTTGTTTTGGCATGTTGAGCTCCTCAACAGAACCACAGTGATGAAGCAACAACCTGGCGTCTGCAAGTCCTAGATCTTGTATGGAATAATACACACAGCCGACTGTATATGGAGTGATGCGTTTATTGGTGCAGTGGAAGCCAATACATCATTTTGAGGTTAAACAAGTTCGCTACCACAGCAACATGCAAGTATCAAGTTAGGCCAGATCAGCAAACATCATCAGCTGCCTTGGAGATCAAGACAAAAAAAAATTTAAGCAGGCAGTAGTTGCTAAACTAACAAACAGTACTTCAGTACCAGTTAGCTTATACTTGATTTTGTATGTAACAAAAATTATTGTGCACTGCATCATGGCAGAGTTCCAACCCATTGCCCCACTGTTACAAGGCCTGTAGGAAACAACAGCTTACATACTAATATCACACCAAGGCCTACTTGAATTTTACTAGGTTGTGGCATGCATTGTTCTTTGACTGTATCCCTGCACAGCTCTGAAGTTTCCCCCAACAGTCTCACATCACCTGGAGCATTTCTCCATAGTTCTTAAAACAAGGGCTCAGAGGTCTTTAAAAACCCCTGAAAATTAAAGTCCAAGTCCCTGAATGTATGAATTATGTATTCACATAATTTAGTCAACAAAAACATGAAAAATATGCAGAACCTCTATAATACTGTATTTACCTTCTCTGGAAGGCTTTCAGCTTCAAGGCTGAAAAGCCTCAGGACTACATTAGATATACACACTGATAAAACTGACATTTGAAAGAGACTACTAGACTAAAATAAAATATTACCATAATGCATAGCAGGCCTAGTTTTGTCTTTACCCATGCTAAACTTGTACCTTCCTTCAAGGACCCTGCAATCACCACTGTCTCATTTCAAAGAAAACTTCATTAGACTCCCAAGTGTTTTTAAATCTATAAAAGCATGGGATACCATTAGACTCAAGGTTTATTGTTCATTTCATATAATATATTAAGTTTCTTAAAGGCAATACCCAGAATACTGGTTCTGTTACTATACCTGAAGAAAAGTCACCACCCCAAATGGTGTCTGAACTGGCTGGATTTGTGGATCTTCAGTCAGCAGCATATGCTGGATTCTAGATTCGCTGTTGTCCAATGGACTATGCCACGATACATGGTCACCACTACAAAATGTATTTTCTGGTAGGGCAAAAGGGGGGGGGTGAAGAGAAATGTGAACTAAAATAACTTCATGTCTTTCTGCTTTTTTAAAAAAAAGAGATCTGCGCAAAAAGATATCCTGACAAAATAAGAACATTTTTCCTTTTATTTATCTGCAATGGTGATATAATACCAAGGGGGGGGGAGGAGAGAGAGGGGGGTTTGCTAAAACCAAGCTGAGTTCTGGTAATACAAACTCTGGAGAACAGTGGGTAGCTCTTGGCTATGCAGAAGGAATATATATGTTGGGGTTAATGTAAGCTGAGCAGTTAATGTCACTGTACATGTTCACCAGCTAGCCCCACTACCATCACATGATGACATCAGATTTGGTTCAGGCTCCAACCCAGCACAGTGATTTGCCTGCCTGTCCCCCTCCTGCCCAGTGCTACAGGGATACAGATATAGCCATGGCCCCACCTCTGTTAACCCATGACGTTCCAAGGTTGGGATTTGGATTATGCATATACGTGTTTAGGACTTGCCAACATCTATCTAGTCGTAAAGCCTTGAAAAGACTACAGCAATGAAATCAGGAGCAGGCAACCTTTTTCCACATCAAGAGCTGAATTCTCTTGGTAGGTAATCTGCCAGGAGAGGGTGGGGCCAGAGGTCCTATACGTTCTCTCTCCCTGCCCTCTTTTCCCTGCTTCCTCAGCAGTTTAACTCTTCCCTCCCAAACAATTCCAATGATAGACCCCATGCGGCTATTATGGTTTTTTCTAAGCTTAATAGCTGGGGGGGGGGGATTTTCATCAAGATTGTGAGAGGGGTGGATTAAAACTTGCATCTTCCTGCAATCCCCCTTGTGCTGCTCAGCCGATCAGTGGGAGGCCGTGTAAGCTTAGGCAGTTGACCAGAAGCAACCTTGGGTGCAGAGTACAGACTTCTGAACGATAGAAAACAAGGGCATGTTCCTTAGAAACTATGCATATTTACCAGAGAATGTGCATGTTGCCAAGAGAACATACAAATGCAATTGAGACATGTTCATTCCCCAAGGCCTGTTGGGAATATGCATGACTGGAGAATCTACAAAATACAGTCGATATATCCACATACCCCAAGGCCTATTGGAGATTATGTATATCAACCTGGAAATGTGCACAATTCCCTCTTCATGGACAGATTATGAGGTTTGGTGAATGTTCACATGGTCAGTTGCTATGCACATGAACCACTCAACATGCGTTACCCTCCACCATATATATTTTAAAGTATCATGTCAGATGGCCTAATCACAAAACATTTCAAACACACAATACGTTGATCACCATGGCCACAATGACTATTCATTGGTCTGCTTATAGAGAGAGAGTGTAACATTTTGTTAAAAAT
This sequence comes from Rhineura floridana, assembly GCF_030035675.1. NCBI lineage: Eukaryota > Metazoa > Chordata > Lepidosauria > Squamata > Rhineuridae > Rhineura > Rhineura floridana. The sequence continues at coordinate 84,667,302 of NC_084486.1, forward strand.
GCAAAACAAGAATAAGCCAATTTTTCATGCTGCCTGAAGGTTTGTATTATTCAAAGAGTTTGCAAAGGGAAAGGACTATAGTTCAGCGGCTGAATTTATGCTTTGAAAGCAAAAGGTCTCTGGTGTAATCCCTTATAGTTAAGAAAATCAAGAAGATGATCATCTTCATCTTTGCCTGAAAGATTCCTTTGCCTGAAATCCCAGAGAGCTGCTGAGAGAAGAAAAATATTGGGGTAGGTGGATAAATAAGTCTGATCTGGGAAAAGGGAACATCCTGCATTTCCTAAAGCTATACCTGATGGACCATACAATGCATGAGATATCCCTTATTCACCACATACACTGTATGATGTAATAGGACAAGGCATTTTGCATTACTTTGCTTTTTTGATTTTGAGGAGTTTTTCTTTATCATGAATTTGCACTGCAAAATATATAACCATTTTACTGCATGTTATGTGATGGGGGTACTAGGTAGGGTGTAGTTGTGCATATCTGGTATTAATCTTGATTAGAAATGTGAAAAATGAAGTTTTGAGGCAGTTTCATCTTTTAATTTATTTTTATTTTGCAGAGATAGTACACATGTACTCGCCCTGGGCTCCTACTGGAAGAAAGGGCAGGATATAAATCTAATAATAAATAAATGTATGCACAAAGGAGGTGTCACCCAAAAAATAAAGCACACTTCATTTGAGTAAACTTGCCTGTGTACTCTCCTGCTGGTCCCTGTGTTAAATGAGGTGCAGAGTGAGAGGGCCTGTGGAAGAGCCTTTTCAATGGTGGCTCCACATCAGCTGAATGACCTCCTTACTGAGGTGCATCTCACTCCAACTTTGTATTCTTTCAAACACCTAGTAAAAACCCACCTTTTTCGTTAAGCTTTTCACTAGCCCAGGTAATGGATTACATCATTTTTATGATATTATAAATTATATGATTTGTAATTTACAAGAAGTTATTTTGATGCTTTTGATTATTATATATTATGTTTTGATATCATCTTTTTTTTGTAAACCACCCTGTGAACATTCTTAGTGACAGGCAGTGTAGAATAAGCCATCTATTTCCATGAACAAACAAAATGCAGGAAACAGTGTCAAAACACTAGATATGTAGAACTAATGTCTTCACCTCATAGCAACAGAACTCACCATTATGGAATGGGAGGAATATCAGCCATGCATTAGTTCAAAACCAGCCAGATTCACTTGAATTGCACACTGGTCTTGAACCTCAGCTGGGTTGTGGCAGTGCCACCACTGCCATTTTTGGTGAGGAAGAAGGGCCTTCTCCTCCACTTTTGACCAAAAACTGGGTTAGCCTGGAGGGAGAGCAGCACACGAGCAGCTGAGCAGCAACACAAGGCAGACAAAGATGAGGCTGTGTTTTGGTTTTGTTGCAGCAGTAATGCTTTTGCTTACATGCCCACTTATTCACCTCCCTGTAAGCTTATCTGCCCATCTACCTACAGCAGCTACTTATCCAATTCACCTCATATCCCTTCTCCATTTTAGCCTTGCCAGAAGCTGCAGCATGTTTTCCACATCACACAGAAATCAGCCAATGGGATAGAATGGAGTCAGGTGAAAGGATGAAGAGTAGCGTGTGGAGATATGAACAGTCTTATGCCTGTCTACTCAAGAATAAACCCCACTGAGCAAAATGTGCTTAGGACTGCAGCCTTAATTTTGCAGCAATGAAGTGGAATCAATGAAATCAAAGTACTAAGGGAAAGTGTGTGGGACTACATAAATGTCTTGATTTGATTCTATTTCTTTATTCACTAAGAGATATTGCCAAGAGAAAATCTTATTTGTGGCTGTGGCCTATTTCACATGTTTGGGCAACCTCATATTTGTTATTATATGCTTTGCATGAGTTTTGAATTCTCTACCAATCATTTACTCGTTGGACTAGAAACTCCTGGTCTCAGAGTTTTCCATCTGTAGAACGGGTAAACTGTTTCAAAGAATGGCAATATCTTCATGATTAATTCTTCAATAACACGTTGCATATTCTTGTAATTTAACATGCAAGTTGCAGCTCCATTCAACTAGCTGAATTTTGCACTTTGGGATTGCAACACAACTGTAGCTTGGACCACATATGGATTATCTATGTTGGCCTAGTAAACATGATGTATGGCTTGTAAGGTGCTGATTTCAAGGCATATAGAAGAATAGTACACTACAACACAGCTTTTTTGTTGGTTCTGTCTCCTAGATGCATGGACTCCTGGAAGAGGGCTGGAGAGTGGGGTTCCATGTGAACTATAGCTCTTGAAAAGCTGGAGACCCCCGGTTTACTATACACATCAGAAATCATCAAACCTCCCTATCTCAGCATGGTTGCCTGCATTTAAGCTGCTGGATGTTGATGTGAATTCAAGTGGGAAATCAAGTGCAGTAATGGTTAGAGAGAATAGTTTAAAATGGATTCGAAGATGGTATCTCATATGCCTTTGCGTCTGACACACGTCACTGGTTCTAAAGGATACAACTGCTGGAAGGGTTGTGGGAGCAGAGGTTTATATATGCATATGTGTTGGGACTGTCCAAAAATTGCATCATTTTGGTCATTGGTTTTTACAGTAATTAATGTTATCACAAATCAGAATGTCATCTTTACTCTACAATTGGCTCTTTTAATATATGGGAGAGGGGGAATGAAGATTTAACATATAAATCTTTGTTTTCTTTCATGCTTTTGGGGGCAAGGATGGAGATAACCAGAGTATGGAAATTTGCTGATAGTCTAACATGCAAGGTATGTATAAGCAGGCTATGGAGTATCACCATATCAAAAACAATGGACTTTTGTATTAAAGCTAGCGAAAGGAAGGGTTAAACCACTGGATTTCTCTGCAGTTCAGCATCCATTTATAGATTATGTTAAATTATACAGACAATCCTTGGAAATATTGCCAGCTGTCTTTGGCTACGGGATAAACTTTAATTCTTCCTCTACAGTTGGGTATTTCAATTTTACTCTTTCAACTTTGCATTTTTAGATTTAAGAGACTCCATAGATTATACATAAATTCATCAATGGTAAACTGGGGAGGGGGGAATGAGGGTGGGAAGTCATTTACTTTACCTGTAAGTCAGGGCCTGGTCCAGGGGGCTGCAAGGTTGGGCCCTGGCTGAGGCCCCCTGCGCCCCAGACGGCCCCTCCTTAGGGTGGGAGGGTAGCGTTCCCGTTCAGCAATCCATGGCAGCATCATATCCCAACCCTGCTGCTGATCACGGAGAGGGAGTTCACAGGCACCTCCCCCCCATACAGTCAGTGCGGGCTATGCATGCCTACTTATCTCTATCACTCCTGTAAATGACATGCGCAGTGAGCACATGCCTGCCGTCAACCAAAATGGCGGTGGAGGTTTCCCTAAGGGCTGATGTGTCTGCTGCTATCTTGGTTGATGGTAGGCATGCACATCCAACACGCACATCATTTACAGGAGCAATAGAGGTAGGTGGGACACATGGGTGGGTTTATCAGCCTTGTGCGGCCTGTATGCTGTGGTGCCATGGGCCTGGAACACATTGGTGCCCAAATGCCTAGGCATGCCTGGCGCCAGCTCTGCTTATAGTGGTTTGATATTGTATACCAGCCTTTGGGTCCCCAGATGTTGTTGGACAACAATACCTATCGGCCCCAGCCAACATGGCCAAAGGTGAGAGATGATAGGAATTGTAATCCAGCAACATCTGGGGATCCAAAGGTTGGTAAAGCTTGTTGTATACTACAGCTATTGGGGGGGTATTCTTCTTGATTTTGTTATGTATGACAATTCCAAAATAAAAACATATTACAAAAGAAAGAATTCAAATGGGGAAAAGGTTAGAATCTGCTCTCTCAGGAACACATTTTATAAGACATGTTTTTCAGTACCAGCTGCAGCAAATGCTAAAATGCAACCACAAAAACAAGCCTTATGGTTTATTTGAACTTATTTACCACTTGGCTAATAGAAGAGGTGAGAAGTACAGCACCTGCACTATTTTCCTTCTGTTGTAGACAGATACTGTGTGATAATGAATTTTGAAAATCTATTCAAGTAAGGAACTGATCCTCTTCTTTTCTTCTGCAACATCACAAAAGCTCAGAGTGGGAGTCAGGATATCTGACAGGGCTTTTTTGTTCTAAATCAAGTAACACCTCAGGAATGAAGGGAAGAGGGAGCTCACCCCATTAACGCATTATATCTTGCTTGTTTCAAACAAAGGAACAATGTATATGTACAAAAGAGACAATAAAAAAGCAACTTAAAAATGTGTTCTCTAGTTGATGTCAGTAATTGCAATTCTGAAGATCACCCATCACTATATGGTATTAATCTTGTACTTGAATGTTCAGTAGAAATGAGGGCAACCCACATGGATCTATCATTTCAGCAAGCATTTCAGAGTTGGTGACCAGAAAAGTTTCTTAAATTCTGTTCAGCTGACAGGTTGAGACTAAACCTGGCAACCTTCTTGTGGTAACTCTGATCATCCACCAGATGTCCTCACTGTTGATTTAGGCATAAAGTTCAGTTTTATTTTTTAAAGCTGAATTTTATTTGACTTTTTCTTTTTTCTTTTTAAATCAAGTTACACAGGGTTCCCAAGCTTTATCACTGTAAAATCTAAACTGAGATTTAACATCTGTTCAAAACTTGAAGAACATTTAACAAAGAATGACAGTTTGATAGTGCCATTATCCTAACTGAGCAAATCAAACTATAGAGTATGGGAAACACACAGACTCTGAGCACATAGGTTGGGAAGGCTTAAGAACATTACAGATTAGTGAAGTAAAAGACACACACACAAAGTAATGCCACACTAACACCCAGAGGGCCAGGACATGTATTTCTATACTGCATTGTGGTCCATAAGAGTAGAATAAAAGAATGACATAAAGTCTACTTAAGATGCACATCGGAGAGGTGTCAGCAAAAGCCCCACACATGCACAAACTGGAAACCCTAAGGAAGCCTATCTCATTTTATCATCACTAAGCTAGAGCAATTTGGCCAAAGGGTTGGGTGTGAGGAATGCTGACATAAGTAAAGGAAATGTCTTTCCATTAACCAGCAGATATGGAAAATAAGAGTATCAGATAAGGATTGCTTAACACTGAATATGATGAGCTGTTCAGATCTACCAGCTGCAGAAAATAACATTTTACACAAGCTTTTAAATAACCTGTAAATTCAGATTTCATATACATTTAAAGACTTTGGAGGAAAATGAACTAGAAATGGCTGTTCCATAGCATTAAAAAAAAGTCCCCTCAATTTCAGTTCCCAATATTTTCCAGCTCAGATACACCATCCAAGATTCTGCTGATTAACTAAATGTTTTAATGATGCAAGCCTCACAGTCACAGTTATCTAAAATGAAACAAAGCTACAAAGGCCTTCATTATTGAAGCCTGTCTTTCTGTCACAATATTCTGCATGTCAAATGCTCACTCAATTCTATGCTGATCGATCCCTGTGTTTTGCTGCCCAGACTTTTTCCTGGGAAATCCTAGCCATTTGGAGTTGGTTTTCAAATGCTAATGTCTCTGCTGGAGACCCACCTGTTTGTGTCTATTCTTGTGCAGACTACTTTAAAAATGTCTCTCTTCCCCACACAAACCACAAAATTCACACTGACTGCTCAATTAAACTACAGAAAACCACCCATGTGAAAAATTATATGAAGGCCAATTCAAATCCCTTACAGCCAGAAAACGCAGTGTTTAAGCTCAAAGCCAGCCCTTAACTCACCATATAGTGGTATGCAAGATCAGCCTTTCTATGGATGTACTTAGACAAAGTTACAATCAAGAGGATTCTTACCACAAAACTCGAGTTTACTAACAGTGACAAAACACAAGTTATAAGGCAGGATTTTATCATAGTATTGAAACAACATTTACTACTTCCTCTTCTATGAATTCCACAACTCTAACTAGAGCTGTATCACCTTGTCTTCAATGATAAAGTTGCAAGATAACAAAATTCTGGTCACATGAACAATACTGTGGAAAGATTAGCACAAACAAGGATGTATAACCCAACAGGACCTCTGTTTGTACTAAGCTTACCAGATTCTGCTTCAGCCAATTACCATTTTGTTGTAAAGCAGAGTCAAAGGCAGGAGGAGGGGGCTAAGTGAGTTGTCAGAGAGAGTTCCTATGTCATACACCAGGCTTAATCATTCATGCCAGACAACTTTTGAAGATCTAAAAGAAAGGTTTAGCCCTTTCCTGGCCCACATCTGCTCCTCTAGTCATCAGAGCAACCACTATTACTAAGACAAAGAGCTCAGGATAAAGACTCCAATATTTGCATTAAAACATGTTAACTACACACATAACATAGCTAAGTGTTCTTGAAGCAAAAATATACTGAAGTAGGACTGGGGAAATCCAAGTACAAATCCCTACTCAACCATGAAGTGCCCCTCCCTGGGTGACCTTGATCACCAGCCTAACCTATCACACAAAGTTGTAATGTATGGTAAAATGAATGAGGGAGACCATGTACTTTGCCTTGAGTTCCTTGGAGGAAAAGCAGGATTAAGTGTAACAAACAATACTGAAGTATAATTCTACTCCAACTATGCTATATTGCTATATTCCATTATAGCCTCAGTTATCCATGCTATGGTAACCTCTAGATTGGACTACTGTAATGCACTCTACGTGGGGCTACCTGTGAAGACGGTTCGGAAACTTCAGCTAGTGCAAAATGCTGCGGCCAGAGTTCTCACTGGGACAAAGAAATTTGACCATATAACACCTGTCCTGGCGCAGCTGCACTGGCTACCGATATGTTTCCGGGCCAGATTCAAAGTGTTGGTTCTTACCTATAAAGCCCTAAACGGCATCGGACCGCAATACCTGGTGGAACGCCTCTCTCGCTATGTACCTACCCGTTCACTACGCTCGACGTCGAAGGCCCTTCTCCGGGTCCCAACTCATAAAGAGGCCCGGAGATCAACAACTAGATCTAGGGCCTTCTCGGTGGTGGCCCCCGAACTATGGAATGCCCTCCCAGACGAGATACGCCTGGCGCCTTCTTTGTTATCTTTTCGGCGCCAGGTAAAAACCTACCTTTTCGCCCAGGCTTTTTAAACATTTTAAATTTAATTTTAAACCTAATATGGATTTTAATTTATAAACTCAATGGCAATTCTATTTTGGATTTTTATCATGTTTAATGTTTTTATAATTGTATTATATTTTTCACACTTGCTCATATTTTAATTGTGATTTTATTTGTTGTACACCGCCCTGAGAGCTTTCTGCTATAGGGCGGTCTAGAAATGTAATTAAATAAATAAAATAAAATAAATAAATAACTAGGTAGGCACTGCAAGGTCTGCTTACAAGATCTTAGACACAAGATATCTAGCAGGAAAAATATATTCATATCTCTTTATTAACAAGACAGCATTTCTGAAGTTTTCAATGTGCTCCCCCACACTCTTTTGAACTAACTCTGTATTGTGTCTCCACTGTACCCAACATAAATAATTTGTTCCACACAGAGCCAGCCCCAGGCATGCCGGGGCCCTTGGGCACTAGCTTGCCCTGAGCCCTGGCACCTGCACGCAAGCCCTACCTACCTACCAGACAGGTGGAGAAGTGGGAGATCAGGCAGGAGAGTGAGAGGATGGGACAGCGGGTGAGCAAGCGGTGGGTGAGCGAGCGGGGGGAGAGGGCGAGCGGGGGGAGAGGGCGGGGGGAGGACAGTGGGCGACCCAGCGAGTGATGGGGAGGGCGGGCGGGCGAGCGAGCAGGGGGAGACGACGAGCGGGCGAGCGAGCAGGGGGAGACGACGAGCGGGCGAGCGAGCAGGGGGAGACGACGAGCAAGCCAGCGAGCAGGGGGAGACGACGAGCAAGCCAGCGAGCAGGGGGAGACGACGAGCAAGCCAGCGAGCAGGGGGAGACGACGAGCAAGCCAGCGAGCAGGGGGAGACGACGAGCAAGCCAGCGAGCAGGGGGAGACGACGAGCAAGCCAGCGAGCAGGGGGAGACGACGAGCAAGCCAGCGAGCGGGGGAGACGACGAGCAAGCCAGCGAGCGGGGGAGACGACGAGCAAGCCAGCGAGCGGGGGAGACGACGAGCAAGCAAGCGAGCGGGGGAGACGACGAGCAAGCAAGCGAGCGGGGAGACGACGAGCAAGCAAGCGAGCGGGGGAGACGACGAGCAAGCAAGCGAGCGGGGGAGACGACGAGCAAGCAAGCGAGCGGGGGGAGACGGCGAGCAAGCAAGCGAGCGGGGGGAGAGGGCGAGCAAGCAAGCGAGCGGGGGGAGAGGGCGAGCAAGCAAGCGAGCGGGGGGAGAGGGCGAGCAAGCAAGCGAGCGGGGGGAGAGGGCGAGCAAGCAAGCGAGCGGGGGGAGAGGGCGAGCAAGCAAGCGAGCGGGGGGAGAGGGCGAGCAAGCAAGCGAGCGGGGGGAGAGGGCGAGCAAGCAAGCGAGCGGGGGGAGAGGGCGAGCAAGCAAGCGAGCGGGGGGAGAGGGCGAGCAAGCAAGCGAGCGGGGGGAGAGGGCGAGCAAGCAAGCGAGCGGGGGGAGAGGGCGAGCAAGCAAGCGAGCAGGGGGAGAGGGCGAGCAAGCAAGCGAGCAGGGGGAGAGGGCGAGCAAGCAAGCGAGCAGGGGGAGAGGGCGAGCAAGCAAGCGAGCAGGGGGAGAGGGCGAGCATGCAAGCGAGCAGGGGGAGAGGGCGAGCATGCAAGCGAGCAGGGGGAGAGGGCGAGCATGCAAGCGAGCAGGGGGAGAGGGCGAGCATGCAAGCGAGCAGGGGGAGAGGGCGAGCATGCGAGCAAGCGGGGGAGAGGGCGAGCAAGCGGGGGAGAGGGCGAGCAAGCGGGGGAGAGGGCGAGCAAGCAGGGGAGAGGGCGAGCAAGCAGGGGAGAGGGCGAGCAAGCAGGGGAGAGGGCGAGCAAGCAGGGGAGAGGGCGAGCAAGCAGGGGAGAGGGCGAGCAAGCAGGGGAGAGGGCGAGCAAGCAGGGGAGAGGGCGAGCAAGCAGGGGAGAGGGCGAGCAAGCAGGGGAGAGGGCGAGCAAGCAGGGGAGAGGGCGAGCAAGGGAAAGGGTGGGCTCGGAGGGCGAGCTGGCCATGCCAGCGAGTGGGCGCGCAGCTCCCTCCCTGCGATCTGCAGCAGGGAGCCTGCTGCAGAAGGGGAGTGCTACTCCCCCACCATAACAAGGGGCTCTTCAGGGGGTCCTGTGGGCTGCAGGGACCCACCTGTCTGCCCTTTGGAGCTGGCCCTGGTTCCACATATGAGGATTCTCCTGTCTTCAACCGGATGCTGCATGCAATGATCAGTGGATTAGGGGACTAATTTAAGACTAGGCTTAGAAGACAAAGAAATCTCTGACCCACTCCTAAAACCACACACAGGGGCTCTGATCCACTCTTAAAACACAGAAACCAAAAGTTCTTCCTCAGCTTCCTAAATCAGTTGGCATACAGATGTGAAGGCCTGGAAAAAAACCAGGGAGAAAAACAAGGATTCCCCCCCCCCAAAAAATTCCTCCTCAAAATTGGGAAAAAACAGAAAAAATCAGGAAAACTGTTTTTCCCCCCAGGCCTTGTTGAGCCCCAGCTCTCCCAGAAGGATCAGAGAGAGGAGAGGGTCGAGCCCCAGCTTCCCCAGATAGAGCAGGGGGAGGAATCAGAGGTAGATGAGGCTTTCGTGGCCAATAAGGGAGGGGGTGTAGTTGACAGTCTGCCAGTTCCCATGGACAGTTCTCCTGCCGAAGCAGACCTCGTTCCACCTACAGATGCCCCAACAGAGACATTGGGGGATGACCCGGCACGCGCGCCAACACCCCCCCCCCCCCCAGGACTTCCCACCTGGCACTTCAAATGCTTTCCTGCCTTCTGAAGCCGAGCTGGCACCTATCAAGCCTGTACTGTCAGATGAGCTGGGGGAGCCTTGCCCTGCGCGAGACACCACAAGAAGCAGGTCGGCGAGAAGGTGGGACTTCACAGGAGTCAGAGATTTCGAGCAAAGACCTTCCCTACTTAAGGTGGCGCCCCCCGACTGGGTTGCTGAGTCAACTTTCTTCACATGCTGCAGAGTACGCCTAGGTAGCTTAGTTAGGGACTGTAGTGAGTTAGCATAGCTAAGTCTATGAAACGCACTGCCTTTAATGTAACCGTTACTCTAATAAAACAGGAATTAATTCCAGTCTCGCCTCCGTCTCGTGTCTCGCACGCTGGGCAGGACAGGCCTTCACATCTCTTGGTTGGGAATATGCGACAATGAAAACAGTCATTCCAACAAATCCAACATGGATCAGTGTGTCTCCTTTGCCAGATGATATTCAACTCATCCAAATCTTGGCTGATGGAGGAAATGGACTGTGAACTCAACTTGACTAAAGATTACATCCCTCCCTAGAATTTTGTGCTTCCCAGCTCTCAGACATCCAGGATGTGTCTGGTACCACACATTTGAGAATCACCACATATAAATTTAAGCCATAGTTTAAGCTAACTGGTGCTTGCTGCTCAGAAGTCCCCAAGGCACTTCTCTCTTTAGCATGCTGAGCAGTAGTCAAACCAGAGGCTGGCTTGCCAATAACATGCAAACCATTACTCTTGGTTTATCTCCTAACAAACTCCAATGGTAAGCCAAGATTTGTTCTTTGCTTATCATCAGGATTTGTTAGAAGAGAAACAAACGATGAGCAATATTTTTCATGTTAATGGCAAGCCAGCCTCTGGTTTGGTTCCCGCCTGCCCCAGTCCACTTAAGAATGGAGTAGTCTTTTGTGTAGTGTGCCCCAACACACTGCTCATTCATTTTAAACCACCGTTTAAATTAAACTATGGTTTAATGTGATATGTGAATGAGGGCCAATGACTTGCACCAATGTTCCAATCATTTTGGTGCCACATCAAAATGTAATTGTTTTTCCACACATTTTAAAGTTTAATTTTTTTTAATAATCTGGCTTGTTTTTACCTGCCTGCATATGCTAATGATGTTTTGAATGATAATATTTTGTTATTTTTAGTTTACTGTATTTTTGGTATGTGTTCAAGTGCTTGTACAATGCCACTGTATCTATGTAGATATCAGTTTTAAAATATTTTTAATAAATAAGTAAAGAAATGTCCTTGCCGAGAACAAGGAGAGAAAAGCACACAAGTCTTAGGCTCACACTTGCTCATTGTCAAATGCCAAACAATTACTTGTTTTTACATTTCAGTTGGGCATTATTTGTCTGAAAAAGGATGGTATCAAGCCAAATCATCTTCTAGGATTTATAGAAGGATTTTTTTTTTGGTGGAAAGTGTGATATTGAACACTTAAGGTAGTTACAGTGTAGTTTTCAAAAGCTTCTGTGTAGGTTTATTTGCCTATTGCTATTCATCAAGTTTTAGGCTTCTTACCCAGAACAGGGGTTTCCAAACTGGTCCACAGACTGAGCTTCATTCAGGTGGTTCACAGCCTGACTATGGATAACAGTAGTACTAGAAGTATTTTTTAAAATAAGACCCAATCTCAGCTGCCCTGCCCCCAACAAGCCTCTTCAAAAGAGGCAGGAATGGTAGAAGGGAGCAAGGGAGCCATTATCTATAATCAGAAGAGTCCTTTTGAATCATTTCTCAAAGCAAATCATTAGTGTTACGAATCCTTGCCTGCTGTGGGAAGCAAGCAATCTGATTCATTATCGGAATCCATTTCAGTCGGGTTTCAGGCCTGGTTTTGGCACGGAAACAGCCTTGGTCGTCCTGTATGATGACCTCTGTCAGGAGAGAGACAGGGCGAGTGTGACTCTGTTGATTCTCCTTGATCTCCCAGCGGCTTTCAATACCATCGACCATGGTATCCTTCTGGGAAGACTGGCTGAGTTGGGAGTGGAAGAGACTGCATGGCAGTGGTTCCACTCCTACTTGGCGGGTTGGCTCCAGAAGGTGGTGCTTGGGGAACACTGCTCAGTATAGGGTTCCACAAGGATCAGTTCTGTCCCCCATGCTGTTCAACATCTACATGAAACCGTTGGGTGCAGTCATCCAGAGTTTTGGAGTGTTTTGCCATCAGTACACTGATGACACGCAGCTCTAGTTCTTCTCATCCTCTTCAGGTGAGGCTGTCAATGTGCTGAACTGGTGCCTGGCTGCGACAATGGACTGGATGAGGGCTAATAAACTGAGGCTCAATCCACACAAGACTGAGATGCTGTTAGTGGGGGGTTCTTCTGACCTGATGGTGGATGTTCAACCTGTCCTGGATGGGGTTGCACTCCCCATGAAGGAGCAGGTTCGTAGCTTGGGGGTTCCCCTAGAACCATCTGTGTCGCTTGAGGAGGCTCAGGTAGCCTCGGTGGCACGGAGTGCCTTTGTCATGGCCCCGTCAGAGGACTCCTCAGATGAGGATGACTCGGGAGTAACAGCAGCAGACCCAGGAGCAGCAGGAGACACGGAGGAGCCTCCTGAGAATCCAGCTCCTTCTGCCCCTCAGCTGCAGAGCACCCCAGGGACAGCAGAGGCCCTGCAGCCAGACACAGACAGTGAACAGGATACTCCCCCCTCACCGGCAGAATGTAGACAGCAGAAGGTCAGGCAGAAGAGAGGCAGGCCTGTCTCCTTAAGGCCCAAACGCTGAGGGCTCACACCTGCTGTCCATCCTGCTCTTTATAAGGCACACCTTGGCTGCAGCTTGTTGCTGACTGCATCGTCAGGCGTGGCTTTGTGTAGACCTAGTTTCCCTGCAGCATCTCTTTGACTGACCTCCTTGGCAATTGATCCCGGACCTCCACTGACCTCGCTTCTGGACTTCTGACTCGGCAAGTACGCTTCGGATAGGCCTGGCAGATTTACAACCCGACTGCTGGCTAAGGACTTTCCTTCCCTGCCAAAGACCCAGGAATTTCCAGACCCCCCTGACACTGCTGATGCAGTGTAGAGCTGACAGCCTTCTACCAACTCCAGTTGGTGGTCCAGCTATGCCCCTATCTGGACAGGGATAACCTGGCTTCAGTTGTCCATGCTCTGGTAACCTCCAAGTTAGATTACTGCAATGAGCTCTACATGGGGCTTCCTTTGAAGATGGTTCGGAAACTGCAGCTTGTGCAAAATGCAGCGGCCAGATTGGTAACAGGGACCAAACAGTTTGAACATATAAAACCAATTCTGGCCCACTTGCATTGGCTGCCTGTATGTTTCCGAGCTCAATTCAAGCTGCTGGTTTTAACCTGTAAAGCCTTACACGGCTTGGGACCACAATACCTGATGGAACGCCTCTCCCGACACAAACCCACCCATACACTACGCTCAACATCAAAGGTCCTCCTCCGGGTGCCTACTCCAAGGGAAGCTGGGAGGCTTGCAACAAGGGAGAGGGCCTTCTCAGTGGTGGCCTCCAAATTATGAAATGATGTCCCTTGATGAGGTGTGTCTGGCGCCAACATTGTTATCTTTTCGGCGCCAGGTCAAGACTTTCCCCTTCTCCCAGGCATTTTAACAGCATTTCAATAGCATGTGTTTTAGCTTGCCTATCAGTTTTTATGAGTTTTAATTTGGTATGGTTTAAATTTGTACACTTGTTTTTAATGTTCTTAATTGTTGTAAACCGCCCAGAGAGGTTCGGCTATGAGGCGGTATATAAATGCAATAAATAAATAAATATAAACCCAAACTGTAGGTGAAGCCACAACCAATGAGAGGCAGAGCCAACTAATTCTAGGGTTCTCCCCATCCTCTTTCTTGCTGAGTTCTACAAGGGCAAAATTGAGACGAAGGAGAAGCTGATAGGCACTGCTATCCCCAGGGCTGGTTTGAATAAGAAGGCAAGAAGGTGGCGGCTGAGTGAGGACAGACTGAGGTTGGTTGGGCACTGCCCCACTAGCCCCAATGGAGCAACCTCCACTGCTTATGGCAGAAGCTTTTGTCCCACAATCAATCTGTTCACTTTTAACAGTGCAGATCTGCTTGGAAACAAGTCCGATTGAGTTCCATGCTCCTTAGAGCAGGGGTCCATGAGTTCATTCAGATGGTCTGTGGATGTCTATGGATTTGTGGTTGAAGGCAGGAGATGCCACATTCATCATATTAAATATGTTGATTTTTAATTTTTTAATTTCTTGTATTTTAAAGCACTACAATTGTATTCTGTGGAATACAATAAAATACAATATATAATAAAAGAAGAAAGAAAAATACAATAAATAATACAGCATCTAGCACAGTGCACTACAATTGCTACGACAGGCAGAAAAATCATTAAGTGGTCCGTCAAGACCCTCAGCAATTTTCAAGTGGGAAAAAAAGTTGGGAACCACTGCTCTAGAAGCTATATTCCATTACCCGTTGGCTATGATGGGGACCATCTTCTATGCAGACATAATAATCTCAACAAGCAAAGCTTTGGAGAGCAGATGTCCCCCATCTAATACAATACTTATGCTTTGTATATCTGAAAGCAAACATTTTTCTTCATGAGGAAAGTGTCTAAATACTCACTTTAAAAGTTCCAGCTATGATTGGGTTCCATGCATTTAATTCCTCCCCACTATATCTTTTGGCTGATTGCAACCATATATTTTGCCTTAGTAATGAATAAATAATCAGTGCTCCAAAACTTGCTTTCCAAAGTCGGCATGATACCTTTTGCTGGTATGAACTGCCAGGATTTGAAAAATTATTTTTATTTTAAATAAATATATAGCATCTTACACCGTTATTTTTCATTATGTATATCTAGACATAAACATTATAAATTCAAAGGAAAATTTAAAATATTAATATAAATTACCCTATTAATATTTTTAAACCTTCCTTTGAATTTATGTTTATATCTTTATATACATAGTGAAAAATATGAAATTAAAAATGGCAATTAACTAGTGATTATTTTATTAATTTTTAACTCTTATGAAATGGTGGAAACATTTTTGGCCAACAGATCTCTTTTGTTGAGGTTTGGCATTCAGGTTCAAAGACATTTTATGAATTTAACAGATCCTCGTCCTTTATGTGCAAACCAACACCGACCTGGTTTAACAACCCAATTCCATCCTTCAACTACAGAAAAGTTCTCTCCAAACAACTACTCACCTTCGATAGCCTCCCAGTTTAATATCACAAGTAGTGACATGGTTGTCTTGGATAGTTATAGTGATCCTGCTAGCCCGTTAGTACTGAACACTCATGTTCAACCACCATTAGAAACACCTATGCGTTTAGACCTTGGAGACATATTATCTATATCCTCGTATGATGGAACAGAGGAATTATTGTCTAACTTCACCAGCTTTTCTGACAATGCCCAGCAAGATATTATTAATAACTTGCAAAAATTGCTTTCTAATCTACAGGATAAGAGGTATAGGTCGGTTCAATCCTACACTGACCTTGGATCAGAGTCGCCATATAATACCCACATACCAGAGATACCAAGGAATGCTTTAGTGGATAATGTTCACCATAGTTTACACAATGTAGTTCTAGTCCATCAAGAGGATTCTGGATCTCACTGATGTCATAAGATTCAGTCAATTAGCTCACCTTCTCCCTCAGAAATGATGTTAGGGATTACCAATGAGGATGCTCTGTTGACCCCAAGGGTCCTTGCTGATGGGGAAGTGATGTCAACTTTACTCGGGAGAGGGAGATATGACACAAATAAAATCTCTTATCACCTCAACAGGAATTATCGCCACCGTTGTTTATCGATCCCTACACGACTACCTCGGGCAAGTAGACGGGTGTACTTGAACGACAATTCCCCATGTCTATCAGTTTTGCTTCTTAACGCCAGGTCGGTTAATGGTAAAACTGCGACCATCCACGATCTTATCGTGGATGAGCATGCCGACCTGGTGTGTATTACAGAAACCTGGTTGGACGAATTAGGTGGGGTGACTCTCACTGGTCTTTGCCCTCCAGGTTTCTGTGTGCAACATCAAGACAGACCAGGGGGTCGGGGTGGGGGAGTCGCAATAGTCTATCATGATTCTAACCCCATGACCAGAGGCCCTATACCACAATTGCCTGGGGTCAAGTGTCTTTACCTTAAACTTGGGGGTCGAGAGAGAATCGGGATTTTACTGGTCTATCGCCCTCCCTCTTGTCTGGGGGCCTCCTTATCCGAACTTACGAAGCTGATTGCTGAGTTGCTGTTGGAGTCACCCAGACTTTTAGTTCTCAGTGACTTCAACGTCCACGCAGAATCTGTACTTCGTGGAGATGCCCGTGATTTTATGGCTGCTATGACAATCATGGGGATGATCCAATTAATATTGGGTCCCACCCATTCAGCTGGTCATACCCTTGACCTTGTCTTTTATGCGGGAAGGGATGATAATGACCATGGAGTGTTGGATCCTTCAATAGTGCCGTTGTCTTGGACTGACCATTACCTGGTCAAATTTAGATTAATTGCGACTCGTCATCGCCCCAGGGAGAAGGGGCCTATTAGAATGGTCCGGCTCAGGAGATTAATGGATCCGATTGGTTTCCTGAACGCTCTTGGGGAGCTTCCTGTCGTTCAAGTAAACGACCCTATCGATGCCCTGGTCGACCTTTGGAACAGCTCGATGAGCAGGGCATTAGATACAATCGTTCCTGAGCAGCCCCTCAGGCGCAACAGAGCAAAATCGGTTCCTTGGTTTTCTGATGAACTGATGGCAATGAAGCGTACTCGTAGGGGCCTAGAGCGTCGTTGGCGGAAAACTCAGAGCGAATCTGACCGACTTTGTGTTAAAGCATTTACCAAAATTTACTCAGATGCACGACGAGCTACACAAAAGGCCTTCTTTTCCACGTCTATTTCTATGGCCGTTAATCAACCAGCGGAACTTTTCCAAGTGGTTAATGGCCTGCTCAGTCCTGATCATCTGGATACGAATATGGACGCATCTCCATCTCGTTGTCAAGAATTTGCTTCTTACTTTGCGAACAAGGTCGATCAGATCCGTTCTGACTTAGAGGCCAATTTTGATGCAGTCTCTAAGGATGTACCTCGGGCTTCTGTCTGTCCTATTAAGATGGATTCCTTTCAACTTGTTCAATATGCAGATATAGAGAAATTACTAGGAGAGATGAGACCTACCACTTGCCCACTTGACCCTTGTCCATCGTGGCTTGTAAAACAAGCAAGAGGGACTTTGGCTACTTGGGTCTGCGGAATAGTTAATGCCTCCTTGCAACAGGGCTTCTTCCCAAGTTGCCTTAAAGAGGCATGTGTAAGACCTTTATTGAAAAAACCCTCCCTAGACCCTTTATGTTTGAACAATTATCGGCCAGTCTCCAATCTGCCATTTCTGGGTAAAATAGTGAAGCGTGTGGTGGCTACTCAACTCCAACGGTTTCTAATTGAAACGGACTACCTTGATCCATTCCAATCTGGTTTCAGGCCTGGCCACGGGACTGAAACGGCTTTGGTCACCTTGGTTGATGACCTTCGGAGAGAACTAGACAGGGGGAGTGTGTCCCTGTTGGTTCTCTTGGATCTTTCTGCGGCCTTTGATACCATTGACCAGGGTATCCTTCTGGACCGTCTATCCAGGTTAGGATTGGAGGGTACTGTTTTGTGCTGGCTTCGCTCCTTCCTGGAGGACCGGTTCCAGAGAGTAAAACTAGGAGATTCCTGTTCACCCCCTTGGCCTTTGACCTGTGGGGTTCCACAGGGTTCTGTCCTATCTCCACTGTTATTTAATATCTATGTAAAGCCGCTGGGTGATGTCATCCGGGGATATGGAGTTCGTTATCACCAATATGCTGATGACACTCAGCTTTATTTCTCCTTCCCGCCTGATGCCAAGGAAGCCGTCTTTACCCTGAACCAATGTCTGTCTGCAGTGATGGATTGGATGAAGGCAAACAAGTTGAAATTAAATCCAGATAAGACAGAAATGCTCTACGTCAATCGTGGGACTAATCTGGCAACGGGGAATTTACCTATGTTGGATGGGGTTACACTCCCCCTGAAGACCCGGGTTCGCAGCTTGGGGGTGCTCCTGGACTTTGCCTTGAATCTGGAAGCCCAGGTCTCAGCGGTCTCCAGAAGCGCCTTCGCCCAGCTAAGGCTGGTCCGCCAGCTGCGTCCGTTTCTGGAGACGCCTGAATTGACTAAGGTGGCACACGCCCTGGTTACATCCCGGATGGACTACTGCAACGCACTCTACGTTGGGCTGCCCTTGAAGACTGTTCGGAAGCTAAAATTGGTTCAACGTGCTACAGCTAGGTTGCTGACCGGGGCTAGTTTTCGTGTTCACACGACTCCCCTGTTACAGCAACTTCATTGGTTGCCGATTTGCTTCTGGACCCAATTCAAGGTGCTGGTGATGTCCTTTAAAGCCCTTCACGGCTTGGGCCCTGTCTATCTGTCCGATCAATCGTCTGTTTACGAACCCCCCCGTCCCTTGAGATCCGCTAATGATTTTCTTCTTACAATTCCGCCAGTTTCACTAGTTCGTCTTTCAGGGACTAGAGATAGAGCATTCTCAGCTGTTGCTGAGAACAGTCTTGGGACCTGTACTTTTCAACTTGTTCATTAATGACCTAGAATTAGGAGTGAGCAGTGAAGTGGCCAAGTTTGCTGACGACACTAAATTGTTCAGGGTTGTTAAAACAAAAAGGGATTGCGAAGAGCTCCAAAAAGATCTCTCCAAACTGAGTGAATGGGCGGAAAAATGGCAAATGCAATTCAATATATACAAGTGTAAAATTATGCATATTGGAGCAAAAAATCTTAATTTCACATATACGCTCATGGGGTCTGAACTGGTGGTGACCGACCAGGAGAGAGACCTCGGGGTTGTAGTGGACAGCACGATGAAAATGTCGACCCAGTGTGCGGCAGCTGTGAAAAAGGCAAATTCCATGCTAGCGATAATTAGGAAAGGTATTGAAAATAAAACAGCCGATATCATAATGCCATTGTATAAATCTATGGTGCAGCCGCATTTGGAATACTGTGTACAGTTCTGGTCGCCTCATCTCAAAAAGGATATTATAGAGTTGGAAAAGGTTCAGAAGAGAGCAACCAGAATGATCAAGGGGATGGAGAGACTCCCTTACGAGGAAAGGTTGCAGCATTTGGGGCTTTTTAGTTTAGAGAAAAGGCGGGTCAGAGGAGACATGATAGAAGTGTATAAAATTATGCATGGCATTGAGAAAGTGGATAGAGAAAAGTTCTTCTCCCTCTCTCATAATACTAGAACTCGTGGACATTCAAAGAAGCTGAACGTTGGAAGATTCAGGACAGACAAAAGGAAGTACTTCTTTACTCAGCGCATAGTTAAACTATGGAATTTGCTCCCACAAGATGCAGTAATGGCCACCAGCTTGGATGGCTTTAAAAGAAGATTAGACAAGTTCATGGAGGACAGGGCTATCAATGGCTACTAGCCGTGATGGCTGTGCTGTGCCACCCTAGTCAGAGGCAGCATGCTTCTGAAAACCAGTTGCCGGAAGCCTCAGGAGGGAAGAGTGTTCTTGTACTCGGGTCCTGCTTGCGGGCTTTGCCCAGGCACCTGGTTGGCCACTGTGAGAACAGGATGCTGGACTAGATGGGCCACTGGCCTGATCCAGCAGGCTCTTCTTATGTTCTTATGTTCTTATGCTCCTAGACTCTGGAACTCATTACCTGTGGACTGTCAGCTTTACACTGCATCAGCAGTGTCAGGGGGGGCTGGAAATTCCTGGGTCTTTGGCAGGGAACGAAAGTCCTTAGCCAGCAGTCGGGTTGTAAATCTGCCAGGCCTATCCGAAGCGTACTTGCCGAGTCAGAAGTCCAGAAGCGAGGTCAGTGGAGGTCCGGGATCAATTGCCAAGGAGGTCAGTCAAAGAGATGCTGCAGGGAAACTAGGTCTACACAAAGCCACGCCTGACGTTGCAGTCAGCAACAAGCTGCAGCCAAGGTGTGCCTTATAAAGAGCAGGATGGACAGCAGGTGTGAGCCCTCAGCGTTTGGGCCTTAAGGAGACAGGCCTGCCTCTCTTCTGCCTGACCTTCTGCTGTCTACGTTCTGCCGGTGAGGGGGGAGTATCCTGTTCACTGTCTGTGTCTGGCTGCAGGGCCTCTGCTGTCCCTGGGGTGCTCTGCAGCTGAGGGGCAGAAGGAGCTGGATTCTCAGGAGGCTCCTCTGTGTCTCCTGCTGCTCCTGGGTCTGCTGCTGTTACTCCCAAGTCATCCTCATCTGAGGAGTCCTCTGACGGGGCCATGACACTATCCCCCGCCCCACGACCAACCCTCCGCCTCCCGCCAGGCCCGGCTTATCCGGGTAGCGCTGGTGGAAGCGCCGGACCAGACGAGGGGCATGCACCTGCGCCGCATCTTCCCATGAGCGTTCCTCAGGGCCGTACCCCTGCCAGTCTATGAGGTACTGGAGGCGGCCCCGATGCCTCCGGGAGTCCAGGATCTGTGCCACTTCGAATTCCTCTTCCCCGTTGACTTGTATCGGTGGTGGGGGCCGTGGTTGACTACCCAAGGGGTGAGGCGGGAGAGCGGGAGTCAGCAGTGATCTATGGAAGACAGGGTGAATGCGGAAGGAGGCAGGGAGTTGGAGCCGGAACGCCACCGGGTTAATTT
The DNA here is from genome assembly GCF_030035675.1 of Rhineura floridana. Taxonomy (NCBI): domain Eukaryota; kingdom Metazoa; phylum Chordata; class Lepidosauria; order Squamata; family Rhineuridae; genus Rhineura; species Rhineura floridana. The sequence continues at coordinate 84,687,840 of NC_084486.1, forward strand.
GCTGGGTGATCCGGAAGGGACCTACGTTCCAAGCCTCCAGCTTGTGAGACGGCCGTTGCGAACGCAGGAATTTGGTCGAGAGCCATACCCGGTCCCCTACCTTCAGCGGCGGGCCTGGTTGGCGGTGGCGATCAGCAAAGCACTTATATGCGTCCTTGGCCTGCTCCAGCTGCTCCTTCAGGACTGCCTGCAGGGCTTGCAACTCCTGCAGCATGACATCCGCAGCGGGGACCGGCGACGGGGGTCGCACTGAGGGGAAGAATCAGGGGTGGTAGCCGTAAGAGGCAAAGAACGGGGTCTGGCACATGAAGGCATGCACGGAGTTATTATACGCGAACTCCGCCAGCGGTAACAGATCCACCCAATTGTCCCGTTGGAAGCAGGTGTAACACCACAGGTATTGTTCGACGGTGGCGTTGGTACGTTCTGTTTGTCCATCTGATTGAGGGTGGTGGGCGGAGGACAAGTGGATCTGGACGTTCAGGGCCCGAAACAGGGCCTGCCAGAACCGGGCGGTGAACTGGGCTCCTCGGTCAGAGATCAGGTGGTCGGGGAGGCCGTGTAACCGGAAAACCTGGGTCAAGAACAGTTGCGCAGTTTCTGGGGCAGAGGGTAGGCCGGCACAGGAGAGAAAATGGGCCATCTTGGTGAACAGGTCTACAACTACGAGGATGGTGGTCATTCCCCGGGAGGCCGGGAAGTCTGTGATAAAATCCAGGGAGACCGAGCGCCAGGGCCCGGGGGGGGGTAGGCAGTGGGAGCAGGAGCCCCGGGGGCTTGCCAGGGTGGCTCTTGGCTCGCTGGCAGGTATCACAGGCCGCTACATAGTCCTTAACATCCGCTTGGACCCGGGGCCACCAGAAATCCCGTAGGACCAGGTGGAGGGTTTTATACGTTCCAAAATGCCCTGCCGGCTGGCTGTCATGGCAGAGGTGGAGCACCTCTCCCTGCAGAGCTCCCGGGGGAACGTACAACCGGTTCCAGTGATACAAGAGGCCCTGCTGCAAGGAAAAGGGGCTGTCCCGGGCGGGCATCCCTGACTGGAGCTCTCGCTGCTGGGCCAGGGCGTAGGGGTCCTTTTGCTGCTGTTCCTGCACCCGGTCCAGGAGGGGTTGTGGCTGGTGGGTAGCGGCGAAGTTCTCTGGGCGAAGAATTGCGCGAAGGGGGCGATCGACCTGCTCGGCTCGGTATTCTGGCTTGCGAGAGAGCACGTCTGCTAGGGTGTTTTGGCGGCCAGGGAGGTAGATGACCGTGAACTGGAACCAGGAGAAAAACAGGGACCACCGGATCTGGCGTTGGTTCAGCCGTCGGGCGTTTTGCAGGTGCTCCAGGTTTCAGTGGTCTGTTCGTACCTGGACCGGATGGCGTGCCCCTTCCAGGAGATGACGCCAGGTCTCGAAGGCTACTTTGATGGCCAGTAACTCCTTCTCCCAGATGGTGTAGTTCTGTTCCGAAGCGTTGAGTTTCCGGGAGTGGAACGCACAGGGGAGCAGGGACTGCTTGCTCCCCACCGGCTGAAGTAGGACCACTGCCACTGCCTTATCAGATGCATCGGCCTGCACTATGTAAGGTCGGGTAGGGTCGGGTTGCTGGAGGATGGGTTCAGATGTAAAGGCGTGTTGGAGGCGCCGGAAGGCCTGTTGAGCGGCCTCGGTCCAAACAAACTTCTCTTTGCCTCGAAGCAGGTCTGATATGGGCGTGGTGAGTTCGGAGAAGTGGGAGATGAACCGGCGGTAATAGTTGGCGAAGCCCAAGAAGCGCCGCACATCTTTGGGGCTTCGCGGAGCTGCCCAGTGGAGGATGGTCTCAATTTTGGCGGGGTCCATCTGGATACCTGAGGGCGAGATCCAATGGCCTAGGAAATCCACGGCCGTGAGGTCAAAGGCGCATTTTTCGAGCTTGGCGAAGAGGCGGTGCTCCCGCAGGTGCTGCAGCACTGCTCGAACGTGCTCCTTATGTTCCGAGGGGTTCCGCGAGTAGATCAGGATGTCATCCAAGTAGATCACCAGGAAGCGGTCTAGGAGGTCCCGGAAGATGTCGTTCATGAAGTGCTGGAAGACGGCAGGGGCGTTGCACAAGCCAAACGGCATCACGGTGTACTCAAAGTGCCCATACCGGGTGCGGAAGGCCGTCTTCCACTCATCGCCCTCCCGCATACCCACCAGGTTGTAGGCCCCTCTCAGGTCTAGTTTGGTGAAAATGCGAGCGCCCCGCAGCCGCTCTAACAGTTCTGGGATCAGGGGCAGAGGGTAGCGATTCCGAACTGTAATCTGGTTGAGGGCGCGGTAGTCATTGCACAGCCGGAGTTCCCCACATTTCTTTTTGACAAAGAGGACAGGGGCGGCTGCAGGGGACGTGGAAGGGCGAATGAACCCTCAGCGCAGGTTCTTGTCGAGGAACTCTCTGAGGGCTGCCAGTTCAGGTTCTGACAGGGAATAAAGCCGGCCCACGGGAATCTTGGGTCCGGGGAGCAGATCAATGGGACAGTCGTAAGGACGATGGGGTGGCAACTGGTCTGCCTCTTGCTTCCCAAACACGTCCGCGAACTCCCAGTACTGTTCCGGTAAGGCCGCGGGCACGAAGCTTGCCTCCTGGGTCATCAGGATGCGCTCCTTCGGCCTCCAGCAGTTAGCTTGGCAATAGGGGGATCCGAGGGTCAGTCGGCCCGTGGACCACTGGACGATGGGGTCATGCCGCTGGAGCCATGCCAGGCCCAGCACGACCGGGAAGTGGGGTGCGGCAGCCAGGTAGAACTGGAGGCTTTCCTCGTGCTCCCCCAGGGCCATGTCGAGCGGCACTGTCTCCTGTACTACAGGGCCCGAGGTGAGAAGCCGGCCATCAATAGTCTCCACCAGGAGGGGGCGGTGAATGGGTTGACTAGGAACCCGGTGGAGCTTGGCAAAGGACACTGTGATGTTCCTATATATTAGTGTATATATGGTAAGTGCTGGTTGTTTAGAGTATACATGGTAAGTAGTGAAAGAGGAGGGGGAGTGAATGGGCAATAGAATGCTTGATGATTGGCTGAATGTTTAAAATGGCTGACAGTATAAATGAAAGGATGACAGGTAAATCTGGGTGAATGTGAGGTGGTAAATTGTGCAATAGGGGGGAGAAGAGAAAGAGTGGATTGCTTGGTGGGGTTTGAGAGAGTTGTTTGTCAGGAGAGAGTGAAGAAGGAGGGAGGTGGAGTTCGGATTAGTATTGAGTAAAACCATATGCTTATGTGCCTTAAGAAGAAATCCTGTTAATCTTGTTAGTTTTGTTATCTGTAATAAATACTTAATTTGGTTTACCAAAGGCCTGATCCTTGGCTGGGGTTTCACAGACCAGAAGGGAGGGTAAGGTAATGACCAAGGCTGAAGGGGAACTGTAACAAATGGTGGCAGCGGTGAAGAGAATAACAATACCAGTATTCAGAGTCTCTGGGAATACTAGTATTGGGACGTTACTGGTGGTTGCCTAGCAGGGGGATCTGTTGAGATCTGTGCAAGAGCGGATAGGTAAACCATAAGAGAGTGCGGTCCGGACTGGTGGAGTCCCTGGTGGTGCCTAGAGACAGGCAGTAACCACGAGCAGGTAGGAACCTGACAGGGAGAGCCAGGGAAGGACGCATCACACGTGGTGTCAGTAGCGGTGGGATACCAACAACAGAGAATCCAGATACGAATACTAGAGAATCCAGAACAGTGGTGTGGCAAACAGAAATAACAAAACAAGATTTCTTGTGAGAGTGACTGGCAAAGAGTGTGTGGCAAAGAGTGAGTGAACTCAAACACCATGGCTGAATACATAAAAATGAAAAGAGAGGAGCTGGTGGAGAAGAGCATAACATTCAATTTACCTCACGAGGGTAAAGGGGTAGATGAATTGAGGGTAGCACTTATAGGATTTGCAACTGCCCAGCAAAAACAACCTGTCAGGAAAGAGACCCCAGAAGGATATTTAAGCAATCCCGCTTATATAGAGTACTTGAGAGAGAAGTTAAGATGGGAGGCTGAGGAAAAAGACAAGCAGAGGGAGTTGGAAGCTGAGAGATTGAAGATGGAAGCTGAGAGATTGAGGATGGAAGGTGCAGAGAAGGAAAAACAGAGGGAGTTGGAAATTGAGAGAATGAGATTGGGGTTTGAGGAGAGGGAGAAGCAACGAGCATTGGATGCTGAATTACAAGTAGAAAAGTTAAAATTTGATAGAGAGAAATTTCACTCTGAGGAGACAAGGAAAGACAGAGATGGAGCAAAAATAAAAATTACTCCAAAGGACTTTGCTGTCTATGAGCCTGGTCAAGATCCTCAAATTTACCTCAGCACCTTTGAAAAAGCAGCTCAGTTGTGGGGGCTACCTGAAGATAAATACATGCAGTATTTATCAAATCTGATTAAAGGGGAATTGGCTGAGGTATACCAATATTTCCCCTCAGACAGGCCCGTCACCTATGCTGAATTCAAAGAAGCAGTGTTTAAAAGACTCAGACTGGGGCCTGATTATTTTAGAAAGCTTTTCAGAAATTGCCAGATACAGACAGGGAGGTCTTTTGTGGAACTGGGAGCAAAGTTGATGGATATATTTGGAAAGTGGATGAGTAGTGCCAAAGCTCAGTCAGTGGAAGAGGTGAAAAGCCTCATGATACTGGATCAATTATACCATCAGTTACCACCAGAAATAAGGCTCCTGGTCAAAGACCGTTCCCCTACATCTGTGCAGGAGGCCGCAGAGATGGCGGATCACTTCGCCTCCAATAGAACTGGCTGGGTGGGGAAAACATCAAGAGAGTTTAAACCCAGACCATATAGTGCTGGCAGAAGGGATGTGGTACCACAGCGAGTGAGTCCTCCAGTAAAATCTGAAGGGCACAGGACACCCCAGAGTGGATCTGTGTACCCTAAAAGTGAGGAGAAATTATGCTACAAATGTGGTAGACCGGGGCACCTACGTTTTCAATGTGAGGTTGCCAACCCCATTAGTAATCCTGCTCAGACAAGGGCAGTGAAAACAGAGCCCAAGGCTTTAGAAGCAGCGAAAAAGGTTCAGTTTTGCCAGATAAACTGGACAGAAGTAACAGACCTTGATTCAAGTCTGAGAGAGGAAGTGAGTGTACAAGGGGCAACTTATTGGGCATTGCTTGACACTGGTGCTGCTCAGACATTACTGAGGCCAGATTTAATAAAATCTGAGGTAATATTACCTCAGGAAACTGTGACTATCCAAGGAGTGAGGGGTCAACCAGAAAGTTTGCCTGTGGCCCTGGTGGATATGACGTGGAGAGGCCGAGAGGGCCGATATAAAGTAGGCATTAATGCCCAGCAACAAGAACCAGTAATACTGGGAAGAGATGTTATGGGGGCACAGGGGAAAATATATGTAGTGACCAGACAGCAAATTGGCAGAGAAAAAGAAGCCATATTAAGGGGGGCTGAAACAAACAGGGTGGAATCTGTTAACCAGCCTCAGGTCACCATAGCAACCACTAGCAGGCCTGCTGAAGAAGACAAACTGTATCAAGTGGTCTCTGGGGAAGAAGCAGATCAATTCAGGGAAGAGCTGCATCAAGATATAAGTCTGAAGCAGATAAAGGAACAAGCGCTGACCCAACAGATTCCTTTCACTGACAAACTGAGGAATCAAGTTGTGTGTGAGAATGGGATTTTATATAGACTGTGGATGCCTGCTGAGAGAAAGGGTGAATGTGAACCAGTGAAACAAATGATGGAAGTGGTGAAAGAGAATTTGAGTCATGCACAGGAGAAGCAAAGTTACTGGTATGACAGAACAGCCAGAGAACGTGTGTATGATGTGGGAGATATGGTTATGGCGTTCATACCCAGGAAACATGACAAATTACAGGCTAACTGGGAAGGACCATATACCATCAGAGAAAGGCTTGACACAGTGACGTATGTAATCACCACAGACCAATTAAACAAAAGCAAAGTGGTTCATGTAAATATGTTAAAGCCTTACCATACCAGGGATGCAAAGGTGTTGCAAGTTACCTTATTCCCTGAGGGAAGTGGGCCTGAACTTCCAGATTTGGTACAGGAAAGCAAAGACAAAGGAGGGGTAGATCAAGTGGAATGGTCAGAGGAGGTGAAGGAGGAAGTAAAAGAGGAGATTCTGAGAGTTTTGAAAACCTATAGGAATCTCTTTAGCAACAAACCTGGCCGAACCAGTATAGTTATACATTCCATTGATACTGGAGATCATGCCCCAATCAGATCTGTTCCGTACCGTGTGAATGGGAAAGTTTTGAATGAGATCAAAAAGGAGGCGGAAGAGATGCTGGAATTAGGAGTGATCAGGGAATCCATCAGTCCCTGGGCCTCAAGTATTGTCCTGGTTCCGAAAAAAGATGGAACGACAAGGTTTTGCATTGATTATCGGCTAATCAATAAAATTACTGTCCCAGATGCGTATCCTATGCCTAGGGTAGATGCAATGTTAGAGTTATTGGGGGCAGCAACCATTATCTCTACACTAGATCTCTGTAAAGGATTTTGGCAAATGGAACTAGACGAACAATCTAGAGCCAAAACTGCCTTTAGTACACCAGATGGGTTATATGAGTTTGTGACCTTACCCATGGGACTAAGGAACTCACCAAGTTCATTTCAGAGGCTAATCAATACTGTGTTGCGAGGCATGTCAGATTTTGCAGTGGCCTATATCGATGATGTGGCCATTTTTAGCAAGTCGGTGCCTGAGCATGTCCAACACCTGACAACAGTATTGGAGGCCTTAAGAAAAGCAGGCCTCACAATAAAAGCTAAGAAATGCCAGTTTGGACTAAAGGAAGTAATCTATTTAGGACATAAGGTGGGGAGTGGGAAAATCACCCCCTTATGGAGCAAGGTGGAGGCAATACAAGCGTGGCCGATCCCCTTAACCAAAAAACAAGTAAGGGCATTTCTGGGTGTGGCTGGATTTTATAGGAAGTTTGTGAGAAATTTTGGGGAAATAGCAACCCCCTTGCATGAATTAACAAAGAAGAAGTGTTCTGAGCGTGTGGTATGGATGGATGAATGTCAGAAGGCTTTTGATCTACTGAAGCAAGCCTTGTGCCAAGGACCCATATTAATAGCACCAGACTATGAGAAACCATTCATCGTGGCTACAGATGCATCGGACCTGGCGCTGGGAGTCGTCTTGCTGCAGGAGAGAGAAGGCACCAGACATCCAGTGGCGTACCTGAGTCGCAAGCTGACGCCGAGGGAGAAAAACTATTCGTCGGTCCAGAAGGAGTGCCTAGCGGTCGTGTGGGGACTGAACAAGTTGCGCCCATACGTGTGGGGACGAAGATTCACAGTGACTACGGATCATCGGGCCTTGTTATGGTTGCAGACTATGAAAAACCATAACACTATGCTGCAGAGGTGGTCCTGGGCCCTACAGGACTATCAAGTGGACTTCCAGTTCATAAAAGGCAAGGACAATGTACTGGCCGATGGACTTTCCAGGCAAGTGGCTGGGACTGCAGTGACGTGACCAGACAGAGGAACAAAGAAAGACATTTTCCCCATAGAGACTTTTATTTGTTAACGCGACGTATAAATCCTGGAACAGGAATAATACTCTGCCGTTGTTTAAGGGGGGGGAAATGTGATGTTCCTATATATTAGTGTATATATGGTAAGTGTTGGTTGTTTAGAGTATACATGGTAAGTAGTGAAAGAGGAGGGGGAGTGAATGGGCAATAGAATGCTTGATGATTGGCTGAATGTCTAAAATGGCTGACAGTATAAATGAAAGGATGACAGGTAAATCTGGGTGAATGTGAGGTGGTAAATTGTGGAATAGGGGGGAGAAGAGAAAGAGTGGATTGCTTGGTGGGGTTTGAGAGAGTTGTTTGTCAGGAGAGAGTGAAGAAGGAGGGAGGTGGAGTTCGGATTAGTATTGAGTAAAACCATATGCTTATGTGCCTTAAGAAGAAATCCTGTTAATCTTGTTAGTTTTGTTATCTGTAATAAATACTTAATTTGGTTTACCAAAGGCCTGATCCTTGGCTGGGGTTTCACAGACCAGAAGGGAGGGTAAGGTAATGACCAAGGCTGAAGGGGAACTGTAACAAATGGTGGCAGCGGTGAAGAGAATAACAATACCAGTATTCAGAGTCTCTGGGAATACTAGTATTGGGACGTTACTGGTGGTTGCCTAGCAGGGGGATCTGTTGAGATCTGTGCTAGAGCGGGGAGAGAAATCATAAGAGAGAGCGGTCCGGACTGGTGGAGTCCCTGGTGGTGCCTAGAGACAGGCAGTAACCACGAGCAGGTAGGAACCTGACAGGGAGAGCCAGGGAAGGACGCATCACAGACACGTCCATAAAATTGTTGGTGGATCCTGAGTCCAGCATGGCGGGTACTTGCAGGGTCCCCCTTCCGGGGACTGTCAGTGCGATCAACACGGTCAGATGCTTGGGCGGTGAGGAACTGAGGTGGCAGGCCCCTTGAACCATGAGGTTGCCCCGGCTCAGGGGCCTGTGAAGGCCGGGGCATGGGCGTTTCCCGAGGCAGGGGCTGTGGGTCGTTTCGCGGAACACTGGGCTGCAAAATGTCCCGGGGCCCCACAATACAGCCAGAGGCTCTGTTGCCGGCGTCGCAGCTTTTCGGCCGCAGAGAGACGTGGCCGAGCCCCTCCCAGCTGCATCGGTTCTGCCGGGGGTGTAGGGTCCTTGCCGACAGGCTCCAAGGGCCCAGCCACTGGGGCTGATGCTCTGTAGACTGGCTGGGGTCAGTTGGCAGCACGCCTGCTTTCCAGCCTCCCGTCAATCTGGAGACACAGGCGTATGAGGGCTTGCAGGGTTCCAGGGCGCTCCACCCTAGCTAGCTCATCCAGGAGCTCATCCGACAGCCCCTCCTGAAACTGGTCCATGAGAGCGGCTTCGTTCCAGCTCAGGGTTTGTTGCAATAGACGAAAGTCTGTTACATATTCCCCCAAGGGGCGTCGGCCTTGCCGCAGCCTGCGTATCCGGCGGTTGGCTGTGGCAGATTGGACTGGGTCCTCGAACATAGCCTTCAGTTCTCTGGTGAAGGCGGCGAGGTCGTTGAGCACAGGGCTCCGCTCGAGGAGCAGGGGCGTGGCCCATCTAGCTGCCGCCCCGGTGCAGAGGTTAATCAAGAATCCCACCCGGGTGTTATCATCTGGGAAGGCCTCTGGGCGTAACTCCATGAAGAGCTGGGCCTGGGCCAAGAAGGCTGAGAGCTGGTCGGAAGCCCCAGTAAATTTCTCTGGGAGAGTCACAGGGCACTTGGCTCTCCCTGTAGGGAGAGGGGGTGGGGCTGCTGCTAGCTGGGTTTGCAAGCCTTGGACGGCCAACAGCAGCTGGTCTACTTGTGAGCGCATGAGCAAGTTTTCCTGCTGGAGTTGCTCCATGGTCAGCACTTCCCCCACTCCTTTGTTGCCTGCTTTGTTTGGGCTGACTGCAAACTGTCAGCTTTACACTACATCAGCAGCGTCAGGGGGGGCTGGAAATTCCTGGGTCTTTGGCAGGGAAGGAAAGTCCTTAGCCAGCAGTCGGGTTGTAAATCTGCCAGGCCTATCTGAAGCGTACTTGCCGAGTCAGAAGTCCAGAAGCGAGGTCAGTGGAGGTCCGGGATCAATTGCCAAGGAGGTCAGTCAAAGAGATGCTGCAGGGAAACTAGGTCTACACAAAGCCACGCCTGACGATGCAGTCAGCAACAAGCTGCAGCCAAGGTGTGCCTTATAAAGAGCAGGATGGACAGCAGGTGTGAGCCCTCAGCGTTTGGGCCTTAAGGAGACAGGCCTGCCTCTCTTCTGCCTGACCTTCTGCTGTCTACGTTCTGCCGGTGAGGGGGGAGTATCCTGTTCACTGTCTGTGTCTGGCTGCAGGGCCTCTGCTGTCCCTGGGGTGCTCTGCAGCTGAGGGGCAGAAGGAGCTGGATTCTCAGGAGGCTCCTCCGTGTCTCCTGCTGCTCCTGGGTCTGCTGCTGTTACTCCCGAGTCGTCCTCATCTGAGGAGTCCTCTGACGGGGCCATGACATGGACATACGTTCTGCCTCTTCGCTTTTGTCATTTCGCCGCCTGGTTAAAACGTTTTTATTCCGGATTGCATTTAATTTAAATGAATAATTAGAGTTTTTAAGTATTGGATTGGGCTTACTGTGACCTCTAAATATAGAGATTGTAATTTTATTGCTGTATTTGTGCTTTTATCTACATGTTTTATTATGTTGTTCGTCGCTCTGAGTTTCTGTGAAAATAGAGCGGCTTATAAATATTTTTAATAAAATAAATAAATAAATAAATATTAATGTTTTGTCTCTTTCTCTGCTTTTCTTAGAGAGGAAGCTTGGGAATATTGTTTTACAAACCATGCATTTTTTAAAAAATTACTGCAGATATGGTTAAATGTTCCAGACACTGGCATATTGTGCAGGGGTCCCGTGAGCACTGTTTTTGGAGTTTGAGTATATAATAAAGTCTTGCCAAATCTCAGGGAAGGTGGCTTTATTTGGTCTTTGCTTAAATGGAGTTTTTCAGTTAATTTTTCAGATACAGCAAGAGACCATATTTTGTTATATCGTCCTTTTGTGTTGTTCCATTAAGTTATTTTCAGTACTGTGTGATTATCATCCTTGCTAGAATGAGCAAATGGTTCATTACGTTTTTACTGAGCCCATCCACATTTGGTCCATCCCAAATTCCTAAAAGAGCTAGTGTGGGAACTAACACTGAATTTTGTTTTTGTGATTTGATTAATCTCAAAAAATACAGTCTCCCAGAATTGTGTCACTGCTTGGCAGTCCCACCAGTGGAGAAAATAGGTCCCTTTTTACTTTTTTTTTAAATACAGGAACTACCAGTATTAATATAGATTATACATAATTTTTTCATTTTATTCTAGTAAAATGTACATCATTATGACAGGTAGTGAGCGAAGGCATGGCTACACCTCCCTGAATGATAGTGAAGGGATGGAAACTAAATCCAACTTTTGCCTTTCGTGACCCAGTTTCTGGGACAGGTTTTGTTATCTTCAACAATCTTACTAACATTTACCCCTTATACGTCAATGAAAGCCAATGGCATCTAATTTAGAAGGTTTATGAGCTGCGTTGCAGCAAAAGCATCTGATGACATACAATTAGAAGAACAAAAAATATTCAATAGAACATAAGACAAGAACAGCAGCATTCATTCAATAAGCTAGGCTAAATCATAAAAGCCAATTAAAACAAACTATTCAACATATTGAAATGCCTGTGCAATTTTTTTTTCTTTAAAGGACTTTGCCTGGTGCTGGAAAGACTTCAGAGCAGGAGCTAGGCAAGCTTCTCTGGGCAGGAAATTCTAAAATGTGGGAGACATCACAACTGCAAAGTCCCTCTTTCTGGTCATGATCTGCCCAATCTTGGATAGCAATGGGAGCTAAAGGAAGGCCTCTGATACAGACTGTAAGGTTTGGGTAGGCTCAAGAGGTAGAAGGGAATTCTTCAGGTAACCAGGCCCAAGTCAATCAAGCCTGTCGCCCAGAATCAAGTCCTGGATGACAATGTTTTATTCTGAATTGACCTGGTATTTAACAGTATTACCACCAGGCCCAAGAGCAGATTGACAGAGCAACTCTAGTTCCGCAGAATGAAGGAATGAATGGAAAGTGGGACAGTTTTAATTTATATGACCCCCCAAGTCCCCTTAATTGTCTAGATCTAACCTATCACTACCACAATGACCTCGGTGCAAAACCATTTGAACTGAGCGCACTTCCCCTTTCAGACTGTTATCACAATCATCCAGGCACATACTAAAGGCTCGTATGGGATAAAGTGAACAAGCTGCTATTGAAGAGCTGGACTATTTGCACAATACTACTTTAAGTTCTATTCCTTGGTCATACTACAAAGTGATAGCTTTTCACAAAGCAATGGAATTCAAAGGCATATTTTAAGTTTGGGTCATCTACAACTATAAATAAAGATAGAAGAAACATGCCTGTTTAAAAACCAAACAAAGAAGAACTCGTTAGACTTGGGAGAACTGTCACACAACGATCAAGAATGCAATCCAGATCCCATGGTCACAAGAAAATACATTTTCCATATACAAAAAAGAAATTAGCTGTTTCTACAATGTGTTGTGCTTTCTCCCATAGACAAGAATATGATGTCCACACAGTGTACTCTAGATTTATTATTTTAGAGTAGGGATGGGGAACCCGTGGCCCATCAGATGTTGCTGAACTCCAACTCCCATCAGTGCCAGCCAGCTTGGCCAATTGTAATGAATGATTGTTTGTAGTCCAACAACATCTGGAGGACCACAAGTTCCTCATCTCTGTTTTAGAGCAAAGGTGGCAATCTGTGGACCATGGGCCCCAATACATAAAAACAGAAATTGATATCTAAGATACTACCTGGAAAACATTTATGCATTAAAAAACCTCTGCACATCACTTTTAAATTCTTATCAAAGGAGCAGTATTCTCTTTCCCTAATCATTCTCTGGAAGTAGCCACCACTACTTAGGGTGAATCCTAAGGCTACTTACTTGGGAGTAAGTTCTATTGAATTCAACTTACTCTGAGTAGACATGATTAGCATCTCAACCTTAGCAAGTGCTGCTGACAGACATAAAAACTTAGCCTATTAACTCTTTGAACATTCAAAAGGTAAGAATTTTCAGCAGGCACAAGGCAGACAGTACAATGTTATTCTCATCATATATACTAATACTGAGCTACTGCTCATAAACTAGAGAAAGCCATCAACACGGTCAAGGAAATTTTAAGCTTTTCAGATACACACACAAAAAGCTTTAGAAGAAACTTAAGCGGGTGAAACATTCCCAAAACAGCCCCATACTTATGGCTGACGGGGTGGTGGTGGTAGTAATAGAGTGATGTGGCTGGAACAAGAGGACGGGTACATCTATTATGGAAGAAAGAATTGTATTGTTCTGGATAGGTAACTTCCTGGTTCACATTAAAAAGCTATTTTTAAATGCCCCCAAGGATGGGAGAGAGCACTACCTATAGACACATCAATAGAGACAGTAAATAATTTTATGTAGGTGAGGTTGGGAACAAATGTGTCCACTCCCATATTTTTTCCTCAGAAGTAGCAGCAAAGAGAGATTTCCTGTTCATTTTTATTTAGTGTGAAACATTTAAAACATAACACCACTAATGCAAACTCCAAAGTAAATGTAGTTTATTGTCCCTAAATTGCAGGTTGGAAGGATCTGTTGCTGGAAGAGACAGTCCTGGATACTGCAGGTCAGGCTTCAAATGGTTTACAACAGTCCTGCAATGTTGCCCAGAGATATCTGACCCCTACTGTAGTTGGGCTGAAGCTGACAGACAACCCTGTTGTGTTAAATCCATTGCCTTTATCCCCCCTTTTGCAGGTTGGATTGAGAGGGTAAAATACAACATCTGTGCAATATAGTTCACGGTTATGCCCCTATCACAAGTTGTAAGGCTGGGCTGAGAGACTTACAGCAGCCCGGCACTGCAGCCCATGATTAATATTGCAGGCCAGAGATGTCCCCGGAGACCACATCTTAGGCCAAATCAACCACTTAGTTGCATGGGAAAGTCTCATGCTTCAATGACTTGCATGGAGACGAGCAGCATGTTTTAAAATGTTCAGAACTAAAAATATTTTGAAGCAAGCGAAAGCTAAAGCAGACTTTGAAGCTACCTTTTTTAAAAAAAACCTTCAGCTACATGCTCAGCTAATATACACATACCCCAAATGCACACCAATGTTTTGTCATGGAGCCCCCCTCCCTCCCTCCCTCCCTCCCTCCCCCCTCCTTTGCTTTGCTAATGTGAAACTAACCCTGCCTCTTTGCTTTGCTAACTTTAAACTGACAAGCCTGTGTCATTGCTTCTCTAAAGTGAAATTGACCATCCTGTGTGTTTGCTTTGCTCAGGCTGCTCTTTGCTTTGCTAATGTGAAATTGACTAGCCTGTGTCTGCTTTACATTAAAGCAATCTCTCTCACTTTCTCCCAGGGCTGGGGGAGGATCCAATATGATTTAGGAGGAGGGCAAGGAAGGGGAGGAAAAGGAGGGGAGGAGGAAGATGGGAGGGCACTTGGCACATGGAAAGCCACTTTCCTTTCTGAAAGGGTTGCTAACAATATCATTACTTTTTAGGAGGGAAAAAATCTGAATGGTAAAAGCAAAGAACAGCAGAAAACAGGTAACCTAAAAAGAACTGCCTGCCAGTTCCACAAAATGCAATCAAACAGGCACCAACAGTAGATCCCATCCCTACTTCTGATGCAGCCAAAATGGCAGCCATGCACAAGGTAGAGGACCAGCATGCCTGGGGGAACATGATGTTTACAGAAGCACAAAAACATATTTTTAAGAACTATGGTGAGGAATCAGTCCCCGTCCCCCCAAACAGCACAATGAAGTCTGGGCATGCTCATAAACTGAAGGAACAAAAAAATGTGGGTGTGTTTTTTAATGACAAACAAATATTAGCAGTAGCGTAAATGGCTGCTGTGGCTTTGTACTTTCCATCCTTGAAAGCAAAGAGGAGACAGCTATTTTTCAATTTGCTGGCATAACTTTAAAAGATGTTCAGCTTTGTAGTTTCTTGAAGTTCAAGCCTTCTGTAATCCATTTCAATACAATCTGACAATTCACTAAAAAAAAAAAAACTTATTTGGCTACTCAAACCCAGCATTATCTGGCAGGGGGAGGAAGAGGAGAATAACAGTGAAATATTCAAGGCTGGAGATTGCAGTATTCTAACAGTAAACAACAGCAGAGGGTCTTCTATACAGAGAAGGCCCTACTATCCTACTTTCCCAAAATCAGTTGTTTACCTAGACTGTGATGATCATTAAGTACTCCAGAAGTTTTAGGCAACCCTTAATCATGTAATATGGGCATGTCCAATGAACAGGACCTTTTGGGAATCTGTGTTGAAACAACAAGCATCTTGACTCATGATCTCCTAAGAGATCCTGTTGTAAGAATGTCTGAATACTTTAAGGTATTATACCGAAGGGAGATTTGGAAATGACAACTCATTCACTGACAGCAGCAAAAACAGTGTTTTACCCAAAAATTGAAAAGCCCTATAAATGCCTGGTTAGCTAAAATCTCGGATATGGCATATATAGTGAAATTAATCAATTTTATTAGACAGACAATAGATTTATTGAAAAATTAAGGTTTTTTAAAACTAGAATAATGAAGTGCAAGGTCAAATTAATCCATTTTTATTAAGGGAAATACAGAAGGTGTGGCAACAATATGGTATGATGACATAGCTCATATTTGAACCATAACATTTGTTTATAATTTTTATTAATTTAATCAGCAATACTCCCTTTATGGGTTATTTGTATATATGAAGAGTAGACTACTATAGATATTTAAAAGATTTAAGCTGATCTATAAATTTATCCTTCATAAGTATGTGTCTTTATAAGAATTAAGTCAACATATAAATACTTATGCACCTTACCTATGAATTTACTGATAATTTATGTGTTTATATTATTTGTATATTTTACACTCTAAATAAATACTTATTTAAAAATGGGAAAAAATGAAGAGTCACATATCACTTTGCCTAAACTTTAAAAAATCTACCCTTCTATAGTTTTGTTGATCATGGTTGTGTAACCATGTAACACAAAAATATTTACAAGGATCACAATTTAGAGGCAATCCTGCACAAAAATTGGAGTACACACATACACCTAAGTGCCAGTGTAAAATGTCAGGCACACAGGAAGAGATCTGAGTTTTGCAAACTCCATGCATACATTCTAAAATATTCATACATTCCTGTATTAATCCTCATTTCACAGTCACAGAATTTAAAGCTCTCTACTACAAAATGTGTTTTTGTCAGGCTTGCAGGGCTACAAAGTTGAGCTTTAGTGGTGGCAGTGCCACCCTAAGCAAATCCTTAAACGGAAAATCTGTGAGGATCATAACATGAGTCACCATAGACAGCTTTGACAAATTTGTCACATTTGTTATCCATATTTGTTATCCAAAAATCGTGAAACTGTCTCGAAGGCCTCAAATGTATAAATGGCAGCTTTTTGTCCTATTCATTTTCCTCCCAGCAAAAGAAGTATTTTGAATTATAATTTGTTTGATCAGTCATGCAGAAATTCACAACTGTATTTGTCAGAAGTATACGGAATAAAAGCTGGATGCCTCAGACAAGGCACATTGCAAAAAGAAGAACTACCTCAAAGAACACCAGCCTTCTGATATAAAACAAGCCACTTCAATAAGTACCTGATTGGAAGACGTATCTAGCTAATCCTTGCATTAACTCTGCTGGCCATGTAGGTGGTGCAGATTCCCCTGTTTCACGCTTAAGCCGAAATGTCAGTTCAAATCCAAAACCACTCGGCCCATCTGGTCCAGTAAACCTGGAAGAAGTTAACAAAAGGTTTCAACAATAAAGCATCAGAAACAGACAAGCTTATAATGCCACTCTGTCATTTGTTTTCCTTGTGCAAGGTGAAAGAATAGGAAGAACCCACACAGAAGTGTTTCACCACACTTTTCTCAGCAAATCTGATCAAAATTTGTTCAAGACCAAGAGTTAATTATTTCAGCAAGATCTAAGTGCCCTCCTGCCCTCCCCAGCTTCAACATGTTATTTATTTACTGAAACTATAATAATGAAAATAAAGTAAAGCAGAGGATCGATATGGACAGAGGTCCATATCTCCTACTTTTCTCTCTCACACACATTAGCTGGCAAAACCTGGAATGCAAAGCAATCATGACAGGAAAAACATTGGGATACTCTAAGATACATTATTATTTCGATTAATCTATACAAAATATACAATAAAAAGAATTGGCTAGTTATATGGTATCAGTTGTTCAAATGTTATATGCAAAGTATTGGAAACAACCAAAAATGTATAAATGGATTAATAAAATGTGGAAGCGTGGTGTAATGGCAAAACTGATCAACTATATAAGGCTGAGAGAAAGATGCTAGACGTTAGTATTTTGATTTATATACTGCTTATATAGGATTCAGACTCTGTTTATTGGCCCTCATCTAGTCCACCGTCCAGGGCTTGCACGACCTCTCCCGATTCAGATGTTACAGAGAAACAGAGCTGGGTATCATCAGCATGCTGCTGACACCTTGCCCCAAATCTGCTCATGACTGCTTCCAGGGGCTTCATATAGATGTTAAACAGCATGGGGGACAAGATGGTATCCTGCTGCATCCCACAGCACAACTGCCAAGGGGCTGAAAGACAATCACCCAATGCTATTCTCTGAAAATGACCCTGGAAATAGGATCAGAACCACTGTAAAACAGTGCCTCCAATACCTATCTCATTAAATCGGTCCAGAAGGATACCACGGTAAATGATATCAAAAGCCACCAAGAGATCAAGTAAGAATAACAGGGTTGCACTCCACGTTTCATCCAAGAGTACTTGCCGTTGCTGCACCACAACCCTCTCAATCTCCTTCCCTAAAAAGGGAGTATTTTGCAACTGGGCAGTAGTTGTCACAAACCAATGGGTCCAGAGTGGGTTTTTTCAAGGGTCGTCAGATCACAGCCTCTTTCAAGGTGGCTGGGACTACTCCCTGGATACAGATAACTTCATTGCCCAGTAAGGGCATTACGTTCAACAAATGGAACACAGTTAGTTTTGCCATCACCTGATGATTATTTGTAGTAACACAGAGGTGCACTTTTTCATTGGTGGCACCAGTGTTATGGAATGCCTTCCCTGTTGAAATACGTGAAATTCCATTTGTACTGGTATTCTGCTGGCTCCTGAACACACACCTGTTTAAGCAAGCACTTGACTTCCAATTTTATTAACTGGTTTGATTGTTTTTAGCTGTTTTAATTGTTATGTTTTTAACTGGTTTGTTTTATTGTATATTTTAATTAAGGAACCTTTAAGGTTTTAATTGAATTGTAATTTGGTATTTTAATTATGTTTGTATTTTAAAAGTGATTTTATGTTGCAAACTGCTTAGAAGCCATTTTGGCATATTTATTTATTTATTCTATTTCTATGCCACCTTTTGGCCAAAAGGCCCTCAAGGCGGCTTTGACCCAGCTGCATCATTAGTCACAGCGCTACTCGTACTTGTCCTTTGTTCTTCCCCAGTAGATTGGTGAGTGCCTTCTGACGTGGGGGTCTCATCTTCCAGCACTATCTCGTGTTGCATTTTGGATACTCTGTTCATAGGGTTTTCGTGGTAAGAGGTATTCAGAGGTGGTTTACCATTGCCTTCCTCTGAGTTTGGATGCATCTTAGTCTGGTGTCTCAGCTTTGACCATTCTGCCTTGGGTGCCCCTGCTACAAGTCTAGCCTCTTGGTCTAGACTCCTGATAGCACTGCTCTCAGCTTCTCCAACACTCAAACCCCCTCACCATGTTAAGGGGTGCATCCTAAAGGGGGATCATTATGTTATGTTTCTACAATTATAGGTATTCTGGAATGGATTAACAATTATCATTTGTACTCTAGACTGTGTTGAGTCTTACAAGTAATTATCAAAATAATTTAAAAAAACAAACAACGAAAAACAGACATATGCCTTCAGAAAGCTACAACTAAAATACTGAATATCATGCTTGGAACTCCTAAATTTGCCTAGCAATAAAAGCATGCAGTGTGTTATCAACACACTCCATACTACAGATATACAGCTGCTTCTTTAAAATAGATGAAAGTTGCAATTATGGCTCTCTATAGAAAAAGAAAAAAATCTCTCTAAGTTTTGAGAAGATTGCTGGATTCCCAGAGCCCTGTACCAGCCAATGCTCTGCCAACACCTTTACAGAAGCCCCATATGGGAAACTGAAAAATCAGCTATCTTCTACTGGATAGGAGCATCCCCAGCTCCCCCACCTCATAACCTTAAGAAATTCACCAAGCTAGTTGTTTGTATTAATAAGACCCAAGACTCAGGCTTCTAATCAAAATCAAAGCTCTTTGCCAAAATGCATACATGCTCACTTTAGTAGGTAATTTCCCTCACATTCCAGTTCAAGAGGACTACGCTACTGAAAGAAAGATATGAGAAAAATGTTCCTCACTAGATTGGGAGAAAAACATACTGCATATTTACTTTTAAAGCAAGGGGTACTTGTGGGTATCATATTTACACATATGATCACCCGGAAAAAAAATAGTATTTATGAGTTATAACTCTACCACCATTTCAATTGTACCATTTTGAGGTACAAGCAGCACTTCAGACCAATTTTCAATGTAATTTGAACTTTGTTTTCAGATGCTACAAGGTGCCAATATATACACCACTGATGGCTTTAAAAAACAAGCCAGGAGCTTTTTCAATAAGCCAATCTGAATTCAGACAGTAATGTCTAAGGTACTTCCCATGCTAGTGTGCCACAACATCACAGTATGCTGCTAGAACATGGAAACTGAAAATTAAGCTAGACTTGTCACCCTGTCAAATTACATGAAGCCAATAACACATTTACTTTGTACTACTTTTGCTTTCTTGGGCTCAAACTACATGTTCCACAGAATTCTGCTATTCTTTTCTCCACAATGTTTATTTTAATCCAAAGCAGCATGCCCCGTGCTGCCCAGAGGGGAAGAAGGGCAAGCAGGGAAGAAGGGGGAACAGGGTGCTTAACTCTTTCCTCTCTGGTTCTTTTCCAGTTTCATGATCACCCTCCTATCAAGCTGCTTTTTCATTCATGGGGGAGGCGAATATAGATAAACTCTCTTCCCTTCACATAGGCAAAAGAGAAGCTTGGGGAGAATTATGTTGAGCTGAAAGGGTAACAGAGGGAAGAGAATTAAGCATAGTGTTGCCCTACAGCCCAGCTGGCCGGGTTTTACCTGAATTCTAGTTATACCACCTGGTGCCCGCTTCAACCTCTCCTGGATTCCCAGCTTCATTTAAAGAAGAAAAAGAAAAAAGAACAGGCCTCTAACCAGAGATGTAAGGTAAAATGGGCAGGCACAACTCTGTCCTATTATTTCGAAAGAAACAAGCATCTGCTGCCTTTTAGTGTTTTTAGCCAACATTGAATCAGTGCAACATATGTAGATGCTGGCTACATCTGCTTGGCATGGTAAGCTATAAACCATGATCCCTGGCTTAGTGTTATGTCCAAACTAGGGACTGTAGCTTATTTCACTCAAATAAATCACACTTGGTAAGGCAATGTTGGTTTATTACTATGGTTAACTTACTATTGGTTCTCTCAGCACAAGCGGGGAGAAGTGAAGTGACCATAATCAACTCATGCACAGTTTGCCATAGTTTATGGCTTGCCATGACATGCAAATATGCCTAATGAAGAACTTCTTTCAAATGCAAACAGTACCTTCAGAGGATGGGGTTTCCTCAGGACCACAGAAGAGGAGGAAAGAGTTAAATCCCCCTCCATGCCTGTGGCAATCTCAATACATTGATTAAATTTCTATATGGTTAACAGATTTAAGATTTTTAGGTGGGCAACAGACTTGGTGATTTTTTCCATCAGACATCCACTTTGCACAATAATCTATTTTATATTGAACTTTGAATAATTATTTGAATTGTAAAATTCTAACTGCACAATATAGGATTCTATGGCATTAAAAGCAGAACTAAAAATTAGTAACTGAGCAAGATGTACACATTGCAGACTTTGTCCATAAACAAGCACAAACATGACTCCAATCCAGTTTAACCACATTTCATGCCAACCATGTTTTGTAAGCAAACTATGTTTTTTACATTCTGTTTTGGGGCCAGCCATAAGTTGTAATTTAGGCATTTGGGTACAATACTAAGCTATGGTTAAGCATTATGTCTGCATACAGCTACTGTGGTCACCAACTATTTGGTGAAAATATGCTCTTTGAAACATGCAAATCTCTTCTATGAGATCTGCTAGTACAAGAGTACTATATGTAGCAGTTTGGCAAATTCAGGGAAGCCACGATGGCTAGTGACAGTGTACCACCTCTGAATGCTATGTGCTGAGGACAAACATTGAGGAAGGGCTGTGGCCTTCATACACTGCTTGTAGCCCTTCCAAAAGCAACCAACTGGATAATGACGGAACGCAGATGGTGAACTAGATGGACCTTCAGTATGATCCAGCAATGTTGTTCTTATTCTGTTAGCAACTCAGAAAGCTTTTTTTAAAAATCAAGACATAAAAAGGGAGCACATGTAATTGTTTTAGGGTTAAGTTTGCTTTTTAGCTATAACATGTATGTTTCATTTTGCTTGCAACACTCTTGATCTGGCCTCCTTACTTTTATATCCAGACAGGGCCGGTTCTAAAGGGCAGCCTGGTTGGGCACTGGCCCGACGGCCCCTGGAGCTACAGGGGGCCCCTCAGCTGCCCCTCCGCTCCCCTTCCGCGATCTGTGGGCCCCCCACACCTGAAGCCCCTGCCACCATCTTAGTTGATGGCAGAGATGCGTGCACGTATCACACACGCGTGCCATCAACAAAGATGGCGGTGGAGGCATCATTCCGTTAGGGAAACCGCGGCCGCCATCTTCGTTAAGGTCAATGGTAAAAGACAGCAGAAAGGTAGGTGGGGGCATGGGGGTGCGTGCATGTGTCCACGATGCACGCATGTGCATGCGCACACGCCAGGGGCCAGGGCAAGCTGATGCCCAAGGGCCCTGGCATTCCTGGAGCCGGCCCTGTATCCAAGTGCTCCTATGAGCTCACATACAAATTTTAACACTGGTGCAATACCACATCTGTTACAATTCTTGTGGATCAATGTCCAAGATCGGTCAATGTTCAACTTGTCAGTATTCAAACTAGCACTGTAAATATTTATAATATTTTCTCAATTAGTCTTACATTGCATAATGTAGAGACCATATTGGTATTGTCTTTATAGAATATATGAAACCCACATATATAAAAACTATTAGTTCCATTTAGTTCATCTGGATGATGTCTGTTCTTTGCCAAAGGCGACAGTCACAGATCTAATTATATTGACTTTCTAGGGCTCACAGAGAAGGTTATAATTAGTCCGCTCAGAGACCTCTTACAAGAAGAAACAGGATTTTTCCCATTCCTAGAGAACCCTAACAGCCTCTGGTAGGGCACCAAGAGAGTCAAAGGAGGTCTAATTATGAAACAAGGAGATCAGAAGTTAACAAAAGTGCCAACATGCTTGTGTCTTATAATTGGAGAAGAAATGAGAACCCATCTAGACATTTGCCACCTTTTACTGTTCTTAAACAGCCAGCCCTTTTCCCACCGCCAATTATTATTACTGTGCATTGGGAAACTATTTTACACTGGAAAGTAGAGAGGGCTATTCTCCGCGGAAGCACTTGTAAGATATGCTGCAGACTGGCTTTGCCCCAAGCCAAACTTGGTTACATTCCTTTTATTAAAAGCAGCCCTCCTTGTAAGTTCAACTACTGTGCTGTAAACATAAAACAAGTCTCCCTCCACACTTAAAAAAAAATCTTGAACTCCCAAATATTTAACAATAAGGATGTGTTTTAGTTCCAGGGATTGTGTGTGAGTTTAAGTAGTGCAAGGCAGCCTCTCTGTAGGTGGCCCGTCTCTTACATTAACTACCTTAAACAAATGACATTTTAAAGCCAAACACACACAAGAAAAAAAATTCCACAAGGTGGCCATGGCTTCAAGGGAGGTCTACCACCAACAAAGAACAGGAAGTATGAAAAAGTGCCTTGATGCTGTGCATAGGGAGAGAGGGAGTAACCATACGAGGTATGTGGCCGAATGTGTAAGATTTAAAAAATTGCCCTAAGCAAATGTGTCTGTACTGGGAACATTAATTCTCTTCCTTCTTGAAGAAAAAGATAAATATAGGAAGATGAATAGAATGCTGTGGGTAATATAGTTAGGATAACAAACTAAAGGGATATTCCAAGTATCTCCAAAAAAATGGCATGTTTACTCTCTCTAGTTCTCTATAATCAATACAAAAGGTATTGCCTCTTCCTGATATACTTAACCAAAAAATCACATTTCAACACAATTAATTCCACAACTGCAACCTCCATTCTGGGAAATGTACTACTGACTGAAGATGATGAAGTTTGAAGCTGGTGCCATGTGTGCCATTACAGCATAAGTGCTTTTGCCAAATATTTTTGAATGAAAAGGACAACTACCACCTGGAATTTTTCCATGTCATTATAGGGCTCTTTGAACAAATATATTTTGTAAGCCAACAACCAACACTTCAACTGAGTATGAAAACCACACCCTTCAAACTGGAAATAAGTCTACCAGCAAGGAGGCGCAGGCAGGGTGGGCTACATTTCAGTCTTTGCAGGATCATTAAAATACAAAATTAAAGTTAACATTCACACTTCACTTGCTACATCAGTTTGCAATTCCATTATTAATACAGAGGCCTCAATTCAAACTATACATTCTCATTTCAAAATACTGTCAGCCAGAGTTGCATTGATTAATGGGCACAGTCTCACTTTTCATAAAGGTACGCACCAAGGAGATGAATCTGATGACACACTGTCACTGGCAACAAGGGATTGCCAGTGACAATCTCTTCCCCTTTGCCTAATTAAATTAATCTGGCACCTAACATAAACATTACCTCCAGATTATTTTCAGTAGAGATTAAAAATATACCATACAAAAAACATAAAAGTTTTAAAATATATCAGACAGCAACAGACAGCAATAAAACCACCAGCTAAAAATGAATCACAAGTTCTAAGATGTTGAAACTATACCCACTGCAAGGATTATAAACCATTAAAACTTTTTTTAGAGCTAGAAGCCTTGGGAAAAAAGGGAAGTCCTCACCTGGCAACTGAAATACTGTAAAGTAAATGTTAGGTGAAATTCCCTTGGGAGGACTGTTCCAAAGATGGGGGGCCAAAGCAAAAAAGGCCTTTTGTTGCCACTTGATGAATTTCAGCAGGAGAGGACACTCCTAGGAGGGACTTGATTATGATCTTAAGGCCCAGTTAGGGTCATGTGGGAAGAGGTGTTACCTCAGGTACTGGACCCCAATCATAGTTTCTACTGAGGTATGAATGTGTCCTAGAGGCTTACAGAGCACTAGACAGGCTGAAATGCAGGTGACTCCAGATCATATAAACTGTGCCACCACTACACTGATTGCTATGACCAGATCACTTTGTAGTAGCCTTTCAGGCATTTTTCTTTCAGTATAGAATCTAAAAATGAGGTAAGACGAGCCCAACACTCATTCATCTCAATTCACTATTTCCACAGGGTGAATGAAACATGGCATACTATGCTCAAATCAACTACATATTTGAATAAAATGTTAATAGATCAGAAATGAGTTACAGTTCTAAGGTCCTGCTTATGAGTTTCCCATAAACATCTGGTTGGTTGCTGTGAGAACAGGATGCTGGACTAGATGGGCCATTGGCCTGAGCCAGCAGGGTTGCGTTATGTTCTTATGTTATATCTAACCAAGTCATATTCAGAGTAGAGCAACTGAAGCCATACTCAGAACAGATCCACTGAAAATAATGGACTTGTCCATTGAGTCTCCTCTTGAATATGACTTAGATATAGTCCTAGCAGTCTATGCTGCAGAGAATACAGGTTCTCTGTGGGGCTGATCTTCACTAGCAATGCAGCAGGCAGAAACAGGGCAGCTAGTTGTTGCAAATGTTATTGTGCATACACTCTTGAGAAAATATGGACTTTTAAGAATGGCTATAGTTGCTGCTTAAAATGTGTTAATTAGCAGAAACACATTTACTTTCAAAATACAAGCTGCAGAATACTTTTATAAAGACCAAATTTACTCTGGAATAGCTCAGGACCAAGTTATGCCCATTCTGTAAATATGGAAAAGCAACAGGGGCAGGTGTGGACAATTGCTTAGTAAAAACTTAGGTGCATCTTCACCCACCAACTGTTTGCATGCTGTTCTGCTGTGTTTAACAATTATGCAATGTATGGTTTTGAGAAGGGTAGCTCTGTTAGTCTGTTGCAACAAAAAACAAAAGCATGTTTGTGGCATCTTAAAGACAAACAGCTTAAGCTCTCATTGACTGTATCCCACTGTATAAAGTATTAACCTAAAATGATAGACACACGGAGGTATAAAAGGGAGAGAATTGTGGTGTCAAAGACCATACAATGCAACAGGAAAATTTGGTGACATTTTTATGGAAAAGTAAGCAAAGGGACTATTCACAACAGCAGTAACTGGCAATAACACAATCCTTCTTATCCTTCCTATGCTAATTTAATACCTGTAGTGGGACATAACTCCCAGGTCTCTTAAACTCTAAACAAACAGAATCAAATTTGCTGATAATAGCAATTTTATACTGAATTCCACTAAAGTTATGTTGTTGTTATTGCAGTAACAGTAGTAATTAAATTATTTTGTTGAAAGCTAGTGCTTTCAGACCAGCAGCAGAGTGTCCTGAGAGAAGCCACCCCCCTTCTGATCTCTGTAACGTAGAACTACTTTTTGTATGTGTGCATGCATTCCTTTTCTATTACATTTCTGACTGCTACAGAAAGTCACACTCCACAGTAAAAGGAAATCATTAAAAACTTACTCGTGTACTCTGTTATCACCATACAAGTCGCTTAATCCAAAGCTTACATAGTGCCAATGTTCTGGAACATTTAGGGATGGACTCCCCAAGTTCCTATACATACTGACGTAGTCCAGAGGATCAGGTCCACCTAACCTATTTGAAAAAAGAAGGACAAGAATAAACTGCAGCTCACTGTTGGAGGGGAATGGTTTTAAGACAATACATTTATCTTTTAAGACAATACATTTATCATCACTTCACTCAATATCATTAAACCCACTTCCTTCTGAAAAAACTCATGGCAGGCAGGCAGGCAAGAACTTTGCCCTGTGTCATTGTTGTTGTCATAGATCTATGTTGTTGTCATAGATATGCACTGCTTGCCTTCATAGTATCTTATATATTTTATTTTATTCCTAAACTACATATAGCATTTTATTTACTAAATTAAAGGCAACCCTGAAAAGATACTGCATGGCTCATGAGACAAAATGTCTGCTTTTCACAAGTAACAATAGGAATGGAAATTTGCATACGAGAGTCAGACCCTTTCAAATACAAGGTACAAAGAAGGTTAGAAAGACTTAATAAAAACATTTACTACATTTATTTATTTATTTGTTTGTTTCATTTTTAAACCGCCCATAGCGAGTAGCTCTCTGGGCGGTGTACAAAAGATTAAAAATACAAAAATACAAAATATCACAATAAATAAACAGTAAACAAAGAGATTTAAAATTGTAACATTTAAAGTGTGTTTCAAAAATAAATAACACTGCGGGCCCTCATTACATTCAGAAATAGACTCTCATCTCCCATTAAACATTTCTATTACCAAGGGGAAAATGCAGAATATCCAACTCTACAAAACTGTATTAGGACCATCATCTGATTAAATCTAATTTTAATATGAGTTTTAAACAACTGATTAGGTTTGTATACAATTACATATAAGTAAAAGCAACAGTTATAAAACAAGAACCATACTTTGTTTTTAAGATGATGCACACATGACATATCATCCATCATCTAAATTCTTGAAGGAATGCCTTTCAAGATAGTACTTGTCATGTGCAGTTCTTACAAGTAGCTACATTTAAAGATATGATTTTTTAAAAATATTGAGAGCATCTTTTTAAAATCAACTATTTTAAATTACTGGAAACATATTCTGGAGAGAAGCTAAAATCTTCAATAAAATAATTTTTAAGAAGTTAGAATCCTAATATTTTATAGCACACCAACTCCTTAAAAACATTCATTAAAATTTGCATTTTCCAGTATAAAAGTGAATTGCATTCTTGAGAATGTAAATGAGTAACTAAGACATAGCATGCTACTGCTTACAGAGTAAGACAATTAGGAATAAGCAAACCCATTTGCAATTTATAGTCATCTAGCTGTATAGTAAGAGAATGTAACTGAAAAGTATGAAGAGGATTTAGCTTAGCATCTAATACCCATCATGAAATAGACAGAAGAGACTAGAGATATCAAAGCCTAGAAAAAACACAATACAGCGGTGTTTTTTCCTCCTAAGGCCCAAATTATCTTTCCAAATTTTGGAAAAAATGAATGTAATTTCCCAACATCAGATGTTGCAGCATAAAAAACATCTTCAGCTATTTGGTCCAGAGTGCATGTATATTCTCCTGCTAGAAGTGGGGCAACCCCCTTCTTCCTTTTGAATAGCCAAAGGCTGTATCACACACAGACCAGGGCTAAGTACCTGGAGACAGGTAAGCCGTATTGTGCAAGTAATAGTATGCTATGCACAACTTCTATTTCCATGTACCATTTCTTATTTAGCTAGGGCAGAAGGGGGGATCTGTGTGAGGACGATACACTGTTAAAAGGTTCAGGTATAGCTATATAGCTCCTTCCCCCCCTTTGTATAACACCTTGCCTGATGAAAAAGAATTCTGGAGAACTTGAAGGTTTGCTACAGTTTTGTGACATTTTGATTGGTCCCAAGAAAGGTATTGCCCAACTGTGTGTTTTGGAGGTTTTCCTTATATATCACTACAGCTAACCTTTGCTTTTTATGTGGAAAAATTATTTTCCCTTTCATAACTAAGAATACTGTGTCTAGTTCCGGCAACAAAAACCACTATTACTTTTTCATTAATCTCAATTATAACCAAGATAACTGTTTAAAATTCTCTTTGGAACAGTCAGAAAGGTTAGCTTGGGATGTGAGCCTTCTAGACTCCATCTGCCCAAGGGATTCATTTGGAAGAAAGAACATTAACCTTGACAAAGGCCATATTTGCAAGCAGCACGATGTAGCTTCAATGCTTTAAACAGAGTGAAAGCCCTTAATTAGCATTGTTTTTGAGAGCATGAAACTAAAGGCAAGGATGCTGATCAGACATTCTCACTAATGAAAAATAACCCTTCCACGCTTTAGCAGGAAAATATTCCTAGAGTAGCATTAAATAAGTTAAACTTTAGTGTTCTGTTTTGTATGAATTATTGTTGGGAGACCAGGGTTCAAATCCCCACACAGCTATCAAGCTCACTGGGTGACCTTGGGCCAGTCACTGTCTCTCAGCCTCAGAGGAAGGCAATGGTAAACCCCCTCTGAATAGTGCTTATCATGAAAACCCTATTCATAGGGTCGCCATAAGTTGGGATCGACTTGAAGGCAGTCCATTTCATTTTTTTTCACTAGAAGAATGAAAAAGCTGAGGAGAGCCCTTTTAAAATTAAAAAAACTACCCTGAGTTTACATAACACTTCAATATTAAATTATATTTTATAAAATTTGCAGACGGCATCTCTGTTTGAGGTGGAACAGATGAGAGGAAAACAAGCCTATTAATGGTAGCTATACTAATTTCTACCACTAAAACTGGTTAAACTGGTAACAACAAAAACTGGTAGCAACGAATAATTTTTCAAAGAATTCTACTCTAGTGTCTAAAGCAATGGGCATCTTATTTGAGCATTCACCATCCACTGTTCCTGAAAAGAACATTTTAATTTGGCTTTTGCCTAGGTCTTACTAAGAACTGTTACAAAAGACTCTAATACAATGTTTACTACACTATCAGTACAGCCATCTCCAGTTGCTGCGGCTTCAGCAGCTCAGATGAGGAGTACCTCAGTTTGCACAAGATACAACAGTGGGAGCTGAAAAATAAATTTTAGCAAATTTCTAGGTGTACTCTATGTTTCTAACTGACCATGCCCATCATTCCTTAAGTGTAGTGGTTGAAGCATAGCAGGCTGAACATATGCATCTTGGGTAGGCCAAGTTTGTTTTCCCAACAGAATTGTTGCTTAAGTAGCAACATATTGTTTTCAGTTTAACTTTACATCAAATTGCAGTTTCAGATTCAACTGTTAATGCGCCCAAAATAGAAATAGAATATAACCTCCTGTTTGAAACATAAAAGGTTGTCTTCACCATCATATGACATTGACCAATAAAAAGACTTTGAAATAAAAATAAATTTGACACAGATTTCTAGGATGAATAATGAGAGAAATATAATTTTCTAGGTTAGATTCTCTGTAGAAACAGTAGTAACACAGGAAAGAAGCAAAGAAGAACACAAGCATACAAAAAATTTAGTTCTCCATCTTTGATGATGCAGTTCTGATTGCAGGTGTTGCCACCACTCACCATATGCTCAGAGGTACATGTTACCAAATTTTTCCAAGCTATACAGGAAGTGCATTGGACTCTGAATGACCAACCCAAATTATGTTTCCATTTTTACAAATTTGTAGGTCAGTACAATATCTCAGAAAGGAGGGGCTCATCTGCATGGTGGCTTACTGTGTGTTTGGTTCTACTCACATCTCCTTTAAATTTACATGGTTCACATAACACTACCAGCAAACAGAAGTATTACACAGTTTCTCCTCTGTAAATCCATATTAACCCAATCCACTGATAATACAAAAAGGGAAGAAAAAAAACTCCACGCAGTTTCTCTAGTGCTTGCAGACACTTTGCTCTGATGCTTTTATGTGGGTGTGCCAATTGTTCCCCTCTCCACACCCATTCCCTCCTCTTCCCTTCTTTCATTTTGCTTCCTGTAGGCTGACAAGCAACTTCCTGTTGCTCTCCTCCATTCTGCTGGCATTTTTATGTTGCTGCAAATGGTGCCTTTCTTTTCTTTTCCCCCTAACTAGTGTGCAAAAGCATAACACTGCTCAAAGATTAATATTTCAGCTGTACCATACCAGGGAAAACAGATATTCGCACTTCCAGGGTTTTTTTTTAAGGAACCTACTGCAGCTGGTCAAACAGACTCAGAACGCTGAATCACCTTAGCAACCAGAGGAAGTGGAAATGTATAATTAGCAGGCTGGGCCACTAGGAAAAAGTGAGACTAATCCTCCCCAGAGGATGCCTGCTTGTGTGAATGGGAAAAAGTGATTGGCAACTAACAGTGAGCAGGAACTGTGGATGATACAAATGGAAAGCAAAGGTAAAACAAGTGTATTTCCTTTGAAGAAACGCTCCCATGTAGATGAACCTGAGGTCAGGTCTCCTGCTCCCCTGGTGCATTCATTACAGCTGCCCAATTTCCGTGCTTTTTAAAGTTTAATAGGAATATCTGTTGGCTATAGGTACATTCTTAAACCAAAGGGGTTTTTTGCCTATTAGTGAATTTCTCTCCTTTTTAATCCAGGAGGTAACAAATGGGATCCTGTGAAAGTTTGCTGAGAATGGATTGATCATTTGCATGCTTATTGAGTTCAGTGGGATTTACTTCCTTGCAATCCTGTTTAGGATGGGTGAAACTGACCATGGGGGAGGGAGAGGGCTGGAGTGGGTAGGGGAGGAGGAAGAAGGAATTGGGTGAGGAAAGGAAGAAGGGAGATGGAGGGGAAGGCAGGTCTGATCATCTGTATGCTTTGAGTTCAATGGGATTTACTCCCCTGCAATCATGCTTAGGACTGGTGAAACTGACCATGGAGAGAGAAGAAGGGGGAGGGAGAGCGGAGGAGGGAGGTTAGGTTTTATCACTTGCATGCTTATTGAGTTCAGTGGGATTTGGGTGGGTGGGCACTGGACAGAGGGAAAGCCCCTTTCCTTTCCCACAGGAAAACACTGCAGCAGCAGCATTTTTTAGGGTTTTCCCCACCTTTTTATTCTTCAGCAAGCACATGTTGTCTCCCATCCAAATTTAAACCAAAGCTGTGCTTGGTCACATCCACACCAGACCTTTATTCCAGTCATGGCTTCCCCCAGAGAATCCTCAGAAGTGTAGTTTGTGAAGGGTGCTGAGGGTTGTTAGGAGACGCCCTATTCCCCTCACAGAGCTACAATCACAGAAGAGAGACTAACTGTTAAACAATTCTGGCCACTGAAGTTCTGTCAGGGAGATAGGAGTCTCCTAATAACTCTCAGCACCCTTCACAAACTACACTTCCCAGGATTCCTTTGGAGGAAGCCATGACTGTTTCAAGTGGAATCGATGTCTGGCATGGGTGTGGCCCCAATTAGCCAAGCCAAACAGCTGTGAGTCTAGCTTTTAGAACACCGATAGTTGGTTCTTACTGAGCATGCCTGTGTTATGCATTCCAATGTTAAATTTCTTAAATTAATTAAAAATCAGCCATGTTTTTTGTTTTTTTTAACTGCAGAAAATGAAGATCAGAGTATGGGGCAAGGTCAGTTATAGGATTACAGGTACTCTGTAAACATGTCTGATTTTTAATTAATTTCAGCACATTGTGAGACTACTGACAAAAAAGTCAAAGAGGGGTCTGGATTTTTTTCTTGTTTTACACTTTGAACTCTAGATTCTCTGTGTTTTGTGTATTGCCATGAAAACTTAAAGGGTTGTTAAGCAAGCACTTCTGAGTTAAGGACGATAAGTTTTGTAAGATTTTGTTCTGAAATGAGCTTACAGGAAGCAGCAGAATGGCATGGAGGGTATTTTCAAAATAACATGGCAGAATGTGAAAAACCAATAGTATACAGCCTCTCTCGTGATTGCCAAGTTGATTATTTTATGTCCTATCACTGCTGTTCTAAGGGGTCACTGTACTTATTTCACAAACATTCTAGCTAACTGAATTATCTTTATCTGTATTTCAGGATTTCATTTTTTTCTGACAGCATTGCTTAAAGCTCACCCCCAGGTTTCTATATACTTGCAAGTGAGGTTTACACTTTGTGGACTGAATCCACAAAAAAAATATACCATAAGAAGATGTTAGGCTGCAACCCTAACCCCACTTACCTGGGAGTAAGCCACATTGCATTCAGCAGGACTTATTTCTGAATAGACACAGTTAGGATTGCAGCCTCAGGCTGCAATCCAATACACAATTACCTGGAAGTAAGTCCCATGAACTCAATGGAGCTTACTTCAGAGTAGATATGTATTGGATTGCAGCCTTAGTCTTTAAGGTGCCATTATTTTTCTTCTCCCTCCTGAGATGTCAATGCGCAGAATGTTTGAGGTATACGTGACTAGGTGGATGGACGGATGTGGACATGTCTTCATGATTACTCAGTGGACCATTCCAATTCCTACTCCAATCTTTTTAAAAAAAGGTTTCCCTATATTTAACAAATTCACTCATGGACTACAGCTCAAATAAGGATTGCATCTCAGACTTATTTAGCCCTTACACAAATATGTATAACACACAGGTCACCCAAATGTTGTCCCTGAGTTCTAGGGATTAGCATCCCATCAGATTAGATACTATATGTGTTTCGTATGCAATCTGCATTTAAATCAGACATTCCCAAACTGTGGTGTGTGGGCCACTAGTGGTCCATGAGTTTCATTCAAGTGGTCTGCAGTATGTCTGTGGATTGGTGGCTGAAGACAGGAGATGGCACATCCATAGTATTAAATATTCACATTGATTTTTAATTGTATTTTCATTGCTTCTATTATTTATTATATTGCATATTATTGCATTACTGTTTGAATTCTACAGAATACTGTACAAGAAAATACAAGAAAAAAGAAGCAAAAAAATGCAAATAAAATTCACACGTCTAACACAGCACTTTACAATTGCTGCAACAGGCAGAAAAATCATTAAGTGGTCCACTAAGACCATCAGCAATTTTCAAGTGCTGCATGAGAAAAAAGTTTGGGAACCACCAATCTAAATAGTACCAGCTAATGATAAGATATACACCATAGCCAGGACACTGCCTGCTTAAGCATTTTCATTTTTTGTTTAAGCAGCTAAAATAGTTGTTATAAAGAGGAAGTGGAAAGCTTAGCAGAAAGCTTCTCAGACATACAAAGAACAAAACAGCTCTGTGCAAGCATCCAAAAAGATGTGCCATTGGAAGGCTGAAGGAGATGAGCATCCCTAAATAAATTTTGAATAGTGATGTTGGGCCACCAGATGTCCATCTCACAACTACTGTTTAGCAAGCAGACCAGCGCTGCAGACTTGGGCCCTGTAGGGTTGCATAAGGAGATAAAAATAACAAGCCAAGCCAAACTAAGTAAGGCAGCACTACTTACATCTCTTGAAATAGGTGTGTGTGCGCGCAGGCACGTGCTACACTTGGCTCTGCTACAAAGGCAGGAGCATCTAGATTCTCACCAACAAAAGGTTATGGCATTCCCTTGTTTGCATATATTTTGTAGGAACACACAGTGCAATCCTGTATGTGTCTACTCAGAAGTAAGTCCCACTGACTTCAATAGGATTGTCTCCCAGGTAAGTGAGTATATGACTGAAGTATATGAGACAGCCTTGGTCGCCCTGTTTGATGACCTATGTCGGGAGAGAGACAGAGGGAGTGTAACTCCGTTGATTCTCCTTGATCTCTCAGCGGCTTTTGATACCATCGACCATGGTATCCTTCTGGAGAGGCTTGCGGAGCTGGGAGTTGGAGGAACTGTTTTGCAGTGGTTCCGCTCCTACTTGGCGGGCCGTCTCCAGAAGATAGTGCTTGGGGAACATTGCTCGACACCGTGGGTTCTCCAGTGTGGGGTCCCGCAGGGTTCGGTTTTGTCTCCCATGCTCTTTAACATCTATATGAAGCCGTTGGGTGCGGTCATCAGGAGTTTTGGAGTGCGTTGTCATCAGTACGCTGATGACACGCAGCTCTACTTCTCCTTTTCATCTTCTTCAGGTGAGGCGGTCGATGTGCTGAACCGTTGCCTGGCCGTGACAATGGACTGGATGAGAACTAACAAGCTGAGACTCAATCCTGATAAGACTGAGATGCTGTTGGTGGATGGTTTCTCCGATCAGATGGTGGATATATACCCTGTCCTGGACGGGGTTACACTCCCCCTAAAGGAACAGGTCCGTAGTCTGGGAGTCGTTTTAGACTCTTCCCTCTCACTTGAGGCTCATGTAGCCTCGGTGGCACGGAATGCGTTCTACCAACTTCGGTTGGTAGCCCAGCTACGTCCCTACCTGAGTAAAGAGGACCTTACATCAGTAGTACATGCTCTGGTAACCTCGCGTTTGGATTACTGCAACGTGCTTTACGTAGGGCTACCTTTGAAGACGGTTCGGAAGCTACAGCTAGTGCAAAATGCGGCGGCCAGACTGCTAACAAGAACTAAGCGGTCTGAGCATATAACACCTGTGCTGGCTCGCCTGCACTGGCTTCCAATACACTTCCGGGCCAGATTCAAAGTGTTGGTGTTAACCTATAAAGCCTTATACGGCGCGGGACCACGATATCTGTCGGAACGCCTCTCCCGATACGAACCGGCTCATATACTACGGTCTACTACGAAGGCCCTCCTCCGGGTCCCGACGCATAGGGAGGCCCGGAGGGTGGTGACGAGATCTAGGGCCTTCTCAGTGGCGGCCCCCGAATTGTGGAACAGTCTCCCCGAGGAGGTACGCTTGGCGCCGACACTATCATCTTTTCGGCGCCAAGTTAAAACCTTTCCCTTCTCTGAGGCATTTTAATCTTAGTTAAATGTTTGTAACTTGGTTTTAGATTGTGTAGTTTTTATATGCTTGTTGTCTCAGATTCTGTAATTTTATTGTATTTTATGTTAACCGCCCAGAGAGCTATTGCTAGTCGGGCGGTATATAAGTTTAAGAAATAAATAAATATAAATAAATAAAGTCTAAAAACTAGACCACTTTGAAGCAATTGCTTCAAAATTGGCTGAGGTCATGTCCTTAACTCTGGTATTATTCAAAGAGAAGTAAATTGAGTTGTGAATGGAGCAGGTGAACAAAGTCCTCTTATAATTAAATGTTACCTTAACTCCTATATTGTTTGTTTATGTGAATGTTACAAGAATAGAGACTACTCTTTCCCTTCCCAGGTTAACTATGTCTAGAGACTGACTATTCATACTGTAAGTAGCATAGTCAAGAATCGTTGCATTTCCCAACATGACATTAGTGAATGCAATCTTTCTCAGGGAAAATATTGTTCACTTGCATTCCTAGAATATTTACAAAAACAGAAATAAAGCATGCCTTACAGAATCTTTAAGGCAGAGGTGCAGAACCTGTGACATTCCAGATGTTGTTGAATTCCCACCAGCGCTAGCCAGCATTGCCAATGGTCAGAGTTGATGAGGGTTGTAGTTCAACAGAGTTTGGAGGGTTCTTCAAACCTGCTCTAAACCAACATTAGTCACTTAAGTATAGGTGAACCTTACACTGTCTAAACAATTTTCAATTATCACTTTCATATGTAAGTGGCAAAAGACAAAAATAAAATGGGGTGCAAGTTATAGAATTATTAAATTCAATGTTAAAAATTACCATCTATTCTAGAATCTCCTAGAGGACAAGCCAGTTTTTTTGGTAAAAAATGTTATTTTACTGCATAGTCCAATAATTTTTTCACACGCACACCCAATCTGTGGCACTCGTTGCCACAATAGATGACATAAGCCTATAGTGAAACTGCATTCAGTTAGAATTATCCAGAATAACAGAAAGTAGTTAGACATCACAGCACAAATATTCTGGTGCCTCTAAACATAAATTGCCAGAAAATCTTAGTGAAAAGGGCAACATTACTATATTAAACCAGTTAATGCTGTCTAACCAAGCTTCCTGTCCTTAATATGGGCTTGATGTTCTCATATTTGCAAATGAATAGATCCTCCATTATAAAAGGAATATGGAAAATGGAAATGGACTGCCTTCAAGTCGATCTCGACTTATGGCGATCCTATGAATAGGGTTTTCAAGGTAAGCGGCATTCAGAGGAGGTTTACCATAGCCTCCCTCAAAAAGGAATATAACTGCACAATATTCTCACAAAATAGTATTTTTGAACCAACAAGGCCTAGAATCACAACACTGCAGGCTCTGCCAGGCTCAAACCAAGTTCTGTGAATCAGACATTGGCTCCCTGTGGTATTGGGGCTGCTAGTCAAAGGAACAACAGGCAGTTCCAGCTGGGACATTCATACCACAACCCATAATCCTTCTGGCCTGAGGAGTCAGAAGACACCAGAGGGCCAGTCTGGTACCATTGACTGATATAAAGTTTTCAGATATTCTGCCTTTGCTCTATGTGGACAACTTGTCATTGAAGGAGGTCACCAATTTCTCCCTCCATCACCAGATTACTGACTTGTAGCCTTCCTGATTTTTGCCTGCCTTGGCCTGGGCATCTGATAAACACAGTATAAAACAGCAGCAACATTTGGACTCACAGCTCTTTGCAAGACAAGGCAAAGGCCTAGCCCTGCTCCCACATCAGCCTTTTATTTCATATATGGCTGACACATCACATATTTTCACAGCTCTCCCAACAATCCTCAGTACTGCCTCAAACTTAAAAATTTACTACAACGAATCCTTATTCCTTGTCTACTTCTTAACGCCCAGCCAGGGGCATAGGCACATACACTGTGTAAGATGTAGATGTTCCCACCCCACTCAAGGTCTTCTAATATATTCTGCGGTGTGTCTGTCCCAGGCCTCTTAGAAGCTGCAATTCAACAACCCTGTTATCCACACCTCCAATATTCATAGATATACTTATCCAGGCTTCATCCCAAAGATCTTTCCCCTCTCCCACCCAACCCATCACTTCCCTCTATTTTCACAATTGTCCAATTACAAAGTCTGCCTCCATACTGAAGTGCACACAATTGGTAGGGAAGCAAAATCTTCTCACATCTCCTCTCCTCCACCTATGTTCAAAGCATGGTGTACAGCATGTCTACCTTGTCCTACACACATGCATGTCTCTCTCATTTAGTCTACAGATAAAGGATAGGGAACCTGAGGCCCACCAGAATTTTAATGGACTCTAGCTCCTATTAGCCATAACCAGAATGGCCAATGGTCAGGAATGATTTGACTTTAGTTTAATCTTAACAACCAAACTGAGCTCAAAGCAGCTCACAATCGCAAAACAGTAACAACTATACTTCCTTATACACAAGAAATATACAAAGTGCAATACATACAATAAATGAATCAAAACATAAAATAGTAAAACCATAAAATACAAATCAATCATACTGGATATATGGTAGGAAGACCAATTACCACCCTGTGGCAAAAAAACAAAAAGACAATCAATCAAGGCAGTCCTGTCTATCACCTAGGGTGCACACACACGCCTCCCACCTCTTATTGGGGCAGATGGGAAAGACACAGGTTCCACCAGAAGGCTCTCAGCCTGGGGCAGAAAACACTTCTCTCTCCCACTGCAAGATGAAGGGAGTTGTAGTCCAGCAACATCTATGGACCACAGCTTCCCCATGCCTGGCACTGACAGTTAAGGACTTCTCACGCTTGCCTTGAATTCACACTTAGTAGCCTCTGCCAATGAAAGTATATTCACTAATAGGCAAAAAACCTTGCAGTTTAAGAACGTACCTATAGCCCACAGATGTTTCTAGGGAGCAGGAGACCTGACCTCCTCTCTGAGATATTGTACTGCCCTACCAATTTGGCAAAATGCAAACACAATTTTGGATGGTCTTTCACAGACCAATCCACTTCCTGTGTAGCTTGGAAGAATTTTCTTTTGCTTCTGTTTCTGTGAATATGTGAAGTATAGCAATTGTGGAATAATGGCACTGACAATTCTGCAGAATAGTCTCCA
The DNA here is from genome assembly GCF_030035675.1 of Rhineura floridana. NCBI lineage: Eukaryota > Metazoa > Chordata > Lepidosauria > Squamata > Rhineuridae > Rhineura > Rhineura floridana. The sequence continues at coordinate 84,725,334 of NC_084486.1, forward strand.
GTGGACATGAGGAATGTCTCAGTTTGCACAAAATAAAACAGTGGGAGGTAAGATATATTCTAGCAAATTTCTAGGTGTGCTCTATGTTTTTAATTGACCGTGCCCACCTTTCCTTAAGTGGAGTCGTTGAAGCACAGTAGGCTGAACACATGCATCTTGGGCAGGCAAGTTTGTTTTTTGCAACAGCGAGATTCATTGCTATTTTTGCTTCTTAGCAAATTTCTCTGCTTTTTAATCTGGGAGGTGAGAAATGGGATCCTGTGCAAGTTTGCTGAGAAAGGATCATCTGCATGCTTATTGAGTTCAATGGGATTTACTCTCCTGCAGTCATGCTCAGGATAGGTGAAACGGACTTGGGGGAGGGGCAGGGAGGGGAGAGGAAGGGGAGAAGATTGGGTGGACAGGCACTAGGCAGAGAGGAAGGCCCCTTCCTTTCCAAAAGGAAAGCACTGTGAACAGTATCATTGTTTTTCAGTGTTTTCCCCACGTTTTTATTCTACAGCAGGCACATATAGCCTCCAACCCAAATTTAAACCAAAGCTGTCCCTGGCCACATTCACACCAGGCCTTTATTTATCTTTAGACAGTCATGGCTTATCTCAAAGAATCCTGGGAAGTGTAGTTAGTGAAGGGTGCTGAGAGTTCCTAAGAGACACCCTGTTTCCCTCACAGACCTTCAATTAGAGTGGCTGACTGTTACACCAGTCTGACCACTGGAGCTCTGTCAGTGGAATGGGAGTCTCCTCTCAGCACCCTTCACAAACTACACTTCCCAGGATTCTTTGGGGGAAACCATGACTGTCTCAAGTGAAAGCAAAGTCTTGTGTGGGTGTGACCCGATTTGGCAAGCCCAGCAGCTGTGAGTCTGGCTTTTAGAACACTGACAGTTGGTTCTTACTGAGGGTGTCCAACATCATTGAGTTCAAGTCAAACGTTCTTAAATTAATTAAAAATCAGCTAGGCATTTTTTTAACTCTTAAACTGCAAAAGATGAAGGTCAGAGTATGGGGTAAGGTCTGTAATAGGATTCCAGGTACTCTGTGAACATGGCTGATTTTTAATGAATTTGAACAGATTATGAGAACTCTGACAGAAAAAAGTCCAAAAGGGCTCTGGGTTTTTTTTCTCTGTTTTTAGACTTTGAACTCTCTATTCTCTCTGACTGTTTTGTGTATTGCCATGAAAATTTAGAGGGTTGTTAAGCAAGCGTTTCTGAGTTCAGGATTATAAGTTTTGTAAGGTTTTGTTTTGAAATGAGCTTATGGGAAGTATCAGAATGGCATGGGGGTATTTTCAACTTAACATTGCGGAATGTGAAAAATCCACGCTGGGTATAGTATACAGCCACTCTCGTGGCTCTATAATCTTTCAAAGTGAACATGGCACATCCCTCACACAAACTGATATTTAGTGACCAGATGGGTTATCTGCAGTGTACTATAAATGTTTGGAGGAAGAACTCTTGCTACGTTAACAGTATACAATGAATTCTATTTTGCAAGAGGGAAAGATACCGGATAGTTGGAGAAATGCTAACATAACATTAATACCTAAAGAGGAGCAAGATTTAACTAAAACAAAAAATTATCGGCCGATATCTCTATTGAATAATGACTATAAAATTTTTACAATGATCTTGGCAGAAAGAATGAAAATAATATTGCAACAATTTATCCAGGAAGATCAATCGGGGTTTTTACCTAAAAGACAATTACGTGACAACGTCAGGAATGTCTTGAATGTCTTGGAATATTTAGAACAACGAAATGATAAACAAGCAGCTTTGATTTTCTTAGATGCTGAGAAAGCATTTGATAATTTGAATTGGAAATTTATGTTTCAGGTTTTGGAGCAAATGGATTTTGGAGACAATTTTATAAAATGGATTAGATCGATTTATACATCTCAGAAGGCTCAGATAATTGTTAATGGAGATTTAACGGATTCATGTGAAATACAAAAGGGTACAAGACAGGGATGTCCATTATCTCCTCTTCTATTTATTCTGGTCTTAGAAGTGCTGCTTAGAGATATAAGGCAAGATAAAAGGATTTCGGGATTAAAGATAAAAAAAGAAGAATATAAACTGAGAGCATTTGCTGATGATTTGATAATTGTATTAGAAAACCCTTTGGAAGGAATTAATGTATTAATGGACAAATTAAAAGAATGTGGACCGTTAGCAGGATTTAAGATCAACAATCAAAAAACAAAGATGTTGGTGAAAAATTTAACTTTAAGGGAACAGAAAGAGTTAATGGACAAGACAGATTTTACAATAGAGAAAAAGTTGAAATATTTAGGTATCATTATGACAAATAAAAATTCAAAGTTGTTTCATAATAATTATGAAAAATTATGGACAGAGATTAAGAAAGATCTGCTAAAATGGGATAAACTACAATTGTCATTAATGGGTAGAATATCTGTGATAAAAATGAATGTATTACCGAGAATGATGTTTTTGTTTCAAACAATACCTGTAATATCCCCTGATTTACCTTTTAAACAATGGCAAAAAGATATTTCTAAATTTGTATGGCAAGGAAAAAAACCAAGAGTTAAATTTAAATTACTACAAGACGCCAAAGAAAGAGGAGGACTGGGATTACCAAATCTGAGACTTTATTTTGCTGCCTGCTGTTTAGTCTGGATAAAGGAATGGATTTTATTGAGGAATAAAAGACTATTGGATTTGGAGGGCCATAACCTGAAGTGGGGATGGCATGGATATCTATGGTATGATAAAGTAAAAGTAAATGTAGACTTTAATAATCATTTTATAAGACGTCCTCTGTTGAAAATATGGAATAGATATAAACCAAGGTTCTATTCGAAAATACCATTATGTGTCTCAAGTCAAGAAGCGTTTTTCAGAAGAGAAATGGCTGGAAAAGAGAAATGGTTAACTTATCAAGAACTATTAGAAAATGTACATGGAGAATATATAATGAAAGAGAGAACAACTGATAAAGGAAGGATATAGTTCTCAATGGTTTGCCTATTTACAATTGTTAGAAAGATATAAAATGGACAAGAAAATGTATGGGTTTGAAATAAGTACGGTAAATCTGATTTTGAAATAGGTTTGTGTACAAATGATGAAAATACAATTGCGAAAATGTATAAACTCTTGCTGAAAATGGATATGGAAGAAGAACAAGTAAAAGAGTGTATGGTAAAGTGGGCAAAAAATTTTGGTTATAACATACAAATGGATCAATGGGAAAATATGTGGAAAAAAGGCTTGAGATTTACATTATGCTATAATCTTAAAGAAAATTTCTATAAAATGATGTATCGTTGGTACATGACTCCAGAAAAGTTGTCAAAAATGTATAGTAATGTTTCTAATGTTTGTTGGAAATGTAAACAACAAGAAGGATCATTTTATCATATGTGGTGGCTGTGTAAAAAGGCAAAATCATTTTGGGCACAGATAGGTAGGATGATGCAAAAAATTCTAAAGATAAATATTCAGTCAAAACCAGAATTTTTTTTATTGGGCTTTATGGATAAACAAATAGAAAAGAAATATGGAAGAATAATATTATATATGATTACGGCAGCAAGATTATTATATGCACAAAAGTGGAAAATGGAATCAACACCAACAACGGAAGACTGGCTATTGAAATTAATGGACTTAGTAGAGATGGATAAATTGACATGTTTACTTAGAGAAAAATCGACAGACACATTTCTTAAGGAATGGAAGCCTCTCTTAGACTTTTTGTTGAAAGATCAAAATAAAATGATGATATTGGGATTTGACGATTAACTAAGATAGCCTATGGAGAAAAGTGATCCTGTATGTATATATTAAGGGACAGGTTTGATATATATTATATACTTATAGCTGATCTGCGACAAATCGGAAGTCAACTATTTTATTTTTTTTTCTTTTGTTATATTGTTATATTTTTGTTGTTTGACTTTGTTTTGTTTGTCTTTTGAAAAATTTGAATAAAAATTATTTTTTAAAAAACTGATATTTAGTGTGCACTTGTAGACAGTTTTCCTTTTTGTACGAATTTGCATGCCAGACTTCCAATTCACCCCTCCTCACTAGTGTCCCAGCATGATACACAACTCGCTCTGTCTGTGGTAATCTCTGCTTGCATTTTATCTAGAAAGCTTGAGGATTAGTACAGCAAACTATCCCATGTGAAAAAGCATAGCTGTCTGCAAGGTTGGAAGTTATCAATGAGCTGCAAGAGCAATCCAGGTAAAGAAGTGTGCATATGAGATGAGACATGGGAAAGTACACTTAGCAATGGATATGCAGATTTGGACCAAACAAAACAAAAAGCATGTGTACATATAAATGAGCATGTACATATTAAGTATCAGCACAGGTGAAGCAATTCATATAAATTGCAGCAGAGTGCATGTCCTTTTGTAAACAGCTGCATATATAAAAGTTGTGCGAGACATCTTTTACCTGTTTGAAGGCCACACAGAGGTTATGCACATAAGGTTAGTTATGCACATAAGGTTAGTTAGAGAAAAACAAAGATAAAGACAAAGAAAAGAAAACTGGAGGCAACACAGAAGAAAAAGAAGGAAAGGAACCCATTTCTGCAAAAAAAATGGCACTAGCATGTCACACAACTATGTCAATTAGCTAAGCCCAATATAGAGAGGCCTCCTTAAAGCCTATGCAGCCACTTGTGCAAAACTTGAAAGCAGCTCAGAGGAACACCTCAGAGTATTTTATTTTACTATCAAAAGTAAAACACGGACAGCTAATCCTATTTTGTTAGTCATGCTACAAAGGCCTTCAGTACCCTCTTTTATCACTCAAGGAGACTACTTATGGCAAAGTTTAAGAAAAGCTGCTCTCTCAAGCCACCTCACATGTCAAACCTCACATAAGTAATTGATCCCATAGAGCTCAGCCTGCTCCCTAGCAAAACCATCCCTGGTGTCATTCATCACCCATGCCAAATCAACCCCCACCTGTTTACAATATATAAATCATTTCATCAAACTCTCCAAGATCACAAGCACCCCTTAAAATTAATATTCCAACTGAGGCCTACATATATCATCATAAAGGCTAAACTGTACTCTGCCCAAGAGCTACACCTTCTAACTCGCAGACACTATCCCCTGCCTCCTACTACTACCAACCTATCCCGAGCCACTCCCGGCCCTCGGACCCATCAGCTCCCCACCTCTCTACCTAAAAACAGGCATCTCCGATGCAAATACCCCAAATATGCATGAACCCGAAACCCTTCCACAACAAAAGCCACTCCCAACCTTCCGACAAACCTTCCCCACAAACACAAATAACCAGTCACCCTACCCATCCCAGACTTGACTCATATACCCCCCCTTTCAAGGAGCCTGGAAACCTCACGCTTCTTCTCCAAGCTCCTTTCCCTGCCTTTCATTAACACAGCCAATCCCCCCTCAAAATAATAATAATTATTATTATAATAATCCAGAAACTGTCCCAGGCCCTGACCCCTGTCAGGGACCCATAAGGCCTCTTTCTCTTTCTTTGGAAAGCATCCACCCATCGCCGCAAGCTCTTCAGTCCTGAGCCACTCATTCTCCTCGCTCGCTCCACTCACCAGTATTTGATGATGGCGGTGACCTGCAGGGGGTTGGGCTGTTCAGGGTACAGCCGCCGGCACTCGCCATAGATACCGTGCAGCCCCGGGGGGAAAAGTGGGGGGAAGGGGGCCGCCGCGGGGCCAGGGGGAGCGGGAGCGGCGGTCTCCATGAGGGAGCCTGCAAAAGGGGTGGGGGATAGAGGAAGAGAGAACTCCGCACGCTTCGAAGCACGGGAAGGAGAGACCAACAGAGACAAGCCCAGCCCCACACGCACAGTCCAAATGGTCGCTCCAAACTCCCTTCACGACCCCGGCCCGGGCAGCAGCAGCGCACCCCCCCCAAACCTCTGTCTTGATAGGCAGACGACTTCGCCAATCACAGCATGGTGAAAGCTGGGGCCGAATCGGCGTTAACCCCTTCCTGAAGCATATGTCTGACACCTAGCGACACCTACCTGCCATTGCAGAAGCCTTTCTGCCAGGAGAAAGAGGCCGGGCTAAGGAGAGGAGGAGGAGTCGCCGAGCTTCACGCTCACTCTGGCTGGGAAAGATAGTTTCTGGCAAAATTGGGAGAAAACAACAAACATGTAATATTGCGGAACACGCTCTTCTTCGACGGAAGCACCTTTTAGTATCTACTCGTGCACTTCTAGTGTGCCGGTAGTTATTCCGTTGCTATATGGAACTCAGCATGACGACAACGTGGAGGTAATGCGAGGAGGTCATTTCAGGATAACAAGCATAAATTATAGAATTTTTTTTGGGGGGGGGTTGTGTCTCCGTTTCTCCAAACGAGCCCAGGGCAACATACACGGTTCTTCCCCCACCAATCCATTTTAATCCTAGTTTGCCTGTCTCTTAAACAAAATTATTTAAATTACTTTATCCTTCAAATACATATTTATTTAATTTAATTCTATCTGGTAATTTATATACTAAATTGACAAGGACACTGAACTTGTCAAGGATTATCAATACCTTGGCACAGTCCTTAACCAAAATGGAGATAATAGTCAAGAAATCAGAAGATGGGTAGCATTGGGGAGGGCAGCTATGAGAGAACTCAAATATCCTCAAAGGCAAAGATGTATCACTGAACACTAAAGTCAGGATCATTCAGACCATGGTATACCCAATCTCTATGTATGGATGTGAAAGGTGGACAGTGAAAAAAGCAGATAAGAGAAAAACCAACTCATTTGAAATGAGGTGTTGGAGGAAAGTTTTGCGCATAGTATACCATGGACTGCCAAAAATACAAATAATTGGGTGTTAGAACAAATTAAACCAGAACTATCAATAGAAGCTAAAATGATGAAACTGAGGTTATCATACTTTGGACACATAATGAGAAGACATGATTCACTGGAAAAGACAGTAATGCTGGGAAAAACAGAAGGGAGTAGAAAAAGAGGAAGTCCAAACAAGAGATAGATTGACTCCATAAAGGAAGCCACAGACCTGAATTTACAAGATCTGAACAGGGTAGTTTATAATAGATGCTATTGTAAGTCACTGATTCATAGGGTTGCCATAAGTCGTATTCAACTTGAAGGCATATAACAACAAATTTATATACCTCTTAATATTCAGAATTTCTAAGTGGTGAACATATTTTTTTTAATATAAGGAATAAGAACACTTAAAATCTATTATAGAAACAAACTATCTTGTTTCTGTGTTAGTAATAAAGTCTTTGTAATTTGCCTGAAGTTCAGCAAGGAGGGTGTATGTCTAATCTCAATCGGGAGGAAGTTCCACAGGTTTGGGCCCACAACACTGAATGTGTGGCTTCTAATAGTTTCAAGCCATGCATCCAAGCCATGGGAGACCACCAACAGAGACCCCCCTGAAGATCTCAGTGATATAAGAGATCTCAGGGATGTAAGGGATCAGGCAGTCCTTAAGATATCCTGGACCCAAGTTGCCTTGTAAATTAACACAAGAACCTTAAACCTGGGGTGCTAACATATGGACAACCAATGCAAGCTTTTGCATTATGTATTGGAAAATTGACTGCTTTCAAGTTGATCCTGACTTATGGCGACCCTTATGAATAGGGTTTTCATAGTAAGTGGTATTCAGAGGTGGTTTTACCATTGCCTTCCTCTGAGGCTGAGGCAGCGACTGGCCCAAGGTCACCCAGTGAGCTTGATGGCTGTGTGGGGATTCGAACCCTGGTCTCCCAGGCCGTAGTCCCACACTCTAACCACAACACCACACTGGCTCTCGCATTATGTATCATGCCAGTATTATGTGCTGATAGTAATCTGTCCCCGTCAACAGTCCAGCTGCAGCATTTTGCAGACCACATTGCAATAATAACATCTTGGGGATACCAATCACTGTGGCCAGGCTATCCCTTTACAAGAAGAGCCATAGTTGGTGCACCAGCCATAGCTGATAAAAGGCATTCCTAGCCACTGAGGCTACCTGAGCCTCAAGTGACAAAGGTGGATCTAGGAGCATCCCCAAACCAACTTCAGAGGAAGAACAACCCTATCCAGAACAGGCAAATGGACGATCTCCTGGACATGGAAAAAACCCACCCATGGTGCCTCCACCTTCCCAGAGATCAAGCTCAGTGTATTAGCCCTCACCCATTCCACAACTGCATCCAGATAATGTTCCAGAACATGCCCAGACTCTCCTGACTCAGATATTATGGAGAAACAGACACAACTGAAAAGGCCCTCTTCCTTGTCACCACCTTCCAAGCTTGCCTCAGAGGCCTCTGAAGAGACGGGATAGTGTAAATGAGGCCTTACTGACAGCCCAGGTGCTTCCAGATTGCGAGCTTTTTGTGTTAACTAGTAGCTGCTCTTACACTAGAAGCTGCATGTGAAATTGCCACTGACTTGCCACACTTCAACATGAATGTGTACATCTTGCCATGTTCCAGCCACACTGCTGGGTATAACATAGCCATATTGGTGGAAGAGTAACAAGATACCAAAGCACTGTATTTTAGGGTCAGTTTTTTAAATTTGCATTCAAATGCTGTTTGTTTGTTGATGTGTTATTGTGGTAAGAGGTTAAAATATATTTTCGCATGAATCTAAAAACTGATTTTAAAAACCCACATGGCTAAAATGGTAGCAACTGGACATGTAATAGTGAACGTATGCCAAAGTGAAGAGGTATGGTGAGAGGGCTCAGTTGCTTGAAACATCATTGCACACATCAAACCCAAGCCTCTTTAAAAAGTCAAAAGGATAACATTAAGGCAGGGAATGGGAATTTCAGGCCTAGGGGTTGGATGTGGCCCTACAGACCTCTCTGTCTGACCCTCAGAACTTTCCCCTAACACTCTCACCCCAGGCCACACCCCACACTGCCCCTGCTTCACGCCCTGAGTATTGTTGCCTGATTGGAATGTGTTCTTGAAAACTGATAATGCCTCTTACTTGTCTGGATGGAGTAAAGAGAGGGGCACACGAGTGTGTGTAGAAACTAGTCTATTGTACACAAGTATTATTTGCATTTGTTACTCCACCCATTTTTGCCTCTGACTCCATCCACTGCTACCACTGGCATGTAATGCCCCCATCACAGGAAGGTTGCTCTGTGGAGACTGTGCCATTGTTCCATGTTGGAAATATGTGGTTCCACTCTGGTGGGCTTGGTCTGCATGTGGTTAAAAAGGGTAGATAGAGAGGAGACCTGGTTGCTAGGTCACATCTGTCCTTTGATCTCCTGCTAGCTCTCCCTTCCTGTGTAAACTGATATTCTTAGGATGCTGGCTACATCTTCCAGCTTTCTTCTTTCTCTTGAGGAAGAGAGAAGACATTTTGCCTTTGTCTCTCTCTCTCCTCACACCATAAAGGCAAACACTAGGCTCAGCATCTCCAACTTAGCTAGACAGCAAGATGTAGAACAAACTCTTTCCTGTCAAGTATGTTTTCCCAGAATAAAGTAGTTCTCTTACTTTGGAGCTTAAAGTCTCAGTGTGACTTATTCCAGGGAAGGTGTCCTATTGAGGAAGGATTCAAATACATACAAAGTTCACTCAGGTGCTTCTTTGCTTTTCTGCAGTATTCCATCCCTTCCTCTCAAAATGGATTTTGTGAGCAGTACAGGAAAAATGCAGAACAACTTGATGACACTGTCTTGTAGACAGCCCATTAAAAGTTAGTTAACAAAGAGTGGTTCCTAATTTGGAAGCAACCCCAGTCCTGCTCGCGGGCTTCCCCCAGGCACCTGGTTGGCCACTGTGAGAACAGGATGCTGGACTAGATGGGCCACTGGCCTGATCCAGCAGGCTCTTCTTATGTTCTTATGTTCTTACGTTTGCTCTGAAGTAAGTTTGACCAATCCAATGGGATTTACTCTCCTGTAACTGTGCATAGTATTACATTATTATAGTGCAATCCTACACATATTTACTGAGATAAAACAGGTGCTTATTCCTAGTTTGCAGTACAATTCTGTGCATGCCTGCTCAAAAGTTAGATTGTGGGCACACTAATTGCTTCAAAAGCAGCCAGTTTTTCCAGCTGCATTTTGAAGTGACTCTGCCCTCTGATGGACATACCTCCATTCCCCACTGCTAGCTTCAGACCTTTCACGTCCTCCCACAGGAAAGTGTTGGGCCAATAATTGTCTGTCTCAGCCTACAGCAAAGTGTTTCCATTGGCCACACCTGGAAGGCAAACGGGTTGATTTACCAGTCAGATACAAAATCTTTCTGAAGCTGAATTAAAAAAAAAACACTCAAGCTGTTCTGACTGGGGCAGAGACACACTTATTGTTGTGCTGGTTCCACCTTTCTTTTCTGAAAATGGGCAAACAACGCTAGTCAAACTCCACCTTTTTACTCTAAAACCTAGTTAGATTAGCTTGAGTGCAAGTTTTTTTTTTAATTGCAGCCTATATGTACATAGGATTATAGCCTTAGAATTAGTTGCTGGGTTTCTGATATTTTTTTCCCCAAAGGCAATGTACACATTACCTTTCAAGCATGCAGGCAAACCCTTAGCAAATAAATCATATTTAAACCTCTCAAATATAAAATAGTACTGCCCTGTCATGTTGGTAACACACCTAGGTTGTAGCATACATTCATTCAGTTTTGCTCTAATGTCTTGCACCAAATGGAATAATGAACAACAGATAAGTGATCTTCTGGGACACTTTGTAGTGTCCTGCATGGTTCTGTTCTATTCACTTCACTCCCGCTCCCTGCAACTGACAGTTCAATATCTTGCAGGGGGTATAAGACAAATCTCCTTATGCATAGGGGGTTGTGGGGCATACAGCTTAGCCTTACCACCTACATACATTTGGCAACTATGGGAAGACACCCTGCATGAGTCCCAGTGAACATATGTAGAACTCTTCCATGCGAGGGAACACCAACTGGCTAGCTTGCACAATCCCACAACCTCCCCACCACACATGCTTTTAACATGTGAGGAAGTTCCTGTGAACTTATCTGAGACAAGACTTGATAGAGTTCAATGCTATCAATATGCTGATAACCACCTCTTTTCCTTTTTCTCTGAATCAGATTCTGCAATCTCAGAAATTACAATGTAGCTGCAATTACAGACTGAATACAACCAAACTGATTAAAGATGTATCCATGCAAAGACATAATGGTATACAGCTGACCTTAAAACACAAGGGAGATGAGGCACTGGGTTCCCATCACTATCAATGGAGTTCAGCCTCCCTGATCATCTATAGATGATCTATGGCTAGCTTTGTGACCTAGGCAGGACAGGATTTCCATAATCAGCAGGGTGCAATTTTCTCAAGCATGTAGATTTGTAGCCTTGAAGTGCTCCTGGATCCACAACTGTGCTGAAAGGAGGGAAGAAGAGAGAAGTCACTTGTTCCCAGAGACAAAATATTACTGTTTGAATGCTTCAGGAGTGCAGTATTCCCACAACAGAAGTACAACCTAGAGGAAAGGCATTAAGATCTCACCCAACAACTGAATAACAGTTGTGCAATTATAAAGCGTGTCTGCAGAGCGTTGCGCCCTCCCCCACCACCACACTGTTTGTAGCAGATGGGGACACGTTTTATTTATCCAACATGCTCTTATAGCAATGCTGTTACTAAGGACTCTACTGTATTCCCTCAGGCAAGTTCCTCCCCCCCTTTGTATCTTTGTACCTTTTTAAAAGACCACAGGTATGGCCTGAAAGAGGCCATGGTGCCTTCTCTTGCAAAAGCTGCCTTGGTTGGAGGTTTGTATAGGGAACTAATAGGCTTCCCAGGAGAGTGGCTTTAGCCTTCTGTGGGGACAATGAAACATAAAATTGCACCCAACATATTGGTATTACTGTCTTCTTGTGTGAAACCGGCATTTGTTAGGGACAGGGATGGAGTCCATCATATGCACAAAGAAGAACTGTAAGCTCACAGCAGGCCGACAGCACAGTGGGAACTGGCAAGTCAAGTGAATACACAGGACAGGGATTCAAGTCCCCCTTGGGTAGTTATGGATGGCGTGTAAGCGTCCAGGACAGTGATTCTCAAACGGTGTGCCCAGGCACACTGGTGCGCCCTAAGAGGTGGCTAGGTGTGCCTCAAATATTATGAAAGTATATTTTAAAAATGAGAAGAAACCCATTTGTATAGGGTAAGTAATAGTTTTCTATAGTTTATTTTTATTCATAGTTTAAAATATATTAAAATGTTTTTAATTTTGTACACGAAGTGCGCCAGAAAATTTTTATGTTTTACAGTGCGCCACGAACCAAAAAAGTTTGAGAACCACTGCTCCAGGAGTATTTTATGAAGCCAGCATACTTTGAATATAAATCTTTCTTCAGAGGTACTGTACAATACAAATAATATAAAACTATATTATAATCCAGATTTGATATTTGGCTATGATCTCTCAGTAAAAAAGGCTGGCAAGAGATAAATGAGCACATCAGTGATAATCAGTCAGTCACTGACTCATGAACTAATAGCCTCGCTTAGGTATAATCAAGTTACCTTAGACACCGGCTACCCAAGCTCTTGTCCCGCGATCTGTGGCTCCTGTCCTGCTTCCGCAGATCGTGGGCACCCAAGAGCTCCGGGCCCCTAGGCTTCAGCCTACTAAGCCTAATGGATAATCCGGCCCTGGCTGCCAGGCTTTTATGCCCCCCTGACCTAGCCAGGAGCTGATGCAAGAGGCTGCAATATTGAATGCAGCCTCTCTTTGGATTCACGGTCAGGCAGGGGGTCCCAGTCCTTACAGCATTTACCAGGGACCTCAGCTGTCTCAAGAGACAGCAGTGCAGGGGAGCAAGCAAGCAAGCACCCAGATGCTCAAGTACTCACTCCCAGGGCAAGTCTCCAGTCCCCCAGTGCTGCAGCTGTTGATCTTGCTGATGGGTAATGCAATACTATGCTTATTTACTGTGCTCCACCAGTGCAATTTACTCCAAGAAAGTATGCATAAAATCCCAGCCTTAAATCTGCAAGTGTCAGATCCATAGAGTTAAATGTTAATTTGAGATCTTAAAAGTACATTTTCATAATTCAAGCTAGCTGGTTTGTATATTTGGAGTGCTTTCATTTAAAAACACACTGATTACTATGGTTATCGGTTTGTAAACAAATGCTTTGTGACATTGTTGGATCATACTTGCACAAATATCTCTCTGAACTGGAAAGTCTACTGAATCACATTGGCAGTCTACCAGGAGAATCCCATGAATCCAACAAGATCCAGTATGGCCAGATTACTTTTCTTAGCTGCAGTACTAAATTTTTCTTTTCGCAACAATTTGAACCCACAGTATTAAATTCCCTTATTCTTCCTGAATGCTTTCCCCTCTGTTATTAACATAAAATTACATATTCTCAATATCTTTCCTGTAACAGCCAGTTTGTGTCATTTTGTGGGGAAGCAGATGGTCTCTGGTGTCCCCCACCCTGAACAGAAAAGTACTGCCAAAGATGAGCTTTAATGGGAGAATCCATGACACCCTTTCCCAAATTAGTAGTGGTGATTGTGGAGGTAGGGAAGGGACCACATGGCTCATCTGGGAGGGGAGGATGTTCAGCCTATTCTCTTAATGAGATTTTATTATTCAACATGTTATACACCTAGAACCTGTGGCATGATGCAGTACTGGAAATGTGAAGTGATAACATCTGACCACGTTTACAGTCATCTTCAGCACTGAGTAGTAACAACCAACATCTAGAATAGAGTCTAGTCTATACATCTGAGATTTCTTTTGGGGTCTGGGATCTTCCTGAGGGTAGGGTGGGGAGGGGAGAAGAGAAACTGAGTCCAGATAGGCTAGAAATTAAGCACTTTATATTTTAGAAATGTAACTGTCACAATCCAAGTGTATTAATGCCAGTCAATCAACCAATGCAGAAGAAAGGAAAGCAGCCACAATCAGTGACTGGGTGGGAGAGGACCTGATGTAGTGTGTACAAAGAACTCACACTATAAGGCTGTTTCACACAATGTAACTACAATTCCCATAACCCACTGCGGAAAAAGCCTTTCCCACCTATTAGGAATACACTTTTGGAAGAGTTACAAAAGCATCAGATCACAGAGATATTAAAAGATTAGTAGGAGCATCCTTCAATTTTTACTTTTTAAATGATGAAATCCAAGATTTTACTTTGTCTGTGACTGGTTAGTAGATGCCCCGCACCAAAAACGCTCAAAGGTAGCAACACAACAGGGTTATTGTTCATAATTCTCTCAGTCAACCCCCGACTTGGGATAGCAACACTGGGTAACATTACAGGCGTTTTATAGGCTTCTCTTGCGTCACTTCAGCCTGCAACAGGGATATAATACATCTGGACTACCTAACACAGGGCTGTAAACAAATCGCAGCGATAGCCTGACCCCATCAGGTAGTATTCAGAGGGAACTTCATTGTACGCATGTTGTAAGGCAGTCTCTCCTAAGCTGTTTCTAACCGACAGTACAAGGATAACGAACCGCATTTGCAGTGGAATTTGTACTGGCAGGACTATTTTTTAAAATATAGAAAAAGAACGAAATGCTCCAATTGAAATGAAACTTGAATTATAAAAAGCGTGAACTTCTCTGTTGAGGACTATGTTTTGTTTGGGAGTGGACACCCTAACACCTAATCATACAGTTATGCTAAAAATCTTGGATTTCTTCATTGATTTATATGGGTAGTTCTGAACTGGAACCACGGAACGATATTTTTAAACAGTGAGATGGGCCTCTACCCTTTCTCTTTCTCTTTGAGCAGGAAGTCTAGAAAGCAAACGGAAGGAGGATTCGCGTTTCCTCATCCAGAGACTCTTTTTCCCAGCATGCTTTGTTCCGCGTCCCGAGCATGCGCTCAACCACCTGCGCTATCGCTTGCTTGGTATTAACTGAGGCTGAGACGGCGGCGCACGGGCGCTCGCCATGGAGTCCTACGATGTGATCGCGAACCAGCCGGTGGTGATTGATAATGTGAGTCTAGCCCTGATTGCGCCCTTCATAGCTGGCACGAGGAGGAGATGGGGGCGGGAAGTTCTGCCGTGATAAGGGTGGGCTGCCATGACCTTTTAGTTCCCATGTAAGCCAATCAGTGGATCGTCTGTCCCGGAGGCTCCCCCTCCCTTTTCATTTGGTCCTTCATACACTTCAACTGCTAGCCGAACGTGGTCCTTCTTTTCTCCTGTTGGATGACCCAGCCTGCGTTCTCATTGGCTGATTTCCTTGCCACTCGGTCACTGAACAGCGAAGAGTAAAGTACAACAAACTTAATTAACGAGCAGCCCACGCCCTTCGGGCATCGTCGTCCTCTGAT
The DNA here is from genome assembly GCF_030035675.1 of Rhineura floridana. Lineage (NCBI taxonomy): Eukaryota > Metazoa > Chordata > Lepidosauria > Squamata > Rhineuridae > Rhineura > Rhineura floridana. The sequence goes on from NC_084486.1 coordinate 84,740,653, forward strand.
TGGCTTCTGCTGCTTCTCGTTTAGGGTTATACAGTTAGCCTTCAAGACCTCAGTTTGTCCCGCCTTTTTTAAGTTCATTGGCTATTATTGGCTCTTTGACTGTGTTATTTGGTCTTTGACCCTTAAGTTTAGCCTAGTTTGTTATGATTGCTTAGTTGTGGAGAAATGAATTTGTGGCTCAAGAGTGTGCACACCTGTGATGGCTTACATGTGGTCTGCATTTTGGCTGGAAGCTAATAGCTGTTACCCATTTTCCTAGGATGTATTTTTGCAGTTGGAAGCTCTGGTTACATATTGTCTCTGAACACAACAGGATGTTCTCTGTGTTAAGAACAGTGCTTCTCTGAATCCCTTGAAAAACCACTTGTTACATTCTCCTCAGACAATGAGTGATAGCTCCTTTTAACCTCTTGCATTCGTTTTAATCTTTATTCCTCTTAACTTTCATTCAAACATGAGCTTGTTTTTTTTCCCCAGGAGATGCTAGAGATATGAAGGCTAGGAGAGGGAAGAAATGAAAAAAGTTGGAGAAAACTCTGCTTTCTGTTTTTTTTTTCTGAAAAAAGGGAAAATTTCAGGGGAAATGGGTGTAAACTCCCTCCTCCCCTGCCCTGGGCCTTCAAATTTCTAGGAGAGGCTTCAACGCCTTTTCTTTGCTGTGGCATGTAGTATATTCCCTCAGCTTTAGAAACTGAACTTAATTCTGTTTGGCCGTTGGCAGTACAGTGAGTTTCTCCTTACTTTTATTGCCTTGTTATGGGGACTTAATCTGGCAATTTAAATATATACATTAAGGTTTCTCTGAAATCCCCCTAGGAAATGCAGTCTTTTGTTACTAATGTTCTGCATCAATGGTGTGCATGAACCCCATAGTTTTGTAGAGGTGCATGCTAGGAAGCTTGTTAAAACTGAAATTACGTTTTCCTTATATCTAGTATCTCCTAAATCATTGAATAGCTAATAAATGGGGGTATCATTTGAAGGCACATGATACAGCAGCCTTGCTAAAGCTAAGTACATGTGGTTTTAGTCAGTGCCTGGATGGAGATTGTCTGGGAACTTTATACATGACACCTTGGAAGAAAAGTGGGGTATATTAAATAAATAATCATGTGACTTGCGAGATCAGCATTTTTCCTAGATAAAAAATCATGCTGAGGAATCTCGAATGATAATGCACTGCTAATGTTATTGAGGAAAAAGCAGAGAAGAAACAGTAGCAAATTAAAACTGTTCAAAGAACAGGTCATTGGGTCATGTTCAGTGCTAGTCTTAGAACAGACCAATGTTCTTAACCTTATTTTGGTCACAGACTCCTTTAAGAATCTGATGAAAGCTATGGACCCCCTTAAATAAATACATAAATTTTATTGCCCTGGAAATTGATTTCTTTGTACTCAGTTCACAGACTCCTGGAGCCCATCCCAAGCCTTAACCAAGGGCTAAGGACCCCTGGAGTAAACCCACTGAAGTTAATACGCATGACTAACAGGTTCATTAATTTCAGTGGGTCTACTCTGAGTAAGACTTGGTTGAATACAACCCATAGAGCTATGCCAGGGGCAGGGATGGGGAAGAATTTTGAATGGAACCATTGGACCAGCTAGAAATCATTTTTCCAAAGTAAATAAGCTATGGAAGCCTTCAAACCACCTTGTGATTTATATTTAAAAAAAAACATTTAAAAGGTGTGCATTTATTTTAGAATTTTGCCTAAAAAATTTGAACATTTGCCAGAATGGACTTGCTGGTCTACTTGTATGCAAGGGACACAAACTGGATTAAGACCATTGTATCCTTCCATAGCTGAGGTGGGGAATCCAGTGAACAATATCTAGATGTTCTTCCAAATGTTCTTGGACTTCCAAATTCCATCATCATTGGCATAGCCAACATTTAGGGATGATGGGAGTTGTAGTCCAGCAACCATTCTGGAGAGCCAGAGGTTCTCCATCCTTGGGCTTTCTCTAGTGTTTGCATGCTATTATCCAAAGGGCTTGCAAAGTGGTATTGCCCAGAGGGGAGCAATGGCCCTGTGTTCTATAAGTTCCAAAAAATATAATATGTGGCTTCATTGTACAATTCGTACATCTGGATTTTATTCACTGGATTAATCCTGTTAATTGAACCACCCCTACAACTTGACTGTACTGAATGAGAAGCATCTCCTGCGTCTTGTCAAGTGGCTATCCGGCTTGTGTGGTCTGAAGTCTGGGAGAAGAGTGGAGCGTTGGTTTTGCCCCCTCTGGATGAGGATGCTGATATTCCAAACACATTTTTGAGTGTGAAATTTATTGGGGCTGTTGTTGTTGATTTTTTTAAATAAAAATATTTCTATAAAATATCAGGGCGACTTGCAATGTTAAAACAGAAAAAAACTATTTAAAAATAAAAATAAGTTTTTTTAGTAAAGTAAAGTAAATTGGGGGGTTGGCATGGTTGAAGATAAAGCCACGTGCTACATTTAGGCTGTTTCATTATTTAGTTTATTAGCAGAAATATTACAGGAACTGAAGTACCTCATGATCAGTAACAGCCTGTTTTCTCATAATTGTCTTCAATGCTTTCCCCCTCCACAGGGCTCTGGCATGATTAAAGCTGGCTTTGCAGGTGATCAAATACCCAAGTACTGCTTTCCAAACTAGTAAGTATCTTGGTAGGCAATTTTGGATGATATTCTGAGGCTCCATGAATTCCATATCAAGTGCAGTGCCTGTTGTAGGAAGGAGTGGGTCTTTGAGTCTATGCTGGGTCTGGACTAGAAACCACAAGCTTCTCAAGCTTGCTGTAGATGGACTAATGCATGGCCTGCAGGAGTGTAGCAGAGAAAAATTCCTGAAAGCTTTGGGATTCTCTGTAACAGCTGCTTGTGGGTTTTGGAACCTTGGGTATTCTTTAAAACTGCAAGCAAACTATAAGTCCTCCACTCATTACCTGGTAGTTTCTATATTGAAATTTATACATGGCAAATTGCCCAAGGCTGTTTTACTTTCCAGTACTACTACTTACACAGTGGTTCTGGGATGGTGTCTCAATAGTAAAGCCAGGAAAGAAGTGAGCTGTTCAGTCTATGCGTTACATTGTGACATGATTGTTTCTACAATCTTTTAGTGTGGGCAGACCAAAGCATGTTCGTGTTATGGCTGGAGCTTTGGAAGGTGACATTTTCATTGGACCAAAAGCAGAGGTAAGGCAACCATATTGTGGTCACCTATTCTTGATCAAGGCACCAGCAATAGGAAGCCTATCCTTTGACTGTCATCACTCATATGGTCCTTCTGATAACAAGTCCAGGAAAGAGGCAACTTGTTTAGCACAGAGGGCTATATTAGCAGTATCTTACAATCTGGAGTTCTGGATATCTGAATGTCTTGTTTATGCATAGCGGAGCTTGCATAACATGTGCACATGATTGTTAATTGGGAGGGCACCTCTGAGCTAATAATTAATTGTGCATAATTTCTGTTGCTAGTGTAATTTCCAGTGCAGGCCTTGTAGTTGCTGTGTACAGGGCAGAAATGGGGAACCTCTGGTCCTCTAGATGTTGCTCCCATCATCCCTGATCATTGCCTATACAACAGCATCTGGAGGGCCACAGGTTTCCCAGCTCCACATAAGGGTTTGGGAAATGGGTAACAGTCAATCAAGATACCAATTTATGTTATCTTTGCTTGCTGAAATCCAAGCCTGATCAAATAAGTGAAATGTAAATGCACTAAGAGAGAAGAGCTGATTAGTTCCTGATATGTCATAAAATCATGGAATAGTAGATTTGGAAGGAGCCTGTAAGGCCATCGAGTCCAACCCCCTGCTCAATCTAGGAATCCAAGTTAAGCATTCCCAACAGGTGGCTGTCCAGATGCCTCTCTACTGCTTCTGGTGTTGGAGAGCCCACCACCTCGTTAGGTAATTGGTTCCATCATCGTACCACTCTAACAGGAAGTTTTTCCTGATGTTCAGCTGAAATCTGGCTTCCTATAATTTGAGCCCATTATTCTGTGTCTTGAACTCTGGGATGATTGAGAAGAAATTCTGGCCTTCCTCTGTGTGACAACTTTTCAGGTTCTTGAAGAGTGCTATCATGTCTCCCCTCAGTCTTCTCTTCTCCAGGCTAAACATGCCCAGTTCTTTCAGTCTCTCTTCATAGGACTTTGTTTCTAGTCTCCTTATCATCCTCATTGCCCTCCTCTGAACCTGTTCCAGTTTGTCTGCATTCTTCTTAAAGTGTGATGTCCAGAACTGGATGCAGTACTCAAGATGAGACCTAACCTCATCTCACATATGCCCTGTTACCATCTGAATCTTCCAACCATGTGGTCTTTGATGATGCTAAACTGTGGGCATTCAAAATGAAGGAAAGACAATGGTTATGGTAGCAATCTTCATATTTGTCTCCTAGTTTGTAAATAGAAGAGTTTGTCATTAGCAATGCTTCTGTATGGTTAGAAACTCCCTCCTACAGAAGGGAAGTGCTCCTATTTTTTATTATTATTATTTTTACAATAAGTGGCAGACTGTTGCTCAGTGAGGTTCCTGGAAAGTAGATCCATTAAGAGGTGGAATACAAAAACTCCATAATGGACACAGCATATGATTTATCTGGCCCTCTATCTGATTGACTCATTGCCTTGTTCTTCATTTTGCTAGGAGCACAGAGGTCTTCTTTCTATCCGCTACCCTATGGAGCATGGCATCGTGAAAGACTGGAATGACATGGAACGCATTTGGCAGTATGTGTACTCAAAAGACCAACTGCAGACCTTCTCAGAAGAGGTGAGCCAACTCTATCCAGAAGTCTCAAGTGACCAAACGTGAGAGCCTCCCACAGTTGGTTTGGTGGAGCTGGTTTGCACCCCTATTTCCTTTTGTACTGGCATTTCTCCACATCAGAATATCTCCCTGCACTCCTTGTATCCCTGCATACAGCTCCTTCTACTTGCTAACTCAAGGTTTTGGGGGTTGTTTGGTCATATTTGCATGGTTGTAATACATGTTTCCTGTAATGTGATTTCACTGATTTTTTTAATTGCCTTGTAAACTTCCCAAATGACTTTGTAGAATGGGTGGTATACAACTGCAGGAAATAGCTAAATAGAATAGGGCAAAGTTCACAGAATCCAAACTCCAAGTCATGCTTAAGGATAATGTACAAGAGTGTTTGCTTGGCCCTTTGCTTGGACTTGGTTTTTTTTCTCTGTGTGCACTCTACCTTTCAAACATTTCTGCTCAGCTATTAGTCCGCTGTCACACATATTGCAGGGGGGGAAACACCTTCTAGAATTGCAGCTTCTGCAAGATCACTGTGAATCTGGCTAAATGTCTCTTCTTTCAGTCTTGTTCCCCATGTCGTATAGATAAGGAAAATCTACCCATTGAACCCTTGAGCAACATTTCTATATGCATCTGCCCACTCCCTTTCCCCACCTCCTGGCATACCTCAGTCTTCTGTCATAACTACCCCATCCTGTGTGATTTCTGACACACAGCCAGTGATGTCATTTTGCAGTTCAGCAACAGGAAGTTTGATCTGCTGAACTGGATCAATTTATACAAGGGAAGATGTTCTTGACAGGATATATCATATATTGTTAGCCTACCTTTTAGGCAAATATTGTCTGCTGGAGTGGCTCATGCTAATCAAGAGAAAGAGAGAAAGTGCAGCCCTGGCCTCAGGCTTACAAACTAAAAAGACAAGGCATGCAAGAGAAGGGAAGGAGAGTGGAGGAAAAACGCAGAGGAGGGAGATCAGGTTGACAATGCCAAAACAAAGTTGGGGAATTGGTAACAGGCATTTGTATCCAACTGAGACCGGGCTCCTTTCCCCCCTTGCTAGTCTTCTTACTTGAACAGAAATGCTATATTTATGTTCCTCTGGCTGGTGGTAGAGGCCAGTGTGTCCTTCCCCTTGCTTCTGCAGTCTGACATGGGGAAGGGAAGCAAGCCTCTGCAGTGTTCCTTCTGTGGCCAATGGGTGGGGCCTGGCTGGTCTTCTCCTAGCCAAGAATTCCTTCTTGGGAGAGAATGGGATGTAAAACCAACAGTGTTAATCTAACTAGATATATTATTATTTATTATCTTTACATCCTGCTTCTCCTCTGAGTGGTTTACATCTGATTCCAAGGTGGTCTCTCATCCCGGTACTGCTCCAGAGTTACCTTGTCATACTTTTTCAGGTCAGTCTTCTGGCCAAACCTTTATCTCTGGATGACTGAAGTACAGCTGTTTATTGCACCAGTTTACTTCTGTTCACTTCCCATACTCATAATTCTAGGGTTAACAGTGACAAGGAGATAGGGCCTGGTGGCATCTGATGGCAAATTCTTTCCCTGACACACAAAGTCTTGGAGTTGCCTTTTGGTTGCTCTGGGAGGACTGGAAACATCATCATGGCCCCTGGTGGAATCCTACCCAGCTGAGTCTTTTGTGTTCCCAACCACCAGCATCCTGTACTCCTGACGGAGGCTCCACTGAACCCACGTAAGAACCGTGAACGAGCAGCTGAGGTTTTCTTTGAAACCTTTAATGTGCCAGCTCTGTTTATCTCCATGCAAGCTGTGCTTAGCCTGTAAGTACTTTTTGCCAATCTTTTTGCTTTCTTGCAACTCTCCTTGGAGGAGAAACCAATTTCTGCAATGCAGAGCATTGGCTTGCATGGGGGCTGTTTCACTGGGTGGCTAGCTTGTAGAAGACTTGACTGTGCAATCCTGTGCAACCTTACTTAGCAGTAGGTCCTGCTGTGTTCAGGGGGGCTTACTCCCAAGTAAGCCTGCCCAAGACTGCATGCCAAATATTTCATCTAAGAAATTCTACTTTTTTTACTAAATAAATGTTCAGGATTATATTAGGGTTAGAACTGTTCACTGTTTAGGTGCTAGTAGAATTCCTTTCTTCCTTCTGGTTATTTCTGTATGAATTCTATTTATGTTAGCCAGCATCTCACTTTTTCAGAGAGTAGTTCTATAGTAATTAAACCTCCCTTTGCTGTCTAAGTCAGTGAACAATCATCATTCCTGTGCCTCTGTTTTGTTTCTTAAAGTTTGTTCCTTAGTTAGTTCACAATAAGTTAAAATAAATGAAGGTGTCCTGAATTTACGATTATCTTGGGAAGCGTTGTTGGGATGTTCCGTCACGTAATGTTGATTTCTGCAAATTTTATTTTGTGTGTGTTCTGAAACATATTTCCTTTCTGAAGTTATGCAACAGGGCGAACCACAGGAGTAGTGTTGGACTCTGGGGATGGGGTCACCCATGCAGTTCCTATTTATGAAGGGTTTGCCATGCCCCATTCTATTATGCGGATTGACATAGCTGGCCGTGATGTCTCTCGTTTCCTTCGTCTTTATCTCCGGAAGGAAGGCTATGACTTCCATACGTCATCTGAATTTGAAATCGTCAAAACTGTCAAAGAGGTGCGTGGACACTCTTTGCTTTCTGTTCTAAGGGAACTGAGCAGTGGAGGGTGGATTGAGCTGTCACACCTGATATAGTCAAGATCACAGGAAGGCTTTGAGAGAGAGGACTGCTTCAGTGGCAGATACCTCCTCAAGCTGAACTTTGAGCTCTAAATGCGGAAGTGCATTTTCTTAGCTCTTAGATAGCACCTTCCCCTAACGCTAGGTCCACCTCTCAGACAGGAAGTGAAGACAATCAATGCGTTCAGAACAGTCACATAATACATCCTTTCTGGGGCTGTGTCTCTTCAGAAAGTAAGGGTGAGATAGCAAGCTTGAATGCTTCTTCATGTCAGAAAAGTTCTGCATTAGAAAACTAGCACACTGGGGGGGGGAATCAAGAGTAATCCTTTTTGCTAGCTTTCCATGGGCAGGGAAGTATTTTTAATAAAAAACAAAGGAAGCATTGAAACATGATCTTCCCCTCCCCACATCCCTTCTGAAGTGGTAGAGTTCTAGGAAAAATTTGCCATGTGGTTCTTATAAACATGCAGATCGGCACATATGCTGACATATGCACACAGCGCATACACCCTCATAATGGATGTCATTGAGGACAATCTGTCCTGTGTTTTGCATATTGTGCAGGGGATGAACCTCCAGTTAGCAATCCCATGCATATAGTGATATTGTATCTGGGCCAAGAGTAATGGGAATATTCCCAGCAGTGTCTGTGTTTAGTTTGTCTTTTAAAATAATCTGCTCAAATGGCCTTTCCTCTCTGCTTATCATTCTTCTGCAGCGGGCCTGTTACCTGTCAATAAACCCACAGAAGGATGAGACATTAGAAACTGAGAAAGCTCAGTACTATCTTCCAGATGGAAGCACCATTGAGGTTTGTGCACACTGGATTCGGCTGGAAGCCAAATGTTGCTAAATAAGCCTTAAACATTATTCTACAGATCTACAGACTGGTTGGGAATTGTTGCTGTTGTATGGCTAGATTGATGGTTTTCAATATGTGAAGTAAGTATTCCCATGAAAATACCTAGAGGAGGCAAAAGCTCCATCCCAACTGTTCCTTGTGTTATAATTGAATCAGGAGGCAGAGTATATCAACATGCACCTCTTTAACCCCCAGCATTCTAATCTGTTTGCAGTGGGCGGCTACTTATGTCCTCATTTACTGTTTCAGTTGACACTGGTAAGGCTTAGTGAAACCCCTGGCTGATTAAGGGAAGGGATTGTTGTCATAGAGTACAGGTGTGGTCTGACTCTTAAAATCAACAAAGGTGTCTGTAGTCTATTATGTTCCCTTTCTGTTGATTTGCTGGGCATCCTATCTTGAACAGGAAGCTACTCTGCTAGCTGAATTCCTGTTGTTTTTAATTAAACTTGGAATAAGCTTGTTCCTTAACTGGATGCAATCTGGTATAACAATGTTTGAGGCTTGGCTTTGATAGAACAGGCTCTTCCTCCAATCTTTTTTTTAAGGCCCTGAGAATGAGTAGAGCTGCTACTCTGTGACACTTTTGAGTAGTCCACCTTCCCACAAATCCTTACATTAGTAATTGGGGGTACCATCTAGATGAGGATGTGTTCTTTACTGGGAGAGCTTCCTTGAGTTTGCTCAAAAAGGCTGGTGTACATTATCTTTGGCTCTGAGATTCTACAAGTATATCACTTCCTTGCTATATGTATGTCAGTACTACATATATAGGAACAAGAAGGCTGACCCTTTTGTGCTGTTTGCAGATTGGCCCCGCCCGATTCCGAGCCCCTGAGCTGCTGTTCCGGCCAGACCTCATTGGAGAGGAGTGTGAGGGGCTGCACGAAGTTCTGGTTTTTGCAATTCAGAAGTCTGATATGGACTTGAGGCGAACTCTCTTCTCCAACATTGTGCTTTCTGGAGGTTCAACACTCTTCAAAGGTTATTTCTGTTGATTCTTTGCCTTTAGGGTTGTGCTGTGTGGTCTGAGCTTATCTTTAGACTTCTTCCATGTCTTCTTCCTTGAAGGTAGCAAAGCTTACATTAGCTCCCAGGGGCAAAAAATCCTTGTGATGTTTTTCCCTGGGGAAAGGACAGAAGAGTTCCCAGGAAGACATTTATTCCAATCCAGTTGGAGGAGATGGGGCTTTATATGGAGGCTGGATATCTGGGAAAATAGTGTCCTGGCTTCTCATGATGCCTTCTGCATAATACCAGAGAGACATCATCATTGTACCTTACTTGGACAGTTTCTCTCCTTCCACTATATCACTTATCTGAAATTTATGTATTGACAGTGCCTTGCAGATGTAGCCCCTCTCTTTATGGTCTTCTTTCCAGGGTAATGTTTCTAAAGACTTGGAATCCTGTAGTATGCCTTAACTTGTTACTGTTTTCTTGAATGGGGAGCATGGGAAAGAGACAGAGCACAGTACCAGCCAGAGTGTAGACTGGAGGCTCTTTGTCATTACAAACAGGCTGGGAGTCAGGGAGAGAAGAGAAAAACGGGAGATGCCATCACCATCACTACCAACTGAAGTCAAAGGCTTTGGGGATACAGGGACTTCATCAGGTTGGAAACAGAAGCCAGATTCTTATTCTGCTGCCTTGAAACTGAAGTTGGCTTTTGTCTTTGGTTCAGGTTTTGGTGATAGGCTTCTGAGCGAAGTGAAGAAACTGGCCCCCAAGGATGTCAAAATCAGGGTATGTAGAGTTTTCTTTAGCTGCTTGACCCTGTGAAGGAAATCTGGGATGTTCTCAGTAGAACTGAGTCCCCGTGAAAGATGGGGCTTAAGCAGCCTGTCTATATGGCAGATGCATTAGTTTGTCTAGGGTAAGCAATAGCCTCTGTTAATGACTCTCTATAGTGTATGCTTCTTGCTCTTTTGTCTTTCTGCACATCCATTTGCAGTAATGAGCACAGTGATATAAAGAGAATTGGAATCACGGCTCTGCACTTTAAACTCGAATATACTCAGTCACCTTCAAAATAATGTGTTCCAGAGGCTTAGCTGTGTTAGTCCATTGCAACAAACTGATAGTCATGCAACACCTGAAAGATTTAACACATTTATTGTGACAATGATTTGTGGGCCAGAGTCTATCTTGTCACATGCAAAATAACACAGCTTCCTCTGAGGCTGCTGCAGTTGAAATGAAACCCATATAGGCATCTCATTGAATGAGCTGCAGCACTGACTACCTGTCTGTTTTTAGACTGGTTATAGGGAGAGTGGCTGGGACTGACAGGAACCAATTCCAGTAATAATCCAGGGAAGAACTTTTGTGAGCTTAGATTGTGGAGAAGACTGCCTCCTCCTAAATCCACCGCCCTCTCTTTTTTCTTACCCTTCAGATATCTGCTCCACAGGAGAGATTATATTCTACATGGATTGGGTATGTACGGCATAACTCCTGTTTCTGCATCATGGGTGCTCTCACTAATTCAGACAAAAGGAGTGACTTGTATGCAGTGCAAGGGGAGAATCTGGGCTGGAGTGTAGTATGGATGACGATGGTGATGATATTATTTATTGAATTTCTTACCTGCCCTTCACCATAAGGTCTGAGGGCAGGTTACAGCAATATAAAAATACAAGATTAAAATCATTTAAAGCAATTTATATTAGCTCTAATTACCATAGTTGAGTGGCTCTTTGGAGGAGCATGAAGCTGCACCACAACTTGAGGAATGCTGTGTGGAAGGGGCCGGATACCCTAATTGGGACAGGCAGGAGCAGATTGCTGCTGTAGCTCAGCATTTTTCATTCTGTCTACCTTTGGGAAATCATGTCCAGTTGCTTTGTCTGTTGAGGAACTCCTGTATGAGATTTGGGGCACGTTGTGGGGTGAGTAGTTAGTTCATGAAGAGCATTGGAATCATGGCCCTCATGAACTGAATGCACCCTGGAATATTCCCCAGCACATGTGCATTATATGAAAAGATATATGATGGGCACCTTTTCTGCCATTACATTGAGAAACCTTCAAACTTTGGTTCTGCAAAAGACTGATTGAAAACCATTGTTGTAGCAGTAACTGTAGGAGTAAAGGGAAAGAGCCAAATGACAAGAGGATTGGCTAACTCCCTTGTTTGGTCTCTCCACAGAGGTTCCATCCTGGCTTCATTGGACACATTTAAGAAAATGTGGATTTCCAAGAAAGAATATGAGGAAGATAGTTCCCGGGCAATCCATCGAAAGACCTTCTAGCCCGGGAGCATTGTGGGGTCTCCTTGGAGATTCATTCTTGTTCCCAGTCACTTTTCTGAGTCTGAGTGTCTGAGGAGCTCCCCGTTTGTGTGTATGTGTATGGGTAGATGAGTGCCAGCATGACCTGGATTTTCCCAAGCAAAGGGGAAGGCTGGGGTTTTGATTTGACTTCTGATTGGTCGTGCAGGAAGCAGGTGAGAAGTTGGAATGAACCTGTGGGAAAACTCTGTTCCGTGTTCAGTTGGCCCCATGAACTTTTGGGGCAGGAAGGAAGTACGTTTGTGTTACAAAAAATGGCGGCTTAGAAACTGAGCAACTTAGCAGGATGGAAATGAAAGTGCAGTACAGCAGCTGGTGTTTGGGCTCCAAACAGTTGGTTGAAGAGCATGGGCCAGGTTGAAGGTCTGTCATGGAACTCCAAGCACAGAAGCTGCCTATTATTCAGTTCCTCTCAGTTGCTCTGCAGGGTTTTTTAGATGGCCATTTCATTGTTTCCCTCCCTTTACTTTACAGTTCCCTCACACACAAAAAAGCACATTCTGGGCTGTTACAAACATTTACTGCTATCTTTGTGCACGCGTGTGAGAGAGAGAGAGAATCTGTAGGATGTTGTGTGAGCAATTGGACCACAACAGAATGGTTGGAGCAGTTTATTTTAGGAAATAGTTTGTAATGTAGAACAGAAACACCCTTCCTTTGTTTTATTCTAGACAGTCCTTGTCTTGGCATCCAGAGATGAGGCAGTCACCTGTTGTGCAGCCATGTACCCTGGGCCCCTCTGCAGTACACTGTGGCCCCATTCTCCTTCTACCAAACTCCTCCCCTGCCTAATATGTGTTCTAACAGTTTACAGTGTTCATTCTTTCTGAAAGGCAGAGGCTTTTTGCCCATGTCACAATCCCCGCACAAACGGCTATTCAGCCATGTTTGCTGGAAGCCATGTAATTGTTTTTAGAATTATTTTATTTATTGAACATTTTTAGTGATAACTGAATTACTAACTGGACCCAAAGTTAGTTTTTCTCCAGATTTTCTCTGTCCTACTGTACTATATTTCCTGTTGTTTTAACACCAGAACCGACATTTTAAATTCCATACTTGCTTAGTAGTGTTGGGTCAGCCTTGCAGCAATCCCCAGTCCTTAGAGTACCCTGTTACTTTTGGAGTGGTTGTTTCCATGAATGCACTGCATGATGAAACAATAAAACTTTATTAGAATACTAGGAGTTGAGTAAGAGACCTCCAGAGGGAGGTTTTTGTTCCAGAGTTAATCTCTTTGACTGCTTTTGTGCTGTTACAGAAACAGAAAGGAAAAGCAATCTGCTTTGAATGAATTTTTTTATTGTTTGTTTTTTTAAAAAACACATTTGGTGCTTATTGTAGAGTTTTTTAATGCTGCTGCTGAAACCAGATATTTTACATTCTTGGCCACTTAAGTATTAGAAGACAAGGCAACAGGAAACAAGTCTTATGGCTCTTTATAGCCAAATGTTGGAAGAGAAACTGCAAGAGGAAGCAGGAGTGCAGGGACTCGGGCAATCCAAGATGGAGACAGAGACCAAGTATTTCCTGTTTGCTACTGTTGGTATATTTTGAATGCGGTCCAGTTGTGTTTTGTTTGGCTCATCTGCTTTCTCAGAAAATGTCATTGGGACTGGAATAGGCAAATTAGATTCTTAGTAGCATCCTGCATCTCTTTAGTGCTTAAAACTGTCTGGCTGAAGGACAAGAAAAAATCTCTTGGCCTGTCCTGTAAAATGGACAGGTAGTTAAAATGCAATGCAAATTTTGTAGATGATGCAACACCCTTGCAGTGTTTTTTAAAAAGTATATAATCTTGCAAATAAAAATGTGGGATTTTAGCTGTGACAATATAAACTTTCCTTGTCCTTCAGTCCCTTCATAATTGTAAAAGTAGAGGTGCGCTTGGGAAGGGTAGGTTTTTGAATTAGGATAACTGGCTTGCACTTAAGGAGGAAAGAAAGTGGACGTATATCAGAGCTAAGTAAACAAGATAAGTTTTATTCTTCTGGATGCCAAGTTGAACCTGGTGTTTAAGAGAAAGATACATGCTACTTCAGAGCATTTCCTCTCTTCTACCTGTAAAGAGGATGTGCTTGGACAGAGTGGTGTCATTAATGAGTCCTGAACAGGATCTCAGCAATATTCCCTTATCTTAAGTTCTAAGTAACATGGTCCATAGGTGATGCATTATGAAGCTTCCCCAAACAGGAGTGGGTGAGACTCTGCCTTGGCAGTAAATGCTGCGCAATGTAGACACTTTTTGCATCATTGTATTAGGAGTTAGCCACCGAAAGGTAGCACAGAACTATGTTTGGTTTCTGAGTTTACTGGGAGAAATAAATTGTTGATAGTGGGCAGGAAGCCGCTCTGCAGTAACAATCTGTAAGATCGGGGGGTAGGGTATCCTCTCAGTGCTCTTCCCTGTGCTTATACTTTTACAGTAGATTGTCTGTTATGGGTTTGATAATCTCAGGAGTACCCTTAAGTCAGGTGCACGGCCAGGAGAGCACACCTTACCTGTGGACCCCCAGATGTTGTTGGACTCCAGTTCCCATCAGCCCAGTGAGCATGGCTAATAATAAGGGATAATGGGAGTTGTAGTCCAGTATAATCTTGAGGGTCACAGGTTCCTCACTCTTGCTTCAGACAGTAACAGTTAATACCACTTCATCAGTTTTTCATTTGGAGTAAAATGAAGTTTCTCTTAGAATGAGCCTAGCACCTTTTGGGTGGAATCCAGATCCTGGTTTAATCAACTCCCAACAGGATGTAAAAGTCTGTGGCATCCCTGAGTGAGACTTTGACATTGGCCTGCTTTGGTGATTCCTGTTGAACTTAGTCGCTTGGATTTTCAGCCTAGGTTTAACCAAGTATGTTTTTGCTATTTGGGAGACAGAAGCCTGAGTAGTAAGTAGATCTGAATTTGCATGCAGACAAAATTCTTTACTGTGACATCTCATATTCATCCAGCAGTGGCAGCAGCAACAAGAAGCTTAAATGTGATGGGGTATTTTGACCAATACTGAGCCCAGGTCTTAGAGGTTATTTCAGTGGAACAGTTACCTAAGGGCAGTCTCCACTATTAGCTTCTCCACTGGCAAGATATATGTCTGAGATGTTTTATGGAGGACTACTATACAATTTATGACCTTCTGCCACAGGAAGGAGAGAATGGCCCATATTGTTTGCTTTATGCTATAAGAATGTGATTTTGTTTGACCGAACTGTCTGAAAGGCATGCCCAGTATAGGTTGTTATATAGATTTTTGCTCAGTTTCCACCTGGTGTAGAGCTGTTACTCTCTAGTAACTGTTTAAAAACTTTTTTGCTTTAATTACATTTCTAATTGCAATCATGAGGGATAGTAACTATAGGCAACACATGTCAGCTTGTACTGGTAGAAGTGACAGAGCGCAACTCCTAGCTTAGTTGTAATAGGCCATGTTTAGGGCAATATGTATGAGAGGCAGCATAAAAATCCCTGTTAGCTCCCTCCCCTCCTTTCATTCAGTGTGATTTTTCCTTGTTTTTGACATCAGGTATTGGAGCAGCAATGTTACATATTGAACAAACTAACAGGTGCTTTCTACAACTTAGCATTGGTTCTATCAGGCTGACACTGTCCTTTGCACATATGTGTGAACCACTGCTGGGTGCTGCCCAATGTACTTAAATAAAGTTATTAATATACAGTGTGTGTTTAATGGGGTCATAAACCACCTCCTGAAATATGAGTGCCATTGTTTTCCTTTAATCTCCAAGCTGTCATTGCTCTAACAGTTGCTGCAGTTCATGGAGGTGATGCTTCTTACAGTATTTGTATTTATTAAATTTATATCCCGCCATTCCTCCTAGAAGGCGCCCAGGGCGGCAGCATTTAGCTTAACAATCTGCTCAGAACAGACACTCCCAGATTCTCAAGCTAATTACATCTCCTATATATTAGAGTTTCCATTTATTTATGGGCCAAATATGAAAACGAACAGAGGTCTGGGACCAGACCACTAGTGCAAATAACAGACTTGAAAATTCAACCAACCAACATGTTTTCTTCTCTAATTCTTTGTATCACCATGGATTTTTAGGGCAAAAAATCCCAAGTGGCTCCCAGGCACCACTTAGCCAATTAACTGTTCAATGTTCCTTGTAGCCATCTTTACTTCAGCCAGAAGCTCGGGCAGGAACAACACACTTTGCCCCTGCCGGGCACACACTTTTTGTTTAAAGTTAATAATTTTGGCTGTGGAATCTAATTTCTTCTTGAGTGTGATTCTACAAGTGGTACAGTAGACTTGTGCAGAAAACACGCTTGACTATAACATCCTATCTTCTGTGCATGGAGAACTTTTTTTGGCTCAAGGGCTGCAATTCTCTCATAGCCTTTCAGAGGCAAATGGCAGAGGCTAAGTTGGCAGAACAACTGATGTGACTCTTACTTTGGTATTGCAAGCTACAATCAAGATATACAAACATCGGAGGTTCCAGCACGGCAAAAACACATAGGGAGCAGGACTGGTAAGGAGTGTAGCCTTTAGCCCAAGATTTCCCACCCCCTTTCAACAGGCACTAAGGACAGCTGTGGAGGGGAGAGAGACAAGTTTCCCCTGAAGGTATAGTAAAAGCAACATGAATTGTGGGTAAGTTGTTAGATAAGCTCTTGCATTTTAGGGTTCTCTAGCCTAGCAGCTTAATCATAAGGATGAAAGATAAAAATGGGACATTGTGACAGAATGCTTTGACAACTCTACTAGAGCTATTCTCAGAAGTAAAGAACTGCCAGATCTCAGAAATGTGGGTGGGGAATACCTTAAATGTGGAATAGTGAGAAGAAAGGATCATGAGGCAGCTGACAGGGAAACACAATCAATTTAAGAAATGGAAGTTCGTTCTTCCCAAGGCTTCCATATGGGCTTTCCCTGGGGAAAAATATTATTATTATTATTATTTAGTTGCATTTCTAAACCGCCCTAAAGCTAGCAGCTCCCAGGGCGGTGTACAACATGATAAAACCACAATATTTAAAATACAGCAAGTGTGTATTGCGCAAACAATATAAAACATTATATAAACAAAGTAAAAGAAAACTAGAAATAAAATAAATAAGATTAAAAAGCATAAAATACATTAAAATACATTAAAATGCCTGGGTGAAGAGGTGGGTTTTTACCTGGCACCGGAAAGATGACAGGGAAGGCGCCAGGCGTATCTCATCTGGGAGGGCATTCCATAATTCGGGGGCCACCACCGAAAAGGCCCTAGATCTTGTTACTGTTCTCCGGGCCTCTGTATGGGTTGGGACCCGGAGAAGGGCCTTAGACGTTGAGCGGAGTGAACGGGTAGGAACATAGCGAGAGAGGCGTTCCATCAGATATTGTGGTCCAGTGCCGTTAAGGGCTTTATAGGTAAGGACCAACACTTTGAATCTGGCCCGGAAACATATTGGAAGCCAGTGCAGTTGGGCCAGAATAGGTGTTATGTGGTCGAATTTCTTCGTCCCAGTAAGAACTCTGGCCGCAGCATTCTGCACTAGCTGAAGTTTCCGAATCGTTTTCAAAGGTAACCCTACGTAGAGAGCGTTACAATAATCCAATCTAGAGGTTACCAGAGCGTGAATAACTGAGGCTAGGTTCTCCCTGTCCAGATAGGGTCGTAGTTGGGCTACCAGCCGAAGCTGGTAAAACGCATTTCGTGCCACCGAGGCTACCTGAGCCTCAAGTGACAGAAGCGGATCTAATAAGATCCCCAAACTACAGACCTGTTCCTTTAGGGGGAGTGTAACCCCATCTAGGGCAGGTCTGACATCAACCATCTGAGCAGAGGGCCCCCCAACTAACAGCATCTCAGTCTTGTCAGGATTGAGTTTTAGTTTGTTCGCTCTCATCCAGTCCATTATTGCGGCCAGGCAGCGGTTCAGTACAGCAACAGCCTCACCTGAAGAAGATGAAAAGGAGAAATGGAGCTGCGTATCATCAGCATATTGCTGGAAACGCACTCCATAACTCCTGATGACCTCACCCAGCGGCTTCATATAGATATTAAAAAGCATGGGGGACAGAACTGAGCCCTGCGGGACCCCATACTGGAGCACCCAGGGACTCGAGTAGTGTTCCCCAAGCATCACCTTCTGGAGACGATTCCCAAGATAGGAGCACAGCCACCGCCAAGCAGTGCCTCCAACTCCTAAATCCGCGAGTCGCCCCAGAAGGATACCATGGTCGATGGTATCAAAAGCTACCGAGAGATCAAGGAGAACCAACAGAGTTACACTCCCTCTGTCTTTCTCCCGACAGAGGTCATCATACAGGGCGACCAAGGCTGTTTCTGTACCAAACCCCGGCCGAAAGCCAGATTGGAATGGATCCAGATAATCAGTTTCATCCAAGAGAGCCTGGAGTTGGCGAGCGACCACGCGCTCTAGAACCTTGCCCAGAAACGGAACATTTGCTACCGGCCTATAGTTGTTAAAGTTATCAGGGTCCAAGGAGGGCTTTTTTAGGAGCGGTCTCACTATCGCCTGTTTCAGGCAAGGCGGGACCACTCCCTCTCGTAACGAGGCATTAATCACCTCCTTGGCCCAGCCGGCTGTTCCATTTCTGCTAGCTTTTATTACCCACGAGGGGCAAGGGTCCAGAGCGGAAGTGGTCGCCCGTATCTGTCCAAGTACCTTGTCCACATCCTCGAGCTGTACCAACTGAAACTCATCCAATAAAACAGGACAAGACTGTGTTCTGGACACCTCATTAGATTCAACTGTTACAATATTGGAGTCAAGGTCCCAACGGATGTTTATGATCTTGTCCTGAAAATGCCTCGCAAACTCATTACAGCGGGCCATTGATGGTAATATTGTGTCCGGAGAACCAGAGTGTAAAAGTCTCCGGACAACCTTATAAAGTTCTGCTGGGCGGTTACAAGATGACTGAATGGAGGTAGCGAAGTATTGCTTCTTCGCCATCCTCACCGCCTTCACATAGCATTTCGTGGAGGCCTTCACAAGTGCATAATTACAACCGTCGGGAGTTCGTCTCCATTTACCCTCCAACCGTCTCCTTTCTTGCTTCATCACTCTTAGCTCCTCGGTAAACCAAGGAGCCAATTGAGCTCTGCAATGGAGAGGGCGCACCGGGGCGATTGTGTCAACTGCCCGGGTCATTTCCGTGTTCCACAGAGTGACCAGGGTTTCGACAGGATCGTCAGTTTTATCAGCTGGAAAATCCCCCAGAGCCCTCTGAAATCCTTCAGGATTTATTGGTCTCCGGGGACGGACCATCTTAATTGGTCCTCCACCCTTGCAGAGGGGAGAAGACGATGTGAGTCTAAATCTCAAGAGGCGATGATCTGTCCATGACAAAGGAATAGATGTAAGATTCCTCACTCCCAGATCACCTTCCCCCATTCCAGTGGCAAAAATCAAGTCTAGAGTATGTCCTGACATATGCGTTGGGCCAGTAACAAATTGAGACAGCCCCATGGCTGTCATGGAGGTCATGAAGTCCTGAGCTGCTCCAGACAAGGCGGTCTCGGCATGGATGTTGAGATCCCCCAATACCAGAAGTTTGGGAGATTGCAACACCAAGTCCGAGACCACCTCTGTCAGCTCAGTTAGGGAAGCTGTTGGGCAGCAGGGTGGACGGTACACCAACAGTATTCCCAGTCTGTCTCGCTGGCCCAACATAATGTACAGACACTCCAGGCCATTAGCCACTTGGATGGGGTGCCTAACAAGAGAGATGGAACTTCTATAGACCACAGCGATTCCCCCTCCCCGACTCTCGGATCTACCCAGATGCTGAACCGAATACCCAGGTGGGCACAACTGGGAGAGATTAATACCTCCCAGATTGCTCACCCAGGTTTCGGTAATGCATGCCAGATCGGCCGCCTCATCCACGATTAAATCATAGATGAGGGAGGTTTTATTATTTACCGATCTGGCATTAAAAAGCAGCAATAGGAGATCCGAGAGTTGGCTGGTAGAACTACCAGCAATCCTGTGGATGTGATGAGGACCGGAACACGGCACAGCCAACAGTTGTCTGGGCCGAGTTCCCCTTAACTGGCGTGTCCTCCTCACAGCACCATACCTCCCATTACCCGTCACTGCGCTGATTGGGGCCCCCTCTGGTCTTCCCTCCCAACACCCTATCCTCTCCCCCAGGCACATAATAAAAATAAAATAAATAAAAAAATTCATATTCCATACACAATCACACACTCATTCATACAACCATTCATATACCCAAATAGCACAGCAATAACAGCAGGGTCCCAATAGCCACGAATCGCAACAGTGGCAGCTGTAACGTCAGGAGCTCAGAAGCGATGAAGCGGCAATGCCCCCCACCAGGCAACAACGACGACTGGAACGATCACAGAAGCAGCAGCAATGGCAGTCAGCAGCAGCGGCAACGGTCCCCAAACAATCCGAAATAGCCAGGACAAAGCAGCAGCGAGGTAGAGCAGTAGCCAGATCCACAAGAGCCGCAGCGTCGATGATAGTATCCGCGGCAACGCCCAACGCCCAAGACCGCAGCAGCAGCAACAAGGTGGCATCCAGATCCACAATGGTTGCACAGCGATGACGACAGGCGGTGGCAATCCAGGTCACAAAGATGCGGCGACAACTACAGCAGAGTGGCAGCCAAGCCCCCAACCGTCGCGGCAACAGCCTAAGCACCAAACCGCACCAAACTCCAGCAAAAAGCCCCCAAGGACCAAAAGCCCGAGCGGAGCTGACCCAGGAGGTGACAACAACGGCCGAAACCAGCACAGCCGCGGACCGGGAGAGCTGGCACAAGCCAATACAAGCCGGGGAGGAACAAGACACTCCCACTACGACCCTGGCTGCACCAGGTATCAACAGCAGCAGAGACAGAAGGCCGCCATCATCCCCGGACTCAACCAGCCGCAATTCCCGGCTCCTGCGGCTCCCGGCTCCTGCAGCACTCAAACCACCGCGCCGATTCAGTCCCGTTCCAGTTCTTTCGAGTCCCAGGTATGTCTCAGTCCAAATAAAAACCGCAATTAAAATAGAGGAAGTCCAGCAAGGTATAGGGCAGAATATAAAAGCAATTAGAAGCATCATAGCCCTGCTGATCAGCAGATTAGAATAGGGTTGTGTCCACTCTACTAACTTTTAAATCAGGAGCCCTTCAATCAGCCATATTTCAAAAGGCAGGCTCCAAATTACTGTTTTTGCTTAGCACATCTGCCAGATGATTAGAACTAGTCTTCATACCTAATTCCCATATGAGGGCTACTCTTCTGCAGAGTACTGAGGATGGAGGCAATAGCCATTCTAGTGATAGGAGAGAGAAACCAAAGCCAGTGAGGTGAAGCAGCTATAGTGTTAGACTAGGGACACCTAGGTTCAAATCCCCTCCCAGCCATGAAGTTCACTGGATGAGCTTTGGCCAGTCATTCCCTCACACGGTTTGTTGTAAGGCTAAAGTGGGGAGGAGAGAAGAACCATAGGTGTCACTTTGAACTGCTTGGGGGAAAGACAGCAGTGAGATAGAAAAATATTTATCACAACTTTAAAGACAAAAGGCCTTCTGCACGCAGCCTACACTCAAAATAATTTTAAAATTTGCAAGAAACTAAAACAGCTGTATAAAACATTTCAATACAAACCAAAATTATTAGTTTCAACAGTAGCCATCCTCTCTTGCTGGGTGATCTGAGGGAAGGTAACAGAGCAAGTGTGGTGAACCTTTGGTCCTCCAGACATTGCTAAACTTCATCTCCCATCAACCCCAGCAAACATAGCCAAGGATGATGGGAGTCATAATGTAGCAACATCTGGAGGGCCAAAGGTTCACCACACTTGTACTGTGGGCCCAAACTACTGAAGTGGCAGCAGCAAGTGATCCTGCAAGTTCTATAGCTGAAACTTCTCAGCTGGAGAGTTTCCACATTGGGGATGGGTAGCCAGTGTAGTGTAGTGGTTAGGGTCTTGAATGTGAACTTGGGAGATTAGGATTCAAATCCCCACTTAGCCATGGAGCTCACTGGGTGATTTTAGGCCAGCCATAATCTCTCAGCCTAACCTACCTCACAAGCTTGTTACGAGGATAAAATGAGAAGCAGGAGAACAGCATACACCCTGTTGAGCCCCCTGGAGAAGGTGGGACAGAAATCCAGAAATAAAGTAAAAAGTGAATACTTTCAGCCACAACCAATGTTGTAGGGACACTCTTCAAGCTCTGTTCTGCATTACAGTTGAACGCAGCAGAATTTCTACATAGAATTGGCCTGGCAGGGAGAAAAATATACACATCAGCCCTTCAAAACTGTCTCTTTGGGTTCATTACCATGTATGTTCTCAAAGCACCACCATTCAAAAAATAGCTTTTAAAAGAATGACATTTTAATGAAATAAGGTTTGATTAAATTGGCTTGTTAAATTAGAGGAATAAATTACAAAGTAACCAGATGATACAAAAGCCTTTTTGACTGTAAACATTTCATCAGCATCACTCTTCCCAGGCAAGAAGGAAAATGGCAAGTACAGTGGCTGGCTTGGCCCCTGCCTATAGAAACTGGAACCCACCCATCCTTCAAGTGACACCTGCTTCAACACACAAAGAAGAGGATGCAACTTGGCCCCAAGAAGCTCTAAATGGTCTCATTTTCTGCAATAGCAGCCAAGAGAGTCCCAGACGAAGAGCAAAAAAACATTCCAGCAAAGGCAACTATAGAATCCAGAGCCACAGGCCACCGCCTGCAACCCTGATTCATGCAGCCAGCTGCTTTCCTAGTCCACTGCCTGCTGAAGACAGGATGTGGTTCTCTCTCCCTTAGAGACACAAGGAGATTAATCTTTGGAGTCACTTCAATGAAGCCTGGCATTCCCCTAACTTCTCTCGGGAATGACTCAACAGAAAAAGATAGTTGTGAAAGGAGCAGAACAGTCACTCCTAGGATGCAGAGGTAAAGAGAAACAAGTCAGCTACTGCCTCTAGCAGCCTGTGGGAATCCCTCAATAAGTCACTCCCAGATCTCTTAGCCATAATCTACAGTCTAGCAAATCTTCCTGTGAGTAGACAACAGCACATTTCCTATGACTGATACTCTGCATAAATCTGATTTTGCAGACATTTCCACTATGCAGCTGCCAGTTCCACTCCAGGGCAAGACATTTCTCTGGGGGGGGGGGGAAAGTATCTTTTCTCCCCAGCCATGCACATTGCACCACCCTCACAGGTCTTGTCACCCTAAGTCAATGCTGTGGTCAAGTAAGGGCTAGCGTGTGGAGGAATGGGGGGGAACAAGGACCTCACATATAAGCTCAAATAGTTCCTCCAGTCAGCATTATCATGAAGATGCCTTTGAGGAGTCCTGTGTTGGTAAGCATGATAGATAAATCTTTAAAACAAAACAAAGCTATCTGGTCCCACAGGAAAAACCAGCATGAATATCTCCTGAGAAAGGAGGCCAGTCTTTCACCATAGCTGAGGGATGAGGAAATTGTGCTCCTTCAGATGATGTTGGACTACAGCTCCCACCATCACTGGCCATGCCACCTGGGGTAAACAGGAATCAGAGTCCAGTAATATCTGAGAAGGCCACAGGTTCCTCATCCCTATCCTAGAAAGTAATTCCAATAGTTCCTGAAAACTGTAACTCTGGAACAGCTTCATCCAAGATTAAGCCAATAGTCGTGTCACAACTTGGTTGCCAGGTATCCCTCCAGGCTTCCAGTGACACAGATCTGTATCCACCTCACAAACCACCCTTTTACCACAAATCCCTGCACAGCTGTCATGGTGTAGGAACAGGGTGTGCTCGCTCTCTTGAAAAGGGTGGATTCTGAGAGTAAGAGTCTTGTTTTTCCACTAAGTTAGCCTAGTTCTACAACCACCGAGTAGCCTGTTGTCCTCTGGGAGGAATTTGTGACGCTTTGCAGAGATTCTGCCTGAGTTCACAGTTAAACAATGCCCTGGGCTAGGGGGAAAGGAAGAGGAAGAGGTATGTGAAAACACTCAAGACCAATGCAGAGAAGAAGAGTGGTAAGTGGGGGGAATGTGAATCCTACGCACCTGCCATCCTGGACAAAGCTCTGTGCGTACAGTGCCAGAGAGGATAGGGTACAAGAACCAGGATGCTGCAGGTTTACTCAACTGAATGTTTCCCTACCCCCTTGTTATTAATATGCATGGTCTGTTAACTGGCTACATCTCTTTCCAGTCCTCTTCTGGAGATGAATAAATATCAACACGATTGGCAAGTCATTGAGAGGTTTTTCTTTTGTTTCTAAAGAAGGCAAAGTAATGACTTTTCCTGGACCAAATTTGGTTGAAGACAGGAAATGCAAGCTTTTAAGTCTCCCATGAACCCTTTAGGGCTGATCGTACTCAGCCCTGGCTTGCGGGGACTACAGGGAATGCATTATTTATTCCATTTCCAAACTGCTCTTTGTCAACAAAGATGCCAGGGCAGCTTGCAACATATACATGAAAAACAACAAAACAAAAACATTAAAAGCATAATTGAAACACAATCCATATTAATACAGCAGATGGGCTTCATCAATTACTGTTGGTCTTGCCAAATCAATTTCCCTCAAAGGCCTGAGTGAAGAGGTGCATTTTTAAGTGGTGCCGAAAACCAGGTAACAACAGCGCCAACTGTTCTTCCATTCACCCACTTTGACCAAGAAGGGCATTAATTGCCACTTTCCTTCCATCCATTCCTTAGTGAGTTGATCTTGCAAAAATCCATAGTAGGGAGCACCATTTCCTATATAGCAATTAAGTGGTCTTGATCTCTTGGAACTGACTTTTGGTGAAAGTCTGACGCTGAGACTTCACTGTCTGGAGATGCCTGCCATGTAGGCTGAATTGTGACCAGCTGAGGAGCTGAAGTAATGCACACGTAATGGGGACAAAAACAAGGAGGTAGAAGCAGCCCTGACGCAGTGTTGATTCCCAGGCCATGTTGGAAGCCAGCTTTGGCTGGGCGCTCACTACGTTGCTCAGGGGATCCCGCTGAAAAATATCATAACCTGGGACAACAGAAATTATTATGTTGAAAATTGACTTGCTGACATTAAGAGTATTGAGACCATCCAATTTTTATCTTGCTATTGATCTTGCAAAACAGACACTATGACCACTATTCAAAATGTTTTCTTCATTCCTTCCCACTATTATATTAGCCACAAATGCAAGCATCTCCTGTATGTTGCAAGCAGCAATCATAGCACATTTTCCTTGCTAAAGAAAGAGACAGCACCTTTTACAAAGAATGAAATTTACTCATCTAGAAGCTGCTCAAGAAGATTTGCATTGAGAAAGGGCTCTATCCTTGAAACTTCAGGATGAAATCCCACCCATCCACCCAGCAAATTCAGTGGCAGAAAAAGCTCCTTCAGCTTGAAACAGTAGTCAGAGGAAAAGGTTCAGGAAAGGGCAACCAAAATGATTGAGGGGATGGAGCAACTGTCCTATGATATTGCAATGTTTGGGGCTTTTTAGTTTAGAGAAGAGGTAAGAGGGGACATGATAGAGGTTTATAAGATTATGCAAGGTGTGGAGAGAGCGGATAAAGAAGTTTTTCACCCTCTCACATAGTACTAGAACTCAGGACCATCCAACAAAGCTGAATATCAGAAGAGTCAGTGCAAACAAGGAAGTACTTTACACAGTGCATAGTTACATGACAGAATTTGCTCCCAGAAGTAGTAGTGAAGACTACCAACTTGGATGACTTTAAAAGAGGATTAGAGCTTTAAAAGGGGATTAGACAAGTTCATGGAGGATAAAGCTATCAATGGCTGCTAGCCGCAATGGCTATGTTCTACCTCCATCGTCACAGGCAGTAAGCCAACGAATACCAGTTGTGGGGATTACAAGTGGAGAGAGTGCTGTTACATTCGGGTCCTGCTTACTGGCTTCCCACAGGCATTCATTTGGCCATCATGAGAACAGGATGCAGGACTAGATGGGTCTTTGGCCTGATCCACCAGGGTTCTTCTTATGTACTGGGGAGCTAGATGTACCCACAGGTAAGCATGCAAGCCTGCAGCTTCAATTGGCAAGCTTACTAGGCACTCCCCTAGAGACAAAGCACAGAACGTTCCACTGTGGAGAGAAGATCTCCCCTTAACATTGTATTCATGTTCCAGCAGTAAAACCCAGAAGTGGAGTCCTAAGAAGGGCACAACATGTCAGGATGGGGTACAGATTGCATCAACCATTCCCAGGAAGGGAAAAAAAGAGTTCTGATGCAGATAAGCACACAACTAAAGTAAATAAGTAGCCTCACCTACATTACCAGCAATAATCTGCCACTCTCAGGTCAGAAGAGCCATCAGTTCTTATCTCAAATCCCATTCAACTGCTCAGCAAAGTGTCCTGCCCATCACCTACCTGTATATGCACACAGCAGCCAGGTGCCAATCAAGGGGGCTAAGGTCTGGCCTGGCTTAGTTACTAAGGCAACCATGCCAAACAAGAGAGCTGAGGCAGCCTGCTGCCTTCGATTCAGCACCAAGTCTTCATCCACCAGGTCAGTGACCACCAAGTTCAGCAGCTTGCACGTCCCTTCAGTGAACACACGGTTACTGAGGAGAAAAGTAGAATGGGAAGGTTAACAGCAGACACAAGGACCATGGACAATGAGCTAAGATAAATTCCTGGAGGGTTTGCATATAAACAAAACATCTGGAGGACACCAGGTTGGCAAAGGCTGAACTAGGTGAAAAGGAATGATTGGGTAGACTTTGGGAAGGACCGTAGCTGAGTGGCAGAACATCTGCTTTGTATGCAGAAGGTCCCAGGTACAGCTATCCATCTGAAACCCTAGTGAGCTGCTGCCAGTCAATGAAGACAATACGGAGCTAAATGGACCAATGGCATAAAGCAACTTCCTAAATTTGTAGCAGTTCACACAGTACAAGAAGCTGAGTTAAAATAAAATCTACAGAATAGTGAGTTAAACTTATTATTTACGTATTTGGGGCAATACCTACAGGGTGAAAGAGGAAAGCAAATGAAGAAAGGTCCTGCCTCTGACTACATAAATTCTCACCACACCCTTAGCGAAGTTAGCAGATTAAAAAAAGGTCTGCTCATACAAGCTATGTTTTTATTTTAAAACACACACATTGAGCTTTTCAGGATCTTCAGTTCCCAGGTGCCCATGCTCCTCTGCAGATAAATAACTTACCAGCTGCCTCTGATCAGTCTCTCTGGATGTCACACATTTCTCAGCATATAGAAATAGCTGAACAAGTAGCCAAGAATTAAGAGTCTAGAGACTAATTTCAGTTCTATGACTTATTCTTACCTAGTCAAATACCCCAATACAATAGCCATGGCCCGTTGTCCACACCCGGACAAATTATCCAGGGTCTTAGCAGTAGAGTGGTGTACCTGGCTATGAAGAAGCAGAGCAGGTAGATCCAATCTGGTCCAGCAAGGAGCATAATCACACTGAACAACAGCTTCAGGAAAAAGAGTCCTCGCACCACAGCATATACACCCCACCTCCGGCAGAGAGACAAGAAATAAAGGTTGTTAAGATGAGGAGCCACGTAGGAAACTCCTAAGGAGAAAAACAAACAGGTTCAAAGAGGATAAACATTCACCTGTGCCTCACTGCTGCCATCAGATACAAATGAATCTGCGCACTCAACAGGGAACAAAGTAACTTGGATTCTAATGCAGTCAACAAGAAAATGGCCTTTGAGACTCTCTTTTAGTCCAGACTTCAGCAACCTGGTGCCTTCTTGATTTGGACGATAACTGCCAGGTATAGTTCGAAATATCTGGAGAGTACCAAGTCAGTGCAGGCTGATCTGGTCTCACACAAGGAGTAAAATGGCCCTGGTTAGATTGAAGCACTGTTGCTTAATCCTCTCTACCAGTGAAGAGGAGTGACATCTCCTCTCTAGTCAGTTGCTAGAAAACAAGAATCCAATGCTAAGCAATGCACCCCTCCTTCTCCCACCTTGGACTCACCTAGCAGAAATGATCCCATGGAAAGTGAGATCCGATCAGACAGCAGGTGCTCCAAGAAGAGAGGAAAGAAGTTGCTGTTAAAGTGGCAGTGAAAAACCTGTGAAAGGTAACATTTGTGAGATCTCTAAAAGTGGCAATTAGCAGAATAAATAATGTATCAAACCATAAACAGGAACCTTCATTCTAGCCACACATATACATATACAAGCCATATGGATGCATATCAGCTGTTTCATGCCATTTATGAAGGCTGTTCTCCAAATAGGCATTAAACCCTTAGCATTACCAGTAGGCATCAAACCCTTGGCATTACCAGCAGGCATCTCTTTAATTCTTCACTCAAAGAAAAATACTCTGGTTGATTCAGTAAGAACCGCACCTTATAATGCAAAATCACGTCTGCCCCATGGAGGTGTTATGTGAAGAGGTTCAGAGCACACAGTGATCTCTAAGCAGAGCCCAGGAAGACAACAACTTGTCACTTGGGGAGGCAGGGGGATGTGAATGCTCTCTCATGGACTCTCTTTGACATTACATCCTCTCAAATCACCTGGAAAGGTGATGCTCCAATACTTTAAAGATACAGAGGCAGCTGATTTCACATAATTTGCGCCACACCACAAGCTAGTTGTACATTATGATATCAGCAAACATTCAGGAACATAGAAAGCTGCCTTATATTGTGTCAGACCTATTGGTCCATTTGTTTAGTACTGTCTCCACTGATTGGCAGCAGGGTTTCAGACAGGGGATCTTTCCTAGCCCTATTTGGAGATGCTGGGATTTGATCCTGGGATCTTCTACATGCAAAGCAAATGCTCTACCACTGAGCTACAGCCCTTCCATAAAACCTTTGGGATTATTAAATACTACAAACCATCACGGTCACTATGTCAGCATTTAGATGGAGCCAAGAGAAGAGCTGATGCTGATCAAACTTCCCAAGTTTAAAAATACAATGGCTTCCAAGCCTGTCCTCCCTACACGGCATGGGATCGCAATACCTGGTGGAACGCCTCTCCCAATACGAAACTACCCGTACACTGCGCTCGACATCTAAGGCCCTCCTCCGAGTGCCATCACATCGAAAAGCTCGGAGGGCGGTGACTAGATCCAGGGCCTTTTTGGTGGTGGCCCCCGAATTGTGGAATAGTCTCCCCGATGAGGTACGCCTGGCGCCGACGCTGCTATCTTTTCGGCGCCAGGTGAAAACCTTTTTATACTCCCAGGCATTTTAAAAATTTTAAACATTCTTTTTAAAGAAATTGTTTTGTAGTGTATTTTAAAACAGTGTTTCATTGCTGGTATGTTTTGATGTTGTTTGGTTTCTGTTCTTTGTTTGTTTTGCTTTTTGATTTTCTTATATTTGTTCTATTCATATATTTTCTTGTTTATCCTCTATGTACACCGCCCAGAGAGCCTTTTTGGCTTAGGGCGGTATATAAATTAAATTAAATAAATAAATAATAAACAAAGCAGCAGCGGTGAAAGGTGAAGAGGATTTTCCCGAGAACTCTGCAAGATTCTTATTACAGACACACAGCATGCAAGCCGTTCTTTAAGTCTGTGCAGGAAATCAAATGATATTTCAATAAAGCTTCCCAATGCTGATTTCATGTCATATGCATCCAGTACAGACTGAGCCGCAAAATTCATCTGCAAAAATCCAGGTCAGTGTCACACCCTAATCCACACTTTGCCAAACACTGATTGGCTACAATGGGCAGGATGTTGGCCTCAGGGCCAGGGGAGATTTATCCTGGCATGTGGAAACTCTGCTGGGTGGGGTCCCTATGTGAGCCTGCTAGTTGGTCTCTCATCAAGTAGTCAAAATTGTTGGACTACAAGCTACACCCACCTGGATCAGGTTCATGGAGA
Source organism: Rhineura floridana (assembly GCF_030035675.1). Taxonomy (NCBI): domain Eukaryota; kingdom Metazoa; phylum Chordata; class Lepidosauria; order Squamata; family Rhineuridae; genus Rhineura; species Rhineura floridana. The sequence continues at coordinate 84,770,111 of NC_084486.1, forward strand.
CAAACCAGAGAAAGTTGCGATGCCTGGAGAGCTGCTTGAGGTACTCAGCCAGAGTGATCCTCTTCTCTTGATGCACAGAGGGACTGTCGATGTACAATCTGGAGAAACAAATGGCCACATTTCAAAACAGCCAGTATAATGTGATGGATAAAGACCTGAATTCAAATTTTTACTGAGCTACAAGCCTCACTGGGTGTTCTTGGGCATGTTCTCAGCCTTACAGAGTTATTGAGAAGATAATCTGAGATAGTCCCAAGGCAATCACAACTAAGCTCCTTGGAAGGACAAGATACAAAGAAATCAATACATTATTGGGCAGCCAATATAAATATTGTAATAACAACCACACAATATCCTTCATATTCTTACCAGAAAAGTCTACCTTTGTCTTTTTTTATAGGAAGATGCATTTTGAAGCAGTTCACAAAACCAAAAAGCAATAAAAATTAGAAGTATGCTTGCTTAAAATGAGCTAGTGCAAAATCCCTAGAGGCCAACTAATACAACTGAAAGAACTGTGGCATAGAAGGCTAGAACCATTTTTTTTTTTTTTTACAGAGAAACTGCATTTGGAAAGTCCTTTAGGCAAAGTGTCCAATATAGTATTTTGTATCTAGTTTTTGCTATCAGCCAATACAAGGTTGACATCCATACACAAAAGTGGATGCCAAAATCTTCTTTCTTTCTTCTGCATCTCTGAACACTTTTATAGAAAGGAAGACAAAGCAAGGGCAAAAACTGGTCATCAGTTATCACTAAATATATTTAATCATATTATGTACTATAGCCCTCCTGAGCCTTATTATCTATTGAATTAAATGTACTGGTTTATCCCACCCTTTTGATTAAGAGCAAAATCACTTTGCAAAACATACAAAAGACTGACTAAAAGCACAATAAAACACAAAAGCTAAATTAAAAGAGTTCACCTCAAAGATTAATTAGTTGTTCACAATACCTTTCTAAAGACAAGCATTGGGATTACCTCCAGAAGGTTAAAAGCACTGAATACCGCTGCTTTTGAGAAGTTCCACAAGAGCAAGGCTAATATTAACAAGGCTCTGTTCCTAACCTTGGCAGAGGGAAGGAACAGGCAGCAAGGTATATCCTGAGGGCCAAAGAGGATAGGCTTATTCTGCACCTACTTGCCAGCCAGACCCTACCACACTAATTATATCTGACATCCAGAGGGTCCAAGAATAAAACCCCATTAGCACAGCAACGTGTAAAGGTAATAAAACCAGAGAGAGAGAGAGAATGCTGTTAATTTAACCACACAAAAGCTTTCCATCATACTAGGAAGACATGGCTTCATTCGTCCTCCCATCAATCATGGATCTTGAAGCCTACATGCACACTTGGCTTAAAAAAAAACCCTGCACACACATTCTTTACAGATTACCCTCCCTAAACCTAGGAATGGTTGTGCTTATCTTTTCAAAAGGAAGTTGACAGACTTCCACGCTAACCCTGCAACATGTTGAGAAAGTGGCTGGTGTCCATGTACAAGTGATACCCTGCTCATTTGGAGACATATTTTAACATGAGAATAGGAATTATGAAACCCAGCACCACTCACTCTTTCAAAGCTGCATTTTCATCCCACTTCACTTGACCTTCGGACTGAAACCTCTGCCTCAGCAGCCATGTGGCCAGGGTAAATCCAACTGCCGAACCAAAAGCCAGCACCACACAAAAGATCCGGAAGGAGAAGAAGTCCTCCTTGTTCCACACAGCATAAGACATGAAGACTGAGAGGGAGCCAATGGCACTGAAGAATGATGAGTAGAAGTTGAGGTCAGTCCTGTCCTTTGCGGACACAGCAAGGTCAGCAAGCAAAGCATTCTGGTTGAGATCCACCATGGTGAGGAAGCTGTCATACAGGCAGAGACAAATGAGGAACTGCAGGCCTGGATGGGCCCAGGCAATCCAGAAAGCCAGGAATGACATAGCAAAGAGGGGGCCATTGCGGCCCAGGGCCTTGAGTCTCTTCAAAACAACTTCTGGTGTAGAGATTTCTACTCCAGACCTACAAGAGAAGAAACACATTGCCCATGAAAATTGGTTGGGCCTCATTCCACAATCTTTAAAATTATACACCAGTTTTGTGCTTTTTGTCTTTTTCCATCTTTGTGTTAGTCCTTTTCTTTTCTGCTGCCTATCTTATTGCTGGTTAGCTTTCCACTTTCTGATTTTATTTGCCTGAAAGCTTGTACCTCATTAAGGAGGGGGGAATTTTCCAAAAAATATTCTAGCAAGACTGGCTTTCTCCCTCTACACATTGTCCCATCTTCCCTCGATTGCCCATCCTTCCATCCCATATAAATAACAACAAACTAATTCTCCAAGTCTGGATCTTTATGTAGCCAAAACAGTACCATCCACTCACAAGAGGAAGGTATCAGCAGGCTTGGAAAAATCAAAAGTTTGCAGAGGTACACACACACACACAAAATATCATCCACACAATTTTTTTTAACTGTAAGGGAACAGGGAGACAAAACAGCCCAATAACAACTGAGCATACTTAATGACCACAGAATGCTGTCTGGCTATTGGGGAAAACCAAAAAACTAGGAGAAGAGGGTAGAAAAAGGGCATGACTGCCTGGAATCTTTTGACTTCACTGCAACATACTGTTACAGGTCCCACTTTTGTTATTTTAAATACTCACTGCACACATAGGAAGGTGCCTTAAATTAAATCAGGCCATTGGCCCATCTAACTCAGCATTTTCCACAGTGACTGGCAGCGGCTCTCTCCCAGCCCTACCTGTGATGCCAGGGATTGAACCTGGAATCTTCTGCATACAAAGCATGTGCTCTGCCACTCAGCTATGACCCTTCCCTGAAGAAGCTAAACCTGACTACTTCACCACCATTTCCAAGAAGCGGAAGTGCATATGCAGGATGTAACTAAATATTAGTACCAGGCTTTGGGGGGGGGATGAAATAAAATCAACAGGAGTGCAAGTCTGACTGGATCCCACATGAGCAACTGAATGAGTTAGAAGTTGTGGGGAGCCACATCCAGAGAAATAAGTTTGTTTAAATGATCAGATTCTTTTAACATGTTTTTTAATGGGCTTCCCTGAGCCTTCATAGATATTCCGCTCTCTTAACGTTTGATACAGGACATAAATGAAACTCTGCTTACTGTTGTGTGCTAAGGAAAGCCCGGTCACTCAGCCACCCAAAGAGAGGGTCATTGAGGCTGTTCCAAATCAGAAACACAGTCTAGAGGAAAAACACAGGATACCCAGTAAGCCTCAACCTGAGATTAAACACATCAACATACAACACTTCTGTTACAGATATGGGCCCTATACCACTTTAAAAAGCCATGGGTTCCCCCAAAGAATCCTGGAGATTGTAGTTTGTTAAGGGTGCTGAAAGTTGTCAGGAGGTCCCTATTCCCTGGGAAGAGATATTTATTACTCTAGGAACTGTAGCTATTGTGTACCTAACAACTCTCAGCACTTTTAACTAACAGTTCCCAAGATTCTTTAGGGGAAGCCATAACTATTTAAAGTGGTATGATACTGCTGTACATGTACAGTGCAGGTGGGGTCATAATTATTTAGTAGTTAACAATGTCCAGCTTGGAGATCATTGCAAGCAACAATTGAAATGGCCATTGGCATACAACAGCTTTTATATGCCTGATGTCAGTCCCCTCCATACTAATTACTCTCTTGTGAATGGTCACGACTATGTTTTTAAGCTTGACAGAATGGTCATAGACCATTCTTGTTGCATTTCATTGCCATTTAACCTCACTATTACAGCTATTACAGATAGAAACACCTGTCAACTGAGTGTTAACGATTTATGAATCTTATCCACAAAAGCTATGCCATAAAAAAGCCTTTGAGATGCTACAAGCCGCTTTGTTATTTTAGACCTCACTATCTAGCTCTGACAAAGCAAGAAGGAAGGAAACATTGATTTGTAAAGTTCAAAACTCACCTCCCCAATCCAAAAGGAAACTTTATCAATCTTATATACAGAAACAAAGGTGTCCACGTAGTAAAGGAGAAACACATTGTGTACAATGGAAATGAAGAGCGACAGAGACCCATAGACCACTGCAACAGGCAGGCTGAAGAGACAAGCTAATCGCCTGAAACCCATGATGGGTCCTTCAGAGTCCTTTGGCTGCCCACATCACCTCCAGTTCCAATAGGGCCTCTCCCTCCAGCACCTATTAGTTTGCTGTTGGGACTGAACCATCATTACCCCTGCCAGAGAGACAACAGAATTAGGCAATTCAGTTTCTAGATGTAATACATTTCCTCTCCCCCACCCACCACCACCAAAAGAACCAGGTCCATTTAGCCTGCAACAAAAAATCTAATTACTGGCAGTTTTTTCTCTGGGGTTCAAAAGGAGATTTATAATAGGATTTAAAGGCTAAGGCTGTCTTAGAGTGGCAAAGTAGTTTTGCTAAGCCAAGGCATCATATGGCAGCAGCCTTCAGGCTAAATGAGAGAGTTTCTACTGTGCTTTTATATGCGGCTTATAATGCACTTTGTTGTCTACTTTGGACCCAGATGGGCTGTATCCATAGCTTCAGGTGAGAGCATAAAGGTGAAGAATGACTAGAAGACCTGCATAGAGACACTGCTCCCAGAAAATGGAACTATCTCCTGGTTACCATGAACTGTTCAAAAAGAGGGCAATCACCAATGTCAGAAGTAACCGTTTGGCTGCCTACATTTACAGCTTTTGTGGTCAGAAGGCAACCTCCTCCATTACAAGAAAGTTAAAGGCAGCTGCTTTGTCAAAGGTTTTGACAGGAGCACAGCAAAAGGCAAGGAACAAGTCCAACACTAATCATACTCAAAGTAAGCCCACTGAAATAAATTGTCAATTTATTTCAATGGACCCGAGTGTGATTAACATTGGATATCACCCAGTGAGTTCTTAACTTGTGAGTGAAGTAGCCCTTTGCATAGTATTCTAAGTTCTCCTAACCCTCTAAACCAGGTGTGGGGAACTTTTGGCTCTCCAGATGTTGCTAAACTAAGACGCCCCTCAGCCCCAGCAAATATGGTCAATGGCTAGGGATGATGAAAGTTGTAGTTCACCAACACCTGCAAACAAGTGCTCATTCCAATTTCCCCACTATGGAAAAAGTCAGATTCAAAAATTGGGCAGGTGTTACCACATGTACCTCATCATGCATAAAAATCACAAGGAAAAGAGAGAGGCTGATTTAAATAATTGGTATAAACCCAGTTTCCTACAGATACTTCTTCATATATTTTCTAAACAATTGTGTAAATCTGACCGTTAAACTATCCACAACTAAACAGAGTGGGGGTAGGTGGGTGGGACCTGTGCCCCTCCATGTTGTTGGACTACAACTCCCATCATCCCTAATCATTGGCCATGCTGGCAGGGGCTGATGGAAGCTGGATTCCAACAATATCTGGAGGGCTACAGATTCCCTATCTCTGAAACTGAAGACTATTTGTCCTATATAAGACAGGATATTTTGTATAATTTTTTTAATTAACTTTACTTTTAACTAATTTTAGTACGTGTTACAGAATGCACTCCTTAAGTAATATATTTGACAGTTACCTGCATTATTCTATGAGAGGACTAGTTAATCATCACTGGCAGGAGGCTGAGCAGCTTCACAAAAGTGTAACTGCCAAGATGCCTTGAGGGAAGCCATAACTATCAGAACTGGCTTGCTGGATTAGTCCAAGGTATAGTTAGTTCCATATTTTGTTTCCAATAGTAGCCAATCAGATGCCTTTGGAATCTCCAAAGTAGGGCATGATGGCAATATATATATATATATATGAACGTAATTGTGATTAACCAAACAGAGGTTTTTATTGTATTAACAAAACGTTTCAGCTTCCGCCTTCATCAGCTGCTAACATACAAATGCTGTTACCAAGGTGGCAGTTATAGAGCTTTGAGGATGGAATGCTCAGAGGGCTTCATTTACAGAAGCTAAGTAGTGGTGGTACTGTCCTCCAGGTTCAGGCCATGTGGTGCCAATGTGTCCAGAGAGTAAATCCAAAAATTCTCCCTTTTAGTCAATGCTGCTGGATCTGCTGGCATCTCTATCACTGTAATGGAAAAATCCAACAGGCTGTGTTTGACCCTCGATGTTAAAATGCTTTGCAACTGGTTGCTCCACTTTTTTTTGTCAAGATTGCCGACTTGTGGTTCCTGAAGCACATGCGTAGGTCAGTTGTGGTCTTTCCTACGTATTGGATATGACATCCTGGTCTTTTGCACTCGATGATGTAAACTATATTGCAGGACCTGCAGGTGATGTTCTGTTTGATGTAATATGTCCTGCTTGTCCTAGTGCTTGTAAAAGTGGCTGTATCCCTGAGGTACACACAGGTGATACAGCGTTTGGAGTGACAAGGATGAGACCCTGGATTGCTCAGCTGATTGGTACCCTACCTGTTCTGCAGGAGGTTGCTATCCTAAAGGATCAGGTTGATCTATCATTGTTATTGGAAGCACAGCTCCTGTAGCCCAATCCCAAAACTCAGTGTGGGAGTGTGATGCATCCTTCCCTGGCTCTCCCTGTCAGGTTCCTACCTGCTCGTGGTTACTGCCTGTCTCTAGGCACCACCAGGGACTCCACCAGTCCGGACCGCTCTCTCTTATGATTTCTCTCCCCGCTCTAGCACAGATCTCAACAGATCCCCCTGCTAGGCAACCACCAGTAACGTCCCAATACTAGTATTCCCAGAGACTCTGAATACTGGTATTGTTATTCTCTTCACCGCTGCCACCATTTGTTACAGTTCCCCTTCAGCCTTGGTCATTACCTTACCCTCCCTTCTGGTCTGTGAAACTCCAGCCAAGGATCAGGCCTTTGGTAAACCAAATTAAGTATTTATTACAGATAACAAAACTAACAAGATTAACAGGATTTCTTCTTAAGGCACATAAGCATATGGTTTTACTCAATACTAATCCGAACTCCACCTCCCTCCTTCTTCACTCTCTCCTGACAAACAACTCTCTCAAACCCCACCAAGCAATCCACTCTTTCTCTTCTCCCCCCTATTCCACAATTTACCACCTCACATTCACCCAGATTTACCTGTCATCCTTTCATTTATACTGTCAGCCATTTTAGACATTCAGCCAATCATCAAGCATTCTATTGCCCATTCACTCCCCCTCCTCTTTCACTACTTACCATGTATACTCTAAACAACCAACACTTACCATATATACACTAATATATAGGAACATCACATTTCCCCCCCCCCCTTAAACAACGGCAGAGTATTATTCCTGTTCCAGGATTTATACGTCGCGTTAACAAATAAAAGTCTCTATGGGGAAAATGTCTTTCTTTGTTCCTCTGTCTGGTCACGTCACTGCAGTCCCAGCCACTTGCCTGGAAAGTCCATCGGCCAGTACATTGTCCTTGCCTTTTATGAACTGGAAGTCCACTTGATAGTCCTGTAGGGCCCAGGACCACCTCTGCAGCATAGTGTTATGGTTTTTCATAGTCTGCAACCATAACAAGGCCCGATGATCCGTAGTCACTGTGAATCTTCGTCCCCACACGTATGGGCGCAACTTGTTCAGTCCCCACACGACCGCTAGGCACTCCTTCTGGACCGACGAATAGTTTTTCTCCCTTGGCGTCAGCTTGCAACTCAGGTACGCCACTGGATGTCTGGTGCCTTCTCTCTCCTGCAGCAAGACGACTCCCAGCGCCAGGTCCGATGCATCTGTAGCCACGATGAATGGTTTCTCATAGTCTGGTGCTATTAATATGGGTCCTTGGCACAAGGCTTGCTTCAGTAGATCAAAAGCCTTCTGACATTCATCCATCCATACCACACGCTCAGAACACTTCTTCTTTGTTAATTCATGCAAGGGGGTTGCTATTTCCCCAAAATTTCTCACAAACTTCCTATAAAATCCAGCCACACCCAGAAATGCCCTTACTTGTTTTTTGGTTAAGGGGATCGGCCACGCTTGTATTGCCTCCACCTTGCTCCATAAGGGGGTGATTTTCCCACTCCCCACCTTATGTCCTAAATAGATTACTTCCTTTAGTCCAAACTGGCATTTCTTAGCTTTTATTGTGAGGCCTGCTTTTCTTAAGGCCTCCAATACTGTTGTCAGGTGTTGGACATGCTCAGGCACCGACTTGCTAAAAATGGCCACATCATCGATATAGGCCACTGCAAAATCTGACATGCCTCGCAACACACTATTGATTAGCCTCTGAAATGAACTTGGTGAGTTCCTTAGTCCCATGGGTAAGGTCACAAACTCATATAACCCATCTGGTGTACTAAAGGCAGTTTTGGCTCTGGATTGTTCGTCTAGTTCCATTTGCCAAAATCCTTTACAGAGATCTAGTGTAGAGATAATGGTTGCTGCCCCCAATAACTCTAACATTGCATCTACCCTAGGCATAGGATACGCATCTAGGACAGTAATTTTATTGATTAGCCGATAATCAATGCAAAACCTTGTCGTTCCATCTTTTTTCGGAACCAGGACAATACTTGAGGCCCAGGGACTGATGGATTCCCTGATCACTCCTAATTCCAGCATCTCTTCCACCTCCTTTTTGATCTCATTCAAAACTTTCCCATTCACACGGTACGGAACAGATCTGATTGGGGCATGATCTCCAGTATCAATGGAATGTATAACTATACTGGTTCGGCCAGGTTTGTTGCTAAAGAGATTCCTATAGGTTTTCAAAACTCTCAGAATCTCCTCTTTTACTTCCTCCTTCACCTCCTCTGACCATTCCACTTGATCTACCCCTCCTTTGTCTTTGCTTTCCTGTACCAAATCTGGAAGTTCAGGCCCACTTCCCTCAGGGAATAAGGTAACTTGCAACACCTTTGCATCCCTGGTATGGTAAGGCTTTAACATATTTACATGAACCACTTTGCTTTTGTTTAATTGGTCTGTGGTGATTACATACGTCACTGTGTCAAGCCTTTCTCTGATGGTATATGGTCCTTCCCAGTTAGCCTGTAATTTGTCATGTTTCCTGGGTATGAACGCCATAACCATATCTCCCACATCATACACACGTTCTCTGGCTGTTCTGTCATACCAGTAACTTTGCTTCTCCTGTGCATGACTCAAATTCTCTTTCACCACTTCCATCATTTGTTTCACTGGTTCACATTCACCCTTTCTCTCGCAGGCATCCACAGTCTATATAAAATCCCATTCTCACACACAACTTGATTTCTCAGTTTGTCAGTGAAAGGAATCTGTTGGGTCAGCGCTTGTTCCTTTATCTGCTTCAGACTTATATCTTTATGCAGCTCTTCCCTGAATTGCTCTGCTTCTTCCCCAGAGACCACTTGATACAGTTTGTCTTCTTCAGCAGGCCTGCTAGTGGTTGCTATGGTGACCTGAGGCTGGTTAACAGATTCCACCCTGTTTGTTTCAGCCCCCCTTAATATGGCTTCTTTTTCTCTGCCAATTTGCTGTCTGGTCACTACATATATTTTCCCCTGTGCCCCCATAACATCTCTTCCCAGTATTACTGGTTCTTGTTGCTGGGCATTAATACCAACTTTATATTGGCCCTTTCGGCCTCTCCATTCCATTTTCACTAGGGCCACAGGCAAACTCTCTGGTTGACCCCTCACTCCTTGGATAGTCACAGTTTCCTGAGGTAATATTACCTCAGATTTTATTAAATCTGGCCTCAGTAATGTCTGAGCGGCACCAGTGTCAAGCAATGCCCAATAAGTTGCCCCTTGTACACTCACTTCCTCTCTCAGACTTGAATCAAGGTCTGTTACTTCTGTCCAGTTTATCTGGCAAAACTGAACCTTTTTCGCTGCTTCTAAAGCCTTGGGCTCTGTTTTCACTGCCCTTGTCTGAGCAGGATTACTAATGGGGTTGGCAACCTCACATTGAAAACGTAGGTGCCCCGGTCTACCACATTTGTAGCATAATTTCTCCTCACTTTTAGGGTACACAGATCCACTCTGGGGTGTCCTGTGCCCTTCAGATTTTACTGGAGGACTCACTCGCTGTGGTACCACATCCCTTCTGCCAGCACTATATGGTCTGGGTTTAAACTCTCTTGATGTTTTCCCCACCCAGCCAGTTCTATTGGAGGCGAAGTGATCCGCCATCTCTGCGGCCTCCTGCACAGATGTAGGGGAACGGTCTTTGACCAGGAGCCTTATTTCTGGTGGTAACTGATGGTATAATTGATCCAATATCATGAGGTTTTTCACCTCCTCCACAGACTGAGCTTTTGCACTTGTCAGCCATTTCCCAAATATGTCCATCAGCTTTGCCCCCAGCTCCACGAAAGACCTCCCTGTCTGTATCTGGCAGTTTCTGAAAAGCTTTCTAAAATAATCAGGCCCCAGTCTGAATCTTTTAAACACTGCTTCTTTGAATTCAGCATAGGTGACGGGCCTGTCTGAGGGGAAATATTGGTATACCTCAGCCAATTCCCCTTTAATCAGGTTTGATAAATACTGCATGTACTTATCTTCAGGTAGCCCCCACAACTGAGCTGCTTTTTCAAAGGTGCTGAGGTAAATTTGAGGATCTTGACCAGACTTATAGACAGCAAAGTCCTTTGGAGTAATTTTTATTTTTGCTCCATCTCTGTCTTTCCTTGTCTCCTCAGAGTGAAATTTCTCTCTATCAAATTTTAACTTTTCTACTTGTAATTCAGCATCCAATGCTCGTTGCTTCTCCCTCTCCTCAAACCCTAATCTCATTCTCTCAATTTCCAACTCCCTCTGTTTTTCCTTCTCTGCACCTTCCATCCTCAATCTCTCAGCTTCCATCTTCAATCTCTCAGCTTCCAACTCCCTCTGCTTGTCTTTTTCCTCAGCCTCCCATCTTAACTTCTCTCTCAAGTACTCTATATAAGCGGGATTGCTTAAATATCCTTCTGGGGTCTCTTCCCTGACAGGTTGTTTTTGCTGGGCAGTTGCAAATCCTATAAGTGCTACCCTCAATTCATCTACCCCTTTACCCTCGTGAGGTAAATTGAATGTTATGCACTTCTCCACCAGCTCCTCTCTTTTCATTTTTATGTATTCAGCCATGGTGTTTGAGTTCACTCACTCTTTGCCACACACTCTTTGCCAGTCACTCTCACAAGAAATCTTGTTTTGTTATTTCTGTTTGCCACACCACTGTTCTGGATTCTCTAGTATTCGTATCTGGATTCTCTGTTGTTCGTATCCCACCGCTACTGCCACCACATGTGATGTAGTCTCCTTTGTCACCACGTGTCTTTGGGACTCTCTTTGGTTCGTATCCCACCGCTACCACCACATGTGATGCGTCCTTCCCTGGCTCTCCCTGTCAGGTTCCTACCTGCTCGTGGTTACTGCCTGTCTCTAGGCACCACCAGGGACTCCACCAGTCCGGACCGCACTCTCTTATGGTTTACCTATCCGCTCTAGCACAGATCTCAACAGATCCCCCTGCTAGGCAACCACCAGTAACGTCCCAATACTAGTATTCCCAGAGACTCTGAATACTGGTATTGTTATTCTCTTCACCGCTGCCACCATTTGTTACAGTTCCCCTTCAGCCTTGGTCATTACCTTACCCTCCCTTCTGGTCTGTGAAACTCCAGCCAAGGATCAGGCCTTTGGTAAACCAAATTAAGTATTTATTACAGATAACAAAGCTAACAAGATTAACAAGATTTCTTCTTAAGGCACATAAGCATATGGTTTTACTCAATACTAACCCGAACTCCACCTCCCTCCTTCTCCACGCTCTCCTGGCAAACAACTCTCTCAAACCCCACCAAGCAATCCACTCTTTCTCTTCTCCTTCCCATTCCACTCTCACTCTTCCTTTTATACATTCAGCCATTTTAAACACTCAGCCAATCATCTCGCATTCTACTGCCCATTCACTCCCCCTCTTTCACTCCACTTACCATGTATCTTCTAAAACAACAACACTTACCATATATACATTAATATAGGAACATCACAGGGAGCAGCACCATAACATCGTTTGTGAGTGGTCATAATACTAAAACTCACGTCCATCCTATGAAGCTCAGTGTTGGAAGATTCAGGATAAAAGGAAGCACTTCTTCACACAGCACATACTTATATTTATGGAATTTGCTCCCACAACATGTAGTGATGGCCACCAACTTAGCTGGCTTTAAAAGAGGATTCGTCAGATTCATGGAGGATAAGGTTGTCAATGGCTACTAGCCACAATGGCTTTGTTCTGCCTTCACTGTTGGAGGCAGTATGCCTCTGAATACTAATTGCTGGGAATCACAAGTGAGGAGAGAGCCATTGCATACAGGTCCTGCTTGCAGGCTTCCCATAGGCATCTGGCTGGCCGCTGTGAAAACAGGATGGACTACATGGGCCTTTGGTCTGATTCAGCAGGGCTATTATGAGACTGAGCATGGGCTTGCTTGTTCTCAGAGAGACGGCTTGGTCAGTCAAATCAGCTCTGTTTGCCCAAACAACTGAATTGGGACTGATTGGACTGGCCTTCTCGTTCTACCTTTATTTGCCCCCGGGAGGGAGGCAGGGACAGAATGAAGAGGCAGTCCAACCAGCTGGGGTATATCCTTGCAAATGGAGCTCTGTAATGGAGGATTCCATTGTGAAGGTAGCACATTCCTCCTGCCCATCTCCTTCCTACCAGGAAGGAAGAAAGAGAGAAAGACAGCCCATTCTTCAGAGCAGAGGATCTTCCTTCCACATAGCTGTTTCCCTCCTTTCCAGGAGGCTATGGGGAGAGGAGCAGTCAATGCCCTGCTTCTTGAATTGCACGGCAACAATGCATATAGGTCTATCTTGCCCTAGGTGAGTGGTTATTTTCAAGCTTCCTTTCAGCAGCACATCCATACCTAAAAATGAATTAAAAAGAAATAACTGAAGTGCAATACCTTGTAGAGACGACACACTGAGGAAGGCACTCTTGCAGCAGTAGCACAACAGTAGGGTCACAGCCTTAACACAAAGGCATTAACAGGTAACATCACTAAAAAGGAAAAAAAATATTGCACTGAGTGGCATGTTGGGTATTCAGAGTCAAGCACTTGATCTCAGAAACGTTTAGACTTGAATTTTATCAACATGACTTCCACAAGATTATTAAGATTTGAATTCAGAGTAAGACCCCCAACACTTTATTAATGCAAAATAAGGGGAAACTGTTATGAGATCTTTCTAGATGCATTTAAAGGGTGTTCTAAGGGTAACTGGACAGTCTCTTCACATGCTGAACTACTTAGCAATGAGAGCCATTTAGAAATTATCATTACTGCAAATTGTAAAGTATCCCATGAAGGATGAGGTATTCCAAAATGAAACAAGGAAGTTTCCCTTCCTTCTCAGCAATGCCATCTGACACATTTCAGCAATATGCAACCATTTCCTCATACAAGAAAACAAAAGTCATAGCTTTGACCAATACTATAGGCAGCCTTTTCTGCTTATACTGCCATTAGTCAAAATGTTGTCACACATTATTGAGAATCAAACTGTTTTCCTCCCATCTGTTGGCAGATGCTTAGCAATGTGTGCTAGAAAATCTTGACCCCCAGAGATTAATAACTTTCTGCACTTATACAGCATTGAAGAAATAACACAGTATGTTAGATTGCATTTATTTGAATGCCTAATAATAAAGCCTCATGAGGTATCTGAAGAAAGAATGAAACATTTACAAAGATCAGAATGATATATATATATCTGATTTCACGAAAATTAGTTCATTTTTTTCATTCTCTGTTTTAGACTATAAGCTCATGGGGGACAGAGACCGAGACACAGAGAGAGAGAGCACCAAGTCTAGTGATGGCACTGTATGAATCCCAGTACTTTGGCTATTTTCTCAGCCAGTATCCCTGAGTTGTGCCTAGTGGGGGAGGGCCGGGAGCTTTAAAACAGGGAAAGCAGTAGTTGTATTTGTAGGGCATTTAATACCAACGCAAAAATAACTAGAAAAGGTAACGGGGGAGGGGGGGGTTCCGCGCAATCTCTCTCTCAACATGCTAGAAATTACACCTTTACTTGCCAGGTGAAATTCCTCCAGACACTGGAACATTAGCAAGCTCAGGATAGGCAGGGAAACTTTAGGAAGAAGAAATATACGAGACTATTACGTATAAGCAGATAAATGCAAACAAGCACCAGCCCCCCACATCCAGGCCCTCTAAAGAAGCAAACAGAAGAGGTGACACGTTACTTATAAAAACGCACACAAAACCCCACCTCTCATGGCACCTTAAAGACTGCCTGATTAATTGCTACATAAGCTTTTATGGACTAGAGCCACTTGGTCATATTCTATATTTATTAGGATTACAAAAGGGAGGGGAGTAGGAAAGGCACCCTCCAGTTGTATCCTTCAGTATGACGGGCAACTGGATAAGAGGCAACGGACAAGAATGCACACATACCTTAAAGAGTTGATGTCCCGCTGGGGGCGTGAAATTGTAAGCGCAGTAGATTCCGGTCGACTAACTATTGACCTAACTAACCGCCCCTCGGAAGATAAATCGTTCTACCACGTCAGTCCAGACGTAGCTCTATGGAACAGGCAATTGAAATAAAATGAATGGGGAAATACCATTCTACAATCGGGGAGGGGGCGGTGAGGAGAAAAGAATCATGACAAAGTTCATTATCAGGCAGATCATTAGTAGGCAGATCATTACAAACAAGAAGATAATTGAGAGCCCACTCTCTTCCGCCCGCCGATTCTACCTGTTTTCGGCCCAAATTCAGCCTCTTCTTTATCAACCTTAGGCAGACACGTACTTCATTTCCCATTAACCCGTTCTTCTATACAGCATCAAGTGACTCCCACAGGGCGGCCATTTTTAACACTGAAAGAATCCTTCTTTAGATACCATCTTTGATGTGGGCACGGCAGGCAACTTCCGTTCAGCAAGTATCAGGCGTAGGGAGACCCTGTTTGTTTTCGACCTGACATGCAGAGAGACCCTTCTCATTCTGCTAAGGAGGGGCCTCTTGGTTGTGGTTTGGGTCAAGTTCTTTGGATTCATATTCTTCCCAGTCTTTTAAAATTAAATCTTAGCCCATTTTTAAAGAGTTTAAATTTTGTTTTTAAGTTTATATGGGCTCATAAAAATAATTTTTGTAACTTTTCTTTAAAACAATCGAATTATTTATCAACATTTAGAAAATAAAGTGTGGGGGCACCATAAAATGGGTTTTAAAATATATGTATACATATCTGTATTTAATTCTAGTCTCTAATGCAGCACCAAGAAGCCCCAGATCTATAATCTTTATTATGCAATATTTTCCTATGTGTCAGGATACATGAGGATCCAGCTTTTATCCTTCTCCAAGCTAAAACCACTTGCGTCCCAAAACATTCCAAAACTATAGTAGGAAAAAACGTCAATTTCATACATTTTTCAAGACTGATAAAATTCCAATTAATTCACCAAACTCTGAATACTAGTATATATGATTGCCCACATAATAATATTTCTAATGGCATTTTCTTTTCCTATTTTTGGGTTTCTATTAGGTCCTCCTGGTTTGGTTTATTTAGCCTGGCTTCTGCAATTTTTATTATCTTGACATATTATATTTTACTGTAGCTGATAGTTAGCTATCTTGAAACTTTATAAAAACTAAAGATACAAATCCATAAATAAAACTCACTTACACATCAGGCTGTAATGAGTTTGTTGAATGTTGCCCTTACTACTTTTTACAAATAAAGTGTGCTGTGGAGTCAGAATTGTAATCTTCAACCACACTAGTATATGTGGAATAAAATTCTATTTAAGAGTGCTAACCCCATTTGCCTGGGAATATGCTCCATTTAATTCAATAGGACTCAGTCCTGAGTAGACATCAGGTGGTATCCAACTTTTCTGTTTTGCTAGTACAAGAGACTTCCACCTGCGGAGTGGAACTTTCCCTCCTCTCCCTGCAGCCCCTGGACACACACTCAAAATCGGTTTTGGAGGGTTGGGGGACCCTCTGGAGCTGATTTTGGGGGCACATGGGGAGGAGGAAAAGAAGGAGAAGTCCCGCTGTTCAAGCCAAGTTCCACCCACGGAGCATTAGATACAACCCATAGTTAGGAATACACTGTAAATCAGTGGTACTGTATTCCTCAAAACCAAAATAGTCTAAGAAGGATGGGAGGCAATGGTAAAGGAAACAACAGTGGTCAAAGAACCCTTTGGTATGTTTATTCACTCTTCCCGAGAACTCAGAATCATGTATGAGTCAGAGGAAGATGGTTATTCACAGTTCCATGAATATTACTATGTTTTGTCTCTACTATTGTTACTAATAAATGACTCACATATTCCACTTGCCCAGGCAGGGATATCATACAGCTGTTTGCATAACAGTAGTGAAGAGAGACCTGTGCAGTTATCAGCACACACACAAAATGGAATAGCAGACAGTCAGTTACTCTAGCACAGCCTTTTCCATTTCAGAGTCAGGGACTATCAGACTCCTGATGTTATCATAACTTAAGAACCCTTCTGCTGGATCAAATCAAGGCCCCATCTAGTCTAGCATCCTGTTCTCTGGTTAGACAGACTCCTGTGGGAAGCCTACAAGCAGGATATGAGCACTATTTATTATTTGTTTGTTTATGTATTAAATATCTCTCCCTCCCAGTAGGAGCCCAGGGGAGCACTCTCCCTACTTGTGATTCCCAACAACTGGTATTCAGAAGAGGCTTATTGCCTCCAGTGCTATAGTACATAGTCATCATGGCTAGTAGCCTTAGCGTTCATTAATTTCTCTAAAAGCTTTTTAAAACCATCCATGCTGGTGGTGGCTGACATATCAAATTATTTCTTTTGTCTCTCCTGAATCTTCCAACACTCAGCTTAATTGTATGGTCCTGAGTGTTGTGAGAAGTCTATCCACTTTCTCTACACCATACAGAATTTTATACACTTTTATACATCATGTTCCCCCTTACTCACCTTTTTTCTAAACCAAAAAGCCTCAAGTGTTGTAACTTTTCTTCATAGGGACATTGCTTCAGTCCTTGAATCATTTTGGTTGCCCTTTTCTGAAACTTTTCCAGTTCTATAATGCCCTTTTTTGAGGTGCAGCCACTAGAATTCTAACAGTATTCCAAGTACAGTCACACCATAGTTTTGTATAAATAGCATTATGGTATTTGCAGTTTGGTTTTCAATCCTTTTCTTAATAATCCCTAACAGGGAATTTGCCTTTTTCACAGCTGCCACACACTGGGTCCACATTTTCATCAAGCTGGCTGCTGTCTACTACATCTCTAAGGTCTCTTTCCTAATCAGTCACAGCCAGTTCAGACCCCATCAGTTATATGTGAAATTAGGATCTATTTACCTCAATGTGCATCACTTTACACTTGCTTGCATTGAATTGCATTTGCCATTTTTATGCCCACTGACTCCATTCAGAGAGATCCTTTTGGAGCACCGTACAATCCCTTCTTGTTTTTACCACCCTCAACAATTTGGTGTCACTAGCAAACTTGGCAACTCTACTGTTTACCCCTAACTCCAAGTCATTTATGAACAAGTTAAAAAGCTCAGGTCCCAATACCAGCCCCTGGGGCACCCCACTTCTTACATCCCTCCATTGTGAGAACTATCCATTTATTCCTACTTCCTGCTTCCTGCTGTTTAACCAGTTATTGAGCTATAAAGGACCTGTCCTTACTCCATGACTGCCAAGCTTAATCAGAAGTTGGTGAGGAACTTTACTGAAAGCTTTTTCAAAATCTACGTTCACAGTGTTAATTGGATCACCCCATCTATATAGTTGTTGATCATTTTCCCCATATGGAATTTGCATTGCTCAAAAAATATCACCGTATCTGGAAAACTTTTATACCCTGAGGCTGAGTCATTCACGTGCTTTAACAAGGCTGCAATTCTAATCCCATGTACCTGGGAGTAGGCCCCATTTAATTAAATAGGACTTCCTTCTAAGTAGACAGGGTTAGGATTGCACTATAGATAACTGAGATGAAATGATGGGTGTAACATGATCAGTTAAACATTTTACTGTTTACAGCAGGTATCACAATCCTGCAAAAATTTACATTCTCTGGCATTTTTTTCTCTTCACAGGATTACTGCAGCCTACATACAATTTTCTTTTGCAAGAAAGAAGCTTTATTTATGAGTATCCACATGAATATTACAGGTTTGTTTACACTGCATACAAAGTCTAACAAATAATGTGGAACGATAACAGAAAACCAGCTACTAAAATATTGCATGAATCTTGTAACAGTCAGAGGCTAATGAAATAACACTTTTGCTTGAGCTTGATTTATATTGTTTATATGTTAATTGGTTCCTTCCTTGCATAATAATTGTAGATAGCTAAATTATCTCAGCTGCTTAATGTGTTTGATAAAAATAGCTAATGGAAGCTACTTAGCTAAAAGTAATGGGAGGACAGAGATTATTACAAATTCTAAACTGTTCAGTTGCAAAAGAATGTGTGTTATTGTAAGGATAGAGTGGGGATTCACAATGATAAAAGAGAATTAATTGTAAAAATAGCAGTTTTTTGTTAAGTTGTATTATAACAAATGTGAAAATAGTCAATGGTTTTAAATATTAACATTTCAAATATACAAAGTATTCTAAGCTCTCTGATTTATTTTAATCTTACCGTTATACAAGGTAAGTCTTAGTTTTTGTTTCATGGTTACAGAGTTTATGTGAAGAGATTGATTTGATATAAGGTAGTTTCCTATGTTAATTGACATCTAAAGTGCAAGATAACACTTCAATATGTGTAGCTAATCAAGAAAGGGTGAGATACATTGCACACCTATTGATTTTTTCATAGTCATCTTCTAAAGACGGGAACTATGTTCTTCTCTGCCTCTGATCCCCTTTCCTGGACAAATTTTAGCAAACAATTTTAGCATATCACAGAAACATTTTGGCTAGGCTTTATACTGGTCAGTCATCTGTGTTTTATCTCCCACTATTGTGTGTGGTGCCTTAAACTTACCTTTTCAACTTTTAAGTTTAGAAAACACTAATTTTGATTGCAAACCCTGTGACTAGATAGATACTGCCATCCATACTGCTCACTTGAGTAGTCTTATCGATTTAATTTCTGTGGTGCAAATAGCTTGCTGTTTAAATTATCAGCAATAATGATGATGTGCATTATCTGAACTTCCTAGGTCAACAAACTATCTCTAGTAAACGCCAGTGGAAGTAAATGTTAAATCATCATGATTTTATTGTGAGCTGCTCTGAGGGCCCTATTGTAGGGTAGAAGGGTGGGATAGAAATGTCTTAAATAAATAAAATCATCTCTCCTCTTCCATCTTGCACAGGCTGCATCTAGTGCTAGATTATACATATGTTTGGGCATTTACCTGTCATTATCCATCTGATTATAGTTTGAGAAAAACTGGCACAAATTCATTTCCCTATTCCCAAAATATACTGGAATCACTGTTGCCACAACAATACATTTTCTGTTGTGAGAACTCTGTCTTACTGTGCTGCACTTGTGGATGTGAAATCTTGCTACAGCATGCACCTGGGAGAAGAGCAAGGGAGAGACAGCACATGGGCCAGGAAGCTGGCAATTGGGGGAGAGAAGATAGGAGACAATGGGAAATAACAGTTGGTGGCTAGCATCTGGGGCAGAATAATAGGAGTTGGGGTAGGAGGCAAAACAGTGGAGTTAAGGGTTAGGACCATGGGGGACAGAAAGAAGGGTGACTCAAGATAGTAGGGGAAGGAGGATATACCCCCATGGCTTTTTTCCAAGGGATGTTACAAACATTCATATCTATCAAAATCTTGGCTTTAGGCTTCTGGTCTTCGTTTATGTTGAGTTGTTGTCTTCATTTTCTTTGGCCTAGTAGATGAGGCTTCTTGCATGCTGCTAATGCTGTGACTTGTTTGTTCAGTTATTCATCTGACAAGCTATAGTTGTTAAACTTATTTCTGGAAACAATTCAGCTTTGTAACTGCATCCTTGTCTGGATGCTAAAGGATGCTATCAGGTTTCGGGCATGTGTGTGTGAAGCCATGTCCCACCCCCTCCTGAATTTAAGACTTGCCCCCAAACAACAATTTAAAAAAAAGACATATGATAAATACAAAGGAAAATTATACTACCCTTCAGTCAATAGAAAGTTCTGTCTCCACACTTCTAGATCTCCAAAGCTGCTGTATTTGATATGCTAGTAACAGATATGTGAAAAGCTTGGGGAGGGTGAGAGCTGTCAGGGGGAACTGTGATCAATCGGGAAAGACTGTTAAATCTTCTCAAAATTAATGGACAGTCACGTAAGGAAAATTCTTTTTTTAAAAATGGAGAGAGTATGTGCTGTGCATCAAGCCCAGAAGATTGCAGGAGCTATCTGCATAAAGAGATGTCTAGTTCTGGGGGTCCAACCACAAGACAAAAAGCAGAGTTGAGAAGCTTGCACTCTGTCCTCCTTGGGGAGGTCCACCTAGTGCTCAAAATGTGGCTCTATAGCGGTGCTAAAATTATTAAACACAGCTGGCTTGGAAAGGTGTTGGACCAATCCATTACAGAATGAAGTAGTAGACTACAGGGGAGTTGCATTTAAAAAAATGATTTGTGCACATAGAAAACACTGTAGCCAGAGAGTCAGGGCTGCCCTGAGGTTTCCAGGAAGAGCAGACACTGCTACTTTACTAAAAGAACAGCATACATTTGGGACATCCAGGCACTGGAGAGCCACACCTGCTTAGTTTCAGCAAAGTTGCTGTATCCCATGTCTTCAGAATGCCAGTACTAATGGTGCAATCCTAGCACTCAGCTAGCATATCTTTTCTCTTTCTCCCACCCCCCCTTACCGGCTGAGCTGCTCTTAAAGCAGCATAAATGACTTATCCCCACATACCTATTTATATCAATTGAGAGAAAGCCCTGCTGGCCAAAGTTAAGCCAACAGAAGTTAAGCTGGTGTAAAGGGCAAAAAAGGAGTGTGTGAATGGTGGGGAATGTTTGTATTGAGGATGGGGAGAGGGATAAGCAAACTTGTGCTGCATCCTATTTCATTCATAGAGCTCTGTGTAACTTATGTCACCAAAAATGCAGGTGCAACTGAAATTCACTCCATAGGAGTCAATTGAAGGGTAGAAAATGAAGGTTTACACTGCACACACACCCCAACCCTCTGCCAGGAGCGGTTAGAATGTAGCTTAATTTACACAGGAGAGATGCCAGTATATCTGTCTGGTTAGAATTGCTCTGTGAATGGCTGTAGTGTGTGATTTCAGTGGTGTACCCTTTGCACTGTTGCAAACAATGCTGGAACAGATTACATGAGTTGCATACAAAATCTAATGGTGATGCTCCACATAAGGCCAGAAGCGCACCCTTGGATCTTCCAGCAACATAACAGGATAAAAGGCTGCAGCTGTATCGCAGCAAAAAATATTACTTGCACAAAGCAGTTAGTTGGGCTTGTATAGCTTCTGGGCTGACCTTGGTCATCTCTGGGATTGGGGAAAGGGTTTTCATGGAAAAGGATATGGCTTCAGCCAAACCTGAGACCCAGAACGCTCTCCCTAGAGAGGTACGCCTGGCCCCATCATTATCCATTTTTAGGTGCCAGCCAAAAAACATTTATCCCAAGCATTTGGTTCTTAACTTTGGAAGGTTTTTGGAGGGCTTC
The DNA here is from genome assembly GCF_030035675.1 of Rhineura floridana. Classification (NCBI taxonomy): domain Eukaryota; kingdom Metazoa; phylum Chordata; class Lepidosauria; order Squamata; family Rhineuridae; genus Rhineura; species Rhineura floridana. Next base: position 84,791,764 of record NC_084486.1, read on the forward strand.
TGTATGTGTAGCCTTCCTAAGAAAGGTTGCTCTACAGCCTTATGTACTGTTTTTATTTTTAACTTTTTATATGTTTTAATCTTTTAGTTTATTTTTTATCTTTTCTTAATTGTAAGTCACTTTGAGTGCACTACCTGTGTAGAAAAGCGACTTTACTAAATAAATAAATAAATGTCTCATTTTAGAAATGTATATGCTGATGAAGAGTTTTAAAAAGTGAGAAGACCCCTTTTTGATGAGTTTTTTAACTTTGTAATTGTTAAAGGAGAAAAATGAACTAATAGTCTGTTTCTTCATTTGCCTTTAATAAAATGCTTGTTTAGCAGAGGATCATACTTACAATTGGTAATCATAGATAAGCGGGGGGACACTGAAACTTCTTACCTGTACTTTATCAGGCCTGTGTCTGTTGCTGTTTGCCTAGAAACCATTGTTCCTTTAAACATGGCCTGGGCTGGGAGTTGCTAGGAGTGGTTATTGCAATAGAGCCAGGCTCTTCTTGAGAAGAGTTGTGTCTGAATCTCCACAGCAAGAGACCAAGCTATTGCTTTTTTAAAAGACCAAGGAGGAGCAGAGTAAGTAAGAGACCTTGAAACTCTCCCAGCTGGATTTTTTACACATTCAAGAGTCTGCACCTGGTTGCTATCCATTTCTGTGTTCTTTTCTCCTGACAACAAAGCTTGAAAAGAGAGAACCGTTCAGGATTAAAGAGGCTGATAATTATGTTTCCTTGCCTACTTCCTGCACTTTGCCAGAGACACTAAACATTCATTGACTGCTGGTGTGCCACCTCTGGATTTGAAAGCACAGTAACTGTTTCAACTTCTTAATGCAGGGGGCTTCAGCCTCGTGTAATCTCTTCTTCCTTCTCCTTGCTAGGAAGCTTAAGGGTGCAGACTTTGAATTCTCTGTATGATTTGTGACCAAAAGTGGAATCATCAGGTGGGATGATGGGGCATGGGAGGGGGGGGAGAGATGAAGGAAGGAATGTGTGGTTGAGGGTTAGACTTCTACAGGTGGGGTCTAGAGTGGGATTGGGGATGAAGATCTTGGAGCAGATAGAAATATGGGTAGTAGGGACTGCTAGGGGACTATTTTCACATGTTGGGGGGGTGTTAACTGATCAGCCAAAAGTCTTGGCTACATGTTCAAACATATGTTTGGAGGTGACTGGATTTTGATATCAGACTTGTTATAGAAGTTTCATTCCTCCTTGATGTGAAATAACTTTGAGGACAATGAGATGGGAGGGGCAGAAATTTGCTATGCTGAGTTTCCCCCATCCTCTTATACTCCCATCTGGCTGTGCTAACTCATAGGCTGTTCCATGTCAGCAACCTAGCTTCTGATGGCCATCCTTGTCTGTACAAGATGAGGTTAGTGCTCACTTGCTACTTCCAAATGGAGAATCTAAGGGTGCTCTTGTACATTAAGGGCTCACTTACACAATCATATATTATTGCGGTAGCCTTCAAATTATGAACTTGTTCCCCAATGAGGTGAGGTTGGAACACCTCTTCAAATGTTTTTAAGATGGTTTTAAAACCCATTTTATTTTCAGATGCCATTTCTTTATTAGGGCTATTACTTTAGAGAGCTGTTTTAGAACAGATAGTGTTTCTAATTTGTTGGAATTTATTTTGCTGGTTTATTTTGACTGGCCTATATTCTTAAATACTTGCAGTGCTGCTGTTAAAATTGTTTTTGAATTCTAGTGTACTTGAGAGGTAAACTGCCATGGGTGAGCTGTGCTTAAAAGGGTAGTCTATAACCAATTCTACAAATAAAGAAAGACAAAATAAATTAGTTTTTTGTAGTCCTAGAAGATTTTAGCTCATGCCCAGATACTTGCTATGTCCTGGTTCAATTTATTAAGGCCTGAAAATGTGTTTAAAATGTTCTCTGATGTGTATAAAATTAAGTATCTATTTGCATTGGCTTGCAGCAATCTGTATCCTGGCAAAGCAGGAGAGTGTAAATAGACTGCTATATAAAACATATTTTTGTGAAAGCTTGCTAGTTCCTGCTTATTATAGGTAAGCAAGACTTGTCCCAACAGTTCTAAAGCCACTTAAATATTATAGCATATTGTTTAGGGCACATGTTATTGTGAAAGATCTGTTTCTAAGAAGTGTGTGTTTGCCTTGTATGGCCATGCATGTAATGAATCCATGCATCATATTCTTAGCAGTACAGCAAGCCTTTCTTTCTCAGTTTGACTTGACTCCTGCAAGTCCTTGAGAGCAGAACAAGAAAGTGTGTAGCGTAATATGGGGACTGAGTGCTGCTGTCCTAAGTCCCACTGAATTCAGTGTGACTTAGAGGTAAATAACAAACCTAATGGTCTGGCCATTTGACTAGCAAATATGTGTGTTTGTGCATGTGCTAGGAAGATGTGAACTGCTTAACAGAGTGCATCATTTCATAATACTGAATTTATGCTATGATACATCTAATCAATGGCTAACTTTGTGTTTGAACTCATTGATACATTTTGTAACTATTCTTCAAATATGCTGTATTTGAGGTTTATTGTGAGCTGATTTGGACATGGAGAAGCAACAATGTTACCTTTTCAGCACCAGGTCAAGACTTTCCTCTTCTCCCAGGCGTTTTAGCATGTGTTCTTAAATTGTTTTTTTTTTTAATTAAATTGTGTTTTTAAATTTGTATATTTGTTTTTAATGTTTTTAATTGCTGTAAACCCCCTAGAGAGCTTCAGCTATGGGGCGGTATATAAATGTAATAAATAAATATACAAACAAACAATGGCCAGTTGTGCTTTCCAGCACAAAGGCACACGCAAAACAACCACATGCGCAGACACTGCATGCAACTCTCTACAACGGGGTTCAATAGAGTTTTCAAATATGCTGTATTTTAATGTTTGAGTTTTATTGTGAGCTGATTTGGGCATGGAGAAGCAACATTGGCCAGTTATGCTTTCTCTCATATAAGCACACAGCAAAACAACTGTATGTGCAGACACTGCATGCAACTCTCTGCAAGTGGGTTCAACAGAGCTCAATACCGAGCATCTTATATATGGGACTCTCATACATAGTGTGTTGTGTGTACTAAAGAACAGATATGTGTGTACTTGGGGTTACCTTGGTGCAGAACCTTGTTCTTGTTTTTAGCACTCCTGTTTTGTTCTTTTGTTTGTGCTCCAGAAGGAAGATAGAGCTAGGGTCCTCCAGATGGATAGGCTTGTTTACCTTTACCTGTGATGCTCTGACTGACTTCCTTCTGTCGCTAGACTGTTACATCTTTAGGGAAGCTTACCTGCCCCTCCTCCTTCTGCCCTTTCCTTTCCTTTGACCTCCGACTGTCTGGGAGAGAGGAGACATCCTTTGGTCTCTCCTCTCTCCAAGCATGGGGCTAACTCCTACACCTGGGCGTTATGCCTCCAACTTAGTTGTTAGAACTAGGTATGCTTTTCTATCTACAATGTATTTCTATAAATAAAGTAGCTTTTCTTATTTTACTAAGTCTCCAGTCTTAGTGATGCTGTTGCAGGGTAAAAGCCTGCTTTCGTAGGCAAACACACCCACACGCTGGCACACTCGCATTTCAACATCTCCTGTTACTCTCTGCTGCTGTGGTGTTGCTTTAAAATGAAATTAAGCACACACAAACACACAGCGCAACAATGTGTATGCAGATACAAACAACTTATGCAAATTAAGATATTCAAATTTACTTATTTTGCACTATTCTGTTTTCCTTTATAGGTTTTTTTAAAGGACAAGGATATATGTAGAACACTGAAGACTTGCCAGTTGCCCATTGAAAATGTTATTCACTTATTTTAAACATATCACTGCAACCATATAGACATTTAAAAAGCAAACAGATTCTCTGCTTGCTGTTGCTCCCAATCCAGCATTGTGTGTTTGTGCAGAATTGTGGCATATATCCACCCCTGCATGAAGGGGGCCATTTGCTGGGCACTGAAATTATAGGCTGGCATGGTTCTGGAGAGATGCCACCACTCTTATTTATGAAAACCCATTTTTCCATGAAGACTTTTGCTACTCCCTAGCCCCCATGCCCTACTGTAAAAAAGCCCCTACTTTTGTCCACTGTTAGTTTTAGATTGTATATCCTATAAGAGTACAGGCTTGTGCTCCATAAAACCATATTGCACACAGATGGCATTATATCATTTCTATTATCCAAACTTTCTGCACTTCCAATTTTTGCTCACATTTATCCCCTTTGCTACAAAAACCTCTACACTCTGGAAAAGTCAAAAGTTTTGCATCTGGACTATTTTTATTTTCAACTATTTTCTAGATTGCATACAGAAGTACCTTTTCTAAAGCAGCTTTTCTCCATATCTTTCAGGGGTGGGGCTTGGGCTTTGAATGTAAAATTGGATGTCTTTTGTGGTAAAATCCTAGGCCAGTTACTTACTGTACACAAGTAAAATTTGCATATGACATTTATTCCATTTGCTTTCAAACTAGTGGTCATAACTTTTTGTCAAATGAATCATCTTGTGCATATTTATCTTTGCCACAATTTAACATCTCTTTTTGTTTCAACAGCTTGGGAGATACCTAGATGAGATGCTGTGTGAGAAAGTAATGCTTGCTTGAGAAGAAATAACGTGTACCATCTTCCACTATGGCTCTATACTATCCAAGCATGATGCAGACCTTTCCTTATAACTATCTGCCTCTTGGGCCAAGTCGACTGTCAGATACTCCACACACCACCATGTTCCCTCCAGTTCAGATGAACAACTTCTACAGTAGGCCTTTTGCTGTGATCATGGGCTATAATGGTTACAATGACAATTCCGCAAACCAAATAGAGTACCATCACATCCATGGTGCAAATCCCTACTTCTATCCTTACCCCTTCTGGCACTTCCCCCAAGTGAGCCCTCATCCTCTGTACAACCCCTATGCTAATTATCATCCTAATCTGACCTATCATAGACCAGGTGAGGATGTATGGCCTGAGGGGTTCACCTTGAGAGGAGAGCTCCATTGGGGTAGGCTTGAGAGGATTGTGGGGCCTAGGAGGGACTTGCCAGAGTTTGTGAAAGATGATCTCAGAAGGGTCTATGGCACCTATCCAAGGACTGATGTTTCTATAATCTACCACAATGGGGAATTTATTGTGAAAGGAGACCCTAGAGTCGGAGAACAAGAATACAGGGTAGAAAAGAGAATAATCCGAAAGGAACCTACCCCAACTGTTAGTGAAACTGAGGACAGCAGTGAAGACCGCAACAGGAAAAAGAAAAAGAAATCTAAGAGATGATGCAAATAGTTTAAATAATACTGACTGAATTAGTACCTCTCTGTTTATACCCAAGAGCCAGTGGCAATGATGCTACAAGCTGAGTTATAAGCACAGAACAGAAAACTGGGAGAGATTCTTCTGTAACATTTTTATAACTTCCAAAAACATTCCTAGTAGCTATTGATTGTTGGAGATTGGTGCTTGTACACTGACCAATATGTACACTTATTTTTTTCTTGTGCTGTAGGAAGATGTTGCTAATTGTGCCAGCACCTGAGCCTTTTTGAGTGACTCCAGATGAGTGCCAATACTATGGCATTTCTATCTGATCAACCAAAAATGTACTTATAAAAACTGTGATGGTAGTTTCTGGCAGATATTCTTCCTAGTAGCAGTACTTTGCCATTTTTCACTATAAATTCATCCCATCCGGTTGTTGTAGGGATTGCTTCTCTGCCTGTCTTCCTCCCCCCCTCCCCCGGATGAACACTGGCTGTTTAACTAAATAACCCAAATTCACCATGGAATTATTTAGAAATTGAACTTGAGGTGACAAGGTGATGGTATACTAAGAATCTGGTCATGCCTGTGACTCTCTTGACACAAAAAACCAAATGGGATCAGAGTAGTTTTAACATAGCAGAGAGACTAAGTTTATTATGAATTCCACCTTCTGAAACATGTATTATGACACTGGTGGTTCTTTCCTGGTTACACTAACAGTTGTAGACAGTTATGCTGAGCTTCGCCATCAGGTTGCAACCTGTTATGTATATAAGCTATGGAGCATTTTAAATAAAGAAGAACAAGCATGTTTTACTGTGTGAATATTCTTGAGAACTTCTTGCATGTAGGACGGAAATTACAATCTGACAGTCTGTGTGTGGGTTATCTACATTTTTTGGAGAAGGAAATAACGCCAATGGATTATAAAGCTATGAAGTGCAGATATTGTAGTAGTACAACAATACAAGGTGTTTCTCTTCTGGTTTCAAGAGGTGTATGTAGTTCAGGAATGAACAAGACAACAGAGCCATGACTGTAAAAAACAAACGCCCTATCTCCTGAGTTTGAGGCAAGCACTAATCATTTTAGTTGCTCCCTAATGTGGCTATGCTTATCTTAAAGGAGAGGAGGTGCGGGGGGAGAGATCTCTAAGCTTCATGGTGAAGAAAGATGGATGTTTATAGTGCTGTATGTAGATAGCAATGCCTAAAGCCTGAATTTTACTAAGGCTACTCTTTGATGAAACTTGATGAAGCTACAGGCTGTTTGTACAAAACTGGAGTGGCCAAGTTTCTCCTTCAGTCTGCCTATAGGTTGTCACTCAAAATGTTTTCAATGGTGTCTAAAATTGGGGGGACTTGGAAATAAATAGACATAGGATGGGGTTGCATATCTAAAGTATCACTGCATTTTACCTAACAATGCCAGGTTCCTCAGTTCTCTTGTTATGAAACAACAAGCTTTAACCTGTTTGTGGATAGTCACATGCCCATCTACTATTTCTTACACAAAGGTGCCATAAATATTTTGGCATGTGTGTTGATTTCTCATAAATGGTGATTCAGCTCAAACCAGGATGATTTGAGCTGTTATGGCAGGAAACTATTTTATGTAACTTAATAGTACACAAGATGGCTTAGGTCACATCCACACCATACATATAAAGAACATGGCTTCCTCAAAGAATCCTGAGAAGCATAGTTTACTACTCAGAGCTACAATCTCTAGCACCCTTAAACTCAGTTCCTAGAATTATTTGGGGGAAGCCATTTGCTTTAAATACATGGTGTAGATATGATCTTACTATCAATCACACCTGTACTCACAGCAACTCTTCAGAATAGATTATTATTTGATTTATATCAAATCAAATATAGGTTAGACTGAGAGTGACTTGTCTAAGGCCCTTCAATGAGCTTTATGCGTTGGAAGGTGACCTTGGCCTTTCCAAATCCAAATGGGATGCTTTCTACTCCATCATACTGGTACTCTTACATTGACGATATTTCTCTGTAGAAAGATGGGTGGGTTAAAAAACTAATGCCAAAATACAGGTGTTGCAACATCCGCTTAGCTAGGCTCAGCATAATTTACTGTGTGTATGTAGCTGCATGACTAGGAGAGCCACCTAAGATGGATGATTAGCTTATGGATATATCTGTCTTCATGCATCCCCTTAGCAACACACAGGGTAACATGCAAGAGTAAACTCAGCAGCTCCTGGAGTTTAGTTGCTGTCTAGCTGTAGAACTGAATCCACAGGGCGTTTCAATTGTTCCCAAAGCCTATGGAATTCAGTTCTCAGAGCTAGGCAGTTATGTAGGACTCCTGCTGGATGAAACTGCCATCTGTAGGAGAAAGCCAAATACAATTATTACTAGAGATGTCAATATTCTTAACCTGATAACACAGGTGAAAATTTTTCCTTGCTGAATAGATGAAGTGCTGAGAAACACTTCAATATCACTAGTAGTTAAAATAGAAAATATACAGAAAATAGTTTAAAATAGAAAATATACAGGTCCCTCACCCCTGCTATAAAGGGTGAAAGGAAATTTTAAACTTTATGATTTTTGTTCATCCTCCAGTATACTTTAAGCATGTCAAAGTCCCCATCTGCTTTTGTCATCCTCTTCATTCCTTCCCTCTGACATCTTCATCATTCTATGTTTAAACTACTCAGCCATAGATTTCATGGAGAGTCTTGAACAGTCCACCTGACTTCTTTTAGGCCCCTAGTTTTTTCTCCACTAGGACAGAAAAGAAAGGTGCTATACAATTGTGAAATTCAGTTTTTTTGTATAGCTGTGATTGTGCAATAGTATTTCTTTTTCTATCCCAAAAAAAGTAGTAACAAGAAGGACCCTGTCTTTAGTGTTCAACAAGAATAACATTGTTTGGTCTCTCTCCAGATGATGAGTTACTCTAGCAAAAACCCACAAAACTACAGTACGTACTCTGTGTTGACCTTCTGGAAGATTCTATGGCTGTTTTTTGTTGTTTCTTTTAATTTGGGACTATACATGTCATTCTAAATACGTGGGGTGGCCTCAACTAGGTAGAAATGACTACCTCTTATGGGGGGGTGACTAAAGGTTTGATTAATTGGTAGTATATAATATTGCTTTTGGTATAATGATACTGTCATAAAACAGGGACTTCTTAGAATGTCACAGTTTACTAGAACCGCTAATAATTATCTTCACATGAAGCATCCCCAAGGAGCTTGAAAATACAGAACAGGGAAGGCCCTTGTCTACGAGTTTCCAAAAAGTAACTGCAGGTTGAAAAAGTTTGCCTGAGCAGCAGAAACCTATTTCTGCATAGGTTGGAGTCAAAAGGATAGGTAACTATCAGTTGATTAAAAGGCTTCAGAAATCCCAGAAGAATGGAAAGCTGGGAGTTTACCTATTTTACTGTATCCATGCTTGAAGAGCCCTTCTCCAGGTAAGTTTTTTAGGCTTGCTAGGGCAACACTGTAAAATTATTCTTACATTGTGGATACTTTGGACCAAAGGAGATGCATGCAATTGTACTTCTCTCTCCTCTTCCCGCTGCCCCCCCCAAGCCAGCTGTATAATGTGTGGTAGTGGTTAAGGTGTTGGACTACAACCTGGGAGACCAGGGTTCAAATCCCCACATAGCCATGAAGCTCACTGGGTGACCTTTGGGCCAGTCACTGCCTCTCAGCCTCATGAAAACCCTGTTCATGAGGTCGCCATAAGTCGGAATCAACTCAAAGGCAGTACATAATGTGTATAGGGCATGTTTAGGACATACTGCCTTCTTAGGCAAAGGGCAAGATACCCCCCTTCCATGTACAGAGGTAGACTGGAAGTTGAATCTTCCTTCAGCACTGGTGATGGGATAGTGGTCTTCACCACACTTGAAGCAAGCTAGTCTTTTTTTGGGGGGGGGAGCAGACCATGCAGTGTATACAGCTCTGTCCAGCGCTAGAAGGGAATGGGCTGGGGGCTACTGGCATAGGGTATATGTACCCTCAGCTAAAAAAAGGGGGGCAAGGGAAGCAGTTTGGCCTTTATAAGTCTGGAAGTGTTAAGCTTTGGAGGACAATGGCTTGTCGAAACAGCCCCAGACTTAACATGTGTTCATCATGACCAAATCCTGTACAAGACTTCCTTTCATTACTGTGTTGTATTAGGGTGCTCTTGATACCCTTCCCTTCCAAACTAACACCAACAAGCCTTTTGTATCGTGGTGGCACAACTCTGAAATGTTCTCCCACTTGAAATTCGTCAGTCTCCTTCCTTGTGTGTCTTTCATCAGGAATTGAAGATGCTTATTTACACAGGCTTTGGAATGTGTGGAACCTGGTTCTATTGCTGCCAGTTCTAACGTGTTGCATCGTTTACCCTTCCTGTTACTAAGTTATCCTCCTAGTCTTTTCGCATGCCAATTGTTATGAGTACTACAGTGGGAAGTGGAAGCTGTGCTTATTTTAGTTTACATAATCTTTTCAGTATGAATCTGGATGAGGGAGCAGAGTGTTTCAGAACTGCTGGGGCTCAATGGGCCAGAGCCTTATTTTCTTCCCTTGGACTGTGAATTAAGTTGATTTCAACAGTGCTTTCACTCATAGAATTTAAACATATTTACTGTGGCAAAATTGTTCTAAGATAACAAAGACTGGGGGGTTTACATAAGTGATATGGTTTGCAGGAAGTAGCTTATGTCTTCTATTACTAGTTTTATGTCTCATTTTATAACCAGACCCTGCCATGATACCCATTACCTAGTTCTACATTAAAGTTGCTGGATTGGTGCAAATGCATTTGAGTCTATTTTTACTTGAGCACAGGAATATAGGAGTGGGACCATCCTTTCAAAAAGGAATATTATCAAAATCAGTAACCTAATAAATGCTCTTTCTACTGGCTATCCATAAAGGTTAGAATAAGGTGGTTCAAGACAGCAAAGCTCTATATAAGTATGACTTTGGCTTACTATGATGTATGAACCAGGCTTCAGGTTGTCTTAAACCATGTTTTAATCATGAACATGCCTCTCTTCCCTACCACACAGGTACCTGTGCAGCTTAAATAATCCATACTACGTCTGGTGGAGTAGTCTGAACCCAGACAGAGTTTGATTCCAAGAAACTACAAGCAGTAAGCCAAAACAAACCAAGGTTTGTTCTTGATCTCTGGTTTCCCACTTGTGATTTCTTAGAAAGAGACAAAGAACCCTAGATCCACACTGAGACAACACCACTGAGCATAGTATAGCTTGTTTGAGCCACACACACAGGAGAAGATGTATGGGCGCCTGTGTGGTAGGGGAAGAGAGGCATGTTCACAATTAAACCATGATTTAAGACTAATTGGTTTATTATGTGTGAATGAAGCCATGGTTACAGACAATAGTGCAGCAGCAGTATTTGTATGAACTCCTATGCACACTAAAATAGTGTTGGAAGGGAGGTGGTTATTTACACCACGCCCTCAAAGTTCTTCATTATCTTTATTTTATTAGATCTTTAAATAATATGAACAACCAGGATTTCTTATCTTCACCTGACAGGCAAGTGGGGCTGCAATAGTGAGTTGTCAATAACTCTTTGAGCTTGGATTTGAACTCGAATTAATTCAAGTTCAGTTCCTCCTCACTGAGCTTTACTTCTCTCCTACAATATAAGAGAGAAATTACATTAATTGTATCCAAACTCTCCTTAAAACTTATGCAAACTACTTAAAACTTTATTTCGTCAGATTCCTCTGTCCAACTGCTCCTATAGTCAAGAAGCTTTGCTTTCCGATGTAAACTGAACTTTATCTTCCTGTGCCTTAAACACATTTAACCTCTTGCCCTTCCTTTACTATCCAATCTCTGCTATTCAAACCCTTAACTGCTGATAAAAGAAAAATGCACAAATACACTAGTAGTTTTAAATGGTAGAACCTTTCCCATGACTGTCTAAGCTGATCCCCCAAATCTTTAATTTGGGAAGAAGAAAACTGTTCACTAAGTAAGCTGCTTTGATTTGAGGAATGCCAGCCTGCATAGTGATAACTTGCTGAGATTTAATTTAAAAAACATCAGATTCTAAAACATACAAAACATAGTTCAAACAAGAAAGATTTTCAGTCAGAGCAGTTTCTCTCCTCTTCCCCACCCTGCCTTGAGAGGAACGTCTCTTGTTCACAACACATAATTACAAACAATGATATGAAAACAACACTTACTTGTTAACTCTTGTCTGCAGTAGCTCTGGCTGTTTCTTCCTAGACTGCATGGACAGACACAGCCAGAGGCACTTAAATATGTCAAGCCACTTACTCATTTCTCTTCCTGGACTGCTGAGACATGCACATGGTCTGAGCAACTTCCACTGCCCCCTCTTTTCAACATTTTAGTTTCCAGGCTTTTCTGAGAAATGAGGAAAGTGTGGGAGGGCAAGTCAAGCATCCCACAGAAGTGAGTCTGCCAGAATCCAGTTCTCAAGAAACTCCCTGGACCTGTCATTGCAGCTGTCTGTTCCCAGAAAAGGAAAGCACGCATAAAAAGAGAAAGGTGAGCACGAGGGCAGGGAGCCACTTCTGCTGGAAGCTGCATTTTTTGCTTGCTGTGCTTGAATAGAAAAGGAGGCCTGATGGATTCTGCAATCTGTTAGGCTTCTGTCCCCGCTTTCAGAATTTGGCTGCTGCTGAAAAACAGTATGGCTATTAGTATTAATATAATTTCCAGGTGCATGCTACAGTGACCTCTCGTTACACACCCTTCTGATCTTCTGGGCCTTGATTATCTGATACCCAACTAGGGGGAAAAATCAGCACCATTCAACTCAGATGCAGTGATAGCTGCTTCTTGTGCCAAATACTTAAGGGCAGATTCACACATGTTGTTAACCATAGCCCTATTCAATCCAAGTAGATGCAAAAAAAATCTGCCGGAACCAACAACCAAGCCTAGTGTGAGCACCTTGGGCAGCTGTTGGGGCCCCAGAGCCCTGCTGGGGCTCATCAATGCCAATACTTATCCTGACATACACACCCCAAATAGGTAGGTGAGTCTGGGAGGGGCCATCTTAAGTTTCCCATAATGGCACAAGCCCCCAGTGCTATGCCAGGGGTATTGTGGGAAATTTAAATGGACACCTGTGCTGCTGCCAGATAAGCGCATAGCCCTGTCAAACCTGGAACCAGCCTTAAACTAAGCCCACAAAGAAGCTGTGTGAATTAATCCTTAAACTCAGGTTCACTTCATATATACATTTTAAAGATGTATTTTTAAAATGTGGATTATGTGCATTTAATATGTTAAAGTACCATCAGTAGACACAACACTTTACACAGAGTTTTAGCTTTCTTCCAAACATCTTTGAAAGCATAAGTATTATATAGATGTAAGCATTATATAAATATATTCATCAGGGGCTTGGACATGCTACAGCAATTGACATGTTTGACAGTAAATGTTTTTTTTGCAACTGTGTAGTGTGGGAGTAGCCCCCATGGCCAGACACATTCATGTGCCACATTTTGACATTATATACACCTGCATTTACATTCTTTTACAAATCCACACATTGCCATGCACAAAAACATCTTACTTCTCAAACATGCGTAATCTCATTCACTCATGGTGCCAGAATATGATTTTTCAAAACATGCCTTAAATTGTTACCCTGCAACAGAAGGGTATCCATCAATCTTTTCCTAATATGGCACTTCTATTTCAAAGACATTTTTTCTAGCAATTAAAGTAGCAAACCACAATATTTATGACCAAGAGAATACAATACCTCTCTCAGATACTGTATACTAGTGGCATCTCAGAATGCTGTCACGTTTATCTCTCAACATAGAAACATAGATTGGTGCTCTTTGCTCTTTGCTTTTAACAGCAGTATGAAAAGGAGAAATTCAACTGTCACAGCTTTTTTTTGGCATGGTGATGGTGCAGGAGAGGGAGGAGAAAAGTGCACTTGTTGAATTTCTGCCTCCTATGAAGCTGTTTTGTGCTGAATATGGCATGTAGGGGCTGGGGTGTAAAGTGGAAATTGAGAAGTCGTTTAGCAGAATTAAACACATTCCTTCACTTCTCTGCTTTAGTTTTATCTTTTGACAGATTTGTCAAAGGCAACCTTCTTCATTTATAACTTAGGACATACAACATGCAGAGGGGTCACCACCCCCTTGTTTCAGCTTTCTAATCACCCACCAACTGACCTGTCCAAAACTACTCAATGAGTCTCATATGTATTTGTACCTAAGCCCATGTTTTCCATGTTTAACACTCACTTCTGCAAGAACAGCCATCCCCCAGCCTGAAGGGCACCTGAAGGTTATGCTAGACTAGCAGAGGAGAGAGTGAGAACTGCCAGTAGCCTGCACATTTCATTACTGTCAAAATAACACATTAGAAGTAAGATTCAGGTTCAGGACTACTAGACTGTGCTTGTCAGTCTCTTATCCTTCCTACCTGGATACCCAAGGCAGAGGAAGACAGTCACTCTGCAGGAATAACCCTTTTGAGTACCCTTCCTTAGGAAGTGCAGTAGCCTATTGTTTATCAAATAAGGTTAACCAGAAATTTCCTGGAATCAGGTTCACAGGAAACACAGAAACAGACTGAATGGAAGCAGGAAGATTCAAAACTTGATGGACAGATCATGAGGAAAAGATGTTATTCTGTAGACAGAACAATGATGCTCTGTGCTGATACTTATGAAAAAATATATAGAATACAGGTGGTATTCAATGCTAGTCCTACTCAGAGTAGACCCATTGATGTTAATAGACATGAATAAATGGTTTATTTCAATGAGTCTGAGTAGGACTTAGTTGAATACAACCCTATGTTTTTCTTTTTAGTGTCTAATAGCTTTCTGTATCACTGTTTTCAGAATGGAGATCTGTGTTATATAATTTTAGATGCTTAGCCCGATGGAGTAAGAATTTGTCATACTTCTTATTTGGAAAGCATAATGTACCTAGATGTGGCTGTATAAATGACAATATCTGTAGAATAACATCCAGATGAGCCAGATTATAATAGTAAAAGAATATTTCAACAAATAAACGATGAACAGATGCTAATGAAATAGAGTTGTGATTAGATTTTTCTTCCCACAATATGATTTATATGGACATTTTAGGATAGTCTCTACCAATACTTCACTTCACTGGGTGACCACTGCTATTGTTCCAACTTTATACAGTCTTTCATACTATCCTTTTATTGTACTAGTTAACATTGCAATTAATATTGTAAATGTTCTGAGGGATTAATATGACTACTAAGATTATTGTCCTTACTTTGTGGAAAAGGAGATGTTCTTGAGCTCAGCAAGAGGAAGCTGTTCACGGAACCAGGCCTTACTGTAACTGGCAGAAAGTGACAGGATGCTTCACTGCATCTGTTTTGCTCTGTACTGGAGTAAAGGGAAAGAACAGGGGTTTTCCTAAAGTTACAGTTCCCTGTACAGATTTTAATAAGTTTAAAATGCAGAAGTACCTATTTTGTCATATTATGACAGTCTTTTCAGTTTATGAAACACCTGATAATTCTTTTTTTATCATTAATTTTTATTCAAATTTTCAAAAACAAAAAACAAAACAAAACAAAGATAATTAAACAATAAAATAAAATGTGACTTCCGATTTGTTGCAGATCAGTCATAAGTCTACAATATATAACAGTCCTGTCTCTAAAATTATATTATAAAATCACTTTCCTCCAATAGTTATCTTAATTAATCATCAAATCTCATAAACATTACTTTATTCTTTCCACAAAAAGTCAAAGAGAGGTTTCAATTCCTTGAGAGATATATCTTTCAATTTTTCTCCAAATAAACATGTCGCTTAATCCATCTCATTCAAATCTGTTAGGTCCAGTAATTTCAATAGCCATTCTTCCATTATCAGTATCCCATAATAATCTTGTTATCATAGCCATAGTCCAAATAAACATATCGATTAATCCATCTCATCAAATCTGTTAGGTCCAATAATTTCCATAACCACTCTTCCATTATCAATATTAATTCCATCTTCCATCTTCAATAGTCCTGTTAAATCCAGTAGTTTCAGTATCCATTCATTCATTATCAATATCCCATGATAATCTTGCTGTCATAGCCATAGTCATATAACAAGAGTCTGATGGGAATTTCTTTTATCACAAATATTTCCTTGCCATCAATTCTGAATATGTTGCTGAAATATTGCTGCAAAGTCATATCTCTGTTCTTTTTTACAAAATGCACTGGCTCATCTCTTAAAAGTTTCTCCACTGTCACATATCTGTAGCCAACTCCATAGATTTTTTCTATGTCAAGCTCCATCACATCATTCCAGTCCAGAAAATTATCCAAGACATTAATAACTTTACCACCAAAATCTTCATTAATTTCTTCAGAGACAACGTTGAGTTCCAGACAGTAAACTTTATTTCTAACATCCATAAACTCCAAATCTTTTTCCAGTTTCACATTTGTTCCAATCTCCAGGGCTTGTAGCTTCCCTTTAATTTTTCTTTTCTCATCTCTAATCCCATCAAACTCCTCTCTCACAGAATCCCCTATTTCTTTAAGCTCCTGCGTCATTTTGTTAAATTCAATTTTCATCTCCTGTCTACCCTGTCTCAGGGTTTGTTTCGTTATCTCAATCTCACCCATTATTTTCTGAAACATAATTTCTTCCATGGTCTCAGTCACTTTCCTGGTTGCCATTCTTAAAACCACAAAAACAAAAATTATTTCAGCCACAATTGGGTTAATATTCCAGGCTTGCTAACATCAGTGTAGACAGTACAGCCTGTCTTATCTCTTATGTGTTCAGGAATACAAAACAAACTTAGTTCCCAACATCAAAACAATTAGTGGTGTCGTGAACAAGCAGATTCGTCAAAATGAAATAGACCAAAAAAAAAATAGTCCCGGACATATAATACTCCAAAGTTCATAAATCAAATTTATTTATTTTTTTCCCCTCCTCGAAATAGAAATCCCTCTTCCGTTGGTATCTTCAGAATGCACCTCCAGGCCAGCTTTTTGCAATAAAAACAAGGACAAGCTTTTTCGATTTCTTTCCTCCTTAATTTCGTGAGTAAAAGAGAAAAGCCATAACTCACCCAGAAGTTCTTCACAGCTGATTCATTGACAAATCTTTTTGCTTCAACCATTTAAACCAAATGAAAAAAGAAAATAGAAAGAAGGATGCTTGCCTGTTAGAGTCCGTTTTTCTTTGAAGAAAAGATAAACGTGTCGCTGTAATCAGCTAGAGCTTGATGGAAGTCTGTCCGGCATTGCAGGTTGAACCTTCTCTCATAAATAAATGAAATCCAGTCCTCCCCACAAAAACAGGCTTTGTGGTTAATCTCTACGTTTCTCCCTGCCCGGGAGAAAATCTTTACCAGTCAAAAAGAACGTTCTGACTGATTTTAATGCTGAAAAAGCTTCTTCTGAGACGAGAGCTCGACTCAGAGGCAGCACAGGCAAAGCAACCCTTCCCGGAAAACACCTGAACATCTGAAACACCTGATAATTCTTGAACGCTCTTGAACGCTCTACTTTAGGGTAGAAGGGGGACAGAAATATTTTTTTTTAATAATTTTTATTCAAATTTTTCAAAAGACAAACAAAAAGTCAAAAAAACATAACAATACATCAACAAAAAATGAAAATAAAATAGTTGACTTCCGATTTGTCGCAGATCAGCTATAAGTATATAATATACATCAAACCTGTCCCTTAATGTATACATACAGAGTCCCTTTTCTCCGTAGGCTGTCTTAATTAATCGTCAAATCCCAGTATCATCATTTTATTTTGATCTTTCAACAAAAAGTCTAAGAGAGGCTTCCATTCCTTAAGAAATGTATCTGTCGATTTTTCTCTAAGTAAACATGTCAATTTGTCCATTTCTACTAAATCCATTAATTTCAATAGCCATTCTTCCATTGTTGGTATTGATTCCATTTTCCACTTTTGTGCATATAATAATCTTGCTGCCGTAATCATATATAATATTATTCTTCCATATTTCTTTTCTATTTGTTTATCCATAAAACCCAATAAAAAAAATTCTGGCTTTGACTGAATATTTATCTTTAGAATTTTTTGCATCTTCCTACCTATCTGTGCCCAAAATGATTTTGCCTTTTTACATAACCACCACATATGATAAAATGATCCTTCTTGTTGTTTACATTTCCAACAAACATTAGAAACATTACTATACATTTTTGACAACTTTTCTGGAGTCATGTACCAACGGTACATCATTTTATAAAAATTTTCTTTAAGATTATAGCATAGTGTAAATTTCAAACCTTTTTTCCACATATTTTCCCATTGATCCATTTGTATGTTATGACCAAAATTTTTTGCCCACTTTACCATACACTCTTTTACTTGTTCTTCCTCCATATCCATTTTCAATAAGAGTTTATACATTTTCGCAATTATATTTTCATCATTTGTACACAATCCTATTTCAAAATCAGATTTACTTATTTCAAACCCATACATTTTCTTGTCCATTTTATATCTTTCTAACAATTGTAAATAGGCAAACCATTGAAAACTATATCCTTCCTTTGTCAGTTGTTCTCTCTCTTTCATTGTATATTCTCCATGTACATTTTCTAATAGTTCTTGATAAGTTAACCATTTCTCTTTTCCAGTCATTTCTCTTCTATAAAACGCTTCTTGACTTGAGACACATAATGGTATTTTCGAATAAAACCTTGGTTTGTATCTATTCCATATTTTCAACAGAGGACGTCTTATAAAATGATTGTTAAAGTCTACATTTACTTTTACTTTGTCATACCATAGATATCCATGCCATCCCTGTAGTGAAAGCAGGGAGTTCCCCTCCTCCTGCTTTTACTGTCCCAGGAATCAATCCCCAACCTTGGGCAATTGATCCTAGCAAACCTGGTCTGCTAGGGTTGTGTATGCTTACACCAACCCCGCACGGTAGTACTGCCACCACCCTTCTATTGGTTATCCACTCTGGGGTGAAGGGACCCCCAGAGCCCACTGAACACCTAAGCCTCTCAGGACCAGAGGCTCGATACCCTCCTGGCCCCTTCAGAAGTCTTAAGTGAAAACGTTCCTCTAGTACACGGTAGTTTGGTCAAGCAGCCAGGACTGAACTTAGTAACTGAACCCCTTCTCTGGAATAAACACACGTTGCTTTAAAATAAGTAAAGTTTATTAAAAAAAAAGAACATAAGAAAAGGGGTAAAGGGTACAAAAGATAAAAAGGTACATACAATTAATTTGGAGCAACAAATCAAATCCTAAAACCAACACCCAAAAGGGGCAAGGTATATAACAAACAAGATATAAAGGTTCTTGGCACAAAAATGAAAATAATAAAACTAACTGCCTCAATTGTACTTACAAGCCTCAGCTCTTTCTCAGGAGTTAGTATCCTTCCCCTCAGGGACGGCTAGTCAGGAAGTATAGTGGAGCCACCGCAGAGCATCACCATAAGCAAGGTGGTGCCCACAAATGGAACACAGCCCAGAGACTGAGGCCTTCTCTTATAGAGAAAATCCCTGCCTCAGCTGGGAGCAATCAACTAATTTAGCAGTTCCATCACAGGAATGATGAACCGATGTTCCCACCGTACCAGGCCCCGTCCCTCCTGGTTTCCCATAACAAGCCGTAGGAGTTTTTACGGCCTTGACGGAACCAGGCCCCTCGTGCTGATAAAGAGGTGCCAATTTGCTGTAAGCTGATACAGCTGGGGCTGTAAAAATCACCGGGTCACCGGGATGGAAAAATATCAAAGGATTTAACTATCTATGACCAGGGTCCCAGGAAAATAATTAAGGGAATCAAACTGGCATGACAATCCCCACTTCAAATTATGGCCCTCCAAATCCAATAGTCTTTTATTCCTCAATAAAATCCATTCCTTTATCCAGACTAAACAGCAGGCAGCAAAATAAAGTCTCAGATTTGGTAATCCCAGTCCTCCTCTTTCTTTGGCATCTTGTAGTAGTTTAAATTTAACTCTTGGTTTTTTTCCTTGCCATACAAATTTAGAGATATCTTTTTGCCATTGTTTAAAAGGTAAATCAGAGGATATTACAGGTATTGTTTGAAACAAAAACATCATTCTCGGTAATACATTCATTTTTATCACAGATATTCTACCCATTAATGACAGTTGTAGTTTATCCCATCTTAGCAAGTCTTTCTTAATCTCTGTCCATAATTTTTCATAATTATTATGAAACAACTTTGAGTTTTTATTTGTCATAATGATACCTAAATATTTCAACTTTTTTTCTATTGTAAAATCTGTCTTGTCCATTAACTCTTTCTGTTCCCTTAAAGTTAAATTTTTCACCAACATCTTTGTTTTTTGATTGTTGATCTTAAATCCTGCTAACGGTCCAAATTCTTTAAATTTGTCCATCAATATATGAATTCCTTCCAAAGGGTTTTCTAGTACAATTATCAAATCATCAGCAAATGCTCTCAATTTATATTCTTCTTTTTTTATCTTTAATCCCGAAATCCTTTTATCTTGCCTTATATCTCTAAGCAGCACTTCTAAGACCAGAATAAATAAAAGGGGAGATAATGGACATCCCTGTCTTGTACCCTTTTGTATTTCACATGAATCCGTTAAATCTCCGTTAACAATTATCTGGGCCTTCTGAGATGTATAAATCGATCTAATCCATTTTATAAAATTGTCTCCAAAATCCATTTGCTCCAAAACCTGGAACATAAATTTCCAATTCAAATTATCAAATGCTTTTTCAGCATCTAAAAAAATCAAAGCTGCTTGTTTATCATTTCGTTGTTCTAAATATTCCAACACATTCAAGACATTCCTGACGTTGTCACGTAATTGTCTTTTAGGTAAAAACCCTGATTGATCTTCCTGAATAAATTGTTGCAATATTATTTTCAATCTTTCTGCCAAGATCATTGTAAAAATTTTATAGTCATTATTCAATAGAGATATTGGCCGATAATTTTTTGTTTTAGTTAAATCTTGCTCCTCTTTAGGTATTAATGTTATATTAGCATTTTTCCAACTATCCGGTATCTTTCCCTCTTGCAGAATAAAATTCATTGTAGACTGTAAAGGTAGCAAGAGTTCTTCCTCCAAACATTTATAATACATTGCAGATAACCCATCTGGTCCTGGCGCCTTTCCTAATTTAATTTTGTTTATAGCTTCAGATATCTCTCTTGACGTAATAGGGCCATTAATAGCTTGTCTCTGAAAATCTGTAATTTTAGGCAAATTCTGTTTAGATATATACTCTTCTATTTTTTCAGATGGAATTTCCTGACACTTGTACAATGTTGAATAATATTGATGAAAAATCTTTTTGATTTTTACATTATCTGTCAGCGTCTCATCTCCTTCTTGTATCTTTAAAATAATATTTTTTTGACGTTCTTTTCTTAATTTATATGCTAACCATTTCCCAGGTTTATTTGCAAATTCAAAAGTCCTTTGTTTAGCAAAATTTAGTTTCCTTTCCATTTCTCTAACTGTCAACATTGACACTTGTTTCTGTAACATTTTAATTTGATTTACAATAGAAACTTTAGTTGGATTCTTTTTCAATTCTTCCTCTTTTTGTTTTATTTCTTCCAAAATTAATTGCATTTTCTGTTGTTTCTTTTTTTTTTAATTCAGAGTTACATTTAATAAAATATCCCCTCATAAATGCCTTACTTGTATCCCAAACAATATTTTCACTTGTTCCTTTATGTAAATTATGTTCAAAAAACTCTTTTAATTTCTTCTTACATTCTTGTACTACTTTGTCATTCTGTAGTAAAGATTCATTTAGTCTCCATCTAAATCCAAGATTTTTTTTTTTTAAAGTTAATATCACAGGATTGTGGTCTGAAAAAGTTTTTGGTAATATATCCATTTCAAAAATATCCTTCGCTAGAATTTTAGACATCCAAATCATATCAATCCTCGAGAATGTTTTGTGTCTTTCTGAAAAATAAGTAAATTCCTTTGCGTTATCATTTATATATCTCCAGGTATCCACCAATTCTAAATGTTCCATCAGTTCAAAGCAAATCTTCGGTAATTTACCCTGTGTCTCTTTGATATTTTTTTCAGAAAGCCTATCAATTTTTGGTGAGATTACCCCATTCCAATCACCCATGACGCACCAATGATCATATGAAAACTCTGACAATTTTTCCATAAGTCCTGTGTAAAACCTTGTTTTATCTTCATTGGGAGCATAAATACCCACTATCAAAATGTTTGTACCCTGTAAAGTAATTTCAACCCCCACAAATCTACCACTATCATCCAGTAATACCAATTTAGGAAGCAATTGTGGGTTAATGTAAAGAACAACTCCATTTTTTTTTTTGGTCCAGCTGAAATAAATTCTTCACCCAAATTTTTACAAATCAAATATTTGGAATCTTTCTTCTTAATATGAGTTTCTTGTAAACAAATTATATCCAATTTTAATTTTTTCAAATAATGAAACACTTTCTTTCTCTTCTGCGCCGTGTTGGCTCCATTTATATTCCAAGTTAGATATTTGTAATCCATCTTTAAGCGTGTATTTTAAAATGTGCCTGATGCTCCTTTTAATCCATCATCTTCCTTCCCCTCCTCTGCATATCCTTGTTGACTTTGTTTCCCAGGAATTATATCCATATCTTTGAGTTTATCTTCTTCCATATCTTTTGAAGCTTTTCTCAAGAAGTCCCTTGCTTTTTGAACAGTATTCAATCTATATTTCTGTTGTCTGAATGTAAAGATCACTCCTTCTGGAACATCCCATCTAAATTGAATTTTGCATTGCTTAAGTTTTTCTGTAAGGAAAGCATATTCTTTTCTCTTACGTAGAAGTCTAATAGGAATTTCTTTCATCACCAATATTTCCTTACCATCAATTTTAAAGGTATTTTTAAAGTGTTGCTGTAATACCATATCTCTGGTCGGGGGGACAGAAATATTTTAAATAAATAATTATAAATAGAAAGACACAAATTAAGTTTAATGTTTAATTCATATAACTTAACAACTAAGCAAGGACACTGCCTTTGTGGTACCTTGCACATCAGCACTGGGCTTGGTACTTGCAGTTTTCTCAACGAGAATCTCTCTAATTTGGCATTGTTTGTACTTGTGCAAGATAAGATGGGGCATAGTCAACGAAAACGTTAATAAGGAGAAGCAGGGTGCCATTTTGATTTTCTGCCTCAGGTACCAAAATGTCTTTGCCAGACCTGATTTTAAAACTAAATGTTTCCTTTCTGACACCTGTCTCTTTGTCCACTTGTTCTTAGTGTGCGTTTGCCATCAGATATTGTTGATTTAATATAGGTGAAGCCCCATCTATATAACATAAATGTAAGTAACAATGGAAACCTCTGCTTTTTTGTTAAGAAAGCAGTCCGTATGCTTAAGGCTTAAGCATTCTACTTAGGTACAGTATAGTCAACAAATTATAGACATAATATTGTACTCCTGCCAGATTGCTGTCTTATTTTAAAAGTCCTGTACACTAACATGAAACTTGTGTGTGTGTTCCCCTGTAATACACCTGCATATTTTCTTTGCCATGTCAGGATAATTTATTATTATGTACAGGCATGGCGACTATATGTAGCAACTATCTGCATTGGGCAAATCACTTTTTTTACATCTAAAGAATTTTAATAATTTTAAGTTGTAAAGTCTGAAGTGACGCAAAAATACTGAATTGGATTAAAAGGAGGTATTGGCTAGGATCCAAAGGGAGCCCCCGTGCATGAGGAGTATAGCTCCTGAGAGTCTGCCTTCTGATAGTAAGTTATTCCCTCCACAGTAGTTTGGCCTTCTGTGTGCAGAGTTCCATAGACCTCTATTCCACAAACAGTTTATTTGAGCCAATGTGGTGCCCTCCAGATGCTATCGGACTCCAACTCCCATCAGTTCTAGCCAACATGGTGAATTGTCAGAGATTGTGGGAGTTGTAGCCTAAAAACAGCTAGAGGGTGCCACCTCTGCCATTCCCCATGTTAAGTCCTTCAGTAATTTACTAGATGTTTTGAAGGATAAAGGACTAAGACACATGCTTAAGTGCTGAGGAATTTAGTGGAGGCGGTGAGGGTCTGGGTTAAAAAGTAGTGGTTGATGACGAGCTGAAAAAGGACTTAACTATTAGCCATGATAGCTAAATGGCTTTTTTTTTTGTACAGAGGATGTAACCATCTGGCTGTTGGAAACAAACTGTTGGACCAGAAGAATAAATTACCAGCTTGCTATTGGTGGTACATGATTCACTTCTGCTGCATTAGAAGCCAGAAGCCAGGGCCAAACTACACATTACACAGTGTTCTGTATAACTTCCCCCTGAATTTTTTAAAATGAGAAAAAAGGTCAGCAGAGGCTGCAACCTGGAACAGAGGATGGGTGCATGTGTGAAAGTGCTTAATCCTGTCCCAGATTGTTTTCCTTTCATAGTTCTTCTCTCCACCACCCAAAGGGCAACTGATACAAGCCTTCCTATATTTTTTTATCCCCAGGAGCAAATTGGCTTGAGGGAAGTGACAGAGAAAAAGTGATGAGGAAGAAGGATTAAGCACTCCCTTCCCCCTAGCCAGATTGCAACTACCGGCAGCTGCTTTTCATTAAAAACTAACTCAGATCCTCACTGGATACACAGCAATTTATGAAAGCCTTCTGGACTTTTTTTTTTAAACAAAACTTTTTCAAGTGCAATCCATCCTTAAAGCAGAACTGAAATAGGGATGATTGCAACATGAAGAACAGAGGAAATGGGCAGTGATTGATACCATTTAACAATAGCATTAGGAAACTGGAATATTTACAAGCAGAGCAAGATGCGACATGAAAGTTGGCAGTGGCAAAGCTCTTTGTCAAAAATCACCTACCATTTTTACATCATAGTATGTACCCTTTTTGCTATTACTAGTTTGCCAAAGGTAACTTGCTTCAGCTAATGACACAGTCCCAACTTCATGTACGTGGGGGAAAGCGCCACTGAATTCAACAGGACTTACTTCCAAGTAGACATGGTTAGGACTGCAGCCAAAGACCCAACACTTGAATGCAGCAGTTGCCATGTTTGCTTTTTTTATAACCCCCCCCCAAAAAAAACCCATTATTACTTCTTAGTCTATTATACTTTTGTTCTGAGAGTTACACACAGAGGTACATTTTCCCAAGATTTACATAATGTATTAAATTCCACATTATGGAATTTACCTCCTTGCAGACAGTATCTCAAGATGTGGAATAACAGCCTTGGTTTCTTCCTGCCCCTGCCACATTTTTTAACATCTAGCCTGATCAAGAATTCTGGACAACTCAGAAGCTTGCACATTATTTTGTAATAACACTTTAAGTAGGCTTGATAATTGTGTTGCCCTAATTTGTATTTTTTTCTTATGGGCCAACGCTGCAACCTTTACTTTTTTCTTATAAGGTGTTGAGTAGCCTTCAGGCACACTAGCATCTGAATGTCATTTATAGGGTATCAACAGGCTGACTCAAACCCCAGACTGGGATGGAACCGTAATCCCTGCACTGCTGCATCTTTGTGAAAAGATCCTGGATCCCAGTTAACTCAATTTGTTCTTTGCCTTGCTGCAACTCACTCCACGGTGACTGGACAAAGGCAGGAAAGACATCAACTTCAGCTGGTAGCCAGCAAGTGTTACAACCCTTCCTGACAAAACTGGACCTTGCCACAGTCATCCATGCTTTAGTTATCACAAGACATTTTAACACTTCAACAGATACAAATTCTGCCTGTGAATGACACTGTAGTTAAGAGTTTTCCTGCAGGGTGTACATGCCTAGTTTGGTAGCATTCCTCCCCCCCCCCAGCACATACACAAGCTGACCTTTTCTACAATACCCCTTTAGCGTAACATGTTGACATGTTTACAAGCCTAGGTGGCATGTTTGTCCCAGACACGTTGACTGAAACAAAAGTTATTTGCCATGTGGTATGTTTCTTAAGTGTTAGTTCATTGGTTTCCTATGTTAACCTGTTAGTAGTTGCAATTCATCAGCTGAGCTTGGAAAAGTTACTTTTTTGAACTACAACTCCCATCAGCTCCAGCCAGCATGGCCACTGGATTGGGCTGATGGGAGTTGTAGTTCAAAAAAAGTAACTTTCCAAGCTCTGTTCATCAGTACGCTACTGTTACCATGATGTGTCCTAGAACTATGTGAGAGGCCATGTAAAGCATAAAGGCCTAAAGAAATAAAATAAACTACTTAAAATCTTCTGCCCACCAACTATCAGCACTAGAAGACTGCTTTCATCATGGGCTGGGCAAGATCCAGCCCCAATTCCTTGCCTCAGAAAACCTTAGATGTAACTGTTACATGGTATGACATCCAGGAAGAACAAATATAAGGGCAGTAAAAGTTGCGTGAATAATCCTGGTTCCATATGGACACTGAACATTATATAGTTTCTGTTCCTGTGTTACGATTTGAGCTGATTTCATTATGAGAGTCTTTTGTAACTCACTTTTGAGAGCCTCTTGGGGCTATAAAGTGAAATATGTATATTTTAAATAAACAAACAAAATGTGGCCACTCTGCCTCATGTAAATGAAAATCGTTTCTAGGGTTTCTGAAGGAGGAGGATTTTGTTATTCATCTCACATGCCAGAACACCTTTAAATAGAGATTACCTTGTGGAGATAGTCTATAATTGCCACCCTTTGTTTACTCACTTCAGAGAGATTATGTTCCAGTATTTGCTGTGTTGTTTAGCCATTCTTTTTCAGACCTGATTTGTGGCAGTTTTCTTTAATTTCTAACACGATTTTAGTGCCAAGCTGTCAGGTGCGGATTGGCAAAGCACTATAAAGCTTTACATGGCTCCTGTACCTTTAAAGAGAGAAGTCTTCCATCTGTTCTGTCTGGTAATTGTTTCCTGTTGAGTGGGGCAACAACAGTACCAGTGAGTAGTAGCTCCTCTTTAGTTGCGCCTTCATGTTAGTCCTTGCTCTCTTCTGGTGGGTGGGGAGCTTTAATTATCAATATCCTATTTTCATCTATCTTATATAGATAAGTCTCATGGGGCTTGCCAGGGAATGCAAAATTAGGGGTGGGCACTCTTCCTATGGTATTTACTTCCAAGAGGCCACTCCATTCTTTACTCTTTAATAATCAGGTAAACATTTTTATTTGGGAAGGTTTTGTAATTGTACGTTTGGAGGGTCAAACTGAGCTTTATTTTTAAATGGGTTTTTATTATTGGCTGCTTTAAGAACTTTACTTAAATGGATAAATGTTCTTGTACGTTTCTTTTGGTATTTTCTAAATAAGCATCCAATATAATTTATTAATAAAATTAAATTATATTGGATGCTTCTTTAGAAAATACCAAAATTTTATTTATTAATAAAAAAAAATTCGGGGAGATGTTGGAAGATGGCTGCCGGGGTAGGCAGCTTGGTGAAAGAGCTCTGACACGATAAGTATTTTTGTGCTGTTTGTTAGTGTTTTATCTAAAACAAACTAAGCTGTTTTCTGAGAAGAGAAACTTGAAAACTTGAAGACTTGAGAGCGGAACTTATACTCTCCCACTCTGCAGGTCAGTTACCAGGCATAATTATAGCAAAAGAGAGCTTATCTTCTGGAAGAGCTGCCGATAGCACATTCCTTAGCTCGTTATACTCTTCATTCCGCCCCCTATTCCACCAGAGAAACAGTTGATAAAAGTATAACCTGGTGTTTATATGGTGTTGACAAGGAAAGGACGGAAAACCCTGGGCATTCCATTATGTCCTGAAAGCCTCCCCGTTAGGAAATCTAAGAGAAGGAAGAAAGATTTGTCATCCACTCCTTCTTCTCAGACGTCAACCGATATGGCAAATAAGGCTTGTAAAACTCAAACGAAAATCACCTCTTTCTTCCTTACTAAATCTCAACCTTATCAGGGGGTGTGTAAATTACCACGAGAATCCTCTATTCTGGATTGGTCTATAAACACCAAGAGCTTCTTCCAAGATACGAAGTCGGAGCATGTTGCTTTAAGCTTAGCTGAGGAAATAGAAATGGCCGAAAGACAACTGGCAATTGATGTAATGACTCCTCCAGACAAAAGAGGAAAGGAACCTTCAACAAATGACAAACTACAATCTGGAAAAAGCCCCCTAGCAAATAAGGGTGATACATTACTGACAAGCCTGGCAGAACAGCCTGATATGCTACCAGAGGCTGCTTTAAAGGGGCATTCAACAGTTAAAGAAGGAAATAACGCTTATAATTCGGAGCCGGATTTCTACCTTAGCCAAGATTCTTCCTTGAAAGGGTGGCTTTTCATATTTGTGACAGAATTAGAAAATGTCAAGACTTTTCTAAGCGAATGTAACAAATTATTAACGATTTTAGTGGAATTACAACAAAAAACACTATCTATCCCTACCTTGTTAAAGGAAAATAACCAATCCCCTAGAGACACTACATCTATCATCATACCGGAGATTTCTCCCAGAAAGGAACAAACAAAGACGAAAATGAATAATCCCAAGTGCAGATCTAGACGGAGCATTGCAAAAGTTAAAAAAAGCAAAAATATAAAATCTCAAAAGAGTCCTAAAGGAAATAAAATGAATTTCAAGAGACTTTTTGAACTCCTAGACAAAAAACAACCTGATCATGGAAATAAGAAAATCACTCCTCACAAAGAAAAACCTAATAAAAATAACAAAGCTAATCAACGTGATGATGAAACATCCAATAACTCATCCCTGATCCTTTTTTCTGCAAGTAACCATTCCGTCAACCTTAGGGAGATTGAGTATATTCCTCAACAAGACCCGTGGCATGATGCCCTCGAAAAAGAGAAAGAGCAAGTGGAAACAAAGCAGGATTATGAACAAAGAAATCTCCTGCTCAGTGGAATTTGGTTCTAAACGTCTGTAAATTGACGTTTCTGAACTACCCCAAACCCAGAGGCCTTATTCCCCTTGACGAAAGGAAACGACATCTAAACAAAATACTACAAAATGCCCTATTAATGCCATTAAAACCCTACCAAATAAAACAGGTGGAGTACCTATATTACAATGTACATAAGGCACGAGCCTTGATTTTATTCAACTTGCGTAACACGGCAGAGTATATTCATTGTAACAAGACTGAATTGGCCAAACAGGGTATAACTGTCACTATAACTTTCAAAAACCAGGCACCCCAACTGAAGACTATGAAAGTCACTCATTTCAAACAACAACGGCCTGAGAAACAGTGGATTGACAGTCCATTGATCAATTTAGATTCATCAGAGTCATTTAAAACTGACCCCTGAAAGTTTTCATCTACACCCCCACTGCATACTTTTCAGCAGAAAAAAAAAAACCATATTGAAGCTCTTTCCTATTTCAATCCTAATCTAAGCATACACATGGAAACTGAGAAAATAGAAAAATCCTTAAAAAATGACATCTCAGTTCATAAAGAAAGCTTTGCCAAACAACTTCTAAGCAGTGAGCCACTATTTACAAATGGCCTTTTAGATGAAATAGAAGAGGAAAAATCGCTGTTACTCTCTTTTAGTCACTTACCTCACACACAAAGAGCAGAGATTTTGAAGAGATTTGAAGTCCTTGCTGCTCGTCTGGCCATATTGCACCTGCAGGAGCCTGTGAAGACGCCTTCCAACACAATGGAACGCGAAAACGCCAAACCTGCTAATAAAATAATACAAAATCATGGGCGAGACCTTGAGATAACACGACCATCTTCACCAGTCTCACAACAAACATCCCTACAACAATGACAATCTACATCTTGGATTATGTTAAAAGAAAAAGGAAAAGTTTTAAACAAAGACACATTAGGTTTAGATTTAAAAATGGATATACCACCTGACAAAAACCATAGCATCGAAATTGACCCAGATATAGTGGTAAATAATGCGAGAGACTCACAATTGCCCGAGTCGAATAACCATAACTTTAAATTTCTGCAAAAAAAGAGACCAGTGAATTCTTCCTATGGCGAACTCTACTATGACTTCTCTACACACAGAACATCTTCTTTTAATTGGCTGGCATCACGATACTTGGAACCTCATGAATTGGGCCCAACTTTGAATAAACATTTATCGACTGACTCTTCACCAAAGTTAAGTCAAAATGTAATGCTGAAGAATTGTTGCGTGGTTTCTCCCTCTTTAATAGAGGGTATCCAAGAGTTAAATTGACAGAATGATACTCGACCTTACTATTTAAAGATACTTTCTTGGAACATCGCGGGGTGGAAATCAAAACTTAAAATTCCAGGATTTCAGGATTACCTAAACAAATTCGACGTAATTCTTCTACAGGAAACCTGGAGCGAAGAAATGATCCACATTAATGGTTTTTCCACTTTTGTCACCCCGGTTTTACCTAAGGTCAGAAAAGGGAGGGCTAGGCAAGGTCTGTGTACCATGGTTTCAACCAAATTGGAAGTAAAAATCACAGAACTTAACAATTTAGGCATCATACAATCTGGATTTATGGTAGTTGTACTACACTTAGAATTTAAATTGTCAGTAGTGCCAATCTTAATGTTTAATGTTTATTTTTCCCCTTCTTTGAACAGAGAGGATAGTATTTTAAGTTGGCTAAATTTTGAGTCGATTTATGAATTTTCCACTCAAAGTTTCCCACAAGCGTATCCAATACTTGTGGGGGATTTTAACGCGAGAACAGCCTCCAACTCAATTAATACTTTGCAATTTGGCCCACTTACAAACGTTGACAGGAAATATATTATACATAATGTTAGGCATTCGAAAGACAAAATAATGAATCAAGCTGGAATTGTCCTTCTTCAATTCCTTGCAAATCATCAATTAAATATTATAAATGGCTCACATGGAGATGATTGGGGAGAATATACTTTCCACTCCTCCCTTGGATCAAGTGTAGTGGACTATATAATCATTCCCCATAATAAGGACTGTTATGAGCATAAATTTAAGGTTGCTGACCGAATGGATAGTGATCATTTACCCCTTGAATTCTATTTTGATATAGGAGAGAATGTCCATTTATCAATTCAACCAGAGTTATACGAAAATCCCTCAGCGCCGGCTTTATACAAAAGGGCTAATTGGTCTTCTCAGTTATTTCAAAAATTTCAACTCCTCCTAAAATCTCCACAGATTATCAACCTGACTTCTCTGCTCGATTCCTTAGGATTCTCCCCAGAAGGCTTAATTATTTATGAGCAATTAGTCTGATAATATTAGAGTTATACGCGCATAGCCCACCTAGACCTTCTTCTCATTGGACTCCAAAGAATAATTGGTTTGATAAGGAATGTATATCACAAAAAAAGGTGCTTAGACTAGTCTACCGTAATTATAGACGGAATAATGAAAGAACCTTACCATCTAATTTTTATAAATTACGAACAGAGTATAAGAAACTTATAAATAAAAAAAAGCAGGAAGAAATAAGAAAATCTTGGCAAATGCTCGAAGTAGCACTTGTTACTTGCAATTCTAAATTATTCTGGCAGATTGTTTCTGGCAATTTTTCCAACAAAGCTGCTAGTAATACCAACTCTATTACTGCAGAAATATGGGAATCACACTACAGCAAGCTGTTTAACACTTCTGAAATGAAAAATACTCCACCTATTTTAATAGACCCTAGTGAAACACCAGATTGGGTCTTAGTTGATTCTGAAACGATTGTAGAAATAGTTGCAAAACTAAAAAATGGTAAAGCTGCTGGGCCAGACAGGATTGCCCCGGATCTACTCAAAAGCGGCATCACCTGGTGGGCACCTAGGCTTGCTACTCTTTTCACTATAATTAACAGAACCGGAAGAATTCCCACCTCTTGGCTAAAGGCCTACATAATCCCAATATATAAGAAAGGACCTAGAGACGATCCAAACAACTATCGACCCATTAGCCTATTGTCTGTGGTGGGAAAGGTATATGCCACCTATCTGAGCACAATCTTGAAAACTTGGGTCAAATCTAACAATATTATAAATCAAGCACAGATAGGTTTTATATCAGGTCAGTCTGCGGTGGATCATTGTCTATTGCTGTCTCAACTAGTTGCCAAGTACATCAAACCAAACCGAGGCAAATTGTATGTCGCGTTCATAGATCTAAAAGCAGCGTTCGACTCGATTTCTCGCGAACGTCTGTGGAAGAAATTAGAATCATATCATATTGAAAAGAGATTACTTCAATTGATAGTAAAATTATATCAAAATACCACAATTCAGATTCGATGCTCCCATTTGGGACATCTCACTAGTGAAATTCCACCTACTCAGGGAGTGCGACAAGGATGTGTTCTAGCCCCTATGCTGTTTAACCTATATTTGGCAGACCTTCCCAACATTCTGGAAGATATTCAATTCCACGCCCCCAAAATAGGCACAGTAAAGGCCCCAATTTTATTATATGCTGATGACACAGTGTTAATATCTCAAACTCGCCTAGGATTTAACAGATTACTTGAGAGATTTAAAAACTATTGTGATGAAAATTCTCTAGAAATAAATTATGCTAAGACCAAGGTTATGATATTTTCAAGAAGGAAACTTAGACATAACT
This sequence comes from Rhineura floridana, assembly GCF_030035675.1. Taxonomy (NCBI): domain Eukaryota; kingdom Metazoa; phylum Chordata; class Lepidosauria; order Squamata; family Rhineuridae; genus Rhineura; species Rhineura floridana. Next base: position 84,823,573 of record NC_084486.1, read on the forward strand.
GGAAGATGGGTCAAATAAAAATCGAACAGGTAATTTCATATAATTATTTGGGAATTTGGTTCCAGGAGTCGGGTCTTTGGAACACGCATATACTTAATTTAAAAGCCAAGGCAAATAAAAAAATAGGTGCTATAGTTCGTTTCTGTTTCACCAATGGAGGAAATTATATCCCGGCAGCTATAAGGCTTATTAAATTTAAAATTATTCCAATGCTAGCTTATGGGGCTCCTGTCTGGTTCCCATACTATAAAGGGAAACTGGATGGAATAATACATTCCGCTCTGAGATCTTTATTTGGAGTCCCTGGCTGTGTAGCAGGAGCGTCTTTATTGTTAGAAGCCGGGCTGAACTCCTTGTCTTGTATATTATGGACTCATACTATCTACTTCTGGATCCGATGTTTTATCGAATACTTGGGGATCCAAGGAGGGCTTCTTTAAGATGGGCTTCACAATTGCCTCCTTGAAGGCTGATGGCATCACACCCTCTTTCAAGGATGCGTTTACCACCGCTTTGATCCCCTCGCCCAATTTCTCTCTGCAGCTCACAAGGAGCCACGAAGGGCAAGGATCAGTAAGACAAGTGGTTGGCTTCACAGATGAAAGCACCTTGTCCACTTCCTCAGAAGGGAGAAGCCGAAACCGATCCCAATTTACCGGCATGCAACTGGCCAACTCTGGTTCATCCACTGTGTCCACGGCGCACGGGATCGAGCTCCGTAAGTGTTCGATTTTATCGGCGAAGTGTTTTGCTAATAAGTCACAGGAGGCCTTTGACTGTTCCAAGGGTTCCTGAGCAAGTGGACCGACCAGGCTTCGGACCACCTGGAACAGCCTCCTGGGACAGCACTCCGCAGACGCAATAGAGGCAGCAAAGAAAGCCTTCTTTCCTACCTTTATTGCCACTTGGTAGGCAGCTACTGCTGCTCTAACCTGTGTCCGGACATCTTCGGAGCGGGATTTCCGCCACCGGCGCTCTAGTCATCTCACCTCCTGTCTCAGACTACGCAACCGCGGTGTATACCATGGTGCTAGCTGAGTTCTATTCAGGGGGAGAGGACGTTTCGGAGCCACCCGGTCTAATGCCCTGATGATCCCCACGTTCCACTCCTTCACCAGGGTTTCGACCAGGCGACCTTCAGCAGGTTCCAATTCCCCACGCACAGTCAGGAATCCATCCGGATCCATCAGGCGTCTGGGGCGGACCATTTTAATAGGTCCTTCACTCCTGCGGAGGGGGCATGGCAACGAGAAGTCCATATTTACCAGGTAGTGGTCTGACCATGACACAGGAGTGGTAAGAATCACTCCCAACTTCAGACCACTTCTCTCCTCTCCCAGGTCAAATACTAGGTCGAGAGCATGACCGGCTACATGGGTGGGCCCAGTATTACTTAGGTACAGTTCCCAGGAAGCCATGGTTTCCAGGAAATCCCGAGGGGCTCCTATGAGAGCGGCCTCGGCATGCAAGTTAAAGTCACCCAGAACTAACAGCTCTGGGGACAATGCCCGTACAGCCGAGACCACCTCCAGCACCTCGGCCAGGGAATCTGCCGTGCAGCGGGGTGGGCGGTACACCAGCAAGATCCCTAAACTGCCCTTCGGGCCCAACCTCCAGTACATACAATCAACAAATTGAGTCCTATGGAGGGGAGGTCTGGCAAAAACCAAGGACTCTCGATAGATGACTGCCACACCCCCTCCCCGCCTTCCCACCCTCGGCTGCTGTGCGTAACGGAAACCTGGCGGACACATGGCCTCTAGAATTGAAGCAGAGGCTTCGTCCAGCCAAGTCTCCGTAATACATGCCAGGTCTGCGCGCCCATCCAAGATCATATCATGGATGAGCAAGGTTTTCTGAGCCACAGACCTGGCATTACATAACAGCAGTCGAAGGTCGGTAGGAACCTTGCGTCCCCCAGTTTCCGTCTGGTTCTGAGCAGACCCGGAACATGGGATGGATATAATGCATCTGTCCCGTGTTCCCCTATTCCGGCGTGGTCTGCTAGCAGCACCCTTCCAGCGCCTGCCGCCCAAACTTCCTATAACTTGGCCCCCCACCTCCCTCTCCGGCTTGCACATGCCTCAATCCCTATCTGCTTATCAGCAGGCCACCCACCCTAATAAAATTAGTCCGGAGACCCGCCTCCGTACCCTATAGCAGCAGTATTTACTAATTTAAAATAAAGTAATTAAACCGATTAATTAATTAATTAAACTAATTAAATTACATCAAATTAAATTAATTAACTAAATCAATACAATTCAGTCCATACACATTCACACATTCATACAACTATACATCCATACATACACCAATTTAAAACAGGAACCGGGTTATGATAGCCATTGATCTCAACCAGATCAACACACCAACGCAATCCCGCACTCTGTGCGCGTAGGAGCATGCTCCGAGATCTCTCCTAAACAGTCAGATGGCAGTGGTGACAAAAGACATAGGCCACCAACAGGAAGCAACAACCGCAGCGGCGATGATGGAAAAACATAAACACAGCCGCAAAAACGCCAGAAGTAGCAAGGAACAAAGCCGCCACCGCCACGGGGCACAGGCTGCAATGCAGGGTGAAGCTCCTAGCAGGGGCAGCAACAAGGGCCTGATCTGCCGCGGCGACAGAAACAGGAGCGGGCGGACCACCCAGCAACGGCCAGTCGCAGTCCCGGCAAGCGACAGATGTTACCCGGCCGCAGCAACGACCGACAAACCAGCAGCAGCAGCAACACGGGAACACAGCAGGCACAGGAATAACGCAGCAGCACCAGGCGACAACAGATGACGACGACACCAAGCGACAGCGACAACGGGCAGGCAGGACCCCCACAGCCAGTGGGACAGGCGACAGCAGCAGAAGCAGCCCAACGACTCTAACCGGCGACAGCAAGCAGGCAGGACCCACACACGCCGCGGCGGCAGCAGCAGCAGCAGGAAGCCCAAGCCGAAGCAAGAACGAGGCAAGAGCAGGAGCGAGACCAACCCAGCGAGGCCCAGCAACGGGCCAGCAGAAAGGTAAAAGGCCTCGCCGAATCCCCAGCTTCAATTACCACACCTTCCAGCTGCAGCTGTCTCCGTCTGTCCGCAGTCGCCAAGTTTGGCAGAACAAGGGAAGTGGTAGTGCCAAAAACAATTTGCTCGGCCACACACTCCCCTGAAAGCCATACGATGGTAACAGGACTTAAAAAGATGTTAAAAAATAGTAAAAGATGGTGATAACAAGACTTAAAAAGATGTTAAAATAAATTAAGCAGCAGGAGCTCCAAACAAGCTCCTCCGCCTAAGCCGCCATCTTATCATTGAAGTGACCACTGGTCCTAGTTCTACTGTGGGAAGATGCGTCCTGTTGACTTTTCAACAGTCCCAGGTAGTAAAGGAGACAGTTTGGTTCTTCAACTGACAAAATGTCCCAGGACCTAATTTAATAGACCATACATTGTGAATCAGGGGGAAATTCTTTGGATATGTGTCTCTTGAAAAGGAAAAGATCTGGAACGGTAAACACCCGCCTAGATACGCGTAAAAGGACCAGGCAACTCTGTGCGCACGGATCAAGGTAAGAAAAACATTAGGGTTGATGTGAGTATTACCTTGATGGTCAGGAAACCAAAGTGTGAGGAGTTAGAGTCTCCCTGACTTTGGTGGTCCAGGTGTGAGGAATTAGAGTCTCCCTGACCTGGCAAATAGCCAAGGTGTGAGGAGTTAGAGTCTCCCTGATCTTGGTGGCAGGGTGTGAGGAGTTCAAGTCTCCCTGACCTTGTTCAAGGACTGGACCTTACTGTCCTGTGTGTGAGACAGGAGGAGTGGGGATAAAGTTCCAGGCTGGACCTTGTCATCTTGTTTGTAAAACAGGAGGAGGAAGGTACTAGCCTTAAAAGTGTGAGTGTGTGTCAGATCTGAATGTGTGTGACTGAGACGTGTCCTGGACACGAAATGAATATAGAGTGGTGAAAAGGCTGGAAGAAAGGCCTGATTCTAAGATAAACTATGTAAAACTATCTAAATTAAACATAGTGACTGACATTATGCAGTCAGAAAATAAGGAAGAAACATCTGAGGACTCAAAGCCACATTGGTCCTATTTACAATTAATATTCCAGGCAATTATGATGGCACCTCATAAAAAACTTACAGTAAAAGACATTTATATGTACATAATGGAAAATTATCCCTATTATAGGACCATAGACGAGTCATGGCAGAGTTCAATACGTCATACTCTCTCTGTGAGTTGTCATTTCATCAAAACACCACGTTCTCCAGAAGAACCAGGCAGAGGGTGTTTTTGGAAAATAAACCCTTATTTTGATAATAAATTGAGAAAAAGACGACCAAAAATAGTATCCTGTCCTGGAATTCCACCAGGAATTCCTTGTTTTAGAAATAATTCGGTCCTCCGTAGTCACCTTGAATCTGTTCGTCCAACAGTGATTCAAGGCCCAACTAATATTTGTAATACAGGTCCCTTAGACATATTGGCAAACCAGGCCTGTACATTAACTCCTCTCCCATCAAAACGTCAGAATAAAGAGGACATAGGTATAGAAATAAGGAAAAGGAAGAAAAGGAAAATTTAGAAGAAGGCTGTTCCCTTCACTCCAGTGTTTTCAATTGAGAGATGGAGAAAGTTGTTAGATAAAGAGTGGAATTTGAAACTGGGAACCAAGTGCAGGAGGTCATATTAGGAAGTTAGAATTCAGACCAAAATTAATGCACCCAAGTTAAGATAAACCCCACAACTCATCCTCTGGATTTTGTAAGGAACAAATGTTTAGATTCCAAACATTATCAAGGATTTGTTGTGGAGAAAAATAAATTGAGAGCAAAAAGAAGTAAAATGTGTATAAAGGTGGTCAGTTTTACCCACTTGTCACTTTTTCAACAGAAAATAAGAAAGTAAAATGTCCACAATGTATGAGAAATATGGCATGTTTCCAGTAGAATTCTTGTCTTTGTGGCATACTCATATAAGGACTTAAAGCAAAAAGTAGCAGTTCCCAGAAGAAAGAATCTTTGATTTAGAATTAAAATCATTGAAATGGCTTTGGAAGGTAGGACTTGGTTTTCCAGTTTTGACAACTAGGTCCCCCTAAATGAGAAGAGAGCCTATTAAATTTTTGATAAGTTATAGGATGAATATAAATTTTATTTGGGTTATTAATGTAGGGCCAATTACTTTAAAATTTTGGAACTGCCATATGATTTTACATGTATATTTTTTTTGAGGGAAATTACTCTATCCTACTCCTTTGTTGTCTAATGAGTAAGGATTTATGTATAAACATTCAGGTTCTTAGGAAAACTTGGAATGTTTCTCAGTAGTTATGAAGTAGTGCCTGAGTGGGGATACTCACTCAAGATTAAAAATAATTGGAATAGACAGTATTTGGTTATAACAATAGACTCTCAGGAAAGTGAACAATGTCATGAGAAGAGAAAGGGGAGTCATGACTATAGTAATTATATATAAGGAGAATGAGATATAAATGAATTTGACTGATTTAATTAGGAAATAGTGTCATAAATATTGTTAAACCAAATACAATTTTAAGATAAATTGTTAGATGAAAAACATTGAGAAATTCTGTATACAGAATTGACACATGTGTATACTTTAATCATTTGATAGGATAAAAATATTAATGTTAATTTATAAAAAGTAAAGATAATTAAGAAACTAAAAGGTATTCCTACCATTTTATATGGTCTGGATTATTGGTCCTGTCAGTCCTTTGGTGGAAACTTTTCCACGAGTTTATTGTTCTTTTGAAGGGCCAGAAACTTCACACCTGGGCGTCTACTGAAGTGGACTTTCAGCTGTGCCAGTTTCCTTGAAATCCAGTCCAACGGTCATCTGGAAAGTCCAGATCTGAATAGACTTTTGGGGTAACATCCAGTTGGAGAGACTACTTCATTCCAGTCTCTCTCTTAATTGAGTGGCAGGGACTTTCCCAGCAGGGCGGGTCGCTCAGGGGAAGGTTCACATGTGTGCGTTATCTTTACTACAGCCTGACATTCGGCTTGGGAAAAGGAATCTGAAACAATTGAAACAGACCTTCTACTTTTTATATTTAAAATGGGGAAACTAGTAGTTTGATAAATTATTCCAGCACAGGCTGAAAAGACCACCCTTTTAGAAACTGCCCACAAAGGAGCTGTTTCTGGAATAACAGACAGATTCCTATTTATGGACCCAGGAGGATGTGTCTGTTTGTGATAACGTTATAAGATAAGGGGCACTATAATTATAAAATCAGTGTGGGTTTTAAATTTGATAATAATAAGTGTTAAATAGTGGAGTCCTTTGTAGGGGGAAAATCATTGAGTCTGGTCCGATGGATGTGGCAGGTGGCCAACTGCCTAGACCAGTGGACCTAGACTGATGTTGTATATGTGAGGGCATGTAAATTTCATGGCAGGACAGTGTCTGGTTATTTATGTGAGAATTTCACTCTAAGAGAATTCTCTGTTTTGTTTTGTTTAGGAATAGGGTAAAATTGAATATTTATATATCTATCTGGTATTGCCCTGAGACACCCTTTAACTATAGAAAATTACTCTCCTTAAGTTGGGGGGTGTTTTTAGATAATATCAGAAATAATCATGGTATTAAAATTATTTGTATTTTTATGTTAAGAATAATACACATTTATTGCCCCAATATATAATGATAAACAAAAGTTATTGGGCAAAAGAGCATTTCAGTTTTATTCTGGGTCATGATAAGGATGGTGGACGTTCATTTCATGGCCCAGAGTTTCAGGATTCAGTATAATCTGACCCTCCTTTTGCATGTTCATATATTATGGCTATTATACATTTTGTAACTGTTACTGTATATATGAGTTGGAGATTATGGACTACTATATTTAGGGGTGTGGGGAACACACTAACCTTTGAGACCAAGAATCAGTTATTGAAAAATTAGATACTGGCATTATTTTCTTTTATATCCCCCCTAAGGAAAAGAGAGTGGGGGGCCTTTGGCCCAAAACCCCGTCGTTGGAGTCTGCTGTTGATAAGACACAAAGACATTCTTGGACAGACATCACGACTACTTCTTTGGAAAAACTCCTACAGGATTGAGTTAGAGGATCAAAACTGGACAGATAAGGAGAGATTTGAGACTTTATTAATTCCAGAATTAGATACTTGGAGTTCAGGGTGGGAATGAAAGGGAACTTGGGTTAGGACCCCTTTTAAAGAATAAGATTGAATGACAAATGGGAAGAAGGTTACCTGTTATAATAGAAACCAAATTTCTGCCTGTTGGGGAGTGAGGAGTTTTCAACCAATAATATTTGTATACAAGAAACCTGGACACTTAAGACCAAGGGTTCTAGTACAAATACCCCTCGAGATTGAAACGACACCTAGTGGAATACCCCCAGGTAGGGGTTAAATGTATAATGATCCCTGAAGTAATTTGTACAGGAATTGTTTGGATTGTAGTTGCAATAATAATAATAATTTGTCTGTTGAACATTTTCTTATATTTCTGGTTTTGTGAAGAGATCACCAGAGATGAAGAGATGGATTAGTCTGAGTAATGTGAAAGTTAGAATGAGAGTTGTGTTGCTTGGGAGAAAATAACATTTGGAATGTTGTTTTCAGATAATAATACTCCCATCAGAAAAAAGAGCCAAAAATGCCCAAGAAAAGTCATCCAGTCCACCATAGATTGACCTCCATAGGATAAAAGTCATGGAAGTTCAGGATGGGCAGTTTGAATAGGAATAGCAATAGGAATAAGTGTTAATCCTTATGTTTATATTGTTTAACCAGAAAAAGGGAAATATATGTCAAAATATAAAATTAATGATAATGGTGAGAAAGCGGCAGGCGGCCAATAATGCCAGTCAGAAGGTCCGGACCCAGAAAATTAACATGGCCTTTATGGCTCTCTGCACCCTCATCCCCCTTAAGCCCGTCTCCAAGATGGAGACACTGCGCCTGGCTTCCAGCTACATCGCCCACTTGACCAATGTCCTGCTGTTAGGCGAGGACAGTGAGGAGGGACAACCCTGCCTCAACACCCTCTACAACACCAGGGGCAAGATGGAAGACAAACAGGCTAGGACCATATGCGTATTCTTTTTAGGGAAGGTGATTGAGAGGGTTGTGGTGCAGCAATTGCAAGTACTCTTGGATGAAACAGATTATCTTGACCCATCCCAGTCTGGGTTCAGGCCTGGTTATGGGACTGAATCAGTCTTGATTGCCCTGATGGGTGACCTTTATTGGGAGGACAGGGGGAGTGTGACCCTGTTTTTCTTACTTGATCTATCAGCAGCTTTTGATACCAATGGCCATGGTATCCTTCTGGGCCAACTTGGTGAGATGGGTATTGGAAGCACTGTTTTACAGTGGTTCCGATCCTATCTCCAAGGTCACTCTCAGATAATAGCATTGGGTGACTGTTTTCGGCCCCCTGGTAGTTGTGCTGTGGGGTGCCACAGGGTATCATCTTGTCCTCCATGCTGTTTAACATCTATATGAAGCCCTTGGGAGCGGTCATCAGGAGTTGGGGCGAGGTGTCAGCAGTATGCTGATGATACCCAGCTCTATTTTTCCATAACATCTGAATCAGGAGAGGCCATGCAAACCCTGGACTGGTGCCTGGACTCAGTGGTGGGCTGGATTAGGGCCAATAAACTGAGTTAGAATCCCAGCAAGACGGAGGCGCTGTGGGTTGGTGGTTCCTGAGTTCAGATAATTGGTCAGTTGCTTACTTTGGATGGGGTCGTTCTCCCTCTGAAAAAGCAGGTTCGTAGTCTGGGGGTGCTCCTGGATCCATCTTTGTTGCTAGAGGCCCAGGTGACCTCCGTGGCTAAAAGTGTCTTTTACCAGCTTTGGCTGATAAGACAGCTGTGGCTGTTTCTGGACCGGGATAGCCTGACCACTGTTGTCCATGCACTGGTAATCTCCAGGCTGGATTACTGTAATGCGCTCTATGCGGGGATGCCTTTGAGGTTGGTCCAGAAGTTGCAGCTGGTGCAAACTGCGGCAGCGAAACTGCTCACTGGGGCAAAGTATCGCCAACTTGTTACCCCACTGCTGAAAGAATTGCACTGGCTGCCCATTTGCTACTGGGCCAAGTTCAAGGTTCTAGTTTTGGTGTACAAAGCCCTATACAGCTTGGGACCAGGATACCTGAAACACCATCTAACCCTTTATATACCCAGTCGATCACTGTGCTCTGCAGATGAGGGCCTCCTGCAGATACCATTTTATCAGGAAGTCCATTCTACACAACATAGGAAACGGACCTTTAGTGTGGCAGCACCTACCCTCTGGAATTCCCTCCCCTTAAATATTAGGCAGGCGCCATCTCTGTTATCTTTTCGGCACCTATTGAAGACTTAGTTCCTCTTTCAACAAGCCTTTTAAGTTGAGACCTATTTCCGGCTGTGTCTGTGTTGGAATTGTTTTTTAATATGTTTTTTTTAAAACCATTTCCCCCCTAAACAATGTTTTTTAACCCTTTTTATTTAAGATGTTTTTAAAGCTTTTTAAAAAAATGATTTTACAGTTGTTTTGTTCTAATGTATTTTAAGGTCTGTTTTTATGATGTTTTAAAGTGTTTTTAGTGCTTTTGTTTGCCGCTGGGAGGAAGGGCGGGATATAAATCAAATAATAAATAAATAAATAAAAATAAAAAGAGAAAAAACAGGCCTCTTTGGGACTTTTTTCTGTCAGAGTTCTCATAATCTGTTGAAATTCATTAAAAATCAGCAATGTTCACATAGTACCTGTAATCCTATTACTGACCTTGCCCCATACGACCTTCATCTTCTGCAGTTTAAAAGTTAAAAAAAATGCTTGGCTGATTTTTAATTAATTTAAGAAATTTAGCATTGAACTCAATGATAAGCCCAGGCATGCTCAGTAAGAACCAATTGTCAGTGTTCTAAAAGCCAGACTCATAGCTGCTTGGCCACATCCAAGCCAGACCTTTATTTCACTTTAGACAGACATGGCTTCCCCCAAAGAATCCTGGGAAGTATAGTTTCTGAAGGGTGTTGAGAGGAGACTTCTATTCCCTTGACAGAGTTCCAGTGGCCAGAGTGGCTTAACAGTCAGCCGTTCTGACTGAAGCTCTGTGAGGGGAATACCTATAAGGTAATTATATATTTGACATCATATGGCATTGACCAATAAAAAGGCTTTGAAATTAATAAAAATAAATTTGACACATTTCTAGGATGAATAATGAGAGAAATATAATTTTCTAGGTTAGATTCTCTGTAGAAACAGTAGTAACACAGGAGAGAAGCAAAGTAAGAAGAACAGCAACAAACATACAAAAATGTAATTCTCCATATTTGGAGATTGCAGGAGTTGCCACCACTCACCATATGCTCTGAGGCACATGCTGCCAAATTCTTTGAAGCTATGCAGGAAGTGTATTCCATTGTGAAAGACTGTGTTCGCATTTTGACCAATTTGTAGCGCAATACAATATCTAAGAGGAGGTTAGGTCTTCTGCTCCCCTGGTGCATTCACTATAGCTGCCCAATTTCCCTGCTTTTTAAAGTTTGATAGAAATATCTGTGGGCTATAGATAACATTCTTAAACCACAAGGTTTTTTGCCAATTAGTGAATTATAGTAGAGATTAGTTGTTCCATACGTGTCGGTGGTATGCAGTTGCAAGTAACACAGTGCTCCTTACAGTTTATTTATTTATTATTTGATTTATCCTGCCCTTCCTCCCAGCAGGAGCCCTGGGTAGCAAACAGAAACACTAAAAACACTTTAAAACATCATAAAATAGAAAGACCTTAAAATACATTAAAACAAAACAACGTTAAAATATTTAAAAACAAAAAAGGGTTAAAAACATATTATTAAAGAAAACATATTAAAAGACATTCTAACACAGATGCAGTTCACATCTCCACCCTTAGGGCTTATTCTGCAACACGTGGGAGCTCACCGTCCACCCGTGCGCCTCCCTGTTAACGTATCACAGGCATCGCGAGACGAAGGTGCCAAAGATGCCCCAGTAACGTTTTTCCCTTTCCCGCTGGAAGGAGCCAGAAGCGAATTACATAATCAGGCGGGCGCTCTGTTGTTCGATTTGAATGTCGTCTGTCTCAACTGCCAATCCGATGGAGCTCTTGGCTTTGCATCCCGCCCCATTCGTTCACGTCAGCCTATTGGGGAGACCTCCCTTCCCTGAGCTGATCCAATCGAAACGTCTCCTTAAGAGATCTCCGCCCGAGTTGCACTCTGACCGCTAGTTCCGTGCTATGGAGAAGGAAACGCTTGGGGTACTCTGTATGTGTCTGCCTGAGCCCAAAAGTCGAGGCGGGCAGCGGTGCCGGGAGACATGACACAGTACCTCAGCAGCAGCAGCGGTGCCGGGGGTGGCAGTGGTGCCGGCGGAGACAGCCGTTCCCCACCCGGCTCCCTCGCGAGCACCCCCAGGCGCCATTGTAAATCAGTGGGCCGGGGAAATAGCGGCGCGAGGGATGGCAGGTACGGCAGGGCAACGACTCCCATCACGCACTGTGTCGGGCGAGGAGATCTAGACGCCCTCCCGAAGCTTTATATGTGCCGTGGGCAGGCTGTCGTGCACGTGTAGCAGTTGAAGTGGTAGAGTTCTGAGGTGGAAAAATGGGCTTCCGGTTATCGGAGGGCGGTGTGATCACATCACACTTGCTAATGCAACTGTTTGTAAAGAAAATCTCATGCAACTGAAAAGCTATTCCTACAAGTAGAAGACTGCCTAAGCTAGAACCGTAGGGTGGTTTGATGATAGTCTTACTCAAAGTAGACCCATTGAAATTAATAAACGTGACTAACTTAGGTTGATTAATTTTGGTGGATCAAGTAAGGAGGGTTTTGTTTTTTGTTTAGAATGGACACAGCAGGTTGGCGCCATGTTATTTTGGTGAAGGGGCTCTAAAGCATGGCATTTGAGGAGCTGTTCCTCCCCCTGCTTACCAGAGAGAGATCAGAAGGAGGGTCGCATTTTATTACTGCTCTTATTGCCTTCTCTCTCTGCTTTATTTATGTATTTATTTATTGTACTTATATACCGCCCCATAGCCGAAGCTCTTTATAGTAACTGTTTGGGCAGCAGTGAAGATTCCCAGTTGTTTTACGTTTGTCACCTTGCTACTGGACTGGTGGGAGCTGCCTTCATTTGATAACAACTCGCTTTCCCTGTGGGCTCAGTCCTCCCCACTGTGCTGCTGTGGGAGGAGCAAGATTGAGTTTAGGCTGCTGTTTGCAGCTGCTTCTTTAGTTGCCATGTCAGTGAGCAGGGTGGTCCAGCCACAGCCTGGGTGTTCTTTGTGAGCAATGTAGCTGTATTAAGATTCCTCACTGCTGGCCAGCCCACCAAAGAGAAAAAGCAAGCAAACAAGGGGAGGTGATGATTGCTCCTTGTCCACTCTCAGTTGGTTACATGATTTTCTGAGGTGCCATCACTTCTGCTTGCCAGCTCACTTCCTCTGGGTGGTGGGACTGATTGCCCGCTGCTGTTGGAGAATTTTGTATTTCTCCATTGGGATCTTTTGCTGGGGGTCCTTGAATAAAAATTTTGAAGACACAGGCTTGCAGTAAAAAGGTAGGCCTTTATTGGATAACAAGTGTACACTTGGTCAGTCTCCCTCTGAGTGAGTGGAGAACTGCACCATGGCACTAGTTGCCTGGGTTTTTTATACATTTTAGGACAAAGACTTTAGCATCTACCAATCAGGATTTAACACATCAGAATGATGTAGACATGACAGTATTACACAGGCATTTGCACAGGTACTTTGTACTTTCTGCATCATGTTCTAGTGAATTTGGTGTTCTAATGAATTTGGCAATGTTCAGTACTTCACATGAAAGTACATTTTCACAGTGAGCTAAGCACTCCCGCGCTAATGAGCGAAGCAATTTAGTTACGCATTTTATTACTGTAATTCTTTCTACATCTTAGGGATACCATTAGCTATACATGTATGTATATATAAAATTCCCCATCACTGCTGCCCAGAGGCAGAGGGTAGGCAAGTGAATGGAGGCAGCTGCTCCTTTAAACTGCTGTTTGCTTACTGGGACTGGGCAGGAGGAGAAGGTGTTGCTGTTACCACAGGCAAATCCCCTAGAGGCATTTCTGTTGACAGCTTGATCAGAGAGTGCCACTGATGAACCATCCCAAGGTGCTGGGGCCTTGGCATCTGCTGTATAGTACTGCTCCTGTGGGAAAGCAGGTATTCATAACTCTGTGTTAGGCCCCCTTTTCAGTAATAAGAGTGTATGAGAGAGTAGGTGTGTATAGTATAGTCCAGTGTTATCCAAGTTCTTGATGAGTTGATGCTTTTTTTGGCAAAATATAGTTGGTTGGAGAAATATGTTTGGGGAGGCTGTTAAGTTGATTGTAGTGGCAACATGTGGGGAACACGTGATTACTTGTTTTCCCACCCCTGGGAAAAATGTAAGATTCTTGGGTGTGAGTTGCTGCTGGTGTAGAGGTTTAGATGGGTACATGTCAAAGGTTCAAATCCTGTTTACACAAAAAACAGGATTTTTGCCCTGTGCTGATAACATTGCTATAGTTTATGAGATACCCATTTTAAAAAACCACAACAAATGTTCTTAGAATACAGTGCTTGCTTTTTAACAGTACTGTTAAAACTGTACTCCCCTCCATCTGAAATCCACACCTGCCTTTGCACAAAATTAAATATTGCTGGCCTGAGACTACTTAATGAAAGACTTAGTCTAAAACAGAGAGGTATCCATGTACTGGATTCCAAGCCAGTTAGCTTTCTTAGGGAGAAAAAAAGTAAAGCAATTGGATATTTTTAAAAGAAAGTTAGGAAGCAAGACAGAGCAGAACTCTCAAGGTTTAGGCCCTCTGCAGGCAGCACCTTTGCTAAGTACACAATCAATCTGGCTAACCAACCAGAGGAATGAAAGCTGACCACTCCCATCTGGGAGCAGGGCCCCTCACGGAGCAGCCAAAAAATAAAATGAAAGAGAAACTCCTTGTTGCTGCTAGCCTGATACTGGATGGAGGAGGGTATTGAGGTATATAAGCACTTTCCTGTGTCCACATTATTTCAGTCACTTCTCAGGTGTGCTGCCTTTATAGACTTCAAGGTACCATTGGTTGACTTTGTTATATTTTACTCAGAGGCAAGTCCCTTGAAATAAGTGAGGTTTCCTTCCTACTGACAGAAAATTGTGATATTGTACCCCCTCAGTTTTCCATGCTCCCCATGTAATCACTTGGCTGTATTTATTAATATACAGTAACCATAAAACAAAAATCTAACATACAAAATGTATCTTATTATTTTTTGGATGTATTTGCAAACATCTTGCAGCTGCAGCAATTTAAATCTCCTAAAGGCTATTTTAACAAAAGAATACTTTCTTGTTTATCAAGGTTGGCAAAAGTTATGTGTGTGTTTTGCTGAGAGTTGTTTGTTGCTTGGTGTTGTATATTTCTATCTTGCTTTTCTTCTCAGGAGCTCAAGACTATGTACATTGTCTTCCCCTTCCTCCTTTTTATCTTCACAATAACCCTGTGAAGTAGGCTAAGCTGAGAATTAGTTGTCACCAAAGTTGTGAAACTGCACGTATTTAGAGTGTTTTTTGCTTCTTATTTATCTGGGTTGGCAAACTTGGGTTAAGAACATAAGAAGAGCCTGCTGGATCAGGCCAGTGGCCCATCTAGTCCAGCATCCTGTTCTCACAGTGGCCAACCAGGTGCCTGGGGGAAGCCCGCAAGCAGGACCCGAGTGCAAGAACACTCTCCCCTCCTGAGGCTTCCGGCAACTGGTTTTTAGAAGCATGCTGCCTCTGACTAGGGTGGCAGAGCACAGCCATCACGGCTAGTAGCCATTGATAGCCCTGTCCTCCATGAATTTGTCTAATCTTCTTTTAAAGCCATCCAAGCTGGTGGCCATTACTGCATCTTGTGGGAGCAAATTCCATAGTTTAAGTATGCGCTGAGTAAAGAAGTACTTCCTTTTGTCTGTCCTGAATCTTCCAACATTCAGCTTCTTTGAATGTCCACGAGTTCTAGTATTATGAGAGAGGGAGAAGAACTTTTCTCTATCCACTTTCTCAATGCCATGCATAATTTTATACACTTCTATCGTGTCTCCTCTGACCCGCCTTTTCTCTAAACTAAAAAGCCCCAAATGCTGCAACCTTTCCTCGTAAGGGAGTTGCTCCATCCCCTTGATCATTCTGGTTGCCCTCTTCTGAACCTTTTCCAACTCTTATAATATTCTTTTTGAGATGAGGCGACCAGAACTGTACACAGTATTCCAAATGCGGCCGCACCATAATTTTATATAATGGCATTATGATATCGGCTGTTTTATTTTCAATACCTTTCCTAATTATTGCTAGCATGGAATTTGCCTTTTTCACAGCTGCCGCACACTGGGTCGACATTTTCTTTCATCGTGCTGTCCACTACAACCCCAAGGTCTCTCTCCTGGTCAGTCACCGCCAATTCAGACCCCATGAGCGTATATGTGAAATTAAGATTTTTTGCTCCAATATGCATAATTTTACACTTGTTTATATTGAATTGCATTTGCCATTTTTCTGCCCATTCACTCAGTTTGGAGAGGTCTTTTTGGAGCTCTTCGCAATCCCTTTTTGTTTTAACAACCCTGAACAATTTAGTGTCGTCAGCAAACTTGGCCACTTCACTGCTCACTCCTAATTCTAGGTCATTAATGAACAAGTTGAAAAGTACAGGTCCCAATACCGATCCTTGAGGGACTCCACTTTCTACAGCCCTCCATTGGGAGAACTGTCCGTTTATTCCTACTCTCTGCTTTCTGCTTCTCAACCAATTCCTTATCCACAAGAGGACCTCTCCTCTTATTCCATGACTGCTAAGCTTCCTCAGAAGTCTTTGGTGAGGTACCTTGTCAAACGCTTTTTGAAAGTCTAAGTACACTATGTCCGCTGGATCACCTCTATCTATATGCTTGTTGACACTCTCAAAAAATTCTAATAGGTTACTGAGACAGGACTTTCCCTTGCAGAAGCCATGCTGGCTCTGCTTCAGCAAGGCTTCTTCTTCTATGTGCTTAGTTAATCTAGTTTTAATAATACTTTCTACCAGTTTTCCAGGGACAGAAGTTAAGCTAACTGGCCTGTAATTTCCGGGATCCCCTCTGGATCCCTTTTTGAAGATTGGCGTTACATTTGCCACTTTCCAGTCCTCAGGCATGGAGGAGGACCCGAGGGACAAGTTACATATTTTAGTTAGCAGATCAGCAATTTCACATCTGAGTTCTTTGAGAACTCTTGGGTGGATGCCATCTGGGCCTGGTGATTTGTCAATTTTTATATTGTCCATTAAGCCTAGAACTTCCTCTCTCGTTACCACTATTTGTCTCAGTTCCTCAGAATCCCTTCCTGCAAATGTTAGTTCAGGTTCAGGGATCTGCCCTATATCTTCCACTGTGAAGACAGATGCAAAGAATTCATTTAGCTTCTCTGCAATCTCCTTATCGTTCTTGTTTTTTGTTATTTTGCTATAAATATTGGGACTATGAAACATTGCAGTTAATGTCAGGGGTCTGTTTTTTTTTTTTTTTTTTTTGCTTTCTTTACATGAGTGACATACATTTCAATGCAGAAGCTCAAGGTTCTCTTCCGCTCCCCACATCTTTGCAACAGCCCTGTGAGGTAGGCTAGGCTGAGTTAATATGTGCACATAGTTGTAGAAGCACTCTACATCAAATTGACCACACAATTCATAGAATTATGGAATACTTGCACTTACCCTTTGGAATTTCCCTCCACTTAAATATTAGACAGGCGCCATCTGTTATCTTTTTGGCGCTTACTGAAGACCTTCCTCTTTCAGCAAGCCTTTTAAGTGGAGACCTTATCCCATTCTGCCTCTGTGTTGGAATTGCTTCTTAATGTGTTTTTAAAGCTTTTAAAAAATGTTTTTAAAGATGTTTTGCTTTAATATGTTTTTAGGGATGCTTTGTTTTAATATATTTTAAAGTCTGTTTTTATGATGTTTTAGAGTGTTTTTAGTGCTTTTGTTTGCCACCCTGGGTTCCTGCTGGAAGGAAGGGCGGCATATAAATCAAATAAATAAATAGTACAGTTGGAAAGGACCTATAAGGCAATTGAGTCCAACTCCCTGCTCAAAGTGGGAATCCAATTTAAAGCATACCCAACAGGTGGCTGTCCAGCTGCCTCTTGAATGCCTCCAGTTATGGAGAGCCCACCATCTGCCTAGGTAATTGGTTCTATTGTTGTACAGCTCTAACAAGATGTTTGTCCTGATATTCAGTTGAAATCTGACTTGCTGTACCTTGAGCCCATTATTCCGTGTCCTGCGCTCTGGGATGATCAAGAAGAGATGCTGGCCCTTCTCTATGTGACAACCTTTCAGGTACTTGAATGTACTAACATGTCATATCTGCCCTCAGTCTTCTTAAGGCTAAACATGCCTAGTTCTTTCAGTCTCTTCTCATTGAAAATACAGTTATAAAACTTTAGACCTGCATAGTAGCCCTTACCCATGGCTTCTCTACAAAATTTGTTTATTATTTTTACTCACTGGAATTGGACTATAAAGGTGTAAGTACCTGAAAGTAGAGTGGTTTTATATTTTAAAAAATATATTACCTATATAATTTAGGAATTCTCCCCATTTTGTGTGTACTTCCTGGTGCTTAACCAATTCTTGATCTACAAGAGGGCCTCCTTTATTCCATGACTGCCAAGCATACTCAGGAGTCTTTGGTGAGGTACCTTGTTGAAAGCTTTTTGAAAGTCCAAGTGTTCTGTGTCGACCAGATCACCTCTATCTATGCTTCTTGACACTCTCAAAGAACACCAATAGGTCGGTGAGCAAGATTTACCCTTCCAGAAACCATGCTGGCTGTGCTTCAACAAGGCTTGTTCTATATGCATGGTTATTTTATCTTTAACAATACTTTCTAACAGTTTTCCAGGGACAGATGTTGAGCAAACTGGCCGGTAATTTCCAGGACCCACCTCCATTTCTTTTTAAAAATTGCTGTTATATGGGCCACTTTCCAGTCCTCAGGCATGGAGGCAGATCTGAGGGATAAGTGACATATTTTTGTTAGGAGATCAGCTATCTCACATTTGAGTTCTTTGAGATACCATCTGAACTGGGTAATTTGTCAGGTTTTATTTTAGCTGTTAAACCTAGGACTTCATCTCTTGCCACCATCTGCCTCAGTTAGTTCAGGCACAGGGATGTGCTTTGATCAGACCTCTCAATCCTATGCAGGTACCAGGTTTGATGGGACTACTCTCAAATAATTTTATAGAGGTGTGGTTTTTTTTAGTACAAAAGAACACCATACTGTTCTGGAAAGCAAGTGAGAGCAATTTCTTTCTGACTTAAGTGTATTATGTGTATAAATATGCATGCATGCACGTACATGGCCCCAATTCAAAATTTAAAAAGTGTGTGTGTATGAAACCCATCAATTTATTTTTTAGGAAATGCTGCACCTTCTAATTGTTCTGAAACTACATAGAGGGGGGGGGGACTTTTTTAAAGCCAGAGAAAACACGGAAGAAATTAACAAGATGGAAAGAATGCTGTACTGATAGGATGGGCTTCTACATGAGGAAGGGCAGGGTAGAAATGCAATACAGTAGGGCCCCGCTTTTCAGCGGCCCACTAATACGGTGGTTTTCAATTAGAGTAAGGCCCCACTCATACGGCGCTTGTTCCACTTTTACGGTGTTTTTCAGCATGACGCGCTCAGCAGCTGAGCGTCTGGCGCTATTTTATTGACGGAGTTCTGCTTTTTGGCAATTTTCGCTTTTTGGCAGGGGTCTGGAATGTAATCCGCAATATGAGTGGGGCCCTGCTGTAAATAATAAAGAAATGGGAGGATGGGATAGCTGCAGAAGGAATCGGGGAGCTGTATCACCTGTGTCTTAAAGAACCAGATTGATTGTAGCATAAGCTCTTGTGAACTAGAGACAACTTCGCAAGATACTTCTGGGAGAGTGAAACGACACTTGGAGGAAAAGAAGTGGCAGACAGTGGGTCTGGAAGGCCTTGAAATGTAAAGATTCTCTGACAAATCTATTAAAAATGTATACAATATAAGCACAGTGAGTATTCACAACATTCATAATGAGTAATAACACTCTTCCTAGCTTTGCGAATTGTAATACCTCTCGAGGTTTTTAAAAAGGCTTGCCTCCTACTAAGTCATAAAGAATACAATCAAACCTGTTGATATTCTAGCTCGGCAATTTCATACTGGAGACATTCTTTGTTGTTCTTTAGCTGAAGAATGGTGCCTTTCAGGTCAGCAGAAATTTTCTGAGTATGTGGAACGTTCTGCAAGTATGCTCTATTTTTGTATTTGATTGTGACTGTCGTGTCCCTTCACCTTGCTAACACTTCTTTAGGTACAGGGGTCACTTACTCCACTTCATACACACCAAATATAGTAGTG
Organism: Rhineura floridana; assembly: GCF_030035675.1. Lineage (NCBI taxonomy): Eukaryota > Metazoa > Chordata > Lepidosauria > Squamata > Rhineuridae > Rhineura > Rhineura floridana. The sequence goes on from NC_084486.1 coordinate 84,843,035, forward strand.
CCATGTTAGGGATTTCTTTCTCTCCCACCCCCACCCATCCTGGTGTTGTAATGGCTCAGGTATCTAGGCAAACCTCAATTCCTCTCTGACACTTCATCTCTTTAAAGCTCACAGTTCAGAGTTGAGCCCCTGTAACCTGATACTGTATCACTCTTCCAGGTATTTGCTGCCACCACAGATTATACAGCCACAAAAATGGCTGCATATTATAGCCAGCATGGATTTTTCACTTTCCACAATGTTAAATTGAAAATACCCTCCATGCCATTCTGATGCTTCCTATAAGCTCACTTAAAAACAAAATCTTACAAAACTTAGAACTCAGAAACACTTGCTTAACAGCCCTTTAGGTTTTCATAGTGATACACAAAACACTCAGAGAAGCGAGAGTTCATAGTGTCAAACAAGAGGAAAAAACCCACAGACTTCTGTTGGACTTTCTGTTAGTGGTCTCATAATTTGTTGAGATTAATTAAAACTCAGCCATGTTTACAGAGTGCCTGTAATCTTATTACTGACCTTGCCCAATACTCTGATCTTCATCTTCTGCAGTTTAAAAGCAGGGCTGTGGAGTCGGTATGTCAAACCTTCGACTCAGACTCCTCTATTTTTCTACTGTCCGACTCCGACTCCTTCATAAATGGCAAATGTATATTAATTTTTCTGCTGTCTGACTCAGACTGACTCCTTCATAAATGGCAAATGTATATTAATGTATTAATATTAATAAATTAATATTAAAATATTAATTTTATTTTGAAGTCAGAGTCAGTACATTTCTTCTGACTCTGACTCCACCCAAAATTGCTTCCAACTCCACGACTCCGACTCCACAGCCCTGTTTAAAAGTTTTTTTTTAGAAGTCTGGCTGATTTGCAATAAATTAAAAAAAAAATAACATTGAACTCAATGATAAGCATGGGCATGTTCAGTAAGAACCACTGTCAGTGTTCTAAAAGCCAGACTTAGCTGTTTGACTTAGTTAATCGGGGCTACACCCACGCCAGAAATCTATTCCACTTGAAACAGTCATGGCTTCTCCCAAAGAATCCTGGAAAGTGTAGTTTGTTAAGGGTGCTGAGGGGTGATAGAAGACTTCTATTCCCCTGACAGATGTCCAGTGGCCAGAGTGGTTTAACAGTCAGCCCCTCTTCTGGGGATTGTAGCTCTGTGAGGGAAATAGGGCATCTCCTTCACAAGCTACACTTCCCAGGATTATTTGGGAGAAGCCATGACTGTCTAAAGTGAAATAAAGGTCTGGTGTGGATGTGGCCAGGGACAGCTTTGGTTTAAATTTGGGTGGGAGGCTACATGTGCCTACTTTAGAATAAAAAGGTGGGGAAACCCTGAAAAACAATGATACTATTCACAATGTTTTCCTTTTGGAAAGGGGCTTTCCCTCTGCCCAGTGCCCACCCACCCAATCTTCTCCCCTTCCTCCTTCCCTTCGCTCTCTCCTCCACCTTCCACCCTACCCTTCCTCCCTGTCTTTCCCTCTTCCCACTCCTCCCCTCTCCCTGCCCCTCCCCCAAGTCAGTTTCACCTATCCTAAGCATGATTACATGGGAGTAAATCCCACTGAACTCAAAAAGCATGCAAATGATCAAACCTGCCCTCCCATCCTCCTCCCTCCTATCCCCTCCCTCTTGCCCCTTCCTCTCGCACCCTCCCCTTCCATTCCCTTCCCCTCCTCCTCCCCTCTTCTCTCCTCCCTTCTCCTCCCCCATGGTCAGTTTTACCTATTCTAAGCATGATTGCATGGGAATAAATCCCACTGAATTCAATAAGCATGCAAATCCTCAGACCTGCCTTTCCTCTCCCTGTTCCTCTCTTCTCTCCTTCTCTTTCTCTCCTCCCCCTCCCCTTCTTCATTATTCCTCGTCCCCTGCCCACTCCAGCCATCTGTCGCCCCCTCCTTCTCCTCCCTCCTCCCCCATGGTCAGTTTTGCCTGTCCTAAGCATGATTGCTGGGGAGCAAATCCCATTGGAACGCAGTAAGCATGCAAATGATCAATCCATTCTCAGCAAACTTGCACCGTATCCCATTTCTTACTTCCCGGATTTAAAAGCAGACAAATTCACTCATAGGGGGAAAAACCCCTTTGGTTAAGAATGTACCTATAGCCAACAGATATTTCTATCAAACTTTAAAAAGCAGGGAAATTGAGCAGCTATAGTGAATGCTCCAGGGGAGCAGGAGACCTGACCTCCTCTCTGAGATATTGTACTGTCCTACAAATTTATTAAAATGCGAACACAAATTGAGTTGGCCTTTCACAGTCTAATCCACTTCCTGTGTAACATGGTCAGAGGCACATGTTACCAAATTTGTCCAACCTACACAGGAAGTGGATTGGACTGTGAAAGACCAGCATTGTGGAAGCAAATAGAGGTTTAGCTACATATGTTTGAGACTGTTATAGCACAAGCATCTTAGAATCATAGAATAGTAGAGTTGGAAGGGGCCTATAAGGCCATCAAGTCCAACCCCCTGCATAATGCAGGAATCCAAATCAAAGCATTCCCGACAGATAGCTGTCCAGCTGCCTCTTGAATGCCTCCAGTGTAGGAGAGCCCACTACCTCTCTAGGTAATAGATTCCATTGTAGTATGGCTCTAATAGTTAGGAAGTTTTTCCTGATGTCCAGTTGAAATCTGGCTTCCTGCAACTTGAGTCCATTATTCCATGTCCTGCACTCTTAAGCGGCCTTTGGGAACTCAGTGCTGTTCCCTGGGAACAAATGTTATGTAACCTGGTCCTACTGCCCCATCACGTTCACTCCAACCTATGGCCTGTCATTTTAATAAACCCATCTGGGCTTTTATTTCAATAAAACCTTTTTTTCAAGCATTTTGGGGTTCCCCCTTTTTTTTCTCTTGCTTGCTCTTGGATGCTTGCCAGCTTTTGCTGTTTGTTTAGAGTGTTGGGAGACCGGGGTTCAAATCCCCAGTCAGCTGTGAGCCTAACCTACCTTACAGGATTGTTGTGAGGATAAAATGGAGAGAGGAAAGAACCATGTACACTACCTTGAGCTCCTTGGAGGAAAGGTGGAATATCAATGTAATAATAATAGAAGCCTTAAGTTATTTCTCAGAATTTGATACAGTTAACTTTGAATCTTCTTGTTTTAAAACTCCATATCCAAAGATGAGAAGCATTGTAACATTTTCTTATTAAAAAGTGGGGTGGGGAGTATGACACAATGTAGTGGTGCTTGGAAATCATATTGCCTCACTTTTGTATATTGATAGTAATAATTGTTCAAGCGGAAACCTCCGATTTCAGGGGTGAAGATATTCTCATCCATAGGCTTGCAATCCAGGTACTTAGGCAAGGTGGAATGGAGTGAATGCTGATGGTGATCTCATGTGTGTGCACACAAACACATACACATCCCCATTCATTTCATTGTTTGAGGTCTCAATTTGAATTATACCAATGCTTTTGACTGGGAGAAACATGGTGTTCTAAAATGAAGCTGTTATTTTTAGCTTTCTGGAAAGCATAAAGATAATAGTTATGTAGGAGAAACTGATGGTTGATGCTGTTAAAAGGTACCAAAAAGAATGTTAGGGATTTTTTGCCTACAACAGAAGATAAGAAAAATAGAGAGTTGTTGCTATGAATCCCTGGATTGAGTCTAGCAGGAATATAGTGAAATTTAACATATGGGAAGGCTGTAGGATATAATAAATAATGAAATGTGAGATATAAATGTAATAAGTACTTCTTTGGATTGACTTGCAAACTCGATTTCATGTTTTTTTATCAAGACTTCTAGTAAAAAACCTTTATGTCTAGTAGTGCCAGTGGTTGACTGTGGTCTACATTTCTCCATCTCCAGCACTGTACTACTGCCTGCTTCCTGACGCAGACTAGATAGACATGCACCTCAGAGGTGGGAGCAAAGGGTGTGTGGTCTGGGAGCTGTAGTGCACACTAAAGTGTGGCACTATCTCATATATTCCATGGGTTGTGGCACATTTGCCAAACAGGCTTGCTACCCTATGGCATCATATTGTCAAAACAAAATACTGTCTGCCCAAACATGTTTAGAATCTATCATTTTGATTTGACCTTCCATTTGATATGCAAGCACAACTATAATATTCTATGGATAGTATTTTCTTGAATGTGTGTTTTCTTTTATAGGAACCAGTGTATTACTGACTTCTTCAAACCAGCTCTAAATCAAGGTAAACAGATCTTTTTGTTTATAAAAATTGTTGAACAACATTGAGATTAGAGCGTCATCACACATTCCTGTACTATGAAAAACATGCATACCTGCATAGGTGCAAATTGCACAGTTCTCTGTTTTGCTGCATGCTTGGAAGCAACTAGTCATGCTTAAAATCCAGTGGGGCATGAAAATGCATCACATGACACGTTTTGGCAGGTTGCCTGTTTACCAGGCAGAGGAAGGGATAAACTTAATTGCTGGGGACAAAAAACCCACAGTATCGTGAATGAGAAGTGCCATGTATTCTTTTGGTGCTTTGGAGACCTTAGTGATTAGGTGGGTACTAGGCTTCTGAGCAAGAAATCTTGTTCAGGTCAGGAAGTATAATTAATGTGAGGTTTAAACATGAAGAAACAAAATACCACACTTTTTAATTAAAAGTTCAACTTTTGAAAAATCCAACAGACTTTTGGAGAGAACTGATTGTTCAGATCAGAGTTGTTATGAGGGACACCACTATTTGTATGATGGTGGTGGTGGATTTTTAAAAAATTTAATCAATTTTGATTGCTATTGTTTAACTGTTTGCTTTTAATGACTGTAAACTGAGATTTTATTGATTTAATGAATTTATTGTAAATTGCTCTTGGACTTTATGGGCAGCTTAAACATGGATAAATTCTAAGGAAGGGAATTATGGATGTTTTCAACTAACTTTCACTTGGAGTAGACCCATTGAAATTAATGACCATAACTAACTTGGGTCCATTAATTTCAATGGATCTACTCTGAGTAAAAGTTAGTACAACCCTTTGTTTTTAAAGTTTGACCTAAGCCAGCCTTCCCCATCCTGGTTCTTTTCAGATGTTTTGGACTACAACTCCTACCAACCTTGATCATCTGCCATGTTGTCTGAGGTTGATGTAGACCAAAACATCTGGAGGGCACTAAGCTGGGGAAGGTTGGTTTATGCTGTTTGGCCAGGTTTCTCCAGGTTTGTTTTCAGCTTGCAAATCATGGCATGTTTGGGGGAAACAAACCATGAGTGATGGTTTGCACATAATGTGAAGCCAGCTTCAGTTTGTTTCCTTCCTGGCAGAGCAACAGTAGGACTAGAGTAGGGGGGGAGCAACTTTGGAACTGTTGAGCAGCATGCAGTAGTACTCTACTCATAGTTTAAAGTAAGCCGTGTTGAATGTTTTGTGTGAACTAGGCCTGTGTCTTGTTGTCATGAGATTCTGGTAATTGTGGATGGTTACATTTTTTGCTGAGTGTGTGTTATATTTTTTGATAAAGTTAGACCCCTGTTAATGTTTTACAGGAAAAAAAAATGGGAAAGTTGGGCTTCCAGTCTTGTGTACAGAACATCTTAGAAAAAATATATCTTCTCCAAGACAAAACAGAAGGAAGAAGTTGCCATTTCTGCCATCCAACAGGAGCCCTATAATTGAAGCCTTTTTCAGAGGTGCTAAGTCGGAGAAAAAGGACAGTACAGATAATGGAGTTTATATGACAGCAAAGGCTATGCATCCAAAAGCTGTGGCTCGGCAGCTCTTCATAACAGATGGCTCGTCTGACTGTTCTTTCATGGTAAAAGATAATACATTATCAAAAAACCTTGAAAGGAATGAAATACATCCTGTTCGAACAAGGACACCATTAGTAGAAAATAGTAAAGAATGTAAAATAGATTATGTGGATCTAGACACAACTGGTTCAGGCTTGAGTAAATGGGCTTCCACATCAGAAAATGACAGTTTGAAAAAGGATAACCACATACACTATTTCCAAAAAACAATTTGTTCCAAGACACCACAACCTAGCTCAGTTAGTTCTTCACCTCAGTTGTTGGAAGCTGTTTACAGAGAGAGAGAAGTGAAGGAAAAAAAGATGCTGTCTCAGCGACAACCTTTTGAATCTGTAAAGAAATCCTTAGGAACTGATTTTTCTAACCAGGTATGTTAAAACGGGTAACAAGCACCAAAGCGGTGAAATTCCTGAACAGTGTGACTTGTTCATAAAAGGCAATACTAGTGAATATAACTTCCTGCTCTGGTCACTTCATATGTTTTTTTACATAAATGTTTTTTTTTTTTTAAGTAATATGAACTTTGGGACTCCTTTAGTTATTTGTATTCTAAAAGTCTGGAATCTTACCTTTATGTTAGCCAGTGTGCTGCTACTTTTATTCTAGTTTCGTTCTAGCCCAGGAATGGCCAACTTGTGTGTTCTCAATGCTGCTGTACTCTCCAGAAAGTTGTCAAGAAGTATATATTGCCATAGAAACAGATCTGACAGATGGGACAGTTCCATAATAAATCCCATTATGGCCAGTAGCTGTGTGGGCAGTTTCTCGTGTGTGTGGTGTGTCACAACACTTGCTGCTTCCATTTGTTTGTTGCCTGAGCACGACTTAGTCATTTTGTTTCTGCTTGTGTGTGCATATATCCACCTATTGTTATATACTGAAGGCACATTCCTAGTATGCATATTGGACTTTTAATTTAAAAAATTAATATGGAGGATTTATGTAAGACTGATTTTGTGCAAAACCTCTGCTTTTTTTTTTTTTTTTTTTTTCAATAATTTTTATTCAGATTTTCATAAAACATACAAGACAAAATCATAAAACATTCAAAGACAAAAAACAAAATCAAAAATAGTTAAACAAAAAGAAAAAAAAAAAAAAACAAAAATAAAAAATAAAGAGTAAAATATTGACTTCCCATTTGTCAAAGATCAAATCAGTTATAATTCTATAATATATAACAATCCTGTCTCTTAAGTCATATTATAAAATCACTTTCCTCCAGTAGTTATCTTACTTAATCATCAAATCTCATAAACATTACTTTATTCTTTCCACAAAAAGTCAAAGAGGGGTTTCAATTCTTTAAGAAATATATCTATCAATTTTTTTTTCCAGATAAGCATATCGATTAATCCATCTCATTACTAATTATGATAATCTTATTGTCATAACCATAGTCAAAATAAACATTTCAATTAATCCATCACATCAGAATCTGTTAGGTTCAATAATTTCAGTAGCCATTGTTCTATTATCTCTATTAGTTCCATTTTCCATCTTCCATCTTCAGTAGTCTTGTTAAGTCCAGTAATTTCAATATCCAATCTTCCATTATCAGTATTCCATAATAATCTTGCTGTCAAAGCCATAGTCATATAGTAAGAGTCTGATGGGAATTACCTCTATCCCAAATATTTTCTTGCCATCCATTCTGAATAGGTTGCTGAAATACTGCTGTAAAATCATATCTCTGTTCTTTTTTTCAAAATACACTGGGTCATCTCTTAAAAGTTTTTCCATTGTCACATGGCTGCAGTTAATTCCATAGATTTTCTCTATATTGAGCTCCATCACATCATTCCAGTCCAGAAGATTATCCATGCCATTGATAACTTTATCTCTAGAATCTTCATTCATTTCTTCAGAGATAACATTGAGTTCCAAACAATAGATTTTATTTCTAAAGTCCATAGACTCCAAATCTTGTTCCTGTTCCACGTTGGTTCCAATCTCCGGGATCTCCTCTCTCACAGGGACCCCTATTCCAGTCTCCAGGGTCTCCTCTCTCACAGGGACCCCTGTTCCAATCTCCGGGGTCTCCTCTCTCACAGGGACCCCTTCCAGGGTCACCTCTCTCACAGGGACCCTTATATCTTTAATCTCCTGCTTCATTTTACTCAATTCAATTTTCATTATCTCAATCTCATCCATTATTTTCTGAAACATAGTTATTTCCAGATTTTCAGCCACTTTCTTAATTGCCATTTTAAAAGAAAAATATAGGAAAACCACTTCTTATTTCAGCAACAATTGGGTTAATACTCCAAACTTGGTGACATCACAGTATAAACAGAGCAGACAGCCTTATCTCTCCAATAGTTAAGTAAACAAAATGCAGTTCCCAGGATCGAAACAATTAATGGCAATCGTCAAGAAACAGATTCGTCAAAATAAAATAGACCAAAAAGAGAGTAGTCTCAAAACAGTATAATATTTTTCAAAATAAAAATCTGGAATAGAAATCCCTCTTCTGTGTATATCTTTAGAATGCAAATCCAGGACAGCTTTTTGCAACAAAAACAGAGATAAGCTATTAATTAGTGCGTAGCAGAGAGAAGTTATGGCTCCCCAGTGAGATGTCAAAAACTGATCAATCTGGCAAATCTCTTTTAAACAGCAACAATTTAAGTCAAGTAAAAGAAAAATATAGAAAGAAGGGTGCTTGCCTGTTAGTGCGTTCTCTCTTAGAAGATAAGATGAACGTTCGCTTTAACAGATAGAGCTTGCTGTTGAAAATCCGTCCCACCTTCGTCGGCTGGACCTCGTCCCATAAATTAATGAGATCTGGTCGTCCCAACAAAAATAGGCTTTGAGGTTAATCTCTTCGTTTCTCCCTACCCGGGAGAAGTTTAATCAGTCAAAAAAAAAAGAAAAAACTGACTGATATATCTGAATAAGCTTCTTTTGAGGCAGGAGCCCGTCTCAAAAGCAGGCACAGGCTAAGTCACCCTTCCCGGAAGTCTGCTTTTTTTTTTTAAAGGCCTATTTGAATATAAACAGGAATTGGCAGCTGCAGGAGTAGGGTCAACAGTTAGCAACACTTGCTTAGCAGTGCAAGGAAGGAGCTGGAATGGGATGGCAGATCATAGACAGCTGTGCTCTCACGTTTGTGGCTATCATGGAGACCCTTCCAGCCAGGCTGAAGAGCGGTTTTGGCTGTGTCGAGCTCAGTGAGTTGCTGAGATCAGGGGCAGAGGGCCTGCTTGGAAGGAGGCCTGCAAAGAGGTCTCTTGACCAGTTTGATTTTAGTGTTCAAAATGCTTCTGGCTTATATTTTATGAAGCAAATCAGAAGCACTGGAATACACGGCACATAGCAGAATACTACCACATCAGACCATGGTGGAAATGAATGCATTTGTGGTAAAGTATCCCTACCCCAAGAAAAAAATGCAATGCTCCATTTTTCCCCATTGTGAAACACACTAGTAATGTTTGCTCTTAGGTTTTTCATGGGAATTTTTTTAAAAGATGGAGAAATACTTGCATACATGCCCAGAACAAAATGACAGTCATGGGTAGGGATATTTTCAGTCAAACTCCAGCCACTATTGTGGACCGCGAGTAGTGAAATAGCAGTGCGTATTATGAGAAAGAGTGTATGTGGATGGATGTGTGTCAATTGCACACACAGAAAAATTGGATCTGATCAACCTATTTATGAGATAATGCTTTCATGTTGAAGCACCCTAAATACATAATTTCCCTGGCTTGGAACAACATTCATGTTTGTTTATTTATTAATTTTTTATCTTGTCCTTCCTCCCAGAAGTAGCCCTGGGCAGCAAGTTTTGTATCAATGCATCCATTGTTAATGAAAATTTAAAAGATTTGAAAGAGTCCTCTGTTAGGGCTGTGATGTCACTGCATCTTCAAATGAATTATTTCCATAGCAAGTACTACGTTGACTTGGGGAATTCACTGTCCCTTTCGTGTATATATCATGTTCATAGTGATCTCTACCAAGCTGGGCAAAACTGCTTTTTCCTCTGAAGTTTTACAGCTAAGATCTATACAAAAGTTACAAAGAAAATGGTTGCAATTATATGCAACCATATAATGCAGCATTTGCCTCATCGCTGCTAAGATATGATCGTTCCTAGGTGGTTAACCATATCCTTCCTGGGTATAAAGCAGCATATGAACACCATAGTGCTATCTTTCATTAAACAAGCCATTGCTATGAAGATCATATGTATGGCTACGTTTTGCTGCTGGATCCAGGTATGTATCTAAGACGGGCGCTGCCACATGAGAGAGAAACAAAGGGCATGATGTGTGATTACTGCTAGGTAGTTACTTGCTAGGCTGCATGTGAGTGTTCATATAAGAACAAAGAAAATCTGTAGTTTAAGCGTTTCATTTTCAAATGTGGCTGTGCTCATAGTGATTTTTATGTATTTGAGCCTTTTATAATTCACCAGATTCACACATCTTCCACAAGTCAGCTTGTGAAATCAAGCTCAGTTACTGTCTAGTAGCTGCCAGGAGGAGATATCAAACTCTTTTTTTTAAAAAAAATCTCACAATACAAGCAGTAGTTGGAGGGGTGTGGAATGATGGAGTGAGCTCTGAAACTGATCCTCCTTTATAGTGCACTTGTTTTGGCTACCTAAAGGAAAGCTTTCAAAGGTAGGTGATAATAGTTATAACTGGGAAGTAAGTACTAGGGATCCATCTGAAGGTGTCTCTGCCTATACCCTTTTTTAGGTGATCCATTCCGCTCACCTTGTGCTTGAATCACACGTTATTCTAAAATATAAAAATATGTGGAATATGCTTGTAAGGCCCAAACTGGTCTGTGCACGACCAGTGGTCAGAGAGCTTTATTCAGGTGGTTGGTGGCATGTGTGCATTAAATATTCTGGGCTCCTGCCGGGAGAAAGGGTGGGATATAAATCAAATAATAAAGTAAATATTCATATTAATTCTTAAATGTATTATTAATTTTTATTTCTTGAGTGTTACTGTATTATAATTTGAATTCTATACATCCTATTTCTATATGCGAAATAAAAGAAGCAGTAAAGATACAATTAAAAAGCATACAGCACCTAGCACAGCGCATTGCAATTGCTACAACAGACAAAAATTATTAAGTGGTCTGCCAAGACTCTCAGCAATTTTCAAGTGGTCCATGGGGGGGGAAATTGGGGAACCACTGCCTTAAGGTACTATTACTCTACAAATGATATTTTTCACTGACCCAAATAAACAGTAGTGGTGGCTGTTAAGAACTGATTTGTTTGCTATACCCACAAAGCATTAATATTTATAAAGCCTTGCCAAATCTTTGTTTATTTGTAGGACGGCAGAGATCTGTTAAGAAAAAGATCATCCTCGACTTCATGGGAATCCTCCTCAGGTACAAACTGAGCCAGTGATGTATTGGAACAAATAGCTTATTGGCTGCATTAGAATTGGAACAAATAGCTTACTGTATTGTAGTATCTACCCTAATGATGGTTCCAATTATAGCTAATTTATAGAGTAATCCAGGGCATATTTACAAGAAAGTAAATCCCATTATTTTCGTTGAAGCTTACTGTTAGGTAAGTGTGCATAGGATTGCAGCCTAAAGAACTCTCTATTTTCTCAACATATTCTAGAAGAGAGATAACTAGTGTGGTGTCCTCCAGATGTTGGACTACAATTCCCATTAGTCCCAGCCAGCATGTCCAGGAATGATGGAAATTGTAGTCCACCAACATATGGAGGGTATTGCATTGGCTACCCCAGTCTAGATGATTATGTTATGTTTTGGACATGGCTAGCTGGCTGGCTCTTAATTCTACATAGTGTTTCATCTGATTCCACAATCCATAAAGGAGATAATATTTCAGGTAGGCCCTCACTCTTTCCTCAGCCAGTATGTGTTTTCCCCTGAACACTTTCATTGGACCAGTTATGTGCCACAGTGCCCAGCTGAGAGCGTGGGAAATTTGCCATCTGGATGTGTCTTTAGCATTCAGTAATTGAGGAACTCAGAATCACTGTGATGACTTGCTTTCTCAGTTTTGACATGTGTTTATAGTAACCCTCACCTCAGAGACTTTATGACATGGTTTTACTGTGTTCTGATACCATTCTACCTTTTTATACATTTATATATTTATTTTCACTTAAACTGTACAGAGCTATTGGTGCTTCCCCCCCCCCCAATGGCTGCTTTTTGCATTGTGACAAGTCAGGTCACTTCACTGATGGCTTCACAATCTTTCAGACATTTTTTATTTTTCTGCTCAGAGGGCAAGCTTCTCTTCTCTCCCCCCCCCATACTCATGGGGGGGGCAAGAGCAAAAAGCTAAGAATATATTTGGTTTTCATTTCATCTGTTCATCTCATAATTCAGTTACTGTTTTTTCAGAAGAGCTGAAATCTGAAGTTGATTAGCCCAAATATTTTATTAACTGCTTTTTTTGAGAGAGAGATCAGTTATCCATGAAGTCTTGTTATAAACATCACAATGTCATAATAAAAATAAAAGTTAGAAAATGAATTGACAATAACTGCAATAAAATAAAACTGCATGCAATAAAATAAAACTGCAGCAAAACCATAGGTCAAATAATCCAGTCTCGCTATTTGCCATGTGTCAATCAAAATGTAAAATTCATTTGTGTTGCCAAAATGTTCCTCCTAGAAGGAGCTTCAAAGCACAGGGCCAACAGAGGTTTCTGCTCAAGAGCCCCACTGGCATGTTGAGACACAGATGGGTATGTAGAGAAATAATCAGTGCTACTGCAGCGGTGGAGGCTTTTGATAGAACTAACAGCTTTTTATGGCATGACCACTTCAGAGGCCTTACATTGTATAATAATTTTAGTTCATTTTCATTTCACAGCCGAGTCCTCAAAAGCTGCATTTTCTTCTGGATGGGACTCTGATAAAATTATTAACATGAGAAAAAGCCAGTCTTACCCATCAGTATACCCTAATTCCATAACTTTGTTGGGAATACCCAAACATAAAGAATGTGCTGGAAAACGGAAAAGGATCTCTTTGAAATCAGATATGAACAATTTACAGAAGTCCAGTTTCAGTAATTCACTGGAAAACCATAATTCTGAGTGCTCAAAAGATGGAATGTCTCTTGGTAGTGACATGCAAGTAGAGGGTATGAATGTATGTGAAAATGATTTGCCCATTTCAATTGAAGAAAATGGATGCAACTGCACCACAAATAAAGATGACCAAATTCAAATTGCAGCTGCTGAAGGGAGTCAGTTACAAACTTTCCCTCATTTTTATGTAGAAAAGTTGCTTCCTTTGTCTCAAGAAATAGGCATGAAAGCTTCTAGCAATGAATCCATTACATCTCAAGAAAACCTATTCTCCAAACAGTCAAAGGAATCTGAATCACATATTCAACATAATAGTTCATTTGAAGCACTGAGAATGAACATTCATACGGAACACCCTCCTCTTGTTTCTGCTTTGCCTTCAAAAAACAATTCTGAGACTCTGGTATTATTGGAAGATATTGTTCTGTCATCAGGAGGTTGTGATCCTGTCACCATCCCTGGGTCTTCATGCAATTTAAATGAAGGGACCAACTTAAAGGTATATATGTTGAACAGAAAACTTTATGATGGTGAGGATGAGACCTCTGACTGCAATCTAGACAGCAGTGATGAAGAAGTACTTGTGCCACTTGAAAAAATTCTGGCCCAGAGTGCCAGGTCAACTGCAGAAAGCCCAGAACAAAGAAATGATGAATGCAGTACAACAGACAACATGATTCCATCAAAGAATGTTCCTGTAAGTGGATAAAATCTCAGCTTAGAAAGTCATTTGTATGGTTCAGATATAATGATGGAGGACTGTTAAACATGGTTTATAATGTGCTTGTGTGCTCACTCCTTATCCCTCCTTCCCTTGTGCACTTGGCTTCAACACTTTTATCCTGTTTTTGTTTTAAACCACAATTTCCTATGGCGTCCAATTGAGAAACTGACCTAATCTTGTACAAACCAGGTTATGAAACTAAGAGAGGAGAGGTAAGAAGTGAGGTTGGGGAGGGGGGGAGAGGCAGGCAGATAAGTATTATGTGTTCCTTGTTACTAGATAGCAACAGCATCATTGTGTAGGGGAAGAAATCAATAGTGTGATCTCCACAATTAGGATCAGCAGAACATAGCTGACTTGATAGGAATCATGAAGTTGTAGGAGGGATGCACTGTCAGACATAGGGTTGGATCCAGCAAAGTGTTTTAAGTGTCACATCAGTGGAAGGATCAATGGGTGCGGTTTAAAGAGGAAAGGGAAGCGCCAAGGGGCCCATTGATACCATGTGCCCAAGGGCTCCCAGAAACATGGAGCAGGTCCTGTATAGAACTTTTTTTACTTTGTATGATGTTATTCTAATAACATTTCTCTGACAAAATAGTTGTCCCATCTAGTATGACATTCTGTCTGAAATGTAAGTTGCATGTACCCAGAAACATCTGTCGTGTTTAAACTGGTAAATTTGTGTAAACAGTCAATATGCATGATAATGTGTCTTTGTGTATGTTACAATAGGGTTCCGGTGCTGCAGCTCTCAAGTTTGGGAAGCAAGTGTTCTGACTTTCAGCTGGCTGCCCCTAAGTCCTCTTTGTTCTACCTTAAATTTAATTTGTTATGTTAACTAAAAATGCAGCAAGTCTGTATTTGCTTGTCAAAATTAAATTATTTATTATTATTAATTAAATTTGTATCCCGCCCTTCCTCCCAAAAGGAGCCCTCACTTCTTGCTGTTTATTGCTTGTTGAAGGAAGGTGTCCCCGCACTTATAGTGCGAGTCGTTTGCGACTCTTAGGGTGACGTCTTGCGACATTTACTAGGCAGACCATATATATGGGGTGGGATTGCCAGTTCCTTCCCCGGCCTTTGTTTACCCCCCAGGATATGCCGGGTACTTATTTTACCGACCACGGATGGATGGCACAGCAAAAAAACCCAAACTGCCCCCCACCTTCTGCCCTAGGCATCAAATGTCAGCAGGGCTGCAGATGTGGCAGGAGATCCACCACTCTGCACATGCTCAGCCTCTCCTAGCATTGCTCTGTAAATAAGTCAAATAAATACACTTGGCTCTCCATTGCTTTTCAAGCTGTGGAAAATATCGCAGAAAAATTTCCAATTCAAAATCTTCCAGAAAATGCACATCACTGAGAGAGTTTGCAGTCACCCTGTGAAGATTGCACCCGTCTGTTTTTGGCATGTATACATGTTGGGAACCTGCTGTGGCTTCGTAACTTTGTGTGTATGTGGCAAAAAAGAATGGGTGTGGTCTATACAACAGAGGATATACAACTTTCATACATTAAAAGTGCATAAAACAGCACTGATTTATCAGGGGCAGTGTTTTCTGGTTCATCCTATTGACGGTTGAAAATCTTTGAAAAGCTTCAGATTTTATTTATTAAATATGTAGTCTACTGTTCCTCCAAGGAGCTGAAGGTGGTGTAAAAACGTGATCCTCCCCCTCCTGATTTTATCCTCACAAAAACCTGTGAGATAGGTTAGATTGAGAGACAGTGACTGGCCCAAGGTCACCCAGAGAGCTTCATGGCCCAGTGGGGATATGAACCCTGATTTCCTAGGTCTCAATCTGACACTCTAACCACTATACCACACTGACTCAGTGACAGGTGTGGTATTACAGAAAGTGTGGGAAATGCCATACTAGGCATTCTTGTAGTTCATTTACCTCAACAACAGTTTTACAACTGAAAGCTCACATTCCCTTAGAGCTGTGGTAGGCAGAGGTGGGGTGTCTTTTCAAGAAAGATTTATGCTGTTCCCTAGATCCTTCCATTTAACTGCATTTGAAAGAGTTAACTTATAGGAGTGTCTCTTGCCATTTGTTTTTTACTGGCTTCCATATTTTTCTTGAATAAATATCTAAATATTGATTGAGAACTTGTAGTCTAATGGTAATAAATAGAACTAAAATGTTCTTGTTTTTAGTTTTCATTGTTTGTTTCAGCTTTCCACATCTTCTGTTGGAAAGGTTTCTTATATGAATCACCTGGAGCACCTCTTGAAGGAGAAGGAGGAACTCAGAAGGTATTATATTTATGTCTCTTTCCTATTAATACAATGTAACACCATAAACATAATTATGATGAAGAATAATATGGCACCCTTGCTGGTCTTGCCTGTAATGAATATATTCACCTGTCACTTAGTATCTGGGCTCCCCCCCCCCATATGATAGATAAAATTAGCACCATTTATTTAGTGTTGGTCTCTGAAGAACTTTTACTAATGAGCTGAAACACGATGGATTCTCAAATAAGTATCTTGATGTCTGCAGGGGTCCCCACCTCTAACTCAGGGTTATAGTCCTCTCCTTTTTTTGTAGTTTTACTAATTAAGTTTAAAATATGTAATGGTTTACAGTGCTTTTAATACATGCTAATGAAAGATATGAATACATTTGATCTAGAAGACTGCTTAATTTAATACGTTCCTAATGGTCACTAGAGTGGAAGAAAAAGTATTGATCAGAATATTTGAAGGTCAGATCCTCGCATTGCATGCACTATCTCCATCCACTATCCTCTCCTTGTCATTGTAGTAGAGATCATGCTAACTTTTTTCAATACGGAAAATCAGTGCTCAAGTGGCTCTGCATGTGGCTCTTTTCTGGCTTTAAAGGGCTACACTTTTAGGACAAGGAGAGAACTGTGCTGCAACTGCCATAGTACTATGTTGCCTTTTTTGTAGCATTATGGAAGTATTTGAGTACTAGCCTGAACTTTAAGGGATCAGGAAAGGCATCTGGGATAGTACTACTACATCACAAATCAGTCAGATGGAAGAGGAAGAGAGAGAGTGAGTTAGCATGCCACTTAACCTGTCATAGGGCAATTACTATTCATTCCAGGTGAGCTGGTTGATTGAATTTTCCCTGGGTGCCAGTCCATCACATGGGTTAACCTGCCATCTGGTGTCCAAGAACAGGAAATGCACTGTGTATGTCTGTTAATGTGCCTTCAAGTCAATTACAACTTACAGAAAACCTATGAATTGGTGACCTCCAATAGCATCTGTTATAAACCACTCTGTTCAGATTTTGTAAATTCAGGTGTGTGGCTTCCTTTATGGAATCAATCCATCTCTTGTTTGGTCTTCCTCTTTTTCTACTTCCTTCTGGTTTTCCCAGCATTATTGTCTTTTCTAGTGAATCGTGTTTTCTCATGATGTGTCCAAAGTATGATAACCTCAGTTTCATCATTTTTGCTTCTAGTGACAGTTCTGGTTTAATTTGTTCTGACACCCATTTATTTGTCTTTTTCGCAGTCCATGGTATACACAGAGCTCTCCAACACCACATTTCAAATGAGTTGATTTTCCTCTTACCCCTTTTTTCATTGTCCAACTTTCACATCCATACATAGCGATCGGAATACCATGGTCTGAGTGATCCTGACTTTGGTGTTCAGTGATACATCTTTGCACTTGAGGACTTTTCCACAGGTAGCCTGCCATCAAGCGGGTATCATAGCTCCACCTATCGTCCGAAGGCAAGAATGTTTTGAAGTCAAGACTAGGGGCATCAGGCCCCTCCCACTCTCCAGTTCATTCTTGCCTTCGTCCGTGGCAGTTGGATATTAGAATAGCGTAGCGTATAGCTAAGTTTTGTGTTTGTATTTTGTGTGATAGTGTGTGGAACTGAGTGTAGTTGTTTTCTATTGTTCCCTTCCCTCTGTCATTGCCTTTGAAGTGTGTGGGACTGATTGTTTTTTCATTTCGTTCCCTTCCTTTCATCATGTTTATTTTTGACTAGGATTTTTGTGGGGGTTGTTTCCGCGTTTGTTTCTATCCCCCTGAGTCCCTTTGTTGAGGACTGTGCCAGCCGCTACCCTTCCCTTAGCTGGGAGACAGCGGCTGCGGCTCTCCCTCAGGCGGCGGCGGCTTGTATTTTCCAGTCAGGAGGCTGCGGCTTCCTGCTCAGCGCCAACGCTACTCCGTACAGTTTGTCCTTGCTGCCTCTTTTGGCGGCGGCGACTCACCTTGATTTTACCGGCCGGGAGCCTGCGGCTCCTTTTTTCTCTAGCAGCCTTAGCCTCCCTCGGCGGCATTTAGTTTTTCCGTTGGGCTGCTCCGCCCCCCCCCCCGGCTTGCTCTGCAGCCGTTTTAAGAAACCGCGACTGTTCCTCAGCTTCTCTGCGGCTGTAAGGAGCACGCGGAGGCCGTTCTGCTTCCAGATGGCAGCGGTTTTCCTGGCGGGCCCTTTTTAAGGTTAGGGTATGGCAGCAACTCAGGACGCCCCCGACCAGCCCTGCTCGTCGGTTGGACAAGCCGTGAATATTACTGGGGCCAAGGCACTTCCAACAGCAAGCACAGAGTCTCTAAATCTGCCTCAAGTGCAAAGGTACGTGCAGAATCCTCCAAGGCCAAAAAACTCAGAAGTCTCAGGACAACGGCTCAGCCAACCAGACTGCAGGCAGGGCCAAGTACATGGGGCAAGAGGAGCTGATGCAAAGGCCTAACTTGCCTAGAGAGCAAACATCTGAGGGGCCCTGACCCTACAACAAAAAGACAACCATCGCTAGGTTTGTCTGTCTTTTTCCTGAACTATCCTGGAGTGGTTCTTCTGCCTCTCTGCTCTCCTGGGCTGCAAGGCTATCTGGTAGCTATTCTTTGGCACACCCGCCTTTTTTTCTCCCCATTTCTCTAGCCAGGGAAGCAGCTTGCTGCCGTAAATGGCTGCCGAAAGCTGAGTAGGTGCTTCTTCCTGGTCTCTGGAGTTGCGTTCACCATTTGAAGCCAAAAACTTTACTGTGCCTTGCCTTCCTTTTTTGGTTGAGCTGCAGCAGCTCTAAACCTCCCTTGAACTTCACCTACTACCTAGGTAGGAGCCAGGGATAAGGGGGGCAAGCCTCCACAAGTCCATTGAGCGCAATTTGGCCATTGGACTCAGCAGGCAGCGCCATTTTTGCCTCCCCTCCTTCTTACTGTTACTTGGGGGGGGTATTTCTAAAACTCTCCTAGCTTCAACTTTATCCGTCAGTATTCTTCTGGTTGGCAGCCTTAGTCCCCAGCCCTTACTAGTGGCTACGACCATCGCCATTCCCACTGTGCAAGAAGTGCTGCTCATGGAGCAGGCAGGTATGATCTCCTCAAGCCCCTCTGATGGTAGTTATGGCATCTACCATGAAGGACGCCCCTGGCCAGCCCTGCTCATCGGTTGGGCAAGCCTTCCATAATATAACTGCACAGAATGCCAGGGCCACTAAACAGGAGAATCCTTAAGAGTCAGGCAACCACCAAATCCTCTGTGGACCAGGCTCCATCAGGATAAGGTATATGGGCAAGGAGGAGGAGACGCACAAGCTACAGTTCCTCCATCAGGTAGCCAAGCAGCCAACAGCAGAGGTCAAACAACAGAAGACAACTAAGGGGTAAGAGCCAGAGTGGCTGACCTATTTTAGTCTTTCAGTAATGGGCCCAATTGGAAATTCAGCACTTTGTCTGACTAGGCAATCCAATTACCCAGGTACCAAGCCTGCCTCAGTCAAGCAAAGAGTAGTTCTTCCAGCAACCTACTGACATATTAGTTCAATCAAGGAGGCCCTATTCAGCAACCACAAATATCTAAACTGCCTTGATCTCATACACCTTTATGGGTAAAAGACTTTTTTCAGTTGTCAACATTTCATTGAAAACTAGTTTCAAAATGATTTTTCCACAACATGGGTCATTCTGTCATGTTGAAGCCAATTTCAAAATGTCATATTGGCATTTGAATTAAGCCCCCATAAAGGAGGAGGAGTAATAATAAAAATAAAAAATAAAGATTTATTTGCATTGTCATTGGACAAAGTGGCACACAGTTCTCTACCTTATAGACCAGCTGAGATAGTTTATAGTGGGGTTATCTAGCTAGTGTGAACTTAAATAGACACCAAGTGCTCCTAAAGTACACACTCGGGAAGCTCATGGAAATTTATTAGCATAACTTTAAGGTCCAGCAAGCCAGTCACCATCCTTCAGACTCGCATATTTCTGAGGGTTATGGTCAGGATAAAATAGGAAGGAGTCCACCACTGGAGGAGAGGTGGAATATAATAGTGGTAGTATTATTATTAATATACAACAGTACATCCAGGACCAATAGCTCCAAAACGCATTATCACATTCTCAGAACATTGGGCAAATTATCTGAGCCCTGGCTGTTCTGGAAGAGGCCAAAATGCCTAACACTTCTCTCCCCCCCCCCCAAGGCATTGTGATAGTGGCAACAATAGAAGGTATACAGAGGATTGAATTCAAGGGCTATCAAAATAGTAAACTCTTTGGTCTCCAGTCCTACAGGGTTAAATTGTTTATTATCTATATTTGAGATTCATACCTTAGTCGGTTCTGTTCCATTAGGATTCCTGTCTAAGGATTAAGCCCAGAAATGGCTAAATTGTCACGAGAAATTGCCTTCATTCTATGAGCTTTCAGTGTACGGTACTGAAATAATAGTTACAGTCCTTCTACTTTAAATCTTCCTCTTCATCAGCAATGAAAGGACCATTACTCAGTGACAGAGCAACTGCTGTGCATGCAGAGGGCCCACATTCATTCCTCAACATGTCTGGACAGGCTGGGAGAGATCCATGTCTGCACCCTTGGAGATGGCTTACAGAATAGCCAGTATAAAAACATGAGAGGGAGAGGATGCTCCCTCCCACTGCTGCATTACACTACTCTTGCCTCCCATTAACTGTGTCACATGAAAGCTCCGAAGTGGGGCACCTGTTGTGCATACATGGTATCCTTCAGACTTCATAATCAGTTCATATACTTTAGCACTGACCACAACCTGTAGAGCCCTTAGTGCTCAAATGGTCCTAGGCCTGCTAATCCGGAAGTAATGTGGCACAGGTATAGCTGGAATTCCTAGCTGGAAGAGACTTTGTGGCAGCTAATAATAATAATAATAACATTTTATTTGTTAGTTGCCTATCTGTCCGAGTTAACGGACACTCTAGGCGACATACAACAATGCAAAATACATAAATCAATATACAAATCAACAAGTCATAACATCAATTCATCTAAAACCATTCTTCAATTGATACACCATAAAACTAGTCCACCCCAGAAACCCCATAGGCCTGCCTGAATAGCCAGGTCTTTAAGGCTCAGCAAAAACCCATCAGGGAGGAGGCATGTCGAAGGTCAAAAGGAAGCGAGTTCCAGAGGGTGGGGGCCACGATTGAAAATGCCCTCTCTCTGGTCCGCACCAGCCTAGCTGTTTTAACCGGTGGGACCAAGAGAAGGTCTTGTGAGGCTGATCTTGTTTGGCGGCATAATTGGTGATACTGGAGGCGTTCCTTCAGATAAACTGAGCCGAAACCGTATAGGGTTTTAAAGGTCAATACCAACACCTTGAATTGGGCCCGGTAAACAACTGGTAACCAGTGTAGGTCTACCAACACTGGGGTGATATGATCCCGGCGACGGCTCTGCTTTATCAAGTGTGCCGCCGCATTCTGTACCAGCTGCAATTTCCGGACCATTTTCAAGGGTAACCCCATGTAGAGCGCATTACAGTAGTCTAAGCGAGAGGAGACCAGGGCATGTATCACTCGTGGGAGCAGATGTACAGGAAGGTAGGGTCGCAGCCTCTGTATCAGATGTAATTGATACCAAGCTTCCCGGCTCACTGCCGAAACCTGAGCCTCCATGGACAGCTGGGAGTCAAGAATGACCCCTAGGCTGCGGACTTGGTCCTTCAGGGGTAATCTCACCCCATTAAGCACCAAGTCTAAATCTCCCAACCTTCTCCTATCACCCACAAGCAACACCTCGGTCTTGTCAGGGTTTAGCTTCAGCCTGTTCTCTCCCATCCATCCACTTATGGACTCCAGGCATTTGGACAAGGTATTCACAGCCAACTCTGGTGAGGACTTAAAGGAGAGATAGAGCTGAGTGTCATCCGCATATTGGTGACACTGCAGCCCAAAACTCCTGATGATGGCTCCCAGCGGTTTCACATAGATGTTGAATAGCATGGGGGAGAGGATAGAACCCTGTGGCACTCCACAGTTGAGAGGCCAAGGGTCTGAAACCTCATCCCCCAGTGCTACCCGTTGATGCCTACCGGAGAGATAGGAATGGAACCACCGTAAAACAGTGCCCCCTATTCCTAATCCCTCCAGGCGGTTTAAGAGGATACCGTGGTCAACGGTATCGAAAGCCGCTGAGAGATCCAGGAGGACGAGGAATGTGTATTCTCCCCTATCCAACGCCCTCCTCATATCATCCACCAGAGCGACCAAGGCTGTTTCAGTTCCGTGTCCAGTCCTGAAGCCCGTTTGGAAAGGATCTAAGTAATCTGCTTCATCCAAGTGTGTCTGTAACTGTTTAGCCACCACTCGCTCAATCACCTTGCCCGAGAATGGTAAATTAGAGACTGGGCGGAAGTTATTCAACTCTTGGGGATCCAAGGAGGACTTTTTCAAGATGGGCTTTATCACTGCCTCCTTGAGGGCTAATGGCATTGCACCCTCTTCCAAGGACGCATTCACCACCGCCTTGATCCCTTCGCCCAGTCTCTCTTTGCAGCTCATAATGAGCCACGAAGGGCAAGGATCAAGTAAACAAGTGGTTGGCTTCACAGTAGAGAGCACCTTGTCCACTTCCTCAGAGGGAAGAGGCTGAAACCGAACCCAGCAGACCGGAATGCAACTGGCCGACTGTGGCCCACTACCTGTATCCACGGTGCATGGAATCATGCTCTTCAGGTGCTCGATTTTATCGGCAAAGTGTTTAGCAAATGTGTCACAGGAGGCTTTAAAATGCTCCATGGGTTCCTGAGCAACTGGACCGACCAGGCTTCGGACCACTTGGAACAACCTCCTGGGACAGCACTCTGCCGATGCAATAGAGGCAGCAAAGAATTGCCTCTTTGCTGCCTTTGTTGCCAACTGGTAGGCCGTTATTGCCGCTCTAACCAGTGTCCCATCATCTTCAGAGCAAGATTTCCGCCACCGGCGTTCTAGTCGTCTCACCTCTTGTCTCAGACCCCGCAGCCGTGGTGTATACCAGGGTGCAGTCTGAGTTCTGTTCAGGGGGAGAGGACGTTTCGGAGCCACCCGGTCTATCGCCCTAGTGATCTCCCTGTTCCACTCCACCACACACCCGAGACCACCTCGAGCACCTCAGTCAGGGAGTCTGCCGTGTAAATTGAGTAAAACTACTCAACTTCATTGTCAGGCAGAGGACGGCAAATGGCATCACATAACCCCAGCCAAGAGATTCTCCGTGACGCAGAGAGGTAAGCGGCGGTAACGCAGTCGAAGCTCTGCTTACGGCCGGAGTCCGATTCCAACGGAAGGAGGAAGTCGAATCTCTGGTAAAAGGGGTCGAGGTCTGTGATGTTCCTATATATTAGTGTATATATGGTAAGTGCTGGTTGTTTAGAGTATACATGGTAAGTAGTGAAAGAGGAGGGGGAGTGAATGGGCAATAGAATGCTTGATGATTGGCTGAATGTTTAAAATGGCTGACAGTATAAATGAAAGGATGACAGGTAAATCTGGGTGAATGTGAGGTGGTGAATTGTGGAATCTGGGGGGAGAAGAGAAAGAGTGGATTGCTTGGTGGGGTTTACCAGGAGGGAGGTGGAGTTCGGATTAGTATTGAGTAAAACCATATGCTTATGTGCCTTAAGAAGAAATCCTGTTAATCTTGTTAGTTTTGTTATCTGTAATAAATACTTAATTTGGTTTACCAAAGGCCTGATCCTTGGCTGGGGTTTCACAGACCAGAAGGGAGGGTAAGGTAATGACCAAGGCTGAAGGGGAACTGTAACAAATGGTGGCAGCGGTGAAGAGAATAACAATACCAGTATTCAGAGTCTCTGGGAATACTAGTATTGGGACGTTACTGGTGGTTGCCTAGCAGGGGGATCTGTTGAGATCTGTGCTAGAGCGGGGAGAGAAATCATAAGAGAGAGCGGTCTGGACTGGTGGAGTCCCTGGTGGTGCCTAGAGACAGGCAGTAACCACGAGCAGGTAGGAACCTGACAGGGAGAGCCAGGGAAGGACGCCTCACATGTTGTGTCAGTAGCGGTGGGATACGAACAACAGAGAATCCAGATACGAACCAAAGAGAGTCCCAAAGACACGTGGTGACAAAGGAGACTACGTCACAGGTGTTGGCTGTAGCAGTGAGATACGAATACTAGACAATCCCTAATAGTTGTGTGGCAAACAGAAATAACAAAACAAGATTTCTTGTGAGAGTGACTGGCAAAGAGTGTGTGGCAAAGAGTGAGTGAACTCAAACACCATGGCTGAATACATAAAAATGAAAAGAGAGGAGCTGGTGGAGAAGTGCATAACATTCAATTTACCTCACGAGGGTAAAGGGGTAGATGAATTGAGGGTAGCACTTATAGGATTTGCAACTGCCCAGCAAAAACAACCTGTCAGAGAAGAGACCCCAGAAGGATATTTAAGCAATCCCGCTTATATAGAGTACTTGAGAGAGAAGTTAAGATGGGAGGCTGAGGAAAAAGACAAGCAGAGGGAGTTGGAAGCTGAGAGATTGAAGATGGAAGCTGAGAGATTGAGGATGGAAGGTGCAGAGAAGGAAAAACAGAGGGAGTTGGAAATTGAGAGAATGAGATTAGGGTTTGAGGAGAGGGAGAAGCAACGAGCATTGGATGCTGAATTACAAGTAGAAAAGTTAAAATTTGATAGAGAGAAATTTCACTCTGAGGAGACAAGGAAAGAGAGAGATGGAGCAAAAATCAAAATTACTCCAAAGGACTTTGCTGTCTATGAGCCTGGTCAAGATCCTCAAATTTACCTCAGCACCTTTGAAAAAGCAGCTCAGTTGTGGGGGCTACCTGAAGATAAATACATGCAGTATTTATCAAACCTGATTAAAGGGGAATTGGCTGAGGTATACCAATATTTCCCCTCAGACAAGCCCGTCACCTATGCTGAATTCAAAGAAGCAGTGTTTAAAAGATTCAGACTAGGGCCTGATTATTTTAGAAAGCTTTTCAGAAATTGCCAGATACAGACAGGGAGGTCTTTTGTGGAACTGGGAGCAAAGTTGATGGATATATTTGGAAAGTGGATGAGTAGTGCCAAAGCTCAGTCAGTGGAAGAGGTGAAAAGCCTCATGATACTGGATCAATTATACCATCAGTTACCACCAGAAATAAGGCTCCTGGTCAAAGACCGTTCCCCTACATCTGTGCAGGAGGCCGCAGAGATGGCGGATCACTTTGCCTCTAGTAGAACTAGGTGGGGAAAACATCAAGAGAGTTTAAACCCAGACCATATAGTGCTGGCAGAAGGGGTGTGGTACCACAGCGAGTGAGTCCTCCATTAAAATCTGAAGGGCACAGGACACCCCAGAGTGGATCTGTGTACCCTAAAAGTGAGGAGAAATTATGCTACAAATGTAGTAGACCAGGGCACCTGCGTTTTCAATGTGAGGTTGCCAACCCCATTAGTAATCCTGCTCAGACAAGGGCAGTGAAAACAGAGCCCAAGGCTTTAGAAGCAGCGAAAAAGGTTCAGTTTTGCCAGATAAACTGGACAGAAGTAACAGACCTTGATTCAAGTCTGAGAGAGGAAGTGAGTGTACAAGGGGCAACTTATTGGGCATTGCTTGACACTGGTGCCGCTCATACATTACTGAGGCCAGATTTAATAAAATCTGAGGTAATATTACCTCAGGAAACTGTGACTATCCAAGGAGTGAGAGGTCACCCAGAAAGTTTGCCTGTGGCCCTGGTGGATATGACGTGGAGAGGCCGAGAGGGCCGATATAAAGTAGGCATTAATGCCCAGCAACAAGAACCAGTAATACTGGGAAGGGATGTAATGGGCGCCCAAGGAAAGATCTATGTAGTGACCAGACAGCAACTTGGCAGAGAAAAAGAAGCCATATTAAGGGGGGCTGAAACAAACAGGGTGGAATCTGTTAACCAGCCTCAGGTCACCATAGCAACCACTAGCAGGCCTGCTGAAGAAGACAAACTATCAAGTGGTCTCTGGGGAAGAAGCAGAGCAATTCAGGGAAGAAGCAGAGCAATTCAGGGAAGAGCTGCATAAAGATATAAGTCTGAAGCAGATAAAGGAACAAGCGCTGACCCAACAGATTCCTTTCACTGACAAACTGAGGAATCAAGCTGTGTGTGAGAATGGGATTTTATATAGACTGTGGATGCCTGCTGAGAGAAAGGACGAATGTGAACCAGTGAAGCAATTGATAGTACCTAGCAAATACAGAACCAGATTGCTAGAGGTAGCCCACGATGTCCCATGTGCAGGACATCTGGGAATAAAAAAAACCAAGAGGAGATTGGCTGCACATTATTATTGGCCAAGTATCTCCAAGGATGTAAAACAACATTGTCTGTCTTGTGGAATATGCCAAAAGGTGGGAAAGAGTGGAGTAAAGACCAAGGCACCCTTAAAGCCCCTTCCTATAATTGGACAACCCTTTTATAGAGTGGGAATAGATTTGGTGGGCCCTTTTTCCAAACCCACAAGGCATGGCAAGAAATATCTAGTGGTGGTGGTGGATTTTGCCACCAGGTACCCAGACGCAGAAGCACAGAGATCTGTAGAAGCTCCTGTAGTGGCAGAGGCTTTATTAAAAATCTTTATGAGGCTGGGTTTCCCTCATGAAGTGCTGACAGATCAAGGCAGTGTATTCATGGGAGAAGTGATGCAATGTATGTGGAAATGTTGTGGTCTAAAACATCTAAAGACCACTACTTACCATCCCGCCACTAATGGGCTAACTGAGAGATTCAATGGAGTTTTGAAGGGCATGATCAGAAGCTATGTTCAAGATCACCCACAAGACTGGGATGAACGGTTGGGATGCTTCTTATTTGCATACAGAGAAGTCCCTCAGGAGTCAACAGGCTTCTCACCCTTTGAACTCATGTTCACTAGAAAAGTGAGGGGACCTTTGGAACTGCTAAAAAATTCATGGGAAGGAACTCTGGGAGAGTACAAAACTTCTGTAGTAGATTTTGTATTGGAATTCCGCAATAAATTAACATCAATGATGGAAGTAGTGAAAGAGAATTTGAGTCATGCACAGGAGAAGCAAAGTTACTGGTATGACAGAACAGCCAGAGAACGTGTGTATGATGTGGGAGATATGGTTATGGCGTTCATACCCAGGAAACATGACAAATTACAGGCTAACTGGGAAGGACCATATACCATCAGAGAAAGGCTTGACACAGTGACATATGTAATCACCACAGACCAATTAAACAAAAGCAAAGTGGTTCATGTAAATATGTTGAAGCCTTACCATACCAGGGATGCACAGGTGTTGCAAGTTACCTTATTCCCTGAGGGAAGTGGGCCTGAACTTCCAGATTTGGTACAGGAAAGCAAAGACAAAGGAGGGGTCGATCAAGTGGAATGGTCAGAGGAGGTAGAGGAGGAAGTAAAAGAAGAGATTCTGAGAGTTTT
This sequence comes from Rhineura floridana, assembly GCF_030035675.1. NCBI lineage: Eukaryota > Metazoa > Chordata > Lepidosauria > Squamata > Rhineuridae > Rhineura > Rhineura floridana. Next base: position 84,870,261 of record NC_084486.1, read on the forward strand.
GAAAACCTATAGGAATCTCTTTAGCAACAAACCTGGCCGAACCAGTATAGTTATACATTCCATTGATACTGGAGATCATGCCCCAATCAGATCTGTTCCGTACCGTGCGAATGGGAAAGTTTTGAATGAGATCAAAAAGGAGGTGGAAGAGATGCTGGAATTAGGAGTGATCAGGGAATCCATCAGTCCCTGGGCCTCAAGTATTGTCCTGGTTCCGAAAAAAGATGGAACGACAAGGTTTTGCATTGATTATCGGCTAATCAATAAAATTACTGTCCCAGATGCGTATCCTATGCCTGGGGTAGACGCTATGTTAGAGTTATTGGGGGCAGCAACCATTATCTCTACACTAGATCTCTGTAAAGGATTTTGGCAAATGGAACTAGACGAGCAATCCAGAGCCAAAACTGCCTTCAGTACACCAGATGGGTTATATGAGTTTGTGACCTTACCCATGGGACTAAGGAACTCACCAAGTTCATTTCAGAGGCTAATCAATAGTGTGTTGCGAGGCATGTCAGATTTTGCATTGGCCTATATCGATGACGTGGCCATTTTTAGCAAGTCGGTGCCTGAGCATGTCCAACACCTGACAACAGTATTGGAGGCCTTAAGAAAAGCAGGCCTCACAATAAAAGCTAAGAAATGCCAGTTTGGACTAAAGGAAGTAATCTATTTAGGACATAAGGTGGGGAGTGGGAAAATCACCCCCTTATGGAGCAAGGTGGAGGCAATACAAGCGTGGCCGATCCCCTTAACCAAAAAACAAGTAAGGGCATTTCTGGGTGTGGCTGGATTTTATAGGAAGTTTGTGAGAAATTTTGGGGAAATAGCAACCCCCTTGCATGAATTGACCAAGAAGAAGTGTTCTGAGCGTGTGGTATGGACGGATGAATGTCAGAAGGCTTTTGATCTGCTGAAGCAAGCCTTGTGCCAAGGACCCATATTAATAGCACCAGACTATGAGCAACCATTCATCGTGGCTACAGATGCGTCAGACCTCGCGCTGCGAGTTGTCTTGCTGCAGGAGAGAGAAGGCACTAGACATCCAGTGGCGTACCTGAGTCGCAAGCTGACGCCAAGGGAGAAGAACTATTCGTCGGTCCAGAAGGAGTGCCTAGCGGTCGTGTGGGGACTGAACAAGTTGCGCCCATACGTGTGGGGACGAAGATTCACAGTGACTACGGATCATCGGGCCTTGTTATGGTTGCAGACTATGAAAAACCATAACACTATGCTGCAGAGGTGGTCCTGGGCCCTACAGGACTATCAAGTGGACTTCCAGTTCATCAAAGGCAAGGACAGTGTACTGGCCGATGGACTTTCCAGGCAAGTGGCTGGGACTGCAGTGACGTGACCAGACAGAGGAACAAAGAAAGACATTTTCCCCATAGAGACTTTTATTTGTTAACGCGACGTATAAATCCTGGAACAGGAATAATACTCTGCCGTTGTTTAAGGGGGGGGGGGAAATGTGATGTTCCTATATATTAGTGTATATATGGTAAGTGTTGGTTGTTTAGAGTATACATGGTAAGTAGTGAAAGAGGAGGGAGAGTGAATGGGCAATAGAATGCTTGATGATTGGCTGAATGTCTAAAATGGCTGACAGTATAAATGAAAGGATGACAGGTAAATCTGGGTGAATGTGAGGTGGTAAATTGTGGAATAGGGGGGAGAAGAGAAAGAGTGGATTGCTTGGTGGGGTTTGAGAGAGTTGTTTGTCAGGAGAGAGTGAAGAAGGAGGGAGGTGGAGTTCGGATTAGTATTGAGTAAAACCATATGCTTATGTGCCTTAAGAAGAAATCCTGTTAATCTTGTTAGTTTTGTTATCTGTAATAAATACTTAATTTGGTTTACCAAAGGCCTGATCCTTGGCTGGGGTTTCACAGACCAGAAGGGAGGGTAAGGTAATGACCAAGGCTGAAGGGGAACTGTAACAAATGGTGGCAGCGGTGAAGAGAATAACAATACCAGTATTCAGAGTCTCTGGGAATACTAGTATTGGGACGTTACTGGTGGTTGCCTAGCAGGGGGATCTGTTGAGATCTGTGCTAGAGCGGGGAGAGAAATCATAAGAGAGAGCGGTCCGGACTGGTGGAGTCCCTGGTGGTGCCTAGAGACAGGCAGTAACCACGAGCAGGTAGGAACCTGACAGGGAGAGCCAGGGAAGGACGCCTCACAAGGTCCATTCAGCCTTCCATCCATCTGTGGTCGGGGACACCTTTACCTTTTTAAACTCAGCCAAGCCATGGCAACTTTATAAAAGTCCAAAGGCATATGCTGCCTCATTGACATTGATCCAACAAAGACACCTTTTTAATTAGTCTGGTGTGCTCACTAATAACAAGTTTAAAAAATATCCAATGGCCTCGGAGGGACGTATTTGCCGCCTCTTCTGACACCAAGCATGGATGAGCACTTGAAACAACAGTGTTTAAAAGCTTGCTTAGCTGCAATGGCTTGTGGATGTCTAAGGAGCAACAAATACATTGCTGAATAAAATGTAGCCAGGTCCCATTTTACGTGACCTGTTGACTAGGCATGGCAGTCAAAAGTGTCATCCTTGAATGTGAAAGACCAGGATTCACCAGGCGAACTGGAAAGGCTTTGCCTGTTGGTGTCATACTAGGTGCATCTGCTCCTATAGGGCCACCATCCAGCATATACTGGACTTCTTGAATAAGGGCCTCCAGCTAGGGCTGAAGGTCAGTACACTATGGAGGCAGATACTGACCATCTTGTTAGTCCTCGCCACATCCAACCACCCAGTCAGCACCCAGCTGCTGATAAGTCACTTTAAAGGGTGTGACTGCTTCACATCCCCCAGTTGTCCACTGCTCCTGTCATGGGCTCTACAGAAGGTCCGACATACATTGCAACAGCCCTCATTTGTGCCTCCAAGCACCATAGCTCTCTAGGCATGTTGTACAAGGTCCCCTTTCTCATTGCCATCACTATGGCCAGGCGCATCTCACAGCTGGGGGCCCTCTTCACAGCTCCCCACCCCTGCAGTTGCCACAAGTACCAGGCAGCCCTCAGAACAGACCCTCTCTTCGTCCCCAAGGTAAATATGAGCTTCCACAGTGGGCAGGAGCTACTCTGCTCAAACCCTGCCCAAACCGGCACACTTGTTGGAGAAGAATCTGCACTGCCTGGATGTCAGACAGGCCCTCAAGACCTGTATCAACTGGACCAAGTCTCTCAGGGAACACATACTAGGTCACTAGGCAAGAAGGCGCCAGCAGTGACTCTGGCCCGGTGGCTAAGAACATACATCCAATTGGCATACAAAGCCCTTATGCTCTTGCCACCTGAAGGAGTCAAGGTGTACTCAACAAGGTTGGCCTTGACCATGGCCACCTTCACAACTAATGCACCCTTGATGGGCGTTTGTAGAGCAGCTAACTGGTCTTCTCCATACTCTTTTATCAGACACTACAAGATAGACCACTACACATCTGTGGAGACCTTCTTTGGAAGGAGGATACTGTAGCAGGCAGTATCATTAATTTAGCTGGCTTGCCCTGACCCACCCGGCTGGGACAGCTTTGATATGTCCCATGTGGTGGGCTGGCATCCAGGGAAAAATGAAACATTGGTTCTCACCTGAAAGGTAATTTTACTGGATGCCGGTCCATCATGGCCCTCCCAGTTCCATCAGGGCATAGCTGCTAACTTCATATCATGCATGTATTCATATATAGTTTCCCCTTATTAAAGTACAGTCTTCCCTTTCTTGTCGAGTAGATGTTTTGTAGGTGTTTGCATATAGCTTCCCCTTACTATGGTACAAAATGTTTTTTCCTTTATTTAAAAAGAAAAAAATTCAAGCGATCCTTGCCTCTCTTCAAGCGCTTCAGGCACTTAGGTTAACCAAACATCCACATAAGGATGTAACCTTCATAGGTGGCCAAGAGGCATGCTGTCACTTGCTTGTTGCTTGTTGCTTTTGGCCTTGGTTTTGTTTCTGTGTTTTTGTCTTCCTCTTCTCTTGCATGTCATATCACCCAGAGGACTTGTCTGAAAATGAACTGGCTTCTACAAGTCAGCGACAGCTGACTACTTCCTCAAAGCTACAATGCATTTCCTGTCCTTGGACACAAGATAGCAGGTTAACCCATGTGATGGACTGGCATCCAGTAAAATCACCTTTCATGTGAGAACCAATGGTTCATTCCCACCACTGGCTATGGTAGGCTGGGATTGATGTGCATTATAGTCCAAAGCATCTGGTGGACACCATGTTGTCTACCCCGGCTTACTGTGTTGCAGAGTTTTTACATAGAATGCATATGGTACCATTGATTTCTCATGAATAAACTAATAGAAAAAAGTACCTGTCAGTGAATTTTAGGAATTTGCTCTTGGTTGCTTTTTCTAACTCTAATAACAGAAATACCAGGCACCTGATTACAAGGGAGGAAATGCATGCTGTTATAACCAGAAACCAAGGTTCTTTTTCAGCACACTTATCTCCATTGCAGGATAGATGAACTAGAGCAAGAGCTACAGCACGTCAAACAGGGAGCTGAAATAAATTGTCAATATGAAGAAGAATCTAATGATGGTGAACTGTCTGCTGAACACAGGTCTTCTAATTAATCTGTTTGCTTTCTCATGTGGTTGCACTCAATGAATACTGTCTCATTGACCACTGTAATCTTCCCCTTTTATCTTTCTAATAGTTTCCTTTAATATCTCTTTGGGGTCCATTCATTTATATTCTGTATACCTGATTGTGAAGCAGTGGCCTGGTTCAGATAATTTACTGTCCTGGTGATTGAGAACAAGCACAGCAAGCCTCTGGCTCATGTTGTTCCCTCCTTTCTGTGTGAGATGATGAGAGTGAAAATTTTCATTTTAGAACAAACCATAATTCTGCTTTGGATGCTGACTCTGGGGAATTGTGGTTTTTGAGTTTCTTTGTTTTTGTTTTAAACAAAACAGAATTCTGAATTTGGTTTAACTATCCTAAGTCCGTGAGTTAAGAAGTAACCCTAGTTACATGGATTATTCTAGAGTAAAAGTGGAGCTTTCATTCTCCTTCTCTCCTGCACAAAGGAGGAGAGGGGAGTCATACCATGTGAGTCCAAGATTTGCCATAGTTTGTTCCCAATCACCTAACCGTGTGTCATGTGAAGGATAGGGGTCTGTGTACTGCAGCTCCCATTGTGTCTGACCATTGGCTATGCTGGCTGGGGCTGATGGCAGTTGGAGTCCAACAATATCTGGAGGGTACTATGTTGGCCACACTAGCCTGAAATGGATAAATTTGCGGGATAACTGTTCCTTAAGGATTATATTTTTACAGATGTGATTTTGTGTTACAGAGCATTTTTAGAGAGATTTTCAGTAATTAGTGATGCTATTCCTGACCAGCACCCAGGAGAAAATATATTTCAAGTAGCACATGCTGGGAAAATCTTCAGTCAGCATAACCTTGATTTGAGGAACTCTGGATTTCATCCCCAAAACCCTATTGAAAAATATCTTCTTGGGTAAGGGTAGATTTTGACAAAACAATGTCTTTGTTCTTAAAATATCATGCTAGTAAAATGTTATCCATGTGGATAGTTATGTATGCTATTTAGTAGTTTGCCAAAATCCTGGAAGGTTATCTGCTTCTAGTGTATGCATGCTATCCTTATTAGTCTGTGGGAGTCTCCTATTACACAAGTTTTGGAAGCAGAAGTTACACACATAATGGAATGTCAGTCAAATTTGTGTTGCTCATTAAGTGATCAGGTTACTATTTGATCATGGAAAAATATAATGTAACACTTTTCAATAAGCCTAATTACTCTTGCATCTGATTTGGCTTAGGGGGTGCCCTATATTTTCACAAAGGTAGCAGTAGCTGGCCCTCCTCCTATGCTTGCACAAGGGTTTTCTGTGAGTCCCACATACGAGGCTATAATTTGCCATTTAGAGCCCCTGTTTCAGTCTGATAGCTTTTACTGTTTTGAGTTAGGTTTTTTGAATCTCAGAGTTTTTAATACATATATTAAACCTTGAAAACATGGAAGTGATTCTTGGTGGTTCTTTCTGCAGATCAGGAGTGACACAGCAACTTTTTGTAATCATTGAAGGCTTACTTATGTCTGCATACCATAGTTCATCTTGTCCTGTCCCCATTTTAAAGTGGATGTTTCAGGTAAGGTGTGTTGTATTTGATGTTACATTGTAGATTGCTAATCCTGAAGCCCTATTAGATGTGAACTTTAATTAGTTTTTATCTCTAGCTAATTCTTTTAGATTGCCCATGTTCTACCTACACACACGTACCCTCTCTATGGTTCTATGGATCTCTTGCTAAATCCAAGGAACGTGTTCAGCCTTTCCAGTTTAAGCCAATATTACACCTTTCTCTGTGGCTTTCCAGGAATTGGCCGCTCTGGTACTATGTTACAATGCTGATAAGTAGAGAGCAGGCGTATAGAACGTTTCTTCAGTTACACTTCATTCGGCAGTGAATCCTACATAATTTAGAAAGGATGAGCAGTGTTTTAAACTAGCCATTTAGCAGAAAAGTTTGCAGTACTTTGCATTTAATGTGGTACCTGCTTACCTCTTCTCCCTGCACTGCCATACCCCTCACCCCCAATGCAGAGCAGGCTATTAGATCCCTTCATATTGGCACTTTTTATTAGTCATAGTAAGGATTCCACAAGTACACCAACCCTTGTATTCTGCCTGAGAAAGGGGTTCAGATTTGACAGACTATTGGATCTTCACTGCCTTACCAAAATGGTTTCCACAAAGGAGGACAGGACTTGAAAAAGGCTTTATGATATGGTTGACTTCAGACATACTGGTGCAAAAACCCAAATCTTAAATCTGTTCGCAAAGGAAAGTTTTCTGATTTGTACTCCTAAGCCTTCACAATAGGTAGATTGGAGATTGCTCTAAATAGGAAGGTAAAGATGGAGATTATTCTCCTTGGTTGGTCTCTTTAGGATGCCTTTCTGACACTTCCAGATCTGGCAGAATTACTTATCTGCAGTTTTGTTTGAAGATACCTCACTTTTTTTTTGAAAATTGTATTGATATAGAAGAAAACAACAGTAAACAGGTAACAATACCACAAAAACAACTATCCCCCCCAAGCCGAACAACTTTATATATTTCCCATTACAACAGTGCAAATAAATAAATTATGTAATCCAATAATTTTTGTAGCTGTTGGCAGATTATGTTGTAAATCATATTCGGATGAATATTCAATAAATTTCCAACAGATGGTAGTAAATGCTTGTGTTTTATCTTTCCCCTGGAATTGATGAAGTTCATTAGATATTTTTTCCATCGCTGCAATATGCCAGATATTTCTGTACCATAATGACAAATCTAGACCATCTAAAGTTCTCCATTTTTGTACAATGAATTGGCAAGCCTCCATCAACAAAAGACAATAAAATTTAAAATTTCAGGTCCATATTAATACCTAGATAAAATGACAATAAACATAAGCCAGGATCCATAATTGTATTTTCTATTGTTATATTTACCATTTCCTAACTGATCGCCATCCAGCACACCTGAACCTGTGGGCAACTCCACCAGAGATGTAAGTATGTACTCCTGTTGGAGCAGCCCTGCCAACAGTTTGTTGATGTGATATGTGATAATTGGACTGGTGTCATATACCATGTACGGAAAACTTTTTAATTAGTTTCCTTAAGTTTAGCAGAAATGGATTTATTCCATTTGTTACTATATATACCTTAATCCATTCCACATCATCTAGTTCCAGTTGTAAATCATCCTCCCATTGCTTTCACAACCCAGCCATTGAGTCCATCTGGGTTTCTACGATACTTTTGTAGAATGCCAACACCAATCCCCTTCCACTCATATCTGTCTCCAAGAGTGTCTTTTCAAATCTTGTCAGGGCCCTAGTAACTTGTTGTGTAGTTTGAGGGTCTCGAAGGAAATATTCTAGTTGATGCTTCTGAAGTCATCCCAAGGACAAACCTGGTGCTGTATCAGTGTAACAGGTCTACCCCCAACAAAGAAATCACTTAAATGGAAATATCCCTGTTATTTCCATGATGCCACCAAACTGTGTAGAGAATCATCCGTTAATCCAGGATAATACTGGAGGAGAGTCAGGGTGAGCAGATTAGAGACATTTTGGGCTGCCATTTTTTCCATATTAAAAAAGTATTTTTAGTTTATAGGTTATGAATATTTTAAAGACAAAGTGTATATTTATCCAAAAAAGGGAGTGACCCCAGAGGACTACATCCCAACATGTCTTGTTCAGTGTGTATCCATGCTTTGTCGGCTTCCATTATCATGAAGCTTAGTTTCCTCAATTGAAGGGCTTCATAATATATCTGTTGATGAGGCAGGCCCCATCCTCCTTCACCTGACTTTTCATAATACAGTTTCATTACTACACATAGACTTTTTTTCTGGAGGACAAATGAATTAAGCATCATTTGCCATTTTTTAAAAGTTCTTGGATGAATGAGGATGGGGAGAACCTGAAACAGGTATAGAAACCAGGGTATACCCATAAGGGAAAAATATGCCACCATGTTTGTGTGTATAAAACAAACAAGAAAGGACCTCTACAACCTTTGAATTAAACTAATATTCCTCCATAATTCTGCACTGACATTGTGATAAGCTTCCATAGGACTAACCCTCCCTCTGTCTCCCCGCCCCCAGTGCCTTACATAAGACATTGGGGTATATTCCATTGTCTGTGGTCCAGATACGAAATCCCGCCGCTATCCATGGGCCTTATAATGTTGGGGGCAAATAAGCATGCTATTAATCCCATTAAAACTGTTAACATCTTCATGTGACAGAGCCCAGCTGTTGCCCTCCTCCTTGTTGGAAAGGGGACAAGAGCAACTCTGTTGTTCTTTTGTTTGTTTGTTTGTTTATGGCCTTTGTGCACATCCGAATACAAAAGAGGTCAAAACTTGATAACACTGCCAAGGAAGTAGTATTCATTGGGTATTCTTCAACACAGAAGGGATATCGAGTAATAGATCCCAACACTGGCAAAGTTGGAGAATACAGAGCTGTTCACTTTGATGAAGGAAAGTGTGCACACTAACCAGAAGGGGCGCCACACCAAACAGATGACAGCAAAATGGAAGAAGCTGAGTTATTCTTCCACCACAAAAAGGTATAACAATAATACACCTGCAGAGGAAGGTGAGGAGTCTGAGCCAGAAGAGGCTACAGAGCCAGAAGGGGCAGCCAACGCACCAGCACCCAGATGCTCTGAACGCACCAACAGAGGTGTACCACCAGAAAGACTTGCTTACTTTGTGAGAGATGAACTTCCAGAGCCAGAGACTTGGAAAAAAATTGAAGCCTTACCCAAAGCTGAAGCTGAGAGGTGGAGGCAGCCAGCCAAGGAAGAGCTGGAAGCTCTACACAAAAGTAAAACTTGGGACACTGACCAAGCTTTCTCAAGAAAGAAAGCTGTAGGCTACAAGAGGAAATTCAAGAAAAAGCCAGAAGCTAAAGGAAACATTGAGAGATACAAGACAAGCCATCAGAAAATGTCTGTATATCAGTACTGTTACCAGGCCAGATGTGGTGGAAGCAGTGGGATTTCTGTGCCAAAAAACCAGCTCACCAACCAAGAAGGACTGGGGAGCAATCAAGAGAGTGGCGAGATATCTAAAGGGCACTACAACCATGAAACTGAAGCTAGCAGCTACCCGAGATCCCAAACTAGTGGGATATGCAAAGGCTGCTTGAACTGTTCAAAGATTTAGGCATCTCTATACCTGGGCCTGTTGTGATGCATGAGGACAACCAAGGATGCATCAAACTCATGGAGTCAGGAGGGGTGAGTACACGAGCCAAGCACATAGACGTGAAGCACCATTTCATTAGAGATACCTACTGCAGAGGACTACTCAAGAAGGAGCATTGTCCAATGGAAGACATGACTGCAGACACTCTCACGAAGGCGTTGGGCAAAGTCAGACATTGCAAACTGCGAGTCAAGATGAACCTCGTGGGCTAAACCAAACACTCGTTGAGAAAGGGTGTTGGAAGTGGGGCAAGAGCAACTCCTGTTTCGTTCTTTTGTTTATGTTCCAGAAGGGAGATAGAGTTAGGGTCCTCCAAATGGCTAGGCTTGACTACCTTTACCTGTGATGCTCTGACTGACTGTCTGACTTCCGTCATTAGACTGATATGCTTAGGGAAGCTTACCTGCCCCTCCTCCTTCCGCCGTTTCCCTTCTCTTCTTCAACCGTCCGAGAGAGAGGAGACACCTTTGTCTCTGCTCTCTCCCTCCTGAGCCATGAGGGCAACTCCCAAACCTGGGTATTGCACCTACAACTTAGTTAGAACTAGTTATGCCTTCCTGTCTACTATGTATTTCTATAAATAAAGTAGCTTTTCTTATTTTACTAAGTCTTAAGTCTCAGTGAACTCAGTGCAGGGTAAAAGCCTGCTTTCTTAGGTAAACGCACACACTGGCACACATGCATCTCAGACCATTGACAATCTCTGCTAACATTTATACAAATTTACATAACACTCCCAATGTAACAGATTACCCATACATAACTTTTATAACCAAATGTATACAACCGAGTTATCGGAGACTTTTACCCGTACATTATGAGACCTTAAACACAGAGAAATAGCTCATATAAGCAGATATGTTTCCCATTCTTCAAACCAGTTAGACTCGAACGGTAACTTCTCCAGTGTCATTTTTTCCTTCTCGTTGGTGGACCTTGTGTTTCTTTGAGGTCATGGGGTAGGAGGAATGAAATCAATTCAGAGTTGGCGGCGGCACTTGACAGCTTACAGGGATGTTTTCCAATAATCCCCTGCTAGCACCACATCCAACAGGTCGTCTGACTCAAGATCTTCCTCTTCCCACTGTTTGGGAATGTTGAATAAAGACAGCACACGAGACCTCCTTTGTCATTGTTCTATGTAGGGTACCATCCACTTTGGTGAGCAGAGCAAAGGGGAACCCCTATCTATATCAAATTCCTGAGTTGTGTAGGAGTTCTGTCATTGGCTTGAAGCAGCAGCAACAACACAGGATTTCCGTGCTCAGATCTTGTAGAAACATAATGGGTCACCCATCATATTTAGTTGAACTCTTGGCCCTTATTGCTTTGACAAGTTTTTCTTTGTTGGCATAGTGGTGAAAAGCAACAACAGTGTCCTGTAGCTTGGGGCCTAGACTACAGTGTGTCCGTTCCATATTAGATTGAGACAACTCGATGTCTGGTACTATTTCCTTCCACCAGTTTAGAAGTAATTGAAGCACATCTATTGGGTCAGAGCATTCTTTCAAACCACAAATGTGGAGTTTCCGCCTTCTCCTGCGGTTCTCCTTGTCATCCAGACGATTCTGGAGATCTGTCTGACTTAATTATCAGTTTTATCGCGTCCTTATGTTGCAAAGAAATATCCTTCCCTGCAGTTTTAGCAGCTTCATCAACTCTCCCTGTTGAAATGTTTTCTTCTAAGGGCTTAAAACTGTCATCGCATTTTTAATGAGATCTGCATGCATAGTTTTAGCTGTATGGCTAAGGCCTCTATGGTCATCCCCTGAGATGGGGCCTGGTCTTCTTTATTAGATTGGGGAGCCTTGGATGCCATTTTGTGAGTAATTGCATCTCCCACTTGTTAGCATCGGACCAAAAAGTGGTTTAAATAACTAGTAACAGTGTGATCTTTACTCCCCACAACACCCAGGAGCATACCACATTCCTACCTATCTGTTTGAAGAAACGTTTACAGGTCTCGGTTGGCTGTAAAGGCGTTTTATTTGGTTCGGGAACTGAGTCGAGGAGTTAGCCTGCTACCGCATTGCAGTTGTGCATGCTCCCCTCAAAATACCACACATTTTTATTAAATACATAAAGTAGCTTATAATGCAAAAAATATATGGTGCTAACACTGATAGAAGAATCCAGAGGGTCCCTCCCCTCACATCTGAAATCCCAGAAAAACTGGGGGCTAGAGTAGAGTTCTTTCTGGCTTGCCAGGGTACATCGAGCTTCCCCATCTGTTCATTCTGTGGCGAATGGCTTGTATCAGGTTGGACTTTCCATTGCCATCATACGCTTCCCGGGAAGGAGGGATAGAACCTCTCAGTGATCCCCTAGCTAGTGGTAGAGGCTAGAGTCTCATTCCGCTACAGTTCTTGTATTGCAATAAATTGTTCTTAAAAGTGCTTAACATTGGTTTGATTGTTCCTAAGGTGTTTTCTTCATTGTAGTATGCCGTAAAATGCCCCCTTGGCCAATGTATATGTGAAAATTGTGAAATGATTCCACCTCTCTTTAACCTCTGATTGGCTATAAGAACATAATATAAGCCTGCTGGATTAGTCCAATGGTCCATCTAGTCCAGCATCCTGTTCTCACAGTTGCCCACGGGAAACCCACAAGCAAAGAGCACTCTCCCCTCCTGCAGTTTCCAGTAACTGGTATTCAGAATCATGGAGGTAGAGCATAGCCACTGTGGCTAGTAGCCATTGATAGCCTTATCCTTCATGAGATTTACAGCTGCTGCAGGCTATTTTCTGGCATCCCTTTGTTTTTTCATATGTTTTTCCTTTTGGGAAGGGGTTAAGAAGACTGTTAGCATATTCTCTCCTACACTATTATTCCTTTCCAGCTTACTCTCAGTTCTTCAGTTTATAATGTATATGTTGTATGACACTTATTACTTGTCCCCAGGAAACAAATGAGGATATCTTGTAGTTTAGAAATTGTGGATTTAAAAGTGCTGCCATTTCTCTTTCCTCGGTATAGCAATTTAGAAGAATACTTGAGACCAAAACTAAATCAGTGGTTATTCTTATTTTCATTGGTCAAAATCCTATTTATTCCTAGCTATTTGGAATGATTAAGTTTTTTGGTACATCAGATCCATTTGTGCTATATGCTATAGTAATTCTTTATCACAATACCAAGGGTACTGGATATGTGAAAGCTCTAATTGTGTTAGGTGACCTTCAGGTTTATTTTTTCTTGAACAGATGATGTCAATTCACCCAGACAGCTCTGTGTCAAGAAAGATTTTGGATATGTTAATGACATTAACAATTAAAAATGGTGAGTATTGTAAGGTAAAACTGGAGGGAGAACTTGTCATTCTACACATGGGGTCAAAACCCTGCAACAATCTTCTCACTTGTCACATGATTCATTCAAACATAACAGTCTAAGCTAATCATTTTTAAATTAATGTCACGGACAAGGTTCCTATTTAGGCAGAGCAATATGGTGGTGAAGAGTAACAGAGCACTTCCAGCTCACTGTAATGGGGGAATGGTGAGGAGGCAGGCTTTTCCTTCAATTTTCTTTTGCCATTTTCCTTCCAGGTGTGATCAGTGGGAGGGAATTAGCTTTGCCAGCATTAGGGCTGGCATAGTTGAGGACTGTTTTGGGGAGTGTATTAAGAATGGGGATGCTTAGGATTCTGCAGATCCTCAATTACCTTACCCCTGGAATGCTTAGTTTAAGTCCACATTCCTGATGGGAGATATATGCCCATGAGGTTTTCCATGGGCACACTAGAGGCGCCTCTGGAAGTGACAGCACAGTCCCATTGGTGGGCCTCTCTCTTTGCCATTGAAACAGCTCTTAAGCTACTGTGTAAGGCCTCCTCAGTTGCTCAAATTCCAGTTGTGGGATCTCACTCTAAGCCTTGTACATGCACACCCTTTCATTAAACTAACAGTAGGCACAGCAGTATATGTGGGGGTGGGATACTCGTGTGCAAAGAAACCAAGTTCTGGCTGACATGAAAAGTTGAGATCAGAGCAAACTATATAATGAGACTAATGTATGTAGACTATATAAATAGTTCTGTATCTTTCTATGTAGATGTGCATAGATATTTTCTGCCAGATTTCTCAGGTGAATCATACCAATTTCTTATTTGCTTCTCTGAAGGTCATTGTCTCTCCCTTGCATAGAGCAGATGTACAAGAGTGGTGGGAAAATGTTAAAAAATAGTTCACTTTGTCTTAGAAAATACACCTGCTATGACCTGAAGAACATACTGTGCTCATGTCACATTCTGCTATTTACTAATGCTATTGAGTCCCCTCTGCTATATTCAGGAACTACTTAAAGTAGAGGTCATATCTGAGAGAACTCCTTATATGTGTACAAATATGCTCATTGTGCTGTCTGGTTTGGGATTAACTGTCAAGTGTTATCTCTCTGCAGCTTCAGCTAGCAATGGCCAACCAAAGCCATGGATTCCATCATTACTTGATATAGCAACTGTGCTAATCAACATGGGTGTTCCTTTCAGTGCACTTTTTCCTCTGCGGCATTTTCAACCTACCTTTTCTGAAGATGATATTATGTAAGTGTCTAGCATAATAGCAGGGTTTTTTCCAGAGAGCTATTCCGGAGTTTATAGAGATTTGTGACTTCTATTGCATTCAGATTAGCATGTGGCTGAGGTTTGCTGCCTCATGGCTCATACTGCAGCGTAGTGAGCACAAAAGAGTTGTGGACTAGGATTGATTGCTCACTTCCTTGTATCTCATGTGTTTTAACAGAACATTTCTTTCTTTGGCTAACTATTGTCCAGTTTCTAAGGATTATTGTTGCAGTTCAAGTGAACTCAGATACACAGTTATATGTCAAGTGACCTTGTCCTCTTCATGCACTGGTATTGGGGCTGTGACTGGCAGTGGGTTGTGACCAGAATACACTTACCTACTGTTTAACTGATACATATGTTGTTGACCTATAATGTGCCATATTCAAGTAGTGATCTTATGCTATGGTTTTTATAATTTTTTCTCCTATACATATTTTCCTGTCTCCTGAGACCTCAAGATGCAGACTTAAATGACATTACGTCTAAACTTTATCTTCCATACAAATGTGACTAGGCAGAGCTATCTTGAGCAGAAATTATAAATAAATTTAATGAGAAATTTCCTTTTTTTGTTAGGTCTGAAATGTGTGAGACTACGAGGAAACAACCAAGCGGAGATATCCTTGGAACCACAATTCCTTTCTTTTTTCTGATAGACACCAATCTTTGCAGTATGACCAAGGTGAGAATGCCCCTACTTTTCCTGTTTTTGAAAAGTCCTCCGTTGTGCATAAGTGTATTGAGTCTTGCTCTACCTGCTGGTAATAGTCAGCATGGTTGACAGCTCCAATCACCAGCTCCCCTCCTCCCCACCAGGACACACAGCCATTGGGGAAGACAGGGAGAGGAGGAAGGAACAACTTGTTTGCTTTGCCCCGTGAAGGGGCTTTCAGAGTGGGGAGACAAGGAGTGAAGGGGCAGTCTTGGTTGTTGCCAGCCAGCCATGTGCTGCTGATGGGCACTTGCTTCGCTTGGTATATTAATTGAGGAGGAAAATGAAGAAGTGAAGGGGCCTCCATCTTGGCTGTTCGTTGCACAGGAGCCACACGCTTTACATCATGAAGCTTTCTAAGTAGCAGATGGATCTTGACTGCTAGAGCTTTTTTTATCTTTCAGTGAACAGTCTAATGTGTCTTATTGGTGATTAGCAGAAACTGACCCCTAGTACAGTGAACTAGGTTCCATTCTCAGGCAACAATAGTGAATAAAGGAAAAACACTGTCTGCACCTGTAGTATATGATTGAGCTCAGAATTAATATTGCTAAAATCTTGTTCTAAAACCATTATCCTCTTTTATCCCCTTAAGTTTCTACGGCTGTGTATAAGCATATACCCAGAAGGTTACACAGACAAAGAAATATTTTTGTTGCTGTTGCTGCTGTTTAAACTGAGTTTGGAAAAAGAGCTGAAGCAATTTCCCCTAGTGGATTTGGAGTGCCTTATTATAAAACTGCTGGAAAATATCAGAGAGTGGGAGACAAAGGTAAATTCATCAATAATTGTTTAGTGTAATCTGTATAGAATTCAGTTTAATTTTGCAATAACCCCCAGAATCAATTAAACAGTGTATTCAGCCATGTTTTGAGGAATTGCTGTTTTAGTTAAGCTCTTAAAGAAATATAGTCCTTTAAACCTCAAATCATTTGCTAGTAAATACTATTTATATTGGATGCACTGATTGAAAATATCACTTTTTTGTCTGAGAAGAGGAAAATGTATCACAACTACCACTATTGCTGAAGCTAATACATGATGATCATTTTTTAGATAGTAAGCATGGATATTAGAGCACGCCATCTTATCCTGTAACGTGCCATGTAATGCTCAACGTTGGAATACCATTGTTAAAGAAAAAACATTGACTCTTGTATGCATTGTATTGAAACTGTTTTGGTATTTTTTGCAGTTGCCCTCAATTTCTACTAATGAATATTTCTCTTTGCTTTCTAATAAGATGCCAGAGTTATGCCTTGCAATAAGTTGCCTGTCCAGCCACCATCATGATCTCTTATGGCTGGTTCAGTTTGTCCCCAATTGGATAACACGAGGAAGGTAAGCCTTACTGTAATACAGTTCAGTGTGCATGTCACTTCAAAACACAGAAAGCACTAAGCTGTAGAAAATAATATTTATTTAAATATTTCCCTTTCAGACAAGTAAGAAGACAGCTTAGCTTAGTAGTAATTTCAAAGCTTCTTAAAAACCATGTGAACGTACCCAACAGTCCTGACCAGCAGGTACAGTACAAACTCCTTTTAATAACTCTTGTACTGCCTTTCTAGAGTTATAGCTATTAAACTAATAAATTATCTTCACTGACCGTTTAACTCTCCAAACACATTATGTTACTCTCCTTAGGAGGGCATCAAATCCCACAAGTAGACTCCAGTCTTTCTACCTATTTCCCCCCCCCTCCCATTTTCTTTATTATAAATGAGGGAAACCTGCTTATCTCACAGTTTTATCTGTATAGATTCGATAGACATAACTAGGCTTTCCTCATTCAGGGGCAAAGTATTTTGGAAGTCTGAGACTAAAAGAAAAGTTGGTTCCAAAATGTGCCCAGTTCCTACTCATCTTCAGTAGCCCACTTTGGAGCCCACCAATTTTGAGGGAGACCCTCTCTAGTCATCCGTATACCTTGACGCTGCTTGTTATTACTATCTCTCCTTTCTGATGCTTGATGCCTTCCAATAAACTGCTTTTTGTGGTTCCTTATGCATGTAACTTCAAAGTAAACTAGATCCTGAGAATTTTCAGGGTTCTGATGAGAGCCCGTTAGACGAGCAGAAGTTTTGGAGGCTGCACAAAAAAAGATTTGTGAGGCCACATTCATATTATCCTCTGGACTTTTATCTTTTAAAAGGGTTTAAAATTGCTCTTCTTAATGGTGTCAAAAGCCAGTAACCATTAGTAAGCTGTGCTTCTCTCTAATCTGTTTTTTTTTCTTCCTGGGATTAAATAGATGTCACTTCTGTGTAACGATCTAGTGAAGATGAAACCTTCAAATCTGCTAAAGAGAATATCTGAAACAGTGAAACGCCAGGATGGTCTTAGTAATGAGTCTTTTCTTTCTGAATTTGAACCCCAGGTAATGTCAGATACTATTTTTGAAAAAGTAGGGTCCCAGGGTCAAATGTAAGATAGGTTGGGAGCCAGATGGGCAGGGAATGTGTTGGTTATTTGCATAAGAGATGCTGATAGGTCAGAAGGCAAGCAAGGGCAAGGTGGGGTGAAGCAAATGAAGGACTATGGGTTGTATCCAGTGTTAGGCCTACTCAGAACAGACCCATAGATATTAATGGATATTACTAACTTAGGTTTATTAATTCCAGTGAGCCTACTCTGAGTAAGACTAAAGTGGATAAAATCCTAAGTTTTATTGTATTGCTTATTACATTTTTATGATTTTGTGTGGCTGCTCTGAGGGCCCTGTTCAGGTAGAAAAGCAACCTATAAATTTTAATATAACATGCAGGAAGTTCTCTGTTCTGACCACAATTGATCAACAAAGCTCCTGTGGGGATTAGTAAAGATCATACTGCTTTTCCTAACCAGTCTCACGTTAGAAATTATTAGGGGTGAGTCTGTCAATGCATTAGAGTGTTCCTAAAAATGTGTGTGTCAAGTTCAGTCTGACTTGTATTTAGAGCCAAAAGTGAAATCCAGGTATTTCATCTCTGACAAATGCTTTGCTCACCCTTATCAGCATAAGTGCTGGTTCTCCTGTTGTCTGTAGAACAGTTCAGGGCCAGAGGCTTCCAGTGTCCCACTGTACAATAGTGTGAGCCTGCTTCTGGCTGTGACCCATTGGGAGGTAACAACTGCCTTTGTTTCATTAGAGCTGGTTGCTTTGTAAGTTTTTTTATTATTATTGGAACCCCTAAAGCCATTATAAAGAACAGGCTGGTTATTGCCTACTCTTTTTGTTTACTCACCAAACTCTTGTTAAATATCAGTGTATTCTGGAAAATTGTTATTAATGGTACCAAGGGCTGGTTCACACTTGGCCACCATGTAGGTTGTACACTGGGTGCAAGTATGTGTGTGTTGGGAGAATTGGTAGTGCATATGGCTTCACTTTTTATAATGATGGACTCTTTACTGAGGCTGTGCACCGGATCTGGCCAAAGCCTGGATCCTGAACTGAATTGGGCCAATTGGGGGGAATCCAGGCTTCAGCCAGATCAGGTGAGACGGACCTGGGTCAGAGCAATCTGTGCCTGTTAAGAGGCAGGGCGGCAGGGGAGGGAAGGAGAGAGAGACAGGCAGCTTCTGCTAAGTTCAGTGCCCAGCTGTTTGCAAAAGGGTAAACATACCCATATTCAACAGGACTGAACTCTGCTCATCAACTGGTGAGCAGAAGGGTCAATCCTGTACCCTGAGGGATGGAGACGCAGCATCTCCTTCCCCCCCGACCATAATTTTAATTAGGTTTTCAAACCCTGATTAAATATGTGGTTGGGAGGAAGGGACAGGAGGCATGGTGGCTCCTCCTTTCCCTTCCCCACTGCATGTTTATAGCATTTAAAGCCCTAATTAAAATACTAGGGCTCCCTCCAATTTGATTTGGGGCCCAGATCCACGTCAGGTTGGTCCCAGATCGGATTGGGGATGTGTACACAATCCTACTCTTCACTTTCCATTGGATTTTTTTGTAAATATGTTTTGTTTCAGCATCTTAAGGATTGAGCAAATAAACAATATTTATTGTTCTCGTTCTGGTTGTACATGCCTTTCCAACTATATATGCTCTTTAATGTGAGCTGGCATTATATATGCAAATACTATAACTGTGTAAATGTGCTCAGATTGTAGGCTATTCAGCTTTCATAGAGGATCTGCAAAAGTTGTACTGTCTATCTTTTCCCCTCAAAGAAGGGGAATCCATACTATTGAAAGCTAGACTAAATACTTCCTGTTCATTTTTAGGCCTACTATCTGACGTATGTTCTTCTTCACTTGGTCAGGGAAGCCAGCAATTTTGAGGTTGCAAGTTCTAATCAAAGGGTAAGTAATTGACTCGGGTTAATTGATGACACATGAGAAGAGTTTTTTGCATGAAGACTTGCGTGCATTTGCCAAATGTTCCATGGAAGTGGTGGTCAACTAGTTTGGTTGGGGTTGGGGTTGTGTTCCTCATCTAGAGAACAGATTTTCTTCTAGATTCATCTCTTCATGAAGGCTTGAATAACTTCTGTAGACTTTATAACTAGTTCAGCTGGTATGCCACCAGTTTGGTTGGTATGCCACTCTGGAAATAGGTGAACTGGCCACAGTTATCCATGCTTCGGTAATATCCAGGCTTGATGTACTGCAATATGCTCTATGGAGGGCTGTTCAAAATATGACAGCCAAATTGTTGACTGGGACCATTTTCATGGTTGGAACAGCTTCATTGCCTCCCTGTTCGTTTCTAGGCACAATATAAATATTACCCTTAGCAATAAAGCCCTACATGGTCTAGGACAGTCTTCCCACAACCCATGGCCTATTTTGAGGGTATTTATTGTTTAAATTGTTAATTTGTTGGTTGCTTGAGAATTGTTATAAATGGAAAGGCAGGATGTTACTATAAATCTCCAGGTAATATTTAAAATATTTATGACATTGTACTATTGTAGAGTGATTAGTAAACCAAAGTAAACTACACTGAAAACGTAACAAAGAGTTTAAGTTTTAGGGAAGGTGTCAGTTTGAAATGTTGTTTCTAATATTTCCACTTCTGATCTCAAGAAAATATAACTTTGAGGTAGTGAATTTTTTTTAACTTTCATTTAGAAATGGCTGCTGAAACTCTGTAGTGCTTTGGAAAAACATGTGAAATGTGATATTAGGGAAGATGCTAGACTGTTTTATAAAACTAAGGTGAGTTGTCTTGTACTTCTTTTTATCCTCATAAGATGAGTCGTCATGAGGACATTCACTACTTTTTATTTCTATATGCAGTCAAAGATTCGTAAACTTGCAAGATTGAGGGGTTTTCTTGGCTAGGGCATAGATGTTCATTTATGGGCTCCAGAATGCTGATTTTAGGGCTGCTTCTCATACGTTTATTTAAACAGGTGTGCACCTCAAATCAGTCCTGCATTTTTATATGTGGGAGTAGATTTAAATGCTTGCTGAGAATAATGCTGAAGCAGCTGATCATGTAAACCCTCAGTATCTGAGAGCAGAAAATCTTGATTTACTTTCAGATATCAACCCTGCAATACAGAATAATACAGAATGCATGCAATGTATGACAATGCATTGAGTGAGAAAAATGCCCTGTCCTTTAGTATACTATGCTTCTCAATTCTAATTGTAACCAGCTGTGATTTCCTTTCTAATTCTAGTAAGCTCAGAGTACTTCATCCTCTTAATTTTTGATGTTAAGGCTGTGAGTGCATTTCATATATAGCCAAAATGGCACCCTCTACACACAAGAGACAAGGTGTTGGCAGACTAAGGGGAAGCCAAAAGCCTGCAGAAGATCTTAAAGATAAGACCCCCAAAATAGCACAGAAGACTGTATCTTCAGTTGTCACATAATGCTTGCAAACAGGGTGTGTGTGGAGGGGGGAAGAGACAGAGAAAAGTGGGAATGGCGTATCATAGAAGAGGGCATGATTGGCTGAAAGAGTAAACAAAAACACTCCATGGTGCAACTTTTTTGTTGCTGGTTCCTGTCAGGACCCTTCCTGTCAGCATCCCACCTCAGGCCACCACCTGCTAGGATCCCGCCCGTGGCTACCGCCTTGTCACAGTCCCACCTCAGGGTCCTGGTTTTGTTATCTCACTGGCTCTAGCACAGATCTCACAAGATCCCACTGCTAGGCAGCACCACCAGCCACTCCCTATTTCACAATATTGCCTTGAGACTTTGCCTTAGTCTCCTTCTGGCTTATTGTTACTTTGTGTCTGGGTGCACTTGCAGTCCACAACCCCCCTGTATCTTTGTGCCTATAAAGCATACAGCCCTGGGTTGCTCTGGATACTTGATAATGTTACACTGTCTCTAGACCGCTGCCACCATTTGGTACTATTTCTCCACCTTGGTGAATACCCTGCCCACCCTTCTGGTCTGTGAAAGCCCCAGCCAAGGATCAGGCTTTTGGTAAACCAAGAAAATATTTATTTATAAACACCAGGAAATAACAAGATTACTTAAGGTATATTTAACAAGCATATGGTTTCATATATTGCGTTACTCTTTATGTTTCTGGTCATATATAATCTGCCTCAATACCAGCCTAATGCAATCCAACCCACAACTCCCTCAACTCCTCACAACCCAAAACAACCAACCCTCTCTCAACTGTCATCCTCTCATTTATACCTTCAGCCACTCAAACGCTCAGCCAATCATCATACAGCATTCTCCAGCATTCTAGCCCATGTACTCCCCCCTCTCACTCAGTCCACTTACCATATATACTTTAATAAACCTGCACTTACCATATTTACAGTAATACCTATATACAGGGACATCACAGTTCCACTTGTGGCCTCTTAATTAATGTTGGTTGAAAGTTTATTTTACACTAATGAATCCACAGTTAAAAGCGGTTTCTCTTAGGCTGTTAGTTCTATAAGCAGCCGTATGATCCTCAGCCACACAATCTAGAAGCACTACATTGCTTGGAGTTACGTGCTTTTGGAGTTACATACTGGCTTACTTGTGCATAAAGATTTGCCTCTGGCCATACTTGAATTAAATCAAGAGAATTCCTACATGTGCAGTGAAATCCTATGCAAGTTTACTCAGAAGTAAGCCCTCCTGTGTTCAATGAGGCCTACTCCCAGGTATGTAGGATTGCACCCTTGATCATTTCCCCCTCAGTTGGTTCCAATCAGTTTTTCTTTTTCTAGGTAAAAGACTTAGTTGCTAGAACATACAGCAAATGGCAGCAAATGATACACAGTTCTCAACTTACTCAGGTACTATTCAATTAAAATAGCTCTTCATGTTGCTATGTGCATTTACAGAAATATTATGTCTTCAGTTTAATGGTGATGACAAAGACTTCTGGAAGGGTTTATAACATGCCTTTGTGACATGTTATAAAGAAGTTTGTTCTGCTGAGATGTGGGCAGCTCTGTAGGTATTAGAAGTTTTTGGAGTCTATATTACTCTTGATGGGTGTGTGGCATGCACTGAAAGAAAAACAACATTCTGCAACAGAATGGGAGTATTCAAGAATGAAGTGTAACATTTTGGCTATAAAAACAAACTTGTGCAAATGTGTCTGGAAAGGTGAATGGATTGGTAAGGTACACCCTAAAGTATTGGACTAATCCAAGCACAGAAATGTTATCACCATGCAAGTTGAAAATATGTTATTTCACTGACCAAAATGTCTAGGGTAATCCTAAAACAGAATGAAATCAAGAAGGTATCCAAAGGAAGAAGTGTTGTAGTAATGTGTGACTTCAGTTACCCTCCCATAGACTGGGTGCATTCATACCAGTCATGACAGAGGTACCCTAGATGACTGTGTTCAAGAACAGTTGGTCATGGAACTGAACAGAAGGGTAGTGGCCCTAGACTTAATCTAAGTGGCATCCAGGACTTGGTGCAAGATATAAATGACCATAATGCTGCTGCTCCTCCTAGGAGGAAAGGTGGGGTATAAATTTAATAAACAAATAAAATTAATTAAACGTGTATGTAAGTGGACAAATACTAAGAAAGTCCAATACAGTCACATTTGATTTAAGAAGCAGAAACTTCCCCCAAATGAGGAGATCAGTACAAAAAGTTGAAAGGGAAAGTGAAAAAGGTCAGATGTCTCCAGAATGCTTGGGTTATTGAAAAACACAATAGTAGAAGCTCAGATAGAAAGTATACCACAGATCAGAAAAAGGGTCATGAGGATGCCAGCATGGTTAAAGATCAAAGTCAAGGAAGCCTTTGGAGGCAAGAAAGCTTCCTTGTCTAAATGAGGAGAACAAAAAGGAACCCAAACTTTGGCAAAAGAAATGCAAGCAAGCAATAAGAGTTGGGGGGAGGGAGAATCAGAGGGATACATTGCTAAAAATCAAATATCAACTACAAAAAGTTCTTTAAATACATTAGAAGCCGGAGACCAGCTAGGGAGGCAGTTGGATGCAGCATGCAGCAGCTGTATAAAAGATGAGTTCCATGTAAGCAATCATTAGGAATGGGACTGAAAATAAAACTTCCAATATCATAATGCCATTATACAAATTTATGATGCAACTACACTTGGAATACTACATATCATTTGGGTTACCTCACTTGAAAAAGGATATTGAAGAGTTGGGAAAAGTTCAGAAAAGGGCAAATAAAATGATTAAGGAGTTGGATCAACTTTCCTGTGTGGAAAGGCTTGGCGCTTTCTAGTTTTTTTAAAAAAAAAAGTGGGTAAGGGAGGACATGATGGAGGTGTATACACATTGTGTTGATTGTGGATACAAAGGTCTTTTTCTTCCTCATAATACTACAACTCAGCTATCCAATGAAGTGAAGATTCAGGACATACAAATGAAAGCCAGTGCATTGTTCAACTATGGCAGTTGCCACAGCATGTAGTGATGCCTTTAGAAGAGGATTAGGCAAATTCATGGAGGATATGGCTGTCAGTGGCTACTAGCCATGATGAGTATATTATACCTCCACTGTTGGAGGCAGTGTGCCTCGAAATACCAGTTGCTGGGAATCACAAGTGGGTGTATACAACTGCACTCACCTCCTGCTTATGGGCTTCCCATAGACATCTGGTTGGCCACTGTAAGAACAGGATGATGGGCGTTTGGCCTCATACAGCAGGGTTATCTTTATGAAACTCAAGCACCAGTTGTTTAAAGATACAAACTGTAATAATTAAACTTTTATTGATTTCTTATTGTTGGAAAAAGTGTTTTAAAATATTTTTCTCTTTTGGTCTCTGTTGTATACCAAAATCAAAATAGTGTATAAATTGATGGGACTGTGAGTTAACTATTGGGAATGGAGGCGATAAGCATGGTACTTTAAGGGTAGTGTTTGGCATTATAGTCTTGCCCTACGGGAAGCCATGTTAGAGGTTCATAAAGCTGGGTATGGTGTGGAGAAAATCAGCAGGAAAAAGTGTTCATGTATCTCCCATAATACTAAAACTCAACCATCCAATGAAATTTACAGGAGATTTGGGACAGGCAGAAGGAAGTATTTCTTTGGCATAAATCAAAGCATGTATTAATGGTCATTAGCTTGTTTTAAAAGAGGATTAGGCAAATTTGTGAAAAATAAAACTGTCAGTGATGGCTAAGTAGAACCTCCAGGTTCAGAGGCAGCAGGTTGCTCAGGAGCAGAAACAGGAGAAGGCTATTGTCTTCATGCCTCTAGAAAACTCACAAGAAAGACATCTGATTGGCCACTGTGGGAAACAGGGTGCAGGACTACATACATATATATGTATGTATGTATGTAGCAGCTCGTATAGCACAGTGGGAAGGAGAGCCTGGCTGGGAGTCCAGAGTCTGTGAGTTCAAATCCCAACTCGTGTCTCCTGGATGTAAAGAGTCAGCTAAAGATCACCCCCACAGTGAATGGCTCAGGGGTTACGTGCCCTGCCACCTGTGCAGCCGTGGGCAAGCTGCATAGTCCCAAGGAGCCCAGTTGCCCCCCAGCTGGCAGTTGCAGATAAGGAAGGGGCTGGCTTCTGCAGCTGTGGCAAGCTGAGCAGGCCCTAGCCAAATGGGGAGGACTAGCCTCAACCCTCTCTGAATACCGCTTACCATGAGAACCCTAATCATAGAGTAGCCATAAGTCGGGATCGGCTTGAAGGCAGTCCATTTGCATTTTCCATGTATGTATGTATGTATGTATGATCTTTTGTCTTACTCAGGGCTGCTGCTGGGTCAACTAAAGTTTTAATTGGTTTATCAATTATATTAAACTGATTGTAAACTTCACAGTTGGTGTGCAGTCTCTTGCCTACTAATTTTTCGTACTTGCCACAATTGTATTTCTAAATATTCTGACTTCTTTTTTTAATTTTAGGGGCAGATTCATGATTTTTGGGTCCCAGATTCTTAAAATAGATTGAGGAGAATTTCAAAATGGACAGTATGAGGATGAAGACTACAGTATGGCCTAAGAAGAGAAAATGCTTTAATCTGGACATTGCTTCCTCATGTGTCAATATGATTCTCATTTTCTCTTCCTTCCCCAATAACTTAATTGAGCAACCTTTTAAAAATGCATTTGATAATGGGAAGGTAGCCCTTCACTACTTGTTCTCCTTTGCCTGGTCATCCCACTGTGAACACTATATATGTGTTATGTGTGGATGTGAATATTTCATAAGTAAGTCTCACTCTTAATGCCAGCTAATATAATACTCAAGTGGCATAGATATATATTCATTAATTTAACCTAAATTTTATTTGTGTGCAATTTTATATTCTGAATGTTTGCACTGCCATACCTGTGAATAGACATAAAATTTTAGTCATAACAGAAATTAATATGTAAATGTATAGATAATATAAGTCTAAAATATTTGTGTTTTTTTACACGGAAATACTTTTGGCATTGTGTTTAAACCTATTTATCCCTTTCAAGTAGAAGTAAGCAAAACAGATTGATAAATCAAAATATATACTGGCTACTAGTCAAGGCTGCAGTTCAGCACTGTTAAATTAATGGGAGTTTTGTCACTGAGTTCAGTGGGAGAAGGTTTGTACCCTAAATGTATCAAAACATTTCATACTTTCAGTGCTGTTCATAATTTTTTGGACTCTAACATACATGGTTGGGTGGGAAATGCTACCTCGGAGGGGATGGGTTTCTTTTCTTTTTAAAGTAGTGGGGTAGATTTTACTGACCCTGCATTCCATAGCCAGTATCCAAAGAACCTTGTGTACAAGCAGAATGCAGTTCTGCTCAGATAAGGGGGTTGTTGATTTCTTTTTTAATTTAGGTTACAGCACCTTGCACTACATGCTCTGGCCTAAAGGAGCAGCTTTTCCAGCAAGGGGCCACAGTGGGAAGGGAAACTGGAAAAGCTCTAATGTGTCTGCACACTATGCATAGCTCTCTGGATCCTGGCCTATTAGTGAAAAACCTCTTTCTTTGATAACTTGTAGCTTTTGAAGATGCTTGTATATATATATTCTTTTTATAAAAAATTCTCATTAACTTTATAGACTACAGAATATGCCTATCCTCTCTATTGTCACTTTACTGTACCTCTGTATTATGTGAAGAGATACCATTTGTACTACTTTTCAAGCACACTTGGAACTACCTAGGTCACAATTTAACCACTTTTTAACGTAATGGAACAAAGTGCAAAAATAAAGTGTGAAATAATCTGTGTCTCTAAAATTCGTATGTACATATGAATTTTGGCTTCAGTCAATGTAATAATTCAAAAAAACAGATCTGAGCATTCTCCCCCCAGTATACCTCTCCAATACAACAGCACTCCTCTCACCTTAAAAGTGGCTGAATCCAGAAATGCTACCTGCTCATCCTGCAATAATTTCTCTTGAAAGCACGCATATATCAAGCTTCCTACATTTCTTTTTATTCAAATAATATAACCTATAGTTCTGCTATGGTTTTTTAAATATATCATGTTTGAACACAGACAAGCTTCTGGTGGCCTACAAATGCTCCCTTGGTTTTGTTAAGACTTGCTGATCCTGGAGACTGTTTGTGTACCAGCAGAGTTTTGTCAATTGAGTTGGTTGTCTTCTGATTTTTTCCCCTACAGTGGAGGATATCCTTGGTTTTGTTCCTTCTTCCACTTGCTCCAGAAGGCAGAGAAATACAAAATAGGCTCATTTATATCCTCTGTGGAGGCAGAAACCTTTCCCAATTTTATTGTCTAGCCTGCTCTGTGAAGGTAGCTTCAGGCATACTTCCATTCTTGTTCTATATCTTGTTCATGTGTGAGATAGATTAATAGATCTTTCAGGGGTGGGACAGCAGAGGTGGCTGACCTTATTGGGGCAAGTGTGCAAGTGACCACAGATACGAGCCTCGGGGGTTGTGGGGGATCATTTGGAACTGATCTAGCCCATGTTCTCAGGCCCTGATGGAGGACGCGCATCTGCTATTCAACTGAATGGAGAACCTTGTCCACCATCAGCAGAACATGTCAGTGAAATGGCAAACAGAAGAGTAGATTGGCTTAACCAGAGCATCTGGATCAGGCAGAATTCAGAATGGGAGTGAATTCAGAGGTGTTACATCAGGTGATGAAGGATATTCAGGCACCCAGTGATCAATCTGTTTGCCTCTAAATACACAAGTTCCCAAGCTTTTTTCCACATCCCCCTGCACAATGATGAGGATGAATGCCTTCACAAGCACATGGCCCAAGTGAGTGGTCTGCCTCTTTCCCCCACTGTCAATTTCCTGGGTACTATGGAAGGTGAGGACAGAGGAGACAGAAATCATTCTTGTTACACCCAAAAAGGGTGAGGTTTTCAGACATCTTAACCCTGTGAGCAGCATGATTGTGGCTCCTGTAGATGTCCTTTTCATTCAGGGAGATGTTAGGTATTTGGACCCAGTATTACTTCAGCTTCCCCTTAGAGATTGAATGGGAAGTGTTCATGAGGTGTGGGTGCACTGGGTCTTTCTAAGCAGTGTGCAGTAGGGACACAATAGGAATATGGCTTAAAATCTGGGGAAAGCCATTTAAAATTCCTGTCAAAATTTTAAAAAGTCTTCACCAAGCACTGGAAGTTGAACAAGGAGGGAGTTCCACAGAACTGGACACAATACTGAACACACCACCTGGTGGACATGAGCCATGTGTCTGAGCAGTTTGGGGGTGCATCTGGGACACGGGGACTAATAACGGTACCTCTCCCAAAGACCTACACAGCTGGAGGCAGCATGCTTTTGAACACCACTTGCTGGAAAATGGAGGAGGGGAGAGTGCTGTTGAGCTCTGATTCTGCTCAGGGGCTTCCCATAGGCATCTGCTTGGCCTCTGAGAACAGGATGCTGGACTAGATGAGCCCTTAGCCTGATCCAGCAGGCTGTTCATAAATTCTTATGACCTCAGTAATCTGACAGGAATATAAGGCATCAAGTGGTCTTTAAGGTATCCTGCACTGAAGCTGGTAAGGGCTTTGTAAATTTTTACAATAATTTTTAACTTAGCCTGGTAGCATATAGATAGCGTAAATTTTTAAGCACCGGAGTTAAGTGCTGTTGGTAGTCTCTCCCTACCAACAGTCTAGCTGCAGTATTTTGCTGGAGCTTTTGGACCAGGTCCACTGGCAGTCCTACATAGAATGTATTGCAATAATCAAGTATTGGGGTTACCAATGTATGTATCACCATGGCTAGGCTATCCCTGCCCAAGAACTGCCATAGCTGGTATACTAGATGGTGCTAGTAAAAGGTACTCCTAACCATCGAGGCTGAGCCTTCAGTGACAAAGATGGGTGCAGGAGCAACCCCAGACCACAAAGCCGTCATTTCAGAGGAAGTGCAACCCCATTCAGAACAGGTAACTGATAAACAGGCTCATAATGTGCTTCTTCCACATAGTGTTTTGACTACAGCCATTGGATGGGATGGCTGGGGCTGATGGATGGAGTCCAACAACATTTGAAGCCCCCCCCGATATAGACCTTTGTAATATTAATGGGTTTTGTATAAGATGTGGCATGTGATATAGTAAGTACTTTGTTAATGTTGTCTGTCTAGTGAGTTTCTGTTCTCACATTACGTACTCCCATCCGGACCAAGGAAGGCAATGAACAAGGAGCCCTCCACCATAAAATGACAACAAAAACTATGAAAACTGACAGAAGAGCTTGGGAATCTGCTCAAATAAGCATGAACAAGGACATGCTAGTTTTCCCAGTGATTTTCCATAGGGACGCTGTATTACCATGTTCATGTTTTGGATGAATCTGACCTGTATCCGTGGCTTTACTTACCTTTTCTGTATTGACACTACTATTCTCCCTGGTGTACAACCTTCCTTGTTGGTTTGTTTGGGTTTTGTGCATGTGTGCTTAACGATAGAATCTCTAATTACAGAAGCAGTTCGCTTTCAATTTAATGCTGCTGGATATTTGGTTTCAGCTAAGCTTTAATGTTGGTGTTTAAGCTGGCAGAGTCTATAATTTAAAACTTCTCTTTAAACAAACACACCATCAGTTGGTGGAAAGGCTGGCAGCAGCAATATGCTGAAATGAAGAGGTGGGAACTATGCTAGACCTTTAAATAATAGCACAAAGTAAGCATTTGCCATTCTTAACCCTTGTACTTTTATATCCCATCTTCATGTAATGGGAAGTGCCTTGCTCATGTGTTTGTGTGTGTTTGCTTGGTGCCCTGGTATGGAGAGGGCAAAAGGGGGGTTGTTGGAGGGTTTTAGATCTGCTGGATCCAAAGAACTTCCAGCTCAACATGACCCTGATACGAGGGCCAGGAGATCAGTAGGGCTGGCATAAGACCAGGTTCTCCCACACCAGATTCTCCCTCCCCTGCTATCATTGGATTGCTCAGTCCAGCTCTTTGTTTGCATGGTTCTTGGGTGTCTTCAGGTGTGGTTTCTTGCACACAGACACAATAAATCTTTCAAAGTGAAACGGGTGCATAAGAAACACCAGATGACGTTGTTCCATACAACGTGGAAATTAACTAGTTTGCTTCTTAGCCACAAATAATTTTGCAGAATCAGTCACTTCTTGAAAAATGTTTTCATTAACATAGTTCCCCCCTCCTTCTCTGTTGGATTTGAAGATGGTGTGTAATTATTGGTGTTCCAGCAGTTCAGCAGAGACTACTATTCAGACTGTCAGTAGCAGCTAGGTTGAATCAAGGCAATTAGCAATGCCAGACAGAAAACAATTAATGAGATTAAAAGTAGTATCAGATTATTCTATAAACTCTCCTTTTCATTATCCTGTATGCTGATGAGTTGTTACATTGTTTAAACTTGATGGCAGAGCTTGCTTTGTGAAAGATTACTCTAGCAGTGAAATGATGCCGAGAGAGTTTATTTTATAGCAAATCTCACTGGCTGATGACAGTCCTTGCAAAGGAATACACTGACCAAAGATTTACTCACTAAGCTTTACATAGATCCCTTTCTGGCTTTGATGTGAAAGCTGGAGAGCGAGCTGCCCCACACAAAGATACACTTGTGGGGAATGTGCAGATAAAGGGTGTTCATATAAAGCTGAAGGCAATATAAGGACCTGACCCCTGTGGTGACGCAGGGCAGTTCTAGAGCAGCAGTTACAGGCACAGTCTTCCTGCAGCTTTGTAGGTGCTGACTCACACAAAACTTGCCACCTGCAAGTGCCATAACCCTCAAAGATGTGCTATGTGCCTTGTAACTTGTACATTGTGAAGGAGTGATCTTAATATATTAGGCACCACCAGATGGAGCTGTTGCTTGCAATCTCAAGCTTCCCTCTTTCCATTGTTGTAGAAGGAAGAATTGGGGTTTTAAAATGAAATTTTCGTTCATTTTATGAGAAGAAAATAGTATTTAGACAGGGTAAGAATCCTCATTTAATTTTGGTCCCTGATTTGCTCAATGCCTGAAACCGGGTATCTCCCTAGAAACCCAATCTTCATTCTATAGTGTGGTCTGATTTGAAATGAGACCCCATTGTGGTTGTAAATTAAAAGTAGATGATGATGTCCAGAGTATATTCCTGCTAGTAATACCTGGCTACATGGAAGTTACTGATAATGATATAGACAAAAGGCAGGGGAGGCAATACAATATGTAGTAAGAAGGCATAAATTTTATTATATGACTAGTGTTGCCAATGCACAGGGTGGAGAAGATGATAGGTCAATGATGGAGCATAGGTTTTGCATGGAGGAATCCCACCAGATTCAATCCCAAGCATCTCCAATAATAATAATAATAATAATCAGGTAGCTGATGATGGGAAAGGCATCTGCCTAAGACCATGGAGAGCTCCCTAAAGCAGATCAAAATGAGGCAATGCTAGCCTAAATGGACAAGAAGTTTAACCTGGCACAGATCAGCTTCCTATGGAGACAGGGCCCTATTTAAACTATTGTGAAGTAAACCAAATCTCAGCAGGTTATAAAGCAGAACTAGGAAAACTTGCACCTGCTAACATTCCCTCTTTTCCCTAAATGTTAAGAGTACAAGAGCCCTATTCTCATGTGGTCACCTGATTGCTGGATGGGTACAAAACAAAGACAAACACTGCCTGTGTACCACCATCCTGACTTTCCAATCACTTCCATTTCCTGCGTTGTCTCTACATGCAAGATCTCTGTGTGTGCATATGAGATATTATATACAGTACACACATGTACTCATCTTGAGTACTGCGTCCAATTCTGGTCTCCACACTTCAAGAAGGTTGCAGACAAACTGGAACAGTTCAGAGGAGGGCAACAAGGATGATCAGGGGACTGGAAACAAAGTCCTATGAGGGGAGACTGAAAGAACTGGGCATATTTAGCCTGGAGAAGAGAAGACTGAGGGGAGATATGATAGCACTCTTCAAGTACATGAAAGGTTGTCATACAGAAGAAGGCCGGGATCTCTTCTCAATTGTCCCAGAGTGCAGGACACGGAATAATGGGCTCAAGTTGCAGGAAGTCAGATTTTGACAGGACATCAGGAAAAACATCCTAACTGTTAGAGCCATACGACAATGGAACCAATTACCTAGAGAGGTAGTGGTCTCTCCGACACTGGAGGCATTCAGGAGGCAGCTGGACAGCCATCTGTCAGGAATGCTTTGATTTGGATTCCTGCATTGAGCAGGAGGTTGGACTTGATGGCCTTATAGGTCCCTTCCAACTCTACTATTCTATTATTCTATGTGAGCCAGGGAGATATTAAATAGTACTGCTACATCATATACTTGTGGAACGCTTAATAAATTTTATGTCAGATTTGTTTCATTAATTCAAATCCAATTAAGCCCAACCATCATCAATGGAGGAAGCACAGACCATGGCAAACTCTTGGTAGCTGACACTACTTCTAAAGCATCATGCCAAAACATTGTGTTGTGCTGTCTTAAACTCATTCTCCTAATCTTTACCAGAGATTTGTAAAACCTGTTCAGAGCCTACATCTCTGCTTTTATAAATAATTTGTTTTTTACACTTATTTTAAAATAGCCAACTGAAAATGAAAAAGAAAGCACTGGACTCCACTGGCATATCAGCTAGTGTTCTTCTAAATCCTAGTGTATAAAAATGAAGTGCTCAATAGCTGAGCAAGGTTCTGCATAGCTGCTAATTACCTCATTACAGGGTGAGTAGATAATGCAGTTGGAGCCAAGAGGAATTTGGCCTCTAAAGCAGCTTGCATGAACAAGAAAGGCTCACCATAGACCCTTGCTGTCTTTACACAGGGGAATCAACATTGGCTTGGTTCCTGCTGTGAATATAAAACTTGTGTGAGCTTCACCATTCAGTTTTCCTTCTAAATTATCTCCTGCATTTATTTTTCTTTATTTACTTAGTTGCCTATCCCCTGTCACCTAAAGGCTGCAGGGCGATTTACAACATAATAAACAACGTAAATAAGAATATAACATAAGAACTTAAAAACCATTAGTGGGGAACCTCCCACCCATGGGCCTGCCTAATTAGGTCCAGCAGGGTTCCTAACTTGTGAGGCAGTTTTCCAAACCACACCAATCTGCCCCACATCTGATGTGATAAGTAATATCAGGCCCAGTCAAGTAAAGATGCGGCTACAAAGGAACAATCAGGAGTTTGAAGTGCACTCCTGATTGTTCCTTGGCAAGCAGGGCTGTACCTTAGGGAGCCCAACTGGGATCAGCCCCAATCAGCTGATGGACACAGAGCCATCACTTTGACATCTGATTGTACTTTGAAGCCTCCTGTTCCAAGAGATGGCTCTAAGTGCTGATCAGCTGCTTGCTGTTGACAGCTGGTCTTGAAAGGGTCTCAGTGAGAACCTTTCAAGTTGTCACTTGATCTTATAAAGATGTTAGGTGATTAACAGGTGGGCAGCCCAGCCCACCTGGCAAAGTTGGCCGACAGGGAATGGGAAATTTGTCATCCGTTGGCTGTTGCTGGATTAAACTCCCACAATTTCTAATGATTGGCTATGCTGGATGGGGCTGATGGGAATTGAACAACGTCTGCAGGGACACAGATTCCCCACCCCTGGAGGTCCTACTATCCTAACATACATGGATGATGTGTCTCCTGATGCTTGTTCCAACTGGAAAAATCAAATAAATACATAAAATACTCTTAAAGCATCAGTAGTTCCAAAAGGCTGCAGATGAAGAGCTAACTTAAAGCCCAGGATTGTGATATTAGTGTTGGTAGTAGGAACTGGGAATCTGCTATCTTGCTTTATTAAGTTGCAAGCATTTCAGTTTCCCATTAAATTGTGGTATTTGATAACTTTAAAAGAATAATATTGTCCTGGACCCATTAATGTGCTCTGTGTCCATTTTGTGAACAATCCCATCCCAGCTATACTGCAAAGAAGAGTACAGCTATCCTCTCCATGGGCTTGGAGAACTGCAACCTGCAAAGACTCTCCTTAGCTTCGTTCCCTTCTTAATGCAAATACCCTCTGAAATGAGGGCATGCAGCTGCTGCAATGCAATTAAAACTTATGGTGCACCGGAAAAAAGATGGTCAGTGTTTTTGCAGAAGGATATATTTATTAACCAAGCAGCACTAGCAATGGTGCAAATTACAATGATAATACTTTTAAAATGTATTATTAAAGAGAATTAAATTAGTGGAGGGCAGATTTATATTTTCTAACATGGAAATGTTATGGATTAGAAAACCTTTGAACCAAGCTCCCATATGCTACCTATAAAACTATTTTAACAATCTCTATTTCAGTAGGGTGGAAACATCTATAAAAGGGTTGATCCTCAGCCAGGTGTTAAATATCAGGTGTACACAGGCATCAGTCAGGAAGCAACCCCAACAGGAAGAGGACCAGGCTACATTCACTTTCACAGAAGCCACCTGCCTCATACATCTGAAGCTAAAATCCACCCCATCCAGATTTCTTTCTTAATGGTGCCTCCCCAAAACGGTTGGCATCAAAATTAGTGCTGGCTGAACAAGTCTGAATTCTTGCATTTGCAAAGAGGCCCTTGATTCTACTACATATTCTCATACATCTGGCACCAAAGCTTCTTTACATTGATTTGGAAGTAAAGCCAGCTTTGCCTGACCAGCAGGAACTATGCTGAGAACCATCCAGTCCTCTCTGATATGTGCTCAATAGCCATTGTTTAGCAATAAACCAGCTCTCTTACTACCAACATGGAGTGGGCCAGAGTATAGATGGGGGATGAATTTGGTTCAATACCCATTTTAATATGAAATTACCTAATTTGCTCTTTCCACAAACAGTATATGATCCAGCTATCCTTCAGCTTTCACACGTCTCTTAAATTTGCAGTGCAGTTCAACAAAAAAAGTATACAAAATGTATATACAAGGGGAAGTGTGCATAAAAATGCATTTAGTAGTGGAAATAATAAAAATGCATTGTTTCAGGGAAACTGCAAAATTTTGTATATTAGAAAAATGTGCACTAAAATGTTGATGAATTTTCATGAGAATTTTGAAAAAACATTTCCAAACTGATGCAGAAATGTAGCAAACTGAATTTAATATGGAAAAAAAGAGAAACTGAAATTGAGAGATTTGTCCATCCTTAGGCCAGAGCCGCTGCTCCATTGTATTGTTGTTGTACTCTGACACAGCCTTGAAAGTAGAGCTGCTTAATCTCATGGAGGGTTGTTTCTCTGTGTACCTGCTTCTTTCATCCAACCTGTTATGTCCAAATGAGGTTAGGCATCAGCTGACGTTACAACTGAAGCTTCTCCCTCCTCCTCTGCCTCCTCAGAATCCTTTTTGTGTGTTTTACATAAGTGCTTTGTTCCACAAACTGGTTTATATTGATCTCATTGGGAGATTTTAAAATAATCAATGACTCAGCGTGTCTTGAGGAAAGGGACCAGTTTTCTAGTCATTGCACAACTGCAAGGATTATCTTTGTATAGAAAGTAAAGGGCTGTATTTTGCATAATATTTATTTCATTTATTTAATTGATTTCTATCCCGCCCTTTCTTCCAGTAGGAGCCCAGGGTGGCAAACAAAAACACCAAAAACACTTCAGAACATCACAAAAACAGATCTCAAAATATATTAAAACACAACAACGATTAAAAACATATTATAACAAAACATCTTTAAAAATACCTTTAAAAAAGCTTTAAAAACATTAAAAAACTTTAAAAATATATTAAAAAGCACAATACCTAATACACAAACTTAATTTGCTATGCAGATTTTGATTGGGGAGGAAGACCAGGAAAGAGGAGATTAATTGCTGCTATAGAAAAGACAGAAAGGCAGAATGGTCAAAGGTCTCAGTGTGAATGACATGATTTTTCAAACATGTTGCAAAGTAACAAGCTTTGGTGTTAGTATGCAAGTTTGAAATGGGTGCACTATAGCGGTTTAGAACATGAGCTATGAGATGAGCCCGCCTGAAATTTCAGCTCAGTCATCTACTTAATGGGTGGCCTTTGGGAAAGCACTGTGTCTCAGCCTTGGCACCTCATCTGTAATACTGAGATAATATTATTGGCCTACTATACAGGGTTATTGTGAAGGCTACTGAGACAGGGATAGATTCTCCATGGCGCAGAGTGGTAAGCGGCGGTAACGCAGCCGAAGCTCTGCTCACGGCCGGAGTTTGATTCCAATGAAAGGAGGAAGTTGAATCTCCGGTAAAAGGGGTCGAGGTCCACTCAGCCTTCCATCCATCCATGGTCGGTAAAATGAGTACCTGGCATATGCTGGGGGGTAAAGAAAGGCCGGGGACGGAACTGGCAATCCCATCCCATATATATGGTCTGCCTAGTAAATGTTGCAAGACATCACCCTAAGAGTCGGAAATGACTCGCACTACAAGTGCGGGGACACCTTTACCTTTTTTACTGAGACAGGTAATATATGTGAAGCACCTTGCATTTGGGAGTGGGGGAATAGATACAAATGGTGTCACAAGTCTGGTTGTCTTGACTAACATGAGTGCATCTCTCACCATGGTTTTCTCATCTGAATAACCAGATGAGCATCCAGAGACTTACTAAAGAAGCTGAAAGTTGCATAATAACCAATGGTTTTTTATTTTTTATTTTTAAGGAGCTGCAGAAGGTTGCTGATTGGATTGAGGCAGCAGCAGCGGGAGAGGAGTTTAACTCTTCCTACTGCACCGTTTCCCTGATCAAAACTGCTCCCATGTCACATCTAGTTTGGACTCAGAGAGATAGCTTGTAGTTTCAGTTTGTTTGTTTTTTTACAATAATTTTTATTCAAATTTTCATAAAACAAACAAAACAAAATCATAAAACATTCAAAGACAAAAAGCAAAACAAAACAAAAATGATTAAACAAAAAAATAAAATGTTGACTTCCCATTTGTCGCAGATCAAATCAGTTATAGGTCTACAATATATAACAATCCTGTCTCTTAAATTATATTATAAAATCACTTTCCTCCAGTAGTTATCTTAATTAATCATCAAATCTCATAAACATTACTTTATTCTTTCCACAAAAAGTCAAAGAGAGGTTTCAATTCTTTAAAAAATATATCTATCAATTTTTCTCCAAATAAACATGTCGATTAATCCATCTCATTAATAATAATAATAATAATCTTATTGTCATAGCCATAGTCCAAATAAACATATCGATTAATCCATCTCATCAAAATCTGTTAGGTCCAATAATTTCAATAGCCATTATTCCATTATCCATATTAATTCCATCTTCCATCTTCAATAGTCCTGTTCAGTCCAGTAATTTCAGTGTCCAATCTTCCATTATCAGTATTCCATAATAATCTTGCTGTCATAGCCATAGTCATATAATAAGAGTCTGATGGGAATTTCCTCTATCCCAAATATTTTCTTGCCATCGATTCTGAATAAGTTGCTGAAATATTGTTGTAAAGTCATATCTGTGTTCTTCTTTTTTACAAAATGCACTGGCTCATCTCTTGAGAGTTTTTCCATTGTCACATGGCTGCAGTTAATTCCATAGATTTTCTCTATATCAAGCTCCATCACGTCATTCCAATCCAGAAGATTATCCAAGCCATTGATAACTTTATCTCTAATATCTTCATTAATTTCTTCAGAGATAACGTTAAATTCCAAACAGTAGATTTTATTTCTAATATCCATAAACTCCAGATCTTTTTCCAATTCCACATTTGTTCCAATCTCCAGGGCTTGTATCTTCCCTTTATTTTTTCTTTTCTCATCTCTGATCTCATTCTCCTCTCTCACAGGATCCCCTATTTCTTTAAGCTCCTGCGTCATTTTGCTCAGTTCAATTTTCAGCTCCTTACTGCCCTGTCGCAGGGTTTGTTTCGTTATCTCAATCTCATCCATTATTTTCTGAAACATAATTACTTCCAGATTCTCAGCCACTTTCTTGATTGCCATTTTTAAAACCATGAAAACAAAACAAAACAAAAATAAAGAAGAACCACTTCTTATTTCAGCAACAATTGGGTTAATATTCCAGGCTTGATGACATCACAGTATAAACAGAGCAGCCTGCCTTATCTCTCTATGTTCAAGAATACAAAACAAATTTAGTTCCCAGCATCAAAACAGTTAGTGGTGTCGTGAAGAAGCAGATTCGTCAAAATAAAATAGACCAAAAAGAGAATAGTCCCAGACAATATAATGTTCCAAAGTTCATATTTTTTATTTTTTTCTCCTCGGAATAGAAATCCCTTTTCTGTTTATATCTTTAGAATGCACTTCCAGGACAGCTTTTTGCAATAGAAACAGAGATAAGCTGTTAATTTCGTGAATAACAGAGAAGAGTTATAGCTCACCCAGAAGTTCTTTAAAGCTGATTCATTTGACAAATCTCTTTTTGCTGCAACAATTTAAACCAAGTAAAAAAAAGAATAGAAAGAAGGGTGCTTGCCTGTTAGTCCGTTTTCTCTTTGAAGAAAAGATAAACGTATCGCATTAATCAGATAG
Organism: Rhineura floridana; assembly: GCF_030035675.1. Classification (NCBI taxonomy): domain Eukaryota; kingdom Metazoa; phylum Chordata; class Lepidosauria; order Squamata; family Rhineuridae; genus Rhineura; species Rhineura floridana. The sequence goes on from NC_084486.1 coordinate 84,908,633, forward strand.
AGCTTGTTCGGAAGTCCGTCCGGCATTGCTGGCTGGACCTTTTCTCATAAATTAATGAAATCCAGTCCTCCCAACAAAAACAGGCTTTTGAGGTTGATCTCTACGTTTCTCCCTGCCCAGGAGAAATTTCATCAGTCAAAAAAAAAATGTTCTGACTGATTTATATCTGAATAAGCTTCTTCTGAGGCGGGAGCCCGTCTCAAAAGCAGGCACAAGCGAAGTCACCCTTCCCGGAAGTCCAGCTTGTAGTTTCAGTTTGGACAGACAAAGATAAAGTCAGGCAGCGAGTGGAGAATTCTGAAGTTTGTTGAAGTAGTTGCTGGAAATACGATGCAGGATCAGCAGTTGTGCTGCCTTCTCTAGGAATCTGTTTCCTTCAGCTCTGCTTATATATTTGTAAATAAAAAAGATATTACAAAGACACTTAAATTGAGCAGATCCTGTCAGCCAAAAAGAATAGAAACTTGTGGTGCAGACCCTAGATTTCTCCCTGTTTGCACTTAACACAATTACATGGAGAATACTTAATACAGTACAATTAAATGGAAACACTTAAGCACAATGGACACAGTTTGGACAAATCCAAGACAAATCAAGCCTTTTTCTATGTCTAATACTGCATGACTCTGTGCTATAGTTCAGGGTGAGACCCTTACTATGTTGGTTTGTCACCATTTGGGATGAAATCAAATAGTTGTCAACTCTTACATGTGAGAACCTCTGGAGGAGTAAGGGTATAATATTGTGAAAAATATTAAGTAAACTTAGTCTAGACGTGTTTAGCTCTTCTTCTCTGACAACATTTGCAACCCAAAATTCCAGCTCTTTATTGAAAAAAAGAAGGGGGGTCAGGTGTTCTTTGGTTTTTGTAGCTTTGGAACAGATGTGAATACTTGGCACAAACTAGGACAATCAGAGCCAACAGGAGATCATAACAGTTGTCAATCCCAAAGGTTTCTGTTTAGGTGTCTTATTCTATCTGCTGAAATCATTAACACATTTAGAAAGGATTTTTAAAAATTCCTCTGGGTGTGTGTCTTCTCAAGTGTGATCTTGAAATGCAGACAGCAGTTAATGTGCAACCTGTAAGGGAGGGATGGGAAGGCCACACTCCCACAGGGGGTGAAATGGTTGGGGGCTGCATACCACTGTTAGGCAGAACCAAAACCCAAAGAGGCGTGAACTCCACACACTACACCCCAAATCCAAGCAATTAGATTTCCTTAACACAGAAACATAATCACACACTCATACACTCCAACCTACCCCCACTGGCCTGTGCAGATCAGCTAAGGGGGATATTTTCATCCCTTTAGGATTGCAGCCTCAGAGTTTTTAAGGGCAAACATTCCTACCCACATGATAACCCCTTCTACTTTCTAAACATCCCATCAGTTGCTACTAAACTTTTCACACTTTCATTTGCAACCCTGATGACTAGGGTTGCCAGGTCAGAAGCATCCCAAAACCTGAGATTTTAGGGGCGGGCTGAAGTGATGTCATGGGGCGGGCCCGAGTGACGTCATGGGGTGGGCCCGGGTGATGTCATTAAGCATGATACATTAAGCATGAATCACAGTTGCTTGGAGTGTACAATTAAAAAAAATCTGACTGGAAATTAAGCTTGACATCTTAGCTAAAAGATGGAGCCTGGGTAGGGAACATTTAATCTAGCCTACTTGCTTTTGGCAAGAAGGGTTTAAGTGCCTTCAGGCCAGGCCAGTCACCAGAAGGTCACTGTAGGAAGAAAGGAGCCTAGTGTTGTGGAGATGTTAGATGGGAGCATTCGGGAGTAAAGATGGATGCCCCTGTTTGCTGCAATTCTAAATACACGTACTAAGGGACTAAGCCCCATAGAACTCAACAACACTGACTTCTGAGTAGATATAGTTTGGATTGTGCTGTTGGTAAAGCTTGACTGGGGATCCTCTGCAAAGACATTCATATCCAAGCAGGGTTGGCAACCCCCTTCCTGGAATGCCCTGCCCTTATTTTTTAATGTGGCTGCTCCAAACTTCTTTACAGATTTGACCCTTCACTTCAGAAAGAGGTCTGAGAAATGAGTAAGAATAAGAAGATTCTCTACCCTTTCTGTCTGCATAGATGCCCTCATCCTTCCCCTGCGCCCAGCAGAAGCTCTGGGCCAGGTGGGACGCAGTGGCATCTCATAGAGGACACCCTACCCTTTCATGGGGTGTATGATTTGTCCTGGCCCAGAGCAGATGTTGGGGTGGGTACCCCCAGTTACTTATTTTTCCTGTGTGCCTTTTTCTGCTTTGATTTTGTATAGATGCCCTCCTCTGTGCCCTGCGCCCAGCAGGAGCTCTGGGCCAGGTGGGACGCAGTGGCATCTCATAGAGGATACCCTCCCCTTTCCTGGGGTATATGATTTGTCCTGGCCTAGAGCAGATTTTGGGGTGCGCATTCCCAGTTACTTATTTTTTTCCTGTATGTTTTGGTCTACTTTGATTTTGGATAGATGCCCTCATCCTTCCCCTGCGCCCAGAAGAAGCTCTGGGCCAGGCAGGACACAGTGGCATCTCATGGAGGACACCCTCCCCTTTCCTGGGGTATATGATTTGTCCTGTTTCAGAGTAGATTTTGGGGTGGGCACCCCCAGTTACTTATTTTTTATGATTTTATGACATCATTATGTATTTATAATAATATCAGAAGCCTGATGATTTTGATTGCATAAATGTATTGTTATTCTTGACGGGGAGAGTCCCCACAGTGCTATATCATACAGGGTACCCCAACATATATTTTGGGGTTCAGAGACATGTTAAGTTTGGTTTGAAGTTGCTGTAGCTGTCAACTCTTATTTTTTAGTGTTTTGAACTTTCAAATAAGGAACTGGGAACTAGGAACCAACTTCAGCGTCGTATCAGTTAAATAGATTAAACAGTCACGGGCGGTGGCTGACGTTTTGGTGTATATCTCGGGAACCAGACTACCTATAAACTTAATTTGTTTTTTAAATTGAAGCTGAGAGTCTGGAGATTAAGGGGTGCTAGCCAGAGAGCCGGAGGGCCCCCCAAAAAACCAGAGACTCCGGCCACAAAACGGAGACCTGGTAACCCTACTGAGGACTACAAACTTGTTTTCAATAAAAGCAAGAGTGCTTAGATTATTGAAAAATCCAGACTGCGTAGCATGGATGTGAAAGCAACAGATTCATACAGGCTGTGCTGTGGAATAGCCTGGGGAATTATATCCCTAAATGTCTAATCTGCTCAAAGAGAAAATGGAGTTGCTGTTAATGTTAGGCTGGGATTATCTCTGTGGTCTAGTATCAAAGCAACAGCCTTCCAGACTTGCAGTTTTCACACCATCTTCTTGTGAGTTTACCCTAAATATCACCTTAGAAAATAAATCACTCCTGTGCAAGGTGAATCCTATAGAAGGTGAAGTGTGAGGTTGCTGATGACATTGTGCAATTCAAAAAACTCCCTCAGCATCATGCTCACCTCTCCCTCCCCGCAGTTCATGCTTGGATTACTGCTAGTCACCACAGCAACACTTTACTGAGTTCCCTGAAGTGTATATATAAGAGCAATTTTCTTTACTTCTTTTCACAGCTTACAATACCAAAGAAGAAGATGATTTAGTTGCAGTAATTTGGGAGAAGGATGGGTTAAGAATGTTGCAGTAACCCAGCCAGAGCAGAAGCATCTATGTAGTATGTTAAGACCAGCTCTTCTAAACAGGGTGACCTTGTTAGGTGGTTAAATTACATTTTTACTTTTTGGGGGGATTTATTTAGGGAATTTTGGCTGGCTCAGCTTGTTATACAGGGTAAGAAAAGCTTACACTTGTTTTACCCACTTGTTAGAGGGATAGGAGCTCTGTGCTCCTTTGCTTATGCTCCCTCCTATTTCTGGCAGGGTATTTATACCTTGAACAGCTGCCTGGGAGCCAGAAATTCGCCAGGTGAAGCTTTTCCTTGCATATGGTAGAAGGAAGAAAGGTTTCACCTTCCATAAAGCTGCTGACCATCCATGTTGAACAACTAAGGAGTCACAGACATATTGCACAGCAAAACAGGAAAGTAATTAGGGGTCAGAGAGACTTTTAAGAGCATAGGAAGAGCCTGCTGGATCAGGCCAATGGCCTACCTAATTCAACATCCTGTTCTTAGAGTGGCCAACCAGATGCCTAAGGGAAGCCTGCAAGCAGGACCAGAGCAGTCTCCCCTTCTGCCTTTTCCAGCAAGCAACTGGTATTCAGCAGCATACTGCCTCTGCCAGTGGAGGCAGAGCAAAGCCAACATGACAATCTTTTTCCACCCAAGAAATTACTGCAGCATTTGTCTGATACTTTAAGGCAACCACCTATTATTTGGTAACAGTTGTGTATCACCCCACCACTGCTGCCAGAGCCAAAGGATTGGGTGATGTCCCCATTGTGTCTCAGGGCTTTCCTTGGCATCTTTCTCATACTCTTGTTGCTTCAGAACTAGGATGTCATGTTGCTTTGTGGTCTGTGTATCTGAACTGGTCTTTACACATCAAGGCCCTCTGGCTAAAATTGGCAAGGAAGCCACAATACAGAAGCCCCATGGCAGAGGGAGGCGAGTGGCAGGCTGCCAGTGTTCGGGGGGGGGGAGATCATAAAGATGCATTACCAAAACACATGTCTTAAGGTGCTGCTGCTTCAATGGTGCATAACCGGCCTTGTCTCCATTTGGGGTGCTTTTAAGGGGGCATGTGAAGGAGCTGTCTAAGGGACTGGAAGCCTTTCTTGTTGTGTGTTTGGGGGACGCCTGAAGGATCCTGCAAGAGGAAGGGAGACGGAGGCCACATTCACACCAGACATTTATTCCACTTTAAACAGTCATGGCTTCCCTCCCTCCAAATAATCCTGTGAACTGTAGTTTGTGAAGGGTGCTGAGAGTTATTAGCAGACCCTTATTCTCTTCACACAGACACAATTTTCAGAGTGGGTTAACAGTCAGTCCCTCTGCTCAGAGAACTCTAGCAATTGTAGTTCTGTGAGGGGAATAGAGGTCTCCTAACAACTCTCAGCACCCTTCACAAACTGCACTTCCCAGGATTCTTTGGGGGAAGTCATGACTGCTTAAAGTGGAATAATAGTGGAACAAATGTCTGTTGTGAATGTGGTCTGAGAATGATTTTCTTTGTCAATGAATTAAAAACGAGGCTGGGGTAGAAACAGCATTAAAGAAAAAGCTGCCACAATTATGCATGTGCTTTCTGATCAGTGTGTGGAGGCAAAATACCTGTGTTTTAGGTGACTTGCAATCATGCCCACATGTCTGTAGGGATTGAGAAGGCTGCAAAAGCTTGCTACTAGACTGCTTGAAACTACCTTCCTCCGGACTTCCGGGAAGGGTGACTTCGCTTGTGCCTGCTTTTTGAGACGAGCTCTCGTCTCAGAAGAAGCTTTTTCAGTTTTAAAATCAGTCAGAACGTTCTTTTTGACTGGTAAAGATTTTCTCCCGGGCAGGGAGAAACGTAGAGATTAACCACAAAAGGACTGGATTTCATTAATTTATAAGAGAAGGTTCAGCCAGCAAATGTCGGACGGACTTCCAACAAGCTCTAACTGATTACGACATGTTTATCTTTTCTTCAAAGAAAAACGGACTTTAACAGGCAAGCATCCTTCTTTCTATTTTTTTTTCACTTGGTTTAAATCGTTGCAGCAAAAAGAGATTTGTCAATGAATCAGCTATAAAGAATTTCTGGGTGAGTTATAACTCTTCTCTTTTATTCACGAAATTAAGGAGGAAAGAAATTGAAAAAGCTTATCTTTGTTTTTATTGCAAAAAGCTGGCCTGGAAGTGCATTCTAAAGATACAAACGGATGAGGGATTTCTATTTCGAGGAGGGGAAAAAAATAAATAAATTTGATTTATGAACTTTGGAGTATTATATGCCCGTGACTAATTTCTTTTTGGTCTATTTCATTTTGACGAATCTACTTGTTCACGACGCCACTGTTTTGAAGCTGGGAACTAAATTTGTTTTGTATTCCTGAACAAATAACAGATAAGGCAGGCTGTACTGTCTACACTGTGATGTCATCAAGCCTGGAATATTAACCCAATTGTGGCTGAAATAATTTTTGTTTTCGTGGTTTTAAGAATGGCAATCAGGAAAGTGGCTGAGACCATGGAAGAAATTATGTTTCAGAAAATAATGGATGAGATTGAGATAACGAAACAAACCCTGAGACAGGGTAGACAGGAGATGAAAATTGAATTAGGCAAAATGACGCAGGAGCTTAAAGAAATAGGGGATCTTGTGAGAGAGGAGATTGATGAGATTAGAGATGAGAAAAGAAAAATTAAAGGGAAGATACAAGCCCTGGAGATTGGAACAAATGTGGAATTGGAAAAAGATCTGGAGTTTATGGATATTAGAAACAAAGTTTACTGTTTGGAATTCAACGTTGTCTCTGAAGAAATTAATGAAGATATTAGAGATAAAGTTATCAATGTCTTGGATAATTTTCTGGACTGGAATGATGTGATGGAGCTTGAGATAGAAAAAATCTATGGAATTAACTACAGATATGTGACAATGGAAAAATTCTCAAGAGATGAGCCAGTGCATTTTGTAAAAAAGAAGAACAGAGATATGACTTTACAACAATATTTCAGCAACATATTCAGAATTGATGGCAAGGAAATATTTGTGATAAAGGAAATTCCCATCAGACTCTTATTATATGACTATGGCTATGACAGCAAGATTAATATGGGATACTGATAATGGAAGAATGGATACTGAAATTACTGGACTGAACAGGACTATTGAAGATGGAAGATGGCATTAATATTGATAATGGAAGAATGGCTATTGAAATTATTGGATCTAACAGGTTTGATGAGATGGATTAATCTATATGTTTATTTGGACTATGGCTATGACAACAAGATTATTATGGGATACTGATAATGGAAGAATGGCTACTGAAATTACTGGAATTAACAGGATTATTGATAATGGAAGATGGAATTAATATTGATAATGGAAGAATGGCTATTGAAATTATTGGACCTAACAGATTTGAACGAGATGGATTAATCGACATGTTTATTTGGAGAAAAATTGAAAGATATATCTCTCAAGGAATTGAAACCTCTCTTTGACTTTTTGTGGAAAGAATAAAGTAATGTTTATGAGATTTGATGATTAATTAAGATAACTACTGGAGGAAAGTGATTTTATAATATAATTTAAGAGACAAGATTGTTATATATTGTAGACCTATAACTGATCTGCGACAAATCGGAAGTCAACATTTTATTTTATTGTTTAATTATTTTTGTTTTGTTTTGTTTTTTGTCTTTGAAAATTTGAATAAAAATTAATGATAAAAAAAAAGAAACTACCTTCCTCCCTGCCCCCACCGCCCATGGTTAGATCATGTATTGAAGTAGTGGTACTACCAGAAAACAAATCTGAAGCGGGAAGGGACCTAGTTCTGGCCCTAAAATGGTTAATACTAGTTACTATAATCATTTGCAGGCATACTAAGACACAGTCTTAGTGTCCAGATTTGAGTGTCCTCTAGTGGGTTTAATGGCTGGGTCTGGGAACTGGGTGCCATTAAAATTTCCCAGACTGCTTCAGAATAAAGCTACATTGGCCGCGGTAGAGGGAGGAAGAGAAGAGATGCCAGACCACCACCCACTCTGCTGAGAAGCCAGGTTCCTTTCTCCATCAATTGTCTCCTGGCAGCAATTATTATTATTATTATCTTTATTTTTATCCCGCTCTTTTTCCAAGGACTGGAACTCAAGGTGGCTTCCAAATATAAAAGTACATATAATTACAAGCAAACAAAAAATCTACATTAAAATACAATTAAACTTTGTGCAATAATAAAACCATTTAAATATACAATTGGAGTAATTCAAAACTCACTTTAAGATAGTATAGATAAAACAGTAAAACAATACAACATCAGGATGTAGCAGCTGGAAAGAGAAGGGATGCAGGGCAATCCCACCTGCACAGCTGAAGGGCCAGCAACATTTATCTACTCCTTCCCTTCAACTGTTTCCATCCCAGCCGGCCATTAGAAGAGCTTGTGACAGAGCTGGCATGGTGACAACGGGCCTGCTAGGAAATGCCCAGTTGAACTCAGCAGGATTTACTTCTGAATAAAAATGGTTGAGGTCAGTCTGTATGTCTTACTTCCAAATGATTTAAACTGAGAATAAGGTATGTAGATAAAAGGGAAGCGTCCCCTATTGACTGTGGTTTTTGTTCCTTACTTAAAAAACGGTATCAGGACTTTTAGAGACAAGAGAGAGAGAGTACATCACTGTCCTCTCCATTTGGAATTGCTCTTTGCTTGTCTGTGCCCAAACAGGGCCAACATTATTACTGTGTTGGGAAGCAGTGGTGCCTGCAGCACAGGACGTTGGGCCAGGGGTCCAGGCAGTGGTGGCTGGTGGTTCCATGTCAACGAGGCAGTGGAATCAGCTCTGGTTTTTAGTCTGAACTTTCAAGGAGCTTCCAAGGTGCTGAAAACACCTTGGACAGTGCCCTGAAAGTTTGGACTAAAACCTGGAGCAGATTCCACTGCCCCATTGCAATGGAGCTACCAGCTGTCATGGTTCCAGGACCCCATTCAGCAGAATAAGCAGGAGCACCCTTAAACATAGCAGAGCTGTGTCTTCTGCAGCTAGGATCACTGCCAATCTGGCATGGAGAAGTTTCCTGAACTCTGGCAACAAAAATGGCAGTTTCCAGATATGGAAGTGTCTGAATCCTGAAACCAAAGGTAGCAATTAGCAAGCCCCAGTACATAAGCTTAAATCATCAAGTGATTCCTAAGGGCACCTTAACTGGCTGTTTGTTCATGCCATCCAACATACTTCTCCTGGTTGTGGCAGCTCCTGATGTCCAGGAGGAAGTGGAGGAAACCACACAAGGCCCCCCTCTAAATGTCTCTTTTATTACACATTCATTATTATTTGTACTCAGGATGCTATCAGGGCAGTTATACACAATCCCATTTTCAATACCTTGTGCCTACAATCATTTAGGAGCAGTCACACTGCTTCATTTCCTTTTGGTGCATATCCTATAACTTCCTGCTGAAATCTCATAACCTTTCATACCACATATGTTCTTGGTTGCTGTTGTTGGCGGTGGTTGTTTTGTCCTGCTTCTGTTGCACTATAGCCCCTCCCGACAGCAATAAAATGGTATCATTGGGGAAGCATCACAGAACAACTAATAAAGCAGAATAAATCTACCACTAATGAACTGTTATTTTCTCAAGAATGTTGTAGAATAAACCTGCAAAGAAACATCAGTGGGGAGGGGCTCATGATCACATGACAAAAAGTTCTTGCATTGCTTCAGCTATACATTCAGGTGCTTTGTTCGCTGGCTTCTTTGCCATCTCAACAAATACTGTGTCTGGGTTGTATGTTATGATCATTGGTAGGTTTCAGTAGGTTTCTGTTCCATTTAGGGACAGAGTATTGCTGGGCATAAAGCTTGTTGTGATATTGGATATGCTGTGGTGCTGAGAGGCTCATTAGAGCAATTCTGTTTCCCAAGAAGGTATGTAGATTCACATTCTCTCTTTGTATTCAAGACTCTTCTTGGCCTGGTTTTCACTGTGATTAGCTTACCCACATTTATCTGCTAACTGCTGAAATGCAGCCACCTCGGAGATTGTGAAAGAGACCTCTTCACTTTCAGCAAACAACATTAGTATTGCATTTTGGTTCTTTGCTGAGTGCTACCTCTTTTTGTGACAAGCTCTAATCATGTGGGCAGGCGTAGGAGAGACTGGCAGAAATGCACCTTAAACATTAGGGAATTCAGTCTAGCAGGTCAAAGGAGAGAGGAAACACTTATTTCTCACCTGATCATATTATTATGGCTGTGTCTACTTTTGTTGTTATGTATCTTCAAGTCAATTTCAACTTATGGTGACCCTATGAATCAGTGACCTCCAATAGCATGTTATAAACCACTCTGTTCAGATCTTGTAAGTTCAGGTCTGTGGCTTCCTTTATGGAATCAATCCATCTCTTGTTTGGCCTTCCTCTTTTTCTTCTCCCTTCTGTTTTTCCAAGCATTATTGTATTTTCTAGTGAATCATGTTTTCTCATGATGTGTCCAAAGTATGATAACCTCCGTTTCATCATTTTAGCTTCTAGTGATAGTTCTGGTTTAATTTGTTCTAACACCCAATTATTTGTCTTTTTCACAGTCCATGGTATGTGCAAAGCTCTCCTCCAACACCACATTTCAAATGAGTAGATTTTTCTCTTATCCGCTTTTTTCACTGTCCAATTTTCACATCCATACATAGAGATCGGGAATACCATAGTCTGAATGATCCTGACTTTGGTGTACAGTGATACATCTTTGCATTTGAGGACCTTTTCTAGTTCTCTCATAGCTGCCCTCCCCAGTCCTAGTCTTCTTCTCATTTCTTAACTATTGTTTCCATTTTGGTTAGTGACTGTGCCAAGATATTGGTAATCCTTGACAAGTTCAATGTCCTCATTGTCAACTGTAAAGTTACATAAATCCTCTGTTGTCATTACTTTAGTCTTCTTGATATTCTGCTGTAGTCCTGCTTTTGTGCTTTCCTCTTTAACTTTCATCAGCATTAGTTTCAAATCATTACTGGCTTCTGCTAGTAGTATAGTATCACTTGCATATCTTAAATTATTGATATTTTCCCCTCCAATTTTCACACCTCTGTCATCTTGGTCCAATCCCACTTTCCATATGATATGTTTTGCATATAGATTAAACAAATAAAATACACTCCTATCTCACACCCTTTCCGATGGGGAACCAATTGGTTTCTCCATATTCTGTCCTTACAGTAGCCTCTTGTGCAGAGTATAAGTTGCACATCAGGACAATCAGATGCTGTGGCACCCCCATTACTTTTAAAGCATTCCATAGTTTTTCATGATCTACATAATCAAAGGCTTTGCTGTAATCTATAAAGCACAGGGTGATTTTCTTCTGAAATTCCTTGGTCCATTCCATTATCCAACATATGTTTGCAATATGATCTCTGGTACCTCTTCCTTTTCTAAATCCAGCTTGGACATCTGTGATTTATCGCTCCATGTAAGAGCCTTTGGATTGTAGAATCTTGAGCATTACTTTATTTGTATGGGATATTAAGGCAATAGTTCAATAATTATTGCATTCCCTGGTATCCCCTTTCTTTGGAATTGGGATGTATATTGAATGCTTCTAGTCTGTGGGCCATTGTTTTCTTTTCCATATATGTTGACAAATTTTTGTCAAAATTTGGACAGATTCAGTCTTAGTAACATGTAGCAACTCTATTGGTATGCCATCTGTTCCTGGTGATTTGTTTCCTCCAAGTATTTTAAGAGTAGCTTTCACCTCACATTCTAAAATTTCTGGTTCTTCATCATATGGTTCCTCCATGAATGAATCTGTCATCCTTGAATCTCTTTTATAGAGTTCTTCAGTGTATTGCTTTCATCTTCCTTTTATTTCATCTTGGTCACTCAGTGTGTTCCCTGTTGATTATTCAACATCCCTATTCTTGGTTTAAATTTCCCTTTAATTTCTCTAATCTTTTGGAATAGGACTTTTGTTCAACCCTTTGTGTTATCCTCTTCTATTTCTATACAATAATTATTGTAATAGTTCTCTTTGTCCCTACGTACTAGTCGCTGTATTATTGCATTTAGGGTTCTGACCATGTTTCTGTCTCCTTTTGCTTTTGCTTTCCTTCTCTCTTTAACCATTTGAAGAGTTTCGTCAGTCATCCATTGAGTCATCCATTGAGCTGCTCCACGAGCTAGAGGGAGCCCCAGCTGACAAAGCGTCAAGGCGAGTTAAGCAGCAGAGCGAGTTCGGCAGCAGGGCGAGGAGGCCAGGGCCCCCCACTCTGCCCGTCTGTTCCCTGACCTCAACTAAACTGCAGTCTCCAACCCATTGACGTAATAAACCTTAAACAAAAGTATGCAGGTAAGAAGCCAGCAGGGGTGTGGGGGCTTTCCAGTGTTTTGCACCGCCTGCAGCATGTACGACTATCTGCCTGTTGGACAGAAGTCGTGGGTGTGCTCTCGGTGCAATGAGCTCCTGGCTGTCTGGGAACAACTTCATTTCCTTGAGGCCAAGGTGGCGGACCTGGAAAAGCTGAGAGAGGCAGAGAGGTGTGTGCAGGAGGCCTTCAGGGACGTTATAGCTGTGTCCCACTCCAACGATGATAGCTCTCCTGCTATCATGGAGAACGATGGTCTCGGGGAAGGAGAGCATCCAGCTGAGGAAGAGGGAAACGATCCCTTAGAAGGGACCCATTCCTTGGGGGATGAGCAGCTATCCTCTCGTGCCAAGGATATATCTCCAGGGGGTGGAGGGATCCTTGTAGTGGGTGATTCGATCATTAGGAACATAGACAGTGGGGTGTGTGATGGGCGTGTAGACCGCAAGGTGTTTTGCCTGCCTGGTGCGAAGGTTGCGGATATCGCCCGTCGTTTAGATAGTTTGGTAGACAGTGCTGGGAAGGAGTCAGTGGTCGTGGTGCATGTTGGCACCAACGACATGGGGAAATGCAGCCGTGAGGTCCTGGAAGCAAAATTTAGGTTGCTAGGTAGGATGCTGAAAGCCAGGACCTCCAAGGTGGCTTTCTCTGAAATACTACCAGTTCCACGCGCAGGACCAGCCAGACAGGCCCAGCTTCGCAGTCTCAATGCGTGGATGAGACGATGGTGTCGGGTGGAAGGGTTCGGATTTGTTAGGCACTGGGGAACATTTTGGGACAAGCCGGGCCTGTACAAAAGGGACGGGCTCCACTTGAACCAGAATGGAACCAGACTGCTGGCACTTAAAATTAAAAAGGTAGCAGAGCAGCTTTTAAACTGACTGAGGGGGGAAACCCGACAGGAGCTGAGAAAGGTCCGGTTCGGAATAAACCTCCCCCCTGGGATAAAAACCAAAGAAATGATGAAATTTTAAAAGGAGTGGCCTAGAAGTAGGCATTGTGAGAGCAGGGGCACAGGATATAAATTCAGAAGAGCAAAATTACCACAGGCCTAACCACAAGTGCCAAAGACACTTGAAGAGAGACACTGCTTACAAGTGCCTGTACGCTAATGCTAGGAGCCTCCGAACCAAGATGGGAGAACTGGAGTGCTTGGTCTTAGAGAAGAGCATTGATATAGTGAGCATAACCGAGACCTGGTGGAATGGAGAAAACCAGTGGGATACGGTTATCCCTGGATATAAACTATATCGGAAGGACAGGGAAGGACGTATTGGTGGCGGAGTCGCTCTATACGTGAAAGAAGGCATTGAATCCAGCAAGCTGGAAACCCCAAAAGAGGCAGACTCCTCCACAGAATCGTTGTGGGTGGTGATACCGTGCCCCAGGAGGGACTTAATACTGGAAACGATCTATCGTCCCCCTGATCAAAATGCTCAGGGAGATCTTGAGATGAGATATGAAATTGAGGAAGCATCCAAACTAGGAAATGTGGTAGTAATGGGTGACTTCAACTACCCGGACATAGACTGGCTGCATATGTGTTCCAGTCATGACAAAGAAGCAAAGTTTCTAGATATTCTAAATGACTATTCCCTAGATCAGTTGGTCATGGAACCGACCAGAGGGACGGCAACCCTGGACTTAATCCTCAGTGGGGACCGGGACCTGGTGCGAGATGTAAGTGTTGTTGAACCGATTGGGAGCAGTGACCACAGTGCTATTAAATTAAACATACATGTAACTGGCCAATTGCCAAGAAAATCCAACACGGTCACATTTGACTTCAAAAGAGGAAACTTCACAAAAATGAGGGGATTGGTAAAAAGAAAGCTGAAAAACAAAGTCCAGAGGGTCACATCACTCGAAAATGCTTGGAAGTTGTTTAAAAACACTATATTAGAAGCTCAACTGGAGTGCATACCGCAGATCAGAAAAGGTACCGCCAGGGCCAAGAAGATGCCAGCATGGTTAACGAGCAAAGTCAAGGAAGCTCTTAGAGGCAAAAAGTCTTCCTTCAGAAAATGGAAGTCTTGTCCGAATGAAGAAAATAAAAAAGAACACAAACTCTGGCAAAAGAAATGCAAGAAGACAATAAGGGATGCTAAAAAAGAATTTGAGGAGCACATTGCTAAGAACATAAAAACCAACAACAAAAAATTCTATAAATACATTCAAAGCAGGAGACCATCTAGGGAGACAATTGGACCCTTGGATGAGAAGGGAGTCAAAGGTGTACTAAAGAACGATAAGGAGATTGCAGAGAAGCTAAATGAATTCTTTGCATCTGTCTTCACAGTGGAAGATATAGGGCAGATCCCTGAACCTGAACTAACATTTGCAGGAAGGGATTCTGAGGAACTAAGACAAATAGTGGTAACGAGAGAGGAAGTTCTAAGCTTAATGGACAATATAAAAACTGACAAATCACCGGGCCCGGATGGCATCCACCCGAGAGTTCTCAAAGAACTCAAAGGTGAAATTGCTGATCTGCTAACTAAAATATGTAACTTGTCCCTCGGGTCCTCCTCCGTGCCTGAGGACTGGAAAGTGGCAAATGTAACGCCAATCTTCAAAAAGGGATCCAGAGGGGATCCCGGAAATTACAGGCCAGTTAGCTTAACTTCTGTCCCTGGAAAACTGGTAGAAAGTATTATTAAAGCTAGATTAGCTAAGCACATAGAAGAACAAGCCTTGCTGAAGCAGAGCCAGCATGGCTTCTGCAAGGGAAAGTCCTGTCTCAGTAACCTATTAGAATTCTTTGAGAGTGTCAACAAGCATATAGATAGAGGTGATCCAGTGGACATAGTGTACTTAGACTTTCAAAAAGCGTTTGACAAGGTACCTCACCAAAGACTTCTGAGGAAGCTTAGCAGTCATGGAATAAGAGGAGAGGTCCTCTTGTGGATAAGGAATTGGTTGAGAAGCAGAAAGCAGAGAGTAGGAATAAACGGACAGTTCTCCCAATGGAGGGCTGTAGAAAGTGGAGTCCCTCAAGGATCGGTATTGGGACCTGTACTTTTCAACTTGTTCATTAATGACCTAGAATTAGGAGTGAGCAGTGAAGTGGCCAAGTTTGCTGACGACACTAAATTGTTCAGGGTTGTTAAAACAAAAAGGGATTGTGAAGAGCTCCAAAAAGACCTCTCCAAACTGAGTGAATGGGCGGAAAAATGGCAAATGCAATTCAATATAAACAAGCGTAAAATTATGCATATTGGAGCAAAAAATCTTAATTTCACATATACGCTCATGGGGTCTGAACTGGTGGTGACTGACCAGGAGAGAGACCTCGGGGTTGTAGTGGACAGCACGATGAAAATGTCGACCCAGTGTGCGGCAGCTGTGAAAAAGGCAAATTCCATGCTAGCAATAATTAGGAAAGGTATTGAAAATAAAACAGCCGATATCATAATGCCGTTGTATAAATCTATGGTGCGGCCGCATTTGGAATACTGTGTACAGTTCTGGTTGCCTCATCTCAAAAAGGATATTCTAGAGTTGGAAAAGGTTCAGAAGAGGGCAACCAGAATGATCAAGGGGATGGAGCGACTCCCTTACGAGGAAAGGTTGCAGCATTTGGGGCTTTTTAGTTTAGAGAAAAGGCGGGTCAGAGGAGACATGATAGAAGTGTATAAAATTATGCATGGCATTGAGAAAGTGGATAGAGAAAAGTTCTTCTCCCTCTCTCATAATACTAGAACTCGTGGACATTCAAAGAAGCTGAATGTTGGAAGATTCAGGACAGACAAAAGGAAGTACTTCTTTACTCAGCGCATAGTTAAACTATGGAATTTGCTCCCACAAGATGCAGTAATGGCCACCAGCTTGGATGGCTTTAAAAGAAGATTAGACAAATTCATGGAGGACAGGGCTATCAATGGCTACTAGCCATGATGGCTGTGCTCTGCCACCCTAGTCAGAGGCAGCATGCTTCTGAAAACCAGTTGCCGGAAGCCTCAGGAGGGGAGAGTGTTCTTGCACTCGGGTCCTGCTTGCGGGCTTCCCCCAGGCACCTGGCTGGCCACTGTGAGAACAGGATGCTGGACTAGATGGGCCACTGGCCCGATCCAACAGGCTCTTCTTATGTTCTTATGTTCTTATGTCTTTCTCTCTTTAACTAGAGGTATTGTCTTTTTGCATTCCTCCCTGATAATGTCTCTGACTTCACTCCATAGTTCTTCTGGTTCTCTTTCAACTAAGTTTAAAGCCTCAAATCTGTTCCTTATTTGATCTTTATATGCTTCTGGGATGTTATCTAAATTGTATTTTGGCATTATGATTGCTTTGTTCTTCTTCTTTAGCTTTACTCACCGATTTTCAACATTACCAGTTCATGATTTGTACTGCAGTCTGCTCCTGGCCTTATTTTCGCAAAAAGTATGGAACGTCTCCATCTTCTGCTACCAATTATATCATCAATTTGATTCCTATATTGACCATTTGGTGATGTATACGTGTACAGTCATCTTTTCAGTTGCTCAACAAATGTGTTTGCAAGAAACAAATTATTGGCTTCACATAATTCGATAAGTCTTTCTTCTGCTTCTTTTCTATCTCCTAAGCCCCATTTCCCACAATTTCTACTTCTTCTCTGTTCCCTACTTTTGCATTCCAGTCCCCCATGATTATCAGAACATTTTGTTTTGCGTGTGATCAATTTCTTCTTGTACTTCTGCGTAAAATCTCTCCAATTCCTCTTTTGCTGTGTTTGCAGTTGGAGCATAGACCTGGATGATGGTTATGTTAATAGGTTTCCTGTTAAATCTCATTGCTATCACTCACTCAGACCTTGCGTTGTAGCTCCTAATTGCTTTTGCTACATCACTTCTCACTATTGTTCTTCCCCAGTAGCTCGCTGAGTGCCATCTGACCTGGGGGTCTCATCTTCCAGCACTATCTCGTGTTGCATTTTGGATACTCTATTCATAGGGTTTTCATGGTAAAAGATATTCAGAGGTGGTTTACCATTGCCTTCCTCTGAGTTTGGATGCATCTTAGTCTGGTGTCTCAGCTTTGACCATTCTGCCTTGGGTGCCCCTGCTAGGAGTCTAGCCTCTTGGTCTAAACTCCTGACTGCATTGCTCTCAGCTTAACTCTTGAACCCCCTTACCATGTTAAGGTGTGTAGAGCATTAATGTGTATGTGGGTTGCTGTTTTCATGTGCATGTTTATGTGTCTTTGTCCACACATGAGCACTTTTAATTTTATGCCTCAGAAATTTATCTAATTGTTTCTTGTCCGTACTAGTGGGCAGTGCTTCATGGAAGGAATTCCTGCCATATGTTCTTTCCTCCCATCCCTTAGTACTTCCTGTTTCAGAAACCAGAGGTCCATTGTGGGCAGGCACACACAGCTTTTTAGAATACAAGTGTTTTGATCTGCCAGAGTTGCACAAAACAGCAGATAATGATGGTGAGTGTATGCCCCTCCAAGCTAAGAAACCAGAAATCCTAATCATTTTTTTTGTGTTGCAGAACATAAGAAGAGCCTGCTGGATTAGGCCCATGGCCCATCTAGTCCAGCATCCCGGTCTCACAGTGGCTAACCAAATGCCCATGGAAAGTCTGCAAGCAGAACCTGAGTAAGAACATAAGAACATAAGAAGAGCCTGCTGGATCAGGCCAGTGGCCCATCTAGTCCAGCATCCTGTTCTCACAGTGGCCAACCAGGTGCCTGGGGGAAGCCCGCAAGCAGGACCCGAGTGCAAGAACACTCTCCCCTCCTGAGGCTTCCGGCAACTGGTTTTCAGAAGCATGCTGCCTCTGACTAGGGTGGCACAGCACAGCCATCACGGCTAGTAGCCATTGATAGCCCTGTCCTCCATGAATTTGTCTAATCTTCTTTTAAAGCCGTCCAAGTGGCCATTACTGCATCTTGTGGGAGCAAATTCCATAGTTTAACTATGCGCTGAGTAAAGAAGTACTTCCTTTTGTCTGTCTTGAATCTTCCAACATTCAGCTTCTTGGAATGTCCACGAGTTCTAGTATTATGAGAGAGGGAGAAGAACTTTTCTCTATCCACTTTCTCAATGCCATGCATAATTTTATACACTTCTATCATGTCTCCTCTGACCCGCCTTTTCTCTAAACTAAAAAGCCCCAAATGCTGCAACCTTTCCTTGTAAGGGAGTCGCTCCATCCCCTTGATCATTCTGGTTGCCCTCTTCTGAACCTTTTCCAACTCTATAATATCCTTTTTGAGATGAGGCGACCAGAACTGTACACAGTATTCCAAATGCGGCTGCACCATAGATTTATACAACGGCATTATGATATCGGCTGTTTTATTTTCAATACCTGGTATTCAGAAACATACTGTCTTGGATTAGTTTTGGACTCAAGGGTGTTATTTCATCCAGACTAAATAGCGCAGCATACAGGAAAGATATATTGTGCCCATGACTGCAGAAGTGGAGTTCTAGGAACCCTGCTAGCTGTGCTGTGGCAAATATAGAACTGCTCCAATATGAACCTTTCATACCTTTCTGTATGGATATGGAAACCCCATCCCATAGATGCTGAACACTTAGCCAGTTTTGTGGGGAAGTACAAGAGGTACACAGTGTGAGGGGCATCGAGCAAACACCTCGCTAATGTGTAACCAGAGAGGTCCAAGAGTATACTAATGCTTCTCAGGGTGTAAACAGCACAACCAACATGTTGGTGGCATTCAGTTGCATCATTTTTGTTTTAACTATACTTGAAGGAACTTGAAAACAGATTGCCCTCCCTTGCACACAATCAAATCAAATGGGGGGGGGGAGGCTGATTATTTGGGTTGGTAGTACTTATCCTTGCCTCAGGTCTGGGAGCACCCTAACAAGCAGAAGGTTGGAAATGGAGCCATATGGCTGCTCTGTACAGCTTTAGGTTCCAGAGACAGCAATGCCAGAGACTGTGGGAAAATGAGAGATTGCCATGTTTGACACATATATGCCAATTGTAGTGCCCACCTTACCACAACTGCCTTGCAGGGGAGACCAGCCATGCAAGCATAGTTCTTTTGTCTGCCACCACCTTCCTTCTGTCCACTATTCTGAACAGGAAGAGAGAGCCTCTGGCTACGAGCCAGTTCTCTGCCATTTAGTGATAAGAGCAAGAATTTATAATTATTATTTTAATTAAAACAAGAGGCTTATCAGTACTTTGAAGAGGACCAGATATTTATTTTCTTTCTGAGCCCAGGACTGGGTCTTTCATGATGCCTGTTGGGGGGGGAACAAACGGGCAGGAGAGTAGTCGATAAGACAGACATCCTGACATTGGTAATCTAATTAGCAAGGTATGTGTGGGGTTGTTGCACACTTCCAGGCCCAGTTTCATTTTGAGTAGGGAGGTGGAATTAGTTTCATTTTGAGTATGGAGGTGGAACCTGTGTAGATGTGGCTGAGAAATTTTGAGTTAAGCAAAGCTCTGCTTTTATAAAACCTAAGAACATACAGATACTTTGAATGTCTGAGTGCCTGCACCAGTGGAATACTGGAGGAACTTGTAAAACTTGCTGCAACAGTATTTACAACTGAGCATGTGGTATGAAAGACTCCTTTTCCTAACATTTTGGCTTCTTGTTTTTCTCCACCCACCACATCTCTGAAATATATCGTATACGTAATGGTTAACCGTACTGCTGCCCTGACTTACTTTATGTTTGTTGCTATTTTGTGTTTTTATTATGATTGTGTATTTTTATTGTTTTTATTATATTTGTAAGCTGTGCTGAGCTCTGTTTTTAACAGCAGAAGGGCAGGATATAAATCCTCTTAATCAATCAATCAATACTCCATAGTGTTGGAAACTAGAGTGTAGGCATTTAAGGCTGAAAATGTTAAGTTTTTTAAAAAAAAGATTTCTCACATCTTTCCCCAGTTTTTGGTGGTAATTTCTAGGCGCAAAAACAAAATAACTGGACAATCCAAATATTAATATGCAAATATTTGCATAATATGCAAATAATTTGCATAATATGCAGATTAGCCTGTCTGGATTTGTGGAACTGGAATATGGCAACCCCAGGAATAAAGGTTAACACTACCTGACAAAGCTATAGTTTGACAATGGTTTGCCACGCAATTTTATCACAACACTTTTGACTCCTCTGTGGATGAGACTCTCATTAACATTAGACAAATGTCAGGTAGGAAAGGCAGATTAAGGTAAGGAACAGACAAGCACAGGTTTCAACACCAACATATTCCAGATACAAGGAACAACAGAAGCAGACTTTCTAGCATGCTAGGAGCCACCATCAACAAAAATGTGAGCCAGCTGAGGATGGTGGAATGACCTGGAGGAAATTATTTGTCATGCGAGCTAGGCCTTTTCAAATGCCTCAGGCAATCTCTCAAAAGAGTGAATTCACACAGGATTCCAGGACTTCTAAAGAGTATTTGAACATGAAACCAGGATGCCTCTGTGGTTGTTCTGCTGCAACACTGCCCACATTGCAGAATATTTTAAAGCCTCTTACATTTTGCATCTGTCCTAACATTTTATTTATTAATTACATTTCTATTCCACCCTTTCTGCCAAAGGAGCCCAGGATGGCAAGCACATCTATAATAAAACAATAAAAATAAAAGGAAAACATATTAAAACTAAAATAAAAAACATATTAAACATGTAAAAACCTATTAAAAACATCTAAAAAGAACCACGAACTCTCACAGCTACAATTGTAAGGTTGCCAGGGCTGTATCTTTCAGCCATCAAATGCCTGTGTAAACAGGAATGCTTTTAAATTCCTTCAGAAAGTTATTAATGAGGAAGACAGATGCACCTCACCCAGGAGGGCATTCCATAGATGGGGAACCACCACCGAGAAGGCCTTGTACCATATGTGCAATGTATCCACATCAGTACCGTCTGTGTCACACTGCCTTGGCAATTATATACTTGCCTGAGCTGATGCATGGGGTAAAAGGCTTTTTTAAAAGGTTTTTTAAATATTACACTGGCCATGTGGAATACTATTAAGAGAAAAGTGGAGTCTGTTTAAATCGCCACATGGCAGAGGAAATTTGTATAATCAAAGGAGTTAAACAAGGCTGCCTGCTAGCTCCCCTCTTGTTTAATCTTTATATTAATGACATTGTAACTGAGTTAAATCGCCCAGAGCATTTCCCTCCTTCAATAGGTAACTGTAAAACTGCTATATTAATATATGCAGATGATCCAGTACTGTTATATATGAACAAAATTGGGTTGAAGAGAAGTTTGAACAAACTTTATGATTACTGTAAAATAAAACAGCTGTAATTAATTACGCTAAATCCAAAGTGATGGCTTTTGGCAGACGCCCCCCCCAAGAATAATTGGAGTCTAGGTGGAACAGGTCTCCTCCTTTAAGTACCCTGGAATATATTTTGACGAGAAAAATTATTGGAACATTCACCTACAGAATATTAAGATAACAGCACAGAAACCAACCTGAGCTATTTTATTTATTTTTTATTCTAGGGGAGGTAGGATGGTAATTCCAACACTGAAAGTGTTCCTTGGGAAAGTGGTTGCTCAAATCTAATATGGCACTGAGATCTGGGGGATAAGGCAGAACAACTTGAAGGAGTTGGAGGTCTGCCAAAAAAAGTTTCTGAGATACTTATTGGCAGTACCTCCAGGGACCCCAGCCCCATTTCTTAGGCTAGAGACAGGTGTGGAATCGGTTAAAGCTAGGGCTCAGAAGGCAGCACTTCTGTATTATAAGAGGGGTTTGGATATGACAGAAAACCACTTTCCTAAGCTTTGCTTGAGAGAACAATGGAAGAAGGGTGGTTGGCTCAAGTTATGCCAAGAGTTGCTGACCTCTGAAAACCTCCCACCGGATATTTTCATCATTCTGGGAATGAAAAACAAACTGAGAGATTGGATATACAGGATAGATAATAATCAGGATTTAGATTTAATCAAATTCTCTGATTTTTCTCATCGGTATTGCTTGCTGAAAACAAACCATGAAAGAGCTCAATATTTACAAATGCAAACTTTTCCTTCTTTGAGAACTGCATGCAAGGAATTATGCTTTCAGACCATGCTCTCAGCTTTTTTGGACGGAAGATATAGGTGTGTTCCAAGAAACCTATGGCTCTATATTTGCGGTGGGGGAGAGGAAGAGAATATTTCACACTACCTACTATAAATTAAAAAATTTAATGAACTGCCTTCAAGTTGATTCCAACTTATGGCGACCCTATGAATAGCGTTTTCATGGTAAGCAGTATTCAGAGGCAGTTTACCATTGCCTTCCTCTGAGGCTGAGAGGCAGTGACTGGCCCAAGATCACCCAGTGACCTTCATGGCTGTGTAGGGATTCAAACCCTGATCTTCCAGGTTGTAGTGCAACACTCTAACCACTACGCCACACTGGCTCTCACTACCTAGTATACTGTCATTTATATCAAATTCCCAGGTATAGATTCCCGGGTCACATTCTGACATCCCTACAGGGTAGACTACCTCTGTGAAAGTATGTTGGTTACTGTCAGATTATGATTCATATGTCACATACAAAACAGCTTTGTTTGCTAAGATAGCAAAACATATTAGTGCAATTACTTTTAATGCTATTGCAGTGGAGTGTGCAGGGGATTTGCTAAATTGAACTGTGTATTTTGTATTGTAATATATATTACTCATTTGGTTTGTAATGGCTATTAGTCAAATACAATAAAATGATGACTGACTGACTGAAATCGCCACACATGGTTACTGAGAATGCACCAAGACGCATTTCTTGTGCTGGTGCTCGCTTGAACTGTGAAAGTTGGGGATGG
This sequence comes from Rhineura floridana, assembly GCF_030035675.1. Taxonomy (NCBI): domain Eukaryota; kingdom Metazoa; phylum Chordata; class Lepidosauria; order Squamata; family Rhineuridae; genus Rhineura; species Rhineura floridana. The sequence goes on from NC_084486.1 coordinate 84,931,392, forward strand.
TATTTCTTTACCTTTTGCAGGGTGAAATACTCCAAACGGTTAAGTTCACAAGATTTTGTTTTGAAACACCAAATTCCATTCCTCAGCAGAGCAGAAAACAGCATGCAGAATAGAAATAGGCCTAGCCTTGGAGCTGTTCCAAAACAAAGTTCTCCTCCAGTTGTGTTACAGTAAAATTGAAAACTGGGGCTGGGTGGGTGAGTGTGCTTAAATGGTCTCAGGCTGGAGGTGGCTTAGAAAAATAACGAATGAGCTCAGCTAAGTGGTTTCTACAAGAGGAGTCTGCTGAACTTAATTGCTGCAATGCAAACAGGTTGGAGAGGGGGAGAGAGGTCCTCCTCCTCCACAGATTCCGAATAAGGGCATGTTGTAAGCCTGATATCACAGGGCAAACTTGGGTCATCCCTGTGGGGAGAGGTACTGGGACCAAGCTGTTGTTGCATTGTGCCAAACTCCAGAGGTAGCCAAGATGAAAGGCTTTCTCGGTATTGTTTTCAAGGGCTGCAGCGGGTCTGAACAAATAACGTGCTGTACCTTTCCTATATCACACCTGGAAAACAATAACTGAGCAGTGGGAGTGGAGATAGACAGACAAATGACAACATAAGTTTAAAAGAGTTTATTATGAGCACTTTGGACAAGCTTGATCCTTCCTGATAGAATCTGCTGTTGGACTTGAGGAAGACAGGGGCCATATATGGTGTAGTGTAGTTGGATTTGTGTAAAGCTTTCTGTACTGTTTGATACAATCTTATACAAGCTTAGCAGCAATCTTTTGGGGAAGGGCTGTGGCTCTGTGCTAGAGCATCTGCTTTGCACGCAAAAGGTTCCAGGATCAGTCCCTGGCATCTCCAGATAGGTTTGGCAGAGACTCCAGTCTGAATTCATGGAGAGCTGCTGCCAGTTAGTATTGACCTAGCTGAGCCAATGGTCTGACTCAGTCTAAGGCAGCTTCCCATGTTATGTCCTCAAGTAGGCCTCTGTGTAAAAGGCAAAAGATTTATACGATTATTTATAAACATTTAATGGATCTTTGTAAGGTAGAAGTTCAGGAACTCAGTGAGGTGTAGAATAGGGAATTAGAATAATACAGCCTAAACAATGGAAAACTGCTTTAGAATCTATACAGAATGTTTCTTTACACCTGAAATTGAGATTGATTCAGCAAAAATTAATATTTAGAGTGTACTGGACTCCATAACGTTTGTATAGGAAGGCACTGTCCAATACAGATAGATATTGGATGTGTAATGCTGGGAATGCCTCGTTGAGGCATTGGTTTTGGACCTGTCCAGTGATATATTCTTTCTGGTCTGAAATTATAATCTGTATTAATTTTGTATTGGCAAAATCCTTGATATTTGCAGATTTTCATGCACCTTCCAATTATATTCCTGTGGTATGTGGATTAACAGCAGGACAACAAAAGTGAACTTTGCGAGCCCTTATGGTTGCTAAGAAATTTATAGTTTGAGCCTGGAAGGATAAATATTCACCATCTATTATGCAATGGACTGAAGACCTCACTGCCCTGGCTACATTTAAACATATTTCATACAGATGTCAATGTTGAGTGGATACCTATTTGGACATCCGGACGGCTTAAAAGTAAAAAAGAGCATGTATAAAGAATGGAAGGAAGGACGCATCACCAAGGAAGAGTACCGACGAGCGGCTCAGGCTTGCAGGAATAGCGTAAGGAAAGCTAAAACCCAGAATGAGCTGAGGCTGGCGAGGGAAGCGAGGAACAACAAAAAGGGGATTTTCAGATATGTTCGAAGCAAGAGAAAGACCAAGGAAACGGTGGGACTGCTGCTCATTGAGGATGGCAAAATGTTGACAGATAACGAGGAAAAAGCAGAACTGCTCAACGCCTATTTCACCTCCGTTTTCTCCCAAAAAGGGAACAGTGTGCAACCTTGCATCGGTAGCAATCTCAGTAAGGGGTCGGGATTGCAGTTCAAGATTGATAAGGAGATAGTCAGGAAATACCTAGTTAACCTAAATGAGTTCAAATCTCCAGGGCCTGATGAACTGCATCCCAGAGTATTGAAGGAACTTGCGGATGTACTCTCAGAACCTCTTGCCATCATCTTTGAGAAATCATGGAGAACGGGAGAGGTGCCGGAGGATTGGAGACGGGCAAACGTCGTCCCGCTCTTTAAAAAGGGTAAAAAAGAAGATCCGGGGAATTACAGGCCGGTCAGTCTGACTTCAATACCGGGATATTAGAACGGATAATAAAATAGTCCATTGGCAACTATCTAGATGACAATGCTGTGATTAGAAGGAGCCAGCATGGGTTTGTCAAGAAAAAATCCTGTCAAACTAATCTCATCTCTTTTTTTGATCGGGTCACTAGCTTAGTAGATGGTGGAAATGCTGTAGATGTCATCTATCTAGATTTCAGCAAGGCGTTTGACAAAGTCCCCCATGACCTTTTGATTAGCAAACTAGTCAAATGCGGACTACATGGAAATACTGTCAGGTGGATTCACAACTGGTTGGAAAACCGTACTCAAAGAGTGGTCGTCGGTGGCTTTGCTTCGGACTGGAAGGAGGTCTCGAGTGGAGTGCCACAGGGTTCTGTCCTGGGGCCGATACTCTTCAACATTTTTATCAATGACTTAGATGATGGAGTGGAGGGAAGCCTTATGAAGTTTGCGGATGATACGAAACTGGGAGGGATAGCTAACACAAGAAGACAGGAATAAAATCCAAAGGGACCTGGATAGACTAGAAAATTGGGCTGAAATTAATAAAATGACATTCAATAGAGACAAATGCAGGCTTCTGCATTTAGGCCACAAAAACAAAATGCACGGGTACAGGATGGGAAATACCCGGCTTAGCAGTAGTGCGTGTGAGAAGGACCTTGGAATTGTAGTGGATCGCAAGTTGAACATGACCCAGCAGTGTGATGCTGCAGCAAAAAAGGCAAACGCGGTTTTGGGCTGCATAAACAGAGCTATAGTTTCCAGGTCGAGGGAAGTAATAGTCCCACTATATTCTGCATTAGTCAGGCCTCATCTGGAATACTGTGTTCAGTTCTGGGCGCCTCATTTTAAGAAAGATATAGACAAGTTAGAGCGGGTTCATAAGAGGGCGACGAGGATGATAGCTGGTATGGAGAACAAGTCTTATGAGGAAAGGTTGAAGGAACTTGGCATGTTCAGTCTGGTGAAGAGAAGGCTGAGGGGTGACATGATTGCACTCTTTAAGTACCTGAAGGGCTGTCACATAGAGGAGGGTACAGATTTGTTCACTGCTGCCCCAGAGGGTAGGACTAGGTCTAATGGTTTTAAGTTGCAGGAGCGTAGATTCAGATTGGACATTAGAAGGAACTTCTTGACAGTAAGGGCAGTTCGGCAATGGAACCGACTGCCTAGGGAGGTGGTGGGATCCCCTTCGCTGGATGTCTTCAAGCAGAGGCTGGACAGCTATCTGCGGGAGATGCTCTAGCTGTGGATTTCCTGCTGTGAGCAGGGCGTTGGACTCGATGGCCTACAAGGCCCCTTCCAACTCTATGATTCTCTGATTATATTTACATATGCTTAACTCAAGATGCATGTGCTGATGGTTATTATATCCCTAATGTAAACTGCTGGTTTATTATTTGTAGTAGTAATACTCATATAGTATTTCTTTTACTTTATTTCATTGTTTATTTTTGTACCTTTATTATTTTTATCTATTTCACTATTTTTTTCTTTGTTTCCCTTATTTTCCCTTTCATTGTTAAATTTGCAAATAAAAATATTTTTTAAAAAGTAGGCCTTTGTGTATGAGCAGAGATAAACCCAATGATTCCTGTTATGGGAGGTGCTTATGGGGAATATACAAAATACAGACTGGGCTGGGTGCCCCTGTCTTGATGATCTGGAGTGGAAGGGAAACAAGCTCATCAACAAAATGTGATAAAGGCCTTGTTCGTACAACACTTTTAATCATAGCTAAGCTAAACACAGTTTGACTGTGCCCTGCTGGGATCAAAGGTGCTTTGCTCCTTCCCCCTGCTGTGTCTTCAGGAAACAAGCCATGGCCTGGCTCAGCATTATGATCAACCCGGGATTGTGATTTGTTTCCCCCAAACAAATTGTGAGCAGCAAGCCAAGAATAAGCCTTGGTTATTGCTCATAGTTTGTTTGGAAAGAAACAAACTATGAGCTCAGGTTCAAATGCAATACTAAGCCAGATCATGGCTAGTATTGTAGCAGGAAAGCATAAAGCGTCTGTCATTTCAACAGTATTCACCAGCACACTGTGCGTTCACATTTAAACCATAGTTTATTTTAACCAAGGTTTAAAGTGATGTGTGAACCAGGCCACTACTAAACTGAGAGGAGTTGCAGCTATCAAGTGAGACCAAACAACAATGTGGCCCAGAATACCTTAGGAAGCTGTAAGAGTGTTCTTCAATTGTGGAGGGGAAGGAAATGTAAAATAATTTATATTTATGCAAGTAGGTGACTGTGTGCTGAAAGACCATGGAGATAATTAAATTGGCATAGTTAAATTTATTAATTATATAAGCCACAGGGCCATAGCAATAAAACACTGTAAAAGTTAGACACATATAACAATTAAGAGCAATAGGGTATGATTTAAAATTGAGAAAAACTTGAAGAGGCAGAAGCAGTGCCAAACAAATTGCAAAGTGATGCTCCTACACAAACCATCCTTGAAAACTAAGCTTTAACTACAAAAATAGCACAAGCTTTAGCTAAAAAAGCACCACATCCCACCTTTGGATGATACATGGACTAACCTCCTGCACTGTACAAGTAATATTTAAAATTAAATATTTTTCCCCAATTTTGGTGGGGGTGGGGGAGAAAAACCCAAAAAAGCCTTCTGGAAAATATAGGAGAAAACATTTTTCCCCATTTTTTTTTAGGAATTTTTCCGGGCCTTCACATCTCTGTTCCTGACTCACTAATATTAGAAAGCAATGCATGATAATAAATAGGGCACAATCCAGCAAAATATGTTGGCAATTAAGTCTTATTGAAATGAATGGGACTAATGGTACAATTCTATTCTTGAATAATTCTAGCTGAATGAGGATACGGTCGCTACTAAATTCTGCTCTGCCAGCACCATAAAGGTATACCAGTATCCTGGCTTTATGCAGACATAATGTTTGCAATGCATTAGTGGTTATGCAATGCTGCTACAAGGGGCAAAAGTGGCCAGAGCTGGGGACACGATGGTGCAGGAGGGTCACAGTGGGAAAATGTGCAATCATCCACCACCACCACTGTCTGTGGCCTTCCTGCTAGGCTCTTAATATTTGCTCCTCCTTTTTGACCATGGTCAGGTGAATGGGAGTGCTCATAGGCTCATGTACTTCTTCCACCTCCTCTCTTGTGCCATTCCTTTTGCCGTCACCTGTTTCTTTTCAGTCTTGGAAATAACAGTGTTTAGAGTTGCATGTGCAGTGATCTTAATGCTAACCGTAGTTAGAGATCAACAAGAGTTGATCAAATTCTACTTTCTGTTTCTAACAAAAACAATAATGTGTCATGTTGTTCTTGTGCTACTGCTGCCTCATTACTGTAGGCAGGACCATCGCTATGAGTTTGCCTCTTACAGCAGCGTCTGATCACAGGCTGAGATCTGACAAAAGAATGTTAATGGTCCAGAGTGGCTTAATGTCTCTTTACAGGAGCTAATTGTAGATGGTTTATTGAGACAGAGAGATCTCTGGAACGATTGGAACAGGAGAGTCCTCAGAGTTTGAATTTATTATACACCCACAAGAGTGGCTGTATATTATAGCCAGCATAAGGCCAGCGCTGGGGAGCGGCCAGGTCGGGCCCTGGCCGAAGGCCCCTTGGGGTGGGAGGATATTGCTCCTATTCTGCAATCCATGGCAGCATTGGTTCCTGACCCTGGTGCAGATGAGAAGGAGCTCTCAGGCACCTCAGCCCAAATACAGTCAGTGCGGGCTTCAATAAGCCTGCATGCGCACCCCACCTACCTCTCCCATCCGTGTGAATGATGTGTGTGCTGGGCGCACATGCCTGCCATCAACCAAGATGGCAGTGAAGGCTCTCCTAAGGGGCTAATGCCCCAGCCACCATCTTGGTTGATGGTAGGTGTGCGTGCATAGAGTGCATGTCATTTACAGGGATGACAGAGGTAGGTGGGATGTGCGGGCAGGTTTATTAGCCCCACGCTGGCTGTATGGAGGGGTTGGGCTACTGTGCTGTGGGCCCAGGGCAGGCTGGTGCCCAACGGCCCAGGCATGCCTGGCACCGGCCCTGTGCTGCATAGATTTTTCACATTCCGCCATGTTAAATTGAAAATACCACCCATGCCATTAGGCTGCTTCTCATACACTAATTCCGAAACAAAATCTTACAAAATTTATAGTCCTGAACTCAGTGCTTAACAGCCATCTAAGTTTTCATAGTGATACATAAAACACTCAGAGAGAACCTAGAGTTCAAAGTATAAAACAAGAGAAACAATCCAGAACCCTGTTGGACTTTTTTCTGTCAGTGGTCTCATAATTTGTTGAAATTAATTAAAAATCAGCTGCATTCATAGAGTACCTGTAATCCTATTACTGACCTTGCCCTATACTCTGACCTTCATCTTCTGCAGTTTAAAAGTTTAAAAAAATGCCTGGCTGAGTTTTAATTAATTTAATACATTTTACATTGGAGCCTATGATTGTGCAGGCATGCTTAGTAAGAACCAACTGTCAGTGTTCTAAAAGCCAGACCAACAGCTGTTTCACTTGGTAATCAGGGGGCCACACCCATGCTAGACATTTTTTCCACTTTAAACAGTCATGGCTTCCCCCAAGGAATCCTGGGGAGTGTAGTTTGTGAAGGGTGATGAAAGTTGTTAAGAGACTCCTATTCCCCTGAGAGAGCTCCAGTGTGGTTTAACAGTCAGCCCCTCTTCTTGTGATTGTGAGGGGAATAGGGAGTCTCCTAACAATTCTCAGCAACTTCACAAACTACACTTCCCAGGATTCTTTGGGGGAAGCCATGACTGTTTAATGTGGAATAAATGTCTGCTGTGGATGTGACCAGGGACAGCTTTGGTTTAAATTTGGGTGGGAGACTACATGTGTCTGCTGTAGAATAAAAAGGTGGGGGAAAGCCTGAAAAATAAAGATACAATGTTTTCCTTTTGGTAAGGAAAGGGGCTTTCCCTCTGTCCAGTGCCCACCCATCCAATCTCCTTCCCTTCCTCCTTCCCCTCGCTCTCCCCTCTCCCTTCCTCCCTACCCTTCCTCCCCTTCTCTCCCTCTTCCCCTCCCTGCCCCTCCTCCAAGTTAGTTGCACCCATCCTAAGCATGATTGTATAAGAGTAAATCCCACTGAACTCAATAAGCATGTAAATGATCAAACCTGCTTTCTCCCCCTCCCCTCTGCCTCTCCTCTCCCCTCCTCCTCCCTTCCTCCTCCCCTCATCCTCTCTGCTCCTCACTCCAGCCCTTCAAACCTACCTACCTACCTCTCCCATCGCCTCCTCCTTGGCGGTCAGTTTCACCTATCCTAAGCATGATTGCACAGGAGTAAATCCCACTAAACTCAATTAGCAGGCAAATGATCAAACCTGCCCTCTTCCTCCTCCTCCTGCGTGCTCCCCTCCTCCTTCCACATCCTCCTCTTCTTCTCCCCTCCTCCTCCCCTCCTCCTCAGTCAGTTTCACCTATCCTAAGCATGATTGCAGGGGAGTAAATCCCATTGAACTCAATAAACATGCAAATTATCAATCCATTCTTAGCAAACTTGCACAGGATCCCATTTCTTACCTCCCAGATTAAAAAGCAGAGAAATTCACTAACAGGCAAAAAAAATCAAAAAACACCCTTGCGGTTTAAGAACATACCTAGAGCCAACAGATATTCTGTCAAACTTTTCAAAGCAGGCAAATTAGGCAGCTATAGTGAATACACCAGGGGAGCAGAAGACCTGACCTCCTCTCTGAAATATTGTACTGCCCTACACATTTATCAAAATGCAAACACAATTTGGCTTGGTCTTTCACAGTCCAATCCACTTCCTGTGTAGCTTGGAAGAATTTGGTAACTTATGGTGAGTGGTGGCAATACCTGCAGTCAGCCCAAATAACAGGAACAAGACATATCTGTTGGCTATAGAACTGCAAGGTTTTTTTGCCTGTTAAGTGGATGTATTTGTAAATGAAACTAAGAAGCAGTTTTGGGGAGCACAGTAGCAGAAGCAGAGAGCTGTAAGGTGAAAGACACCTTGTGGGTGCAGAATATCTCTAGTGACCTGATATTGGTTAGTGGATCTGCTGCCTGGAGGGAATGCATATGCTGCTTGTGTTCATTTAAGCTTGCAATGGTTTATTTACAAATATACAAAAATGTCATAAGTTTCCAATGCTTTCTGCTCCAAAAGAAGCCAAACCTGGGGTTCATCCACACTGCAGTTTAATGTGGATTTGAAGCTGCTTGTGTCATTATTATTTTATTATTTTATGGGATCCACACAATGTCCTCATCAAGTGGCAGCCTGCACTTCCCCCTGCTAAATTCAAATTCTTTCAATCCACGGATAATCCAGTAAGGGAAGAAAATCCAACACAAAACTGCATGTTGCCTGATTGTGGACGCACGGAAATGCATTGAGTAGGTGTTTTTACAATTTTGACATGTGTGGTGAAGTTTTGCTAGGTGCTATCTGTTGCCACATCCCCTACTTCCATTGTTTCTATCAGCCCAAAGGAAAGGTTGCAGCCTGCATCTTCAGCATAATGTCACTTCCAGTCCAACTGGCTCACCTTCTAGTCAGACCGACAACACCTTGGCACACCAGAGAGGATTTCTCCCTGACTTCTCACATTGCTCATTTGTGCAAATCTGGTATTTCAGAAAACTAGTAATTACACACACACACAGAAAGAGTAGGAGCTTGTTATAATGCATCTCAATGTGCCGTGAAATCGGATATACCGCAGGTATGACCACGTCCACCAAGTAAAATATACAGTACAGCAGTTCACACATCTATTAACTCACAAGATTGAAAAATGTGAAGGTTCCTGTTTCAAACAACTCTCCTCACTTCAGTGCCTATCTAGGAACCAGTACTGTACTGTACTCGCTGGCTTCAACCCTTAAGGGTGAGCCTGAGCTGGAATGCACTTTCTACTTTACATTTCTGTTTGTTCTACCTTGTTCTTCATCCTCAGTGTTCCTTTGCCTAGTGAGTCTTTCCATTTCATTCCCTGGGTGTTTTTGAGCCATTGTTTTCCTGTCAACATTCTTTTAATTTTTCTCTTGACGCCCCTCCCCCATTTACCACCCTTTTTCCTTTGTGGCAGCTTTTTTCTAGGGGTCATTTATCACTTCTCAGTTTTGGTTATTTAGCAAGCCCTTTCATTATTGTCTGTGGAGTTTAATTTGTTAATTTATTCTTCTCTCAGTGTTATCCTTCTTACTTCCCCCCTTGCGATTCCATCTGTCAGCTGCAGTGGTGGTGGTTTTTGCCTCAGCTGTGGTGACGGCAGTTTGCCTTTTTCAAGCATTTCTCTCTCTTTTTTCCTTCACAGCCCTATATCTGTTCCCAGTTTCCTCTTTCCGCTCCCAGTTACTGTTTTTATTAGTTTTGATTGCTTTTTCTGCTTCCATTTTTAAAAAATAATTCTAAGTGCCTTTCAGTGCAGTTTTCATTATAATGCAGAAGCTCTATATTGCAGGTGCATTCTTGTCCCTCAGTCCCCACGTTATAATGAGTTTTGACTCTGTGTGGGTGTGGGTGTGTATACACACACACATTTTTAAAAGGTGTGTGCACAGCGAAACAAATACCTGTGCACTTGCCCACAATGGACCTCAAGTTTCCAAAACATATAGTTTCCAGAACTTAAGTGCTAATTGAAGGGAGGGTACAACAATACACATGATGAATATATCTCATCAAGCACTATCCTCTAATGTAGGTGAGAAGCATTGATATTTTGGAGGTATAATATTTGAATTTGTTATGTGTGGATGAAAGTGCACAAATGTGCATATGGAAACAGCAACATATGCATGAATGTCCTAGTGTGGACAATGGGATTGCAGTGCCCATGGAGATTCTCACTGCTCAAAGAACGGGGATGGGGAGCAAGTAAAATTATTATACGCTACCTGTGTTCATACATTCATTTGTATATATAGGGGGCTGAACTTGATGGCCTTATAGGCCTCTTCCAACTCTACGATTCTATATAGCAGGGGTTCCCAAACTGTGGTCTGTGGATCACCAGGTGTCCACAAGCTTAATTCAGGTGGTCCACAGCATGTCCACATTAAATATACATTTTTATTGTATGTTATTGCTGCTTTTAAGATCCAGTGTGGTGTAGTGGTTAAGGTGTTGGACTACGACCTGGTCAGAGCTTGGAAAAGTTACTTTTTTGAACTACAACTCCCATCAGCCCTAGGCAACATGGCCACTGGATTAGGCTGATGGGAGCTGTAGTTCAAAAAAGTAACTTTTCCAAGCTCTGGACCTGGTAGACCAGGGTTCAAATCCCCACACAGCCATGAAGCTCACTGGGTGACCTTCGGCCAGTCACTGCCTCTCAGCCTCATGAAAACCCTATTCACAGGGTCACCTTAAGTCGGAATCGACTTGAAGGCAGTCTATTTCCATTTTCATTGCTGCTTTTATCTTTATGTTGTATTTTTTCTATTAGTTTGAATTATATGAAATGCAAATTGTAATACAATAAAAAGCAACATAAGAAACAAAAGAAGCAATAAAATACAATTAAAAATCATACAGCAGCTAGCATAACGCATTACAATTGCTACAACAAGCAGAAAAATAATTAAGTGGTCCACTAAGACCATCGGCAATTTTGAAGTGGTCCGTGGGGTGAGGTGGGTGAAGTTTGGGAACCATTGACATATATATATTTTCTACTAGGGGTTGTGCCCCTGCTTGCTTCACTCACCAACTCCATTTATTACCTACCCACATTCACCCACCCCTCACCAAACCTCTCTCTTTGCACCTCACCAAAGCCACCCACCTACCTCTTCCCTTTATATGTTGCTAAAAATATCTTGCCAAAAACCACCTGCCTGCCTGCCTCCATCTCCCTCCTCCACTTGCTCAGCAGCTCTCAGAAGACTGTTGTTACACTATAGCTTGCAGTGCCACCTGTCAGCCAAGTGAACAGCTGCATGATGATAGCTATACCTTTTTGTTATACAGTAGGGCCCCACTCATATGGTGGGTTATGTTCCAGACCTCCGTCTAAAAGCGAAACCCGCTGAAAAGCGGAACTCCGTCAATTAAATGGCGCCCAATGCCTGAAAAACGCAGTAAAAGCGGAACAAGCACCATATGAGTGGGGCCTTACTCTATTTGAAAGCCGCCGTATTAGCGGAATGCCGAAAAGCGGGCCGCCAAACAGCAGGGCTCTACTGTGTGTACACATACATATTATATAATAAAATTCTATCAGTATAGACAACACTTTTCAATAGCAACATAAGCTAAAGGCAAGTCCCTTTCCCCAAATAAAAGAGCTTACATTCTAAATGTTGACCTGGAGTAGGGAGACAGAAACTAGTGAACTGTTTTAAACAGTTTAATAAAACAGGCTGCAGTCCTACAAGCTCTTACCTGAGAGTAAGTCCCATTGAACTCCATTGGGTGTACTTCTGAGTAGGCATATACAGCGGTGCCTATTCTAGGTTTTCTATTAAAAGTTCTTTTTCCTGTGGCACAATGTATCTGGATTCCTTCACGTGAGATAGTAGTCTGGTTTGCATGTTGCATAAACCATAGTTAAAAACCAACTCGGACTTAATGTGAATGTGCAGCGTCTACTGTTGTTGGGAAACAAAGGCAGCATCTGACTTTCCATGATATTTGAACTCAGACTCTTGGTTTATTTCTCTCAAATAAACCATGAGCGGTAAGCCAAGAAAAAAAACTTGAGTGCTGCTCATGGTTTGTTTGAACAGAAACAAAAAATTAACCTGTGTTTGGACATGACAACAAACCACCTCCAAACTGTTTGTATTTTACAGGAGGAATTCAATCATATACCAGAAATTTTAGTTTGTGTAATTAAAGTGGATTAAAGTGCTCTGTCACTCAAGCACAATAAATCTACTTTAAAATGTAGCGTTTTTGTGGTTAGGAAAGTGATAGAAATACACTGAAGTGAAGGTTTTTGTTATTGGTGGCAAGGCTATCTGTTGCTCAAAAAATGGAAGGAGCTGCAGAATTTGAGCATTGAACTTTGGTATAAAAATGTCTGGCATGTATCTGTAGCAGAAAATATAACACATCAGACAAGGATACTAAAAGAAACTGAAAAATCCTTTGTCTTTCAACAAGCCTTTTAAGCAGGGACCTTATCTCAGTCTGTGTCTGTGTTGGAATTGTTTTTAAGATGTTTTTACAGCTTTTTTAAAAAGATGTTTTTAAAGAAGCTTTGCATTAATATGTTTTTAAGGATGTATTGTTGTAATATATTTTAAAGTCTGTTTTTATGATGTTTTAATGTGTTTTTAGTGCTTTTGTTTGCCGCCCTGGGCTCCTACTAGGAGGAAGGGCGGGATAAAAATCTAATAAATAAATAAATAATAAAAATCACAAAAAAAAAAAAGATATGGTGGAAATTTATTTTACATACCAATGATGCAGGATTGAAAAACACTCTGCCAGTTGCATCTTTACAAATATGGGTTTCATGATTTTGTATACCTTAATTGTACACCTGTCCATCTGTATGGACAAATTGGAGCACCACTGGATTCTCCTGGGCTGTACTTGTATTGTTACTGTGGGGGGGGAAGGTGGGGGGGGAAGAATAATGCAGTTCTCTCCTTAATATCAGTGACTGGTTGTATGGGAGCAGGAGGGTTGTGGAAGTTTGTTGGTTGAAGTTTTGTGTTGTGTATTTTAAAACAAATAAAATTTTAAATTAAAAAAAGAAAAGTGTGAATGACTGATTAATAGGAAGGTGTATAAACACCATGCAAGCAAATCAGGAAAAATGCTTATTGTTATACAGAACAAATCAGAAGGAATGCTCAATAAAATCCAGATATAATCTAACCTCTGTATAAGCAAATCAGGAAGAATACTTAATAAAGAAGTCACCTGGCAGAGCCCTCTGTATAGTGGCAACAGCAGGAACAGAGGAAATTTTTTTCTGCAGCATGTACCAGCACGCTGTGTGTTCACATGAAATCACAGTTTGTTTTAATTATGATTTAATGTGATGTGTAAACTGGGTCAGTTACTGTCATTTTGCCCACTCTCTTTCACAGATCAGATTGCAAATCCTCTGGAGGATCAGGGCATAAGTCAAGTCAAGTCAAGTCAAGTATATTTATTGTGCTAGCCAAAGGCCATGACAAATACCTTAAAAACATTACAATTGAATATGAACAAAAACATACAGGATATACATATTGTCCCAGGATATAAAAATCATGTGATAGAAAATTAACAAGCAGAGTCTCCCTGGCAATTAATTGCTATTTTGTCTAGTTCTTTTTTCCTAATCTTTTTTGCCGCAAGAGCAAAAAGGGCCACCTTGTGGGTCACATAACTATTAGCATCACTCAAGAGATATAAAATCTCCTCCAGGGGGTTCCCATTTCCCTGGAACAACAGAGGTTTTATAAATCTCTCTCTTGGGTGTTCATATAGTGGACATTTTAACATATAGTGCACAATGTCCTCCACCTGCCCTAGATCACAAATACACAACCTTCTTTCAAAGGGCACCTTCTGATAACGTCCATCTATTACCGCTGCTGGCATAACTTGGAACCGTAGTTCCATGAAAGCATTTCTTAAAGGAGCTAGTCTTAATTTGGTCAGATAGCAAGCTCTAAAATGTTATGTTTTCACTGACGCAAAATAAGTAGAAAATCTAGAGTTTTTAATTAGACGCAAATCCCTTCTGGCGTCTATCCAAAGGAGCCAATCCCTTAAATGTCTCTTTTCTATGCCTACTAGATATTTTAACTCGGGAAGATGGTAGCTATTTAAAAGATTTTGAGACATTAACTTCCAGCTTTGGTTGTTTTCTAGCTCCTTATAGCACAATATTGGGAGGCGTTCTTTTGTCAGGGAAGCAATTCGCTTATAACAATTTAAGCGTAGCCACACAGCTTTTATCTTTATTGATGGCCAGCCAGATTCTGTTCTCAAGAAAGCTGCAGGTGTTCCTGGGGGTAAGGAATATAGCTTTCGAAAGAATTTATTCTGTATTATTTCCAAGATTTTGATCACATTTGAATCTGACCCCCATACCTCTACCCCATAGAGCATTTGTGTGACCACTTTACTGCCAAAGATCTTTAAGGCAGGTTCGATCATTTGTCCTCCCTTATTATAATAAAACTTCATTAAGGCTCCAATTGTTCTCTCCGCTTTCAGCTTGATCGTCTCACTATGCCGTTTCCATGTAAGGGACTCGCTAAAAACAATCCCTAGGTATCTGAATGAGCGGACTTGTTCTATAACCTGCTGATCTAAGTTCCATTTGTATCTTGGATTACATTTACCAAAGACCATAATTTTTGTCTTGGAGTAATTTATCAATAGATGCTCATTTTTACAATAGGTGCTAAATGCATCCAGGAGATTTTTAAGGCCCAAACGAGAGAGGGAGATGAGTATCAAATCATCTGCATACATTAAAATAAAAATCTTTCTATTACTAATTGCTGGTGCGGGAGAATCTACTCGAGCTAACCATGGCACCAGAGCTATCTATGGAGGCCCAAGTTTCATCGGTGTGCCGAGCAGCTTGGGGTCAATTGCATCTCATTCGAAGGCTGCAACCCTATCTTCCTGCTCACCTGCTCCCACTCGTAGTGCATGCTCTGGTCACCTCTCGTTTAGACTACTGCAATGCGCTCTACGTGGGGCTACCCTTGAAAACAGTCCAGAAACTACAGCTGGTACAAAATACGGCGGCTCGTTTACTTACAAATAGCCGCCGGTACGATCATATTACTCCAGTGCTCTACAATCTACAATGGCTTCCAGTCATTTTCCGGGCTCAATTCAAGGTGTCGGTATTAACCTTTAAAGCCCTATACGGTTTGGGCCCTGTATATCTGATGGAGCGCCTCCACCGTCATAAATTGTGCCGCCCTACGAGATCTGCCACACAGGGCCTTCTCTCAGTCCCACCAACTAAAGTAGCTAGGTTGGTGAGGACTCGGGAGAGGGCTTTCTCTGTGGCAGCCCCCCCGATCTGGAACTCCCTCCCAATAGATCTTCGACATGCCCCTTCCCTGGAAATATTTCGCCGGGGCTTGAAGACTTGGTTCTTCAATCTGGCTTTTACAGCCTCTGAGACCTCTAGGGTGAACTAGCCACTGTACTGAAATGTTGATAATTTATTATATTGTAATTCTGTATTGTACTGTACTGACTATATCTTATTTATTGTATTTTATCATGTTTTATTGTATGCCGCCTAGAGTGGCCATCGGCCAGATAGGCGGCCTATAAATTAAAGTTATTATTATTATTATTATTATTATTATTATTATTATTATTATTTATATAAATATTAAAAAGAGTGGGAGCCAAAATGCATCCCTGCTTCACCCCACGTGTTGTTTTCAAGGCTTCAGTTAATGCACCCTTTAGGCCAATTCTGATCCTTAGTTCTGTATTACTATATAACTCTTGAATCAGTTGTAAAAGTCTACGATCCATCTTGGTGCTTTGTAATTTCTCCCATAATCTGGGTCTGTTAATCGAGTCAAAGGCTGCAGTAAGGTCTATGAAGGCAGCATAAAGATGTCTTTTGTTCTTGGTGTATTTCTCTATAATATAGTTTAGGATAAAGCATTGGTCGATCGTGCTATATCCTCTCCTAAACCCTGCTTGTTCTTCTTGGATAAACGGATTTTCTTGCAGCCAGTCAGTTAGTTTTAATAATAAATGTCGAGCATACAGTTTTGAGGGGATGTCTAACAGGCTGATTGGATGATAATTTTGTGGGTCGTTCCTATCCCCTTTTTTGTAGATTGGAAATATTATGCTTGTTTTCCATCCTAGAGGCATTTGACCAGAACTATTTATTGTGGTAAATAATCCGACCAGGATGGGTATCCACCAGTCTACATTTTCTGTAAATAGTTCTGGGGGAAGCATGTCTTCTCCTGGTGCTTTTTTAGTTTTCAAGGATGCAATAAGAGTTTTTACCTCATGTGTAGTAACTGGATGCCACTCAGGTAGGTTATCAAAATTTTTAGATATCTCTATCTCTGCACGATCATTAGGCTGATCTCCAAATATATTAGAAAAATGCTTAATCCAGGAAGAAGCAGAAACTGCAGCCTCCGAGGTAGATCTTATTTCCTTTAGACCACGTGAAACCAGCTCCCAGAATTTGCCTTCATTTTGTTCCTTTACTGTTTGTTCCAATTCTTGCCACTGCATTTTTATATATACCCTTTTCTTGTTTTTAAGTAAACTTTTGTATTCTGTCCTACATTTGATTAGATCTTCCATTATCTCTTTTGAAGGCTTCTTACAGGATTCTCTGATTTTATTTTTTAACACTTTCTTAGCCTTCTTACACTCTGCATCAAACCAACCATAATGTATTGTCTGCTTACTTTTGTCATTAGATGTTATGAAGCAAGGTCTAAGTTCCGTAACTATTTGCTGGAAGATGTCTATATGATTCACTGAGTTATCCCCAAATTGTTGTCGCCTACTCATCAAATAATTATTTTGTAGTTTTTGCTGGATGTTACTACTTATTTTGCTGGACCATTTCAGTCTCCTTTCACCCAGCATTTCCCCTGTAAGGTTGGTTGTTTCGGTTGTTGATATCCGTTCCATCAAGGGGCTTATATTCACCGATAAAGGGAGATGGTCACTTTCTGTTCTTCCAAGAATTTCAAAAGCACTTACTAGTGGGAATAGTGAGACTGAAACCATAATATGATCGATAACACTGGCGCCCAGTTTGCTCAGATAAGTAAAAAAGCCTTCAGTTATGTCCAGTGAACTCCCGTGCAACGAGTATAAATTTTGGTGGTATATAAATTCTAAAAATTTAAGACCTTGTTGGTTGTATTTACTGTCCATCGAAGCGTGAGAGGTTAGAAAGATTTCTTCCAGATCTATTCCCATGGGATGAAAGTAACCTTCTGAAGTTGCCCCAATTCGAGCATTGAAATCTCCGCAAATTAAGATGTATGCTTGCGGAAACTTCTGATCTATCTGTTCCATCAAAGAAATTAAATCTTTCCAAACCTTAGTAACGGTTAATGGGCCCTTGGGCGGAGGAAAATACATGTTTATACAGAAAAAGGGGTCTCCCGTCTCTGTTTTTAATTGTACTGGCAGAAGATAGTTGTTCTGTGATCCCAGATTGACCAATTGGGATTCTTCTGTTAATTCCAGCGATATGAAGGAAACCAATCCGCCACTGCCTCTGCCCATCTTGCATTTCTTAATAGCTGGCAGATTGAATGATTTATAACCCTGCAATAAAGGGGGGTTATTTTCATAGGTCCAGGTCTCCTGTAGGCAGACTATGTCATATTGTTGGAGCATCTCAATAAATTCATTATCTGCCATCTTATTTACCCAACCTGCCACGTTCCAGGAGATTATCTTTAACCCTTTATGTTTTGTACGTAGTCAGTTAGAGTATCCCAGGAAAGTTTTGGGAAGATAATCTCTGGGCTTTTTGTTATCACCCTTGTTCCAGTATTTGTCTTTAGTAGGGATCATATGTTGTTTTCCCCAATTTTCCTGTTTATGATGATGCAGCCTGATGTTATTTGGATAGGTTACAAATTTGGGGATCTCATGCCTCTGGTTCCTCCAGCATCTGTTTTCCCCCATACTGTATTTGGGCCATCTTTCATTTCCAGTCCTTGGTGCCCATATGGAAATATTACTATGCCCTTGAGGGGACTTATTTGGTGTTCTTATCAATTCAGATAGTAACCCTCTATTAGAAAACTTATGTAATAGAGACCAGAATTTGCAGCCTAACTCCGAACTCCAAAATGTGAGCTCAATGCTACCCATTTGTCCAAAGGAGGGTAGACAATTGCAAAAAACTCCTTTTCTTATATCCAAGTCAGTTCCCAGTATAAATTGAATATCAGTTAGGAGTTCTTTCCAGGATCTTATTCTCCCTCCTGGTTTTCTCACTGGCCATTTATGGATGATCACTTGAAAATAATTCGATAATCTTTCCCTTGATATAGTCCTTTTCTTATAATAAGGGTTGAAGTTGCTCCTTTTCCTTCTGTTTTCTTTATAATTGTATTTTAAGGGATAAGCTGTTTCACAAATTTCCTCGATTGCCTCCCGTCTGCATTGCTGAGTCAAGCGGGGAGGCTGTCGTAGTGACTTATCAAAACCATCTTCTTCTGGTGGAATTTTGTGAGTTTGCTTAATGCTATTGGGCGAACTACTCATAATTTCCACTGGGAGTGGAGTGGAGGCCTTATCTGAATATTTATCTATTATTAGAAGTCTTGAATCGGAGGGTGTAAGATTTAAAATAGAAACATCGTTGTTACTAAGAGCTTGCTTTTGGTTACTAACATGAGGGAATGTCTCTGAGCACCTATTCCAGTCTGCGAATATATCCTTAAGTTGTTGAGTTATTGTATTTTGATCAAGGTCCTCCTTGAACAGATCTTCTCTGGCTGAATGTTCTTTCTGTGTTACGATATCCTCCAATCCTTGAGTAATGAAATTTGTCTGAGGAGCTACTGACAGAATTCCCATCTCAACCAGGGCAACTAAAGTTCTAATAGTAGCTTTCAGACCAGAGACTTCTTGTTGTAATTTATCCATGTTGTGAAAAAAAAATTCTGTTGTTTGCTTAGTTAAAAGACATTGGTCTCATAAAATCTCCCACGGAGAGGGAGTTTCTTCCTCATTTTCTCCTAAGTCCAGCTTATCTAAGTTTCCCTTTAAAGTATGTAGAGTTTCTTTACTTGCAGTGAGTTGTGTTTGTCTACATAATTGGGAAATGTCTTCTCTCAAATCTGGATCAATAGACCAGTTAGTTAGGCCTTCACTAAAGGAATACTTGTCTGGGGTTCTTCTGTCTGCTGGATGATCTCCTGTATCTGTTATAAAACAAGTGCTATCAAGAAAGTCCAGACTCTCCATAGACGGTAATTCTGGAATACTTTGGACCATCTGCTGCTCTTTTGCTTTTACTTTTGGATCTTTTCCTTTATTTATTCCACAATAATCTAATATAGATTTTTGAATTAGATTAGGAAGTGAACTATTAATTATAGTGCCACGACTTTGAGCACGTGTGGTCACCATTTTATTCCCATCTGGTCAATTCTTCAATGAGTGAAATATGCTCAAGCAGCTCTATTTTCTTCTCTTCTCTTCTCCTCCTGGCTCTCTAGTTTGATTTCACTAGGGGTTCTTTGGTAGCTGCAGCTTTAAAGGAAGGGAGTCAAAGCTTCCTTTGTAGGAGGGAGAGACTAAATAGTTTGTAATATGCAGGGGGGGCAGTGACAGCAAGGTTGTTAATTGGCTGTTCCAAGGTCCATTTAAAATAATTCTCCCTCCTCACAATAATATTTCTACCCCCTTGCAGCTGCGTTAGTTTTCTGTTAATTAAGTGAGGTGCCGAGCCACAAGAGAGTAAATAATAATGAGTACCTGTATACTTAGGCTGGATTTTCATCTATTCAGTTACAAATAAATACTTTATAAGAAACTGGAATTCTGCAGCTTCTTCACTTCCTTGCTTCCTTCCAGGACAATAGAGAAGCGGTGGATGTTTGCAGCTTGCTGTTCCCTCCTCCAGGTCTCGGCATAACCTGCTTTGTAGCTTATCTCTCTAATTCCACTCTTTTCCTTTCAGGTACTTTCAAAGGCCCGGAAAAAGAAAACAGAGGAGTTATCTCACTCCTGTAATGATTCCATTCTCTTTAATTATCTCGCAATTGCCAAGAATATAAAGTAGATATAGGAGCCTTACAAGCGTTCAACCGTCTCAGTCGCCATCTTCGAGCCGCTCGATAGAGACAATCATCAGGGCATAATAGTAACTTGCAGCAGATATGATGCTGAAGTGTCTTGTACCCACAGTGGTTCAGATGCATTTGGTCCAGATGCAATGACATCTCATAGAGGACATTGTTCTATATGTGCGGATGTATGATTTTTCAGGTCCAAATGCACTTTCCAAGTTGTTGTTGTTACTAATTATTATACAGCCATAAGAGTGGCTCTATACTACAGCCAGAATGGATTTTTCGCATTCCACAATGTTAAATTGAAAATACCCCCATGCCATTCTGCTGCTTCCCATAAGCACATTTCAAAACAAAATGTTACAAAACTTACAATCCTGAACTCAGAAACGCTTGCTTAACAACCCTCTAAGTTTTCAAGTTGATACAAGATAGTCAGAGAGAATCAAGAGAAGTATAAAACATGAGAAAAAAAATTCAGACCCATGTTGGACTTTTTTCTGTCAGTGGTCTCATAATTTGTTGAAATTAATTAAAAATCAGCCATGTTCACAGAGTACCTGTCATCCCATTACTGACCTTGCCCCATACTCTGACCTTAATCTTCTGCAGTTTAAAAGTTTTAAAAAATGCCTGGCTGATTTTTAATTAATTTAAGAAATTTTACATTGGAGTCAATGGTAAGCATGCACATGCTCAGTAAGAACCAACTGCCAGTGTTCTAAAAGCCAGACTCACAGCTGTTTGGCTTGGCTAATCAGGGGGCCACACCCATACCAGGCCTTTATTTCACTTTAGACAGCCATGGCTTCCCCCAAAGAATCCTGGGAAGTATAGTTTGTGAAAGGTGCTGTGAGTTGTTAGGACACTCCTATTCCCCTGACAGAGCTCCAGAGTGGTTTAACAGTGAGCTTCTCTTCTGGGATTGTGAGGAGAATAGGGCCTTTCCTAGCAACTCTCAGCATCACATTGTGGATGTGTGGATGTGGCCAGTGATACCTTTTGTTTAAATATGGGTGGGAGACTACGGGCTCATCCTCATGGCAATTTAGTGTGTATGTGGTGGTACTTGCATTCCTTTGTAATTTGCATGGTTCACATGACATTGCAGGCAAGGAGAAGCTATAATACAGTTTTCCCCTTTAAATCCATATTAACCCAATCTAATTATAATTGGAAAAAACATCTCACCTGCACAGTGCTCCTTCTTGTAGGTGCTTTACTTCTATGTTTTTTAAGTGGGCGGACTCTCTTTTAGTGCCCCATCGCCCGCTCCCTCTCTCTCTGCTGCCTGCAAAAGCTGCCACAGCCACTGCCTACTGCGCCTTTTCACTCACTCCCCCACCCCTGTCTGCCTTCCACTCAGGCTGGGGCAATGGAGAAGGGTTTTTTGGTCAGTTTCATTTTTTCTTGTCAGTTTCACACAGAGGTGCTCTCCCAACCAGAGGGAGTAAACATGTAAACTTAGAGGAAACAGTGTCACTGATCTTTCACAGAGGAATGCCTGCTAGTGTGAATGGAAAACAGTGGATTTGAAGCTACCAAATGTGGACAGTGCAAATCTATCATGACAGTAAAAGCAGTGTCTTTAGTACAAAGGTATGCTCTGATGTGGATAAGCCCTACATGTGCCTGATGTAGAATAAAAAGGTGGGGGAAACCCTGAAAAACAATGATACTGTTCACAATTTTTTCACTGGGAAAGGAAAGGGGCTTTCCTTTTGCCCAGTGCCCACCTACCCAATCTCCTCCCCTCCCCCTCCCCTTCCTGCCCTACCCTTCCTCCCTACCCTTACCTTTCCTTCACTTCTCTCCCCCTTCCCCTTCCTCCTCCTTGCTGCCCCTCTTCCAAGTCAGTTTCACCTATCTTGAGCATGATTGTACAGGAGTAAACTGAACTCAAAATGAATGTTAATGATCAATCCTGCCCTGCCCTCCCCTCCTCCTATCCCCTCCCTTTTGCCCCTTCCCTCCCCCTCCCCTCCCCTCCCCTCCCCTTTCCTCCCCCTCCCCTCCCCTTCCCTCCCCCTCCCCTCCCCTTCCCTTCCAATCCTCTCCCCTTCCTTCCTCCTTCCGCTCCCTTCCCTCTCCTGTCTCCTCCTCCTCCTCCATGGTTAGTTTTACCTATTCTAAGCATGATTGCACAGGAGTAAATCCCACTGAACTCAATAAACATGCAAATGATCAAACCTGCCCTCCTCCTCCCCTCCCCCCACCTGCTCTCCTCCCTCCACCTCTCTGGCCTTCCTCCTTCCCTCCCTCCTTCCCTACCCCTGCCCTTCTTCCTCTCCCCCCATCCTCCCATGGTCAGTTTCACCTATCCTAAGCATGATTGCAGGGGAGTAAATCCCATTGAACTCAATAAGCATGCAAATTATCAATCCATTCTTAGCAAACTTGCACTGGATCCCATTTCTTACCTTCTGGATTAACCCCCTCACCATGAGAGAAATTAACTAAAAGGCAAAAACAACAACAACCTTGTAGTTTAAGAACGTACCTATAGCCTATCAGCATAGCACATCTTGCTTCTGTTTGGGCTGATTGCAGGTGTTGTCACCACTCACCATATGCTCAGAGGCACATGTTACCAAATTCTTCCAAGCTACACAGGAAGTGGATTGGACTGTGAAAGACCAAACCAAATTATGTTTACATTTTGACAAATGTGTAGGGCAGTACAATATCTCAGAGAGGAGATCAGGTCTCCTGCTCCCCTGGTGTATTCACTATAGCTGCCTAATTTGCCTGTTTTAAAAGTTTGACAGAAGTATCTGTTGGCTCTAGGTACGTTCCTAACCTGCAAGGGTTTTTTTGCCTATTAGTGAATTATTATTATGGTTGCACCTTTTACAAAAAAAGCCTGCATGCGACTTAAGACAAAATGCAACAGTTAAAAACAATTAAAACCAGACAATTTAGAACAATGTATAATACAAAATAAAAAATGGAAATGGACTTTGTTCAAGTTGATTCCCACTTATGGAGACCCTACAAATAGGGTTTTCATGGTAAGTGGTATTCAGAGGTGGTTTACCATTGCCTTCCTCAGAGGCTGAGAGGCAGTGACTCGCCCAAGGTCACCCAATGAGCTTCATGGCTGTGTGGGGATTCAAACCCTGGTCTTCTGGGTCATAGTCCAACCCCTTAACCACTACACCACACTGGCTCTCAATACAAAATAAATGCTCATCCAATAATGTAACAATGATGACAAGTCCTACTTATTTGTTGTCATCTGAGGTGATCACACATTTATGAGCATTCTGCAAACCTGGCAATTTTGATTAGAGAAAATAAGTGTTGATCTTGAAGGGGACAGTCCCACAAGTCAAGGAGATATATGGGATATACCAAAGCCTACTTTGGGGTTCAGGGACATATAAACTTTAGTTGTTTTTAACATTTTCTGCTTATGCTGGGTTTTGAACATTCATGCAAATAAGGAACTGGAAAACTATTAACTAAATTAAGCATTGTACTGCAGATAGAGAAGTGATAATAGGCCACAACCTGGGGATGACTTCAGTGTTTCTGGTCCAACAAGTCTATAGGATTTTATTTTGTTTCTGTTGATCAAAGGTTGAGAAGGACATGTGGTGCATCATCCTTTAAGAATCATGACTAATAGCCTTGATGAGCTGTTGTGATTACCTGCCTTGCATTTATCTAATTGCATTTGAATCTAGTTGTACTAGCCTTTCTTTGTCATTAAAGTCTTGTTTACAAGTCTGGGATAGCAAAGATTTTGTAGAGACTTGATTTGGAATAGCAACTCTGAATTTAACAGCCTTTATC
Organism: Rhineura floridana; assembly: GCF_030035675.1. Classification (NCBI taxonomy): domain Eukaryota; kingdom Metazoa; phylum Chordata; class Lepidosauria; order Squamata; family Rhineuridae; genus Rhineura; species Rhineura floridana. The sequence continues at coordinate 84,955,153 of NC_084486.1, forward strand.
TTAAAGTGTTCACTGACACTATTCCCTCAGAATATAAAAGGCTTAGATCTTGAAGTAGCAAATCCAGCATATCAGGTTGAAGCGATCACAGCAGTATTCTCCCTCTGCATGATGGGTTCTCTTTTCTTTCCCTTGTATGTTGCATAGGTGCTAGCTGTTGTACTGATATGATTATGAATAATAAGAAATAATAAGATAAGGCTAACAATTGCTACTAGGCATGATGGGTATGCTCTACTTCCACTGTTGGTATAGTATGTGTCTGAATACTAGTTTGCTGGGAATCACCAGTGCTGGTGAGACTGCTGTTGCACTCGGGTCCTGCTTGTAGGCTTCCCATGATAACCATCTGGTTGTCCACTGTGAGAACAGGACGCTGGACCAGATGAGTCTTTGGCCTGATCTAGTAGGACTCTTCTTATGTTCTTATGAATTAATGGAAGATGCTCAAATTATTTTTTCCTTGCTTTTAATTTGCTTCAACTTCTGCCTTATCTATTGGCTAAGTGTAAACAAATGTGTGGTTGAAATGGACTGAGAGTTGCTTTGATTTATTATGACATAAACCAGTTTTTCCTTTTTCAGCTAAATTGTGGCTTGTGTGAAAAGTTATGTTTTAAATTTGGTACCTATAAAAGTAGTAGGATAGTTTATTTTGAGAGGGATCCTGTCTTTGAGTTATGCCAGCTAGATAGGATAATTTTTAAACTCTTGGATATTCGGAGCACACCATGACATCAGTGTGTGTGGAGGGCAGTGGAAAAACATTGGTGCAGTAGTGATATCCTTGTGTTTGGGGGGAGACATTAGCACAAAAGGCAAAAAAAGGGAGACAGAAGTGGAATTCAGGAGAAATTCTATGGCTGCTTCTGCCTCTTGCAATGGTGCAACTTTCTGTTTGCAGAAAAGATACATTACATTTCAGAGGCCCATTGAAATTAATGGGCATCCCCAGCCTTAACAACACCTCTCTCTACTTCCACAGCCATAATGGAAAAGAGGATTCAGACTAACCCTGCACCCAGTCACAACACACATTTTGCTGGTGTGATGCCAGTAAAGTATGCAATAGAAAAATCTATATGACTATGTTATAAAACTTCTGTCTTCTGAAACAAAGATTCCTTCTTCTGGAACCTCTCTTAAGTTGTTCCTGGAGGCAAATTCTGAGAAGAACAGAAGGGGTACATTTTCAGGATTCCAACACTGATCTCAGTATGAACTGTGGCAATCCCCTACCTCAACTCAAAGTTGTACCCTCAGCTACTATTTGGCATTGAAAGGATGGGTAGGACTTGCTTGCCCACGTTGTGCCTTCAAAGGTTGAGAATCCCATTGAGCTATTATAGTATAGTGGCTAAGAGAGTGAGCTATGAATCAGGAAGTCTCTGGTATGAATCTTGCCTCTGCCATTAACTCACTAGCTGGCCTTAGGCCAGAGGTAACCAATATGGTTCCCTCCAGATGATGTTGGACTCTTAACTCTCATTGGCTCCAGCTAGTATGGCCAATGGTCAGGGATTATAGATTGCAATTCAGCAACACAAGTACTCCTCCTGTGTCTCAGGCAAACCACTTTATCTCTCAGCCTCATTATCTCTCCAACACCACTATCATCTTCAGTATGGGGCATAATAATACTGATTTAACTTGCAGGGTTGTCTGTAAGGATTACAAATAGATAATGCATAGAAAGTGCTTTGAACACTTTGAAGTGCTATTCAAATGTTTATTATTATTATTATTATTATTATTATTATTATTATTATTATTATTGCCCTCAAGTTCAATATTAGAGATATGATCAAGCTAAAGATTGCAAAAATTAATCACTATGTAACAAAAACACCTAACTTGTTCAATGGTCTGATAATCTTCCAGGAGTAATTCCTTGATGTATCAAAGCCAACAAATAGCCTTGGTCTTACTATAAGTGCAGATAAGTGAACCTTCCTGCAATAATAATTTCCCAAAGCTGTCAGATAATTTCTCATCAAACTTGCCTGGGTAAATGAAAGTTGAATTCATGTCACCCCTAAGGAATATGTCTTGTAAAGTTTATAGAAGCAGTTACCTTTCCCACAGAACAGTGTGGGAAAGGCGGTAGCTCAGTGGCAGATCACATGCTTTGCTGTGATTTGGGGCAGAGAATTTTCCAAAATTAAACATTTCCAATTCTTTTTTTCCCACATACATTTTTCTGTTTCATAAATTCAGTAACAATGAATGGATGTGAACTGCAAATACAGTATTCGTCAAGCTTCACAGTTTCAATGTTTTTAGCTTTGTTTACTAAATGCAAATAAAATAAAAACACTAAATTAGATCACTCTCTAAGTGTTCCAATGCAAAAATTGCTTTGCATGCACAAGGTCCTAGGTTTAATCTCTGGCATTTCCAGGTAGGGCTGCAAAAGGCTGCTGCCTGAAACCCTTGAGATGCCACTGTAAAAAATACTGGGCTGGATGGACTAGTGGTCTGACTCAGTATTAGGCAGCTTTCCATATTCCTATGGTCCAGAGTTCTATGGGAATGCCATTTTCCCTAGTACCTTGTCCTTAGTAAGGGAAATTAAGAGTTTAATAATATCTTTTTCTGTTACAGGAAGTGCTATCCTAACAAAGTCTACTCAGAATAAATAAATCCTTTTGAATTCAATGGGGCATACCCCCAGGTAAATAGGTTTAAGACTGCAGCCTTATGTTCTTTTTAATGTCCTGATTATCAGTGGCACTAGCTGAAGTGTTAAAATCTATATAAAAATTATTTCCTGTGATTTCCTATGCTGAATTAGAAGCATTTGCCACTAGTTGATTTTTATTATCATCACAATTATGATTAACTAGCTGCCAAGATGCCCTCGTGTCATTTGATCTGGCTGGGTGCTCAATTTCTTTCCAAAATTATTTATGAAAATGGAATTTCTTAATCTTCACAAACTTCTTATATTCTCTCTTCTCAACTCTCAAGTTCTTTAGCTCACTCTCTGTTAGATCATTTAAGCTTCTTAGCTGATTGTTCCATTTACTTTTTGGAGCTTTTTTACTATTAAAATCAATACAAACCTTTTGGCACCTTTTCCAAATCTCCCAAGAGCAGTCTGATTAAGTTTCAGTGTTGATGCTTCAGTTGCTTCCATTGCTGATTCCAGATCACATCACATTGATTTTTTGGGGTGTAACATAATTGTTACTATAAGTAAAAATAAATTTTATATGCTAAAACTCCTCTAAACACTGATTGATTGGGAGACTCCAAAACCATATATACCACATTCAGTCTTAAATTCATGAAGAATGCCAGACTTCCTACAGGTCTACCTCTGTCCAGTGATTCAATATCAGGAGAAAGTCCTAGAAAGAAGAGAAATATGGTCTTAACTATCCATGCTTCATCAAGGCTTGGAATACCAACATTCTTTAATAGGCTGTATAAGCTCGTCTTTTACATTTTGAGAAGGCCGCCCTACAATATGCCAAGAAAAGATGGATATATTAATGCTATCATAATGTGCTAAGGCACAGGGGTTAGTTGTTGGTACCTGATTCTAGGCTGCTCTGGATCTGATAATGTTCTATAGAAGGACCTAAATCCATGGCTTTGTAGCTTTTTCAATACTCCACAGATGAACTAGAGAGGGGACTGGAATCAGGTTGCAGTTTTCACCATTCTGCTTGTTATTCAATGTCTCTTTCCTCTTCCTCTGCCAACTATCTGTACAATAGTTGATTTCCCTAGATGCATCTTTGGTAAGTTTGACTCTATCATAATTGGATAGGTGTGAGTTTGATAAGTAAAATTTTTACTCCTGTAGCTACTGGACACTGGAAGAACAATTCCTGAATCCTGATACTAATGACCATTACTTCTGTATTGAAGTATTAAAAAAAGGTAAAGGTGTCCCCGCACTTGTAGTGCGAGTCGTTTCCGACTCTTAGGGTGACGTTTTGCGACATAGGCAGACCGTATATATGGGGTGGGATTGCCAGTTCCTTCCCCGGCCTTTCTTTACCCCCCAGCATATGCCGGGTACTCATTTTACCGACCACGGATGGATGGAAGGCTAAGTGGACCTCGACCCCTTTTACTGGAGATTCGACTTTCTCCTTCCGTTGGAATCGAACTCCAGTCGTGAGCAGAGCTTCAGCTGCATTACTGCTGCTTACCACTCTGTGCCACGTAGAGTCTATAATTGAAGTATTAGTTCCCCTCTATTCAGCACTGGTTAGACCTTATCTTGAATACTGCGTCCAGTTCTGGTCTCCACACTTCATGAAGGATGCAGACAAACTGGAACAGTTCAGAGGAGGGCAACAAGGATGATCAGGGGACTGGAAACAAAGTCCTATAAGGAGAGACTGAAAGAACTGGGCATGTTTAGCCTGGAGAAGAAAAGACTGAGGGGAGATATGATTGCACTCTTCAAGTACATGAAAAGTTGTCATACAGAAGAGGGCTAGGATCTTTTCTCAATCATCCCAGAGTGCAGGACACGGAATAATGGGCTCAAGTTGCAGGAATCCAGATTTACTGGACATCAGAAAAAACTTCCTAACTGTTAGAGCCATACGACAATGGAACCAATTACCTAGAGAGGTAGTGGTCTCTCCGACACTGGAGGCATTCAAGAGGCAGCTGGACAGCCATCTGTTGGGAATGCTTTGATTTGGATTCCTGCATTGAGCAGGGGGTTGGACTTGATGGCCTTATAGGCCCCTTCCAACTCTACTAGTCTATGATTCTATGATTCAAAGAAAGCCTCTTGTACACATCCATATGACTTCGTATTCTGGTAATGCTCTTCGCTAGTAGACTCTTAAGTTATTTATACACCATACATTTGAAGCACATCCCCCCCCCAATACTCCTGGGAACTGTAGTTTACTCCTCACAGAGCTATAATTCCCAGCATCCTTAACAAACTACAGTTCCCAGATTCCTTTTGGGGGGGGGATATACTTTAAATGTATGGTGTATGCACAGTCTGAAGTAGAAAATAGTAGAAACTGACCAGGTGGATGTGAATCTCCCTTCCACCAACATACTTCATCTAAGGTCCTGTTCTGCATCCTACTGGCATCAAAGGTCCGGCTTGCTGGGATGTGGGTGACTGGGCCTTTTAGGGTGAAGAATCCCAGTGGTGGAACTCCCTTCCTTAGGAGGTATAACAACATAGAAAGCTGCCTCATACTGAATCAGACCATTGGTCCGTCTAGCTTAATATTGTCTACATTGATTGGCAGCAGCTATCGATGGGGTTCAGAAAGGATATACTCCCAGCCCTACATGGAAATGCTGGGGATTGAACCTGGGACCTTTTGCATGCAGAGCAGATGCATTTCCACTGAGCTATACACAAAGAGATGTGCAAGACCATGGAGGTGATTGAAAGTGAGGATAAGAACTTTGTGCAGGATCTATGAATGGACAGGAAACCAGTGATGGGATTTAAGGGAGTCTCACAGAGCAACCAGAGAAGTGAATAATTTTGTCAGCAGAGTACTGGATGTATGTGAGTGAACAAGAGTGAGACAATGGAAGACCAGAGAGAAAATTCCAGTAGTGAAGGCAGGATATGTCCAGGGCATGGACCAGAGTTTTTGCCAAATTGACAAAGAGGAACTGCCGCATTTTTGTAATGTTGTCAAGGGAGAAGTGACATGACTTGACAATGGACTGGATGTAGCAGGTGGGGGTGTGTGCAAAGGTGAGAGAAAACAAAGGCTTTGTGCCTGATGAACAAGGTGCATAGTGATGTTGCAAATGGATAAGGAGAGTGAATGAGGAGATGAGGGCTTGGGAGAAAAAATGGGAAGTGTAGTTTTGGACATAAGAGCTTGCGATGATGGAGCTCTAAGCAATGGATGTGCAAGTCCCTGTGGTGCTGTCTGTTCTAGCCTTCTAGCTCTCTCACGTCACTCAGCCACAACAGAAAAACTCTTCAGGCACTAGAAAATGTTCAGAAGCAGAAATAAAAAAAAAACCCAAAACACTTTGCAAATGCATAGTTAAATATAGCAGCTGTCTCACTCCTGCCAATAGTTTTGGTTACAATCCCCACAGAAGAGGCCGCGGCATACAGTCTCCTGTTTGCAAACCTCTCAAATGCCATTTGTTTATAGGTGTGATAGAGAACCACTAAAGACAGCCATATTGCTCTTCAGGGGAAAATACAGGTGTACAGATCTGGATTAAAGTATGCACTTTTAAATGCTTCAAGGCACTTGTCAGCTTTGCTGTGTTTTGGTGATATGTGAGAAGCCACTGTTAAGGAATATCACTAAAATATGATGGCAGTTTCTGGCTCTAACAATACAGCTTCAGTTTATTTCTTCCAAACCTCCCCATCCTCTTTGTTTGCAAGTGAGTTAAGCATGTGAGGCTTGCACATATTTTAGGGAACTGTATGCCCTTTTCCAATGCCCCCTTGAACCTGCTGGTTTCTAGGCCCTGGGCTTCTTCTAGGAGGAAGGGCGAGATATACATTAAACAAACAAACAATTAGTACTTATGGCTCTGGATCAAGCTACATGTTGTGTAAAGCACACTGTTTTTAAAAAGTGCTTAACGCTGATTGCTTTTTCTTAAGGTAAACCAGCCACATTGTGTCCTGATCACTCCAGTTTCCTGATCAGACTCGCAATCTACCTATTATTTGGCCTGCTGCCTTCTGGGCTTGTCAGACAGTTTTTAGCGGAGGGACGTCATTGGTCCTTCTACCACTCCTTAAGATGTGTGTGCATTTTCCCAGTCCTTTATTCTGTGAGACCACAACTGGGAAATGAACCTTCAGAACTGAGCCACAATGTTACAGTCTCAATTTGAACCCCTTTCACTTTGCACAAATGAACAAATGTAGGGGAGACCATCATGCTCACTTGCTCCTCCCTGGTCATTTTGCTGTTGCACTGAGCTATGCTTAGTTTGGCTTAGCATGTTGTCTGAACCCTGGCTCCTGGTTTATCTCAAACCATGGGCTGTAAACCATAGTGTTACAATGAATACAATAGGACAAACCTAAACCATGTGTTTGGGTTCAGCCGACACACTAAGCCAAACCACAGCTTAGCTCAGTGCAGCACAGCAACAAAACGACTGGGGAGGAGCAAAGTGGCTGCTATCTCCATTCTGGGAACTTGTATGTTTGGTAAATCATGGTTTGCCTTAGCATTACATGCAAACTCATGCTTCTCTCCCCTATCTGCTCCTGTGGCTATGCCATCATGGTGGTGGAAGGGGAGGTTTGTGGCTTGATCCTGTTGCCCTGTCTCTTGCATCTAAAACATTGAATTAGCATCCTCACTTGCTTTCTTTTGTATAGATATTTCTGTGTGTGTGTGTGTTTGTTCTGTCAGGCTTTTGAAAATTAGATCTCTATTAGCCATTGTCAATTGTTGTATTTTTGATGCTGCACTACAGCAGCCCGAGATGGGGAAGATGCTGTGGTCTTTTTCTGACTAATTGATGCTCTATTTGTATGTGTACAACAAGCTTGCATGACAGGCTACATCTCTGCTGAAATTCCTTCTTTTACACAATTATTAAAGGTGCAGGAATCGTTGTCCTCTTCTGCATTTGGCTGTCCTAACTAGGCTGGGTGACAACATAGGATTGCTCAGCTGTTGATGTGCATTAGATGAAGTGGGGGTGCTGTGGGCAAGTGACCTCATGATTAGCGGCCACAACAAAGTTTCTTGGGATGCTGTGGGAGTCTCTGTCAGTGCTGTTGTGCTGATTATTGCTTTTGCAGCTGTTGCACTTCTAACTTGGCTGCTGGTTGAGTGTAAGATAATGACTGCATTCATCCCAGCAGCGGAACCATAGGACCATCCTATCTGAGGGTTAAGGAGTCCGGGGTGAGGGAGAGAATGGGAGTACATGCTAAGATTCAGATTTCAATTACAATCCAGAGGTGAGGCCCCAAGGGGTTAAGTGTTTAACTGTTAAACCCTAATCCTGATATAATATAGGTAACAATCTCCTCTTTCATGTAAAGGTGCATTGCAAAGTAGTGGGTGGATGGAAATTGCCCTTCTATCATTGCTTCATCGTTTTAATATAAAATGCGTTAAGATATGCCAAGTAGAGAACTGATCTGGTTTAAGTGATTTTAAATCTACAGCACTAAATATTAGTTGGATTAGATAATATCCTGGGTAATTGTTCAGAGGACAAATGCCTCTTTGGAAGCTTCACCTAAAGCTCCCTGACCTTTTGTAGGGTGGCTAGTCCTTTCCTCTTGGGATCCCTGGCTTGGAGATACTGCCCACTCCCCATCCCTAACTACTTAATTTAAAAAAAGAGGCGTGCCAGAGCAGGCTCAGTTAAATAAGTAGCCGACCTAGGAGGCAGTATTTTGTTTGTGGATCATTCTGGGATAAGGATTACGCACTCTGCACGTGTCCAGAGGGCTCTTTTTTATTTTTCCCTTCTAATTATGTCACACCTTTCTGGACTGAATCTTGGCCCTAAAAACAGGTCCCGGAGTTAATCTCTAATTCAGACTAAGTCCTCCTCTGTCTGCCTCGCAGCAGTGAGCCCCTGTTTTCTGGCCTGGCTGGGCGTTTTCGGCTTCCCGCGCTCTACTTGGAGCCGAGCTGCCCTTGCCGAGGGAGCCCGCTAGATGGCGGCGCAGAGAGTTTTGCGCGGGTTCCTTGCTTGCTGGCTGCCCAGCTGCGGCTTCTCGCCTTGGTAGTGGCGGCGGCGCGGCGGCCCCACATTCGGCGCGGGATCGGGACTGTGAGCGGGAGGGCGAATCTGGGTCGGGGGGCTGGCGGACATGCGAAGAGTTGGACCGCACGCTTCGGCCGGAACACAGGTGAGAGACAGGCTGGGTCCTCACGCGGAGGAGGACAAGGCTATGTGCTCTGAGTGTGTGTGTATGCGGGCGTGACACAGATAGAGAGTGGGCGTATAATTGGGGGTATTCCAGAGTAGGATGCAGTGGACAATGAGGAGTCCCCAAAATATGTGGTGGTTGTGAGGGGCTTGGAGGGCTACGATCTGGAAGCAGAAGGTGGGCTGGCTGGCTTATACCCGCATTCGGAGCGGGGGGGAGGATCGGGCATACCGGGAAGCAGAGTGTGATGTGAATATGGGGCTCCGCACTGGTGACGTGTCTGGACCAGGCTTGGGGGGTACGTCAGGGGCATTCTGAGGAGTTAAGATATGGCGGGCAGGTGAGGCACTTTGAGAGAAAGGGACTGAGGTATTATTCAGTGTGTCAGGACATTTGGAGGTGCGAGCTTAAGAGATGGAGATGGAGGTGGAGGGGAGCAGGCTAAGGTCTGGGGAACGTGAGGATCAGGGCCAACCTGAGACGGTGGGACCTGCTGCTGGAGATGAAGCTGTGGGGTGTGCCTCCTTTGGAATATGCTAGGGGTATGTGCAGGCAGTTAAGGACATGCTTTTTTGTTGTTGCAACAATTGACCTTTATTTTTAATGTTTTTTATCCTATGGTGGTGGTGGTGGTTTTAAACATGTTGTAAACCGCTTTGATGTTTTTAACGAAATAGCGGTATACAAATATTTTTATAAATAAACAAACAAAAGATGGGGCACTGGGCTCCATGCTTCGGGATTGCGGGATTGCAGCATTGGCTGGGGTTTGGGGAAGGGTTTGGGGGGGGCGTTGTTTAGTTGTTGAGGCACCCGGTAAGGAAATTTGGGGGTTGTAGGATTAGGATGCCGGGTGAGAGGGAGCAAGGTAAGTGAGGCAGAGCGATGCATCGATTTGTGCGGTAGGATGTGTGGTGCTGGTTACTACCTGGGGGCTAGTCTACTTGTGGACAGGAACTCAGGATAGTGCAGGGCAGGCGGAAGAAGTCTAGAAGTAAGCAGTGGGCAGTTTTAGACTCAGATTTGTGCTCCCCACCTTTAGATGGCAGTGTGAAATACTTGCGACAAGCCAACCCTGATCTGTTTGGGGACCTCCTGCTCATCTGTAGAGTGGGGGCCTGAATGCTTGTTTCAAGAGTCCTGCCCAGAGAGCCTATCTGGGGAAGGGGACAAAAAGAACATTCTGCTTGCTTTTGCATGGGTCATGCAAACCCTAGGCAGCTAGGGTTTGGGTTGAAGGGAACAACTATGGAAGAATGAGGAGCGACTAGCAAGAGTGGGAGGGCGATTCAGGATTCTGGAATGGAGTGATGTGCTGAGCTGTCATTCCATGGAGGTTCCTGATTACAGGCTATATGGGAGGAGTGGGGTGTGTGGGATGCCCGTGAACCCCTGGTGCCATGTGTGCTGGGGAAGTGGAGTGTGGGTAGCTATGGGTAGAGTGATCCAAAGACAAGGGGCAGTGTGGAGTGTCTGTTGTGAAATGGTATTGTGAAATCAAGGATGTCCCTAATGGTATTCCATGCCACTGTGTTCCTCTGGAAGGAGTCACAACTTCATAAAAGTAAATTGTGCCCCATTGAAATAAAAGCGATTTGGTAGCCTGACCCGCTTGTTCAGGGGATAGAAGGTATGCCAACAGAAGGGATTGTGTGCTGATACATGTGATGTGTGCATGTGGACATGGGGGCCACTTGATACATGTTGTTTCTCCTGCAAAGCTGAGCATGTGTAAAAATGATGTGTTTTACAGGGTGTAAGCTAACTGGGAAGCGGATTCCCAATGAGTTCACACACAGCAAAGTGAAGTATGTAATTGTCACATTTCTCTCCCCACCCCCCGATATATAATGTAATAACTGAATTGGCCCTTGGGAAAATATTGAATTGGCCCCCGGGTATTTGAAGAGTGGGACAAACTGTTCTGTATATGCATAATATGTTTTGAAGACTGATAAAGAAGTTGTCAACTTTCCCAATTATTCATATGGCCCTACATGTTTATAAAGAAATTGACAGATTTTAATCCCTTGCCGCACAATCTTAGGCATATCTACTCAGTAGTTCCATTGAGTTCGATGGGACTTACTCCCAGGTGAGTGTGTTTGTTTGTAGCCCTAATAGATCAAGTTTTCTTTTGACTGACAGCTACAAGACTATGGCTTTCTCTGTTTATAGCAGGCTTTGACCTGCTGCGTCCCTGGAGGTTTTTGTGAGTTCAAATGATTTGGTGTTCAGTCTGGACTCAGCAGGACATTTATTCTATCAGTTGGGCCTTCAAAGTCTTTTTTTGTCTTAACCCAGAAGATCTGTATGTGTTTGTTTGTTTTTTTGAGGAGGGGGCCAATGAACTAGAAATTCAGAGTACTGCAGTCCTTTTACCAACACCAGCATAAAGCTTGCAAGACAAAGAAGTGACCCTGGATGAACAGTGTAGATCTTTCCCAGAGGATGAGAAATGAAGAGTATTATTTTTAATGAAGCTACTCTATTATGGTCCACTCTGTGAAGGGCTGCTTAAACCTACAAGTATGCTGATTCTGTCTTTTCTCTGTGTCCCTATTGTTAATGTAAGGTCTCTAGAACTGATGTGTTAAATTGGGAATTAAACTTTATGCTGATTTTTTTGTTTAACCATGTGCATTGCTAATAGATCCCACATTTTGCCAGGCTCCCTGCAGGGTTCTCCTCTGTCCTGTGTTGATTTTTTTAATGAAGTGTATATCTTTTCTTTTTAATTTGCTTAGTCTGGGGAGGGGCAGAAGCACCCCTTTTGTTGCAGCATCTGTTTGCTCTGGCAATTCACAAAATACAAGGTTTCTTGTGCTGCTCCATTTATTTTTAAAATTATTTCTTACAATGGATTACAAATCCATCTGAACCTTTCCCTTTGGAAATGTAATGGCTTTTGGTAGTAGTGTAATTTATTTAGTGGTTTTTGGCTGGCTGACTAGTAAGGAGAAACCACCAGAAGCGCTCAGAATAATTGATGCCCACCTACTCTGGGATATGGAAGTGAATAGCTGTGTAGCTCACAAGGCCTTCTTTTGGAACACCGCACCGTGAGTCTGTCTTAGCATCTCAGCAAGTACGGCTTCTGACTGCTGCAGGAGTAGCCTAGATGCAGTCTTTAAAATCCTGCATATAAGGTATCTACCTGAAAACGGACAGTTCTCTGGTGAACTTACCATAACAAGGCATGGTTTGTCTTTGTCCTGTTGGGATTAAAGTTGCTACATCTATTCTTGCTCCATTTTGAAGAGGTGATGGATTTCAGATTGATAGTTGTAAAGAAAAAGAAGTCCCCTGACTTGGCTTTGCAGTACCTGTTTTGCAGGTGGAGCCATGCCATATTAAAGCCTCAAAAGTGTTTCACATCCTTTGGCTTGGTAATCCTTTCCAGAATGTTGTGTGAAGCAGGAGTGGGGAACCTCACGCCCAAGAGCCAAATGTGGCCCACTAGGTCTCTCTCTCTGGCCCTCTGGATGCATCCCAGGCTACACACCCTCCTGAGCTACACCCCTCACCTCCTCTGCTTTGCACCCTCCTGGTGTCTGTTTTTTCCTGGATAGAATGTGCCTTTGAACTCTGATAATAAATACTTCCTTGCATTGATGGAGAACAGAGAGGGATGTGTTGACCATATGTAGAAACAAGCCTACTACGCAAAGATAATTTTTCACATTTATTGCTCTGCCTGCATTTGCCTCTGGCCCTGCCCATCACTGAGATGTGGCCCCCAGAAGCTTGGCCAGAAGGGAATGTGGCTCTTGAGCCAAAAAAGATTCCCTGCCTCAACTGTAAAGTAAGCCAGTGTTGTTGTCCCTGTATTACAGAAGAGGGGAGGCTAAAGCAGAGACGCTGGATGTTCCTGGATGCTGAGTAGATGCCTCAACCAGTGGACTCGCAGTCATCCCCCTAAAACCTCTGTCACAACAGATTGGGTAGAGCCATCTCGCTCACTTTGGGAAATACTAGTCATATCTTCTTCTCATGTTCTTGGCCTAGACTGGTACTGGACAAAAGCACTGTATAGCTGGCTCCCTTTAAATCCCCTGGACCAACTTTCTTAATCCAGATCATGAAATAAGAGAGAAGCTGAAATGGAACCAAAGAGGTGGGCATTTTCACTGGTAAAATAGCACCAGAGTGGGTGAGTGGGAGTAATTTTCCCGGTAAAATAGCAGGGGGTGGGGGTGGGGGAAGGGCTAAAGCCATCTTCCCACAATTTGTCAACTGAGATGGGGGTCTCTTTGTGGCTGCTGTTTGCTAAAATACAGATGGGTGATCCAAAGATGGATCTCATCTAGTTTGGCCCTAAGGCTCTATTTGTAACAGTGCATTCCTATAAGGTTTACTCAGAAGTAAGTTGCAAGAATGAAGTTTAATTAGACTTGTTTCGAGGTGAGTGTGCATAGGATTGCAGCCTGAAAACCCTACATGCCCTTCTCCATCTTCTGGTTTTTGAAAAAGGCCAATAACACCTAAAGGATTCTGACACATAATAGAGGTTTACCCAGCTAGTCTTTAGAAGCCTCTAATGAGATGGATAAATGTGTCTGGAGCTCATTTGTGCAATTGCCAGTCAATTACTCTGTTTCTTTATGATTTTTCACCTAAATATATCTTCTTGTAATTTAAGCCCATTAATTCTTCTGGTTACCTGCCATGGCTATGGAGACCAAGTGGCTTGCAGATTGCTTAAAGGCACCTATTAGCATCCTGAAAACTGTTGTACTGTTGCTTCAGCCTTCCTCTCCCATTCCTTCACCTTTTGCTCCCAGCTCCTCCAAGTATGCTGAGCTCTTGTGATCTTTCCTCATCCCTCTTCCTTTCTACCACCTCTCTCATAAGCCCACGTGCAAATAAGTTCCATTGACACTATAGTGGGTTTTTCCAGACAAAATTGGCTTATATCACAATACATTCATAATTGTGAATGTGCAAATGATGTTCATCTGTTGTGTTCGATCCAGGCATTGTCTTTCAAAGTAGTGCTTCTGATGTGGATTGAGTGAATTTTGGAGAAAATGGTAAATGTCAGTATTCTGTTACTGGGAAAATGCAATTCATCCCCAGATAATCACTTGGATCTTGTGTGGGATGTATATGAATGTTGGTAACACCTGTGTCGTCATTGGTAATGGTAATAGGCAACATAGCTTACCTAAACCTCCTTTTTTATAGTTTCCTCTTAAAAACAAAACACTAAAATGCTGTTTGTGGCAGTATTCTCCTCCTGGAATGCTACCATAGTACTGGTGTGCTCAGCCAGAGCTAATTTATTTTTATTTTTATTTTTAAAAAATGAACTGGAAAGGAGAGAGATGCCCCTTCCCTATCCTGAACTGCAGTGCCATTATTTGTGGATATTTGTGGAACTTACATGTTTTGCTGCTATTATGAACACTTGCTCAGTGGCATTAGGCAAGCTGCTCTTTTTCACCTTCACTCCCCTGTTGTATCTGCGTTTTGGGGTGGTGGGTAATAATACTGACCAACCTTACAGGTTGTTCTGTGGATTACACCAAGATAATGTACGTGAAGTGCTATATAAATGTGAGTTTTCATTAGCAGTAGTATTAGCGATGATGATATTTTTTATGTACTTGCTGGCTCCCCCACTGTTAAGATACAGTCTGAATGTTATTCGGCCCTGCTTTTAAAGTTCTACACAATAGCATGGTTGCTCTGTCCCTGCCTGTTGTATGTGTATTTATGGAATACTGAGCTGTGCTGGCATAAGTATAACACTGCAGATAAAAATTGGATTCTTAAAAAAAAAGTTTTAGAAAGCCCCTTAATACCTTGCAAATGTGTTTTTGATCTGGTTGCCAGTCTTTATTTTTATTACAGTTTTCTTAACCCTGTCCAAATTGGGTTCTTTGAGCTTTGGAGGCAAGCCCTTATACAAGTAATATGGTGCCAGTTATATATTACGTTTAAACTGCAGTCCTATTTACCAGTGTGTGCATCCCATTGAACTCAATGGGACTTACTACTGAGTACGTATGTATAGAACAATGCTGTTAGTTGCTAACCAGTGGAAGCTGGTCCATGAGAGTGGGTGGGGCACTGTCCCACCAAACTCAGTCTTCCCTTAGCCAGCCCCATACCACCTACCTCCTTACTTAGCACCACTCCTGGGCGTGCCCTGTGTGTCAGCTTCCTCTTCCTTAGTCTCGGTGTTGCCTTTTGTAGAACTCAGCAGGGAGGAGGATGGGGACAAAACCAGAATTTTTTGGCTCTATCATTGTCTCTAGCCTCATCAACCATTTGCTCTGGCTCCACCTACTGTTGACCTCCCTACCTTCCACCCTTCCAGTCCCAATGAGCATCAGCCTCTGCTGTTGCTAACCGTGAACAAACCAAACCAAAATGGCAATTCAGTGGAGGAAATGATTTGTGAAATGGTTGCTCTCTAAAAATCTGATTGAAATGATCTTGCGTCGTTTTGGGTTGTGCATATCTCAGGGATGCTGTGTCAGTGGAATTGTGGTGAAGGAAATGTGAAAAAAGACAAGCATTTTAAGAAGTATGGTGTTGATTCCTTTTTTATCTTGTAATAACCAGAAATATTAGATGCTCCTGAGATGGGTTGGGTGTATGCTGCCCTCCCAAATGGTGTCCCTTGTAAAAGTACATTAGTCAGTGCTTGAAAGCAAGTAGCTGCAAAATTGGGTATAAAGCTGCAGCTTTGGCTTAATGGTATTATTGATGTTGTGAGTCAAATGGACCAAAGTTTGATTTCCAAGTGTAGATTTAACTTTTTTTTATGAATGTGAGAGAGTGTGTTAAGCAGGAAGAGAATGATAGGGTCTCTTTTGCCCCCCTTGTATATTTTAAAATACCCCCCAATATTGAGTTGAACAGAAACGTAGCCCAAAGATGGCCCAGATATTAACAGTATTGAAGACAGAGGGATAAGTGTCTCCTCTCCTCCTTTATGTATTATTCCCCTTCCAATTTTGCAAATGAAAAAATGCTTCAAGTCAGCCTTCTCCAACCTGGTGCTCTCCTGATGCTTTGGACTACATCTCCGATCTGTCCTGATGGAAATTTGTAGGAGGGCACTAGTTTGGAGAACACAGCTTTTAATATCTATATGAATATGTCCTAGGATTATGTTCAGATACTTCACACTCATTCTTATTTATGGGGAAGGAATTGTAGGTGTTTTGCATCTGCTTCAAACCACATGGTTTTAGCTATAGGGACATGAAACTACCCTTGACAGAACAATGCAGCTTTTGAAGCTCTAGGTACTGCTTTAGTTTGGGAGTGGGGAAAGAAAATAGGCGTGAGTGAACTGCCTGTAACAGAGACTGTGATTGTTAAAATCTACAGTACTGTTCTGCTTGCTATTATAGTCAACTTATTGCATAAGAATCTTCAAAGTCTGGTGTCTTTTCTGAAATGTTGCTGGGAACTTCAAGGTAATCTTGCTGCTTCGACATTTTGTGTGAAGCGTTGCAATCACAAAGGTTCTATGACTCAAACACTATAGAGAGCATCATGAATGTGTTGCACTGTTGGGAAGACAAAGGCAGAGGGCTGTCTTTATGCTGCAGGTCAATATCCCAACTCCTGCATGGAGAGCCTTATGTATTGCTGCCACAAAGGGATGACAGATTTGCATTGCCAAAGGTAGCCTTTCAAACTCTGATTCAAGAGAGAACTTCAAGCATCTCCTTCTCTTCCTAGAATGTATTAACTGCAGTGAGTTCAGTTTGGCTTTGAGTGGAAAAGGATGCTCTTAGCAGCAAGGGCTGGGTGGTGATTGCCTTAAAACCAGAACTGTCAACTGATTAATCCCCCCTGATTAATCAACTAGCTAATTTAGCAAATTATAGGAACATCAATATAAGTGTCTTTTTGAGATACTGAAGAAACTGTGAGAACTTACAGTTTAATAAACAAAAGCTACCACTTAAGGTTTAAAGAAGAGTCCATCTCTAGTATGTTTTTCATTCTCCGACTATAAACAGTAGTTCAGTAGAACCAAAAATTAGCTTCTGAAAATGGTTTACTACGACTGATTAAAATTTATTTTAATCCCCACCAAATAATCAACTAAAACTTTACTTGATCTATTCATCAAACCAATTTTAAAGCTTTCGATCCTGTTTCAAACACATCCACACAATAGTTTGGATGGGAGAAATGTATATATAGTATAGCCTACAGAACATGTACCTGGTTTGCAAGCCATAATTTAATTTCCTGCGCTTCTGGCTTAGCACCCATACATGCTGACTGAAAGCATGACAAAGTGCTATCTGCTTGTGTACATCTACCCTTGTCTTTCGGTTAAGTAGTGGAATCATGGTTAAATTTAAAGTAGGCAGGAGCCCATTTGACTGAGTATGCTGTGCCATTAGGCATGTGCATTCTACAAAAATGTATGGCATACACTGTACGCAGTAGTACAAATCTCACTGAGTGGTATGTGCTTTTGGCTGCCACTTTCCAAAACGCAAAGTACTTGGGGCTTTGTGAAATGCTTCACTGTGTTTTTGGCCTGTTGCATTCATGTGAGGAGGATAATCTGATTGTACTGAATCTAACAAAGAGGCCTGCTGATTGGCTCCTTGCAGATTCAAGACGTTGCACAAAGGCTGATTAGGGTCCAAATAGGCTCTGCTTCTTCAGGATTGCTTTTGTTAAACCGGTTCCCTCTTCTTTGGCCTGAAAACAAAGACTGTGTGTTATGTTGTATCAGAAAGTGATGGAAGTTTATAGTTCAAACCTATTGCATCTCTATGGAGAAATAGAAAGAAAGGGCTCAACTATGCAACACCTGGACGCTGTGATGGACATAATTGGTCAGTGCATGACATTGCAGGGCAGTCACATTTACTTGGTTTAACTGGATAGGTTAATCGATCAAACATTTTAATCAACTAAAAGCATGCCTTTGGTTGATTGAGCAGACTACGGAGAGCACCATATGATATTTTTGTAAGCTGTCGCGCATGGGGGCGGGGCACAGTGGCAGAACAGCAGGCAAGCAAAGCGAGAGAGTGAGGGAAGCAATGGTGGCAGGTGGGCAGCGGGGGAAGGCTGGGGCAGGCAAGTGCGCAGGTGGCGGGGAAGTGGGCGACTCACCAGCAGCAACAACACAGGAGCCGATAAGTAGATGGAGTAGCAGCAGCAGCCTGGATAGGTGGGAGGCCGATAAGCTGCCTAAACGGGGTGGTGGTGAGTGTCTGGGAGGGGGCTTTTGGGAGTTGCCTGAGGAATGGGGGGCCCTCTTTGTTGCCTCTGCATGTGTATGCATTTTCGGAGTCCCTGTGTATGTGTTTCGGAGTGCCTGGTGTGTGTATTTGAGTGTGTGTGTGTTTGGGAGTCCTGCTGTTTGTATATCCTCCTCTGTGTATGTATTTGGGAGTCACTAGTTGGTGAGCAAAGTGGACAGGAGGACAGAGCCCCCCCCCAGTAAAAATATATTTGTTTAATGCAAGAGTTTCATAAAAACTGCAGGTAGCAGTTGCCACCATTCCCCCTTTTCTCTTCCCTTGAAGGGAATGCCTATCTTAATATAATGCCTGCTTCTACAAGTGAAGAAAGTGTGCTTTTGTGCTTTAGAATGATAGATTTTCCCATATGCAGATTTAAATGATCCATTAACTGCAGCCTCTACGAATCATTGGTTAAGATTTCTTGAATCAGGTGACAGCCCTACCAAATTATGTCCAACCACATAGGAATAGTTGTTGAGCTTTGGACAAAAGTGATGATTATATACATGCTTAACTGCCTTATATCGCATCAGATCATCATCCTGTTTAGTCCAGTATCATTGACCAGGGGCTTGGGCAGAGATCTTTCCCAGCTACATCACCTGTGATGGGTAATCTTCGTGTATACAACATACATACTATCTTTTTGCACTGTGGCTTCCACGGTTGAAACACACACACACACACACACACAGACAGAGACAGAGAGAGAGCGCTTATCTAAACTTTTACCCTTGTATGAGTTACACTTTTATGGGGAATGTATGGTCAGTTCACCTAAGTAGCTCTCTTGATGATTCGTCCCCCTCCCCAACAAATTTGCATGATAAAAGTAGAAAGAATATTGGAGGGAGGGGAGGCTAATCTTTTAGCTCAGGAGTCGGGGACCAGTGGCCCTCTAGTCAGTCCTGACCATTGGCCATTCTGGCTGGGGTTGATGAGGCCAGCAACATCTGGAGGGCCACAGATTCCCCATGCTGTTCTAGCTATACAGTTGACCTCATTCAGATCCACAATTCAGCAGCTGTCAAGCACCATTAGGTCTGTTGCAAACATGCAAACAGAAAGACGCAGAGAGAAATTCTGCCACAAAGATTAGTTTCTTTTTACCTAGTTCAGGGGTGGGAAACCTTAGGCCTGGGGGCCAAATGCAGCCCTCCAGGCCTCATTAGCTGGCCCTTAGAACTCTTCCCAGGCCATATTCCTCGCCAGTCTGGCTTGGCACTCAGTAGTTTTACCTGACTACAATGTGTCCTTGAACTCTGATAGTGCCTTTTGTTTGACAGGATAGAAGATAGTGTGTGCATGTGTGTGTAAATTAATTTAGGGCAGGAAGGTAATTTTTACATTTTTTACTTCACCCACTTTTGATTCTGGGTGCACCCACCATTGGCATGTGGCCCTTGGAAGGGTGTCCAAAAGGAAATGTGGCCCTTGGGCTGAAAAAGGTTCCCAATCTTGACCTAGTTGTTTCTTTACCTAGTTGAAAGAACTCAGATAAATGAAATAATGTTCAAGATGACCTCTCCTTGTCAAGGTCAAAGTATAGCATATTTTATGGGGTCCTCAACCAGACTCCTTTAGGCACCATGGGCCCCTGCTCTTCTGAACTTTTATATTGTTTTTAAATGAGGTAGTTGGGGCCTTTGTTGTTGTTGCGGGGATTTGCCTGCCTTTATTTTTTGGTCTGGGTTTAATTCGTTTTGGAGTGTATGTATGTGTTGTGCCTGGTGTTTGGAGGGGTGGGTAGGGAATATGAGCACTGCCAGATTTTCTTCTGTGAAATAGGTATTCTGTGGTGCCCACAACAGTTACATTGATTTCCATATGTGCCCCCAGGCCCGAAACATTTGATTCCGTAAAACACTAGTCACTTAAGATCCAAATCAGAATCTCTGTGTTCTGGAATTGCGAACAGCTCATTATGAAAACTGAGTATCTATTGTAATTGAGAGTGATTCCATTTGAAGTCAGACTGTAAATGAGACTCTGATTAAGCGATTACACTCTCTCCTATGTCATTTGCTCACTGCCTTTCATGCACTTTGGTTTCTGCGACTTTGGTGCCTTAGCACATCGGTGTTGGTTTCTCTGCATCCCCCTCTGTAACAAAGAAGCTTTTATGCAGTTTCTCCACCCACCCCTGCCCCAGCATCCTATCAATGTTGGATTCTCTGAGCAGCTGATCTGACAACACTAACACCAGCTAGTGGTACAGATTACTGGCAGTACTTTAAACCACATTGTTGTCTTGTTAGGGTTTCCAATGGCTAGAGGGTAACGTCTTGATAACTAGAAGAGAAAATGTAAAATGTAAACCTTTGCTTACATTTTTCCAAAGCTTAATAGTGCTTCACTTTCTCTAAATTTTGAATCTGAATGAAGTCCATTGACTAGTTCGAAAAAGATCATCTTTGTTTTTGCATGATTTCTAGTTTTTAATATGCTGAATGAAAAAAATAATCTTCTCTTTTGGTTCCTGAAATTGTAGGTTTTCCTGCAATTCTGTTTGCCAAGTGACAATTGCATGGTTACTTGGTTGTGTGAAATGGTGTGTTTACTGTTTTATCATCTTGGCACCATATGTTACAATGGCTACCTCCTTTGTAATTAATGGATCCACTTGAAGTTAGCGTTCCTTCAGCTGATTCAAATAATTTGCCCTTAGTCTCTCTCAGCACAGCCTGCTTTGCTATGACACTTCCTAAACTATCCAACTATTGGCCCATCTAGCTCAATACTGTCTGCACAGGCTGGCAGCAGCTCTCCAGGGTTTCTTAGCCGCATGTTGAGATGTCAGGGATTGAACTTGGGACCTTTTGCGTGAAAATCCTAGTCTCTATCATTAAGCTATGTCCCTTCCCCTAAAATAAAGGGTGACAGGGGTAGACATTGCACCCTCTGCTGAAAGCTTGTTCTCCTAATTGCAGCTGGATGAGAATTCAGTAAGAGCCCTTTTCAAGTATAATTAATGGTCTAATTGTGTAGGAGTTACAGACCTGCCTCCTCCACTCCTGACCTTTCTGTGTTGAGTGAGAAGGTGTTAAGTGAGATTGTAAGCACATTTGGCTGAACATGGATGCTAGCCTTGCTGCAATCGGGAACCTACTTGGTTAGACATTTCTAATGCCTGAAGTTGGCTACACTCTAGCCTTACTTAGAAGGATGTCTCACATGTGTAATCAATACACCAATTGGCCCCGCCTCCAACATAACATGCTGGCTAGCTGCCCTACCTTGCATACAGCGCAAATGAGGCAGAGAGGGAACCTTCACTGTGCAGCTGTATAGCTTCATCTCTGCATATATTTGCCCTGCAAATGGGCAAGCAGCATTTGCTGTGTCAGGGTGGGGCAAGTTGGAGTATGAATTGAAAACATGAGATGAGAAGAAAGTAGGGATTCCATTTTTACTACTTTGTATGTTCAAGGGCTGTTTCCTGTAAATGAAAATAGATTCTTGGAATTAGGCCTACTAAGGTAACTGCTGGCCCAAATTAAGCTCTGACATGCGTGCTAACCCCAACCGTTTGAGGAGAGAGAAGACAAAAACCCAGCAAGAACTTTAGGTCGGGGTAACCAATGTGGTGCCTTCCAGTTGTTGATGGACTCCAGCTCCCATCAACCCCAGCCAGCATGGCCAGTAGTCAGACACAATGGGAGCTGTAGTCCAACAACAACTGGAGGGCATCGCATTGGCATTGCCTGCTTCAGGTGATGCCGTATATAACCAAACAGCTTGTCTTGTTTGAGGAACCAGGGTCGTCTTTGCAGCTCATAGTTTACTAATCAAGCATGTAGATAGGGCCAGATACAGTCTGAGTGTGGATGCAATGCCTCTGTGGAGGATTTGAACAGGGCAGAAGAGCATGACGGGCCATTGGAGTGACCTCTCATGCTACCTGCTGTCAGGAATTGCTGGATCAGTATACAGTTGCCCCATGTAGTGCATTACTGAACTACAGCTAGCAGGCAGCCTTCTCGACGAAGAACTTTCCCAGCTGACATCACTCCTCAGGCTGGCCATCTTTCTGGGCAGGAAGGAGTATAAAGTGCTTCCTGTCCCATCCCTTGCTTAAATGAAAGGTCTTCCTGAGCTCTGGGGTGTTCCTGTATTCCGGCTTGTCCTCTGATCCTGACTCACTCTTCAGTTCTTACCACTGGCTCACCTCATGGCTCCTGATTCATCTTAGAATTGGGTCACGGACAGCAGCCTGACCTGTGTGCATGTGCCCTTGTGTAGCTGGGAAGGATCAGCAAAATGGGTGCAAATCCTCTGCCTACAGGTGCTGTGCCTTTTGGACTTGTACTGAATCAGGACCGTTATGTAATTGATTTTAAGAAGAGATTTTCCATCCGGGAGCAAGCCATCCTAGAACTCACTGAAGATAGTGTAGTCCTCCCTCCCAGCCGCATAGCTCTGAGCCTTTAATAGCTGTAGGCAGACAAATTCAACAGGTGAAGTGTTTCCCATCATTAGACTAGTGTTTCTCTTCTAAATTTCTGTTTTGCAGATTAAAAGCGCATTGAGCCTCAGTCATAGGGAGCAAGGTGGCAACAACGGTGTTTTGTATACTCAGTTGTAGGGAGCTTGTGCTCTTATTTAGTTCTATCAGATTTGCAGTGCTAGCTAACACTTTTACAGTTTCCTACTTGTGTACTAGAATGAGTGGAAACCTAGCATTTCGCATTAAGGAGGAGTTGGGAAAACACCCTTGCTTAAAAACACACACACACACAACTCCATCAGACCATGCAGGCATTTCAATGCAATTGGGCCTATCTTTCTTTAATTTTATTAAATTGTTCCATTTTAACTAAGAGAGAAATCATGCTGGTATGTAAAGTATACATAAACAGAACTCCAGCTACCTTGCAGTTGTCTCAGATCATTATTTCTTTTATATTGTTTTAAATTTTAAAATTGTGTTTTAAATTGTTTTTAAAATATGTGTTTTAAATTGTATATTTGTTTTAATGTTTTTGATTGCTGTAAACCGCCCAGAGAGCTTTGGCTATGGGGCGGTATACAAGTGCAATAAATAAATAAATAAATAAACATAAAATATATAGAGCCATTTGAAACACAAATGGATAATTACAAAGCAAATCTACAGAGCAGCAGGGAATATAATGCAAACCTGAGCCTGGACAGGAAAAGGAGAGAAAAGTATTTTCATTTTACTTTTCAGATATTTACTATTTAAGGCAGGGGTCTATGGTCTGAATGTGACCCTCCAAGTGTCTCTATCCGGCCTCCAGGACTCTCCCCAGGCCACGCCTTTCACTGCTCCTGCTTCATAAACTCCTTGAGTACTTTTGAATGGATGGAATGTGTCCTTACACTGTGACAGTGTCTCTTGCTTGCATGGATAGAGATAGGTATGCGAGTGTAGAAAACTTTGATTTTTGTGTAGCCGGAATGTAGCCTTGTGTACAAAAGTAAGAGTCACAGCTGTTAGTCCACACACTTTTGACTTTTTAAGGTGACCCATAAGAAAATGCAGCCCTCTGGCTGAAAAATATTCCTAATCCCTGATTTAAAACCTACGGGATGTTGTCTAATTATTATATATAGGACATTGTGTTGACCATTGAACCGCACTGTCACTGAGTCTGTTTTTCCATCAAGTCTGAAACACTGTAACTAGGGGGAGTTATGTCTTTGCCCAGTCTGGGAACGGACTGCCAAGGCCGTTGCTATGGTAACCATCGCGATAGACTGGGAAAAGTTCTAGCAGCTATCTGTGTTAAGCTGTGTCTTCTGTGTATTGCCTCTGAACTGAGAGGTTGTCTTCTGTGTTTACCTCTGGAGAGAGATGTACCAGAAGGGAGATGACTGAAGAAACTCTACATGTATTTACTCTTAAGCCTTTGGCCGTAATGTCTTAATAAAGACTCTTAACATGATCTAATGCTCTGAAGAAGTTTCTTGCTCAACTTCTCCAACGTAATGTATGCTGTTTCACGCAACAACGCACACACGTCAACAAGGGTTATGGGCCCAGATCCACAGCGCATTACACGGGAGTAAGTTGCTGGTCTGAACGGCAGACGGAGTTCCAAAGGGCAGCTTGATTGATTGTACCAGACAGAGGTGAGCAACATGGCTGTAAACCTGTCTGGGGGAGGCTTGCCAATGGAAAGATTGACGGAAAAGAATTATGGCAGCTGGAAGCCGAGGATGCGGGCTTTGCTGATAACAGAGGATTTATGGGACATTATAGATGGACCACCCCCGGCGGTATTGACCGCGGCCTGGAAGCGCAAAGATCAGAGGGCACAGGCATTTATAATCTTGGCTCTATCGGATTCTCAACTGATGTGTGTGAGAGATGAGCCGTCGGCCAAACAGATGTGGGACGCGTTGCAGGATTTGTCCCAGGAATGGCAGCGGAGGCAGGAGGTGCAGAGAGCCGAGCTGATGGAAGCTGTCAGAAGCAAGGAGGAGAAAAGTGCCGAACCGGAGGAGGCAGCCGAAAGCAAACAGGATTACAAGCATCAAAGGCTAAAGGCTTGTTATGCCTGTGGGGCTCGTGGGCATCTCCGAAAAGACTGTGCAGTCAAGCGCAACTCCAGGGACAGAGGCTTGAAGCAGGGAAGTGTGAACTTTGTTTGTAAACAGAAGTCTCAAGATTTAGGACCTGTTAACTGGATTGTCGACAGCGGGGCGAGCCATATATTAATTAAAGACAGAAGTTTGTTTTATGCTTCAGAAGAAGTGCAGGATTTTGTGCAACTTGCGGATGGATCACAGAAAAGGGTGGAAGCCCGAGGACTGGTGAGATTTAATAAACTTGGGATAATGTCAGAATGTTTGTTTGTTCCAGAATTGGCTCATAATATTTTATCAGTTCAAAAACTGGTGGATTCTGGGTATTGTGTAACATTTGATAGAGGAAAATGTTTTGTGCAGAGAAGAGGCAAAGTTGTCTGTCAGGGTTTTATGACACAAGGGCTGTTTAGAATGACCGTGGGTGTGAAGTGTGCTGATGCCTTGAGTTTAATGGGGCGGAAAGAGAATGACGGTCAGAGCTGTAAGAAGACAGCTGTTAAAAGCACACAGCCACAGTATTCATGTAATGCAGTCAGGCTGATGCCTGAAAGAGTGCATCGCAGCCGAGTTTACAAGCCACAGGGTAAGAGACGTGGCAAACGTGCGCCTAGAGCACAAGAGAATGCATATGTGAGAGTTTGGTGTCCAGAAACACAAGCGCAACCATTTAAACCAGATCTTGACATAAATCTGAAAGGCACGAAGACAAAGAGTCTGGTTTTGTCAGGAGCAAAGACAGGAGGTCTTGAATGTTTTGTGGATGCAGATCATGCAGGGGAACTGAGCAGTCGTAAGTCAACCTCTGGCATAGTTGTGATGTGGCACGGGTCATGCATTGACTGGAGCAGCAAGAAACAAAATGTGGTGGCAACCTCAAGTGCAGAAGCAGAGTATGTGGCTCTATCACAGGCCTGTAATGAGCTACAATGGTTCGCAATGCTCATGCAGGAGATAGGCATTGATATGCAATTTCCGATTACTGTATATGAAGACAATCAGACCTGCATCAAGATAGCCACATCAGAAGCTCATACCAAAAGAACAAAACATATTAGTGTCAGATACTTTCACGTAAGGGATTGTGTGCAGCAGGGGTTTGTTAACCTAACATTTTGTGACACTAACAACATGGTGGCTGACATAATGACCAAGCCTTTGTGTGAGGAGAAATTTGGCAAACTGGTGACAAGGCTTGGAATGAGTTGAAAGTTGATTGAATAAAGTTCTAGCTAAATGTACAGAGATGTTCTGAAATGTACTGTAATGTACTGAGATGTAATTTGGAACTGTTTTGCAAGGTGTATTGTAGAAATGTATTATTGTTATTGTTGTAATGAGTTACAGACATGATGGGAAAAAGGGGGGATTGTTGACCATTGAACCGCACTGTCACTGAGTCTGTTTTTCCATCAAGTCTGAAACACTGTAACTAGGGGGAGTTATGTCTTTGCCCAGTCTGGGAACGGACTGCCAAGGCCGTTGCTATGGTAACCATCGTGATAGACTGGGAAAAGTTCTAGCAGCTATCTGTGTTAAGCTGTGTTTTCTGTGTATTGCCTCTGAACTGAGAGGTTGTCTTCTGTGTTTACCTCTGGAGAGAGATGTACCAGAAGGGGGGTGACTGAAGAAACTCTACATGTATTTACTCTTAAGCCTTTGGCCGTAATGTCTTAATAAAGACTCTTAACATGATCTAATGCTCTGAAGAAGTTTCTTGCTCAACTTAACTCCAACGTAATGTATGCTGTTTCACGCAACAACGCACACACGTCAACACGTTGGGCCCAATCTCCTGTAGGACCCTGCAGAGAGTTGCGTAGCAGAACGGAGAGTTTTGAGCGAGCTTATGTGTGTGTGTTTGAATCTTTGCTAAGATTCTACCTTCCCTGCAAATTAGTCAGACAGAGACTTTAAGCTTTAAAATAAGAAAGAACTACTTTATTCTGGAAGTACGTGTTTGATAGGAAAAAGTCCTATATCTAGCTAACTAGCTAAGTTGGAGCAATGAGCACTGCGCCCAGTACTCACCCTCATGCTGGTGGAGAGGGAGAGACAAAGGAATATGTCTGCTCCTCTCTCAAGAAATAAGAAGACTGGAAGGAGGGAAGGAACTGAGATCAACATCCTTTGCATATCAGTCTAGCAGGAAGGGACAGCAGGAGATCAAAGGACAGGTATAGCCTAGCAACCAAGAGGTCTCCTCTCTAGCTACGCCTTTAGCCCCATGCAGCCTCAACCCACAAGTTGGAGTTGAACCTCATACATTCCAACATTATAAAAGTAAGGTTCTATGGAAAACTAAACAATGGCCTACAGACTGGAAGCGTTCAATATACATCCCAATTCCAAAGAAAGGGGATCCTAGGGAATGCAGTAATTATTGAACTATTGCCTTAATATTCCATGCAAGTAAGGTAATGCTCAAGATTCTACAACAAAGGCTCTTACCATACATGGAGCGAGAAATGCCAGACATCCAAGCTCGATTTAGAAAGGGAAGAGGCACCAGAGATCATATTGCAAACATACACTGGATAATGGAATGGAGCAAGGAATTTCAGAGAAAATCACCCTGTGCTTTATAGATTACAGCAAAGTGTTTGACAGTGTAGATCATGAAAAACTATAGAATGCTTTAAAAGAAATGGGGGTGCCACAGCATCTGATTGTCCTGATAAGCAACCTATACTCTGGACAAGAGGCTACTGTAAGGACAGAATATGGAGAAACTGATTGGTTCCCCATTGGAAAGGGTGTGAGACAGGGGTGTATTTTATCACCCTATTTGTTTAATCTATATGCAGAACATATATGGAAAGCAGGATGGGACCAAGATGAAGGAGGTGTGAAAATTGGAGGGAGAGAATATCAATAATGTAAGATATGCAGACGATACCCTATTACTAGCAGAAACCAGTAATGATTTGAAACGAATGCTGATGAAAGTTAAAGAGGAAAGCACAAAAGCAGAACTACAGCTGAACATCAAAAAGACTAAAGTAATGACAACAGAAGATTTATATAACTTTAACATTGACAATGAGGATATTAAACTTGTCAAGGATCAATACCTCGGCACAGTCATTAACCAAAATGGAGACAATAGTCAAGAAATCAGAAGAAAGCTAGGACTGGGGAAGGCAGCTATGAGAGAACTAGAAAAGGTCCTCAAATGCAAAGATGTATCACTGAACACCAAAGTCATATCATTCAGAGCATGGTATTCCCGATCTCTCTGTATGACTGTGAAAGTTGGACAGTGAAAAAAGCAGGTAAGAGAAAAATCAACTCATTTGAAATGTGGTGTTGGAGGAGAGCTTTGCGCATACCATGGACTGTAAAAAAGACCAATAATTGGGTGTTAGAACAAATTAAACCAGAACTGTCACTAGAAGCTAAAATGATGAAACTGAGATGATCATACTTTGGACACATCATGAGAAGACATGATTCACTAGAAAAGACGATGCTTGGAAAAACAGAAGGGAGAAGAAAAAGAGGAAGGCCAAACAAGAGATGGATTGATTCCATAAAGAAACCTGCAGACCTGAACTTACAAGATCTGAACAGAGTGGTTTATAACATGCTATTGGAGGTCACTGATTCATAGGGTCGCCCTAAGTCGTGGTCGACTTGAAGGCACATAACGACAACAAATGTTTTAGTCCAGGGGTGGGGGACCTCCAGCCTGCGGGCCAGTCTTGGCCTACCAGATGGTCCAAGTTGGCCAGTGAGACTATTTCCCCCAAACATCATTGATGGGAAGGTTGGGTAACATTAGCTGATGGGCATGGGGAGTCGTGTTCAATCCTGCTGGGTGGTGCTTTGCCAGCATATTCCCTGTGGGAAGCAGATCCTGGCCACCAGCAAGATTGAAGTTTTTGCTCATCAGCTGGTGAGTGGAGGATTCAGTGCTGTTGGGGTCTGCTTGGCTGTCTGCAGGGAACATGCTGGAAAAGCAGACCCCTCCTCCCTCAATCAATATTGACAAATTAACAGAACTGCTCCCTTATCATTCACCTGATGTCACCATGACATCAGATGATAGGCAGGTGGGTGGCCCCATCCACCTGTCAGTTGGGCCACAGGGGTGGAGGGGAGGAAGATAAAGATTTGGCTTGCCAGGCCAAAAAGGTTCCCCATTCCTGTTTTTAGTTTAATTATGGTCTTCAAGAATCTCTCCTTGCACTAATAATCTGGTTTCTTTATACAGGAACAACTTGGAAGCATTGAAAAATTAGCTTCTATTCTGTTGTGAAGTCTGCTCTGGTCTTGTGGTAAGCGTTACTGCTTTTCCAAACTTCAAATACTTGTTTTCCCAGTTTAGGGTTAGACTTATGGTGAAACATGGGCTTTTCCAGATGACAGACTCCTGGAGACAATTTTGTTCCTTGGTTGATCTCAGATTTGTAATGTCATGCTAAAACTGTCTTCTCCCGTCCATGGACTTCTCCAGCCAAATCTGTGTAATTTTGTTGTTTTTTAAATTTTATTTATGATTTTCCAATAGTTCATACTTTGGATTCCAAAGTACTTGCATGTTACATTTTTTAACCATAATAAGGACATATTAATCCTTGCTGCTATGCAGTTTCAGGTAACCAATGTACTTAATATTTCAGCCATATATTTTTAATGAATTTGTTTTACTGATGGGTATGATCCAGTCCAAAATAAGCATGTAGTAGCCCTACTGATCACAGTGCTTTTATCTCTTGCATTGAATCTGTTAGCTGCTTTGAATTTCCATTTGCTTGGGAAAAGCTGTGCCAGTTATATTGTGCACAAATGCATAATTTTGGATTTTTTAAAGTTAGATACATTAAAACAGATTTTCAATGAAAATTTGGAAGTAAGGGAATCCATGAAATGCTCTGTGACTCAAGATGATGATGTGACTCTTTTGCAAAAACAGCCTCCTAGCCAAAACAGGGAAATTATTTTGTAAGTATTTGGTGTAACAAAAGAACCTGATAATTGGGCACAGCAAGCTATGTTTGCTGAGAAGGATAACAAGTATTCTTGGTGGCAACGGCTCCTGATACCTACTTATGTAAACATTAATTATGAATCCAAAATCAAGTATAATTTTTATCTTCGATTTTAGATGCTCTAATGGCTTTTAAATCATGCTATTGTAGTCAAGCTCATGCTGAGATGGAAGGCTTTGTTTTTTTGCTTCACCTCACTAAGGGATTGCCAAAGGTTGACCTACTTTCTCATGATTCTGTCATTGTGCCCTTGCAGGTTCCACTTCCTAAGTCTCAATAATGTATATTATTAAACTAGACTATGCCTTGCTGGTTTCCTTTTATCTCTCATGCCTTGTCATTATGTGCTAGGCTGGGATATACCATTCAGGTATGCCCCTGGAACTCTGGGGATTTTGTGCAGAATCTGGCACAGAACTTCGGTTTCTTGAATATTGGATTGTATGCTTTTAAAAATAAAAATATGTTTCTAGTTCTTATGGTTAAAAGCAAAAAAGCCCAAAAGTGTGCAGGTAGTGTCAAAAGGCAGCCTAGAAATCCGACTGGGAGACTGATTCTTCCAAGCTTGAATTTGTAAACTTGACTGTCAAACTCTCTTACTTCCATGGATCCTAGTTCCTGTACTCCACCCTTATGTTGTTCTCCTGGCTCATACCTTTCCTTTTTGTCCTTATCACAGTCCCCCTTACTTCTCTGGGATACTGTAACAATAAATGGGATAATCTATGTCTGCTGCATTGTGCTCCAAAGGAAAGGAGGGATGCTGATGTGATGATAAAATAGGAAATGTCCTTATGGCTAAAGAGCCTGAATGCTAATGCATAACTAGCTTGCTGTTAGAAGTAAGTCCCAGTGATTTGACTTCTAAGTAAAATGTGTGTTTTTTTAATTTAGAATCACAGGTGTAATTCAGCAGTCAGGGCTGTCATACAAACTGTTCAGATATTGGAATATAGTATTCAGGGAAAGCTGTCTGTGGCCAAGAGACAGCAATTGCTATTGTATGGCCCTTTGTAAATGAGCTATGATTGCATATTTTTGATGCATAGAAGTCTTCCCAATGGAACCTTTTGACACTTCATACTCATGCTTCCGCTCTAGCTCAGAGATCGTTGATATGTGGAAATGTCAACTATCAGACTCTGTGATGCTTCATCCTGGTACACAAGGCAGTGCTAATGGCTTCAAATGCTACCATGCTGCCTCTCAGCAAGCAGGGGGCATACAAATTAACCTTTCATCAAATTTATTGAGCAGCAGTAAGAGATTACGAATGTGCAGAATTGTTGGTCTTTGGGAACCCAAATTCAGTGGCCCTTTTCTTTCAAGCTCTAATTTGGCAATCAAGGCTAACATTTAACATGGTTGTATGTTTTTATTGTTTTAAATGGGGCTGGGTTGCGATTATTGAAATTTGAATTGTTAGCTGCCCTGGGCTCCCATCAGGAGGAGGGGTGGGATAGAAAGGTATGGAAATTTTTGGGTGGGGAGTGCATTTGAAGCAAGACAGCTGTGTTCTTCTTTGGGTGGAACTGAGTAAGATCAGTTCTATGAAATTTTTCCTCCTGGGGCGAATAGCACTGGGGGGAAGGGGGCATCAGGACCATGGTTGGAAGGAAAGGGTTAAACCCTCTCCCAGTGCATCTGAGTCCTGATTTTGATTCTTCTCTTTCTCTCCTTCCTGCAGTTAAATGCAGCCATACACTTAACATCTGATCTAGTTTGATTCTGCTGTTTGTCCAGATAATCGGGGTAGTATGCACTAAAAAAAGAGAGCTGAATTCCCCAATCAGTATAAAAATGCAAATTAAGAAAAATGTGCATAATATATGTGTGTGTGTTATGAACTTTTTGACATACTATGTATACTTCACTCTTAAACCCTCCCTCTGGTAATGCTTGATAGAGAACTGATATCTTTCTGTCATGGTTGGCAGTTCTTATACATCAAATAAATCTTTAATCTGGATGTCCTTTCACTTTTGAACATGGGGTTGATATACAAAATGGCTATTGATCTTATTGCAGTGGGAATGTTGTATCACAATCCTACATCCCAGTTTAAGAGCAGCACCGTTGGTTGACTTGAGTTGGGCATGGTAAAATTTGGGACCTGCTATCCTGCTCTAAGTGTCTGAACTTTTCAGCATGTGCAGTTCAATGCAGGTTGTCTAAAAGAAAAAAAATGTTGCAGAACAAATTACTGTATGAAAAGCAGCTGTGTGAAGGTGGCCTTATTTGAGCATACCCCTGTTGGTTATACTGCTTGAGAATGGAAAATTGGTTAGTGAGTAATTGAGTCCCCTCAACCTTATCTGTATAGTTAACATTGGTGTTGATGTGCTCTTTGGTAATGGCTCTTTGATAGCAGAAGGGTTTTGCTTAATGGATTTTGACTGATGGCTGCTCCAAGCCACTGAATTTGTGTTGCATCCCACTTGCCTCAGTGGGGCTAAACGCAGAGCTTGGAAAAGTTACTTTTTTGAACTACATCTCCCATCAGCCCAATCCAGTGGCCATGCTGGCTGGGGCTGATGGGAGCTGTAGTTCAAAAAAGTAACTTTTCCAAGCTCTGGAAAAGTTGTGCAGTTTGCATCTGGCCAGAAAAAATGTAGCCTGTGGTTTTGTAGCTGGTAGACATGAAATAGCACCCCAAACTGCTATTGTTTTGGGGAAATTATGCTATTTTGCATTGCTTGTCCAATGCGGCTGTTCTCCCTTTGCTCAACTGGTATGCGTGAAAGTGAACAGTTTGCTTAGAGAGTTATGCCTCAGTACTCTTAAGAGAGCTGCTGGACGTCAATGCAGATATTTGAAACAATCAAAGAGTATGACACTTCCTTGTTGCTCTGTCTCTGACCTACACTTCATTATTTGTTTTATTTTTAACCATTGATATACTGTTTTGTGCATTCAAAGTGGCTTACAACTAGGAAAGAGAAGAAAACAGGAGTCACATAAAACAATAAATAGATTAAAAATACCGAGAGGTTCATTGGTGAATTACCTTTGCCATCATGGTTTACATCTTGAGATCAGATGTCAAGAGTGAAGTTGTATGCTAAAATACCAAGTCTCTGTTTTAGATCTCTGATGACCCAGGTTTTGCTTATGTGCCAGCCAGGATCAATGTAGAATTCCAGAAGTTAGGAAGGTATTTTGTGCTGGTGACTCTTGCTTTTCAGTTGGAATATGTTGGCTCTGGAGGTGGTTTTAATAAATGTAGTTGGCCAACATATTTCTTATTCTGCTTTTCATTTATACCTATAGAAGAGTGATAGAATAGTAGGTTAGGACAATGACTTTGAAGCAGTTGTGGAAGGATTCAGAGATATATTTGCTAATGGGCAAAAAAACCTTGTGGTTTAAGAACGTACCAATAGCCCACAGATATTTCTATCAAACTTTAAAAAGCAGGGAAATTGGGCAGCTATAGTGAGTCACCAGGGGAGCAGGAGATCTGACTTCCTCTCTGAGATACTGTATTGTCCTACAATTTGTCAAAATGCAAACACAATTTGGGTTGGTCTTTCACAGTCCAATCCACTTCCTGTGTAGCTTGGAAGAATTTGCTAACATGCACCCTATTCCTCTCATAGAGCTACAGTCTGCAGAAGAGGGGATGACTGTTAAACCACTCTGGCCACTGCAGCTCTGTCAAGGGAATAGGAGTCTCCTAACAGCTTCCCAGGAATTATTTTTGGGAAGCCATGACTGTTTAAAGTGGAATCAATGACTAGTGTGGGTGTGGCCCCCTGATTAGCCAAGCCAAGCAGCTGTGAGTCTGGCTTTTAGAACACTGACATTTGGTTCTTATTGAGCATGCCCACTCTTATCATTGACTCCAATGTTAAATTTCTTGAATTAATTAAAAATCAGCCATGCATTTTTTAAACTTTTAAACTGCAGAAGATGAAGGTTAGCGTATGGGACAAGGTCAGTAATAGGATTACTGTACTCTGTGAACATGGATGATTTTTAATTAATTTCAACAAATTATGAGACAGAAAAAAGTCCAACAGGGTTCTGGATTTCCCCCCTCTTGTTTTACACTTTGAACTCTTGAGTCTCTCTTAAGTGTTTTGTGTATCATCATGAACACTTAGATGGTTGTTAAGCAAGAGTTTCTGAATTCAGGACTATATGTTTTGTATGGTTTTGTTTTGAAATGAGTTTATGGGAAGCAGCAGAATGGCATGGGGGTATTTTCAATTTAATATTGCAGAATGCGAAAAATCGACACTGGCTATAATATACAGCAACTCTCATGGCTGTATAATTTTTGTGTATAGGTGTGTCGTTCACAGATTAAAAACAGAAACAGGCATGGAAACAGATTTGCAGGTGTCACTAAACTGGAGTATGGTAAGACCGTGAAGTTGGCTAAATTTGTACAAGAACTTTATCCCTTTTCCTGCCCCTTAACTCTTCCAGTGAGCAGCCCATGTATCACCTGTGGAGCAAAACCAATTTCCTGTAACTGTAATAGTAGTGGGGGAGTTGGTGGCAGTAGCTCTAAAAACGTCACTGCACCCTGGGAGATATTTTATAATCATAAACTGAGCTTTTACCCTTGACTGAACTTTGATGGATGATTTATTCTAATCTTTTATGTAGTCAGATAATCTTCCCTTCCTTCTGCTGGCATTAAAAGGAAAGATTTCTAAGGACTCGGTCTGCCAATCTAAGCCAAGGATGAGTTAACTTCTTGAGATTGCAACAGTTCTCTGTGTCTACACTGGGTAAAAAATTAACCAGGTTTTTAATAGCCAGTTGCTCGATTGTCCTTTAAGACCAAAAGCTACACACTGATCCTAAGCAAATGCGTAGTTTGAACAGTAATTACAGCTTTACAAAAACACTGATTCCATCATCTGTCTTCTTACAGACCCTTGATCAGGAAGGGTAAGCACAAGGTCTAGCTTGTCCATTGCTGATTTTGCCTATGTTCCTCTTGATATCTCTCATAGAAAAGGTGGTTGTGTTGATTCTTCTTTGGTTAAATGTTAGTCAGTGTTTGCTTTGTGATAAGGGAGGGCCTGCTCCGAGGGGTTTTTTTTTCTCTTGAGGGAGGAGAGCGGGCTGGGTGTTGTGTCTACAGCCAATCACTTTCCAGAGGAGTAAATAGGTAATGTAACAAAGTTCAGCGCTTGTTTGCTTTTTAGAAACCCATTCTGCTCTCCCTGTGTATAACCAGTAAGGTGGCATGATTTCTAACCAGAACTTCTGGGTTAAAGTGCATTCTTTCATCAGTCTCAATATATAAGCTGCATGCCCAGTGTCGGGAAGAGTTAACTTCTTCATCTTCCCATAAGCTTTGCCAAACATGGCCCAGGGCTCTTTAATGTGAATGTTAGGAACCTGTGTGTAATCCTCTCTTTTCAGGTTATATTCACAGTTTGGAGTATCAGTGCAAACAAACGAGGGAAGTATGTATGAAGCATAGCAACTGATTTTTCTTTTTAGCAGGGAGGAGAAAAAGTTTAGGTCAAGGTTTGAGAAAAACAAATTGGAGTGACCCTAGAGTATTATACAGCCATGAGAGTGGCTGTATACTATAGCAAGTGTGGATTTTTCACATTCCACAACGTTAAATTGAAAATACCCCCATGCCATTCTGATGCTTCCCATAAGCTCATTTCAAAACAAAACCTTACAAGACTTATAGTCCTGAACTCAGAAACGCTTGCTTAACAACCCTCTAAATTTTCATGGCAGTACACAAAACAGCCAGAGAGAACAGAGAGTTCAAAGTCTAAAAGAGAGAACTGCCCCCTTCAGAGCCCTTTTGGACTTTTTTCTCTGAGAGTTCTCATAATCTGTTGAAATTCATTACAAATCAGCCATGTTCACAGAGTACCTATAATCCTGTTACTGACCTTGTCCCATACTCTGACCTTCATCGTCTTTTAAACTATTTAAAAGTTTTAAAAATGCCTTGCTGATTTTTAATTAATTTAATAAATTTTGCATTGAACTGAATGATAATGTTGGGCATGCTCGGTAAGAACCAACTGTCAGTGTCCTAAAAGCCAGACTCAGCTGCTTCGCTTGGCTAATCAGAGAGCCACACCCACACCAGACTTTGATTTCACAAGGAAGGCAATGGTAAACCACCTCTGAATATCTCTTACCACAAAAACCCTATGAACAGAGTATCCAAAATACAACACAAGATAGTGCTGGAAGATGAGACCCCCAGGACAGAAGGCACTCACCAAGCTACTGGGGAAGAACAAAGGACAAGTACGAGTAGCACTGTGACTAATGACGCAGCTGGGTCAAAGTCGAAAAGAAGCCCAAAGGCTGATGCACACAGATGCAAAAGGAGAGTCCAGAGTTGTACGTCGCACACAATAGGAACATGGAATGTGAGAAGCATGAACCAGGGAAAGTGAGAAATTGTCAAGCAAGAAATGGAACGTATCAACATTACAATACTTGGCATGAGTGAATTAAAATGGACAGGAATGGGACATTTTCAATCGGGCAACTTCAAAATATTTTATGCAGGAAATGAGAAATTAAGAAGAAATGGGGTTGCTGTAATAGTGAGATGTAGCAAAAGCAATTAGGAGCTACAATGCAAGGTCTGAGTGAGTGATATCAGTGAGATTAAACGGGAAACCTATTAACATAACCATCATCCAAGTCTGTTTGTTTATTAATATATGGTCACAGACTCATTCAAATAAAATAGTCAGAATAGTTAAGATACAGAAATATAAAAGTACAACATAAAAGAAATAGCAGTTAAAAGAGAAGAATCCTCTTATGACTCCTTTGGGCAGAGAAGAGGAACTTAGCCACTGACTCTGTTGTAGACGTATTAAAATCAGCTAGGAAATATTTCAAAAACCAGACGATTGGCCTGACAGGAAAGTTTCTCATAATTGGACTGAGTAGTCTATCGCTATCCTCCCTATAAACATTACATACAAAAAAGACGCAAGTCAATGTTTCAACTTTGTCACCACAAGGACACAGCCGGTCCGCATAAGGGGTACCTTGGTATCGCCCTTCCAAGAGAACATCCAAGTCTATGCTCCAGTGGCAAACACAGAAGAAGAAGAATTGGAGAGATTTTACGCAGAAGTACAGGAAAAAATTGATCACACAACAAAAACAAGATGTGCTGATAATCACGGGGGACTGGAATGCAAAAGTAGGGAACAGAGAAGAACTAAATTGTGGGGAAATGGGGCTTAGGAGACAGAAATGAAGCAGGAGAAAGGCTTATTGAATTCTGTGAAGTCAATAATTTGTTTCTTGCGAACACAATTTTTTGAGCAACCAAAAAGATGACTGTTCACGTGTACATCACCAACTGATCAATATAGGAATCAAATTGATTATATAATTATGGTAGAAGAAGATGGAGAAGTTCCATACTTTGCGAAAACAAGACCAGGAGCAGACTGCGGTACAGAACATGAACTGGTCGTATCGAAAATCAGAGTAAAGCTAAAGAAGACCAACAAAGCAATCATAATGCTAAAATACAATTTAAATAACATCCCAGAAGCATATAAAGATCAAATAAAGAACAGATTTGAGGCTTTAAACTTAGTTGAAAGAGAACCAGAAAAACTATGGAGTGAAGTCAGAGACATTATTAGGGAGGAATGCAAAAAGACAATACCTCTAGTTAAAGAGAGAAAGACCTCAATGGATCACTGACAAAACACTTAAAATGGTTAAAGAGAGAAGGAAAGCAAAAGCAAAAGGAGACAGAAACATGGTCAGAACCCTAAATGCAACAATACAGCGACTAGTAGGTAGGGACAAAGAACTATTACAATAGTTATTGTATAAAAATAGAAGAGGGCAACAAGGGAAGAACAAGAGCCCTATTCCAAAAGATTAGAGAAATGAAAAGGAAATTTAAACCAAGCGTAGGGTATTGAATAATCAACAGGGGAACACACTGACTGACTGAGATGAAATAAAAGGAAGATGGAAGCAATACACTGAAGAACTCTATAAAAGAGATGCCAGGATGACAGATTCATTCACAGAGGAACCGTATGATGAAGAACCAGAAATTTTAGAATGTGAGGTGAAAGCTGCTCTAAAAATACCTGGAAGAAACAGATCACCAGGAACAGATGGCATACCAATAGAGTTGCTACAAGCTACTGAGACTGAATCTGTCCGAATTTTGACAAACATTTGTCAAGAAATATGGAAAACTAGACAATGGTGCAGAGACTGGAAGCGTTCAATATACATCCCAATTCCAAAGAAAGGGGATCCCAGGAAGTGCAGTAATTACCGAACTATTGCCTTAATATCCCATGCAAGTAAAGTAATGCTCAAGATTCTACAACAAAGGCTCTTACCATATATGGAGCGAGAAATGCCAGACGTCCAGGCTGGATTTAGAAAGGGAAGAGGTACAAGAGATCATATTGCAAAATTACTTTGGATAATAGAACGGAGCAAGGAATTTCAGAGGAAAATCACCCTGTGCTTTATAGATTACAGCAAAGCCTTTGACTGTGTAGATCATGAAAAACTATGGAATGCTTTAAAAGAAATGGGGGTGCCACAGCATCTGATTATCCTGATGCGTAACCTATACTCTGGACAAGAGGCTATTGTAAGGACAGAATATGGAAAAACCCATTGGTTCCCCATCAGAAAGGATGTGAGACGGGTGTATTTTATCACCCTATTTATCTAATCTATATGCAGAACATATCATACGGAAAGCAGGATTGGACCAAGATGAAGGAGGTGTGAAAACTGGAGGAAGAAACATCAATAATTTAAGATATGCAGACGATACCATACTACTAGCAGAAACCAGTAATGATTTGAAATGAATTCTGATGAAAGTTAAAGAGGAAAGCACAAAAGCAGGACTACAGCTGAACATCAGAAAGATAACCTCTTTACCTTGTCCTTTCACACCTGACATGTGTGGTTTCAGGATCCACCTCATTCCTGTGACTGTAATTTGTTTTAACTATTTTTAATGCTGAATTTTAAATTGTTGTAACCCACCCTGCATTGAACTTGTCAAGAATTATCAATACCTTGGCACAGTTATTAACCAAAATGGAGACAATAGTCAAGAAATCAGAAGGGTAGAACTGGAGAGGGCGGCTATGAGAGAACTAGAAAAGGTCCTCAAATGCAAAGATGTATCACTGAACACTAAAGTCAGGATCATTCAGACCATGGTATACCCGATATCACCCAAATTGTGTTTGCATTTTAAGAAATTGGTAGGGCAGTCAGTATCTCAGAGAGGAGGTCAGGTCTCCTGCTTCCCTGGTGTGTTCACTATAGCTGCCCAATTTCCCTGCTTTTTAAAGTTTGATAGAAATATTTATTTATTTATTTATTTATTTATTAGTCGCCCATCTGGCTGGTTGTCCAGCCACTCTGGGCGACGTACAAGATAAAACAATACATTAAAACATTAAAATTTAAAACCATAACAGTAAGAAACCTAACCCACCCCAAAAGCCTGCCTGAAGAGCCAGGTCTTCAAGGCCCGGCGGAAGCTTATCATAAATATCTGTTGCCTTATAGGTATGTTCCTAAACCGCAAGGTTTTTTGCCTATTAGTGAATCTTTAAATAATGCCTGATGCTTGCTAGCTGGTTGACTAAAATTTTTGTGCTCATTAACAAGGGGGGGAAATGGACACCCAATTTTTATAAAAATTGTCTTCTTTAACAGGTCTTTTTAGCAAACTGGCTTTGCTAAGAAAGCTTCTCAGCCAGCACTTATTTAGTACCCTCGATCATACCAGTCATTTACTCTGCATTTTAAAGCTGTTTTCCAAGGTAAGGCTATTTCTGGCCTGCCTGCTACGAGCAGAAAGTCTAGGTGTTTGTCTTTTCATCCATGAAATGGAAATGGACTGCCTTCAAGTCGATTCTGACTTATGGCTATCCTATGAATAGGGTTTTCATGGTAAGCGGTATTCAGAGGGGGTTTACCATTGCCTCCCTCTGAGGCTAGTCCTCCCCAGCTGGCTAGGGCCTGCTCAGCTTGCCACAGCTGCACAAGCAAGCTCCTTCCTTGCCCGCAACTGCCAGCTGGGGGGGCAACAAGTCTCCTTGGGACTATGCAGCTTGCCCATTTATTTTATTTATTTATTATTAAACTTATATACCGCCCGACTAGGAAGCAGCTCTCTGGGCAGTGAACATAAAAACATATACAATAAAATTACAGGATCTGATATAACGAATACATAAAAACCATCTAAAATGAAATTACAACATTTACTTAATTAACTTAAATTAAAATGCCTCAGAGAAGAGAAAGGTCTTAACTTGGCGCCAAAAGGATAATAGTGTCGGCGCCAAGCGTACCTCCTCGGGGAGACTGTTCCACAATTCGGGGGCCACCACTGAGAAGGCCCTTGATCTTGTTACTACCCTCCGGGCCTCCCTGTGGGTCGGGACCTGGAGGAGGGCCTTCGTAGTAGACCGTAGTGTACGAGCCGGTTCGTATCGGGAGAGGCGTTCCAGCAGATATCGTGGTCCTGCGCCGTATAAGGGTTTATAGGTTTGTACCAACACTTTGAATCTAGCCTGGAAGCATATTGGAAGCCAGTGCAGGCGGGCCAGAACAGGTGTTATATGCTCAGACTGCTTGGTTCTTGTTAGCAGTCTGGCCGCCGCATTTTGCACTAGCTGTAGCTTCCGAACCGTCTTCAGAGGTAGCCCTACGTAGAGCGCGTTACAGTAATCCAAACGTGAAGTTACCAGAGCATGTACCACTGATGTAAGGTCCTCCTTACTCAGATAGCGACGTAGCTGGGCTACCAACCGAAGTTGGTAGAACGCATTCCGTGCCACCGAGGCTACATGAGCCTC
Source organism: Rhineura floridana (assembly GCF_030035675.1). Classification (NCBI taxonomy): domain Eukaryota; kingdom Metazoa; phylum Chordata; class Lepidosauria; order Squamata; family Rhineuridae; genus Rhineura; species Rhineura floridana. The sequence goes on from NC_084486.1 coordinate 84,995,621, forward strand.
AAGTGACAGGGAAGAGTCTAAAACGACTCCCAGACTACGAACCTGCTCCTTCAGGGGGAGTGTAACACCGTCCAGGACAGGGTATGTATCCACCGTCTGACCAGAGAAACCATGCACCAGCAGCATCTCAGTCTTATCAGGATTGAGTCTCAGCTTGTTAGTTTTCATCCAGTCCATTGTCACGTCCAGGCAACGGTTCAGCACATCGACCGCCTCACCTGAAGAAGATGAAAAGGAGAAGTAGAGCTGCGTGTCATCAGCGTACTGATGACAATGCACTCCAAAACTCCGGATGACCGCACCCAACGGCTTCATATAGATGTTAAAAAGCATGGGAGACAAAACCGAACCCTGCGGGACCCCATATTGGGGAGCCCATGGTGTCGAACAATGTTCCCCAAGTATTATCTTCTGGAGACGGCCCGCCAAGTAGGAGTGGAACCACTGCCAAGCAGTGCCTCCAACACCCAACTCCACAAGCCTCTCCAGAAGGATACCATGGTCGATGGTATCAAAAGCCGCTGAGAGATCAAGGAGGATCAACAGAGTTACACTCCCTCTGTCTCTCTCCCGACATAGGTCATCAAACAGGGCGACCAAGGCCATCTCGGTGCCAAAACCGGGCCTGAAACCCGACTGAAATGGGTCTAGATAATCGGTTTCATCCAATAGCGCCTGGAGCTGGTCAGCAACCACTCGTTCCAAGATCTTGCCCAAGAATGGAACATTCGCCACTGGTCTATAGCTGTTAAAGTCCTCTGGGTCCAAGGAAGGTTTTTTCAGGAGTGGTCTCACCGCCGCTTCTTTCAGACAGCCAGGGACCACTCCCTCTCGCAAAGAGGCATTTATCACTTCCTTGGCCCGGCCAGCTGTTCCATCCTTGCTAGTTTTTATAAGCCAAGAGGGGCAAGGATCAAGTGGTTGCACGTACCTGTCCAAGCACCTTGTCCACGTCCTCGAACTGAACCGACTGAAACTCATCCAACAAAACATGACTAGACTGTGCTCCAGACACCTCATTAGGACTAACTGTCATAAAATGGGAATCTAAGTCCCGGCGAATGTGTAAGATCTTATGCTGGAAGTGCTCAGCAAACTCATTACAGCGGGCCACTGATGTATCTGCCATGTCCTGTGGGCCTGAATAGAGTAGCCCTCGGACGACTCTAAAAAGCTCCGCTGGGCGGGAGAGAGATGACTTAATAGTGGCGGTGAAATGTTGTTTCTTCGCCGCCCTCACCGCTCCTACATACAGCTTGGTAGAAGCATGGACCAGCGCATAATTGCATTCGTCGGGAGTTCGTCTCCAACTCCGCTCAAGCCGTCTCCTATCTTGTTTCATCGCTCTTAGCTCTGGAGTATACCAAGGAGCTATATGAACTCTACAAAAGAGAGGGCGCGCAGGGGCGATCGTGTCCACTGCCCCGGTCATCTCTGCATTCCACAGATTAGCCAGGGCTTCGACAGGAGCGCCAGTCCTATCAGCCGGAAAATCCCCCAGAGCCCTTTGAAAACCTTCAGGATTCATTAGTCTCTGGGGGCAGACCATTTTAATAGGTCCCCCACCCTTGCAGAGGGAAAAGGCCACTGAAAGTCTAAACTTCAGCAAGCAGTGATCTGACCATGACAAAGGGAGAGATGTAAGACTCCCCACATCCAGATTACTATCCCCATGTCCAGTAGCAAAAATGAGGTCGAGAGTATGCCCCGATGTACGTGTTGGGCCACTAACATATTGAGACAGCCCCATGGTTGTCATGGCGTCCATGAAGTCCTGAGCTGCCCCCGACAAAGTAGCCTCGGCATGGATGTTGACATCCCCCAGTACTAATAGTCTGGGGGATCTCAACAATACCTCCGAGACCACTTCCGTCAGCTCAGTTAGGGAAGCCATTGGGCAGCAAGGTGGGCGGGCTGCACAGGTGGCAGGTCACGTAACCCCTGAGCCACTCACTGTGGGGGTGATCTTTAGCTGGCTCTTTACATCCAGGAGACACGAGTGGGGATTTGAACTCACAGACTCTGGACTCCCAGCCAGGCTCTCCTCCCCACTGTGCTATATTCTTTTCATCCATATATGAGACTATTTGGCTGTGCTGCCCTGGAGCTTATGGCACTGATATGCTTGCATTAGCTCTGCTTCTTGGTCAGGATGCTGCTGTCTTTACATACTGTCAGATGGTTTGTTCAGCCCATGTCTCCCTTTCTCTGATGATATCCAGTCTTTGGGACCAAACTACATGTTATGCAGGAGAGCTGTGCTTGGATCGCCTGATAGTTTTTAGTTTTAAAACAACTATGAGTGTGACAGCTCTGGATTTTATCACAGCAGGGATGTGGGGGAGGGTTTTTGACCCCCACCCCCAATGCGGTTTCCAATAATGACTTTCTGAAGTTACTTTTTATCCAGGTAGGGGTGGGATACAGGCACCAATATTTTTAGGAGATCCCTTTGTGGGTCTCCTGTATAAGGTGGGGTAGGGTTCTCTGTGTCTCTTCTGGTACTGCTATGCATGGGGCTGGCAACATCCAAGTATGTAGTAGTGTCGCTGTTTCATGCAAGCACATGATTCTTCCAGGAATAAAATAAGTGCAGAAATGCCTCTTTCTTGAGATGTGTATACGCTGTGAAGAATGGATTGTATCTCTGTGAATTCTGCTGTGTTCTTAGTGGCATATTTTGTTTTTTTGCACTGAAGGCTTATATGCTTAGGAACATGGGAAGCTGCCTTATACTGAGTCAGACCATTGGTCCATTTAGCTCAATATCATCTATACCTGCTGGCATCAGTTGTTGAGGATTTCAGGCAAGTATCCCCCAGATTTACTTAGAGATGCTGGGGATTGATCCTGGGACCTTCTGCATACAAAGCAAATGCTCTGTCACAGACCTACCGTCCTTCAGTAGGGTTTGGAAAACAGTTTTTTTCTGGTTCAGGATGGCTAGTGGTTTTTGTATTTGTCTTGTTATGTAGTGTATCACATGATCAGCTTGCTCAGGTATGATTTTCTGAATCTGTATTTGGATCATTCACCTTTCACGTGGTATCCCCTACTCTCTTGTGCTCCCTGGTTATGCCACAGACCATCTCATAAACTGTATTCCATTGTATGGGCTAGTTTGTTTGGAATGTTCTTGCCTTCGTATAGAAAAGTTGGACTAGATGACTCGTGGACCTTTCTGGGCAGCTCTGCGATTGTTCTCCCACAGACCATGTGAACAGTCAATCGTGGTCGAGCTCTGACACACATGGCACACATTGTTCCCTCTTCTCCCGTACAAGTTGGAGGAATGCTTTATGTCTGCATTAGCAAGTTGCGCACAAAGACCGTGCCCTGATCAGAGACAAAAATGGGCCGATCTGTGTGTGCACACCAAAATCTCTGAACTGTAGTGTGTATATGCAGGGGTCAGGTCAGATCATTCTTTCCCATACTTTTGAGGCCTGAAACATGCTTCCCCTGCTCCCTCCTCCTGGATTAAAGTTGGCAGCTCGCTTCACTTTTATATCATACTTCTTTGAACTTCACTCAGACCTGTCTTTATGTCAGTCACTTCCGAATCTCATTGATGGGGGAATTATTTTCTTGCTCAGTTGATGAAGAACTGTTAATGATTTGTACTTGCCCTGCTAACGTGCAGGGACAAGGGGAGTAAGGATAGGAGGGAACCTTCTCTCAGGTGCAAGTGACACACAGGCTAAAATGTCTGCATTTGGTTTTTGAAGGTGTCTAGAACTCCAGCAGCTCTTGTTTGGTATGAAAGACAGGACATGCAAAGAGCCCTACCCCTACATCCTGTTTCCCACAAAAGCCAAACTAACATCTCCAGGAAACCCAAAAACAGGATGTGAAGGCAATAGCCCTCTCCAGCACCCCAGTAACTGGTATTTAGGGGCATATTGCCTCTGATCCTGGAGGTAGCATGCAACCTTATCCTCCATGAATTGGACATCTCACATCCCACCATATCCAGCACACACTTTGGGATGCCCAGGTTCAGTCTCCAGCATCCCCAGGTAGGCTGGAAAAGACTCCTGCCTGAAACCCTGGAGAGCTGCTGCCTGTCAGTGGTGACGATACTGTGCTAAATGGGCCAGTGGTCTGATTCAATATAAGGCAGCTTCTATGTTCAATCTTGTGGTAGTAAATGCCATAGTTCAACTATGTGCATTGTTTAACCAGTCGAAGGTTGGCTATTAACGTGTGAGACTAGATTTAAAGGTGTTTTTTCTTACCCTTCACAGATGCACTTTATAATTGATGCTCATCTTCCAAATGACACGGGGTGTATCCTGACTCACAGTATATTGTGTGAGCACAACAGAAAATAGCACAAGGAGATGATGTGGTGGTGTACTTTATATCCCATTATATATATCTCTTTGTATCTCAGTTCCTGGTGTGTTCACATAAATGCTTGCACCTCGTTAATGAGATAAATGAGTTACATGAGTGGTCTTGCATTGTTTTTGCTGGCAACCTTCCCCCCTCCCCACTTTACTTTCTTATCAGAGCTCGAAGCTCTATGCAAAAAATTAGTACCATATACTGTACACCAAACTTTTTTTTGTTATTAAACAGAACCTTAAACCTGGCTTATGGGTGAAATTGTGTTGATCAGGAAATCACTCCAAGCCCACAATTATGACATTGGGGCTATATACAGAAGTTTTTGGAACGCAGTGGGACAAAACTGACATGAAGTGCAGCAAGTGCTAGTGTGAACAAAGCCTTCATCCTTGGCTGATCTGCTCCTTTGTGTCTTTTATCACCATGAAACCTTCACATTGAACCTGGCTGTGCTCTCTTGTTCTATGCAAGGTATGAGACCAGGGGATTATGTGAGCAGCGCATATGGATGCCAGATGCTTGCCACATTTTAACAACTGGATACCACAGTGCCAGATGATGGATGAGCTAAGCCTCCTATAAATGCATAGAATAAGGATGGAGAACCTGTGGCCCTCCAGATGTTGTTGGCCCCATTGGCCATGCTGGCTGGGGCTGATGGGAATTGTAGTCCAACAACATTTTGGAGGGTCACATGGGAAAGGTGGTAGCTTAGTGGTGCAGCATCTGCTTTGCATGTAGAAAATCCCAGGTTCAGTCCTCAGCATCTCCAGATAGGGCAGGGAAAGACTGCCTGCCTGAAACCATGGGGAGCTGCTGACAGTATATTTTATTAGTCTTCAACTGGTGGGTTGGACATATTAGCGGGTTGCTGCCTAACCTATGGCGGGTTGCAGGAGCAACACTACCGCCATACAATATAAGGTGTAAAATTCACATGTGGGTCTCCAAACGCATGTTTGGGCTAAAGGTGGGTCCCTGGACTGAGAAGGTTAAAGGTCTGTTAGTGTAGACAATGCTGAGCTTCCTGTGTTCCTCACCTTTGGCATAGAAGAAGCGGTTTTGGCCAAGTGTGCTGGGAAATCACAGTTCTGAAAAATAATAATCTGGAACTCCATTTCCAGGAGGGCAGGTAGGCAGGGGCATTACATATACAAGTACAACACACTAGCTTCAATGACTGTCTCTCAGAGTGGAGTTTGGGCACTTTTAAAATGGACTTGACAGCTGTATGTTAGAAATCATGGTTTTGACAGGTCAAGTTCATCACATGTCATAAGTCAGAGAGAATAATGGGACAATTACACAGTTTTCTGGTGATCTCTACTCTTTCCTGACGTTTGTACTAAAATGATGAGCCCAGGAGGAGGCTTCAGGTGACGCTGTTGGATCTACTTAATGTGTGTCTGGCTCAGAAATGCAGGAAGGATTTCTTACTAAAACCAGTGCTCATATGACTCCTCTGGATGATCATCTTTATATGGAATATTTAAATTGCAGGCAAGTGCCATGGGGTTATGTGTTTGCTTTCTATTACCATTGTTGCCCGTTATGCAATTGTATGCTTGAAGAGGAACAGTTGTCTCTTGTGGAGGAATTGTTAAACACGTCCATCTCGTTTCTTGCACCATAAATGGCTGAACACAGGCTGCTCTAAACTGAGCTGTCCATGCTAGAACTCAGCAAGTGGTTACTCTCTTGACTTAAGAATTGGCTCTTGTTTTCTTACAAAACTTGCATTTAGACTTTGCACATATCGGCCTGGTTTGCGCAACACACTAAGCCAGAGTTTGGCTTACCAAGACTGTGTGGGTTATCGGAGGGCTCTTTCACTAACCATGAGTTGTAACCAAGGACAAACCTTGGGTACAGCTTGTGATTAGTGAGAAGAGAGCTTAATCTCAAGCTCTAGTTCAGATGACACACCAAACTAAACCATGATTTAGTGTGGCAGCAAAAAGGGTCAGGGAGGTGCAAAGCAACTGTTTGCTCCTCTCACAGAGCCTGACAGCTCATGCGGTAGATGGTAGAATATATTCATTGTCACTGGGAGAAGTGTTAAAGTTGAAGGAGGCAGGAGTCCTGATGCTTTAAGAATATGCATCGTTATTAATAATACTTAGCCTTTATATAGGTCGTTCTAAGCACTCAAAGCACTTCACATCCCCTATCGCAGTAAGGTAGGCCAGTATTATTTCTGTACGGTAGAATAGTCTCTGCCAGTCTCTGCCTCTTGATGTTTTGCACTCCCAACTGATGGGAGTTGTAGTGAAAAAACATCTGGAGGACACCAGGTTGACTAAGACTGGTGTGGATGATAGTGGGAGAAAGAGGCTGAGCATGTCCATGACACCTTTTTGAGTACATGGCTGAGAGGAGATTTGACCTGGGGATTTTCAACTTCGCCACTACAGTATATCAGCTTCAACTTCTGAAATGTTCTATCATGTGATATTTACCAAGCTGGGTCTGCTACACAGCAACATCTTCCCTCTTAGACTACAAAGGAGAACTTTGGGATAGCCTTGTATAACATCCCTGAATATTATATATCCTTGTAGTAGGGAGTATACTCTTGCCCATAGAATTCCTGACCAGTACAGAAATATGATTGTGGCTGTTATGGAAGAGATGTCTTTAGCAATATAAAAATTCCTAGCAAAAATCTAGTGGTCCTCAAGTGGAATAGTAGTTCATTATTGGACAATTAATTATTTCAGAACTTTTCCCCCTCTCCTAGATTCCTTTTCTAAAATCTTTCAGAATCTTGTTTTGTGTTCCTTTTCATAATAGAAGAAATATTTGCTCCTGGGTAAGCTGTCTGCAGCAACCCTGTCTGAACAGGGCCTAGGTGTTTGGTTGTTGCTTTTGTTTGTTGAAAATAAAATCATATTGAGTTTGCTAAATCATGATTTCTTTTTCAGAATTACTGTGCTATCATTTTTCTCATTAGTCTCTCGAAATTTGCCAGCAGTTTGTGTGATGGCATTGGAATTAAGCAATGTGGAGGAGATAATATTTTTGGTTCAAAGCCAAATCAAGCTTATGGAAATGAGACAACAGCTTTATGGTCCAGTAAATAACATTTAGTGCCTGCTATAGCAGCATAAGCGATGCTATGTTTTGAATCAGATGCTGGTGAGCATGGTTGGGACTGCACCGAATCTCAATTTTCCTGATCGAACCATGTAAAAGTTCAGGGTTCCAATAAGCCTGCAACTTGGAATGGTTGGCTAATCAGGTACAGCCATTTGAACCATGAGAAGCACTGCAATTTTGTATGACAACCCTACTCAAAGGCCCTTTTGGGCAAGGTCAGATTGCTGCATCATCAGCCCAGGAGCTTTTAAAATTCTCAGTACTGATATGTTCAGGCTGATTTATCTGTTGTACAGAACCCCTTAGCCTTGCTGCTTCTTGGTTTCACTCCCCTGTTCCTGCTTATGATTTCTGTGAGATGGATATTGCTTCCCACCTGGTGATTGTGTCTTGAGCCAATCGTTTTCTTTAGCTCTTATTTATAATGTCACCATAGCATCCATATGACTTTTGACTTTCACCTTCCTCTCTGTTGCTTGATCATCTGATCTAGATACACCATGTGATTTGCAACTCGACCATGCTCTAGTTAGAGATGAGGAATATGCTCTGCTTGGGTATAATGACTTCTTCATGGGAACAAGACCTGGCATTTTGAGAAAAGAATTAAATTGTAATTTGAACCTTGCTGTGGTTTTTTTTGGAAAACTTTCTGTTGTAACAGAATGAAGGATGTGATGGAAGAGGCCCAAGGGAGTGTTTTAAATATACTTTTGCATTTGATTTGATATTTGAAATGGATACAAAAATGAAAACGTTATATTAAAAAAAGAAAGAAAAAGAATCGACAGTTTTGCAAAACAGTCTTGACTATGTAGTAGAGTTTTGGTTGCATTAAAAAGACGTGTGGGTTTAAGTTTCCTGAAATGCTGTTGATCAGGCTTTGCTATTTGGCACCACTTCCTTATCTATGGCTTTCACTTAATGTCATGCTATTTATATACAAGGAAATAGGGTGATTGTCCATTACAGGGTTTTCCCTGCTTCAGTTGAAAAGAATGGACTGCCTTTAAGTCGATCCCGTCCAACACTCTAAGCACTATGCCACATTGACTGTCCTGCTTCAGTTACAACGGTGTATAATTATGGATAGGTATAATTATGGATATGCTCCAGATGCCCCTTTGTATAAGAGAAAGCACAATTACTGGATAATTGTCCCTAGTATGTGACTGTCCCAATCTTACATTTAGGGGGAAATTTAGGGGATACTTCAAAAATTTTGCTAATTTGAAGTGATAAATTGTCATTCTGCAGATTTTGAAGTTAAATCCTAAGCATGTGGCAACTTGATGTTACTGCAGATGCATACATGTCAACACTGAGGAACCATAAAGTAGACTGCCTGACATTTTACATGCTGTAGCCATTAAGAAACATACTGTTGATTATAGGACAACTATGTTTTTATTGGAATATCTTTTTAACCAATGAAAAAAACAATACCTTTTTTGCTCTTAAGTTAGTGTAGGAGAGGCTATTGCAGAGTAAGTAGACACAGCAGGCAGAGAAGACTTTTCTGCAACATATAACGGTTGAGGAATTTTGGAAATTAGCTATGCTGTGAATTTAGGGCCATTTTTGTGTACTTGCTATTGTTCATTTGTAAAATGTTGGAAGACATAATCTAAGGATGTTGAATCCATTTTCTTTGTCTTAAGTACAGCTCCTCTTAAGTTCTCTATAAAGTTTGCTATTTTGAAGGCCAGCAGAATAGTCATAGTGTGTGGTAGGCCAAATATACAGCTTCTGTTTTACAGATTGGTGTGGGGGAAGGGAGAGGGAGGGAGGGATGGGAAGGAAGAGTGAGATGGACAGACTTGCTTGAGGGCACCCATTGTGTTCACAGGTGAGCTGGCTTTTTCTTCAGCTTGTTTTCACTATTGCTTACTCCAGTCAAGCAGTAATGTGATACTGCTGCAAACAAGGCAAAAAGATCCTTTGTACTGCATTGTATGCAATAGTGTGTGGGGGTGGGGGTGGGGCTGTTAAAGGCATATCTAAACCCAGCAGCTTTCCACACACTCATCTACATAAAATTTTCTGATAAGATGACTCATTCCATATTGTATCCTGTGATCAGTCGCTGTTCAGCAGTCCTCTCTTTGCACCTTATTAACAAGGTAGAAATGTGTATGAGTAATTAGTCTAGACAAAAGCCCATTAGCTATCTTGCCCATTAGCTTTCCAGAGCTCCTGCTATTTTCAAGTTTCCAGTCCTGGTGACCAGGCTTATTCAAACAAAATGACAGCAGAAGTCTGTTTCTTCTTATTGTTCTGGTGGTCCTAGAGGTTTTGTAAATAAATTTTATTTATTTATTTATTTTCACGCATTTGTCTCCTGCCCTTCCAGCACAAATGTGCCATTCAGGGTGGCTTATTGGATCAAAGTACAATTTCATAAACAATGATATAAAAACAGCCAGTAACGACCAATAAAAGAGATGAAGTTAGCAGTTCAAAACAGCCATAATGCATTGTTTGCCTCACTAAAAAAAAAACCTGTGGGAGTAAAAAGGGCTTCAGTGACTGATGAAAAACAGTGAAGAAAGAGGCCTGCCATACTTCATGGGGTAAAAAAATGGACTGCCTTCAAGTCAATTCTGACATATGGCGACCCTATGAATAGGGTTTTCATGGTAAGCAGTATTCAGAGGGGGTTTACCATTGCCTTCCTCTGAAGCTGAGAGGCAGTGACTGGCCCAAGGTCTCCCAGTGAGTTTCATGGCTGTGTGGGGATTCAAACCCTGGTCTCCCACGTCATAGTCCAGCACCGTAACCACTATACCACAATGGCTGTCGTAGCAGGGTAGGAATGCAGCCACTGAAAAGCCCTCTATCTTGCCTACCCCACTGGGCCTCTGTGATAGGCAGAACACAAAAGAAGGACCTCCATCAGATCTTAATAAGTGGGCAGGCCCATTTGGGAGGGAAGCAGTCCGTAAGGTAACCTGGACCCTAAGTCATTTAGGGCTTGAAAGGTAATTGCCAACACTTTGAATTGTGTCCAGAAACAAATTCTCTTCTTTGCCATCTTTATTCCTCTGTTGCTGCGAGAGCCCCACCGAAAATCTGTTTCACAGCTAGGGTTGCCAGGTCAGAAGCATCCCAAACCCTGAGATTTTGGGGGTGGGCCCAAGTGACATCACGGGGCGGGCCCGAGTGACGTCACGGGGTGGGTCTGAGTGATGTCACGAGGCGGGTCCAAGTGATGTCATTAAGCATGATACATTAAGCATCAACCACAGTTGCTTGGCGCATACATTTAAAAACATTTATCTGATTGGAAATTAAGATAGAAATCTTAGCCTGGGTAGGGAACATTTAATCTAGCCAATTAGACCACTGTTGTCCACGCACTGGTAACCTCTAGGCTGGATTACTGTAATGCGCTCTATGTGGGGCTGCCCTTGAGGTTGGTCCGGAAGCTGCAGCTGGTGCAAAATGCGGTGGCGAGACTGCCCACTGGGGCAGGGTTTCGCCAACATGTCACCCCGCTGCTGAAAGAATTGCACTGGCTGCCCATTTGCTACCGGGCCAAGTTCAAGGTTCTAGTTTTGGTGTACAAAGCCCTATACAGCTCGCGTCCAGGATACCTGAAAAACCGTCTTACCCCTTATATGCCCAGTCGATCACTGCTGTCTGCAGATACCATCTTATCAGGGGGTTCGTTCTGCGCAATATAGGAAATGGACCTTTAGTGTGGCAGCACCTATCCTGTGGAATTCCCTCCCTTTGAATATTAGGCAGGCGCCATCTCTGCTATCTTTTCGGTGCCTTTTGAAGACTTTCCTCTTTCAACAAGTCTTTTAAGTTGAGACCTGTCCCAGTCTGCATCTGTGTTAGAATTGTTTAATATGTTTTTTAATAATGTTTTAAACCCTTTTTTAAGGTTGTTTTTTAAAAACGTTTTTGATGCTGTTTTGTTTTAATGTATTTCAGGATCTGTTTTTATGATGTTTTAGAGTGCTTTAGTGCTTTGTTTGCTGCCCTGGGCTCCTGCTGGGAGGAAGGGCGGGATACAAATCAATCAGTTAAATAAATAAATAAACAAGCAAGCAAGCAAGCTTCTGGCAAATAGGGTTCAAGTGCCTTCAGGCCAGGCCAGGCCAGTCACCAGAAGGCCAATGTAGGAAGAAAGGAGCCTAGTGTTGTGGAGATGTTGGATGGGAGCACTCAGGAGTAAAGATGGATGCCCCCGAAGAGCTGCAATTCTAAACACACTTACTAAGGGATTAGGCCCCATAGAACTCAATAGGACTTGCTTATTTATTTTTTATTTATTTTATTTATTACATTTTTAGACCGCCCTATAGCAATAAGCTCCCAGCTTCTCAAGATATGGTTTAGATTGTGTTGTTGATAAAGCAAATATATCCATATCCAAGTAGGGTTGGCAACCCCCTGCCTGGAATGCCCTGCCCCTACCTTTTAACATCCAAATTTCTTTACAGATTTGACCCTTCACTTCAGAAAGAGGTCTGAGTAATGAGTAAGAAGATTCTCTACCCTTTTCTGTCTCGCCTGTGGGGTGCTATAAACTCATTTTATCAGCCAACCCAATTCCAGTGAACATAATTGACAGAGAGAAAGCACACATGATTTGGTCTACCTTCATAGGGAACAGCTTGGGAACAACAATTGCAGCCACACTTCCAAATATGTGAATTCTCTTTTACCACTATTGGACAAGAAACAAACAACAAGATGAATCAGCAGTGGGTTTAAGAAGGTTGAGTGGACTCATGGAACCACTGTTGTTGCTTCTATGGATAAAAAGGAGTGAGGATAAATGTAAATGAAATGCAAATAGAAAAAAGAACAAAAGACAGTGATTTCTTAAATGCAATACCATACCAACCCCAAGAAGATTCCTATGAGTAAGGCAGAAAACTAAGCATCTCACAACCAGTCAGGATTCCTAACCAAAAACCAAAGATATGAAAAATGAAGAAATATTTGTATAAGCATGACTATCAAATATATTTACTATTTACACAACCTGTAAAGATGTTTATAGTGCAATCCTACGTTTATTTATTCAGAAGCAAGTCCCAGTGTATTCAGCGGGGCTTACTCAAACAGGGACAGAACTGCAACCTCAAGTGATAAGCAACTTCATCCAAAATTCAGAATCGTGCCACTTTAAGCTGTTTTGCAACTGTTTATACTTGTTTTTATGGTTACTGGATCAAAGGGATTTATTTCTTATTGTGAGCTGCCTTGGTTTCCAGACTGCAATCCTACCTCACAGGGCTGTTGGAAAAATTCCCATATACACACACACTGGAGATATAAAAATACATACACCCCATATAATAGTTTATTGTCAAAACCAGTTGATCATTGTAGAACATTAAAAAAAATAAAATCAGTATTAGTTTCCAAATAATAAAAACAGTGATACCTAAGTAAGCCCTTTCTAATTGCTTTAAAAATAGGATTGGAGGGGGGAGAGAAAGATATACAACACAAGCACAATTCTTTCCTATGTTCACTCAAACTTCCCATCAATTCACAGCGCAATCCTAACCATGTCTACTCAAAAGGAAATCCTATTGAATTCAATGGGGTTTACTCTGGATATGTTTACTCTGGAAAAGCAAGCACTGAATTATTATTATTATTATTAATATTATTGCATTTATATACCGCCCCACAGCTGAAGCTCTCTGGGTGGTTTACAGCAATTAAAAACATTAAAAACAAGTATACAAATTTAAACCATTAAAACCCATAACAACAGATAAGCAAGTTAAAAACACATGCTATTAAAATGCTGTTAAAATGCCTGAGAGAAGAGGAAAGAGGATTAAAGCTGCAATTTGGGAAATTTGCAAAACACTGCCCTCTTCAAAATTTAAACCTGTCTGACTCCTACACATGAGAGAAAAAGACTGAAAGCTTACTTATTCAATCTGTGAGATGTTCAGAAAAGCAGGAAAAAGCACATTTCTGAGCCTTGGGCCAGTCACTGCCTCTCAGCCTCAGAGGGAGGCAATGGGTAAACCCTCTCTGAATACTGCTTACCATGAAAACACTATTCATAGGGTCTCCATAAGTTAGAATTGATTTGAAGGCAAATTCAATTTGACTCTACATTTTGGCTCTATAATTCCTTGTCAATCACAACCCTGACTTCTTATTGGCTAAAAACCTGAAAGGGCAGGGATTAGAGCAGAATTTAAAGCAACTAAAAGGTTTTTGGGGGGCCGCTGACGTTTTGGTGTATATCTCTGGAACCAGACCACCTAGAAACTTTTTTTTTTAATGAAAGCTGAACATCTGAAGATTAGGGACTCACCCGGAGGGACCCCCCAAAACCAGACTCTCGGGTTGAAAAATGGAAGTCTGGTAACCCTATTTACATCTGACTTTGTTCTGCCTCTGGTTTTGCTTGCCAGGGAGGCTACAGAAGTCTCCAGCCATATATATATTATTTATTTATTTATTTAGACTTGTTAGTCACTTGTTATTCAAGGGTTCCCAAGCAACTGGTAACACATTTTAAAAGATAAACGTAACTACATTATGCTGATTCCAAATTCTTAGAAAAAAAGCACCTAAAATTCATTAAAGTGTGTGTGATATGTGTATGTGTGTCACTCACTCACTCACACCACACAACAGTCACAGGAAGCTTTGGTAGCACACTAACAACAAAACAGCATCATATGAGTCCATCAGAAGCCTAGGGGAAAAGGGAAGTATTTAGCTGATGCCCAAAAGATGTCAGTGAGGCTGCCAGGCAGGCCTCACTGGAGAGAGCATTTCACAGATTGGGAGCAGCAACTAAAAAGACCCTTTCCCTTTTCATCGCCCTCTGAGCCTTCCTCAAAGGGGGGAACCTAGAGAAGGGCCTTGAATGAAGAACTAGGGGTTCTGGGTAGCTTTATATTGGGAGAAGAGTTCCAGAAGATATTGGGGTCCTGAGCTGTAAAGAGCTTTGTAGGTTAAAACCAGTGCTTTGAATTGGCTTCAGAAACATATAGGCAGCCAGTGTAGCTGTAACAGACTTGAAACATAAGAAGAGCCTACTGGCTCAGGCCAATGGCCCATCTAGTCCAGCATCCTATTCTCATGGTGGCCAATTAGTTGCCATGGAAAACCCACAAGGCAGACCTGAGTACAAGAGTGTTTTCCCTTCCTGTGGTTTCTAGCAACTGGTATTCGGAAGGCAGAGGATAGCGATCATGACTAGTAACAATTGATAGCCTTATCCTCCCTGAATTTGCCTAATCCTCTTTTAATCCAAGTTAGTGGCCATCATTGTCCCTTGTGGGAATGAATTCAACAGTTATACAGATTGCATAACATCATAGTTAATCTCAACCCTGTCAACAGTCAGGCATTCGTTCTGCAGTAATTGAAGCTTCTAAACGATACTCACAGGCAGCTCCATGTAAAACACATTGCACTCTTTAGACCTTTGTTAGCATGGTGTCTCTGTAACGGTGTTGCTAACAGACATGTAGCTTTCTTTGTTGCCACATGATAAACCAGGGATGACTGGGGGGGACGGACTCGCAGAAGGAGCCAGCTTGTAGCTGTGTTGTAAACAATGTTCCCAAATGCTCGCTTCATTAAACACTAGCTAGTAGAATAAACCTTGTGGGTGTCCTTGTTCTTCAGATCAATAAGCTAGAGCTACAGAAACTGTTGGGAGAGTATTCCTTCTACCTTCCACATATAATATGCAAAGTGGTGTTTATGTTTGAAAGCTCTTTTCCTTTTCCTGCACACCATGTGGGTGTAGCTTTATTTCTGCTGAAGACATTTGTTCATTTGCATGCTTTCTTCACACTTTTAAAAAAACAATTGGCGCTCTGTCCTTTTTTTAAGACCTTGGGAACTGCGGGGACTTGGTTGCTGACATAATAGAGGTTTTTCCCCCTCTCTCTTTCTGAACTGAATGGAAATGCATACAGATGCTAGCAAAATCTGCTATATGGCTATATAGGTGCTGCTATGCATTAACATCTGCCTGCAGTAGTCATGTGCAGTGTTTAAGTAGATGAAACCCACGATCAGATGCAAATCACCTATCTTAATAAACTGCAGCTGGCCCTACGGGCATCTCAAATGTCTAAAGATGAGAAGAGCAGACTGGAAGAGACTTCTAGCTCCTGTACCAAGGGATAGGAAACCTGTGACCCTCCAGATGTTGTTGGACTCCAACTCCCATCAGCCCCAGCCAGTATGGCCTCTGGTCAGGGATGATGGCACTTGTCGTCCAACAACATCTGGAGGGCTACAGGTTCTCCATCCCTGTCCTATTCCATTTCCAGGAAGCAAAAACAGAGGTAGAGTTCCTAGCTGCTGAGGAAAGGAGGGAGAATATCTATATATATATTTGCAGCTTAGCCATCCTTGCGGCTTAGAGACCCTGGGGCTTAGCATGTCTCCTGAACATTCCTTGGTTTTAGTTTGATCCTTCACATTTTCCTCAGCAATGTGTGGAATTACAGAAAGTTTCTGGGCAGGAGGAAGCCAGTATTGAGGCTAAATATAGAGGTAGCCATTGGGCATCAAAGTGGATTATGGTCATGTGGATAATGTTTTTAAAACCACTTGCAAAACTGCCCCAAGGGTAAGGAGGAGGGTATTTTTGACATTACAAGCACAAATAGGTGCCTTCAACAGCCAGCTTTTCCCAAGTTCCAGCTAACCATCCTGGAAACTTGGGCTCTGGGCTCCTACTAGGAGAAAGGATGGGATATGAATTTAATAAATAAATAAATAAACTTGCAGAACCAATTTTTTTCAGAGCTTGCACTGGGAGAGAAAAAGGTGTGTTCATAGTAAATGCTATGAGTTTGCTTTCAAACTGTTTCCACTGCTCAAAAATGCTCTATAGCCTCAAGTGGTTTGGGCCCAGGGTGTTTGAAGATTGCCTGCTCTCATAAAATTCTGCCTACTTGATAAGTTCTTCAAAAGAAGTTCTGCTCTGCATCCCATTTCCATGTGAGATTAGATTCAGAGCTGATCCCATTGGGCTACAGGATCAGGCAACCTGCTTAAAGTAGTCCTGGGAATGTGATGGAAGAAGACCGATAAAGGTGAGAATTGGTGTCTGGTGCAACAAATCAAAGTGCTGGGGTGGTAGTCAGTGCTAGCCTTGTTCAGAGTAGATCCATTGAAATGAATAGGCATGACTAACATAGGTTCATTCATTTCAGTGGGTCTACTGTGGGTAGGACTTTGTTTAATACAACCCTTGGTCCTAGAAGAGGGAGCACTTGAGCTCTGTTTGAGGCCAGCGCTAGTTAAGCTGATGGATGAGTTATGACGAGTTTTCTTGGTGGTGACTGTGAGACTGCCTTGGGAGGCTGGTATGGATTCTTCTGGCGTCTTGGTAAACCATCTTATTTTGGAAAGCTTTTCATGACTCCCCACCCCCAACTCTGGCCCAGGTTTGCATTATAAAAGTTACATCTTGTGTTTGTGAGTTTGTTTGTTGTCTTTTGACTATTTTGCCATTTAAAATTGTTCTGTGAGCCACTTTGGTGGGTGGGGCTTTTGACAACAAAATGGTATAGAAATACTAAGGTAAATAAAACAAATACCCGTCAGTACCCTCAACTGGAGAGAACAGATAATGGGTAAGATTGCAGGAGTGAAAGCTATGCAGGATATGACTGAGGCTGCAATCCAATACACACTTACCTAGGAGAATGTCCCACTGAATCCAATGGAACTTACTTCTGATAAACATGTATTGGATTGCAGCCTTAGTTCAGTTTATTGCTCATTGAACTGCAATGCAACGGCATAGGGTATGATCCAGCTAAAGTGTTCCATTGATTTCAACTGGCGTGATTTCAGCATCTTATTTACTCCTCCTGTTGAAATCAATGGGACAAAAAAAAATGGTTTTTACTTTGACTGGATGATGACTTTGGCTGCATTTACCCTTCTTTTTCAGATTTGCTATAGAAAAATCACCAGGCAGTTGAGGGTCAAGAACAGAAGCTTCACTTTGCAATCTGAGGCTATTTGTTAAACACTCTTAAGATAAGGATAATTAACCTCTTGCTGTAGAAGGTCATAAAATAAGTCCCTTCCCCTAATACCTGCCTGTGGAGAGCATTAGTGGACTGATTAAATGTGTCATGGCATTGTGCCCTTCTTCTGGAGCTTAGGCACTGCTAGATTAGATAAGTTTTGGCTGCACTCGTACCTTACCCATTGCAGGATAGCCCTGAAAATGTCTATTTAAAGGTAATAGCTCAGTGTCCACTCCACAGACAATACAGGGGAGAGACCATAGCTCAGTGGTAGAGCATATGCTTTGCATCCAAAAGATCGCAGGTTCAATCCCTGCCATCTCCAGTTAAAAGGATCAGGTAGCAGATAATGGGGAAAGAGCTGTGCCTAAGACCATGGAAAGCCAGTGACAGTCAGAGTAGACAACACTGGGCCAGATGGATGAATAAGCTGCCCTGGCAAAGGCTCCTTCCTGTGTTCCATAATGGAGGTGACCTTGCTGTGGAGGGGTGGGGGCTAGGATGGGGGTGTCATGTCCTTATCTTGCCTCTTTTTTTTAAGGTTTGATTAAGTGTGTTCCAGTACACCAGGAAAGGGAGAGAGGTGGCTGAAAATTGTCTAGGCTCAAGGCAAAGTGTGGCAAATCCTGGCATCCACTCCAGGCAAAGACTCTTGTGCTGTGAAGTGGAAATGGCAGAATTCCTCTGCTAGCTGCCTTAACATACTCCCCTGCATGTACCCTCTTTGCAGGCTGAATGCTGGTGTTAAGGTCATAACATGACCACATGGGGCGGAGTGTGGGAAGAATTATATCACTTGTCATTGGTAATGCCTCAGAGGCGCTCTTCATTTCAGTAGATGTTCATGATGCTGTTGCAGCATCGTTCCAGATGGCCCATTACGATTTATAGAGCTACCTAGCTGGGGGGGAAATAGCAATTTCTCAGCGATAATATACTGTGGGTTGAATCAACATCCTAAAATGGATGCGTTTCTTTGAGGGAAGTTATTTGGGCACCAGTAACTGGCAGCTGCTCATTTGTTGTGGTATAAACCAGGCATCTGGATAGGTTAGTCTTGAACTGAAATACTCATGTGTGGTCTTCGGCTGAAAATTCATTTGGCATTAGGATGGTGGGGCATGAATCCTCCAGAATTTTCTGGAGCTACTTTTAGAAATCAGTTAATTTCTGATGTCCAGTACATGACTTGTTTGAAATGGGTGTCTGACTGTGGTGGAAAGAGATTGGGATTGGGAAGTGGGTGAACTGAGTAGTGAGCATCCACTGCACGCTTGTGCTTGTCTGTGTTCTAGTCTTAGTCTGGAGCCAAGCTTGCTGCTTTTCAGAATTTGAGTGGATGAAAGGGAATGCTAGGAGGGTGATCTGTGGAGGCAGTCCTCACAGTCACTCTTGAGTGTCATCTTTCTGTGCTCAAATGTTTGAAATGGAGTACTATGTTGAATTATCCCTTTTGAGGCTTACTGAGAGTATACAGTGTGCACATTTAATCTTATTCTGTTTTCAGAATTCTAGATCAACTTAGAGAGACAGAAACCCACATGGCTTGAAAACAGATCCTGCAAGAAGAAAGGTTTTGCTGATATTTTCTCTTGCTCCTCTTCTTCTGGTTGGGTTTAGACCCCTGCGACTCTTCCCAGTTCACACTCCCTATCACTAGGCTACACCCCTCATTGGCCCTGTTTTGTGCCCTCTTTGAGTGCTTTTGCCTGTTTGGAATGTGTTCTTGATGTGTGTGACAATGCCTCTTGCTTGTCTGGATGGAGGATAGAGAGATGAGCATAGTGTTGCGCTGTGTGTAATTTGTGTGCTTAATTTCGTTTAAAGCAGCACCACAGTAGCAGAGTAACAGCAGATGTTGAAATGTGAGTGTGCCAGCGTGTGTGCACATTTATCTAAGAAAGCAGGTTTTTACCCTGCATCACCATCACTGAGACTGGAGACTTAGTAAAATAAGAAAAGCTACTTTATTCATAGAAATACATAGTAGATAGAAAAGCATACCTAGTTCTAACTAACTAACTAAGTTGGAGGCATAATGCCCAGGTGTAGGAGTTAGCCCCATTCTTGGAGAGAGAAGAGACCAAAGGATGTCTCCTCTCTCCCGGACAGTCGGAGGTCAAAGGAATGGAAAGGGCAGAAGGAGGAGGGGCAGGTAAGCTTCCCTAAACACGTAACAGTCTAGCGACAGAAGTCAGTCAGAGCATCACAGGTAAAGGTAAACAAGCCTATCCATCTGGAGGACCTTAGCTCTATCTTCCTTCTGGAGCACAAACAAAAGAACAAAACAGGAGTTGCTCTTGCCCCACTTCCAACACATAGGGTGTTGGTGTCGTAGAAACCTCTGACTTCTACTGTACAAAGATAAGTCACACCTGTTGCTCCACCCACTTTTGCCTCTGGCCCTGCCCATCACTGACATTGGCCCCAGAGGGTTGCCCATGAGGTAATGTGGACACTGGACTGAAAAAGCTGCCCCCCCCCCCGGTTGAGAGAGCATGAGAAACCTTCACAGGAAGGATTGCAGCAGCAGTCTTGAAATACCATTTTTGGAGCTTGATCCATATTTTCTCCTTCTAGCTCTCTGTCTTTGTCATAAAATGCACCCAA
This sequence comes from Rhineura floridana, assembly GCF_030035675.1. Classification (NCBI taxonomy): domain Eukaryota; kingdom Metazoa; phylum Chordata; class Lepidosauria; order Squamata; family Rhineuridae; genus Rhineura; species Rhineura floridana. The sequence goes on from NC_084486.1 coordinate 85,015,690, forward strand.
CCAGAGGATTTGAAGGAATGCAGAGGTGTATTTGATGGACTCCTGAATCCTGCAGTACATCACTGCTCCGTTTCTGATCATCTTTGGAGTTGCCCTTTTTATTATGGAAACATTTCCTCAATTATTTTTGGCAGGAATTGAATCCCCCCCCCGCATAGTGTCAGTACACCATTCATGGCAAGGTGATGCTTTGGAGATTGGTTTGGGGAGAGCTGGGCTGACTCACCCTGATTGTCCCCCTTTACTTCTATGGTGCTCTCATAGTTGCCAGTTTCAGCCCTTTTAAAATGTAGCATAGGAAGGTTGGATGGCCATGGCTGCTCTAATTTGTTGAGGATAAAGCAGCATGATGCCATGGTGGCTACACATCTTTTCTAGCTGAGGGCTTGTAAAGGACAGAAGAGACCCCAAATCCAATTGCACAGAGAGCTGTTGTGCAGATGTTTCAAGTGTTTTTCCCTAAAAGATATGAATTTGGCTATTTTTTATCTCTCTCTACTTCTTGAACATTCAAACAGGAAAATCTAGTGCCTATTGGCACCAACTGAAACGTGTTCAGATGTTCTCTCAGGTCTGATGATATATTCATTATACTAGTATTAGCATAATTTACTTGTGACTCTGTAGGAACATATTTGTAGAGGTCTGCTTTCCTGCAGTGTATGTCTGTTTTATTTTTTTAATTTTGCCTTAATCATAACAATTCAGTCTGTTGTAAAGCAGAATGAAAAGGTGCATGAAAGTGATCAATATTTTCGATAATGTATATAATTACTGCTAACCTAATTGAAGCCTGCATGTCAACAATTTCTTGACTCCTTTTGGAGCAGTTTGCATTGTAATAACAAACTGGCGAATTTAAGGCAAAATATCAGAACCAGGAAACCCTGCTGTCTTTGACTTCCTGGATCTTCTGGATCCTGCATGTAGGTGAGAAGATGGCAGCAGCTCTGTATTGTGTAAAATAATTGAGGCCAAAAGTAGTCTATTTTCACTATGATTTTATGGCTTGTGAAAAATAAGTCTCCCCCAGCTGAATGATAGCAGATAGGTAGAATAATAAAAAAAATATTTTTGTTGTCTGCCTCTCACCCGGAATGTGGGTCCTGAGTAGACCTCTACCTTGTATGCATGTACACGAGTGTGTAGCAGACTAAAATCAGAAAGGAATTACTTTCATTTGCTTTCCAGAACAATGGGTGTATTTGTTTGTTATACTAAAGGATCCTCTGTATAATCTGAGAGTAACTTTATCAATCCCAGTGGGGCTTATTTTTGAGAAGACCTGAATAGGATTAAAGAGCCAGTGTAGTGTAGTGGTTAAGGTGCTGGACTAGGACCTGGGGAACCAGGATTCAAATCCCCACACAGCCATGAAGCTCACTGGGTGACCTTGGGCCAGTCACTGCCTCTCAGCCTCAGAGGGAGGCAATGGTAAACCCCCTCTGAATACCCCTTACCATGAAAACCCTATTTGTAGGGTCACCATAAGTCGGAATCAACTTGAAGGCAGTCCATTTCCATTTTGAATAGGATTAGGTAGTCTAATCTGAGTTAGCCGTGGTGAAAGTTGACACAGGGCAATCTTTTTTCCATATTAGATAAAACAGAACACATTTGACTTGAGTTCTGCACATTAACAGCTCTGATTCCACCCATAGCTGGCATGCAGCCCCTGGCAGATTACCCCTGAAATAATGTGGCCCTCGACAGAAAAAAGGTTGCCCACCGCTGTCCTACAGCATGTCATTTGGAAGAAGCTGTTGCAGCAGAGTACCTGAATCATTGAGACAGGAATGAAGTTTCCGATCTAGCTCAGTTGTAGAATGGCAAACTCTGTAATCTAAAGCAGTGTCTGTCCAAAGCACGTCTAGTTTTAAATAAAACAAAACAAAAAAAAGCTTATATGTGAGAAATATATTTTATCTTATCATGCCCACATCTCTAGTCTTGCAGGCATCTCCCCTATTGTGAATGATAGAGAGCAGGGAAGCAAAAGACTGGCTTTGTTTCTATATTGATTAATGATAATCTAGTAATGTTCATTATCCTGCAAAGCCTAACTTCATGAAAGCTTGTGGGATGACTGCTTTTTGCTAACTGGCATGTGGGAGAGCTGGCAAAAACAAAACAGAAAGCATGATTGTTATCTGATTTGAAAAAAAATATTCAGAGTTGTTAAATAGAGATGGCTTTTCTTTCTTTGTGTGGGTTCTTTCCATTGTCTGTTGAACTTGCATAACTTATAGCTAAATGTGTGTGTAGCCTGCAACCAATAGTAATGAGGTTGTGGAAATCTCCTGGATACATTCTTTTCCTCTCGCAGCCTCTGCTGCTTCCCCCCACTCTTAGAAACTGCTAAACCTAATAAATTGCTGTCTCTGAGGGTGGCCACCTGCAGCTTTCTTTCTCCCCTGGAGCCAAATTTGAGCCAAAGTGGCTTGCACTAATTGGCATGGATGTGGTGGAATCTGGGGCCAAAGAGGGAGTTTTATCCTCCTCCTTTCACCTGTGGCACATAAACAGTACTGTCAAAATCTCACATAAACAGTACAGTCTGCTGTCACCCACTTTTCTGGGGCATTTGAAAATAATAATAATTTAAAAGTTGCTTTTCTTTACAAAAAATGAACCCAAAGTGACATACAGTCAATAAAAAGATTAAAACCAATATAAAAATCCTAAAACAACAAAAAGTAAAAGAAAATACATAAAAATAAAAAGGGGTGGAACAGCCCACCCCCTAAAAGAGGCTACAACCTCAAGCCCTCCAAAAACCTGTCATAATTAAGAGCCGAATGCCTGGGAGAAGATTAATGTTTTTGCCTGATGCCTAAAGATAGATAATGATTGTGCCAGGCGTGCCTTCCTGGAGACTGTTCCACAAATGGGGAGCCACCACCGAGAAGGACCTTTCTTGTGTTGCCACCCTCCACACTTCCTTTAGAGGGAGCACACAAAGAAAGGCCTCAGATGCTGAATGCAGGGTCTAGGTTGGTTCATATGGGGAGAGGCAGTCCTTGAGGTATTGGGGTCCTGAGCCATATAAGGCTTATAGGTCAAAACCAGCACTTGGAATTGAACCTGGAAACTAATTGATAGGAAGTGCAGTAGTGCCAGAATAGGTGTTATGTTCTCAAACCATCTTGCTCTAGTGAGCAATCTGGCTGCTGAATTCTGCACCAGCTGCAGTTTCTGAACTGTCTTCAGAGGCAGCCCCATGTATTACACATTGCAGTAATCTAGCCTAGAGGTTACCAGAGCATAAGCCACAGATGTCAGACCATCCCTGTTCAGATAGGGTCGTAACTGGGCCACCAGCCGAAGCTGATGGAAGGCACTCCTCACCACTGAGGCCACTTGAGCTTCAAGTAACAGGAATGGATCCAAGAGTATCCCCAAGTTACACACCTGCTCCTTCAGAGGATGTACAACCCCATTACAGGCCACATCCCTCCATCCAGTCTAGGGAACAACCCACTAACAGCGCCTCAGTCTTGTCTGGATTGAGCTTCAGTTTATCAGCTCTCATCCAGTCCATTACTGAGACAAGACACTGATCTGGCACATCCACTGCCACATCTGGAGATGTAAAGGAGAGATAGAGTTATGTGTCATCAGCATAATCTCCAGATGACCCCACTCAGCGGTTTCATGTAGATGTTGAATAGCATAGGAGATAAAATTGAACCCTGTGGAACTCTACATTGAAGACTGCATGGGGTTGAACAATACTCCCCAAGCACCACACTCTGAGAGCGACCATCCAAGTAGGACTGGAACCACTGCAAAACAGTGCCATCCACTCGGACTCGGACAGCTACTCCAGAAGACTACCACGGTCAATGGTATCAAAAGCTGCTGAAAGATCAAGAAGGATTAATTGGGATACACTCCCTCATCTCTCTCCCGACATAAGTCATCATACAAACCAAGAGTTTCTGTGCCAAAGCTGGGTCTAAACCCTGATTGAAATGAATCTAGACAATCAGTTTCATCCAAGAGAGCCTGGATCTGGCCAGCAACCATAAGCTTCAGAACCTTGCCCAAGAAGGGAACATTACCAATTGGCTGATAATTATTTAGATTTCCTGGATCCAGGAAGGGTTTCTTAAGATGTGGTCTTACCACTGCCTCTTTTAGGCAGGTGGCTACCACTTCCTTTTGCAAGGAGGCATTAAGCACCTCCCTGGCCCAGCCAACCATCTCTTCCTTGTTAGTTTTTATCAGCCACGAAGGGCAAGAGTCAAGAGCGCAAGTGGTTGCCCAAACTGAGCTAAGCACCTTGTCCACATCCTCAAGCCTGCCATCTGAAACTCAGCCGATACAAAGGGACTACACAGTGCTCTGGACCCTCTTGAGATTCATCTGCTCTAATAGCGGAATCAAGATTCTGGCAGATGCAAGCAATTTTATCCTCAAAGTGTTTTGCAAACAAGAGACAGCGAGCCTCTGTAGATTCTACCGCCTCCTTTGGACCAGACTTTAAAAGGCCCCGCACTACCTGGCCAACACATTGAGGATGCAACGGAAGCCTGTCTTGTTCGCCGCCTTCACTGCCACTAAGTAGGCTTGATAATGAACACTTCAGTTGCATTTGTCTGCGAGTTTTTCTCCACTTGAGTTCAAGCTGTCTCCTAGCTTGTTTCGTTGTCCTAAGCTCTGGAGTGTACCAAGGAGCCAATTGGGTTCCTTAGTACATACCATCAAGTGGGAGAAGGTGGGAGCACCGTCTCCCACTCTATTAAGTGAGAGAGGGTGCTCAGGAGCAATTCTGTCAACAGCCTGGGCTATCTGGGTACTTCACAGATCATCCAAGGCATCAACAGAAGCACCAGTCATATTAGCCGGAAAATCCCACAGAGCTATCTGGAAACCTATTGCATCCATCAACCTCCAGGGGTGAACCATCCTAATAGGTCTCCTGCTTCTGCAGAGGGGAAAAGGCACTGAAAGTCTAAAACTCAACAGGAGGTGATCTGATCATGACAAGGGATAGATGTTAATATCCCCCACCTTCAGATCACCCTCTTCCTGCCCAGTTGAGAAAACCAGATCCAGAGTGTGGCCTGCCACATGTGTTAAACATGGTGGGACAGCCCCATGGTTGTCTTGGTGGCTATGAAGTCCTGAGCTGCTCCAGAGTTAGTGGCCTTGACATGGATGATGAAGTCTCTCGGAACTGAGAGTCTGGAAATTCTCAGCACCACTTTCCGAACCCCCTCTGTCAGCTCAGGCGGGAAAACTGCTGGGCAGCAAGGCGGGCAGTAAACCAACAGAATCCCTAATCTGTCCTTGTTGCTCAGCGCCAGGTACAGATACTCTAGATCCCCACTCAAGCATGCAGGAAGCCTGGAGAGAGAGATGAGATTCCTATAGACTGCAGCAACTCTCCCTTCCACTTCAGATATAAAACAGTATTGTATCAGTAATGTGTAGAGCACCGTGAAAGTGGCTAAAGATGGGTAGGCTTCGAAGGAGGGGTGGTTAAATCCACAGACACAATGATGCAGTAAAAGAGAAAAATAAGCCTCATATATTCAAGAACAGAAGGTAGTTCAGGATCAGACTAAAACACATACTTTTGCCACCTCCCCCCCCAGCTCGGTTTAGTTACAATTTTTTCAAAATAATTTGTCATCCATTTTCAGTTAATTCAATGAATTCATGACAGTCAAGAATACATTCTCTGGGCTGCCTGTCTCTTTCTGGAAGCAGCTGCATCCACAAGTATCTACCTTAGGTTCCTACCTGCAGGCAAAGAGAGAACTGAACTTCTTGAGGGACAAGTAGGAGTGTCTCCACATCACTGGTGATGTAGACTGGGCGGTCAAGCCTGGTGCCAGGTTTGAGAGGGCAAGGTGCCTTCAAATTCCCATTGGATAGGTGGTGGCAGGCCCAGTGAGAAGAAAAACGCTGAGTGAGGTTGCTGCAACTTCATTATCCCCCGTGACCCTAGGCCCTGCCTGTGATGGGGTGATGGTGATAATGATTTTATTCATTTGTATCCCACATTTTCCCCAGAACTGGGACTGAAGGTGGCTTACAAAAATTGAAAAGAATATAGCTAAAAACATATAAGTAAAACATACAGAAAGTTACAATTGTAAATTAAACTATCTATACAATTAAAACCATTCAAAACATAGCAATTAAACAAACCTCCCAAAAGAAATCAGTAAAATAGCACTCTATTAATAGCCCTTGCAGTAAGTTCCCAAAAGCCTGTTGGTACAAGAAGGTGTTCACCTGCTGACGGAAGGACTAACCTCTCTAGAAAGGGAGTTCCAGAGCCTGGGGATTGGCCACCAAAAAGCCCGTGTTCCCACCAGACAAGCCTGTGAGGGTGATGGGACCGAGAGATGGGCTTCCTTGGTGATCTCGGAGTTCAGACAGGCTCATATGGAAAGATATGGTTGATAACTGGCAAGGCTGGCCCCCCTGTGCAAGGTCTAGGATTCTGGCTTTCTCCCTTTCTCTGTATCTTCATAGCGTCCTTGTATGTCAAATGTTAGTTCACTGGTTATCGACAGCTGTCGTCCAGTGCAGGCAGAGGATAGAGGAGACCCCACCCAAGAATTCTTGAGTCTTGGAAGGTACCAGAAATTTTTAGTTTTGGAGTTAAACTTCAGACAGCAGAACAGTCTTTATAATATATATTATTTATTCATATCTTACACACTACAACTAATAAAATGCATTCTAGGTGGCCTGATCAGCTGTAGTGCGCGATCAGCTGGAACGCTGGAGCTCCCCGCCCTATAGCTGATTGCGCAATCAGCTGTAGGGTGAGGAGCTCGTGCTACAGCTGAGTAGGGCCCCATTTTCCGGCGGTTTTCGCTTTTTGGCGGGGGCCTGGAACGGAATCTGCCATATGAGTGGGGCCCTACTGTATTCAGAGGGGGTTTACCATTGCCTTCCTCTGAGGCTGAGAGGCAGTGAGTGGCCCAAGGTCACCCAGGGAGCTTCATGGCTGTGTGGGGATTCGAACCCTGGTCTCCCAAATACGAACAACATAAAGAACCAAATGACTAGAATAAGAAGTACATAGGAGCATAGGAAGCTGCCTTATACTGAGTCAAACTGTTGTTCCATTTAGCGTACATACAGTGTATTGTCTACACTGACTGGCAGCAGCTCTCCAGGGTTTCCGGCAGAGGAAAGCTTGCACTTCCTCCTCCATCCTTCTACTGATCCATTTGTACCAGGTACCCATGATGCAAGGCAGCACTATGGAAAGTGCCAAGCAAATCACTTCCAGTTGAGGCCTTACGAGTCCCTCCAGCCAGTCTTCTCCTCCCACGCTCCATATCTGTGCCTGAAAAATAGGAATACTTAAGCTGCTGACCCCTGGTGTTCTCTTCTGCTTGGCATGCTTCTTGTGCCATCGAGCAGGCTTGGGTGGAGCAGAAGGTATTCGATTCTTTAGATAAATTGGACTCAGGGAGAGGTGTCTGCTGGCATCCTGACTTGGATTCTTCATACTCCTCACCACTAGCCTCAGGTTACGTAGAAGATAGAAAGCTGCCTTAACACTGAGTCAAACCATTGGTCCATTTAGCTCAGTATTGTCTACATTGACTGGCAACGGCTCTCCAGGGTTTTAGGCAGAAGTCTCTCCCAGCCCTACCTGGAAATGCTGAGGATTGGATGTGGGATTTTCTGCATACAAGGCAGATGCTCTACTGCTAGCTTCTGCCCTTCCTCAAAGGATCGGGGATGCTATGCAGTTCTCCTCTCACTCAGGTTGAGGCGTGGGCTGTGGCAGCTATATTTTATTTAGCCTATTACATTCATTTGTTATATAAGCTACTGATTATCATCTGCTTCTTGTTTTAGAGTGATTTCTCAGGTCTAGTCTCAGGTCAAGCTCAGAAACAACAGAGTCCACTTCTTAAAAGTAAATCTAGTTTTCTTGTGAGATGCTCTGGCTGTATGCATAAGGTTTGTTGAGCTTCTGCATCACTGCTATGCCACAGTACTTACAAGCCCATTATGTAATTGTAAAACTTGCACATTTCCCCATTTTTGAGCTATGCATAATGTCTCAGCTTCCAGCTAGTTATTTATAAATGCCTTACTGTTGAAGAAAAAACCCACTTTGTTCCATGTGCCATTTAATTTCATGTCACAACCTGTATGCAGGTCTGTGCCATTTTGCATGTAAACATGTCTTGTTTCTATCTCCATTCCTACTGTATTCCAATTTACTGACATAAAGAACAGCACACTGAGGTTCTCTGTTAAGAGGCTGCATATATTCCATGTGCATATATTCACATGGATGTGAAGCATGCTTCTCTTTCTGTAGCAGCTCCGTTTTTCTTGTGGATATGATAATTTAACTATGCAGATCAGGAGTATTAAATGCAGCTAATAGCTACAATGCTATTATGTCTGCTCCACTATGTGTGATTCTAACTAACCTCTGCTCTCCATACTAAAGCCTTTCCACAGTGTGACCCTAGCTTGTGTAGGTTCAAATGAAAAATCTCCATATATAGTAAAGCTTGCAAAAGCTTCTAGAAAAGGTTTATGTCAGTTGCTGTTGATTTATTTCTAAATGCAGCCCTCTTCACTTGTTCATGTTGAAGGTCTCTTTCCAGGGGAATTCTGCTTGGCATCCTCCTAACAATAGACAGGGAAGAGGTGGCAAATGGTGAGGTGGTGTAGGAGATTGGCACCATTTCAGACGGCAGGAGAGGGACCATAGCTCAGTGGCAGAGCACCTATTTTGCATGTAGAAGGTTCCAGGTTCAATCCCTAGCATCTCCCGGTAGGTCTGGGAGAGACTTTCTGCCTCAAATCTTGGAGAGCCACTGCCAGTCAGTGTTGATAATACTGAGCTTCATGGACCAAGAATCTGACTCAGTATAAGGCAGCTTCCAGTATTCCTAAGTGCATATTAGAACATCCTTCCCAGTTTTTAAAACAACACCACCTCACTGTGAAATAAACAGAAAACAAACACACACACAACCTCACCCTAGCACATGTCAGAGATGCCCTATCCCTGTAGTATTAGGTTCTACTTGCACAGAGATATGTGTGTATGTGTGTTTAAACATAGAGGGATGTTCAAAATTATGATACTCCTCCTGCATTCGGAAGTACCACAGACCATTTTACCACCTCATTCTATCTACTGCATATATAAACCTGGCCAGTCATCGCTTTTCACAACAGACCTACAGTACTGATGCCATCCCCCATCCCCCACATATGAACCTATGTCTCTGCATACGCTTATTTTAGGCAAGCCTTTGTCTGTCTGCCTTTGTCTGTCTGTCCGGAAGAATGCAACATGTTCTAACACTGTAGCTGCTTGGTGTGGGGAAAGGTAGATGAGAAATTCAGAATTTCTTTTTGTCTGAAAAGACAGAACTGTAGAGTTAGAAAAGACTCAAAGGCTCTGTAGCCAACCCTCTGCTGCAAGATAGAATGTTGACATAACTGCCCCTATGCATCAAACCCTTGGATCCAAAGTGGCATAACTGTGCAAACATTTATGGAAACGTCCGTGTTTCTGCATGCAGAACTTTTAATTATTGTGGCTCAGAACTGTGAACATGAGTTGAGAGTACTAAATAAGAAAGGAAAGGAAATGAATAGAACATGTCCTCTGCTTGTACTTTCTATTTTATCAAAAATATTCACCTACTAAACTTGTGACTTTCTTTTTAACTGGTAAAAGGAGGCATTTGCTGATTATTCCACAGCTTGCCTTGTTCTTCAACACATTGCTGTAACACATTTTAATTAATACAGCATATGTCTGTGAACAACTGCTGTCGAGGAACACTCTTCTATATGATTTATTCTAGTGATTGTGTGTCTGGGAAAATGTGTTTGCGTGCCTATGTGTTGATTATGTTAGTTGACATCATGCTGACCTTGGGGTATTGGCAAGCTCTACAAAGACAGTATGCCGTTGGCTCTGGACTATTGCCCTATCCCATGAGGAAATTTTCTCTCTCTTATACAGGATCATCAATTGGATTTGGATTTGGGAGATGGTAGTTTTCATTGGTGGATGTATGCCTTTGGAGTTTGACTGTTGCTGGTATCATGGGGGATAGCTCCTTCCAATGTGTCTGCATCTTAGACATAGGGACTAGAATCCATTGCACTGGGAAGATCAAAAGAAGGCAGAATTGTGCTGGCCGTATTGGTATTGTAGATAGTATAACTGGTTTTCCTCAGCTATAAATGCCTTGTGGGTTGAAAATATCTTTGTTGATTTTGATTTGAGAAATAGGCTAGGACTCTGAAACAATATGTTAAAATGTTATACAGCAAATCTTACTCACTTTGATGTTGTTTGTACATAATTGAATATTTACTTTAAATATTTAAAGTAAAATATGTAAAATTGCACAAACTTTTTATGCTTTTAAAAAAAATATCACTGCAAGACAGAGTAAACCAAGTCTAATCACCAATAAATGTGGGGAATAACTATTACAATTGCCAGGCATGTTTCAGCCTTTTGGCCTTCAGTGGCATATAGATATCAAATGTTTGATTAGCTGTTCCAGAGTAGAATTAATTTTAAGCTTGCCTAAATTGGAAGTCATGTTCTTGAAATAAAAATAGTACGTTTCCATTATTCTAGGTGTAGATCTTAATTGCAACCCTCCCTCAGATAAGCATACTGTGGGTTGGGCTGCATGTGGTAACTCCTCACTGCCCTATTCAGATGTTCAGTGCCTGCATGAATGCATTGGGCTATCTCATCCCCTCAACGATGGGAAGGGCCATAGCTCAGTGGCAGAGCATCTGCTCTGCATGCAGAAGGTCCCAGGTTCAGTCCTCAGCATCTCCAGGTAGGACTGGGAACCTACCTGAAACTCTAGAGAGCTGCTGCCTGACAGTGTAGACAGTACTAAGCTAGGTGGACCATTGGTCTGACTCTGTATAAGGCAGCTTCCTGTGTTCCTGTGGTATATGTGTTGTCCACGTCCCCAGCTGACATGTGGTTGGCTCAGTTTTAATGTGGGGGGCACCTTCTATGTGGATAGGGTTTCCAACATGGGTCTGGGAACATTAGTTAGGTTAAGTAAATCCTTCTTGTTTCTTGCTTAAACCCTGTTCAGGCAGGCAACACCTGCAGGAAATAGTGCTTTAGTCTGTTGCAGAAGCAACGTTTCTGCAGGCTGTAGACTGGGAACCACTGGTCTACAGCTTGCAGAAAAGTTGTTTCTGCAAGAGACTAAAGCTCTGTTTAAACTCCCCCACCCCCAGTGGACCGCTCAGAAATGGCTGAGGATCTTCGTGGTTCATGCTTTTCCTGCCTCTTGTAGCAATTGTAATGTGCTGAGCTAGATACAGTATGATTTTTAATTGTATTTTATTGCTTCCTTTATTTCTTATAAATTGCATTTTATTGTATTATTGTTTGCATTCCATAGAATTCAAATGGCAGTACAATAAAATACAATATAAGAAACAAAAGAAGTAATAAAAATACAGTTAAAAATCCATATGGATATTTAATACGGACATGGCACAGACCACCTGACTGCAGCTTGCGGCCCACCGCTGGTCCATGGACACAGTTTGGGAACCCTTGCTGTAGACCCCATGGATTACATGTTGTGTCTGGTGTTAAGTTACAAATTATCTTCTTGGACTTCTTTCTGAGATTCATTAATACTTAAAAAAAAATCCTACTCCATTTGGGCATGTTTAAATCCTACTCCATTTTTTTGTTTTGTTTTTGGCCTAGTCCATTGGAAGAAGGTAAGTGTTGGACAAGGAGTAGAAGTGAAAATTTATTCATAACATTTGTAGCTTGCTTTTCCTCAGAGGAAAGCTCTAACTCAGAAGAGCTCAGAACTATGCTTTGCACTTGGAACAACGTTGTGAGGTAGGCTGGGCTGAGATGTAGGGAGTTTGACAGGTTGTGGAGATTTGATCCTGGGAGCCCTGCATCCAACCTTGTTCTCTTTAGCCATTGTACCATACTGCTTTAGGGCTCCCTTCTTGCATCCCAAGCTGAATTATTCCCTGGGACAATTTGCCAGTCTCCACAAGCTAATGAGGCATAATACCCAAGACTGAGAATGCAGATTTTGCCATTACCTCACTAACACCGCAATCATTTACTCCCAGGTTAAGTGTGTGTATAGGATTGCAGGCTGTCTCAGTCTCAGTTCCTCATGTACAATAAGGAGATTATAATATCAGCCTACCTTACAGGGTGGTTGAAAAGTTTATTGAGATAATGTATGTGAAGAGCTTTGCTATATCAATTCTAAATAATAAAAATGCTAATTATTAAAAGAGGATTAGTGACTAGGGTAGAATGCTTAGCTACATGCTAATCCTAAACAAGGAGTTAGCCCTTCCCTGCAATAGATCTTAGATGAAATAAACAATTATTACTCGTTAAGTTCAAATTAAACCACTGATGTTGCAAGGCATACAAATGCAAAATATCCTCAGTACAGCATTCATTTAAGCACTCCATGTTGTGTTTAGGGGTTTTAGTTCCTTACATAAAGTCCAGGGAGACGAAGAATAAATCACAATTAGCATTGTGTTTTTCCCCAGAAACATTTAGAACAAAATGTTTAATACATGATATTTAATTGTAGCAGTGCTCCTCCTGCTGCAGCTGCTGTGGCAGAGCAGCTTACGGTTCCTAAAACGTGCTAGATCCCACTCTGGAGAATCTAGTTGTGTTGTTACTGTTACTGTTGTTGTTTAGCCATTTGTTTGTAAGACTGGGATTTAGCGAGAGCAATTTTCAGAGTTGGGAAGGGAAATTTGCTTTTTAAAGAACCTTGCCATGCTCTGAAGTGAATGGCTTTGAAGAGGCCCAAGACAATTTCTCCTATGTGGCACATTAGTTGGCAGTTGATGGTCTGAAATGAAGCAGAAGGAAAAACTAAAATGTAGACACAAAAGAATACAACAGACATCTGTGGTGGTATGGTGAAATTAATGGTGCAGGATTGGGAACAGCAGTACTAAGGAAGAGGGGATACAGAGTGCTCAGTGGAGCTGGAGGCAGGTTAAGGTATCAGAGCAATGAGAAGAGGTTTGGGGTGCAGACATGCAGTAATGCTGCTGAGCAGTAGAAACCAAAATGCAGAGCTTGGAAGTAACTAGTTACAAGTAACAAATTTCTTGTAATGCATTACTTTTTTGAGTAAGGAGTGGGTAATTCCTTTACATTTTGATTGTAATAGAACTAGGAGTAATTTTACTACTTTTGTGGAGTAATTGTAACATTTCCAGAATTACTTTTGGGCATTACTTGGGGGGGGAGCAGGGGAAGTCTTCTGCTCCTCTGATTTCTGGATGAAAATCATGTGCCTCAAACTGGGCTTCTGTGCAGTGTTGTTCTTTCCTCATGCTCTGTGGATGGGTAGGAGGCGACGAGGGAAGAGGCAGAGAGATGGGGTGGAGTGGAGAAAAGAATTATTTTAAAAAACAGATAGTGGTGGTGAAGAATGGAGTGGAGGGAAAAAGGATCTGGAGGTCAAGAACATGGATAAAGGAGGAGAAGGAGGCAGCAGCAGAATGGAGATAAAGAACTGTGGAGGTGAAAGGTGACAACGTGTGTGTGTGTGTGTGTGAATACTGTGTTTGCACTTGGCACAAAAAGTGGCCTCCACCACCCTCTCTGGGTATTGTGCTGCATTTGCAGTATTTTAACTTTTTTGCATCTCAGGGGAAAATGTTTGCTTGAGTGTCCCTTAGTTGGTGGCAGGGCAGGGTCTGGGAGGTGGTTAAGTGAGAGAGATTATGGTGGCTGGCTGAGGTAGGGTTGCACTTGGTTTGACATGCAAAGATCTGAGTAGTGGCCTCAGCCTCCCTCCCCACCACCCTTACCAGTGGAGAGACCACCATTGCTATCTTATGAATAAAAATAATTACTCTATTATGTATGTGTTTGTTTATTTTTCATGTTGTTTTAGGCTACTTAAACGTGCAGCAGCCAAGGCCAGCACCTTGTAGGCGTTTTTTAAAGTAACTGAAATGTAATTGTAGTGATTACTTTGGAGGAAAAGTAAAGTAATCAGTTACTTTCAGAGCAATTGCAATTATAATAGTAATTACTACTTTTTGGGGGGGATGTAACTGTAACTGTAATTTATTACTTTTTTAAAGTAATCTTCCAAGCTCTGCCAAAATGTATACCCACATCCTTGCTATACATTTCAAGCACTGTTATAACGCTTTAACAGTTATGGCTTCCCGCAAAGAATCTTTGAAACTATCACTTGTTAGAGAGTTGTTAGGAGACCCCAGTTCCGCTCACAGAGTTATAATTCTCAGAGTGGTTTAACAGTCAATCTCTCTTCGCAGGGAACTCTGGGAATTGTAGCTGTCTGAGGGGAAGAGGGGTCTCCTAACAACTCTCAGCACCTCTAACAAATTACAGTTCCCAGGATTCGTTGGTGGAAGCCATGATTGTTTAAAGCAGTATGGTACTTCTTTAAATGTATAGTGAAGATATGGCCTCAGCGATGTTAGGTCAAAGCAAAGATAGCCAGCCTTATTTTGCATCTTCCTGGTTCTGGGAATGCTTGGAGGGCAGAATTAATGAACCTAGAATGATGTGGCTAAGCAGACAGAAATGTAAACCCTTCAGATTTTGATGTATCTGTATATTTGGTTTGTCTTTACCATTTTAGATAGTTGAGGACAATTTGATGCCACAATTTTGTAACATTGTGTAAGTTCAGAGTTCCCAATCGCACCGAGGGCCGCCGTGCATCGAGTAGGCTCTGCACTGCAGATCATATGTTCAACATGGCAACAGTGACTGTGGGGGCAGGAGGAGCAACGTGGTTTGTGGGGCAAGGCTAAGCTTGTGCCTCTGCAGTCACTTCAATACATGGAGGGCTTGAGTTAGCAGTAAATCTTGGTGGTAGATCTATGAGCTATTCTATTATGCTGTTAATTTTTTAGCACAATTAAGAAGTCATTTGTTGTTGTTTTAAAAAAACCTTTTCATTTTGTGTTTCAGAAATTTCTCTGTGGCCTGCAGTGACACTCCGTGAAATCAGCAGGAAGATTCTTCAGCAATCTTTCAAGATTTTCTTGTAGAAAAGGGCTGTGTTGCCCAGTGGGCAGCAGCCTTGGTCGCTCAGGAAGAATGAAAAGGAATGTGCCCCTTTATCTGATGGTTCTCTTTGCGGTCACAACAATGGGATACTCTTCCAAATGCTCTGCAATGGATTTGGATGCCACACCTCGAGTAACAGTTGCTTATAACGGTAAAAAAGCTCTCCAGGTTTCCCTGAATTATAATGAATCACTTAGTTGGGCACATTTGCAATGCATATAATGAAGAGTGGGTTCCTAAATGTTCTCTCCCTTTGTTAACTCCATGTTTGGATTTTGAGGGCTTATTTACATGATTGCTGCTTTCCACAGCTACTAATTTATGTACTGACAACCTCCTCTGGTGTATGCTTGCACAAGACGGCAATTGTAGCAACTGTTTTGGGTAACCTGTGCTTGCTATGTATTATAAAACCCACATAATTTTACCTGTTCAAAGTGTTGTATTTGGTATTGTTTTCATGGCTAGTTATTTTGAAGGCGGAGGGGGCAGAGGGGATGATCCTTTAATAAGCCAGAATCTCTGACACCCTTGTTTTGTTTCTTCTTTATAGGACAATAGGATGGAGGTTGGTCAGTTGGGATTTTAGGAGGTTGACAGGGCCAGCTCTTATCTGTCTAATCCTTAACCAAATAGAAGTTCTTGTGGGACAAGTCAGAAGAGGCCTTTGCTTCACTGTTGTAGGTACATAAAGTATTTGACAGCTTTCTGAAGGATGCAGACTGGGAAGAGCTGATAGAGCTATTGGAGATACTTGCTTCATTTGTGATTTAATACTAGAGTGATAAGGGTTTTTTAGTTTTCTGTCAGTTATGCTGTCACACAGTGATGATCGTAGCAAGCTAAGTTGTTGGCTTTAAAGACTTAAAGAAGATGATGTAACTCTTTGCGAGAGATAGAGGGGAAGGAATATAAGTTTCTTCTGACTTATTTGAAAAAGTTGTTTGTGTGTATTGATCAGCTCATTAACACCCCTCCTTTGATTTCCACTGTGAGGGGTTTTTTTTACAGTTCTGTCCAAATGTTGCATTGATAGCATGGTAATATAGAACTCTCTGGTTTTTGTGTCAGACCTGGGATATGATGTGAGAGTCAGTGTGGTGTAGTGCTTAGAGTATCAGACTGGTTAGAGACCAGGGTTCAAATCTGCGCTCAGCCATGAAACTCACTGGGTAACCTTGGGCCAGTCACTGTCTCTTAGCCTAACCTACCTCACAGGGTGGTTGTTAAGATAAAATCGGGAGAGGGAGAACCATGTTTGTACGCCACCTTGACCTCCTTGGAGGAAAAGTGGGATATAATGTAATAATAAATAAAGATCTCATTTGACACTGAGTTGATAAAATTGTGATTTGTTGCTAGGGTTGCCTGCAGGACCAGTGTCAGAAGTTGGCATCATTGGGCACCTGTTAAAGCCCACATCCCACAAGGAGGGTCACTGCCAGCCCTCTGTCTTGCTCTGCTTCCTTCTTGATGCCTATTGACCTTTCACCTGTCCTCTAGAAGTATACGAAGAATGACAAGAGGAAGGGAAAGGGGCAGCCTGTGCAATTTGCCTTGCCCTCTCCTGGGTAGTGGTGCAAATTATTTTATTTATTTATCCATTTATTAAATTTATATCCCACTCTTCCTCCAAAAAGGAGCCTGGGGTAGCAACTTAGCCCTTGGGGGAAAGGCAATTGTAGTGCTGAGGGGAAGAGGTCCGCTTGGGGGGTATCTCATTAAGAGCATCTCTCCCAAGGACTCTGCAAAACCTGGAGCTGGGCCTGGAAGTAACTTTGTGTTGTCCTTCTGTCTACTACTTCATAATTGATTGGAAGCAAAAACGGGCAGATGTACATGCCACCGTTGGTTAGCATGAGACAGAATGCAGCATGACAAAACGGCTGATATTATGTGGAACAGGGGTTGCCCACATTGGTGGTCTTCAGATGTTGTTGGACTACTTCCATTATTTCTAACCATTGTCCATGCTGTCTGGGATTGGTGGAGTTGTAGTCCAACGACATCTGGAAGGCACCTTGTTGGCTACCCCAGTGCAGAGAGTGCACAGATATGTTGCTGGGTGGCATGATGATAGCGGCAGTAGCATACAGGCATTATTTACATTGTGGTGTGCTTAGAACAACAGAGGAAATGATCACTTTGGAGAGGCAGGCCTCATCCCTTATGTTCCACCCTTCTTTCCTTGTATTTCTGTTATGGAAGATGAGGAACAGAGGGAAAACCTGTTTTGAGAGCCGTGTGAGAGCTGCTACTGATGATTACACTCCAGATTGGAGCTGTCAGTGCTGTTGTCTTTTGCCTCAACATGTATGTCTGGTTACATCAGCATCTTGGAGCAATCTCCTGTGCTCCAGTTCCCCGGGAACCCTGAGGCATTATAAACACATGATCATAAGCTTCTTCAGCAGTGCAGGAGGAAGGGGTCAAGAATTTCCTTCTGTTTGCCTTTGTTAACTTGCACATACATCTCCTGCCTCTGCGTAACTTCTCAATTCTAAAACTGTATTCATCAGTCCCACCCCCAGAGTTGCTTACTAATGCTAAGGCTTTGTATAATCAGTGTTCCCTCCTTAATGGGCGTCAGGTTTAGGGGAAGCATAAATGAAGCATATTCTAATGCTTAGAATAAAGAGTTTATATAATTGTTCTGACTGCTGTGAACATTCTAAGAAGTCTGATCAGGAAGTGAGATGATGGCTCTGCCTATAGGTGCTGAACTGAGGACTTAAGTTTACGGACTGCATATTTTGGACTATTTGTCCACAGTTCTTGCATTCCCTCGTCTGTTCAGCCTTTTTCTCCAGACACCTCCAAGATGGTATTGCCATGCAAAATCCTAGAGCTTATATAGCACCATCTTGTCCAAAATCTTGGAAACATTTTCAGGCCACTGCCAGAGATGAGGGACCAGGTTGTGCTGGAGGAACGGTGGCGGATGGTAATGTTGGTACTTTGAAATTCTTGGCGAGGGCTAGGATAGTGGAGGGAGCGGTGAGGGTAGAAGAACTGGAGATGGGAGCTATGGTTCCTGGCAAGGGGGAAGGAACAGACTCCCACCCATACTATGGCTGTTGGGGTGTCTACCTTCTGAGCTTTCAGCAGACCATTTCCAGTGCACTTCAATGCATTCCTGTGCTTCTGTGATGGTTATTTTTTTTAAAAAAATGAATGAAAAATGTTATTCTTAAGATTTCAGATTCTCTCTCTCTCTCCCTTCCTCCCCCCCTCTCTCTGTGTGTGTGTGTGTGTGTGTGTGTGTGTGAGAGAGAGAGAGAGAGAGAGAGAGAGAGAAATCTATAATATGTAGCCCTGTTTGAACTATTAAATTGCATTTGTCACCTCAAATCTGGGCTGCAGACTTTGCTGCTTTTCAGTTTTTGGCTGGCTACCCAAGAACCATTTTAAAAAGGTTTTGAAGTAAGGTTCCATGGGTAAATTACAACAGAATTCAGTTACCCATTAGTCAGGAGAGGCATATAGTTAAACAATGTGACAAGGTTCAAATGGCTAGAAGCTAAAATGTGAAGAAATCTGAATATTGAGAAAGATGGAGTTAGTGCAGTGAACCATCAGACAATTCTTCTAGTGAGTTCTCCATTTTCTAATGGCTTTTAGTTGGATGTCCCTCTAGGGAGCTACTCTGGATGATTAACAGCCTCTTTTCTCGAAAACAGCATCTTATTAATCTAGGATAGCTATAATGAAGATTGTAAAAGTTCGTTGCCCTCTCCTCCCTCTGAACCATTAGGGTTCCTTTGACCCTTCTCAGAGGATGTGGCACTTAAGGAAACAATTAGGATGTTTTGACGGGTCTCATGGTGAAGGATCCCAGTGGTGCCAGAAGCCACTGAAGATGAATCCAGTGGGCTTGGGGCTCCCCATCAAGTGTCCCGTTCAAGTGGAGTGGCAGATGTTTGTGTAGCATTCCAAATGTTTTTCTGCCACTTGCTCCATCTGTATGTTACAGGGAAGCTACTTCTGACTGGCTAGATTCTATGTTGCTATGTTCTACACCTTATTAAGGGGAAACTTCCTACTGGTGTGGAAATCATATATCGAACAGATGGAAAGCTTTTTAATCTCAGTAGGCTGAAAGCAGGATGGTTCATGACAGATGCTGTTGGAGGTCACTGATTCATAGGGTCGCCATAAGTCGTAATCGACTTGAAGGCACATAACAACAACAACAAAGGCTGAAAGCAAAAAGTAAGGTAATGTCAACCTCTGTCGTAGAACTTCAATATGCTGATGATAATGTAGTCTCTGCACATTCAGAGAAAAATCTTCAAACTATCCTAAATGTCTTCGCAGAAGCATATGGAAAGCTTGGGCTCTCACTTAATATTAAAAAAACCAAATTGCTTCATCAACTGGTGCGAACTAGTCCATCTGTAGCACTATCAATCCAGCTTAATGGTGTGAACGTTGATCACTTCCCCTGTCTGGGCAGCCATCTCTCTGTAAAAGCAGACATTGATGCTGAAATTCAACATTGATTGAGCTCTGTGAGTGCTGCATTCTCCCAAATGAAGCGTAGAGTGTTTGAGGATTGGGATATTCGCAGGGAAACCAAAATGCTTATTTACAAAGCCATTGTACTACCGACCTTACTGTATGCCTGTGAAACATGGACCACTTATAAATGCCACTCCCAACTTCTTGAAAGATTCCACCAACACTGCCTCTGGAAAATTCTGCAAATTACTTGGGAAGACAGACGGACTAATGTTAGCGTTTTGGAAGAAGCAAAGACTACCAGCGTTGAAACAATGATCCTTCAACATCAACTTCGCTGGATCGGCCATGTTGTTCGAATGCCTAATCACCATCTTCCAAAGCAGCTACTTTACTCCCAACTTAAGGATGGAAAAAGGAACATCGGTGGACAGCAAAAGAGCTGTAAGGACGTTCTTAAAGCGAATCTAAAAAAATATAACATGAACATCGACAGCTGGGAAGTCTTGGCCCATGAACGTCCCAAATGGAGGTTGGGTATTATCAAAGGTGCTGTGAACTTTGAGGAAGCATGAATACAGGGCGAATGGGACAAACGAGCTAAGCAGAAGGCACTTCCATCTGGAAACCTATGTCACTGTGGGAGGCTGTGTGGATCCAGAATTGGCCTCCACAGTCACTTACGGACCCACTGCTAAAGACCTTATCTTGGAAGACAATCTTACTTGGCCACGAGTGATTGCCAATGAATAGAACTGAGCCATGCAGAGATGATAGTTGCATCAGTTGGTTAACATGTAAGCAACTGACACACTCTCTCTCTCTCTTTTGTTGTTTATTGTTCAAGGTTTTGAAAGATCTTTACAAGAGGACCCTGTATCTCAATAAATACAGTTGGTGGTACAGGAAATGTAACATTAAGCCTCCATTTCCCATGGTTTCCACCCCCACCCACCCCTCCACTTTCAGGTCACTTAATGTGTTAAGTTCTGTGTATTATGTATTAAACACTTTGCAATTATCACTGTTAATCAATGATAAACAACTGACTCTTAAAGTTGTAATGTTCCTTCTAACATGTTCCTAGCTATTGGCCATTCTCCATTGTCCTTATTGTAACTACAAGTGCCAATGATAGCCATGCTGGTTATTGCTCAAGTGGCTGCTTGTGATACATCTTGTGCTACAGGAGATGGGAGGGGCTTGTGCAAGCTAGCAGTGTTTCGAAACCTGTGCTTCTGCTGCTTAGAAACAACAGGAGAAGGAAAAGAAAGCGTGATGCTCAATGGATGTAAGCGTTAGACCAGTGTTCTTCAGCTTTGGGCCCCCAAATGTTGTTGGGTACCATGATCCTGTGACCAATGGCTAAGCTGGGTGGGGATGATGGGAGTTGCACTCCAAGAACATCCCCAAGGGGACCCAAGGCTGCACAACAGTTCAGTAGACCACAGATCAAGATCAAGGGAAGCTATGGACAAGGAATCCAGTGAGCCTAGGGTTGTCAGGAATTGCCAACCATTGCTCCATGTAGTATCAGTGCAGCTTCTCAGTTAAGAACCTTCTGGAATGACACCACCCAGTCTGGCCACTGGCTACTCCTGGGCAGGAAGGAGTATAAAAGGGCTTCCATTCTCAGTGGAACTTTGCTTAAATAACTGAGTTCTGGTGTGCTTATGGGTTTCCTTTGATCTTGATTCTTATTAGGTGTGGCCTTTGGTTCCAGTCCAGACTGCTGCCCGTGGCCAGGCCTGCCATGTATGAAAAGTTTGTAATAAGCAACAACATGCTGGGGTTGGGGCCAGATTGGCAGAAAGGCACAAAAGCGCTCTCTCTCTCTCTCTCTCTCTCTCTCTCTCTCTGTGTGTGTGTGTGTGTGTGTGTGTGTGTGTGTGTGTGAGAGAGAGAGAGAGAGAGAGAGAGAGAGAGAGAGAGAGAGAAGAGACCCATTAACTGGGGGTGGGTGGTTTCTGGCTTGCTTATCTATAGGGAGGAAGTAGGAACTCTGACTCAGGAGTAGATGAGGTTGGTGAGGAGAATTGAGCCACCAGATCTAGGAGCTCAGTGTCTAGCATGGGAGTGGAGAAGGGTAACTGTGTTAATATTTTGCTTAAGGGTGCCCTCAAGCTCAGAATATTAGATTCAGTCTTTTTATCACACTACTAACTGCTCTGTTTGGGCTAACTAAAATGTGAACTATGTTCTGCTTTCTGTAGTGTCCAGTGCACATTTGGGATTTCTGTGGAAGGAAATGCTATTCAAGGCAATGCTTATCATTGGAACATCAAAGCATGTTTTGCCAGTACTTGTATAAACGTAACTCTGAAAGCCTGTTAACATATTTCATGTAGGAGGGTGTTAGTTAATAAATGGCTTTTAAATTCATTGTTTTTTATTTAAACCAGTATGTTGGCCAAATAAAATAAATAGCATAACCTCTTAAAACAAGGTGACAGTGAGCTACGATTAATGAATAAAAGCTTCTCTGTGAAGGAAATTAGTGTGTAGAGAATCTCTTGGAATACACTGGGATTAACCCTCCAAGCAGTCTTGCCGCACAGTATATCGTCCATTCACTTCAGAGGGGTGAGGCCCACTGAATGAGGTGCTCATTGTAAGCCACTGATTGACTTGTACCCATTGTCTGAAACGTGGGATGTAGGTGGATTATTGATAGCAAGGTTACTGTTGATTAACATCCTGTCCTGGAGATTGCTGCATTAAATATCTGATTGAAAATTAAACTACAAAGAATTCATTGTATCTTAGTGAGGGCCTGGAACGAAGGTCTCATTTATGTTAACCTGTCACTTTAAAATCTCATTCTCTGTTCATTCCAAATGAAAAGTTGTGTTTCCTCTTTATTATACAAAGTACAGAATAGGTCCTGTCTGGCAGGGAGATGGATAAAACTAGCAGTAGTTAACACTGTGATACCTCATCTCCCAACTTCCAAAAGATGCCAAGCTGTGATGGACATGACTGACTTGTGATTGGTTGGCCATAGCCAGCTATCAATCAAATCCCACAGAAGTCAGAAACTCTTTAAAAGATTACTGTTGTCAAACAATCCTTTGTCCCTCAAAATCTTTCTTCCAGATAGTTTCCCATAAGAACATAAGAATGGCTGCTGGATCAGGCTACTGGCCCATCTAGTCCAGCATCTTGTTCTCACAGTGGCCAACCAGATGCCCATGGGAAGCCTGCAAGCAGGGCCTGAGTGCAAGAGCAGTCTCCCCTCCTGCAGTTTCCAGCAACTGTTATTGGGAGGCAAAGCATAGCCATCATGGTTAGTAGCTATAGATAGCCTTATGCTCCATGAATTCCAGATTTCTTAAAGTGATTTAGTTCTTCACCCTCCCTCTGCAGCTCTTCAGTTCCAGCTTCTCAAATTCTTGATTCTAAAATCTTCTGATTAACTACTCCATTTCTAAGCTTGCCTTATATACAATATTTCCACTCCCCCTCCCTGTCTCTCCCGAGACCCTAGTAGCTTGCTTTTCCCTTTAAAACCCTACCCTCTCTCACACACACTCATGTAGCATGAATCAAGTGTCTGGGCATATGAGGGATTGGAATAAACCTTTGAATTTTGGCACAAATCCACCCAAAACCCCAATAGCTAAATTTTATGAATGTTATTAAGAGTGAAAAAGACAGGAGGACAAAGGTAAAAGCAGAATGGTACTTTAAAAAAGAAAGAAAATTTCAGTTAAAGTCTATTTTTATTTATTTAAATATTTATAGACCATACTTTTATTTAAAAAAATATAGCAAGGTAGTGTGCAGCAATATAGAATTACAATAAGGTCAATAAAAACATCAGTAAAACATCAATAAATACTGGTTGGTGAAAAGAAAGTCACATTGCAAAGGCCAGTCTGAATAACATCTTTTTTAGGAGACATCTTAAAGAAGGCAGGAATAATCTTTGCTCAACCTCTGCTGGCAGGGAGTTGCATGTGGCAGGGTCTGCCACACTAAAGACATGGCCCCTACTAAAGGCCGACAGAATCTCAGGGGTGTGGGGGACCACAAGAAGTGCCCCACCAGAGGATCTCAACTATCCTATTGTAGCTGCTTACAAACAGGCTTCTGGTCTCCTCAAATGTAATGTAGCAGCGTAGATTGTAACTTTGAGAGACTTTGAGAATGTTAGAGAGCACAGTTGGGTGCTACAGGAGGAAGGAATCAGGAGAAGACGGTGAAGGGACCCAGAAGCTGAACTGAAGGATGCAAGTGGATAAGTATAGGCTTGGTTAGGAAAATAGGTCTGATGTGTTTATCTGTTTTTTATTTGTTCTTATGGGTAACTACTCAAACTGTAAAATTGTCATTTTCGCAAAAACTGTTGAACCTGTTGTCTTATAAAAAGCTTAAGAAAAAGCATAGTTTACTTTTGGAAAAATTGGTCTGAGGCCTTTTTGTTCATCCAGTGCATAAGCACCATACCACTCTACTCTATATAGGGAGTGGGTTGGACCAGTTACAGTACAAAAGGTTAAAGGGTGGTTTAGTGGATGCAACCAGAGGGGGGGGAAATCTACTGAACGGCAGCAGAGAATTTAAAAATGAGAGGTTGGTTTGGCTAGGGATGGGTTATTGGGGACTGGAATGCTTCTACCACATTGCTCTGTGAGCAGACAAGCTGACCAATTCATGTACTGTATTTGGTCCATTCCACTGGGGATCTCACTAGACCTAGGCAGTAGAGAGTTCCTGCAAGACCAAATAGACACTGAAAACAATTTGCTGGGAGTGAGGGTCATGGGGAGCAGATAGTAAGCTGCCTGCTGCTCCTAGCCTAAGACACATGTGCTTCACAAGAAGCACTGCCTAGGGGAGACACTAAGTGCTATGTTCTGTTTGGGAGATTTGATGAGGGATCAACAGGAATCCCTTGCACTCTCTACCAAATACTTTCCTTCTGAACTGAACTGCAGTTAGCATATGCACATTAGCTTCAGATGCCAGAGAAATCAGAAATCTGAAGCTATATAAGACATGGTTATTTGGGGTGGGGTGGTATTGGTCTCCTCCCCTATTTTTCAGCAAGCCTAGAATTGTCTGTACTGATGCCTGCCTTGTTCACCCTCTAAATAGCTTTCTTGGTCATTTATTTGCATGAATAATTGGGATTATTGAAATATAACAAATTTATTTTCTGAGTGTGAGTCTATATGCAGCCAAGTTGGCTTCATTCTACCCACAACGGGTTAGCAGGTTTGCAGGAACCTCATGGTTTGCAGGTGTACAAAATCCTTTTAAAAACTAAGGGTGGAGGCACCCTAAAATAGCTCCGGAAGGACAGAGCATGGTCACTAGGCACAGGCCCATAGCTAGAGGTGCTAGGGGGACCCACCTCCCCTAATTTTTTTCTGTTCCCCCTATATATTTTTTTGCAAAAAAGTTTATTACAGAAAAAAATTCTGCCCCCTACTTTTTGGTTCCCCCCTCAGGACAGGCCCGACTAGGCATGGTGACAGAATGTTGACGTGTTGGGAGGGGGGACAGAATGGAGAGTCCTGGGAAGAGGCATGGCTGGATGGATTTCTGAACAGGAGTGCTCCACACACTGCAACAATTTGATTTATGCCCCACTTCTATAAATGAACAAAGAATTCAGAAGTTCTGTTTACTCTATGAACAACAAATAACAAATGAAAAAATAAGGGAACCTCCAAAACACCATCAGCAAAGACTGGTGTAGCTGGTCTTTAACTATCTGTTTGGTATAGAGGCCCATCAATTTCAAGCCCTAATTTTAAGTAGTGTGCAGTCATGCCTCCATCCTGATTTTCAACCTGCTTGCTTTTGTGCAACTTGAGTAGCTAGGGCCACATAGCTTTGCTGTGGATTCCCTAGTGTAACAAGTGTGTGTGTGTGTCTTGCAGCTGCAGGAGCAGTGAGTAGGATCTGGCACTCAGCCTGCAGGCTTTTCACTGAGACTTTTCCCACAAAGCATAGCTAATTGCATTATGGCTATCTGGCAGCCAAGCTGAGAAGACCACAGTCCTTACCTTGCGGAGGTGGCATTTGGATTAGTGAGTTTTAACATTTTGCAAATGCTATCTAAATGCCAAATAGAAAAGGAGAAATCAGGGTCTGTTTATGAACATATGTATTTACACCTAGAAATTGAGCCAAATCTTGCCTGACACAAAGATTATTTGCACATTCAAAAAACCAACTTGGGTGCAACTTAGTTTTTGTTGAGGACAAAAAGTTGGTCTGATCAATGCCATGTTATATGAGGAGGAAGTAGGTTGTGGTGTTGCTGTGTGACTCCGCTAGTTTAGAAAGCTCGATTACTGGAATTGTACAGCTTATGGATATAGCTGTCTGAGACATTCTCTGATAACTCTGAAAGAGTGAGCTCTCACTGGAGTTTTCAGTGGCCAGATAGCGTGCTTTTCTCTGCCACAACAAGGAGGTTCTCTTCCCATCCACCTTGGCTGAAGACTGGTAGTTTCCAGTATTCAAGCACATTTTGATTGCCTAGATAAGATTTCAGTAAAGGAACCTTATTAGGATATTTGCATTAGGAACTGAATTCTGTTATTTGCAATATGAAGAAGAATATATGGAGCCCTGTACCAGCACATTGGAGATTTAGATTTGGTTCTTGGTCCTGCCACTACTCACTTGATTGTGTAACTGGCTGCCCTGTCAGCTCTTTGCATTTCTGTCTGCTCAGTTCTGTATGTGTATACCCTGAAGCAGGTCCCATTGATTTCTGTGAGGCTTACTCTCAGGTAAGTGTGGGTAGGATTGCAGCCTTTGAATCAGTATCTCCACACACAAGCTGAGGATTATGGAGCCAGCTTCTTTTGTAAAGGTTTTCAGCAATGAAAATATGAACGCCTCATAGCACAGCTTGAGAGAAGCATAGAGTAGGACTGTTCCTGAAACTGAGAAATCAGCCAACTGTGGAACAGACCTCGGAGTTAGCTTTGGCCATTGGCATACTTGAGAAGTAGCATTAATATAATTGGGACGAAATGGCCTAATGCAACATAATGACATTTGTGCCTTTTTTACACCAGTGCTGACATGGATATACGAAAATATTTTGTTTAAGGTTACTTTAACAAAGCCCTCAACATCGCTGGACCAGGTTACCTCAGGGGCTGCATTAAGTGTTACATCCGTGCCCAGATACTCTGGTCATTGGGGAAGGTACTCTTGGTAGTGGCTCCTGCTCCTCATATCTGTACAATTGTTAGGAGCAGGGCATTTACCATTGCAGCACCTGCTTTGTGGAACTTTCTCCCAATTGATACCAGGTAGGCATTTACAATGCCAACTTTTAAATGCTTGCTCAAAACTTTTCTGTTCACTCAGGCATTCCCTGAAGTGTGACTTAGCTATTTATGTTTGTTACTGATCATAGTGGATTATATAGCCACGAGAGAGGCACATGTTACCAAATTCTTGCAAGCTACACAGGAAGGGGATTGGACTGAAAGACCAACCCAAATTGTGTTTGCATTCTGACAAATTTGTAGGGCAGTCCAATATCTCAGAGAGGAGTTCAGGTCTCCTGCTCCCCTGGTGCATTCACTATAGCTGACCAATTTCCCTGCTTTTTAAAGTTTGATAGAAATATCTGTGGGCTACAGGTACCGCAAGGTTTTTTGCCTATTAGTGAATTTGTTTTATAGCTGATTGTGTTTTATATTACATTGTACACCACTATGATAGTTCATGTTAAGTGGTATATAAGTCTGTTAAATAGTTTCTGATGGCCACTCTGCAGAGAAAAGAGTCCTTTCACAAAGCATTGACTTCCAATAGAGATGGACACTGTTATGAGTAATATATTTTTATGTAGAATCTTGTATTTGAATATTTGCATGCTTCAGAACCAGCTTGATTTGTGAAAATGTAGCACAGTGGATAGTTTAGATTTGGAGGCCCAGTCTCAAATTCCTGCTTTGTGAAGCAAACTCTGTAGCTGTACTCTCTGTGTTAATTACTTCACAATGTGGTTTCTGGGATTTGTAAAGAATTATAAAGTGCTTTGTAAATTAAATAATGGTATAGAAATAATAATGCTTGAATTTCAGTGACGGGGCCCATATTTTGTTGGTAAAATTAATTTGGCCCTAACATTCACATTTTACTACTGTGAATTCAGACATTTTTTAAAATGGTCTTTGTTTTCATAAGCGTTTAGAATAGATCAAAGTAAGAAATGGACAGTGTATGGGAGGGATTTGATGAATTCAGGTGGAATTTAATTATTTATTTGTTTATTAGATTTATATCCCACCCTTTCTCCCAGTAGGAGCCCAGACTTTCCTGAGGTAATAGTAGAGGGCGTGGGGAAGTGGAGCCATGCTGTTGTAGGCTGCATACCTATCTGTATGTTTAAAAAGTAATATTTCAGTGGTGACATTTACTGCACTTTAACTTATCTACAAATCAGTGGAGGCTGGTTCATTAGAGCAAGTGGTGCACTAGCACTGCCCCACCAAAGTCAGACTGCCCTTAGCCAGCCCCCACCTGCTAGTATTCTTGGCTTGCCTACCTCCTTACTTACAACCAGTCTAGGGGGTGGCATTTTTAGCCATCTTCCTCCTGCTCCTCAGTCTCATTGATGCCCTTGTAGAACTCAGCAGGGAGGAGAATGGGGACAAAACCAGAATTAGTTTACTCTGCTTGACACTGGCTGTGACTCCACCTACTGTTGGCACCCTGCCTTCTGTTCCACCAGTCTCAATGGGCCCCAGCCACCACTTTTTAAATTGAGCCACCACTGCTACAAATGACTTGGACCTGATTTTTACAAAACAACCTTCCATATTTTTGTGATTTTTTTTCAAGTTACAGTCGCCAAGGACTATAGTACTTTTGTTTCTGGCTTTTTACTTAACATATCAACCAAGCTTAGTGCTCCTTTTTGCTTGTTGTTTTGGCTTCAGATCCAGTGTGGCAAGAGGAATCCTCTCCTCATTTCAGTTTTGGGAAGGAATGGAAAGTTAGGTCTGTTCCCCTTCCAAGACTGATGTGGTTTGACATCTCCTTTGCAAGTCTTTGTCTGACAGATCTTGGAGGAGGAGGATAAATGGCTCTCGTTGGTTGCTGAATGATGAATTTTAGCAGCTGGAACTGCATCCATCCATGAATTAGACACGATGCAGGCTCTCCTGAGAGCTAAATGAGCAACTGAAAATTAATATTGTTTGAATTGAATTATTTAGACTTTTCAATTAAACTCATAATGCAGGCAGCAATTACTATTTGATCTACCACAGCATGTCATCACAGCAGAAAGCCTCTGTTATTGTTTCACAGTGGTGTTAGCAGACATGCAGTGTGTAGGGTAACACCTCTGAGTAGTGCATTTCCTCTTGGTAGTTCCTCTGTCCTCAGAAGTTGGGGGGGCATAAGAGGGCATTAGCTCTGGCAGCCCTGAGTTGTAGAATTCCCTCTCCACAGAGGTATGTCTGGCCCTTCACTATATAGTTTTTGGTGAACACTGAAGACAACCTCTTTACCTTGTCCTCTCACACCTGACATGTGTGGTTTCAGGACCAACCTCATTCCTGTGACTGTAATTTGTTTTAACTATTTTTAATGCTGAATTTTAAATTGTTCTAACCCACCCTGCATTGAACTTGGCAAGGATTATCAATACCTTGGTGCAGTCATTAACCAAAATAGAGACAATAGTCAAGAAATCAGAAGGAGCCTAGGGCTGGAGAGGGCAGCTATGAGAAAACTAGAAAAGGTCCTCAAATGCAAAGATGTATCACTGAACACTAAAGTCAGGATCATTCAAATCATGATATTTCCAATCCCTGTGTATGGATGTAATTGACTGGAAGGCAACACACACGAGAGAGAGAGAGAGAAGAGAGAGAGAGAGAGAGAGAGAGAGGCCGACCTGCTGGTGAAAGGTAAGAGGTAGTGGTTATTTCTGTTGGTATATGGCTGTGCAGAAAACAGTGGGTCTTAAGTTTTGGAAGACGAGAGTCATGGGAATGATGCACTGTCCTTCCAATCTCTCCTTCACTTTAAGATGTGGGGAACCTTTGGCCCTCCAGATGTTGCTTGCTGGGGCTGATGGGAGTTGTAGCGCAGCAACATCTGGAGGGCCAAAGGTTCCCCAACTTGGTGTAAGATTTCTTGAGTATGGTGTTAACTGTTTGCCCATCACACGTCTACTGTACTCCATCAATGGTACTTGATAAGTACTGATATAGTTAATGATGCCACAGGATACTATAATCTTTGCTGGTTATTTCTATATAAGTTATGTGTAGTTTACCATAATAAAAGGCAAGATAGGAGTTTTACAAGAGGGAAAGAAAATGGGTTGGACCTATACAGCCAGGGGATGGCAGCATTCTTATGCCCCTGTTAACATTTCTAAACACTGCCAGTAAAGGCGCATGGAGAGCCTTAGTGACCGTTCCTCACCAGCTTGGCTCTTCTTTGGAGAGGTGAAAACAAGAGCACGTTTTGGAAGTATCTTTCAGTTTTTACTGTATGCAGTGGGTAAGTCATGTGATGGAGGTGGGTTTTTAAAAAATGTGTTTTGCTTATCTGGCAAGACTCCATCCATTCCAGGACAAAAAGACAGCACTACCCACACAGAGGCAGGGACCCAATTCTTCTTGGACTCCTAAATTGCAATGATAATAGGAGTTGCAGAATTTTGTGACTGGGTGCAGGGAGAGAAGCCATTCTGGGCAACTCCAGCTGAGAAATGAAATCTAGATCAGGAGCCATTTTTGAGATTTGTTGAAATAAAAGTTGCATGGTGTTGTTTGTTCCCCATTTGTGTCTCAGAGGTGCTTGAAAGCATTGGTAATTTGTCTGACAGATATTTTGGCTAGCAAATTAAACACTGGTTATCTGTTTTATCCCTCCTCCTCCTCCACACAGGCTGTCCACTTTTTTTTTTGTTAAAAAGGAGTTTAAAAGTATGGCATGAACATTCATTTGGTATTTTTCTTTTTAACGACCCTCTGTCAACTTCAAAAAGTAGAAACATTGCACCCAGAAGGTGCCATCAGCCCCCTGCAGCACGGCCATTCTAGTCCAAATATCTGGAGGGCATCTGGTTGGTGAAGGGCTGGGGTAGGAAGTGGCTTTGTGACATCATAGGGGCTGTTATGTTAACATTGCAAATAGCCAGAGACATTTGCAAATGGGAACATGCAGTTTCGCCTGTGGTTGACCCTGAAGAGAGGCCTGTGTGGCTGTGTCCACATTAGGGTGTTAATGCGTATGTAGGTCGCTGTTTCTGTTTATACGCCTTCATCCACGCATGAGGTCTTTCAGTTATATGCCTCCAAAATCTGTCTTCTTGTTTCTTGTCCACACTAGTGGGCAGTACTTGATGGGATGTATTTGTGCTGGGTGTTGTCCGCTCCCCTCAATTAGTACTTCCCCATCCACCGTAAGTTCTGAAAGCTTGAGGTCCATTGTGGGCACATGTGGATATTTTTTGCCTGTGTGCATGTACATGCCTTTAAACATTTTTAATTTATTTTTGAAATATAAGATTTTTGATAAACCAGATTTACACAAAAGAGCATTCAAAAATAATAATTAAAAATGTGTGTCACTCCAAGCCAGGCAAGGGTTTGGAGTTGCTTGAGTGAAAGGCTGCCACTTCCTTCCCCCCCCTCCTTTTGCTTTCTCACCTCCTGTACCTGCAAGTGCAAAATTTATTTTTATTTTTAACACAGCTGTTTTGTTCAAGAGCAATTCTGCCAGAAGAGCTGTTTTTAAAATAAAAAGACCGCAAACAGGCCTTCAGCAACAGCTGACAGAAAAAGGCAGGCTGTACCCTTTCCTTTGGGCTCATAGAAACAAAATGGAAGTAGGGGGTGTGGTGATAGACAGCATCAGCAAATCATCACCACGCATGTAAGTAACATGCTATTTTTATTTTTGCTTTTCTTCCATTATTGGATTATCCGTGGATTGGGAAAATCAGAATTTAGCAGGGGGAAAGTGTGGGCTGCCACTTGGCTTAGGAGGATGTCATGTGGACACTGAAAAAAAAAAAGAGGCACAGGCAACTTCAGTTCCACATTAAATTCCAGTGTGGACAAGCCCTATGACTGTACAAAATATGGTTAATATCCTTTACCAAAGGACTCACCACTCAACTCATGCACATCTGTACCCAACCGTTTTGTATTCAATACAAAAGTTAAATACAAGATGAAGAAAAAAGAGGCCTGTATGGAGGGACAAATACTCTCTTCTGGATATTTGCTGTAAGAAGAAAGTTGCCTGTAAGCTTTGTGTCCTTGGGTGATGCAGTCTGAAAAGGCAATTGGAGAAAGATCTCAGCATGTTTATAGCTGTTCTTACAAAAAGGAGGTTTTTCATGAAATCCTTTGTATGTAGCTCCTGCCCACAGTTTCTCTTCCTGGTGGAGCTTTTAAAGGTCCTGAACATCTGAAACAACCTGTTTTATGGTTCAAAATCTGTTTCTTACCTTGGGGTTTATTGCCCTTTTTTCACCCTGCAACTTTGAAACCCCCTTTAAAGGGTTTTTTTTAAAGGACATAGTCCCATTATGAAGCTCAAATTTCCTATTTTTTTAGGAAGCAAACTCTCCGGCCCTAGTTAAATTTTTTCAATGATCAAACTACAGCTACAGTGGTCAGGAATGATGGGTATTATAGTCCAGCAACATCTGGGGATCCAAAGGTTGCATTAGAACATAGATGAAACAGCTGGGGTCATTCTCTCAAAATGGAACATAGAAAGCTGCCTTATACTAAGTTAGACCATTCGTCCATCTGGCTCAGCACCTGGAAGCACTCTCCAGGATTTCAGATAGGGGTCTTTCACAGCCCCGCCTGGATATGCTGGTGATTGAACCTGGCACATTCTGCATGCAAAGCAGATGTTCTATCACTGAGCTATGGCCTGCTCTTCAAAATGGCGGAATCATGCATATTTTACTGGAGCATATGTCGGTTCAGTTCAGAGTCCCTCTTGATGAAGCTGACAAAACTGTTCACTAGGGGTGGAATGATCTGTCAATTTTGGTTCCCCCAGTTTCTCACTTTTGTAATCTTAAATTTGGTTCTTCGCATTTCTGCAGCAATTTGCATTAAAAAAAAAAAACCTCATGAAAATTTTAAGCATTTTAGTGCAGATTTATCCATTTTTATATGCAGTTTTGACAAATGTACACATTTTTGCAAGCAATTTATCCTTATCTAATGCATTTTGGTATGTTATTCACCAATATATTTATTTTGTGCACACTTTCCCCTAATAAATGCATTTTTGTAAATATTGCTTGGTTGGAGAACTGCATCACAAAATTTGGATAAGTGCGAATTTTGAAGAATGACTGTGTTTCGGTTCTCATTTTGTTTCAGAAAGTGTGAATTTTATAAATTCGGCTTTAAATGCGAACTGAATCCAATTTCTCCCCCATCCCTCCTCTTCACCATATTATCACATTAGAGCCAGTGTGATGTAGTGGTTAAAAGTTCAGAACTCTGCTTCGCCATGAAGCTCACTGAACAACTTTGATCATTTGCATGTTTATTGAGTTCAGTGGGATTTACTCCCATGCAGTTATGCTTAGGATAGGTAAAAATGACTATGGGGAGGGAAGCCTGGAGTGGGCAGGGGAGAAGGAAGAGGGGAGGAGAGGAAGAAAGGAGGAGGAAGGAAGAAGAGAGGGGAAGGAGGGGAGGGCAGGTTTGATCATTTGCATGCTTATTGAGTTCAATGGGATTTACTCCTGTGCAGTCATGGCTAGGATAGGTAAAACTGACCATGGGGGGGGGAGGAGGAGGAGGAGGGGAGAAGAGGGAAGGGGGAGAGGGGAGCAGAAGGAGGGGATTGGGAGGGGTGAAGGAAGGGGGAGGAAAGGGGCAAAAGGGAGGTGATGGGAGAGAGGAGGGGACGGCAGGTTTGATCATTTGCATACTTACTGAGTTCAATGGGATTTACTCTCGTGCAATCATGCTTGAAAATGAAATGGACTGCCTTCAAGTTGATTCCGACTTATGGCGGCCCTATGAATAGGGTTTTCATGGTAAGCAGTATTCAGAGGTGGTTTACCATTGCCTTCCTCTGAGGCTGAAAGGCAGTGACTGGCCCAAGGTCACCCAAGGAGCTTCATGGCTGTGTGGGGATTCAAACCCTGGTCTCCCAGGTCGTAGTCCAACACTTTAACCACAATGCCACTGGCTCTCAAAGAGGACAAAGGAAAATATAATTTTTTTCTGCTGAAATCCTAACAGAGACCACCTTCTTAATGCGGCACTTGTTTGACTTTACAGAAACTATTTTGGTAAATGTTTTTTGTTTGCATGTCTTACATGAATGCAGCTATACTTAACCCAGTACTATAGGTTAGTTCTTCTGACATTTTTATTCAAACTCTCATATAAGATGTATAACAGAAAAAGCAATTTTTTTTTCATTCCTAACCTGCTAAAGGAGGCCGTAGATGAAATAAAAGGTAGAAGGAAAAGCAACAGGGAGTAAACCTCAAACTCACCCCCCCCTATATAGTTTAAGAACATTTCAAAGCTACTAAGGTAGGGAATGCTTGTCCCATTTTCCGCTCCCCACCCAGGAAGCATACAAGTGAAAACAAGAGCTGTTTGCTCTGTATGTTTCATGGAGATTGGGGTTTGTTTGTTTGCCTGCTTGTTATGTGTACTTATAGCCCGCCCATCACCAAATGGTCCCAGGGTGGGATACAAAAATATCACAATTAAAATAAGTACAGCCACAATTAAAATAATAAAATAAAGCCACAAAATCAGCCAATGCCGGAGTAGCAGAACAGCAGCAATGGAGCCCATGTGGTTCATAAGACCTTTGTGTAAAGGAGGGGCCAGGGTTCATACAGACTATCAAAGTGAGTTTGGGCCAGTGGACTATATTCAACTAAGTCCTGCTCAGAGAAGACCCACTGAAATTAATAAACTGAAGTTACTCATGTCTATGAAGTTCAGTTGGTCTACTCCAAGTAAGACTTGTATCTATTACTCAATAGATACATTTTAAAAAAAACCAGGACCAGGGAAATTTAAAGTTTCTCATCTCATTTGAGTATTGGCACTAGCTATTCTCTGGGGCACTGAATGCATGTTGGATGTATTCTAAAGTGCTAGCCCCTGGACTTCCCAGGAGGATCCCTCCGCCTGTGCTGCCTCTGAGACGGGCTCCCGTCTTGGATGAAACTTATCCAGTTTTAAATTCAGTCAGAAGGGTTTTTTCTGACTGGGGATGATTTCTTCCGGATAAGGAAGAAGCGTGAGATCTGCCACATAGTTTTGTTTTGATTGTTGGAGCCTGGAATTCGTCAGAATTGTCTGTCTTCCAGCAGTTCAGACAGAGCGAGGATTTTATGCTAGCTCAGCTGGATAAGTGACCCGTTTTTTTTTAACGGACTAGCAGGCAAACCTCCTGTCTACATTTATCATTTTCTTATCTATATAGCTAAAGAGATTTGTCAAAGTAACAGCAATTATGAGGTAAGACTTTCCTTCTTTATTTACGGAACTAAGGGGGAAGAAAATATAAATAGCTTATCTTTTTTTTTTATTTATTGCAAAAAGCTGACATGGAAAATTGTGTTTTAAAGATTACAACGGATGAGAGCTTTCTGATTGGGAGAGATAAGAAATCTTTTTGATTTACAAGACTTTTGTGTAATATATATAAGGGACTATTTTTTCTGATCTACTTTTTTGTTGTTGTTGTTGACGAATCTGCTCATTCTCTCTGCTTCTAGTTATTTGAACGCTGTGAACTAAAAGCTGTTTTTGCATTTCTGGACATTTAAGAGATAAGGACTGTCTAGCGTGTGACGTTAGTTGGTTGGAAAGATTAACTCCTTTGTAACTGGATAAAGAAATAAACTGCTCTTTGCTTGGGACATTGAAAATTGAAGGAGTTTTGTTCTTTTGGTTTTAAGAATGGCAATTAAGAAGATCATGGATGTACAAGAAGGGACTTTATTTCTAGACATGCTTCAGAAAATAATGGATGGGATTAACTCAATAAAACAAGAACTGAGAAATAATAGACAAGCGTGGAGAACTGAATTTCATGAAATGAGACAGGAGCTGAAAGAAACTCAGGATTCTATGAGAAAGGAGAATAAAGATAGATCTGGAAAACAAAAAAAGGATGAAAGAGAAATTAAAGGCAAGGTTCAATCTATGGAGATTGGCTTAAATATGGACACGAAAAAAGATTTGGATTTCCTGGTTGTGACGGATCCTGGAGATAAATATTACAGTTTGGAATACAGCGCTGTCTCTGAAGGAATTGAAGAGACTGGAGATAAAGATATTATCGGTTCAAAAAAATTCCTGGACTGGAAGGATTTGATGGAACTTGAAATGGAGAAAGTTAATAGAATTAATCCCTGTTTTGTGTCAATGGAAAAACCTTCAAGAAATGTACTAGTGTATCATGTGGAAAAGAGGAGCAGAGATGCGGCTTTGAAACAATACTTCAGTGTTACGTTTGGATTTGATGGTAAGAAAATATCTGTGATGGAGGAAATTCCTATCAGACTTTTATTATATGACTATGACAGCAAGATTTTTGGGTGCGTAAAGATGGAAGATGGACCCAATATGGATAATGACAGAAGAGCGATTTGAAACTACTGGACTCAGTAGATTTGATGAGTTGGATTAATTGACATGTTTATTTAGAAAAAAAATTGATTGACATATATCTCAAGGATTGGAAACTTCTCTTTGACTTTTTGTGGAAGATTAAAATGATATGATGTTAATGAGATTTGAAACCAACTAAGATAACTGCTGGAGGAAGGTGATTTTATAATCTATTAAGAGATAGGTCTGTTATATATTATAGATTTATAGTTGAATTATAGTGTTTTGAAATTACTGGATTTAGTAGATTTGATGAGCTGGATTAATTGGCATGTTTATTTAGGAAAAAAATTGATTGATATATCTCAAGGATTGGAAACTTCTCTTTGACTTTTTGTGGAATATTAAAATGATATGATGTTAATGAGATTTGAAACCAACTAAGATAACTGCTGGAGGAAGGTGATTTTATAATCTATTAAGAGATAGGTTTGTTATATATTATAGATTTATAGCTGAACTATGACAAATCGGAAGTCAATATTTTTATATATATGTATTTTTTTTGTATTGTATTAGTTATTGATTTGTGTTGTTTTCTTTTTGTATTATTTTGGTTTTGAAAATTAGAATAAAAATTAATTGAAAAAAAAATAAAGTGCTAGCCCCTCTGTTCCACATTGTGCATATCTGGTCACCTGCCGAGCTGACCCAGCAATACTGCCAGCAGCACTGATTGAAGTCTCATTATAGTAGGTGAGACCTGATCTATCACAACAGTGTCAGTGCTGAGATGTTCCTGCTTCAGGGAGTTCAATTTTTCATGTTGTTGCTGCTCCTGCTCCTTCTTGGTGAAGCAGCAACAAGAAAATATCTCCACAGGCCATGCTTTATAATGCATCCCTGTTGTATGCGTCAAAGGGATCTTCCTGTAACTATAACAGTGAACAGAAGCTGAGAGGCAAGTAGCTGGCTCAGAAGTGCAGAGAGTGAATTCTGCCATAATCTTTTGCCATTTATGTATTCATTTTGACATACCTTGATAGAGCCCCGGGATATCTGGTTACGTTGTCTCTCAAATATCCATTCCTCTAGGATGGCCTAAGCCTTGAATCCCCAGACACTATGGCAGTACACCACTATGGAATGATGTATTTGGGACTTAGCCCTGATGGTGCCCAGGGGTGAACATTTGTCTATCCAGGTTTTCTTCTGGAGAAAGAGCAGCTGTTGTGTACCACATAAAAGAACTGAGCTAAAACATGGTGCTGGGTTTCCAGTGGCATGTGAGCCATAATAATACACATTTTTTCTTCCAGTCCCTACTTTGCTTTGCTGTTGGAAGTTCTTTAAATCCCATTTCTTTACCTAGACCTTCTGTGAAAAGCCTTGCTTGGAGATGATTATTTTAATCTATTATTATTTTTGGTTGAAAGGTGCCCTTTCGGACCATTTAAAAATTGCTGATGGTCTTGGTGGACCACTTAATGACTTTTCTGCCTGTTGTAGCAATTGTAATGTGCTCTGCTAGATGCTGTATGATTTTATTATATTATTTTATGACATTTCTTAGATTGTATTTTATTGTATTACAATTTGTGTTCCCTAGACTTTCAACCGCAATACAATAAAATGCAGTATAAGAAATAAAAGAAGCAATAAAATACAATTAAAAATCTATATGAATATTTAACGTGGGCATGCCGTGGACCACCTGAATGAAGCTCATAGATCATGGATGGTCCACAGACCACAGTTTGGGAACCCTTGATCTAGAAAATGGTGGCACAATCTGTACAGGCTGTAAATTGGAATATTAATGGCATGAAGCATCTGCAGCTGTTCCATTAAGTAACCCCCCCCCCAGATTTTCTGAACTATAAAAAACAAAACAAACAAAGGAAGCTGAACAAGGAAAAAATGAGGCAGATATCATGTAGATGCACTGTAAAAAGTGTGTGAACGCCCAGAGAGCTTCGGCTATGGGGCGGTATACAAGTGCAATAAATAAATAAATAAATAAATAAATAAGCAACATGGGGCTATTCCACTATAAGTGTTGAGAGCGGAAGCAGCCTTGGTTAAATGTTATAGAAATGCAAAGAGGAGAGTCTGTACATAGGTTAGAATCAGATTCATATCCATTGCTTGGCCAACTCTTGCCTCTAGCTTTGCCCACCACTGGCATGCCGCCTGTAGATAGTTGTCCACAAAGGAATGTAACTCTTAGGCTGAAAAGGGCTCATTGCTCTGTTGTAGAAGATTACTGTGAACAGCAACTTGCCTGTAATATTGCCAAATAATGTACAGCAATGGTCTTGTGCTATGAATACCTCTCCTGTAGTTAATCTGCATAAATGTTTTCACTAGGATAGTGCACCGTATTCAGCTTACTAAGTGTGCATGCAAACAATTGTACAATCTGTGAAAATCTGCTCTGATGTTTTGGTTGCAAGAACCATAAAAGAACTGGTATAGAATTTCATAGCTTCTGAGGGGAGAGTTCTAGGAAGTACTTACTAGGGACAGAGAAGAATATCTGCTAAATCAGGTTTAGTACTGGATTTCAACATAATCTGAGAATCTGCTGTCTTTTCGGACTGGCATTGATTTCTTGCGGCAGGTCATGGCTCTTCAAGTACATGAAAGGTGGTCACACAGAGGAGGGCCGGGATCTCTTCTCGATCGTCCCAGAGTGCAGGACACGGAATAATGGTCTCAAGTTGCAGGAAGCCAAATTTCGACTGGATATCAAGAAAAACTTCCTAACTGTTAGAGCCATATGACAACGGAACCAATTACCTAGAGAGGTAGTGGGCTCTCTGACACTGGAGGCATTCAAGAGGCAGCTGGACAGCCATCTTTGATTTGGACAGATGCTTTGATTTGGATTCCTGCATTGAGCAGGGGGTTGGACTTGATGGCCTTATAGGCACCTTCCAACTCTACTATTCTATGATTCTATGGCTGTCATTGTTATGGTTTGTTTAAAAAAATCTGTTCCAAATTCTACTTATTGTCTTTGTAATTGGCTTCCTCTAAACTGATGCATTCTTAACTGCTGTCTAGATGATAATGACTGCCATTTACATCCATTAATCTCCCTCCAATTTTAGGTGATTATCTGCCTAATTGATATGTAAATAGAAAAAAAGGTGAAACAGCATAAGCATTTTCATAATAATTTTCATTAAAAATTGCATTTTTTTCCTTTAAAAAAATCAGAGGATCAGCAACTGCGAAAGCAAACGGGAGCAAAAAAAGGACAGATCAACAAAGAAAGCCGGACTCTCAGAATTCAAGCAGATCAGAAGTAGGCAGCAAACCCCTTCCTAGTACTTACTAATATAACATACATTCTAACAGAAATTACTTTTTGTTAGACTCATCATCTAACCTTTTTCATGTTCTCTTGAGTAGAACCTGAATAATAGTAATTCTCACCTAAAAATTCCACTGCTGAAATTGCTCTGCATATGAAGGAGAAACTATATGCAGTACTTTTTGTGGAAAACTCTATAAGGAAGTCCACTTGTCTGTCTGGGCCTGGCTCTCTTCCTCCTCTTTTTCCCAAGTGCTTCTATTTTTGTTTTGTTTTAGCATTTCAAATAAAAACCAAAGCCAAATTGAACCTAGTGCATAAAATCCAAATTGGGGAGAATGATCCAGCAGTCCTCTGCAGTCTGTTTCTGGCTTCTAAAATGTTGGTCTCATTCCCATAAAAGGAAGGGAATTGCATGCCTTTGGGACCTAGGCATCCTCTATCATTGTTTTTTTTAAGGAAACAGAGCCACTCTCTTCCCCTTTGAAAGCACCCAGTCTTTTTTCCTGTAAAACAAACAAAAGTGGTTGACCCTGGCTGGGACTTGGTCCAGTGCTCATCCTTTTCTCCTTTTATGCTGTCTGTCAAAGCAGCCTTCCTTGGACTCCAGACTACTCCCCTTGAAATGGAAGCACTGGGAGGCTGTGCAAACAAAAAATACCTAGAGCTGCTGTGCATCCTTAGACTGTCACCCACACTCTAATTTCCTGTTTTGTGTAGCGTAAAGGGGGTACTAGTTGTAATTGCATAGTTATGGCACCAACTAGCCTCTACGAGTGGTGGAAATCAATGAGACATTTGCAAGTGGGAAATGAAAGTAAGCATACAGGACCCAAGAGTCAAGACTACATTTTCTTACTAATCTTCTC
The DNA here is from genome assembly GCF_030035675.1 of Rhineura floridana. Lineage (NCBI taxonomy): Eukaryota > Metazoa > Chordata > Lepidosauria > Squamata > Rhineuridae > Rhineura > Rhineura floridana. The sequence goes on from NC_084486.1 coordinate 85,056,004, forward strand.
TTGCTTCATTGAGCATTTTAACTTGCACAGATTCACACCATCCTCAGAAATGCTAAGTTAGAAGCTGACATCCCAGAGGCTCAGTAGAGCATATTTCCTGGAATTAGGGGGTTGGGTAGGCAGCACAGTCCAAAGGGGTCAGTGGGGAGCTGAAGGCAACACTCAGCTGTGCAAAAACAACAAAACACCTGGAGCAGAATGGTACCCTCTGGCCTACAGAGGCTACAACTAAATACACTTTCCAGTTAAAAGGAGCAAGAATTATACCCAAGTCCCAAACACAATTCTCTTGTATGTAGCATGGCTTTCTGAGCACAAGGGAATCTGTATTGGTCAGATGCTCTACTCCTCTGACCTTATCCAAACATAAGGCTGATCTAATCTCAAGATGAGAGAGGCAAAGGCAGAGGCTGAGAAGGATAAATTGAAAAACTAGTTCAAGATGAACTGCTGAAAGTTAGTGTATAGAACTGCTGTCTTGTCAGAATACTTCCTCACACTAAGATGTACAGAAACATCATTAGATTCTCATCTAGGACAATGCTTAGAAGTTGAAGGTTGCCACAGAGAAAGCTCTTTGTAGACAGATTTTTCTTTCAATCTCTAGAGTTGTGATTGGAAAAGCTGAGAGACCATGAAACCAGTTTGACAGGAGATTGCAATGGCTAATCACTCCTTCCTCAAATCACACAAATATGAGGAAGAACTAGTAAGGTTTTGCCTCAAAAAAATTTGTATTTTTTTCTAGTAGGGCAGGGAAAGGAGGGCTTGAATGGTTATGATACTTATTTAACTGTTCTTCCCGGGGAATTATTTTTTTTGTAACTTCTTCCTTGAAATAAAATAAATTTTACTTTTAAAAAATGCAGTATTGAGCATGGCTCCTCACTGAAAAGTGTGGAGGGGCTAACCTGTGGTCCTCCAGATGTTGCCAGGCTACAAGGTTCATTCTTGGCCATTGGCCATGTGCTGTCTGGGACTGATGGGTTGTTGTTTAGCAACATCTGGAGGGCTACAAGTTAGCCATCCCTGATTTAATGGAAGCTATGCTTAATGTGCAAGACACTGGTGAGTTGATTTAATATTGCATAGGAACCATGCAGTACATCAGCAATAGACAGTGATAAGTATTGATAATAGAATCCTACCCCATTGGCCCAGTTCAGTCTTAACAGAAATCTTGTTCCCAGTTCAAGCAGCACTTCTTCATCATTGGTTACCATATAGAGTACTGGGAGCAATACATAGATGTCAGAGATCAGCTGTGAAACTGCTATTTGTGGGTATTGGGAACATTGAATCACCATACAATAAATGGTTGTGATGTTTGGATCAAATGCTAGCGCTGAAAAGAGGATCTAGATAGGGCTGGGAAACCTCTGGTCCAGGGGTGGAATGTAGCCCCCCTCCTATATCCAGCTCTTGAGATTTTCCCCAAGCCATATCCCTCCTTGACTATACTCTATACCCTCCCCAACTACTTTTGCCTGGCTGGAATGTGTCCTTGAACTGTGTTAATGTGTCTCACTTGCCTGGATGGAGAGGATAGAGAGATGTGGGTGTGTGTAGCATGGCTGGAGTGTAGCCTGCTGTACAAAAGTATGAGTCGCAGCTGGCACTCCACCCACTTTTGCCTCTGGCCCAAACTAATTTAATGGAAGAGCATCTGTCTTGCATGCAGAAGGTCCCAGGTTCAATCCCTGGCATCTGCAGCTGGGGTTGGGATTGGGAGAGACTCCTGCCTGAAACCCTAGAGAGCTGCTGCCAGTCAGTGTAGATGGTACTGAGCTAGATGGACCACTGGTCTGACTCAGATACTTTCCTATGTGGCCCTCGAAAGATTGCCCACAAGGGAATGTGGCCCTTGAGCTGAAAAAGATTCCCCATTTCTGATCTAGGCAGTACAACATTTGGTAGGTGCCAATACTAAAATGTTTGTTACACAGTGTATTGCTGTAAATTGTAAGTGACATCGGGTTGGACTAAGACTATGTTATTTGTTCTTAGTCCCCATTAACATCTATGTGAAAAGATCGTCATGACTTACGTCCCATTGAAATTAATGAAATTTAAGTGTAACTAACTGGATCCAACAGATTATACCTTTAGCTACAGGTGGCTAAAAGAAGCCTACAGCACCTACTTCAAAGAGGGACAGGCAAGCTTGTTTGAATTTCAAGAAAGTCTTCAAGCTGTTTTGAATGTGCTACTTTGAGCCAGTTCTAATGTGATATTTTGGGTTTTCTAGTGAGCTTCAGAAACAAATCCAATGTTTGCTGGCATGTAAAAATATTGTGTTCAAATGGCACACAACATAACTTGCTTCTAGCTTATCTCATGAGCTGTGGCTGGATATGTGGATAGTCCTAATACACAGGATTGTCTATCAGCACATTGTGGATGTGCTCAACTCTGACAAAAAGATTTTACCCAAACATGTCTGTAGGATTCACTTACTGAGCCATTTTGTGGATGCTTAATCTTACATGGAGAGCCAGTGTGGTGTAGTGGTTAAAGTGTTGGACTATGACCTGGGAGACCAGGGTTCAAATCCCCACATAGCCATGAAGCTCACTGGGTGACTTTGGGCCAGTCACTGCCTCTCAGCCTCATGAAAACCCTATTCATAGGGTCGCCATAAGTTGGAATCGACTTGAAGGCAGTACATTTACATTTTTTAATCTTACATGAAACCTGGCTTTACCTTCAGCATCTCACTTCCATAAGTGATAGATTTTGTTTGCAGTTAAACCAAGGGCCAATCGCTGCTCTACTGTACTGAAGAAAGCAGCCCTCTTAAACTCCTTTCATGTCCTGGGGTTGTTCTCTGAAAGCTTCCTTTTCCAACCACATTGCATTGTTCTGGATAATCTCTGATTCGCTTTGTTACTGCTTCCCAGTATGCCAGGACCTTTTAACTTGCCCTGCAGCCCTGTTTTTCCTTTGCAGAGGGCAGAACATTTGCTCTTTTGCACAAGGCGTGCCTCTTCTTATGTTAAGGAAGCCAACCAGCACTGAGGCTCAGAGAGGAAGTGCTGTGGGCTTATATACCCATGTTTCAAGAGCATCCGATTCCTCAGATCAGACGGAGAATGACATTGAGTATTGTGCCAGCTGGGCTAGATCTCAGAGCAGGACTATGTGCAGCAAGGCAGCCTCTTCTCTTTCATCTATGCATAAATATAAAGAAGGAATTGATTCCTTTTGGTAGTCTAGATCCTTGTTACTTGAGCGTGTGTGAGCTTGAGAACAGCTCTTCTTCAGGAAGATATTGGTAAATAATGTAGTAACAATCTTTCCATGTACAAGTTCAGAAAAACATTTTAATGCAGACTGCTTAATACATTTCCATCACTTCTGTTTGTGTCCCAAACTGCAGAAATTTAACATTCCTATAATGATATGTAGGAACATTTGAGGAGAATGATTTCCTCTAACTCAAGAGAAGTTAGAATAGCTCCTTAGAGCCTTCTCCTTGCCATTCTGACTATTGTCTGATATAAAAAAAGGATTCTAACTTTTAAGTCATTGGAATGAATTATAGCACAGACCTCTGTACTCCTAGGCCAGGGATGCAGAACGTGTGCTCCTCCTGATGTTGTTGGATATGGACAATAGTCAGGAATGATGGAAGTCTGAGTCCAACACACACACAAATATAGATGCCTCTCATCAACACAGCTGTCTGCATAAATCTTTTTGGCAACTTTTCTGACAGAAATATTCCAAGATTTATCAGTTTGATTTGAACCTGAAAAATCCACTAGGTCATGCTGAGGAATGGAAGGAAGTTCAGAGCATTGATGTAATTGGAGAGATACTGGGTACCATATCTTAGCAGTACTACTCCACTGCTGTGTACTGTTTTCATCTGGCTAAAGCCGAGTTTATTTTTTGCATGATGTTAGAGTGGGAAGGAAGGAATACATTATACAGTCAGTATCCCATCAGCAACTATTGACTCTTGTCATCTTAGAAAGACACAAGGAATACTCAAACTCTTTGATGCTCTGAACCTAAATATGTGGAAATTAGTTCAATTTAAATCTGTTTGGAGCTTTATTCCCATGTCAGGATTTTGGGTTCTCAAGGTTAATGCATTAAGGTTACACTCTAACACTGTGAACCCAAAACAAGGAACTTCCTATCTTTATCCCACACATGTGCAAAGCTGCCTCATTGCAGCAGCAACAGCAGTGGCAGCAGCAGCAGCAGCAGCAGTAGTAGTATGGTTCATTTTTACCATTTACTCTTGGGAAAACTAAGCTCAGGCCTGTTCAAAGCCAGTTGCAAGACCATGGCTGAACTGAGATTTCGTCCCAACTCCAAGTTAAGTACTTTATGCACGGAGACATTCTTTTTATTGCGAATGGCTGCTCCTTATGGCCCTTGTGCACAGGGAGGGGTAACAACACTTGATATCCAGATAGTTGCACATTGTTGGTTGCATGTTTCTTGTTACCTACATGCATGCAGGCCTCGGACTTATGAATAAGTAATTGGCAAAGCTGGTTTCCCAAGTGACCCAGGAAGTGGAAGTCAGATTCCTGATCCCAGCACTTTCATGGCTTGGCCAAGGAGCTATTAGAATGTACTTCACATTTGGCAGGCAGAGGAGGGAGTCATGGCTGGCCTCCTGTGTCTGCAAAAAGAACCTTAAGAAGGCAAGAGGGTCGTAATTTGAACAGCACAGTGTCTGTGATTTGTACCAGTTGTGTAAATGCCGGGAGGGTAGCCTTTTTTTGGAGTAGTGGAGATCTCCTGCATAACTGCCAAATTTCTGTTTGTAAATCTAATGTTTCAGCTCTTCCCAATCGCAGACAAGCAGTTTTCCTCTTCAACCTCTCTTGCCCATCATGGGCCAGTGCCATTTATTTATTTTTCTGTACACATTTATTTTTATTGACAACTGAACTGCACACATGCCCCAATTTGTTTGTTACACACTATTATACACTCTGCAGTCCACAGCCACTAGCACCCACCAGCACCCACCTTCTCTTGCTGCCAAGATCTCACCCAGAACCAGTGAAGTCAAGGTGGATGAGAGTAATTTATTTAGAGGGATATTCCCATTACCAGTCTAGCTTATGCCATGCCACTTCCATGCCATCTTGGACAGCAGAAAAAAGTACCTGGCACTCAGGCCATGGGAAAGAGAGATTCTATGGTAGGCAAGATTCCCCTTCATGTTTTAATGCCAGCACTGAGAATAGCACTTTCTGCTCATAAATTTTACCAGCATTTGTCTGTTTAAGGAGGTCTCGTCCGCTTGACATCTGGGTTAGTTTCACTCTTCTCTAACCTCATGTTGATGAATAGGTTAGTTGTGCAGTGTGGAATAAATACTGATTAGGATAAGTGGACCTGTTCAGCTGAATTATGTATTCAACCACCCAGTGAAACTGTTCCACTTCTCATATTTTGCTCCCTTTGTTACCAAGAAGCTTGGGTCAGCTGAAGCTCTGCGCAAGTCCAGAATTGTGTATGTGATTTGACTTCACTCTGAGCAATGAGAGTATCATTGTGGTCATCAGAGGGAGCCCCACTGTGAGCGACAGTAGTAGTATAAGCTGGAGGTACATCCAGTCACAGGGAGGAGGTTACACTGTGACCCAATTAATTCCATATCCAGGCCCAATATCCAATGTGTTTAATTCCCTTTTTGCATTCCCTGAGAAATCCCAGCCTGTCCCATTTCAGCAAGGATGAGAGCACCCTGCCAAAAATATCTGTATTGGCAGAGACACTCTGGGTTTTCACCCTGTAGCATGACACCAAATTAGCTGAACTTGACATGCCCCAGGAACTCTTCACCTTTGTCATTCATTTTATTCATTTATTATTGCATTTATATCCCACTTTTTCTCCTAGGAGCGCAAAGTGGTGTACACTGTTCTCCCCTCCTAATTTAATCCCCATAACAACCCTGTGAGGTAGGTTAAGGTGAGAAGCAGTGACTGGTCCAAGGTCACCCAGTCTGCTTTATGGCTGAATGGGGATTTGAACCCTCGTCTCCCAGGTCCTAGTTAACACTCTAACCACTACACCACACTGGCTCATGTCCAAGGCCGGACCTTTGTGAAAAAGCCCTTTTAGAATCTGGGCAAGGCGATCTGATAAGGTTTTCCTGGAACAGGGTACACCAAAAATTCCCAGTCAGTTCAACTCTTGGGGCTTCTAGGAGCCTGATGTATGTCACTCATTTCAAGACAAGCTACCTCTGTGATTGACCGTAGGATCAGGCTTCATTCTTTCTTTACTTAGGGTGTTGCTACAACCTTTTCTCTCCATGCTCCCTTGTCTCTGAACTGTGGTTGTTATTTGTTTTTAGAACAGAAAAGCAACAAAGGAAAAGCATCTTCTTTAACTGAATAGAAAGGTTTCTAAAGAACCCAGAATAAAATTTAAAAGGAAATTAATTACCGAGATACTTTCTTGTCTGCCTCTCCAGTTGAGGGATGATTTAGGTCCTTATGGTAAAGGGAAACTACTTTGGCTGTCTCCATTGATGAGTGGGGTCACTGGGGTCCACACAAGCCCAGAAGAAGTCACAACCAGATCTGTTGGGAACCAGTAACTCATTTTGTGGCAGTGAACTCCTATGTTACAATGGAGAAACTCAGCCTTCTCCCTCCTTGCTTTCCTTCTATAGCAGGCCACATAATATTTGCATCTCAGCTTTCCCACTTCTCTCTTTTTGTATTTTCCCAGTTTCTCTCTAATCTGACTCTCACCACAAATCTACATGTAACCTTTCCCCCTTCCTTGTTCTTTTTCTCTCCTTATTACAAAACTGGGTCTTTAAGACTGTGCCTCACAATTAAATATTAAGGCTCTCTGCCTTTAGTCCTTCCCCTCAGTCTCTGCAATAGTAAGTATATGGTCAAGACAATGTGTGGTTGAGCTTGTCTGTGTAAAGTATTATTAGCCCATTTTTTCTGTATGTTTCAGTACATAGAGCTGTTCTGTTGCTTATAAGTAATTTCATATTGGCATGGATTACCTTTAAACCTTTGTTCATTTATAAATATATATTTATTTATTTTATTTATTTATTTAATTACATTTCTAGACCGCCCTATAGCAGAAAGCTCTCAGGGCGGTGTACAACAAATAAAATCACAATTAAAATATGAGCAAGTGTGGAAAAAATATATATATATAGTACAATTATAAAACATTAATAAAATTGCCATTGAGATTTAAATTAAGATCATATTAAGTTTAAAATGTTAAATTAAAATATTTAAAAATTTACAAAATTTAAAAAGCCTGGGCGAAAAGGTAAGTTTTTACCTGGCGCCGAAAAGATAACAGAGAAGGCGCAGCAATGGTGTGGTTATTACTGGCTCTCTGGAGCAAGCATATTATTGTTTTGAGATTGGGGGGGTTGGAATGGATGATCCTTGTGAGTCCCCTTTCCAACATCTGATTTGGAATCCTGTGCCTTGGGGCTGGCTCTGCTAGCCAGATGAATTTCTTTTGTTAAACAAATAGAGTGGCCAGGTAGTTAATGGGCCTATTAGGTGCCCAGCAACTGATGAATGAGCCAGGAAGATCCTTTTGTCATTGAAACTCTTCAGGAGAGCCTCCCCCCCCTCCTGAAGCCTAGCAGAGGTTTGTGTTGTTAGTAGTGTCTAGAGCAGCCTTTCCCAACCAGTGTGCATCCAGATGTTGTTGGACCACAACTCCCATCAGCCTCACCTAGCATTGCCAATGGTCAGGAAGATGGGAGTTGTAGTCCAACAATATCTGGAGGCACACTGGTTGGGAAAGGCTGGTCTAGAGAAAGGCTGGTAACTGGAGGCAGGCAGAGAGACTGGCTCTCTGCACCATGGCATTTGGGGTGCCTCCTGTAATACAGATGGAAAAGCTGGATATTGGACTGCTGATGCCTTGAACCCCCTCTATCTGAAGCTCAGGTTGGAATGTGTGTAAATAAACAAACCATATTTCATAAAGACACCGCAGTCTCTGCTGACCTTCTTCCCAAAGGAAACCAAACCCTGAAGGAGTAGAGGGACCCCAGAAATCTCACCGCTTGAAGATTGGGGAGGTGCGCAGCATTATTATTGGTCCGTCCAAAATTCCCCAAACTGAACAAGGTTATCAGTTCTGTCTGTGTACACACTATCATCTCCATTAAAGAGCAGTATTTCAAATTCTGCAGATTTCATCCAATTCTGCCAAAAATAAAAAAGTTATAGACTGTTGCTTTTTGAATTTTCTTTAAAGATGTTCAGCACAAGCCCCTCTGTAATTTGGCAGGCTTTACACATATAGGAGGGATTGCTATGCCTACAAATTTCATCCAATTCTGTAAAAGAGAAAAGTTATCACTATTTTTGCATTTCCCCATAATCGTGAATGAAGGAAGCATGAAGTTTTATTTGCTGAATTGGGATTCAGCTTCCAGCAAAGTTAGAAAGCCTTCAATGTGCTTTGGACCAAATCATACTCTTTTCTGACATGCTGAATTGGGTCCAAACTAAATCTTGTAGTTGGTGTGCACCTCTAGTTCAGACTAGGCTTTCACCAAACACGCTGTTTTTCTACTTGCAGGAAGGTTGTTTTGGGCAGGAGTTCAGTCAAACATGCAGCCTCTCAACTGCAGCCTAAATTGATAGAGCAAAAAACAAAAATCAATACTACTTGATTCTGCTGGTTGTGTTTCTTTACTGTGTGTTAATGCCATATTTCAAAGCATGAATATTCTCTAAAGATTCTCTAATGTCCACACAGATGTTGCAGGTCAAATACTCATTGTGGTGCAGATCTGATATTCAGGTGAGAATTACAACTGACACTGACACCATGGGTAATATCTAGTGCAGACTGGGGGGTTTTCTGTTCTGCCTACAAGTAGGAGATTATTTTCAGAAAATCCTGCTAATCCTGCGAAGGGCCCAGTTTATATTTATGCACGTTGCAAGTCCTTCAAAGGAAATGAACAGCTGGAGTATCTTGCAGAGGTTTGGAATGGATCATCTGAAGCTACAGATTTGATCAGTTCAGGCAACCTTGGGAAGGAGAACTGTGTGAAATGATTGAGAAGCAGACAGGAAAGAACACCCAGCAGAACACCACCCAGCCGCAAAGAGGTTTGAGTGTCACCTTTCCTCATGGCAGCACAGGTGGCCAGGGAGTTTAATTGCTGATCTTATATCACATCTCCTTCACAGCTGGAGCTAGCTGGCAGAGGGGGGAAGGGTAGTGCTGTGGTTCCCCCCCCCAGGGTTACTCTGCAGTTCTGCATTGTGGCACAGCAATAACACTTCAAAGGCAGGTACCTGCCATCTGTCACTGATCTGACCCCCCTAAAGGTAGGGCTGTAGGAAGGTGACTCTCCAATGTTTCAGCTTTGCTCAGGGAATTTATTTGCTCTACGTAGGCAGGTTTAGCCATTAAGGCTTATAACTGCGCAAACACCTTGCGTGTGGCAATTTGAAGAGATTGTCTGTGCCTCATTTATGTGCATTATCACTACCATTGTATGTGCATATAAACAGAATTGGTATTCTCATAAACTGTACACCATTTGAGTAAAAGGATTGTGTGCATAAAGTTCCAGAATGTGCTCCACATCCAAAGTGTTCCAAATCCCCCCCCCCAAAAAAAAATCTAACTTAAAAATTTGCCCTTTTTCTTGATGGAGCAACCAGAAACAAGTCACTATGTCTCAACCTCAGTTTTTCTTTCTGCAAAATGAGATCACCTATTTCCAAGAACAGATGAATTAGTTATAAATACGCTTGCTGTGTTAATTTAGGCTATGTCTGCACTGGCTGTTTGTTGAGGTCATTGCTCATTGTGATTCACGTCAAAGTAGCCAGATCCACATAGCAGCTTACAAGCACATACATACACCCCTGTATCTGTTACCTGTACAGGGAAATTAGTGTCAGTGTAGGTAATGCTGCCCTAAGGTTATATCTGGATCAGATGTTACTGGATTCTGGCTCCCATCAGCCCTACCAAACATGACCAGTGGTCAGGGATGATGGGAGTTGTGGTCCAACAACATCTGGAGGGCAATAGATTCCCCATCCCTGATCTAGATGGCTCTAATTTTAAAGATTTACTTCAAGGTGGTTCTACTCCCACAGCCCAGATGTTGGAGAGTTTTCATCTAAACCTCTTCAACAACTGATCTACACAGCTAAGAAGAGCCAGCACATCATGCACAGTCTTCATGACTGACTTTCAGAGTTGTTCTACTTACCCCGGGACACTTCCGATAACTACGAATGCCAGAAGCGACTGTATCTGATGGAATATGGTCATGTTTTCCTCTTCCAGTATACCTGTTTTTCATTTGTGAAATGTTAACATTCAGCTAGTACATTAATACATAAAGAAAAGTATGGGAATGCACAATTGTACAGTTCTGTATTTTTGCGTCTTTAAAAAAAACTGGGGCTAAAACAGGAGTCTACAGTCGGGGACAAGCCAGAGTTGCACCAATGCTACTTGGAGACAGGTGTAATCTATCTATTGTGATTTATTTCTGTCTTCAGACATGACTCATCAGATAAGATTGGACTATCAGCAGTTTCATGGCCTTAAAGTGTTTTGGAATTACATGGCATAAACATTAAACAGTTTGAATAACTGGGATCATTATTGCATTTCAGTCTACCCCAGGGGTGGCAAACCTGTGGCCCTCCAGATGTTGCAGGAATGCACCTCCCTTCATTCCTTACCCGTTGGCCATGCTGGCTGGGGCTGATGGGAGTTTGAAGTCTAACAACATCTGGAGAGCCACCAGTTCCTCATCCCTGGTCTATACCACTAACATTATAGCGGATTATATTATATTATTATTGGAATGGGATTATATGGAATCCTAGATCTGGCATAAAAATTCTTTAGCTCTCTTTTTCTTTTAGGTTCAGGTTAGAAGTTCCAGATGATGGGTGGTATCCCAAGTAACACGTCCCATCAGCGCAAGGATTTCTGCTTGTGCAGTGGAACTTCTTCCTCCCTTCCCCTGCGCATGCCCCGTGCCCTCCTCAAATTTGCTCCAGTGGCTTGGGGAACCCCTAGAACAGACTTGGGGAGAGAAGCCCTGTTGCGCAAGTGGAGATATTTACCCTGACAGAACACATTATTTAGTGCTACTCTGGATACAACCCAATAGTTGCAAAATAGATTGACAAGCTTTTCTAAATAACATGAGAAACTAGAATGTAGTACACTCAAAATGAACATTGCAATACTACAGTGACATCTATCATAATTCGTTAATTTTTGCTCTAGTACTCATCCTCTTCTGCTATTGCTTTTTGTTTCCAACATAAACTTAAGATTCTTCTTATTAATGCTGAAATCATCCCCCAATATGTATGTGAGGAGGGGGAGTATATTAAATTTATTGCCACATAGGCAAAGAGAAGAATGAAGTGAAGAAATGGGGCTCATAGGCTCATGCTTTACATCAAGATGTTCAACTCAATAGATGTCAAGCTGTGACAGAAACTGACCAACTAGGTTTCCAAACAGCTTGTTCCTGTTCCATTTTTTCTGAATTGTTGACGAATTGAGTGGAATGATGACTCTTGGGAGCTCTACCAGTGTTTTATGCCAGATTACTGATGTTTGTTTTAATGCACATCAAATTGTGGAAGCTCCCTTAAAATGTGCTGTTTGTTTTCTTTCCCCCTGTCCCAATAGAGGATAAGCATGGTCCATCTTGCATTGATATCTCCCCCCCCCCGTATTTGGAAAACTTTTTTTTTCTGTTGAGTTCCCTCCCCTCCTGGGTTATGAATCAGATTACACCAAATTAAAGTTTGTGCAATAAACCAACCAGTATCAAAGGGCCAGTTCGCATGTGTATATTTGTCACTTGATGATGAAGCTGTGTGAGTAAGCCAGCACAGATCAAAAAACCCAGATAGTACTTCACTATTGCCTCAGACAGGAAGCTTTTCAGTGGAATCAGTTCACACATTTGGTTGCGAATCATCATGTGCTAGAAAAGAACTAAGTGATGTTCATGCATATGGGAAACAGCAGTAAGATGCTTTGGCTTCTGGCTGCTTCATGTGATCATAGTTATTTTTTCTCTCTTTTCACTTTCTATTCACAGATCTTGCATTCTAAATCCAGCATTATCATTGTCACACTTCTCTGAACCTGCTCAGATTTGTACACATTTTTCATAAACTTATTCATCATAAATTTCATAAATCGAAACCCTGTTCATAAACAGCACTCCTGCTGGAAGGAAGGGTGGGATATAAATCAAATAATAAATAAATAAATAATGGTAAACACAACTCAACATAATTTTCCAGCTGCAGCTCCCCAACTGGACTGAATTTTGAGGGGTATTATTCATACTTTGACAATGTACCTACCTTCTAACCCCCAAATGGCTGTAAAGTCTTTTTATAGCAGTCTAGTTAGTAATCAGGAACAAGCGCTGCTGTTTTGCAGAGAGAGAAAACACTGATAAACCAGGAGGGCCTTTCACCTTCTTCTGCCACAGGCGTTCAAATGATCAGGAGTGGGGAGGGGAAGTGATGGATGTGAAAGTGGGAGGACTTGGGACTCACTGCCTGACCTCAGACTGTCTCCCCAGCGTGCCAGTCCTGGTCTCAACTGGACTTCTGGTGAGTCAGCTTGAGAAGTTGTAGGTATATAAATAGCACTTATTATCAAGGCAGCTGCCTGCCTCCGGCATCTGTGTGCTAATCAAGATTATTGAGTGTTTTGTTCTCTTTCCTCAAGGGCCAGTGCTTTGGAAAGCAAGTATTTCTTCTCTTAACACAGGCTGATTGTGTGGAAGAAGGTATGCTTGGATTTGGCTATATGCATGTATGGCAACATTTTCTTAAGCGTTTCTTTCTGTTCTTCACTTGCATTATAGCAGGCTGCATATGGAGGGTTGGAGCACACTATTGATCAGTTTTCAGTGGAAGCTCAGGCACCTGTCCAAAAAAGGTGTTTTTTGTTCAAAATGTGGTGTTCTAATAATAACTGGAGGAAATTCAATTGGTTTTGCAGACTAGGTTAGGTTTAGATTCCTTTGGGTGTGCTACGGTTTGCCTTCATATATTTTTATATGGTTTTCTGCTTCCTTTAGTGCTCCAAAAGGGAATGAGGACTCTCATTCTCAAGCAGTCAGATACTGATCTAGTTTGCCCACCTTCCCTTTCATTTGCTCACCCATACACATCGATTCCTGAAAATGTGCATTTCCATGGTATACTTAAAATTCCCCTTGAAAACAAAGGGCTTCACAAGATGAAAGAAACTTTTCATAATTAGTTTTCCACTGTTCCACAGAGCACAGCATCTGACCATAATTCTGGGGTAAACATACTGCATGCCCTGTTCCTACTTTTGATTGATATCTACAGAGCAGAAGAAGAAGTTTGGATCTGAGGTAGCCAGAGAGAGATGAAGAGCCAGAGCAGGTCACACAACGTGCAAGCATTAAGACTGATGTGTAGGGGATCATATCGTATGTATCTTGGACCAGGGCTCTCAGCTTACCTCCTGCACTACCAGTGCTTAGTTCCTTTAGTAAGCCTGGTGAATTGGGCTCTGAGGTTCAAGGGCACCATCTAGACTGCAGTACTACTCTGAGCATCCAGTCAGCTGACTCTGTGAGCCAGTCCCAGAACACCAGGCCCTTTAATGCTGTGGTCTCGGAACTAGCTCTTTGCTTTAAGCAACTTGTCTCTAGTGTAAAGACTCAGAGTAGCTCCTGCTCCCTCTTTAACCTCTGTCTGACTTTGACTGCACAGCTGCCTCTGGCCTCTTTGATTGTTGTTTGCCGCTGTGGACATTGGTCCTTGCCTGTTTTAGGCTACAGAGCCACTTTTAGTCAGCTCCCAGGCTCCCAGAACTTGAGAGCTTGAAGCTCGCCCTGAGCTGATTAGGGTTGACTCCCAAGTAAGCCTAAGGCTACAACCCTAAGCATGCTATCAGGGGATTAAGCTCCATTGAACACAGTGAGATTTACTTCTGAGTAAACTTGCATAGGATTAAGCTGTAAATCTGTAAAAACCCAAGCCTTCATGGTAAAACTGACATATTTTGGGTAATGTGTGTGTGTATAAAAATATTGCTTTAAGATTTGTTTATATGATTCCTTTGTCACGATCATGTACATGTTCATTTTATTTGTAAAAATCTATTTCAAATTTCAAGCTATCATAATAAGCTTTTTTAGAAATTGCAAAGCATTTTTAAAAATTCTACTAGGTTTGTTTTGAAGTGCATTGGGTTTGAGAAACATCCAACATTCTGCTAATCAAATTCACCTTTGGTATGTAGAGCAGAGAAAAAAAGATGATGGGAGGAGTTTCTAGTTGGGCTCTGGCAGTTTCTCCTGCTAGGCAAGGTCAGGATCTGCAGGAAAACTGAGATCTGTCCCTTCCAACAAGAACTCCTGGGGGAGCCTGCAGTATCAGTTGAGGACTAATTTTTGATGGGACCTATCCTTTCAAAACATATACCAGCTGGATTTTTTAAAAAAGCATATTCGCTATTGTGGTGTCTTGTAGCTTTGTCATGGTTAAACAGGTCAGAGCAATAGCACACAGAACTTCATTATTTCACTAATTAAATATGTGTCCTCCTCCTCACATGCCTTCAGTTGAATCACCAGCATGGCAAGAGCCTTCATTAACATTTGGACAAGAACTTTTCCTTTCTGGCCCAGTGCAAGACATTATTAATCTAGTGCACAAACAGTTAAGCTAAAACGCATGTATACATCCCTCTTGACGTCAGTATTGGGACTATTTATTTATTTTTATTTATTTATTGAATTTATTAGTCACCCATCTGGCTGGTTATCCAGCCACTCTGGATGTTTTATATACATTAAAACATTTAAAATCTTGAACCAGAATAATAAAACCTAACTCACCCCAAAAGCCTGCCTGAAGAGCCAGGTCTTTAAGGCCCGGTGGAAGCCCATCATAGAGGGGGCATGATGAAGATCATTTGGTAGGGAGTTCCACAGGGTGGGGGCCACAATTGAAAAAGCAGTCCTTCACATTCTTGCTGGGGAAAGCCCCAGTGAACAATAAGGCTTCCCTCCAATTAAATGTTCGGTAGAGTCTATCTGCACATCAGAAGTTCAGGTGGTGGTGGTGGCCTGGGAGAGGACATTCTCTGTAGCAGCCCTTAATTTGTGGAATTCCTTCCCTATGCCTTTGCTGTACAGTTTTTGGTTAATACAGTAGGGCCCCACTCATACGGCAGTTTAGGTTCCAGACCCCCGCCGGAAAGCGAAAACCGCTGAAAAGCGGATCATCTGTAGCGCGGGGGTCTGGAACCTAACCCACTGATCGCACCATAGAAGGGGAAGATTAGGTCTTCCCCTCCTCCAGCGTGATCAGCTGGAGTGCGGGGAGCTCCAGCCGATCACCGTACTGGCTCCATATTAGCAGAATGCCAAAAAGCGGGGCGCCGAGAAGCGGGGCCCTACTGTACGAAAGACATGCCTCTTTACCCTGGGCTTTGACTCTTGAGATGCATGTTTTCAGGACCCACCCTGTTGTGAATGTAATTTGTTTTAATTGCTTTTAATACTGAATTTTAGACTATTGTAACAGCCTGCTGGGGAAGGGGCTGGCAATAGTTGCTATTATTTTTAAAAGTTTCTTTCAAAGTTGCTACATATCTTGGATGACATTTGGAAACCTTTGGTGGCGTTTAAAAGCAAGTAACTCCCAGGCTTTGTCCTGATTACCCCTCTTGATTGCTTTTGTATCTTTCTGATGTGGGAGAACACAAAAGTGGGCCTTCAGTTCAACTGTAATATCCAGAGAATGTGTAGCATCCAAAATGGTCTCGTGTCAAATTTCTCTATGTTCATGTTTTTTTAAAAGCCTGTGTTTCTTTCCTCAGATTTGACCACTGCAAGACGTTTTAGCAGCCATGCCCAGAATTACACCACCCTTCTGCTAGAGGATGAGAAGGGAATTCTTTATGTAGGAGCCAGAGGGGCTATATTCTCCTTAAATTCCAGCAACATTGCTGATGGCTCCCAACAGACAGTAAGTGCAACTTTATCCCATTGGCATGTCCACAGTAATTCCCTTTGCAAATTTCAGTTTCCAGACACATTTAGGGCTGCATATTGCTGTACCTTCAAGAAAGAACAAATATAGCTTTCTCTGCTGCAGGGCGAGTTCTGTTCTGCTCCCCAATTGTTTCTCAAACAACACAGTACAACCTCCAGATTTAATGCATGCAGATATCCACATACACATCCCACTTCAAGTGGACTACCTACACTTTTGGTAGTTCCCCTCCCCAAGTAGCCAGCGTATTTATCCACTCTGATCTTTGCTCAGCATTTTAAAAAAATCTCTATTTATCCAAACTTTAGAATCTGTGCTGATTGGGGAGGATCATGGCTTCACGACTGACTCAACAAGTGGCCAATCAGTGCTAAGCAAATCCAATTTCCATTCCAAAGCAGAAGAATAGATTCCCACTGGAGTCTGATTGCATATGTATACAGTATGTGATGAGCACGCTTCCACAGTAGACTCAATGCTGAAATGTATGTCCATGCACAGCCTTTGCTACATTAGCGACACCAAGAAATACACTAGAAAGGACCTGTTCTGAGAAACTGCTAAATGTCTCCTTTAAAAAAATGGGTGCATCTGTCACCAAATCTGTACTCCACAACAGAGATGGACACTGGACCCTTTTGTCCATCCACCATATTAGAGGAAGTGGGTGGGACCAACCTTCAAGGACAGACAATGCAGTGCCCTTCAGATGCTGCTGGACAACAGCTCTCATCATCTATGACTATTGGCCGTGCTGGCTGGGGCTGATGGGCGTTAGAGGCTAACCACATGGGGAGGGCACCACATTGACTACCCCTTCTGTAGTGCACAAAGGTGCTTGAAAATGCCTGGATGTGTCTGGTGCCTCTCAGTCAGGCGTAGCCTCTCTTTCCTCTCATTTGGGGCCCTTATGTCAACATAGTGTCTTGTCTGTGCTCTTACTTTTATGCAGAATGTGAAGAGAGCTCTTGAGCCAGGTCCAAAGGAAAAAAAAAACCCCAAATTGTACAGAAAGACTTTTTTTTTGTCTCCTTCCCCTCCCCTTTTCGCCTTCACTCCCCTGCTCCCTTGTGGTATTTGTAACAGCCAGGTTCCCTTTTCAGTCAAGGACCATCAAAAGCAAATGGGCTACAAAAATCTGCTTTGCAATTAGTTAGATGAATCCACTTATTCTGGGAGAAAGCAAAGCATCTGAACTTTGAAGAGCTCTTGTGAGCTTCACAGGGTTTGCTTCTTCGTGTCTCGCTCTGCCACTGTTTCCTGTGCTGGGGTACCCAGTGAACGATGATTTTGTTTTGTGTTTAACTTTGTAGATGGATTGGGAAGCCTCTCCCGAGAAGCGGGCAGAGTGCCTGAAAAAGGGCAAAAACAACAAGGTATGTGCGTCTCGAGTCTCTGCCGTTTTGCCTCTGTGTCTGCACTGTTGACCTGTTGGTGCCTGCACTGAACAAAGAGGTCATTGTCAGAACTGTGCAAATCACATCCTCCCTTCCTCTTTGCAGACAGAGTGTTACAACCACGTCAAGCTTTTGCAGCGGCTGAATGCAACCCACCTGTATGCCTGTGGCACATATGCCTTCCACCCGCTTTGCACATACATTGTGAGTAAAAGAACCAAAAGCATTTTCACTGCTGCTTTGAGAGTCCTTCTTTGCACTGATCTTGAGTGAAGGACAGTGACAATCAGATCTCAGTCGTGCCCTTTGCTTCCAGGGGCTGTGCAATATTATTAGCCAGACTGATACCTACTGAAAATCACTCTCATTAACTGTTTCTGCATATGGACCTGGTTGCTGACGAACTCTACAGGCAGATATTTGGGGCAATAACTAATCCCAGATCCTGGCTCCCGTGTCAGTAGTTCCTGCCAAGGAATGGAAAGGCCATAAAGACCAGAACTCGTGTTTACTGCCTGCCAGGAGGAGGAGGCCTGTGGGGAAGCTCTCCTTTCCTAACGTTTTGTTCTGCAAGTCTGGCTGTTGATTTTTGAGAAGCATTAGAAACTGGACAGATGCTTTGAAGAGCCTTGCTCTTGGGTTTGCTAACATAGTTTCTACCATAAAGAACTGAGGGGAAGGGCTGGCCCTACCATTAGGCAATGAAGCAACCACCTCAGGTGGCTGGGTGGGATGGGCTGCTGCTTCTGTTGCAGGGACATGACACATACACAAACACACACAGAGACTTTTGGAGCTGTATGATTGGCACACACACACACCCTTCTTTTTTAGGCTTGGGGTGTGAGGGGAACTTGGCAAGAAATGTCTGTAGCAGTGTATACAGACATTTGCCTCTCATTTTATTGTTATAAAAGGAGCCATTAATAACATGCAACAATTAAAAAAGACAGAGGGGCAAATAATACCCTTTCAGTGATAGCGATGTCTCTGCCCCAAGGGATGTCATCCTGCTGGTGGTGGCTGTGGGGGGACCTTGTCCATGTAGGCAACAATAGGAACACTTTATTCAGATGATCAAGGACTGAATTCACACCCCTGCTTTGTTGCCAGTACTGTGCGTGACTTACCTGAACTTTCCCCTTCCACCCAGTAGCGTTTCCTGCATCATGCTGAAAATAGCAGAGTAAAGCAGCTAAGACTTACTATATTATTCTAAAACTAATTGTTGGAGCATTCCTAGTGTGCATCCACACTCAACAGTGCAATCTTTACATGTCTACTCAGAAATAAGCCCCACACAGTTCAGTGGAGCTAACTCCCATTTAAGTTTGTACAGGACTGCAACCTTAGCATTCCAAGAATGCACCAGGTAGCTATAATGTCATAAAACACCAGTAAAATAATAGATGAAAGGGAAAACCAAACCATATAAATTCAGCCTACTGAAATGTGTAAAGCAAGGATGGCCAACCTGTGACCTTCGAGATAATGCTGAACAAGGATGCCCATCATCCCTGACCATTGGTCATGCTGCTCTGCTGTGCCACAGTGTAGCCTCTCCTGGTGTAAAAAGAGCTTTAAAGTTTTTCTGAAAGAAAAGGCCTCTGGGGGATCTGTACAGTCATACGCAAGCAGGTCTCCGTGGATATTGCATTCCAAAAAAACAGGAAACACACACACACACAAGCAGTTATTACTTCCTGTATGAGGAATACTGTCCCAACTGATTTCCAGGGATGACTGGGATCATACAGTAAGGGATGTTCTTTCCGCCACCATCCAAGATGCAAAAAGCCATGCTTCATACAGATGCAAGGTCTCATCAGTGGTAGGCAGTCCTGCAGTCCTTGGTCTGTTGGGAGTCACACTAATATAGCTTCTGTTTTATCTGGATTATCCCATCGCTATGATGTTTTGAGCATCAAGGGCAAAGATCAGGAAACAGGTCAGAAAAAGGAAGGCATAAAGTATCTTAAAATTTGGTTCATGATTCAACCCTGTGCAATCTTCTCACTTTGACACTGACCAGCACATGACATTTTAGAGGAAGGTCCTATATATGTAGGATAATCAAGTCTTTGTAAAGGCTGCCTTCCCATGTTTTAAAGGTACTCAGATCTAATACACAAAAATCATGGAAGAACAGCTAGGATCCAGGTATTTCCACTAAGTTCTCCAGATAACCTGGTGGAACTAACTGCTGCTGGATATGGTTGCCAAATCTGGCAAATGATTATTGAGCAGCTCTCTAAAAATACTTAGCCCTTCCAGAGTCAAGAATTGTCATATTTTTGGGAAGAGAGATTACAAAATCAGCTGCTTCAGGGGAAAAGAAATCCCATTTAGGATTAAGATGATGATGATTAAATTTATTTATTTATTACCTGCCCTTCACCAGCAGGTCCCAGTGCAGGTTATAACAATTTAAAATTCAATATTAAAAACAATTGAAACAAATTATAGTCACTGGAATAACTCTTCCTGTTGCTTGAAGTCTGCATTTGACTTTGAAGCATCAACTAGGTCATGTTGGACAAAGAACTTTGAGATTGTCCTGCAGAGAGCATTCATTCTACTTTCAGATCAATCACATTGGCTAGAGAACTTGCCTGTACTGGTTCCTGAGCATGTTTATGCAGGATGACAAAGTCCCACCAGCCCTTCACTCTTCGCTGCAATATTGCTGAGTTTTTTAAAAAAACATATTGCTCCTAGGAATCCCAGAAGTCATGAGGCATAGAAACAAGGTCGATCAGGTGACGGTTTTCATTGAACTAATACTCTATATTGGTTAACAAAGATGCTATCTGAATGACTATTCCCTTTTTTGTACTTAAACCCCCTGGATACCTGCTGTTTTAGATGGATTATTTTCTGTTTTAATCATCTTTTCTTTAATCCAGTGCGTGCCTCAGACAGTCTCTTCTATTTTGTGCTCATTTTTGTTGCTTGCCATATTTCTCCATCCAGTTCTTTTTTAACTTCTCTTCCTTTTGCCTCTCTTCTTGTATTTTTGTGGAAAATACACTTGGGTTAGAACAAATACAGCTGCATTAACCCAGCCTCAGTTTAATCTGTGATAGAGTTTTCTTTATAATACTTGCTCTTCTCATCAGTATTACACAATTCCCTGCATGCTGCTCTTTTGTTTACATCAAACATACCCTCCATGAGCGCCTGGTGCTCTCATCGGAGCGCTCTCCAATTCCTTAGTCTCCTGCTGGAAATAAGTTGTTTGGAAAAGAGCCCAGTGTTTATGACTGATCCATGGATTCCTTGAACAGCAAAAAATTTGTTATCCAGCAGGAGATTCTGCTACTGGAATACTACAAACAACTACCATGCTGTTTACTTTGTTTGAAATTTACCTATCTTGGTTTTCTACTTTTCAAAAAATGTAAATGGTGACTAACAGAGAAGCAACATTCAAGTATAGATTAAATCTAACAAGAAAATAGGTATCGACAACACAAGCAAATTCCAAAATAGCAGTAAAATTTAAAGCCAGTGGGAAGAGGAGAAAAAGAGTGGAAACTTAGGAGCAACATTAGATTTAGACTAGTTCTAAAACACACACACATACTAAATGTCTTCCAAATCCTGGAAGTCTTCATGAATTGAGGAAGGTAAGAAGTGACAGGGCCAAATGAGTCTCCTTGGGGAGAAAGTTCCAGAGCCTGGTGCAATTACCAAAAGACTGTTCTGTGCACTCGTCTGCCTCATCTTGAGTCAAAGTTAAGCTGAGGCTCATTGTTCAGCATCTGTTTATTGGGATCCATGTCTGTACAAACTGTGCTGTCCTGCTGCTCTGTGGTTTGAACCCGACAACACATACTGAGCCAAGACCCATGGCTTCATCAGAATCCTGTTTAAGAAATGGTCCTGCTCCTTTTAGTCAAAGGTTCAACTCCAACTTTAACTGATTGAAGCTCCTGAATCCTTAGAATTTGAAATAAGGAGATTTGGGCCCTATCACTGTCTTGCTTTGTACAACACAACCTACAAATGGAAAGCATAGAGCAGGACCTCCTCGAAAGACGGGTGAAATTGGGCAGGTTCAAACAGGAGGAAGTAGTGCCTACGATACCATGGTTCCAGGCTGTTTAGGGCTTCGGTCAAAACCAGCACCTTGAATTGAACCTGGAAGCAAATTGGGAGCCAGTTGTTGATACAGTATTGGTGTTGTCTGCTGTACACTCTTACTTGAGAGAAAGCTCCTTTGGTCTCAGTGGTATTTGCATCTGAACAAGCATGCACAGGATCAGGCTTCTTGTTTGGCACTTGGTATTTGGATTCCTTTCATGATCAAAAAGAGTTATTGAAGTTGCTTTAGGATAGTTACAAAAGGCAGAGATCAGTAAAAAAAAGTTTTGGGTGAAGTTGGAATAAAGTGAAAATCCATTCCCATCAGCGTTGGTGTTTCAGTGTAATCATTCCTTCACTGATGCTTGGAGGGGGGATGGACAAAAAAGCACACACAAAAGAAAGGATTATTTATACAGTATTCTTGGTAGAGTCTGGTATTGGATGGCTAGAATGCCCATAATGGTAACTGAAGTAAATTGGACACAATATATAATTTACAGGCTTTCTTCTGGAATTTGTAGGAGTGATTGGTGTTCTGAATTGGAGCACTGATCACTTGCGATCTACACATGCAGGATGCTGTTTCCCATGCTGCTCAGTGCTAGTCCAGGCTGATTGGCAGGATCACAGTGGTTGTTGGTATAGCTCCTGTTGATCCAAAAGAGTAACAATAAACTAGGGAAGGGGTCCATTGGTCGGTGCTGGTTCAAAAGCATTCTGTTGACCTAACAGGCTGGCATTGGTTCAAATTCGTTCTGTATCCACTAGCTGCTGCTTTTACTGATCTGTATTTTTTTCATTCTGAAAACATACCAATATTAATATCAATATTTTAAAAGGAAATATTTTTGAAGGAAATACCAATATTCGAAAGGGAAATATAGATAAAGTATCATTCTTACAGTCGGTGTTTTGGAGGTGATTTTTTTTTAAAAGACCGTTTTCAAAAATAGCCATGTAAATTTGCTGCATTAAAATCCTATCCTCAGCTATTGAGAAGTGGATTAATGGAAAATTTGGTACAAATCCAAATTGGGCAGAATTCCCTACTCTAAACTCCCTGGTAGAGAATACCTTTGGTATGATGGTGAAAGGGAGAGAGGGATGAAACATGAGAACTAGAAACACATTTTTAATAGAACCTACAATATGCAACTCTGATAGAGACAACTAATTCTGCACTAAACACATTCTGCATTATGATAGTAATCCTGCAGATTTCTAAACTAGAATGATGCAGAGCACAGTATTAAATTTTGGAAATAGCAGATTCAGGTTTAGATCTGTGCTTAGCCTTGAAGTTTCATGTTTATGGCAGCTTAGTAGGTGATCTCACACAGTTGTGAGGATAATGATATAAGAACTGCAAAGAGAGGTATATGTCACTGCTGAGAACATGAGTTATGAGGTGGCAGTCCTTGATATGTATCTCAGCTCATCCTTGAGTTTGCTGGCTTGTCTGATGTCAGTGTTCTCTGAGCCTTAACCTTCTAGCTGAGCAGTGGGAATACCACCAACATGCATCCCACAGCAACTAAAGATAACTGAGGAACTGTATACTAAGTACTAAAGAAAAGCAACATATACTCAGTGATGTTGCTGTATTTATTATTTGCACTGACCCCTCTGGACTGAGGACACATCTGAACTGAAGGACTGGGAATGCTGGTCTCTCATTGGTCACATGCACATTCATACGTATTAAGAACTCTTCTGCCGTTTTAACAGTTGTAGCTACCTCCAAAGAATCCTGGGAAGTGTCATTTGTTAGGGGTGCTGAGAACTGTTAGGAGACCCCTCACAAAGCTACAATCCACAGCACCCTTAACAAATGACAGTTCCCAGGATTCCTTGGGGGAAGCCATGACTTGTTAAAGTGGCATAAGGGTGTTTTATTTTATTGTTTGTTTGTTTGTTTGTTTGTTTGTTTGTTTGTTTGTTTGTTAAATTTTTATACCGCCCCACTAGCATAGCTCTCTGGGCGGTGTACAACAAAGAAATACAAATATATACAATAAAATCCCATAATAAAATACAACAAAAATATAAGAGAGTAAGAAAACTAAAAACAGTTACAGCACATGTTAAAACTAGATTAAGTTAGATTAAAATGCCTTAGAAAAGAGGAAGGTTTTGACTTGGCGCCGAAAAGATAGTAACGTCGGCGCCAAGCGCACCTCATTGGGGAGACTGTTCCACAGTTCGGGGGCCACCACTGAGAAGGCCGTAGTTCTTGTTACCACCCTCCGAGCTTCTCTATGAGTCGAAACTCGGAGGAGGGCCTTTGATGTAGAACGTAGTGTACGGGCAGGTTCATATCGGGAGAGGCGTTCCAGCAGGTATTGTGGTCCCGCGCCGTATAAGGCTTTATATCCCACCCTTCCTCTCAGTAGGAGCCCAGGGCAATTTTAAATGTATGGTGTGGGTGTGACCTAGATCTGGCAATCGGCACTGCTCTGGGAAACTGGAATCTGTAGCTGTATGGAGGGGGGGGAACCCATGGGCAATGAGTGATGTGGAGGAATGGGAGTCTGTGCCCCCAAAGGCAGCCCACTGTTCCCTTAGGGGATCAGGATCTAACTGAGCCTGAAGCTTTCTTTCCCTTCTGAAAGCATTACCCTCTCCCAAAAATCTGGTCAGTATACTTGTTTGTTTCCGCACAGAGGCCTCTTCAAGGTTATCAGGGGGATTCAGGCAAGCCCTACAGTCTTCTGCATTGATGTTGATTGATCTCTTTTGTTTGTGTTCTGCAGGATACTAACAAGTTCGCATTACTCTCCCACTTTGAGGAAGGGAAGGAGAAATGCCCTTATGATCCTGCCCGAGGCTACACAGGTCTCATTGTGGGTATGTATGTGCTTTCTCCCCAACTCTTTTCCACAGTGGGAAGAACAGGCAGTGCCTCTTTAGAGTGGGTGTGTGGTGCTTCAGGAGAAGGCATCTGCACTGGCCATCATTTGAAGGCCCAGTGACCATCTGCATCTCCCCTTTACATTCCAGCACTTGGCTTTCTTGTACTCCTTAATGCCAGAGCAGCTGTTATCTCTGAGCCTATGCAGCACCCTGGCCTTGCCATCTATGCAGTGCAGCCAGGCCTCTTCCACCCTAGGGGTGGCTGGAGTCATAACCTAATCAGGTGCTGTGGCACAAAGTGACAGGGAAATCATGGGTAGGTGATGCTCTGATTATTCCTCGACTGCTTCCTTGGTGCCAACTGCATAGGAAAGTTGTCATACACTGGCACACCCAATGGCAAAAAATATAAAATCTCTGGAGGGTGTGTGCAACTGTTATCAGAATGTGCTCTTTCTTCCTAGAGCAGGTGTGGTGCAGGAAGGGTTAGTGTAACAAGAGGCGCTTCAGCCCAAGTTTAGTTTAGAGGGATATTGAGCAGACTCACAAGGAGCAAAACAAATAAGAGAACCAGCCTTTCTTTACTACTTTGGCTGCATTGTCTTGCAGATGGCAGTTTATATACGGCAACACGCTATGAATTCCGCAGCCTGCCAGACATCCGACACAACCGACACCAGCGACTTCTGAAGACTGAAGAATCTCCCTTGCACTGGTTGAAT
The DNA here is from genome assembly GCF_030035675.1 of Rhineura floridana. Lineage (NCBI taxonomy): Eukaryota > Metazoa > Chordata > Lepidosauria > Squamata > Rhineuridae > Rhineura > Rhineura floridana. Next base: position 85,081,117 of record NC_084486.1, read on the forward strand.
GGTATGCCCCACTAATCCCAGGGCGATGTCTCAGGGCTCTCTTGCCTCTTCCTCAACAGAGATGGAGGGAGCCTTGTGTTTGTAAGGCCCTGGTGGTACTCCTCCCATCTCTGAAGCCATAGCCTTCATCTTGCCCTGTTCCACTCCAGAAAGAAGCCTCACTGACTCCTGGAAAAGGCTGGACCCAGTTTGTGCCTGGTTCCAGCAAATATAGTTCCCCTCTCTGTTGCTTATTCTACAGCCATGACATCCAGGCTCCAAATCATTCGGAGGTGTTGTTTAGAGGTGTAGTCATCCAGAGTCTCAGGGGGTCTTATTCCCCTTACTTTTTTGGGAACCAGGTCGCAGCAGGGTCCCTCTGTCTCTAGCATCCTATGAGCCAATCAGCATGAAAGGGGAGTATGTTAACCACTGAGAAGAGTCTTCTAAAGCGGTATTCAAGCCTGGCCAGATTATTCTATAATCTTAGAAAGTTGTATAATCTTAGAAAGGGATTTGGCTGACACTATTATGAAGAGACCCTGCACTTCTGAATTTGCCACTACACTACTGGTGTTTTATGCATGGCATCTAGAGTCCCAGATACCTCTCCTTTGGCAGTGCTCCTCTAAATATTGTGCTAATGCTTTTCTTCTCTTTGGTTTATTCAGAAGCCGAGTTTGTGGCCTCTGTGCTGGTCAAGGAAAGTGTGAGCAGCCCTGTGGGTGATGATGACAAGATCTATTACTTCTTCACAGAGCAAGCTGGAGAGGAGAGTGCCTCTATATTTGACAAGACACAGGTGCCCAGAGTAGCCAGGGTGGCTCGAGTGTGTAAGGTAAAGAGACTGGTGTGTTGGAAAAGGCCTGAGTGTGCTGAAGTGCATCAGGAGGACTAATTCGGTATTTTATGTAGGGTGTGTGTGTGTGTGCACATGTGAGCGACAGAGAGAGATAAAGATACTGTCTCTCCTCTTTTAAAAATGCCCCTGTAAGCCATACAATCAGGGAGTCATTAATTGAAAGGAGATCTTAGGATCAAACGAGATGTGTCATGGAAGATCTATGATAGGTCATCCTGATACCTTTTTCTTTGGTTAGGGGAAACTACGGAGGCAAGCTTTGTATCAGGGCTGTAGTGCTGGGGAGGGTTTTTCCCCACTGTTTCTCCTCTTTCACTTCCCCCAGCTGTACCCCTGCTGTTACTTGCAAAAGTGGCTGGGGGGGGGGGTACCAATGTTGTATTTACCTAGCCTTTTTTCTCCCTCATTATTATTATTTATGATTATTTATAGAATTTATATCCCATGTAAGGTGGCAAACATAAGCATGGCTAATGACAATTTTGAGGAGGGATGAGAGGTGATTTAAGGCAGGGAATGGTGGCGCAGGGGAAGGCGTTAAGAGAAACAGAATTTAACAAAATAAGAAAATAATATTGAAACATTGGACACTGTTGTGGAGGAGCAGCTAGCCTTGCGCTAATGTCTTTTCTTTTAAAAGGACTACATGAGCACTCATGTGGATAAGCACCCATTCTTTCATGAATTGAAAAACTCCTTTAAGAAAAGTGTGTGTGTGGGGGGAAAAACAACCTACAGGCATGGTGGGTAGAGGGAACTTATTATTCTTCATAGGCAATTCCAAGTCTGTGGCTACAACTGCTGTACCTAACAGTTAAGCTTAGCAGTATGGAAATCTAAACATTAAATAAGTGTTTGTTAGGCTTTTAAAATTTTTGTTTAAAAACAGCAACTCAGAATGGTCAAATAAAAACATTACTCTTGAGTGGTAAATGGTTGACTTTCTACATCCAAAGCTAAAGAGTCAGCCTATGCAGATGGGTATCATCAAGAAACACTAGAAAAATCCCAGGTGCTTGGTTGCTCAGGTGCCTAAACATTGGATGCTGGCACCTGAGAATCTAAATATAGAGCAATCCCTACCTATGACATGTACCTTAAATGTTAAATATTTAGGAGTTTGAACTATTTTTTCCAGTTCTGACATCAGGCACAAAGAGACTCGGGTAATTCATATCAGTGAATCTCATCACCCCAAGAGAGGCTAGAGGGGCAGTGACTGATCCAGGAACGATCCAGGAGTCATGAATGAATGAATAAATGAACAAAGGCCCTCTTTGCAGCTTCAGGGGCCAGATGCAAAAGAGGACAGGGCTCCTGCACCTTTAATTGTTGTGTAGAAAGGAACTTGCTTTTTCACTTGGCCACTCCATGTACTCAGGCCTCATGCACTTTCAGTCCGTTGAGCCTTTGATTAAAAGGAGCAGAGCCATTTCTTAAATAGAATTCTGGTGTTCACAGATCGTGGGTTTGTGTGTGTGATGAGGTGCAATGTGCAGGCCTGCCTGAGATAAGATCTAGTGCAGTTTTTTCAGTTGTACATCCCAACATGCAGCTGCTGAAACTTCAGCCTCAGCTTAGTCCTGCGTGGACCTGGTACTTTGCTGCAACCACCTGCAACCCATGTTTCCTTTGCATGCTACCAGGCCCTTTATTCCCTAAGTTCCAGATTGTGAAACCCTGGTCACAAGGTTTTTTTTTGTGACAGATGTAATCTTGATGATCACTGTTAGCCTGTTACTATTCTATTCTGATTACCCTCTTCCTTCTCTTGAGATATTTGCCTTACTTTTGTGAACACCCATGGCTAAAACCCCTTTACGGCCCCTTAGCATTGTCACTGTTTTAGAAAAATGGTTTACCAAGAGCACTACTCAGTTAGTACTTAGATACCATGAAGCATGTAACATAACAGCAAGAGGCAGTGTGGTATAATAGATAGTGTGCTGCGTTTGGACCAGAGATAATTTGCAGTATGAACCTAGCCATCAGTAATAAGCCTCACTAAGTTCAGTGGGACTTAGGGTGGTACATCTGCTTAGGAAAGAGATCCTAGGTTTCCTGCTCAGCCAGAAAACTCAGAACTTGAAGTTCTGACTCTAAAGAAAGCCAGTGTGGTATAGTGGTTAGAGTGTTGGACTAGGACCTGGGAGACCAGGATTCAAATCCCCACCCCTATCTTGGGCCAGTCACAGTCTCTCACTCTAACCTACTTCACAGGGTTTTGTGAGGATAATACACTGCCTTGAACTCCTTGGAGGAAAGGTGGAATATAAATGCAATAATAAATCAATAAACCTGGACTGTCTCACTGGGCTGCTGTGAGGATCATTTCAAACAATCAGTTTGGGCAGTCCTTGTGGGGGTGGGGGTGCACATGTGATAAACGAATAACCACACCAACTGCAGTATATTGCAAGGACAAGCACAGGATTTCTGTGATGACAGAGCATGAACAGCTCAGGTGGAGATGATACAGGCTTCTGTCTGCTCATGGCAAGTTGCCCTTGGTCCCAGAATGAGCCATATCACTCCAGTAACTGCAGCAGTCAGCACTGGAGTTGGTGCTCACAAGAGGGAGGATTGTCAAAGCTGAAGGCCTTCCAGTTGGCCTTCTCCAGATGCTGCCAGCTTTGTTCAGGGTGTTGGGAGTGAAATTCACATTCCCAGGGAGGTCATGCTGCCCCCCTGCAACTGCAAGTCTTGGTGGCTGGACAGCTAGAGTATGTCAAGTTCATCCAAGTGAGGACTGGGGCAGAGCCAACAAGGCTGCATGGGATTCATCTTTCAGCTGTCCTGACAGATGATTCTGGGCCTGAGAACACTGAGGACTCTGCTTGTGGCTCTGAATTTATGCGTCAGTCACCTTGGCTGGTTATACCTCAGACCTTGTAACCAGGGCAGCTGTAGAAAACTGGAGCAGGCAGAGAGAGGAACTGGAGAATGAGCCTGCCCACAAGAGATTTAAGGAGCTTGAGATGTGTGCCTGATCACAAGGTTAAGAGGCAATTTGATTACTGCTCATAAGTATGTTCCCAGGGACAAAGCGCTGGGAGGGAGAGAGAACAAGAGTCGGCAGCAGGATGTGAACGGCTACGTACAATCAGATTGGAAACAAGGTGTTTTAAAAAAAAAAGAAAAAACCCAAAGCAAGGAGGGAGATTAGGGCCAACTGTGAAGAGGATGTGTGCCATTCCACCCAGATCTCCATGTCTGTGGCACCAGGTGGCGTTTGTTTTCTCCAGGGCCTGAGGCTTCAGTTGCATCTTGGAGCGAGAACTGTCTTGCCTGGAATATACAAGCTCCACCTTGGCATTATGCTCTGATCACTGGGCTTTGTCACTACAGGGGAGCAGCCAGGCATCTCAACGCTCCTCCAAACACTGGTCTTGCTGCGTTTGACTCACAAGCAGCAGAAATGCTTTCAGAAAATGCACAATGAGCCCAGATTAGTTACCCTGTTGTATAGCCCTCGGAGTTGTTCAGGGGGCTCACAATGTTGACAAGCACATGTTCTTGGTAAACAATGCAGTAGCTACTCGGTCAACCCCAATATTTTGAGAAAATATTGAATGCTTCCTAGAGTGACCTAAGTAGTTATACCTGGTCCCTTGACTGTTGCTTTCAGACATCATAAATAGATCCAAGTAGTCCCTGGTTCACTAAATTTTAAAGGAGGTTTTAAGAGTTCCATTTAAAGATTTAGAAACTATTGATCTGTCTGAGTAAAGTTCAAACTGAATGTGAATAGGAGCCGTCCTGTGAGACTATAATCCCAGCTTGGACCAAACCAACATTGCTGCAGAATGTTTCTGTTCACCTATTGAATTCCTTTTGTTGATATAACAATTTCCAGAGGGGTAGACCTTGCAACAAAAACGACAAACAGCCTTACGCCACCTTAAAGACGAACAAATTTATTACAGCGAAAGGTTTTGTGAACTACAGTCCACTTCATCAGATATATGATGTGCTTTGTAGTGCACAAAAGCTGATGCCATAATAAAATGGTTTAGGCTTTGTACACACTGTGTATTAATGTGCATTCACTGCAGGATGCAGGTGCATTTTGGGGGTATGGTACACATGACATCATCCCCATGCTGTCCCTGTACCACACTATTCATTGATCTAAAACAGCTTTTCCCAACCTTTGGGTCTCCAGATGTTGCTGGACTACAATTCCCATCATTCGTAACCACTGGCCATGCTGGCTGGGGCTGATGGGAGTTGTAATCCAACAACATCTGGAAACCCAAAGTTTGGGAAAGGCTGATCTAAAGTTCTTCTTGCTGGCTTTAATCTGTTTTGTCCTGAGAATGCACTTCTCAAGCGCTTGCTTCCTGAATGTGTACACCGAGGGTGTTTCCTCAGGTGACCTACTATTGGTCTGGGCCTTCTGACATTGCAGGGCTGTGGCACTCCCCCTCATTTCCATGCCCATTCACCTGGGAGTTACCTTTTCCCTTCCTTCTCGGGTAAAGCTGAGGGTTGCTTCTTTTGCAAAGGAGGACAATGTTATATGGGTAAATGGGAGGAGAAGAGGCATTTCATGGAAAACACAAGAAATCCTCAATCTGCTTAATATTTGAGGGGATGAAAAGAGTCAGGAACAGCTTGCAAGCAGCCATTGCAATTATGGTATGCTCAAGCATATTACTCGAAAGATGAAAAGGAGGGAACTGTATATCAGTATACCAGTTTCCAGCCCCTCTCTTTCCATATCATGTTGTATGCCCTGGCCAATGGGCATTCAGGTTTTTGAGGTACCAGAGATGAAGAAGGCAGACTCAGCAAGTTTACTTAAAAGGAGATAAAGTTTATTGGGTAACTTTCAGCACTCAGGCGCACCCCACGTGGAACAGACTGCACGTCTTGCACAGAGCGTGACCAGTTCTGAACAACCCACTGGGCACAAGAAGCACTTTTATAGGATACACGTTTACAACACAGTAATGAGGTTACATAAGCATTGATTATTGTGAAGCATTAAATCATTGCATCTATTCTATTGATCTTTGGATTAACAAGGCAACTTCAAATAAGCATTAATTACTAGAAAAGGCTACATCATACAGCATAACAATAGCTGATAAGCAAAGCCTCTTAATTGCCTGGCGAGGCATTAACTGCTCCAAGATCTACACTATCTAGTTAACAAGGCACCATCCCAGCATCACACAGACACTCTTGGCAGAGCATCAGACCTTTGCCTGTTAGGAACCCCAGATTAGGCCCCCAGGTGGCTCTGAGCTCACATTGGCTGTCCTTGACCCATCTCCTGCATGCTTAGATGCTGAATGCTAAACTAGAGAGACTAAGGCTGGGAGGGGAATACAAGCCCCCCTTGCCTACAGACAGCTATTCTGCTGATATAGCTGCTGAACTTGCCCACGGGCCAATACACCTGTCTTTCGAAAGACCTGTGAAAAATCAAATTAAATTAAACAAGCTTGGTGGAACTGCACTTGCACATCTGCAGCACAGCATTATGTCATTTCTGGCAGCGCTTAGGGGGCATAGAAACGCTAATTGAGAGGAGGGGAGTAGAGAAGACTTGGGGAAGGGCCATAGCTCAGTGGCAGAGCATCCACCTTGCATGCAGAAGGTCCCAGGTTCAACCCCCAGCATCTCCAGGTAGGGCTGGGAGAGATCCCCTGCCTGAAACTCAGGGGAGTCACTGCCACTCAGAATAGAAAATACTGAGCTAATGGGCCAGTGGGTCTGACTCAATACAAAGCAGCTATGTCCAATGTGCTTCACTTGGTAAACTGGCCCACCGTGTGTTCAGATGGCATGGATAATAGGTGCTGCTTTAACAAACATTACGGCGGGAAGGTGTGTACAGTTGCAAAGTGCTACGTACAAAAGGGCTCCAGGGAAAAATGGCCCACATGTGTCGTGTATGTGTGTACACACTCTAAATCTTTAAGGTGCCACAAGACACTTTGTTGCTCATTTGTGTTCTTTTTTGGTGGCCTTTGGCTTTCCATGCATAGTGAGACTGTTGGGATATGATCTTGCCATTGCTCTGGAGTCAGAGTTGGTCTTGCACTTGCTTTTGCCTAATAGATGTAAGCTGAATGGGGACTTTGTTTTAACACACACACCCCTCTCTTTTCCATTCCAGAATGACCTTGGTGGCAAGAAGATTCTCCAGAGGAAATGGACATCCTTCATGAAAGCAAGGCTGGCCTGCTATGTTCCTTACTATGAGGTCCTGAAGGATGTTTTCAGCCTGGATGGTGGTGACTGGCAGAGCACCATCTTCTATGCAGCTTTCACCCTGTCGGCGCAGTGGTGAGCCAAGCATACTTAACAGTGTGTCGGGTATTCAATTAACTGTAATTATTCAGAAAAGATAACTTGGAGTTGGTTGAAGTACATGTGGTCCATGTGCTGCCACTAGCAAAAAGGCAAACAAAGTTCTAGGGATTATTAGGGAATAGGCCAAAATGGAGGAAGTGCTATGGAAACGTTGAGTATTCAGTGCGGTTCTGAATGCTGCCTGTTGCATTGCAGAACTTGCATTACAGTCCAGGATGCGGAAAGGCAGGTAGTTTGTAAGAGTAAGGAAAACTGACCTTGCATATTTCAGTATTATAGGGAGCATTTGCATTCACTCTGCAAATTGACTCAGTCTCTGTCTGGATTCCAAGCCAACAGGTGTGGATTTGACCCCCTTTGAAAGGTTTTAAGGTCCTGTTGTGACACAATCTAAATATATGCTGCACTATTCAAAACCTTTAAGACACCAAAAGAAAGTCAACTTGTGTTGAATGAAAAAATGGCTTTGTCAGTCGGTCTTCAGAGGATAGAGACTTTCAGCTGCTTAGGCTACCCTGGCTCTGCCAATACTGTCTCCTATATTCTCAGATATGTTTGTGCTCTGCTTCTGAGTAAGGCAGGAGGCTCACCCCTCTGTTTTTAGTGCTGGGCTGTTCAGCTGGCTGCAGTCCATTGACCTCAAGTCAACGGGGTGCTGGAGGCTGGACAAAACACAGGGGAGAGGTGTATGCAACTGTCCTACTCAGAGTAAACCTATTGAAATGAATGAACCTAAGTTAGCCATGTCTGCTAACTTCAGTGGGTCTACTCTGAGTAGGATTAGCATTGGATACACCCAGAATTTCAGTTTTGGTGCCAATAAAATCCTCCTTGTCCTTGTAAATATTTTGGCACCTGCGACGGATTCAGTTTGCCCAAGTGTTTCTTGCTGAGGTTAAGGAACAGATGGGACACTCTGAGCTCTTTCTGAGGGAAATGTCCTCTGGGTGAGCATCTGTAAAATAGATTAATAATAGCCACGTATGCAAGAGGCGGGGGGGGGGAGAGAAGAGACACCCTAGCATTCTGACAGGGCTCACTTTGGCTTTATTACGAACAAGGGCCAAACCGTTTGCCATATGAATTTTGACAACAACAGTAGCTGCTGTGCTGTTTGTTTCACCATTTCTGGACCGAGCTCAGGCTGAAATCTTTGCCAGCCTTTGGCATTTTCCATTCGTTTTTAATGGTAGTATGAATTTTTACAAGTTGTCCCCAGCTAATTAGCAGCTTTGTGCTTGTGACATTTATCAAGGTGGAAGGTCTGCAGTGACAGCAAGATGGCACCCACAGAGCTGCTGTCCCTGTGGGAGGGGAGTTGTGCATCAGAGGCATTTATTAATTAGCACTGGCCATTCAGCCTCAAAGGCTATTCAGAAGGCACAGGGTATTTTGCACGTGGCCTTTACGTGGATGGCAAGGAAACAGTTAAAGAGACAGAAATGGTGCAGAGGTGGCTGCTGGTTATTGTGTGAACAACAAGAAGAAACAATTGGCTTTGAAGGGCTGACCATTTTCTCCCTAGAATGACAGGGAATGATGAAACCTCAGGATTGCCTAGGCGTACCCTGCTCATGGCAAAACATCATTTGACTCATTTGTCAGCTGCTGCTCCTGATTCTGTTATCCTGATCTGGCATTGCACTACTGGGGATCTCCAGGAGCGGGGTGTGTAAAGGAGACCACAGCCAAATCCAAAGAGGAGCACAAAACAAGAACTTGCCACATAGCACAAGGTCTGTGGCAGCATATACGGGCATCAACAGGAATTAACACCGCAAGAAAATAGGAGTCTGGTTAAAGATGACCCAAAACATTTTGGTGCTTGAGAATGAATATCCAAATGGTGCCCCGTGCTAGTAATTTGCTGTTGTTTAATGGTATCTCCAACATCTACTGATAGGGTGATGCATCCTGTAAAATGGTGAGTTCAGTCCAGCATCTCTTACGCAGCAAGGCCATACAGGTGCTGCTGGTTAAAGTTTTTGAAAGATTGGCTGGATGTACATGGAGGGATAACAGGAATCCAGAGGCAACACAGCTAACAAGTGACAGCAAGGGCATGTGTGCATGCTGGGCAGCTAGCTACAGAGAGAGGACAGAGGCCCCAAGAAGAGACTCTTGGTCAGAAGCAAAATCAGGCGCAATACCAGCACAGGCTCCAGATTTGAGATGGTCCTTCTCAGAAAGCCATCTGGCAGACCCCAGCAGACATACCTGGCTGTGGAGATGGCGTAGCAGTATCAGGAGCTGTACTGCAATCAGTGCTGAGCAGCTGGGTCTGAGTTCCTACTTTAATTTCCCATCATAATCCAGAGGAACACCATATTTCAGACATCGGAGGCAATTTCACATGGCAGCTCAAATGCAGCTTCCCAACGGGGGGGGGGAGGGGACAGGCATGCATAAGCGCAGCAGTGAATCCTGCTGGACCTCCAGCAGCTGCCCAAGCATGTTGTGTACTGAGCTTGTCTGCTGAGCAATCAAGTTGCTAACAGAGCTCAGCTGAGTCCTTCCATATTGCTGCAGGTACTGATGACTATTGGAAGCTCCACCCCACAGTGGAGGGTGTAAGGCAGCATTTCCCAACCACTGGGTCCCCAGATGTTGCCGGACTACATTTCCCATCATTCCTGACCATTGGCCGTGCTGGCTGGGGCTGATGCAAGTTGTAGTCCAACAACATCTGGGGACCCAAAGGTTGAGAAAGGCATGTGTAAGGGCTTAAAGACATTAACCCTGTGACCTGGAGCTTTGCACAGTTGATGGCCCAAAAGCTTGAAGGAGTATTTTGCTGCCTAAAGCAAGGATGCACGGAGGCGAGTGGAGTAGTTGATGACAATGCCTTAGACACAGGTTGGCTAGATGCACAAGCAGACAGAGTCCCGCACTTTTAATTGTTGTGTAGGGGAGGGGATTTCAGCAGGTGTAGTTTGTACGAGATGCTACACTTGCTGAAATTTCCTCTTCTGCCCAACTATTAAAGGTGCAAGAGCCCTGTCTTCTTTTGCATTTGGACACCCTAGATCTGTAGTTGGGTGTATGAGAACTGTGGTGCGGCAGCTGCTCTCTCTTTTTAAAATAATGTAACTACTTCCAATATACATGTATAAGCCATTTAAGAACGTTTTTACATATGCATGCCCCCCTTTCTCTCACACAGACACAGATGCATATTGCCCAGTCATTTAGCAGGCTACTCCCACTTAAATTACTTCTTTTACTTTCCTTATCAAAGGCTGCTATTCTGGCTCCACCCGTATTCTGCCAAGACACTTGTGAGTTCAGGCCATAGTCCCCATAAAGGGACAGTGCCTCAGTAACGAAACTGCTTGCAAAAAAGGTTGCTACAATGCTGCCTGGCTTGGTAGAAACAACTGCAGCTAAACTCTAGTCTAGATGTAAGAATCCTGTAGTCATGACCTTACTCTCCATAGGCCAAGTTACATTTTGGAGTTGATCTTGTTGCCTTTTCTTCTCTTCTGAAAGCCATTGTCTGTTTCCTGCAGGCCAGGGGGCTTTATTAATGCTCCAGGTTTTGCGCAGTCTTAGGATCTAACTGATCAGTCTATCTGGAATGGGAGGACACTTTTCCTATAAATCCAATGGGCTAATGATAGTAGGGATTTATCACATTTCCCCTCCAATATGCAATATGATGGACTTTGAGCCATCTGGGTTTAGTTTATGAAATCTTTTTCTTGGTAAAGGTCAAACCAGATGATGATCAGATTCCTTGCTGATGATTTTCAGATTCTGGGCTACAAGGATTGTTTATATCAGAGAGGGGGAATCTGTGGCCCTCCTGATGTTGTTTGGCCATGCTGGCTGGGGATGATGGGAGTAAAGAATCTAGCAACATCTGGAGGGCCATTGGCTTTCCAACCCTGGCTCAGAGGATTTGACAAGAAGTGGAAAGGTTCTGGTCCTGCACTATGATTGCATCACCCTATCTTTCAGGAGGAGCATGGAGGTGTCTGCTATCTGCCGATACAACATCTCTGAGGTGCGGGCAGCCTTTGAAGGGACTTACATGCAATACCAGGACTCCTCACGCAAATGGTCCCCATATACTGGAGAGGTGCCAGAGCCCCGTCCAGGATCGGTAAGTTTTGGATGTAACTTGAAGGCAAAGACTTTCTTGTTCTCCCAGGCCTTTTAACAGCCCCTGACAGTATTGATATTATTTAATTTCAATCACTTCAAAATAATGGCTGGTTTTTAGTTTTAGTATCTGAGTTTTGTTGGATTGATTGTTGGTTTTTTAATTTGTTTCTGTGTTGGATTTTATTTATTGCTGTGTTGGATTTTATTAATTTATGGTTTTTCTCTTTGTTTTAATTTTGTCTATTTTACTGTCACCTAGAGAATATTTTATATTAGGTGGCTCATACATTAAGTAACATAAATAAATAACCTCATGTTCTGCCTGTTATCCCTGATACAGGAGGCAGGAGTCACCTCCCTTCCTCCCAAGGAATGCAAGAGGGTTCAGAGCTAAAATAGACAAGTAGAAGCCCTGAGACAGGGGGAGGCCAACGCCATGCCTTCCCAATGTGGACTACAACTCCCATCAGCCCTAGCCAGCATGGCCAATGGGGAGGAATGATGGGAATTGGAGTCCAAAACATCTGTAGGGCACCATGTTGGCTACGCCTGCCCAAACATGATATAATCTCTACATGGGTTGTACAATTTGTAGCACAGCTAAACAACTGAGTGGCTGAGTGCTCCTCTACCCAAAATGATACATGCCAGCACAAAACCAGAAGATTATGCCTTTCATTGACATGCTAGTTGTGAGTGTATAGGGATTTTGTATGTAGGTGAGTGTCCAGTCCCTTGCCTGCAGTGTGAAATAGTACAGTCCCATCAATTGTACTATAAAAGGGGCATTTGTTTGATGTTCTAGCTCTTAGGGCAGGAGTGGGGAACCTGTGGCTTTCCAGATGTTGTTGGACTCCAACTCCCATCAGCCTCAGTTAGCATGGCCAGTGGTGTTGATGTGTGTGCGTTGTTGCGTGAAACAGCATACATTACGTTGGAGTTAAGTTGAGCAAGAAACTTCTTCAGAGCATTAGAGCATGTTAAGAGTCTTTATTAAGACATTATGGCCAAAGGCTTAAGAGTAAATACATGTAGAGTTTCTTCAGTCACCCCCCTTCTGGTACATCTCTCTTCAAAGGTAAACACAGAAGACAACCTCTCGGTTCAGAGGCAATACACAGAAGACTCAGCTTAACACAGATAGCTGCTAGAACTTTTCCCAGTCTATCGCGATGGTTACCATAGCAACGGCCTTGGCAGTCCGTTCCCAGACTGGGCAAAGACATAACTCCCCCTAGCTACAGTTTTTCAGACTTGATGGAAAACAAACTCAGTGACAGTGCGGTTCAATGGTCAACAAGTGGTTGGGGTAACAGAAGCTGAAGCCCAGTAACATCTTGAAGCTAGGTGTGTAAATCATACCCTGTTCTCCTCTGCAGTGCATCACCAATCGTGCTCGCAAGAATGGCTACAACTCCTCCCAGGACCTACCCAACAGCGTGCTGGATTTTATCAAGCTCCATCCACTGATGTATGAAGAGGTGAAACCTGCAGATGGAGTCCCCCTGTTGGTGAAGAAAAATGTGATTTATACTCAAGTAGCTGTAGACAGAGTCCGGGCCCTGGATGGGCACGAGTATGACATGCTCTTCTTGGGAACAGGTAGGTGTGTTTGCATTCCCTTGCATAACTAAATACCTGTGTGTCCTCATCAGTTAGGACAGACAACACATCTTGGAGGATTACACGTTGTTCCTGCACCTCTTGACCTTATATAGGAACATACAGGAGGTAGGCTGTAGCTCTCATTGGTTTTATTTCTTATTTAAGCCTTCCAAACCTGCATAGGTGAATCTCTTGTTTGTTTGTTTGTAGGAGAGTTGGGGCTGTGTGTATGCTGCAAAGCTTCCCTTCCTTAAGCTCTCCCAACGCCACTCAGTTTTGACTGACACTCACTATGCTATCCTAATCAACATTAAACTGCAGACAGGCATACCTGTAAGCAGGTACGGGAGCTGTTTTTTTGCAGAATGAACTCCAGTTTCCCCTGCTTTGCTTCTCAAAGGGCATACAGAATCAAAGGTCGATGATCTCTTTTTCTTTGCCCTGTTCCTATGCTTCAGGCAGGCAAACTGTCCACTTTGTGGAGTTTTCTCTCTCTTCAACTACAGGTATGTTTTACTCAGAGTAGATCCATTGAAAGTAGTGGTCCTAAGATGGGTCTACTCTGAGTAGAATTTAGTTGAAAACAACCCAAAGACTCTTGATAGCAAAACAAGACCCTAAATACAGTAAGTTCTGGATTATATACATTTAAAAAATGGGAAATTGCTCAGAGAAGGGGGAGGTAGCTTCTTGATTAACAATGGAGCTCCACTACGGAATTTTGGCAATCACAGTTTTGTGACAGTGTTTAGAATTCAGTTAACCCCACTCAGAAGTGCAATTCCCACTATTCTGGGGAGAGGCGAAGTGGAAGAAAAGCAGTGGCAAATCTGATATCTGCAGTGTAGAGTGTTATTCCTACAGCATAGGCTGTCTCTCCGTTATACAGGCATATTTCTGCTTCTTGTAAATCTGGAAGTAGATCATCATCATCATTATGGTTTATTTGTATGCTGCCTTGCCATAGTAATCTATGCTCAAGGCAGTTCACAATATGAAAAAAGTTACAAAACAAAATTCAAATAGTCAAACAATAAGTTGAAGAAAACATCTTAAGGAACAATAAGATTAATTGAAACAAAACCATTATAATTCATAATAAGGTGTAGCAATAAAATACAAAAACATAGTCCCATAACAGCAAAAATAACCAGCAGAATTAAATTTTGGCCCCAAACAGAAGCCCCTAAACAACACCCCACATTTAAGATGGTCTCTGGCATCTTGAACTTTTCCTGCGTGACTGACGTAAAGACTGAGGCTATGTGGATAATTGCCCTGCCATTTCCCCCCCTAACATTTACTCCCTCTGAACAGGTAATGGCTGGATTCACAAGGCAGTGGTCATTGGTTCCAGGGTCCACATCATAGAGGAGATCCAAGCCTTCAGAGTCCCCCAGCCTGTGGAGAACCTTGTCATCTCGAAACAGCAGGTACGAGTGCAATACCTTAAAGCATACATGCCCAGTCAAAAAGCATTGTGCAAAAAAGGGTGCAGTAAACAAATCCAATTTGGGGAGCCAACCCAGGATAGCCTGGGGGGAAAAAAAACAGTGTGGAATGTGGGTGTTTTTTTTCTTTTTTCTCTTGTGCACTCCGGCTCTGCCCATAAGCAACCCTCAATAAAACAGTGCCTCTAGGGTGTGTGTTTGGCCTTGCTGTAGCTAGGTGGCTCCCACCCAGTGTTAACTCCCAGCTGTCCAATGACCTGTGATGTGCTATACTGCCTGGTTGCAGCCCTTTGCTTAGCATTCTGGAGCTTCTCGTTCCACTTTCCCTGTAAAGCTTCCCAAGTTTAAACGCTTCCCTTCCCAGGCCCCAATTAGGATTGCCACTTTTTTGTGTCTAGTTTTCCGAAGAGACACTTTGTGCCTTTAAGAGTCTGACAGGCAGCAGGGATGGGGGGAATCCCTACAGAAGGGCTGTACCTCCATGCTAGCGAAAGCCACACTTGTTGAATTTCTCCATTCCTGTCAGGCAAAAGGATAGCACCCTATTTCCAGCTCAGTCCCGAGTTCCTTTCTCTTCCTTCCTCTTGAAGTTTAAGCTTCCGTGGTATGGCTGACTTGGACCTTGTGTGAAGTGCCGCGGGTGGGAATGACATTTTACTTCCAAATGTGTGCTTGAGGTGTGGTTCTGCAAGACGGCCCACATGGTGCCTTCCAGATGTTGTTGGCCTACAGTTTCCATCATCTTTGACCATTGGCTATGCATGTTTGCTGGGGGTACTTAGAGCTGCAGTCCAATAACATACTGTGTTGGCTACCCCCCCTCTCCCAATTCCTCTTTGGGCCACCTCTTTGCCCTGGGAGATTCCTACGGTTGCCACTTGTTTTTTTCACTGGCCCTGCTCCTGTGCCTTGCATTAACCACAGTCATGGAAGTATTTAGCTAGTAATGTTTTTCCTGGCTTGGAGATACCAGGTAAATGCCTGCAATTCAGGCTGTTGTTAAAGGAAAAAAATGTAGGTGGGACACGGGATGGGGGGAACTTTTCCTGTTTCCTTTGCTTTTGTTCTTCCTCTCTCATTTTAAGCATCTCTCACTGAGTGGGTCTGCAAGGAATGCAGCTCAGACTTGTTGATATTACTGCAGTTTTGGAGATGTAGCTCTGTGCACCAGGAGACGGACACAGCAGAGAAATAGCCTTGCTGGATAAATGGCTGCTGGGTGATCCCAGCACCTTGCTCTGGTTCACTGCTTCCCTCTGCTGGACAAACTCTGATCCTTCAGCTTCCCATCACCAACACGTGATATTAAATATACTAGCTACAGCTGAGCCCAGCTTCAATAAGAAATAATCCTGGCTCCATTTTTGCTGTTCTGCCTCTTAAAACTATCCCAGGATATGGTCTGAAGGCCACTACCTTACTGAAACTAAGCAGGTCTCGTCAGCGCCTGGATAGGTGGCTCCCTGGGAACTACATATTTGCTATCTTGGGTTCCATGACCGAAGAAATATGATGATAGACTGAAAGGCAGGATATAAATGTAAGAAAAATATTAACTTGGGCCTTGGAGCACTGTACTTTACATTGCCTTTTAACGGATAATTGATGTTATCAATTCCCTGCCTTTGCAGCTGGGCTGGCTCCACAGGAATGGTGCATAGCATCTGTGCTAAGTGCATTTCCTCTCCATGCTTTCTTTGCAGAGGAGTCTATATGTGGGGGCCCAGAGTGGAGTCTTGCAGTTACCACTCTCCTCCTGCAGGCAATATATCTCCTGCTTCGATTGTATCCTGGCCCGGGACCCATACTGTGGCTGGGATGGTGAGAGCTGCAAAGAACTAGCTGAGATGCTGGACAGGTATGGGGACATTAATTGGGGATAGAGAGCAACAATTTGGGATGTGTGTAGCCCTATGGACACATTATTCACATGTAGGGCATACTTGTGTACAGACTGGAGCAGGGCCACTCTCCTATCCCCAATGTCAGGTCTTCTTTTTTAAACAACTCCATGTTGAGCATGTTTGTCTCTAGGAAGGGCAATGTGTGAGCACCTACTTGCATGCAGATGCTGTGTATGACTGGAACACTGAGTGCTGTGGATGTCCCAATCACACAGAGCCCCTACATGCGAGGAAGAGCACATGCACTGACCACACTCAATGCACAATTGTTAAAAAAGGGAAGACTCAGGGTGGGGTTAAAAGCATAGCCCCATTTCTCTTTGTACTAGGTGTGCCCTACACGTAATACACACATAGGGCTTGTTTCCAGGATCTATGTGCTCCATCCCTTGATGAAGCTGGGCTTGTTTTAAGGCACCACAAATGCACTGGGGCTTCTGCATTGAGACTTACCATACCCTGAAGCCTTTCAGATCAGTGGAGTTTTACTATCAATGGAGTTTTACTATGTGTGTGTTTGAGACTTGACATCACGTCTTCTCTCCCTCCCCGCCCTCAAAAGAGGGCATCTCACACAACTCCTGTCACTTGGCTTTGAACATCTCAGAGCATATCTGCCTCATAAAAGTTGGGTTAGGTTTATTCAGTTCTGATTTTTCAGGATACCTGAGTCAGATTATAAGAATAAGAATATATTCCAGAAAATAAACCCTTTACAACTATGAAACCTTTAGGTACAAGCATGTTAAAATGCAGGTTTTAATATGGACTCACTAAAATCAGATTTAAATAAGCATGCTTTACATTTAAAAATCAACCCTGCAAACTTGGACTGAGGCTGGGCCTCCCTAAAACTAGGGCTATAGCTGAGAAGCTGTCGCTCCATATCCTAATTAAGGAGGTCACTCTGAAGAGCTCTATTTTTTGTCACTGTGATTGTCTGCTGGCTGTGCATATGGACGTGTGCGAGATGACGTGTAGGTAACTGGGAGGTGTCAGTGAAGTCTACAGCTTGTGTATTAAATAACGCACAGCTGTACATACTGTTTTGCTTATGGAATCAGCACTGGGGAAGGGTGTTTGTTGGAGCATGTAAGGGTCTGCACAGCATATGTTAATACCCAGATGTGCAGTGCATGCTGATGGGATTGAGTATCTTTTGCCTGCTGCTTTTCCCCAAATGACAAAGATCCTGCTTATATTGGCCAGGGCTCTGCTGACCCAGGACGTGATGCATGGCAACGTGGGCTGCTGGAATGACTCTGCCCAGGGTAAGATTCTGATTCTGCCACTTCTGGTTTCCTGCTCTTTCTAGAAGTGAAGGCCTGTGCTGCCTTGAGCTGGTGCTCTGGGCTGAGAGAATAGGTGAATGGTTCCTCTGTTTCCAGCCTCTGCTTGGAAGAGGGGCAAGTACATAGCTTCTCTTCTCTTTCCCACACAGACGCAAAAGGTTGTTTCCTTAATTAACAGCGTATCTCCAGCATGGGGCTGTGTGCCACAAGAGAAAACCCAGCAGATAAGATACATAAAAGAGTGCATATTAAGTAGGTGAAAATGGGGGATAGAGAACCATGTCCACAGGAAGTAATAGTCATAGAAGAGGGATGTTGTTATGGGGTAGTTTTGGATATTACCCATCCCCAAAGCACAGAGGCTGTGCCTATCCAAGCTAAGGTGTCTGAACTCTCTCCAGCCGTTCCCTCAGATTCCCTGCCTTTTCTGTACTTCTTCCAAGAGCAGTTGCTCTTTTAAAAATAACCATTACCGAACATTCACAGAATGGCCAGTTTTCTCACATCACTCTTACGGTGCCCCATCCCCTTCATGTTGAGAGTTCCGAGTAGCTCTTCCCCAGTAGTAAATGATGTTCCACTTTGACATCTGAATTGCTGCAGCTCAGGTAGGGTGGAATGAGAGCGCTTTCCTGTTTTTGTCTCTCCTGCAGCCACACCCATGCAGAAGAACCGGACGGTGCTGCGTGGCGATGATGTACTCTTGCCTTGCGAACAGACATCCAACCTGGCACGGGCGACTTGGCGGGTGAATGGCATAGAAGTGCTGGCGGAGGAAGGGCAGGGCCGCTTCCGCCTAGGAGTGGACGGGCTGCTAGTGACAGACACCCAGCTAGAGTACAATGGGGAATACCGATGCTATGCTGAGGAGAATGGCCTCTGGGCCCTGGTGGCTGCTTATGCCCTCACTGTGCTGCCCAAGCAGCTGGTGCCACAGCCACCCCCCACTGTGTCATCCCCCTCTTGGCATGCTGCCAGCTATGATTATGGGGACATGAAGTTTATCTACATTGCTGTCATCACAGTGTTGGGTGGGTTGTGCCTAGTGCTCAGTGTTGTGCTCCTTTACGTCTCCTGCCTGCAGAAGCGCAGGGGCAAATACAGCCTAAGGGTCCCCCAGCCATCCACTGTGGAGCTGCAGACAGTCTCTTCCAATTGTCTGGGCAAAGGAGGCGAGGACGATGAGGACCTGGGCATCTATCCAGATGGCTGCCTGCAGATCATCCCTGGGGAAGCCCCTACTGTGGCATCACCTTCCAAGGAAGTGCTTCCTGTCCCACCGCCGCTACCGCCTCCACTTCCTGCCGAGTTCACCAATGGCATTACCACCTTGCCCAACATGCTGCGCAAGATGAATGGGAACAGTTACATGCTCCTGCGGCAGAACGAGGAGCCATGCACGTCGCCGCTCTACAACTCCTTTACAGAGGAGCTGAGCAAGATTCTGGAGAAGCGGAAACACACACAGCTGGTAGAAAAGCTAGACGAGAGCTCCGTGTAGGGGGAACAGGGAGGCCACTTTTCTGAACTAATCCCTCTAATCCCTTCTGTGATTCCTCCTTCCCAGTCCAACAGAACCAGTGTTACGACGCAGCAACTACCTCCGGAGCGGCCCTCCGGAGCCGCCACAGACTCCGCGCTCATTTCCTTTTTTGTTTTGCTGGCATTGATTGTTTGTTTTCCAATTGCTGTAAAGAAAATCTTATTTAAATGGGAATTATATTTATATATAAAAGAATGATCGATAAACAGGAGCCACAGCGATCTGTCGGGTTTGTCTGTGGTACATCTGAATGTGCCAATGACTTGGGTGGGGAATCATGCTGTCAGACTGGACAGTGGGGTGGCTAGAAGGTAGTTTTCTACCCATAGCCTTGGCAGCCAGAACAGCACCCACAGTCATCACGAGGGAACAGGATGCATAGCTGCAATTTCAAGAGGTAGGTAACAAACTTCTTTAACAAACCCAAATTACCTCAAATCTCAATTCTTCACAACAGTTTACCTCTAAAGTATATAAACATGTAATTTGGGGGGGAGGGTTCCTGAGCATCAGATTTAACTTTTTTAAAAACAGGGACCATAGCTGGCTATTGGTTAATCCTTCTTCAGAACTTGGGTTTTCCTTAGATGGTATCAGAGGATTCTTTAAATTCCTTGGGTTTTTTGGACACAGTCACAGCTCATGACCTGCCAGCGTTGGGCTATTGCAAATGGTGAACCTGCTATGATACCACAGTGGGGCTAGACAGGTGGATGGGAAACCATTAATTCCAATGCTGACATATAAAAACAAATTAAACTATCAGAATAGCTTACAGGTCATGGGTTTCTGAAGGTCACCTTCCTCATGCAAAGCAATTGAGTGGTTTCAGAGGCTGGAACTGAGTGGCCAGTAGTTTCAGCCAAACTATGCTGGTTATGTATGTGAGCCCTAAGGGTAGCAAGGCCCCTGACTGAAATTGAATTGTAGTTGGTTTATCTGTCCAAACTCTCTCCTATTGCCTTGAGAGTAAAGCGTTTTGTCCCACTCATATTTCATCTGTCAGGCAATAGGCCTCCTGCAAGAGTAGTAGCAAAAACAAGCTTCAGAATTTTTTTTATAAGTCTTGGCTTCTCCAAAATGCAACAGTAGTCAATTTGCTCCTGATCTGAGTCAGCACAAGCCTCCTGCTCATTCTGAGGCATAGTTCCTCCCACCTGGAGTTGGGGGTGGTGTCTCCCAAAATTTATGTAAGGCCATGCCATCCCTGATGGGTGGCAAGAGAAATTTCTCTTGAGGGCCCATAATGGTACCCGCAGCTTAATTCCCTAGGGACTATCCAAAAGAACCAACAGTGTCAGGCTGTGTGCTGGCACGGAGAAGCGTTAGCGTCTGAGTCACATGCAGGTGAGAAATTACAGGAAAGCATTCCTAACAGGAAAGCAACATTAATGGTAGAAAGTAAGACCCTAATCTGGGGTTTTTGCCAAAGCTAGAATGAAACAGAAGTGGCATATCTCAGCACAGTTCATCTGCACTACATATAAAAAAACCCTGTCTGCCTACAGTAGTTTAATCTTGTAAGGATTTTTGAGATAATCTATGTGGTGTTTGGTGCACTTAAGAAAGTTGCTATATAAATACGAAGTTATCGTCACAGTTCTCTCTCATGGTCTTCTATGAGCCTTTAGGGAATTTGCTTTGTTTCACTTTACACAGCGTTGGTATTGGAGACCTCAATATAAGTATCTCACGCATTTCAGACCCAGAGGAAGAGTGGCACCTGCTGGAGCTACATTGATGACGTCTTACCCATCTCTGCTTTCAACCTAACAGACACTGGCAACAGGTGCAGCTGCTCTTCCCTATGTTGGGCTCTGGGATAAGGGCTGCCCCTGGTTCCAACTACATATTTGGTGGGACGGGGAAATTCTACCCACCCCCTAATCCTCAAGGCTGTCCTTTTCCAGCTCTGTGGTCTCCTTTAAGGATGAGACATGCAAACTGTATGCACTATTCTAAGTGTACACATCATTGATCATACAGGCATTATGATACTTTCAGTATCTTTTGTAATGATTGCTAGCCTGAATTAGACTTTTTGCATTACTGCCATACACAACTGATTTCATTGAGCTACACAGTGCCAAGGTATTTCAATTTTTAGTCAACATCAGACCCTCGGTCTATATGTGGCTAGGAACTTTTTGCACCAATATACAACACTTTTCACCAGCTTTCCCTACCCTGGTGCCCTGTACATGCTTTGGACTACAGCTCCCATAATCTCTAACCACCGGTTGTGCTGGCTAGGGCTGTCGGGAGTTGGGAGTCCCAATAACATCTGAAGAGCACAAGGTTGAAGAATGCTGTTTTTATACTTGTACACTGCAAGCAGACATCCATTTTGCTGCCAATCATCTACTTTTAAAAGAGATCCCTTTCAGAGCTCTTTGCAATCCACTTGGGTTTTCACCATCCTGAATAACTTGATGTCATTTACAAAGTGTTCACTATTTGTTATGGCAAGGTACAAAGGAAGACTTCTGGGGGTTATTAGGCTGCAGGGGCATATTCAGTGCATCTGGTGATTCTGCAATCGCATGTACAGAAATTTATACCGGGTGAAGGTTTTAGCATCTTCAGAAGCTGCTTTACTTTTAATAAATGCAAATTTCTAGCCTTCTAACTGCTAAATCAAATTTGAAAATAGATGAAACAGTTCATGATCTATCATTTATGTTAGTGTTATTCAAAGGTACTCCAACAGTACAAAGCTACAGTTGGATATAGTTGCGGAAATTCAGGAGCTCTTTGCACCCCTTTTAAGCAGTTTCTTTTTGCTGGCACTTCAGATTCCTGCCACTTATACCAGGGTGAAGAACCTCCAGATTGCAGGTCAGTCTTGGCCTGCCAGAGGGTCCAGTTTGGCCATTTTGGTCAGCACTGGCTATCCAACACTTGGAAGCCCCACACAGAGGATTTTGAAAGGTGAGTGGGGGAGTCTGCCTGTCAATCATGTGATGTCATAAAGACATCAAGTAATTGAGAGGTGGGTGACCCCACCCACCTATCAAGTTGTGTCCACAAGGCTGATCCTGATGAAGATCTGGCCCATGAAGCCAAAAAACCCACCCGACTTGTGCCATGGCATATGAGGAGTATAAATTGGATTCAGATTTGCACTTAATGGAAGTCCTCTAGCACTGGAGGAACCAGCTGGGGAAGCAATTTTTGCTAATACCACCTTCTCCCTGTGACCCTACACCTGCTCTGGAAAGCTGAAGGACCATCCATAACAGCAAGTGGCATTGGGAGCTCAAAGGGTGTAGGTGAAAAATGCCAGCCTTTTTTCCAAGGTCGGAGCTTCCACTGGATCCCAGTTTCCTCCATGAATAGAAGGATCTCTCCCATTCATGGAGGAGAAAGTCTAGAACCAACCCATTAAGTGTACACAGAATTGATTCTTACAAGAAAACACTTCCATTCTGCCCATGTGCTGCTTTGTCTGCTTCCCACTCAACCTTGTCTCCTCAACTAAAGCCCACGGCCAGCTACAAAAAAGAACCAGTTCCACTCTCTGCTACTCCCTGTCAAGGGAACATCAGCACTTCTACAATGACCTTTTAAATGCTTGTTTGAAAAATTCAGGTTCACAATTTAATCCTCCTCCTGATTAATCTACAATGTAATACAAAAGGTAAGAATAAAACAGATCAGACCTCTGTTAAAGACGGATATTCACTCAAAGCCTTAAGATCCATTACACTGATGAAAGTCCTTGAAAATATTGTTTGATGCCACATTCCAAAGCTCCTCATGTCCTTCGGAAGCAAAAGACACTGGCTGCTTCCTCCCCTCAATAATCAAAGTAGCTTCATATCCTTTCTATTTCGCACAACTTGATAGAGCTGAATATACCAAGAGACCACAACAGCCCTCAAAGCCCACACTTTAACAAACCACAAATGGATAAAGAGGCCATCTAAACAAAGGCAGCACAAGCCCAACAATATTCTTAAGCTGTGGCAAAGCCAGGAACAGTGTTTCCTCCTACTGGTTTAATATTTTGAGCTGAAAAGTCCAGCTTTTTGGTGGTATGACCTTTATGAAAGCTAATTCATAGTTCTGTGGTAGAGCACATGCTTTGCGTGCAGGAAATCTCAGATTCAGTTCCTGGTATCTCCAGTTAAACTTCAGGGGGAAGGGCTGGGAAAGATCTCTGCTTGGGACTCTCCTGCCAATCACAATAGACAGACCTGAGCTAGACAGAGAAGGTACCCAACTCAGTTTAACGTAGCTTCATAGTCCTACACTTATACAAAGGCAAAATCCCATATCATGGTTATAGTTGCGTCTGCCAAGAATCTGACACACATTGATAATCAATGAAAAAACTTCTGAGGAACCAGATGAGAACTTGCTTGTGCCAAGCTCCTAGATGCAGTTTTTTTCTTTGCTGCCAATATGACTAATTAATTGGTTTAGATTGCCCAGAGCTTCCCATTAAGAGATGGCAGCAGTTCTGCAGGGAAGAAGTGTTTTTAATTTATATCTGATGGAAGAGAGGAGAGATGGGCCAATATGTACGAAGGCTATGTACAGCAGTGGGTGATGGTGTGTTCTATGCAACTTTAGAGAAAAGTTCTAGCTGGTTTCTCCTGGCCTGAGCTGGTGGGTGTTTGGAATGGTTTGATCACCAAGCACAAACCCAGCAGAGGGTTCAAACTCCCAGACTGTTGCTCCGTGCTAGAGCATGTTTGCTTTCCAGTACCTCTAAGATGAAACCAGGCACTAGGGCTGAGGGGGAAAAGACCTCTACTCCAGACTCTAAAGAGGGAGGGTGGACAATTCCTTGATTCTTTCTGTGTGAACTAATGAGCCCTGGTAGTATTCCCGCAGTCTGCATATACTGTATGGTATTTTGAGTTGCCAAAAAAAATAGAATCTTCCTGTTAGAACAGAACATGGTTCTCTCCATTAGGCTTTTTAGTTACACAATGCTACCTCTGAAGGCATGAGGACCCAGACTTGCATACAACCTTGCTGTGTTGCACTGGGAGAAGCTAGCAGTGTAGAGGATCATTACCTCTCTCATCCTTGTCACTCTTCCACATGATTTGCAGCAGTCAGGGGCAAGGTACTCGCCACATCTGAGCAACTCAAATACTGCCCTCTACAGAAATTTGCCAGGGTTAACGTGTGTAGAAGGAAGGGGTGCACATAAGCCCCACCTCAAGGGCTCCTCTTAGACCTTCATATATTGAGTACAAAGGTCTGCAGGGAGCTTCTAGCTACATTCAGCTGAGCATGGCTTAAAAGCCTCAAGATCAGGAAATCTAGCAATGCAGGGTTCCTGATCATGTGCCAGATTCTATAATGGCAATCAGAAGCTCCTTAAGGCCTTTCTCCTAAACATGCAAAGGTCAGGGGGAAGAAGGGGTATACCTGGCACTCAAGGGACCCTGGGGGCAAAGAAGCCACATACACACGTGGCCCTCTACCCACATTTAGCCCTGCCGTAATCAGACCTCACACCTGAACAGGGTTTAGGGAATGCTGACAACTGGCTTCACATCTTCCAGTGAGGGAAGGTACACACATGCCTAGTCTTCTGCTGACTTGACACATTCATAGCTCAACACATGCTTAGCAGGAAAGCCCTCAGAGTGCCTTCTAGGTGGTTCCACTCCCATTTATTTCCAACTCTAGTAAGTAGCATTTACAAAGGGAAGCAGTCATCAGAAATCATGGATAAGGAAATCTACAAGCACGAGTAGCTGGCTGTGTAGAGAACACTTGCCTCTAAAGTCTCTGCTGCTCACTTTTGGAGAAACCAGTCCCATTCTGTTCTACAACTTGCTCAAAATTAGTCTAGTCTAAAAAAACAACTACCAGGTAGCAAGACTGTCACATGTTAACAGATGCTACTCCTATCCCTTCAGTGCCCATTTTTCTAGGGAAGATTATATTCTCCCTGCAGATGAATGATTTTGGCTTGGATGCAGGGAATCCCCACACTCAGGAAAGCCACATGCTTTTTGCATCAGTCTAGGTTATTTTTCTAAATACTGGAAATGCTGCTGACCCACATCTTGCACGTTGAGCTTGCTGGGCTTATTTGTGAATGGGTGCCACTGGCCCTGGATACTGGGGTTATCTGTATGGAAAGGCTTTCGGATGTGGATGATCTCTAGGCCAGACTGGCTGGCCAGCTTGTGGACGATAGCTGCAATCTCATCTGCCGTCTTGCTGTTTAAGCGTTCTTCCTTTATGGATCCATTCACTAGGAAGAGAATAAGGTGGTTGAAATAAGGTGGGACCCATTCTTTTTCCATCTGGGGAGGTATGTTTCCCTGGTCACTTGTACCCAATTCCCCAGAATTTTCAGTTGCTGAAATTCACTAAATCGCTGCACACACTGCACTCATACTTCTTAAAGCTACAAGCCAAGGCCTGGTTTACAGTTCCTTAGCATGAGATTCTTTCAGCAGATAGTGCACATCAATTACTATTGATGATTGCCTTGCAAGACTCTATTCTTCCACAGGCTTGTTGAAACAGGGTGCACCCTCCCAGCTGATTAGAAGCAAGTTTCATGGGAAATGCCAACAACCAACACCAATGTCTCTTTACATGGTAATGGAGAAGTAGCATTTTCTGTACTCACTGTATTCAGCAACCAAAGTGGGAACCTTGCACTTCTTTGGGGTCACATAGAACACAATCTCAGGGTTTTGCCTGGCAAAGTCCACCACCTTTTCTTCAATGTATTCTCTAGAACAAAAAAGGCCCATTGAAGTATTTAAATAACTATTCTCATGAGATGAAAGAGAGCTCAAGAAAAGCTGCCACTTAACAAGAAATCAAGCACTGGTTACCTGGGGCCTTTTCAGAGCATTGGTTTTGAGCCGAAGAACCCTATTGGATCAAGCTAAGGATCTATCTAAGATAGCAGCTATTTTCAAACACTAGCCTCAAGCAGCACATATGGCAGCAGGCCTATCCTTTGCATCCCAGTAACTGGCAATTAGAGGTACACTGCCTTAGGCCATGGAGGTTTCACTTAGCTCTCATGATTTTGTGTGCCCCCCCCCCCCGCATTATTTATTTCAAATATTTATACCCTGCCTTTCAAGATACAAATCCTCCCAAGGTGGTTTACAAGAAACACTAAAGTACATTTTTAAGTTAACGAAATTAACTTGTGTGAAGAAATTTTAAGGTTCTTTTGTCTCTCCTAAATCAAATTTATTGGGTGACCCTCAGTTCTCATGGCATGAAGCAAGGAGAAAAAACGTCTCTTCTGTATTATTTTATTATATTTCCATTTAGTATCTGTTCTGAACCTAAAACTTCAAATGCTTCAGTCTTCGGTCATAGGGCTCCAGTCCCCTGGATCATTTTCTGTACCTTTTCCAGCTCTATAGCATTATTCGTCTTTCAAACAGAACCATACACCCTCTTTCCTATGCAGCTGCATCATTGTAATGCATTACAATGTTGGCAGTTTATTTCCAATCTGTTTCCTAATAATCCCTAGCACTGGATTTGCCTTTTATCACTGCTGCATGCCAAGCTGATATTTTTATTGAGCCATCTGCCACAAATCCAAAATCTTTATCAGTCACTGGCAGTTCAGCATATATGTAAAGTTGATTTTTTGCTCCAACTTTCATCATGTACAACCTGTTTGCTGTTCTGTAGTCCATTGACTCAATTTGGAGCTGTCCTTTTGTAGCTCTTCAAAGTCTCCCCATCCTGAATAATTTGGTATCATCTGCAAACTTCGTTTCCTCACTGCTCTTTCTGGATTCCATTTATTAATGTTAAATACCACTGGTCTCAATACAGATCATTGGGGACCTTTTACTTACTTCTCTCCACTACAACCACTGTCCATTTGCTTCCACCCTTTGTTTCCTGTTCCTTAGCCAGTTATTGATCAATAAGAGATCCTTCCTGCATATTCCATGACTCCTAAGCCTATCCAAAAACATTTGGGTAATAAATCTGTACATATTACTCTTCCTCCCCCCCACTATTTTAACAGCTTCCCTCAAGGAAGGATTTATGTTACATTTTTCCAGCATCCAAACTGCAATACTTTGCACATGGGAAACTGATTCCTCACCACCACTGCAATTGTGGGTTTTTAACTGCAGTAGTTCCTAGAAGACAGAATTTCAGTCTATAAACTGCAGGTCAGGTAGATACAGTGCTTTGCAAAAGTAATCAGACCCCGACCTATGCTCTCGTATTACTGAATTACAAATGGTATATTGTAATTTTGTTCTGTATGGTATTTTATTTTTAAACACTGAAACTCAAAATCAATTATTGTAAGGTGACACTGGTTTTGTGTTGGGAAATGTTTGTAAGAAACAAAAATCTGAAACGTGTTGCTTCCATAAGTATTCAACCTCTATGCTGTGGAAGCTCCCAGTTTACATGGATGAAAGAAATTGCCCTATCGAGGACACAATTACCTTACCATTGGCCTCCACCTGTGAACCATTACAGTTGCTGTCACATTGTCAGGATAAAAACCCCACTGTTGAAGGATCATTGGTCAGGCTGTGGATCTGAAGAAAAATGAAGACCAAAAAGCATTCTACAGAAGTGAGAGATAATGTACTACAAATGCATAGATTAGGAAAAGGGTACAAAACAATATCCAAGTTGGATATCCCAGTGAGCACAGTTGGATCAATAAGCA
The DNA here is from genome assembly GCF_030035675.1 of Rhineura floridana. Taxonomy (NCBI): domain Eukaryota; kingdom Metazoa; phylum Chordata; class Lepidosauria; order Squamata; family Rhineuridae; genus Rhineura; species Rhineura floridana. The sequence goes on from NC_084486.1 coordinate 85,108,846, forward strand.
GAAAGTGGAAGCTGCATCACACCACCCAAGCACTGCCAAGAAAAGGCCGTCCCTCAAAACTCAGCACTAGAACAAGGACACTTGTAAGAGAAGCCACAGAGAGGCCAACAATCACTTTGAAGGAGCTACAGAGTTCAGTGGCTGGGAGTGAAGTAATGGTGCACCGGTCAACCATATCAAAAGCTCTGCATAACACTGGCCTGTATGGGAGGGTGGCAAGAAAGAAGCCGTTACTCAAAAAGTGCCATCTGAAAGCACATCTGGAGTTTGCCAGAAAGCATGAGAGTGCCCCAGCTGCGATGTGGGAAAAGGTTTTGTGGTCAGATAAGACCAAGATAGAGCTTTTTGGCCAAAACTAAAAGCACTATATGTGGTGGAAACCTAACACTGTCCATGCCTCAAGACACACCATCCCTATAGTGAAGTATGGTGATGGTAGCATCATGCTGTGAAGATGCTTCTCATCAGCAAGGACTGGGCATCTTGTTGAAATTGAAGGAAGAATGGATGGAGCAAAATACAGGAAAATACTGCAAGAGAACCTGCTTCAGTCCACTCAAAAACAAGCTTGGGAGGAAATTCACTATTCAGCAGGAAAATGTTCCTGAGCACAAGGCCAAAGCAACATTGGAGTAGCTCAAGAACAAAAAGGTGAATGTCCTACAGTGGCCCAGTCAAAGTCCTGATCTCAATCCCATTGAGAATCTGTGGCGCTCTTTGAAGATTGTGGTCCACAAGCAATGTCCAACCAACCAACCTGAACGACCTGGAGCAAATCTGCCAAGAATGAGCCAAAATCCCTCCGACACTGTGTGCAAAGCATACCTACCCCAAAAGACTGAAAGCTGTTACTGTAGCAAAAGGTGGCTCTACCAAATATTAATGTGTGGGGGTTGAATGCTTATGGAAGCAACATGTTTCAGTTTTTTATGTTTCAGACATTTCCCAACCTAAAACCAATGTTACCTTACAATCATTGATTCTGAGTTTCAGTGTTTCAAAATAACATATCATACAGAATGAAATTACAATGTACCATAATTCAGTAATATGACAGCATTGGTCAGAGGTCTGATTACTTTTGCAAGGTGCTGTATTTGTTCACTTCCTGTTCTCTGACACTAAACAAAATTATTCAGAACAAAAGATAGAAAGGACATGTAATTCACCTATGGCAGCTGTCTCCATGTCTAATACACCAAGGGTGCAATCCATTCTATATACTTAGAAGCAAATCCTAGCATTACTACATTTATATCCCACCTGTCCTCCAATGAGCGCAAGGCAGTATAAATGGTTCCTCCCTCTCCATTTTATCGCCACAACAACCAGGTGAGGCTGAGAGATCAGCACTTGTCCGGGTCACCTAGCGAGTTCATAGCTGAGTAGGAATTTGAATTCAGGTTTTCCCAGCCCTAGTCCAACACACTAACTTCTATTTCCAAACAAACACAGGATCAGGTCAAGGATCACAGCTAGACACTAAGAAAGAAATGGATCAACACTGGACAATAAATAGGAGGCACTACAACAGGGGTCAAACAGTTTAAAGATTAAAATTTCCATTCAAATTGCAACAACTCTAAGGCTGCAACACACTAGGGAGTAAGCCCCATTGAGCTTCTGAGTAAAAGTGCTGAGATCACTGGCTAGGATGATTATGAAACAGATTAGAAGGATTAAGGAGTTGGGTTAAGAAAAAAGAGATTTAGGAATAGGAGCCTAGGACTGGACTGTGGCTGTTCAAAGTAAGGAAAGGACCCCTTTCTTCAGGACAGAATTTGGGCCAGGGTTTAGCTCCAGGATTTATTTTCAGTGTCAGATTAGAATTCAAGAAATAATCATTTCTGATGGAATAGCTCTTCCCTAGTTCTCACCTAGCAGCAGCCATTCCATCACGCTAGTTCATTTCCATCCCAATTAGCTATTGTACTAACTCTACAACTTTAAGAACTGATGCCAGAGTTGGCTTCCCCCCCTTCCCATTCTTTTTTCTTTCATATATTTTAAATTTTATCTGCATTTTATTTTATTACAGATAGTTAATTTTATTTACCAATTCCTATTGACCTATAAGCCGCGTTGGAAACCTTTTCGGCTGAACAGCAGGGTAAAAAAGGCTAGAAACAGTAGCAGTCGCAGCAGGAAGAGAAGAGATCCTTTAAAGTACACATGGTATGAGTTCCTCACCACTGAAGAGCCACAGTCCACCGCCAACCCGCTATGATGGAGAACCAAGAGTTTCTACGCCCCGGCACCTCTTGCCGTAAGACCAGCCCACCTGACGCCTCGCGAGCTCTGCGCGTCCCGGCTAACAGTCAAGGTGAGGCGCTGGAGCTGACACACGTAGCGGCCTAACCCGTTCCTCAAGACGCTGGCCAAGAAGCGGCTCGGGGTGCCCCGGTTGGTCATGGTGGCTTAAAATTCAGCTGGAGCAGCTCCGAATGTCCGCCTTCTTCTCCTCGGACACCACACCGGAAGTAAAAGCAACACAGAACGTGAGGCAAGGCGACCCTTGTTATAGACCTACTCTTAAAGTAGAATTCCATTTTTTTTAAAGGCGGAACTTGCTGGTTACTTTTGACGCTATTTTTCCTTGCATGAGGTTTTTTTTTAAACAGCTGCTCATAGGGAACAATAGAGACACGCAGAACTTTTACAGAGCTGTAATTACGCAGCAACCTCCTCCGTTTCCCAAGTTAGAAAGAGAACGAGGAGGAATTCATGCTATGCCTGAGGTTTTTGTTGTTTGAGTTTGTAAAGAAATAACAAATTCATTGTTGTGTAAATGCAAATCCAGCCTATAGTTATATACGTTTGCGCCTCTCACTGAGATTGGTTTATAACAACAGCACTGCAGTGTAGTCTGCTGTTAATACCGTCGGCTGAATTTAAAAAGAGCCTGCAGCAGGATCAGGCCAGTGGCCCATCTAGTCCAGCATCCTGGAGTCTGAGACACTGCCCGTAATTTACAACAACCCTGTAATGTAATCTAATGTTGTTCTTATCCTAGGAGGCGGAGCGAAACTTTATAACAAAGTTTGTGTTACTCTGCACTTCAGAACACCTAATATGTCAGAACACCTAATATTCCAGAACACCTAATATCCCGCAACCGCCCCGTTGTACAACAATCAGATGCTTGCAGTGAGAGTTATACTTCCCTACTTTTCTATCTCTGCGTTTGGCGGGCTATCTTCTTCCAACTTGACGTTTTAGGCCGGGATTTCCGTGCGAACCTTTAGTGACGTTGCCGTATTGTTGTTCCGGGGCCAAGGCAAAGGCGCGCTCCCTGCAGCTACACGTGGGGGGAATTATGCTAGAGTGTGGATCTGTCCGATCGTGCAGCAGCGGGCGGGAAGGTTGAATTTTGTGGCAGGTGTTGCTTGTTGGAGGGAATCGGAGCTTCGTTCAAAGCGGCTGGCGTTGTGGGGGCTGCAACTACCGGGAATGATCTTTATTTGTCTACCGCAAAGCAAAGGGCACGGGAAGATCTGTACCGTAAGCGAGGAAGAGACGAGATAGCGAGTCCTTATTAGGTGGTTGGGGTAGTCAGAAGAAAAGCCGGGAGGTAGAGGAAGGGGTGTTCGAGGATAAGGTTGTTCCTCTGTTGAAGGTTGGGGGTGCTTAGGGAGGAGGGGATGTCTGGCAAGGTGGAACGAGTATGTGAGGCTTGTTGAGGAGGGTATGTTTCTCAGCAGGGATTTTTGGTATGCCAAGATAGAAAGTTAGTGTATTGAGAGGATGCTCTTAGTGGGCAATTTTCTACCATTTGTACAAAAAAAATGTGGCTTCTCACTCGCTCTTTGTGCAGTCTTTTGAGTCACTGGGCTCTTGGGGGAAGGTGGATCCTTGCAGGTAGCAATTCTTGCAGGTATTACAAGAAGGAAACGCTTCCATCCCCAGAGGGACCAATCCCGCCTGTTTCAGTCACAGAGATACGCCAGTATCTGAGGGCACAAAGTATCCCATTTCACGATGGCTATAGTTGTCTTCATGTGCCCAGTGTTTTTGTGGAGGAGCAGCAGCAGGTTCGCCATAGCTACACCCTCTTTATCGACAAGACCACTGGCCGCTTTCTCTGTACAGCCACATTGGTTGAAGGTAACTGGCAAGACTTCCAGGCTAGTGTAGAGTTGCGACATAAAGGGATGGTTGTGGGTGATCCGGAAGAGGCCAGCGGGCAAAGGGACCAAGATGGAAAAGATGCCTTGCATATATGGGAGCGAGCCCTGCTTCTCTGGGAACTGCTGGATGAGAAGGAGACACAGGAGGCTAAGGCTATGTTTGGCATTTGCAGTGTCTCAAATACCACTCTTAAACGGTTTAGTGTGCGTTATCTGCGGACTGCACAAGCCTTGGTCTTCCCATGGTTCAGCCCCCGTGGCACCAGCCTGAAGGGGCTAAAGCTTCTGGGAGTTGAGCAGCAAGGTGAAAGCACACACTATGTGGAGAACACTCTACCCCGCCCAGGAGCCTATCACAACCTCTTTGGGTTGCCACTGATCAGCCGGCGAGATACAGAAGTGGTACTGACTGGCCGGGAACTGGATACTTTGGTGTTGCACCAGGTGACTGGACTACCCACCTTGGCCCTTCCCCGGGGAATTTCTTGCCTCCCACCAGCCCTTCTTCCCTACTTAGAACAGTTCAAGCGGATCACCCTGTGGTTAGGGGAGGACCTCCGGGCCTGGGAAGCTGCCAAACTCTTTGCTCGCAAGCTGAACCCTAAGCGTTGTTCTTTGGTGCGACCAAGTGACCAGCAACTCCGGCCCTTGGAAGCTTTCACCCGTGGCATGAACCTCACCAAAATTCTACGTTCGGCCCTTCCAGCTGGCCACAAGTCCATCATTTCATTTCGCCAGCTTCGGGAAGAGGTATTTGGGGAGCTGGCCAACGTGGAACAGGTGGCAGGAGTCAAATGGACACGTTTCCCAGAATTGAATAGACTCCTCAAGGGCCATCGCAAGGGGGAGCTCACTGTCTTCACAGGTGATTAGCTGTGTGGTATGTGGTGCTTTCCCTCTCCCCCTCCACTCACCATGTGTGTGATTGCTCAGTTCCTCTTTGTCCTAGTACTGTCGGGCTTTCTATCACTCTTATGCCTTGGCTCACTTGTCAGTCACAGCCTGTTACCTGGAAATCATTCTTCCGCATAACCTCTCACAATGTGGTGCCTCTAAAGGATAGTACCAGTAGCTTAATGACCCATTGTTCACAAGGCTTTGGCAACTAGAGGCTTGTTGAGTCATCAATTAGAAATTCATGAACTACATCTTAATACTGTGTTGTTCTTGACTATCTTGTCATTATGACTGTTTGCCAGCTCAAGGACTTGTTGCACAGTTGGACTGCCTAATGGTGGTGGTTCTGAGTTGACAAATGTTTGCCTACAAGCACATGAGAGTGTAAGGTTTAACCTATATTTTCCTGTTCTCTCTGTTGGGCCTCTTTCATGTCACTGGTTGCCATGAATTTTGATTGCCATTAGCCCTACTAAATAACTATTTTTGTTATGTATTGTTTACATCTTAAGTGGAGGGTCTTTTATTGATTGGGGGTTACATTGCCCATAAGATCTGGTAGGATGAGTTTAAAACATGCATGTGCATTCTTGCATATGGGCACACATCCCTCTCTTCACAGCAGTGGTGGTTGGTGCCCATTGGGAATGGGAGGACAGAAGTCAGGAAGACCAACAGTAGGTGGAGCCAGAGCCAATGACAGGTAGAGTCAACCAACTCTAGTTTTGTCCCCCTTCCTGCTGAGTTCTACAAGGACAACACTGACACTAAGGAAGAGAAGGAAGCTAAATGGAAATGTTACCTACTGGACAAGTTGTAAGCAAAAGGGTGGGCAGACAGGTGGGAGACTAGCTGAAGGCAGACGGGTTGGTGGGCATTTGCCCTAATGGACCAGCCTACACAGATTACAGGCATGCACTCTTATATGCATGTTGTCAAACACTTTTTCATGTATACACACATACCGCTTAGACATGTGAATGATTAAGTGGTACATAAATGTCTAAAACAAATACAACCATATGCATCTCTCTCTGTGTGTGTCATGCAACATGTGCACATATGCCCTGTTCCCTCCAAAGGTACAAGCATGATTGGCTGCTAGTATAGGAGCTCCGGGGGGAGGTGGGGGGGTAGAGACGAGTGGATGCTGCTGGGGAGAGGCCTGGTGGTTTGCTGTGCTGCTTTCCTCTTGAGCTGAGACCTGCCTGGCTGCCTTATAAACTTCAGTTCCGGCTGAGGTCATGAGGATCTGCCTAAATTAAAGGCAAGGCTAAATTAGCAGGAGCTGTTAGAAAGTTGAAAGGACTGGATTGGTTGGTGGTGGAGCTAATTTGCCTTTACAGTCCTGCGTACATGCATGAGGACCCTAGAAAACTTCCTAATAGTCCACACTCTCCTTTCATTGTTTTGAATGGAATTAATTCCTTAACTGCTTAAATAAGGACTGAAATGAAGTAAGAGTTATCATCTCAGGTTTGTATTCATAAACGCATGCTATAACAAAATGTCATATGTTGGATTCCTGCCTCCATCTGGTGTCCTCCTAAGACTGGTTTCCATCACATAACGATGGAGTTCAAACTATATAGAGGTGCACTTGCAAAGGGTAAGAGGGATGCTACTGTCAATGGGAGAAATGTTTGTGCTGCAGAGTTAAATCTCTTTGTATTATATAACCACAGAGAAGCTGCACGGTATTTAACCTGTATGTGCAGCTGCTACTTGTTATTCACCCAACAGAAGACAGGGCCCATCAGTCTACATGAAAACTCAAGCTTCAGTTATCTGCCATTTAGGTTGGAAAGCCCTGTCCTCCAATTAATTATGTCCTTGTCTCTGTGGAACAGGTCCAACGGGCAGTGGGAAGACAACCTTCATCAGTGAATATGCCCTGGATCTCTGCATACAGGGGGTGAACACTTTGTGGGGCAGCTTCGAGATCAACAACGTGCGCTTGGCCAAGATCATGCTGACCCAGTTTGCTATAGGGAGGCTGGAAGAGCAGCTGGAAAAGTATGATGAGTGGGCAGACAAGTTTGAGGATCTTCCACTCTACTTCATGACTTTCCATGGGCATCAGAATATCAAGTAAGTTTAGGTTGCAGCTTCCCTCCTGCATGTCTTGTGTTCATTTTCTTGATGTGATGAAATGGTAAGTGTGGAGTGATGTCTTAGTTGACTGAGATACTAAGGCTGCATTCCTCTTCATATTTACAGGGAAGTAAACACAAATGGCTATAATCAGTGGAGCTTATTTCAAAGGAGACAGGTTTTGGACAGGAGCTCAAATGTGTCTTGGGAAAGGGAATCTGCCACAAGCAAGGGTCAGTATTAATACTAAAATAGAAATTGAGGAATCCTTTGCCTGCTTGGCCTTTATATTGTGTCCTCCAGCCTGTCAGACTAGTGTTCCATCTCCACCCATATTAAGTCAACATAGTGGAAAAGCCACAGGCCAGTTCTAGTGTGTCTTTGGCAGTCATTTCTAGCCCCTTGGCAACTTCAAAACTTTAGCCTAAACTAGTATCTGATTTTTGCACAGTTCTTCCATGAAGCTTTTTGAGAGAGTTGCCAAACAGATTATGAATAGGATGTTACAGGATGGCACAGCTGGCTTACCAAAGATTTTATTAATGCTTTAAATTGTGCAGTGCCATGTAGTTTCCTTGCTACAGGATACAGAAGTATGTGTCATAACTGCAGCCTTGTATTTAAGCTCTTCTCCTGGTAGCCACAGGCAATGAGAAATTACATGTAGGTGAATGCACAGTATTGAATCCAGGCAAATAAGCAGGCTGGTGGAAGAGGGACAAAGCACCCATTCTCCTTCTCTTTTTCATCTAAAACCAAGGAGGCTGAACCCAGATTATTTATCTCGGAAAATATTTATGTGCCGTATAAAATGTCAAAATGGTGTCCAACAATATATACAAATATAATAAAACATAAGATACGTTAGAAACAATGGAAAATAATCATAGAAATATCTTATATTTTAAAAATGCATATAGTTGAATAGGCCTGTCGGCATAAAAAGGTCTTTTGAAATTTAGCAGCAAGGAAGCATGGAAGAGTGTTCCACAGTGTGGGAGCAGCAATGCCACATGTCTGTCTTCTAGCTGAAGCCAGTCAGAATTCTAAAACGCAGGGGACAATCAACAGTGCCCTTCTGGATGATCTCAGTGATTGAGCTGGGATATAAGGGCCATTGTGAAACACCTTCTCCCAGGAAGCCCAGCTTGCCTTCTGTCTTACTGTTTTTCACCAATTACTGAAGAGCTTTTTATTTTGGCATGTTTTTATTTTATGAGGCAATTTTTAAAAATATTTTTTTTAACTACTGACTTTGACTCCTTTGGGGGGGGGTAATTATTTTATATTGTTTCTATGAGATTGTATTTTATATACAGTAAGCTACGCTGAGTGGTGTGTTTGCACCAGAAGGGTAGGATATAAGTGCTCACATAAATATTTAAATAAATTGCCCCACGCATCATTGTCTCCATCATTCTGGGGATTACATCTAATACAAAGATACCTCTAACCCACCTTCTTTAGCTACTAACTTAATAAATGTATTTATGTCAATGAACTACTTGGAGGTTTATTGGGAACAGAGTGTGGAATCTTAAGACCGAACAAGCTAACATTTCCTGTCAGAATCTCATTTCAATCCTTCCTTAGTTTGGATTGATGATGGGCGTTGGCCTCTGTATATGTGTGTAACTATGATAATCTTTTCCATGCAGGACCGTGATAGACACCATGCAGCATGCTGTGTACATGTATGATATCTTTCATGTGATCATTGATAATCTCCAGTTCATGATGGGCCACGAACAGCTCAGTGTGGACAGGTAAAACCTCCCCCCCCCATTCAAACATATGCAATCAGTCCTTGTTGATTAACCATGGTTAAGCAATTAGAAGCAGGCAACATGGTCATATTCTTCTCTCCACCCTGGGCACCTATCTTTTGAAGTGTGAATTTCTGTCTTAACCATAGTTAAGCATTGCGTTGACAGTGACTGTAACCCCAGTTAGGGCTAACCAAGTTCCTGCTTAACCAGGTTCCAAGCTGGTTTTAAATCCTACTTAATCAGGATTCTGGTTAGTCTTTCTTGCTAAAATCTTTAATTTTCTATAGGATTGAATACATATATTAAAAAGTTATCTGTAACTATAAAACAGATGCCAGGTTCTTAGTCGTTTTCAAACATGACTTCATTTCCATTACATCCAATTACTCCTGTAAGTCTAGAATTAAAATCTTAAAACCTATCTCATAAAAAATAATTTACCTTCAGGAAATAGGTTTTTTAAAAAATCACGTTACAATGATGCTGAAGCTTATTCACACGCTTAACCCTGAGGCAGTCTTCCCATATCTTACAAACAGCTTCCAATGTTGCATATATGTTTTAATTGCATTTTGATTCTCCTTTTCAAAATGTGTCATAGCAAAAACTTATTGGGTTGTGTCTGTTGGTGTCTTTGCCTTCATGGAAAGCACTTCTACTCATCCATTTGGGTCACCTTATTTTTTTGCTGATTCCCCCACGCACCTCCTGCAGCCCTTTGTGCCATATTCCCTTCTGTTCCAGAGGGTTCCCAGTCTTCGGGGGTGGCTTAAATTGGTAAGGAGATCTGCAGAAATTGGGTGCCCTGACTTGCATGAGCAGAAGTGTTTTCCGCTAAGGCAAATACATCATTGGATTTAATTTGCTGTCATTATAAACCATATCTTGTAACACCATTCGAAAGGGACTGTATGATTTCTAACTCTTTTCAATCTACCAGGGCTGTGTGGTCACGAGTCAGAAGCAATTTTGGGTGGAGTTGAAGTTGGTAGAAATGTACCAACTCTGGCTTCAAAATAAAATTAATAATTTGATTTTTTTGTTTTAGTGTATTTTAAGGTCTTTTTATGATGTCTTAAAGTGTTTTTAGCGTTTCTGTTTGCCGCCCTGGGCTCCTGTTGGGAGGAAATAATAAATAAATAAATAAATAATATACATTTGCCATTTATGAAGGAGTCGGACAGTAGATAAATAGAGGAGTTGGAGTCGAAGGTTTGACGTACCGACTCCACAGCCCTGCTATCTACTGCAGCTAGACTGTTAGCGTATTAACACACAGCTTTACATTTCCTTAAGATACTGTCTAACACTATTCAGTGATGCTATATGGGGAGATAGCACTGTGTTCAGTTAAAAAAAACCTACTCCTGAATGGTTTGTTCCACAGCTACCCAAAATGTTTTAATTTTTGTACACCACCAGCATATATGTATAAAATCTGTTTCCTAAACCCTAGTTAGCCTTTAATATAGTTAACTTCACCTCTGACACAAAGCTTAACCATGGCTAAAGTAAGTGGTGAAATTCATGCTCTAGTAAATAGGGGAGACAGGAAAAGCGAGCCCTTGGCTCAGTTTCAATTGCTTAACTATTGGGAATTTGGGGTTAGATCCAGAAATGTATTAACTAAGCATGCAGTGAAGTGCTGTGAGGGATGAGCATGTTAAATCTACATCATGTATTTAGCCAAGAGGTTTTGGGACTGCCCCAAAATGGCTTAAATTAGGACTAAAGTGAAATTAACTTTGCCTGGATCCAGCCCATTATGTCTACACTGGCCATAAGTAAACTAGATGCCAGCAGTTAAATATGTATTGCCTGTTTTGATGTTCCACTGTTTAGTGGGTTGGGGTAGGGTTTGTCCTTTTATTCTTGTCGATGGTTGAACACCTTTAGCAATTTGGTTAATTGTTGTTTTGTTTTTGTGTTTATATTATGGTTTTTGGATTTTAAATGTTTGATAAGTTGTACTGTACTTTTGTTTTGTAAGTCACTGTGAGATGTTTTGTAAAAAGCAATGAACAGATATAATAAACAGTAATGATTAAATAAATATGAAGATGTCAAAGAGGAAACTCTGGTAGGGGGTCCCTCATTGCGAGACTGACGGTCAGTCTTATTGTTCTACTTGGCATCCTCTGCTAATATTCTTTTCTCTTCTCCCATGGGTAAAGATCCCATCCCAGGAACATTCTTTCTTTAGCAAATGTCAAATGGCGTCCTCTCTCCTTTTTACTTCGCTGTTCATATGTCTAATGCAATTATATCATGAGATTTTGCTACCAGATATATTTATTCCACCATGTCACTGTTCCAGGCTTGCTGTGCAAGACTACATTGTGGGTGCTTTCCGGAAGTTTGCCACAGAAAACAGCTGCCACGTGACTCTGGTCATTCACCCCCGGAAAGAAGATGAAGAGAGGGAACTGCAGACGGCTTCCATTTTTGGGTCTGCAAAGGTGAGTGTTTGTAAGGAAATTGGCAGGTTTTGGAAAGCTTCCATTGGCATTTTATTTGGAACTGAAAGTTTCAGTCATACAAAACAAGAGTTGATCACACCACTCTGTGTTTCTAACATAGTGACTGCTGGAATTGCTAGTTCATGGTATGCCCTTCTGGCTATAGGTAATCTGTGTCCCTTCAGGTGTCGTTGGACTACAGTTCCCATTATCCTTGACTATTGGCTGTCCTGGATAGGGCTGATGGGAGTTGGAGTCCCATAACATCTACAGAGCCAGAGGTTTCCCATCTCTGGGTTACAACCATATATCTTTCTGCATATTTGAGATAGACTAACTAGATGCTTTAACCATCTTCTACTTCAGAACACCTAATGATAGAAGTAGGACAACTTCAGTTGGCAACCTCAGATGTGTTTGTGCTTAATTCTCTCCCATTCCAGTCAGTGGAACTTAGATTGCTTGATTTTTGACTGAATTGTGTCTTCCTCCCTTTTAAAGAGGTGTCATTATTTTGATCCTATGAGGGTATCTACATCATTATTTTTAATCTTTAACTGGCTAGAAGAGCTGAGGAAACAACCATATCTCAGCTTATTGGAAATTGTTCCTTGAGGGCAAAACTATGCAGGTAATCCAGGATGGTGGAAAGGCACATAACCCAGAAACAAGCATGGTGGGATCATCTGACTGGTCCATCTGCCTCATTCAATATATTTTTTATTCACATCACATTATTCCAAATCTGCTTTTTTAGCTGCAGTTCTTCCTCATCATGTTGCAGTGCTGTATGTGATGCTATACAAAACAACCATCCTTTCCCTACTCAAAGGATAACTTTCCTTCTGTGTCTCTTGCACAGGCCAGCCAGGAAGCTGACAATGTGCTGATCCTGCAGGACAGAAAGCTGGTGACAGGTCCAGGCAAGCGCTACCTGCAGGTCTCCAAGAATCGCTTTGATGGGGATGTAGGAGTCATTCCTTTGGAGTTTAGCAAAGCATCCCTCACCTTCTCGACCCCCATCAAAGGCAAAGCCAAGCTGAAGAAGGTCAAAGGTGACAATGACGTGTCTCCTAAGACGGCTCCAGCAGGTGCTGGTGGAGCTTCAAAGAAGCAGAGGTCTCAGTCGCCCAGCAGCACAGCCCCTGCCCCAGGGACCTCTCCTGATGAACCCATCAAACCATGAGGAGAACCTGTGGATGATTCAAAAAGAGTTGGAAGCCAGCAAAGTCACTGCCTCCTGTCTGATCATAGAAGCAATAATCACAAGATGAAGAAAAGCATTGGCTGGATGTTTCCTGCACTGTTGCGTGATGTTCTCCATTGGGATCAGGTGCTAGAAAGCTTTATGAAATCTGTGGATAGTAGCAGGATTTGCAATACCCTTTACTATCAAGCAATACTCTGAAGAGGAGACTAGCAGATGGGTGTACACGTGCATGCACCATAGAAAAGAGCTTGCTGTGTACTGGGGCAGGTGCAAAGAAGTAGTCCTGTTTTGTGGTCTTCAGCGTAACCTGGGCCCAGTTAATGCTCATTAGCTGCAAACAGTGAACAAGATATTAAAAAAGAACAGTGGGGTACACAAGTAGTTTTATGTAATTTTTTACTAGTATGTATAAGGAATAAAGTTTTGCTGCAAGCTGGAAAAGTGCTAGATCTCTGGCATGGGATCACAGATGCCAGCAGGGCCATGTTGTATATCTGTTTTGTAAAAATTGCTGGTTAAAATGGTAAATGTTGCAAGAAGAGCTCTGCTTTCCCTCCTGATCTTTGGGCTTGAATTACAGAGTGAATTGTAGGTTGAGCCTAAGACGAGTCAGCAAGACCTACATTTTAATGAGCCATGGGTTCAGCAGGGCAAGGAGATTGATAAAGCTCTGAGCTGTGGGGGTTGAATAAATCATTAGCACAAAGGTAATTGGCCTCAACTGCCCTCCCTTCAAATTCTTTTTTATGTGCCTTCTCCATACTGGCTCTGAATGCTACTGTTCTGACCTAGTATGGATTCTGGAGAGGAGTTTACTTGGAGAGGGGGAAAAAAAGAACTATTCATGTGTTCCAAAGTGGGCTCTTGAAAAACTGCCATTAAGAAAAGTAATAGTTTTATTGAAGAAGCCCCTTCTAAACCATTCATGGTTTCCTTAAACTTCCGATCGATTTCCACTTCTGTTTTAAGCACTGCATCTGACATATCTCCATTTAGAAGATAAACTTGTAGAAATTGCTGCTTTTCTGAAGATTGATCTCAAAACTGATTCTGATAAATGCACAAGCTGGAATGCTCTGACATGGACGAAAAGTGTGTTTCCTCAACCTTTACATTGTTAGTGAAATGAAGGACTCTTGGTGGGAGCAGGAATCCAAAATGATAACTGACTGTGATTTGGTGTGACCCTACAAGCCCCAAGAGGAAGAACGCCTATCTTTTAACAGAAATAATGCATGCATTCTAGTGTGCAAAATTATGGGTTACTTGACATTGTGTTGATGTGTCATTTATTTAAATTAAAAGCCTCAGTTTGTACTCCATGTATGATGTTCTTTATATTGTCCACAAGAGGCCAGCCTGTGTTAGGCTTTTGCCTGCCTTTCCAAACTGAAGATTTACATGATATTTCGTCTGATTTCCATTTTAACGCACAGTTCCTCCATCATGTTCCAAGCACTGGTATGCTGCTTTAAGCTCTGAAATCTCAGACACAGCAGCTTATAGCAGCCAGCTCATTAAAACAGGTTATTTGCAGTGCTCCTAACAGTATCACCTAGCATAAGATTTCCTAGACTTAACACTGTCACTGATAGATTCTCAACTACTCCTCCCTAAATAAATCTCCAGGTAAAGAACTTCCATAATCTTCTGGATTCTTACATATTCTCCTAGTTAAGAGGTTGTATCCCCAATTACACACACTAATCCACCTTGAGTCTGTTTGCTGCTTGTTCTGTTCTCTCATTAGCCATCAATTTTTCTCATTTTTCTTTGATCTTACATTGTAGATATTTAAGAAAGTCTATAATTATCCATTCTGCCTGCAAAGGAAAATACTTCAGCTTTTTCTCATCTATTTCCCACTCCAGAACCTGACCTTGTATTTAAGCAAAACTTGTGCTCGTGGAATAAGAGTAGATCATAGAATAGTAGAGTTGGAAAGGGCCTATAAGGCCATCATGTCCAGCCCCCTGCTCAGTGCAGGAATCAAACTTAAAGCATAGAATCAGAATAGTCAAGTTGAAAGGGGCATATAAATCAGAAGCACAAAAGGTCCTGCCAAACTGATGCAGGAGACTTTTGGGAGTACAGTACGGCCCCGCTTTACAGCCCTTTGCTTTACAGTGGGGGTCTGGAACGTAACCCTCTGTATGAGTGGGGCCCTACTGTACCAGCTTTGGAGAGAGGGGAAAATACTATTTCATCTGAGTGTAGGGTTTCAGGGCTAAATTCTTAGGGTTTAATCATCCCTGATCAGTGGCTGTGCTAGGTGCGGCTGATAGGAGTTGTAGCCAAAATTTTTGGAGGGCACCTGGTTCAATCAAGTGTTAACTGAAGGAGATTGTTTGTGCTGGAGCCATTGTAAAAAGAACAGCAGGCCTAAGTGTGGTTTATCGGAGGTGTTGTATGATGCTGAGCACATAAAGACCCACTCATGGGATGGCAGCCAGGTGTAGCCCAGATGGACTTGGTCAGCTTTTTTTAAAGTGCACTACATTTTATATAAACTTCGTTATGTTTAGACTAATCTCTTTGGCCTAGTATGAGTAGGACATCATTCTGACAAAATATGTGGGAAAACTAAGGAAGCTTTGTTACACTGCATCAGACCTCTGGTCAATTTAGCTGAGTATCATCTACAATGGTGTTCTTTGACCCAGATGACTACAACTCCCATAATCTCTGACCATTAATTTGGTTGTAGCCCAACAATCTCTGGGGACCCAGCAGTGAGAAACACTGGTCTACTCCGCTGACTGACAGCAGCTGTCCAGAGGAGACCCTTGCTCTTCTTGGCTTATTAAAGTTTGCCAAGGAGGTGTGACCACGTGGATCCAGAGTATGGTCAACGCCTCTTTGTGGGAGCGAGTGAAAGAGGTGGTGATTCGACCGTTCCTAAAAAAAACTACCCTGGAGCCATTGGTTTGTGCCAACTACCGCCTGGTCCCAAATACCCCTTTTTAGGGAAGGTGATTGAGATGGTTGTGGTGCAGCAGCTGCAAGTACTCTTGGATTAAACAGATTATCTTTATCCATTTCAATCTGAGTTCAGGCCTGGTTATGGGACTGAATCAGCCTTGATTGCCCTGATGGAGAAGGACAGGGGAAGTGTGATCCTGTTATTCTTACTTGATCTCTCAGTGGCTTTTGATTCCATTGACCATGGTATACTTATGAGCCTACTTGGTGAGATGGGTATCAGAGGCACTGTTTTACAGTGGTCCTGATTGATCCTACCTCCAGGGTGATTTTCAGATAATAGCATTGGGTGATTGTCTTTCGGCTCCCTGGCAGTTGTAATGTAGGTCGCTGCAGGGTGCCATCTCATCCCCAATGCCATTTAATATCTATATGAAGCCCTTGGGAGCAGTCATCAGGAGCTTTGGGGTGAGGTGTCAACAGTATGCTGATAATACCCAGCTCTATTTCTCTGTAACATCTGAATCAGGAGAGGCCCTGCAAGCCCTAGACCAGTGCCTGGACTCAGTGGTGGGCTGGATGAGGGACAATACACACTGAGTCTGAATCCTAGCAAGACAGGTGCTGTGGATTGGTGGTTTCTGAGTTCAGATAAGTGGTCAATTGCCTACTTTTGATGGGGTTGTACTCCCTATGAACAAGCAGGTTCATAGTCTGGGGGTGCTCCTGGATCCACCTTTGTCGCTAGAGGCCTGGGTGACTTCAGTGGCTATGAATGCCTTTTACCAGTTTCACCTGTTAAGACAGCTGTGGCCATTTCTGGACAGGGATAGTCTGATGTGCTCTATGTGGGCTGCCCTTGAGGTTTGTCCAGAAGCTGCTGCTGATGCAAAATGTAGTGGTGTGACTCTCACTGGGGGCAGGGTGTCGCCTACATGTTCCCTGATGCTGAAATAATTGCAATGGTTGCCCATTAGCTGCCGGGCCAAGTTGAAGGTTCTGGTTTTGGTGTACAAAGCCCTATGCATCTTGGGACTAGGATACCCGAAATATAATCTTACCCCTTATATACCCAATTGATCATTGGGCTCTGCAGGTGAGGGCCTCCTGCAGTTACCATCCTATCAGAAGGTCCATTCCACACAACATAGGAAGTGGACCTTTAGTGTTGTGGTACCTACCCTTGGGAATTCCCTCCCCTTAAATATAAGACATTTGTTATCTTTTTGGCGCCTACTGAAGACCTTCCTCTTTCAACAAGCCTTTTAGGTTGAGACCTTATCCCAGTCTGCATCTGACTTGGAATTACTTTTTTAGAGTTTACTTTTTTAGAATTTTCTTTTTTTAAAAGGTGGTTTTAAAGATGTTTTGTTTTAAAGTCTTTTGTTTTTAATTTTTTTAGAATGTTTTTAGTGTTTCTGTTTGCTGCTCTGGGCTCCTTCTGGGAGGAAGGGCAGGATATAAATGTGATAAATAAATAATAAAAACATTTCACTTCACTCAGCAATGATCTTATACTTGTATCTGTAATAGTTTATATTTAAAAAAACAAAAAGAATGACAATAATTACCTATATTTTTTGTGTCATGCAAATAAACTAAAGAATATAACTTGTACGGCATAATTACTTCTAGTGTTTGTTTTAGAAAATTCAATTAGCTTTCCAATGGTATTTTGCACATTAAAATTTATAAAGTATTTTATAAGATATATACAGATAAAGCGTATAGTGTAGTGGCCATTTTGATTATGTCATCATAGTTAGATGTAATATTTTCTGGGAGTGTCTCCCATCTAATTTTCAAAGTACAATACATATACAACTATAATGTGCAATTTGGAGCTAGTAGCCAGAAGTGAAATTGATTGATTGATTGGTTGCATTTGTATACCGCCCCATAGCCGGTATACTGGGAATACAGGGTGGTAGGAAGGATAGGTGCTATGTTGGCCACAGAATGTAGTAACTGTTAAAAGTTTTGCAAGGTCGGTTGAAGTGATGTTGCAATGTTTGTACTTCTTCGATCTTTTCTTCAGGGAGGTATGGGAAGAACTCCAGAAACTCAAAAGATATGTGCACAACAAGCAATAGTACACCAAAACACATCTGCTGCAGCTACTATCAGTTTAATCTCTAAACCAGTTAAACTAGAGTCCTTGGATTAAAACTACTCGAATCCCTTTGATTCCAAGGGGTTTATATTAATTGTTCCTGCTAACCAACTTGCTAATTAGGTAGTTTGTTTCACTAAAGCACTGCTACCTTCGAAGCTGCAATTTCTAGAATTCTGACCCAACAATGGGTTTTGTTTTATTTTTTAATCACAGGACTTGTTACAAAGTAAAATGGAAACCTGAGGCTGCATGTTAAAGGATAGACTTTAGTCATTTCTGTTTAAACTTAAGTACCAGCTCTTTGCTTTGTCTTTCTTTCATTGAATAGTTTTTTTTTCAAGATTGTTGAGATTTTGAATTGAAAATTATGAATTTGGAAAACAATTATAGTTTGGGATTTTGAATTTGGAGGACAATGATAAACAATGATATTCATATATAAGTAAGGTTGGCATTATGACAATGATTCTATCACACCAGATCCTGGAGAGGCCAGGTCTAGTAGCAGCTGCTCTCTGACCATACTGAGTGAGTGATCCAGTAGTTTGTCAGGCCTTGACAGAGCCCCCTTCATGCACTCCTTGTTCCCACAATGGCCATCTTTCCTGTCCTGGTTCCATCCTGGTTCCCCATTTTTTCTTTTATTAGTCTCCACTGAGCTTTCGACACCAGATTACTTATACCTCATTTCCCAGCCGCTGGACTAATGGCTCTCTCACCACTGAGATCCCTTGCCAGACTTTCCCCTCCTTTCCTGTAGTGCTGGGCCTCAGCATCAGAAGCTTATGCCTCAAAATGGTACATGCGTCTTAATGAAAAGCCACTCCCAACTCACAAATTGCTATGTTGGGCAGCTGCTTGGAGTTACCTAACAGTAAAACTGCCTCTGAACAAGAAACTTAGGAGCTGGCAATCCTGCAAATGTAAAAAAACGTAGCTGGACATGTTGAACTATATATTGGAGCTCATGGATAAGCATTTGTGATTTACAGCAGTCCCCTGTGTGGCTATTATTATTATTGTTGTTGTTATAGTTATTATTGTTATTATGTCCCAACTTTCTTACAGGGAGAGAAGGCAGCAAACATGGTTCTCTCTCCCCCCACTTTATCTTCACAACAAATCTCCATGGCTTTGAATGGAGATTTGAACTTGGGTATATCCCCAGACTTAGACCAGCACTGTGACCGCTATACCATAGCAGCTCTCTGTCAAGGTTCTCCAACTTTTCCATTCAAGGCAATGTCTGTTTGTCTGTCTGTAGTATCTTCTGATTCATAGCAAAGTTCTACAAAATACATGATTTAATTAGTTTTCTACACCATTCTTGACAATTAAAATAAGATCTTGCAAGAGCCGAGCATTAGATCAAGCCATAATTCCTTGCAAAAGACCTTCAGGTTTTTTAAGCAATACCAGTTTTGTAAGAAACCAGATGTGGTTCACTTATGATTAGTACTTAAACTTGAACAAAAATACTATTAAAAACTACTGCTCAATGTGCAGCCCAGTCTTGCTATTCAAAAGGCACTGAATTATATGTGGGAGATTCTGTAGCTTTTTACAAAACATTGGTAACATGAAGTTCTGTGAGACAATCAGGACACCTTTACGTGAGAGAGTATGGATCCCCATATTCATGCAGCCTGATCCTAAACATGTTCATTTATAAATAAATATTTAACTAGGATATATTCCCAAGTCAATCATAATGGAAATAGCAACTGAGACTTTGAGTAAATATGGTTAAGACTAGGCTGTTTTGCAAGTTTTACAGAAGTAGTTGGAGAAGGAGGCATTAGTTCTATCCTCTGGGCAGAATCAGGCCTGTGGAGTTCAAGAAGTTTATTTATTTATTTTTATTTTTTATTGTTTGATTTATATCCCGCCCTTCCTCCCAGCAGGAGCCCAGGGCAGCAAACAGAAATGCTAAAAACACTTTAAAACATCATAAAAACAGACCTTAAAATACATTAAAACAAAACAATATTAAAAACATTAAAAAAAGCTTTTAAAACACATTTAAAAAGGGTTAAAAACATATTAAAAAAAACACATATTTACAAGCAATTCTAACACAGGTGCAGACTGGGATAGGTCTCAACTTAAAAGGCTTGTTAAAAGAGGAAAGTCTTCAAAAGGCGCCAAAAAGATAGCAGAGAAGTTAAGATCAAAGGCTACTTTTGCTAAGCCTTTTTATTGCATCCGGAAACAGCTCCAAACTTCTGGACTAGACCTTCACTTGCAGTTCTTATTCATAATTCCCAGTTATTCTCATTTGTCTAGGATGGGTCAACTAAACAGATATGAAATGTTACTTGTCTCAATGAAGTGGCCACTTAGTTAACTCTAATTGTTCCAATTAATCAGCTGTTCCACCCAATGTTAAATGAAGGTCTCCAAGTTTGCTTCAATACTATTAAGTGACAGAACTGGTCAGGGCTGTAAGGCTATTGTCAGTCTCAGTGTTAAAGTATTTTGTCTGATCACATGACATCCCTCCTGAAATCCCTACACTGGCTTCTTGTCTGCTCCTGGATCCAGTACAAGCTCCTTGTCCTTACCTTCAGAGCTTTCCATTGCCTTGCCCCCTTTTATCTTTCCAAACTTATATCCTGATACATCCTCATCTATCACCTTCACTCTCCCAGCTCCTGATCATCTGAAGGTAGGGGTGTAGTCATTCAGGGTCCCAGGAGGTCTTAGACCCCTTACTTTTTTGGGAGCAGGGTCCCAGCAGGATCCCTATGTCTTCAGCATTGTTTCCTGCTGATAGGCAGAGCTTGGAAAAGTTACTTTTTTGAACTACAGCTCCCATCAGCCCAATCCAGTGGCCATGCTGGCTGGGGCTGATGGGAGTTGTAGTTCAAAAAAGTAACTTTTCCAAGCTCTGCTAGGGGAGGGGATAGAGGGGAGGGGAGAACTTGGGCTGAACCTCTCTCTCTCTCTTTCTCTCTCTCCTTCATGGCCATCAGTTTGTTTGTTTATCTTATTCTCAACCCAGGAGCAAAAAAACGGGGAGGGGGAAGATGTGTTTTTGTTTCAGCCCAAAGCCAGATAGGAAGAGGGAAAGTGAGAAAAAATATGTTCAGAGGGTGGGGAGAGAAAGTGTGTGTGTGATTTCAGCTTTTAATGATATTCTATATATGTGCGTTGTGCATGGTAAGGTGAAATGAAAATGAGTATGCCTGTGTGTGTGTGTGTTGCAACCAACACTAGACGTTAAGATCAGGAATTTCCATGCTTAAGTTTCCTCCTAAAACTCATAAACTGCCCAAATGCACTTACTCTGAGTCTTAGTATGACAGCTAAGAAAGGCAACTCAGCAACGGAAATTCCTTACCTTACAGCATCTTATTACATTTGCCTACATATGTGCACAGAAAACAGGAGATCTAGCTTAAAGGTACCACATGGAAATCTACATTGATTGTTGCAATGCATCACTAAGGGAAAGAACTCCAAACAAAGTAAGAGACTAAAAGCTAATTTTATTGTATAATCTTAGAAGGGGATGTGGTTGTGTAGGGGCATGGCTGTGAGGGGGTGTGGCATGGCTATCATGAAGGGACCCTGCACTTCTGAATTTTCCACTACTGTCTGAAGGTCTCCTCTGGCAAAAGACTCTTGGAGCTGGACATCTCTGTTCAAATATCTCCTCAAAGCCCACCTTTATGCAACCCTCTAGTTCCCATGCTTTACTGTGGCTGTGTACATACCATACTTTTAAAGTACATTTAAAGCATATTACATTCTCCAAAGAATCCTGGGAACTGTAGGTTGTTAAGGGTGCTGGGATTCTTTAGGTGAAGCCATATGCTTTAAATGTGTGGTGTGTGCACAGCCTGTAACTCCATCTGTAAGCCTAAGCACATGCAACAGAAACAACTACATATTGCTTTATCATTTATCTCTGCCTCTCCCCTTCCTCTGTTTTGAATTTTAATTGGGAAGCTCCAGGGGGCAAAGCACCATGGCTGCTGACAGTGTTATATAAATAAATAGTATTAAGGTTTTGATTCAGAAATTGACTTTTGAATGATGGGGCAAACAAATTGATACAGGAGTTGGCTTTTCTTTACCTCCAACGAGATTGGTTGATATCTTTACTTTGGCAAAGGAGGGATCCTTTTAACTGCTCCATGCCTCTTCCTGAGAAAACTCTGCAGCAAGGCTTAGAGAGGGGAAACGAAGACACTGGGGGAAATCGGCAGCTGCATCTTGGCCCAGTTGTCCAAGCCACAGACGTGAGGACCTTTCTCACAGAAAACTGGCAGCTGAGTTCGAAGCAGTTCATCTCCAGGCAGGCGGAAGAAGAGGGTGGGAGAGAGGCTCAGGAACAGAATCATATTCCCAGCAGCTGGGCCTGGCTCTCTCCTTGCCACCTCACCCTTCTCATCCCTAATTACCACACCACAACCATCCTTCTCTGCCCCTTCCCTTACTTTAATCACTGATTGAAAGGTTTAACAGGGAGGAATTGATTTAAAGGAGATCACCCCTGCCCTCCCTTTCCTTGAGACCAGCCATAGACCTGCCTGTCCTGCCAAATCCATGTAGAAAGTGTGTGTGTGTGTGTGTGTGTGTGTGTGTGTAGGAGCCGGGAGAAGAGTGCTAAGCAATTGAGGAAGGCACTCTGTGAATGGGTGGTGTAGACAACTAGAAAGAGAGGCTATTCACTGTCCTAGGCAAGAAACTATGCCAGCAAAGTCAAATTGCCAAGTGTGAAAAAGGCCAGTGACAAAGAGTCAGCTGATACATCGGTTTCCCCCCTGCTCTCCCAGCACATCAAGCCAGTTGTGTAAATTACCATCCAGACCTATCATACCTAGTGGAACCTGTTCAGTTTAGAACAGTTCTACCACCAAGTTTCAATCACATTTGTATTTGCATGCTATCCTGCTTTCCACCTGCGCCTGGCCTTTGGAGAAAGCAAGAGGTTGCATTACAACCTAACATCTGAAATAATGAAAGCAGAAAGCATTGATCAGGTTACTTGGCCCAGGCATTACATAGCTGAGCCCATGGATAGGCACTGGATTCTGGTCATGTAGTGGACAGACCTGTCAGCTCTACTATATTGGATGTTCCCCTTTGCTTCCTCTTATGCATCCCTGAATACCTACATCAGGGATGGATGGAACAGCTCCTGCCATACATATACCAAACCAACCAGTTGGGTAGTGCCAGCTTAAACCCTTCCCTGGCATCTGTCATTATCATTCTTTTCCTTCCTTTACAGGCACCCATAAAGGTGGATCCCTAAGGGGCAGAGGCAAGGGGAACCAGGTCTGGCTCAAGACGTTTTGCTGCCTGAGCAAAGCAGCAAAGTGTGACCCCACAAGTCAAGATGGAGGGCTACAGGTTCCTCATTCTGCACTAAAAATAACAAAACATCAGATGACACTGCAATAACAACCCAGTCCATGTGAAAGTTCTCAGCAGACAGAATCAATACCATTGTTTATTTATTTAAATAATTGTCAGTTGAATGTCCAGGTAGAATTTTTTAAAAGTCTAAAATGGCATCTAAAATGTAACAAAGAAGGTGTCAGGTGGACCTCTTTGGAGAGGGTATTCTGAAAGTGGTTTGCCACCATGAAAAATGCCCATTACCCTTTTTGACTGCAATACCCTCTCTTTGGTCAGTGTATTTGTTTCAGAATAAATGGAATACAGTAGGGCCCCGCTTATACGGCAGTTCCATACCGGACCGCCGCTGTAAAGCGACATCCGCTGCAAAGCGGAATGCATTGACTAACATTGTCTAAAATGGCGCCCAATGCCCGAAGAACGCCGTAAAAGTGGAACAAGTGCCGTAGGAACGGGACCTTTCTGCAATTGACAACTGCTGTATCGGTGGAACGCTGCCCTATTCAGCTCAATTTCCATTCATCTCAAAATGAGTGGTGGGGGGTAGGGCAAATGAGAACAACTGGGAGTCCCATTCATGTCCATTTGTGTGTGAGAAGGGCTTACTTTCTCCAGTGGCAATGGTGGCCAAGGTGGTCCATGGCTTATTTTTAAATACTGTTTTATTGCTATATGTAGGTGGAGGAGGTGGCTCCTACTAGCCACTTGAGAGTCTGCCTTATATACTTCTGTGTTCTGCAGAAGGTTTCTCTTTAAAGTTCCTAAAATATCAGAAGCCCTCTCCACAGCAACTCAGAGCAAGGCTTTCAGTGTGAAACAACACTTTCCAGAAACAATTGAAGCCATTTTTGTTTCGACAAGCTTTTCCAGCTGGATTAAAAGGTCTTTGTCTTAGGTGTTTGTGATGTTTTGTTATTAAAACAATTTTCAATTGTTTTTTGTACTGTTTCAGCTTTTTATATGATCATAAATCACCTTGACACATATATGTAAAAAGCAATAAATTAATTAATCAATGAATAATAGTTTATTTTCCCCACAATGCTGCAGAAGAAGGGAATATGGGAAAGACAAAATGGCAACCACCAGGAGAAACCAGAAAAGTCAGTTTCTGCTGCTGCTGCTGCTGCAAGCTAAACATAGTGAAAGAAATAAAATTATGTATTTATTATATTTATATCCCACCCCTCATCATGTGTGCTCTCAGGACAGGTCACAACAAACAATATAAGTGAATTTTAAGAATACTGTTTAAAATCAGAAGCAATCCAGTCCTTGAATGTGAGCATACTGCTTTCCAAAGATCTGCTGAAAAAGAAAGGCCTTTATAGTTGCTCTCAAAAAACATACACAGTAGGGACCAACCAAAGTTCAGAGGAAGATTAATGAGTGCAAAAATGACGTGTGCTGAAATGAATGAGATTTTGCTGAATAAAACATGAGCTGGATGAGGCTTTCAGAAATGAAAATAAATAGTATCCCAAAATAAACTTTTTTTTCTGGCCTCGAACATCTCTACTTATCACATAATGGGCAGTTTTCCTGAAGGGTTGTAAATGTGTTTCTCACTTGAGATTTGTGTGCCTGCTGAAATATCACATGTGTAATGTAGTGGTTAGACTGTTGGTTGGACTAAGGATGGGGACACCAAAGTTCAAATATCCCCATTCACTCATGAAAGTCATTAAGTTGCCTTTGGCCCATCATTATTTCTCAGGTTAACCTATCTCATGGGGCTATTGTGAAGATTAAAGTGGGGAAAGAGATATGATGCTGATGTTGGCTACTAGTTCCCGATTCCCTCAGCATCAAGAAGGTTGTCCTCTGTGTTGAGCACCTTGGAGAAAATAAAGGATGAACATATATTAAATGTCAGCTTTAGCATGTGATAAATTCTGCAAAGATCTGCCCAATCCACATTCTCAACATACCAGTTTGGTAGGGTTAATTCAGCCTCACTGTTATGGTTTGGAATTTGGGGTCATATTTAGAATATGCAAACACTCACAAGCCTGAGTGACTTGTCCTGTTGTGTCTCAAAATAGAAACATGATGTATATGAACCAAAATAATTTTTCTGAAAGAGTTAAGCAGAGCTGGAAACGCAGCAAAAAGGATGCTAAATGGTCCACAATAAAAGAAGTGAGAGTCTTTGAAAACTCTGAATCCCGTAAATTTAGGAGTTAAGTGTAATTTACTCTCTTGAGCTGGGTATAGACTAGATATTCTAATTCATTGCCATAATTAACTACAATCATATCTCCTTATTATACTAAATTATTAATATTTTGGAACAACTAATTATAACTTTAGCTTTTCTCCCAGTTATATATTTCAAGTTCTAATGAAAATCATCACATCACTGATCTCTTGTATAAAAACCCAACATCATTGATCAAGGGACAAAATAGACCTAGGTGGTCTTTGCCAGAATATTGTAGCTGAGGTGGGCAGGTCTATTCCTTTCCCCCCACACATAGAACAGGTTGATGTAAATATGAATTCCAAATCAGTTACAGATACTACTGAATTTCTTAAGTATTCTGACATTTATGCTTAATTATAATATTTAAGAAATTCCAGGCATTGATTTTCCCCCCATCCTCTTCTATGGAATATTGCACACTTTAGATTGATGAGAGAAGGGCTATGGTTCAGAGGCATGCAAAAGGTTCCGTGTTCCGTCCTTGGTATCTCCAGGTAGGGTAAACATTCATGCCTGAAACCTTGGAGAGCTGTTGCCAGTCAGAGCAGATAATACTAAGCAAGACTATTGATTATAATATAAGGCAGCTTCCTATGATCCTGTGAAGGAGCTAGTTTTTGCTGTTACCCTGCGTCAAGATTGTGGGTGTAAATCAATCAATCAATGAATGAAAAAGAATACCTTTGATAAAATAAGAGGTTTTATCATACAGCTGGCTCAGCTGCTTTCAGTTTTCAAATAAGGGTTCATCCTGTTTACCAATGTGCAATTTGTGGCCCTCTAGATGTTGCTGAATTACAACTCCCATCATCCCTGACCATTGGTCATGCTGTTTGGGGCTGATGGGAGCTCGAGTCCTATAACATCTGAAGAGGCAACAGGTTCTCAGTTCTGCTGTAAATCCTATTTTATTAGCCTAAAGCTCCATAAGGGTGGCTCCCTAATTACCACATCTTAAACCATATAATGTGACTCTTCCATAGCTATTGTTCCATGAATTTTTAACTGAATAAATGAACATGTAATTGCCCTGCATAATGGCAGTTTCTTGTTGTTCTTGCTCCACCTCTCATCAAAAAGTCCTTGCTGCTAGAAAGCCCTTCACTACAAATGTCACATGACATTTCGGGAACTTCAATTTCTTCTGAGACGTATTTTCTGATTTTATTATCAATTTTAACTTTTTTTTTGCTTGTATCCCTCTTGTAGACTGCTTAGAGAACCAACCATGTAAAGCGGTATATATATTAGCATAAACAAATAATTTGAAAATGTGCTCAAACACCTTTTACATCTCAGCACGATTGTGGTTGCTTCAATTAAAAGAAAACATTTTAAACAACATGAAATCCACTTTAGTAGCCATGGGCCAGGCACTATCACTCACTTTAGCTTTCTTCTCAGGATGTTTGTGAGCATAAAATGAAATAATCTCAAGTATGCCATCCTGAGCTTCTAAGAAGAAGAGCAAGATGTAAAGGTGATAAAAATAAAACAGGAGGCTAGCCACCTGAAAACTGAATGTACATTTTAGTCATTACATGTTTATGTACATGCCAGAAGGCAAGGAGGGATGGAAAAAA
Source organism: Rhineura floridana (assembly GCF_030035675.1). Lineage (NCBI taxonomy): Eukaryota > Metazoa > Chordata > Lepidosauria > Squamata > Rhineuridae > Rhineura > Rhineura floridana. The sequence goes on from NC_084486.1 coordinate 85,135,602, forward strand.
GGAGTTTTAGTGAGGTATGTGAAAAAATCCTCCGTAGACTGTCGTCTCCTCTAGACTAGGCCTTTTGAGTCTTAGGCCTAACTTCCTTCTTTTTTTTATTGATTCTTTTTATGATTGATCAGGTCCTGCATAAATGGAGTGTTGTGTTTTGGATTCATGGAGGGAGATGACAAAGGCCTTGGAAGCAGCCCAACGACATTTCCCTCTCTCCTCTGGTGCTGCCTCAGCATTCTCAAAACAGCAGTACTCTGTTTAAATATTCACCATCTTGACTGAAATATTTAACATTCTGACTCTTCTTCCACAGGCTGGACAAAATGGAAGTGGAGACAGGGCACTGGGCCAGGTGTCTTTTTGATGGAACTGTCTGGCTCTACTCAAACTTAAGTACACCAGGGCTCAGCCCCCCATATAGATGGCTGAGTGAGGGGAACGAAAACAGTTTTCAAGTACTTGGAGGAAGGTTAAGAGTTTTTAACTATAAGTTCTCATATATTGTTTTGAAGAGCAAGAACTGTTTATCAGTCAAGAAGCAGAAGGGTTGTGCACATTTGCACAACCAACAGTCCAAGTGATCCCTTGGGAGGGTTTTTGGGAGGGAGTGGGAAAATGTGCAGCCCTAGTGGCACATTCTACCATCCTCTGTGAGACAGCAAAAGATCCAGGGATATATTCTCTGATTTTACAATGCAACACTGAAAGGAAAGGGCAATGTCTTAGGTTTGACCATGAGATGGAGGAGTTAATTTTTTTTTTTTAAGTGAGATGCCTGACTCAGATGATGGTAAATTCCACATGTTTGGAGACTTGTTGTGGTTAATACTAGGATGTGGGGAGAAACAAAGTACAGTACACGCTCTTCGTTGCTCCAAAACAGGTTTTTCCCCATGGCTGCTAGCCATGATTTGCCTCCATGATCAGAGGTAGTATGTTTCCGAATACTGGTTGCTAGAAACTGTGGGAGGAGAGAGTGTTCTTGTGTGGAGGTCCTGCTTGCAGGCTTCCCAAAGGCAACTGGTTGGCCACTATGAAAACAGGATGCTGGACTAGATGGGTCATTGGCCTGATCCAGCAGGCTGTTTATGTCATTTTTATAAAGATTTTGCATAGTCAAGGATCTATGATCAACTAATACTTTTATTAAATTTATATCCCACCCTTCCTCCCAAACTGAGCTCAGGGCAGCAAACAACAAAATAATAATAAAAATCTCAAAAACAAAACATCTTAAAACACATTTTAAAAGAAAAACATCTTAAAAACAATTCCAGTATAGATGCAGACTGGGATAAAGGTGTCTACTGAAAAGGCTTGTTGAGAGTAAGGTCAGTAGGTGACAAAAAGACAATGCTTGTCTCATATTTAAGGGGAGTGAGTTCCAAAGGGTATGCACCACAACACTAAAGGTCTAATTCCTGTGTTGTACGGAACATACTGTTAAGGTAAGAATTGGAGTCTCAGGCCCAAGTTCGGTTCATCAGATGACTTTTATTGCTAGCAGAGACACAGGGGAATTTGTCCTCCAAACTGTGTCTCCTGACAGTTGAGGCACAGCTCTTTTATTGGGTTACAGACAACAGAAAAGGTACATTGGCGAGTGTGTTGCACAAAACATAACTGTATAGCTGGTAATTTTCCATTCCTAGAACAATCCTCTGCGCTTGCGCCTCCTTCTGGTCTACGTGCTGAATCCTTCTTTGCTAATGGCGTCCATTAACCCTTACAATCCCCCCTTTGATACTTCACTGACCTCGCTAAGAGGTTTGGGGAGTATCATTCTTACAGGTAGGTATGGACCTATATTCATACAACGCCATTAGCTGCACTGCTGTTCTCCTGTCCGCTATGCTCTCCATCATGTTCCTTAACCCTCGCATTATCAGAGGTAGAATACAGGGTAACAAGACACACATCAGAATTCCTACAATTAATGTTCCAATAATACCTCGTATCCCTCCTATCCATTGGAACCACAGACCCAGCCCTTCTGCCCACTCAAATCCTTTCCATGTTTGTACCGGCACATGTGCAAGCTTAATTATTTTATCTGTTATATCTTCTATTACTTTTCCATTGTCATCAATATGTAAGCAACAATTAGTCAAATTGAACTTCCCACAAACCCCTCCTTCCGTTGCCAACAGGTAGTCAAGGGCGAGTCTATTTTGGTACACAGCATTTCTAAGTTGGGTTTGTGTTTTAGACAGAGCAGTCAAAGCCCTCGCAGTTTCATTTGTTATAAGTTCAAGCACTGCCTGTAACCGAATTATTCTATTTAACATGTAGATTGGGGTTCTATATCCATATAACCCATCCTGGGCCCAGGTTGCAGGTCCATAGTACTGAACTATCCTTTCAGGGGGCCACTCATCATCCTTCCAGTTACCAATCTTAACTGTCATCCTCTTTTTCCTACCATACAAAGGATGTCCTAACCGAATTCCTGCACTGAGGGGAATGAGAAAGAAGGATGGTCTGACCTCTCCTAGAGTACAAGTTCCCTCCCAGGGTTCGGGTAATTCTGAATAAGCATATTTCCCACAAACCCAGTAAAACCCTGGTAACGCTTTCCAAGACTTATTATTAATAACTGACAAATTTAACCTTAACTTTAACTCTGCTGTCCACAACAGATTAACCGGAATCACAGAGGCATTGGGCCAATAACTAATTGCAGACTGATTCAAAATGGTCATGGTTTCACAAGGCATCTGACCTATCTGTGGGGCACCGGGGGAGATCCTTTGTACACACCAACGACCAACAAGAGTAGCTTTCAACATCCATTGACTATGGGGGTTTGTGATATTGGTGGTATTATAAAGCTGACTAACATTCAATTCGGCAGCTTCCCAGGGCCAGTGATCTCCGATCTGAGTCCCCCCACAAACATAACAATTACTGACGTTTAAAGCGGTGGCCACAGTTTCTGCAAAAGTAATAAACAAATTTCTGGCCACTTCAGGTACCTGGAAAGAAGTATTCATCTCCTCCCAGAAATCAGAGAAGAAGGTTTGCTGCAAGGTATGGCCTGTCTCTGTTAGTTGAACAAGTTTCAGATAGAACAATCCTAACGGATCTCTGCCTGTTCCATGAATGCGTAACCCAAAGTGTTGCCCAAATTTACTCAAAAAGGCCTGTGGATTATTAATAGTAAAATTTACGTAATTACATTTCCGGGGCCCGCAGTCACTTTGTACTGTGACTTTGGAAAGGTGAGCACTTATCCCAGTAGTTTGCCAAGTGGCCCAGCCTACGCAGTTCCAATAAGGACATTGATTTGTACATTCAGTACTGATACCCTTTTCAGGACAAATGTATTTATCATCCCACGTATAAGACTTTTCCCAATCATGATTCCCACGTTGGTCAGGCCATTTTGAAATCTCACAAGGTTCGATTTTAACCCATGCTGTAGTATTAGGGGTTGCTAATCTGGTCTGGAACAGTACTCGTCCACTCTGCGTGCCTTCCCTCACCTGAAGCCACCATTGGTCAGGACTTTCTTTGGGGTCATAACAAGTTGTCTGGTTTCCCTGAATACAGGCTGAGTAACTAACATTACGAAACTGGCATGTGACAGCTGTCCCTTTACAACTGAATTTACTCTGATAAACTAGAGTGTCCGGGATATTGTTATGGTTCCTAACAGTCTTAATACAAATCCTGCAGGATGGAAGGGTAGCCGTTACACAGTGGGGAGGAAACAACAGCAGCATTAGAATAACCCCAAACCGGAACAGAATAATCAAATAAGATAATTTACAACAGGGCATTCTAGTTGAAGTTGGGCAAATCTGAATCTTTGGGCGGTGTCCCACTACTCTATCCAGGATGGTAGGGGATGCAGCGCCCTCAGCTATTTCGCTCTCTCGGTTGCCGGTCCCAAGGAGGCTTCTCCTGTCGCGTCCCGTGTGGTGGCATCCCTTCTCAGGGTCATCTTTAGGCCTCTCTGGTTGGCAATCGTCCATCCTTCCGGAGAGGCTATTTTAGCACGACTCCAGTGGATCCAGGTAGGGTTCCATTCAACCTTTAAGGCAGTAGGGGTAGTTAATAAGACAATAAAAGGCCCTTCCCAAACTTTTCCCAATGCATCTTCCTTGTAACTTTTGACCCATACTGTATCTCCAGGACGGAATCCGTGGACAGGGGTGGTGAGTCCCAAGGGTCTCTGTTCTGTGTATTGACCTATCTCTAGAACGGTTCGGTTTAACTCTCTTAAAATGCGCTTCAGGTTTATTTCCCCCTTTAGTGCCAGGGTATCCACTGCCACAGGCAAAGGTGGTGGCCTCCCGTAAACCAATTCATATGGGGTGAGACCAGTAGCTCCAGGTGTACATCTCATGTGTAACAAAGCCACCGGCAGCATCTGAATCCATTTAGTCTTTGTTTCAGTGCACATTTTCCTGAGGTGCAATTTAAGGGTCTGGGGTGTCATGACAGATCCAGCAAAGCTTCTTCTTAAGCTCTGTTACCTTACAGGGATAACTGACAAAAGCGAGGTGATTTCACTGTGATGAAGGACTTATTCATTCGTACAAGATCTGTCCCAAAACAGAGAATGCGTGAAATTGGGGGGGCTCCTAATTACAGTAACAAAGACGATAATGTCCAGAAAGAATTTTCATTGGGGAAGTAAAATGCTTTACTACCATCCACAATTTATAAATTAATTTAGAGAAACCAGAGGAGCATCTCTGATTGACTGTGATGCTGTTTATACACTAGTTCAACTGGGGGATTGAAGAATTCGTCCTCCCGCCCCTATGACAGGTATGTAGGTTTTCTTTTTAATGGACAACTCAGCAGGCAGCACGTTGAGGACCGAACGCTGAGCTCCGGAGTCCAAAAGGCCCTTGATTTTCCTGCCTCCCACAGTGATTTCCAGTACGGGGTCGGGAGGCAGAATGCCCCGTAGGCATCCTCAGTCTTCTGTATAATAGTCCTCTGCAGTCATGGTCCGAGCAGGCTGCTGCGTCTGGGAAGACGATAATGCCTGATGGTTGAGCCCTCCTCGTCCCCTTTCCTGACCTCGGCCCCTGCTGGGTCTAATGCCTCGGCCATAACTTCTCCACTGTTCCCGGGGTCTTTCTGAACATTCGTTTTTCCAATGGCCTTCTTTTTTACAATATGCACATTGATTACGTCCTAAAGATGGACGAGGGTGTGGGAATTGTTCCCGTGACTCCTGGGGCCTCAGGACAGCGGCAAGGAGATTAGCTTTTTCCTTCATCCGTTTCGCTTGTTCCCGTTTCTCTTCCACATCTCGATTGAGAAATACTTTATCTGCTAGAACCTTCAACTGGCTGAGGAGCATTCCTTCGAAGCCCTCGGGGATCATAGCTGGGACCGTACGAACAGGTAGGATTCTAGAGCTTTCGGAATTTCTTTCATGAATACTCTCGGGATTGGGTTTCCCTAGTTCCTTTTCTATTAGCCGAACGGACCTTCGGAGATTCTCAATGCCCTCCTCTAAGGGGCTTCCTTGGCTTTCTTCTCTGGGTAAGGGCTGGTACAAGGATTTTTCTGGCGTCTCAGTTATAAGGGGTAACGGAGTTAACGGTGCCGAAGGTGGGCAAGGACACACATATGGTGGGGGTGATTCTTCAGGTTGATTTTCTAGAACAGGTTTTTCTGGTTTCTCGGCCTGGCCTTCTGAGGCAGCCTTCTGTTTCCAGGTGACAGTATAATCAAGATCAGGCTGCATCTTGGCCTTCTGGCTTATTTCGCGGCCTGTCTTAGAAGTCTTCTTGACCTGAGTTAACATAATCGTGGCGGCGTTCTCCACCCACTTCTTTGCCCAAGGTGGCGGATTACTTGCCACTTTCCTCCATCCTTTCACATAAGGAATATCTTCAGGGCATCCGGGATTGCCTTCTACTGTAACTACATTCCAAAGGCGGGAAATGATGGGGCCATAGAAAGTGCCCTCTGCTGGCCAGTCTACTAAGGGCCCAAGTCTAGGCCAGTCCCAGGAACATTTAGTCTTCATGGTCTGCACATTGCAGATACTGGTATCAAAGACTTCAGGAAAGTGTTTGACCATGAGAGCCAAAGGGGTTGAAGAGCCTCCCCCCATCCTGACCTAACTCTTTCCTAACCTAATCAATTCAGGATAGTGTATAACACACAGAGAAGGGAGGGGGCACAGGACACAAGTCGCCTATAGGAATTGGGGGAAGCGACTTGCTGAGGTAAAGGTTACAGGCACGCTCCGCTGCCCACGTCCCCCGGACTTTCAAGACACCCAAAGGCGTCCCAGGACTAGTACGTCCAACGGCCAGACGTGGAAATCGAGCGGTCAGTCACACACTCACCAAGCACACGACAAGAAACCCCCCTTCCCAAACCTCCCGACAGAGAAACAGAAATGGAGGTTGATCAGACCCCCCTTCGATCCACTGGGATCGGCTGGCAGGCAGAAACAGGACAGAACAGAAAGGGATCCCTTAATACTCGCCTGACGGTGAACACCTCCGGTACTGGTTTAAAGCGATCTGGACCGAACTTCTGAAAGGCCTCCATTGGTTCCGCGTCGTTCCCCAGCCTTCTCCCTAGCCCAGCCGGGCATCAGCAACTGCTGAAGGCGCGCTCCCTGCAGAGTAGTGAAGCGATCCGGGGAACCACACGGCCCAAGGAAGGTGCAGGGGAAATATCCCTGACCGAGAACTCCGCTGTAGGACAAGGGGGAATACCCTTGACCTTATGTTCCTGTTCGGGCGCCAAATGTTAAGGTAAGAATTGGAGTCTCAGGCCCAAGTTCGGTTCATCAGATGACTTTTATTGCTAGCAGAGACACAGGAGAATTTGTCCTCCAAACTGTGTCTCCTGACAGTTGAGGCACAGCTCTTTTATTGGGTTACAGACAACAGAAAAGATACATTGGTGAGTGTGTTGCACAAAACATAACTGTATAGCTGGTAATTTTCCATTCCTAGAACAATCTTCTGCGCTTGCGCCTCCTTCTGGTCTATGTGCTGAATCCCTCTTTGCTAATGGCGTCCATTAACCCTTACAATACCTCCTGATGAGATGGTATCTGCAGGAGCCCCTCATCTGCGGATCACAGTGATGCAAATAAGGGGTGACATGATCTTTCAGGTATTCTGGTCCCAAGCTGTATAGGGCTTTATACACTAAATGTGTTCTGTGTGAGAATGGATTTTCAACCAAAGCAAGACAAGGAGAGTTTATGCACAGTAATAAACTCAGCAGACTTGAAAAAATAGCCTGCTGCAGAGAAGCCTACTTGTTCCCCCAGAAGAGGGACCGAATGTTTGGAACTGCCAATTTCAGATGTTAAAAAATTATTCCCACATATATTATAAAATGTAGTTTAGTGTTGATATCTTCTTTACATATATAAACTTAGATCCTTATGAGTCTTGTGGTTTTGCCTTCATACTTTTATTCTCTCTTTTCAGGATTTTCCACACAGCTATAATGGGGAAACATCTTTACAAGAAAAGGTGGTCATAATTTAATAACCTGAAGCTTGAAGGTATTGCTTGAATTATTCTAATCTGGCACTGCTTAGATGATAGAATAGGTCGGCCTAATTTGTGGTTTGTTGATGAGCCAGTGTGCCTAGATTTCCACCTTTGTAGAACTGCCAAATTCCAGGTCATTATAGTCTGCCTTCTTACCTTGTCTGGCTGATTTTTCTGGATGCTTTTGTCCATATCCTACAGTCATTATGACATAGTCATTGCATGTTCTAGTGAGAGACCAGCAAGCAACACATTCTACTCCAAAGGTGACACATTTTCTCTTTGTATAAATTTGTAATTACATGTGAGTTAATTTATTGTCTTGCTGATAAGGCTGTTATTTTACATTAAGAGGTAGCGCAGTAGATGAGTGGATAGCACACTTGCCAACATTTGGAAATGCTAAAGAGATAATATTTAGATTTGTTTCTCCTGATGCTGAAGGTTTGTTACATTTGTCACCCAACCTTTCTCCAGGCAGCTCAGGACAGTATGCATGGGTTTATCCCAGTTTCACACAACAACCCTGTAAAGTAGGTTAAGAGAGATAAGTGACTTGACACCTGGTGACCTTTGGATTAGTTGGAATTTGAACCCTGGTCTTTACTTCACTTTACCCCTGCACTATCACCCATGCTTGTGGCCCAGAGCTCAGTTAAAAAGCCACTAATGTCTATTGTTCAGCTCTTTTTTGTAATCTTAACTGACTTGTAATTGACCTTGTGCAAAACACAGCTTGTTTAACTAGCCAGCTTATTCCATTACCAAACTCTTCTTACAAAAGGAAAAACTACATCAGTATAAGGACTGTTCAGCACTGGCACAAATTGCCTAGGGAGACTGCGGTATCTTGTTCTTTGGAAGTTTTCAAGAAAAAGGATCTACATATACTTGCCAGAGTAGAAGTGCTTTAGCTGTAGGAATTTCTGCCTGAGGGTGGGGCATTCAATTACATGATATTTCTTCCCAGTGTATTTTTTTCTTGTGATTTATGTAGCTGTTATGTTACTTTACAGAGTTGTTGTTATTTGCCTTCAAGTTGATTACAACTTATGGCAACCCTATGAAGCAGTGACCTCCAATAGTATCTATTTGACAGAGTAACATAAGCAAAAAAACCCACCAAAAACCAAAGAAACCCACCCACACAAACAGGTCTCTGTCCTGAGGAGCTTAGAATCTAAATTTCAACAGCAGGGAAAACAATAGAGGGAAGGGGGGGGAGTTGCAGAAGATAGCAAGGGAAGAAAATGTGCAGATGCAGTTACAGGCACTTAGATCATACCCACACTATACATTTAAAGCACTATACCATTAAACAGTCTTGGCTCCCCTTCCCCCCAGATCTTGGGAACTGTAGTTTGTCAAGGGTGCAGAGAGTATTAGGAGACCCCTGTTCCCCCCACAGGGCTGCAATTCTCAGAATTCCCTGAGAAGAGGGATTGATTGTTAAACCACTGAGAAGTGTAACTTTGTGAGGGGAACAGGGGTCTCCTAACAACTCTCAGTACCCAGAATTCTTTGGGAGAAGCCATGACTGTTAAAAGTGGTATAATAGTGCTTTAAATGTATGGTGTGGACGTGGCCTAAGGCTTAGTTTTCAGCAGAGGGTGAGACTAAAGGCCGAACTAAGCATGGGGCACTACGAAATCCATTAATATAACCTTCTGCTATTCAGTTTGGGACCATGACACTGAAGAGGGGTGGCTTAACCTTTTCTCAATTAAAATCACACACATGAACACACTCTGAAGCTATGATTTGCCACTGAGGGCAAAATTTACAGTACACCTGTGTACAGAGCACCTTTATGTTTTGTCCTGTGGCACAAACAGGAGCCTTGGGGAAGGACAGAAAAAGTGATTTTAAATCAGTGGCACAAATAGCAGCCTTGGGAGAGCACAGAAAAAGTGATTTTAAATCGGGAAAATGGCTCAGATGTAACTAGAGGTTATACTTTGCTTACAAAGGAATGGAGCTCTTTGCCAAGAGCTTTGGTTTCTGCTGTCAGGTCAGTTCTTGCAAAGCTTATTGTGTGTAGATTAACTAATTTTGCACAAGAGGAGCTAAGCACAAGTTAAGGTCTCTAGTTCTCAATTAAGAAATTAAGATTTTCAGATGGAATAAAATTAAAATAGGCCTGGTGGCTGTTGTAAATGCATTTAACTACAGATAATGCTTAAATTGTATAGTAAACTCCCCCAATCCCAAACAATAGTCATACAGCTGTCTTGCCTCCCTCCCCTCCTGTGTTACCTTTAACAAAAACTTAAATATGTTTTTCCCTTTTGGCAACCAAAGCTAGCAGTACACTAACCATTTCAATATAACTATTAAGCTGCCAATCTTAATGTGTTCCACAGCAGCAGGAAGATCTTCCACAACTTTAAGTCTGTTGATTTTGGAAGCCATTTTGGCTACCATTTGTGTTCCTGTAATACCGAAACTTTTTATATTCTCAAACTTAATTTTTAAAATATGTATAAAAGCCTTTCCTTATACCTCTTTCTTTATTACATTATGAGTTGTTTCACACTTAAAGTAAACTTACTTCAGTATCCCTAGAGACACCCTGAAATTTCACAATATGTACATATGTTTCAATATAATTGATCAATTGCCAAACTGCTAAAAGCCAAACTAATGAAAGATTAACACATCTTTAATTGAATTGTAATGCTCAAGATTCTACAACAAAGGCTCTTACCATATATGGAGCGAGAAGTGCCAGATGTCCAAGCTGGATTTAGAAAGGGAAGAGGCACCACAGATCATATTGCAAACATACGGTGGATAACGGAATGGACCAAGGAATTTCAGAAGGAAATCACCCTGTGCTTTACAGATTACAGCAAAGCCTTTGTTTGTGTAGATCATTAAAAACTATGGCATACTTTAAAAGAAATGGGGGTGCCACAGCATCTGATTTCCTGATGCGCAACCTATACTCTGGACAAGAGGCTACTGTAAGGACAGAATATGGAGAAACCGACTGGTTCCCCATCAGAAAGGGTGTGAGACAGGGGTGTATTTTATCACCCTATTTGTTTAACCAATATGAAGGAGGTGTGAAAATTGGAGAGAGAAATATAAATAATTTAAGATATGCAGACATACCATACTACTAGCAGAAACCAGTAATGATTCGAAACAAATGCTGATGAAAGTTAAAGAGGAAAATGCAAAAGCAGGACTACAGCTGAATGTCAAAAAGACTAAAGTAATGACAACAGAAGATTTATGTAACTTTAAAGATGGAAATGATGACATTGAACTTGTCAGGGAGTATCACTACCTTGGCACAGTCATTAACCAAAAGGGAGACAATAGTCAAGAAATCAGAAGAAGGCTAGGACTGGGGAGGGCAGCTATGAGATAACTAGAAAAGGTCCTCAAATGCAAAGATGTATCACTGAACACTAAAGTCAGGATCATTCAGACCCTGGTATTCCTGATCTCTATGTATGGATGTGAAAGTTGGACAGTGAAAAAAGCAGGTAAGAGAAAAATCAACTCATTTGAAATGTGGTGTTGGAGGAGAGCTTTGCACATACCATGGACTGTAAAAAAGACCAATAATTGGGTGTTAGAACAAATTAAACCAGAACTGTCACTAGAAGCTAAAATGATGAAACTGAGATGATCATACTTTGGACACATCATGAGAAGACATGATTCACTAGAAAAGACGATGCTGGGAAAAACAGGAGAAGAAAAAGAGGAAGGCCAAACAAGAGATGGATTGATTCCATAAAGAAACCTGCAGACCTGAACTTACAAGATCTGAACAGGGTGGTTCATGACAGATGTTATTGGAGGTCACTGGTTCATAGGGTTGCCATAAGTCGTAATCGACTTGAAGCCACATAACAATAACAATAATCAAAAGCCACTAGGTTCAATTGGACTTAATCAAGGAAGTGTAAAGGGTTGAAACCTCATTTTTGTTGGCATTAAAGGAACAGCGCTTATCCACTGGATGAACTGCTTTCCAGACAAACATTGCTGTGCAGTAAATAGGCAGTTGTTAGTTACTAATTTGTTGTGGGATATCCAGACATCTTTTCCCCTCAAGGTAGCAGTTTTGTTGATTGAAAACTGAGTTTCTCCTAGTATTTAAACTGTAATGCTTTGCAATTTCTGCCCCCCAGTAGCTTCTCCCTTGCTGTTGTGCATGGCACGTAGTAAATTGTTAGGCAAGCATATAATTATGAGAGTAACCACTTGGATACTGCCTGTAGCATCATTAGGGGTGAGTGAGATGACTTCGCCTCCACCAGCTATGATTTTGTTTTCGTTTTATTTGTCAGTGATGTAGAGATAAATTCTGAAATGCAGGCACTCATCATGGCATAATGACAACTGCACAGCTACACCCTATAGCTATGCCTCCTTCAAAGAGTATACAATAACAATTAATTGTTGACCAACAAAGACAAAGCTTCAGTATCATGCCATTCTTTCTCTCCCCCCTCCCTCACACTTTGGTTAACATCCAGCCTGATGGAGAGTTGTGGTGGACTCAAAAGCTTATTAACTGTTTTGTGACATTTTGGTTGGTCATAAGTGACTTTGGAATTTTCAGAATAAAAGCGGCAGCTGAACCCTTAGCCACGCATATGAATGCAACCTACTTCTTCCTCTGCTTAGCTTACATGGTTGGTTCCTCTCTGAGAAAAAATTATTCAGTTGTGCCTGTCCTATTAGAGCAAATGGGGCACTGCCACACCAACCTCAGTCTGCCATCAGCCAGCTCCCATCTACCTGCCTTCTTACTTGCAACTGGTCCAGCGGGTGGCACTGACCCACAGCTTCCTCCTCCTCAGTCTTGGCATTGTTGCCCTTGTAGAACTTAACAGGGAGGACTATAAGGGCAAAACTAGAATTAGCAAGTTGAGTCTTGTCTGTCAGTGGCAGGAGCTCTACCTACTCTTGGTCTCCCTGCCTTCTGTCCCACCAATCCCAATGGGGATTCACTGAGTTTATTTATTCAGCCTGCAGAGGATTAGCAAATAGTACCCCAGGAGATGGGTAATTGAGGCTCCAGACTGTTTACTTTAAAAAACCCCTCCTCTGTGTGATTCCCAATTATACCGTTGGTAATGCAGGGCATGTAACATTAACCCTCAATTTCCATGGTTCTCTCCCCCACAGGCTGGTGCCAAAGACTGTGCTGCCATCATCTTACCACAATGTGAATTTGTTTCTATTGCTTGGAAGTCACATGCTTCCTCACCCATTTCCCCCATTCGGGGCTCATAAGATTATCTCAATATTTTATTCAAATGTGTGCTTGGATATCCCATCCCAAACTGTCCAAGCATTATTTAGATATGCTTCTGTGATTTTGTCTTTTTTGGTGTCAGTCTATGTTCAAACTCTGAGCCATACCCAGACTAATTAAGCATTTATTTCTGAATATTATGCTATAGAGTATATGCAGGAGATATTTCCACATGTCTCCTGAGAGAGAGAGAGAGAGAGAGAGAGCACAACCGCAAGAATATCCTCCAGCCAAAGGAAACAACAGACTTTTTCTGCTTTATTACAGTGGTGAGGTCCGGACAGGATAATGTGCAATTGTAGGACATTTCCACTGGGACTCCAGAGTGCACTATGCTTAGGCAGGAGTGGGGAACCAAAGGTCTTTCATATGTTGTTTGACTCCATCTCCCAACCAGCCCCAGTCAGCATGGCCAGTCAGGGATGATGGGAGCTGTAGGCCAACAACATCTGGAGGGCCACAGGTTTCCCACCTGGAGAATACATTTAGTGATTATGCAGAGAAGACCTGCATCTCTGTACTAGCTAGCTGCAAACAGGTGTGGCCATGATCAAAGTAGAGTTAAAACACCGCAAGAGTCTATCATCATTACAATTAACTTCTCTTATTTGATCACAGTTAATACTGGAAGTATGATGAAAGTATGGTATGCCACTAATGATAACTACAATCAGACATGCCCAAGTAACACCAGTGTATTCAGTTACATCAGTGTTATTTGGTCGTATATACAGACCCTTGGAGAGCTGCCAATTAAAAGTACAATTTTCATGCTGGAGATTATGCTCATTGTGTGATAATTAAAACCACATAGATTTGTAACTGGAGAACATACAGCAAATGTTATCTGCTGAAAGAACATGTGGATAAAAGATATATTCCAAAATTCACCAACAAGTTATATCAGAGCTATATGCAGAAAGTATTTAAATTTTAAATAAAATACTCTTTACATTTTTTTCTCAGAGCAATCTTATGTCACTGCAAAAATTTAACTGACTTCTTAAAATGTTTCAGAATTCTTTTTTATTATTGTTACTACCAAGAGTTTAAATCCCTCAAATCATAAAGAAATAGATGCTTGACTTATTTAGAGGATTTGAACATTTTTTCATGTGATTTGGGAAAAAAGCTGCTTTTGTTTTGCAGAAATGAAAACATGCATAATGCTGTTTGGGGAAGTTCCCCCAGGAAAGAAAATAGAAGACGGTTTGCTATGGTCAATCTGTTTTGGTTCATTATGATTTAAGAAGAAAGGAGTACAATAAAAGCAAGCAAATAAAATAGCTCTCAAATATATCAGATCCAGGCCTACAGAATTGCAGAGAGCAAAAAAGATCCACAGGCAACCATTTTCCATTATTCGCTACCTTTTAGACACAGGTTTCGGACTTAGGAACTGATGCTACAACAGTAGCCTCCTCCCAGGAGTCCGGACAGAATGCACAATTGAGACAGTGGTCAAGTGAAGTCAAATATAATCAGTAAGAAACAATCAGAGACACCAGGAAAACATTTGGTCCAGCTCCAAAGCTGATCATGTTGAAAATCTGCCATAAGCCTGTCAGCTAGTTCAGCAACCAAAACAAACACTCCATGTGTGAATCAGCAAGTTTCCTCTTTGAGGTTTTTGTTCTGGGAGCATTTAAGGTTACAAAAAGTGCTTTGTGTGACTTATATAAAATCAAATATATACATGAAACATGAATAAAAAGAGACAGAAAAACTCTTATTTGATGTTACAAAATGGCCCAGAGAAGTGTGGCAATTAGCCAGGGGAACTCAAAGGCATAGGATGCAGATAAGGCAAAGATATTAGCATGATTTTAACCAAGAGTGTTTCATTAATCTGATGGTTTAGGATTTGGCACCACATAGCTGCTTAAAAGATATTGGTCATAAAGTTGTGGGGCCACAGGTCAGAATAAGCAGAAATTTTTGGTTTGTTTATAGTCCACTATGAAAAAGTGGTTAAATATAATGCCCATGATACATACATAGCATAATCACTTTCAGCATAGCACCTGCAAGAGAAATGGATGCATCAGATGCAGAAAAATTGCTTGTCCCCCGTAATTGTGGCTGCTAGGATAATGTCACATGCCACAACATTATGTTGAGGTGGATTACACATCCCTATTGCACCAATTGTAATTGCCCCTCACCCCCATCTCTGCATAAGCATTACAAACACACACAGTTTGGGAGAAGGGGCTGTAGCTCAATGGTAAAGCACATGTCATACACACAGAATGCCTAAGGTTCAGTTGCTGGCATCTTTCGTGAAAGGACTGGAGATCCAAGGGCTAAAAAGACATGTGCCTGACACACTGGAGAACTACTGCCATAATCCTGTTCCACCTCCCCCCCCTGTCACTGCACACTGTTTTGCTTAATGCAAAAAGGGCTGCAAAGTATTGGTCTGTCTAGCAATATGCTGGACGGACCAATACTTTGCAGCCCTTTTCGCATGATGCAAAGTAGTGCACAGTGAACCGGGGGAGGGGGAGGGGGAGAGGGGAACAGGATCATGCCTGCTATTCTCACTCCCAAACTCCATGCATTCACTGGCTCTGTATGTAAACTCAAGTTGCAGGAACACAGCCTACATGCATACAAGTCTGTACACAAAACTTGGATCTCTGAAAAAAGCAGGGACCCTAATCTTGCATAACATTCAGAGCAGATGAAGATGGGCAGGGAAAGTGTGTGTGATCTTCCTTCCTTGCTGCATGCTCCTTGTATATAGTTTCAGAACAGATGAAAAGGGGTAGTATTAGCTCCATATGTTTGTATGTGAAATGTGTAGTCCAGGCCTAATGTTCACCGACTTTCTGAAGAAAAATGTTGGTGCAGTCAACAGCAGTCAACTGTGTGTTTGTATGCTTGCATAATATAAGAGCCTGATCCTAAAACATATTGTACTAGCAAATAATTGCAAAATGCTACATCATGCAAAACACACACACACACATGTCATTGGAAGCCTTGCCACAGCAGGAGTGTTATCCCAGGGACTCAAGGTTGTTATGCAAATTTTGGAGTACCAGTTAATGGAAAACCCATATTGCTAACGTGACAACTTGATATTTACTTTTTTCTTTAATGTTTCACAAGCTATTAAAGTTTTTTTTCTTTTATGTTTCATACACAATCAAAGGGCCCCCCAAATGCTATGTAATTTATGTACTAATGAAACATGGCAAGTGCCAAGTTGACACTCGATACTGGGTTGACTAATGATCTGCGCTAAAAATTATCTGAGGAAAAAAAAAGATTGATAACATGGTTAGGGAAAAGACTGTGAAAACATTTGACTTATTTGGGTGGATAAATTTCTTTGAGCGAGTGGATACATGATTGGTGTAAATAATAATAGTGTTAGTAAGTTGCAGCTTGATGCTAAAAAAAAACCCCACAACACACCCCAAACAAAGCACTCAGTCTGCATCAGCAAAGCAGGAAGAGGGTGAGCCATGTGCTGTACAAAGCACCTCTCCCCATTACTGTAGGATCCTCTGCTACGTGTGTTTGTTGCACAAACATACTGAGGCACTTCACAGTTCTCAGCTCCTCCACTGGAATATTCCGGCACTAGGAACGAAGGAGGACTTCCCCATCTTGATGTAGAAATTGATGGCCTTTGTGTCTCACCCAACTCTATAATTCTGTGATTCTGTAGTTTTGCCATAGTGTCTGTACTCTTATTTTTAAAAGGGGCTATATTTATCTTCTGCAAAAGGTGAAAAAATGCATTATTCAACAGAGATATATGGAGGTTAACAGGAATGTAATGGAGTGGGAAAACAGGCTTCTGCTCCCTGCCCTTAAAAGCACAGGAAGTTAACCCCTGTCTTGCAGGAACATAGGAAAAGTCACTTGCCTTGAGATGCCTGTATAGCTAATGTCAAATAATGCATGCTCTCTGACAGCCCCTACATGATCATTCAATTGGAAATTATGGTTAATTAATTACACATAGTCTTTTCATGCCAGCATGTCAAGGGGCTTAATTTAGTTCATCCTCTCTCATGTGTCTCTCCTGTTTTGTAGAATTTTGTTTATTTCCTTGTTCCAGCAAACACATCTCCAGATGAGGATGTTACAGCACCATGGAATTTAATGAGTGTCCTTTTTTTCAGGATGTAGCAGTTTAGTAGAACTCTGAAGAACACCAGAGCCCATAGCTCTGCAGTTTCTCTTATTTTCCTCCCCCTTCAAGTATTGATTTGATTTATATATTTACTTATTGCATTTCTGCACTGTCCAATAACAAATTCTCTGGGCAATTTACAATGACATTTATTAAAAACATATGGGTTGCATCCTATGCTAGCCCTGCTCAGAGGAGACCCATTGAAATTAGCTGACCTAAATTTGTCACGTTCATTAATTTCTGTGGGTCTACTCTGACTAGGACATGCACAACTCAACATATATACACATGAAATTTAAAACAGAGTAAATAGAGCACAGGACAAAACTAGGATAAAGGACAGCGAAAACTGCAGTACATGAGATATTTTTTAAAGCCTTAAACACTTTTTCTTAAAAGCTTGGGAGAATAAAGAGGTTTTAACCCTGGGACACACTGCAGAACTGCTTCCATAGTTTGTACTTTGGAGACATTTGGTACTATTCACTTAATGCTATCAAAGGAAGTGCAATCTCTGCACTTCCAAAGCAAAGTGACCAACACAAAAATGTTAGCAGGGGTGCTTTATGCTTGAAACTCCTTGAAACTTCTCCATTCCTTATTTTGTTAGTACATAACACCCACCCCAGAACTGAACAAAAGAAGGGGAGAGGGAGAGAATATAAACTGTTGGAGCCCCAACATCCACAATTTGTAAGGGCCTTAACATGGAGTGCAGGTGTTAGGCAGATTAGACAAGACTTTGCTAGTTGCATGACAGATTTCAGGTTGTACTTTGAGAGTTGGTGTGACCCCCGCCCAATAATGATTGATTCCCCCCTCCATTAAATCCCCTCTTCTCAAGTAGGGACCAGTTACTGTATTACTGTTTTCACGTCTCAACAACCCTTGCTGCACCCTGAAATCTGTTTTGCACCTAACAGAGTCTAATCTAATTAAGTCTGCCTAATACCTCCTGCGCTCCATTTTACTGTTAAAATTGCAGACTTTTGGGCTTCAGCAAGATGCCTAGGGTTCTCCCCCTCCGCAACCCCCCTCCCTTCTGAAGAAGAGTCCTGGAGACCTTACAACCTTGCTTACTACTTTGTGATATTTTAGTTGGTCCAAAAATAACGATATTACTGACTGCACAAGAGTAAGGCGCTCGTTTTTTTATATATATATATGTCGCTAAAGACAGATCTAACAGTTTGTTTTTTATTGGTGTGAACTGATGTGAACACAACACAGGAATTTATACAGCCACGAGAGTGGCTGTATGGGGGGCATGTCACAGGAAAGTAGCACAGAAAACAACACAACGCCCGACCCCTCCCCTTGGAGATGGTTATTACGATGTTAATTACCAAACGTTGGGGACACATGATCAGGAAAGTGCTCTAGGTATCATCTTGATGTTAAAAGTTGGTGAAAGGAAGGGGAAGAGGTACAGCTCTGTCCAAGGCAGAGTGACATCGCTCACTGTTTTCCTTAAAGACCCACAATTTTAGGGGTGTGAGGAATCTTTGAAGTGCGTGGCTCCCGACCCTAACGACGCCCTTCCTTACCTCTCCCGCGATTAGGACTACACTCTGTCCGATTGTCGGGACTCCCCCTAACGTGGCCCCTTCCCGCGGTCCGTTCGCTCCACTGGCCGGCTGTCTGGGGGTGCTCTAGGGGGGTGGCGACCGGGCGGGGCCTGACGCTGGGGCCAGGCATGGACTGCTTGGGGCTACAATCGAGTGGGCTGGGCGATGGGAGCCGGCGGCTGGGGCAGGCTATCCTAGTGCTCGTGTCGGCGAGGGTGAGTGGAGAGCTGGCTGGTTATGTACATCCGATGGGATATATGGGGGTCAATGGAGGAAAAAGCTTTGAAGCTGAGGGGATGAGTTAAACAAGGGGTTGTGGGGCAAATATGAGGATAGGTAAGAGGTACGCGGGGAGCTTCAAACAAACCTCCGAGGAGGGCCATAGGTTCCAAACATGTTTTATGCATAGTTTTAAATTAAGCTAAAACAAGTATGCTGCTAAATTGGGGCTTGTGTTAATGAGATATATGTGTTGGACAAAAGAGCTGATGAGTGCCATACTGTATATTTAGGGGTCTGGGAATCTGTGTAAGGGCTGGGATATGTATAGGGAAAAGGTTGTACTGGGTGATTCGGGTGATTCTGTGGGATATATAGATATAGACATAGCTAGCTGTGCATTGGGGGACTGTGGGCAATGAGTTGTTGGAGGTTGGGGGGGAGACGGATGGGCTCAGTGGAGCAATGGACTGGAAGATCAGAGGATATTGAGATGTTGGGGAAAGTCAAAGTGTGGTGCTGAAAAGGGAGAGTGACTGTTAAGGGACTGAAGGGAAAGGGCAACCTGTGGCCCACCAGATGTTGTTGGACAGGGCTCCAGTGTTCATCGGCCCTAGACAGCATGGTCAGTAGGGATGAAGAGGATCATAGTCCAACAACATTGGGGTGGTGGTTGTGGACTGCCTTCAAGTCGATCCCGACTTATGGTGACCCTATGAATAGGGTTTTCATGGTAAGCGGTATTCAGAGGGGGTTTACCATTGCGTTCCTCTGAGGCTGAGAGGCAGTGACTGGCCCAAGGTCACACAGTGAGCTTCATGGTTGTGTGGAGATTTGAATCCTGGTCTCCCAGGTTGCAGTCCAACACTCTAACCCAGCCTTTCCCAACCTTTGGGTCCCCAGATGTTGCTGGACTACAACTTCCATCAGCCCCATCCAGCATGGCCAATGGTCAGGAATGATGGGAACTGTAGTCCAGCAACATCTGGGGACCCAAAGGTTGGGAAAAGCTGCTCTAACCACTACACCACACTGACTCTCCAACAACATCTGGAGGGTCACAGATTCCCCACTCTTGGGCCAGGAGGAGATTGACATCTGCCAAAGGGGGATTTTGTTGCTGGGAGGGGGGAGGTTTTATTTTATTTTATTTTAAAAGCTTATATCCTGCCATTTCCCTAATAATGGATCCAAGGTGACTAAAGGGATTGAAGGTAGAGCCTGACACTGATTTTATGCTTTCTGCATTAATTTTTACCTTTGTAGTCCCTTTAGTATATATGTGTGTGTGTGTATATATATATATATATATTGTATTTTATGTATTTTAATTGTATTTTATGTATTTTAAATGTATTTTAATGTTTTTGTGATTTTACTGTTTACAATTTTATTATGTACATGTTTGATGTTATTTTTGTAAGCCGCCCTGAGTGCCCTATTATAGGGTAGAAGGGCGGGATAGAAATATTTTAAATAATAAATAAATAAATAAAGATTCTGGGGTTCAAGCGTATGGGTTTGACTTAGATGGGCTCTGGCTCTGAGATGATGGCCATCAGTGGGATTCATTGAAAGGCGCATCTGGCATGTTGAGGGACTGTTGAATAGTGTATGTTCCTAGCCTGGAAGTTGGCAGGAACTGCAGAAGTTCGGATGGCTTTCATTCCCTGCCTCACCTCCATATAAACTTTTGCTGAAGCGTCTTTCCTGAACATGCAGTGCCCAGCTTGCCCTGGCAGCTTTCCTTTTCCCCTTCAGAATAGACTGTTTCCATTTCACAGCCACATGGGAAAAGCTGGCTCCATTGCAATCAGATATACTGAAAACTTTGGCTAGAAGTATTCACAGACCTTCCCTTCCTCCTCCCATCCCTGATCACATCTACCTTTGCCATTCCAGCTTATTTGGACAGGAAAAGAGACTTTGGTACCTGGAGTGACAATTGCTGAAACATGTTAGCCCATCCCTCTTTCATTAGTATTAGCTTTCAGCCCAGGATGCAAAGCCCTTAAGCCGACAGGTTTACTGCAGATAATTTCAGCCAAAGTACTCCTGCCTAACTGGTTTGGAGAGTGCAGCATTTATGGTGTGGATGGTTTATTCTGGGTTCTGCCACAAGCTGTGTCTCTTGTGCATTTCCCAGGTGATGGGTGAATTTGGTTGAACTGCATCACCTTATGTACTCTACAAAGCCTGCTGTAGCAGCCCTGCATTTAACAACTCGCCTGGTAGCAAGAATTACATACAGGCAAATGAGTCAGCTGGTGGATGAAGAATGGATCTCTTCATCTTTCCTCCAGCAGTCCACTTGGGTTCCATGCTAGCCACAGAGGAAGGAAAGCCCCTTCCTCCCTGACCAGCATGGAAACCAAGCAGGCTGGTGGAGGAGAGACGAATATGGAAAAATGTATCCTTCCTCTGCCAGTCCACTGGACTACCTGTTAAGAGACCAGTAGCCTGTATTTGCATGCTTTCAGTGGCCGGTAACTTTTGTGGCCTTATTTATAAGGCTGTGCTACATCTTTGAACCTCGGCTTTCCCTTCTGTCAAATGGAACTAGAATTTATCTTCCTAAATTCATTATCATTTCTACACTCTTAACAGCCTATTGCTATGTATGCTTACTCAACTCAGCAATAAGTCTCACTGAGTTTGGTGGGTCCAAGGTAAGCATGCATAGGATTGCAGCCTTAGAGTAGAGAGCTGGGGGAGATGAGAGGTGGAGTCCAACAACATCTGGAGGGCCGTAATTTCCCCACGCCTTTCCTTACCCCTCAGTATCCATGCCTTCCAATCCCTTAGAGTCACTTTGCCTTGTCAGCCACTGCCCCACACTTTGACCTCACCCCATAAGAGTTACATCCACCTTATCTTACAGCCCCTTGCTCCACTGAGCCCATCTGTCTCCTCAAAGAACTTCCAACAACCCATTGCCCATAGATCCCTTATGCACAGCTAGCTGTATTTATTAATGGAACCCGCAGATCTCCAGTACAACATTTCCCCTATATATCATATCCCATATTTCCTATGCAGATTCCCACCACCTAAATATATGGCACACCCCAGCTTTTTTGCCCCACATATATCACCCGTTAACACAAACCCCAACATAGGGAATCTTAAGGGAACAAACTCTTACGCAAGATCCTCATGGGGAGAAAATGCATTTAGTTTTGTTCTTACTGTTGTTTTGGAAGAGCCTTACTATTCCAATATAGAACTTATGGCAATATTTTTTAAAAAGTAACTTTCTTTTCTTTGTCTTTCTTTTTTTGGTGGCATTTAACATCATCATCATCATCATCATCATTTTGCCTACAATGTTTTCTGGAATTGGGTGTAGTAGTGGGATAAATGTGTCCCTCTTCTCTCTTCTGAACTTGGTCTTGTCTGCTCCTTGTGAGAAAGAGACTGTTAAGATGGCACTTTTTAATTTTGCCACATTTGTTGACAAACATATGCAAGGCTTTTGATGGTCATAACAACACAATTCTTCAGAGCTTGTCCTTTGGACTATGTAGCAGCAGACCGACAGCAGCTGCTCAATGAGCAGTTCATTGAGCACTGTGTAATGATTCAGTGTCTGCTTTGTGTTTGGAGCATGAAAGGGTCTGTAACATGATGCTTGGACTTCTAAGGCTGGAGAATGAGGTAGGAGAAAGAGAGAGAGAGAATATTGGGGGCTTGTAAGCTGTGTGTGATTTGCTCATTGTGCCAGCTGGAAAAAGAAGAATCTCCCTGGCCTTCCTCTGGCACAAGTTCAGGAGTTCTTGCACTCTCCTGTGCCAGGCACAGGAAAGAAGCAAGGCTATACAAATTGCTACTTTCTAGCCCTGATCCTAAGTTTGGTAGCTCATGGGCATTGGGTATAATATAAGTTGCTCTTGAAGCTGGTAAAGACTACAATAAATGAATTGCATGAAAGCAGGGGAACGTGATATGCGCTGCACATGTGGGAACATGCACACACGAACCTAGTTGTTAGCATGAAAGAAATGTGAAACGACAGACGTCCCTCCCCTCCTGTTCTCTGATTAGCTGGTGAGAATGTTTGGCTGTGACGTTGGCCAGACTTTTTTTGGGAAGTTGGAATGATAGTGAGAAGGGCAGGCAGCAGGAATCAACTTGAAACCACTAGTGGTTTTACTCTTGCAGGATGTGTGAGCTAGCCTCATCTGCCATTTTCCTACATGGACAAGCTTCTCCGGTGGTTTATCCTCTGGTTTGGAAGTCTAGTTGTTGTTGACTGGGTTGTATTTGTTCGGTACATCTCTCTGCCTGTGAAGGATACGGTATGGAATACGGAGCAGGGGTGGTGGTGCTGTGTAGATCACTTTTCTCTGGCACAGTTTGAAACATCACGTTGCCTAGAGGGAAGAGTGTCCCTGCCCTGATCTTTGTTTTCTCTCCCAAAATTTATCATACTAACTCCATTCAGCTGCTGTTAAAATTAATTGATTGCGTTTGTAACTTGGACGCCAAAGCTGGCTGTTTGGGTGGGGAACTCCGCTGTGGAGCAGGAATTTATAGCACAAATCACTGTAAAGTGGGAGTCCCCAAGCAATGAATTGCTGAATAGAAAAGTAGAGAAGCAAGAACTGGGTTTTTTTGGCTCTTGAGTTGTACATGTGGAGGGGGAAGCTTAAGAGTCTTGGCTGATTTTAGCAAAGGGCTATCTGTATTTTGCTCCTACACAATCTTCAGTGTATGTATCCTGCTATGTTCCTTAGTCTTCATTTTGCATCTGTACAAGGAATTTAGAGCAACATGGAGTGCAGGGACTAATACATTTCTGAGAACTTGTCCTGTGGCCCAGTTGTTGTGACCGAGACTCATCATGTGACACACTTGCCAGAAACTCTACTGATTTTTTTCACTTTATCTTCTAGCCTCACAATTTTCCTGCTGTTTCAGGAGGAAGTTGATGACAGGAGAGCAGAACTCATCTTTAAGACCTGAGGCAGGTAAGATACATCCCCTCAGATATCTGAGCAAAGTTTCCAAAGCCGCTATCATTTGGCTTCTGTACGCAAGGTATGTTGTTGAACTGACGGTGCTGCTGTTTATTTGACTCACTTCTGAGAATGCTCTGTTTTCACATAACGCAAGCAAGCTTAACGTGCAAGTCTTTTGGCTGATTCGGAACATAAGGAACACTTTATGATTAGATCAAGACACAGCAGATTTAATTGGCAGTTGAGCATGATGGCCGAGGAATCACTTTTTGGACAGATAGCCTCCTTTTCCCTCTTTTTTCTTTCTCCTTGATCTTCTCTTTTTCTCTTCTTTGGACTCCTTGTGTTTGTATTCATTGAGGGATTAACAATTGGTATGGGGGATGGTTTGTGTTTATGATAATTTTGGATGACATTGCAAAACAAAACACACCAATAACCTACATATTAAAACAACAACAACCCAGGACGTGGCTCACCAATACTCTACTTGGGAAACTGGCCCTATGGGATTGGTAACCTGAACCTTACTTCTGCTCAGTCCTGCATATAGTATGAAAAGATTTACAAGCCTGCTAAATAAAAGTGGGTAGTCCTTGTTTTTTGTATGCTGCCATGTGGCACACAACATGCCCCATTCTTGCCACTGATCCATATCTTCAGCACCTCCTTGCTATTCCTAACACAATCCTCAGGCCTTTTCCTGTACTTTCTGTCCTCCTCTGGCTGCCAGAGTGGATGTTTAGTCTGCCTACTTAACTTGCCAAAACTTGTGTGACGCTGGTTGTCCTTGTGGCAAGGAAGAGAAAAGAATTGGAACAGCTGCTTTGACTTTCCAGAGGGGGAGTTAATTATGTAGCAAATTATAAAAGGGACTTCCCCCCCCTTTTCCTTTTTTGTGGGGAGGCCACTGAGAGGCTGAGACAAAAGCACCCATCAAACTTGCTGACCTTCCAATCATGAGTTTGCTGTTCCTGTTGAGTTGGCAGTTCAGAACAGTTATGATAAATGCTGAGAAATGAACATTAATCTATATTCAGAGTGTTTATAGGTACTGACAGCCTTGGGGCTGTCTTTGCAGCTTGTTACTGCCCTGAGTAGTAATAGTATTATAATTTATCTCTGTGTGTGAGGCTTGTGCAGAGTTCCTATCACATGCCTCCAGCTCAACAAGGGCAGGTCAGATGCGAGGCTGACAAAAAGAGGTTCCAATGTCTTGGGAAGTGCCCATGTTTACAGTTGCAGATTTGTTGGTTCTTCACATCCGTCAGATAACAATCAGACCCAGTCCCCTTTTAAACACTCATATAGCCACATGGAAACTGATGTGTTGTCCCCTAAGACTATGTTGCATGTGAAACCACATGGGCAGGGCCAATCCTAATATCTTTCCAGACTGATTGTCATCCTCCCTCCCGCTGGGATGATCATCCCTCCCAATCATCAAATGTCTGAGAAACTGTTATTGGTTGATGCACGCTGCGTTTGCTCTTTTGCTCTTAGAACTCTGTGTTTAATTTTTAAAATTAAAAGTGCCAGGACTTAGACATGCTTGAAACGTCATATCCTTTGCCCTGGAGGTCCTTTCCATGGATCCAGAGCTGGTGGCAATTTCTCCATCTGAAGGGAAAAGTGCTTGGAACATGCTCAGAGGCACTCCCTTTATAAGCACTTCCTACTTCACATATTTGAGAACTAACCTCTGCTTTTCAAACAAGTTCTGGAGCATCCCTTTGGCTGAGATAACCCTCAGGGTGTGTAAAGTTCTTCCCTCACTGTGTTTCATCTTGATGTTTTGAAATGCAAAATTAACACTTGCAGCTTAGTGAGACCTCACCCCCTCCTCACCAGACTGCAGCTGTCCTCTAATTCTGAACGAAGCCTGTAAAGCAGGGATGGGGAACCTGTGGCCCTCCAATATGTTGTTGAACTTCAGTTCCCACCAGTGGCCATATTGGGTGCAGCTAATAGGAACTGGAGTCTAGCAACAGCTGGAGGACCACATGTTCCCCATGCTGATATAAAGCTTCTGGGTTTCATCCTGCAAACATATTTTTCAGGAGGACTGGTTGCCTTTCCAGGGCTTGAAAATGACTGCAGACTAAATGGAATATGCAGGTGATAATGTACCAGGGTAGAAAGTGTGAGCCAGCCCTGAAACCTTATTTTGGCTGGAGTAGGAATTCTTTTCTGTGTTCAGTCCATATTTACATGGAATTAAGTCTCACTGATCTCAGGAGGATTCACTTGTAAGTGTGAAGAGGTTTAAAGTCCTGTTAAATACAGTGGGGTTTACTTTTGAGTAACCATGCATGAGTTTAGAGTGTTAGGATGCACCCAAGCAAGTGCTTTATGGCATTTCATTTAAGGTACAATTCTGGGTCTGTGTACCAAAAAGCAAGTCTCACTGAGCTCACTGAGTCTCACTCCCTAATAAGATTGCTTAGGATTGCAATCTTCATTTCAATTTTGTCTGTTCTCTGAATTTCATACATGCTTCCAGGTTTCATACATTACTCCTCCACCTGGAACTGAAAACTTAGATTGCAAACTTTGTTTTCTTAATAAACATTGACTTTGTACAGTTGCACCCATTTATGTACCCTTGTAAATCTGATGCAATGTGCTAGAAAAACAGAAACAAAAACAGGTGTGGAGAGATGTTGAGATGGGGCTGTGAATAAACTGGACTCTGGCATTATGAAGTAGCCAGATTTAGCTTCTGCTTACTAGATAAAATGTATATAATATCTAGACTAACGAGTATACAACTGCAATGGCAATAGTGGGAAGGTTTGTACCTTGTTAGTGATACATTTGCTCACAAAATGACTCTGAAACTGAGTGCTAAAGACTGCCCAGTCATAAAATTTGGTGTGGAATGTAATAGCTTCTTGCACAGTTTTCAGCAGTGGATCATGCAAATAAGTTTGGTCTGGATACACTTTTAGAGAGGAAGTGAATGATGGACCAAGGTCAGCAGTAGAAAGCACATGCTTTGCATTCAAAAAGTTCCAGGGGTTCAGTCCATGATGTCAGTGCAGGCAGTACTGAGCTAGATGGACTAATGGTCTGATTCAGTGTAAAGCAGCGTTCTCTATTCCTTTGTTTAATGTAAGGCAGGAATTCTAGCTCCAGTTTACCACCAGACCGAGCATTCATCAGTATTGCATCTGAAACAGCCCTTGGTGCAAATCAGGGGTGGGGAACCTTTTTTAGTCCAAGGGCTACATTCCCTTCTAAGCAACTTTCCAGGGGCTGCATGCCAATGGTAGGCAGCGCCAGAAGCAAAAGTGGACAGAGCAACAAATGTTAGTCTTACTTTTGTACAGTAGGCTTGTTTCTACACACTCTCACATATCCCTCTCTATCCTTTGTCCAGGCAAGCAAGAAGTTCAGTGACATTCTAGCCTTGCAAAAACTCTGGTCTGAGGTTCTCTATCCCTGGTGTAAATAGATGTGAATGAAAATCATTCCAGTTTCATTTGCTTTATGATTAAATGATCCCTGCTATATAAAAACCTTTCTGGCTTCCTTGGACACAGAGGCCTTGAATAAAGGAAGACTTGATTATGGTAGTAAAACATACTTATATGGGAGTCCAGTAAGACTTATTTCAAAGGACACAAGCAGAGCAACATTGGGCAATTTGACTCAGAGGGAATGCTTCCTAATGTAGTGGGACTGTACTTACATAAGATGCTGTGCAATAGATATGTGGTGCCCTGGAAGATTATTTATAGTTTGGTGTTAGTTGTTTAGGATATCAGTTTGTCACCCTGTTTTGAATGCATCTCTGTGGAGATCTAGCACTGTTAATGATTTCATGGGTTTGCTGGAGGTACTTTATAACTTGCTCTCTTGATGCCAGCAGTCTTCATGTGGGTGGGCCTTGCATGTCAAGAGAGTCTTTACAAACAGAATAACGAGTGTATCAGGTTAATTGTAGTTTCCTCCTAAATTTAAATTGATTGCAATCAGTTGTGGCCACACCCCTTGATGGGAGACAGGCTGCGCAGATGGCTCACTACAAAGATAACAGACCAAACGATAGGATTTGATTGTAGGGGAGAAATTAACAGAAGATTGAGGACTACTCCATGAAATGGCACAGTGGAAAAATCAGTTGCCTCAGGATGTATCCTGTGTGGTGTGGCCCCTACTTACCTGTTGAGAGCTGCAACGTGGCTAATCTACAAATAAAAGAGCAGAACTATCTGTAAGGCAGAACTTATTTTTCTGGCCGTGAGGACAACCCCTGCTCTGCTACTTGTTAAATGGATCCAAGTTAATCAGTTTCTGTTGTTTCTTACAGAATACCTTTGCATTAAGCAGTTTGATTGTTAGTCACTATGTTCTGCCACGCTCAGCAATGTATCAGCTGTGTCACTGGAGCCTGCCTCTTGAGTTACTGGGTCTGGGGAAAACTGACTGCTGGAACTAATTATTCCCTTATGTGTGGGAAAGGGATGTGGGGGCCCAGTAGGTGAGGGCCTCTTCCCTTTGAATTCTAAATCTTGCTCAATGTGACATGAGCAACACAAATTTGCTGGCTCTTATTTATGGTGCTCTGGGGCATTTCACATGTTCTCTTTGTTGTTATTCTACTCCAGGGGATTCTGGGAGTTATGGACAGCTGTGCTCATGAGAAGTCCCATTCCCCCCTACTGCCTGGTCTACTAGCATGCTTGACATCACTCACTTTGTTGGTTTTTTTGGGAGGGGGTCTTGGCTAGGAAAGGAGGAATTTTGAGTTGGCGCCTAAACTTTGCAGTTTGGTCAGTCCCCATGACCTTGGAGCAGAGGACAGTCTCCCACACTTGAGATTAGCAATTTTCTCTGCTACATTTGAAAACTGCATGGGTTGGAAGCCACAGCCAGGCTTTGCACTTCCTCACCCTAAATGCCACTGATGCTACGCTGTTCTTAACTGTTGAGTTTGGCTGACAAACAAAGACAGGGAGGATCTCAGGATCTCATCTGGACACACAGGAGGGCTCAGCTGGGTGCAGATCAGCCTTCGGTCTCTCCTATCTTCAACAAGGGCATTCATTGTCCTGGGCAATGAGCATAGGGGGCAGACTGGCACTGGGTCAGTGAGTTCAAGCATGTGATCTCTCTCTGATGGATGGCAGAGATAAGGAGCAGAAGGGCCAGCAGGCATAGGAACTGTAGCAAATAAAAACTGATTGCTGAAGTGTCCGCTGCAAAGGCAAAGTTGTAAAGGATCCTTTGCCAAAATGAGAAGAAAATTCATTGTCTGGGCATGAAAGAATGGAGGTGGGGATGGTTTGATGAGCTTGTTGAAAGCAGTGGGACTTTGGTGGGCGAATATCTAGATTGCATCCATAAGCGCTTGGTCTGCAGGACCTGGTCTTGTAAGGCAGGTTCACTTTGGCCACAGCTCTATCTCTGGCATGGCCAAGATGGTGCCCTCCAGATGTTGTTGGACTCCAACTCCCTTCAGCCCAGCCAGCATGGTCAATGGTCAGGAATGATGGGAATTGTAGTCCAGCAACATCTGGAGGGCACCACATTGACTATCCTTGCCCTATCCTGTTGCCCACATGGCAAAGAATGCTGACCGTTAAAATGTTATTTTGAAATCCATAGATCAGCTACTTGTCCTGTCCTGAAATATCATTGTAATTTTTCAGAATTGTTCCCTGACAGCTGAGTTATACAGGGGCTCTATTTCTAGATGGTGTCAGCCTAGCTTTGTCCACTCAGAACACTTCATAATACAATAAAACCTAGGAGTCCCATCTGATATCTTGGCCCTGTAGCAATGATACTACACAAATCTATGCATCTAGACATAACATGCATACACATATTGAAGATCTGTCTAGTGTGAATAATTTATTTCAACTGCAGAATTTGTGTTTTGTGGCCACAAAATCTGAAAATTGTCATTGTAGAATTTTAAACACACATATAAGACCCTGGCCTTGGGAGGCAGTTCTTTGTTCTGACAGATGTTTGGGTGATAACCAGTACGTTCATTTGTTTCTCAGGATGTTGACCTTCATCTGCAGAGGGAGGATGGTGACGTATCCTTTCCTCCTAAGAGCAAACAGAGAATATGCAGAAATAGTGTAGCAATGGGGGTGGGGGGGCACTTATAAATACTTCATTTTAGGTGATTAATAGGAACAAAACCCAGAACATTTGGGTTCCCACCCAGCATCTTCTCAGCTTATTCAGGCAACCATAACCAAATTAATTTCTACAATATATTAGCATCTGACTACTCTATACTTGCTTGGCTTCATGCTTCGTGTGCAATCCCACGACCACTATGCTTACTTGGAGGGCTGGGTTTCAGGCATCTGGGGGAGAGCATCTTATGAAATAAACTGGTCAGATGTGAAATGAAACAATAACAATAAGTAAGATGCAAGACAGTAGCTGTTTGTGCTGCTGTGTTCCTTTTGTGAAGGGAGGGCTTATTATCTCCTCCTTCCTCAGCTTCCATTTGGTTTTTTTATTGCCTTACATCTTGCCAGAAATAGCATGCCCCCCAGGTTATCTGCTTGGTGTCCTGTGGGGTCTATTAACCAAAAGAAGCTCTGTGATGTACATCTTACACCCTTCATTCGTTTGTGCAACTCTGTGGAAAATTCTGCTACTTTCCCCTTTAAGTGAAGTTTGTTTTCCTCCAAGTCTGGCAGCTATTTTAATGCAAGCCCAAATGTTCACGTGGTCTGTGCAAAACTCCAGATGGAGCCAGACATGGCCGCGCTCCCGTGTCTCCTGGGCAGGAACAGGCTCAACTGCTTTCCTGCTCTCTAATCAGCTAAGGGTTTCTCAGTGATGCTGGCTTCTTAATCTGTGGCCTGCTTCCTTTAAGCTTTCTTTTTGGGATGTGGGGTGAGGAAGGATAAAAAGAGTCTGCCTGAGTAGGGAGAACTGGATCTTTTGAAAGCTGAGAAGCTCCTTTGCTTAAGGAGAGGCTAGACTTGGCAGGATGTGTTTCCATAGCGTGTTTCCTTGATCACCAGGGGGAATCTCGCGGCCGGCACCACCCTCCTGGGTGGTGCTGACAAAAACACACATTTTTATTTTTATTTTTATTTTTTTGCTCCTTCTTCCTGTGTGAGTACTCATGGTAGACTTGCTGTGGTTGGATGGTTGGTTGCACAAAAATTTGGAGTGAGATCTAGCCTTGTGCAGTTTTTGCTGGAGCTGATGAGGATTTACTCTTTTGACAACGAGTGGTATGCTAGCCTCACCAGCATGCTGTCCTTTGTGATGCCAGTAGGCAAATCCTCCTGAGCTATTTATTGTTCCTCCAATACCAGTTCAGGCATGACAGGTCCTGCTCCTCTTGAAGAAGTCTGGGTTAGTGAAAGGAAGCAAGAGGGGCAGCCCCCTCTTACATTTCTAGTCTCCCAGTCACAGGTGCTTCTGCAAAATAAAGGCATTTGCCACTGAAGTTGCCTATACTTTTGTATCAAGTGGTTGTTCTGTAGCAAAGTGTGCTATTTTTAAAGTTTGTGCTAGGCTTGATAGGAATACATGGTCATTCAAATTTAAAAGATAGATGCAGTTCAATGCAAACAGGGAAATGTCACGGATGGTTTACTTCCCCAACTATAACTGTGCTAGGGCTGGTGCCAAACATTGTCTAGCTTAGGTGAGAGTTTTCCACTTAACCTGAGTTTCAGTCTTGCATTGTTCTAGTAGCGGGGTGTCAAGTTGCAGGGAAGAGAAAAAGCCGCAAATCTGAACCTTTGTAACAATAAAATGGCTGGACCCAGAGCTGATGTGCAAAACTGTTGGCGTTTCCCAAAAGTCCACAGCATTTGCAGTCAGGTGAGATGTGTGTTTTGGACTTTATGTTGTGTTAGTGTGAATTTCTGAGTATGAATAGGGTCTATGTGCTGCACAAAGAACAAACCTGCTTTTGATGTTTTTTTAAAATCCTGGAAACATAATGCAGGAAGTTGCACTTCTCCATCCTACTGGCAGGTTAATGGTTAGCATAGCAGACAGGGAGCTAGGATCTCCCTCCCCCAGCAGTTTTTGATTGGTCTTTTCTTCAGTGACTTTTTCTAGCTTAGTTTTTCCCATGATCCGCAGAATATTCCTCTCCCTTAGCGAGTCTCAGTATATGTTGAAGAAATCTCACAGTTATTTGTGTACCAAATGTAAATTGACATTTTACTGTGCACCTGCCAGAAGCTTCCTTTTCACAACCACTGTTTTGTGCATCCCTCAGACCCAGGTTTCAGGCAGTTTCTGGGTCCTGTGGATTGGCTGGCTGTTTTAATGTTGGATCCAGCTTGATAGGTTATACATCACAGCCTTGCCCAGTTGTGGGTTGGAGCTACTGTTTATGTCTGGTTATTTTGTTCTTGTTCTTTCCACTTGATCTTGAGCCAACCGGGAAGGTAGACAAGCACTTTTGAACATACCTTGGGATGAACTCTCAGTTCCTTGTCCTATCAGTTCCCTCCCATGCTTGCTCTCTCCAAAGCAATCAAATCCCTTCGTATATTGTATAATCCATGGTGAAATAAACAGCTTCCATTTGGCTGCCAGAATGCTTTGACTTTTCTCAAGGCAGGGGGTCTTGGGCCTAGTCCTCACTGAGATGATCGACCTGTGTTTGGGCTGTTCAACTTAGAGCTGGCTGGGAAGGGGGTATTCACACTGATTTCTTTTGTTTGCTTGTTAAATTTGTATCCTGCCTTTCCACCAAACTGTGCTCAAGGAACCCAGGGACCATAATACAAGTAAAACATAATAAAATACAACAAAACTGCAATAATATACAAATAAGGTTCTCTCTCATGTTCCCAGGGCCTCTTCCAAAGGTCTTAAAACCTGGGTAGGCGTGTTTGTGAACTTGAATGGTCCTCCATACAAAAAAAGAACAAAAATCCCTTCACATAAATACTGCAATGTCAGGAGAAACCTAGCTTAGAGCCTTTTCTGTGTCATCTAGTTTTCTAGCTAAAAGTTTTTTTGTCTCTGTGTGTAGATGAAACATTCAAGCATGTCCCCCCTCATCTACAGTCTATAGTGGTACAGTCACACAGAGGTTCATCACTGAAATGAGAACTAGATCTAGATCATGTCCCCTAGAGCAGTGGTTCCCAAACTGTTTTCTTCCACGGACCACTTAAAAATTGCTGATGGTCTTGGGAAAACACTTCATGATTTTTTGGTTTGTTCTAGTAATTGCAATGCACTGTGCTAGGTGCTGTGTAATTTTAATTGCATTTTAGCTTGCATCTTTTATTTCTTACCTTATGTTTTACTGTATTATAGTTTGCATTCCATAGAATTCAGATTGTAAATACAGTAAAACACAATATAAGAAATAAAAGAAGCAATAAAATACAGTTAAAAATCTATATGAATATTTGGGCATATGGGCATGCCGTGGACCACCTTAATGAAGCTCATGGACCACTGGTAGTTCACAGACCACAGTTTGGGCATCTGTCTCCCAGAAGCAGGGCTGGCATCAGGCATGACTAAGTCCTTGGGCACCAGCCTGCTCTGGGCCCGCAGAGCTTGCCCGCATGCCCCACCGACCTTTCCTTTTGTCTTGAATGATGTGCTTGCTGTGTATGCATGGCTGCCATCGACCAAGATAGTGGCGGGGGCTTCCCTAAGGGGTTGATGCCCCCTCCACTATCTTGGTTGATGGCACGCATGTGAGCTATGCAACATGCACACATGCCTGCCATCAACCAAGATGGTGGCCAGGGGCATCAGTTCCTTAGGGAAGCCTCCACTGCCATCTTGGTTGATGGTAGGTACATGTGCGCAGTGCGCACAACATTCAAGACAACAAGAAAGGTAGGTGTGGTGGTGAGTGCAGCGGGCCTGCAGTCTGAATGGGGGGACCCCCTGGAAGCTCCCTCTCTTCGATCTGCGGCAGGGTTGGGAATCAGTGCTGCTGTGGGTAGCGGAATGGGAGTGCTACCCTTCTACCTTACGGAGGGACCCTTCAGGGGCCTCTGTGGGCTGCAGAGCCCCTTGGCCAGGGCCCAACCTCGCTACCCTCTGGCGCCAGCTTTGCCTAGAAGCATTCCTTTCTCCCTACTGAAAAAAATGAAATGGACGGCTTTCAAGTCGATCCCTGCTTATCCTACTGTGACCCTATGAATAGGGTTTTCATGGTAAGCAGTATTCAGAGGGGGTTTACCATTGCCTTCCTCTGAGACTGAGAGGCAGTGACTGCTTCATGGCTGTGGGGGGATTTGAACCCTGGTCTCCCAGGTCATAGTCCAACACCTTAACCACTACATGAAAATCATGGCACTGATTTCTTTGATCTCTAGATTATACTGCAGACCAATGGCTTTTCAGGAGGTGAATTTGCTATTCATGGTACCCCCAGGTGTGTTTGTGAGGCATGAATTTCTGTAGCAAATAAATAAATAATGCAACCCCCTATACCTGCATATATTGAAAGTATCAAAGATGGAGGAATGAATGATAATTTAAAAGATGCTATAGACAGTTTAGAATACTGTGTTCAGTCTGGGTCATATTACACATGCGATGTAGATTCACTAATAGGCAAAAAACCTTGCGGTTTAAGAACATACCTATAGCCCACAGATATTTCTATCAAACTTTAAAAAGCAGGGAAATTGGGTAGCTATAGTGAATGCACCAGGGGAGCAGGAGACCTGACCTCCTCTCTGAGATATTGTACTTCCCTACCAATTTGTCACAATGCAAACACAATTTGGGTTGGTCTTTCACAGTCCAATCCACTTCCTGTGTAGCTTGGAAGAATATGATAACATGTGCCTCTGAGCATGCTTATTGAGTTCAATGGGATTTACTTCCCTGCAATCATGCTTAGGATAGGTGAAACTGACCAAAGGGGATGAGGAGGGGAGGAGAAGGAAGCGCAGGGGTAGCGGAGGAGTAGGGAAGGGAGGAAGGGGGAGGGGAGGGGGAGGGCAGCTCTGATCATTTGCACGCTTATTGAGTTCAATGGGATTTACCCCCGTGCAATCATGGTTAGGATTGGTAAAACTGACCAATGGGGGGGAAGGACGGGAAAGGAAGAAGTGAGGGGAAATGAGGGGATTGGAAGGGGAGGGGGGAGGGGTGAAGGAAGGGGGAGGAAAGGGGCAAAAGGGAGGTGATGGGAGGGGGAGGAGGGGAGGGCAAGTTTGATCATTTCCATGCTTTTTGAGTTCAGTGGGATTTAGTCATGTGCAATCATGCTTAGGATAGGTGAAACTGACCTGGGAGAGGGGCAGGGAGGGGGGAAGAGGAGGGCAGAAAGGGAAGGAAAGGGGATTGTTTGGGTGAGCACTGGGCAGAGGGGAAGCCCCCTTCCTTTCCAAAAGGAAAACATTATGAATAGTATCATAATATCAGTATTTCACCCACCTTTTTATTCTAAAGCAGGCACATGTAGTCTCCCACCCAAATTTAAACCAAAGCTGTCCCTGCCCATATCCACACCAGACCTTTATTTAGACAGTCATGGCTTCACCTAAAGAATCCTGGGAAGTGTAGTTAGTGAAGGGTGCTGAGAATTGCTAGGAGACACCCTGTTCCTCTCACAGAGTTTCAATCAGAGCAGCTGATTGTTAAACCACTCTGGCCACTGGAGCTCTGTCAGGGGAACAGAAGTCTCCCCTCAGCACCATTCACAGACTATACTTCCCATGATTCCTTGGGGGAAGCCACAACTGTCTAAAGTGAAATAAAGATCTTGTGTGGGTGTGGCTCCCTGATTAGCCAAGCCAAGCAGCTGTGAGTCTGGCTTTTAGAACACTGACAGTTGGTTCTTCCTGAGCATGCCCGACCTTATCATTGAGTTCAGTGCTAAATTTCTTAAATTAATTAAAAATCAGCTGGGCATTTTTTAAACTTTTAAACTGCAGAAGATGAAGGTCAGAGTATGGGGCAAGGTCAGTGATAGGATTACAGGTACTCTGTGAACATGGCTGATTTTTAATTAATTTCAACAAATTATGAGAATTCTGACAGAAAAAAGTCCAAAAGGGGTCTGTTTTCTCTCTCTTTTTACATTTTGAACTCTTTATTCTCTCTGTTTTGTGTATTGCCATAAAAAATTAGAGGGTTGTTAAGCAAGCGTTTCTGAGTTCAGGAGTATCAGTTTTGTAAGGTTTTGTTCTGAAATGAGCTTATGGGAAGCATCAGAATGGCATGGGGGATATTTTCAATTTAACATTGCGAAATGCAAAAAATCTATGCTGACTATAGTATACAGCCACTCGTGGCTGTATAATGAACTGGTGAGAATTCACAGGAAGCTAGCAAAGATGAATAAAAGCCTAGAAAATATGCCAAAATTGTAAGGAAACTGAGTATATGGCGCTCAACCTCCTAGTTCTCAGGTTTTGCTGTCATAGATATTGATGAAAAATATGGGTTTATAGGAGGAGACATTTGTGACACTTCTGCCACTGAGCCTTAAACCAACCCTAAGGAGAAATCACCTATAACCCCCTTGCTTACTCCTGCCTCTATGTTTGTCCATCTCTTCTGTAAGTGCTTCCCTCTTGTCAAATTTTAGATTGTAAACTCCTTGGGGCTGTGGCCTGTACACTGCCAAGTGCTATGCACTTTGCTGATGCTATATAAAATTGATTAATTCATTAAACAAATATATAAAGTACAACAGTAGAAAAGGGCCAAGCTAGAAAGAGCTGCATGGGGAGCTCCACATACATGCTGGGGTTTCTGAGGAGTTTCTGGGGTTTCTTAAGGAGCAATTTTCAGTGCAGTATAAGGAGCTACTGTGTAGGAAAGAAAAACAGTGTGCATGCAGGAGTGTAAAAGGCTCTTTGAATCCTGGCTAAGATGAAACAGGGTGTAGAGTAGGGATGGAGGTGACATTTGTTCAGTATGCATTTTAAAATGGGACAAAACAGACCAGTGCACGCAAAACTGACATGGAACAGAATAGATCTGCCCAATCAGTGCTAGTGCAGCATGGGAATTTTGGAATAAGGAGGCAGCATGAAGTATTTCTTCGGTCTTTTGGCTGTAGGCACAAGAAGCAATGGGTTCAAATTGCAAAACTTTGTTTTTGTAACATCCAACCTGAACCTTTCTGACCTCAGGAATGGTTGGTTGGCAAGGCTCACCGGCACTCAGCCCAAGAAAGTGAGTGCCAGGACTCAGCCTGGGAAGATGTGAAGTTATAATTAAGCCAGTGCCTCTGAAGATGTGGAAAGTGAATTTTTCTCACTGTTGAGTTGCCGTAACTCGCCACCACATGTGTGGGATTATGGTGCAGGTTTGCAAGAGGATGTGGCTTCAGTGGGCCTGAGGCCTAGCAGCTCTCTGTTTTGAAATGACCATCAGTAGTTGGTCAGTTGAGCTGACTGCAGTTGCTTATAAGCAGAGCAGATAATCATGTGGCGGATGTGGTCTATCATTAGCGAATCCCATGCCAATCTAGAGGATTTGATTAGCAACTGTAAGATTCTTACCAACTGTCTATGACCATAAGATTCTTGACTATTACTGCAAAGGCAGGAACTTACCACTTCCCCTCTATGGGACACTTATCACGAAACACTGCACACATAGTAGTAAGTCCCACGGTTTTCAGTAGGGCTCACTCCAAGAAAAATGTGCATAAGATTGCAGCTACAGTGTTCTCTTATTCTGGGCTACATTTCTTCATTTTGTTTTGCACTGTAATTGACACCACTTTGTGCACTCTAGCCTTGTCCAGCCATGGGGAACACATATCCCTCTGCATGTTAATGGTCTCCAACTCCCATCAGCCCCAGCCAGCATGGCTAATGACCAGAGATGATGGGGGTTGTAGGGCAACAATATCTGAAGGGCAACAGGTTTCCCACCCCTCCTCTAGTCCATATTTTGGGTTGCATTCTTAAGATCTGTCAAGCAAGATTACTTATCTGTTAATGCTTTTAACCACACTTTAACTCCCCCAGTAAAGTTGATGCATGTTCTGTATGCAGTACAAAAACTTCATTTGCATGGTGTTTTTGTATTTCTGATTAATTAACCACAAATGTTTCCTTTGTTA
The DNA here is from genome assembly GCF_030035675.1 of Rhineura floridana. Classification (NCBI taxonomy): domain Eukaryota; kingdom Metazoa; phylum Chordata; class Lepidosauria; order Squamata; family Rhineuridae; genus Rhineura; species Rhineura floridana. The sequence continues at coordinate 85,173,300 of NC_084486.1, forward strand.
CTGATGTGGATTGGCATCTCGTCTCCATGCTTTAAATGCTCTCAGACTGGGGGAGGTTGTGTCACTGTTGTGTTACTCCAGTTATTTGGAGGAGCATTTTCAACAGCCCTTGGTTGGGAGCCACAAACCTTGGACACTTTGTTGCCCAGAGGATTGTTGTGACTGGTGAGAGGAGTCACAACAATGCCTAGTGAGGGAATAAGGAACCCATGCTGAAAACTTGTACAGGGATAGCTATGTTAGTTTGCTGTGGCAAAAAACAGAGTCCTGCAATGCCTTAAAGACTAACAAATTTATTATGAGCTTTTGTTGACAAGAGAACACTTTATCAGATGCATGAAGTGCTATCATCCTCAGTTAATATATACTGTACATGAGATGTAGAGGAGAAAATGGAAATAAACAGTGGGGTCAAATGTCATTAAATGCAAAAGTTGGTGAAACTGAGCTCAGCATCAGAGCCAGGCAATGTCTGGGCCCTAGGTATGGCTAGAATTTCTTGGAGCTTAGGAGGACAAAGGAAGTATCTGTACAATGCCTGCAGTGCTATGCACTACAACAGCATTGTCGGCTACAGTCTTAAGGCTGCAACACTATGTACACTTAATTAGGAAGCAAATATCATTAAATTCATTGAGACTTTCCTCTAAGTAAGGATGCATAGGATCAGACTGCATATAGGGACAAATGTGGCAATAGGAATAATTCCATCTTAACGTAACAGGGTTTGGATATTACCGAAGAGAAGTTGGTAATGCTGAAGTAATTTTAGGAGATATATATCATGCAAATATGAAAGTATGAATAGTTAATAGTAATGGGATGTGTTACTCTGTCCTACCAAGGGAAAAGTTGACAGTTCCTAACAGAGGTTATGTTTTAAAGCTGGTTGGGAAAGGTTGTCATGAAGTTTCTGGCCCATAGAAGCAGACTTTTAGAATCTTGGATTGCTGGATTGCTGTTGCTTTGGGGTTAGTACTGCCTAAGTGCTTGCCTGCTTTCCATCTGCTCAACCTGTATATTTCTTCCTATATTCTTCCTATATATTTTCTTATGTATATTCTTCCTATATATTTTTGTAAGCCTCTAACCATCACATTTACATCACTATAGACAGATAGCGCTGCAAACTGTAGTGAGACCAAGCTGCTCTGGGCGAATGGCCATGTGGTGGGGGGAAGGTAGGCGGGCGGGCAGCCAGAGAAGACCGAGAGTGGCAGAGCAAGCGGGTGGCGGGAGTGGGCAGCAGCCTGGGTAACCTGTGGAGCTGCTTAATGGGAGACCTCAGCATCACTGCCACAAGTCCTGGTGACTGGAGGAAGGGAAGGGGGGAGGTTCCCTGGCATTTGGGGGAAGGGGAGGGGGGAAGTGCCCTGGTAACCTGGGGAAAGGGGATGTGGGAGGTGCCTTGGCTACCTGAGGGAAGGGTTGGTGCACAAAGTGCACAGGGACAGAGCCCCTAGTCTAAATATATTAGCAGAAGTACCACAAATCTCCAGAACCTTACTCTCACAAGGAAATCACTTTGTAGAGCTGCCCTGAGATTTGTAACTTCTCAGCAAAGTGGTGAATGCAAAATAATGAAATAAGAGATAGATAGTGCAGGTTAAGTAATCTTGTCTAGGATTGCTTTCCCTTTTTTCAGCGCAAGACAGAGACTTGCCAATGGCTCTATAGGAAGTCTGTGACAGAGTTTTGGACAGTGCCTGCATTACCTGCACCTCAGGCTAGTTTCAGTGCTGTAACTTTATTTTGCTGGGATTGTGATGGGATAGAGTAAAGTGACTTACCTTTCTGGGGACTTTCTCCTTTGAGAGAAATGGAAGACTTATACTGGATGTCAGTGGGCCTAAGGAGCAGCCCTTGGTGTCAGTTGTTTAGGGCTTGCTAGTTGAAGGATGTTGTGGTCTAAAGACTCTAAACCTTTCTGGCTGGCAGGCTAAAGTTGTAACAATTTGGATGGGGACTTGTGCAAAAAATGTTCCACCTCCTCCACCCCATCTGGCAGCGTGATGCCTGCCAAGTGGGCTCTTTTCTGTGTCTCTGTTTTCTTTAAGAAAATCCCAGGCTGACAACGTGAAGCAAAGGAATGTGCCTTCCTGGAGGCAGCAAGTCTTATAGAGACCCATTTTCTGCTCCAGACCTGCCTCAGGCGGCCTTGGTGTTATTCTCTGGTGGTGTCACAAAGGGCGCCCTCATCATTCAGCACCAAGGTGACCTTACCAGTTAGCCTTGGTGGTTTCTAGACTGATGAAGCAGAGGGATGGGCATGTTTATCTTACAGACTGAGTTCTCCTCAGAACAGGCCCTACTGGTGCACGTGAGGGAGGATCATTCTGTTCTGTTGGCACTCAGGGTGCTTTCCACATAGTTTTCCTTGCAGCTGGTGTCTGGGCCCAAGAAAGCCCAGCGGTGGTGGGGACTCAGGTATTATGGAGGACGTGCTGATTTTGAAGCATGTGATGCAGTAGGCTGGTAGCATTCTGTGCACCAGAGGTGGGCTGAAGGTAGGTTGGGATCTATTGGCAGATTGATATCTGATTTGCAGTAGATTGGCAAGGGTTTCTGACTCTGAATACCTACAGGGGAAGAGCTGTAGCTCAGTAGTGGAGAACATGCTTTGCATGCAGGAGGTCCCAGATTCAATACCCAGCATCTCCAGTCTGGGCTGAGAAAGACTCTTCTCTGAATTGCTGCCAGCTAATGTAGATAATACTGAGCTTGATGGTCCAAGGATCTGACTCAGTATAAGGCAGTTATATCTTGCCTTTTTTCTAAGGAGCACAAGGTGGCTTGCCTGGTTCTCCCCTTCCTCATTTTATCTTCACAACAGTCGTGTTGGGTAGGCTAGGCGGGAGACTGTAACTGGTTCAAAATCATCTAATGAGCTTCATGGATGAGTGGGGATTTGAACCTGGTCCCCCAGGCCCTAATCCAACACTCCAACAACTATACCACACTGTCCCACAGGGCTTACTCACCCTGTACTGGTATATTTCCTTCCCCTCTGGAAAATGCAACTTGAGTCCTACCTATGGCATACAGCAGTTTCCCTGTGAAATATTGTAGGGTGTGTCTTCAATTGAAGTGGGGTGCTGCTGCTGCGCTGCCCTTCCGGCTGTGGTGGCAGTGCCACTCGCCGGGAGCTGGATGGGACAGGGCAGGACGGTGGTGAGGGCAGGGGAAGCACTGAGTTGGCAGCGGCAGCACTCCCGCCACCACCAACAAGGTGCCCCCCCCTACTGCCACCTTGCCTCACTCCATCCTGGTCCCCGTGAGCAGTAGCTGCCACAGCCAGGAGATCAGTGCAGCAGTGCCGCCCCATGTCACACACACGGCACAATTGTATGTCTTTGCACAGATAGCTGCATCTATACCTTCTGCCTCCTATTCGCAGATGTCAGCTTGAAGGGCTGTCACACAGCCCTCTTTCTTTTCTTGTCTTTCTCTGTATTGTGGAGTGCAAGGAAGGGAGAAGAACAGCCTTGGGAAAGGCTGCCTGGCCTCCATGGAAAAGCAGGCCTGGAAATCCACCCTGCTGTGTTGTGAATTCTTGGCCTGAAACCCCACTCTACCCTCCCATGGGCTCAGAGCATGTCTCTGCAGAGGCTCTGTGCCTTAATTCGAAACCTCCCCCGTATTTTTGAACTGTGAAAACAGCCTTAGCTTTGTTCCGTCTGCTTTGCCTGGATTTGTTTAATGGGCTGTAACTTCAGCTCCAAAGTTTGCAGAGCCTCTCTTAACAAACGATGTCATCTTCTAAGGCCCGAGTTATATGTAGCACCCTCCTGCCACATCCCTTTGCAACTCCTTGGGAGCTGCAGCTGCTTGCATGGTTGCTGCAATTTTGACCATGTTATCGCAAATCCTCTTTCTAAAGAGATTGCAATAATGTAGGTCACAGCAACTTTGTGTGGATCATAGCAGCTTTGTGGGGAACCACTTCACACCAATGGCTTCACCATGTGGAACTACACCCGTGCTTTTCCAATTCATGGGTGGCTGCATGTTTGAGTTGGGCCTTAGTCTATGTGCAGCCTCTTATACAGCCACAAGAGTGGCTGTATACTACAGCCAGCATGGATTTTTTGCATTCTGCAATGTTAAATTGAAAATACCCCCATGCCATTCTGATGCTTCCCATAAACTCATTTCAAAACAAAACCTTAAAAACATATACTCCTGAACTCAGAGATGCTTGCTTAACAACTCTGTAAATTTTTATGGCGATACACAAAACAGCCAGAGAGAATACAGAGTTCAAAGTGTAAAAAGAGAGGGGGGAAAGCAGACCCCTCTTGGGCTTTTTTCTGTCAGTGTTCTCATAATTTCTTGAAATTAATTAAAAATCAGCCATGTTCACAGAGTACCTGTAATCTTATCACTGACCTTGCCCCATACTTCATCTTCTGCAGTTTAAGAAATTTAGCATTGAACTCAATGATAAGGTCAGGCATGCTCACTAGGAACCAACTGTCAGTGTTCTAAAAGCCAGACTCACAGCTGCTTGGCTTGGCTAATCAGGGAGCCACACCCACACAAGATATTTATTTCACTTTAGACAGTCATGGCTTCCCCCAAGGAATAATGGGTAGTGTAGTTTGTGAAGGGTGCTGAGAGGAGACTCCTGTTCCCCTGACAGAGCTCCAGGGGCCGGAGTGGTTTAACAGTCAGCTGTTCAGATTGAAACTCTGTGAGAGGAACAGGGTATCTCCTAGCAACTGTCAGCACCCTTCACTAACTACACTTCCCAGGATTCTTCGGGAGAAGCTATGACTGTCTAAAGTGAAATAAAGGTCTGGTGTGGATGTGGGCAGGGACAGCTTTGGTTTAAATTTGGGTGGGAGACTACATGTACCTGCTTTAGAATAAAAAGGTGGGTGAAATACTGAAAAGCAATGATACTATTCACAATATTTTCCTTTTGGAAAGGAAGGGGGCTTTCCCTTTGCCCAGTGCGCACCCACATGATCCCCTTTCCTTCCCTTTCTGCCCTCCTCTTCCCCTCCCTCCCTCTTCCCCCTTCCCTGCCCTCTCCCAGGTCAGTTTCACCTATCCTAAGCATGATTGCACACGACTAAATCCCATTGAACTTAAAAAACATGCAAATGATCAAACCTGCCCTCCCCTCCTCCTCCCTCCCATCACCTCCCTTTTGCCCTTTCTTCCCCCTTCCTTTGCCCCTCCCCCTCCCCTTCCAATCCCCTCCTTTTCCCTCCCTTCCTCCTTCCCTGTCCTCCCCCCCTCCCCCCATTGGTCAGTTTTACCTATCCTAACCATGATTGCACAGGAGTAAATTCCATTGAACTCAATAAGCATGCAAATGATCAGACCTGCCCTCCCCCTTCCTTCCCCCTTCCTCCCTTCCCTACTCCTCCTCTACCCCTGTGCTTTCTTATCCTTCCCTCCTCATCTCCTGTGGTCAGTTTCACCTATCCTAAGCATGATTGCAGGGAAGTAAATCCCATTGAACTCAATAAGCATGCAAATGATCAATCCATTCGCAGCAGTCTTGCACAGGATCCCATGTGTTACCTCCCGGATTAAAAAGCAGATAAATTCACTAACAGGCAAAAAACCTTGCGGTTTAAGAATGTACCTATAGCCAACAGATATTTCTATCAAACTTTAAAAAGCAGGGAAATTGGGCAGCTATAGTGAATGCACCAGGGGAGCAGGAGACCTGACCTCCTCTCTGAGATATTGGACTGCCCTACCAATTTGTCACAATGCAAACACAAATTGGGTTGGTCTTTCACAGTCCAATCCACTTCCTTTTTTTTTTTTTTTCAATAATTTTTATTCAGATTTTCATAAAACATACAAGACGAAATCATAAAACATTCAAAGACAAAAAACAAAATCAAAAATAGTTAAACAAAAAGAAAAAAAGAAAAGAAAAAAGTAGACTTCCGGGAAGGGTGACTTAGCCTGTGCCTGCTTTTGAGACGGGCTCCTGCCTCAAAAGAAGCTTATTCAGATATATCAGTCAGTTTTTTTTTTTTTTTTGACTGATTAAACTTCTCCCGGGTAGGGAGAAACGAAGAGATTAACCTCAAAGCCTATTTTTGTTGGGACGACCAGATCTCATTAATTTATGGGACGAGGTCCAGCCGACGAAGGTGGGACGGATTTTCAACAACAAGCTCTATCTGTTAAAGCGAACGTTCATCTTATCTTCTAAGAGAGAACGCACTAACAGGCAAGCACCCTTCTTTCTATATTTTTCTTTTACTTGACTTAAATTGTTGCTGTTTAAAAGAGATTTGCCAGATTGATCGGTTTTTGACATCTCACTGGGGAGCCATAACTTCTCTCTGCTACTCACTAATTAATAGCTTATCTCTGTTTTTGTTGCAAAAAGCTGTCCTGGATTTGCATTCTAAAGATATACACAGAAGAGGGATTTCTATTCCAGATTTTTATTTTGAAGAATATTATATTGTCTGAGACTACTCTCTTTTTGGTCTATTTTATTTTGACGAATCTGTTTCCTGACGACCGCCATTAATTGTTTCGATCCTGGGAACTGCATTTTGTTTACTTAAGCATGGAGAGATAAGGCTGTCTGCTCTGTTTATACTGTGATGTCACCAAGTTTGGAGTATTAACCCAATTGTTGCTGAAATAAGAAGTGGTTTTCCTATATTTTTCTTTTAAAATGGCAATTAAGAAAGTGGCTGAGAATCTGGAAATAACTATGTTTCAGAAAATAATGGATGAGATTGAGATAACGAAACAAAACCTGCGACAGGGTTGTAAGGAGCTGAAAATTGAATTGAGTAAAATGAAGCAGGAGATTAAAGATATAGGGGTCCCTGTGAGAGAGGTGACCCTGGAAGGGGTCCCTGTGAGAGAGGAGACCCCGGAGATTGGAACAAACGTGGAACAGGAAAAAGATTTGGAGTCTATGGACTTTAGAAACAAAATCTATTGTTTGGAGACACAGGAGATTAAAGGGGTCCCTGTGAGAGAGGAGACCCTGGAGACTGGAACAGGGGTCCCTGTGAGAGAGGAGATCCCGGAGATTGGAACAAACGTGGAACAGGAACAAGATTTGGAGTCTATGGACTTTAGAAATAAAATCAATTGTTTGGAACTCAATGTTATCTCTGAAGAAATTAATGAAGATTCTAGAGATAAAGTTATCAATGGCATGGATAATCTTCTGGACTGGAATGATGTGATGGAGCCCAATATAGAGAAAATCTATGGAATTAACTGCAGCCATGTGACAATGGAAAAATTTTCAAGAGATGACCCAGTGTATTTTGAAAAAAAGAACAGAGATATGATTTTACAGCAGTATTTCAGCAACCTATTCAGAATGGATGGCAAGAAAATATTTGGGATAGAGGTAATTCCCATCAGACTCTTACTATATGACTATGGCTTTGACAGCAAGATTATTATGGAATACTGATAATGGAAGATTGGATACTGAAATTACTGGACTTAACAAGACTACTGAAGATGGAAGATGGAAAATGGAACTAATAGGGATAATAGAACAATGGCTACTGAAATTACTGAACCTAACAGATTCTGATGTGATGGATTAATTGAAATGTTTATTTTGACTATGGTTATGACAATAAGATTATCATAATTAGTAATGAGATGGATTAATCGATATGCTTATCTGGAAAAAAAAATTGATAGATATATTTCTTAAAGAATTGAAACCTCTCTTTGACTTTTTGTGGAAAGAATAAAGTAATGTTTATGAGATTTGATGATTAAGTAAGATAACTACTGGAGGAAAGTGATTTTATAATATGACTTAAGAGACAGGATTGTTATATATTATAGACTTATAACTGATTTGATCTTTGACAAATGGGAAGTCAATATTTTAGTCCAATCCACTTCCTGTGTAGCTTGGAAGAATTTGGTAACATGTGCCTTTGAGCATATGGTGAGTCATGGCACCACCTGCAATCAATCCAAATAACAGAAACAAGACATATGCTGTGCTGATCTTATTTTAGCAGGGAGGAAGCAACAATATTAAGAAAGTTGATATAGTTCAGATAGTCACTTTAAATATGTTTGATTTACTTTGCAATTTTAATTACTTTCCTATGATAACTCATTTTCTTTTTGCTTCTGTTTCTGTTAATATGTGAAGTACAGCAACAATTTGCAACATTGAAAAACTCCAAAAACAATTGTGGAATAATGGCACTGGCTGTTCTGCATGAGGAGTGTCTCAGTTTGCACATGATAAATCAATGGGAGGTGAAATTTATTCTAGCAAAATTCTAAGTGTGCTCTATGTTTTTAATTGACCATGCCTACCTTTCCTTAAGTGGAGTGGTTTAAGCATAGGAGGCTGAAAACATGCATCGTGAGCAGGCCAGGTCTTTTTGTTCCCAACAGCTAGATTTATTCCTTGAGTAGCAAAATATTGTAATCAGTCTAATTTTACATCAAACTGCAGTTTCAGATTCAACTGTTAATGTGCCCAAAATAGAAATAGAGAATAACCTCCAGTTTGAAACACAAAAGGCTGTCTTCACCATCATACGTCATTGACCAATAAAAAGGCTTTGAATTAATAAAAATAAATTTGACACAGATTTCTAGGATGAATAATGAGAGAAATAATTTTTTTAGGTTAGATTCTCTGTAGAAACAGTAGTAACACAGAAAAGAAGCAAAATAAGAAGTACACCAACAAACATACAAAAATGTAATTCTCCATCTTTGGAGATGGCAGGTGTTGCCACCACTCCCCATATGCTTAGAGGCACATGTTACCAAATTCTTCCAAGCTACACAGGAAGTGGATTGGACTGTGAAACACCATCCGAAATTGTGTTTGCATTTTGACAAATTGGTAGGGCAGTACAATATCTCGGAGAGGAGGTCAAGTCTCCTGCTCCCCTGGTGCATTCACTGTAGCTGCTCAATTTCCCTGCTTCTTAAATGTTGATAGAAATATATGTTGGCTATAGGTATGTTCTTAAATAATAAGGTTTTTTGCCTATTAGTGATAGTCTTTCATTTTTCATGACCAAATACCAATGTCACCCATTATGTTAAAACATTCTGTACAGAGTACAGTACACACTAGCAAAGTCATGCAGTGCAAGGATGATCAAGTGTGACAACACCATTAATATTAGACAGGTGCTAGCACTGTGTTGTTTTCAGCCCCTGCTAAAAGCATTTTTGTTAGGCAAGCTTACCCAGAAATGTAAATTTGACATGTATTTTAATATGTTATGTTGTAATGTATATATTTTTTAAAAACCTGCTGATTTTATTTTTAGCTATATTTAAACATCAGATTTTATATATATTATATATTACAATTAATATATACCCATTTAGAGGTTTTGATAGTAAGTGTATAAATCCTATGAAATAAATAAATAGAAAAATTTGGTTCAGAAAGAAAAAACAAAGATCAAAATCCTATTTTTTTCAAGAAACAGGTTGTACACTACAGTGTCGCTCAGCTCATGATAAAGGGTTCTGCCAGCAGGACAAGGAGGCAAGCAATTTTCAGTGACTCCCTTGCAGACCGCAGCCCACCCATGCCCTTCCCCAGTCTGCTCTGGCGGTCCCTTCAACCCTTTGGAACAGATTGGGGATTGGGGGGGTGTCAGGGGGAAATCACAGAAAACTTTTCCCCTCCTGCTGAAGGAAGCTGAGTAACACTGTTGGATTCAACCCAAAGATTTTACAGTTCTGTAAAATGGGGCAAATTACACTAGTATTAAGCATAAACGTGTACGCATTTCCCTCCCAGGCCTTGATTTTAATGTAATTTAAATATATCATGTAGTGAATAAAACACACATAGAACTTAGACAGATGGTACAGCATGACATACTTTCATTATATACCATGTATTATATATTATATAATTTCCAATTAAGCAGGGATGGGGAACCTGTGGCCCTCCAGATATTGTTGGACTACAACTCCCATCATCCCTGACCATTGACCATGGTGGCTGGGGCTGATGGGAGCTGGAGTCCAACAATATCTGGAGGGCCACAGGTTCCTGTCTCTGCAATAAAATATAGAGGTGGATATCATCCTGCATCTTAGCTTTCAGTGCATCAAGTACAGAACTTATACAAAATAAATTTGTCTGGGCACAGCATGACACACCATTGTTATATGCCATGTATTAGATATTATATAAATCTCAATAAAGCAGGGATGGGAAACATTTAGCTCTCCAGATGTTGCTAGACGACAACTCTGACCAACCCTGACTGTTGGCCATGCTGCTTGGGGCTGATGGGAGCTAAAATCCAACATCTGGAAGTCACAGGCTCTCCATCCCTGCCATACATTATAAATATAGTGCACTTTTAAATAAATCTATTATAAAATTACCAGCCTTCTCTTGATAACGTTTGCAAGTTGAATCATATCCCAGACTGGCGGGTTTATTTCCTCTAAGTCATAACTAATGGCAAAAATGTATGAAATTCGAAAGCTAGTCCTAAAACTGGCTGTGTTGAGTCGTGTTACAGTCTTCGCCCAATGTGATTGCTTTTACATTTTCTTGTGACGCTATTTTGTTTTGATGGCACAGTGGAAACATTTGAGCGGTATGTTGTTCCTCTTGTTTCCCCTTTGATTCTGCCCCTGGTGAGCTGTCAAAGTTGGCCAGTGTTGTACCAGCCAAACCTGCACAGCTGGATGGGTTGCCTATAGCAGATTTTGAAGGGTTAAACATTTACTAGGCTTTCATGTGGTCTGTAACCACATGACTTGGTGGTGGCACATGATGGATTCCATCCGGTCATGTGAGGCTTTGGGTTGGAGAGTGTGATGTGTTGTATGGGTGGAGTATTCTTCCATCTGGTGTTTGCTCAGCCTGTTGAATTTTCTCTTAGGGTGAAGGAGAATGCTGAGTAAGAGAAGGGCCAAAGCTGCCTGCCTAAACAAGGCCAAGGGGGGAGGGGAGGGAGGGAGGGAGGGAGGACATTCTGGAGTATATGACAAGAACTTGCGAATATCCAGGGGTACACATAGCAAAGAGAAGTGCCAATAAGTGGGAAGAAGAATAATTGGCTAGTTACCAAGGGGAAGTCAGATCTACCTCCCTCATTACTTTTAGAAGACATGGCGTCTTTTAGGATGCATAAAAGCAGGAGGGGGAGAAAACTAATATAGACCAGATCTCTGAAAGCAGGACCAGATATTGTACATTTATCAGAAACAAGCAGAAATGTGTTATGAGCTTGCAGTAGCTTAAAGTAGTGCCCTCTAGTGGCAGATCAAGCGTGATGTATTGCTCATTGCAGCTCCAGCATTCTTTTCCATGAGTTGTGTAACTCTCATGGCTAGGAAACAAATCACAGTGAGCAGAGCTAAACCCCCTTCTTATGAGTAACAAGGTACCCATTTGGGTTTGGTTACATCTAAAAGTGCTTTTATTTGAGAGTCCTTTACTCCAGACCAGCATCAGGGAGGCTTTAAATTCCAGTAAATGTCCTGTAAATGTCATGGGAGTGCCTGAAGTATTTCAGAGGGGCAACATTAGAAAACCAACCATATCTCTGAACAGGGCCCGTGCCTTGGGCATCAGCCTGCCACAGGCCCAGGCACACGTACGCACATTCCACCTACCTACCTTTTCCCTTGGTGAATGCTGCCCGCGCTGTGCACACATGCCTGCCATCAACCAAGATGGCGTCTGAGGTTTCCCTAAGAGGCTGATGCCTCCACCGCATCTTGGTTGATGGCACGCATGTGTGCTATGTGCTCGTATCCCTGCCATCAACCAAGGCGGCAGCAGGGGCATCAGCTTCTTAGGGAAACCTCGGCCACCATCTTGGTTGATGGCAGGCTTGCACCCACAGTGCGGCCAGCATTTACGTCAAGGGAGAGGTAGGTGGGGCATGCAGGTGGGCGTTGCGGGCCTGCACGGCAGTAGGGGGGCTGCCTGGGAGCTCCCTCCCGTGATCCGTGGCAGGGTCGGGAGCCGACACTGCTGCGAATCGCAGAAGGGAGTGCTACCCACGCACCCTAAGGGGCCCCTTGGGATCCAGGGGCCCTCGGGCAGGGCTCGACCTTGCCACCGTCTGGTGCCGGCCATGTCTCTGAATGCACTAGGGCCATATCTTAATGCCATAATGCCCTGTAGGCAAATAAGAAACTGCCTGTGGGGTAGGGTGCCCTAAGGTTGTTGTTTTGTGGCCTATTGTAGAAAAGGCTCCTTTAAACTTGATATAGTTTGATAGCTATTGGAGTCTAGATGTTGATAGTACTTGCTAAAAAACAGAGTCCTACCCTGCAGAGCTGTTATAAGGATTACTGAGATAATGTATGTGAAACATTTCCTGTAATATGCCAGTAAATGTAAAGGTGTCCCCGCACTTATAGTGCGAGTCGTTTCCGACTCTTAGGGTGACGTTTTGCGATGTTTACAAGGCCGACCGTATATATAGGGTGGGATTGCCAGTAGATGAGACTTAATTTAATTCTGTCTAATTTAGGGTGGTTCACTAGGCCAGTATTTGAAAAGCTGATTTAAAGAGTTCTAACAATCTGCTGTTAACAATATGCAATTCCATGTATGGGACCCTTTTCAGTACACAAAGTTCTTCACAATTATTTGAGGCTCAAAATAGGCCTGTGAAGTGGATTATCCTGAGACCTACCCCTGGTCATCCCGTGAGTTCTGTGGGCAAGTAGGGATTTGAATCTGACCATGTCCAAAAACACAACACTCCACCAAATCACACTTCTCCATTGTTTGTGCCATGGCCCTTTAAGAGTAACTCCTCCCTTGTCTCTCTCCACCATCACCCATCCACCCTGTAGCTGCAAGATCCTCCAGTAAATTTTCAGGAACAGCTGCTGGGCGAATCATATGGCTGCCACAGTCACAGCAGGGGTTTGGGGATGTACTTCTGTTTAAAGAAGCAAAAATCCAAAGATCAAATAAACTCCAGCCTCATGACAAGGAGGGGTGGGCAGGCCTGTCTTCTCAGATTGGCAAGCAGAACACAGAGATGTCTACTTTGCAAGCCAGTCTTGAAGCTGCCTTACATTCTTGAACAGATAAGGGGGTGGCAACATCAGGGCTCACTGCAAAGGCCCTAATGGTGCCAGAGTGTTGCTGGCAGTGAGTGTAGGTGTTCAGAATCAACAAAGCCCAAAGGGCTCTTGGTCTTCCAGTGACCTTCAGTCTTACTCATAGCCCTGGTGATTCCAAACTGGAGCCCCCACAAAATCAGAGTTCTTTCCTACTCTGAGAAAGGACTGTAGTTCAGTGGTAGAGCATGCAAAAAAGTTCCAAATTCATTCCATGCATCTGCAGATAGGACTAGAAACTCCACCCCCCATCAGAGACTCTTGGGAGCTCCTGCCAGTTAGTGTAAACAGTACTAAGCTAGATGAACTAACAATCTGACTCAGTAAAAGGCAGTTTCCTGTGGTCCTTCTGTGCTATGCTACTGTACTTATGTACCTCTGCCTTTGCTTGCACACTCTGTGATACCAGGATTACTTTCTCCTACCCCTTTATCTGCCATTTCCTCCACTGCTGTTAATTCAGCATCTAGGACAGAGTGGCTAACCTGTCGTTCTCCAGATGTTGCTGAATGACAACTCCCATAATTCCTCACCAGTGGCCATGCTGGCTGAGGCTGATAGAATTTGCATTTCAACAAAATCTGGAGGGCCACAGGTTCACCATCCCCCTGATCTGGGATCAGTCTGGCTTGCCCTTATGATACTCCTAGGATTCCAAATAGTTGTGTGGATGCATATTTCTTGATAGATCTGCGAGCTGTTTGTGCATATGGTCTACTGTCTCAAACAGTCACCATGGATCAGTGCTCTTAAGGAGTGAGAGATTTTATCTGCAGTTTGTCAGGAGAAAACTGAGGTACAATTGATCCTTGGGTAGGTATATTCCTGATGGGGCTTAACTTGAGAGTGAAATCCTGAATTCAGTCTGGGTCGACAAGACTAGGCTTGAAGGCTGGGTCACAGTCTGATAGCCTTGGGGCCAAAACAGCCCTAAGCACCTGCCTCCTCCTTTCATTTTAAATCAGGGCAGAATTGTCTGGGTGGTAGGCCACTACAGAATGAAAGAGTGCATTAGGAACCTCTCCCAGTAAAGTCCTAACCAGGTTTGATCATGATGCTGATACTGAGCCCAGGCAGGCTCACATTTTAAGGGTTGTGGTAGCTCCGGTGAGGGAAGACCCCATCCCTTCTTATGGTTTTTTAATCATTAAATTGGATTTTAAGGAGACAGCCCTTGAAATACAGGACTGTCCTCTGTAAAGGACTGATGTGGCAAACCTGTGTCTGGACTGTACCACTTTAGATTGCAGATGGGAGCTGACATCCTTACAAAAAAATAAAATAAATTTCTTGCACATAAAAAAATAAATGTCGCAGAGGAGGGTATTATTATTATTATTACTATTATTATTATTAACCACCCTAAAGTGCTACAGTCAGGACACAAGTTTACCCAGCAGCAGTGTGTGAGGGGAGGGGAATGGCAGCAGTGACCTGGTTGTGGTGGTGGTGCTGCTGCTCACCTGGACAGGAATGGGGTAGGGCGAGATCAGGGGAGCTCCATGTTTGTAGTATCAGTGCTACCTCTTCTCATCCTTGTCCTGGAAAGCAGCATTGCCACCACCACTGGGAGGGCACCACTGCCAGTCTGTCCCCCTCATGCACCACTGCTGGGTTTACCACCTCAGTCAGAACTAGATTTTATAGACATGTGGAAAATCTCCCCTCAAACATTGCGCTGTTGTGCAGACTCCTGAGAGCTGATTACTCCCCTACAGCTTCAGAAAGTCATAGTGCTGTTTAGCCTTATAGCACAACTTGTGTAAACTTGGTCCTATCCAATCTTTTCCACTTGTTTAAAAAATTCTAACCTTTTGTAGTATGCAAATTCCAACCTTTTATTTTACACATCAGAGGAGGGTGGATTGTTCAGACTTGCCTGGAGCAGATGAGTAGGAGGTACCCTAATCAGTAGAGATTTTTGTTCTTGTTCGCTCAGAAAGGGATTAGAGCAGTTTCTTTGTATGATGCCACTGTGTGTGTGTGTGTGTGTGTGTGTGTGTGTGTGTATGTGAGTGAGTGAGTGAGTGAGTGAGAGTGAGTGAGAGGGAGAGAGAGAGAGAGAGAGAGGTAGATGCTCAGTTCCAGAGTACTTTGAGAAAAGACAAATGTAGGAAGAGGTGGGGTGGGAATATGTTCAGTTTCTCTCAGTTTCTCATTTTCCCAATCTTAAGTTGAGTTCTCCATACCTCCACATGTGTGTATGTGTGTGTGTGTACGCGCACGCTCATGTGTGTTTAAAAAAAGGCCTCATGTTTGTGCAAATTTCTCTTAATATACACATTTTCTATGCATTTTTGCACACCAGTTTCCCCTAATATAATGCATGCTTGCATGTTATTTTCACTAATGTATGCATCTTTATGCACACTACCTTAGTATATGCATTTTTGTAAACATTACTTGGCTGGAGAACTGCATTGTAAAATTCGGAGAAGTGTACATTTTGAAGTTTACCTGTGTTTTGGTTCGCTTACTGTTTTGAAAAGTGCGAATTAGGTAGGTTCACCTTTAAATGCTAACTGAATTGAATTTCTTCCCTATCCCTAGGTAGAGGCAACATTTCTGTTTATCTGAAGGCCTGTCTGTAGAGAAACATCTTCTGCTTCTGACTGAATGCACTAGCACTATCCTAGAAGAAAGGGATGTTCTCCCCAAAACAAAGGGTCGAGGTGGGCCCCTATAATACTTTTGGCCACAAGGACCCAATGTAACTTCATAACGAGCCAAACTAATTAATGGCATGAATGTAATTAATGTACATGAACAGTGTCAGGATTGCAGGGGATGAGGAGGGAGAGTTTAACCTTTTCCCTTTCTGTAGTCTGGATGAAAATTCCTCCCCTCAAAGCTTCTTTTGCATTAGGAAGGATCCATTGCTGCCAATGGAGGCTTTCTTCCTGATACAGATAGCAGGTTTTTTTGTGTGTGTAATCTGTGTGTGAGTGAGTGAGTGAGTGAGTGAGTGAGTGAGAGAGAGAGAGAGAGAGAGAGAGAGAGAGAGAGAGAGATTTCTCAGGAACACCACTGGGGAAAGAGTTAAATTCTCCCACCCCCTGTGGTCCCTATCCAAATGTTGCATGTGGGGCAACCCATGGCTGCTATCTACATTTTTTTTTAAAGTCCACATTAATTGCAGAAAAATCAGAGTAAAGCTAAAGAAGAACAACAAAGCAATCATAATGCCAAAATACAATTTAAATAACATCCCAGAAGAATATAAAGATCAAATAAGGAACAGATTTGAGGCTTTAAACTTAGTTGATAGAGAACCAGAAGAACTATGAAGTGAAGTCAGAGACGTTATCAGGGAAGAATGCAAAAAGACAATACCTCTAGTTAAAAAGAGAGAAAGACCTCAATGGATGACTGAAGAAACTCTTTAAATGGTTAAAGAGAGAAGGAAAGCAAAAACAAAAGGCAAAAGAAACACAGTCAGGACCCTAAATGCAACAATACAGCGACTAGTTCATAGGCACAAAGAGAACTATTACAATAGTTATTGTATAGAAATAGAAGAGGACAACAAAAAGGGAAGAACAAGAGCCCTATTCCAAAAGATTAGAGAAATTAAAGGGAAATTTAAACCAAGAAAAGGGATGTTGAATAATCAACAGGGGAACACACTGACTGACAGAGATGAAAGAAAAGGAAGATGGAAGCAATACACTGAAGAACTCTATAAAAGAGATGCAAGTATGACAGATTCATTCGTGGAAGAACCATATGATGAAGAACCAGAAATTTTAGAATGTGAGGTGAAAGCTGCTCTTAAAATACTTGGAAGAAACAAATCACCAGGAACAGATGGCATACCAATAGAGTTGCTACAAGCTACTGAGACTGAATCTGTCCAGATTTTGACAAAAAATTGTCAAGAAATATGGACAACTAAACAATGGCCCATAGACTGGAAGCGTTCAATATACATCCCAATTCCAAAGAAAGGAGATCCCAGAGAATGCAGTAATTATAGATATGTTGCTTTAATATCCCATGCAAGTAAAGTAAAGCTCAAGATTCTACAATAAAGGCTCTTACCATATATAGAGTGAGAAATGCCAGACATCCAAGCTGGATTTAGAAAGGGAAGAGGCACCAGAGATCATATCGCAAACATACGTTGGATAATGGAATGGACCAAGGAATTTCAGAAGAAAATCACCCTGTGCTTTATAGATTACAGCAAAGCCTTTGACAGTGTAGATCATGAAAAACTATGGGATGCTTTAAAAGAAATGGGGGTGCCACAGCATCTGATTGTCCTGATGCACAACCTATACTCTGGACAAGAGGCTACTGTAAAGATAGAACATGGAGAAACTGATTGGTTCCCAATAGAAAAGGGTGTGAGACGGGTGTATTTTATCACCCTATTTGTTTAATCTATATGCGGGATTGACCAAGATGAAGGAGGTGTGAAAATTGGAGTGAGAAACATCAATAATTTAAGATATGCAGACGATACCATATTACTAGCAGAAACTAGTAATGATTTGAAACGAATGCTGATGAAAGTTAAAGAGGAAAGCACAAAAGCAGGACTACAGCTGAACGTCAAAAAGACTAAAGTAATGATAACAGAAGATTTATGTAACTTTACAGTTGACAATGAGGACACTGAACTTGTCAAGGATTATCAATACCTCGGCACAGTCATTAACCAAAATGGAGACAATAGTCAAGAAATCAGAAGAAGGCTAGGTCTGGGGAGGGCAGCTATGAGAGAACTAGAAAAGGTCCTCAAATGCAAAGATGTATCACTGAACACTAAAGTCAGGATCATTCAGACCATGGTATTCCCGATCTCTATGTATGGATGTGAAAGTTGGACAGTGAAAAAAGCGGATAAGAGAAAAATCAACTCATTTGAAATGTGGTGTTGGCGGAGAGCTTTGCGCATACCATGGACTGCGAAAAAGACAAATAATTGGGTGTCAGAACAAATCAAACCAGAACTGTCACTAGAAGCTAAAATGATGAAACTGAGGCTATCATTCTTTGGACACATAATGAGAAGACATGATTCACTAGAAAAGACCATAATGCTGGGAAAAACAGAAGGGAGTAGAAAAAGAGGCCAAACAAGAGATGGATTGATTCCATAAAGGAAGCCACAGACCTAAACTTACAAGATCTGAACAGGGTGGTTCATGACAGATGCTCTTGGAGGTCACTGATTCATAGGGTCGCCATAAGTCGTAATCAACTTGAAGGCACATAACAAGAAACAAACATTAACTGCATCCATAAAATTAATTTCCTGTTTAGTTTGGCCCTTTGTCTGTATCCAACAATGGACCACTCAGGCCTCAGCTCAGGGTACATGAGATGTGCAAACATCATGCAAACATGCCCTTAAAAGTTTCACTCCCCTCTAGCTGCTAAAGAAAGATTGTGAAAAACTGGAAAGGGTTTAGAAATGAGTTTCAAGAATTATAAAAGAAAATAAATCATGTGAAGGACGCTGGAATGAACTGGGTATGTTGAGGCCAAGTGAAAGGAAGGGAAGTGTTGACGGTCTTCAAATATTTCAACCACCTTTTCCCAATCTGGCACCCACCAGAATGCGTGACTAGAACTCCCATCAGACCCAGCCAATACAGCCCATTTACCGATTGGCTTAAACAGTATGACAGCAGATTTAAATTACACTTTAGGAAGAACTTCCTAATGAATGGAGTTTGTTCCACATTGAAATCTTCCACCTGCAGAATAACTTTCCTTGGGCAAGTTCAGAACAGGGTAAATAACCATATAGTATTGGTTTTATAAACTGATTTAAACCCGAGTTGATTTAAAGAACTTTGCACATACATCCATATGCTTAATGCATGGGGACAACTGAAACATTTAAAATGAGCATTAGAAGACCTGTCACCATCATGGCCTGAGGCTAGACAGGCAAAAATGTCTGAGGGCAGTGGGAGGTGATTTGGGCTTCCAGGGGTGCCATTTGTTGTAACTTAGAGTGGTAAGCGTCGGTAACGCAGTCGAAACTCTGCTTACGGCTGGAGTTCGATTCCAACGGAAGGAGGAAATCGAATCTCCGGTAAAAGGGGTCGAGGTTCACTCAGCCTTCCATCCATCCGTGGTCAGTAAAATGAGTACCCGGCATATGCTGGGGGCAAAGAAAAGGCCGGGGAAGGAACTGGCAATCCCACCCCATATATATGGTCTGCCTAGTAATTGTCGCAAGACGTCACCCTAAGAGTCGGAAACGAGTCGCACTACAAGTGCGGGGACACCTTTACCTTTACAAAATATTAGTGGGGCGGGGGGAACTACTCAAGTGAATAGTACTTTAAAATGCTAAAGTTTAAGGCAAGTTAAAAATCCAGCATGAACACACTCCTACTTTTTTGGGGGGGGAGGAGGGAGTAGAGATAGTGAGCAATTGGGGACAGAATATTCTTGTGAGATTATGTAAATTAATGGTGCCCTCTAGTGTCTGAAGGAGGAAGCAATTTCTGGGAATCGCAGGTTCTTTATCTTGGTTTAAGTAGTGGGAGAATATGTGTTTTCAGAAGGATTCATGAGGGCTTGAGGATGAGGACAGTAATTGGGGGTAGGGGAGTATCACCAGCTGGAGAGAGGCCAGTCTGCACCGTACTCTGCACACCTTTGCTTAGGCACAGATTTGGAGAGCAGAACTAAACGACAGGATAGAGACATAGCACATCCATGGGAAGGGAAGGGAGCTTAGGGCTGGATAAAAGAAGGTGTAGATGAGATGACTTGAACTTTGTCAAGCTGTTTTATACAGTCAGACCACTGGTCCATCTGGCTCAGTGCTGCTTACACTGACTATTAGCAGCTCTCTAGGGTTTCAGATGGGGAACATTCCCAGCCCTACCTGGAGATTGAATCTGGGACATTCTTCATGCAAGGCAGATGTTCAAACACTGAGCTATGGCCCTTCCTGGGAGAGATGCTTTTACACCTTTTGAAACTTTCACGTTTTATCACTCATCATTACTATTTAATAATGATGATGATGATGGACTGCCTTCAAGTCGATTCCGACTTATGGCGACCCTATGAATAGGGTTTCATGGTAAGAGGGGGTTTACCATTGCCTTCCTCTGAGGCAGAGAGGCAGTGACTGGCCCAAGGTCACCCAGTGAGCTTCATGGCTGTGTGGGGATTCGAACCCTGGTCTCCCAGGTCGTAGTCCAACACCTTAATCACTACACCACAGTGGCTCTATTTAATAATAAATTATTTTAATAAGCTTGTCTAGGAATCCTTTATGGTCATGAATTTAGTTACAAATCCTGCATTATGCTAAGCAACAAAACATTCTGAAAATCTTCACTTCTGTTTTTTGAAAAGCAAATTTCTGAAACATGAGCAGTTTTTCCAAAAGATCTAAGTCTCTAAGAAGGGAGCTCTGGGCCTTCCTGTAGAGAGGAGGTGGGATTTCTTTATTGTTGTTTAAAAATGTGTTTTTAAATTTGTATATTTGTTTTTAAAGTTTTTAATTGTTGTGAACCGCCCAGAGAACTTCAGCTATGGGGCAGTATACAAATGTAAATAATAATGATAATAACAACAACAACAATAATTCCTGCCCCACCCCTAGTCATGTTCCAAGGCCCTCCTTCTTATTCCAGTTCCTGATATAAAATTTCAGACTGTGCACAACCTTCTCCCCACCTCAATTATTTAACTAGAATAAAACATGCAAATAAAATGTCCTTAATTTTTTTATTACTGCTGATTTATCTGGCAGTTTTCATATCTAGAGTGCTTTATAACTTACCCATTCTTATCGCCATCCTATAAAGCACGCAGATATTCCCATTTTATATATAGAGAACTGAGGCTCCAAATGAGATCACTGAGTGAATCCTTCTCTGAACTGGGATTGAACCCATGTCCAGTGCTCTGTTCACTCACTCACGCTAGCTCCACTTTATTCCAATAGCAGAATTTAAATTATTTCTCTCTTCTTCTTTTCCCTCTGATTTTGCATTGAGACCACATGCACACCATACATTTAAAGCACTTTATATCTCTTTAACAGTCTTTAACAATCAGCCCCTCTTCCCAGGGAACTCTGGGAATTGTAGCTCTGTGGGGGGAAAAGAGGCCTTCTGACAACCCTCAGCACCCTTAACAAACGACAGTTCCCAAGATTATTTGGGAGAAGCCCTGACCGTTAAATGGTATAATAGTGCTTTAAATATATAGTGTGGATGTGGCCTGAGTTTATTGCATGGAAAGATGGCTGCTGCCTCTGGCAAAGGCTGTTTTCAGTGGCTCCATCCATGTATGTCTTGCCTGTGCAGGAGTCCCCATTCATTTCCATGGAAAATGCTATCAGAACCCCTTCCTAAGCACTGCACACACAGACTGGCTCACTCCATTGAAATTAATGGGGATGCTGTTCCAGGGGATCATATTGGAGCTCCCACACCTAGAACAGATCACTTAAGTGTAAGGAGGGAAGCCATTACCAAGGGATGCTTTCTCAACTTTTTGAGAATGACCAGCTGCAAAGGAGATCAAGCATCTTACACTTTTAATATCAGAGGAAATTTTGGCATGCACATGCACTTTTCTCACCTCTGCATGACAAACTGCAGGCATCAAA
Organism: Rhineura floridana; assembly: GCF_030035675.1. Taxonomy (NCBI): domain Eukaryota; kingdom Metazoa; phylum Chordata; class Lepidosauria; order Squamata; family Rhineuridae; genus Rhineura; species Rhineura floridana. Next base: position 85,194,970 of record NC_084486.1, read on the forward strand.
ATCTTCTAATTTACACAATTATGAAACATGCAGGAGGCTTGTTCTTTGCAGCTGGTCCTTTTTTTCTTTTTTAAATAAAGAAAAAGTGAAAGGTGGGGAAGGTGGTTATGATACTGATGTGGCCTACCTTAGGTTGGGATGGAACAGGTCTGTGCATCCACTGAAGACCTCCAAGGGAGGCTTGGAGGGTGGTGACGAGAGAAGGCCTTTTCAGTTGTGGCCCCCCTTGTGTGGAATGTGCTCCCCAGTGAGGTCTGCCTGATGCCTTCATTGACATCTGTGCCAGGTAAAGACTTCTCTCCCCCCCCCCGGTTTTTATAGACTTTTTATATACTATACGTTTTGTTATTAGAGTGCTGCCAAAGCTTTCTTTGGCTGTATGCAGGTGGTTGTTATTGCTGTTTTATTATTATCATTTATTTTGTTTTTTTATGGAATTATTGTTCTGATAATCATGGGGAACTGGAATGCAAAAGTAGGGAACAGACAAGAACTAGGAATTGTGGGGAAATGGGGCTTAGGAGACAGAAATGAAGCAGGAGAAAGACTTACCGAATTCTGTGAAGCCAATAATTTGTTTCTTGCGAACACATTTTTTGAGCAACCGAAAAGACAACTGTACACGTGGACATCACTGAATGGTCAATATAGGAATCAAATTGATTATATAATTGGTAGCAGAAGATGGAGAAGTTCCATACTTTTTGCAAAAACAAGACCAGGAGCAGACAGCGGTACAGATCATGAACTGGTCATATCGAAAATCAGAGTAAAGCTAAAGAAGACCAACAAAGCAATCATAATGCCAAAATACAATTTAAATAACATCCCAGAAGAATATAAAGATTAAATAAAGAACATATTTGAGGCTTTAAACTTAGTTAGACAGAGAACCAGAAGAACTATGGAGTGAAGTCAGAGACATTATCAGGGAAGAATGCAAAAAGACAATACCTCTAGTTAAAAAGAGAGAAAGACCTCAATGGATGACTGAAGAAACTCTTCAAATGGTTAAAGAGAGAAGGAAAACAAAAACAAAAGGCAAAAGAAACACAGTCAGGACCCTAAATGCAACAATACAGCGACTAGTTCATAGGTACAAAGAGAACTATTACAATAGTTATTGTATAGAAATAGAAGAGGACAACAAGAAGGGAAGAACAAGAGCCCTATTCCAAAAGATTAGGGAAACGAAAGGGAAATTTAAACCAAGAGTAGGGATGTTGTATAATCACAGGAGAACACACTGACTGACTGAGATGAAATAAAAGGAAGATGGAAGCAATACACTGAAGAACTCTATAAAAGAGATGCAAGGATGACAGATTCATTCATGGAAGAACCATATGATGAAGAACTAGAAATTTTAGAATGTGAGGTGAAAGCTGCTCTTAAAATACTTGGAAGAAACAAATCACCAGGAACAGATGGCATACCAATAGAGTTGCTACAAGCTACTGAGACTGAATCTGTCCAGATTTTGACAAAAATTTGTCAAACAATGGCCCATAGACTGGAAGCGTTCAATATATATCCCAATTCCAAAGAAAGGAGATCCCAGAGAATGCAGTAATTATTGAACTCTTGCCTTAATATCCCATGCAAGTAAAGTAATGCTCAAGATTCTACAAATTAAACCAGAGATATCACTAGAAGCTAGAATGATGAAACTGAGGTTATCATACTTTGGATACATAATGAGAAGACATGATTCACTAGAAAAGACCATAATGCTGGGAAAAACAGAAGGGAGTAGAAAAAGAGGAAGGCCAAACAAGAGATGGATTGATTCCATAAAGGAAGCCACAGACAGAATTTACAAGATCTGAACAGGGTGTTTCATGACAGATGCTGTTGGAGGCTGCTGATTCATAGGGTCGCCATAAGTCTTACTCGACTTGAAGGCACATTGGAGACCTTCTTGTAGCAAGTGACTGACAAATCTAATAAATAATAATAATAGCACACTTTTGGGGAAAGGTGTGGAACCAGAGCGAGCCTCATGGTGGAGACTGGGGCGCGTGTGCCCTGATCGAATGCAGTGTGTATGTGTGTGTGTTTGTGTATGAAGGGGGTGGCTCTGAAGATGCAGAAAGACGGATGAGGGAGGTGTCTGATGGAGCGTGTATGGCTTCGGAGAGGGGCCTTCTCCTGTACAGCCTAAAGCACATTAGTAGCAGCTAAAGTAGCAGTTATTGTGTGTGTTTGTGTTGGTTGTGTTTCACGATGTGTGGGTACAAAAAGTCAGGTGCATGGTGTATTATTACCAGGCGACCCTGAGATGCGTCCACGGGTGGCGATGCGAGGATAAGCTCGGAGCGCGCCTGTGGACTGGAGTCTAATCCTTGGAGTTGGGGCATCCAGTCTGGGTGTGTGTGTGTGTGTCCAGGCCGAGGTGGGGAAAGGGGGACTAGGCGGAGGAGAAGGGGGAGGCGGATCCAAGACACCAGTCCCGGGCAGCCGAGGGGAGGAGCCTGTTCAAACTTGTCGAGACGCGGCGGCGCTGTGAGCCAGCCGGGGAACTGTGCCCCTGAGCGGCCGAGCTGTGGACCGGCACCATGGAGGCGGCCAGGCCAGGTACGGGGCAAGAGGGTAGCGGGAGGTCGCGATCCGCTTTCCGGTGGCGGGCAGGCGGGAATGCGCTTTAGGCCCAGTAAGAGCCGAAAGGGAGAGCTCACCCCCGCCGGTTGAGTTCACCCCCCTTAAAAAAATGCCCAGCCGATTTGTGTGCCGAGAGTTTTGGGCTGCCTTTCCCCAGCTCCGAGTCACTTTGCGTCCTCCCTCCATCTCCCCTTTTCTGGGGAGCTGAGTTGGCTGCGTTGTCCCGCCGCGGCGATCCTTGCTTTGCACGAAATCGAAAGGAGCCAATCTGGAGGCCAGCGAGGTTTCTGGCGTGCCACCCCCCTTCTCTGCCCCGTTTGAACACTGCCCAGAGCCGAATCTGCCTTCGCCATCATCAGCCCGAACCGTCCGGCTGCTTCCTCGACTCGTCCCTGCGGCGGGTCGGTCTGGAAGCGCTTCGCTTGTGGCTTCGTCTTACTTTCTCCCTGAAAGGGGAGGGGGCAGAGGAGGCTGCCCTGTCGGGCTTGTGGCGCTCCTTACTGTGCCTCTTCTTTCTGCTCCTCATGGGGCAGCCGCTTGCCAGCCAGTGAGCTGCTCAGTCTGGACTATTGGGCTTCCCCCGCTCTCTCCTCGCATTCATGAAGAAAGTTTGGCCCTGGCCTCCTCCGCATCTCTGAACGTGTGCCAGGAGCATGGGCTGATAAACGCCAGGCTATGTGCCAGAGCCCTCCCCTGCCTGGCATTAGGCTGCTGAATCCCCTGCCCTGTGGAGCAGTGCTGGTGTGAACTGGGATGGGATTTACACCTATTGAGAGTCAATCACAGGTGCTTCAGAGGAGGAGCATTTCGGCTTGTCCTACTGCCTCTGAGGAGAGGGTTGTGGATGCCAAGGTGCTTCTCCAGTGTGGCACCAACAGCCCTAGTGAACCAGCAGCCAGGATAGCCTAGGCTGGGCCCGTGATAATGTGTAGAGCAGGGGTGGTGAACCTGTAGCTCTCCAGTTGGACCACAACTCCCATCATTCCTCGTTGTGGGCCATGCTGGCTGGGGCTGATGGGAGTTGGAGTCCAACATCTGGAAGGCCTAGTGCGGAGTCTTAGTCTCTCTGCTTTGAGAGACTTGGGGAGGGGTGTGCATGATGTGTGCAAATTGGAGGGTGAATTAGGATTAGATACCATGTTTGGCTGGGGAGAAAATGAGCAGGTGTGAGGAGGCCTGTGAGAAAGTTGTGTAACATGGCTATTGGGACAGGCTCCCCAAGTGGAAGGACTCACTAAACTGGGAGACCTTCAGAAGCATCCTGTGGAGCATGTGATAGAGGCGGTGGCTATAAAGGCTCATTTCATGTGTTGCATATTATCTTGGGACATGTGTGTTGCATTGGGTTGAACAAACTTTGCGTGCATACCTTTCTTGGTTTCTGGCTTTCCCTGTTGTGAGTATGCTCTGCCAGACCCTCTTTCTGCATTTAGACACTGGAGTTTTTGTTTGACTGTTGAATAACAGTAGGTGCTATCGTCTTATTTATTTATTTATCATTACATTTATATCAGTTTCCAGAAGCATTAGCTATAAATGCTCCTCTGTAAGGCAAGAATGTAAAATAAAGTGCATTTATATCCTTTCCTCCAAGCAACTCAGGATGGCACATATGCCCTCTATAATTTTATCCTCACAGCAATCCTGTGAGGTAGGCTAGATTAGGCTAAGAGATAGGGACTGGTCCAGGGTCACCCTGTACATTTAAAGTACATTATTTCCTCCAAAGAATCCCAGGAATTGTCATTGGCTGGGAATTGTAGTTCATTGAGGGGGCAAACTGCGGTTCCCAGAATTCTTTGGAAGAAATAATAGGCTTAAAATGTATGGTGTGTGTACAGTCCAAGTCAAGCATTCTTAAGCTTTGTTCCTTACAGTTCTATGAATGCTTCTCATATTCTGTTCCCTCTTTTTCTCCTGAGAGCAGTTGTGAGTGCTGCTGGGAGCTAGGGAGTTACAAGAGGTAATTCTGTATGCTGATAATTTGGACTCTTGCCTCTATTGGTGCTCTTTGTGGTCCAGCTTGAGCCTGTTTGGCAGAGGGTGTACTGCAATGGGAAACTAGCTACCCTTTGGAAGTTTGTGAATCACCGTTCTATGTAAAGAAGAAGCTGCAGCCCCTGAAAGTTCTGACACTGCAGTTTGGTCCTGCAGGGATTGAAGGAGACTGGGGAAAGCAGTGCCATTTTAACTTTCCAGTCCCAGGCCATATGCTGAGGACGGATAGGGGCGAAAAGTACTAAAGAACTCTTCAGTGCTCAAACTACCAGGGCTGGGTTTTAGGGAATCATTGGTAACACTCTGCCTGCAAAGTTGAGAGGAGGAGAGGGATTGTGGAAGGGTAAGGGTCTGCTTGCTCTGATCATGTTCTTTGTTCCCCAGCTTTAGGGTGGAAGGGCTTGATGGCTTCAGCAGATGCCTCCCCCCACTTTTGTGCATTGAAATGAAATAGATGGGGGAAGGGAAGGTATAGCCCTGGCCGCCCTCTCCTCCTCCCCTTTCCTGCAGTGTCTTGTTCACCCGGTAGCGTTGTTGTACAGGCAGGCACAGAGATTAAGATTTATGCTAAGAAGTGAAGGCAGGCTTTTTTTCTGATGGCTTTGCTAGACCTTCAGATGCAATGTACAAATGGCATGTGTGATTACAAAGCATTGCGTCAGGAGTGGGGAACCTCTGGCCCTCTGGATGCTGTTGGGCTACATCTCCCATCATCCCTTACTGTTGACCTTGTTGGGTGAGGCTGATGGGGGTTGGAAATCCAACAACATCTGGAGGGCCACAGGTCCCTCCTCCCTGCATTATGGGAAAATGAGCTTCTGGGTGCTGAGAGTGATATGGAGAAATGGCTGTATGTTGGGGGATGTGGTGAAAGCACCTTGAGTCTGTGTTTTGCTCTTGGGAGTGTGTGTGGTCCCAATGTTGCAGCAAGGGGTGACTCTGGTGGTAGAGGGCTTCTTTGCTTTGGTCTCCCAGTGGAGAGCAAGTATGGATTTCTAACATGGAAAGCTATTAATGGTCCCCCATGGTCCAGAAGCATGACTTATGTCAGCAAAGAGTTGTGCCTTCAATATAATGGGCCCAAATTTCTACTCCCTCCCAGTAAAAACCAGGCAGGCACTGTTTCTGCAAAGTTTCAGATGCCAGGTCAAAACAGTTTTTATTTCAGGAGGTCTTTGTGCCATGAATGTTATTCTAATGTTCTTATTTTCTGATGTTTTAATCTATGTTTAAAATTTTGTACATTGTATATTTTATTTTTTCTTTGTAAGCTGCTTTAAGAAACGTGTGAAAAGGGGATATAAATTATTTAAATAAATAAATAAATAAACAGTTACAGTCACTGACTCTCAGATCCATCTAGGGTATGGACAGATGGTCCTAGCACATTGTATGCACCTCTGCTGCTTTCTGTCATGGATAACCAAGGCCAGTGACAAGGCCTTTGAATCTCTAGATATGGCCCTTGTGGTAAATTAATTGCTAACTGTAGCCAGTTAGTTTGCTGACATGTGGACATCCACATTTTACAGGGTATGAGTGTCCAAGGCTTGTCCAAGGATGCGCAGTGGCAGCCTTGTTTTTAGAAACTTATTTATTAATTTTATTATGTGATTTATATTCTGCCCCTCCTCCCAGCAGGAGCCCAGGGTGGCCACAGGCAACCAGGAGATTGATGTGGTGGAGGCTGACCCTTCTCCAACAGCCCAGCCTACAGTAGGGCCCCACTCATATGACTGGTTATGTTCCGGACCCCCGCTGTAAAGCGAAAACTGCTGTAAAGCGGAACTCATTGAATAGAATGGTGTGTGATACCCGAAAACCGCCGTAAAAGCGGAACAAGCACCGTATGAGTGGGGCTTTAGTCTAATTGCATCTAATTGAGATCGCCTTATTAGCAAAGCGCCGTAAAGCAGGGCCCTACAGTACTTGGTTTCTGTGCTAGATGGTGAGGGAGGAAAGCCCCTTTCTCTGCAATCAGCATGGAAATGGATCCCTCCATTTTGCCTCTGTCAGTCTACTTGGTGGAAGGCTGGTATGTGTGTGTGTGTGCTTATGTTTTGCTAGCTTGCCAGGAGGCTAGAAACCTGCATTTCCATGTGTGGGGTTGGAGGATGGCACTTCTACCCTGATGGCAATACAGGGTAGTCTTTTTTTTAAAAAAAAAACACCCAACTTTTGTTGGCTTATTTACAAGGCTGGTATAATGAAGCATCTAAGGGACCGAGCTGTGAACCAGGAGGTCTTCAGTTCAAATGTTTCCTTTGCCACAAACTCACTCCGAGGTCTTAGAAAGCCAGTGGTCTCTTAGCCTCAGTCCCTCATCTGCAGTGTGGGTACAATAAAACTGACCTTACTTTGTGCGGCGTTATTACTGAAATAATATATGCAGCACATTTTAAAACATTCTAAAATGCTATATAAATGCTAAACATTTTGGTTAACATGTTGCAGCTAGTTGAGATTAATGCTCTCTGCAGCTCACCCTCTGTTTAGATTGTTTATCTGTCAGTTTATCTTTTGACTTCCTGCTGTTTATTACTGTTACAATGGTGGGCAATGTTTGCCTAGGGTTTTGCTATCATAAGCAAATTAAAATTCCCTCCCTCCAAAAATCTTACCATATGCTGAGCAGTACAATACTACCACATGCAGTGACCAAGAGTTGATCAGAATACTATTTTCTTAATTTTAATGTTCCCTAGACAACTACATTATATGTTCCAAATATCAGATTGTGCCCCCTGAAATACTGAAAGTCTTGCCTAGCCCATGAGTTGCTGAGCTGGCTTTGTGTGCTGCCTCCAAAAAGTGCCAACATTTGCTCTGTCTCCCAAGTATTTACATAAACTGAGGCAGATGCCCCTGGAATTATGGCACCCCATGCCACTCTGATTGGGCTGGCCCAGGTGGTGAGACCTTGGCCTTAGCAGTAGAGGTGTGTGGCCAGATGCTAGCCTTCTGGATCTGATGTGAACATGCTGGAATTTCAGAGGACGGGGGGGGGTGTCGGATGGGGGGTTGGGATTCTTGCTGGCGTGTGTGTGTGTGCACGTGTGCCTAAGGGCCTGCATATGTTGCACAGTTGTGATGTGGCAGGCACTGTAGTGGGGATGTAGCAAAGTACTTCCTTTATTATAGCCAAGAAAGCCACATTTCTTGTTGATAGCTGTTTGTTCCCCCTTATCATCTTTTCTGATGGGGTCTCTGTGGTAGGATTAATTGCACAGCTTTCCAGGAAAAACCTGGGGCTGAGTCATTACTCAGCAGCTGTTGGTCCTCCAGTGTAAGCAGAAGATCACCATGGGGATTAAGACCTTACTCGCAAGACTCAGTGAGATGGTGAGGATGGTTGCTCTCCATGGCTTTATCCGGAATGTGTGGGGAAGAACGCTGCAAGTTTGACCCAGCCTTGCCCCTTTTGAACACTGCCCCTGATTGGCATGCCTGTCACTCCATATCCATCCAGCACTCCAGGGCTCACCATGATTGTAACTCATTAGCTTGCCAAGTGTGCAGCTATCACATGGTCTACCTTGATACTGGGGAGAGTGGATCTGCTCTTAAACGGGTGGGATTCAGTCATATTAATGGTAGGTTCTTCGTGGCATTTTCTGACCCCCAGCGTGCTGTTCCCTGTGCAGCATCTGCCTTGTTCTTCATACAGCATCCCATACAGCATTGTGACTGTGGGCTAATGATACTGTACTGCCAATATATTGTATAGGAGAAGGGTCTTGGCTCAGTGGTTGAAGAAGACATGCTTTGCATGCAGACAGTCACAGGTTCAGTCCCTGGATCTTCATACAGGGCTGGGAAAGACTCCCTCACTGAAACACTGGAGAGCTGCTGCCAAGCAGTGTAGACAATACTGAGCCCGATGGACCAATGGTTTGACGCAGTATTAGGCAGCCTCCTATATTCCTATTGGGCTATTTCTTTAAAGCTTCCTTGGGACTGAGGAAATCAAAGCACAATAAAATGCTAAAGAGAGCAGATAATCAAATCAGCCAGTGCTCAACAGGAGACAGCAGTAAATTATCAGGGACCCTATAAGTTTGATGGAGCAGGGAGGATCTCCTCCCAGACCTGAAGACTGCAGCTGATTAGACACTGAGCATAAACAAAATCTATCTTCCCAAATCTTCCGAAGAGATATGTAATTGTGATGCGGTCATGCCCACAAATTCTAGACATCCGGCGTGTATTGTGGAGACCCCTGAGGTCCAGAGCAAAGGAAGTGATGGTGGTTTTGTGTTGGAGGCACCATCTGACCTCACTGGACCATGTAAATAGACTGTAAAAGGACTTCAGCTGATTGTGCCATCTAAGTCCACAAATCTGAGGATGAGGAACTCACAAAACATATCATTGCATAAGGTGGTATATACATTCAGTAAGTAAATAAATACAAACAATTAACAGTCCTAGACTAGTGACTTCCAGTGCAACGCTAATTTTGGCATCATAGCCTGTAGAATAGCCTTCCCCAAACTGGTGCCCTCCAGATGTCTTGGATTACAACTCCCATCAGCCCCAGCCAGCATAGCTGTGGAAGGCTGCTGTGAAAAGTTCTAGGTTCTAGTTTTGGTGTATAAAGCCCTATACAACTTGGGACCAGGATACCTAAAAGACCGTCTTATCCCTTATATAGCTAGTCAATCACTGCGCTCTGCAGGTGAGGGCCTCCTGCAAATACCATCTTATCAGGAAGTCCATTCCGCACAACATAGGAAATGGACCTTTAGTGTAGTGGCACTTACCCTTTGGAATTCCCTCTCCTTAAATATTAGACAGGCACCATCTGTTATCTTTGCGGTCCCTACTGGAGACCTTCCTCTTTCAACAAGTCTTTTAAGTAGAGACTTTATCCCAGTCTGCATCTGTGTTGGAATTGCTTTATAATATATTTTTAAACCTTTTTTAAAAATGTTTTTAAAGCTTTTTGAAAATGTTTTTAAAGATGTTTTGTTTTAATATGTTTATAATGGTTGTTGTGTTTTAATATATTTTGAAGTCTGTTTTTATAATGTTTTAAAGTGTTTTTAGAGCTTTTGATTGCCGCCCTGGGCTCCTACTAGGCGAAAGGGCAGGTTACAAATCAAATAAATAAATAAATAACGTACTGTTCCTGGGTTTCTCAGATGTACACTTAATAGGCATTGTGACTTAACCTTTTCAAAACCAGATTAGGGACACATTCATACCATATATTTATTCCATTATTCTTCCACTTTAAACAGTCATGGCTTCCCCCAAAGCATTTTGGGAACTATAGTTTGTAATGGGTGCTGAGAGTTGTTAGGAGACCTCCATTCCCCTCACAGCCCAGAATACCTTTGGAAGAGGGATTGATTGTGAAATTGTAGCTCTTAGAGGACAATAAGGGTCTAACAACTCTGAGCAGCCTTCATAAACTACACTTCCCAGGATTCTTTAGGGGAACCATGACTGTTTACAGTGGAATAATGTGGAATAAATGTATGGTGTGAATGTGGCCGAGAAGTAGAAGTCACCTTGAATAACAATGCATAGTACTTTTCATTAGGAAAATGTGATATGCTTTCCTGTAATTACTTTAAATTTTGAAATGGAAATTGAAGTGAAGAGATAACTTAAGGATATCTAGCAACATTACTGTTCCAGGATTTGAACAACTATTCACTGGACTACACTATGTACTATCCACACCACTTACTCTATAGCTGTTACAAACTCTTACATGTGCAGGTAGAAAAAGCTGCATTGCATCTGTAGGCAACCAGGAAATAGGGATTTCCCTAAATTCCAATTGTTTGAATTTTGATCTAAGAGGCTCTGGGTAGCTAATATTAAAGAAATAAAAATATAAAAACAATCAGTTTAAAATAAAACCTCTATTTGATTGATCCTAGTGATGAGGTGTGACAGATATTAAAAACTGCCAGGTGTTAGGATCAAACTGTTAGGAAGCAATATCAGATTTTAAAGCATTGGGATGACAAGACTCTTGGGATTTTTTCAGCCTTTCTTAAGGCAGATTTGTTTTGTATTGCTCTTCTAAATATAGAGGGAATAGTAGTAAAATGCAATTTTCTTAGGAGGAGCTTTTATAGTATAAAGTCACTTAACTCCTGGACTTAAGACATGCTATTAAGCCATTGACTTTAATAATTAAAGAATGTTTCTAACCCTCATGATGGAATACAATTTAGGTCACCCAGCCTGCATTCACGCTGTATATTTATTTCACTATTATTCCATTTGAAACACTCATGGTTTCTCTCAAAGAATTCTGGGAAGTGTAGTTTGTGAAGGGTGCTAAGAGTTGTTAGGAGACCGTTATTCCCCTCATAGAGCTCCAATTCCCAGACTTCTGTGGGAAGAGGACTAACTGTTAAACCACTCTGGCTATTGGAGGTCTCCTAACAACCCTCAGCACCCTTCACAAACTACACTTCCCAAGATTCTCTGGGGGAAGCCATGGCTGTTTCAAGTGAAATAAAAGTGGAATAAATGTATGGTGTGAATGTGGCCTAAACTCAGTATTTGCAAAGCTAGAAACATACCTGTTCTGTTTTCTCAACTTTAGGATTTTAAATCCCATGTTGTGATATTTTGTTAATTAAAAGCATATTTGTGACACACCACTCATCCTGCAAAATGAAAAAAATAACAAAAGGCCACCAAAAAACTACCTCCCTTGAACTGATCTCCTTACTGTGCTCTCCTGTCTTGGATAATGGGTTTTCCAGGTTCTAGGCCTGAGTGGCACAATCTGCAACTTTCCTAGGCTATTGTCTCTGAGAGTGTCCTAGCTGTGAGGTCAAATTCGGGACCTCCCTGGAGTTCCAGGCTCACTGATTCAGTTTGCATGAGAACGAGGGCTTTTGTCTCCCACTTCAGCTTCTGCTGCAGTTACTGCTGGTGGATTATTTCTCCCATAATCCCTTAGCCTGGCGGTTGCTGGGAGATGTTGATTATGCTACGAACAAGGGGATCCTGACATCAAACAGGGCCTGAAGCAGCAGGAGCCTGCTTGGAAACAAAGATCCGGTTTCTAGGCAGATGCCTATCCTGGATGAAGAGGAGCAGCAATTGGGGGGAGGGAGGGTGAGAGGGCACGGTTATCTAGATGCATAGACATTGCAAAACATGCTCCCCTTCTCAGAATATCTCTGAAATTTAGCTATAAAACCTTCTTGAACTCATTGCAGTTTCCTGTGCAAGATGTACAGCTGATTCCTGAGTGTGTTTCTGTGTCATGTTGACAAGCCTTGGGCTGCTCAGAGAACTTCTTGTCATAGAAGTTCTATAAATAATGTAAATAAATAAGCTGAGAAGGAGATAGTGTCTCTGCGATGATTTTAGGCTATTTTCATACTTTGCAGTTAGAGTGAACATACCCTTGTGGTAATGAAACCTAGACTTGGGCATTTGACTGGTCAAACAAGATCTAGTCAAATAATAGTCAAAAAATTGTCATATTTTTAAGGCAGTAATGCTGTGAAAACCAGGAAGAAAATAAATAATCAACAGATTGTTGTTTGCTCTTGCATTTGAAAACCAATAGCACTGGCTTTGTTCCTTCCTTGGCAGGAGTGGGATGAACAATCGAGGAAACCTTGGCTTATTATTATGTCTGAACCTGGGATCAAGGTTTGTCGCTTCTTAACAACCCATGATCACTAGCCAACCTTAAGATGTGATTAACCTTGCTGGGAAACAGTAAGCCAGCGGTCTGGATGTAATGGGGACCCAAGTCTTCCTCGTTTGTTTGTTCCACTTGCACCAGGAGAGGAGCAAAGCAGGAACAATTGGGCAATGTGCGCTAACACGCTACTTGCTCACAATGGACTTGGATGGTGGATCACACCAACTTGGATGGTTTGAAAAGATTAAACAAATGCATGGTGGATAAGGCTATCAGTAGCTGCTAGCCATGATGGCTGTGCTCTGCCAACGTAGTCAGAAGCAGTATGCTTCTGAAAATGAGCTGCTGGTAGCTACAGGAGGGAAGAGTGCTCTTGCACTCAAGTCCTGCTTGTGGGCTTCCCCTGGGCATCAGGTTGGCCACTGTGAGAACAGGATGCTGAGCTAGATGGGCCACTGATCCGATCCAGCAAGCTCTTCTTATGTTCCTAAACTACAGTAAACCAAAAGGTTTGGTTTATTACATGTGAACACTGCCACTTCAACAGGTTATGTAAGAATCTGGTTACTGTGTTCCTTTTTGTTTTCTTTCCAGACTGGGTTCATTTCAGTACGCTACTTCACACATGCCTCCTCCAGTGCTTGAAAGGGTGGAGAGGGATGATGCAGCAACAGACAGGAATATGTGATAGGTAACCATAGTTGGGATCCATGCTACTGATCCCTCTGGCCTGATGTCTTGCGCTATTAGGGGCTACAACGGTAATCTTCAAAAGGAAGAAGCAAACTCTGGAGCAGAGCAGCATGTTTCTATGAGAAGTGTGCTGTATTCTCTAGTTCAGAAGTCAAGGTGCCCTCTGGGCATTGTTGGACTCCTGTTCTCAGTCACAACCAGGACTGGCAATGGTCAAGGATGATGGGAGTTGGAGGCTAACAACATCTGCAGGGCAGCACATTGGCTACCTCTGCTCTGGTTCTTGTTTGAGCAGCAGGACAGGACACGTTTTGGAATGTGTCCTGAATCAGAGGGCTGAATGTGCTGAGAACGGCACAGTTGAGAGGATACAAAGCCAGTGCAGGAGTGAACATTAGGAAACACCATTCTTAGAATGCTTTGCAGGCAACCAGCGAGTCGAAGTTCTCAGTTTACATTTTATCAAGGTCCAAACATAGAAGCGTGTGCTCATAAAAAGATGCCCAAAGAGTGAAGCTGTGTGGCACGTTGTGCTAAGTCTATAAGATGCCCCTGTTAAAGTTTGTGGAAGCAGCAAGTTCAGCATCCTTGAGTGATGCTGAAAGGGATCAACAAAGGGCAGATTGTTGCCTGCTTTCTGTAAATGGAGGGAACCTTTTTTCCCACGCTAACTGCAGTTTCTCAGCATACATCACACTTCTCTGATTCTGTGGGCCAAACTACATTTTTTTTTTTGTGAAACATGTTAGCTTATTTGCTTGTAATGTGGTGGAGACGGTGTGTGTATTGGGGGATATCTCCTTCTTTCTTATATCAGTGGGGGAGGGGAACAAAGTGGCTGGTTTCCCCCACAGCCTGACTGATACTAGAAGTGAGCCAGGCAATGGAGGGAAACGGCTTTAAGCAGTTAAATATGGTGAGGTGAGGCCAGGTCAGGGGCAGTTTTTACCTACTTTAGCCCTGTGTTGTGTTTTTCACTTAAATGAAGGAAACAATTCATTTTTCTTTTTTCAAAAAATCCCTTGTTGCCAGCAGTATATGGACATAAATTCTGCCTTCCTGTCAGGCTGTTGGTCTTTTTAGTTCAGTATTGGAGGGTGGGGAACTGTTTCCAGACCGAGGGCCGCATCCCCTTCTGGGAAGGCTTTGGCCGGGGAAGTGGTGGGCGGGCCCAGAAGCAAAAGCGGGGTAGAGAAATTAATGTAAATGTTACCCTTATGCAGTAACTTAGTTTCTACACTCACATACTCCTCTCTGTCCTCTATCCAGGCAAGCATGAGGCATTATTAGAATTCACATTCTGACCAGGTAAAAAGACTCCTGGAGAGGGTAGAGCTAGTGAGGGCTGTGACATGGGAGAAGGGGTGTGGCTGGAAAGAGGATGTGGCATGGGGACAGTCCCAAGGACCAGACAGAGAGGCTTGGAGGGCTGCATTTAATCTACTCTGTGTAGCAGTCGCAGTCTAGCAGATGTCTGGCTACCTGAGATCTTGTCGCTGGAGGGTTATATATGGGCTCTTCTGCATGCAAGTCATACCCTTTGTCTCTGAGCTGTGTGGCATTTTCTAGCTATTTGGGATGGTTGAGAAACTTGTTATTTCCGATCCTGTGAGGAGATGAAAAATCATCATGTTAGGTGGGTTCTTTTATTCTGCTTTTGTGAGCTATTAAGGAAACACTTTTGTGATATCTATCTTCTCTCAGCTGTAAAGGCTAAACTTTCGGAAACAGGAAAGCTTACATCCTCAAAATTGGGTCTAGTGGTTGCAGGTGGCACAAGAATGGCTCAGCTCCCACTGTTGGGAAGCTGGATTTAGGTGTCAAGCAGAAGACTTTGGTTATCAGATCTTGATGAGTTTGGTTATCTGAGCCAATCTACATTCCCTTGTAGAATTTTGTTATGCCCTACTTCATTATTTTGTTTTTATGTTGTTTTGATTTAATGTATTTTAAGGCCTGTTTTTATGATGTTTTAAAGTGTTTTTAGTGCTTCTGTTTGCTGCCCTGGGCTTCTGCTGGAAGGAAGGGCAGGATATAAATAAATAAATAAATAAATACTTTGATGGGGAGATCAACAGGTCCCTTTTGGACAGTGATGACTTGGCCACTGCACTCTATGCATTGGTAACTTCCAGACTGGATTATTGCAACATACTGTACAGTATGTGGGACTGCCCTTGAAGATGTCTTGGAAACTTCAACAGGTACAAAATGCAGTAGCCAGATTAATGGCTGGGGTTCTGTTTAGAACTCACATAAGTCTATGCTGGTTGCCAGTTCATTTTTGGGCCCCATTCAAGGTTCTCACTTTAAAGCCAGAGTGGGGAACCTTTTTTCAGCCCAAGGGCCACATTCTCTCATAAGGAACCACCTAGGAGCCGTATATCTATGATGGGAATATCCAGAAGCAACAGATGTGACTTTTTATTTGTTACATTCAAGACAAGCACAATTCAGGGATTTCTACACACACGTTTCTCTGCCCAGGCAAGTAAGAGATATGATCACAGTTCAAGGACACATTCTAAAGCACTCAAGGATGGTGTCACGAGCCCTGCGGTTCCAGCAGGGTTTGGACTGGAGTGACAGTGTTTGATAGACAAGGAGGGGGAGGACAAGGAGGCACACGGGACAAGTGAGCTGGAGCCAACCAGGAGGGAGGAGAAAGACCCAGATCTCTTAGGGATGGGGTGAGGGAGTCCCCGGCTTTCACCCCTGCCTAGCCCCCAGAGCAGGACATGACACTGGATACTGGGGAGGCTGTGGATTTGACGGGAGAGGTGGCCAAGCTGGAGGAGGCAGAGGAGTCTGGAGGAGCAGGTCACTATCCTTTTGTCAAGGGCTTAGTGCTGCCTCCACCAGCGCGAACAGTTACAGCCTTCTCACAGAAGTGCCCACCTCCAAGCTCAGTCTTCCCATGTGGGGTGAGAGTCCCACAAGTGAGCTTGCCATGCCTAGTTCTTTTAAAGTTAGGCAGGGAAGGGCATGGAGAGTTGTGGGGACATCTGCATTGCTACCATCCAGTCTTGAACTCCATATTGTGCTTTTAGAGTCTTGATTTGCGACCTCAGTAATCTGAACCCTCCCCCAAACCTGTATTGAGTTTTCCTTAATAAATCTCCCTTTGTTACATGACAGAGAAGCCTTGTCATGGTGTTTTGGGATGGAAGCCAGGACGGAGGGGTGGAGCCATTGAGGTATGTGGCCTGGGGAGAGTCCCGAAGGTGAGATGGAGAGGACAGGAGGGCCTTATTTGGCCCCCGGTCCTGATGTTCCCCATCCCAGGTTAAAGCCCTAAATGACTTAGGCCCTAAATATCTGAAAGACTGCCCTCCTTCCCTACAGACTCTCTTGGGTGTTAAGGTCAACAGAGGGACCTCTCTTGGTAGATCCGCCACCCTCAGAGGTTAAGGAGGCAGTCTGGAAGAAGGCATTCTCTGTGGCAGCCCCTAAGCTGTAGAATTTTCTCCCCACAGAGGTGTGTCTGGCACCTCCATTGGATAACTTTTGCCATATGCTGAATTTGCTTTTGACACCTGAGATATATGTTGTGAGAACCTAGGCTATTATTTTGATTGTAAATTGTTTTAACTGTTTTTAATGCTGTATTTTTACATTGTTATAACCTGGCACTTTGAGGTGAAGGGTGGGTAAGAAATATTTAATAATAATAATAATAATAATAATAATAATATAACCTGTAGAGTGGAATTGGTACTGTTTGACCAATATTATTGCCATTTACATTTGTGGAACATTCTTACATTTTTTTTGTCTGTGCCGCAGAAGACAGCAGATGAATTTTAAATCATATCTGATCCTGCCCTTATGTCCAGCTCATTGTCTGCACTGTTACAGGCTCTGTGGGTTATTTTCCTCCAGAATGGTTTCCTCTTTTGAATAGCTTCCAACTGCAAATTATAGCTAACGTTGAATAGAGCTAGTCCTGCCATGCAGCTACCTTTGAGTTAAAATCTGGCAGCTTTTAAAAATAGTCTGTGCCAGCTTGGAGTAGGAACTGAATAATCCCTTGTCTGTGAATAGGAAGCCTAAGCTAACTGGAAAGAACATTGATGCTACCTTGGTGTTCTCTGTAGCAAGTGTAAATGGTGTTTCTGTGGTCATTCTTCTAGGCCCTTAACTCCCCCTCTGCTCTGTCAATTTCCTGTTGGCATGTGGGAATTCTACCTCCAAGGCTATAGACTCTGCAGCTTAATTATTTGCTGCCTTATTATTTATGCCATCTGGACTGGGGCTGAGCTGTCCATATTGCTTCCTCTGCTGGGACTTATCCACAATTGGTTTAAAAAAAAAAAAAGGCTGTTGCTTTTCACCCTTTCAAGGCATGCTTAGAAGAGCCCTGCCGGATCAAGTGAAAGGCCCATCTAATCCAGCATTCTGTTCTCACAGTGGCTAAGCAGATGCCTATGGGAAGCCTGGAAGCAGGACCCAAGTGCAATGGCGGTCTCCCTACTTGTGTTCAAGCAACTGGCAGGAACCAGCAGATTCTGTTTCTCCATAGTGACAGTGTGTGTAGGGAACTAAACCATAGGAAGCTCTCTTACACGAGGTCCAACTGTTTGTCGGTCTAGCCCAGTATTGTCTATTCTGATTGGCAGCAGCTCTCCAGGTTCTTGGGTAAATGTCTTTCACATTATCTGTTACCTTACTTCTTTTTAACTGGAGATGCCAATGCATGTGCTCTACCACTGAGCAGTGGTCTCCCTCTGTAGCATGTACATAAAAAGTACACATTTGCATTCTTCATCCAGTACTTTGGAAGAACAATAATCCTCTGCTCTCTCAGGCTGTGTACACTGCAGAGTATTAATGTGCATGTGGGTCCTACAGATCCAATTTTTTCCATGTGTACTTTTGTGTACATTCATTTACACATGAATGCTTTCAGTTAAACTCTTATCTCAACATTTCCTGTCCATCCCAATGGGTGGTGCTTGATGAGATGTATTTGCACTGCGTGCTGATGACCCCTCCCCTCAAGGTTGACAACCTTCTTGCCTGGGAAGGACACAGCTCATACCAGTGGGTACAGATAGAACTGGTGGTAGGTGGCCTTCAAACCCTTTCCCCCCCTCCTCCTTAAATCAAGTAATTTTTTTCCCTTCAACTCCTCCCCCATTCTCCTCTTTTGATCAGGAAAAAGATCTCACACTCTCAAAACTGACATACAGGCAACATGGAAACAGATCTCAAAGTAAGGCTTACAGTGCCCATTAATATGCATTGACAGGATGGAAATAAGACTATATTCTTCTAGCACTTCTGCAAATGTGACAGAATTGTTAAGGCAAACTAATTTGAATTAACCATACTCCAGTGTGTGCTCCCAAGCTTTGGATTAGAGAAATGGAGTAAGATAGCGTTTGGAAACTTTGGACTGAGCAGTGACTTTAACAGATTGTCTACCATTCCACACACACCATACCCCATCTCAGTGCTTTGCTTCTAAAAAGATTTTCCTTGCTGTGCACAGTGTGAGTGAATGGATGTGGAAGAAAACAGAAAACTGCTTCCTTCTCCCTCCCCTCCCACCACCCATGTTCCTTTTAATTATGTCTCCATGCACAAGTCTCAGTCGCTCACCACCTCCACCCCCTACTGTTAAAGCCTTGTTTGGCAAGCAGAGAGGGAACCTTTTTAGTTCATGATTCTTCTGGATTATTTGATGTTGTTTGCCAGAACCTCCCTTTCTAGGATATCCTGAGGTCATCAGCTATAACATTAGCTCTGTGGGAATGAGAATCAGAGGACCCTCATAACTTGGCACGATGAAGACCTAGAGAGGTAAAATTTCCAGTAATTTTGAAGTCATGGAAAAAAAAGTTTTTTCCCAGAAAAAACAAATTTTTGGAAAAATGGGAAAAATGCAATATTAGCACTTTTTACAGATTGAAAGTCACTTTGTTACTTCAGGAACATCAAATGTGATTATGTACAAGTTGGTTTGGCATAAAATTATCACATTTGGTATATTAAAAGTACATTTTATTCAAACAATTATTACAAATTGAATTTACTTTTTAAAATTTTTACTTTTTTTTTGTAACAAATGGATCTACAAGATCCAGAACTGTAAGAAACACCTGAACTGTAAGGAACATCTTTTGTTTTGCCAGTTTATGAGGAGCAGGCAAAAACATTTTTTAAAAAAATCCAGAAGAAATCATCAACATTAATAACAAAGAAAATTATTTATGTCTCCGCTAGTTCTCCACAGTGTCAAGCAGACATAAAACATCAATTCCTATAAAAAGAACTGAGAAAAAGGGGGGAGGGACCAAGATTCAATGAAACATTTTATTCATCATGCTAACATAAAACATTCCATAATCATTTTTTTCTGATTTTTTTTTTGAATTTTTCCAGGTTTTTTTCTGGGCCTTCACATTTTTACAAAGGCCCCTGAATCCTCAAAATTATTTGCCAACCATTGTCAGATGGACTTAGAGATGCTTAAATGCAAAATCCTAATACTGAGTTTAAATCCACTTTATTTGCCTTCTAAGCTCTCTGGGCATGCTACTTTTATGCCTTCAGGTGTTTATGTGCAACCAAGAAGGCCAGATAGTTATTTACGAGTGAAAGGTGACATATTGAGGACAATTAACACCTGTAAATCACCTTCCCGCTGACTAGGATTCTACCTTAGCCTGATCCTTGCCAAGGCTTCTCTCTCTCTCTCCCCCCCCCCCATATTTGATCAGCATTGCCCTTGAGAGTAGGGGCGGTTCTTCACTGCATTCCTTCACTGCACTGTTTTGGACAATGCCCTTTCTTTCTGCCAGTTTTATAAAGAGGAGACAGATAGCAGGCATTCAGGGCAAAGCTTATCTTTGGGACAGCAAATGCAGGAAAGACAGAACTCAAGAGCAAGAGCTAGGGCAAGATCTCCGTTGACCATTTGCTGCAAGACGTAGCAGTCACACTATATAGCTCCGCATCAGTTTGGTGTACTGCTCTGTGTCTAGGGATGGGGGAGAAACCTACCTAATCTGCATTTTCTGAAAAAATACAAGAATCAGAACACAGCTATCCTTCAAAATTCACACTTCTCTGAATTTTGCAGTGCAGTTCACTAGCCATGTAATATGTACAAAATGCATTTACTAGGTTAAAGTTTGCATAGAAATACACATATTAGGGAAAATAACATCCAAAAAGCATTACTTTAAGAAAAAATGTTTTGCAAAAAAATGTGTATAGTAGGCAAAATTGCATACAAATGTGTAGAATTAAAATCCTGATGAATTTTCATAAGGACATTTTTTTAAAAAAAATCACAGACTGATGTGGAAATGTGGAGAACTGAACTTGACCAGAAAAATGAGGAAAGGAGAGAAGCCAACATTGACAGATCTCTTTCTTACTTCCTCCCATCCCCAAATAGAACTCTCTTTGGGCTAGAAGTGCTTGGAGGCTGTGCATGTGTGCTACAGCATGAGAGGATACTAGCCAGACTCTGTCAGGAGCAAACATCTGGGGACTGATTCTCAGGGAGTTGTTATTCTTTGTATTTAAGTACTCTGGTCCCACTTATGTGGCTTGCAAACCCATTTGGTGGTCAATAACAACAGACGTAACAGCTCAGTCCTAGGCATTTTTTGCTTAGAAGCAAATCCCATGAAAATGAATGGGGTTTGCTCTCAAGTAAGGGCGCATCGGATTGCAGCTCAAGTGTCTTTCTGCAGTTGGCAGAAAGTTAGATTGGAATCCTGGGATTTAACCTCCTAGTAACGTGGATTAGGTTCTGGCTGCGATTTCCTCATTGACATCAAGCCTGTGTTGTTATCTTCGGTCTCCTTCTAGCTGGTGTTTGAATTTTCAAAATTCAAGGCCTTGTTCTAAGAGGCTTCCTTTTTGGCAGCAAAACAAGCTAAAATAACTCTTCCAGTAGCAATTGCATCATTTCAAATTTGTTATTGTGTTGTTGTCAGTAGTATAGTGGCAAATTCAGAAGTGCAGGGTCCCTTCATGTTAGTCATAACCACGCCCCTCCCCCTTTTTGCTGCTGTGTGGAGAATGAGATTCTTTTTAATGCCTTCTCCTGAAACAACAGCCGTCCCTAGGAGCTGATCAGCATGAAAGGGGAGAGTGTTAGCTACTGAAAAGAGTCTTCTCAGTGGCTGACTCACCTCCTTTCACTCTGATTGGCTCCAGGCAGCAGGAAAGGTCAAGGAAACATGTTAGAAGTTTCTTCTCAGTGGCTAACACATTCCCCTTTCATGCTGAGTGGCTCATAGGATGCTGGAGACATAGGAACCCTGTTGGGACCCTGCTCCCAAAAAGTAAGATCCCCTGAGACCCTGGACAATTACATCCCTGGTTGTTGTTAGTCAGGACTTTTTTTCTTTGAAGGCATGGCTTTCCAGCCTTTGTTGTTATGGAAAAATGTTGAGGAACATGACACACATTTTTCCGACCTCTGTTTTGTAACTCTGTCTCTGTGCCTTTGCTCTTGCATTGCCTCCTTGCCAAAACATCCAAGTTCTCTGAAAGCCACACTTGATAGAGGCAGAGTATACAAACAGAGACTGTGATCTAGTTCATATTCTCATCTATACAAATTTGATGTGGAATGTGGAGTTTGGAAGCAAAGGCACATCCCATGATTCAGAACTGCGTGTGTGTCTGTGTTTTAAGAAGCAGGAGAAAGTGAGGTTGTCAGGAAGTACTGCTGAACAGCATATACTGGAAAATAACATTTCTTCCTGGAAAGATCTGATGGTGATGGCCTTCCTCCTATGGCAGACTCAATTCTTGTTTATTCTGTGTACACCTCCCTTCCCTTTCCCAAAAGGAGAACAAATTCTCAAGATGTTTAAAATGTTTTGCAACCATTCAAAAACAAAACAAAAACAAAAAACAAACACACCACTACTAGAACTTTAGCCAGACAAACAAAACAAAGCTGTTTGGGAAGCTAAAAATTCTTAGCTGCTTTGGCTTCTTTTTGAAGATAGTGGGATATATTAAAAGCATGCCTCTATTTCCCCTGTCTACTCACCTTGTGGAAAAATCTGGTCAGGTCGTGTTGGGAGTGAAGCACCAATGCTTGTAACAAGTAACATGAACCAGTGGGTGGGGGTGGGAGGAATGCAGAAGTTACCCCAGACTTGGCCTGCCTAAAAGCTAAACCTCTCCCTTGTGCCTTTACTTACCTCCTACCCTTTGCTCCTCCCGTGCTTTCATTCCTACCTTCTGTCATGCTGTATCCTGCACTTGGAGCAGCTTTCTCCCCTCTGCTCATCACATCTCCCACTCCTTAAGTCTCTTCTTCTCAAGACCCACTTCTTCGCCATATCATCCCCCCCCCAATCATTCTAGTCCCACCTTAACTGTGCTTTTAGGTCTCCCTGACTTTCTCTAGCCTCTGTGCACTTTCCTCATTGCTGTCTCTTATGGCCAGAGGCCTTGTCATTGGGATGCTCTGTATTGCACTTAGCACGTTGTTGGTGCTTAATTTTAAATAATAGCACTGAAAGACTTTTGTGGGAGCTTGGTGCTCTGAAATCCAGTCCCAGACTCAAGGACAGCCCCTGCTTGAGGGCTGTATAGCTCCGCAATATGAGTGCATGCTTTTCAGACAAAAGATTTCTATGCTTCTACTTCTAGCCTCAGTGGAACTGGAAATCTTGAGGTAAATACTAACATGTTATTCACTGATACCTGCTTGGCAAGCTGGCTCATCATACATGGGAACAGACTCCCTCCATGAATTATGGAGGAAAGATGTGCCTTCACCATCCTTCCTGTCTCTCGCAGCCAGATTCTCATTCCCTTTGCTCACTATTTAATGATCTTAGAAGGAAACAAAAGGCCATCTAGTCTGTCTCCCACCTGCGTCACAATCGTAAGGCAACCCCATCATTCCTGCTTTAGATCTTGCTGCTTTCTGGGGTAAGAAACTATCAGAGTTCATATTTTCACTTGTTAGTCACATCTGTGGCCATAATTAATTAATTAATTATCTCTCTTTTTCTTTCATATGTGCCCAATTCATGTTTTACCATCTGATTTTGAGCACTGCAGTACAAAAGTTATGACAGTGGTCTCAGGATGGTCTCTGTCTCTGGTGTGTGGCTGTATTGAGAATGCTTGAATTGATTTGAGTTAAAACACACCAACGTGTCATCACCTGTGGTTGTCTTGGGCCTGTATATTTCTAACTTGTGTGTCTGTATTTGCAGACTGTAATTTGGGAGCCCCAACCTGAGGATTGTTCTCTTCAACCCCCTCTAAATTGATGAGCAAGGGGAGAGTCTCTTGCATTGTGATGTGCTCAGAAACAGTGCAATGAAGTGTAACTCCCCTTTATCCCGAGGAGTATTAGGGAGCTGATATTTCCTTATAAGACATACAAGAGGCGATGCAAGGGCAAATGCTTGTGGAAAGGAAAAAAAGCAAAGCCAAGGCATTATATCCTTGATGTTTTTATATATATGATTCATCCTCTCAGTTTCCGCCCCTCTCCATCCCATTGCAGATCCAGGTCTATCGGAGTCCCTCCCCACCCCCATTTCCCTCTGTTGTTTTTGCAACGCTCATGGAATCGTGCACTGCCCAAGCTGGGAGCTGAGCAGGGGCCGCTTGAGTGTCTAAGGCTGGAATAAATATGAGTTAGTTCCACTCTGTGATCCTGAACTGCTGGCAGGAGCGGGAGACACAGGCGCTTTCTATTTAAAGCACAGCACAGAGGGCAGATTATAAAAAGGAAATCTGCTCTGCGGACAGCAGCAGTGAAGGAAGAGGGAGGCCAGCTTGGCTCGACAAGAGTGGGGAGGTGCCGCTGCTTGGGCTCCCTCCCCCATTGCTCTTCTCTGTTAGTGGCATGGCAGAGAAATCACAGCTTCCTGGAAATCCTACTTCCTTCCAGCCCCAGTATCTGTTCTGGGTAGGTGGCTCCCTGAATGGTTAAAAAGAGTGTCTCCTAAACTGTACATATAACATGTTCTGAACCTGTTCTGCTCTTGCAGAAGGGGCAAATCAAATGCAATTCTGGGAAGGATTAACAGAAGCTCTGTATATAAAAGACAGGCTAATAGTTTCCCTCTGCACATTATCCAGGCTGTTGTCTGCAGCTCCACTTTGAGTTCTGGGCTTCAACTGCAGAAAGGAAGAGGTGTGCAAAAGAATCCACATTGCAAATGCAATTGGGCAGTGGGCATTCTTTATGGAGACATGTATACAACTAGCTGCCTGTCCTGGAGACGCAGTCAGGATGCCCATCCTGGAGGGAATATGCATTATCCCAACTCTCTCTCCCAGCTTTACAGGCCAGGAAAGACGCACTCTTTCTCTCTCTGAGAGAGGCTGCTCGCTTCATGGGCAATTGCTACTTGCCCTAGGCAAGTGGGATATTGGGCCTCTGAAACAAAGTCTGGCATGGGAACCCTAAAGCAGAGATGGGGAACCTGTGGTTTTCCAGCTGTTGTTGGACTTCAACTCCCACCAGCCCCACTTAGCATAGCCAATTGTCAGGGATGATGGGAGTTGTAGTCCAACAACAGCTGGAAGGCCACAGGGAAGCCTGTTTTTCTAGAAAGAGTTGGTGCTCCATGGTCTCCTTCCAGTTTCCTTCCAACTTTTGATACCCTTTGAACACAGTCTAAAGCAAAGGTGTTGTCATGTAAGAAGGCATCACCTGAGTCAGGGATGTTCTCTATAGCCTTTCTGATCACTTCTGCCCACTGGGGACTTGCCCACTTTTCTATGAGGTAGAGGAATCTTGGCATGAATTTCTGCCCTGGAATATGAAATCCATTGGTCCCCACATACATACTTGCCAGCATGGAAGTATTTTGGGGCGAGAAAAGCAGTGGACTAACTGGTGCTGATTCTTCCAGGACTAGTTTATATATGCATAGCACTAATTTACAACTAGACATACGACCAAATATGAAGACTTTGGAGCACTGCGAGCAGGAAACACTCCAGGTTTTCTGTGAAACCTACTTTCTGTAAAAATAGCTCATGCTAATGCACCCTCATTGTTGCTATTGAGAGGGATCTGAAGTGTGTGAGCACTTGTAAACACCACAATTCATGTTCCTGCTGCCTTACTTAGTGAGTCTGCCTGGCTTGATGGATTCCAGGGAATAAAACATTTTCCCCCACAAGTGAAAGGTAGGCCATGGACTCTCTCTACAAGGGAGATTTCTCCTCCCTTGGGGTTTGGAAACTTAAATACCATTGCTTGTTATTGTATATTAGGAGATTTGAGATGCTCTTAGACTGGGATTCTCTGAATACTAATACTTCGTTGGCAGGAGAGAGACTGACTGAACTTTTCCAGTGTAAATGAAATGTGAAACACAAACTCTGCTCCTTAGCCTGTTTCCTACTTTGCTTATCCTTCCTTGCTGCTGAAGCTTCTCTGTCTCCACTAAGCCACCATTGTTCGCCTCTCCATTTAGCAACTTGAAGAGGTCCTTCCATTGACCTCTGGCCTGGCAGAGCTTAGAGGTTGGGAGCAGATGGACTTCTTTATGTGGTTTGATTCAGCATTGTCACTCCCAGGTCAGGCCTTCTGCTTCTCAAAAGAGGCCAGCTTTGAGAACTGGATCTTGGGTCAGAGGTTGCTTATGCTCTTCTTGGTGGCCCTGGCTAGGCCCTACGGATGTGTCTACTTTCTGCCCCTCTCCTCTGCTGATGCCATTTTTTTAAAAAAGAAAATGTATATGTGTGCATGGAATATATACTGTCTAAAAGATGTGAGAATGACTTAATCCTGGGATGAGCATTTGACAACCTGTTTTTTACTGTCTCTCTGTGTGAGAGAGAGCTGTTGCATTGGCCTGTTGAGAACTAACATAACAAGCTCTTTTCCCCATTTCTTTCTGAAGAAGTAAGTTTTTAGCTCTCAGGGTTACAGAAGCAAGCCTGCAAAACCTAGTTTAATAGGATAGTTCCTGCTGAATGTGCAGCAACAAAAAAATTGGCGAATCATGCAGTAAAGCTTTTTCAGTCAATCTAGATGACCATTTGCTACTATTTCTAAAGCACTATTTTATATATCCATAAAATAAGTGCTCCAGAAATAACAATGATGATAATAGCATAACATATTGAAAATGGGACAGCAAAACGAGGCTCCTGGTTTCAGCCACAGTTAGCATCTTGTGTTTGGTTGCAATGTGATATCTCTGCAAACTTTTAAAATTATAATTAATTAAAATTAAACCAGTTATTCCGTTAAAAACATTTGTGCTCACCTCTCAAAGGCTCAAAACATCCTGCAACAAAATTAACAAACAATACCATCCTTTAACATGACTGTCTCAACTATAGGTTAAAATAAGTCTCATTGAACTTAGCATCTTGATCCAGATTCACTGGAATGCTTACTTGGGTGCACCTCATAAAAGTAGCTCCAACAAAACCCCCAGGGCTTCACTTCAGATCTCTAGCTCCTGCTCTCAGTTGCTAATTCCTTCTCTCTTTCAGATCACGTACAGAGCCTCTACTGTGAACATCATGGCCATAGTGCAGACCCTGCCTGTCTCCATTGAGTCTGGCTGTGAAGGGGCTGCCCAGCTCCACGCTAGTACCTGCTCATCTCCTGCAGCCATGGGCAGCGTCAGCAGCCTAATTTCGGGTCGGCCTTGCAACAAAGCCACAACTGAGTTTGGCCCTTTCCATCTGCCTGGCGGTGCTGGTTCCCAAGAACCCCTGTGCCATGGACTTCCAACCAAGAAAAGCAGCTACACTTACACTAGCGAAGAAGATTGGGCTGAAGCTATATCTCCCATCAGCCCCTGCAGTGATGCAGAGGAGCTGCAAGATGACAAGACCCGGGTTGGCACCATCCGTGGACCACCGCCCAAGTTGGTGCCTGTCTCAGGGAAACTTGAGAAGGTAAGAAGAGAGAGCACTTTGGGGCAAAACGAGCTACACTATCTGTCTGCCTTCGTCATATTTTAGACTACAAGTCCCATCATCCCTGACTGTTGGCCATGCTGGCTGGGGTTGATGGGAGTTGTAGTCCTAAACTTCTGGAGGATACAATGTTGGGGAAGGCTGATGTAGACAATGAATGTTCACTCAGCACTGTCATAAGCCTGATGCCTCCTCCTCCTGCCACAGTGGCTCGCTAGCTCCCATTGCTTATTTCTTTCCTGATTCTGTCTTGGAGTAAGTTGCATGCCAAAACTAGGCAGTTTACTCTTCTGAGAACACCTATAATGTCAATGCGTAAATAGCTTTTTCCTCCCCCTGCGATGGTGCCTAGTAAAACACTGAAAGGGTTAGCAGAGTAGTTTCTCTCCAAAAAAATGAGAACAATAGTGCCTGCATATTTTGTCTCATAGTTCAGGTTCTACAAGTGTTAGAAAGTTACCATTCACGCTAAAATGAAAGCCGGGGATCTGGAGATTGTGGTTTGTCGGAGGGGCTGGGAACTGGGGCACTGCTACCCAGTCGTCTTAATTGAAATGGTGCTCTTGGTTGCATTTGTCTCTGTTGGCTCCAAACGTCCAGCTGTAGTAGAACCACACTGTTTCCCCTAGCCACGGAAAGGGTTGTTACAGCTGAGAAGGAGGAGAGGGGGTCCGTCTCGAAGAGACGCTCAGAAGGAGCCCTTCTAATCTTGATTGAGGACAAACAAGCCCCATTTCCTCACCTGTGAAATGTGGAGTGTGTGTCTGCTGAAGGGTTATCAAAGCTGTGATAAGGGAAGAGGGTTTCCTATCCGTAGGTTTATTCTTCTGGTTTCAGCCTTGCAATCCTGTGCCTTTCAGGCCATGGAGAAGACGCTTATCCGCCCGACAGCCTTCAAGCCCGTCATGCCCAAGAACCGCAATTCCTCCCTACAGGGGCACTTGGCACTGCGTCCTGGTGCCTCGGTGCTCTCCGAGAGCCAAACTAGTCTTGCTCAGCTCTTTGGGGGCAACCCTGCAGGCAGCACTGAGAAACACAACTCCCTGAGCTGCAGAACGAGCTCTCACTCTGGAACGACGTCAGACTCTGGACGCAACTCCCTCTCAAGCCTACCCACATACAGTACTGGTTGCAGCCAGCAGATGGAGCCAGTCAACATCTCCATGGGCCACATCAACCTCGACAGCCATGGCAGCAGCAGTTCACGGGGCCTCACTGGGCCTTCAAACTCTGACAGCGGTCGGTCGTCTTCAAGCAAGAGCACAGGTTCCCTGAGCGGCCGCGGGCATCATTCCTCTGACAGTGGCTCCTGTGGTGGACGTTCTCCTGTGCAGAGTGGTGCTGATGAAACCCTCCTTGTTCATGAACTCGAGGAGAAGCTGCGGGAGCGTGAAGCTGAACTGCAGCATCTGAGAGAGAGCTTGGATGAGAATGAAGTGGCCATATGCCAGGTAAGCTGCTGGAGGTTGCCTGTTTGCTCTTCCTAATAAAAAGAGGTCTGATATAGCAGGTCTTTCTTATAAGGGAGGGGGTTTTCTTTTGGTTTTGTTTGCTTTTTGAAAGACTGCTTCTATTATGGGACTGCCCTTGTTGATGCTTGGGACAGCAGTGGCTTTTTAGTTTTATTTGGTAGCTTTCATGAGGAGAAGAGATTTTTAAGGGAAGACGTGATAGTCGTCTTCAAATATCTGAAGGGTTGTACTCAGACAATGGAGTAGACTTGTTCTCTGTTGCTCCAGAGGGCAGAACTTGGACCCATGGGTGGAAATAACAAGGAAGTAGCTTTCAGCTGAACGTTAGGAGAAACAGCCTTAATGGTAAGAGCTTTTCAACAGTGGAACAGAAGGTGGTGGTCTCTTCTTCATGGAAGGTATTTATTAAGCAGAGGCTGGTCAGCCATCTGTCAAGGAAGCTGTAACTGCATCCTGAATTGTAGATGCTTCATTGAGCAGAGAGTACATTTGATGACCTCCAAGTTTCCTTCCAATGCTAAACTTCTGTGATTCTACTCGATTCATTGCTGCTCAGTTTGTTTAGTTCACTTTCTCCACATTTTCAAGCTGTGATCCCCAACAACTTCTGTTTGCTTTTCTGAAATGACCTTTTGTCTCCTTCCCACTTTTAGCATTCAGTGCCCAGCCTCCCCTGATTACTTGTTTTCAGCTCCTTTGTTTCCCTACAGACACTTATGGTGTGAAATCCTGGAACGAAGGACAGATTCCCTGTCCTGCAAACCTCAGGGGTGTTTCCCTTCCTAGTTATAGCTGCTTTTTTCATGAAGCAACTGACAGGAAAGAAGATAGTAATATTCTGTCCCCTCCAAAAGCAGAAGGGACAATTTTGCATCAAAGCCTCAGCTGCAGTGCTGTCATAGGCAAAGCTTTCCCAAGGAGAGGCTGTCTGTGAGCGCCAGCTGCATAATGGCAACCATGTATGGAAAGGGCTGCAGCTCAGTGCTGGAGCATCTGCTTGCATGCAGAAGGTCACAGGTTCAAGAAAACTTGTCTGAAATCTTGGAGAGCCACTGCCAGTCAGTATAGAAATTCCTGAGGTAGATGAACCAGTGGCAGGGATGAGGAGCCTTTGGCCCTCTGGCTGTTGCTGGACTACAACTCCTATCATCCCTGACCATTAACAATGCCACACATGGATGGTGGAGGGTATAGCCAGCGAGTGCAGCCCCACTCTTCCCTGTGAGCCCTTTTTAAAAAATGGCCTGTAGTACAGGGAGTCTTTTTTCCCTGCCTGTCTGACATTTGACAGGTCTGATCCCTTGGAGGGATAGTGAAAATTCTGAAATGTTCATGCCAGCTGAATCAAAAGACAGACGTTTCAAGGAACAGAAGTGCCTTCCTATTGAAAGCAAAAAGTGATGAAAACGTGTTTTTGTCTGCCCTCTTCCAGGTGTACGAGGAGAAGCAGAGGCGCTGTGAAGAGGAGATGGAAGAGCTGCGGCAGGGCTACACTGCCAAGCTGCAGCAGTCAGCACAGAAGGCCCAGCGCAGCCAGCAGGTGCTGCAGCTCCAAATCTTCCAGCTGCAGCAGGAGAAGAAGAAACTGCAGGAAGACTTTGCACAGCTGCTGGCCGAGCGCGAGCTGCTGGAGAAACGCTGCGCCTCCTTTGAGCGAGAGCACACAGAGCTGGGGCCCCGCTTGGAAGAGACCAAGTGGGAGGTAAACCAGGCTGAGGGAAGGAGGGGCTTATCCTCCCCCCCCCCCATTTTGAAAGCTGCATGGCCTACAAAGCAGACTGCTGGCTGTGCTGCTTTCACTTCTCCGCTAGAGATTCCGGAGGTTCCCTCTTGCCTTCTTTCACGTGTGAAGTATTGCTGAGCTCGCCTTTTACTGGCCTTTTGTCTATCCACAGGGGTTACTTCCTCTCCATTAGTAGTCATATCTTTCTGGCTGAATTGGAGGACAGTATAGAGCCACCTTCCCATCCAGTTGCCCTCCAGATGTTATGGGAATACAACTCCTTTTGTCCCTGCCTATTGACCCTGTTGGCTGGAGAGCACCAGGTTGAAGAAGTCTGGCATAGAGGCTTGAAGTCTACATTTTAGTGGGGTCTTGGAAATAATCCCTGCCATACCGTTTTGACCTTTCACTTTGGGACTATGTTCTGGTGCCACTTGAGAAGACGTCTTTGGATCTTTTTTTGGAGATGAAGAAATCTTCTTGTTGACAGGCGCTCATTACTCTGGTTGGCCTGTAGTGGGGAGAGGAGGTTATTGGGCTCTTGGATGCCCATTTTAAGCTCTTCCACCCTTGTCCTCATCTCTGAATCCGTTTAAGTTTGATCTCACTGGCTCCAGTCCTGCGCCTCTGTTTTGCTCCTAGGCTGGAGGCCAGCAGGCAACCTAAACTGCTCCTCTTGCTCTGCTGAATTAGAAGCGGGTGACTCTGGCACCTTCCAGGTCAGCTAATGCATCTGTTTCTCTCCCACCAGGTGTGCCAGAAGTCAGGCGAGATCTCACTACTGAAACAGCAACTGAAGGAATCCCAGGCAGAAGTGGCTCAGCGGGGCAATGAGCTGGTTGTGCTAAGGGCCCAGCTGAGGGAAGCACGGGCCGAGCTGCAGGCTAGTGAAGAGCAGGCCCTGGGCTTGCAGGAGGTGGCCCGCACCAAGGCATTGGAGCTTGAGGTGTGTGCCAACGAGTTGGCCAGGCGGAAGAGTGAGGCAGAGCTGCTGCGTGAGAAGGTGGGGCGGTTGGAACGTGAGTTGGATGGACTGCGGAGTGCAGGCGGGGAACTCTGCCCCCTGCTGGCTGAGTGTGATGAGGCAAAAGCCCAGCGGCAGGCAGCAGATACCTTGCAGGGCTTGCGTGCCCAGGCTGAACGCCTGCGGGCAGAGCTGTTGTGTGAGCGCCGCCGTGGCGAGGAGCAACGGGAAGCTTTCCATGCAGAGCGTATCACTTGGCAGGGCGAAAAGGACAGAGTCATCCGCTACCAGAAGCAGCTGCAGCACAATTATATCCAGATGTACCGGCACAATCGTGACTTGGAATGCCAACTGCGCCACCTCAGCCTCGAACTCGAGGCCCGGGACATGGATGAATATGAGATGCATGGGGGTGAAGGCATCTGCTTTGAGGAGATTGCCGCTACTGAGATCTGAATGTGACTGGTGGAGGCTTTAATGAATGGGCGACGTGGCCACAAAGAGATGCAGGCTACTGAGACTGGAGCGTGCTTGCTAGGGACTCTGTTTGACTTTGGAATGGAGTTTGCTTGGGACCAGCAGTGGAGGAAGCCACTTACTATAGAGCAGAGTCATGAATCCCAGTGGGTAGCACCTGTTCCATTAATTACCTTGGCTGGGGACCCCGTATCAAGAACCACCACCAGCTCAACAGATTTCACTGCCATCGAGATTAGACAAGGGCCTGAAACTGAGCAGCAATTTCCACCAATACTTTCCAGTCCTGCCTTTGAGGAAGGAGGGGCCAACCTGTAACTAAGCCCTCCCTTTGGAATGCTGTAGTAGCAGTAGCAGCTCCTCCACCACCACCCCTTTGGGAAGCGGCTCTTGAACGTTAGTGCTCTCTAGGTCCTAGTGCTGCTGAGCCTCCTGTGAATGTGCTGGCTGTTGTGGAAAAATAAGCACCACAATTTGCTCCCCTTCTGTCGGCTGGAGATGTGCTGAAGGCAGGGTAGCTGAGGGGAGCCTCTGGAAGCCCTTTTTTCCTCCACTATCTTTATGAAGTGACTTAATTGGCCCTCAGCCACTGCTGGCTGGAAATTAGGCTGAGTTGGCTACACTGATAGCCAGTTAGCTGCTGATCCACTTAGCTGATGGGAGGGAATTAACATTACCTATTTTAGGCTGGCTGGAGAAGCATTTTACAGGATGCGCTTTTGACATTTGTCCCAGTTCTGGGTGATGTGTACTATAGCTTACGTAAATCTTTTTAAAAAACAAAACACAGCACAATCAAAAGTTTGCACCAAGAAAACTCCAGTTCTGTGCCAAGAAAAGCTGAATTCTGTGACTGATAATAAGTTGTGCAAATTAAACTTAAACACATGTGTTTAATTTGTTCTTCCAATAGTCATGAAGGGCAAGTTGCTTTTCAAGACCCTGAAGCCCTGCCCAAGCTGATTTTTATAGTCATAAGGGCAGCAATAATAAGTATAATAAATAGCAGTAAGACCCAGCATTGAGTCTCAGGATCCTGAATTCCAGTCCCAAATGTTGTGCTTTTTCAGTGCTTAAGAGTATAAGAAGAGCCCTGCGGGATCAGATGAAAAGCCCATCTAGGCCAGCCTTCTGTTTCAACACTGGCCCACTGGATATCTACCGGAAGTTCACGAGTGGGCCATGAACACAATAGCCTGCTCCTGCAGTTTACATCCACTCCCCAGCTAGTATTCAGGGGCACACTGCCTCTGATATATGGATATCAAACCATAATGACTATTAATCATTATGTGGAATTGCTGAATACATGCCATTATAGACTAATCTCACACAAGGCATTATGGGAAGACAATGTGTTAAGCCTTCTGTGAGCCTGATCTCCCTACATTGTAGAAGCAGGAAGCCAACCCTCCCATGCCCTCCTAAGAAGACTAAAAGGCCAAATTTGCTCAGGCATCTGGGTTGGCTGCCTTGAAACATTCTCATGTGCCCTTACCTTAAGGGGACCTGGGCAGCCAATAAGTGGCAGCTTATTGATAATGTCTCTGCACACTTGGGGCACCTAGATTCCTGCCCCACCCTCATTTGCACATTATCAAAATTATTATTATTTTAGGACCTTCCCAAACATTTGGATTCAACTTCTGTACAGGGGGTTGCCTGGAGATATCTTGCCCTTCCTGCAGTGCCAGAGCCTGGCCATTCTCTTGAGGCTGATGAATCATGTACCAGGGCTCCGAGTTACTTGTCAGTCCCACCTCTGTCCCTCCCCTAGGGACTCCCTTGCTGCATTGGGATGTCCTCTCCCCCCCTCCCCCCAACTGCCTTTGCTGCTCTTGGTTGGAAACTGAGTTGAGAGTGCCTTTCCCTTGACCTTGCTGCCTGAGTCTCCCTTTCCCTCTGCCCACCACCTCCAGGATGTGCTCTTCTGCCCACCTGCATCCACACCCTACAGGGTTCATAACCTGCTGTAGGGTCCAGCGACACTGAGTTTGGGTCTGCCTGCCTGCAGCACCATCAGCACAATACTCCTGTTGCTTTCCTTTCAGGCTCTGCTGACTGGGGATGCTGGCTTCTATTTCTCATAAGTGATGTGGGAAGGTCAGCCTTTGCCAGCCTGGTGTCCTCCAGCACACTGGCTGGGGCTGATTGGCGTTATAGTCCAGAACATCTGGAGGACACCAGGCTGGCGAAGGCTAGGGTAGGCTGATCAACTGTGTCCCTTGGCTGTTCCCAGAAGCCCCCATGCTTCAAGTGCTTCTGTTCTTTTCCATCTCATGGCTCCTAGCCGAACCTGATGTAGTTTGAATCCTACCTTTTTTGAATACCAGGTCCCTGCTTTCAGTCCAGTCTTCTCTTTTGAGTGCATAGTACCAGTGGTGGCTGGTGCCTGTTGGGACTGGTGGGGCAGAAATTAGGGAGACCAATGGTAGGTGAAGCCAGGGCCAATGACAGGGGGATAAAACAAATTATTGTTTTGTCCCCATCCTTCTCCCTGCTCCCAGCCTGGCATGGTTGAACAAGCAGGTCTTGACAGAAATAAGCTGTCGTTAAGCCAACACAGGAAGAACCAGAACGCAAAGCAAACATGGTTTGGATATCTGCTGGCTCGCTTTCTTCCCTTGACCACCAGTAGTGTAGTGGCAAATTCAGAAGTGCAGGGTCTTTTCATGTTAGTCACAGCCATGCCCCCTTTTGCTACTGGGTTGAGAATGAGTTCCCTGTTAATGCCTTCACCCACAACAGACGTCCCTAGGAGCCAATAAGCACGAAAGGGGGAGTGTTGGCTACTGAGAAGAGCCTTCTCAGTGGTCGACTCACTTCCTTTCCCTCTGATTAGTGCCAATCAGCAAGAGAGGACAAGGAAGCATGCTAGAAGACTCTTCTCAGTGGCTAACTCACTCGCCTTACATTCTGATTGGAATGTAGGATGCTAGAGACATGGGGACCCTGCTCCCAAAAAAGTAAAGGGTCTAAGACTCCCTGAGACCCAAGACTACTACACCCCTGCCAACCACCCCAAGTTCTCCTGTGTACAACTAGTGCTTGATGTGTCCATCCTGTCAACCTGGTTAGATTACATTAGCCCAGTCCCTCTGGCTGTTCAACTGTAAAAACGGAAAACTTCTCCTTGAATGGCTGTGACCAGGGTGCAGCCAAAGTCCAGCACAGTTCAGCACCCTGCTTCAGCCACTCTGGAAATAGCAGTCCCATTGCTAGGGTACGGACCACCTAATATCTACCATCCTAGTTTAACCGTAGCACCAGGTTCTGTTCATTTGCATGCAAAAAAAGAGCACACAAGATGTTGGGGAGGGTGCATTCCAGCTCTATATGGAATTTGGGTTGTTTGCAGGGGGAGTTTACAGCTACCACATTCACTTAGGAGATTTTTGTGCATTCCGAGAGAACAAACAGTCTTCACCCCTTCCCACGCCTAGTCATTCTTATTTTACTGCCAATAGCTGTGGGACCTCACGAGGTTAGCCAGTGAGTAGATGGCGACCCACATCACTAGACCAAAGGAAAAAGCTTGGTGCATGTTATTTCTGTGACTGTTGCTAGCCAGCCCATCTTCCCTCCCTTCCTTTAGCACCACTTTGTGTTTTCTTTTTTTTATATTACTTTATTTCTGAAATTGTATATTTTCCAAGCTGTGTAAATTTCTTGTACAAACCAAAACAAAAGTGTGAATTAAAAAACAAGATAAGACATCTGTGTTTTTAAGAAAAGCCACACAGTGGTTTGATGGGTGCCGGCAGCAGAGTATGGGAGGATGGGATGGAATTGTTCCAATGATGAACGACGAAAGGTGGGAAGCAGGGTGGTGGTGGTCTTGCACTTGCACACCCCTGCGCTTGTTGCTGTATAAAAACTGGGTCCAAATGCACCTTTGTTCACCACTGCCACCTTCACCCAGTGGCTTGTAAAATACATGTGGCAGCATCTTGTAAAAATGCCTGGCAATGACTCCATAGGGAACATACTGCCTTGTCTTTTAGGAAATCAGTGATCTCTGATCCAAATTAGCAGCTTCAGCTCAGAGATGAGAAGAGGACAGGTCTATCCCTTTCCCTTAGCAGATCTTTATTAGGCAATAGCAGAGGCATGCTTGGAAGCGACCATTTGGATTCCAGGATGGGGATCCTCTGTAGGTCCTCCCCACCCAGGGTTTAAAGAATACCACAGAGAAGAGGATCTTTTTCTCAAGTGTGTCCTCTGCTTGCTTGCTTGTGTCCATCATCATGGTCATTGCAGAGTGGCTCTGAGCCTAGATGGAAACTGACCCCCAGCTTGCTTTGTTATATGTCTCCTCCTAGGCCTGCTACTGGTTTGTTCTTCACTCACTATGGATTTAGCATTAGAGTTTCAATGGAAGAAAGTGTTGAGATAATATATTAAGCCCAGTTTCCTGCATTTATGATCTGGACCTTCAGATTGTCTGTCCTAAAGAATAGAAAAAGAATTCCACGACTCACTTGCAGATATGTTTAAAATTGTGCCATTGCCTAATGTTGAAGCTGAGTTAGCCAATGTCCAAAAAGTGGCCAGGCTGGTTTAAAGCTGGCCAGGTGCCAAGCCTACATTCTGATGTCTCTTCATATTCCTTTTTTCCCCTCTTGGGAGCTGGAACTGGGCTTGTCATCCAAAAACCTCCATTCATAAGAGAGAGTCATACAAAGCTCTACATGTCAAAAACGACATTTTCCCCTCTTCTTGTTCCAGCAAGAAGTTTGTTGGTAGAGGTTGTCCCAATTATAGCTGTTTATAAAAGCATCTTTGTGGATTTTGAGAACAAAACGCCCAGTTCTTGTCGACTGGGTGCTGTTCACTTGCACTTCCCTGCTGTTACTTTACCCACTTTCCCCTAGAAATTGGAAGCTAATCTTAAGCCCCCTGCTTGCTAAGTGGCTGTTCTTTTTATTAACCTAGCCAGTAGCTTGCTTCACTGGTACCATTACCTTTCTGTGCAATAGGCAGCCATCATAAACAGGTATTTTGCTGACAATGGGGCTGGGAGCCATTTCTAAGGCCTGAGCTGGCCACATTTTTCAGGGCACATTGCTTGGCCCATGGCCTTATTTTGCTTTCTTCGGCACCTTCACCACAATCTCCATGGGCTCCTTGGCTTTGTTGCGATAGGCCTGGCGGATTATATCCACAGCTCGTTGGTGCGTCACGTTCTGCAAACTCTCCCCCTCCACTGCAACCAGCTCAAAGCCTGCCTAGCAAAGACCAAAAAGCAAACAAACCAGGAGTTAGAAAGGTAGGCACAGCCATCCCAAATGTATGATGGAGGGGAAAGGCCATAGCTCAAGGGGAAGGTCTATAGCTCAGTGCTTGCATGCAGAAAGTCCCAGGTTCAATATCCAGCATCTCCAGGTAGGGGTGGGAGACAGCTCTGTCTGAAACACTGGAGAACCATGGTCAGTACTGAGCTAGATGGACCGATGGTCCACCTCAGTATAAGGCAGCTTTCCATGTGCCTATTATGGTGGTGTAACATGGCACAAAAAGAGCGTTGGAGAAAGTGCATCTAAATGTAGCTCTATCCATTTCAGATATATCTAGGTCACGGATGGGGAACTTGTGGTCCTCCGAATGGTGGACTACAATGCCTATTGTCCCGGACCATTCACCATGCTGGCTGGGGCTGATGGGAGTTGGGAGTCCAACAACATCTGTAGGCCACCATGTTGGCTGCTCTTGGCATTGGGTGTTGATTTGGAGATACACTAAGGGAGTTGAGGGTTCTTATCTTAGCAAAAGCTCAACAGTGTTTGATAGTATTTCCTAGTGGTGTGAATTACTGAGGCAAAATAATTGTGGAGATGGTATCCCAGGAGGAGATGGAGAAGACCTGCATACTAATTAGAGAAGAAATGGTTTTTTTTTATATCCCACTCCACCTAGAGAGCAAATGTCTCAATACCAAAGGATGGCAAAGGGCAAGAAATATGGGATGATTTTAGGATGGATGCAACGTTTATAGATTATTTATTTAATTTCTATCCTGCCCTTCCAAAAGGAGTCCAGGGTTCCTCCAAACTATTGGCAGGGGATAAGGCAGTCATTTTCAAACTCAGCTCTGAAAATCCTTAGACTTTGTCAGACGCTTGTTGGGTTTCTCAATGAGAAGATCATTAATATAAGATAAGCTTCCCAGAAAGGATGGCCTGATGCTCCCAATTTCCCCGTTGTGTGTGTGTGTATGCAGCCTCAGAAAATGTTGGGTATGTTCTAGGCTATGCTGTTAATCCAAGTGAAGGAACAGTGAAGGCAAGTGAGTCAACACTGAAGGCTCACCATGAACTGTATATGCACTAGGGATGGTATCTGCATTTCGGTGCTGGTTCGTTTTTTGCTCTGGTGAACTTCCTTTCAGTACTGCTTCAGATTCACTATTTGCTATAAATACTGTTTCAGTTTTTTTCCGTAAAAATATTGATACTTTTTTTAAAATGGTTTTTTTGTAGATTAAAAAAAAATACCAATATTAATATTGTTTTGAGGAAAATATTGCTATTGATATTTAGCAATATTAATATCGATATTTTTGAGGTAAATTTTAAAAAAAATCTGTTTCAGCTGCAGAAAACCGATAGAAAAAAACCTGATCCGCAAGGACTAAAAAAAAGTGAATAAATAGGAAATCTGGTGTCAAATTTGAATTTTGCAAAATTTGAGCACATACTTAGTATGCACCCTAGGAAATGCCCCAGAATCCTCTGCAACATGCAGGCTTTTTTATGGCAGATATGTCAGTGTTCCTCAGCCTCCTTGAGGCCCAAGCTTTATTTATTAATGACATTTGTACTACCAAACAAGATAGAAAACCAAGTTAGAAAATCTTAAAATCAATACAAGCAGTTCACTGCAACCCCAAGGAGCAGTAGCACCCCAGAGCCAGAGTCACTGGTACACAGAGGGATCATGTCTCAGCTACGGTGGTGCTATTCTCACCTGTACAGCTCTTCAGCTAGCCTACCTTTCTCAGGCATCACGTGTGTAAGCAGCTGCGCCCTTTTGTATTCCGTATCTCAGGCTTCCTCAAACTGGTGCCCATGATGGCCGGGGCTGATGGGAGTTACAGTCCAAAACAGGAGTTGTCATCATGGTACCCACCAGAAGTTGCGGACTACAACTCCTATCACAGCTGACCATTGGCCATCCTAGCTGGGGCTGATGGGAATTGTAGTCCAAAACATCTCGAGGGCACTGGGCTGGGGAAGGTTGGTATATATTTTCTTGCTGTTGCTGCTGCCCAATTGCTTGCCTCTCCCTCTGGGTCCAATTGGCACCACCTTCAAGGTGTGCACAGGCTACTCCTTGCACTGCTTGGGAACTTGGAGAGGGAGGTAAACAGAAAGCAACAGCTAGGAGGAGGAACAGCATGTCTAGGAGGCTCCAGAGATTGGGAGCAGGCCCTTCTTCATATGTGGTCCTCGACAGATGCCCAACAAGCTAAGCCCCAATGCTGACCTGGATATTTCCCATTAAGCTACAGCCTGAGATTGTGGAAAAGCCGAATCCCTCCATACAGTGTAATGCAAAAGCCCAACTGGAGAAAGAGAGAGAGAAAAAAGGAGACTCCCATTCCCTCACCCCCTCGGTAGATGTCTCTGCTCCTGGGCTTGGCCGGAAGGAGGGTCTGCCCCACAGATGGGAGCCTTGAAGAAGCTGTGGCAAACTTTAGGCCTTCGCCCACCCCCACCCCAGTCAATATCAGTAGAAAAGTGTCACCTGTGCCTCTAGCCGGCCCTATACCATTCCCCACCCCACCCCAGCAACCTGGGACAATTAGGCTTTTATCTGAGCCACCTGGCCAAGTGGGCTCACAGCCTCCTAAGCGAAGAGGCCACCAAAGGGGAAATCTAATTACAGCTGCTCCCAAAGACAGATGAAAAGTTGCATGGTGGGCGGGCAGGCTGGCCAAGACCCACAATGGCTCTTTGTCAGCACCCAGCCTCATTACAGAGTCCTTGTGAAATGCTGCACAGTGCCCTGAACCATGGGGGACCCTGCATCACACAATGGGGTGTGTATGCCTCTCGCTAGAGCCCTTGGCCTCATTATAGGACAAAGCCCAATGAGATGTGCTTGGTGGTGGTGGGGGTTGAACATTTTAAAAGGGTAGAACCATGCAGGGAGGTCAGGCGATGATGGTGTCAAATGGAAGATGCAACCCCTCCACCATGACAGGAGCGGTGCAAGATTGCTGGCTTCATTCAGAGGAGGGACGGGGAATTCCTGGCTTGGCTGCTGCTACACTCTTTTGTTTTGGAATTAGCTCACTTCATGCAAATTTGTGACTCCTTAGAAAGTTTTGATCCTGTTTTTGTAAACATGAGGTTAACTAGGAATTCCCCGGCTCTGCAGTCTAGTGATCCCATCCTGTTCCATGATGATGAAATCTGAGTCATAGCTACTCCAGAGTGAGTGATCTGGAATAAAATGGGTCTGTCTTGCAGAGATGCCCTGAAACCTAAGTGCCGACTGGGGGAAAAGCTTCTTTTGTTCGCATGACTACATTCCAGTGGGCCTCATATGTGGGCAGAACAGTGGGATTAAAATGTTTTAAATAAATAAATAAACAGATTTAGGCTGTGCTGATGGAAGTTCTCTCCTCTTGGCAAAGGGACACACCGCAGTCCACTTTCTGGATTACTATGTTACCTTCATGTACATGTATTTGACCAGCTGAAATCTTTTTTTTTACTATTTTTTCATTCCCCTTTAGTCCCATTTATGCACTATGCTTTTTTGATTAAAATGGTTTCATCGAGATCCTACAAACTGCAGTTAAGTTTTAGTTACACAGTAAAATTGTGATGGCAATAAAAGCAATATATTCATTTATGGCTAACAGGGAGGTGAATTTAGTTAGGTTATACACATTGTAATTCCATACAGAAGCCACAGTCCAATGCATATTTTGGGATGACGCTCCCTTGAGCTCAGTAGGATTTCTGAGCAAACATGCATAAGATCAGGATGAACGGACAGTGGTGCAGAGGGCCACATTGCTTTGGCGGGAGGAGGACAGGGGAAGAACAGGCTCTAGAGAGCAAAGTAACAGAGTGGGGAGGAGGGGAGGAGAGAGACGGTTGTCCATTCAAATGTCAATTCCCTTGGGTGACCTTGGACAACTTGCTTCCCAAGGAGGTTGAAGGGTGCTGTCCTGCTCTGATGGTGGTGGTTGGTGGTGGGAGAGTGAGGAGGAGGAGCTAGCTGTGCAAATTTTGGCTCCCAGTGGAGTTTCTGAAGCAATTCCTTTATATATTTTAAAGTCTTTAAAATATGTTTTAAAGTTGTTTGTTTTTAAGATGTTTTAAAGTGCTTTTAGTGTTTTTGTTTGCTGCCCTGGGCTCCTTCTGGGAGGAATGGTGGGTTATTAATTGATTAATTGTTTGATTGATTAATAAAGCTGGCACAAATCCTTTTGAAAGGGGATAGAGTCAAGAATGAAATATTGTTTGTTCCATCCTGCAGAAGCGGTGTCTGTGAAGACATCTATAATTGCTCTGCAAAAATTATCTAGACCACAGTAGTCAGTGTGATGCCTTCCAGATCCTGTTGTACTCCCATCGTCCCTGACCACTGGCCATGCTGGCTGAGGCTGATGGGAGTTCAGTCCAGTAACATGCACCACACTGGCTACCTCTGTTCTGTCCAGACCATCGATTCTTGAGTACTGTTTTGCTCTGGTGTCTACATTGGATGGCTGTATGAATAGGCTGTACACAGCTGGTATAGCGCAGTGGGGAAGAGAGCCTGGCTGGAAGTCCAGAGTCTGTGAGTTCAAATCCCCACTCGTGTCTCCTGGGTGTCAAGGGCCAGCTAAAGATCACCCCCACAGTGAGTGCCTCAGGGGTTACGTGCCCTGCCACCTGTGCAGCCGTGGGCAAGCTGCATAGTCCAAAGGAGCCCAGTTGCCCCCCAGCTGGCAGTTGCAGACAAGGAAGGGGCTGGCTTGTGCAGCTGTGGCAAGCTGAGCAGACCCTAGCCAGCTGGGGAGGATTAGCCTCAGAGGGAGGCAATGGTAAACTCCCTCTGAATACCGCTTACCATGAACACCATATTCGTAGGGTAGCCATAAGTCGGGATCGACTTGAAGGCAGTGCATTTCCATGAATAGGCTGATCATAATGCTGGAGCATTCTGATGAGCAGAGGAACAAAGAAGTGTGTGTGGATGCTTGGCCTCTGTAGCAACAGTATGGGGCTGGTGGCACTGAAAGTTATCCTTCCTTTGCTGCTCCACTTACCTCCAGTTTTCTGCTCAGCGATGCTGCTCCCCCAGGAAAAATCTTCTCAATCTTCACCATTGGTTGCAATTTGGACTCTATCCCACCTGAAATGCTGATCCCTGGAAAGCAAAATAGTGCTCTGAGTGCCTG
The DNA here is from genome assembly GCF_030035675.1 of Rhineura floridana. Classification (NCBI taxonomy): domain Eukaryota; kingdom Metazoa; phylum Chordata; class Lepidosauria; order Squamata; family Rhineuridae; genus Rhineura; species Rhineura floridana. The sequence continues at coordinate 85,236,829 of NC_084486.1, forward strand.
GGAACAAGTTGGAAAAGTGGCTGAGCCAATACAGTCCATTGCCAATACCATCCTTCTCTCGCTTCCCGTCTAGAGAGCAGGAACACCAGGTACACTTAATGGCCTGGAACAGCAGAAAGGGCCAGAGAGTGGAGTAGGTGCTTGCTTTGCTGGCAACTCTGCAAACAAGAGGTTTGCTGCCTCCTGACGTATAGAGACTTCCAGCTTAGTGCCATCCAGCTTTGCTTACGCCCATACTCAGCATAAGAGTCCCTGCCGCAAACAATGTCCTGGCCTTGGGGGGTAGCAGGGCCAGCCAAAAGGTTTTGCTGCTGGAGGCAAAGGTTGTCTCCCTGCCACAATTCCACATACTGAAGCTGACTGGATTAGCAGTTGAATCTTTCTTCAGCACTGGCACTGGGATTGCATTCCTTGCTACCCCTGAGAGCAGCTGGCTAGTTCAAGGCTGTGTGGCATACACAATCCCTTCCTCCAACAGACAGGAAGCGCTAGTTGGGGCTGCTGCCAGTGCCCCTCCTTCAGCATCTGCTGGCCGAGGCAGCTGCCTCACTCTGCCTAATGGTAGGGCCAGCCCTGTGAGGTAGGAAGGCTGATCCATGTCAGGAGGCAATCCTTCAGCATGTGGATTCCATAGGCCTAGAGGTCACCAGAGAACAAATACCATATCATCATAGAAATATTTATTTCTTTTTGTTGACACTGGCAACCCCTCCCCTTGCAAACAATCAGTGGAACTACCCCCACTTTCTTATTCTGTGGTAATTGACAATGGAATCTAATTCTAAATATGTTTTAACCACCTCATTTACTCGTCCTCCATACAAGAATGGAGAAGGGGATGGAAAATGGACTGCCTTCAAGTCGATCCCGACTTATGGCGACCCTATGAAGAGGGTTTTCATGGTAAGCGGTATTTAGAGGGGGTTTACCATTGCCTCCCTCTGAGGCTGAGAGGCAGTGATTGGCCCAAGGTCACCCAGTGAGCTTCATGGCTGTGTGGGGATTCGAACCCTGCTCTCCCAGCTCATAGCCCAACACTCTTAACTACTGCACCACACTGGCAGAGAGAAAAACAGAGGTTTCTGAGCTTTGCCTTGTCATCCTAAGGCTGGTTGTCCTTCGGCCCTCGAGACATTACTGGCCATCATGCCTGACTATAGGCCATGCTGGCTGGGGCTGATGGGACTTGGAGTCCAATCTAGAGGGCCCAAAGTCTGTCTTTCCTGTTCTAGGCACATGTAAAGGGCAGTCAGGGTGGCAAACCATTCTGATGCTGCTGCCACACCAAAAGAAGGATGCAACTGCTACCAACTTTGCTGAAGGCAGCGGGAAGGACCATCCGGAGCATGAGCACAACACGAGGCCCTCTTCGACACCTTCCAGTGAACTGCAGCCTGAAATCTCAGAGCTATTCACTTTCCTAGCCGAGACATCTCACTCTCTAACACAGAGGCACCAGAACGGCTTCCTTAGAAAGGTGTAGGGAAATCACCCCACAGGAAAGGCTGGGATCCTCACTCCCATTTTCAGCGTATGCGAATTCCTGCTTGGCCCAGAGGGCTCTTGTCAGAGTTTCTACTTACCCAGAGACTGCTTACTCTTGGACAGGCTGACAGTCACCAGCTCATATTCCTCCTCCTGAATGTCACTGGGGCCATTCTGGAGCAGACCCTCCGGGGGGCTCTCCCCTGCCTCTGCTTGCACCACCTTGCCAGAGGCCGGTGCCTCCTGGAAGAGCTGTGAGAGCGGGGGACGAGCTCTGCGTGGCCTGTTGATCACTGAGTACAGGGTGTCCTTGGCAGGCTGGACTTCCCCATGCGGCCCCCACGCTGTGGCTTTGCCGTGGCTTGACCTCTGCGTATGAGGCCTCCCTCTGCCAGGCCGCCTGTCCCTTTGCTCTAAGGATTGCCCTAGTTCTTCCCCGGGCAGTGCTGTGCGTGTGGGGCTCATTGACATTTTTGTGGGCTTGCTGAGAATCCAGTGGGGCTGCTTGCCACCAGCTGCTGAGGAGGGGATGCTGTGGGAAGGGTAGGCATCCACAGGCACGTCAGGAAGAGGCGTGTAGCTTCGGGGACGAGTCCTTCTAGGGCTGCTGGGAGAGAGCTGCAGCCCTTTCACTCCATCTCTCAGCACCATCTCCACCTCCTCTCCTTTCTCTTCATTGGTCACTGGCTTCAGAAGGAAGCCGCCCCGGAAATCTGCAACCAGAATCACAGGATGTGACCATTACCTTCACATTACATCCTGGCTGTACTCAGAACCAGATAAAGCAACCATGTGAAATGGGTCCACTATTTGAAGTGGACTTGGAAGGGCTGTAGCTCAGGGGCAAAGCCTTGCATGCAGAAGGTCCCAGGTTCAACCCCCAGCATCTCTGGGTAGGGCTGCCAAGCAGCATAGACAATATTGAGCTAGATGGACCAATGGAATAAGGCAGCTTCCTACATTCCTGACTTGTGGAAAATGCTCAAAATGTATGAGGTTGAAGTTGGCTAGTAGTTCCCAGTTCCTTAGTTGCATAAAAGAACTTGTATGCAACTAAGGAACTGTGATCCTAGTAATCAACTTCAGCCTCATTCCAAACACAGGATTTTGAGTTAATGTTTGACCCCCAGTTTTAAATGCATAAGAAATGATTCATTATGTTGACGACTACCATCCTCCAGTGAGAGAGAGGTGTGTGTGTGTGTGTTGTCAGCTTCCAGTGGGGAGATATCCCATATCAAATACGGCCCTCCCCATTGGTTTCCATAACTCCTATGATTCTGAACTGCTCTTGGTTCCTGTATCAAGAACCAAGCATTTTTAGCAAGTCAGTTCAATGGTCCCTCTCTCACCTGAGCACTGTCCCTCCCCAAGAGTAGTGGCTCTTCAAGATTTTGGCCAGAGCCCTGCTGCTTCAGTTAATTCAGGTGCCAGATTATTTAGGGTCCTCCTTTGACAAAAATCCTGCAAATCCTGCAGAAATCCAAATGCTGCAACTAGAACTTATCATGCAAATAAAATATTGGGCACGTTCATGCAATCTATAACTTGCTCTAAAACTAGACTCCCAAATTGTCACATTAGGCACAACATTATAAAATTTTGGGGGCTACATTTAAGTATGAGGTTAGGGGTGCAACCACGAGGATGAAGTCTGGGGACTCACCAGGCACTGGGGTGATCAGATGTCTTTTTGGAGGTGTTTCGTGCTGTGCTGGGCGGAGAGCAGGCGACCTTACTGTGAAGAGGAGAAAGCTGGTGAATCGACATCTCTCTTACATTTCCTTATACACAGAGATCTCGGGTGGCCCCGTGGCAGGCCCTTCTTCCTGACTACTCTTCTTGAGTGGTTAATTTCTTGAGGAAAAGAGTTTCCAGGACTCTGGAAGTCATGTCTTTTCCCACAGAAGCCGTATCTCTTCCTCCTAGGGTTGTGTGTGTGTGTATGCAGGAAGCTATGCTCACACTCGCTGTGATGAAGAGAACTGTGCTTTTTACATGTTCAGACACTTTTAAAAAACAACAACTTTACATCAGAGATGGGGAACCTGTTGCCCTGCAGACATTGGTGGGATTCTGTCTCCCATCAGCCCCAGCCAGCATGATCAGTTATCAGGGATAATGTGAGCTGGAGTCCAGTAACAACTGAAGGGCACCAGATTCCTCTTCCCCACTTTACATATTTCCAGGCTTAGGGGCTGGCTCTCTGGATATATTGAAGGCAGGACTGGCAGCAGTGGCTGGCAAGTCGGGGGATTTGCTAGGCTCCTAGCTGGTCAAAGGTTCCACTACCACCTTGCTTATATTGCACCCAAGAAGCTCAAAGGCACCGACTTTTTCAAGTCCTTGAAAATCACTGGAATTAGTAGTTTGGGGACAGCACAGTTCTCTGCCTGAGTGAGGAGGACCTTATTGTCATGGAGGTGGGGGGGAACTGTCATTCCCATTTCTAGATGCAAGGAGTGATTGCTAGATTAAAATTGCCATGTGAATCTCTCTGACATGCTGCTATTGGCCTAGCCAACACCAGTTCCCAAGCAAAGTCACTCAGTAAGCGGAGCGGTCCAGGCCAAGAGGACTATGAAGAGCCTTGGCGCCAAAGTAGATGTGACACCATTCACACAGTTAGCAATTGTATGAATGCTTTTAAAATAAACAGAAAGTGTGTGGGGCCAATCAGATCAGAATCCTGTTTTGTGCATGCGGGGGGGGGGAGGTGGGGTTTAACTCTTTGGGGTTTCCATCTGGATCAGGTCGTCTGCACTATTGCACCAATGGAAATTTTCCTTCTAATGCAACTAGCAGGCATGGGGATACTCAGTCTTTGCAAGGGCAAAGTGTTAAACCCTTCTTCTCCCTCCACCAGGGTACTGCTCCAGATTCCCTTCTCTCCTTGCAGCCTGCTATTTACTTTTTAGAAAGTCTGTTTACGCAATTGCTAGCTGCGTGTTTGGCACAGCATCCAGTTTGTCTCTCTTGATGCATTTTCTAAGGAGAGTTGAATAGAAAAATAAATGTCTTAGAAACAACTTTCTGATGATTTGCAAGAAATATTGATTCAGCTGAGTCCCCCCCCCCACTTCTTTGCCCAAATTTTATTTTCAGGACAAATAAATATGCTGAAACGATCCTTTCCTTATGGCAACCTTTCTGAGTAGGAATATTTTCCACCAACTGTTTCCAACATCCATAAAATAAGAGAGACGTTTGACAACGTCCCCAAATCAATCACCCCCACAATATAAAGAGAGGTGGGGGAGGGAAAGTGCCCCCCCTTTCCATCTGCTATCCATTGCTGGCTCCTCCCCCACCTGTTCTGCTCTTCAGTGCATCATAGGCTTCAAGCTCTACTGGCACAACCATACTGTCGAAACGGCCCAGATCTGTGGGGGCGATCACACTCCTGCAAAAAAGGCGAAGAGAAGATTGTAGGCACCCGACTGCTCAAATAACTGCTCATGCGATGCAGCTGTTTCTGGAGAAGAACATGGCAAATGTTTGAATAACCATTGAGTATTGAGGGAAGCTATGGGCATTCTGGATGATGCTGAGTGATGTGCCCCTCCAGCATGTACTCCCTTCCATATTTGCCTCCCCACCCTCTGGGTTTAGTGGGGCATTTCTGTCTATCACCTGGACCCTGACCCCTTGCATCTCCTTTATCCAGTCTTATCGTATCCACATTCCCACTCAGACCTGGCCTGTTCCTTCCAGTGTTCATCACACATCCTCTGCCCTCCTTGCCAGGTTGTGATGCCACAGCAATTTCAGCCAGAGTCACGCCAGCAAGTCAGCCCTTTCCCTAAACTGAAAAGAGGGATGGCCACATTTCTGGAGGCCTCTTAATTGAAACTATATGGATCCTCCTTTTCATTTGGGCACACTGGCTGAATAGGCTGGGCTAAAGCTGTGATGGAGAAGTCATGGGGCAGAACTGAGGCACCCAGCAGTGTAAAGCAGCCCTATGCACTGCTAGCACAGGCACCCTCCTGCCAAAGGCAAACATCTTTTTTACTTGCTGGATGGGCCTTCACTCACTGTTTGGCTGCTGAGTGGTACTCTTCATTTGAGCTTTCAAGAAGGCCCACCTCATAGTGTTATTGTAGGGCTGCAGCAGGGCTGGCCCAGGACATTTTGCAGCCTGAGACAAAGGACAAAAGATGGCACCCTAATTTTTGCATCTGCAGAAGCCAACTGGGCTAACAGCTGAATCGCTTCAATACAGGCGATGGGATTGTGTCCTCTACTATACCCAAGGGCAGCAGGCTAATTATGGAGGTGCAGGAGAGGCCACATGGATGGCACACACAGCTGTGTCTTCCAACAGAAGAGTAAAGCTGGGGGCTCAGGAGAGATAGCAGGGAGCTGCTGCCCCTGTCCCCAGCATCTGCTGCCTGAGACAGTCACCTCACTCTCCCTGATGGTAGGGCCGGGCCTGGGCTGCAAGATACTGCAATGTTGCTATGACTGCTCTCAGGGGGAATACAAAATAATACCTGCTTTTGTCTGGGCAAGAAGTAAACACCACAGTTGAACTGGGGCACAAATGAAGAGCTGCAACAGCCCCATCATCTTGTCCCTTTCCTGTTACAGCAGGGGTGGGGAACCTGTGGCCTTCTAGATGTTGTTGGACTCCAACTCACATCAGCTCCAGAGAGTTTGGCCAGTGGTCAGGGATGATGAGAGTTGTAGTTCAGCAGCTCCTGGAAGGCCACAGGTTCCCCATCCCTGTGCCATAGTATATAGCTATACCAGAGGTAGCCAACGTAGTGCTCTCCAAATGTTTTGGACTACACCTCCCAGTAGCCCCAGCCAGGATGGCCAATGGTAAGGGATGATGGGAGTTGGAGTCCAAAACATCTGGCTGTTTCTGAGCTATACTGTATCAGAAAGAGCCACAGGAATGCTCACATCCCCAGCATCCCTGCACCATGATTTTTGCCTCCCATTCCTACCTGATATCTCTGAGAAGAAGCAATTTTTCGGGCCGGTCGAGAATCATCAGCAGTGGCCTCACCAGATCTTCCACCCCACCTTCTTGGATGTACTGTGGGGGGGGGAGTAGCCATCAGCAGAGTCCAAACAGTCATTCAGTTTGAGGCAACTTGCCTGTAGCCAAACTGACATCCCATCCCTGTTACTACTCTGTTGCCCGGCTCGCTCCAAAGGAGGGCCACCTCCCCCTAGACTCAGCTGATGGGGGGTATTAATCCTGCTTTCTGCAGGGATCCTTCTTGTGCCCCCAAACGATGCAGTACTGAACTCCCCATGCACCAGCAGATGCATGGGGAGTTCAACCCTGCTTTCTCCAGGGATCTCCAGCCTCCTCTCTACCTGCCCCATACCTTAAATCACATATGATGTCATATAATTGTTTTTAAAATGTGTTTTAAATTGTATATTTGTTTTAATGTTTTTGATTGCTGTAAACCGCCCAGAGAGCTTTGGCTATGGGGCAGTATACAAGTGCAATTAATTAATTAATTAATTAATATGTGGGGCAGGTGGGCATGGTCTGGCAGGCCAAATTTTCCACCCCTGACTGACCACCATTCTTCCTCAGTGGTTTGGCCCTAGTTTCAGGGGAGAGCAACTGGTGGACCTTGGCTTTCTATTAACAGCCCTCTTAAAGCAATCAGTTTAGACTTTTGTCCAGAGTGATCTGTCTCTTCGTGACAGTCTTCTGGGCAGAGATAGAAAGAAAGGGGTGTCAGAGATACAGGGGATTGCTGAAAGAATGCAAGGAAATGGGTAGCCTGCCCACTTTGGGCTCTGGTCCTGCCCACTGCTAACATCAGCCCTGCCCAGTTCCAGTATGCAGCCCCTGACAGATTACCCCCAAAGGAATGTGGCCCCTAACAGAAAAAAAGTTTCCCATCCCCATCTAAGGGAGTATAGATAGCGGACAATAAGACCTTTCTACAGACTGATAATTTCAGTTAGAATGCTGTCCATAAACACTTTAAAAAAGCATTTTAAGGCTGCAGTCCTAAATGCACTAGAAGAGTATAAGCTCTACTGAACAAAATCCAATGTGTATAGGATTGCAGTTCAAGTTTGTATGTGGAAGTCTTTATTAGCTAACATGGTGGCTTTTAATCCCTGATAAGTGATACATAATACTGCCTTTAGAGCCATCCAAATGGTCTTAGCAAAAAGAAACCAGTTTCTGGGCTGCTGCTATCAAGCAATCTCCCCCCTGCCCTAGTTTTATTTGTCCCTCTCTGCAACATCCCCCCTACACTCTCTTACAGTGTTGAAGGCCTTGGAAGAGTAGTGGCCCCCTCCTTGGGCTTCCCAGCAGCCTTCCTGCTGATGTTTCAAGTTTGTGCTGGTTCAGAGCTCCCTCTAGTGTCTTATCTGGGCTCATGAATGATGAGCAATCGGAGATTTGTGGTTGTTGTTATGTGCCTTCAAGTCGATTACAACTTATTTTTTATTTTATGTATTATTTTATTTATATCCCGCCCTTCCTCTCAGCAGGACCCTATGAATCAGTGATCTCCAATAACATCTGTCATGAACCACTCTATTCAGATCTTGTAAGTTCAGGTCTGTGGCTTCCTTTATGGAATCAATCCATCTCTTCTTTGGCCTTCCTCTTTTTCTATGTCCTTCTGTTTTCCCCAAGCATTATTGTCTTTTCTAGTGAATCCTGTCTTCTCATTATGTGTCCGAAGTATGATAACCTCAGTTTCATCATTTTAGTTTCTAGTAATAGTTCTGGTTTAATTTGTTCTAACACCCAATTATTTGTCTTTTTTGCGGTCCATGGTGTTTGCAAAGCTGTCCTCCAACACCATATTTCAAATGAGTTGATTTTTCTCTTATCCACTTTTTCACTGTCTAACTTTCACATCCATACCTGAAATTGAAAATGGACTGCCTTCAAGTCAATCCCGACTTATGCCTACCCTATGAATATGGTGTTCATGGTAAGCAGTATTCAGCGGGGGTTTACCATTGCCTCCCTCTGAGGCTAGTCCTCCCCAGCTGGCTAGGGCCTGCTCAGCTTGCTACAGCTGCACAAGCCAGCCCCTTCCTTGTCCGCAACTGCCAACTTGGGGGCCACTGGGCTCCTTGGATCTATGCAGCTTGCCCAAGGCTGCACAGCTGGCAGGGCACGTAACCCCCGAGGCACTCACTGTGGGGGTGATCTTTAGCTGGCCCTTTACACCCAGAAGACACGAGCGGGGATTTGAACTCACAGACTCTGGACTCCCAGCCATGGTCTGAATGATCCTGGCTTTGGTGTTCAGTGAAACATCTTTGCATTTGAGGACCTTTTCTAGTTCTCTGATAGCTGCCCTCCCCAGTCCTAGCCTTCTTCTGTTTTCTTGACTATTGTCTCCATTTTGGTTAACTGTGCCAACCAATAGTTTCAACTGGTGGAGAAAAGCATAAACACTGCAAGGACTGTCGGATTGCCAGGCATGTGAATGACTTCACCATATTTTCACCCTATGCCTGCACAGGACAGGTTCTAAATGGCAAGCAAACCAACCACTACTTTGTTGCAGGAAAGTATACCAGATAAGCCAAATGCTGCTGTAGAGTCTCACCAAACCAAGGGCCAGTGAGAAACAGAGTAGGGAAGATCCTGTTGTGTACTATAGCTGCCAACCTGATGCTTCTGGGAAGCCTGACAGCAGGGCAAAGGGGGAGTTTTAAAGCACAGCCTTAGGGCAGGGAGGCACAAACGTAACTGAAGGCAGAGTGAGGCAAACCGGCAACTATAAATCGTAAGTTGTTCCAAGACCTCTCCATCAAGGGACAGATCAGCCTGTGATGACAGCATGGCAGGCATGGGTATGCTCTGTCCTTACCCGCGTGCAGTGTCTCAGCACAGCTGCCACCTCATCCTCCACAAGCAGCTTCTTGGCCATGTCCTCTACGAGCAGCAGGTGACTCTCGGTGACTTTGCTGCACTCGCTGCCATTGTACTGGGGAGATGAGCCCAAGGAGGCAAAAGGGCGGCCTTTTTCTGGGAGGGGCACCACAGAAAGTCAGTGCACAAACTTAGTCAGGGAACAATGACGCATGAGGTCATTAGCTACCCAGAACCACAAACCTGAAATGCATGCATGCATATGAAATCGTATGGCTATGTGCAGCTACTGGCATTGTACATGCAATTATTCTGCGTCCCCAAGCATGCCTCTCACAAGAAATGCAGTGTAGTAAGATGGTTATGATGCCTGATGTGGGGCTTTCAGATCTGGATTCTCACTCTGCTTATGAAAGCTGGAGAAAAAAAACACTATTTCTCAGACTAACCTACTTACCCCATAGGTTTGTAGTTAGGCCAAAATGCCACCTTCAGTGAAGGGATGCGTTTATTGATCTGTTGATGTTGCCTTTCCCTCAAGGATATCTAGCAAAGGATACATATTTTACATAAGTAGGAAAAAAATAGGTTGGGCTTAGACCATGTGCCCCAGCCAAGCTGATGCATTTGGCAGCTTTGTGCCATGGAATTTTGAAATTGTCCCATCTTCCCATGTTGATTTTGGGTCAAGCTAGACATGGCAGGGCAGGCGTCTGTCTGTCTGCCTCATTCACACATATAAAACGTAAGAGTGTGAATAGGGCTGTTCTTTACTTGAAAAGGAGGAGGAGGGGCAGGCAAACGAAAATGGCTTCTTCCTGTTGCTTTAAGAGCTCTTCTCCCAGATCCAGTACTGGAAGTCAGCTGTATTTGGAGGAGGGGGGAAATTAGTTAAAGCAGTGGAGGGCAGTGGGGTAAGGCAGGGGAGGTGGAAAGGTTTCATTCTCTTCTTCCCCACATGCTCCATTGTATGTGGAGAAGAGAGTCCTCACATCTGCTTTATACATGAATGGGGGAGATGACTGACGTGGATAAATGTACTTGGCTTCCCTGATTGATCCTAAGGGCCTGTTCTCCTGAGCAGTGGGATTCAGGACAGGCAAAGGAATGATCTATCCCATGCTAAGTTCCAGATGTATCTGCCCAATATGAGGCAGTTGTGAGAATCTCTGGGGCAGTAGTTGAGTACATGTTTGCGCTATCACAAGGGGATTTCTCCCTCTGTGTGTGTCCCATGCTGTCCTCAGATCTGCTCTGGAGGGTTGGGAGAAACCCCAGAACAGATTTAGGAGGCTGCGGTGGGAGGAGAGGGGAAGATGGTTCCATTGCACAAGGAGAAATCTTTGCACTGACAGAACCATCTGCTCAGCGCTACATTGAATGCAACCTTTTGTTTGTTACGTACTGATGGTAGTTTAGACTTCTTCTCCCAGTCTCCGAGTCCTGAAGTGGGATCAGTTGAATGGCACATGCTAACCTTGTTGTTATTGTTATATGCCTTCGAGTCAATTACAATTTATGGTGACCCTATGAATCAGCGACCTCCAATAGCATATGTTATAAACCACCCTGTTCAGATCTTGTACGTTCATGTCTGTGGCTTCCTTTATGGAATCAATCCATCTCTTGTTTGCTCTTCCTCTTTTTCTACTCCCTTCTGTTTTTCCCAGCATTATTGTCTTTTCTAGTGAATCATGTCTTCTCATTATGTGTAATGTTGAATTTCTTGCTTGACAATTTCTAGCTTTCCCTGGTTCATGCTTCTCACATTCCATGTTCCTATTGTGTACATCGTACAACTCCGGACTCTCCTTTTGCATCTGTGCGCATCAGCCTCTGGGCTAAATTTTGGTTTTGACCCAGCTGCGTCATTAGTCACAGCACTACTTGTACTTGTCTGTTGTTCTTCCCCAGTAGCTCGCTAAGTGTCTTCTGACCTGGGGGGTCTCATCTTCCAGCACTATCTCATGTTGAATTTTGGATACTTTGTTCATAGGGTTTTCATGGTAAGAGGTATTCAGAGGTGGTTTACCATTGGTTTCCTCTGAGTCTGGATGCATCTTAGTCTGGTGTCTCAGCTTTGACCATTCCACCTTGAATGCCCCCGCTAGGTCTAGCCTCTTGGTCTAGACTCCTGACGGCATTGCTCTCAGCTTCTTCAACACTCTCAAACCCCCTCACCATGTTAAGGTGTGCATCCTAGAGGGGGCATGTTATGCTAATCCAGAGTAATTCATCCATGTGGACAGCAGGATCTAGCAGCATGTTGACCATGAAGTACTCTGCATACTAACCTAATCTCCACTGAATCTAGAATAAAATGTCATGTGTATGCATCCTTAGTGTAGAAAACTGCTTCTTCACAATTCATTTTAGCTCATCAGTGTGAGCTGCTAAATTTCCCAAAGACCATTCAGTGAGTGAAGGTTTAGAGAATGTGGCATACCTGCCCGCAGACTTAACATTTTATCTCTACCATGCAACAATGGCCATTCTGCAAAACTGAGTGCCCCCCTCCTCATTCAACATTTAACATTCTGCTAGAATGTTGTACATTCACAGCTAAGAAGAGAAGGGCTTGAAGGTGTGGCAACTGATAACAACTCTACAGCACACACACATACACAGGCCTTCAAAAAACATGCACACACAAAGCTACATGCTGCTGGCAAAAGCACAGCCTGCCTTTCTGATCAGTTACCCCGTTTCAGAGTTCGGGTGACAAACTTCTGTACAGCGCTAACTGCAGGCAAGGGAGTGAAATGAGAAGAAAGACGAAACACATATGAATTAGGAATCTGCAGTGAAAAAGAGGGAATGAGAGGAAAGCAGCCGCCATTTTGGACTGGCCTCTGTTCTGTTTGATGAAAAGGGAGAAAAATAAAAAGTTGTATTGTCATTCCATCTTTTGTGGAAACCTTTTTTCATGCCTACAGTTCCTGCAAGTCTGATAGTCTCAGTGCAGACAATGCTGTCTAAACCACCAACGGTCCCCTCCAGACGCGTGTTTCGGTTCTTTCTTTCTTTCTTTTTTTAGCTACATGTCATTGACGCTATAATAGCACATTAGTGACGGATTTATCCTGGACCATCCACATATCATTCTGCTTTGTTAGTGGTTCTGTGATGTTTCCCCAGTGTTATTGTGTTATTGCCCTCTGGAGGGGCACTCTTGTGCTATAGTGCAACAAAAGCAGAACACTCTCTGCCCCCCTCCCCCCACATTTGTGATATGAAAGGTGACAGGTTTTCAGCAGGAAGCTATGGGACATAGAGCGATTGGAAGCAAAGCAGTATGTCCACCCTGAACTTTTTGCAGGCACAAAGAGTAATGAAAGTGGAATTCCGCATGACCACCCTGATACCATCTTGAGCACAAATCATCAAGGAGGCACAATAAAAAAGGGCATCTGGAGGCGTCCAAAGGCAGAGGTGGGGAACCTTTTTCAGTCCTAGGACCACTTTCCCTCATTGGCAACCTTTCATGGGCCCACATTCCAGTGATGGCTATAGCCAAAGTGGGTGTGGCCAGGCATACACCTCTCTCCTCCATCCCCGCAAGCAGGATATCACCGCTCAAGGACACATTCTAGCTGGTAAAACAACTAGAGGAGAGGGTAGAGCAGATCCAATGAGGGGTGTGACATGGAAGGGTGTGGCCCGAGCAGAGTTCTTAGGACCATATAGAGAGGCCTGTAAGGCCACCTTTGGTCCCTGGGCCTGAGGTTCCCCACCCCTGACCTAAGGCAAAATGCCAGTAGACAATGTTCCCATGTTGCATTTCTCTTGCGCTTCCAGTTTAGTGACAAAATGCCGAAGTGGGTATGACCTCTTATTCTGAAAATATGACCTCCAGATGATTCCTGTTTTGGCATTGTGCATGGCCACTTTCTTGGCTGTAGACCGACCCTTGATTTAGCTGCTTCTGATCAGATCAACAGAATTTGGGAATTGTGCCTCCTACTCTCTGCTGTGCTATTGCACCACATTAATCCACTCTCCTTCCTTGCTGTTGTGGTGGCAAGCGCTTGTGATTTGCTTTCCAGAAAGTAGAAAGGGTGGCTGAGCAAATGGAATCCCTTAGCAGAGAATGGAAGATGCTGTTTCTCAGTCAAGAGCTAGCAACCCAATTTATGCCTGCCTGGTAAAAGAGACCCCTAATCCTGGCTAGTCCAGGTACTGGGACCTTCCCTTCTGGTCATACTTTACAGGGAGAAATGGACCAGTCAGAAGCAGAGATTCTCGAGCTCTGCTAGTGATACAAATAGAAGTAACAGTTGCTTTGATTATATGGGGAATGATTTCCCCTGGCTGCAGGCTGGCAGTCATGCAATCTAATCGTCACCTCACTGCTACCCCCACACTGTGTTATTGACTGATAAAGGGGGAAAGTACTATTCTTAAAGGTTCTCTCCTGTCTCCTACCAAAACAAACCAAAAAAACTTTGGAGGACCTTGCTACCATGCAGCAGGTTGCAACAGGTGTGGGGAACCTTTGCCCTCCAGATGATGTTGAACTACAGCTCCCATCAGCCCCAGCAAACATGGTCAATAGCCAGGGATCATGGGAGCCTGGAGTACAATCTATGCCTATTGATGTGAGGAAGGAGCCTTCACTGTATTCTTTTTGGTACCTGCTTAAAGCATTTCGGTTTAGGCAAACCCATCCAAACACTGATGTGTTTTAATCTCTTTTTAGTCTACTGTTGTTTTAAATCATTTATTAAAAAGTTTTTAATTACTTGTTTCAGCTGTTGTTATTGATAATTTCAATGTTTTTTGTAAATCGCTTAGAGATTTTTCACAATCAAGCTATACATATGAAACAGGACCAGATTCAAGAGGTAGACTACTGGGATCTCTGGAGGATGCTAGAAACAGGACACTTTTGGTTACCTTTCTCAGTGTCAGACCGTGCCGGTGACTTGGCCCGCCTCTGTGTCTCTGGTGACCCAGCTGCCCAGCTTGGCTTCCCTGACCGTGTGCTTTTAAAGAACAGGTTCATAAGGGTTTTGGAGCGCTTGAGGGTAGCTTTCTTCTCAGAGGATACTGGCTTTTCTTTCTTCTTCTGGCGTTTCTCATCTGGGGTAAGAATTCAGAAAGCCATGTCAGAAGATTACAGCCATGGGATAACCTGAAATCTGATCCTTTCCCCTTCCAATCCCATTGAGAATCTGCTATGGGTACCATGTTAGAAAGGAGTAGATAGGTATCTGGCTATACGCCTATCCGGCTCTGTATTTTAAACAAGGGGCAGAAGCCTTCTATAATCAAGAATGAGAGAGAGATCAAGGTATTGTTTTTTTTTTAAAAAAAGCAACAACAATGAAGTGAAATAAACATAATAAACATAATAGAAAATTATAGGCATTTCTGCAATCTGTGTGTCTAAATATTATGGACCGGGGCTGTTTTGACATAAGGAAGATTTTCTTAACTCTCTAGTAGGGAAGTGTGTTTTCCACCTACTGCGTCCCTTTCTTGCTCATCTCTGGACAATTCTGTGGAGAACCAGAACATGTACTGAAGAGCTCCTGCAACAGGCCTTGCAGTGACAATATGCTTTGGGCATGGAGAACAGAACTATCTTCATGACTGGGAAATGAAGAAGAAGAACATAGGAAGCTGCCTTATACCGAGTCAGACAAATGATTCATCTAGCTCAGTATTGTCTACACTGACTGGCGGTGGCTTTCCAGGGTTTCAGGCAAGGACCTCTCCCAGCCTGACCTGGAGATGCTGGGGACTGAACCTCCGATGTTCTGCATGCAAGGCAGATGCTCTTCAACTGAGCTCTGGCCCTTCCCCAAAAGGATGGTGCATTGGCTAAAAGTATACATGAAGATGAATTCATTTGATAAGAAGGATGCTCACATGCAGCCAGGTTCTCCTGCAGACTAGGGATGCGATAGATTTTATGTGTGGAAAGATAATGGCTTTGGCCTCGGTAGGGATGGGGGAGAAATTCAATTCAATTCACATTTAAAGCCGAATCTATCACATTTGCACTTTCCAAAACAATATGAGATCTGAAACACAGCCATCCTTCAAAACTGCACTTATCCAAATTTTGCAATGCACTTCTCCACCCAAATAATGTTTACAAAAATGCATATATTAGGGAAAACTGTGCATAAAAATGAATATATTCGTGAAAATAACATACACAAATTCATTTTATTAGGAGAAACTACATCAAAATGTGAGCATTAGGAGAAATTCACATTAAAATGCTGAAGAATGTTCACGAGGATTAAAAAACAAACACAAATTGCTGCAGAAATGTGGGGAATTGAATTTAAGACTGGAAAAATGAGAAATTGAGAGAACCGAAACAGAGAGATCCTTCCATCCCTAAGCCTGGGACAGCAGGAGGCCTGTGGATGTGGATTTAGGCACTTCAGGAAACATGAGGGAGGAATCCACATTAGGACCATGGATGGAAAATGCTTGGGAAGGGCAGTCATCAAGATTGCCAACAGAGCAGGAGAGAAATCAAAGTGGGAATAAAGGGGGTAGGAAGCAACAAAGGTGGAGCGGACGTGGTTGTCATGCCTGTGTTATTGGTGGGGCTGTTTTGTTTACTTCTATAGAAAGTGTGGCCAGGGTTTATTCTAAGCTTTTTTCCTACTGCACAAGCAGGCAGTGCACTGCCTGTCCCCAAACAAGTAAGTCATTTATTTGTCCCATTATATATACTAAGTCTTTTTTTGTGACAATACTCACCAGTACAGAGTACCAACACCTCTTTTTTTGCTGCTCATGCCAGCCATTTTGTTCTAGCACCCACAGTACTGGCATCTTATTTTTTAGCAGAAAGTGCTGACTATTAATAATAAGGTTATGAAGGTTTAAAGGAAACCAGTATTTATCTTCATTTTCTTTTTATCTCATCTATTTCTTTTATAGAAACGCCTAGCTCCTTATTAAATCCTATATGCTCAACTGCATAAAAACTTCTTATCCCACTACACAATTTTTTGACACTGCACAAAATGTGTCTAGCTGCACATTAGACTAAACCCCAAGTGTGACTCAGCATTATCTTTTTAGAGAGGTGCTTGGATAAATTCAGGGAAGGCCCGATATCCAGCCTGGGTGGGAGGGATCAGTTCAGAGCCTGAGAACAATTTATTGCCAGGGAGATGTGCCAAACAGTTGTCTTGCCCATGTAGCACACAGAACCAACGGTTCTTCTTTGTGGTCACTGTACAGTCACACGTATGGGTTCTGTGCCTGCCAGATCTTGTTCAGAAAACTTCTAAAGTTAGGCAAGAGTTCTGGTGGGCACCCTGCCCCAACTGACTGTGCACATGCATCTAGGGGCATAGCTCACGTTACGCAGAAAAAGTTTCAATGCATGGATTTCTCCAGTTGGAGCAGGGTGAGGAGGAAGCATGGGGTGTGCAGGTGTGGTGTGGAAGTGGAGGGAGAAAAGGTGGGGAAATGTTCTCAAGCGTGTGAAAAGAGCCCTGCTGGATCAAGCAAAAGGCCCATCTAGTCCAGCATTCTGTTGTCACGGTGGCCAGCCAGATGCCTATGGGAAGCCTGCAAGCAGGACTCAGTGCAATAGCATTCTTACTACTTGTGATTACCAGCAACCGGCCTTCATGGCCTTACTGCCTCCAGCACTGGAGGCAGAACATAGCCATCATTGCTAGCAGCCATTGATAACTTTACTTTCCATGAATTTGTCTAATCCTCTTCTCTTTGACCTATCACTTTCTTCTTTTTCCTCCATAAAATTATTTCATGGGTCTACATTTAATATTTAACATCAAAACAATGCTGTATTAATGCAGAGTGAAAGGGAAAAGGAAATTTATTATTATTACATTTATATCCTGCCCTTCCTCCCAAAAAGAGCTCAAGGCAGCTTGTACATGTAAGAATACAGAAAATGCAATCCCAGCTTCCTGCCTGATAAATAGAAATAACAACAGCAATCTCAATTCTCTCAGTTTATGTAGTCAATATGCCCCCCCATTAACAGCCCAATGAAGACTGAGCATGCTCAATGCTGACTGATTGTTGGAGGGGGAAAACAGGAAATGGGGAGGGGGAGGGGAGTGGCTGGAATCCTGTTGCAGGTCCCACTAATGATAATAATAATGACACCTACCACAGATAGTCAGATAGCTCTGCGATCTCTTGATGGGCTGCCGTGGACGACTGAGGGCCAGAAGGAGGGCAGTTTTAGGGGAGGGTTCTGTCATCTCATTGCTAGAAAAGGGCAGGTGCTTCTTCAGGTGGAAGGAATCTTTGAGGCTCTCAGTGCGGATGGCTGTATCTTTAAGGATTTCCATGGGCCGCACAATCCGACGGGTCTCAGTCACCAGGCTCCCCGAAAAGAAGGCTCCGTCAGGCAGGGGATCAGTCTGCATGGCAGTCTCTGCCCTGTCTGAGGAGCGGCTCCAGACAGGCAGTTCAGTGGAGATGCCAACATCCACCATGCAACTTGGAGCTGAGCTGGGGATTGGGGCCATGAACAGGCCATTCATGGAGCTGAAGGGGGTCCCTGAGGAGTAGGATGACACAGATGAGCTGGATGCAGAGGTCTGGGACAGCTGCTGCAACTGGCCATTGGTCACTGCGTGGAGAGTGAGAAAGAAAGAAGCAAGCATTTAGGGAGCTTTCTGTTCAGACAATCCGGATCAGTAGTACAATAAATGCACAGGTGCTGTCCATTACTACACCCAGGCCAAACGTCTTCCCTTTTGTGTGGGGATATTGCTTTTCCCCAGCACTGAATGTGTGACTATTTTGTATCTGAGAAAAAGCAATTGTTGTGCTGGACAGTGCAGGTGCTGCTATTACCACTGCTGTGCGGAATGAGAGTATGTGTGTACCATGGGCACCCACTTGTGGCTTATTTCTTATTTGTTGCAGCTTATTTTTTATTTTTTTACTCTGTATAGTTTCAGTGCTACCTGCTTGTTGGGCTATCTCCCTAGTTATAATGCGTAATACCAAATAGCAATAAGTAACATGACTCCACTCATCTCCGTGCATGTTATTTCATGGCCTTTCAAATTGTTTGATGGATGGATTCATTCATTCATACTTTAGAGGTGGAGGGCTCTGCTCTCGTACAACTCCAAGCTGGGGAGTGCTCATTCAGATGTTTGTTGTTGTTGTTTCACAATTAGCCTTCTTGATGCTTGCTCTCTCACTGTGCCACTGCAGGCATGTCCTTAGGGTGGAAACACCCACCGGGATGAGAGAGTTTGAGCTTCATCAGTGGTGGTCTGTGCAGCACAGCACCTACTTCTGGGCCCTCAAAACATCCACCCACAGAACACAGCACAACACCCACAAAACACACTCACTCTCTATGTGTTTTGGTTTTTTGATGACATTGTGTTCTTTATAAACAGTCGAAAGACATGGGCAGGAGATGCAGCAGGGTTGTTTCTGACATGCAAGGAGGGAAAGCAGAATGCCCTGCTGCTCCACACACACCCTTAGCAAAGCAACATCCAGTATATTGGCACAGACAGAAAATGTGCATTTGTGTCTTACATCTGTTGAGCCAGCAATACTCGGCCACCATTTCTTTATATGCCGGGAACCTCCCCGTCTCCTAGATGGAAGGCACAGAAGAGACACGACACGTCATGGGATTGTTTGCTGCCTGCCTAGCACTATGCGATGTCTTCAGAGGCTAACCCGATCCCAGGCAGAGAGACACTTTGATAAATAATGCATCCCCAACTGCCACGTCCCTTCCCAGCTGAAACTGAATCTGCTCAGTCTTGAGAGTCTGGGTCCCACAGCATCTTGGGGAGGAAATTGCTGGACATCAGATGATGGCAAGAAAGGGTTCGGTGCTGATGCTTTGGTAAGCAGCATATCAGAAAACCTGGCCTTTTTTGGGATGCACCTAAGCAGGACTCTGCCTGACACCTCTTACAGCTATCACTCCTTCATCAAAATGGTAGTCCCGGGAATGGGAGAAACTTTGGATAGCTCTCTGGCTTTTGTAGCTTCCTTATTAGTAAAGTACCATTTACTCAGGTCAGGGTGTCCTATATTTGGCTGGATAGCAAAAGAGATTGGACTTGTAGGCTGATCATGTGAGCTGGTGAGAAGCCTGACAACACCCAGCAATCAGGATATTGGTGCCAATCATGGCACTAACTTCCCACAGCGATGGAACCACTGGAACATCTTTCCACTGGAGAACATGCCTTCCTAACCCTGTCTTGGTCCAGAGCTTGGCAAGGCAGAGCCCTCACCTTGATGGTCAGCATGATGTGAGTCTGTCCTTTTAGCACTTCCACTGCCTTGCTATGGCTGATGTCGTCAAACTTGACTCCGTTGGCTGCAAGGACTTGATCGCCAACCTTGATCCCATGATACTCAGCAAGCCCGCCGGGATCTACTCTGGGAAGGATACAGCATAGGGATTATTCTCAAACTGGCACAGTGGGATGTTTAGCAGACAAATGAGGCTTTTCAGGGCAAGTGAATGGGACAAGGAGAACTAGAACATCTTGGTCATGTGTGTGCGCATGAGAGAGAGAGCAACAGACCCATTTCCGTGCTACAACCCTGGTTCCTCATCTAGTATAACCCTTATAGAATAATTGGAAGGCAAGTCCCTTTATGGCACTTTTCCTCATGGCTTTCAAAGAAGAATGACATATCAATATCCTACAGATGGAAACCAGGCACTAGAGCCTTCATATCTTCTCTTTGTATTGGAGGTAATAATCAGGGTGGGAGTGATTAAGAATCTTCTCCTGATAAATTCACTAATGTCTCAGTGCCCCACACAACACATGGAATCTGATCCATAATTTAAGCTAATCATGGAAGATTTGCATAAACACAATGTAAATTGATTCAAAGCTGAAGAAGATTTGTCCCAAGAATGTACAAAGCCAAGGGCCATGTGCTTAAATCTGATACGTATACACGCACCACACAGGTGATGTGGTCAGTCTACAAAAGGCCATAGTGGCAGTAACTTATCTGAGGCTGTATGCATTTGGGATGGAGCAAGCTTGACTGAAAAGGGGCTCAAGATGAGGAACTAGTGGAGCTGGGACAGTCCTTACTAATGTCACACATCATTTTTACTCTGTATTAATTATCTCGAAAGACAGAGCGACATTTGGTATCAAATTCAAATCAGATAGAATCTCCATTACACCCACAGCGATATACACTACAAAGAGTGGGAGAAATCCACTTTTTTCTCATGATTTAACTATCGTTTTATGTTTAAATGGTGGATAGTGTTAAAGAGCATCTAATAATGTGTTATCTTCAGTATGCAATTTATAGTGCAATCCTATGCATGTCTACTCAGAACGAAGTAATAAAGATTCAGTTTAATAGACTGACACCCAGGTAAATGTGCATAGATTTAGATTTAAACTAGCTCTAGTAGACTTTATTCTCCAGTATTCAGAGTGAGTGAGGACAGCAAGCAAAAGAGGTTACATAATGCACTATTTTTCTATGAAGCATCATGTTATGTTATTATTACTGGAGTTCCGTAATAGGAACGGTTCCTAAATATTATGAATGGGTAGCAATCTGGGTTCCGATGTATCAGAGTCCAAAGCATTCAACAGCAGGAAGCTCCAGAGTGACCAAGGACTTGTCCACATTTGAACATTATTTAGATGTAAATCCACTTTCCCCCCATTTGAATTAAACCAGAGTAGTCCACACCTGCACATATTTTAATTCGTATATGAGGCACATTGGTCTTTCCCCATTCATACAAGTAGGTGTTTCCTTTTGTTTTTGTCCTTGCCTTCTAATTTGTTGATTCTATTATGCCAATTAAGTACCAACAGGGCATGCACACAGATAGCTGCGCCAGCACACCTTATTTATTTATTTTTAATTTCCCCGCCCAGAAAGGGTACAAAAGCACACAGTGAGGCAACTGTAAATTCTCAGCGCTGACTTTTGCAGTTTTCTGGTTCTGTGCAGTTCAAAAGAATCTGTATCTGTATCTACCTTCCTATGCTCAGGAGTGAGCAGGAAATAGTTAAAAACACCACCAGAAAAATTATGAAAAGCACACACTTTTCAGTTTGCTGCACAATATCTGGCACAGAAATCTTTAATGTGGTTTGCTTGTGCAGTTTTCTGGTTTTGTGCTAATATCTGAGGGATCAAAAGAGAAATATATAGATATAGATATAGATATAGATATAATGCTACCCTCCTCCATTCAGGAGCATAGCAGAAATAGTAAGCCACATAGCTGGAAAAGAAATGAAAGCACTGAGGAAGAAGTGGGAGTGAAAAGGTGAGTCGCAGGAAGTGACAATTGATCCACACACCTAAAAACACTGAAACAAATTGTCTGCAACCCTGAGTGGAGCAGTTTGGAGCTCAATTTTCCCCAGCGTATCAGATTACCCGCATATTGGGTAAATCTAAATTCACAGGGGGAAGCGTTGAGACTGGTATTGTTTGAGGGTAACACCATGTGGGCTACGCAAATTAAATGGGAACATGAACAGCTACTAAAACACAGTAAACTGTAAACTTGGGACAAGCCCCAAGACTTACTTGGAGACATAGATACCAAGACCATACTCCTTTCCTCCACGGATGTTGAAACCCAAGCAGTAGTCATCAGAGGTAGTATAGAGGTGAACAATCCGCCACCTTCCAATCTCAGAGCTGGTGTCTGATGGAGTTGAACCGCTCCTTTCCACAATCAGGCGTTTGTTTACCACATCGACCCTGTGGCGAGATAAAGAAGTCGCCCATTATTCCAGATTCCAGGGTTATTACACATTCCTTCCCCCCATGAACAGCTGAAATATTTTTGAATGGGAAAATCAAGAAACTCATGAGGTGGCAAGCCGGGGATTGAATAACTATAAATGAGTCCCAGGGAGAGAGAGAGAGAGAGAGAGAGAGATTTGTCAGGATTGCAGTGCACAGGGAAGGTTTTCTCTTTCCCTCTCCCCCAGCTGCCAACCTCAGAAAAATCACTCTCCCCCATATGGCCATTAGGGTTAGAGAAATGCTTCTGTTAGTGGAAATGTCTAATTGCCACATGGGGAGGTGGAGCTGAGGAGGGATAGGGAGAGAGAGAGAAGAGAAAGGGGGAGAGAGAGGGAGAATGTATATGTGCATGAGTTAACAGATGGATGGAATACATGTGTGTGTGTGTGTGTAAGAAAGAAAAAGAGTGAGAGAAAGGGTGTGCAGTGGCTCCACCCCCACCCACCACTGGAGTATGGTCCCCAAATGTGACCCATGAGGTTCCTCACCCACTGGAACAGAGCTTTATTTGAGTCAGGGCTCATCAGGGCTAAGACCCAGCCCATTTATTAATTTATTATTTGATTTATATCCCGTCTTTCCTCCCAGCAGGAGCCCAGGGCGACATTTGGGCATGTCTCCAGAAGCTGCTTTTACTATTGCCTTTGAGCATGTGAACTTCCCTCTCCTCTGCCTTAAGGAGCCACAGCCCACTCCCCCCCATCTGCAATTAAGCAATCAGAGGCAATGCAATCTGAGGGTGTGATTGGTTGGCTGCCAGGCAGGCTTGAGCCTTGCCATTTGTGGTTTCAGAAATGAACCCCTCTCTGGTAGATCTGGGGACTGGTGTATTCTGCTTTTTAGAAAGTTTGCATCTCGCTCTGTTACCTCTGAGAGTAGCTAATGTAAAACAGCAATAACAAATCAGTCATCAACAGATACAAAACAAAAGCAGCAGGAAAAGAATAACAATATAAAGCAGATAAGAACAGTGCACAAAAAGCTCAGCACAAAAGCTTGGCACCACGCTGGGGAAACATTTCCAAACTCAGGGGGATCACCACTGAGAAGGCCCTGAAGAAGGGCCTCTTAGGAAGACCTTAGTAACTGAGCAGGTTCATGGGGTACAAGGTGGTCTTTAATGTACCCTGATCCCAAGCCCCTTACTGCCATAAGTTTAAAGATTATAACTAGCACCCAGAGCCTGGACACAAGGCAGGAGCCAGCACAGTTGATTTAAGACTCACAAGATATGTGTAGTCTAGCTGCTGTCTCTGAATTGTCCTCAACGGCATCCGTATGTACAATGCATGGCAGTAATCCAAGTGGGATGTTACTACAGCATGAATGGGTGTGGCCAGCCGATCTCTGTCCAGTTATGAGTATTTATAAATATTCAAAATTCAGCAAATGTTCCAGTTTCGCCAGTCAAGTTTTGAATGAAAAATGTTGAAATCAAATCTGAGTTCACAGTCAAATGCTTTAGATGTTGATTGTTTGGCAAGCTTCAACTATGGTATTTCATAAACTATCAATGGTCAGATACTAAAGGTATTTGCGTGTTATCTGTCACATACTGACAGATACAAAATATCATTGTATGTGATCTCTCAAGTGTGGTCAAATTTTAAAAAAAGTCTCTGCCATGCAGTCAGCCACAGGGGAGTATTGAGTGTTTCTAGGGCACATTCCAAATTCACAATGGGCAACAGTGAGGCACAAATACTGGTATGTGTGAACTAAGTATATGTCCTTAAACATGGCTCCAAATCCTCTGTAACTGATAGGGATTTCATGGCAGACACACAGAAGTTCTTTGGCATACATATTGCTAATGCAAAATGTTTGCTGAAGGCAGAAAGTTTGAAAACCAGTATACTATACCACTGCAAACCAACTGTCTATGTCCAAGCTTCTGCACAAAACACGACAGAAACTCTTACATGGAAGTAAGGAGGAGACCTTTACTGAAGCAAAGTAACAACAAATTCGGCCCCAAAATTCTTACTAGGAAATGGGATGGCGGGACCACTCCAGCCAGGCTGAGAGCATGAGCCAAGTTCAAGAGTCCAAGATCAGAGTAAGAAGTTCAAAACTGCATGGGAGCTACAGAGTTGTCCCAACAAATTCCCGTGCCCACCCACCAAGCTTTTAAAGTCGAGGTGTGGAGTGCTTACTCATGAGATTCCTGTGCCTTGTGGGAATGTTGACCTTGCAGGCACACACTACTTCTAGATGGGTGGATCTGTTTGCATCTTCAGAGACTCTGCCTGGTCCTGAGAGAAGGCTGAGCTGGCCTCCCTTCCGACTCCTGTTCATCCACCACAAGTGGTGGGTTGGCGCCGCCGACCCGGATGACGCTCCCCTCTCATATGAGGGAAGGGAAGAGCCAGGACCCCCGGTTCTCCATCCAGAGCTGCCAGAATTGGGGACAGGGGAGGTCTTCCCTCCACTAGCCTTTGTTCCAGTGTCTCAGCCTCCCCTGTCCAATTCTCCTCTTCTCCCTCCTCATCTTCTGCCACAGCCTGACAACCCAAGCCTGAGCCCAACAGCACCTTGGGACTCATGACAGACGGCATCATTGCATGATTACTATCAAACACAGTCAGATATTCACTGCCCGATAAGATATCCAGTATGCTGAAATGTGCCATATCCTGATATCAATTAATGGAGAATATTGAAGCTTATTTGCTAAGGAAAATTTTGAGGAGTATTTATGGAAGCAAATTCATTCCAGCAAGACATTTGATTTGGCTCAGGACCTTTTGTCATTTCACCCACCTCCACCCTTGAATCATGGATTCCTCTACATCACCAGGCCAGCCAATTCCTTTCAATACACACCACAATTTTTGAGGGCCTTTAGTCAAGACTACCTCCATGGGGACCCATTGCTCAATAGGTCCAGGGGCTGCCCTGCTTACGACTTATACCTCCTTAGTCCCTTTCCCCTCTTTTACTAAAGCAAATGATTTTCCACCCCATGCTCATCACTATTCATGACCAATCTGCATATTATGCAAATGGAGCCTCTTTCCAACTTCAGTTCTCCATGTGATTTTAGGCTGCTTCCAGATAACCTGCTTATTATTGAGCATTCACCCTGATTTGTTTGCAGGGAGGTTACATGGCATTGCATCAAAGTCAGTGTTGTCTCACACTTTCTAGTGAATTATCACAAAAAGTGTGATCGTTTGGGGAAGCCGATTTGTTGCACAAGACCTCCCAATCAATTAAGGTTGTATACATGCCATACATTTCAAGCACATTTCAAGCACAGAACTTCCTCCAAAGAATCCTGGGAACTGTAATTTACTCCTCACAGAGCTACAATTCCCAGTACCCTTAACAAATGACAGTTCCCAGGATTCTTTGGGGAAGTCACGTGCTCTAAATCTGCCTTAAATGTGTGGTGTGTAGGCAGCCAGGAATTGTGCAACCTGAATTTGCCGACATGTGATTGGATCCCACCTGGAAATAGTGACAGTCTGGTAATGCCCTAAGTTGGAGGTAACCCCATGTCACCTTGACCCCACCCTCTCCTTTTCCCTGGTGAGAGTTCACTCCAATAGCATCTCCTTGAGTCTCATGAAACCTGACTGCCCTGTCTCTGCTCTGCTGAGCCCAGCATGCTTGCCTCAGCCCTTACAAACAACACATTGTGATTTTTGGTTCCCCAAGGGCATGCTAACAATAGGGTGTCACTATAGCAGGCAGTTCCACTTACCATGTGGTCTTTTCTCTGGAGAACTTTATCCCTGGCACTTTGCCCATGCGTCTCACGACCATACGCAGCCGGTTGTTCCCCGTCAGGACTTTGACTGCACTTCCCATTGTAATGTTCTCCAAGCTCACACTATTCACCTCTGTGATTTTATCTCCAACACACAGCCCAGCCTGTTCTGTTGGTATTAAATACAAATAACTCAACTTGGCATAAGGATGGGTTAGTGTTTCTTTTTCCTAAGGAGGAGCATTTTTTAAAAAAATGGCAAGGTATAGCACACACATTTTAGAATAAAGGCAAGGGTTCCCAAACTTTTTGCCCCCAGGGCCCAGTTGAGACAGCTGAAAATTACAGAGGCTTACTACCACAGTCACACAAAGGTAGCACAGGGCCAAAACCAGTCATGAAATGTTGGCAGACAGAAGCAGAGTTTGGCATAATTGGCTGACAATTACTGACATTTTTTACTGATATCTAATCAATTTTTGGAAATGGTTAACTTATGTGCTATGAGAGCCAGTGTGGTGTAGTGGTTAAGGTGTTGGACTATGACCTGTGAGACCAGGGTTCGAATCCCCACATAGCCATGAGCTCACTGGGTGACCTTGGGCCAGTCACTGCCTCTCAGCCTCATGAAAACCCTATTCATAGGGTGCCATAAGTCGGAATTGACTTGAAGGCAGTACATTTACATTTTAAATTATGTGCCACAACATATACCTTGTGGCATGGAGTTCCATGGCTTAGCTTTCCTCAAGCTAAGTACAGGCTTTCCTATGGAGATATTCCCTGTGGAATTTCCTCCCTTTAGATATTAGACAGGTGCCATCTCTGTTATCTTTTCGGCGCCTATTGAAGATCTTCCTCTTTCAACAAGCCTTTTAAGTTGAGACCTTATCCCAGTCTGTGTCTGTGTTGGAATTGTTTTTAAATATGTTTTTAAACCTTTTTTAAAAAATGTTAACATTTTTTTAAAAGATGTTTTGAAAGCTTTTTTAAAAGAATGTTATTAAAGATATTTTGTTTTAATGTATTTTAAAGTCTGTTTTTATTATGTTTTAAAGTGTTTTTAGTGTTTTTGTTTGCCACTCTGGGCTGCTGCTGGGAGGAAAGGCGGGATATAAATCAAATAATAAATAAATAAATATTGTGACAACCTCCCCATTTTAGGCAGAATTTGCTGATCCAGAGGCTCTAAGTGAAGAAGGCTTTTTATTTTATATTTCCCCCTTCCCACTCCCACAGGCCTCTCCAAGTATTTTTTGTAATCCATCTCCGATTACTTTCTCTCCCATTTTAATTTCACAGTCAACTTGTACCTTATTCCCACCTCCACAACTGCAAGTTTCTTTCATTCCTCCTCCTCGATTCTTACACATTCCTCCTATAACAGCTTTTATCTCTTAACCACTCCCTTGAACTTAAGAACAGCAGCAGCAGTTTTTTAAATCTCATTTTGTAAATTCCTTCCTCTGGCCCTTTCCTGTTAGAACAGGGAGACCTACCTACCTCCTCCCCCCCTCCCCAAATTTCTTTGTCTCCCAGTAGCCTTTATTTAGCATGCATGGTACTGGCATTGTCCAACTAAATGGCTATGGCATGGCTAGGGGGTGGGAGAAGGCAAGTTAAGAGGCAGCAGGTAGGCTGTGGCACTGAGGCCTACCTGAAAGTGGTCAAGGGCCGTTCTTTGAGAAACACTGGAATAAGGAATAAAATCCTTAATATTTCTTACAATAGGACCACTTAACCTACTTGTGCTTTGCATTTATTAGTAATATTAAAACAGAAAACCTAGATTATTAGGTGGAAAGCCACTTCCATCCATATAGTATTACAAAGAGGGAAACTAAGGTGTTTATTTTCACGTCTCTCACATGTGCACATTTGGTAAATCAGGAGAGTCTGTAGCCTTTTTAAGTAGTTTGCAGTGATTAGTCTTAATAGATTTTTTTTTTTAAATACTGGTTCCTCACTGGAGTTCTAAGTAAATATATGTAAGGTTGTCTGAGAATCTGATGGTTTGCGATGTCATGGAATTCTTTACTGATGTACTTCTAGGCTTATTTAGCAACATGGCACACATATAAAAACATTTCCTGATAGAGTTGCCAGATCTCCATTTTTCAGCCTCTGGTTTTTGGGGGTTCCCTCCGGCTCTCTGGCTGACTCACCTTAATCTCCAGACTTTCAGCTTTCATTTAAAAAAGTGTGTAGGTGGTCTGGTTCCAGTGATACACACCAAAATGTCAGCTGCCCCCCCCCCCACTTTCTGGTTGCTCTAAATTCTGCTCTAATCCATGCCCTTTCAGGTTTTTAACCTATAAGAAATCAGGGTTGTGATTGACAAGGAATGATAAAGACAAACATGTAGAGTTAAATTGAATTGTCTGCCTTCAAGTCGATTCTGATTTATGGCTACCTGATGAGCAGCGTTTTCATGGTAAGAGGTATTCAGATGGGGTTTACCATTGCTTCCCTTTGAGGCTGAGGGGCAGTGACTGGCCCAAGGCTCAGAAACATGCTTTTTCCTGCTTTTCTGAACATCTCACAGTTTGAATAAGTAAGCTTTCAGTCTTTTTCTCTCCTGTGTGTAGGAGTCAGACAGGTTTAAATTTTGAAGGGGGCAGTGTTTTGCAAACTTCCCAAAGTGAAGCTTTAACCCTCTCTTCTCTTCTCCCAGGCATTTTAACAGCATTTTAATAACATGTGTTTTTAACTTGCTTATCTGTTTTTATGGGTTTTAATGGTTTAAATTTGTATACTTGTTTTTAATGTTTTTAATTGTTGTAAACTGCCCAGAGAGCTTTGGCTATGGGGCAGTATACAAATGCAATAATAATAATAATCTATAATTTTCCAGAGTAAACATACCCAGAGTAAACCCCATTGAATTCAATAGGACTTCCTTTTGAGTAGACATGGTTAGGATTGTGCTGCAAATTGATGGGGATTTTGAGTGAACATAGGAAAGAATTGTGCTTGTTTTGTATATCTTTCTCTGCCCCTCCAATCCTATTTTTAAAGCAATTAGAAAGGGCTTAGGTATCACTGTTTTTATTATGTTGGAAACTAATACTGATTTTATTTTTTAATGTTCTGCAATGATCAACTGGTTTTGACGATAAACTATTATATGAGGTGTATGCATTTTTACATCTCCAATGTGTGTGTGTATATGGGAATCTTTCCAACAACCCTGTGAGGTAGGGTTGCAGTGTGGAAACCAAGGCAGCTCACAATAAGAAATAAATCGTTTTAAAATCCAATAACCATAAAAACAAGTATAAACAGTTGCAAAACAGCTTAAAGTGGGATGATTCTGAATTTTGGGTTGCAAGTTGCTTATCACTGGAGGTTGCAGTTCTGTCCCTGTTTGAGTAAGCCCCGCTGAATACACTGGGACTTGCTTCTGAATAAATAAACATAGGAATGCACTATAAATATCTTTACAGGTTGTGTAAATAATAAATATATTTGATAGTCATGCTTATACAAATATTTCTTCATTTATCATGTTTTTGGTTAGGAATCCTGAGTGGTTGTGAAATGCTTAGTTTTCTGCCTTACTCATAGGAATCTTCTTGGGGTTGGTATGGTATTGCATTTAAGAAATCATCACTGTTTTTTGTTCTTTTTCTATTTGCATTTCATTTACCTTTATCCTCACTCCCTTTCATCCATAGAAGCAGCAACAGTGGTTCCATGCGCTCCGCTCAACCTTCTTAAACCCACTGATGATTCACCTTGTTGTTTGTTTCTTGTCCATTAGTGGTAAAAGAGAATTCACATACTGGGCAGCGTGGCTGCAATTGTTGTTGTTCCTAAGCTACTGCCTATGAAAGTAGACCAAATCATGTGTGCTTTCTCTCTGTCAATTATATTCACTGGAATTGGGTTGGCCGATAAAGTGAGTTTATAGCAGCCCACAGGGGAGACAGAAAAGGGTAGAGAATTTTCTTACTCATTACTCAGACCTCTTTCTGAAGTGAAGGGTCAAATCTGTAAAGAAATTTGGATGTTAAAAGGTAGGGGCAGGGCATTCCAGGCAGGGGGTTGCCAACCCTACTTGGATATGGATATCTTTGCAGAAGATCCCTTGTCAAGCTTTACCAACAACACAATCTAAATCATATCTACTGAGAAGTAAGTCCTATTGAGTTCTATGGGGCTTAGTCCTTTAGTAAGTGTGTTTAGAATTGCAGCTCTTTGGGGGCATCCATCTTTATTCCTGAGTGCTCCCATCTAATCTCCACAACACTAGGCTCCTTTCTTCCTACAGTGGCCTTCTGGTGACTGGCCTGGCCTAGCCTGAGGGCATTTGAACCCTTTTTGCCAGAAGATAATTGGCTAGATTAAATGTTCCCTACCCAGGCTCCATCTTTTAGCTAAGATTTCTATCTTAATTTCCAATCAGATAAATGTTTTTGTATGAATTGTATGCGCCAAGCAACTGTGGTTGATGCTTAATGTATCATGCTTAATGACATGACTTGGACCTGCCCCACGATGTCACTTGGACCCGCCCCATGACATCACTTGGACCCACCCCCAAAATCTCAGGGTTTTGGATGTTTCTGACCTGGCAACCCTGTTTCCTTAGGACCTAAGAAGAGCCTGCTGGATCAGGCCAAAGACCCATGTAATCCACTATCCTGTTCTCACAGTGATCAACCAGATGTCTCTGGGAATTCTGCTGCAGCCTCCAGACCTGGGCTAGGTCCTGCAGAAGAAGAGGTCAGCACCGGCCCTAGATGACCACTTGCTGGCAAGGATTTAAGTCTAGGAGATTCTACCAGTGCTGCAGATATTAGAATCAAGTCCTGGTTTTATGGTTAGAAATTAAGAGCAGCTTGTTGTCTGCTTTAAGGCTGGGAAAGCTGAAGAGATTTGCTTACCCGCACTGCTGCCCTCCTCCACTTTGCTGACGAAGATACCCAGGCCATGCTCCGAGCCTCCACGCACACTGAAGCCCAGCTTCCCATCTGTGCTCTTTTCCACCGTAAGAGCATTAATGGCATCACTCTCATCACTGTTAGCTGTAGTGGGGATACAGCATGATAAAATTATGAGTGGGCATCATGAAGAACACCCACTGGGCTGGAATGACCAGCAAAAGGACATACCTCCAATCCTGCCTCCCAAACACAATCTTGATCCCCTAGGAAAGTAATAGCAGGCAGAACCGCGGGAGAAAAATACGGCCAACTCCCTTAACTGTGAAGATTGGGGTCTCTTCTCCACCAGTGTGGTCGGAGCAGACCCAGAAATGCCATCTAGGCAGGCTGGAGCTATAGAGTCCATAGGGCATGCTGTACAATTCTTGACAGATTACTTCGTTGGGAGACAAGGGAGTTTTTGTAAAATTGTATCTCCTCTGTCAATACACACACAGAATTCTTATCCACAGTACTAATAAAAACAGAGAACATTCTTCTCCTGTCAGACAGCAAAACTGTAAATGTCTTCATCCTGGGAACATGGCCAATGCCCCTCTGTCTTTGTAGAGAAAAAATAGTCACTTGTTTGGAAGAGACTGGGATACATATGCTCATTAAGGGCCAAAGCAGATACAGTGAGTAGGATTTTTTGTTTTTGTTTTTAAAAAGTTAATAGCAGCCATGGGAGGGCCTCCAATTCAAATCAGGATCAGAGGAGGGTTTGGATCAGTGGGAGGAGGTGCCCCCTTTTCTCCTCTAAAATGCTGGATTTTTGGCCTCTAAATACTATATGGCCTCTAAAACATTTCATGTGATACCTCTGTGCTTTCCCCTACGGAGCAAATGGAAGCCTTGGAAGGGGAATTTCAACTGGAAAAAACAAACAAACAGCACCAGAGAAAGGGTTAAGAGCCCCCTGCCAATGCCATGGTCCTGATCTGAATCAACTCCTTCCCACCCATCAGCTCCATGACTGTAACAGGATTTGTTTTAAAACAGGATCCACAGTCCTGTTCATGGATCTCCCATATCATGTCTCCTTTGGTCCTAAATCAGAGAACTCTCAGAAAATTGCATCATCATCGTAAAACTCAGAGTTGTATTTAAATAAGGCCTTCCCAGAGTAGACCTATTGAAATTAATGAACCTAAGTTAGTCATGCCTATTAAATTTAATGGGCATACTCTGAGCAGGACTAGCACTGAATACCACCCATAGTTTTGCTGAGGTTCAGCATTATGGTCCTAGGGCTGCTACACAATAACCAACCAAAAATAAAACAATTGCATGAATTTTGTGAGCAGGCAAAAGGCTATAGGCAGATTTCCGGAGATCATAGGAATTTTTGCAGAATTTGACAAACATTGCAGTGGAAAGTCTATGGCCCTTAAATGCTCCCTCCACACTAGGATCTGGCAACAGCTTCCAGCCTGGCATTCTTGAGACTCAGCATATTCTGTGGCTGTGAGGGCTGGCTAGGAACAACAAGGAGCTGCCTGAATCACTTCTGTCCTTTTCCTGCAATTTCCTCTTATTTCTGCCCCTAACATCCCATTTCTTTGGATCAAATACTTCCAAATATTTGCTGAATCAACCCATTCCATAAAGTAAGGCAAGATTTACCTCCGGAGATTATATATATTACAAGTGCATGTTGCTAATCCCTGTAATATTTCCTGACCTCATAATTTACTTATCTACTATAGTGGAGCGTATGTAAAATTGCCGGGCAATGGGGCATGCACACGAATTGGTCCTTCGGTCACAGCTCCTTCCTCATAAGTCTGCACCTGTTCTCTCAAGAAAAGGGACAAGCTGTGGCTCAACCCTTTTACAAAATGATGGTGCCACCAGCCCTCTCCATCTAGCCTGGATTTAGCTTGGCTATGTAGGTAGAAACTGCCAGAAGTAATGTCATTTGTGTGCTACCCCATCTCCCATCTTTGTCCCCAACAGTACCTTCAAGGGGTGTATTGATGAGGATAACTCTTCCCATGGGGGACGAAGTACGGAAGTCTCGGTGGTTCCCATTCACTAGCCGGTTCTGCCTGCTCAGGAGGCGGTTAGCAGTGCTGATGTCACTGCTGGAGCCCCGTGAGTGAGTGGGGTATATAATTTCCCTCTGGAATGAATCAGAATCATGTGCCATGGCAGGACTAGATGCTGGGTGTGCATGGAGGAACTCTCACTGTTCAATGCAGTCTATGGATGGTTTGGAGAAACTCTCTGTGTTCTGGACAGTGGAGAAGTCTGATTCCTTCAGGAAAGCTGGGTGAGTGTGTTACATTTTGGCCACTTAGGTTGCTTCCCAACGGTGGAAACAGTTGTTGGACATATTCCAATTAATCATAGTATTACCTCTTGTGGACTCATTTTGTTATTGTTGATGGTGATGTTACCATTGAGGTCTGTCCTTAGGAAAATTTCCCTAAGTTTAAAATGCAGGATCCAACAAAAACATCTTGCCTCTCATGGGTTCAGATCCATGCTCTTTGTCCTCCTTGACAAGTATGCTGTAATAGTAATCATAATCATAATATAATTTTCAAATTTGAACCTAAAGCCTTTAGATTTAGGCTGCATTCCCATATACATTTATGTGGAAGTAATTCCCACTGAAAATGGCCAGGAATGTATGTTTAGAAAGTTTTACTGAAATGTACAATAAACTAAGTGTGTGATCCAGCCAAAATTAAACTCTTTTTAGAGCTTAAGCTTTGCTTGTAAATAACCTTAGACACTACAGGGATTCTGCTTTGATCTCTGAACACACTGCGGCCAGCTTCTGTCCTGGAAGCTCTGCATTCTGTAGGATTTCATCCAGCATTAAACAATGTACAACAGCCAAAGTTTTTGTTCTGTTCTGATCATTGTAACATTCTCAATAACAAGCCATAAGAGCTATTATGCCCCAATGGGGGCATTTGTACCACTTGCTTCTATGGCAGAGTTCACAGGGCTGTAATATCTGAGAAGACTGAGAGTTCTCACCTTCTACTATGTAATTACATGGGGGAGGAGAAGGGGATTTGCCAGGCTATTCTGCATCAATATGCAAGCCCTGTTCTCTCTCCCCCCATCCTGTCATCTCCTTGCCTGCACATTAGCTGGAATGCAGCCCGCTTGCTCAGTGACCTGACCTTAATAAATAAGTGATGTCATCTCTTCCATCAAAGACACAGCACGGAGACGGGGAACTTACAAACACCTGTGCGAGAGGACAAGATATGGAGCATGCCCACTGTGATACAAGGCCACTAGTAGGCAACTTTCCAACAATTGTCCCCTCCTCTCCTTTTGTGCGAGCAGAGTCCGATTTTTCAGCACCTTGGACAGGTCTCCTGAAAGCACCCGCATTAAATCCCACTCCGCTACCTGGGGTAAACCTTCTTATGCCCGACTTGCTTTTTAAAGCTGGTAATTCTCCCTGACTATCGCAAAAGTATCTACAGACAGTTAAGAGACAAAAAGGGAAGAATGAACGCCCCCCCCAGGGATGTACATAACCCCTGTTTAGTCTACCCCTCCCATGCCCCCCTCACCTGTTTCTCTGCAAACTTCCTCACCTGGGACAGACACACAGTTGAGCCTGCAAACCTGGTGGCTGCAAGAGATACCTCTCACCCTGTCACATGGATTGGCTGGCCAAACCAGGAACAAGAACCCTCATAGGCCAGTATGGCTGTCAGTTATTCTCAGCACTTCCTCATGGTATGTGTTGCGGCTGGAAGGGAAAAAGCCTGGCAGTTGTGCGACTGGACTTCTAACAAGCAGAGAAGAATGGGAGCAGCTCAGACAGATAAACCTTATTAGGACCATCCATCGAACAATATTTGTTCAGCAATCAGACTGAGCAGGTAATGGCATGCTGTTGCCAAAGTGGAATGTGTGTGTTTGTGAATTACTGAAAGTGGTTTTTCAGAGATCAAAGTACCCCACTGAGATTATTGCTCTATGTTTTGATACTTTTGTTGACTTTGTATCCTGTTTGTTTATTGTATTATTACATTTATATTCCACCCTTCTTCCCCAAAAAGCCCAGGGTAGCAAAGAACAAGTGAGAAAACAACAAAAACCTCTTAAAAACAATCTCCAGTATAGATGCAGACTGGGAAAGATTGCTACTTAAAAGGCTTGTTGGAAGAGGCACCAAAAAGACAACTGAGATGGTGCCTTAATAGGAGGGAATTCCAAAGAGTAGACACCCACACATTCCCCGTATGTGGGCCTGACTGTCTACCTTTGACCTACCAAGTCAAAGTGAGAACAAATCTTAGAATTCTCCACACCGGTGAAGCAGATTCTAGGTGTTCTAATTCTGCACAGAGAATAGACAGGTCAGGTATACATGCAGGCATGTTTTTCCCCCTCTTGGAAATGATGTGCTTATTTCTTAGATAAAAGTACAGCATTCCCAAGATTAATGCAACGCAGTTACACAAGCGATTGAAGTAGAGAAAGAGGCTTGCAGCACGGAATTCATAGAAATCCATGGAGATGGTGGAGTTAAAAAGAAGAAATGCAGCCTGTAGTGTATTTGACTTTTCAAAATGTGAGGAAGATATGCTCTCACTAAGTGGATGTTAAGTGATGACACTGGAATAACGCAACTCCTTGCATGGGAGCAAGACTGAAGAGTGGTAAATCTCAACTAGAACAGAACAGAATTTTATTTGTTCATAGACCATATCAAAAGAGAACAAAATACAATATGTTTAAATTCCACATAAAAGATACATAAAATGAAATGTATTTATTTATTGGATTGATATCCCGCTCTTCCTCCCAGTAGGAGCCCAGGGCAGCATGTCAATGAAGCCCTTCAGGCCTCCCTGCCTGGCCCCAGGCACTGTCCCCATGCCTCTCCCCCCAAGGCCATGCCCCCACTGTACCTGGTCATCCCCCTCCACCTGTACTTTTTGTCTGGCTGGAATGTGTCCTGGAACTGTGTTAATGTGAACTTGCTTGCCTGGATGGAAGTGTGTGTGTGTGTATAGAATCATCTAACTTTTGTGTGGCTAGTGTATGTAGCCTACTGTACAAAGATAAGAGCCACATCTATTGCTCCATCCACTTTTTTCTTCTGGCCCTGTCCAGCACTGGAATGTGGCCCCTGGAAGATTGTTCACAAGGGAACATGGCTTTTTGACTAGAGATATGTAATAAAGAAAGCCCATATTATATAACATCTTAAACTAAAACATACTGTTTAAAAGTACTTGACCCTACTTATCCTTGGCTAGAAGACAAATCATCCCATTAAAAACTTGCAGTGCTGTTTAAATATACTTTGTTTGGGGCTTTGTGAAGTTTTCAAAGGGAGATGAGAACGCTGCATGAAGAACAGCTTTATTGGTCCCTGCATCATACATGTTTGGTTATGCACAGCAGGTGAACTCCTGTATTCTCCTTCTCTTCTCCAGATACTAATCTGGGGGGCATTTAACATGTAATGTCAGGATCTGTATAATACAATTGACTTAATACAGCAGTAAGGGGATTCATCATTGCATGTGTTTAGGATAGTGTAAAGCCATCAATTAGGGATGTTGAAAATCCACTTGTTTTCCTGAAATAAACCTTTAAGGCAGGGATGGGGAACCCTCTAGATGTTGTTGAAGTCAAACTCATATCAGATCCAGCCAGCATGGACTATTGGTCAGGGATGATGGGAGGTGTAGTCCAAATAACATCTGGAAAGGCACAGGTTCCCCACTGATTATTTAAGGGATAGCCTTCAAGTGTCTTTCACCTGCATGCACTACACAGCAATACAATAAAATGTATATCAAGTATACACATAAAGGTCTCATTACTTCTTTCCTTAGGAGTGAAACTGCGAGCAAAATCGACTAAAGCTACTGGAGATCAGGTAGACTTGCTGTGGGGGCTGAGCCCATCTCTTATAGAATGGACTTTCTCAGTTAATCATACAGATGCTATTTGGACTTAAGAGGGATAGTCTGAGGCATGTTGGATCCATGCTGTGTAGTTTGGTCTCCCTGTGAAGTGTACCAGTTAGTAACACTGATATGTGTATTTAGGTGAGAGAAAGTATGGTTGGTACATGGGCAGATAGCATAGCAACTCTCCATTCTATAAGGGGCAGCTCCTTCTAGCTTCATTCATATGTCCACTTATGCTGGTCTGCCCATGAAGTTTGGACACATTGGTTGTTCCAAGGCTGGTGCTCGGCAGGTCTTGCAGTAAACTTCAAAGAGACTGGCCACTGAATGCATGCGGTAAAAGATGCCCAGTGGCAGGGAAATCTTGACCACAATGGCCCAGAGTGTGAAACCATAGAAAGACTGCTCAATCTGGCTCACCAGATGTGGGCGGGTGCCGTAGGCATATAGAATCCACACCTAGTCAAACAAAGGAGACAGGGAAAAGGAATATAAACCTATTGGTTCAACACAATTAGCTGTCACATTGGGGCTGTCTTGTACTTCAAGGCAGCAATGGGAAACCTGTGTCCCTCCAGATGTTGCTTGAACTACCATGGTTAGTGATAAGGAATAATGGGAGCTGTAGTCCAACAACATTTGGAGGGCTACAGGTTCCTCACCCCTGCTTTAAGGGGGAGACAATCTCTCCTCTGTTTGCTGCATGCCTCTGCAGTGGCTGCTATAACATGTCGAAGCAATTTACATATCTAAAACAGAAGGTAAACATACATCCAGGAACTATGAATTACTAAGGCTGTGGGACATGTATTACTACATGCTTTTCCTCATTATATATTACAGTATTTGCTGACATTTTGAAGGGAAATGTTTTTATTTCCCATAACTTGTAAAGCAGGGATGAGGGGGGTAACCTGTGGCCTTCCAGATGTTGCTGGACTGCAACTCCCATTGGCCCCAGCTAGCATAGCTGATGGCTAGAGCTGTAGCCCAACAACATCTGGAGGGCCACAGATTTCCTATCCTTGTTGTAAAGTAGGTGTGGGGAACCCTTGGCCCTCCAGATGTTACTGAACTACAACTCGTATCATCCATGGCCATGCTTGCCAGGGCAGGTGGGAGTTTTTGTTCAGCAACTTCTGGAGGGCCAAAGGTTCCCTACACCTGTGGTAAAATCCCCCACAGTTTTAGCATTTTATATGCCTATAAAGTATATGGAAATCTACATTGACTAGAATGCGCATTTGATTTTAACTGGCACTCTCCTGCTTTCTCAAGCACACGAACAGCAATCAGAAGTGTTCATATACCAGACTGAAAGGTGATCTTTGAGCCAATCTACATGTTCAGAAAAAGAACATTGTTCAGTGATCCATGGCCTGTTCTGCTATAGAATGCAGGAGGTAGAGCATAGAACACTCAGGAATATTTCCCCTTCCTTTTGTGTGGACATTAAAAAGCAGCATGTTGAGAAGATTTGGTTAGAATATTTATCTTTGACACACTTGTTTTCCAGGGAATTAAAGTTTGAAGAGTGGAGGAAATCTCAAGTCCATCTCCTGCATTCTGAATTGACACAGCTCCGGGAGGGTTGTAGGAATCTGTCACGCTGCTGCTGATCCACAGTCCAACTCTGCCAACACATACTTCCAAGCATGTTACATTAACTTAGGCCTTATTCTCACAAACAGTAGAGGAGGATATAAACCAGCTTCTCAACTGTACCTCTTCAGATCACAAGTAGGGACTCATATGCTTGAACGATCCATTACACCAAAAATAAAATAAAATAATTTTTTCCTGCAGATAGAAAACTAGGGAGAAGAGTTCTTGCCTAGTCTTCTCCCTGTCATGCTAGTTCTCGAGGTTCATCTACTCTTGGTATATTTCAGTCATGAGCCACCAGCTGCATTCTGATGCTGCCTGTTCAAAAACCGGTTTACCTCCTCCTTTGCTGTTTATGAGAACTAAGCCACGGTAGATGTTCTTTCAAGCAAACATGTTTACAAATGTGCTGCTGGCTGCATAGGTACTCTCAACTAAGTCACTGTTGTGCTGTTTCCTGGATACTGTTTGCAGCAGCAACTAAAACAACACAAAATTGGATAAAAGGTAAACTAACAAATAAGTACATTTTTGGAACCAGGAGACAAGGATTTGTAATAGCAGATCTTGTCTTAGCGGTGTAAAGTACCAATTGCAGTTTATTAGATGACTAATGCCATACGCCAATTAGCTATTTTATGAGTGCTTACTGCTCTTTAACAATTTCCAGAGGGGTAGTTGTGTTAGCCTGTTGCAGAAAACACATCTTATAGTCTTGTGCACATTATAGTAGAACCTTTATGAACTAGAGTGCACTTTATTAGATGCATCTGATGAAATGGACTCCAGTACATGAAAGCTTACATCATAATAATACACTTTGCTAGTCTTTAAGGTGCCACAAGACTTTCTGTTACTACTGATCACTACTGCCCTCTACTGCTCACTTCGATTCTCCCACTTGGAACAAACACAAGAACTACTTTTGCAAAGCTAGTCTACAAATACTATTAGGCAAGCAAGGCATGCTGTCCACTTAATATTTGTCATGCTTGGCTAAGATGGTCTCTTGTAGATAATTTTAACAGGAAACTCTAGAGATGAAGCTGTCACTGTTTTGGTGTTCCAGAGCTTTGCATCTTCTTAATCACTGCTGGTGCCACCCCCACCCCACCCCAGAAGAGAGCAGAACACATTTTCCCTTCCTTCATGGGTGTGGTAGCAGTGCTAGTGAACTAGGCTTGGGCTTGGAGCACCACCAAAACCAGTAACATCACGGCAAGATTAATTTGTGTAACATACTGGGAAAAAAAGGTTATTCAGTTAACAATTTGGTGGATCAAACTGTGGAATTTGGCAATGGTGAATAAAAGTCTTCATGTGTTCATATCAGGCAGGAAGTTCACAGAAGACGAGGAATTGTTTAGGACATTTTGGAACGTGAACTGCTACTAGGAGTAACGTCTTTCCTTTGCTCTGAGGGATCTATCATGAAGTTCGATAGTGTATGATAGGTTTCTAATGTTGCCTCTTATATATAGGCTATAATACTGAATTGGGGTGAATGAACTTTGAATATATTTTATTTCTTTCTGTAACATTGATATTTGATAGTTGTAAGGTAATAAAATGTAACATTTTAAGAAATGACATCAATCCACGTTGGCGTATTAGAAGGATCACCAATGTGGCACCTGCAGGCATCAGTGTTCCCACCAGTACCTCCTACGGTGCCTGCAAAGGTTTCAGTAAACATCCCCTCAAAAATCCACAATGCGCAAGAGACCTTTTGCTCTTCCTGCTCAGTTCCTGTTTGCAGTGGCTCAGCCTCTACTATGCCTCCTTAAACATGCCCACTTTTCACTGGATGCCAAGATTGGATACCCATCCATTCTGAACAGAGAATAGGTCAGCCCTATAGCAAGCCCTTGTTAGCAGGGGCAGCCACTTTTCTAGGTGGGACATTTGGGTGGTGGGGAGAGGCGCATAATGCCACCCCCACCTCCCACTGGTGGAGTGGATGTGAGGGCCAGGCTAAGGAAGGGAAAGGCAGTGACTTTCCCCCTCACTCCTCCTCTATCAAGAGAGTGTGTTAATTTACATTAAATTTAATCTGTTGGTTTATCTCACCTTTTTTTTGAGAGAGAGATCCCCAGGAATACCAGACTCAAAAGCTTGACTTTGCCTATAGCTATAGTCCTCTTTCACCTGTGTTCTGTCCCTGTGTTCTGATTCTTCATGAACTGAACTATTTTGGTAACAACAGTGAGTTCCTGAGCTTGGCTTTGACTGCCTTAGGTATCTCAGTTATAGAGTACACCTGAAAAACAAACTTGTTCATAGTACAAATTTAGAGAAGGGCAGAGGGAAAATAAATACTTTAGGGTGTGTTTAAGTTCTCCATGAGAATCACTCCTTCTAATCTTGTTCCTGACCTTTAGATTTTTTCTTCCTGTTAGATAATCAAGGGAAAACATTTTAACTGGCTACTATATAAAGGACTAACTACGCAAATGGAAACTAACTGTGGAAAGCAATTGGATTTTTTTTATTATTGCTTGCTGGGTTGATTTTTCTGTCTAGAAACCCTGAAAAGGCCTCATGCTGAGCTGTACATAACTGGGAAAATCAGAAATTAGGTCTGAGTCAGGTGTCCAGCCAGCTAACTAGCTAGCTGTAGTATACACACCAATATTTCTATTCCTCTAGAGCTGTTTTCATCCTTTGCCATCAAGTACTCAAGAAAAAGAAGAAACATGGCCACTATGATTTTGAGTGCAGTGAGTGCTTTTAAAAGACTAAAGGGTAACTTAGGGAAGCCATTTTTTCAGATTACTTTAAGTTATCTCTTATATTTCCCCCTTAGCAATAAGCACCCAATCTTGCTCTACTCATTATAATAACTGCAGAATAAACAAACTTACTTCTTACTGCAGGCAGGCAAACCTGCTTCTTTTTGGT
Source organism: Rhineura floridana (assembly GCF_030035675.1). NCBI lineage: Eukaryota > Metazoa > Chordata > Lepidosauria > Squamata > Rhineuridae > Rhineura > Rhineura floridana. The sequence continues at coordinate 85,277,965 of NC_084486.1, forward strand.
GGCTTGGTAGACAGCACAATTGAAACTGAAAAGCAGAGCAAAGGAAAGTCCAAGGGGTGGAGTCTAACTCTAGCCCATAATGCAAAGTATTATGTATAATACAAGGTAATATTTAACTCTTCAAGAGTCATGTTACTATACAGACTTCTTTTTCAGGATCACTTAAGTAATTATAGAGTGATTGTGATCATGAAAAATCCACCCTCAGTCAGGGAAAGACTTGAGTGAGGAGACTTTTGGGTGCTCTTCCAGATGAGGCTTTTGTTGTATACTTGCCCTGCCTTATTCACTGAATTTTTCAGAGGGTCCTATTCTTAAATTGTTCTTGTTCTTAAAACAAGCCATCATTCTTTAAATGGAGGCTGTCATTGTCTGTCAAGTCACAAATTAAAAAGAAGACAATTTTAAAAAAACCCTGTGGAGGCATTCCTCCACCACCACCACCACCCCTGCTATAAGGGAAAAGGTGCAAAGAGCTTCTTTCTGAATGAGCACAGTGTGGGCTGATAAAAAGGCACCTTCATCATCCACCACTGAATGTAGGAGAGTATCCAACCCTGAAGGTATTCTTTTCCCATTCATGGGGTGGCTGGTCGTAGTGGGGGATGCCCATACCTTTCATTCATTCATTCATTATCTCACTGTTCCTCCCAGAAACTCCTGTCTGTCTTTCTGTTCTTTTAGATATATCAACTAGGGCCAGCGCCAGGCATGCCAGGACCCTTGGGCACCAGACTGCTCCGGAACCTGCACACACGCCACATCTACCTACCTTTCCCTTGAAGTGAATGTTGCCTGCAGTGTGTGTGTGCGCCTGCCATCAACCAAGATGGCGGCCAAGGCTTCCCTAAGGGGCTGATGCCTCTGCTGCCATCTTGGTTGATGGCACGCATGTGGGCTATGTGTGTGCATTCCTGCCATCAACCAAGATGGCGGCAGGGGCATCAGCCCCTTAGGGAAACCTCGGCCGCTATCTTGGTTGATGGCAGGCTTGCACCCGCAGCGCAGCCAGCATCTACTTCAAGGGAGAGGTAGGTGGGACATGCAGGCAGGCATAATGGCCTGTGGTAGTAGGGGGGTACCTGGGAGCTCCCTCTCTGTGATCCATGGCAGGGTCGGGAGCGAATGCTGCTGCGGATCGCAAAAGGGAGAGCTACCCATCCACCCACCCTATGGAGGGGCCCTTCAGGGGTGCTCAGCCAAGGCCCAACCTGGCCGCCCTCTGGTGCCAGCCCTGGTATCAACCATTTTGTATTATGCCATACTGCCTATGGCAGCCATGTTGTGCTATACTATGGCCCCACGACAGCTATTTCATGATTGGTGTTCATGACACTTTCTCAAAATTCTAAATGTGCTCAGTGGCCTGAAAAGGTTAGTGACACTGAGGTTAAATAACTTGGTTTGGGCCTAGTGAGCGCAAAGTATAGTTATTCCTACAGTACACAAGTCTTCATTGGGCCTGGGCTAAGACCTAGCTTGCTGACATAGGCTGATCATGTTATCAAAACTAAACCAACAGAGACTACTGTCTCAGTTCTGTAGTGGAATGTCTGGTTCCTGCCTGCAGAGAGTCTCCTAGGCACACATTGTGCAAAGTCCATGGAAGTGGAATCTACTCCCCTCCCCAATTTTGGTCCCAGCTCTAGATTATTTATTTATTTATTTATTAAATGTATACCCTGCCCTTCCTCCTAGTAGGAGCCCAGGGCGGCAAACAAAAACTCTAAAGACACTCTAAAACAGCATAAAACAGACTTTAAAATATATTAAAACAAAACATCTTTAAAAACATCTTATATAAAAAAGCTTTAAATACATCTTAAAAAGCAATTCCATCACAGACGCAGATTGGGATAAGGTCTCTACTTGAAAGGCTTGTTGCAAGAAGAAGGTTTTCAGTAGGCACCAAAAAGATGAGATAGTGCCTGTCTAATATTTAAGGGGAGGGAATTCCAAAGGGTAGGTGCCACTACACTGAAGGTCTGCTTCTTATGTTGTGCGGAAGGGACCTCCTGATAAGATCGTATCTGCTGGAGGCTTTCACCCACAGAGGTGTAGTGATTGACTTGGTATATAAGGGGTAAGATGATCTTTCAGGTATCCTAGTCCAAAGCTGTATAGGGCTTTGTACACCAAAACCAGGACCTTGAACGTAGCCCAGTAGCTAATGGGTAGCCAGTGCAATTATTTCAAGCAATGGGGTGACGTTGGCAATACCCTCCCTCAGTGAGCAGTCGTGCCACCGCGTTTTGCACCAGCTGCAGCTTCCGGACCAACCTCAAGGGCAGCCCCACATAGAGCGCATTACAATAATCCAGCCTGGAGGTTACCAGTGCATGGACAACAGTGTTCAGGCTATCCTGGTCCAGAAATGGTTGCAGCTGTCTTACCAACTGAAGCTGGTGAAAGGCACTCCTAGCCATTGAGGTCACCTGGGCCTCTAGCGACAAAGATGGATCCAGGAGCACCCCCAGACTACGGACCTGCTCTTTCAGAGGGAGTACAACCCCATCCAAAGCAGACAACTGACCAGTTTATCCGAACTCAGGAACCACCAACCCACAGCGTCTCCATCTTGCTAGGAGTGAGAGTCAGTTTATTGGCCCTCGACCAGCCCACCACCGAGTCCAGGCAGCAGTCCAGGGCTTGCACAGCCTCTCCTGATTCAGATGTTACAGAGAAATAGAGCTGGGCATCATCAGCTTACTGCTGACACCTCGCCCCAAATCTCCTGATGACTGCTCCCAAGGGCTTCATATAGATATTAAATCATATTGGGGATAAGATGGTAACTTGTGGCACTCCAGAGCACAACTGCCAGGAGGCCAAAAGACAATCACCCAATGCTATTCTCTGAAAACAACCCTGGAGGTAGGATCAGAACCACTGCAAAACAGTGCCTCAGATACCCATCTCACTAAGTTGGCCCAGAAGAATACCATGGTCAATAGTATCAAAAGCTGCCGAGAGATCGAGTAAGAATAACAGGGTCACAATCCCCCCATCCTTCTCCAGGGTGACCACGGCCAATTCAGTCCCATAACCAGGCCTGAACCTAGATTGGAATGGGTCAAGATAATCTGTTTCATCCAAGAATACTTGCAATTGCTGCACCACAACTCTCTCAATCACCTTCCCTAAAAGGGAGGTATTTGTGACCAGGCAGTCAGGGCCGGCCCCAGACATGCCGGGGCCCTTGGGCACAAGCCTGCCACAGGCCCCAGCGCTCCTCTTCCATGCTTCGTGGCAGGATTGCTGCCACGGATCGCACACCCCACCATTCCCTTGCTTAACCTACCTTTCTCAGCTGTTCTGTGGTTGCACACACAGCGCTGCCCTTAACAAAGATGGTGGCTAAGGTTTCCCTAAGGGGCTGAAGCCTCTGCCGCCATCTTGGCTCATGGCAGGGATGCCTTAGGGAAACCTCAGTCGCCATCTTTGTTAAGGGCAGCACTGCGTGTGCAACCACAGGACTAGGTAGGTTAAGCAAGGGAATGGCGGAGCCCAAAGCTCTTGCCGTGCAATCCGCGGCAGCGATCCTGCCGTGAATCGCGGAAGGGGAGCAGAGGGGGCCCTCAGGGGCCCCTGTAGCCCCAGGGGCCCTCAGCCAGTGCCCCACCTGGCTGCCCTTTGGAACCGGCCCTGCTGGTGGTGGTTGTTAGAAACCAATGGGTCCAGGGTGGGCTTTTTCAGGAGCGGTCGGATCACCACCTCTGTCAGGGCAGCTGGAACCACTCCCTCCCACAATGATGCATCGACCACACCCTGGATCCACTTGGTCAAACCTCCTCGGCAAGCTTTAATAAGCCAAGAAGGGCAAGGGTCGAGAGGACATGTTGCTGGCCACATCGTCACAAGCACCTTGTCCACATCATGAGGCCGCATCAACTGAAACCCATCCCAAGAAGTTGCAGCAGACGTTGCACTGGACATCTCACTGGGAACTACAGTAGATGTGGATTGGGCATCAAGATTGCTACGGAGGCAAGCAACTTTACCCTCAAAGTGCCTTGCAAACAATTCACAGTGGGTCTCGGAAGGGTCTAAAACTCCATTTCCTGGAGTTGATATCAACAGATGCCTTACAATATGAAAAAGCTCCACTGGATGACTACTTGAGGATGTGATGGTGGCAGAGAAGTGGGCCTTCTTCACCGCCCTCAGCGCCACACAGTAAGCACGGTTATGATGTTTTACTCATGCCCAATCAGCCTCACAGCATGTCTTTTGCCCCTTGTGGTCTAGCTGCCATCCAGTCTGTTTCATTGCTCTTAGTTCACTGGTGTACCAGGGTGCAAACTGGGCTCCACAATGCAGGAGAGGGGGCACAGGGGCAACCATGTTAAGAGCCTGATGCACTTCGCTGTTCCACAGCATGTCAAGGGCTTCAACTGGGTCACCTGCTCTGTCTACTGGGAACTCCCCCAGGGCATTCAGGAATCGAGTGGATTCCGTTAGTCTCTGGGGGTGGAAAATCTTAATCTGTCCACCACCCCTGCAGGGAAGGATCAGAGCTGTAAGTCTAAATTTCACCAGGAAGTGGTCTGACCATGACAATGGGGTGATGTTCCCCCCATCTCCAGATCACCCCTTCCTCCATCTGGAGCAAAAACCAAATTGAGGGTGTGTCCTGCCTTATGCTTCAGGCTGGTGACAATTTGAGACAGCCCCATGGTCATCATGGAGGCCAGGAAGTCTTGAGCTAGAACAGTAGAGGCCTTCTCAGTATGGACATTGAAATCACCCAGGACTATTATTCTGGGTTCCTCCAATACCACAGCTGAGACAGCCTCTGCCAGCTCAGTCAGAGAAGCTGTTGGGCAGCAGGGTGGATGGTACACCAGCAGCAACCCTAGTTTACAGTCTCCTTGGCTTGACACCCTCAAAGCCAGCATCAAGACAAAATGGTTTCCTGGTGACAGAGATAGAAGTTCTGTAGACCACAGCAACCTCTTCCCCCTGTCCCTGCAACCTGTGCCAGTGCTGCACCAAGTATCCAGGTGGGCAAAGCTGGGTCAGATTAACTCCTTCCAGCTCACCCACCAGATCTGGTTTAAACCAACTCACCGAGATGTTGTAGAAGATAAGGAGAATTGAGATGTTTTGTAAGATCTTCCTTCTGATACTTTGCTTTTTAGGTTCTCCTTGAATGTGTGAAATGTGGAAGAGAGATGGGTCACCACCACAGTCGGACAAATGCCTGGGGAGCTGATTCTCCAAACTGGTCATGATGCGGGTCAGTGTGTGGGTTTTGGAGCAAGGTCTATTGCTGTCCTGCTCTGTAGGACCTCTGGAAATGGAGAAAACCCAGTTGTCACCAGCAGAGTTGCTATTGTCTTGGGCATCTGGCTCATGAAAGAGGCTAGAGTACATAGCTTCAGTAATGAAGAGATTCTGTCCCAAGATCTGGATGGTCTTGCAGAGGGAGAAGCAGAAGTCCAGGAGGTAGAGGCCACCATTGGTATGAAGAAAGAAGATTGCAACCAAAGAGTAGATGGATACCATGAGGGGACCACAGGAGCTGCCCAGAAGCAAGGTTACATCTAAGTTTCTTACCACACTCTTGTCAGAAGGGAGAGCTGCAGCTTTCTGTTTCATTCTGTAGGAGGCAATGCCAATCAGAGTTGCCAAGAACATGGCAGATAAGAGCACAGAGTTGAAGATGTAGTATGTTCGAAGGGCTTCAGGAATGGTTTCAGGAGACTTGGCAAGCACTCCAAAGGAGATCATCACCCCGAAAGTTGCTGAAATGGCCAAGGCTCCTAGCACCAGGCCAACAAAAGCCCCACTGAGATGGAAGTGTGCCCTGTGAGTGAGCTGGGGCTCTTGGTGAAGGGTTTGCCGCCCAGTGTTCTTCCAGATGATGTACAGCATTGTAGAAGAGAAGAGGCTAAACTCAATGTTGAAGGGATACAGGTAGGCAGCACCTTCTGCAAAGATGTGGCAAAGGCTGGTGGTGCAGACACAGCTGTTGGTGTTGTACCCACCTGCAAGAAGAACATGAGGCTTGTGCTAGGAGGTATGCTTAAGTTTAGCAGAACAACAGAAAAAGCTGCAGGACGACTTCTAACTGGAAGGGATGGCCATCCTATCTCACTTGCTTTCTACATCTAATCAAGCTCCCTTATTATGACAACTTTATTCCTTTCAGAACAGGTGCTGCGGGAAGGGAGAGCTGCATGCTGGCTGTATCTGCAAAGCTGCAGGTGTAATTAGGTTCACACTGTCATATTTGAAGGATGGGGGCCCTTCACTCAAAGGAATGGTATGAGATGGAACAGCATGTCTAGGAGGCATAGTGATCATGGTGGTGGTGGATGAAGCAAGGATGGAAAATGGCTCAATCCAGGGGAAAGCTCAGGTGAAGCAGAATGTTGGGGCTTTACAGCACTGGGGAGGGGGTGCAAAGGAGAAAAATGGGTGAGGTAGCTGCAGAGCTGCATACATACAAGGCTGCATACTATAGGGGACGTCTCCTTGTGTTACTGGGGCCAAATCCTTTCTCCATATGCTGACCAGAAGGAAATCTGGGGTGAGTCTCAGCTGTTTCCCTGTCCTTAGTGTGAGGGGCTCAGAAGTAGATGGCAAAGTAGGGGTCACATCTGCTGGAAAGAAGACCATAGACAGTATGTGAGCACCCAGAGGATGTTCATTCTCGGGTCGCTGTACAAATGTAGTAAGTAAATAAAAAAGACCCTTGGATTCAGTCCCTGCCATTGGTCACTTTTTAGGATTAAGCCAGCGCTATACTTTGTCACAAATCTAGCCAGGCCATTTGTAGCTCTCTGCTGTTTGATAGCTCCCTCCCATGATGAGAAGGAGGGTTTGTACCATGGGAGGCCTGGGAAGTCTCTCCCTTGTGAGCATCATAAAATTCTTCTAGCTGCTTCATGGACTCATCCAGCACCACACTCATCCACAGGAGCACATTAGTGGCTAGAGTGTGCATCAGCCCAAACCTAGAAGCCACAGAGAGAAAGAAGGAGGGGGATCAATGCAAGATCATTGCATTTCACCCTCCCTTAGTCATTCTGGTTCAGAGTTGGGTGGAGGTTCCCAGACCCCAATTTTAGCTGTTTTCCCCAGCCATTAGCATTTTCACACCCATTTCATGCACCAGCAGTCTGTCTGCTAGCTCTTACAAGGCTGCCAACAGTTTACCCATATTCCTCTGCGTGGTTGCCCCATCTGCACTTTTCAAATCCTCCCATGATTCCTCCTGAATTATCCACACCCTTTTGCTACGACTGCTTCCTGCCTCCCTCATGTCTGTTTGGTTATGGCTAATCCTGTATATTATAGGATTATGTCTGCCTGGTTATGGCATCTGTACATTATCAATATTTTATATACTGTATATTGTTACTCTATATGACGGCAACTCCCTTGCTTGCTACACTTGTAGTGAAGGCTTTTGGAGGGAAGCTTGATGAAATAAAAGACAACTAGATTTGAGGGGATTGCACTGCATTTAGGCTGTGTACACACCATACATTTAAAGCACATTTCCACACACCCCAAAGAGTCCTAGGAATTGTAGTTTACCCCCACATTCAGAAATAAAATTCCCAGCATGCTTTACAGAGTTCTTGTACAGGATTCTTGTGTGGGGAGGTGCTTTGAATGCATGGTGGGTACACAGCCTGAAGTTCTAACATTGTGCCAATGTTCATTCCTGGGAGCTGTTTGGGCTGCTGCTTTTGCATAGCTCAGGAGAATAGTCCTACCTATTTAGATGTTGGTGTTCCTGTATGCAAATCTTCGCATTAAACAACAGCAATGAGACCTGTGATAAGGGGGAAAAGTTGAGGGGGGGGGAAATATAGAGTTAAAGACATCATATCACCATTGGCCACCAATGATATAAACCGGTCTTTCCTAACCTGGTGCTCTCCAGATTATTGGATTCCAACTCCCATCAGTCCCAGCCAGCATGGTCAATGGCCTGGGATGATGCAAGTTGTAGTGCAACAATATCTGGAGGGCACCAGGTTGGTTATCCCTGATATAAGCCCACCTGGTAGGGGAAGGCTGGTAGAAATTGTCCCTCAAATTCTCTGAAATCCTGCCTTGTGAGGAGAAAGAATCCAGCGGAGAGAAGCAAAAGGGCCTGGGATCCCAGATGTGGAGCAGAAGAGGAAGGAAGTAGGAAGCAAAGCAGAGAATGGCAAGTCCTTTAGGGCAGAGCCTGCCTGTGCTGTGGGATCCCCACATAATCTGTTACTGCATCTAACCTCACCTGTATAATGGTAAAAAGAGCTTGCACAACAGGGAAGGTGGTAATTAGCATGGAGGAGCAGTGCTGCAGCTCATGGTAGTATCCCAAGGAGAGGCAGTCCAGGACCAACGTGGCCAGTGCAAAGAGAGAGAGACCACCTGCCATGACAAGACAGCACAGTCACCCCAAATGTTGCACAGATAACAGGCACACTATCCCTCCCTGATCATTTCTTCAAGAAGTAGAAGGGGGCAGGAGGTCCTTTCGTGTTAAGAACCAAGGCCGTGGTACCAGGCCACTTCAAGTGTGGCTGTTTTGTGTGAGAGAAATGGACACGGCGTTCCTGCTGAAGAAGTATCGGAGTGTCACCATCAATTCAAAAGTGAAATCTCAGTGCCTTTCTCTATCCACCCATGTGGCAAGTATACGGGCTAAAAAGATAGGACTGACATGGGAAGAGGAACTGTGAAACAGACTGAGAAATCTGTGGCATCATGGAAGTCTTCCCCCCCTCCGGATCATTGCACGTATGTGAGCAGTCATTAATGACAGTAAATTGGCTAATGTAAACAACAGGATCTCCGCTCCCTCTCTCTAATAAATGAAATGCAGGTCAGGCCAGTAGCAGAGCAAGAGAATTTGGGATTGAAATATCAAGAGATACTCTGGTTCGCTTGGCTCTGACTGACCCTGGCAGACCAAAGAACCACATCTTTTCTGCAGGATTCAATAACATCCTATGTGTCAGAGCCCCTGTAGTGCACCCATTTTATTCCCCTTTAATAGAAATGCCTAGACGTTGGCAAGAAGCTTCGTTGTGAGTGATGATCTTCAGTATTTGAGAGAGGCAGAGTGACTGCACACTTGCTTTGTCATCCCTGTATTGCAGAATGTTGGAAGTGGGGCAAGAGCAACTCCTGTTTTGTTATTTTATGTTCCAGAAGGGAGATAGAGTTAGGGTCCTCCAGATGGCTAGGCTTGACTACCTTACCTGTGATGCTCTGACTTCCTTCCGTCATTAGACTGATATGCTTAGGGAAGCTTATCTGCCCCTCCTCCTTCCGCCCTTCCTCTCTTCTTCAGTTGTCTGAGAGAGAGGAGACACCTTTGTCTCCTCTCTCTCTCCTGAGCCATCAGGGCAAATCCCAAACCTGGGCGTTGCGCCTCCAACTTAGTTAGTTAGAACTAGGTATGTCTTCTTACCTACTATGTATTTCTATAAATAATGTAGCTTTTCTTATTTTACTAAGTCTTAAGTCTCAGTGATCCTAATGCAGGGTAAAAGCCTGCCACTTAGGTAAACGCACACACTGGCACACACACCTCAGACTGTTGACAATCTCTGCTAATATCTATACAAATTTACACAACACAGAAGTGGGCTGGCAGGTGAATCTTGGCCCGCCAAGGGTCCAAGTGGCCCATGAGGTCATTCTCCCCAAACCACACTCACGTGTTCATCAACGGACTTCCCTGGCTGTATTGCAATATATATTTGTGTAACATCTCTACCTTTTAGCCAGCTTGCTCCAGCTTGGTGGTCCTGGTGCATTTTCAGCTCCTTGTTGCGGGAAGAGTAACAGCCAAACCAGACCATCCAGAAGCAGGAAGAAATCATGAGCGCTTCCAGAAAGATATGGACATTGCGGCTCAGCGAGCTGTGCTGGTGCATCTCGGCGAGGAGCACAGCACTGCCCACAAATGTCAAGAGCACCAGATAGAGGAGGGAGAACAGTGAACTGGATAGAGTGGTGGATGCCATGGGTGATCAGGGTCTCTTTGCTGGATATCTGCAGTGTGGCAAAGCACAGCTGAGAATTATGAAGATGGATGGAAGTAGACGAGAGACAGAAAGGTCAGGAATGTACACACGCATCCTATGCACCTGAATAAATCTCTGACATATACTTACCTCTCTCTCTCTCTCTCACTCACACACTCACACACACACACACACACAGGTGGCTGTCTGAAGTTTGTATTAATGTGTATGTGTAAAATATAAGCATTCCCTTCAGCTTGCTTAGTGTCTTAATCCAAATGACTAAATTTGTGAACTGGCAGTGTGCTGTTTCAATAGACATCTACTGCCAAGCTGCCAGGCTTCCAAAGGAGATGTTAGGATACTGAAGTTGGTTCCTTGTTCTGTATTTGAAAAGTTACAAATGCAATGTGGAAAAGCTACTGGTAATTTAACTCCATTGCACCACAAAAATAAGCCAATGGGCATCCCAAATTGCACATCCATTGTCACAAGAATGTGTCCTAGCTGCATGACTGGCCCATAACTTATGTCACAAGGAGGGAAGTCCTAGGAAAAAATATTCACCTTTCCCTCAAGCCATTTGCGCAATATAGCAAATGGGGCATGGGAAGCTGCCACCTAGACGATTCCTTTGATCAGAGGCTCCTCAAAGCTTTTCCCCCCATGGACCACTTGAAAATTGCTGAGGGTCTTGGCAGACCACTTAATGGATTTTCTGCCTGTTGTAGCAATCGTAATGCACTGTGCTAGGGGCTGCATGATTTTTAATTGTATTTTTATTGCTTCTTTTATTCCTTATATATTGTATTTTATATTATAATTTGAATTCTGTAGAATTCAAATTGTAATACAAAAAATACAAAAGAAAAATTTAAATAATCAATAAAAATAAATTTAAATATTCAATTAAATATCTATATTAATATTTAATGCAATGGATGTGCTATCTCCGGTATTCAACCCCAAATCCACAAACACCCTGCAGAGCACCTGAATGAAGCTTGCAGACCTGTGGTGGGCTGCAGACCACAGTTTGGGAACCTTGCCTTAGATATTGCAGATCTCAGTATCTGTTCATTCCACATTCTAGTCATACGCATGTTCCACCTCCTTTGTTCCCATAATTTCATTCTTTCTTTCTCACTCTCACAGACACATACATCAACCCTCCTTCCCCATACCATCCCTGAAAGTCAGCCAACTTCTCTTTTGTGCTGCCTTTTCATGCAGATAGTAAATCATTTAGTCTGTCTTTTCTCACCAGGGATATGGGAAAAAATATTTCTCAGAAAGTTTGCAGTTGCTTGCAAAAAAAAATTAAAAAAATCTAAACATGCATTGCTTCTTAAAAGGAACCGGTAGCATAGTGAATGGATACAATACCAGTCAAACTAGGTGGTTTCAAAGTTGTAATTATTATACAGCCACAAGAGTGGCCGTATTTGTTTTCCCAGGTGACTATTCCCTAGGGTAGTATGCATACATAATAAATAGCAAAGCCTGGCTCTTTGGGCCTGCTCAGTTTGAAACCCTGGAGAGCTGCTGCCAATCAGTGTTGACAGGACTGAGCTAGAAAGACCAATGGTCTGACTTGGTATAAGGCAGCTTCCTATGTTCCTGGGGTGGGGAGTGGCGGGGTCACTGAAATTGTGGTGCAGGTGAAAAAGGTTAATCCCCCTACCTGTGCACTGTGGTCCCATTAATGTATCCTCCACCTGTGACTGTTATAACAAAATCTAGATATGTGAAATGTAATCATGCATTTCACGTATTGTTTCCTTTGGGATACTCCTAAGTTTTTAAAAAAAATACAACCTACCCTCTGTTTTCAGACAATATACGTTTGTTCATCTGCAGAGGACTCTACCATCTCTGAAGAAGTTAAGACTCTGGGCATATAGCTGTCCTCAGCAATTCTGCAGACCCCAGTGCACTACTATAGCCACAGGGTATGATTTATATCCTAAGGGGCCGGGAGGGGAATACTTCTGCCCTCTTTTACATAGGACCCAACCTTCGTATGAGCCCATCTGGTTGGTGCCCAGTAGCAGGGAATCTACCTCCCATAAATGGTTAACAATGCACTCCTATGTCTGCTCAGAAGTAAGTCATACTGAATTCAACAGGCCTTAATCAGAGGTTAAGTGGGGTTAGGATTACAGCCTAAATCATCAACCTCCATTCTCCCCTGCAGTCGCATATGGAAATACTGCCTTCAAGTCGATTCCAAGTTATGGTGACCCTATGAATAGGGTTTTCATGGTAAGCGGTATTCAGAGGGGGTTTACCATTGTCACATATACATAGATGCATTCCCTTCCAATGTCTGCTTAATAGTTACACTTGTTATTTGCAAGCTGAGTGAGTGGTACATGGGCACAACTGTGAGAACATATTTGGAAGGCACGGATTTTAGATTGCTGGGATCAGGTTTAGGGAGCTAATCAGTAACCTCTCATCCTGTGCCTTTTTTGCTTATGCTCACTTCCCATGAACAAGGAAGCAAGCTTCAGTGATTGCATTGCATTTGGGATTAAAAACAAAACGAGTAACATGAAAATTGCCAACAAGGGCTGGATTAGAGGGTTGGAATAATTGGTTATCAGCTATCTAGAAGAGATGGGAGAGATTGACTTAGAGCCCTTGTGTCCTACAACACAGGAGCTTTTCTTGGGAGCAGTGTGGCTAGTGGCCACTAGTGCCTAGATGGACAGATTGATGCATCTGAATGCATCCTGTGTGGTGGAAACCCAAAACCAAATTCAGCAGTTGAATTAACGGGGTGATCCTCTGTCACCAAGAATGTTAGTTGTCATTCAGCCTCCCAAGAGATAGTTGAAACTACAAAACACTTTCCTGGAAAAAAACGACGATCATGAGCTTTTTGCACATGGGCAGAAGCCACCAGAACAACAGGGAAACATGATACCCCAGTCACTCCCTCCAGAATGTTTAGGGATGGAACCCCCAATCCTTCCCCAAAAAACAACAGTGATGTCTTAGGAACTCTTGTATACAAGCTCATTATTGAAGACCTATATTTCAAAGCCCATCCTCTTCTGCTCTATGCCCTTTTCCTTGCAAGACCCTACTCACCTGGTATTGTCACACTGCTGAAGCCCCAGTTCTCTCATATGCCTACCATAGATGTGGCATCTCTCTGATGGAACGGGCAGGGTGAAGGCATTTATATACCAAGAATGATGGCCCCAGAGGGCAACTTGGGACCACTCCTACCAGCATAATCAGGGGCAGGGAGATCAGGATTTCCATATCATGCTCATCTCCCTCCCACCTGCCTGGTTTTCAAAGGTCTCTTTCCAAGCTAATAGGATTTGAATAGCAAGGGCTGGTGCTTTAATAATATATACCATCTAGCATTGGATAGGAAAATAGATATACTTGCGTTACAGTAACAAAACAAAATGGCTTTTGGTACTGTAGTGAGCAGAACAAATAAGTGAGCAATTTTCATGGGGTCTGATGATATATCCCACCAAAGAAATGTTGAAATATTTCCTTTTAAAATGTATACTTCATTTGCAATCAGGACACACACATTAAAAAATTTAAGTTGTTTTTGTTTAAAAATAATATTTCCAAAAATATGTCATTGTTCAATACATGTTTTATGACTGCATCCTAAATCATATTAGAACATAAATATCAACAAAGCAATAAATCAGTGTTTTGTGTGCTGAAATATACAATAAAATATGGACAAATTACAAAGTAAAAAATGGAAATGGACTGCCTTCAAGTTGATCCCGAACCTATGAATAGGGTTTTCATGGTAAGGGGTATTCAGAGGTGGTTTACCATTGCCTTGCCTAGTACAACATTGTAATAATTCATACATTATTTTGTTTCAAACTATTGGTACTTAAAGAATTAAGCATTTCTAACAAAATATTGTGATTAATTGACAAATATATTTTCACATAGAGATAACATGAATTCACACATTTTGTGATACGCCATCTTAACCCCTACATCCGACTCCTATTATTATCAAAATGTCAGTATTAGTAAACACTGGGGGAACTGAGCTCCATTGTCCAATACGGTCAGAAAGTGTTGAACCTGAGCAAGAAGTACACCAACGAAATGCTCTGGCATTAGTTATAAATTTAGAAGACAGCAGCAATCCATTCCCAATATCTGGTCTCAGATGGGCCACTAGGTCATATTCCCCTATCTCAGGGGAGTATCTCCTCTCCATGGGTTGGAGCTGATGGAAACTATAGTCCAAAACGTCTGGAAGGCATCAAAGCTGGCTACCGCTGCCCTATCTTACACTTCCTATGTGAGGCCATTCCATTCCATTCCACATGCAAGAGTGCCCCCCCCCCGCTCAACTAGCTCCTCCAGGAAATTCACCCATTAATCTCTCCTACGTCGAGATCCGCAGGGTCATCTGGGTCATGAAGTGCCCATTTACTCTACGCAAACTACTAAACAACACAAAAGCTATCTCTGTCCCCCCTCCCCGCCGGCGCTTCCAGTCACATTCTGTAGCTGGGACAGTCCTAAGAGACGGTACCATAGCGCTCCATCTTCCAGATCGGACTGCAGGAAGGAGCCATTCTGCACGTGCTCAAAGACACTTTTCACGAACATCTCGCACATTCCTCAGCCGGGCTACTGAAGAAAAGGCCCCAGGGTTGAATTTAAGCCCTGCTACAACGGGCAGCTCCCACCTGCAGAACCGGCATAGCTCTGAGGGATTGCAGTGGGGGCGGGGGACAGGATTTGCCACCCTAACCCACAGCATGTGTCAATCAGCCCATAGCAGACGAGGCGCCCGCATGCCTGCGGAGCGAGGAACAGGGAAAAGGCCACCCGGAGGAGCAGCTGCCGCAGCCGCAGCTTTTCCTAAACGCCTCCTCATCCGATCCCCGCAAGGGCAGCCAGGGACACCAAGCCTCTCCCGCCTCGCCCTTCCCGGCTGACAGCCTCACCCTGGCCATACCTCCCGCCCGCCAAGCTTCCCGACAGGCTCAGAGGAACTTGCTAGGCCGTAGCCCTGCCTCTTGGCGAGGGCTCCCTCTCCACTCATTGGCTGGCTCGCCGATGGGCTGGTGCTTTCGGCCGCGGTGACAAGCCAAGGAAGAGGCCCGCCTGAGGAGCTGAGCGCCGCCGTTTCAGAGCCGCCGGGCGATTGGATTGCAGCCACCGTTCGGAGGAACAAGTGAGTTTGATCTGACAGAGATCGCGACCCTGCTTTCTGCGGCCGGGGGAGGAGGGGGCGTGGATATCTCCTGGCTCCATCATTTGCTCTGCCTCCGGGTTCCTTCAAGGGTGTTTTTTTGTTGTTGTTGCCTCCAGCCTCTCCCGTTCTTCACAGACTGTGGATTACTCATCACCCGTTCCGATTTCCCCTCCCCTTCACATTCTTCATCCGTTTTATGAGTCACCCAGGGGGTTGGGTGGGGGCCATCCGCGTCACGAGCTCCTGCGCGCGCCGGCGGGTGCCTCCCTGTATGCCCCACAGGCACCGAGTGCTGACTGCTGAGCATCCTGCCGGGGTCCCAAGATACCGAGAGGCAGCAGGTATAGGATGCAAGCGCTAGGTACAGACCAAGGTGGACCGGCCCATAACGGGATTGTAGGAACATAGGAAGGAGGGAGGGACGGCGGGATATAAATTTTAAAATAAACAGACAAATCTGCCTTATACTGAATCAGACTAGTGGTTCATCTAGTTCAGTATTGTCTGCCGTGGATGACAGCGGCTGTCCAGGGTTTCAGGCAGGGAACTGCCTGAAAGAGACCTTCTTCTTTCAACAAGCCTTCTAAGACCTTATTTCAGTCTGCCTCTGTGCTGGAATTGCTTTTTAATATGTTTTTAAACCCTTTTTTTAAAAAAAGATGTTTTTAAAGCTTTTTAAAAGATGTTCTGTTTTAATATATTTTGAAGTCTGTTTTTATGACGTTTTAAAGTGTTTTTAGTGCTTTTGTTTGCCGCCCTGGGCTCTTACTGGGAGGAAGGGTGGGATATAAATAGATCCATCCATCAATTAATTAATTAACTCTCCCAGCCCTACTTGGAGATGCTAGGGGTTGAACTTGGGACCTTCTGCGTGCAAAGCAGATGCTCTGCCACTGAGCTGTGACTCTTCCCCAATCTGCAGAGCAATGCTGTCCATTCTGAACCCCCCTTGTTTCTGTGGTGGTGTAGCCCTAAAGCAGAGTGGGAAGCCTCTGTCCTTGTTGGCATGGAAAAATGACAGGCCTCCTATAGAATGGCCCACTATGCAGAAGGAGACTGAAGATTCCCCCCCTTTTCTTTATTTTTGGTTCTGCCCTCTGCCCAGGCAGGCATTTTCCTGAAGGGTTAAAATATATGCTGGATAATAGCCTGTTTATTTTTGTGAAGCCAGCTTTATTTCAGAGGCTTCTATCTCGTTCCAAATGTTACAGCCTCATGGAACCAAATGGGATATCACTTGTGTGTGATCCATAAAAGATATCTGATTCTCTGCTGGAATCAGGGGAGATGTATGTCTCTAGTAATGCCAGGTCACATGGAATTCAGAGCTTTATAGAAATTTAAATCCACTTGAAGCCACATATTTATTTGTTTTACTTATTTATCCTGCCTTACCAACAACGTGTAAAGATAGTGTATGGCGAATAGGTGGATATCCAAGTTAGCTTCAAGCTTGCCATCATGACTGGTGTCCTTAAGTCCTCCCTGACCTTTCCCCCTGTTGCTTTTGTTCAGTCTCCCTGATAAGACAAGATTGCTTTGCACAGTGTGAACCTGTCTTACTGGAATCATTTTATGCCCCCACATAGTTCGCATGTGCGATTCCCCCTCCGTCAGTCTTGACTGATTCTCCCCCCCCCCAACTTTTTGCACAGTTGTGCAAGTCTCTATGAGATTGTTGTTGTTATGGAAAGGGATAGTCTAAGAAAATGGAAGACAAAAAGCAAAACAAAACTCCTGTCAAGAAGATTGGGGAAGTAAACCTCACCAACAAAGTCAAAAGCAAACTGTTTTGACACAGAATACGCTGCTACAGTTTAAGTCCAGTGACCCATAACTCAGCAGCTTTCTCAAAAACAGACAGCTAATAAACGTAAAACCAATATCAGACAGGTTTGCATTGTGGTAGGCTGCAAATGTAAGTCCATAGTAGTATAATACTCTGTTCTCTCCTCTTGATTACTATCATGTCTCTGAGCTTATCTGTGAGCCTGGGCAGTTTCATCCCTCTTTTGGCTCAGGGTTAGGGCACCTCCATTAGGCTTTGTTTAAATGATTTTCTCTTTACAATACTCCTGCACAGGCTACCTCTATCCATTCTGGTCCCTCTGCATGTCAGAGACCATTGTAGGACCTCTGCTAATTGAGAAATCTTTGTGGCTGGCCTTCCATTTTCAACCCAGTCATGTCCTGTTTATTTATTTTCTTACATTTATTTTCCACCTTTAGTCTATCATGGAAACCAATGTGGTGTACATGTGGTTCCTGGCAGTCACACATTCAGGCACTGGTCTAAATCCATTCCTGCTTACTAGCTTCAGCAAGGTGGTGACTTCATGTTCCTTCAGACCATATCCTGGGTTCTTGGAGAAAAAGCACCCGCTGGCATAACCTTCATGTTCTCCTGGTTGTGTGCTATAGTGCTGTATATCAGGCTTGGTAGATTACCATATGGATGCATCCATAGTATTAATGTAGAGGCAGCCTTACATCGAGCCATAATGCTGGGAAAAACAGAAGGGAGCAGAAAAGGAGGAAGGCCAAAAAAGAGATGGATTGATTCCGTAAAGGAAGCCACAGACCTGAATTTACAAGATCTGAACAGGGTGGTTCATGACAGATGCTCTTGGAGGTCACTGATTCATAGGGTCGCCATAAGTCGTAATTGACTTGAAGGCAACCCAGGAATTGTGTTGATCAACCACTGATAGCTCAAGTTAAATTGATAGAGGGTCTGAGGGAGACCTCAGTGGTAATCTACTGCATTTTAACATGAAATTCAGTTTCCCCCTCCCTCTCTTTGTTATCCTGGTAGACCAGCAACAAGCATAGAAATTAGAAATGGCCCATCTTGCTTGTGAAGTTTTTCTGGTTAAAAAGTAGGGGGAAGGTAACCTTTTGATATCTTGCTGGAGTCCACATGAAATTGACTAATTTCCTTGTTCATGCCATTTTCACTCATTAATGAGAACAGAAAAGTCTCTGAAATTTTATTGGGTTCAGTCTGTATCCCTGCGTGTTCTTTGTATGCAATCTCTATAGGAAAGGTTGAGAGTATTTGTTATACTCTAGATAAAGTCTTTATCGGCTTTTTTAATTTATTTTTTTTGCTGCTGTGCCTCAGAGGGATTTTGTCCAAAAGGATTACTCTTTCCAGAGAGTGTGAATATTGCTGACATTTTTCTCTGATGCAGGGAGCATGTTTTTTTTTCCTTATTGCATGGGTGACAATTGGGACATGCCAAATGGGATTTAAAGGGCAACCAGCATTTTCTCAGAAAGTGCAAAGACTACTGGCTGATTCCTTCTCTTGTGCTGATGTAAATATTGATGTAAGCTTCAGTGATTACTTCAACTATTAAAAATGTTTGTTTGTTTTAGCTCAGCTTCAAGTGCTTGGCAATAAACAACTTAAAATGTACATCAATTTACAAGATTTGCCCTGGCCCAACTTTGCTTTGGCACATTCTCTGCAGTCTAGAAAGCTCAAGAACTAGAAATCTCTTTAAGGAGGCAGAAAGAACCTCCTTTTACTTGCCAGGCAGGGTACCCCAAGTGCACAGAGAATATCTCAGGAGCAAAGTACCAACAAATCAGCAACTCAGGGAGTGGTAGGCATGGGAGAAGATCACACTGTTCTTCTATGTGAGAGTATAAGTGAGAGTTGTGCTTACAAAAGTGACCTTGTACTTATCTGATAACTTTCCCTGTTTTGCTTGTTCCCTCTTTGTTGGATGGGATTGCATGTGAGTTTTAGCAGTATTTGAAGAGCAAACTTTGAACACATGGGCTTGGGCCCTAAGATAAGATAACTTTAATGAAGTTCGTGGAGGGAATTTTTCCTGTCCTGTCCTCCCCTTTGCAGTCACTTGTGCCCTCCTAGTTGGGGTTCTTCCTAAACATTGTGAGTTGGGGAGCCGCAGTTGCTGGAGGAAGGGTGAATCATCCAAGATTGGGTGGATCTCTACCTGTTTTGAGGCAATTCCTCTTTTCCCCAGCAGCCACCCACTCCACATGGTTCAGAAGGGCCCCCAGCTTTCCAGAGAGGATTTTTAGAGGGTGCAGTGGGAGGAGAAGACAGGAGATGTTCAATCCATTAACTTCTTTAATTTAATTTATCTTAGTATCCAAACCTATTGTTGAAAGTTTGCTCTTCAAAAACTGTTGAAGAACCCACTGGCAATCCCAACCAACAAAACGGGAACATGTGGAACAGAAAAAAATCCACAATCCAAGCCATGGGCTTTAGACACAAAGCAGCTCCATGGGAATTTATCAAGGGAAGTTGCTGAATTTCTTTGAAGCTGGCTAAATATCTAGTGAAAATCATTTAGGTTCAGCTACAGTTCCTGCTTTGGTAAGTGATTGCACTAAGTCAGCTATATCCACTAAGACATTGCCAAGGAAGAGTTGATTAGCAAATGTTCAGTCTGGATGGTCTTAACAGTGTAAAATTGATAGTTGCATGTAATTGCATAGGGCTAAATGTCATATTACTTATTGTTACAAATAGCACCTTTTCTGGATGTAAAAGTGGCTTTATCTGCTCTTCACAATTAGGTCACAGAGCTCCTTTCCATCTTTATAGGAATCCCCATCCTCTGCCCCTCCCCACTCTGCCATCATCCTCTGTGTCTTTCACCCTCAAGACTGCCATTTTGAATCCAGACTCATCCCTTTTCCAATCCACATATAAATCAGGCATTTCTAATATATCAGGCATGTGTGAAGGGGCCATTGCGAACATGCAGAGCTAGCCTTGCCCCATTAATGCTGTTGGGCTGCTGGTTCTATCCATTTGGCATGTGATTGGCATCAGTCTGAAGGGGACAGCTTCTGTGCATGTAGTTTTTCTCCCACAGAGATCGGAACCTTGGTTGACTAGGATTCCCATGCCCACATTGGAAGCCCTAATCACATAGAAGTGCTCCCTTTCAGACAGATGCTGACCATGTATCAACTCAGGGTCCTGGCTGGTGTGCATGTCAGCACTGAGGGCATGGGGCTATCCCTACATATTCCCATTGATTCCTTCACACATTTGGTGCTGAACAGCTGAAAAGGGCTTTTGATACCACTGTGACATGGGATCATTTAACCCTGCAAGCATTTGGTTGGCTTCTATTTGTCATTCAGTTCATAAAGAGCATCACAATCCAACTGGGAATATTTTCATAGCAGCAAAACTGTAAGCCGCTTCCAAAAAGCTGTCAGTGGTAACTTTCACAATTAGGGAATGGTTAGCTACAATCTAGAAAACTCTTGAAATGACAGAATTAACAGAGACAGTGTAAGTGCAAGAAGAAAGAAGAAAAAAGTAAACGTTTGTGTTGATTACCTCTTTTCTTAAAGGATTGTAAGAAGTGTTATCCTCTCGATATAAACAGAGAAGTTTTAATTTGTATTAATATCAGGTAATGCACTGTATGTTAACTGTTAACATTGGTGGGATAGGACAAGTTGAAAATTCTGTGTTTCATGGTAAAGACTGAAACATGAACACAGAAATATAAGGTTGTGTGATGGCTTTCTGTCAGTGAGCTCTGGGGGCTTGCCCTCCTCACTGCAGTGTGTTAGGAGGCTCTGTCCCCTCTGTCGTTTGAGGAAAACTCTGTGGTCCCAGGGTTAAGCTCTGACCTGATTTTCATGCACATGCATAGAACCTTGTGTGATTGCTATACAATTGGTACTTACTGGTTGAAAACAGCATTGCATGAAGGACTGATTTAAGCCTCTCATTTTTTGCTCCTGCCATATATAGCTATAACCCTAAGGAGGGTTGCAAGCAAAGCCATCCTGAGCTGCATTTAGCCTGTGTCACTAGTAAATATTTCTGGACCTACTGATCAAGAAGGTTTTCCCCCCGCAAGTGTACAGTTTATATATATATAAATATATATATACTTATATATTTGGCACCAAATCCTAAAGCATAGGTGGTGGACATTGTGAAATGGCATCAATCTACAAGTGAGTGCAGATGTTTCAGTCACCTGTGTGTTCCTGAAGAGGGGAGCCTTGGGCCCAGGAGCCAAATTCAGCTCTCCAGGCCCTTGGGACTCTCCCTAGCCCACACCTCTTCCTTAAGCCACACCCCTCCCTGGCAGGGCTGCATTATGACTTTCGTGAGCCCTAGGCACTTTTGCCTTTGTGGGCCCCTTCCTCCATAATAATATTAATATTAAAAATTATTTTTGATATAACTTTAAATACTTCAACATTTTATTTTTTCTGTTTTAGGCAAAATTTAATAGATTTTCGTGGGCCCTAAAAATTTCATTTTTTTTCTGATGTGAGAAAAAAATTAAAAGATTTTCTTCGACCTGAAAAGTTCAGTTTTTTCCTTCTGATTTTAAAAGAAATTAAAACATTTTCATGGGCTCCTAAAAGCATCGTGGGCTTTGGCACTGTGCCTACTGTGCCTAATGGATAAGTTGGCCCTGCTCACTGGCCCTCTACTGTGCCCTCCTTGAGTAGTTTTGCTTGGCTGGCCTATGTCCTTGAACTGGGATAATGCCTCTTGCTTCTCTGAATGGAGGATGGAGAGATGTGTGTGTTTGTGTAGAAACCTCTGACTTTTCTGGAATTTCGCCTACTTTACAAAGGTAAAGAGTCACATCCAGAGGCTGTGCCGGCGTTTGCCTCTGACCTCACCCACCACTTTCATGTGGAAGGTCACCCGGGAGGGAATGCAGCCATTGGATTTGAAAGAGTTCCCCAACCCTGCAATGTATTCTCGCACAGTGACATGGATTCCATTTGCCTTCGCCTTTGTCTCATTGCAGAAGATGTCAGGGGAAGTGCCCTTGCACGTCAACATCAAGGAGCCGCGATGGGACCAGAACACCTTCACAGGGAGAGCAAAACACTTCTTCACGGTGACAGATCCCCGCAACCTTCTGCTCTCTAGCAAGACCCTGGAAGAGGCCCGGAGGGTGATTGAGGATTACAGGTTCTCTTGTTAGTCTGGGGATTGTTTTGGTCCTTAGGGAGTGACGATGAAGGCAATGACGGGGTGAGGGGGATTGGGTTGTGGAGGATGTTGTGTCATCCAGGGGGAGCTTGTAAAGCACTTGAGGCAACTGTGGCACTTAGCCTCCTTATCTCTCCTCCAATTGCTGGAATTGACCCCCCCCATTGCTGTTCTGAGCACTCACCAATGGTTCTTTGCCAGTATAGTGGCTCTGGTAATCATCATTGGCGATCACTCGTGACTGAGTAAGATTGTCTTCCAAGATAAGGTCTTTAATGGTGGGTCCGTAGGTGACTCTGGAGGCCAATTCTGGATCCATGATGATAGTGGCTCTGGTAAGTAGAAGTAGAGGGGGGTGGAGAATGAATGCATGGGGAAGAGGATGGGCATTTAGACGGGATGGGAAGGTGAAGGTTACAGAACATCATTATCAAGGTTATTTATATGCCATTTTTTCCAAATGATGGCCAAAGTGGCTTACAAGAACAGTACACAAATTAATATATAGGTGCAACAAAAACATAGTCATAAATATATCAAGCACGTTTCATATATGTATTTTATATCCCAATTAGCAAACACAATTCATAGTAATATTTCTCTGAACATCCGAATACATTCTAGGTGCCTTCAGCAGTAGGAGCAGCCGTTGTAGCTGGAATCAGTCAGGCCCCACTTTCCTAGGCCAGGTGGAAATGGACCAGGCAGAGATCAGGGACCAGGTCTTGCAGGCAGTGTGGGTGCCAGGTCTTGGAGGATCCTGGGGCAAGAGAACCCTCCATGGAACTCCCCTTTCTAGTAAGTCTCCCTCCTCATTGCTATTATCACCAGCTCCTGCTACTCCTCTTCCTCATCATTGCTGTCACCTACTTGCTTGCCAGGCAAAAAGCCAATGAATCAGTAGGCAGTAGCATCTACTGCCCCTCTTCCTTACCACCATTTGGGCCAGAGTGAGAGGCAGGCAAACAAGCAAGCAAGTTGCAATGTGAAGAGGAAGATCAGGGGGCTCTTTTCAATGGACCTCTTGCTGGGGCTTGGATCATCATCAGGTGCCCAACCATGCCAACCCTTGTCACCAGCGCTGATTGCAGGATTCGCAGCTCACACCTGAGGAAGGCCTTGTTTTGGGTACAGTGTGGCAGTGCACTCCTCCAGTGGCTATTGGTCATTTGGTGAGAGAACGTTGGCGTAGCTGAAGACCATTGCCCTGCCTACACATCAGATTCCAAACTAGTAGTTTGAGTTAATCTGAACCTTCAAAGGAACCCGTCCCAGATTGTCCAGATGGTCAATGTGAATGGTCCCCATACATCTCAAAGTGTATGTGGATAGAGAGAGCGAGTGTTGAAGGGTGTCTCTGGCTATTGCAGATACAGCCATTCTTGCTTCCTAAACCTGATCCCGCCTCTTCCTAGGAAGCTACCGTAACCTGAATCAGACCATTGGTCCATGTAGTTCAGTACTGTCTGCACTGAGTGGCAGAAGCTCTCCAGGATTTCTGGCAGGAGTCTTCCAAGCCCTACTTGGAGATGCTGGGGATTGACCTTGGGATCTTCTACATGCAGTGGAGATACGCCACCACTGAGCTATGGTTCCTAGTACAATGCAGCGATTCTTCATTTTCCAGCCAAAACCATTTATTTCCCAAGCTACCTCCAATCTTCTTTCCTTTTCTGGATCATTCCAGGTCAGGGAAGGTGTCCCCAGGACTAACTGAGGACCAGCTATGGCGGGCAAAATACATCTATGATTCAGCTTTCCACCCAGACACTGGCGAGAAGATGATTCTGATTGGACGAATGTCTGCCCAGGTGCCCATGAACATGACCATCACTGGATGCATGCTCACCTTCTACAGGCATGTGCACAATTGCTAAGGTCCACTCTCTGGCATGGGCACAGTACGGAAAGTGGGGGTGGGGGATGAGACAGCTCAATACTAATGGCCAAGATCTGTGTGGCAAGGGAGATCCTCTGACATTTTTCTTTTTATTTCATTAGAAGTGGCCATTCAGGAGGCTAATTTGGAGCAGATGGCTGTGATGGGAGTTTAACTGTTGTCCCCCCCCCCCCCCGTTCGCTCACACACCATGCTCAAGCAGTGGCAGTTGAGGAAAAAGGGCAAATCCTATATGGATACCTGTCTTTTCCCCCTCTGTTGAAAAGGCCAGCTTTGGGACAGGTTGAGAGAGCAATCGAACAATTTGGCTGGGGACAAGGATAAACCCACCTCCCCTGGTGCCATGGGCCTGGTCCAAACTGCACCCCACTCTCATCAGCTGCACCTAGTTTTGATGAAATAAAAAGATGTGGGAGATCTCTTTATGGATTTCCTGTGCTGTATGTAGTTGGGCTCCAAATCTGAAGGAGAAGGGAAATGCTGGGTATTGAAGTGGCATTGTCTGACCATTTGTTGTAGCATCTGTGGGCAAGAATAGAAACACAGCTTATTAGGTTGTACATTTCTAGGTGCAGTGACATTCTTTATGTGTGTGGTCTTATGTTGTGAGCTGGAAATGCGTGAAGCTGTTGTGTATGTATGTCTGACGTGACATCTACATGTGCAAGACTGAGCATGACAGGATAAGTATTTGACAATGACTTTGCATATGCAGATCTGGCATTTTAAAACTCGGTATGTGATGTAGCACTTTAAAAGTTTGAATTGCTGTAGAGTAGTGAAATTTGGTACCGGGTATTCATGTGGGCAGAGATGTATGTCTGGTGAGTTCTGAGGGTCTGCAGTGACGAGTGTGTGTATTATTTATTTATTTATTAGATTTATACCCGCCTTTTTTTCATCATAGAAACCCAAGGCAACTTACATATGGTTTCCAGGAGGTCTCCCATCCAGGCACTGACCAGACCTGACCCTGCTTAGCTTCAGCAGGGTGCTGGCCTCATGTGCCTTCAGACCATAGCCTGGGACCGTATGAAACTGTAAGAACATGAATGCTGCATTGCAGATGGTGTACGCAAGAGCCAATAGATTGTATTAATTGTAGAGCTAAGTAAGCGTCCCGTCAGCCCAAGGGTTTCCCTTGCGCACCAGCACTTTCACCCCCTCCATACACAGGTGTCCCATGTCCTTCCCAAATCTGCTTCAGAGGGTTGGGGGAACCCTTAGAACAGATTTAGGGGGCACACAAGGGGGAAGGAGGGGGTCGTGCTGCATAAGCAAAAATCCTTGCACTGATGGGACGCTTACTTTGCACTATGTTGAATACAATCCATTGGCTCTTGCATACACCATCTGCAGTGTGTGCACCAAGAGGCAAGACTGTACATGGCAGTATGTAGAAATGGGAGAGCCTATAAAACTTGTATTCAGAGTGTCTGGAACTTAGTTGTGAGTGCAAAGCTGTGAATTAGTGTCTCATGAAGTGTGCGTATGTGTGTGTGTGTGCAGAATGGGGCTGAGACAAGCACACATTTAATAGGCCCATAGGGCTACTATTCTTGTGAAGGTCAGCCTAATGTTCTGGTTTCTATTATGTTTGCTTCTTATTTTGTCCACCCAGTGGTCTACGGGAGCCCTGATTTTCTCTTTTCCTGCAGGACAACCCCTGCTGTATTATTCTGGCAATGGGTGAACCAGTCATTCAACGCCATTGTCAACTACACTAACCGGAGCGGGGATGCTCCCATCACTGTCACGTAAGAAGGCCCTGTTCTGCCCGGAAGCATTGGAAACAAATGCAGACATCTTTGTGGGGAATTACACCAGAGGGCCGTGCAGTTGCCTGCTACCACTACAGAAGCAGTCTTTCATGATTGACAGGGAAGCAGATAATCAGTCCCAGAAAATTCTGTTCCCTAATCCCAGATGGCTGTGGGTGTGAGCTATGATTATTCCACATGTGCTCAGAAGCTTCTTAATATTTACATTGCAAATGACAAAATGTTGCACTGTGGATGCCTTCTTTCAGGATACTCCATTTCACTCCCTCTTCCACCTAGTTTTATGTCCCCAACAATCAGTCAGCATTCTGGTTAGTGAGCATGCTGAATGTTCATTGGCCTATTTTGGGTTTCCCCCTTCCTGAGTTCTCTTTTCTTAAGTTTTTTATTATTTGCAAGCCTTTGGGTTTCCCCAAGCCTGCTAATACCTCCCGCTTGGTTCCCCCAAGCCAGCCGTTATCTCTGTCTTGTGCATGGATGGGTGCTCTTTTGACAAAATGAGAATCCGTACATGGCGAATGAATTCACTGTTAGTATGGGATCATAGATTCTTGAGCCAAGCCCTAGCAATGAAAAAAGTTTCAGCTATATACAGTAGTTGAGTTTGGTGGACAAACAGCAGTTTCCTGGTGTGAGTCCTAGGGAACCCATGGGAGATAATTCTTCAAAGTGGTGGGCAAAGGAAGTCGTGGTAGCCCTACCTGTGGGAGGCATGGTAGAAAGGAGTGGGTTGCAGAGCCTGGAGTTGTCAGAAATCATAGAGGGGAACATTGAAAGGAAAAGCAAAGCAGGCAGTGGTGGAGTGTCTTTTCCAGAGTTAGAGTTAGGGCTGCGGTTAGACAGGAGGAAGTCGAGAGCTTCTCAGCCTCACCTGGCTTGTCTGCTTTCTTTGCAGCCAGCTGGGCACTGCCTATGTCAGTGCTACTACTGGAGCTGTGATCACGGCACTGGGGCTCAAGTCCCTCACCAAGGTAAGGAACCCTCTGGCTCTGTCTGCCCTGGAGCAGAATGGAGGTATCCCTAGAGAGAGATCTTGTTGCAGGATTGAGTCACACCTGGGAGGACATTCCTGTTCTTTCAGATTAGGCTGTCGTGCTCCCATGTTAGGAAAATGACCTTCCCTATGCAAGCGTCCTGTTTTCTTATTTGGTTCCTATGTCATCTGTCAGTTTCAATAGATACATACCAATGGGACCTGCAATAAAATGCTGCAGTGTGGAGTGCTGCTGTACAGGTTTCCCTGGCCACTGTGCATGCTCAGTACTCATGGAGATGTTTGGAAGGTTTTTTTGTCCCTTGGGTTTCTTTTCTAATTCTTTTTGTACTTCTATTGATCTTTGGGTTTTCCCAAGCTTGCTCCCTCTTGCGCATGGGTGGTGCTGTTTTGACTACATAAGCAACGGCACTCATGGCCTGATGGTTGGAAATAGAAGGAAGGATGCAGGCTTTTTTTTTTGATGAGCAGATTTCATTTTTATTTATTTATTATTTATTTATTATTTATTTATTTATTATTTCAATTTATATACCGCCCTTAGCAGAATAGCTCTCAGGGCGGTGAACAAACAAGATAAAATACAATATATCATAGTAAAAAATCACAAAAACATGTACAAACAAACAACAGAAAGCACAACAAAAATGAAATACAACACAAATTAAGAAGGATACATGTTAAAAGTAGAAAGATTTGCACATTTAAAATCTGGGTATCAGTGTGGAATCCAGTGGTTGATTTCATTTTTTAGACCAGTGTCAGTCCTTCTACTGGCACCTGGTTGGCCACTGTGAGAACAGGATGCTGGACTAGATGGGCCACTGGCCTGATCCAGCAGGCTCTTCTTATGTTCTTATCCAGTCTAGCACACAGATGAACCAGTATACACAGGACCTGACGTGGCAGAAAAAAATTAAGACTGAAGTTTTATCGTATCCTCAGGAACTGTGGTCAAAGGAGAAAATTAATTTCTAATTGTCCAGGCCTTTGCACTGTTGCAAAATAGTATTCTGTTCATCCGGCTATTAATTCAGTCTGTAATACGGGTCTTTCTCTTTCACTCTCAACCTTTCCACCTTCATAGCATCTGCCATCGATCATCGGACGCTTTGTGCCTTTTGCAGCTGTGGCAGCTGCTAACTGTATTAACATACCATTAATGAGGCAGAGGTAAGATGGTACTGTTTGACGGGTGGATGGCAGGAACCTTCTTGGTCTATCTTGTTCAATATTGGCTATACTGACTGGCTGTGGCTCTCCAGGGTTTAAGGCAGGAGGCACTCCCAGTCCTACCTGGAGACACCAGGGACCGAATCTGGGACCTCTTGTATGCAAAGCATGTGCTCTACCACTAAGCCACAGCCCTTCCCCCTGTCATGCAAACACGTCAAGCTCCTGGCCATTTCTTACCTGCAGCATGTTCTAAATCACTACACCACTGGCCCTCTTTCCTCATTCTTCTGACTTTGAATGCATATGGTGTTCATAGTTGGAATAATAAAATGAACCCACAGTAATTGGCATCAGCCTTGCAGAGGGCTTGACTGTTATAGACCTACCAAGACATAATAAATGTGGAACATAGAAAATAATACCAGATTGGGCACTACTTTCCTAAAGGGAAAATAGAAGGGAAAAGTAATTCTAACTGTTTAGAAGGTGATAGTGATGCTCTTGAGAAGTTTGCAACTGTAGTTGAGAATATAGTTCCTTTTATTTATTTACATATATCTCACCTTTTTTCCACCTTGGAATTGAAGGCAGCATACAAAGGTCTCTCATGCAGGCTTTCGATCTGCTTAGCGTTATCAAACTGATGTATCTCATACCTTCAAGCCCGAAGCTGGGAACAGGGATTTAGAGTATGTGGAAGGTGTTGGAGAAAGGCAATATAATGAAGTGTAGAGAAAAGATGTAATGGAGAGTGGAGCCTTGGGTCTCACTACACATTAAGGCTACATACACACCTGTCAGTTCACACAGTTTCACGGTGTATAAACAATGTATTCCAAGGAGTACCTTCAGCTCCTTGGAGGCAAGGCATGATATAAATGTAAAATTAAATAAATAAATGTGATTGCTATTTCTGCCTGCACAATCTCTAATGCGTACCCGCCTTCCCCTCATGTCTGGGCAGGGCTTGGTGTTGTGGTTTTGGTTCACAGGAGTGGTCAAGTGTGGTGATGTAATAGAGCAACATCACATTGTTATGTGGTCCTATACCATGTTGTCTGGACCATCCTATTTTGGAACGCGAACAGAATAGACATGGTCTAGTACTGCCTTTGTCAACCTGGTTCCTCCAGATGTTTTGGACTACAAATTCCATGAGTCCCAACCAGCACAGCTGTGGTGGCTGGGGCTGATGGGATTTATAGTCCAACACATCTGGAGAGCAACAGGCTGGTGAAGTCTGGCTTTCTTCTGTTCCTTGTCTAGTCAACTTCTAATCTAGGAAGACAAGAAGCATGGACAACCTGAACACAGAAGAATTGTTGCATTTCTGATGGCAAGAAAAAAGAAGTGCTGTGAATGACCATAAAGTGCTGTGTTTTTCCCTTAACCATTTTTACAGGGAGCTCAAGTTTGGTATCCCCGTTACAGACGAGAATGGGAATCGGCTGGGTGAGTCAAAGGCGGCAGCTCAGCAAGCCATCGTACAGGTGGTGGTGTCTCGAATTGGCATGGCTGCCCCTGCCATGGGTAAGTAGGTGCTACACTGGCAGTTGCTCTTGGCTAGAGCTGAATCAAATATTTGAAATTCAGCAATATTCCAATTTTTCCAATTAGGGCTGTTTTTTGAGTTTTTTAGAAGGGAATATTTTGAAGCAAAAATTAAATTTGCAGTTTGAATGTTAGCATTTTAAGTCGATATTTGAAATGTGAATGCTTTAGGTTTGTTGGCATCTCTCAAATTGTTTTTGATTTTGGAAGATTTCATATGTGAAATATTATAAGCTGAGAATTGTCTATTATCAATTTTCATTGCATGTTATCTGCCTTGCCTAATATGCAATGCAATGAACCCTGAGTTCTTTGGAGGCTTTTTGGGGCTCATCAGTAAGATCAGCTGAGAGACAACTAGCCTGCCACTATCAGTCTTCCTTTTCAGCAACAGAGGAAAGTTGGGTGTTTTCTAGGACACATTCTCAGTTTGTAAGAGAGAGTAGTGAAGACAAAATCCTTCCTGCTTAAACTGAATTTCCACCCTAGAATGTGTCCCAGGATGCACACGAGTTCTGTGGCAGACAAGGAATATGAAAACTGGCCCCTGGCAGACATCAGTGTGAAAAGTAGCCCCTGAAGGTATAAAGTTTGAAAATTGCTATGATATAGCTTTATCTATTAGCTATCAGTTCAGTCAGATACGATGACTTCATTGCGGCTGAAAGGTGATCTAGAACAAACCTAGAGAATACATCCCCTGACTATTTGATAAATGCAAAGATTTTTATATTTATTTATTTATTATTTGATTTATATCCCGCCCTTCTTCCCGGCAGGAGCCCAGGGCGGCACACAAAAGTACCGAAAACTAGGTTTGCCAGGCTCAGGGCCTGAGAATAATTCTGTATCTTTAGGAGAAGAGAAAGTCAGCCAAGTGCAGGTGTTCTTGCAACACTGTAATGGGAAAAACCACAAGGTGGAATTCTCCCTTCCCCTTGCACAACTTTTAAAGATACAGAAGACCTCTTGGTTGCCAGGCCCAGCCTCCAAGAGGTTTTCTATGTGTTTAAAAGTTGTGCAGGGGGAAGGGAGAATTCCACCTTGTGGTTTTTCCCATTACAGTATTGCAAGAAAACCTGCACTTGGCTGAATTTTCTCTTCTCTTAAAGATACAGAATCATTCTCAGGCCCTGAGCCTGGCAACCCAACTCTGCACCAGTCAGACTATTTGTCTAGCCAGCTCTGCACTGTCTGCTCTAACTAGCATCAGTTCTCTAAGATCTCAGGCAGAGGCCTGTCATGTCACCTGCTACATCATCCTTTTGAATTGAAGATGCCAGAGAGTGAACCTGGGACTTCCTGATTGCAAAGCATGTGCTCTACCACTCAGCTTTTCATAGCATGCCAAGTATCAAAATATTTTAGATTTAACATGCAACAGTATTTATGCTATTTATTAAACTATTTATAGACCACCTTTCAGAATATCTTCAGAATATATCCAGTCAGCTCAGTCTGTATCTTCAAAATAGATTGTTTTGTACATTCATTGTATTTTATTGAAGTGAAGCTATAATTATTTGTTAACATTATTGTTTGTATTTGGGTATCTGGCTATTTGGCTACAAGATTGGCCTTGCAAAGACATTTTTTTAGTACTATATATATTGTTTTTGTAGTTTTTAATATATTCCTTCCTCTTTCAACAACCCTTTTAAGTTGAGACCTTGTCCCAGTCTGCATCTGTGTTGGAATTGCTTTTAAATATGTTTTTAAACCTTTTTTTAAACAATATGTTTTTAACCTTTTTAAAAGATGTTTTGAAAACTTTTTAAAAATGTTTTTAAAGATGTTTTGTTTTAATGTATTTTAAAGTCTGTTTTTATGATGTTTTAAAGAGTTTTTAGTAGGGTTGCCAGGTTCAGGGCCTGAGACTGATCCTGTATCTTTAGGAGAAGAGAAAGAGGCCGGGCCTGGCAACCAAGAGGTCTTCTGTATCTCTAAAAGTTGTGCAGGGGGAAGGAAGAATTCCACTTTGTGGTTTTTACCATTACAGTGTTGCAAGAAAACCTGCACTTGACTGAATTTTCTCTTCTCTTAAAGATACAGAATCATTCTGAGGCCCTGAGCCTGGCAACCCTAGTGCAGAGCAGCTTTTGTGTTCCTAGCACTGCAAAGTGGCAAAGATCTGGTTTCAGATATTGAAATGAGGTATGACTTGTGGTAAACCCAGATATCCAATATTGGAGAACACTTGAGCATTCAGGGGCCACCTGGAAAATATTCAACACCAAAATTAAGGATTTTGAAGAGCCCATTCATTTTAGCTCTGCTTTTGGTGTGCCATGGAATGTTGTCTTTATGTCCTGAAAGTTTCTAGTTTGGTAAAACTCCAAGCTATTGTTGGCATTATTTGGATTAACAAAGTCACTACATTTGAGGCAAGGCATCCCACTGCCCCCACCAATATCACAACTTGGGTGTTAATCCATTGCTATTTGGGGCACCTGTGAGCTTTAAGTCTGAGAATTATTCATTGTAATATGAGTTTCAGAGTGTCCTCAACTGATTCCAGGAAGTCCTAAAGAAATAATAAATACCTGAATCAATCCAGAATGTGCAGGAGACATGTGGTTGGATGGGTGTGCCTTTCATCTACTCCTCCCTCTTCTTCCTTATAGCCATCCCTCCCGTGATCATGAATGCTCTGGAGAAGAGAGCATTTTTGAAGGTAGGTCCTTTTGGATGTTTGTTGAACTCATGGGCTTCCATGCCTATAGGATGAGAAAGAGGTGGTTGCTTTCCCGACATGAGCCATATATGTTTATATTTTTTTGCAAATATTGTTTGGCTTCAGGGCTTCAAGAGATTAATTCCCCCCTGCCCCCATTTGCTGTTGAGTTGCAACCCTACCACAATAGCAGTTGTCATGGAGGGTAAGGCTATCGATGGCTACTAGTCAGGATGGCTATCACCTTCAGGATCAGAAGGATTATACTTCTGAATGCCAGTTGCACGGAAGCATGAGCGGGAAAGTCCTATTGTGCTCATGTGGTGGTTGTGGGCTTCCTATGGGCAATAGGTTGGTCACTCTGGGAACAGAATGCTAGATTAGATTGGCCTTTGGTTTTATCCAGCAGGGCTTTTCTTACGTTTTTAAGTCAGGCCGGAAAGGGAGTCTTATTTCTTGTAAGGTGTATTGGCTGCCATCTTGGAAATGGTGGGATCAATTGAAGATTACAAAAATCATCAAAAGCATCTCCTAAAGCAAAGAGATGTTGCCATCACCCCTTGTAGTTCAGTGATATCTGGAGGACCACAGGTTAGTAACCTCTGTGTTTAAGGATGGCTTTCTTCCTAACAAATTTGAGGTAAAATACAAAGAGACTAGGCTGTGACTGTTTTATCTTCTGGTATTAGAAACAAACTTGAAGTGAGTGTAGCATTTGGATAGGATTACTAAAGTTCTGCTACCATTTTATTCCTGCATTAAGCACCCTGGGAAATATCAAAAACTCTTTAATCATATTTCTGTGGTTTCCTTTAAACCACTGGTGGTACATGTATTTCTGCCAGTCTTCCCATTTTCCTATACAAACTTGTGATGTCCTTTCATTCTTCCCAGGTTTCCAGCCTGTGTCTCCATCTCACACCCTTCCGTTCCACATTAATTACCAAGGAAATCATCCTGGTTTGTCAGTATCCTGGTTAGTCTAGTCATCCCACCCACCCCTGTCTGAATGGCTGTGGGTTTGGGCAGAAAATAGGCTTAACAGCAGGTCACTATTTTTGTTTAAGTTTTTATACCGCATAATCATATAAATATTTATTTATTTATTTGATTTATATTCCGCCCTTCCTCCCAGCAGGAGCCCAGATATATCAAGAGCACCAAATATATCTATGTGGGGTTCAACATTTAGAATGAATACAAAATAAAACAATACAATACGAATGTGATTGAATGGTCACAGACCTAGTTAAAAAATAAAACAAACAAATCAATATAGAAAACTTAATAAAATACAGGATGTCCATATAAATTCACAGAAATATAATATGGGTTACCTTCAGTATCGTTCCCCTGATTCATGAGTAGGGAACCTTCTGAGGGCTGTGTGCCAGTGGTGAGCAGGGCAAGAGGTAAAAGTGTGCGAACCTTATAGATGTGACACTTAAATTTGTAGAGTAGGCTGTGTTGTAGCCATGCAAAAGTCAGAGGTTTCTACACACACACACTCTCACACACACTCTCACACACACTCTCACACACACTCTCACACACACTCTCACACACACTCTCAGTCTCTCTCTCTCTCTCTCTCTCTCTCTCACTCACTCACTCTCTCACTCACTCACTCTCTCACTCACAAGCAAGCAAGCAAGCAGTGGGTACTGTCTCAGTTCAAAGGTGCATTCCAGCCAGGCAAAAGCACTCAAGGAGGGAGTTGAGCAGGATGGGTGAGAGGGGTGGCCTGTGGGGTATGGGTGTGGCCTGGGAAGAAGATATGGTCTGAGGAGAGTCCCAAGGACCAGATAGATGGGCATCTCACCCAACTCCCATTAACACCACCCAGTATTACCAACGATCAGGGATGATAGTGTTGTAGTTCAGAATGTCTGGAGGTGACCAGGTTGGGGAAGGCTGCCCTAATTAAAGGACACTTGAACAGCTGACACAAAGAAATGGAATGCCACAAGCATTTTAACAGCGTTAATGACCATCTGAACATACTTAAGAGACTTTCCCCTGGTGATGCAGAATGCCTTCAGGAGAGTTGGGAGTTGAACTTGACCCACTATGCTGTTCAAGTAAAAAATGTGATATTCACATATCCTGTGGTTCAGGCTCAGAAAAGACTGCAGAGAACTCTCCCCAAGAAATACTACTACTGCTATGTAAACAGCTGCATCTCTGTAAGCAACAAACAAGAACCACTGCTTTGGAAACTGATGAAGCTACTGAGCACTAAGCAACACTTTGTGTTTCCTTTCAGCGGTACCCTTGGCTGAATGCACCTCTGCAGGTTGGACTGGTGGGCCTGTGGTAAGTGAGCTCTTTCCCTTGTGCAGATAGGGCTGTTGTACATCAGACAGAGAGAAGAGGTTGCTAGAGTTGGCTAATATGAATGTCAGTGCAAACAGCGTGGTGAAGTGGTTAGAAGGTGGGACTAGGGACTGGGGAGTTCCAGGTTCCAATCCCCGCTTAGCCAAGAAGCTCACTTTCTCTCAACAGAACCTGCCTCCCATGGTTGAAGATGAGGATAAAATTGGGGGTGCTGGGTGGGGCCTTCAGCTCATAGCGCAGAGTGGTAAGCGGCGGTAACACAGCCGAAGCTCTGCTCATGGCCGGAGTTTGATTCTAACGAAAGGAGGAAGTCGAATCTCCGGTAAAAGGGGTCGAGGTCCACTCAGCCTTCCATCCATCCGTGGTCGGTAAAATGAGTACCCGGCATACGCTGGGGGGTAAAGAAAGGCCAGGGACGGAACTGGCAATCCCACCCCATATATATGGTCTGCCTAGTAAATGTCGCAAGACATCACCGTAAGAGTAGGAAACGACTCGCACTACAAGTGCGGGGACACCTTTACCTTTACCTTTTAGGGTATTGGAATTGCTGTGTGGCATCCTGATGCTGGCTCTTCTGTTCTGAATATTCCGGCCAAAGTGTGCCCTAGCTGCATCTCAATTTTGGTGCATCACTCCCACAAGTCCCATTAAAATTACAATAACATGGTACCTTGCTTAACTATTATGGATCGGGTAGGCAGCCTTACTGACGTGGTACTATTCAGTCCTTCCCTTTGCAAATTTGACTAGATCAACATTTCAGCAAAATGGTGGATGCACCATGAAAAGCGATTAGGGCAGCCTTTGCTGACCTGGTGCCCTCCAGATGCTTTGGACTACATCTGTTTTGAACTAGCATGTTGTCTGGGGTTGATGGAAGTTGTAGTCCAAAACATCTGGAGAACACCAGGATGGTGATGACTACACAAGGGAGAAGCTTTGATTGGGAAGCAAAATGCCCCTGTCCCTGATGTGTTGCTCACCTACATTCTGACTGTGTGCCAGAAAGCAGCTCTATATGGCCCCGAATCACAGAGAAATATAGAACATTGGCTGGAGTTGGTGGACTTGAAGGTCATGAGACCCTCCCCTCCCACCCCAAGGCAGAAGTGACATCTCTCCTGTCTTTGTCTTTGTTCCTGCAGTTTGGTGTTTGCTACCCCCCTTTGCTGTGCTCTGTTCCCTCAGAAAAGGTAAGCTCTATTGCTGCGTGCACTTGCATTTTATGTTCTCTGATGTGTTCAAGATGATGTTGGTCTACTGGAAATCCATGGGATAGGATTTTCTGTAGCAAAGTCTGACATCTGGGATATAGTCCCCCAATGTCTTATTCAGTTCAGGCAGCTGCAGCTTATCTGCCAGACCCAGGGCTTGGGGCTAAGGGCCATAGGTCCCAAGTTCAGTCTTTGGTATCTTTAGGTGTTTTTTTTTAAGAAGCAGATTGCAGGTGATGTGTAAGTCCTCTGCCTAAAAGATCCTAAATTGTTTGTACTAGTCAAGATAGGCAATGCTGGACAAATTGCCTGGTATGAGGTGGCTTCCTGTGTTTCTTCTCCACTGGATTGACTTCTACCTCCCATGGAGAAATCAGGAGTCTTGTATGATCTCTTGAAGAGCCAGAACACCATCCTGGCTTGATTATGACTTTTGTGTTACCGGAGACTTCTGAACAAGGTGGACCAAGAACTGAATTTCAGGTTGTCAGCAAGTGCTCAGTAGCATAAAAGATGTAAGAAATTGAGGACTTTTTTGTATACATCTGGGCACCTTTTCCAGATGTGACAAAAGCTTGAAAGCTTGTTTTATTCACCAAAAGAAATTACTTATCTTCAGGAGCCTCATTTAGGGTTCTTATTTTTTTAAAAAATACCCAAGTTCATCAACAAGGTAACCTCCATTTTCCACCTGAATAGCTGGGTTCTGTACAAATTATGCACGTAAAATGCATTTACATATATCTGCTTATTTCCATAATTTATTCTGGGAAGGGGTAGATTGCTGTGGAAATCTGAAATCACATCCACTTACCAATGGAAGCTTTCCTCTTCTTTGATCAGCTAAATATGCAAGGCACTTAAATATTCCTAAAATGCCAACAGCTCACCTGAGAGTGCAAGAGTAAGAAGAAATCTGCATTAGATTCAGTGTAAGCATGTGTGTCATTTGAAAAGGAGTGGAGTGGAGCTAACTTACCCGTAGCATAAAAACCTACAATGGTCATTTATATGTCACTTTGGACACACCCTTTAACATATTTGCCCATTCTCCCTTGTGGCCATTCCTTCCTAGAATACCTGCATGGTGCCACCTGCCTAGTTTCTTTCAGAAGTTTCCTCCCCATGATCAGAGAACATGTAAAGCAGTAAGCAGGGCCATGCAAGTTGCCCGTGCCTCTGTTTTTCTACCACCAAGCCAGCATTCCATGGCCAGAATACTCAGTCTTCATTGGACCATATTTTGGGGATTCCCCTCCTTACAGCTTTTTAAAAAACTCTCTCCCCCCCCTTTCTGATACCTTCCTCTTGTGTGTGGATGGTGATGTTGTGGCTGCAAAATAATGGCACACACAACCTGAGCATCAGAAATAAAGGGGATGATGAAATGTTCATGCTGTGCTTTTAGGATCAGAGTGAAAATGTTGTATGGGAGACTTTAAAGGATCTCAGGCTGACATGATCATTATTTAATAACCCTTTACATCATCCTTTACAACCTATACAATCTTTATGTCTCTTCTTCCCCTCTTGGTGCCATTTTGATGGGGATTGTGTCAACAGTGGGCTTACTGGTAACAAAGTGTATTGTTTTTATTTGCAGTTCAATGATGGTGAGTCGCCTGGAACCTGAAGTCCAAGCTGTAATCAGGGAGAACAACTCTGACATTCAGGTTGTCTATTTTAATAAGGGGCTCTGAAAGAGACTTCCTCAAGCTGCCCTGGTTTGGAGCAAAAAGACAAGAAAGAAGAGGAACCAGGGATCCGGTGCTCCTGAGGAGGAATATACACTTTGTAATAGTACAATCCCTTTTATTATGCTGCTTTCTTATTGGCTGTCAAGTTATGGCAGGTCCTATGTAACCTTCCTGAGTTCAAGTGAACCCTAGGGGTAGATAGTAATGTGGCAATGTGGCTGTCGCAGTTATGTATATTCATACTCTGAACAAAGCAGAAACATTCCAGTTGTGACCCAGTTAGGTGTCAGGACCAGAGGAGTCCTTAAAGCAAAGCCAAATCCCTACATTATGCATAATTCCACAATGGTATGTGGAAAGGTGTGTGTGTATGTGTGTATGTGTGTATTTCAGTTCCCCATGTGATAATACCCTAAGAATGATCATCTTGAAAAGAATTTTGGGACAAGAGAATCTATAGAATGCCTTGAATCTCTATATGGAAGGCAACTTGCTATCATGTTCAGTTGAAATATCATGTATTCATTGCTAAAGAAGGTCATGCTTCTATATATGAGCATTATGTATTTTTGCAGTATGTACATGCTTCAGATAGTATAATGTTTTTGCTCCAAACAACCTTTATTTTTACAAGCTATTTTAATACTTCGGCAGCAAACTTCTGAGTGAATCACTTATGAGAATGACAGTACATGCAGCCTTAAAAACACAAAAACCATGATGCTGGGTAATCGTTAATCAAATAGGCATGTGGGAAAGTATCCTGTGTCATTTATGCAAGCTAGCGACTAACTATATTAAGAGAAGGTCTGGTAAACTAGAACCAGCTTAAATTCAAACAGGCAGGTGAGTTTTCTATCAGAAAACTACTATTCAGAACTGAGCACATGCTTAGAAGGGGAAGCATCGTTCCGATATTACAGGGGTGGAATCATGGAGACACGTGAAAATCAGGTGGTGGAATCATGCCCTTTCTCTGCCCCTTGGAAATTATAAAATCTCATGTAAAGCAGGAAGGGATGTGCCTATATATGCAGAGGCTTTATCCCCTTATGTTTTGCTTAATTATTTTAGCATAACAATAGCAACATTTCATTACTTATTTGTACACAAGTGTGTCTTGGTTAAAAGATAAGGTCCAGGGGCCGTTGACAGACATAGTGTTCAAATGGAGCATCACTCTTGCCAGCTGATTTTGTGACACTGTCTTCTATTTAATTGGGTCAGGCAAAGGGTGTGACAGCAGCACCCTCAAACCCATGATGCATGATGGTCTTGTTTCCAAACTGAGAAAGAAATCTGTTTTCCTTATCCTTTCCCCACCCCCTCAATATCTTTATCAGTACCCATGTTTCTTAGCACATATATTGTTGCACCAAGTGAATATTTACTTGGGGAAACTTGTGCAATAAGGATGTTCCTTGTATTCATTTGTCAGGTAGAAAATGTGTCACTTCTAATTTAGAAAATAAGTGACAATCTTTGGTGCATGTAGTTGTGGCTGAATATTGGTACACATAAGTATCTTTCATCTAATTTGTACCTGTGCTTTACCAGAAGAGTTGAGACAACTTTATGGTTGTATATGGGAAGCCATGTCTGCATAGAAACTCCTGGGTTGCTGGTTTGATGCTTTACTGCTAAACCAGGATTCACTAGCAGTGTACATCAACCAAAGATTTGGTTTAGATCCCAGTTCATTGTTTGGAAATTAGCCCAATTTGGTATGACAGTTTGGAGACTGCTTCTTTGCCTTGGCACCATATCAGTACACTGATCTGGGAAAAATGAAAGTTTGTGTCTTCCCATTGACTATCATGAGGAAATCAACAAATTGCTATAATTTTATTTTTAACAGAATTGAGTGAAATTTGCAGGCATAGCAACCCCTTCTAAGTGGACGAGGCCTGCCAAATGCCAGGCAAATAGATGCAGGGATTTTTTGTGTGTGCACTGGACTCCCTTCAGCCCCTTCCCACTCTGACATTATATGGAAAGCTTGGGGAGAGATGTTGCCATTTTTGCAGACACACTGCTGGCAGTTCTGTTTTGGCTCTAAATCTCTGAATCGCTCTCAAGGCTCTGGGAGGACCAGATTCAGTTTGGAGCAATTCAGAGGTAGCCTGCTTCACTTTGGAGAAGCCATGAGTCTTTGTGAATCAGCACTCGGTACCCAATGGAGGTAATATGTAGGCAGCGAGATTTCTGCAGTATTCCTCTGTATTGGCTATGGCATTGT
This sequence comes from Rhineura floridana, assembly GCF_030035675.1. Classification (NCBI taxonomy): domain Eukaryota; kingdom Metazoa; phylum Chordata; class Lepidosauria; order Squamata; family Rhineuridae; genus Rhineura; species Rhineura floridana. The sequence continues at coordinate 85,317,702 of NC_084486.1, forward strand.
AATCCCCAAATCCTTCTGTCTGCCATGTAGACTTAATGGATCAATGCAAAGATCAGTAGATTTGCATGTAGTGATCAGATGCACTGAATCAGCGCCTCTTTACACAATGAGAGTTATTGGGTGGATATGCCCCATGATACCCACTTAAGTGTTTATAAAAATCAAAGGCCAAAGAGAGGAAAAAGTGAATTCTCTTTGCTGATTGTTTAAAGGATAACATGCTCTACATCAGTGTACATGCCTCTAACCCATGCCTCTCTATATGCTGCAAATCTAGCATCAAATATCATTTGGTTTGAAAGTTTAGTTGAAGGTCATTTTTGCCACTGACTTCATCATCATCAGGGTTCCTAGGAATTATTTGACTTAAGCACCACATACTCACACTAAAAGCTAAATTGGAACTGATGTGCATTATGACACATGATGTTTGCTTGCAAAATGGCATAAAGAATGTTACTGGCCAGAACTGCCATCTATAAAGGTGGCTGAAGGTCAGCGGCTTAATCCACTTTTCTGTACTTTTCATCCCCGGAGCAAATCATTTATTTTAATCTGAGCAAAACTGCCTGGGTTTGTTTGCTTGGTTCCTTTATAAATGTCATTTTTGCTGGAGCCTCAGAGTGCCATCAGAGGTTGGTATACATGCTCTTTATCGCACTCTTAATGAGACTTCATGTGAACCAATTCTTACAAGCTTAAAATGGATTGAGTCATTTTTTTTCTTTTACTGTGTTGGGTTATATTTCAGGCTTATTTTACCAAACTTAAAACTATGTTTTCCCACAGGAATCCACACTGATTCCATGTCATACCTCCTGTATAGCTTTAAATAAAGCAACTGTTTCCAAATAAAAGAGTATAACTTCCGCCTCTTGCTGACATTGCTTCTTTCTTGGACTGACAGAACTGGATAGAATAAATGTATTACTATGTACCGTGTTCATATACTGCAGATTTTAATGCAGATTTTATTGATTTAAGGGAATGTGCTGCGTGGCCAACGTGCCTCCTACTAGGTGACAAATGCAAAAAGCAGGGTGGAGATATCCTCTGCCTCCCACTAACTTTCAGATGTGGGTTTCCTAACTCCCATCTGCATTCTTCAGAGGTTAATCCTTTTATTATGAAAGTGACTATTCGCCTTCATGGAAGGGCTATGATGTCATTTAAGCAAACAAATCCTCATGATCTCCAAGATCAGGGCCATTTCTCACACTACAACATCCTACACAAATGAGATACAACCTGCATGTAGCATGTCATATAATATTTATGTTGAAAGCACTAAAAGTTACTAAGGTAATAAAGATCGCAAGGATATCCTTCCAGGTTTATAATAAAAATTGCAGACGTACGAAGGAACAATGAAAGGGACATGGGGGAGTTAGAAAAGCAGGAAAAGGAAACAAACAACACATGTGTTAGGAAGCTATGGCCACTTGCAACTTCCCACTGCATATACAACAGCAAAGACTCAATGTATGATATGTGTGAGCACATATATATTCTTCCACAGTAAGGGAATGTTGACCCTTTAGGAATTTTGTAAAGTGTGATATAGCTGCAGTGAGGAAACTCTTGACGCTCCCACTCCCCGATGGATATACTAGAAATTCAGGACTTGGGAAAGATGTCAGCTGAGAGATGCAGCAAAATGTTACCAGTCTCAGGCAAATACAGGAGACAGCCGGTTGTGCAAAGAACAGCAATCTCTATAGCAAGGCAGAAATTTTTAGGAGAGTGCATTTCCCATTACACGGATTGATCTGAATTTAAGAAGAGCGTAGCCAGCATAGGGTACTCTGGTATTCTGGCAGGGATTTTAATGAATTCACACTTATAGGTATGTTCTAACAGCAAATTAACAGGGAAGTTGTGGTTCGGACCTCCACCAGCAGGATTGCCAGCCTTGTATTAATTTCACATCAAAACTGGCAAAATGTAACTTTTTTTTTAGATGATGTTGGTTGTGAGTACAACTAAAAAAAAGCCCTCTAGTACTTGAGACAGTTTCATTATACTCTCCTGCCCTCCATTCAGTTCATGTTTGTTTCGTATGTTCATTTTCTTTTCTCCTTTGTATGTGTCTGCAGAATGATACTACATTGCTGACTGAGATTTTATTTCGATTGTTTTTACCCTGCTCTTCAGCTGGTAAGGCTCCTAGACCAGCTTACATACAATCAATTAAAACAGTCTGTGCCCAGAGGTACTGTCCAAGAGACATGACACAAAAGGAAAAGGGGATGGAGAGGGAGAGGGAGAGGAAAAAAGGAAGTTCCAAGTCTTTCTACTTTTTGCTCTACTGCAGCCCAGTGGAGTTGGCCAAACAGGGTTAGCTGAACATAGGAACCACTTTATAGGGAACAAATCCTCAAGAACACTTAGGCCCTGACCCAGGTAAAGTTAGTCATAACTAGGGGTGTTAGAGAATTCCGACAAAAATGGAAACAGTCAGAAATATTACCAATAATCTCTTATTTGTTCCTTGTCCAGAACAGAAATCAATCCAGTGAATATAGAATTGGTATCCACTGTTGTCGTTGTTGCTCTCAGTCCCCCCTCCCATTTGCATTGTGTTTCCTTTGCACTGAAATCAATGGAGTGGGATAATGTAATGACAATGTAATTTATATAATTGATACAATTAATGATGTAAGCTATGTGATTTCACCACAGATAGTGAGAAGAATAACATAGTTTTTGGCAGAAGATGAACTGCAGCTGAACGGAAACAGTGCTGCATGCAACAAATACAGAATGGAATGGAAACCAATGCATTCTTGCATCCCCAGTAATAAGTACGAAGGGAAGTTTCAACCCCTTGTTTGGGGCTCTCAATAATTTGTTTGCTTTGCTTGTGTGTATGTGTGCACACATGCACATGTGCAAACACACACACAGTGGCAGGGGAGAAGAAGTTACAGAGAGGGAGGGGTACTCTGCTCTTTGCCTGCCTGCCCATTCTCCGATGCAAATACTCTCAGGCTACTTTTCTCTTGTTTCCATTTACCCTAGTTCCAAGATTCAAAATAAGACAGAGTTTGGGGCAGCATTTGCAGGGAAGGCATGAGGAATGTTTACCTTGTTTTCTTCCCTGCCAGCTCTTCCCTACAAGCGTCTTCCTCCACTCTGGTATTTGTGTTACCTTGACAAATGCTGTTTTTCATTATGTTTGCCAAAGAAATGGATGGCCGCACCCCATAGGACTGTCACCCTGGGTTTAGGCTCACCATCAAAGACCCTGTAAGGATAGCTGGCTGGAAACAGTTGACTGTGTTCATTGTATGTAACAAATGTATGTGTGTAACGTCATGAAGTAACGTCACCGGATAGCTCTCTAGCTAAACCTCTCTACTTCAGTCCTTTCCACTGTCAATAAGAGTTAATCCCCTGATCTATCTATTCAGTAACTTCAGTGCAGTTTTCTGGTCTTCTTCCACTTTAGAACTGCTGGATTCTGTTCAGCTAAATGATTGTGAAGCTCTTTGTACAGTAAATTACAATGACCATATGAAGTAGCCTTGTGCCGAGCCAGATGACTGGTCCATCAAGCTCAGTATTGTCTACTCTGACTGGCAGAAGTTCTTTGAAGTCTCAGGTGGAGGTCTTTCCCAGCCCTGATTTAAAAGCCTTTTGTCTGAAAGTCGAACTTGGGACTTACGCATCCTCAAAGCATGCGCTCTGTCACTGAGGAATTGTGTGCTCTGTTGTCTGGGTTTTGCAAACAGACCAGGACCTACTGTAGGGGTAGACAGACTGCTGGCATGTGGAATCTATTTTGTTTTTTACTAGAACACTGAGATGCACCAACCAGAGTCTGCTTTAAAAGTTTTAAACTTAGAATTAAAGAATTCTGAGCCTCAGAAATTGTTTTGAGTGCTGAATGAAGCTCACAATCCTTCTGCCCCCAAATCCATTCCTGGTTACCTCTGTCTTTTTTCATTTTATCAAGGCGTGTGTGTATGTGTGATTTTTTTGCTGTTATTGTTAACTTGTTGGGAGTTGGAAATCCTTGCCGATCTACTGCAGATAATCCAGACACGTATCAGTTGATCCTCATCTGCCTTCCGCCCACTCCTGATCGATTGTGACTTAACCAAGTGTCCCAAGTCTCTAGCCAATGCATGACATCTGATATATGCTTGTGACCTATGAAACATTCATTCGCAGAACTTGCCTTGACTTGAGTGAGAAAAAGATCAAGCCTAAAGCCAAGAAAGGAAGGGCAGGTGCTGCCTGCACAGGGGCTCATCCCCATCTGCTGGCCATGTGAGCCAGCACATGTCCCGTTCCCTCCCACTCCTCCAGCTTAGCATATTGCATGGATGGCTCTGGGATGAGCCATCAGTCAATGGCTGATAAATAATGTAGGAGTCTGCGGTGCAATAAGACTTGTCAATTGCAATGCTGCCCTCATAAATTAAAGATGAAAAGGTACAAGGCTCTTGCCAGAAAAATGAAGACAATTTTTTAATAGCTTGCCAAGATGTTGCAAGAAGGAATATGCAGGAAAAATGAATTACGTTTTTATTATGTGTTTTATTATGCTGTAATGAACGGGATTAGTTGAGAATACAATACATTTCTAATGCAGCTGAGTGGAAGGAGAACCTCACACACACTTTTGCATCCCCTTTCCCTTTTCCTCCTTATGCAAATGATCTGAGTGTATCTTACAGAACTTCTTAGCAAAAGGGAAATTTACTCTAACGGGAGCAGACCATGGAAAAGTTAGAGGGAGGTGGATTATTTTGATGAATGGTTGAGAAGGGGTAGGATAGTACACTTGGTCCCAGGTAGAAAGTTGCCACGAAAAGATCCACAGGTGCATATGGGTAAATAAATAAAACACTTGAGGCCCTAGCCAAATATTTGCTTGGTTATTTCAAAGCAAAGTGGGAAAATTCTAGTCTTCCTTACTCCTGCAATTCTTTTTCTATAACAATTTTCTCCCTGAGTTTTCTTTCTTGTCTCACACTCCCCTCATTCCTATGGACCACTGTCACCTTTTGGTCCCCAGATATAGCTGGAGTACAATTATGGTCAGCCTTGACCATTGGCTAAACTGCCTGGGGATGATGGGAGTCCAACAACATCTGGGGACCCATGGCTGAAGAACACTGTGTCTGGACTTTTCCCTAAGCCCTCTCTTCATGCTACACAGCCTTCTCAGACTCACTGCTTCCTCCTTCTCTAGGCTACTACCTTTTTCTAATGCCTTCCCTCAGCCCTCCTGTCTCTCCCCCTTTAATCAATGGCTCCCAGAAATCTTTCTGGCTGCCTCCCTCTCTGTGACATCAGGACAGCTCAGCCAATCCATGCTAGAGGTTTCTTCTCCATCACCTTCAGAAAATCCCATCAGTGTATCACAATATTGAGACCTACAAATACGTGACTTCTAGATGTCCTGTGTTTGAAGGAATGTCTCTTTTTGGAACTGCACGGTCTCACAGAATACCCCACCTCTAAAACCAATTCTGGAACTTTACAGAATCCCGTAGAGTGGGCCTACATTATTACAGAGCCTCAGCTTCACAAACTCTTGATGTCACCTCTTAGTACAGCTCTAATAATGCTCCAAAAAAGGCCAGATAAGCTGAAATGTACAGGAAAAAACCTGAGGTCACTCAAGCAGGAGGTGGTTTATATGAAATAAAGTTCAAATCATTGTGAATTTCAAAGCGTTCTACATCACAAGTAAATGATGTAGTCCATCTGATTAAGGTTGCTTCCAGACTGTCACTATTTTGCAGGAGGGATTGAATTGCATACCAGAAAATTAGGTTGCGCAATTACAGTCGATTGAACAAGGTCTGAACAGGGTGGTTTATAACAGATGCTACTGGAGGTCACTGATTGCGGCCTATTGCCGAAATAAAACACAGACACCATTGCTTGGGTAAATGATGGGCCACTTTATTTAAACAGAATCAATTGAATAATGAACCTGCAGAAGGGAGATTAAGGGCGGGGCGTTCTGGAGATCCAGGCAAAGCCTGTTAGCAGCTATCGGGCGATCATGCCCTGCCTGAGCCTGGGGCTGCCCTGTGCCAGCCCCCCAGCTCCAGCCACACCCTGAAGATGTGTAGGGGGTCCAACCCGCATCACCGCCCCTCGGAGCCCTGAAACTCTGAGCGGATGAGGCACGTTGGCCCCAAAGGCGGCCCGTACCCTGTCCCCGGGCCGTGTAGCCCTGAGCTGCAGGCCTCCGGACCGCCTGTCACCCCCAAAGGTGCCTAAAGGTGTCACCTAGCTGCCCTTTCCCTTTAACCTTTCCCCGCACTTCTTCGCTTGCATCCCAAAGTGACCGTTAACAATACAAACTAAACAGCCCAATCAGCCTATTGACCCCAGGGGCACCCGTGCTAACCCTTGACCCCTCCCCCCAACCACAGTGTGGAGTAGGCAAAAGAAACCTGCCAGCAAAGCGAGGCAGGCAGGCCAAAAATTCCTAGTCGGCCCCGTAGCGACCAAATGGATCACACTGCAGCAGAGGGAGGGTCGGGCGGGTGCCGCCGAAATTTGAACTGGATGGCGGGAAGCAGGCGGGGCGGCCTTAAATAGCCTTCAGCCGCCCCGCCTCCCTGCCGCGTCACACGACGGCGCGCCAGCGCGCCGTGTGTGCACGCATCCCATCCAAGATGGCGGCCGGGACATCGACAGCGGCCGCAAGCTTGTCCCTCTGCCCGGTAGGTCCCAGGCACGGAACGGGATTGCGGCCTATTGCCGAAATAAAACACAGACACCATTGCTTGGGTAAATGATGGGCCACTTTATTTAAACAGAATCAATTGAATAATGAACCTGCAGAAGGGAGATTAAGGGCGGGGCATTCTGGAGATCCAGGCAAAGCCTGTTAGCAGCTATCGGGCGATCATGCCCTGCCTGAGCCTGGGGCTGCCCTGTGCCAGCCCCCCAGCTCCAGCCACACCCTGAAGATGTGTAGGGGGTCCAACCCGCATCACCGCCCCTCGGAGCCCTGAAACTCTGAGCGGATGAGGCACGTTGGCCCCAAAGGCGGCCCGTACCCTGTCCCCGGGCCGTGTAGCCCTGAGCTGCAGGCCTCCGGACCGCCTGTCACCCCCAAAGGTGCCTAAAGGTGTCACCTAGCTGCCCTTTCCCTTTAACCTTTCCCCGCACTTCTTCGCCACAGAAGGGGGACAAGCCTCTGCTTAGTCCCCCTTTACCCCACACCCGATAAGAATCTGGTGTAAACCCTTCTGCAGGTCCCTTAGAAAGATGTCGTTGCCCTTGTCCGTCAAATGGACGCCGTCAGGCCGAAACAGCTCAAGCTTGTTGTGGCCCACCTCTGGGTGGTGGATGACAGAACCTCCTAAGTCCCTAAGGGCCCTCTGAATTTGCCTGTTCACCTTTTTCCGTGCCCTGTCCATCCCTCGTGGGTCACCGGCACAATTCCACCTCCTGCGCGGCAGGATGTCTGACCACACTAAGTGCACCCCCGGCCAGCGACGTGCAATGGCCCGGAGGTCACCGCATGCCTGTTCAATTAGGGCCTTGCCCTTTAACAGACCCAAGTCGTTGCCCCCGAGGTGGATCACCAGCACCTGGGGCGCTGCCACTTCCACAGCCGGTTGAAACAAGGCTGGCAGGAGCCCATCCCAACGCATCCCCCGACGTCCCAGCCACCGCACTGCGGCCCATTGACTGAGCCCCAGCTGCGTGCCGAAGCGAGACTTCGCCGCCCTGCGGCCTGCCCAGAACATCATACTGTGGCCACATAGGAGGATGCGTGGCTGCTCCGATCTTGTCCAGCGATCTGTTGAAACAACAACGACATTGGGTAACAATGGGGGGGGGCCCTGGGGGGGGGCAAAGTCTAGCCGCTGGCGCCGTGTGTGTCAGCAAGTGGTCTAACGTAGGCCTTGTACGCGTCCGAGGACCACCCGCCCACGGCCTGAAGCCTGTCTTTAGTAAAGCCCAATAGGGCCGCCGTGGAGGCCGCGCCTATCCGGAAGGAGTGTGTCCCGAACTTACTGGGGTCCACGCCTAAGTTCCCCAGTGCGGCCTTCGCCACGGACCAGAACTGGTATCTGGTAAGGGGCTGGGAGTTCCTATGTATGAATAGGTACCCTGACTGCGACCCCCTCGCTGCCACAAAACCGCGCAGGGCTGTTACTGGGCAGAGTTCTTGCTGCCGGCATGGGGCCAATACCACCAGGCGCCCCTTACCATGCTGGTCCGTTTTAGACCGCCTGAGCCGCAGGATGGCCCGCTCTGCCCTCCAGCTGAGGTCGGAGACTAGCAGGGCTCGGAGGGAGTTATCCCTCTTGGAAGCTGCCACCACCTCCCCAATTCGGAAGGCCCCAAAAAACAGAGTGAGGGCCGTAGCATGATATAGCAGGGCCTCGAAAGGGGAAGAACACAAGTGCTTCCACTGTCCCTGCAGGCCAAACAATAGCTCTGGGGAAAAGGGGAGGCGGGCATCCGGGGGGCAAGGGCGCTCGCGGGACCAACCCTCCAGCATCCGGCGCACCCTAAAGTCACCCGTGTAGTCCTGAAAGCCCCGTGCCTTCGCTAGGAAAGCGAGGCCTGAGAGCTTACCTTTGATGGTCCTGACTGAAAGGCCTCTCCGTTTCCCCTCCACGCAGAACTCCATAAGCTGCTCGACCGGGATGGGCCACTCCTGGACGTAACCCCTGGACTCTCTGAAGTTAGATAGATCCCTACCTGCCCCCTGGTAGCTGGCCAAAGTGCTGGGCGCCACAGAAAGGCTTATGGCCCTTTCTGATTCAATCCTCCAATCTCCCATAGCGCTGGGGGGAACGCCTCCGGCAGAGCCCTTGCCCACGGTGCCAGCTGGCGAAACTTCTCCATCTGGTTCCGTGATAGAGCATCAGCAATACTATTGTCAATACCCGGAACGTGGCGCGCCAGGAACTGAATATTATAGCGAAGACATTGGAGCACGAATGCTCGCACCAGAAGCATAACGTTGGGGTTTCTAGAGGACAGGGTGTTAATAACGTGCACTGTGGGGAGGTTGTCGCACCAAAAGTGGACTGAGGAATTACACAGCTTGTCGGGCCAGAGGTGTACGGCCACGACAATGGGGAAGAACTCTAAGAACGTCAGGTCTCTGGTCAGGCCGGCCAGTGTCCAGCCCTGTGGCCAGCTGCCGTGGCACCATGAGTCATGCAGAATGACCCCAAAACCGAAGGCACCCGAGGCATCGGAGTGCACCTGTAGCTCTGCCTCCAACAGGCGATCCCTTCTCCATAGGGAGACCCCATTAAAGTTCCGCAAGAAGGTGGACCACACTGTCAGGTCAGCCCTAAGAGCGGCTGTCACCCGTGTGCGGTGGTAGGATCGTGATAGGCCAGCCATGGCGTCATATACGCGCCGCAGGAAGGCGCGGCCGGGCGCTACAACCCTGCAGGCAAAGTTCAGCTGGCCTGCCAGCCGTTGGAGAGTGGCTAATGTCACCTTATTAGAACTGACCACCTCTGAGATCTTCTCCCTGAGGGCCCCCAACTTGTCCTGAGGAAGCCTGCAGCATTGGGCCACCGTATCTATCTCGATGCCCAGAAACGTGATAGCAGTGGATGGGCCCTCAGTTTTTTCGGCCGCGAGGGGGACGCCCAGCTCCCCAGCCAGCCCCGCGAAATGTGCCATGAACGCCCTGCAGGTGCCTGAGTCCGCAGGGCCCGCAAACAGGTAGTCATCTAAATAGTGTACCACTGATTGCAAGCCTGCGCGCCTCTTGACCGCCCACTCCAAGAAGGAGCTGAAGCGCTCGAAAACAGAGCATGATATAGAGCAGCCCATAGGCAATGCCCTGTCCACGTAATATTCACCATCAAAAGCCAAGCCCAACAGCTCGAAGTCCTGTGGGTGGACCGGGAGGAGGCGGAAAGCAGACTTGATGTCACACTTTCCCATAAGGGCCCCAACCCCGCAGTCCCTGACCATTCGCACAGCACAGTCGAATGATGTGTAGCGGACTGAGCACAGCTCCGCTGGGATAAAGTCATTGACTGACTCACCCTGTGGAAAGGACAGGTGGTGTATCAGGCGAAATTCACCTGGTGCCCTCTTGGGGACGAGGCCCAACGGGGAAACTCTGAGTGAGGGGATGGGTGGTGCAGCAAAGGGGCCCAAAACCCGGCCGGCTACTACTTCCTTCCTAATTTTTTCTCTCAGAACTGATTCCATGCCTTCCACTGACTTAAGGTTGCAGGACATGAAAGGTCGCCTGGGACCTAAATAGGGGATCCGAAAACCCACTGTGAAGCCTTCTAATAAAAACTGGGCATCTAGGACTAGGGGGTAAAGGTGGAGTAAGTGTCGGAGCTCGGCAATTTTAATTGGGCTGGGGCCCCTTTCCCTGAGCTGCGCCTGCAGCCCCTGTCCTCCTTGCGCCAGCCGAATCCCTGTTTCCACCCCTGAAGGGGCGGCCCCTGGGGCAGCTAGTGCAGGCGTGAGGGCCCCCACATATGGCACATTCATGTCTGAACCTGCACGGGCTCCGACCGCAAAGGCCACGCGAGCTGAACTCCCAGCAAAGCAGGCGGGGTTGAACCCCCTGCCCCGCAGGCCCGCGGGAAGCAGTTGCTGATGCCTGGCGCGCCAAGAGATGGCCGCTGTCCGCCCTATCGCCTGCCATGGGTCTAGAATGCGCCATAAATTGCAGCCACAGGTCAGCCTCCTTCTTGTCCCAGGGGAGGGATGTATCAAAAGCCGCCCTCATACGGAACGCCTGGTCGTAGTCCAGCCATGCCGTCCCTTGAAACTCCGAATAGCCCCGGTATATGATATCGAGGTATTTGATCAGTACCGAGGCCCTGTGAGGCTGCCTCTGTATTACCACCCCCATGTAGGTAAGGAATGCAGGCAGCCAGTTAGCCCAAGAGCGCTCTACCCGTCGGCGCTTGGGCCTATCGGGCTCTGCATGTTCTCCTTTATCCTTATCCTTCCCAACCGGCTCCCTGTACAGGAGCGAGAATAGGTCCACATACTCTCCCCTCCATATTCTGTCCTTCGTAGCAGGCAGAAGATGAAAACCCAGTGGGGCAGACGTTTCCCCAAAAGGTATGGCCCCCTCTCTGACTGATCCCAGGGGGTCGGATATCTCTGCAGGGGGGTTGGCAGACAGGGCGGGCTGATGTCCTCCTTCCGTCGCCGTCCCAGCGGCGAGGTGCCAGACCTGCTCGCAGGCCTCCCTTAGGGGATGCTGCTGCTGTGGCGTAACCTCCCCCCCGCCGGCGGGGGTCCCTGCCTGCCCATATCCCTCGGTTACCGCTGGTGGGGAAAAGGGCCAGTAGGGGTACCCCCAGGGGGCCCAGCTCCACTGCTGCTGTCCTTGTTGTTGTGGCATGATAGAGGACTCACCCTGTGTGCTTTCCGCCGAAGGTCCTTGTGCGGGCTGCATTGTTGGGGCTGCTTGCAGGGTGGGAGTTGCGCCTGGCTCTATGCTGGGCGTCCTCGCCTCAGCCCTGAGCCCGGCCTCCAGCACATCCAGTCACGCTAAGATGGAAGCAACAGCCCCTGCATCAGCACTGTTCACTGGCCGCTGTGTTTTCCCCCGAGACCGTTTGGGTGGTGGGTCTTTCTTCTTCCCTGTCACAGGTTGGTCCCGGGGTGCATTAGGGTGGCTTGAGCCATGTTCTAGGGCTTCCAACCTGGCTAATATGGCCGCCCATGGTGGCCCCTCCCCACTCCTTGCCCCCTCCGCCGCTGGGGGTGGGCATCTCCCCCCTGCTCTGGGGGCCTTTCCCTTCCCTTTTGGCCCCCCTTGTCCTTTCTTAGGCATACTAGAGGGAGATAGGGGGCCCCGCTTGCAAAACGACGTGATTACAAAGCGTTGTGAAGGAGCCCGCCTGCTTAATCAATACCCCCACCCGGCACCCAATTATCCTGGAGGGTAGCCTAATTGCCCTGCACGTGGCAAGGATTGATGGTTGGGTCGTGCCCCACCTACCCCCGCGCTAATTAAAATTAACAATTAAATTTAAAAGTTGCCGGCCAAAGGCCGCCTAGCCTGTGGTCCTCGCCGTGCTGGATCCGATCCTGCGCTGCCGCCTCGTCGTGACTGCCCCAGGATCCTCGCCGCCTAGGCCTTGTTGCCCGCCGCCACTGCCTCCCTGTCTCTCAATGAGGTTGGGGGGGGGCTCGCTGCCGCCCAGCCACCCTGGCCACAGGAAGCCTCCGGAGGCCCACGTGCGCCGGCAGAGAAGCCGCCGCCGAAGCTGCTGCTGCCGAAATTGCCGCTGAAGGAAGCCGCGCCTTGCCGAAGCTGCTGCTGCCGCGATCGCTGCCAAAGGAACCCCGCCGAAGCTGCCGCCAAAAGGAGCCCGGCCGAAGCTGCCGCTGAAGGAAACCGCGCCGAGCCGAAGCTGCTGCTGCTGCGGCTGCCCCGATTGCCGCCGAAATTTGAACTGGATGGCGGGAAGCAGGCGGGGCGGCCTTAAATAGCCTTCAGCCGCCCCGCCTCCCTGCCGCGTCACACGACGGCGCGCCAGCGCGCCGTGTGTGCACGCATCCCATCCAAGATGGCGGCCAGGACATCGACAGCGGCCGCAAGCTCGTCCCTCTGCCCGGTAGGTCCCAGGCACGGAACGGGATTCATAGGGTCGCCATAAGTCGTAATCGACTTGGGAACATAACAAAAAGGTGCTCTGGTGCTCTGATGCAACGTGCCCACTTAAAATTTTTTTTTTAAATGTACTTTTTGAAGTTAGGAAAGTGCTGGGAAAGTACACTGAAAAGTATGTGATAACTATTGATTGATGGGGAAAGCAAATTGGGATGAATGCTTATTGCTGTATGACCTCCCTGCAAACAAATTAGAATGAATGTTCAATAAAGAATGAACATCACATAACTTCTGGGTAAGCACTGTGTAAGCAAATCAGGATGAATGCTCACTAAACAGGTCATCTGGAGGAGCTCCAAATAACTACAGTAAAATGTATCAAGACACCTCTTCCCAATGCCACAGGAATTCATGCTGTTATGTATCTCACGAATAACTTGACTCATCTATGGCTAGGAATGTGGGAGAAATTCAGTTTGGTTCAGATTTTAATGTGAACCTACCTAATCCACACTTTATGAAACAATTCATGAATTGAAACACAGCCTATCCTTCAAAATTTGCACCTCTTTGAATTTTGTGATAAAGTTCTCCAACCAAATAATGTGTACAAAGATGTATATGTTAGGGGAATGTGTGCATAAAAATGCATATTGTTGCATGCCACCCCAGTAACCAAGTGGTGAGAGATCTTGCCCAGTGTTTGGTTTCCTTGGCCACTCTATTAGATTAACAAAGGAGACTCATCTGACCAGCGGAGTAGGTTTTGCAGATGCAGAGCCCACTTCCAGGTGCAGGGTTCCAAATCAGAGGCTGGAAGGGGACTCATAGAAATCATCCCCCAAACCCATACCAATATATGTGAAAATAGCACAAATTGCATTATATTATGGAACACTGCTTGCACAGACGTGTACATCTGGCAAAATTGCATACAAAAATTGTACATTAGGACAAATGTGCACTAAAAAGCTAACGCATTTTCATGAAAGCTTTAAAAATAAATAAATCACAAACTGATGCAGAAATGTGATAAACTGAACTGAAGACTGGAGAAATGAGAAATGAGAAACTCGAAGAAACCAAAATGGGCAGATTCTTGAATCACTATCAGTGGGCGAATTCCGGATGACCTTGGCAACTATCTCTCAGTTACATGTAGGGGTCAAATGTTCCAGTATATGTGTTGCTTTGGTATAAACAATATCTGATCCATGAGGTTCCTGAAGGTCTTTTAGGATGCACAACTAAAGTGGATTTGGCGTTCTTGCACAACAAACTCCCACCACCCCAACCCTTTTGCTGTAAAGAAATTGATGGGAAAATGAAAGTGTAGTATAGCAATGGCTTGTCGGAACGTTGCACAACCTCCTTGCAAAGAAATCAGAATGGATGTTCAACAAACAGCTGATGTCGTCTAATCTCCCTGCAAATAAATGTGAATAAATGCTCAATAAACAGGTTGTTTGGAAGCAACCCTAGTCAGATAAGACACAAACATTGGATTATTATGGTCAGAAAGCAACAAAGTGAAAACAGTAAGAGATAGAACTCGGAGATGGAGTATGCAGTGTGACTGAAAGAGGACCAAACGGAACTACTCAACGCTGCCTGTAAATGTCTTATTGTACTAGCCCAGCCTTTCCCAATCAGTGTGCCTCCAGATGCTGTTGGACCACAACTCCCATCAGCCTCAGCCAGCATTGCCAATGGTCAGGAAACATGGGAATTGTGGTCCAACAACATCTAGAGGCACACTGGTTGGGAAAGGCTGTCTAGCCCATAAGGAACATCTGTGGAGCAAAATAAGGAACTAACTGTTCAAATCCTGGAAGAATAATTGGGTCAAATGAAGCAACTACAAGACAGTGTAGGGTAGTTCCACAAGTCCCAGTATACTTTTTTTTAGGGGAAAGGAAGTCTCCAGTCCTCTAGGAATCTCCCCGAATTCCTGCAGTATAGCTAGTGGTACTGCAAGGAAAAACACATTGAACTTCTCTTACTGCTTGCCCCACTGCTCTGCCCCCAGACAAGCATATTACCATTTTCTGTTGCCTCCTCTTTCTAGGCTCATTAGTGGGTTCTCTTTCTCACCTGCTATAATCTATTACCTCCTTCTCCTCGCCTCTCCCAGGGATCCCAGCGCTTGGTTATGATTAAGCAGGCCATTAAGTGGAGAGTGTTTTTACCTTTAGGGCTGGATCGTCTGCTATCTTACTTCTCAATTAGTATTTTGGAAAACGTCAACCAAGATTAATAGTTGCATTGCTCCGGGATAGGATAAATGAAGACTGGGAGAGGCAAGTTGCAACTGGCAGAAATATGGCTGGCATGGAGGTGAGCTTCTGCCAGGATAGGCTAAGGATTCCGGTTTGGCAAGCTAGAATTAGTTTGTCAAAGGCCAAAGGCGTTATTGGAGATGAGAACAAGCAAGGAGCAGAACCTTTGGGGATTTAATCTGCCTTATATTTCCTTAATGTGGGAGGACTCCTATGTATATTAAATAAAATATTTGTGAAAAGTTACATGATGTGCCCATTTTTAAAAAAAAATTAAAGTCACCCCACCTCTATTAAACCTCCATCTCAGGTCAGGGGGTGGAAATTCACTGTAGTTTGCAAAACAATTTAGATAGAACTTAGATACCAGAAAGAGTCTCAAAAATCATGCATCCAAAGTAGAACACTTCCCCGCTCTAACACCATGAGGAATTACTATGAGTATGCTGCTTGTTAATGCCCATTTCTTGGTTCAAGCTCGTAGAGAAGAGTGATGGCTATATCAGCATCCTGGAGAATGGGGTTCCAAAGTTCCCCGACTCCTGTAGAAGAGGCCCTACCTACACCTCCACAAAGATGGCACTTCCAAGAAGGGCTTATTGACTGACCTGCAATCTCAGAGAAGGTACTCCATGAGATAATTGGGACTTAGACCTCTTAGTCATCATGTTGGTCAGAACACTTAGCACCTAGAGCTGAAACCAGAAACAAACTGGCAACCAAGGCAGCTGTGTTAGAAAAGGGTTTCACAATGCACATAATTCTGTAGGTGTTAAAATCCACACCATATATGATAGCACTTTCAGAGATACCATGCACTCGGAATTAGTCATTATATTTATTTAATCATTAGAATAATTTATATCATACCTTTAAAGGTAAAAGTTTCTTCAAGGTGGCCTGCAAAAACCCATAAAGCAATGACAATAAAATACATTTTTAAAATATTAAAATGCATAGGATAAAACACATATATGCCAGGAGAATAATGTTCATAAAAAGCTTTGCAGAACAGAAAAGTCTTCAAAGCTCACTTAAAAAGCAGGCGAAAGGAGGCACAGGGGTGTTCCCAAGGGAGATATTTCTACAACTTTAAACCAGCATGGATTAGTGATTAGAGTGTTGAACTAAGATCAGGGAGACTCAGGTTCAAATCCGCATTCAGCCATAAAGCTCACTGAGTGAACTTAGGTCAGTCACACTCTCTCAGCCTGACCTACCTAAAAGGGGTGTTGTGAGGATAAAATGTGGGGAGTACCATGTACGATGCTTTGAGCTTCTTGGGGAAAAAATCAGGAGATATATATATAATCAACAAACAATACGTGGAGCCACCACTGAAAAGCCCTATTCCTAGTTCCCACCCAGTGTGATCTTCCGTACTAGTGGGCTAGAGAATAGGGTTTCTGAGGCCAATCTAAAGTACACTTTCCAGAGTTATCAGCTCTGGATTTTTCCACCACAAAAATGGAACAAGATGATGATGTTGATGATGATAATTTGAAGTGATATTCCACCCTTCTTCCCAAAGCAGCCCAGCTAATATATACATTAATATATTTATCATTATTTATTATTGTGAATTTATTCCAGTCCAAAACCTGAAACTAACAGGCAACAGCTTTAAGTACAATTCTGAGGTGTTTTGATTATATATATACAGATGTTGTTTTTATTGTTATTTTACATTTTATATTTTACAGGTTTTTATCTCACCTGTAGAGAATACTTTCCAAAAGGTTCAGTATAAACCCATAAAATAAAAATAAAAAGATAGTCATGCTTTGGCTGTGTACATCCATATAAATGACAGGCAGAGTTGCTTCTGCTACCACAGGGTTACAGATTAGATTGAAAATAGACTTCAGATAACCCAATCTGTTTTCAGTCTTAGAAATTTAGGACCATCACCATACTACTCATTGATCAGTTCTCTTCAGGTTAGCACCAAGGCATGGTCAGAATTTAAGCTAGTCGGAAGGAACCATTCTCAGAAGCACATTTTGTCTGCAAAGCAGGCTGGGTTAATCTGCAGCGTCTCACCCACTTGGGACCTTCTGTATTGCTGCTGTTGCTCATTTCTTCAGTACTGGTTCAACACTCCTGATGTCAGCTACTTGGAGGAAGAATGGAGGGGAGGAGTAGAGGGAGCCAGGATTTGGCCATTCCAGCATTTTAGAACAATTACTGAGAGACCCATGGGCAAGGAAGGGGAGGGGCAGGGATCAATTAATCTCTGGGATATTTAATGAGGATCCCCCAACCGCAGACTTTAACCTTGCAGATAATGGGGTTAGCGCTGGTAATTCCTATCGACAGAGTCAGTTCCCCGTTCTTAATGAGCTAATCAATACTTGTTCTCAGCTTAATTTCCATCTAATTGCTCTTTAACGATGCCTGATAATGGCCAGTCTCCTGTGAGTGTGTTGGGGGGGGAAGATGTTTTAGGATAGGGTTGTCATCATGGGAGGATGGTAAATTCTCCTACCATCCCTTCTCAGTTATGCTCATAGGGAGGGTGCACTGTCACTTTCAAAAAGGAGCTGGGACTTCAAGCTGGTATTCTTCCTTTCTTGCCCTTCATTCACTTCTGTTGTTGATGGCATGCTTGCTGTCTTGGATCTGCACATGCAGTCTCAAGTTTGATTTGAACTTGAATCCATGACCTGAAATGAGTTTGTTTCATAGTGCTGCCATATTGCTCCAGCCTTGAAAGCCATGCATCCCTTGGCAAATGATCAAATATAATGTTCTTCTCTAATTTGGCAATTGCCGCATTCCAGATTCATGTGCCTCATCTAGGAAAGTCACAATCTCACTTCCTGCATGGTCTCCGTTCCGCACACTCACTGCTGCCTTTTTTGGGTGCTGTCTCTTAAAGTATGCTCTGATTTTTACAGTACTTCTGCAAATGATGTTTCCATGACAATAGCACCATGGCTTACCTGCATACATGTCTGTATTTTTTTTTTAATTACTGCACTTGGATCCCTGTTTTTCTTTAGGGGCGGAGTTTGGAAAACTGGGGTGGTGGTAGAATGGGATATGGAATGGCCACAATCCTAAAGAGCACCACTCCACATTGCAGTGTTTTGTTGCAGGTCCCACTTGCTTTTCTGATCCTCCATTTCTGTAGTTTCAGCTAGTCCCATAACAAATGTAGTAATCTAGTGATTTTTATTCCTATGAGAAACTTTCTTTTTGTTTCCTTCAAAAGACTTCTAAGTAGACAGACAGCTTTTCAGGTTTAAAAAAAGTGTTAAAAGTTTTTCAAAGTTTCAATGTGTTTTGGGGAGTGTGTGTGTTCAGGTGGATGGGCATGCTGCCTGTCACTGGCACTGGCATTGGCACAGATGTGCGGTTGGTCACAAGACAGCAAAGCATTTTCTTGGAATCATCTGGAAATTAATGCTGTTCCATGCTTCCACACTATACATTTAATAAAGCACTTTTAAAGCACATGACTTCCCCCAAAGTATCCTAGAAACTTTAGCTGCTAAGGGTGCTGGGAACTGTAGCTCTGTGAGGGGTAAATCACAGTTCCCAGGATTCTTAGGGGTAAGTCATGTGTTTTAAAGATGTTTCAAGTGTATGGTGTGTAATGTATGTAGCCACAGCATCTCTGGTAATGATTTTCAATCCCAACCTATAGCAACTTCCCTCTTATTAGAGCCTGCTCCTCACCTCCAATGCATCAATGCCCAACAGTCTTGAAGTGATATTTTTTTACACTGCGTTGACTTGCAAGCTTCATTCTCTTGTCCTTTCCTTTCCTTTCAATGGAGATTCTATGAGAAGTTTAAAAACAAATTCAAACAGGACCCAGTTCCCAGCAGAGGCTGTAGAATTGTTAATTTGGCCAACTAACACTTGTCCTCTAGATGGCAGCAGAAGGTCCTATATTCTATGCTGAACTTACTTGGAATTCACGGAAAATAACTGCCCTATTAACTCTTGCTAAACTGACATGTGGTTGCCTCTGATAGGTGAAGACTATGCATGATTCCTGGAAGGGAAATGAGCAGACTTAAAACAAAACCCCTTCAGATCCCCAGAGAGAACATTCAGGCTAGAACCAGGCCCCACACGCTCTCATGTTCCTTAGAGAAGGATGCTGAGAATGTGAAGGATGAAAGAGATCTCAAGCCTAGTTGAATTTTATTTTTTAGTCCTAGAAACTTGTTTTACTGCCTCTCTTTAAACTGTTGGGGAAGTGGCTTGTCAAGTAGTGAGTGGCTTATTTTGGATGCAAGTATTTTGGATGTGGTGTAGTGGTTAAGGTGTTGGACTACGATCTGGGAGACCAGGGTTTGAATCCCCACATAGCCATGAAGCTCACTGGGTGACCATGGGCCAGTCACTGCCTCTCATCCTCATGAAGACCCTATCACCATAAATTGTAATTGACTTGAAGACAGTACATTTACATTTATTTATTTTAGTTAATAATATTTTACTATATAAAGGTGGGTTTAAAATGTTTCCTTTTTGTGCTTTAACTGTTGGATCTAACAGATATGATTAATGCTACTGAGAGCATCTGAGGTGCAAGGAGCCCTGGGACATGTACTTTCCAAGGCACTGGGCATCTATGCTCAGGTGTCCTAGGAAAATTACATTTACCAGAATCCTTGGTGCTTAGGACACTGCAAAGCACTGTGGAGGAAGAAGAGAGGGAGGAACACTCACTTGCATTACAATTGGAGTCAGAGAAGAATGTTCAGACAAAATAGTGGTTGCTTCATAATTCAGGGAAGCATTATTATCTGGCCAAATTTGTGCTCCAGTCCAGGTGAGTACAAATTTCAGCAGCAGAGCTGGCAAAAAACTGTCTGAATAATGTGGGGGCTAGTGTCTTGTCAGCCCTTGTAATATAGATCAGTCTTCTCGCCATGATGTTTATTCTTAAGAGTTTCACAGTTGGGATATAAGAGGGGCAATTCTTCCACAAAACACAAGTTCAGTTCAAAAATGCTTGCAATGTTTTTGTTTAAAAATGTAGTAGCTGACATGAATCCAGTCCTTTTCTGAATAGAAGGCACCATCACTGAAGTCTATTGTGACCATTAGTCTTGTTTCTGACACCTTGTAGCCCTTGTACATATATCTCAACATAAAATGTGCAATCTTCTGCACATTAATACAGGATATTTTTAGCATGTGTCCATGCTTGTGATATTTGTATTCTTACGATATTTTATTGTGTGTCAACCATCTCCTGTAATTAAAATCCCACAATATCAGTGAAATTTATGACAGGTATTGTATCCTGATTTTGAAGATGGAAGCTATGTCTTCAGCTTTCCATATCTGAAGGAGATTTGCTGTTCTTCAGCATAACTTGGAAATAGTGATGGTTACAATGTTGACATAGTTATTTGCTTCAGTATGCGAATTTTTCCAGTTTGTAATGCTCAACTGTGTAATGACTCAAGTGTAATTTTCCCGTTTGGCTTGGGATGTTAGAGAAGATACTGTGCATGTACAGTTCAGCAGACCAGGTGCTTAAAGCCATATGCATCACAAGCACATGCACAAAAGTCCTTTAATGTTAATCCCTTATTCTCAGTGAAACTCTCATTGATTGCTGTGAAATGACATGAACTATGAAGTCAGTTGTTTTATAGGTCTATTCACAAAAGTTCTTTAATATTAACCCCTTACTCTTGTTGATAGCTGTGAATGAAGTGACCATATCACCTGACCAAACAGCGCTTTTTTGGTGAGTTTCTTCTTTTTGGGTAGTTTATTTCCATTGTTTCTTGCAAATGCTTTATGTGTTGCTCTCTGCTCAATCTAAGCCCACCTCTTGTTCTTGGGTGAGTTTGTTTGGGGTAGGTAGTTGAATGTTCAAGCAGCTTTCCACTATATTTGGCCCTCTGGGGTGGCTGCAGGGCTGGTAAAACCACCAAGCTCCAATTCTTCCTCCAATGGAGGCTTGTTGGTAATCACTTCAAACATTCCCTCCTGTCGTAGCTTTGATTCCATTCTGATTATCCATAATGTGTAATTTCCTTCTGTTAGCTGGGTCATGGGAACTTCTATGAGTTCTGCCATTGCCTCAACTTAGTATCTTGGTTTTTGTGATTCTATGGAAGCTATTCACACTCTGCATTCATAGCATCTGGGTCCATAACCTGTTGAATTAACTTAGCAGAGTGGTGTACACGCAGCTTGGAAAGTGGCTGTATACTGGATGCTATATGAGCATCTTTCCTTTTCATTTCAATCACATTGAAACTTTTTTTATGTAAAATAAGAAAGCTTAGTTTATTATAGGAAGTACATACTTGGAAAGAAAAGATCCTAGTTCTAACTGGAGATGCAAGGAGCCATGTTTGCTCCATCACCCCTGTAGGAGAAAGAGATACAGGAAAGATGTCTCCTATTCCAAAGTGGGACAGAAAAGAATGGAGGAGTAGGAAATGTGGTCAGCAACCCTAAGTATATCAGGTTACACCTGAAGGCACAGGTCAGCACAGGTAAGGTCAGAAAGACAATCTAGGAAGTTTGGAGGTTCCCTTCTCTATCTACTTTTTCCCCACGCAAATCCACCCAAGGTGAGTTGCATCCCAATACCTCAAACACAGTACACATGTTCCAATGTTGCAAGCTGGGGAAGAACTCTCAGAAAGAAAGCAAGTGTGTAAATACCAAGTGAAACTGAGCCAAAGAGAGCTTACCCATTACTGCTTGGAAAAATGCATGCACATAGAGTCATGAAAACAGGGACAGTTCAGCCATACAGATAGATGAGACAGTGGCCAGAAGCAATATGTTGGTCTTGGTTCTTGTGCTGCTTCCAGTCCCCTAAAAATACTGTGCCCCAGAATTTTCTGTGACATCAAGATGACCTGGCCTGCAGAAAACCTTGAGTTGCCTTGCACAAACTGCAGCAAATCTGTGGCCTCTCTTCATAAAGAGTTGGTACTGTGCTGTGATTAATCTGATATGCTTGATTACATGCACTACAAAAAACTACACAAAAATTACAAAAAAGTATGAATGGAAGACTCTCCCCTCCCCATGTTTCCATATTCTTAAGCACTACAAATCATATGCTGCAATGCAGCCTTTATTGGAGGCATCTTTTGTGCAGTGAGATGAATCACTCACATACCAGAGTAAATCTACTCCTGGTTTCAGTGATCAAGAAAAGAAATACATTCCACAGGGGAGGTATATATGTCACATGCTGTAAATAGTTCCCTTGAACCAGGGATTCCTTGCTTGAGCTGCCCCCTTGAAGTCAAGGCACAGGTAGTTTGTGAGCCCAGTTACGTGGCCTGCCCTAGTTCAGGATGCTTAGATTGCTCTTTTGTTTAGACTGTTTCTGGCTCAGCACAATGAACATTACAGAGCGATAATTAACATCAGAAATGGTGAGGAGCTTCCTCCACCGTTTTGTCTCTGCTGAGCTATACAATGGGTTTTACATCCCTTTTCATGTTTCCATACCAGATGTTTGGTTATCAGAGACCCTGCAGCAGTCATCCCTGGGAGGAGCAATGCACACTGTTCTGCCAGATGTTGGGAATGGGGCCAATTTCGATGTCTTCCTGTACTGGCCAATTCAGCTGGGTGTGTCACTTGTCTGGTTAAGTAATGAGATGTTTGCGTTTGATGGCAGAGAAATAAATGGCAGGCGCAGTTGCATGATGGTCACTGACTTGATCATCTAGGCTGCTTGTGAATAGGGCTGTAAATAACAACAAAAAGCTGGTTACTTTTTTTAAATGTCAGCCTCAGAATTAAACAATGGACAATAAAATATGGGCATCTTTAAATGAATAAAGCAAATACAAATGTGCAAAGGATGCAAGAGCAAATAATTTGCTTTCATTTTTTCTGGAAGAAGTAGCAAGACTATTTGTGGATGCTGGAGAAGATAGGGTGAGAGAACAAGCAGGAAGGAGATATGTTGAATGTTGAGGGGGTAAAAGGGTATGCCATGGATTCTGTTTATTACTGTTCATTCATATTGTTTTCTCCTGCTGTAGAGTGCAGGAAAGATGAACTAACAACTGTCCAAAAATACTTCTCTTGTGTTCACTGAGCTTAGACTCAAAGTCTGCCCTATCAAAAAGGAAGTAATGTGGAAGTCGGAGGCCTGGGTTAGCATGGATACGGATGGCTTCCCATGAAGTCCAGGTGCTCTGGCTGTGTGAGAATGGGAGACCTCACAAGATCCCTTCTGTTGCTCTTGGCTTCATCTCATTCACCACTGAGTTGGCTGTAAAAACAGAAACCGCAATGCAACCACATATCTCAAGAGAGAAACTGGGCTCAAGATTCTTCTATTAACTATTTTATCACTCCTGGAGTAATGCTAATATACACAGGGGACCCCCACTCAAGATTGCTGGTCTCTTTAGCCTTTAAGGAATTCCCTACAGCCAATTCCAAATTGTTAGGAGGCTAGGGGACAAAAGGTAGGATTGAAGTGCTGCCACTTGGCTGAGTTAAGGTTCACCTGGTTTTGCCTGCCACCAAATCCTCTTGTGCTTTGACTTGATATTAAGTAATAAGCATTTAAAAATTGGATCCAGTTAAAATGCATGCATGCATATGACTGACTGGTACTTCTCTGAGAGATGGCAGGCCTAGGGTTTGACAAATCTAAAGAGTTGCCAGGCCCGGCCTCCAAGAGGTCTTATGTATCTTTAAAAGTTGTGGAGGGGGGAGGGAGAATTCCACCTTGTGGTTTTTCCCATTACAGAGTTGCAAGAACATCAGCACTTAGCTGACTTTCTCTTCTCCTAAAGATACAGGATCAGTCTCAGGCCATGGACCTGGCAACCCACTCAGATGCTACTGTTAAGGTATTACAGTGTGTCAGGGAGAGTAAGAAGCAAGGACATTTCCCCAGGCTTTGGCTCCTTAGGCTCAAGACTTTCTCCCTTAGGTCAGAAGAGGGGGGAGGAGGAAGAAGAGGAGAAGCAGGAGAAAATAATCAGGGATGGCCTAGCATTGAAATTGGGATTCCCTTCTGTGTTGGAGAAACAGCCTCTCTACCTCTCCATTGCTGAATTCAGTTGAAGGAGGGACACTGGTGCTGTGTCCCCAAAATCTCTATAAACAAGATCACTGTTCCCTCCTATCACTTACAGCACTCCCCTCCCCCATAATCTGGAGGTGATGAGGCTGACTTCAGGAGAAGTTATTGCCCTTTCTTCATGTTCCATCTAGCTGGCTCTTATCAACCAAACTCCAGGCTTTTCTGAACTGAGCTCACTTCAGTCAGCCAAAGCTGATGTCACCAGCGAGTGGCTTCGTTCTTCTCATGCTCCTGCAGCGAGGCCAAACTTGTTAATGTTCCACTGGCCACAGAAAAATGGCTGCATCTGAAGCGTTGTCTCCTAGCCCAAAGGAGAACTGTGGAACCAGCTGTAGTTGCCATTTCATAAACCCTTCTCAAAAAGGTTCTGGTGCTAAGATACTGGGAGCAGGAAAAGCGATCTTGGGCTATATGGCATATTCTATATCCTCACATAAGGTAGAGACACACTAACTGTTCTGCTGGTTCCAGACCAGTGCTTCTCTACCTCTCTCTTCTGAAAATGGGGGCACACAATGCTAGTCAAACCATGCCCCCTTTTACTGTAAAACCTGGTGGGATCAGCTTGAGTGGGTTTTTTTAATTCACCTCAAAGAGATTTCACAACTGATTGGCAGATCAACCTGTTCCTCCTCTAGGTGAAGCCAATGAAAACGTTTTGCTGTAGGTGACTAGTGTGCTGACAGCCAGTGTTATTCCAGTGCACTGATCTGCCCACTGACAGCAGGCTGTCCTCTCCTGGATACACCTAGCTCTAGTCTTGAGGTGTTAGGGCAATATGTTTGATAAGTGTAAACCAAGGGGAGCCAATATGGCACCCTCCAGATGATGGTGCTACAACTCTCATCAGCCCCAGCCAGTACAGCCAATGGTCAAGAATGATGGGAATTATAAACTACAACATTAAAAATTGCTTCTTAATATATTTTTAAACTTTCTTTTTTAAAAATTTGTTTTTAAAGCTTTTTTAAAAATGTTTTTAAAGAGGGTTTGTTTTAATATATTTTAAAGTTTTTATGACGTTTTAAAGTGTTTTTAGTGCTTTTGTTTGCTACCCTGGGCTCCTACCGGGAGGAAAGGTGGGATATAAATCAAATAAATCAATAAATAAACATCTGGAGGGCACCACATTGGCTACTCCCGGGGCAAACCATGAGAGCTTGAAATAGTGCAGCTCCTCCAAACCAACATGTTTTCACAGGCCAGTGCAACGTCTAGCCTCTAGAGATTCTGCTTCTTCCTGCCATTGCCCTCATTAATTTCCCTTGTTCTATTAAAACTCACCCATAAAGTAAGCCACAGACCTGATATTGGAGGTCACTGATTTATAGGGTCGCCATAAGTTGTAATCAACTTGAACATAACAACAAGAATTAAAATTCACACTCCCTTACAGGGCAACAACAGGCCTATTTACTTTTCCCATTTTCTTTAGGTGGAGTGAATAGGAATGAAATGGCAAGGGAAAAAAAGGGTCTCGTGGCAACTCCTGTGAATGGCCCCTTCCCTTCTGGTGCTCATGCTTTTAGCAGCAGTCATGGTGGGACTGTAGATCAAAATGCCATAGCTGTCATCTCACCACCAGCTGCCTGGGCTCCTGAATCAGCATTTCTGAAACACGGCATTAACCAGAGTACCACTTCTCAAATGTGTGCCGATCTCATGGTAATTAATAAGATTTGAATAAGCAAAGCAGATTTGAATAATTTCCCAGTAAGAGACAGTGAAAAAAAAAGTGTGTTAAATGTGGGGAGCTGTGCATGGTGCTTGTGTGAACTTTGTGTCTACTTATTTTGATCTGCAGATTAATGCTGGAGATGGGTATCAATTTAAATTCAGTCTGTTTAATGCATGTAGGTTTGTGAAGGATCAGAATGGCAAATCTCAACCTGTGTTCCAGATCATGCTAGTGTCTTGCAAGGGAACTGTTGTGCAGACTTAATCTGGGAGTAAGCCCATTGAACATAGTGGGACTTAGTTCCAAGTAAACATACATACGGCAGCATAGTCTATAAATAAAATAAAGAAGACCCACCCACAGAGGACACTGCCCACAGAGGACACTCTGCAAGATTGACACCTCTGGCCTTTCCTCCTTCCATTTACCCCCTTTTGTTACCATGTGACTTTGCCTACACATGCATATCTGTGTTCATCTACCCACATACTCATAAGACATATGCATTTTCAGGTCTTGAGCTCAGAATCACAATGTACCACAGGCAGTAGTGTAGTGATAAGTTCAGAAGTGCAGGCTCCCTTCATTATAGTCATGCCACGCCCCCTCATAGCCACATCCTGTCATTTACTTGCTTGCTGTATGTCATCATCTCCACACTTCTCAGTCCTTCCCACATGTGCCTTCTCCTAGAAGAACAGTTCTCCATAGGAGCCAATCAGCATGCAAGAGGAGTGTGTTAGCTACTGAGAAGAGACTTCTCAGTGGCTGGCTCACCTCCTTTCACCCTGATTGGGTCCAATCAGGAGGAAAGGACAAAGAACCATGTAAGAAGATTCTTCTCAGTGGCTAACACACTCCCCTTTCATACTGATTGGTTCATAGGATGCTGGAGACATAGGGACCATGCTGGAACCCTGCTCCCAAACAAGTAAGGGATCTAAGACCCCTTAAGACCCACCCTGGACCACTACACCCCTGACTACAGGGCAAGTCATACTTATAATAAGATATATTAAGTGGAATCAGCAACCAAGAGAGCACGGCTTAGACTAAAATAATTTCTATTTTATTACAAAACAGAAAAGGATTGATTAGTGAGTGTGGTTTAGTGGTTAAGGTGTTGGATTAGGACCAGGAAGACCATGGTTCAAATCCCCACTCAGCCATGAGGCTCACTGGGTGAACTTGGGCCAGTCACTGCCTCTCAGCCTAACCTATCTCACAGGTTTGTTGTGGGGGGGGAAGAGCCACATAATGCCACCTTGAGCTCCTTGGAGAAAAAGATGGGATATAAATACAATAAATAAATAAAATAAGAGTGTGCAGGTTGATTGGCTCTACAGCCAGCATTCAAATTGGACCAGCAATTTAGGGGTTAATTAGAGCTAGGAGGGATCTAATACCAAACAGAGCAAGGGGAGGGTGACAGATGCCAAGCAAGCATGTGTGTAGCTGAGCGAAGTTAGAGAGGGAGGTTGAAATTCAAACTGTGTGGCCAACTGGCTTGGGAAAGGAAGGGGAGATGCAGAGAGAGAGAAACAGGGATGCAGAGTAAGCAGAATGCAGGTATGACTTTTCCTATAGCAGAAGGAGGAAAGGAGACTTCTTCTTCTTCTGGGGGAGATCCTTGTGGATCATCCTAGGGGCCAAGCCACCAGGGTTACTTGGGTGCTCTGTGATGGGGAGCCAGGGGCAAATGTGTGGCTTCCTATTCCAAGTCAGGTTTTCAACCCCTGCCCCCACCCTCAATGTGGCAGGAGCAGTGCTTTTTTTTTTTCTCCTCCTTGTGACAGTACTTACCAGTACCATCATCTCTTTTTTTGCTGCCCATGGAAACCATTTGATGCTAGTACCCATGGGAATTTTATCAAGATATGAGTACTGGCACCTCCTATTATTTTTTTTTTAAAGCAGCACTGGGTAGGAGCAAATCAAAACACTCCACAATCAAATAGAGGCAAGCAGAGGAGCAGAGGCTGAATGGATACAGCGACGCAGTGTATAACAAGCTCCTATTGCCAATTTGGGTTGAACCTCCATCTTGCCTAAGAAGGCTGATGTTTCCTTTAGGACTCTGAAGATGACAACCATGAGATCCTTGCAAACCCTGGCAGATCCTTCAGTCAGTGAGGTTCTTTTATTTTTATTTTTTAAAGCTATGTGTAAAAACTGAGTGTAATCAGAGTAAAATGACCAGTGTTCATACAAGAACACTCCCCAGGGAGAAAAGCAGCATGGGGCATTACCCAGGAGAAAAAGGAAGGTCAAGAAAGAAGAAGAGGGAAAGGGGAGACAAGGATGGGGAACAGAGCACCGATGAACTGAGCGTGTGAGAGAAAGAACAGACAGTGGCCATCTCAGGCGTGTTATATACTCTGACTACACTCCAGTTTGGGAAGTGGGCGAGGAGCATTTCTGTTCTGTCTCTTTGCCTATCTCAGTGGACAAAGGGCCTGATTCTGCCTTTGCTCTATGTGACTGTTGATGCTGGCATCAAGGAGACAAAAAAAAACATGTAGAGAGTGAATGTGCAGGTATAGAATCATAGAATAGTAGGTTTGGAAGGGGCCTATAAGGCCATCAAGTCCAACCCCCTGCTCAATGCAGGAATCCAAATCAAAGCATTCCCGACAGATGGCTGTCCAGCTGCCTCTTGAATGCTTCCAGTGTCGGAGAGCCCACTACCTCTCTAGGTAATTGGTTCCATTGTCGTATGGCTCTAACAGTTAGGAAGTTTTTCATGATGTTCAGTCGAAATCTGACTTCCTGCAACTTGAGTCCATTATTCTGTGTCCTGCACTCTGGGATGATTGAGAACAGATCCCGGCCCTCCTCTATGTGACAAACTTTCATGTACTTGAAGAGTGCTATCATATCTCCCCTCAGCCTTCTCTTCTCCAGGCTAGACATGCCCAGTTCTTAGAGTCTCTCCTCATAGGACTTTGTTTCCAGTCCCCTGATCATCCTTGTTGCCCTCCTCTAAACCTGTTCCAGTTTGTCTGCATCCTTCTTGAAGTGCGGTGACCAGAACTGGATGCAGTACTCAAGATGAGGCCTAACTGGTGCTGAATAGAGGGGATCTAATACTTCAAGCAATTTGGAAACTATATTTCTGTTAATGCAGCCTAAAATAGCATTTGTCTTTTTTGCAGCCACATCACACTGTTGGCTCATATTCATATTGTGATCAACAATAATTCCAAGATCCTTCTCATGTGTCATATTGCTGAGCCAAGTATCCCCCAACTGTGCATTTGGTTTCTTTTTCCTAAGTGTAGAACTTTGCATTTATCCCTGTTGAATTTCATTCTGTTGTTTTCAGCCCAATGCTCCAGCCTATCAAGGTCCCTTTGAATTTTGTTTTTGTCTTCCATGGTATTAGCTATGCCCCCAATTTTGTATCATTTGCAAATTTGATAAGCATGCTCTGTACCTCCTCATCCAAGTCGTTAATAAAAATGTTGAAGAGCACTGGGCCCAGGACCAAGCCCTGTGGTACCCCACTCATTACTTCCAACCAGTTTAAGAAGGAACCATTGATAAGCACTCTTTGAGTACGATTCTGGAGCCAACTGTGGATCCATCTGATAGTTGTTCCATCCAGTCCACATTTCGCTAGCTTGCTAATCAGAATATCGTGGGGCACTTTGTCAAAAGCTTTGCTGAAGTCGAGATATATTATGTCCACAGCATTCCCACAGTCTACAAGGGAGATTACCCAATAAAAAAATGAGATAAGATTAGTTTGGCAGGATTTGTTCTTCATAAATCCATGTTGGCTCCTAGTAATCACTGCATTGCTTTCAAGGTGCTTACAGATTGACTGCTTTATAATCTGCTCCAGAGTTTTTCCAGGGATTGATGTTAGGCTGACAGGTCTGTAGTTCCCTGGTTCCTCCTTCTTGCCCTTTTTGAAGATAGGGACAACATTAGCTCTCCTCCAGTCATCCCGCACTTCACCAGTCCTCCATGATTTCGTAAAGATAATAGACAGCGGTTCTGAGAGTTCTTCAGCCAGTTCCTTCAATACTCTAGGATGCAGTTTATTGGGCCCTGCCGATTTGAACTCATTCAAAGTGATTAGGTATTCCTTGACCATTTGTCTATCATTCTCAAGTTCCAATCCAACCCCATCTACTTCATGTTTCCTGGGAGGGTCATAGACCCCTTTTTGGGAGAAGACTGAGCCAAAGTAGGAATTGAGCACTTCTGCCTTTTCTTTGTCATCTGTTGTCATTTTGCCATCCTCATTGAGTAGCTGTGCCACCATTTCTTTTCTCTGTCTTTTACTATGGATGTACCTGAAGAAAGCTTTTTTTGTTGCTTTTAGCATATCTCGCTAACCTCAGCTCCTTCTCAGCTTTAACCTTCCTGACATCATCCCTGCAATTCTGTGATACCTGCCTGTACTCTTCCTTTGTGGCCTGGCCTTCTTTCCACTTCCTGTATGTGTCCTTTTTTGTTTTCAGGTCATCTAAGCTTTTTGTGAAGCCACATTGTTTCCCCCCTTTTTTCTTTGTTGGAATTGCTTGCCATCCTTTTTTAGATACTCCTACCCATCTTGGACTCCTTTTCTCATTAGGGTGGCTTGCCATGGAACGGTACTTACAATTTCTGAGTTTATTAAAATCAGATCTCCTGAAGGCCAGGGTGCGCGTATGGCTTCTCTCAGCTTTTGCTTCTGTTAAAATCAAAAATTCAAGTATGGTGTGGTCACCTTCCCCCAGAGTTCCCGTAACTGCCACTTCATCCACCAAATCATCTCTATTGGTTAGAATCAAGTCCAGGATAGCTGATCCTCTGGTTGCTTCCTCCACTTTCTGTAGGAGAAAGTTATCTCCAGCACAAGTCAGAAATTTCTTGGAGGGGCCGTGTTTGGCAGAGTTTGTCTCCCAACAGATATCGGGATAATTGAAATTCCCCATTACTACTACATCATGCCTCCTCGAAACATTGGCAATTTGCTTTTCAAAATTTACATTCTTGTCTTCTTCTTGATTGGGTGGTCGGTAGTAGACTCTAAGCACCACATTCCTTTTATTACTTGCCCCATTAATTTTAATCCAGATACTCTTGATGGAGCCATCAAGCTCATCTTCCTGTATTTCTGTGCAGGGATATATATTTTTAACATATAGCACGACTCCACTTCCATTTTTATTCCTTCTGTTCTTTTTGAACAAGTTATATCCTTCAATTGCTGTATTCTAGTCATGGGAGTCATCCCACCAAGTTTCAGTTATACCTGTCAAGTCGTAATTACCCTCCTGTATTAAGAGTTCAAGTTCGTCCTGCCTGTTTCCCATGCTCTGTGCATTAGTATAAAGACATTAAAGACCATGTGATTTATGGCTTGGCTATCTTACTACATTTTTCTGAGGACTGTTACTGGGCCCTATTAGAGCCAATCTCTTTGGTGCCGCTACTGTGCATAAGCCTTCATCAGTTTTTACCACCAAGTTTATGTCTCCCTCCCCTTTAGGAATCAGTCCATCTTCCAGGAAGCATAGCCCATGGTCCCGGAATTCAAATCTCTCACATTGGCACCATCTTTGTAGCCATTCATTCACACAGAGTATTTTTCTTTCCCTTTCTACTCCTCTTCTGAGTACTGGAAGGATGGATGAAAAAACTATCTGGGCTCCAAAGTCCTTGAGTTTCCTTCCCAGAGCTTCAAAGTCTGATGTGATTTCTTCATAGCTCCATTTGGCAGTATCATTTGTTCCCACATGGATGAGGAGAAAGGGATACCTGTCAGTGGGCTTGATGAGTGATGGCAACCCTTCCATCACATCTCTAATCCATCCTCCTGGTAGACAGCATACCTGGCGAGTCCACGGATCTTCTCGGTATACTTGGGTTTTGATGCCACGCAGTAGGGAGTCTCCCACTAGTAGCATTCTTCTCTTCTTGTTGTGGGGCGTGGTTTCATTGTCCCTGCTTGATTGAGCTTCAGCCTCTTGCTCATTGTCGCAAGGGGTCTCCTGTAATTCTTCTACCACAGGCTGTCCTCCAGTCTCATCTTCGAGTGGTTGAAAGCGGTTCCATAGCTCCACTGGTGAAGGGTGTCTTCTAGCTCTTCCGCTCCTGTCACCCTTTCCCACGGAGTCACCTCCACTTTGTTGCTCCTCTCCAAAGCAGTCTCCTCTTCTGCTACCACATGCTGTTGCTCTTCCACCTCCACTTCTCTTTGCTGCTGTTTTTCCAGCGTTCTGTCTAAGAACTCTTCATCATCTCTTATAGTCCTCAGTGTGGCCACCCACCATTCCAGGCCTCTCACTCTTTCTTCCAACAGTGCCACAAGCTTGCACTTGTTGCACGTGTACGCCATGTTGTTCTCAGGCAAGAAAACAAACATGGCACACACCTTGCAGGTCACAGCCACTGGAGTATCCTTCCCATTCATACTCTCTTCTACCTTTTGTTTCTTTCTGACTACTTTTTTTGGAGTGGCCTGTGCTTTGTCCTGTCCTACTTCAGGGTAAACTTGAGAGTCCCACTGGTATGCGGTGCGCTATACAAGGAGAATTAGTAATTTGTTTGGTTTGGGGGGGGACCTCCCCCTTGACCTCCCCTGTCAAACTCCTTTGTCAAACTCCTGTTTGCTCTCCCTGTTCACTCGCTCTGAAAGCTGGCTTGCTTATATGTCCTCACCTGTAGACCAACTGAGACAGCTCCCTCTGCTCTGCTGTGCTCTGTTAGGAGTCAGGAAGCAGAATGAGAGTCCCAGCATGCACAGCTGCTGCTTGTTGCCCTCAGCAGTTCTGAGGCCACGCCCTTCAGCCAATAGCTATCAGGCCACACCCCTTCCAATCAAGCTGCTATGGAGCCCTTCAGAGCACACGGCTTAGAGCACACGGCTTCAGAACCCTCTTGGCCTTTTCCCTTCCTTTCCATGGTACAATGGCCATGTTTGCCTTTGTGATGCCTCCTTTGGGGTCTTCCATCATGGAACTCAAGGCAGAATACGCAGGGTTCTTAGATGAACTCATATCTAAGCATGGACCAGATTCAGGCCTGCTTAACTTGAGGAAGTTGGCTGCATTCTATGCCCTCAGACCATTGTCTGGAAAGCTTGTCTAAATAATGGGAGGAAATGCCTACATCTAATTAATGGTACCAACAGATTTTGAATCTGGCTTTAATGGACATAATGCAACAAATACAAATGGCAAATGGCCTTGTCCTTCTCCTCCTCCTGCTCCAGGCAAGGCCCAGGTCCCCGAGCCCGAGCTCCTGCAGCCACCTCCCAACATAAACCATCACCACCAGCAGCAGCAGAAGCCTGGGGAGCAGCAGCTGAGCGAGCCCGAGGACATGGAGAGGAAGACAACACTGAAACAGCAAATAGCTTTGCTGTAACAAATGCCTATCGTCCTTCTGCCTCTCAGGAACTGCCGCCCCCGCTAACACCACCTCCTCTTTGCTGGCACTGCCGATAATGATAATGTTATTTGTTATTTAAATTAATTTTTGTAAATTGTATTGCTTTTATAATATTTTTATTGTATTTTTATAACTGTTTATTTTTCTTATAAGCCATCCTGAGGTCCTTTGGCTGAAAGGCGGGGTATAAATAAAATTTAATAATAACAATAACAATAACAACAACAACAACAATAATAATAAATTCCTTCATAGAACGATGGTGCACATTCATTTCACATGGTGACAAATATTCCTCAGCTAGACTTTTTACTAAAATCCATAATTTGTTTGGACAGATATACTTCCCTTGCAGTGATGGGGAACCAGTGGCCATATCAATCCTGTTGGACTTCAAATCCCATCAACCCTAACCACCCCATATCAGGGATGATGGGAGTTGTAATCCAGCACTACCTCAAGGGCCACAGGTTCTTCACTCCTGATGCACAGATTGGATCTTTGCAGGATTCTGGCATAAGATTTGAATTGTCACTGGTGACATTTAACGATGACAGAAATTTGCTTTATTACACTGTGATATCATTCTTTTGTTCTGTTTGCACAATTTGAGAAAATGTTCAGGAAAAATATAGTCTGAAAAAAGGGTTTTGACCTATTAGGCAATAACGGGTTACTTTGGGAGGGAAGTCTTAATTTGGAAAGTCCTGCACTTGTGAATGTATTTATTTTAAAAATGTATATCTCATCTTTCATCTCATATCCATGCTCAAAGGTGGAAGACAGGAGCAGCAGCAGATTAAAACCACATTTTTGTACAAACTGGAGATAAATCAAGAACGATTCCAGCCTTGCATTTCTCTAAGCAGAAATGTTTTCACCACGCCATGGAACACCATGAGGGAAGGAGCATGATGGATCTCCTAGGATAAGGGTGGAGAAACTTGTTCAGCCTGAGGTCCACATTCCCTCATGGGAAGCCTTCCAGGGGCCACATGCCAGTGGTGGGTGGGCCTGAGGCAAAAGTGGCTGGAGTAAAAATGATACTCCTACTTTTGTACAGTAGCCTGCATTCCAGCTATACAAAACTCAGAAGTTTCTAATCTATACACATACATATCTCTCCATTCTCCATCCAGGCAAACATTTTTATGCAACAAATCGAAAAAGAAAAAATCCAACCAGGCAAAAGCAGTAAAGGAAGGCACTGGGTAGGGCTGGCGAGGGGTGGGGCCTAGGGAGAGTGGACATGATCTGAAGAAGGGTCAAGGCCTGGGGAGACTCCCGAGGGCTGGACAGAGTGGTTTGGAGGGCCACATCCATACCACTGTGCCAGAGCAATTCCATAGCATGGACACTGCCATGGAAAATGTCCTTTCCTTTGATCTCACCAACTGCAGGTCTGATGGTGGTGAGACACAGAGCAGGACCTGTCCTACAGACCTCAGCAGACAGGTAGTGTTATATAGAGGAGATGGCCCTTTCTGTCACCAAATCAAAAATGGGGCTCCATCAGTGCACAATAAATTCTGTGCACACCACTTATAAATTCTGAACATTCAGTGGTATAAAAATATATACCTGAAATATATCTGAAATATAAATCAGTTCAGTTATTTATTATACAGTCATAGATCCAGAGTGTGAAACTTGACATAATTAAAATCATACACAATTTACAGAGTTTAATACAGTTTGCTTTCTAAAATCCAAGGGAAGAACCTGTTTTTTTTTTTTTTTACGGATAGACTGGGCTATATAAAAGAATTTTGCAACTTGATGAAATATAAATAAGTTTGCAGTGTGTTAAAATTACCTGTCAGCCTAGAACAGAGTGGAGCTTATGTTAAGAAGTGGGACGCTAGTGCGATCACCCTCTTTCTAGAATTTGCAAGAATATGTCCCTGCTTAAGCAGCATTTCTTTCATTCTTTTAAAGTAAATATTTTATAGATTTTTGTCTACAACTATAATACACAGAAAAGGACAAGACTTTGGGAGAAACGTAAAAATACACTACTCATTTCTGCTTGTTTTCTCTCGAGCAGCATTTCTAACCTCTACTGTTCTTTTGCTTCCTGTGCAAGTTTTATGTGAATGCTGTTGGACAGAGCCTATGGAAAAATCCAAGCTCTGGCAGTGGAATAACGTGCAGAGTTTAAATCAACAGTAGTACTTTTTTTAATGGCTAAGTTGTTTATAGGCATACACCCTACCAACACTGGAAAATGGATGGATCTTTTCCTCTTATGTAGCTATTTCTAATAACGCACTATTACTGTTTTAAAGAAAGGCCTGGTTTTAGTGGGTGACTTGCCTTTTTTGTATACATGTTTATTTGGATTTTATGTATATACATAAATATAATACAAGATACAAGTGTATTAACATATGTTCGGTATGAAATAAATTGAAAATAACAACTAAACACTACAGGCCAGCTATTGTAAAGACCTTCATAAATTTATCAGGTATTATATTACTCCTTTTCTTTTCTCTTATCACAGGAACACCTCCAGTCCAAAATAGGATAAAATCTCAGTTCAGATGAGATAAATATGTTAAACAGAAAGAAAGAAAGAAAGAAAGAAAGAATCTACACCAAATCAAGGTCCATTTGCAAAAGAAGCAATAGTGAATCATGAGTTCCATAGTTGAATGTAACTGGGTGGGAGGAGTCAGATTGTGCTCTGTATACATAATAAAGTCAAACCAATTCCCAATAAAATCATTGCTTTTTTCTTGTCCCCTCAACAACTATAAATTTTGCATCAATTTTTCAGCTAAAGCCAAATATCACACCTTCTGATACCAATGATTAATTGCTGTCCCAGTAAAATCCCTCCAATGCCATAAAATGGCTTTGAGGGACAAGGTGAGGGTGAGAGTTGAACACCACTCTCCAAACACCAGCTGCTGCAGAACCATTTGCTTTGCTAGTTACTACAGGATGAAGCAATAAGGGAGGTACGAATCTGCTGAGATAAAAATACTCTACCCCCTTTCACCAAGCAGCCATGTAAACTGTGTCAAGGTATTGGAAATTCAGAGATCATGTTAAAAGTGTGATAGTTACTGTGATTTATAAGAGAAAGGAGTTATTTCATGAGGGAACAAGTGGAAGAGAAGCACTTTAAAGCAAACTTGATCTCCTTTCATCAACTGTGAGATGCGGAATAGGGAAAAAAAAGTTTGAATGTAGAGGTGCCTTTGGTATCCTGGTGGTTTCTTTCTCAATTTCATCATGTTTTATAGGAAAACAAGTCACTTTTTAACTTCTGATGGCACTAAATAGACTTTGCTGCCAATATATCTTCCTGTACTTGTGTTCCATAAAGCTGCAGTGCTATATTTTAAGGGGGAACCTTTAAAATGAAGACACTAGTTGACAACCTAAATCTGCAGGATGTATCTGTTTGTTTTTGTCCTTTTAATGCTCTTCTTGCCATTACCTAAGCTTGTGAGTTCTGTTTATTTCTTACGAGTTACATCTACATTTTTGCAAGAAATTGGCTACTTTTTCTTTCTGGATCTCAAGTCAATTTGGAGCAAGCATGGTTCAGTGGGCAGCACACTCTGGATCTAGGAGATCTTAGTTTAAATCTTACCTAAACCTTGGAAGTCTTTATCTCTTTTCATAAATGGGAAATCGGAATAAAACAATTCACCTCCCAGGATTATTATGAAGTTCAAATAGACAAGGATTCTGAAGCCCCATACAAGAAATGCTACAGCACTTTGTATAAGGAAACAGAAGAGAATAGATGTTTTGCCTTGCTGTCAAAGGAAGAGTTTCAGGAATAAACTTTCTGCATAATGACAGAGTAAGATTCCACTGCAGGATATCTGCTTGGGGACTGTGGCTTCAAACTAGCCTCATATATATTTACTTAAAATAGATTTTTTTAAAAAAGCAGCAGGAAATGCAGCCCAGCATTTCCTGTGCCTATGCCTTAGTTTTCTATTTCATGCACAAGGGACCCTACACCTCCCAACAGCTGAAAGGAAGCCAAATTATTCTCAAAGAGGCCGTACACCATTTATAGATCAATGATATTCCTGTGGTGCTTTGCCCTTTATAAAACAGGAAGAATCATTCAGGGTGTAAGGTAAGGAAGAGGAAGTGGGTTCAGTGCACTGTTGGTCAGCAGGCAAGTTGTGTTTCCTGAAGAACCCACTTGCCACAGAGATCCCATATGGCAAACTCTTCTATACACTCTAGAAGTCGAAACAGCAGGAACTCTTAAGTATTGTATCTAGACTGGGAAGGTAAACTTGTGGCCCTCCAGATGTTGTTGGATTCCAACTCCCATCAGTCTCAGCCAGCATTGCCAATGGCTAGGAATGATGGGACTTATAGTCCACCAACATCTGGAGGACCACAGACCTCTTTGGATTCAAGAGGAAATTAACACATTGAATCTTGTTGAGATGAGAATACCAGACAATTTAGCCTGGAATGTAGACTATCTAGTCCCTTTCAAAAAATCACATAGAATTGATAACTGCTTAATCAATGGCAAAGGCGATGTGTAGCTGGCAGGACAAAAGGGATTCATACAGAGTTTGCCTAAAAACCAGTTGTTTAGATGCAGGCTTTCTTTCTTTAGCACAGTTCTCCTATTGGTACAGCTCAAACGTATTTATGTATTTATACATTTTGTACCTGTTTTTTCCTACATTAAAATGTGCTCAAACTTAGATAAGATTTGTTTAAGAAACAGTAAACAATAAAACACATTAAACATATAAAAACATAAGAAATGACAAATTTAAAGCAGTAGTAAAAGCAACTATAAAATACAGAAGATAGAGTAGTTGCAGTTTCCTCAGCCCCTTTAACTGACCTGTAATTAGAGCTGTACTGAACATTCTTTAATTTTTATATTTGCTTTGAGAGTAGCACATTCAATGCTGTCAAACAAATTACTAAAAAAGCCACAAACTCTCACTGAAAATTTACATTGCTTTATTTGCTCTCAGAGTCATTGGTCTTATTTGCTCCCAGTGCCTACTCAGAGGTAAATTCCACTGAATTCAGTGGGGGTCACTCCAATGTAAGTGGGATTAGGATTGCACCCTTTATCCATTTCCTACTGTGAATTTTAAAAACCAATGGAATGCACCATTCATTCTGGTTCTTTCCACATGGAAAGACTTCTTTTGTTACATGTAGGCTTTACCTGTGCTCCTCAGTTAAATGTCTGTGCCTTTTTGTCACATAGAAGAGAACCATCTGGATTTGACTGCTCATTTTTTTTACCATCCATCCCCTAAAACATTGTTTAATTTTTTTTGTTTTAAAAGTGTTCTTGCCTTTCTCCCATCCAAATCCCACTTGAATTTAAAAACTAGTAGAACACTTCATTCATTATTCTTTTTACATGGCAGGAGTACATTGGTGTCAAAAAAGGATTTAAAACTGCCATGCAAAAAAATGTTTATTTCAAAATTTTAAAATGTAAATTAGCTTAAGCATTATGTTTCAGTAGATGCACACATGACCATTTTCTGTATAAAATACACAGTTATGAAATAAAATGTTGCACTATACAAGAGATTTATATGTGGTTAAGTGTGTTGTATTCCTGTCTGGATAAGCTAACAGGATAGGCTGCAAACCTAACCCCATTACCTATGAGTAAGTTCCATTGAACTGAATGGGGCTTACTTCTGAATAGACATGATTAGAATTGCAGCCATAGATGGGCCATTAACTGTCTTTAAGATGCCACCAGACTCTTTGCTATCCTCATGAAAATCCATCAGCATTTTACTGTGCATTTCTCCTCATATGTACATTTTTTCAAAGCAATTTCCCCTAATATAATGCATTTGCATATGCTATTTTCGCTAATATATATCCATTTTTATGCACACTTTATTTATTTATTTATTTATCATTTGATTTATATCCTACCCTTCCTCCCAGCAGGAGCCCAGGGCGGCCTGAGTCTATGCATCTTTGTGCACATTACTTGGCTGGAGAACCTCACTGCAAAATTTGGAGAAATGCAAATTCCGAAGGATATCTGTGTGTTGGTTTGGATATTGTTTCGGAAAGTGCAAATTTTGTAGATTTGCCTTTAAATGTGATCTGAATCCAATTTCTTCCCCATCCCTAGCTACCACAGCAAATAAGATTAAAAGCCAGTGTTGGCAAAGGAGACTGAAGTGGAACCATGAAGAAGAAAGAGGGAAATGGTGCTGAGAGGCACTGCAGCAATGCAAATATGCTCACAACAAATGTTGAAATCTACTGAAATGGGAGGTGCCTTTTGATGCCTATGATGAAAATGAATAAAAAAAATGAAGTAAATTGTTTTGACCTTGAATGGTTGAAAACAAAACATTGCTAGCTCTGTAGATGACAAACTGAGCAAGATTATTGCACATGCTTTAATTTTATAAGGTGGGCAGAGAAGCCAGTGGGTGTGGTAATGGGTAGTCAATTGGCAGCAGCTGCAAGACTGCATATGGGCTTTGAGTGACTACACGGATGTTTTGTCTAGACCTGGCCAGTGCAGGGCTTCCCTTTTTCAGCAGTGTGTGGAGAAGGCCTGCAAAACTCTACTGTGAATGTATTCTTCGTGCCTCAATAGCTTTTCTGTTGTGCACAATTCCCAGCTCATTGCATTGGAAGGATTAATGCCCTCCCAAGGGAGTTGCGCGCGCTCTCTCTCTCCCACTTCAGTGGCATTCCCTTCTCAGCAAAAATGCTGCACTGAAAACAAAGTTCCATTCAGTCGTTTCAAAAGTGGAATAGGTTTAACTCATTCATTCTAGCAGATGGGCTTTCCCAACTTTAGCTCAGATGGCTGGGCTTTCACAGCACTTTTAAATGGCTTTTGTGGATCTGCTGAGCTGTAGGGAAAGAAGAGGCTTCACATACTCTGGTGTTCACTTAATGGTGTGAAAGGGTTAAAGAGAATGATTGATAGACAAAGCCTTGAGCTGATAATTTATCTGGCGTCTTTGGTCCCCATATAAGGCTACATTATGTGGTCCTGTATCCTTACAGAGTGTTTGAGAGGATGGCTGTCCAGGAATCCTAGTGAACTCTTAAACTGATTTGCTACATTACATCAGTCTTGTAACAAGCCCACAAAAATTACTAGCATGTAATTTTTTTTACTAACCTGCTAACCTCACTCACTTTTGAGAGCAAAAGGGCCTTCATATGTGATTTTTATGCTGAGACCAGCACTGGGATGCTGATCCAACCTCATCTGCTTGCAGTCCTGGCTTGCTCTGTAAACTGCAGATGTACGCACAATAGCAGAAATGTATGGCACATGTACTACTTGTTTTTCCAACCTCAGAAGTGGTTCCTGATGTGATCTGTGTGTTTCAAATAGAGTCTCTATGTTAGGAATGGCTCCGCTGTCTGTAGTACTTATAGTTAATGCCAGGTTGCTTTCCTAGCCAGACATTATATGAAGCTGAGCTTGCCCTGTTCCTTCTAATGTCTTTGTAGTCTGCTACCCGGACAAGGCATATAATGGAGAAAACATGCATTGCGACCGGATGCCCCAGGGAACCTTGGGAGGCACAAGGGGGTGGGGGAGAAACACACACCAGGTGCTTGCCTGTTCAGTCTGGAGTTTTCCAATTCCCACTTCCTCCAGTTTAGCTCCAAGTGAAGGAGAATGTCGGATTCCTGGAAAGAGCCTTAGTTTGTTAGAC
Source organism: Rhineura floridana (assembly GCF_030035675.1). NCBI lineage: Eukaryota > Metazoa > Chordata > Lepidosauria > Squamata > Rhineuridae > Rhineura > Rhineura floridana. The sequence continues at coordinate 85,358,350 of NC_084486.1, forward strand.
TAACTTTACTGCATGTTACAATATGAAGAAAAAGATGCTGTGAAAAATACATAAATGTACAGGTTAAGGGATGTGTGTGTATGTGTACTGGTGAGTGGGTGTCAGTGGGCTTGGTTCTGCAAGATCTGACCAAGTTGCATCAATGTATAGCCCCAGGAAAATACCTCTGTAAAATGGGAACAATTGTTGAAGTGACATCTGGTTGTCATGGGGGAAGCGCTTATTGGCTCAGCTTGCAGTCCAGCTTTGCCTCTGCTCTCTAGGCAACACACAGGGGCAGGACCAATCCAAGATATTTTGCTGTCTGAGGCAAACCTGCAGCAACAGTTTTCTCTATTACTTTCAAACAGAAGAAACACAAACTCGTAAAGAACTACACTGCACACAGAAGGTAGAAACAAGTTCTCAATCAATCTCACTGTTCTGCTGGTTCCAGTGCTTCTCCACCACCCTGCCCCTTTTTACTGTGAAACCTGGTGGGATCAGTTTCTCAGGTGATTTCGAAACTAATCGGCAGATCAACCCATTCCCCAGGTGTGGCTAATCAGGAGTGTAGTCATCCAGGTTCTCGGGTGTGTATGTCTTAGATCCCTTACATTTTTGGGAGCAGGGTCTCAGCAGGGTCCCTATGTCTCCAGTATCCTATGAGCCAATCAGCATGAAAGGGGTGTGTTAGCCACTGGGAAGAACCTTCTCAGTGACTGACTCATCTCCTTTCACTCTTATTGGCTCCAATAAGCATGAAAGGACAAGAAAGCATGTTAGAAGACTCTTCTTAGTAGCTAACACACTCTCCTTTTTTGCTGATTGGCTCCTAGGGTGCAAAACATTGCAATTTGGATGCTGGGAAAATGAGATGCTCTTGTGACCTTAAGGAAAATTTTACAAACTGAGTAATAAGTGGGGAACCAATGCACATTTATTGTATGAACAACAAAGTTTAGCAAAGGCCCAACATTCTTTAATATAGTTTTGTCACTGACCCTTTTGCACATAGGTATACTCACAAAATCTATAGGCTTGTTAAGGCCCCTGCTTTCTGCTGTGCATCCAGATAAAGGGGCTGTGATCTCTGTTGCAGCATCCATCCCTCAATGTGCCTTGTTATAAACTGGGGCAGGCACTGCTGGCTGAGGGAACCTCTCTTAGTAGGACGCTTGGCTGGTGATACCCTCATTGACGTTTCTGGCTACCCTTTGCCTAGTGCTGAATCTCTGTCAATCCCATGTGCCCAAAGGTTTGGGAAACAAAACAGAGTTTCCAATGGTGTGGAGGACCTTCAAACATACCTGAGGACTGAAGGGAGGCTGCAGCAGGATTCTTTGGTAATGCTACTCGATAGCCTTCTAGTACAGTTTGTTGTAACTGCAAATCCCCTACTCCTCCTGAACTAAGGGGGTAAGATGCTGATGACAACACATGGGCCTGGAGAGAATAAGACATTGGCCTGGAAAGGGAAAAGGTACATAGAAAGCAGCTTTTTCCGATGTGAAAAGGGTGGAATTGCAAAGGATCAGGGCTGGCTAATCCTAAAAAGCCTCTGAGTGTTAGCAGGGGTTCTTTTGCTCCTCCGAGAGGGAGCTTGGGAAACTTGAGTGTGGCTGGCAGCAGCAGGCAGAATGGATTCTGAAAGAATTTGCTGAGAGGGGAGTTTGTAACAGGAAGTCAGCTCAGAAGGTGCCCAGAGGGAAGCAAGCCCAAGGCCCTTTGCTTAGGGCTTCTGCAGTGAATGCGAGCGGAGAACTTGTGTTGTTGCAGGAGATGAGAGCAATAGTTCTGGCGTGGTTCTTGTCATTGGAAAGAGATGCTGTTAGAGCAGCAGAGACTATTGTCAGCCTCTTCAGGTATATCTACAGACAGCCTTAAAGAGGTCAAATAGGCATTCCTTCTCTGCAGGAAATCCTGGGAATGAACTGTGAGGGGGCTATGGTTCTCTGAGGGTGCTAGGCCTCTCCAGCAGAGGATTCCCAGCATTTCATACACTTCAGGTGTCCTGTTTCAGACAGCACTAGCTCATTTTTCAAATATCACTCCTCCAAACCTCCCAGTTTTCAGACATTTGCCTCCCCCTGCTTCTTTTTCTCTCTATGTTCCTCGCTGGTTTGCATGAACTACGACAAAGGCAGTTAGGGGGGCTATGACGTCTCTCACTTTATTTTTATTTATGTACTGCCATCTCATGTATAATATCAAAGTGGTGTACAACAATACATACAAATACAGTAAAACATAAAATACCATAAAAGCAATACAAGATAATCATAGAATCATAGAATAGTAGAGTTGGAAGGGGCCTATAAGGCCATCAAGTCCAATCTCCTGCTCAATGCAGGAATCCAAATCAAAGCCTCTTGAATGCCTCCAGTGTCGGAGAGCCCACTACCTCTCTAGGTAATTGGTTCCATTGTTCTATGGCTCTAACAGTTAGGAGGTTTTTCTTGATGTTCAGTAGAAATCTGGTTTCCTACAACTTGCGGCCATTATTCCGTGTCCTGCACTCTGGGACGATTGAGAACAGATCCCGGCCCTCCTCTATGTGACAAACTTTCATGTACTTGAAGAGTGCTATCATATCTCCCCTCAGTCTTCTCTTCTCCAGGCTAAACATGCCCAGTTCTTTCAGTCTCTCCTCATAGGGCTAGGTTTCCAGTCCCCTGATCATCCTTGTTGCCCTCCTCTGAACCCGTTCCAGTTTGTCTGCATCCTTCTTGAAGTGTGGTGACCAGAACTGGATGCAGTACACAAGATGAGGCCTAACCAGTGCTGAATAGAGGGGAACTAATACTTCATGCAATTTGGAAACTATACCTCTGTTAATGCAGCCTAAAATAGCATTTGTCTTTTTTGCAGCCACATCACACTGTTGGCTCATATTCAGCTTGTGATCAACGACAGTTCCAAGATCCTTCTCACATGTTGTATTGCTGAGCCAAGTATCCCCCATCTTATAACTGTGCATTTGGTTTCTTTTTTCTAAGTGTAGAACTTTGCATTTATCCCTGTTGAATTTCATTCTGTTGTTTTCAGCCCAATGCTCCAGCCTATCAAGGTCCCTTTGAATTTTGTTTCTGTCTCCCATGGTATTAGCTGTGCCCACCAATTTGGTATAATCTGCAGATTTGATAAGCATGCTCTGTACCTCCTCATCCAAGTCGTTAATAAAACTGGGCCCAGGACCAAGCCCTGTGGTACCCCACTCATTACTTCTGCCCAGTTTGAGAAGGAACCATTGATAAGCACTCTTTGAGTACGATTCTGGAGCCAACTGTGGATCCACCTGATAGTTGTTCCATCCAGCCCACATTTAGCTAGCTTGCTAATCAGAATATCATGGGGCACTTTGTCAAAAGCTTTGCTAAAGTTGAGGTATATTATGTCCACAGCATTCCCACAGTCTACAAGGGAGGTTACCCGATCAAAAAACGAGATAAGATTAGTTTGGCAGGATTTGTTCTTCATAAATCCATGTTGGCTCCTAGTAATCACTGCATTGTTTTCAAGGTGCTTACAGATTGACTGCTTTATAATCTGCTCCAGAGTTTTTCCAGGGATTGATGTTAGGCTGACTGGTCTATAGTTCCCCGGTTCCTCCTTTTTGCCCTTTTTGAAGATAGGGACAACATTAGCTCTCCTCCAGTCATCCGGCACTTCACCAACCATGATTTCGTAAAGATAATAGACAGCGGTTCTGAGAGTTCTTCAGCCAGTTCCTTCATTAAAATGACTGCTGAAGAAAATTTAAATGGAATAGGCCTGTTGGAATAAAAAAGCTCTTCAGGAGATGTCTGAAAGTTAACAGTGAAGGTGCCTGCCGAATCTCTGCTGGAAAAGTATTCCATAGTATAGGACTGGCAACACTAAATGCCTGACTTCTCGGTAAGGTCTGTTGGGCCTCTAATACAGAAGACAACTAACAACACTCTTCTGGGTGATCTCAGCAGTTGAGCTGAGATGTAAAGGCTCAGACAATCCTTAATGTATCCTGGACCCGAGCTTAGAAAGGACAGCCCTCCGTTTGAAGGCATCCCAAGTCTCCTTGAAGAGCTGACTGGTCCAAATCTGGTTTTAAGATAACCACGAGAAAGGAGAACTGGGGCCTTGAAGTTTCCCTTCAACAGCACCTGGACTGCAGGCACACCCAGGTCACCTGGTCACAGTCTTCCCTACTGTGGTGAGTAGTATTGCATTTCTATTAAAATTACAATAATTATTTCTAAATCTACACCTGTACATAAAAATTAGCATATGCACATTTTATGCAAATATTTTCATCCTCGTTTTAGGTGATGTGTTTCCTCTATTTTTAAGATGTGTAAGGGGCCATCCTAAGGGTAGATCACCCTCATAGCTATGGTGATATTAGGGATGTCAGAAAATTCTTTTGGAAACAGGAGCTGAAATTGCTGCATTTCCCATGTTTGTCCAAGGTCAGACAGGAATGGACATCACACAAGCAAGTATAAGTACTGTTCGCTACCATTATTCACTATAATTATTCACAAATATTACATAAATAACTATGGTATTTTTCTGGATTGTTTTTTATTTTTCCCTTGCATTGTAATGCATTGAAATTAATTACATAATTAATTATGTTAGTTTTGGCCATAGTGGATAGTGAGATAAATAATGTAGGTATTAGTGGAAGTTAAACCATAGCAGAATGGAAACAGCACTGATTGAGATGAACATAGGATGGGATGGAAATCGCTGCCTCCTAGGTGACACCAAAATTATGTTTATAATTGTTGACTATACACCCACAAATTATGTAGTGTGAAGGTAAGCAATGTACATAAAATGAAACAAAAACAGCCCTGGGCTCCTACTGGGAGGAAGGGCAGGATATAAATAAAATAATGAATAAAATAAAACAAATAAATATTACACACCGCACCATAGTGAAGAAAACTGTGTCCTGGCAACCTGTGGCCTGCTGAATCTGCTGTCCAGGTGAGAAGTGTTGATGGACAACATCAAGGGTGCTGCTCTTCCTCCTTGATGGTTCTTTACTTTTAAACTGTATCTGGACTGGGGGGAAAATGGAAGTAGACTGCCTTCAAGTTGATTCTGACTTACGGCAACCCTATGAATAGGGTTTTCATGGTAAGTAGTATTCAGAGGGGCTTTACCATTGCCTTCCTCTGAGGCTAAGAGGCAGTTACTGGCCCAAGGTCACCCAGTGACCTTCATGACTGTGTAGGGATTCGAACCCTAGTCTCCCAGGTTGCAGTCCAACACTCTAACCACTACACCACATTGGCTCTCATCTGGACTGGACAGCTTTTCAAATAAAGGACTCCTTAAAACAGAGGACCGTTCCTGCAAATTAGGATACACTGGCACCCTGTTTAAAATCAGGGGGTTAATTTGTGCCAAGTTTCGCCTCAGAACTGATATCCACTTCCAAGGCTTGACTGTGGTACCTGTGAAATGACAGTGCTTTTACATTTCTACCAGGCTTCTTCACAGAACCATCCAGTCTCTCTATAGGAATTCCTTGAAGATATAAAACTAACAAGGGATAAAGTCTGTGTTTGATTTTCTTGGCTCAAAGCTCTGGGATTTCTCTGTGTTTGCATAGGAAGAGGTTCCAAATCAGGTGCTGGTGGGAGGCAGACTTGTCGGCTCATTTCCTCAGATCTCTGGGCTTTTGCCAAGAAAACCTATAGAAGAATTCCAGCTTAAGGAGCAGTGAGTGAAAGTTGGTTTAGATGGCATAGACTAGAGAGATTTATGAATTGGCCAGCAATGCTGTGGATTATGACTGCTCACAATGAAACCCCATGGCTTGTTCTAAAATTGATAGACTTGAGACAAGCTTGTTTAGACACCTGGCCTCACAGCAGATGACAGCCATAACCAAAGCAGATTCCCTTGTGTGGGGCAATGCACTTAAACTGCTGCCACCCAATGAAAAAAACGTTGAATGATGTGTCTGTAGGAGGTATTTTTCGTAGGGGGGAGAAGAATCCCTATATCCATAATGAACAGATTCTTTATGCCAGAGATGGGGAACCTGTGGTCCACCAGATGTTGTCAGACTCCAATTCTCAGCAGCCTAAGACAGCATGGCCAATTGTCAGGGATGATGGGAATTACAGTCCAACAGCATCTAGGGGCCAGGCTCTCCTCCGCCCCTGCTTTATGTTCTGCTGATCCATCAGAGCCTCTCACAGCTCAGTGTCTGTGTGAGCCCATGGAGCAGAGACAACATGACTGAGTGAGAAGAAACTTTTTATTTTGCCACCACCCAGATGATTGGCAAGGAAAGAAAGCATTTTGTGTAGATCGAAAGAGCTGGACACTCCCTAGCACTCTTTTCTTGTTGCTTTTACTCTGGTCCCATAATCTTGAACTGTGGCATGAGAAGAGACTGCATTTTTCCCACCTCCAAATAGACAGTAATGCGATTTTTGGTTTGCATCCAAAGAATCCTCTGGCAAACCAGCAAAGAGTTTTCTAATCTAGCGTGCTTTCTGCCACGCAGTGTGTTGCAGTCTTCTTATCATACACACAAGGACCAATCACAAGAAGAGCTGCCCTGGGCTCCGACCGGGAGAAAGGGCAGGATATAAATCAAATAAATAAATAAAAATAAAGATGCTGTCAGCACAAAAGCATTTTTACTCATGCAAGGTAAAACTAGGTAAAAATGCTCTTGTCCCCCCCTGCCCCATGTTTCAATGATTCTTATCTATGTGTGCAGCATTCACATGCAAGAGCAGCATCTGTCCAGGCCAAAGGCTGATAACATGTGAACAATGCACATGCATGGGATTGCTCATGGGCCAAGAAGAACCCTTTAAAAATGATGGCAGGCTGCATGGATGGAACCCTACATCCATGTGTTCCTTGTGCACACAGCCTCTGATTTAAATCAGCCCCAAGGAACTTTTGTTTCAAGCAGACTGAGCTGCCAACTGTACAATGATAGTATACTAATCCACCATCCAAGGCACTGTTGATGACCTATGGTGGGGAAAACAAACAAACATTTCTTTGCACAAAGAAAACCTTGAGGTCATTTGTGTGTAGGAGCCAAAAGACAAAATGCCTTCAGTGTTTAAAGGAAAGAACGGCACAAGAGAGATTGGTTCTTCCTACAGGGAAAGGAGAGAACAATAGCAAGCACAAAACACAGGCAATCCAGAGTTAACTCCTGAACTTTTAAAGTATAGTCCCGCTATAGGCTAAGTTTAATTGCAGGACAAAGCTGTGGCTTGCAAAAGCTTGCAAAAGCTTGCAGGAGAAGGCATTTTTCTCCTCTTATTGCTTATCTTCACAGCAACAGCCTGCCCATCAAACTGTTTCTTGCATCTGGATTATCCATAACACCCTGCAAAACTACTCTCCCCCCACCCCTCGGAATCCTCTCCTATCCCATCTTGACTTTTCACAGGGTTCAGGTCTTTTTCTGGCTGGCTTTCTGGGCACTGGGGCTATTGACATAATGATGAACATTTCCTGCCTGTGTTTCAGGGTCCTATTTTGGATGTAAATTAGAAAAAAACATTTCCTTCACTTTCTAATCCTTATGACATGTTGCCTAAAATGGGGATCCTTTGAGATTGAAGACTGCTTTGAGCTATGGTGCCTGGAAGGGGCTAGTTTGGGTGGGTGGAATTCAAGCGCAAGGCTGTTGCAGGGTTTATTCTAGTGAGTAGCTAGACACATTTTGTGCAGTGTCAAAAATTTTGTACATTGTGAAATAAGCTTTTATGCAGTTGAGCATATAGGATTTAATAAGGAGTTAGGCAGTTTCTATAAAAGAAACAGATGAGAAAAGATAAAAAGAAATAGGAAATGAAGATAAATACTGGTTCCTTTCAAATCTTCATAACCTTATTATTAATAGTCAGCACTTTTTTGTTAAAAAGTAAGATGCCAGTACTCATATCTTGATAAAAGTACTGTGGGTGCCAGCACAAAATGGCTGACATAGACAGCAAACAAAAGAGCTGCTGGTACTCTGTATTGGTGAGTACTGTCACAAAAAAGACCTAATAGTATATGTAATGGGACAAATTACTTGTCTAGTTTGGGGGCAGGTAGTGTGCTGTATGCTTGTGCAGTAGGAAAAAAGAAACCTTAGAATAAACCCTGGGCTAGTGAAAACATTTCAGTATGTTTTCTGTCAAGAACCACTCTGTGTCTCCCTGGTTTTATCTCCTTGATACCTTTCCCTCTGAACATAAGTATCCTCAAACAGGAGCTGTTATTGCTGGAGTGGGTAGAATGGCAGCTGATACAACTGTGCTAGAGAACTCAACCAAGGGATATGTGAAATCAGAGCTATTACTACTAACGAAGGTGGTAATTTTGATGTACTTGAAAATGAAATAAAACACACAAATCTGCTACATCATAACAGTTCAAGTGTCCTTTGCAAAGCTCACCTCCAAGAAGCCAGTTTTTAATGAATTTAGACTGTGTACACACCATATATTTAAAGCACCCAATCAAGAATCCTGGGAACTGTAGTTTGGTAAGTGTCCTGGGAACTGCAACTCTTGGAGGGCCCAGTTCCCAGGATTCTTTGGAGGGAATGTGCTTTAAATGTATGGTGTGTGTACACAGCCAAAGAAACAAAATGTGTATATCCGATTTTTAAAAGGTAATGTTGATGTACTATTATTGAAGGCATTATGCAAAAATCTTACAAATACAAATGCCACTTGAAGCCACAGGATGGCATTACTTTGGTCTACCATTTCAATATTTAATGTAGTAGCCAATGACTAATTAGATAATGATCACCAATTCAAATGTAAAGTCATTATGTTATTATGAGTATATTACCTCTGCCTACCTCAGAAGGCCCCAGTAACTCCCTCTTTAATGGTATTATGACATTCTGTAAATACTTTTTTGTTTTGCCAATATTTTGTTTTGATTTAGCTATTTCTCTCTTCCCCTTGTGATTGTTTGAATATCAAGCTCTGGTTTTGGGTTATTGTTTTTAGCTTTCTGCTTTATTTTATTGTTTGTTTTAATTTGATTGTAAGCTGCCCTGGGGACTCTGGAAGGGGCCAAACGGAAGCGTGGAAATATTGCAACAGATGCACAAATGAAAGTATAATACTTCAGAATCTCAAAGTAGTGCACACAACAATCATTTTCAACTCTTACTTTGCCTTCCGTAGCTGAGTGGTTTTCAAGTGGTGTCCTTTATGGGAGGTTAAGAACAGCTGGACAGCCATCTGTTGGGAATGCTTTGATTTGGATTCCTGCATTGCGCAGGGGGTTGGATTGATGGCTTTATAGGCCCCTTCCAACTCTACTATGGTTCTATATGTTGGCGTGTGCGTGTATAGATCATACAAGGATGGAATCCAAGAGTCGCATAGAACAGGAATAAGCTAGGCCAGGCAAGTTTCTTGTAAGAGTCTTTACTAGGCAAAGACATTAGACACAGTTCTCTTCACAGACAGCTTTTCCCCCACACTGAGCTTTTCCAAGCATCCCACCTTATCAGGCTTCCCAGCCAGCTACTGACCTTGGCAAACCTGGCGCTCTGTTCTCACAGCTTAACCCTTCTGCTTCAGGTTTCACTCTCTTTGCTAAAAACCCTGTCTGTGAGTCTCACAGCCTGCTTCACTGACCAACAGCCCCCACCTGAGACTCACAGATTACAAAACTTCATTGTTCATTATTACATTTCTACAATATTAACTTTTCATTACAATACATATCAGTACATGGTTTGTTTTCTTACAGTTTCTATTTACATTTTCAATTCAGTTCTTGTTTCTTTATTTCTTTATTCACACAAGTTTTACAGAGTCATTTTGTTCACTTTTATTTGATAATACATTTATATATCATTCTTCAACACAAAACTTCCACATGAGATCCATTGTTTCTTTATCTATTGGTCCTTCTTTTTCCCATTCTACTGGATATTTATCTGTTTCATCATTCTGTTGTGTAACATTAAATGTGAATCTCTGAGGTGGTTGACCTTTCGTTTTTCTTTCTGACCTTCTAACATTATCTATTTCCATTTCTTCCTCACTCTCTATTTTACTTGGACCTGCACCTGTGTCTGCACTTGTACTTGGCATTTCTGTATCTTGCATTGCCATGTCTTCACTTCTCAGCCTTTTTACAGTACGTTTGCCACCGTGTATTAGATCAGTCAATGCAGTTCTTAATGGAATTTGCTGCCCAAAAGGAACATCTGCTGCTTCCTGCTTGCTTGCACTATCAAGTATAACTGTTTGACTGTCTCTCCAAGGTTTATCTATCACCTTTATGCTTCTGCTTAACACCACTTGTTGTTTCTCAGGCAACCAAACTCGATAATATGAATTCTGAAATCCCAAAATGCGTCCTGCCTGAGCTCTTGAGCCTAATTTACCATGCCTTTTCTGTTTTGCAACATGTACCCAGCATTTTGCCCCAAAACGTTCTATGTGTTTCACCCTGGGCTTTCTTCCAGTCAGTTTCTCATAGGGAGACATGCCTATTGTTCTGTGCATGAGACGGTTCTGAATATAAACAGTGTACAGAACACATTCGCCCCAATAAGTGTTATTCATATCTGCATCTGCTAGCATGGCTCTCATTGAATCCTGCAATTATCGGTTCCTCCTCTCTGCAGTTCCGTTGGAGGATGGGCTGAAGGGAGCAGTGAGACTCTGTATTATTCCCTTCTTTTCCAAATATGTTTTAAATGAATTACTGGTAAATTCCCCACCTTGATCTGATTTGATATTTTTGATAACAACCCCATATTGTGTCTCTGTCCTCTGTATAAATGCCTTCAATTTCTCTTCTGCTTCACTTTTCTTTTTCAATAAGAACACATGTGTAAATCTGGAGAAATCATCCACAATCACTAAATAAAACCTTGCTCCACCTTTTGAGCACTGGAAAGGTCCAGCCAAATCCACATGTATGAGCTGATAGGGTCCAGTGGTCGTGCTTTCACAGCTCTTATTTACCGGAGTCACAGTCATTTTTGTTTTATAGCATACTTCACACTCATCCACATGCTCACAGTGTGTTAATTTCAAATCTTGACTATGCTTTGGGGTGTTTTGTACCTTTTCGAAATGTGCGTGTGCTAATTTTCTGTGCCATTCATGTAAACAATTATCATGTTTATCTTTATTAACTCTTATCCAAGCACACGTGGGTTTATCAAGATTGCACTCAACCATAAACATTTGGTTCTGTAATTTCCCTTGCATGCATATTTCACCATCCTTTCTCACAAAACATCTATCCCCTTCAAATGTAACTTTACAACCTATTTGAGCCAATTTTCTTACTGATAGAATGTTATATTTTAAACCAGAAACCAATAACACATCTGTTAATATAGTTCCCAAATTACTCAACCTGAGCGTGCCTTTCGCAATCGCGTCCTGAGACGATCCGTCAGCCAGATAAATCTTCTCCTGCGCCGGCTTTGAAGTGTAAAATAAACTAGAGTCTGTGATTAGGCAATTAGATGATCCAATGTCGAGAAGCCACTTAGAGTTAATGAGTTTATTGTCCTCCTTAGTAACAAAGTTCACGCTTGTTCTCTGACTTCCAAAGTCCCTGTTATTTCTCTTCTTACTTAAACAATGTCTCTGTATATGTCCACGGGACCCACAAAAGTAACATATTTTATTCTCTTGCCTGCTTCTTTGATTTTGTTGTTGTTGTACAGCCACAGTCTCTTTTAACTCTGTTTTCTTATTTTCTTGTCTTCTATTCCACTCTTGTTGAAGTTTCTGTTCTACAAAGTCCAAATTCAGATGTCCGTCGGGTAAAGTTTCCAGACTAGAGACCATGACCTCCCATTTTTGATCAAATGAAGATAACAGTATATAGACCATCTGAATGTCACTATGATGCACTCCTCTATCTTGCAGCTCAGCATTTAATCTACGAAATTCAGCCAGATGCTCTGTCATAGTCACTTCATCTGTAAAACGCATCTGTTAAAGTTTCCGTGCTAAACACAGCCTGCTCCCTGCAGTTTGCTGCACATGAGCGGCTCTTAGCTTCTCCCACATTTGATTAGCTGTCGGCTCATTACTCACCAGCAACAGTTGTGAATCAGACAGCCCCAGAGTAATAAAAGCCTTTGCTTTCTCGTCTTTCTTCAACCACGCTGCTGAAGGAGCTGCCGGAGGGGTTTTTTCTACAACATCTTTCAAATCTTCTTTAATCAGAACTGCTCTCATTCTCCATTTCCAGCTGGAGTAGTTTACAGCATTCAGCCTCTCCATCGGCATCCCGGATAACAGGTTTACAGCCATGTTGTCCACTCTTACTTGCCTCTTTCTTGCACTTTGGTTCTCTCTGCACCAACGTCACGTCAACGGCTCTCGAACCCGCTACCTTGTATGATAAGCTGGGCCCATAACCCCTGTTGGCGTGTGCGTGTATAGATCATACAAGGATGGAATCCAAGAGTCGCATAGAACAGGAATAAGCTAGGCCAGGCAAGTTTCTTGTAAGAGTCTTTACTAGGCAAAGACATTAGACACAGTTCTCTTCACAGACAGCTTTTCCCCCACACTGAGCTTTTCCAAGCATCCCACCTTATCAGGCTTCCCAGCCAGCTACTGACCTTGGCAAACCTGGCGCTCTGTTCTCACAGCTTAACCCTTCTGCTTCAGGTTTCACTCTCTTTGCTAAAAACCCTGTCTGTGAGTCTCACAGCCTGCTTCACTGACCAACACTATAGGAGAGCTCTGCTGGATCAGACCAGAGGTCCATTTAGTCCTCTTTCCTTCAGTGGCCAACCAAATGCCTATAGAAGCCCACAAGCAGGACATGAGTACAACAGCACTCTCTTGTTCGTGTTCCCCAGCAATTGGTATCCAGAGGCAAGCTGCTTCTGATTTTGGAGGCAGTATACATCCATCATGACTAATAGCCATTGATACCCTCCATGAAATTATCTAATCCCCTTTTAACCATTGAGACTACTCAATGAAAAGATTGGTAATAGTAGGAAACTGCCTGAAGCCATCTTGTCCACTGTTGCTGATACTCTTCTCCATTCCTCAGAGGAGAGTCAGGCGCATTCTAGGTACCAGGTGCACTTCCAGGTCACACTGGACAACAGCTAGACCCACAGCCCCAAATGGCATCCTATATGTGAATTTTGATGGAGCTTTAGGATGGTCCCATGATTGTGTTCAATTAATGTTTGACTCAGTGCTAAAAGACCTGGTCTCTCCATCTACCTGTTTGTTTGTTTATTTATGAAAAATATTTGTTTCTGCTATTCATAAAAGAAATGTCAAAGATACATGCAAGGACAAAAGGTGACAGGTTTTGGGTTGGGTTTTTGTTTTGTTTTGTTTTGTACGCATCAAACCAAGCATCTCATCTTCTCTTTTAAAAGAAAAGGGACAAGGCCCTGCAGTCACTTTTGGGCTGGCTCAGACCTCATTGAACTTTTTTTTTTACCAGATAGGCAGCCAGCATAGCTTTGATGCCCTAGACAAAGGCAAATTTGTCCACTGGTTACTTAAGGTTCCATCTGTTTGTAAGCGCATGTGTTTGTCAGGGAGAAGGCTAAGGTAGTCTCCTTATTCTTGATATGCCAGTTTTTATATATATATATATATATATATATATATATTCAGGAAGTTTTTACATGGGGGCATAATTAAATATGCAATCCAGCTACACCATGTGATTCTGCTGACCTTGTGCATCAGCTCAAAAAGCCACCTGTAAAACTATCAAGAGAAGGCTTGTCAATCTAGGGTTTATAGGAAAAAAAAACCTTGTGGTTTAAGAACGTACCTATAACCCACAGCTATTTCTATCAAACTTTAAAAAGCAGGGAAATTGGGCAGCTATAGTGAATGCACCAGGGGAGCAGGAGACCTGAACTCCTCTCTGAGATATTGGACTGCCCTACAAATTGGTCAAAATGCAAACACCATTTGGGTTGGTCTTTCTTTGGGTTCTTTGGGTGAATTTCCCTGCTTTTTAATCCGGGAGGTAAGAAATGGGATCCTGTGCAAGTTTGCTGAGAATGGATTGATCATTTGCATGCTTACTGAGTTCAATGGGATTTACTCCCCTGCAATCATGCTTAGGATAGGTGAAACTGACCACAGGGGATGGGGAGGGGAGGAGGAGGAGGAGGGAGGGGAGGAAACGCAGAGGGGAGGACTGGGAGGGGAACAGGCAGGAGGGGGAGGGGTGGAGGATAGGTTTGATCATTTGCATGTTTATTGAATTCAGTGTGATTTACTCCTGTGCAATCATGCTTAGGATAGGTAAAACTGACTGGGGGGGAGGGAGGGAGGGCTGGAGTGGGCAGGGGAGGAGGAAGAAGGAAGAGGGGAGGGGAGGTGGAAGGGAGAGGAGAGGGGAAGGAGGGGAAAAGCAGGTCTGATCATTGGCATGCTTATTGAGTTCAATGGGATTTATTTCTATGCAATCATGTTTGAAAATGGAAATGGGCTGCCTTCAAGTCGATCCCCACCTATGGCGACCCTTTGAATAGGGTTTTCATGGTAAACGGTATTCAGAGGTGGTTTCACCATTGCCTTTCTCTGAGGCTGAGAGGCAGTGACTGGCCCAAGGTCACCCAGTCAGCTTCATGGCTGTGTGGGGATTCGAACCCTGGTCTCCCTGGTCATAAACCAACACTGACCCAGGAAGGGGGCAGGGAGAGGAGGGGGGGGAGATTGGGTGGGTGAGCACTGGGCAGAAGGGAAGCCCCTTTCCTTTCCAAAAGGAAAACATTCTGAACAGTATCATTCTTTTTCAGGGTTTTCCCCACCTTTTTATTCTACAGCAGGCACATGTAGCCTCCCACACAAATTTAAACCAAAGCTTTCCCTGGCCACATCCACACCAGGCCTTTATTTCACTTTGGACAGTCATGGCTTCTCTCAAAGAATCCTGGGAAGTGTAGTTAGTGAAGGGTGCTGAGAGTTGCTAGGAGATGCCCTGTTCCCCTCACAGACCTTCAATCAGAGTGGCTGACTATTAAACCAGTCTGGCCGCTGGAGCTCTCTCAGTGGAACAGGAGTCTCCTCTCAGCACCCTTCACAAACTACACTTCCCAGGATTCTCTGAGGGAATCCATGACTGTCTCAAGTGAAATCAAAGTCTGGTGTGGGTGTGGCCCCCTGATTAGGCAAGCCCAGCAGCTGTGAGTCTGGCTTTTAGAATTTTGACAGTTGGTTCTTACTGAGCATGCCCCGTGTTATCATAGGTTGCCAGCCAAAATTTATTAAATTAATTAAAAATCAGCCAGGCATTTTTTAAACTTGTAAACTGCAGAAGATGAAGGTCAGAGTATGGGGCAAGGTCAGTATTAGGATTACAGGTACTCTGTGAATATGGCTGATTTTTAATGAATTTCAACAGATTATGAGAACTCTCAGAGAAAAAAGTCCAAAAGGGCTCTGGGTTTTTTTTCTCTCTTTTTAGACTTTGAACTCTCTATTCTCTCTGACTGTTTTGTGTATCACCATGAAAATTGAGAGGGTTGTTAAGCAAGCGTTTCTGAGTTCAGGACTATAAGTTTTGTAAGGTTTTGTTTTGAAATGAGCTTATGAGAAGCATCAGAATGGCATGGGGGTATTTTCAATTTAACATTGCGGAATGTGAAAAACCCATGCTGGCTATAGTATACAGCCACTCTCGTGGCTGTATAATTCCTGCTCAGGGCTCAAGTTTAAATGTTAGACAAGTCCTGCCAAGGGTCTAAGGAAGAAAAGAGGTGGCAAGTTTGGGCACAAACCAGACCAAACATCTTCTTTGCAGGCAAATCCTGCCCTGAGGCACCCTTGGAAATTTAATTCAGGATCTCTTGATTATCAGGCGGGTGCTTTATCCACAGCATTGTAACAAACCCCTCACTTCAACCAGATAGCAATGGGCCTATCTACATCCCACCCTCACCCTGTGACTACATGGAAGCCACTTTAAATCATAGAGATTGTTCTGTGTGACACCATAAATGCTTGCAGAAAGGTTTGCAATGACATTGTGAAAAACGCTCAGCTTGGACCACAAGGCTGGGAAATTTGTGGCCTTCCAGATGTTGTTGGATTGCAGCTCACATCATCCCTGACCACAGACCATGTTGGCTGAGGCTGACAGGAATTCAACAACATCTAGAGGACCCTCTTGTATGGGGAGCTCCTCTACATGAATGGCTTACCACATAATAACAATTGACATGGTGAGAAATTCACAGCAGCTTCTTTATGGCTTCTCTAAGATGCAAGATCTCCTTCAGTGACATAAAGTTTCATTTGAGTATGAGTCTTGTGGCATGAAGTAGTCAAATGGAGGGTCTTATGACATCCCAGAGAAGCCTCTGCTCTGATCCTTGGATTTAATGAATAGGGCTAATTCCTTAGGGCACAAGAGGTCTGGGTTTCAAATTCCAGAGAAACCAGGCTCTCATCCCATCTCTACCTCACTTGGGACTTAGGCTAGTGATCCATCAAAGGACCATGTTACATTTTGTTCCGGCAGGTGTGTATGCTGATAACATGCAAATGGATGTTCCCTTGTAGAGATATGAAAATGATCTGAATACTTAGGGACCCACAGTGGTCATGGGCTGGGGAGCTGTGGCTTCCCTTGGGTTCCTAGGGTATGCCTATCAGGTGTTTGGAGGCACTAATTTCCACTCCATGTAAGGAACAGGTGTGTGAACACAGCAAACACCTACCAGCCTAAATTGTGAATTGATACTGATATTGTGTGTTCACAGCACTCTGAACTCTCTTCAGACCTAGGAGGGCAGGATTCCTAATGCTATGCTCTTTGATAAAGAAGCAGTAAGAGGCCTCTAGATTGACAGTATGCACCAGGAGCCTGGTCTTTAGTTTTTACCTGTGCAGTAGGAAAGCTGTCTATTGCTATTCTGAGAAGACTGTGGCATCCCTGCTCTTTGCTTGTGGTCCAGGAATGGGGTACCTGTAGCACTCCAGAAGTTGTTGGATTCCAACTTCCAACACTATTGGCCATGCTTGATGGGCAGATGGGAGTTGGAGTGCAGCAACATCTGGAGGGCCAGTGGTTCTGCACTGCTTTTCTAGCCCTTCTGGTCCCTGCCTTTTCTCACTCCATTCTCCTGTGTAGCCTTTGTTCATAGAAGCACCTGACTCTTGCCCCTCTCCACTCCTGATTCCAGATCGGCCTCAACTAGTGCTCAGGCTCCTGTCTCTGTTTCAGTCTTCTTCCAGAGTTATGTCATGCCATTACATGCCGGGTCTGCCTGCCCACTTTCCTTCAACTCTGGTCTTATGTCCACCCTGCTGTGACCTCAGCCTGTTTACTACTTACTTTAAGCTAACATGGCCATGCATCCTATTTTACAGAGCATACTCCTCTATTTGATGGTGTCCTCCATTTGAAGGGCTATTCAGTCATAAGAAAGGAGAACAGGAGGGGCTTTGAATTTGCCCAACAACAGTTCGCAGACTGACCAGGCACACAGGTCACCTGAGTTGCTTTCTGATGGGTGGTTATAGTGGGGCTGGTGTTCCTCATGCATGCAATTTTTTGTATGATGTCATTGGGATCAAATGCCAGCCAATATTTTCCTCCTATTTAACCTGAATTTACCCTTTGAAGGGAAAGTCCAATACATACACCCCCCAGTTGCCAATGACCCATATGTGATATCTCAATGACCCATCTACAATTGAATCCCCTATTTGGAAGCACCTCTGGTCACAATCTTTCCCCCTATGATGAGTTTATATTTACACGATACATTATTTCTAAATGTGCATCTATACAGATAAATAAGCTTGTGTGACTTAGGTGCAAATATGTGTTCTCTTTTGCCTTCTTTTTTAGTAATGTGTGGTTCTCCTTATTTTATATAAAATAAAGTAAATAATATATTTTATATAAAATAAAATAAAATCTAATAAATAAAATAAACATTTTGACAATGAGTAGCTACCATATTTCCTGATGATCCACATGCCTGACTTGAATTTGATAGGCTCTGGATGCTATCTTGGACCGACTTGCACTGTTGTTTCAACCCCTGCTTCGGCAGCAGAAGTTGTATTTGGCTCCTGGCATGTCCTAAAAAGGCTGCCTCTTCCCATCTCACCATTGTCTTTCTGATGATCTCCACTGAGAATGCCCTCTGAAGCATACCATCCATGCAGTAACTAAATAGCACTTTCCCAAATAACTCAGCTTTCATTTCCACATCTCTTCTTGCCAGCAAGCAGAAGGGGCACACTGGGAGTTTCTGGAGGCTCTGTGCTGTGGAATGTCTTGCTCCAAAAAAGTCAGGCACATTTGCCACCCAAGATCTCTGAGCTCCTTGCTAGACATGCCGAGTTCCAATTTAGAACTTCTAATAAAAATGTTTTTTCTGCCTAGAGGCTGCTTCCTAAGTAGATGGTGAACAAGGTGTCTAGTTACAATTGTGGTTTCTCAGCAGAGCACAGAGCCAGGAATAGAGAGGGAGGCTGCTGCTGGGCTTCATTTGGGGCCATTCAGCATGAAAACAAGTTTAGTGGCTCATCAGGCAGGCTCTGGTGGTAGTAGTACTGTGTGTGTGTGTGTCTGAGGGGCGGGAGAGAAGAGAGGGCTGGGATCAGGGGATCACGTTTCATTGTGATGTCACTGGTCCTCATTCCAAGCAGAGATGCAGACAGACTAATCCACTGAAAAAGGCAAAAATCATCCAGCTTAACCCGGTTGAAGGAAATATTCAGGACGACATTGGAAGGAACCGGTCACCAGGATTTTGAATCCGCCACAGACTTTGTCTAGTCTGAGAACAGGTAGGTACATCCACCACTGCACCAAAGCATAGGGAGCAGGGTTGCCAGATCAACAATACTGGATATTTTAGGACGGCATTATCTATTGTATATAGTCCACTAAGGAGCTGGAGATCTCTCAAAAGAAGGGATATTCATGGCAATTCAAGTCAGGTATATCCTTTAAGATAACGGAGGGGAAATAGTTGCATAGGGACCCCCTTTCAAATTGTGGTGCTTCCTGAAACTTACTGTCAAAGTTAAGCATGGTCCAGACCAACTGCTCAACTTCCTGACAATTCCTGAAATCTCAAGGTATCCTTTGCTGAAGCACTTGGAGTCAATTCTGGAAAAATGAGCATTTCAGACTTGGCTCCAAATTTTCAGTCACAAGAGATACATATCTTGGAATCATTTAAATACTGGTTGGATAAACATCTGTCATGTATGGGATGGATCCAAGGAATCCCATCTACAGGCGAAGCATGGAACAATTGGCCTCTGAAATTGCTGCTCCCTGTTTGTCTCTGTGGACTCTGATCCTGCTGTTATGCATCCTGACCCCCTGCGGTAAATTCTTCTAAAGCTGAAAGTACTGTAGCCAAAGTCTAGCAAAGTTCTGAATTTGCATGGTGAGAATAATGTTGTTATCAATTATTTGCCTGAGGGTGTTTGAAAACTGAGAAAAATCACTCATCCATTCTGATGCAGTGTATTTAGCTTCATACTGTGATTTACACAGGGGTGTAGTGATCCAGGGTCTCTGGGGTCTTAGACCCCTTACTTTTTTGATAGCAGGGTCCCAGCAGAGTTCCTGTGTCTCCAGCATCCCATGAGCCAATCAGCACGAAAGGGGAGTGTGTTAGCCACTGAGAAGAGTCTTCTAACTTGCTTCCTTATCCTTTGCAGCTGATTAGAACCAATCAGAGTGAAAGGAGGTGAGTCAGCCACAGAGAAGACTCTTCTTAGTAGCTAACACTCTTCCCTTTCATGCTTATTGGCTCCTAGGGATGTCTGTTGTTGTGGAAGAAGGCATTAACAAGGATCTCATTCTCAACCCCACAGCAAAAAAGGGCATGATGGTGGCTGTGACTATCATGAAGGAACCCTGCACTTCTTAATTTGCCACTACACTACTGGATTTACACCACAATCCTATGCACATTTACTCAGAAACAAGTCTCACTGTGTTTAGTGGAGCATACTTCCGGGTAAATGTGCATATGATTGCAGCCTTAACTTTGCAGCAAATGAGCTATCTGAGGGCCCTTCCTGACATCCTTTTTATTCCACATTCATGAGGATTTGTGCTCACGATGGTATTGGGGTGGCCATAAGCAATCCCTCTTTCAATACTATTTGCACCTGTGGAGCGGTCAGACTGCTTCATTTTCAATTAGCACATATTCTGTAATTTCCCACTGAAACCCCATGATATTTCATACCACAAAGGTTCTGTAGTTGTTTTGTTCCACTTTTGTTGTGCTATAGCTCCCACAGACAGCAATAATTTGCTAGCATTGGAGGAGCATCACAGAATAATGAACAAAGCAGAAGAAATGCACTACTAATGCACTATTATTGTCTCAAGGACATTTAGAATACACCCTCAATAAAACACCTGTCTGGAGGGGCCTTGAGTCTCTCCTCTAGAAACCCTGTATTATTATCATTAGAGTCCTAAGACCTAGTATGCTGGCAGAAGTGACATTTCCAGCTCACCAATAACAATTATTATCATCATGGTAGCCAGCCTAAAAGTCTGATACAAAATGTGCATGCCTGTGACTAGAAGGGAGGGGGGAGTAAAGGAGAACAATTCTGGGAAGGCTTAGCTGTCACAACATGGCCTTTAATGCCCAGGGCTGTACAGAGTATGTTTTCTATAAAACAATAGAATTCCTTCTGTTATGGATTAGTCTGATCTAAAACCCATGGAATTCTTTCTATACTGCTTGTCTGTCACTGTGAAAGTTGCTAACAGTGGTCATTAGTGCGTTTCTGTAATAACAGAGCTGGGTTTCTGTTTCCTAGATTAGACAAAAATTGCAGGTTGTCATGTTGGTCCATTAGAAAAAGTCTGGATGGGCAGAGAAATCTAGTGGAGATGGTACAAAGAGAAATGGAAATACTAGGTTCTGTTCCCAGACCCGAGGGGTGTGTGGCAGTGATGTAGAGCAGCCTAGAAAAGCTGGGTTCTTTTATTTAACACCAAGGATATGTCTGTTTGTCTAGTAGGCCAGAATAGATGGAAGGATGTCGGACCCTTGCTCCTGGAGGCAAGAGTCATGAAATAGACATTCGAATGGTGGATCAGAAGGAGCAAACGTTGGCGAGCCCTCTTTCTAGCTCTGATAGAAGCATTTTTTTTGGAGGCCACAATACAGGAATTTTGCTACATGGCAGTGTTGCACACCAATCATAGAATAATATGGGAAAAGCCATATTCAGTGATAGAGCATTTTCTTTGCATACAGAAGGCCCCAAGTTCAAACCCTGTCACCTCCAGGTAGGGCTGGGACAGCCTCTTTGCCTGAAACCCCGGAGAGCCGCTGCCAGTCAGTGTAGACAATACTGAGCTTACCAATGGATCTGACTCAGTATAAGGCAACTTCCGATGTTTCTATTAAATCCAAGGAATCAAAGAAAAACCATTTAGTCCAACCTTTACCATAAGAAGGACCACCGGTTATTCAGCAGCCCTTCTGCATTCCGGAAGGTAGTATGTCACTGCAAGTAACAGGTGCACTGCTTCAAGATGCAAAACAAATGGTCCTGGTGATTCAAGTGAGCAAGCCAAGGCCAATTCAGTTGTCAAGGCAACCCACACTCTCAGGGTCACCAGATAATTGCACTGGGAGGGGGATTTTTAATGAACCAAACTACGGTGATCAACCAAACCCACCCACCAAGTCTTTCCAAGGGAATTTGTTACTGAAGCACCGCTCTATGCCACCCAACATCCTTTCTCTAACTATTACATGGGAATGGGGTTGGCAGTGAAGATAAGAACAAAGGAAAATATCCTAGAGAGGGAGGGGAGACCTTCTTGACACTTAATTGGCTGCAAGTGACAGAAATAGCAATCACATCCCCTCACCCTTACCCAAGAGGCATTTCTTTCAGAACAACTGCTATCTGATACAATACAACAGATGTCCTTGTCTAAATAGCAGCCGCATGGCTGAAGTCAAACAGCCACTAAGATCTTAAACAAACTAGCCTAGAAAAATTATCATGGACAAGAATATTGCAGCACCAAGTGAATATTTTCCCAGCATGACTGCTCTCTCGATGACTTCTCAACCTTTGTTCCAAAAGGAAGCCTGTAAAATATACTTGAAAGGGAAGCCTGGGAATTAACATTCATAGCCTTATGGCAGAGAAAGGACAGTGGCTTAAATAGACTAGGGTTTGAGTTCCTGGCTTAGTACAATAGTCTATAACCACCTGGTAGCTATTAAATTTTTCTATGATACAATAGACTATTGTGAATAGACTATGATCTGAAATGATGGAACCTTGCATTTGCTATTACTCTGGATATGATACCTGAGATTTAACTGGCTTGCCATTCTGCCTGATGAAGTATCTTATAATTAGATATTGTATTGCTTTTCATGAATTTCATCCCTTAAGCTGATCAAGAACTCTGTAGTGGAGCTGATCCCTGCCCAAATATGGGCTTGTTGTAAATATTGATTAGTTGCTGCTGCTGCTGATAATGATAATAATGGGTTCTGTTCAAGAGATATGCAAATGGACTAAATTCTGGTGGTGGCATTGTTCTGCAAACAGTTGTGGAAGAGCTATCAGAACATTTTGAACAATGCAGAGTTGAGATTGTATAGACAAGATCTTGTACAATGCCTTGTGCTAGCAGAAGCACATTTCCAGTGCTTTATTTTCACATACAAAGCTGGGAAAAACCTTTAAACAAACTTTTCAAGCAGATACCTTTATCCAAGTCTACATATGTATTGGCATTGTTTTTAAGATGTTATGTTTTAAAGATGTTTTTATTGTTTTATCCTGTTGTTTGCTGCCCTGGGCTCCTTTTGGGAGGAAGCGTGGGATATAAAATATATAAATAAATAGAAACAAATTATGAATGGGAAAACTGCTTTTTAAAAAAAAAAAGTATTAAATCTGAGATGAGAAATGGTAAATCACATTATTAGTTCATTCTCTCTCATTCCCACAAAGTATCCTTTACTGTAAGAATAGCTGGTTACTTCAATTATATCATTTTCAAGTAACAGCACACATCAATGTACAAATCACCCTATGTGACACTACAAAATTGAGAAATGTTTCTTCTCAGTCTTTGAAATAAACACTGTCTCCTTATGACAAGTTGAAGAATAGCTGGTGAAAAGTGTTGCACCAAATATACACTGGTGGGGTTGGAATAGTTGGGGAGGGGTCACGGGAGGACCAGGAAATGGCTTGGATCTGAAGGATCCAAAGCTAGCCCACCCACCCCCTAATTGGGGAGATGTAGATGATCTCCTGAGCTGGTCTAAACCTTTCCATCTCCTTTACTGTGCATTGTTTCCAATGGGAGGGCAAATGTAAAAATAAACTTTAAAGCTTGGAAATGGATGAAGGAGAACAGATTAGAAGAGCCTAGTAGGGTATAGAAGAAGGCATATGAACTACTTTTGGTCCCTTGCCCCATGCCATAGGATTACCTTAGGCCGATACCCATTTTCCTGGGAGTAAGCCCCACTGAATTCAATGGGATTTACTTCTGATTAGGCATGCATAGGCCTAATGTTAAGCTTTAACACCATTATAGCCCGAACCTTTTGCATTTCATTTCCGTCTACCTTCATTTCTTACATTTCCCCCCTCTTTGCACCCTTGTGTATATCTGCCAACTTAGGATGGTATTATGTGGATCTGGTGACATGGATTCTAGTCTACAAAAGCTTATTCCATAATAAATGTATTAGTCTTTCACAAAACTGCCACAAAACTCTTTTGTTGTTTTTGCTGCAATTGGTTAATGTAGCTTCCCCTCTGGAAAGAATTTCTCAAATGATAATTTCAAAAACCAACCTTTGAGTAGCTCTAATATGGACGATAGACTCCCAGGAAGCCCCATTAATGACTTTTGTGGTGGTGGGACATCTGACATTTTCAGAAAGGAAACAGCAATATGTTATGCATT
Organism: Rhineura floridana; assembly: GCF_030035675.1. Taxonomy (NCBI): domain Eukaryota; kingdom Metazoa; phylum Chordata; class Lepidosauria; order Squamata; family Rhineuridae; genus Rhineura; species Rhineura floridana. The sequence goes on from NC_084486.1 coordinate 85,382,257, forward strand.
CTATTAGGTTTGGTTTAGTCAAGAAACAAATAGTCAAAAGGTTGAGAACATGTGTCTCCGTGGTCCATGGCATTGTACTGCAAAGTTCATATTGGGAAATACAATTCTCCAAAGAACCAGTTTGAAAGGGTGAACAATCTTTCCTATTGTGCACTCTGACTGCAACCTGCCCAAAACAAAACTATTTTAGCTCAAGTGTAAATAAGTGACCAAGCTTGGTGGCATTTCGGTTACATTTACTGTACAAATGCCAGCCTCTCATCTGAGTTCAGAAAGACAGTCACAATCAGTTTTGGAGTTGTCCATGGGAGGCAAAGACTTGTTGTTCCTCACAGAGTTTCATAGGAACATAGGAAGTTGCCTTATACAGAGTCAGACCATTGGTCCTTGTGATGTTCCTGCTTATAGTGTAAATATGGTAAGTGCTGTTTATATAGAAGACATATGGTAAGTGGAGTGAAAGAGGAGGGGGGAGTACATGAGCAGTAGAATGCTGGATGATTGGCTGAGCGTTTGAATGGCTGGGAGTATAAATGGAAGAATGACAGTTGAATCGGGGTGGATGTTGGGAGTGTGGAGAAAGAGGTGTTTGAGGGTGGATGTTGGGAGTGTGGAGAAAGAGGTGTTTGAGGGTGGAGGTCAGGAGTGTGGAGAAAGAGGGAGTTGGAGTTCTGATTAATAATAAGTGAAGTACAAAACAGGAATAGATGAAACCATACACTTGTGAAACATTCTAAAACTAATCTTGTTATTTCTGATATTTAATAAATACTTATTTGGTTTACCAAAGGCCTGATCCTTGGCTGGGGGATATACATACCATAAGGGAGGGCAAGGTAATTACCAAGGCTGAACAGAAACAGTATCTAATGGTGGCAGCGGTGAAGGGAGGAATAATAACAATTCAAGTATCCAGAGCAACCCAGAGTTGTATGCGTTATCTATAAAGATACAAGGGGGTTGGGAACAGCATAAGGACGCAGTCACAAAAGTAACCAGCTAGAGAGAGACTCAGGCAAAGTCTCTGGGAGTATTGGTTATAGGACGTGACTGGTGGTGCTGCCTAGCAGGGGGATCTAGTGAGATCTGTGCTAGAGCGGAGTGAGAAACCATATAAAGGATGGTCCGGACTGGTGGTATCCCTGGTGGTGCCTAGAGAAAGGCAGTAGCCACAAGCAGGTGGGAACCTGACAGGGAGAAGAAGGGAAGGGCGTCACATGTGGTGGCTGTAGTGGTGGGATACGAACAATAGATAGTCCCTAAAAGTGGTGTGGCTAAAAGAAATAACAAATAAAGATTACTTGTGAGAGTGACTGGCAAAGAGTGTGTGGCAAAGTGCGAGTGAACTCCTAAAAACATGGCTGAATATATAAAGATGAAAAGAGAGGAGCTGGTGGAGAAGTGGATAACATTCAATTTACCTCATGAGGGTAAAGGGGTAGATGAATTGCGAGTAACATTGATAGCATTCGCATCTGTTCAACAAAAACAACCTGTCAGAGAAGAGAACCCAGAAGGGTACTCAAGCAATCCCACTTATATAGAGTATTTGAGAGAGAAGTTAAAGTTGGAAACTGAGAGATTGAGGATGGAAGGTGTAGAGAAGGAAAAACAGCGGGAGTTGGAAATTGAGAGAATGAGAATGGATACTGAAAGGATGAGAATGGGGTTTGAGGAGAGGGAGAAGCAACGAGCATTGGATGCTGAGATACAGGTGGAAAAGTTAAAATTTGAAAGAGAGAAGTTTCATTTTGATGAAACAAGAAAGGACAGAAATGAAACCAAAATAAAGGTTACACCAAAAGATTTTGCGGTGTTTGAACCTGGACAAGACCCACAGATTTACCTCAACATCTTCGAAAAGGCAGCTCAGATGTGGGGGCTACCGGAGGATAAATATATGCAAGATTTATCAAATCTGATCAAAGGGGAATTGGCAGAGGTATACCAATATTTCCCCTCAGACAGGCCCGTCACATATGCCGAGTTTAAAGAGGCAGTGTACAAAAGATTCAGACTGGGACCTGACTACTTTAGGAAGTTATTTCGAAACTGTCAGATCCAAGCAGGGAGGTCTTTTGTTGAACTGGGAGCAAAATTGATGGACATATTTGGAAAGTGGATGGGAAGTGCCAAAGCTCAGTCAGTGGAAGAGGTGAAAAGCCTCATGATACTGGATCAATTATACCATCAGTTACCACCAGAAACAGGGCTCCTTGTCAAAGACCGTTCCCCTACATCTGTTCAAGAGGCCGCAGAGTTGGCAGATCACATATACATACCAGAAGGGAAGGCAAGGTAATTACCAAGGCTGAACAGAAACAGTATCTAATGGTGGCAGCGGTGAAGGGAGGAATAATAACAATTCAAGTATCCAGAGCAACCCAGAGTTGTATGCGTTATCTATAAAGATACAAGGGGGTTGGGAACAGCATAAGGACGCAGTCACAAAAGTAACCAGCTAGAGAGAGACTCAGGCAAAGTCTCTGGGAGTATTGGTTATAGGACGTGACTGGTGGTGCTGCCTAGCAGGGGGATCTAGTGAGATCTGTGCTAGAGCGGAGTGAGAAACCATATAAAGGATGGTCCGGACTGGTGGTATCCCTGGTGGTGCCTAGAGAAAGGCAGTAGCCACAAGCAGGTGGGAACCTGACAGGGAGAAGAAGGGAAGGGCGTCACAGTCCTCTAGGCCAGTATTGTCTACACAGACTGGCAGTAGCTCTCCAGGATTGGAGGCAGGGGACATTCCCAGCCATACCTGGAGATGCCAGGGATTGAACCTGGGACCTTCTGCATGCAAAGCAGATGCCAGAGCCACACCCCTTTCCAGAGCTTGGAAAAGTTACTTTTCTAAACTACAACTCCCATCAGCCCCAGCCAGCATGGCCACTGGATTGGGCTGATGGGAGTTGTAGTTCAAAAGAGTAACTTTTCCAAGCTCTGCCCCTTTCCCACCTCTCAGATTCATTCAGTTGTTGTCTCTGAATATGTCACCCTCTTCTGAATTCTATTTCTTTTTTGCAGGCACTGATGGCCTTGAAGAGAAGACAGTAGTGAATGCTGTTGAGGGCTCCAGTGTCCAAGGGATGGTTTTGGGCAGGAGTGATGAATGGATGCCAAGTTCCAGAGAGCTTGTGAGAATGTCTCGGCTTGCTCACTTAGCCTCCTTACAGGTCACCTTTCTTATGCTGTTTTTGTGCTGGGACGTACTCAGTCGAACCCTGCCTGTTGGTCCAGATTATTTGCAGCGTGGGTGGCAGAGGCTTCTGGAGGAGGGGGAAAGCTGTGTGGAATGTAGATTGGAAGAATGTCCTATACCACGTGGCTGTCTTGCTGGGGTGGTGCTGGATGCTTGTGACTGCTGTTGGGAGTGTGCCAATCTGGAGGGACAGATCTGTGACCTGGACAATACCAACCACTTTTATGGCAAGTGTGGGGATCACTTAGAGTGCCACCTTGATTCTGGGGACCTACGGCATGGTGAGGTGCCTGAGCCCCAGTGTACTTGCCAATCTACCCAGGCTCTCTGTGGTTCTGATGGCAAGACATATGCCCAAATCTGCAAATTTCAAGAGGTGCGCAACTCCCACCCAGAGGCTAATCTTACTGTGGCCCATGAAGGACCCTGTGAATCAGGTAAGGGTTTCATGTGTTATCTGTAAATATTCAGTGAAGCTGCAGCCTATGAGTAATGGGGAATTTGAAAATAGAAAAGATGCGGAGAAGGTTTTTCTCCACTTCATTATTCCAAGGAAACCGGGCATCTGGAAACTAAACAGACTGATAGCTTTAAGCTGGACAAAAGAGAAGTGGGGGATAGGTAAGGATGGGAGAGGAACTTGATTTAGTTCACATTTAACAGCAAACCTACCTAATTTGCACTTTCTAAAACAATATGCAAACCAAAACAGCCATCCTTTGAAATTTGCACTTCTTCGAAGTTTGTAATGCTGTTCGCCAGCCAAGTAATGTGTACAAATATGCATATACTAGATAGAGTAAATGGTGCATATAAATGCATATATGAGTGAAAATAATACAGAAAAATGCATTATATTAGACAAATTGCATAATGTATATTAGAAGAAATTTGCCTAAAATGCAGGTAAATTTCTATGAGGGCTTCTTTTTTTTAAAAAAAAATTCACAAACTGAAGTGGACATGTGGGGAACTGAAGAATGAAAAAGGGAGAGAAACTGAAATTGACATATTTGACCATCCCTAGACATAGGAGGTAAACTAGTTCAGACTATGTGTTTATCTAGCCCAGTATGGTGATTGGTGGAAGCTCTCCAGAGTCTTGGACAAATGTCTTTCCCATCACCTGCTATATGATCTTTTAAACTGGAGGTTAACTCTGGACCTGGGCCCTTCTGCATACAAAGCATGGTTCCGCCTGCAAAGACCAAGATCACAGGGTTTCCTCCCCACCCCCATGATCAATTAATTGAAGATAAGGCCTATATGGTTGTTCGTGGGCACATCCAGGTGATGACATCTTCAAAGTTTAGAGCGAACCTGTATATCTGGACAGAGGGATACTTTGCAGTGTTGTTGTTGTTACATTTATCACCTGCCTTCACCAGTAGGTCCCAAAGTGGGTCACAACAATATAAAATACATTGTTAACAACAGGTTAAAAGAAATTACATTCACAACTAGAGAAAGTCCTAATAATAATAATAAAATTTTATTTTTCAGTCGCCTATCTGTCTGGGTTAGGGACACTCTAGGCGACATACAACAGAATAAAACAGTACATATATACACTAGAAACAATCAAATTAAGCTAAAAACCATCCTTCAGTTCATATAGCGTAGAATTAATCTATCCCAGTCTTGTATGCCTGCCTGAAAAGCCAGGTCTTTAGGCCATGGCGAAAGCTTGACAAGGAGGGAGCATGTCGGAGATCAAGAGGGAGAGAGTTCCAGAGGGTGGGGGCCACAATTGAAAAAGCCCTGTCTCTGGTCCTCACCAGCCTAGCTGTTTTCACCGGTGGGACCGAGAGAAGGTCTTGCGAGGCTGATCTCATCAGGCGGCACACTCGGTGACTCTGGAGGTGGTCCTTCAGATATACTGGGCCGAAACCGTAAAGGGTTTTAAAGGTTAACACCAACACCTTGAATTGGGCCCAGTAAACAACTGGTAGCCAGTGAAGATCTAATAACACTGGAGTGATGTGATCCCAGCGGCGGCTATGCTTAATCAAGCGTGCCGCTGCATTCTGTACCAGTTGTAGTTTCCGGACCGTTTTCAAGGGTAACCCCACGTAGAGCGCATTGCAGTAGTCTAAGCGAGAGGAGACCAGGGCATGTATCACTCGTGGGAGCAGATGAACAGGAAGGTAGGGTCGCAGTCTCTGTATCAGATGTAATTGATACCAAGCTGCCCGGCTCACTGCTGTAATCTGAGCCTCCATGGACAGCTGGGAGTCAAGAATGACCCCAAGACTGTGGACCTGGTCCCTCAGGGGTAAACTCACCCCATTAAGCACCAGGTCAGTAATTCCTAACCTTCTTTTGTCTCCCACGAGCAACACCTCAGTCTTATCAGGGTTCAGCTTCAGCCTATTTTCTCCCATCCATCCACTTACGGATTCCAAGCACTTGGACATGGTGTTCACAGCCAACTCCGGTAAGGACTTAAATGAGAGATAGAGCTGAGTGTCATCTGCATACTGATGGCACTGCAGCCCAAAACTCCTGATGATGGCCCCCAGCGGTTTCATATAGATGTTGAATAGCATGGGAGAGAGGATAGAGCCCTGTGGCACTCCACAATGAAGAGGCCAAGGGTCTGAAACCTCATCTCCCAATGCCACCCGTTGCTGCCTATCCGAGAGATAGGAATGGAACCACTGCATAACAGCGCCTCCAATTCCTAATCCCTCTAGGCGGTTTAAAAGGATGCCGTGGTCAACGGTATCAAAAGCCGCTGAGAGATCCAGGAGGACAAGGAAGGTGTATTCACCCCTATCCAATGCCCTCCTCATATCATCTACCAGAGCGACCAAGGCTGTTTCCGTTCCATGACCAGTCCTGAAACCTGATTGGAATGGATCTAAGTAATCCATTTCCTCCAAGTGTGTATGTAACTGCGCAGCCACCACCCTCTCAATCACCTTGCCCAAGAATGGTAAATTAGAGACTGGGCGAAAGTTGTTTAACTCTTGGGGATCCAAGGACGGTTTTTTTAAGATGGGCTTTATTACCGCTTCCTTGAGGGCTGATGGCATTACACCCTCTTGTAAGGATGCATTCACCACCGCCTTGATCCCTTCGCTCAGTCTCTCTTTGCAGCTCATAATGAGCCACGAAGGTCAAGGATCAACCAGATGGGTGGTTGGCTTCACAGTACCGAGCACCTTGTCCACTTCCTCAGAGAGAAGAGGCTGAAACTGATCCCAACGGACCGGGATGCAACTGGCCGACTCTGGCCCACTTCCTGCCTCCACGGCTGGCGGAAGCATGCTCTTCAGGTGCTCGATTTTATCGGCAAAGTGTTTAGCAAAAATATCACAGGAGATTTTAGAATGTTCCATGGGTTCCTGAGCAACTGGACCGACCAGGCTTCGGACCACTTGGAACAATCTCCTGGGACAACATTCTGCCGACGCAATAGAGGCAGCAAAGAAATCTTTCTTTGATGCCTTTGTTGCCACCTGGTAGGCATCTATTGCTGCTCTAACCCGTGTCCGATCATCTTCAGTGCGAGATTTCCGCCACCGGCGCTCAAGTCATCTCACCTCCTGTCTCAGACCCCGCAACCGTGGCGTGTACCAGGGTGCAGTCTGAGTTCTATTCAGGGGGAGAGGACGTTTCGGCACCACGCGGTCCAGAGCCCTGGTGATCCCCTTATTCCACTCCATCACCAGGGATTCGACCGGGCATCCTTCAGTCAGCTCCATATCACCCAGTGCAGTCAGGAATCCTTTGGGCTCCATCAGGCGTCTGGGGCGGACCACCCTAATAGGTCCTTGTCCCCTGCAGAGGGCGTGTGGCATTGAGACATCCATATTCACCAGCTAGTGATCTGACCATGACATGGGGTTAGAAGAAATCGCCCCCATTTTCAGAACACTTCCCTCCCCTCCCGAGACAAATACAAGGTCGAGAGCATGACCGGCTACATGGGTAGGCCCTATATTATTAAGGTGCAGATCCCAGGAAGTCATGGTTTCCATGAAATCCTGAGGGGCTCCTGTGAGGACAGCCTCGGCGTGCACGTTGAAATCCCCCACCACCATAAAATTGGGGGAAAGCAGCCGCACGCTCGAGACCTAAGAATATCAATGGTACTGCCCAAATGCACAAGGAACAAAAATATATTTGCCTCATGCTGAAACGATGGCAAAGTTGCTGCCAGGTGGTGCTTCCTGGGGAAAGCATTCCCTAGACAGGAGCTACTACAGAAAGGATGCCATTAACTGATAATGTAATGTAATATTACACCAATAATGTAATATCAACAGGGAGGGAGGGAGGGAAGGAGGGAAGCAGACGGAACTGTAGTACTTACTTGTGGAATGGACACCCATCTCATGAAGAGTCCTTGACCACCACTTTCATGGCAAATTTGAAAAATCCCTGTTCAGAGTCCATCTAAATTATTTGACCATCTAGCCAAGCATGGTCTGCTCTAGCTTAGCAGCAACTCATGTCTCAGGCAGAGCTCTATCTATCCTACCCAACACTTGCTATCTGATCCTTTTTAAACTAGAGATGCTGGGGATCGAACCTGGGAACTTCTGTATGCAAAGTATATGCTCTACCACTGACCTATGGTCCCTCCCCATATATCCAACCTCAAAACAGGAGGAAGAGAGGGACTGGGATGCTTAAAACAAAGCCAAAGCATCTAACAGTAAAGCAGACTGATTAACAGCTGGCAGAAGGATGTCATGTTTTTGTAGCAACAGGAGGCAGAAGTGACATTCCCTAGGAAGCACTTCATTTAAATGAGTATGACAAAGGACTGGACCACCGTTTAGGGGCCAAGGGCTGTGGTTCACAGATGCTCCAGGATGATGCAAACATGTTCTTGACTAACAGCTGCTGGTGGGCATGGCAAAGGAGGACTATTTAGCTCAATCATAAAAAGTCTGCCTTTTTCTGAAAGGAAATAGGGAACATAGTGCAACAGTTGTGCTGAGCAATATGCTAATTTTTTATTATTGTGGTTGTGGTTGCTGCTGCAAAAATGCTAGTTGCTGAACAACAACAACAAAATTAAAATTCTGCAGGCTCTGCTAAAGGTAAATATCATATCATGTGATAAAAAGGATTACTTGGAAAATGCACAAAATGAGATCTCAGCTAGACAAAGCTGGGAGGACTCATCTAAAACATCTAGTATGAAAAGATGAACAAGTGTCTTCACATACAACCAAGACAGAGGTTATGCCCCATAGATCTCTTTTCATTTTTTCTAGAGCCCCACATAATATCTCCTCCATATGACATCTGGAATATCACTGGGCAAGATGTGATCTTTGGTTGTGAGGTCTTTGCATACCCCATGGCATCCATAGAATGGAGGAAGGAAGGACTGGATATGCTGCTTCCTGGAGATGATCCCCATATCTCAGTTCAGGTGAGCCAGAAGTTCTAGCAAGCACTCAAGATGGTGTTGTTTTGTTTATAAGGTGTGCCTGGAGAATAATTTTGTTTTACACATTACAGTCAGTTTCTTTGGCAGACCTGTTTTCCCTCCCTTTAGCAACTACCTCTTATTTTTAGGATTTTCTATCACTTCTGCTGCTAACTTTAGTCCTTCTGCCAGCCTAACCACAGATGGGCTGCTATGCTTCCAGTTGGGGAGCCAGCTGTAGAGACACAAGATAATTATTTGATTTCTCCATATGAGCTTTCACTGTCTTCAGAGTACGTCTCATTGCTGCTGAAAATGTGCATCCCCATATTTTCTTTTCCTTAGTTATTCTGACATTCAATTTTCTTCTCATTTTTACCCCGCTCCCCCGTTTATATGGAGTAATCTCACATAGTTATAATGACAGTTGTGAGTATTGCATACACTCTGGATAACCCTAACACAGAAGGCTCATCAAGTTATCTTCAGCAGGGTTAACAGACTTGGAGATCCATCCTAAAATAGAACTTGAGAGGCTGTAGGGCAGCCACTGTTATACCCTTCTATTTAAAGGGTGTGTAAGGAAGTCCTGGGAAACCTTTATAGAAACTACAAATCTTTATTATATGGAATGTTTGGGTGGGGCAAAAAACATGTCACTGCCAGATTAAGAAGCTTGGGTAGCTCCCATGTTATGGTAAGGGGAAAAAGTAGTGTAGTGCTTGTGATAGCATCTTCTATTTAGACTGAATTCCAGTCACTTTACTTGACTGCATTTTATTGCTGGACCACACATCAATTGTCCCTTTGACGACAAAACAAGGACACTGAAGTTGGTCCAAGGAAGGGAACGCAGGGATGAAACTGACAAATGAAAGTTGGCACCAGGAACAGCTTTTCTACAGGGAAAAGTTGAAACAATGGAATAATCTCCAGAGAGGAACTCCATTTGCTAGGAGTTAATTAAAAACAGTTTGAAAGAAACGCTACAGAATATTTCTTGCACAGAAAAATCTTCAGTGTGAGGGAAGGTAACCAGATGAGGCTACCAAGGTCCTAATGCACACCACTAAATTCCCATGTATCTATAGGACTTTAGGCTTCTCTCTTGAAAATGGGACACATTTTCAAGGATTCTCTCTTGAAAATGGGATTGAAATCCTAAGCAATGGGGAAGCAACAGGGAAGCAAACATGTGCAGGATTGTGTTGTAAATCGGTCAGTAGAGAGTAAAGAAACACTTACTGTTCTGCTGGTTCCATTGTGTCTCCACTTCTCTTTTCTGAAAGCGGATGCACATGATGCTAGTCAAACTCTGCCCCTTTTTCCTGTAAAACTTGGTTGGATCAGCTCAACTGCGTGTTTTTTTTTTAAATTCAGCTTCGAACAGATTTTGCAACTGATTGTCAGATCAACCTGCTGCCCCTCCAGGCATGGCCAATGAAAAGGCTTTGCTGTAGGTGACGTGTGCTCACAGCCTAAGTTTCACCACTGAATCTACAAGTCTGCTGGTCTGTGACTGCAAATTCTAGTCCAGCCTTTCCCAACCTTTGGGTCCCCAGATGTTGTTAGAATACAACTCCCATCAGCCGCAGCCACTTTGGCCAATGGTGAGGAATGATGGGAATTGTTGTCCGGCAACATCTGGGGACCCAAAGGCTGGGAAAGGCGCTTCTAGTCTATTGCATGGACTTTTATGGCTTTGCAAGAATGCTGAGAAAGAAACCCACTTTTCATTTTAAAAGTTTCTAGGCCTCATCTTTAAACTACAAAAGTATACAGATATAGTCTTCTAAAAGCTCAGAAATTAGAAGGGATATGAGTGGGATGTTTAGCAATAGAGAGTGAGGTTTTTGAGCCTTGTAGCTTCCAGGCTCAATCCATGGCAAGCAGTCCCTCTCCTTCTGACTCCACAGATCCTTTATTTTGTCCTCTTTTCTATTCTAGCCCGACCAAGACATTACAAATTCTGGAATTTGCTTCAGTGTTGCATTGCTATTAGATAAATGGAAACGGACTGCCTTCAAGTCGATCCTGACTTATGGCGACCTATGAATAGTAACATTTCACTTTGGATATGATTCAGTGCTCTTTCTGTGAAAAGAGAAAGAAAAATACAGGGTTTATGTATTCACTTTAAGAGATGAGCTGCTGTTTACCAAGGAGACTAAGAAACAAGAATAGTTTGTGGTCAATTTCCAGTCCTCTCTGATTTATGGTCTAAAAGAAAAAGAGAGAGTGTACCACACCAAAGCTTGCTACATCTGCAAGGAATTTGGATTGTTTTCCAGTTCGGGGGGGGAGTAACTTGGTATTTCACAACAGGCTGAGATGTCCTAGAGCATACCCAAGGACAAAATGCATATGCTGTGTCAATTGTAAAGTGTATGTGCATATAGAATTAGGTGGGTGCCTCTTTAAAAAACCCAGAGGTAGGCTGCATGTATTATGTATGTGTAACCAAACACACAAAAAATGGGCCTTTAGAATCTCCCATCTAAAGTAAGAACTAGCAATGTTGCTGTGTGTTTGTGTGCTAAATTTAGTTTAAAGCAGCACAACAGCAGCAGAGAGTAACAGTGGATGTTGAAATGTGAGTGTGCCAGCATGTGTGTGCGTTTACCTAAGAAAGCAGGCTTTTACCCTGCATCAGCATCAGTGAAACTTGAGACTTAGTAAAATAAGAAAAGCTACTTTATTTATAGAAATACATAGTAGATAGAAAAGCAAACCTAGTTCTAACTTAACTAAGTTCGAGGTGTAACACCCAGGTGTGGGAGTTACCCTCTTGGCTACTGGCTACGAGAGAGCAGAGACAAAAGGGTGTCTCCTCTCTCCCGTACAGTCAGAGAAGAAAGGAGTGGAAAGGGCAGAAGGAGGAGGGGCAGGTAAGCTTCCCTAAAGATGTAACATTCTAGTAGTTGGAAGGAAGTCAGTCAGAGCATCACAGGTAAAGCCTATCGATCTGGAGGACCCTAACTCTATCTCCCTTCTGGAACATAGACAAAAGAACAAAACAGGAGTTGCTCCTGCCCCACTTCCAACAATAGGGTGGAATCCAACAGTATTGGAATGGAACAGGTAGCTGGGCCAAGGAAGTGATAAATGCCTCTTTACGAGAGGGAGTGGTCCCGGGCTGTCTGAAAGAGGCAGTGGTGAGACCACTCCTGAAAAAGCCTTCCTTGGACCCAGACAATTTTAACAGCTACAGGCCAGTGGCGAATGTTCCATTCCTGGGCAAGGTCTTGGAACGGGTGGTTGCTGGCCAGCTCCAGGCGCTATTGGATGAAACTGATTATCTAGATCCATTTCAATCGGGTTTTAGGCCCGGTTTTGGCACTGAGACAGCCTTGGTCGCCCTGTACGATGACCTATGTCGGGAAAAAGACAGAGGGAGTGTAACTCTGTTGATTCTCCTTGATCTCTCAGCGGCTTTTGATACCATCGACCATGGTATCCTTCTGGAGAGGCTCGCGGAGTTGGGAGTTGGAGGTACTGCTTGGCAGTGGTTCCACTCCTACTTGGCGGGTCGTCTCCAGAAGGTAGTGCTTGGGGAACATTGCTCGACACCGCGGGCTCTCCAATATGGGGTCCCGCAGGGGTCAGTTTTGTCCCCCCTGCTTTTTAATATCTACATGAAGCCGTTGGGAGAGGTCATCAGGAGTTTTGGAGTGCGTTGTCATCAGTATGCTGATGACACGCAGCTCTACTTCTCCTTTTCATCTTTTTCAGGTGAGGCTGTCGATTTGCTGAACCGTTGCCTGGCCTCGACAATGGACTGGATGAGAGTTAACAAACTGAAGCTCAATCCAGACAAGACTGAGATGCTGTTGGTGGACGGGTTCTCTGATCGGATGGTGGATATATACCCTGTCCTGGACGGGGTTACACTCCCCCTAAAGGACCGGGTTCGTAGTCTGGGAGTCTTCTTCCCTCTCACTTGAGGCTCAAGTAGCCTCGGTGGTTAGGAATGCGTTTTACCAACTTCGGTTGGTAGCCCAGCTACGTCCCTATTTGAGTAAAGAGGACCTTACATCAGTGGTACATGCTCTGGTAACCTCACGTTTGGATTACTGTAATGCGCTTTACGTAGGGCTACCTTTGAAGACAGTTTGGAAGCTACAACTAGTGCAAAATGCGGCGGCCAGATTGCTGACAAGGACCAAGCGGTCCGAGCATATAACACCTGTTCTGGCCAGCTTGCACTGGTTGCCAATATGTTTCCGGGCTAGATTCAAAGTGTTGGTATTAACCTATAAAGCCTTATACGGTGCGGGACCACGATACCTTGCGGAACGCCTCTTCCGATATGAACCGGCCCGTGCACTACGTTCTGCTACGAAGGCCCTCCTCCGGGTTCCAACTCACAGGGAGGCCCGGAGGGTGATGACAAGATCTAGGGCCTTCTCAGTGGTGGCCCCCGAACTATGGAACAGTCTCCCTGAGGAAGTACGCCTGGCGCCGACTCTGCTCTCCTTCCGGCGCCAGGTCAAAACCTTCCTATTCTCTGAAGCATTTTAAGTTACACTGATTTAATTTTAAAAATGTTTATTGTGTTGGATTGTTGCTTGTATTTTAGTATTGTTTTGTTATTTATTGTATTTTTATGCTGTTTTATGTTCACCGCCCAGAGAGCTATTGCTAGTCGGGCGGTATATAAATTTAATAAATAAATAAATAAATAAAAGTATCCAAATATGTACAGAGATGAGGCTAGTTGTTTGCTTTGACCACTGGGATTAGGGAAACAGGAAAAGGATGTATACTATAGGAAACAAATGCCAAAGAAGAAATATATATGTCTCAAAGGTTATGGAGTCCTTTTTAGGTAAATTCAGTATGCATTTTGTCCTTGGATATGCTCTAGGACGTTCAGTCTAATTGGCCTGCTTAAGAACATGAAAATGAGGTAACAACCATTGCATTCCAGGTTTGTGGTTTTCTAATTAAAAAAAGATATCAAATATTACAGAGGTAGCATTGATAAATGAGAAGATGTGATTGTAGAAGAACATATAATTCAGAGACCACAGTAGCGCTTCTCCTGAATAGGAAGGCAAACAGAGCAATGTTTAAATTGGGCTTTGACTCTGTACTAACAATATCTTAGATATGCCTGCAGTAATTGGTTTACGATACTATCCAGATAACTCCCCATTGGAGACTTAAGCAGCTTTCAAGGAATAGCCAGCAATTCCCTTCCTGGAAATTTTTTTTTTTAAAATGTAATTGTGTCTCACAGCAGATCTGTTGATATTTCATTGCCTCTAGTTTAGGGGAGGCCCTCAGAAATATGAGGTGACCAGCTGGCTACAGATCCAAGCTGTCCGGGTAACTGATGAGGGAACTTACAGTTGCTTTGCAAGGAACAACGTTGGGCAAGTGGCAGCTCCAGCTAGCCTTGTGGTTCTCACTCCTGGTAAGTGATATTTTCCCCCTTATTCTTCAGGCTGATTCTTTATATTGACAGTTTAGGCCCAGCACACCAGAAATCCTTTGCTATGTGCACGAGCAGATCATCAGCTTTTTAGCCTTTCCCTCTTCTGAGCTATTCTTCAGGCAGCATCTGGTATCAGTGCTACTTAGCTATTTTGTAGTATTTCATATGTACTGTGTAAAGAACTGCACTGTGACTAAATTAAAAAAACCAAAATAGTTTATCCTTAACTACTGGCTATACCAACTGATTGATCCTTTATACCCAGTAAATTGCTGCTAATAATGTTTTCCAAATATAAGTAATCAAAAAATATGGAATATTGTTTCTTCAGCCGTACGAACTCAGCGCAGAACTGCACTGAGTAAAAGCATGGAAGCCAACAAATATGGCAGCTTTTTGTCCAGTTCCCTTAGATTAAGTCCTCATTACATCCAACATTTCCCCACTATGGAAAAAGAAGTGAAAAAATGCTAATGTAATGACATCAAGATACAAGTTTAGTTGAGCTACATGTTACAAAGCAGAGCCCAACAAGGGGCTGCCATTTTCAGTAGCAACCATGTGTTTCCTATAATGTTTAGTTCTTTTATAAGGCCACAGTTCTATACAGAGCTAAGCAGTCCCATGACGGAAGTCTTCTAGACCCTAGTTCTACTTTCTGCTCACTGTACCAGGATATCCCTCTTTAGCATTTTATTTAAAACATCTACAAATACAGTTAACATAATCCAGCAAATATTTCCTTAAGCATGCTATTGTTTGTGACATGAGTGCTTAGTTGATAACCCAAAGACAATCAAACATGTTAGATGTTTGACAGATTGTTTGTTTGACCTTAGCTGGCTCTACCGTTAGGCAGAGTGAGCCGGTTGTCCCAGGCAGTGAATGCTGAGATCTTTGATGGGACAGTGGTGGTAGTCATTCCATTTGAGCTTCCCCTGCAGCTATTCCTCTATTAGAGGACAGAACACTGTGTGCCATGTGGGCTGCCTTGAGTCTCCCTAAGCTTGTCTACTGCTCTTAGGTGAATTGGACAAGACTGTCCATTTGACATTGATGAAGAAAGATTCAACTGCCAGTCTGGTCAGCTTTTATACATGGAATGGGTATATGTGCTATCTTTTCCTCTGAGGTAGCAAAACTGAGTCTTGAGCCAGCCCTCCTCCTGGCTGCTTGGGAAAGGTGCAACATCCACTGTCCATTCTGCACAAGTGATTGTATATTGTCATGCTGGAAATGCAGGATCCTAGACAAATGTCTCCAGTAATGAAGGACAGGTAGTGAGGGATGCAAACTCTGTACAAGAACTAACTGTTTGCCTTGTGGTCTATACTTGCAGATCAAGTGAATATGACTGAATTGGCCCTGCCAAAGATGCCCAAACTAGGACCAGATGATGACATGGAGAGTGATGAGTCATATGACTATTACTGAAAGTGCATGTGTAGGGGAGCTGTCACAGGAAAGAGACATGTACATTCATTCCCGTTTGAGTATTTGCCTCCTCATCTACTGCAGTCCCAGACTTCTGGGATAGTATTGAGCCTTTATGCTGAAAATCGTCTATGACAGTTCTAATATCAGTTCATTTTGGGTGGGGAAGATAAATCTATTTAATCATTTGACCCATCCTTTTACTGGGTGAAGGGGACAGCAAACAAGTGGGAAGAGGGGATTGTTGTATTGTATTTAGTTGATCCCAGAGCAAATGGGCATTAAAAGGTACTTCAGTCACTCTCCAGAGTTTCTTTGATTATGCCTGACCACACTCATATAAACTTCCCCTTGGAGCAAATGGAAGCTTTTGTCCTTGCAAACAGCTGACACAAGAATCCTTAGTCCAGCACATGACCACATTTGGGGGGGAAGGCTTAAAATCACCTAACCACCCATGCCAGGGTCCCAATCCAGATTGTCCCCCAAAACACCTACAATTCACTTTTTAATTGCATGAATGACATTTTGTCTAGTTTGGTCTGAGACTGGCACTTCATCTAGGCAATTTGATGGCACAGCACACATTCTAGAGAAAAGATAAAAGTCATGAGATCCTTGTTATGAGAACTCAGCCTATCCTAAGGTCACTGGAAACAGGCTTAGTTGACCAGCTGGTATGTTTTAAAGTAGATTATACCATCCCAAGAAAGAAACTGCAGCAAGCATTTGCTAATGTGGTTTAAGATGATACCTTGTGTCCAGTGTGTTGTAAAACACATATGTGAATGGGATGAGAACAGGACACTGGCGAGGCCTTTGTTTTTACAGGTTTCGTGACTTTGGTTTTCCTTACTGAGTGAAAGAAGAATGCGTGTCATTCAAAAGATGCTTATCGACAGATTGCAGCTAAAGTCCCTTGTGCATAGTAGGACCTGTCAGTGTCTCCATAGTCCAAGGATGGGGAATCTCTGACACTCCAGATATTGTTGGACTACAACTCCCATCATCCCCAACCACTGTCCATGCTGGCTGATGTGAGTTGTAGTCCAACATCTGGAGGGCCACAAGTGTCCTACCACGCCATTGACCAAACTTGGAAGTGTGGATGTAACTGGATTGTACCCTGGCTGGATAGCAGGGATTTCAAGTGGATGCCTTTTGTAAATTCTTTTCTCTGAAAGCCTAGAAGTCAGAGTCAGACTCGCCCTATATGAAAAATCTACCGTATAATGTCCAAATATGCAAAAGGAGACCAAGACAGCCAAATATCGTCAAGAAACCCCTAAAATGAAACAAGCATGTTTACTGAGGTCAAGGGGAATGAGGTTTGGTGGATACTATAATGGAAGGGTGGATGCTGTTTACTCCCTTCCTTCTATGGCTGCTGGTCTAGGTGGGCTCCATAGGCTGCCACTATACCCCTTTATACTCCCTCAAACCCTGGATGGGAATGTTTTCCAGAGATCCTTGGCAAATACTTACTAGGGGCTGTAGAGATAGCATCCAGCTTATCCACTCTTTTCTGGGGAACAAAGTAGCTTGCTGTTCTCTTACCAATCCCACTCAACTTACAAGGGGAAGCAGAGAGAACATCCAATCTACCTGTCTCTCCCCAGGGATCAGTGTAGCCTGCTTTTCTCTGTCAAACCCCAACATGTAGCATGAACTGAGAGACTAGGTGCATGGGTGGCTGGGTGGATTTGAAGTTCCCTGAGAGCTTGGCACAAACACACCAAGACCCCAACAGACAAATTTTATGATATCTATTAAGAATAAAAAATAAAGGAAGAGGACAAAGGGATGAGGCAGAATGTTAGTTCCAGAAAATAAACAACCTTCTAGTTCAAGTCTTTCTATCCTATTATTAGCTATTTACACACAAGCTTTGGGTCTCCTTACATGTAAAGTAGTAGCTTTGATGGTCAAGCAGGATGAAGGATTTTGAGGGACCTAAACTGTAAGGCAACACTCCATTTTTAAGGGTTTTGGACCTAGGGAAGATTGACACCTTTTTGGGTGATGTCAATCATGCTGTAAATTGCCACCAGATTTCTCTATCTCTCTATAACATAGAGATCAGGGACGTTCATTGAGGCAGCTGGAGAGCCATCTGTTGGTTATGATTTAACTTGGATTCCTACATTGAGCAGGGGTTTGGACTCGATGGTCTTATAGGCCCCTTCCAACTCTACTATTGTATGATTCTATGATTACAGACACAACTTAGCTTGGTCTTGGTGAGTTACACAAGGCCTTGAAAGCAGAGCCAGTGTGAGGCAGTGGACTGTTGGATTTTGTCCTGTAAGAGCTGCATTACAATTCCTGTTCAGCCATCAACCTCACTGGGTGTTTTGGGGCTAGTTACTCTCTCTGTCTCTCTCAGGCTAACCTCCCTCACTGGACTGTTGTGAGGATAAAAAGTGGGGGTCCGTGTGTTCTCTCCTGAACATCTTGTAAGATAGGAGACCTAGTAGGAATCCTATACATTTTCTTTACTGTTAGCATGGATATGATAGCAGTGAATTATTTCCAGAATGGCTAAAAATCATAAATACCCAGTGCTTGCGCAACCGAGCAGTACTCCCTAACTGCTGCTCTCTAGATTTTCCCACTCAGAAATTCTTGTTTCTTCTGTCCCAGATGCTCTCCACATCCCAATTTTCTCTAACCCACGCTTATATCCTTGTTCCCTTTTAGACACCAGGTTATCTTCTGAGCCTTGACTTGTGCTATGACACTTTGGGCTCTTTCCTCAGCTTGACTCCACTTTCATCCTCCAGATCAGCTGCAGTGGCCTGTACCATGTGAGCTGGATTCATCTGTCCTGATCAGCCCTGACCATTTTAAAGTGAAACCACCACTCATGTGTTGCAGTCAATTGGCAGCCCCCTGTGTTATAGCCAACACTTCCCTATTGAAGGTAGTGGTGACAGGGTATAACTGTGCACATGGGTGGAGAACCTCAGGGCTGGGGTCTGAATGCAGCCCTCCAGGCCTCCAAACCTCAGGACTCTGCCCAGACCATGCCTTCCCATGACCTCCTCCTCACTGGTCTTGCTCGATGTCCTCCATTTTATCAAGCTAGAATGTGTCCTTGAACTGTGGGGCCCATCGAGATGTCTTGTTTATTGCACATTCATGATGATTTGTGCTCATGATGCTATCGAGGTGGCCAAATGCTTTCAATCCTGCTTACTCCTCCAAAAGTTTTGGGGTGGTCATACCACTTCATTTTCAGTCAGTGCATATCCTGTCAGTTCCTGCTAAAATACTGCAACTTTTCATGCCACAAATATTCTAGTGTTGTTGTTGTTTGTCCTAACAATAATGTGGTAGCACTGGGGAAGCATTGCAGAACAACAAATAAAGCAGAATAAATCCACCACTAATGCACTATTATGATGTCAAGAACATGTTACAGAGTACACCCACAATAAAATAAAAGTCTGGAGGAGTCCTGTGATTATGCCTCTTGATAGCCTGGATGGAGAGTGGTGTCTGTCTGGCCACACCCACTTTAGCCACACCCATCGATTGTATGTAGCCCCCATGAGGGAATGTTGCTCTTGGGTTGAAAAAAGTACCACAGATCCAGTGTACAGCAATGCCGCAAGATTAATATTTGAATAAGGACCACAGTTTTCATGCCTGAAAATAAAGCAGACACGGAAGAGCCTCACATTATAGCTTGGAGGCCTGGCTTCTATATACCACTTTCCCCCAAGCCTTTTATACAGAGCCATCTGCAGTGGTGGCTGGTCGTTCCATGTCAGTGGAGCAATGGAATCCACTCCAGGTTTTAGACTGAACTTTTAAGGAGCTCTTCAGCACCTTGGACAGCTCCTTGACAGTTTGGATTAAAACCCAGAGCAGATTCCACTGTCCCACTGATATGAAGCCATCACTGTGCTTCTGGAGTCTCAGAATGTTGGCTTTTCTCTCACACAATGCCACTAACATCTCTCAGTCCTGACCTGTGTTGTTACATTGTGTGGTGTAGTGGTTAAGGTGTTGGACTACAACCTGGGAAACCAGGGTTTGAATCCCCACATAACCATGAATTCGGTGGGTGACCTTGGGCCAGTCACTGCCTCTCAGCCTCATGAAAACCCTATTCATAGGGTCGCCATAAGTTGGAATTGACTTGAAGGCAGTACATACATTTGTTACAGTGTTCTTGTTCAGGTCCTTTGCTGTCTAGCCAAATGGAAAGCTTCAATTCTGATGCAGGGTGGTAAACATATTTTCTAAAGGGCTGGTGAACAAATCCACTTTCCCACTGTATGTGTTTTCAAAGGTCTTTTCAGGTCTCATTAAAAATCATGAAGGAGTTCCAGAGAATACATATACTTCTATTTTGACTTTCACAACTTAGATCTTTAGACAAATCTGTGGTTCCTGGGTGCCTTCACTAGGAATAAAATCATAGGCTTTTCAGAAGAACTGATGGGTAGTCTGTTGCCAAACCAGGGTTTTCAACAAACAAAAGAATAATAGAATAGTCTCTTGATAGGATCCGTATGGGCTTCTTTTGATTCTTGGAAATGGATTGTTTGAAGATCTGGGAGCAATTAATCAGTTTATAAATTGGCCTCAGAACATCTGACACATGAACACCATATACATTCTGTGAACAGGTTGTGAAGTTGGGGGACTTAAACCTGTATCTGATGGACACTGCTGTTGTGTGCAAAATGGAGTGCATGTGAGCAATGTGCCAGTCTACACTGAACATAAGCCCTGCTCCCCCTGTTCATATGATATAGGGTTTACAATGAATGCATGGAGGGGGATAGGATATCATTTGCTGCTGTCCCTTCTATACACATTTAATAGACCTTGTGAACATATCCCATGTGCATACGGGTTGTATGCATGTAGACACTTTGTATTCAATCTAGGACCTTTCAAAAAGCACAATCCCAATTGTACAGACAAGCCTATGTGTATATGGTTTGTACATGGGTAAAGTCTGTTTATAAAGTCTATTGAATATGTAGAGGCAGGGTCAGTGGGAGCACTCTTTCCTCTGTGCATTTATCATACACCTCGTGTGTGTGACAGCATGGTTAAGTGGCCCATTAATATCCTTCTTGTGGCAATCAGTTGATGATTTGTATGTGTGACACTGTCATAGCTGATACTAGGCTCAACATCAGCACCCTGGCAGGGCTCACTGATGCTGATACCTCATCTGGGCCTTTTGCACTGGGCAACTGAATCTGGGAGACACCATTTAAATTTCTCACAATACCCTAGTAACACTACAGCAGGGGCATTGTGGGAAATTTAAAAGGCATCTCTCTCCTGACTCTGATCAGAGCACTGCTGCCATTGTTAGGGCCTGCAAGGACCCAGCAACATAGGAGAGATCTCCACCAGACGTCACTTTGCCGAGGGCCCCTTCAAACCTGAAGCTGGCCTTGGATGCAGCAGATTAAACAATAGAACTAAAGACACCCTGGGATTTTCAGATTGGTCTAGGAGAGGAATACTTATGCTAAATTGATGCTGAAAGTGTACCATAGCAGAATATACATGGTTCTTCTTTATAGATTTCACCTCTAACCTAGAAGGTCAGACTGAGGAGAGTGGGTTGTAGCCAGAATGCCACCATCAGATGGGCTTGCTTTCACTTATGACCTACACTTAGCTAACAGGTATCTAAACAGCTGACTCACACAACTGTTACTTATCATCCCAAGCAATGAGAGCAGCATTTGATAAGCATTTAAACTTTCTCCCACTTTTGACAGGTACTGTACCCATTTATAAACAAAGCTCTGTCTGATCCATGCAGGTTATTTCAGGCTGTAATGTGGTAGATGCATTTATTGCATGTATACACATTTAAACATAAATGGATTGGCCCCAAGAGATGACATGCAAAAACCCATCAGTAGGTATTAGAATGGGAGCACTAAATGAAAATTACGTAGCAGTTTTTAACAACTAAGACACCCCTCCGCTTCCCATATTCATTTATTTATTAGATTTACAGTCCGCCCTTCCTCCCAGTAGGAGCCCAAGGCAGCAAACAAAAGCACTAAAAACACTCTAAAACATCATAAAAGCAGATTTTAAAGTATATTACAAGACATTCCTAAAAACATTAAAACAAAAAATCATTAAAAAATCTTTTTTTAAAAAAAAGCTTTAAAAACATATATTTAAAAAAACTTTAAAAACATATTAAAAAGCAATTCCAGCACAGATGCAGACTGGGAAAAGGGTTTTACTTAAAAGGCTTGTTGAAAGAGAAAGGTCTTCAGTAGGCACTGAAAAGATAACAGAGAAGGTGCCTGTCTAATATTTAAAGGGAACTGACCTGTGGAACTGATCACTGCTGGAAGTTGTAATGGGAAGATGTATAAATATGCTTTTTAAAAAGGATTCACATTCATTGAATGGGACCAACCATGGGTGGGGTGGGCAACAGATACACTTTCCTGGGGGAGGTATCCCAGGCTACAATTCCATTACTATGAAGAAAAAAATTAGGCTAAATTGTAGATCATGCTTGAGGATGTTTATACAAACTCCCTGTATCTGTGTATCTGTAGAGGGTGTCAGGATCTTGTAAGATCTTGTAAAAGCTGCTAGAGCCAATGAGAATTCATTAATTCCATTTTTATCTTTCTCTATGGCAGCCTTTCCCAACCAGTGTGCCTCCAGATGTTGTTGGACCACAACTCCCATCAGCCTCAGCAAGCATTGCCAGTGGTCAGGAAAGATGGGAATTGTGGTCCAACAACATCTGGAGGCACACTGGTTGGGAAAGGTTGCTCTAAGGAGCTTAGATGAGCACACATGGTTCACACCCTTTTTATCCATACAACAACTCTGTGATGTAGGTCAGGCTGCAAGATGGTGACTGGCCCAAGGCCACCCAGTGAGCTTTCACAGCTCTGTGGGGATTTGAACCCAGGCCTTCCTGGTCCTAGTCTAGCACTCTAACCACTACGCCACAGTTTCTCTTTGGAAACAAAGTTAGAACAGAATAAGCAACATTCCAAACTGTGAGCTGATGGCCCAGGCCTTCCTCTAGAACAGAGAGAGAGAGAGAGAGAGAGAGAGAGAGAGAGAGAGAGAGAGAGAGAAGTCATCTCCACAAGTTGCCCTCTATGCATTCATTAATTATACTTGTCTATAATTAATATGCATGCATGCCATACTGCTATGTCTGGGTATTGATACAAGTCAGGCAGTCAGAAATGTAAGGAGTTTAAGTGAACTAACAGAAGCTAAAGGACACCAATCTAAGATCCTGTTTTCAAAACAGACAAGTTTTTTCTTGTCAGTTTACAAAAACAGACAAAAAGACGGTGGAGGACAGCAAGTATTACAAGTTTGTACTTGGCCCACAGAAATGATGCCACTTGGGCACTGGAATCAACATACATTAAGCTGTTCAGTGCATTCATCTTCTCAAGGGTTTTTAACTTCCAGCTACATGTGAGCTTTCCATCATAACAACACATGACTACATCAGATTCCTCCATCCATTTATCATCACAAGGTATGTCTCTCTTGGCCAAAGTGCAAGTCGTAGTTCAACTGAACTTAAAAAAATATCCCTGGTGGTGCCTGACTTGACTCAGCTGCCATTGACAAGCTTCCCAAATAGCTAAAATATGTCACATGACCCCTTCCAGCCTGAGTAGTGGCTGAAGCTTGTAAAGTTGATTTTGGTTCTTTCCCAGAGGTGCCTTCCTTCTGTTACCACTGTTACATTCTATCAGCCGGGGAGTTCATACAGGACGCTGAAGTCTGCTCTGCCTGTTCTTTTGCTGCAGGGAGAGTCTCATGGGTCACAAATCTTCCTTGTTTCAACACCACTTAAAAATTAAAAGAAGAAAATAACCTCTTCTGTACCAGGCCTAAGGTTAATTGTTTGGAATCTGTCACTGCCACAGAAGTTAATTAAAGTTATTTGTTGTGTTACTTTAAAATATGCTGGTTTGGCGCTCCTACTGGAAGCTTCAATTAACCCTGCTGTGTCTGGGCTTCCCAGTACCTACCATACTGCTTCTGTTTGGTTACCAACAGTTTCAGCCAGGGTCACAACACCATTTAAAAAACACACGAGCAAGACTCCGGCGTTACAGGTAGAAATGGAACTGGAGAAGCATTTTACAATGTTGCATCTCCTTGATTGGGAAAAAAAATCTGTTGAATTTATTCTTGTTGTGCAGATTTTAAAGGCACAGAAGCCTTTCTGGTGTGTGTGTGTGTGTGTGTGTGTGTGTGTGTGTGTGTGTGTGTGTGTGTGTGAGCCTTAGTGCTACTTCATTCTTCCTCTTGTTATCTCCTTACCAGTGTATTATCATAGCTGTGTCCTTCCCTTGTGTTGGCATTGGGGGCCATTAGGAAAGCCATTTACTGCTTACAAATATTCCTCTTTGCTACGGTTCCTCCACCAGGCACCCGAGAGCCTGCCATGAACCAGTGAGGGCACTGCTCGCTCTCCTTCATATAAATCAGTTTTCCTCTGGGCAGTGGACCAAAACAAGCACTGCCATAAAAACTGTCTGTTTTGTCTTAGTTACACTTGGAGAAGCTTGCAAAAGTTTTTAATCATGCCCTAGGGAGGCTCACTATGGTAATAATGTTTAAGAACCATTGTTCAAGCTAAACAAAGCCTTTAATGTATTTTCCTCATTTCTAGTATTTAACTCAACAACGGCAACAGAAGTGGGGAAGGGGGGGAGAAAAAAAAAGAGAAAAATGAACGTGCAGAGACTCTAAACCCATGATGCTGTGCAGGCTTTGGACTAGCCACTTAAAAAAGGCATCATTTAGTATGTGTACAGCATGGAACCTTCTGGAGCAGTTTAATCCTAGCATCCTTTACAAATGGGGAGCATATATCACATCTCTTTGGTCTGGGTTTCATCACTTATCCAGCCACACAGCAGTTTGCCAAAAAAGAAATATAGGCTAGGGAGTCAGGGATCTCCACCTCATAGCAAAAAACATAGATTTATGACTCCATACATATGGATCAGCCTTTGGGGAAAAGCAGCCATTTTATCCTATGACAGGCCATAGTTTCAGTGTCAAGACAGGAGCATAGACTGAGGAAGGAGAAAGCAGTGAGTGTATTACTCCATTAACAGAAGCCAAGGAAAAGCTCCTGGTTTCCTTCAGGTCAGAAGGGCCTTTCTGGAGAGGATCTACAAAGCAAAACAGCCAATTAACCCAGATTAGATGCATTCACTTATAAACATTTGTCACATTTGCTTCTTGTCTTGTAAAGTACAAAAATACTTCTAGGATCAGGGTTCTGTTTTTGGGTTAGAGAGATGAAATGGGATCAAGTGTGACTACCGGGCTTTATAACTTCCCATTCCTACTCTCTCATGAAACTCATGGCAGAAAGTGGAAACTGCTTTTCAAGTGGTCCAGGTGAGGATACATAGGCAAGGTTAGGGATTCTCATTGAAATGTCTTTAGCTGGCTGATCAAAACATCGGTCATGTCATGTTTGGGAAGCTTGTGCCCAAGAGAAAAGAGAAAAAAGAAACCACAGGCCCAAAAACCATGGTGCTGTGAAAAATGCATCATTTAATGTGTGACCTCATAGGGCTGTTGTCTGACCCTCTACAGATAGGGATCAGAGGTCATATAGCATGCTCCTATCTGCTGCAAACTCTGCAAAAAATACATATATACCATTGGTTAGTTTTACTTGCCAAATAAAGTACCCCAGGGCATTGTATTTCCCCTTCCGTTGTTCCATTTTCTAGTATCTCAGTGGTCCTATTGCCAAAATAATGAATAGATAGAGACACTATATTTTACCTATAAAGATGATTTGCTCATGGTATGTACTTGATTATATTGCCTCCTTCACTATGTAAAATGGGCAAGTTGCAAGGGACTACGGGGTATGTGCAGAGCATCTGTCCCTCCACTGTGGAGGAAGCGCAGCTTTCAACCTGGGCTTAAACACGGGGCTTCCAGACAAGGCTGAGCTGGGTCTTTTCTTCCAGGAGCTTCTCAGCACTCAGCAGCAGAGCGGAAGGTCCTCGGTTCAGTGCCCCATAGGCCGGCCCTATGGAGAAAAGCCTTGGGGACTGCAGCCAGCCAAAACTGGCTCAGTGGGCCAAAGGTCTGGCTGGGTGTCAGTTAAGGGTGGGGCGCTGTGGCCCTCCAGGGGGTGTTGGACTCCAACTCCATCAGCCCCAGCAGCAGCGTGGCCAACAGGGAGCCGGGAATCTGCCTTATCCCACGTCATGCCATTGCTTCACCTAGCTCAGTGTTGCCTACATTGACTTTCAAAAAGCTTTTGACAAGGTACCTCACCAAAGACTTCTGAGGAAGCTTAGCAGTCATGGAATAAGAGGAGAGGTCCTCTTGTGGATAGGGCATTGGTTAAGAAGCAGAAACTAGAGAGTAGGAATAAATGGACAGTTCTCCCAGTGGAGGGCTGTAGAAAGTGGAGTCCCTCAAGGATCAGTATTGGGACCTGTACTCTTCAACTTGTGCATTAATGACCTAGAATTAGGAGTGAGCAGTGAAGTGGCCAAGTTTGCTGACGATACCAAATTGTTCAGGGTTGTTAAAACAAAAAGGGATTGCGAAGAGGTCCAAAAAGACCTCTCCAAACTGAGTGAATGGGCGGAAAAATGGCAAATGCAATTCAATATAAACAATTTTAAAGTTATGCATACTGGAGCAAAAAATCTTAATTTCACATATACGATCATGGGGTCTGAACTGGCGGTGACTGACCAGGAGAGAGACCTCAGGGTTGTAGTGGACAGCACGATGAAAATGTCGACCCAGTGTGCAGCAGCTGTGAAAAAGGCACATTCCATGCTAGCGATAATTAGGAAAGGTATTGAAAATAAAACAGCCAATATCATAATGCCGTTGTATAAATCTATGGTGCGGCCGCATTTGGAATACTGTGTACAGTTCTGGTCGCCTCATCTCAAAAAGGATATTATAGAGTTGGAAAAGGTTCAGAAGAGGGCAACCACAATGATCAAGGGGATGGAGCGACTCCCTTACGAGGAAAGGTTGCAGCATTTGGGGCTTTTTAGTTTAGAGAAAAGGCAGGTCAGAGGAGACACGATAGAAGTGTATAAAATTATGCATGGCATTGAGAAAGTGGATAGAGAAAAGTTCTTCTCCCTCTCTCATAATACTAGAACTCGTGGACATTCAAAGAAGCTGAATGTTGGAAGATTCAGGACAGACAAAAGGAAGTACTTCTTTACTCAGCGCATAGTTAAACTATGGAATTTGCTCCCACAAGACGCAGTAATGGCCACCAGCTTGGACGGCTTTAAAAGAAGATTAGACAAATTCATGGAGGACAGGGCTATCAATGGCTACTAGCCGTGATGGCTGTGCTCTGCCACCCTAGTCAGAGGCAGCATGCTTCTGAAAACCAGTTGCCGGAAGCCTCAGGAGGGGAGAGTGTTCTTGCACTTGGGTCCTGCTTGTGGGCTTCCCCCACGCACCTGGTTGGCCACTGTGAGAACAGGATGCTGGACTAGATGGGCCACTGGCCTGATCCAGCGGGCTCTTCTTATGTTAATGATGGACCATACTTCAGGGGAGGAGTTGTGTTCTCTGTATATATTGGGATGCAGGAGATGGACTGGTGATGGACAAGGAGGTGATACTGCCCAAGGCTTCTCAACACGGCTCAAACAGGGCTTCTCAGCTGAGTCAATGTAAGGGAATGTGTATATCAGCAGTTAACAAACTTCCCTGTCCCCAATGCCCTACTCACAGACCATTTGTTGGGAATCTTTTTTTTTCTTCAGTGCTGGGCTCATCAAAATCAGTGTAATATTATGAATATCATGGACCCTAGGCCTTGTTAGTCTGTCTGATAAATATGGCCCTGGTCAAAACAGCTTTGATCTACATTTGTAAGAAAAAATAAATCAAGTGTAGGGCCAAGAATAGATATTGTCAGATTTTCTGCAGTCTTTGTGTGGCCCACCTAAATAGAGCTCAGAACTACAAGTGGTCCATGGACCACAATTTGAGAACATCTGGTCTACACTATAATACCCTCAAACCAGTAATTCCTGAGAACTGTTGTTCATTTTATTTATTTATTTATTTATTTAATTCAATTTTTATACCGCCCATAGCAAAGCTCTCAGGGTGGTGTACAACAAATAAAAATATATCTTTACATTTCAATATTAAAAAAACATCTAATTCTCAAATCAACAATTAAACAAACAAATAAAACGTATAACTAACAAATACAACATTAAATACAAATACTGAAATACTAAAATGTTAAAAATATTAAAAATATTAAAATGCCTAGGCAAAGAGGAAGGTTTTCACCTGGCGCCGAAAGGATAGTAAAGTAGGCGCCAGGCGTACCTTGTCAGGAAGGGTGTTCCACAGTTTGGGGGCCGCTACCGAGAAGGCCCTCTTTCTTGTAGTTGCCTTCCGGGGGTCTTTCTGAGTAGGCACCTGGAGGAGGGCCTTCGATGTTGAGCGTAGTGCATGGGTAGGTTCATATCGGGAGAGACGTTCCACCAGGTATTGTGGGCCCGTGCCGTGTAAGGCTTTATAGGTCAAAGCCAGCACCTTGAATTGGGCCCGGAAACGTATAGGCAGCCAGTGCAAGCCGGCCAGAATTGGTGTCACATGTTCTGACCGCTTGGTCCCCGTTATTAATCTGGCCGCTGCATTCTGCACAAGCTGCAGTTTCCGAACCGTCTTCAAGGGCAGCCCCACGTATAGTGCGTTGCAGTAGTCCAATCTCGAGGTTACCAGAGCATGGACAACTGTAGCAAGATGTTCCCTGTCCAGATATGGGAGCAGCTGGGCCACCAGCCTAAGTTGGTAAAAAGCACTCCGTGCCACTGAGGCCACCTGCGCCTCAAGTGACAAGGACGGGTCCAAAAGGACTCCCAAGCTACGCACCTGCTCCTTCAGGGGGAGTGTAACCTCATCCAGAACAGGTCGAACATCCAACTGGTCAGGGGATCCATTTACTAACAGCATCTCAGTCTTGTCTGGATTGAGCTTCAATTTGTTCGCTCTCATCCAGTCCATTATCGCGGCCAAGCATCGGTTTAGGACCTTGACAGCCTCACCTGAAGAAGATGAAAAGGAGAAGTAGAGCTGCGTATCATCACCATACTGATGAGAACGCACTCCAAAACTCCTGATGACCGTACCCAGTGGCTTCATATAGATGTTAAAGAGCATGGGGGACAGAACTGATCCCTGCGGGACTCCATATTGGAGCACCCAGGGTATCGAGTAGTGCTCCCCAAGCCCTACTTTCTGGAGACGACCTGCCAGATAGGAGCGGAACCACTGCCAAGCAGTACCTCCAACTCCCAGATCCGCAAGCCTCTCCAGAAGGATACCATGGTCAATGGTATCAAAAGCCGCTGAGAGATCAAGGAGAATCAACAGAGTTACACTCCCTCTGTCTTTCTCTCAACACAGGTCATCATACAGGGCGACCAAGGCTGTCTCCGTACCAAAACCGGGCCTGAAACCCGATTGAAATGGATCCAGATAATCGGTCTCATCCAAGAGTGCCTGGAGCTGGGATGCAACCACCCTCTCCAGAACCTTGCCCAGGAATGGCACATTTGCTACCGGCCTATAGTTATTCAAATTATCTGGGTCCAGGGAAGATTTCTTCAAAAGCAGTCTCACCACCGCTGCCTTAAGGCAGTGCGGGACCACTCCCTCACCTAGTGAGGCATTGATCACTTCCCTGGCCCAGCCGGCAGTGCCATCCCTGCTAGCTTTTATTAGCCAAGAGGGGCAAAGATCTAACACAGAAGTGGTTGCACGTACCTGTCCAAGCACCTTGTCAACGTCCTCAAGCTGTACCAATTGAAACTCATCCAACAAAATATGACCAGACTGTGCTCCGGAGACCTCAGTTGATTCCACTGCTATAACTTTGGAGTCTAAGTCCTGACGAATGCAAGAGATTTTATTTTGGAAGTGCTTTGCAAATTTGTCACATCGAGCTTTAGAAGATTCCATCATGTCCTTAGGGCCAGAATGTAAAAGCCCTCTGACAGTATGAAACAGCTCCGCCGGACGGGAGATAGAGGTTTGAATAGAGGCAGTGATATGTTGTTTCTTTGCTGCCCGCACCGCCCCAAAGTACGTCTTATTATAAGCACTCACCAGTGCAAAGTTGCATTCGTCAGGAGTCCGTCTCCATCTGCACTCAAGCTGTCTCCTACATTGTTTCATCGCCCTCAGCTCTGGAGTATATCATGGAGCTGTATGAGCTCTACAGAGGAGAGGGCGCACAGGTGCGATCACGTCAGCTGCCCGGGTCATCTCTGCATTCCACAGATCGACCAGGGTGTCGACGTGAGCACCAGCCTTATCAGCCGGAAAACTCCCCAGGGCTTTTTGAAAATCATCAGGATCCAGCAGCCTCTGGGGGTGGACCATCTTAATAGGTCCCCCACCCTTGCAGAGGGGGAAAGCCATTGTGAGTCTAAACCTCAACATGAAGTTCATGAAGTTATTAATAATTTTTAGGGGCTAGAAATCTCTAACTTCCAAACAGCCAGAAGAAAGCCCAACCCAATTGGCCTTTTTTTGTACCTTTAGCAGATATTTGATATGCAGAAATCATCAAGTGAAACCTTTCACTGCACAACTAAATGGCTCCCTGGGTGCAGCCATCCAAGTGCTGGCGGATACCAGATGGTTGGATAACTGGCATTGTACTAGTTGTTCTGGTTACCAGTGTGTTTCTGAGGCCAATTTAAAGTGCTGGTTTTAATACCAGCCTGCCCAAAGTTTGAGATTGGCAGGAGAGGTCCTCTATAGCAAACCTGTTAGTGGGGACAAGGTAAAGGGCCATTTCTGAAGTGGCCCTGTATCTTTGGAATGCTTTGCCAGCTGCACTCCAGCAGGCTCAATCACTTCTAGTGTTTAGGAAATCCCTAAAGACCCACTAGTTTTTGACTGCTTTTTCTTGAACTGTGTTCTGCTGATGTTTTTGTTGTAGTAGTTACATACTGTATTTTAGCATTTGAGGGGGACTGGACATTTGTGGTTCATTAATACAGTTTCTTAATGATTTTATTGGTGTAGTTGCATTGTATATTTTAACTGTACACCATGTTGGGAGGGTTTTTTACCTTTAAAGGAGGCATTAAAATATTTTAAATTAATAAAAGAATATGCATTTTAACTTATTAATTGCTGCAGATCAAATTGCTATTGAAAGGACAGCTACAGAAGCCAGTTCAAAAGTAGCCCTATCTCACCTTGCGCATCTCAAGTTCCCAAGGTTCCATATTAGTTTACATTTGTGGTATAGCCCCAGGATATACTCTGTAAAACTGAACATGGTCCTGATCTCTGTCTTCTTCTTTCATCTTCTTAATTCCTTAATTGAGGGAGAGTGCCACCAACCAAACTAACAACTTCTTTGTGTTGAAATTCCATTTACAGAGGCCCAAACAATCTCCCCTCTCCCAAAAAGAAGGCTAGGTAAGACAAATTGAGAAAGCAGCTGTAATAAATTAGGTAATTCTATATTTTATTCTGGATGCAGAATGTAGCAGTTGCATAGAATTTGTTTTCTTGACAAAGTGGTATGAAGGTAAAGAAATAATGGTTCATGGGAATATAAACATACAAAGAGAATATATGGAATCAGATCCTTTGTCAATATAGGAAGTTGCCTTATACAAAGTCAGACCATTGGTCCCATCAAGTTCAGTATTGCCTTCAGTGATTGGTAAGGGCTATCCAGGGTTTCAAACAGGGAACTTTCCTATGCCTGGAGATGATAGGGATTGAACCTGGGACTTTAGCATGCAAAGCATGTGTTGTATCATTAAGCTACATAATTGCCTTTCTAGCGCAGTCTGCTCTTATGAATTTTGGAAACTAACTTATGCTAGGTCAGATCCACATAAACCAGTACCTCTGCCCTGACTCACTAGCTCTCCGTGGTCTCTGACAGTTTTTACCCCTTAGTTGTTTGTTGATCTGTTCCTATTTGAGCCTTCAATTGAAGATGCCAAGGCTTGAACCTGGGATCTTCTGCATGTAAAGCATATGCTCTGTAACTGATACAAGATCCCTCCCTAGGACCTGGTCTATAACTTTCTAGGACCCTTCTCTGCCCTGCTGTTTAAGAACATTTCAAATGAAAATTCTGGATATTTAACCTGAGACCTTCTTCATGTAAGACACGTGCTCAGCTGTGGAGGACAATAGATATAGTAGAGATAGCAAGTTGGGGCAACAGGAGAGGAGAGACAGGGAATAGGTGCCCAGCCTGTTAAACTACAGGATGTTGTGATTCATCTCTCTTCAGATTTCTGACTGTTGAGAAAGAAGGATCACTGTTTTAAGTTTCAAGAACAAGGACTGAAACTTTTCTCTCTCTTGCTCTCAAAATCGCCAGTGGTGATTTTGAAAAGCATATTGGATTCACTCTACTGTAGTCTACACACAACAAAATTCTTGTATTTCTCCTCCTCCTCCTCCCTGTTGTTCAATGATTGGCCACTAAATAGTGCCATCTACTGGCAAATTCTTCAGTCACATTGAGATCTCCTTTTTGTGTTGCTTGAAGCTGAAAACCATTCTAAATGGATAGGTGAGGTGTTTCACTCTCCTGGACAGAGGTGTGTCATGAAACATCTGTATTTTTTACCAGAAGAAAATGGTCTCATTTTGTGATGGAAATCCATGTAGTCCAAAGAAGAATGGTTTTTTACTTGCTTTCCCCTCCACCTAGGCCCATTCTGTCACCCTGGCCTTTCAAGTAACTGATATGAATATGGAAATACATTGTCAGACTTGACCCTAGAATTAGTGCATACCTGCACTTCCTCTAGTACTTGCATACAGTTTCCTTATATGGGCCTGTATTCCTCATTTAAATGCCTGCCACCTATGTCTTCAACACTTACAATACTATGATTTTACAGAAGAATCTTTCTGTCTCTGCCTGGCTGGGGTGAATTCGTGCAGGATGAACTCATAAACTATACCCTGTATACAGGCATACACCTGTATATATACAGGTCTCCTGTATCAATTGGCCATTAGAAGTGTATTGTTCCATCTAGCATATTTCTTTATAGGAAACCTCTGTCCTGGCCCTGGTGTTTACACTTCCTCCTTGGATCAGCCATGTTCCTGTCACCCCCTCCCCCTTGTTGTCTTACGCTATATGATTTCCATTCCCCAAGGGCTTGCTAAAAATGCACTTCATAGGAAGCATATAGAATATTGTCAGATGCTCTGCCTTCCAGGGCTCCTTGGATTTCATGCTATTTCATGGAAAATCAAACAAAAAAGGTTTTGTATTATATATATGAGGATATTTTAGTTCATGGGAGCTAAAGCTAAACATGCATAGGGTAGGGAAGGAAGTGTAGGATTTGGCCACTCTCCCATCTCCAGCTAATGGTTGCAACCAAACATCCAAAGGATCATCCATGGAAAGTGGCTCAACCAATAAGCACTCTTAATCACTATTTAATCATAGTATCATAGAATATTTGGCATCTTCCTCTTGCACTTGGTTTCAAATATTTTACTTAATCATTTGCTATAAAGTTTAACTAGAGGTCCTGCTCTGTAGCTGTAGTGACATTTTCATCCTGTTCTTGAATGCTTACTTTCTAATTTCAGTTAAAAGAATAACCCACTTTATCTCTGTCTCTTGCTGGCACTTATTCTGTCTGGCAAATAAAATGGGGAAAGGGGAAAACACCTTTGCAGTTGAAGCAAAGAGGCCTCATGGGTGGGTGGGGGCTGAGGGGGGCTTCAATAATTCACAAGGCTGCAGCATACTGAGTGAGCGAGCTCTGGTGGGTTTTAATAAATGCAGCTATAATGTGACATCCAATTTATTATTAAACTTTAAAAAGGAGAGGAAACGGCAGAGTTTAATAAAAACGTTCAAACGCCTGATATTAGTCATGGCAAATGGATGAAGGCTGTGGATTTGGCTGAGGGTTTTAATGAATAATATCTAAGTTGGTCCCCTGATACATGCAGGGGAAAGGAAGGATATATACTGGCAAGACTGTGGTGGGGGCAGGGAAGGAAGGACTGTTCTCTTTGCTACTAGCTTTCTCTTTACCTTCCTAGACCACATGTTTGAAACTGTTTTCACTGCCGGCTCTTGTCACAGAATGAGCTGCTAATCAAGAATTATCCCCCTCCAGTCTTGAACTCAGGTTTGGCCATGACTGGGTAAATATACAAGCAAGGAATTTAGCACCCAAGTATGAAAGGAACTTTACATTAGGACTACACAGCCACCGATCCACCTATTGTGAGTTCTGGGCCATTAGGAAAAACTGAAGACACAGCAGTGGTACAGGATATAGCTAAGAATTACTAGGTTCCCCTCCTCTGGGTCAGAACAGGGTCCTTATCTTTTCTTCCATCGCCTTGCAGAAGAGATCTGGATCCCTGTAGCAAAGAAGACTGCTGGGAATGGGGAATGTACCCTTGAATTTCCAGGCAAAATCAGGACAACTTTTTCAAAATTTATTTGTTTGGGAATTGATCCCTATGGATATACAAACAAGGGTATAGAAAATAAACAGAGAACTATAGAACTTATTGAAAGCTACACTGCACATTACATGGAGTTCCAAATAATTCCCTGCCCACTTTTAATGAAAAACAGCTGCTGGATGCTGCAATTAGGAGCAGAGGAAGGTGGGAGGAGGTACTTCATCATTTTCTGGTCAGTTTCTCACCTACAATAAACAGCTGCTTAGGATTTTATAAGCTTCAGCCATTTTGACATTCAGGTAAAGAATTTTTGTTAAGGCTAACCACATCCTATGTGGCAAAGCATCTGTGATATCATAGCTTAGGTAGTTTTAGTCTATCTATCTATATAGTATATATCTATTTATATAGTAGTTTCAGTCTATCTTAGCCTTATATGCAGAACATATCATACGGAAAGCAGGACTGGACCAAGATGAAGGAGGTGTGAAAACTGGAGGAATATCAATAATTTAAGATATGCAGATGATACCATACTACTAGTAGAAACCAGTAATGCTTTGAAATTAATGCTGTTGAAAGTTGAAGAGGAACGCACAAAAGCAGGACTACAGCTGAACATCAAGAAAACTAAAGTAATGACAACAGAAGATTTATGTAACTTTAAAGTTGACATCGAGGACATTGAACTTGTTAAGGATTATCAATACCTTGGCACAGTCATTAACCAAAATGGAGACAATAGTCAAGTAATCAGAAGAAGGCTAGAACTGGGGAGGAAGCTATGAGAGAACTAGAAAAGGTCCTCAAATCCAAAGATTTATCACTGAACACTGAACATTCAGACCATGGTATTCCTGATCTCTACATATGGATGTGAAAGTTGGACAGTGAAAAAAATGGATAAGAGAAAAATCAACTCATTTGAAATGTGGTGTTGGAGGAGAGCTTTGCAGATACCATGGACTGCGAAAAAGACAAATAATTGGAAAAAGACAAATTAAACCAGAACTATCACTAGAAGTTAAAATGATGAAACTGAGGTTATACTTTGGACACATAATGAGAAGACATGATTCACAGAAAAGACAATAACGCTGGGGAAAACAGAAGGGAGTAGAAAAAGAGAAAGGCCAAACAAGAGATGGATTGATTCCATAAAGGAAACCACAGACCTGAACTTACAAGATCTGAACAGGGTGGTTTATAACAGATGCCAATTCATAGGGTTGCCATAGTCGTAATCGACTTGAAGGCATGTAACAACAACAATGAGTCTATCTCCATAATTCTCCTAAAGAATATGACAACAGAATGAGCAGCTATAATTAATATGCTTGATCTGATGTGATGCTTTGCAAGATACAGCTCTAAGATAATTAGAGTTGTCACTTTTTCAGCCTCCAACTACTTGCAGCCATTTTCTGCTTGAGGAAGACTCTACATTGTATCCTTCCATTTCAAGTCGTGACTAAATTGAAGAGGGACAATGAATTGGATCAGGCAATGGGGTTGGATGCCAATGGAGAAAGTAGAACTCAGACAGAAATACACATCTAACCTGGAGACCATGATCTACAGAGAAACTGGGGTGCTCTGAAGACAAGCATCTCTTATCCTAACCTAACACAGGAAGTTGAAAAGATATCCATAGCTTAGATAATGCAGGACTTGTGTTGTTAGACCTTCATCTCAGAAAAAGTGCAAAACACCAGCAACATAAAGCTGCTGCCCAAGATTGTGGTGAAGAACGTGAAGGGATTCATATTGCAAGAATACTCTGACCAAAATAAAAGGAGTTCCTGCCACATTATCTTTATATTCATGTCCACTGCAACCTATTGCAGATTAAGATAACAGGAGTTGCACAGTCTGTATATTTTTAAAAAACCCTTTAATGGATTCAGTATGGCTCTGATCCTTGCTCAATCCTGAAGCTCATTTAAACCCTGTTTCCTAACAGCCAGCCCAAACAAATGTCTTCCAATGGTGAGGTATTTTTTTAATACTGTAGCTTGGATAGCAAGTCTCAAAGGACAGAGAGGTCTTACATATGGAGCAGCCATGAAGAATGCCTCTTCTTTACTGTCTGAACCTGGCACATAGATACTTCGAGAGGTGATCCCAATCTATCTTAGAGATAGTGTGATGGGACATAAGGGAAGTGGCCATCAAGCTGTTGCAGTTTTTTTTAATAAATCAAAACCAAATTGAAGGGGAGGGATTCAAGTGTCATGTCACCCATGAAAACACCTTTTCTTTTCATTGACATAGTGCTTCCCCCCCATGCATGGAATGATGTGTTATTTATTTTGTTGTTGTTGTTGTTATGTGCCTTCAAGTCGATTACGACTTATGGCAACCCTTTGAATCAGTTACCTCCAGTAGCATCTGTCATGAACCACCCTGTTCAGATCTTGTAAGTTCAGGTCTATGGCTTCCTTTATGGAATCAATCCATCTCTTGTTTGGCTTTCCTCTTTTTCTACTCCCTTCTGTTTTTCCCAGCATTATTGTCTTTTCTAGTGAATCATGTCTTCTCATGATGTGTCCAAAGTATGATAATCTCAGTTTCATCATTCTATTTATTTTGAGTTTTTACAGACTCAGAATAGTTATTTGTTAGCACTTGAATAACATATTGTGCCCTTTCATGCAAGCATTGATGGGGGCATTCATGTTATTATACAGTAAATGAAATGAAATCACTAGATGAAATTGCACCAGAAAGAGAATTATATCTCTTCAAGACCTGTGGCACTTTGTAGGTCAAACTTGTCATGAGAAATGCTGTGGAGCTGATTCTTGTCTTTCCTGGGGGAAAATGGACTATAAGTGATGATAGGATACAGGGCAATAAGTTCATTGTCAGTGGACAAAAAGGAGAAGCCTATATTTGCATGTGGTTTGGCTTAGGAGTCAGCTAAGTGTACCCCCATTCATAAAATCAGTAGTAGCTCTGGCTTCAGTCATTTTTGACCCTCTGCTCCAGGTTATCTCCTTGAGTAATGTGCCTGTTTTGTGGAGAAAAAGCTTATCAGAAAGCAGCTTAGCTGCTTGTTGTCTTTCCTCACATTCATTTCCACCCTAGCCATTGCTATCTGTTACTGCCCTGGTCTGCAGTTACCATTGCCTATGGACTGTCACTTTGTTAAGATTAGGCATTTCTTTTGCTCCTGCTGTGCTTTGAACTGCATAGAAAGCCACAACTAAGTTCAAAGCAGGTGATATGCTTACAAAACATGTTAGTAGAGAGGCATTTTAAACTTCCAATCATTTTGAAAGAGTTGCATCTGGTGGCTTGAGCATAAATGGGCATAACAGAAAAAGAGTAGTAGTAGCGCTGGTATATCTAACCATGTCTGTTCACAACAGTATAATGCTTGACAAAAAGGAGGAATACAGCCAATATATTGCCTGGGATCATGATACTTGGGTAAAATTAATTGTGTGGTCCTGCTTATGTATCTCACTTGCCATTGCCATTGATAAATAGCATGCTGTTAATACTACAAATGGTTCTAAGAGATAGTTAACATCTGTTACGCCCAACGAGGGGCTAGGTTCGTGCTCCCCAAGTTCGAGTCAATAAACTTGGAGACGAGACGAGGATAGAAAATATGCCAATAGATTTATTGCACGTTTGCAAACGGAGAGCAGCAGCACGGGCCAACTCTGACGTTTCTCTTTACATGACAGGCTTTTAAAGGGTTGTGTGATACACGTTTATTTGTTTTTCTTTCGGATGAGGGCTTATCTGTTCCATTTCGGGCATGGAGATTGCTTAAGGTAAGTAATTATCACTGCATATTTGTTCAAGGGCTGTATCCTTGTTGCAACACTTATGATTGTATCAGCACCTATGATTGCATCGCCATCTCTGATTGTATCAGCCATTAGTGTTACATTGTATCAACCTTTAATATTACATTGTATCAACCTTTAATATTACATTGTATCAACCTTTAATATTACATTGTATCAGCATTTTGCATCACAATCCCCTCTCAGAAGCCTCAGAAAGACTTTTGGTCCTTTCTGAGGTCTTCTACACTCTTTCATACGGTTCGACATTTTGTATAATGCGTTGGTACAGGATCCTCTCATACCTGAGTTGTTGTTTTGTCAGTATTCGGGAGAATATCTTCATTACACATGAGATCATGCATGGCATGGTGATTAGAATAAGCAAAAAGATGCATCCTATGATAAATAACTGTCTCAACCATGCCCAATTGGGTAACCAATCAGTGAGCCACTCCCAATTTAAACCTTTCCATTCCTGTACCTGTACGTGTGCTACCTTCTCTGCCTCTTCCACTAATTGATGAATGACATTACTGTTGTCGTCTATCTGCATGCAGCAAGTACCGGAGGTTGCATTTAGGGCCGCGCAGAGCCCCCCTATATGTAGGAAAATGATATCCAACCCCCTCCTGTTATTCATCTCTTCTCTCCTCAATTGTTGGACTTCTTTGGATAGGGCTAGGATCGCCTGGCTAGTGGCATTTGTAGCTATTTCCACTACTGCCTGTAGGCAAATTATGCTATTGGTCATGGAGCGTGCGCCTCTAATTCCTATAGTGCTCCAGGTGAGGGGCTCGTAATAGTCGATTAAATCCTGAGGGGTCCAGTATTTCTGCCCCCATTTCTGGTTCCCTGCGTGTAGGGCGCCGCGGGATTTCTGGTACTGGGGGGTGAGTATCGGGGCCCCTGTGTCAAATTTCTGAAAGGCTGGTATTATGTATCCCAAGTAACAGCTGCCTACCCATCCCGGCGGTAGTGCGGTATACGCCTGACTACCGCATATGAAATAATGGTGCTGGAGGGCTTTCTTACCTCTCCATGGGAGAGTTTTCCCATTTTGTCCCTCTGTGGGTTTGGAGCCATTGGGTTCCGATCGGGCCCCTGTTTGGATGTGGTACCATCCGCTGAGGAAGGGGGCATTAAAGGATTTTGGATCGGCAATGTTATAGCTGCATTGGATAAAGGAAGAGTTAGATGTTTTGTTTAGGCATCCGTCACTTTGGCTATACCAACTGTTCTGGAGGACCCATGATTCTTTGGCATACCAGCTACTCCCATCTTCCCGCCTCCATTTAAGGGAGGTGGAGTTATCCCGTAGGATCCCAGTTGCTATGTTATGCGTTCTGCAGATACATGCTTCCCAAGCCGAATAAAAGTAAGCATTGCAGTGACCCGTGCCTAATTTCTCTTGTGTACACAGCTTTTCCCCATGTTCACACCACCCCGTCGCGTTTTTGCTGGAATACCGGAGGTGGGTGCCATTCCATCTATTAGTACAATTAATCATTAAGGTAGTCACCGAGTCGGGCTCCCAGGAAAGGGTGTAGTTACACTGGCTATGTCCTACCGGAATTGCGTCATTCCCCTCCGATGCCCGTTTCCAACACCAATTGCCCCTTCCTGGAATGACCGTGAGTGACACGTTTCTGTCCCAAGTATGGTTCGCGGGGTAATCCACGGCCATTTCCAGAGAAGTCAAGGGGAGCGGTCTTAGAGGGACATGAGCCCTACCCGTTGGTATGCAGACCCAACACTTAGATTAAATTCTTTAGAAATGTTCCTAAATACGTCGAGCACTTGGTTCTCTCCCCCTGGTATCTGGTCCTTAGGCCACGCGCTTTGGCTCCAGGAGCCGGAGAGGAGTAGGAGGGAAAACCACAGGCACGTTTTTGTTCGTGAGGGGAGCATATTGTCCTGTGCCTGCCACTTTTATGGGCTATTCCACGCGGGTCAGTTTCAGCTTCAGGCCGAGACCGGGGACTGTCTCTGACAGCCACTTGTCTTCAGGCTCTTCCGTCCCACCTGCCCCTGCTGTTGGGTAATCCTTGGCTATTCCCGTACCTGGCTCCTCGTGAGTAGGTGCTGTCGCTCTTTTTACCCTGCTGACGTGGGTCCACTTGGCTTGGCCGAAGACCTTGACCGCGGCCTCAGTAACGATCGCAATCTGGACTGGCGGCCCCCAGGTGGGCTGCAACGCCTCCTTCTTCCAAGTCTTTATCCAGATCCAGTCCCCTGGCTTGAACGGATGGATCGCGGCGTCCAGGGGCAGCCTTTGGTATTCTCGTACGTGCCTGTGGATAGGGGAGAGAACAGACTGCAAGGCAACAACATATTCTTTTACAATGATATCTCCTACCACTTTGGTAGGCTCAAGGGATCCTGTCTGTGGCGTTGTCACAACGGGAGGTCTCCCATACAAGACCTCAAAAGGGGTCAATTTAGTCTTTCCCCGTGGGGTATTTCGGAGTATGGTTAGTGCCAGGGGTAGCGCTTGCACCCAGTTCAGTTTTGTCTCTATGCAAAGTTTGGTTAGCAGGGCTTTAATCAATTTGTTACACCTCTCGATCTGCCCGGAGGATTGCGGTCTCCATGGAGTGTGCAACTGCCATTTAAATCCTAGTGGCTCCTGTAGCTGATGCACCACTTTTGATATAAAATGTGAGCCTTGATCAGATTCGATAACCTCAGGCAGGTAGAATCAGGGGATTATGTCTTTTAGCAGTGTCTTGGCTACCACGTGTGCCATTGCTTTTCGGGTAGGGTAGGCTTCAACCCATCCGGTCAGTTGATCCACAATTACCAAGAGATATTTAAAAGTCTGGGTTCTTGGAAGCTCGGCAAAGTCTATTTGTAGTCTCTGAAAGGGGTAATATGCCCAGGGCCGTCCTCCCATCCGTTGTGGCGGAGTGTTACCTTTCTGATTTACTGCTGCGCAGGTCGGGCATTGGGATGCTGGTTGCTGGGTCTCGACATAGAGTCCGGGTGGAATCACCTGTCTGATGAGGAGATCCCCCAGTGCCCTTCCTCCCATGTGTGTCTGTGCGTGTGCCTTCATTATGATATGCCGTAAAAGGGGCCGGGGGACTGCGATCTGCCCCGTGGGCAGCTGGAACCAACCTGATGCCAGCCAAACTCCCTTTTGTTCCAGGAGCTGATTTATTTCGGCGGGTGAATACTGAGGTTTATACTCTGTTAGGGGCACGGTCACGACCGCTTGGAGGGGGAGCTCCTCCCGTTCGCTCCCTATTGCTGCTTCTTTGGCACATGAGTCTGCCGCCGCGTTTCCCTTCCTATGCTCAGGGGAGCTTTCCCTTCCATGAGCTAAGATGTGCATGATAGATACCTCCGCGGGGAGCTCTACCGCTTGCAGTAATTCTTTAATCAGGTCTAAATTCTCTATTGGCTTTCCGTTGCTCCCCGTGTATCCCCTCTCTCTCCATATGGTGGCGAAAGCGTGTACCGCGTTAAATGCATATCGGGAGTCGGTATATATATTCACCCGTTCTCCCTTTGTC
This sequence comes from Rhineura floridana, assembly GCF_030035675.1. Taxonomy (NCBI): domain Eukaryota; kingdom Metazoa; phylum Chordata; class Lepidosauria; order Squamata; family Rhineuridae; genus Rhineura; species Rhineura floridana. Next base: position 85,423,523 of record NC_084486.1, read on the forward strand.
AATTTCAGGGTTATTATGAGGGCGGTTATTTCCGCTTGTTGTGCTGAATAATGGTCTGGGAGCCGGCCCTTTCTCACGCACTGGCCATCTTCCACTATCGCGTACCCTGTGCGTCTTTTCCCATCCACCACCCTGCTGCTACCATCTATGTATATTTCCCTGGCTTGGGAAAGGGGATTGTCCGTCAGATCTAGTCTGGGTTTAGTTTGTATCTGCAGGGCAGCTTCGCAATCATGCGTGAGGTTCCCTGGTTCTGGGAGCAGGGTGGCGGGATTCAGGGTGTTACAAGTCCTTAATTTCACTCCCTGCCTTCCCAGGAGTTGCTGCTCGTATTGGGTGAGTCTGCTTGGGTTAAGGATTTTGGACGCTTCTGACCCCAGTATTTTTACTAGATCGTGTGGTCCTGTTATCTCCACATCCCCCCCCATCATGATTTTGTCAGCCTTTTTGAGCAGCACTGATGCTGCCGCCACCGTCTTCAGGCCGGCCGGCCAACCTTGTGCTACTGGGTCTAATCTTGTGGAGTAGTAGCCTACTGGGACTGGTTTGAGGCCGAATTTCTGGGTCAACACTCCCGCTGCCATCCCTTTGTTTTCTGACACGTATAAGCGGTATGGTTTCTTAGGGTCGGGGAGGGCCAGCGCGGGGGCTTGTTGAAGCAATGCCTTTAGTCGGGAGAAGGCGACCTGGCATTCCTTTGTCCATTTCCACCCCTCCTCCATTTGGGCTTTCTCCAATATCTGGTACAGGGGTCTCGCGATCTCTGCATAGCCGGGGATCCAAGCTCGGCAGAAGCCGACCAGACCTAAGAATTGTCTCAGGGTCCTTATGTTGTGAGGGGCAGGCAACCTACAGATGGCCTCTTTCCTTTCTGTCGACAAAACCCTTCCCTCTTGGGATACTAGGTATCCAAGGTAGGTCACTTGGGGCTGGCACCACTGGACCTTTTCTCTTGAGACCCGGTACCCCTTTTCTGCTAAGTAATTAAGTAGGTGCACTGAATCTCTCTCACATTGGAGCCTATCCGGGCTGCAGAGGAGAAGATCGTCCACGTAAACTAGGAGCGCCGAGGGGGGCTTCTGTTCATACCACCCCTGGAGGTCCGTTTGGAGGGCTTTCGTGAATTCGGAGGGGGCCCCCAGGAACCCTTGTGGGAGAACTTGCCACGTGAGCTGACAGTTCCTCCCTGTGTCCGGGTCTTCCCATTGGAACGCGAATAGTTCCTGGCTGTCCGGGTGCAAGGGGATCGAGAAAAATGCGTCTTTCAGGTCCAAGACTGTGAAATAGCGGGACCCCGCCGGGACTTGCGTAAGGATAGTGTGGGGATTAGGGACCACTGGCAGATCCTCCTGTACTTTATTATTGATAATTCTCAAGTCTTGCACCAGTCTATACTGGCCCGGCCTCCCCTCCTTGGGTACCCCGAAAATGGGGGTGTTATGTGGGCTGGTAGTGAGCCTAACCCAGCTGTCTTTCTTGAATTGGGTTAACAGGATTCCCAGTCCCCTCCGGACCTCGGGTTTTAGTGGGAACTGTTTCACAGGGGTGGGCTTCATGTTTGGCTTTAATCGGACGCATACTGGTTCTGCATATCTTGCCCTCGCTGGGTTCCCCTTTCTGGCCCAAACTTCCTGGCTTATGGGTAGGTCATCAAGCTGGGGGTCCTCTTTCTTTGGGGTGGGGATTCCCCCTCCTATTATCGCCATCTGGTAATTGGCCTCCTGTTCCTTTGGTATTTGGATTTTTAATGTCCCATTCTTAAAGCTAATCTGGGCCTGTAATTTCGTTAGGAGGTCCCTCCCCAGGATGGCGAGCGGGCAGGTTTCCAAGATTAAAAAACGATGCTTGACTAGTTGGGTCCCTGCCTGTACTTTTATCATGCGGGAAAGGTGAAGCCTCTGTTTTTGTCGTGAGATGCCCATTACAGTCTTAGTTTCGGGGCTCAGGTGGTGGGGGTCCGCCCCTGGGATCATGGAGAAGGTGGTGCCGGTGTCTACTAATGCCGTCACGTCCTTCTCCCCTATCTTGATGGGGATCAGGGGTTCCGGGCATTGGGGACCACCTTCTCTGCCCAACCACCTTCATTCAGATTCCTCCCCCGCGTAGTTGATGTTCCCTTCGTTTTCCTCCCTCTCCCTCTTTGGAGCCTCGCAATCTTTTGCCCAGTGGCCCCTTTTCAAACATCGGGCACACTGGTCCTTTTCTAGGCACCTCCGCGGGCCCCCGGGACGAGGTCGGGAGGGTGGGCGGGGGTGATCCTTCTGGGGTGCGGCCACAGCAGCGGCTATCATCGCACACTGTTTTCTCAACAACTTCCCTTCTTCCTTTCTCTCTCTCTCATCCCTATTCACATATACCTTATATGCAATCTCTACAAGCTGACCCATCGCCATAGCCATGGCACCGTCCACTTTCTGCAGTTTCTTTCTAATATCGGCGGCACTCTGGCCTATGAATAATGTTGCTAACAGTCTCTGATTCTCTTCCTTCTCCGGGTCTAGTTCGCTAAATCTCCTCATTGTGTCTTGGAGGCGGTTTAGGAACGTGGCTGGGTCTTCCTGTTTTCCCTGTCTCACTTCATAAAGTCTGGCAAGGTTTACTGGTTTGGGGATGGCCGTGCGGAGGCCATGGAGAATGAGTCTCCTGTAGTCCCGTAAGGAGCGTGGCGCCCCTCCCCTTGCATCCCAATTTGGTTCTTCTGTAGGGAGGGCCTCGTCTACCGGAACCCCCCCTTGTCCCTGCATCCGCGAATTCCTGGGCTGCCTGTTTCTGCGCTTTGGATAGGACCAGGGTCCGTTCCTCCGTACTCAGGAGGATATTCATCAGGGTCTGGATATCTCCCCAGGTGGGGTTGTGGCTTGCGAATATTGTCTGCCACAGATTAACCATTTTTTTCTGAGTCTTCTCTTAGGGTGGGCATCTGATTGCGCCAATTAAAGAGATCGGACGTGGTGAATGGCACATATACATAGGAGGGGCCTTGGTCCGTGGGTCCTGGCACCTCCCTCATGGGTGCCTGGAACTGGGACTCTGGGATCCTTTGGGGTCTCCTTTCCCTTAATGTCATCCCCTCGCCCTGTGTCTCCGCTCCCCCGGGATCCTTGGTTTCCCGTGGCATTTTGAGCCCATGGTGTTTCGCTCAGGTATGTTCTGGGGGGTCTATCGGGTCATCTTCAATCGGGGACCGATATGCCCCTAGGGAGGGGTAGTACGGTGCGGTCGGGTCTGGTCTAGAAGAGGAGGGGGGAGAAGTTTCCTTTTCTCCTTCTGCCCTTCCTCTATAAGGCGGGGGACAATCAAATTCGTCCTCACTCTGCAGGACCGGCATGTTTTGCTTCCGGGGGCTTATTCCGCATTGTGACAAGGCCATGGCCAGCGCACATTCTGGGGGGTTATTATCCAGCTCCCTCCACATCAGGGCATATTGGATGGAGTCCCATTGGTGCTGATCCCGCAATACTCTAAGTACTGTCTCAATTCTGGCTAATTCGAACGTCCCCTGGGGGGACCATCCCACATTCAGGGAAGGCCACAACTTCTGACAATAAAAAAACAGTTTCCCTTGTTCGAGGGGGTAAGTGGTATGTTCCTGGATGGTCGGAAAGACACTGAGCGCGCACTGGAGAGGGGTGTCTTTCCCAGCGTGCTTTTCCCCCGGCTTTTCCCCACTGCCTCTTCCACTCTCCTTTGAAGCCCCCTTCCCCATCCCTGCACAGGGTTCCTCGTCTATGCAGATGGTAGGGCCCGCTTCCTTGGACACGGATAGGGGTTAAAGCCACACGCTTCGCTGGGTTCCCGGCCTATTCCCTCGCGGGAGTAAGGAAACGCGGTACTGCAGCTCCACACTCGCTTCGGGACAAGTCCCGTCTCATCCACTCCAGTTGCACTCGTTCTTTCACACAAGCCAGGAAGGATTATACTCACCCGGGTGGACACCGGCCTCCCCACCCTTCTGTCGTCTCTTTCACGGAGCCACTGTTGCGATACCCTCTCTCCTCCTTCCGAATCCTTGCGGTCTTGGGGCGGACAAATCTGGTCCGGAGCGCTCTTCCCGACTCTCTGCGGATTCCCCCAAGGGGGAGCGAGGGGTCGCTAAGCGGCTCCTGGCTGGCTCGCCAATTGTTACGCCCAACGAGGGGCTAGGTTCGTGCTCCCCAAGTTCGAGTCAATAAACTTGGAGACGAGACGAGGATAGAAATATGCCAATAGATTTATTGCACGTTTGCAAACGGAGAGCAGCAGCACGGGCCAACTCTGACGTTTCTCTTTACATGACATGCTTTTAAAGGGTTGTGTGATACACGTTTATTTGTTTTTCTTTCGGATGAGGGCTTATCTGTTCCATTTCGGGCATGGAGATTGCTTAAGGTAAGTAATTATCACTGCATATTTGTTCAAGGGCTGTATCCTTGTTGCAACACTTATGATTGTATCAGCACCTATGATTGCATCGCCATCTCTGATTGTATCAGCCATTAGTGTTACATTGTATCAACCTTTAATATTACATTGTATCAACCTTTAATATTACATTGTATCAACCTTTAATATTACATTGTATCAACCTTTAATATTACATTGTATCAGCATTTTGCATCACACATCCAAGAGAGAGTTGTACAGTTCCTAAAGCATTCAACCAATGCAAATTAGCTTTTCATCCCAAGAAAAAATGATGCAAATCTTATTTATCTCAAACATTGTCATTACTTTATTGTGGCAACATTTGCAATTCAGAATGTTAAAAAAATGAAATTTTAAACATTGCTTTATCCTATTTGTTTTTGGAGCTTGTTAACATCTATTCAAGCTGGTATAGCACAGTGGGGAGGAGACTCTGGCTGGGAGTCTAGCTAAAGATCACTCCACAGTGAGTGGCTCAGGGGTTACGTGCCCTGCCACCGGTGCAGCCTTGGGCAAGCTGCATAGTCCCAAGGAGCCCAGATGCCCCCCAGCTGGCAGTTGTGGACAAGGAAGGGGCTGGCTTGTGCAGCTGTAGCAAGCTGAGCAGGCCCTAGCCAGCTGGGGAGGACTAGCCTCAGAGGGAGGCAATGGTAAACCCCCTCCAAATACCGCTTACCATGAACACCCTATTTATAGGGTAGCCATAAGTTGGGATCAACTTGAAGGCAGTCCATTTCCATTTCAACATATATTCATGTACTCTGTTTTTGGGGCCACCACCTCCTAAATTTAAAACTGTTCAAATGAAACAATAAAAAGCAGAAGATTTCTAACCAGATAACAGGAATCTGAGACAGTTACTCCAGGACCAGAATATACAGACCAACATCCTGGCTAGTGGATCATTCTTTTTCTCTGCATGGTAATTCTTTATTTTCCTTCATAAAAAGTAAATGAAACTAAATAGTTCACTCAGTGCACAAGGGTGCACTCATATGTGGGTATAAACAAAAGGTAGTGTGAATTGGGCTAGAGTTAGGATAGTTGAGAGTCAAAGTCAGAAGCTACATGATCATGTACTCTAATCAACCATGAAATACATAAACAGCCTGTGATGACTTCTACTCCTAAATTCTGTGTTATCACAGGAGAGAACAGCAGCATACAAATAATGTGCTTCATTTAAAGCACATTATTTTCCCCAAAGAATTCTGGTAACTAGTTTGTTAAGGGTGCTGGGAATTATAGCTGTGTGATGGGTAAACTACAGTTCCCAGTATTCTTAGGGGAAAATAATGTGCTTTAAATGTGCTTTACATATATGGTGTGTACACAGAGTACGTAAGCAGTGTTGTTTCTCATTTTGCTTTTAAAAACAAAACCCATTGTAATGGCTGAAGCCCAGACACTTCTGCTGAAGGAGCATCTGTCTCTCTCCTCGGCAGATCCTTGTGCTTTTCTGGCAAAACAGATGTAATTGTGTCCCTCACACTGAGGCCAAAGGGGATAGAAATCAGATATGCCTGAGCACTGCTGTAGAAAAGACCCATTTCATAAAGGAGAATCCTGTGGGAGTTGGTGGGTGGGAGAGAGAAAAGGCCTTCAAGGCAAATCCCCCAGACCTGCTGTCCTCTCACAATGGTGATGCTGGAAGTTCCCCAAGACCTGCTCCATTAACTTGCAAACAGTCTTTAGGTTAATTAAATTTTTAAGGGTTTTGCATAGAGTGGCAGCATAAATATCTTTCCGAAGTGAATTTATTAAAATTCTGACCACATTTTAGGTGGAAATGGGAGATGTTCCAGCAGCAATGAAAGAAGGGCAAGAATAAAAAAAATAGTCTCTGAAGGCATGGGATGGGATCTACTTGTTAAGGATTAATAAGAAGTCAGGCCCTTAAATGAAGTGCAAACATTTCCCACAAGGTCTGGAAAGGGTATTTTTATTAGTTTAGCACAACTGTGACATCTTCTCTTCGGTCTTCAGGGCAAAACATATTTCAGAGATGCCCAGAAGATTAGGAAAATGCTTGGACCCTAGTCTTCAGAGAAGAAGAGAAACTTAGTGCTGGCAAGTTTTTGATAGAGAAAACTAAATAAACTACAGTGCTTGAAAGAGTGGGCCTTACGGGGCCTGGGACTGCAAACATTGCAGCAGGCCAGATAAATTATGGCAGGACTTAATAAAGTCAGACCAGATCGTCTGACACATGGTTTCATCTACCATTCCAGGTTCAGAGTGTTTAAGAGTTCACATGCTTTTGGGGTGAAGTGAACACTCAGGGATATGGGCATGTTAGATCTGCAAAGTTTGCCATGCCATCTGCTGTTCTTGTTTGGGTATCAAAACAGTGGCCATAGGTATTACATTGACCATGACTATATGATTATGACTTTTTTAGGCTGTGCAGTTAAGGAGCTGTGCTTTGCATATCAGCTGGGTTGCAGGGAACACAAATGTTATGTTTTTGTGTTGAAGCAATAGTAGAGGCTCAAAAGGTAGGGTATTCTAATAGTTTATGCCAGGAGTAGCCAATGTGGTGTCCTCCAGATGTTGCTAGATTACATCTGCCATAATCCATGACCATTAAGCATGCTGGCTGGAACTGATGGGAGTTGTAGTCCCATGACATCTGGAAGACACCATGTTGGCTAACCCTGGGTTATGCCACCATAGCTCTTCTGTTTATATGCTGGCAAAGCTTTCCCTCAATATTTCTGAAAGCCTTTGAATGTGAAAGGGGAACTCTTGATGCTTAGCAGCAGGTTATGTTGGAGTGCTGCCTCTACTGTATAAAATATTTGATACGTTGAGAATAGATGTCCAACAAGAGGACGTGCTCGCAAAAGCTTCTCAGCTGTTAATCCACTACTCTGCATACATTCCAGAACTAGAAGAGTTAATATTTTCTGCACATGAGCCCCCCTCTCCAGTGCTCTCAAATGATGTAGCCAGGCCTGGAGTTCATGGGAGCTGTACCTGTGCTTTGTCTTCATCTGTCACCTCTACTGACAGTGAGATCCATCTTAAATTGGGAGAGAGTCGGGGTGGAGGGAAGCAATAATTAGCCTCTGTGCAGTTTGCTCTGCTGAAATACCGTAGCCCAATGATGCACAAGGAGACAGTCCTGACACTTTTATTGCTGCCCGGCTGTCCCGATTCATCCTGTGTGTAGGAGGGGATTCTTTAGAGCTGTGCTGCCTGTGATACAGACCGAGAAAGGGCTTCAGTTTGTTAGAGGAAAGGCTGCCGCTGATTCATCATCTCAAGGGATCCACAACTCCATGCCCACACACCTTAACATTCTGCAATAGGACAATTTAGTATTCTGCATTATGTAAACTATTATGACAACAGACCTGTTTGGGCATCCTCAAACCTGTTTATTGGTAAAGCATACATTTAGAGGGGTAATTTTTGTATAAAGTATGTCACTTGCGAAAAAAACAACAACCCTGAAGATGATGGTTCCAGAACTTGAGTTGGTGAGGCAAAGAACAAAGAAGGAACTGAAAGAACCCAAGAGCACATGGTGGATGAAATTCAGGAAACAGAATGCCATACTCTCTTTTTCTGACCAATGGAAAGCCCACAGAAAATACAGCTGAAACCCTATTTGTCTAGGAGTAGGCACCCATTACTCCTAGGTCTCTTGGTTGGCTAATAGTAATTTTGGGAGAAAGTCGCCAGATGCCCTCAGAGTGAGAGTCTGTAACTGGCAGAAGGATGGCCCTCCCTGGGTATGACGGGGGAGCAGATGTGCCCTGTGTGAAAAATATTGAGTGGGTCTGACTGTTCCCAATTTTCTCAGAGGCCTACTGGGATAATTGGTTCAAGTAGGTTTTGTTGGTGGGCTCTTGTTGGGTTCATATTGGGTATTTAGGAGGAGTCTTAGTAAGGAGGAACATGGGTGATGCCACCCCAATTTCAGTGATCATGGGCAGAGGGAGGTATAGCTATGGGGAGGACCAATCTATGCCATGATTCTCGCTCCCACTCCTCTCATGGATGGGTTCCTCGTTGCTTATCTGCTGTGCTCACTGGCCTGTGTGTGCTGTTGTTTAATGCCAGATCGGTACAAAATAAGAACATGATTTGATCATGGATGAAGGTGCCGATTTGGTATGCATTACCAAGATCTGGGTGGGTGAGCTGGGAGGAGTTGATCTGACCCAGCTTTGCCCACCTGGATACTTGGTGCAACACCAGCACAGGCTGCAGGGACGGGGGGGGAGGAGTTGCTGTGGTCTACAGAACTTCCATCTCTGTCACCAGGAAATCACTCTGTCTTGGAGCTGGCTGTGAGGGTCTGCATCTGGTGTTGGACCAAGGAGACAGTAAACTAGGGTTGCTGATGGTGTACCATCCACCCTGCTCTCCAGCACCTTCTCTGACAGAGCTGGTGGTATTGGAGGAGCCCAGAACAATAGTCCTGGGTGATTTCAATGTCCATGCTGAGGCTGCCTCTAGTGTCCTGGCTCAGGACTTCATGGCCTCCATGATTACCATGGGGCTGTCTCAAGTTGTCACGGTTCGACACATAGGGCAGGGCACACCCTTGACTTGATTTTTGCTCCAGATGGAGGAAGGGGTGGTCTGGAGATGGGGTGTGTGGATGTCACCCCATTGTCAAGGTCAGACCACTTCCTGGTGAAGTTTAGACTTATGGCTCCGATCGTCCCTGCAGGAGTGATGGATGGATTAGGATGGTTGCTCCCTGAGACTAATGGAATCCACTGGATTCCTAAATGACCTGGGGGAGTTCCCAGTATATAGAGTAGGTGACCCTGTTGAAGTCCTTGTCACACTGTGGAACAGCGAGGCACATCACACTTTTGACACAGTGGCCCCAGAGAGCCCTCTCTGGCATTGTGGAGCCTGGTTGGCACCCTGGTACACCAGTGAGCTAAGGGCAATGAAACACGCTGGACGATGGCTAGAGTGCAAGTGGTGAAAGACATGCTGTGAGGTTCATCAGGCATGAGTAAAACATCATAACTGTGCCTACTGTGCAGCAGTGAGGGTGGCAAAGAAGGCCCACTTCTCTGCCACCATCGCATCCTCAAGTTGTCATCCAGTGGAGCTTTTCCGTATTGTCAGGGGTCTGTTGACATCAACTCCAGGAAATGGAGTTTTAGACCCTTCAGACACCCACTGTGAATTGTTTGCAAGGCACTTTGAGAGAGTAAAGTTGCTCACCTCTGTAGAAATCTTGATGCCTCATCCACATCTACTGTAATCCCCAATGAGGTGTCCAGTGCAACATCTGCTGCACCTTCTTGGGAACAGTTTCAGCTGATGCAGCCTGATGATGTGGACAAGGTGCTTGCGACAATGCGGCCAGCAATGTGTCCGCTAGACTCTTGCCCTTCTTGGCTTATTAAAGCTTGCCGAGGGGATTTGACCAAGTGGATCCATGGTGTGGTCAACGCAACATTGTGGGAGGGAGTGGTTCTAGCTGCCCTGAAAGACGCGGTCCTGAAAAAGCCCACCCTGGACCCATTGGTCTGCGACAATTACTGACCGGTTGCAAATACCCCCTTCTTAGGGAAGGTGATTGAGAGAGTTGTGGTGCAGCAATTGCAAGTACTCTTGAATGCAACAGATTATCTTGACCCATTCCAGTCTGGGTTCAGGCCTTTTTATGGGACTGAATTGGCCTTGGTCACCCTGATGGATGACCTTTATTGGGAGAAGGACAGGAGAAGTGCAACCTTGTTACTCTTACATGATCTCTCAGTGGCTTTTGATACCATTGACCATGGTATCCTTCTGGGCTGACTTGGTGAGATGGGTATTGGAGTCATTGTTTTACAGTGGTTCTGATCCTATCTCCAAGGTTGTTTTCAGAGAATAGTAGTGGGCAATTGTATTTCAGCCCCCTGGCAGTTGTGCTGTGGGCTGCCGCAGGGTACCATCTTGACTCCCATGCTGTTTAACATCCATATGAAGCCCTTGGGAGTGGTCACCAGGAGATTTGGGGCAAGGTGTCAGCAGTATGCTGATGATACCCAGCTCTATTCCTCTGTGACATCTGAATCAGGAGAGGCCGTACAAGCCCTGGACTGCTGCCTGGACTTGGTGGTGGGCTGGTTGAGGGCCAATAAACTGACTCTCAATCCTAGCAAGATGGAGATGCTATGGGTTGCTGATTCCTGAGTTTGGATAATTGGTCAGTTGCCTGCTTTGGATGGGGTAGTACTCCCTCTGAAAGAGCAAGTCTGTAGTCTGGGGTGCTCCTAGATCCAACTTTGTTGCTAGAGGCCCAGGTGACCTCAGTGGCTAGGAGTGCCTTTCACCAGCTTTGGATGGTAAGAGAGCTGCGGCCGTTTCTGGACAAGGATGGCCTGACCACTGTTGTTCATGCACTGGTAACCTCCAGATTGGATTACTCTAATGTGCTGTATGTGGGGCTACACTTGAGGTTGGTCCAGAAGCTGCAACTGGTGCAAAATGTGGCAGCGAGATTGGTCACTGGAGCAGGTTATCGCCAACATGTCACTCCGCTACTGAAAGAATTGCACTGGCTACCTATTAGCTACCAGGCTAAGTTCAAGGTTCTAGTTTTGGTATACAAAGCCCTATACAGGTTGGGAATAGGACATCTGAAAGACTGCCTTATCACTTATATACCCAGTCAATCACTGTGCTCTGCAAGTCAGGGCCTCCCTTAGGATTATCAGGAGGTCCATTCCAACAACATAGGAAATGGACCATTAGTGTAGTGATGCCTACCCTTTGGAATTCCGTCCCCTTAAATATTAGACAGGCACCAGCTCTGTTATCTTCTCAGCACCTACTGAAGATTTTCCTCTTTCAACAAGCCTTTTAAGTAGAGACCTTACAGTCTGCGTCTGTGTTGTAATTGCTTTTTAATATATTTTTAAGCCTGCTTTAAAAAATTTTTTTTAAGCTTTTTTAAAAAAAATGTTTTTAATGATGTTTTGTTTTAATATGTTTTTAATGGTGGTTGTGTTTTAATATATTTTGAAGTCTTTATGATGTTTTAAAGTGTTTTTAGTGCTTTTGTTTGCCACCCTGGTCTCTTCCTGGGAGAAAGGGTGGGATATAAATCAATCAATCAATCAATCAATCAAACAAACAAACAAACAAACAAATAAAAGTTTTTCAATAAACAGTTTACTGGACCTCATTTTCAGTTGATGTATCAGATTGGGTGTTACAGAACAAGTCTGAAGATTTTGAAGTTCACAGTGTGCTTAGATTTATAAGAATTAAAATGGGGCTGGGCATATGCCATTGGCTGGGGTGGAACCACTATGTTTGTTTGGCAGAAGGTGAATCTCTTTTGCTTACCAGGACGGAGAGGGGGAGGGATGAGGTTGTAGAAAGTTCAGCACATACATAATCTTTGGCAGAGCCATTCTGGTGCTCATGTTGGTGCATTTGCACCATGTTGACTCACCCTCACTCATCCCACCCCACCCCTCCAACAGCAACAGTGGCCCACCTGTCATGAAGCTAGTGTAGCAGCTCTGTACCACCCAGTGAGCCACTTCTGGCATCTACAAAGCCTCTTCTGGGCAACACAGTGTTGTTTTCTCTGCACAACCGAATTCTGCTCTCATTACACTAACCTGGGGTGGGAAACTTCAGGTCCAGATCTGAATGTGGCCCTCTAGGCCTCTCTGTCAGGCCCTTGGGACTCTCCACAGCCAAAATGCCACCATGGGCTCCTTCTGGGAGAAAGGACGGGATACAAAATGAATGAACGAATGAATAAAACCTCTTTCTGGCCCTGCTCTGTACCCATGAGTGTTTTTGCCTGGCTGAAATTTACTGTATTTATTTATTTAGAAAAATTCATAGACTGTTTAATCAGAAAAATCTCCAAGCAGTATACATAATGAAATAACGATAATATAACAGAGATAAAACCAGCAATTAAAACACAGACACAGACACAGGCACACTAAATTATACATGGGTACAAAGGTAAGAGTCACATCCATTGTTCTGTCCACTTTTGCTTCTGGTTCTGCCCACTTATGCCCCATCCACCACTGGCATGCAGTCCTTAGAAGGTTGCCTATAAGGGAAGGCAGTCCATTCCTGCTCTAATCTAATCATTATTTTGCTAAAGTAGTTTTGAATTGCACATTGAAAGTGATGACAGGGAACTCCTTCCTCAAGTTGTCTGATAAATCCTCTTAATTGTTAAGAAACTATTCCTTATTGGAATTTGGAATATGAACCATTTTCAGTTCCTAGTTCCTGAGTTTGTGTACTATCCCATGGAATCCTTTGGTGTCCAGTAGTCTTCCTCTATAAAGTGACTTGGATTACTTCTAATCACTAATTTATATTGCTTTCCTTGTGTATAATCCCCTGCAAAAGCACTCATGACACAAAGACCCTACACAAAGACAATACAGAAGGCAGACCATGGTAATTTTCTGGATATTTCTGCAGGGATGAAAAAAGAGGATGAAATGGGAAAGGGGAAGAGAACCCAAACCTACCATTAAAATTGGATTGTAAAACAGATGGCCAAACATGACTGGCAACAGAAACCCAACTCCATCAAATGTACAAATGGTCATGTCTCCAATAATATTTGTCAAATCAGCAGGTACATTCTGACTATCTGTACAACAGCATGGCTGTTGATGCCTTTCTGTTCTGTTCAAGTATGCCGAGAAGATCCGTGGACTCACCAGCTATTCTGTCTGCCAGGACGATGGATTAGAGATGTGACAGAAGGGTTGGCATCACTCATCAAGCCCACCGACAGGTATCCCTTTCTCCTCATCCATGTGGTAACAAATGATACTGCCTAACAGAGCTATGAAGAAATCACATCAGACTTTGAAGCCCTGGGAAGGAAACAAGGACTTTGGAGCCCAGATAGTTTTTTCATCCATCCTTCCAGTACTAAGAAGAGGAGTAGAAAGGGAAAGAAAAATACTCTGTGTGAATGAATGGCTATGAAAGTGGTGCTGTCGTGAGATATTCGGATTCTGGGACCACGGGCTATGCTTCCTGGAAGATGGGCTGCTGGCAAATGATGGGTTGCACCTCACAAGGTCTAGGAAGAATGTGTATGGCCACAGCATAGAGAAGTTCATCAGGACGTCTTTAAACTAAATCCTAAGGGGAAGGGAGATGTAAACTTGCTGGTAACAACTGATGAAGGCTTGTGCACAGTAATGGGACCAGAGAGATTGGCTCTAATAGGGCCCAGTAACAGTCCTCAGAAAAATGTAGTAAGGAAGCCAAGCCATAAATCACATGGTCGATGTCTTTATACTAATGCACAGAGCATGGGAAACAAGCTGGACGAACTTGAACTCTTAATACAGGAGGGTAATTACGACTTGACAGGTATAACTGAAAGTTGGTGGGATGACTCCCATGACTGGCATACAGCAATTGAAGGATATAACTTGTTCAAAAAGAACAGAAGGAATAAAAATGGAAGTGGAGTCGTGCTATATGTTAAAAATATATATCCCTGCACAGAAATACAGGAAGGTGAGTTTGGTAGTTCCACTGAGAGTATCTGGATTAAAATTAATGGGGCAAGTAATAAAGGGAATGTGGTGCTTGGAGTCTACTACTGACCACCCAATCAAGGAGAAGACGAGAATGTAACTTTTGAAAAGCAAATTGCCAATGTTTTGAGGAGGCATGATGTAGTAGTAATGGGGGACTTCAATTATCCCGATATCTGTTGGGAGACAAATTCTGCCAAACACGACCCCTCCAAGAAATTTCTGACTTGTCTGGGGATAACTTTCTCCTATAGAAAGTGGATGAAGCAACCAGAGGATCAGCTATCCTGGACTTGATTCTAACCAATAGAGATGATTTGGTGGATGAAGTGGCAGTTACGGGAACTCTGGGGGAAGGTGACCACACCATACTTGAATTCTTGATTTTAACAGAAGCAAAAGCTGAGAGAAGCCATACGCGCACCTTGGACTTCAGGAAAGCTGATTTTAATAAACTCAGAACAACTGTCAGTATGGGTCCATGGCAAGCGACTCTAATGAGAAAAGGAGTACAAGATGGGTGGGAGTTTCTAAAAAAGGAAATTCTAAAAGCACAATGGCAAGCAATTGCAACAAAAAAAGGGGGAAAGAAGCAGAAGAAGCCAATGTGGCTTCACAAAAAGCTTAGAGATGACCTGAAAACAAAAAAGGACACATACAGGAAGTGGAAAGAAGGCCAGGCCACAAAGGAAGAGTACAGGCAGGTATCACAGAATTGCCGGGATGATGTCAGGAAGGTTAAAGCTGAGAATGAGCTGAGGTTAGCGAGATATGCTAAAAGCAACAAAAAAAGCTTTCTTCAGGTACATCCATAGTAAAAGACAGAGAAAAGAAATGGTGGCACAGCTATTCAATGAAGATGGCAAAATGACAACAGATGACAAAGAAAAGGCAGAAATGTTCTCCCAATGCTACTTTGGCTCAGTCTTCTCCCAAAAAAGGGGTCTATGACCCTCCTGGGAAACATGAAGTAGAAGGGGCAGGTTTGGAGCTTGAGATTGATAGACAAACTGTCAAGGAATACCTAATCACTTTGAAGGAGTTCAAATCGTCAGGGCCTGATAAACTGCATCCTAGAGCATTGAAGGAACTGGCTGAAGAACTCTCAGAACCACTGTCTAGTATCATTGTGAAATCATGGAGGACCAGTGAAGTGCTGGATGACTGGAGGAGAGCTAATGTTGTCCCTATCTTCAAAAATGGCAAGATGGAGGAACCGGGAAACTACAGACCAGTCAGCCTAACGTCAATCCCTGGAAAAACTCTGGAACAGATTATAAAGCAGTCATTCTGTAAGCAGGGCTGGTCCTGGGCCCAGTGCTCTTCAACATTTTTATTAACGACTTGTATGAGGAGGTACAGAGCATGCTTATCAGATTTGCAGATTATATCAAATTGGGGGGCACAGCTAATACCGTGGAAGACAGAAACAAAATTCAAAGGGACCTTGATAGGCTGGAGCATTGGGCTGAAAACAAGAGAATGAAATTCAACAGGGATAAATGCAAAGTTCTACACTTAGGGAAAAGAAACCAAATGCACAGTTATAAGATGGGGGATACGTGGCTCAGCAATACAACATGTGAGAAGGATCTTGGAATTGTCATTGATCACAAGTTGAATATGAGCCAACAGTGTGATGTGGTGCAAAAAAGGCAAATGTTGTATTAGGCTACATTAACAGAAGTATAGTTTCCAAATCACGTGAAGTATTAGTTCCCCTCTATTCAGCACTGGCTAGTGTCCCGTTCAGAGCTGGAACCATGAGACAGAGATGCGGGTGCAATGAAATCTTGCTTTATTAGAGTAATGGATACATCTAGGACATTGCGCTTCATAGAGAAACCTGCCTTACTCACTTGAAACCCCTAACTACACTCTAGACATGCTCTGTGGCGCGTGAAGGAAGTTGACTCAGCGATTCCCCTCTTTGAGAGGCCAACTTATGTAGGGAATGTTTTCGATCGTAATCTCTGGCTCCTTCGTAAGTCCTGTCTCTGCCCTGTCCGTTTCTCACGGCGGTGGGCATGAGGCGAGGGAGGGCGTGTTTCCAATGGCTCGTCGGAAGACACCTGCTCTTGGGCTGCAGGCTTGAGGTCAGGAGGTGGCGTCGCGCTGGAAGTGTCCTGGGAACTGCATGGCAAGGGAGGAGCTGGTACAACCTCTGGGGCGTCCCCTGATGGGCCCTCGGGAACGACTGGGGGCGGCGCATTCTCCTTTACGGAGCTCGTGCTACCTGTGGGAATTGGCTGGAGTTCAAGTTCACTGCTCCCCCCAAAGCCCCGAGCAGACTCAATAACTCCTTGGTCTTCCGTGTCTTCTGGCAGCTGAGGTGCCTGAAACTCATGCCTCTTCCCTCCCTGCTCCTTCAGGGAGAGCCGAGGCTCAACATCTAGGCCTCATCTTGAGTACTGCATCCAGTTCTGGTCTCCGCACTTCAAGAAGGATGCAGACAAACTGGAACAGGTTCAGAGGAGGGCAACAAAGATGATCAGGGGACTGGAAACAAAGCCCTATGAGGAGAAACTGAAAGAACTGGGCATGTTTAGCCTGGAGAAGAGAAGACTGAGAGGAGATATGATAGCACTCTTCAAGTACATGAAAGGTTGCCACATAGAGGAGGGCCAGGATCTCTTCTTGATCATCCCAGAGTGCAGGACATGGAATAATGGCCTCAAGTTGTAGGAAGCCAGATTTTGACTGAACATCAGGAAAAACTTCCTAACTGTTAGAGCCATACGACAATGGAACTAATTACCTAGAGAGGTAGTGGGCTCTCCGACACTGGAGGCATTCAAGAGGCAGCTGGACAGCCTTCTGTTCGGAATGCTTTGATTTGGATTCCTGCATTGAACAGGGGATTGGACTTGATGGCCTTATAGGCCCCTTCCAACTCTACTATTCTATGATTCTATGATTTTATGACATTGTTAAAAGGCACTGGCCCAAGAAAAAATTATTTGCATACTGCCCTTTTGAAAAAGTAAACCATAGTAGCTGTCCAATGTGCTGAAACACAAACTCAGCAAAATGAGATATCCTACACCCCCCCCAAAGACTTCTCCATAGATATTTCTCAGCAAAAATGCTTTTGATAGTAGTGTCTGTGGTTTTTGGAAAGGGTTATCCTGAGCAGTGGTGAAATGAAGGGGGGAGGTACTTTTAGCAAACATTTTAGCATGCTGTAAAAATGTCCTTTTTGGCAATTTTGCAGCAGAAGCCCTTCAAAATGCTTTATTCCTGAACATGTGTGCCTGTTTCACAGTCATCTGGAACAATGCAGTAACTCTCTGATGCAGCTCAAATGGATTTTTATCCCTAATGTTAAGCATGTTTTAGCCAGACAGGATGCTTTGCTTCTCTTAAAATTGAGAATATTCAAGAAAGGGTTTTGTTAATTCAGAGAAAGCGACTATGTGAATTTGTTTGGCTAAGGATATAACCACACAATCTCTCCAGAAGGAAAGTTCATTCCCTGAATTTCCCTTTCCCAAGAATATCCTGTAAAGAACCTTTTCCTGGCAAGACAGTATACATTATATTGCAGCATCATGAAAAACAGTGCCCTATGGATTTATCAATAAAGGCCATATAATCTGTAAACTGCTACAGACTATCTTATATTAAACAGTATATAAATATACAAACTAACTAAATAATAACACTGAGGGAGAAGCTGAGGGACTAAGGGGGGAAATGTGTGAACAAATCTAAAGAAAAGCTGGTTTTTTCTGTTTCACACCTCTAACACTTGGCACCGGTGAAAGCAAGGTGATGTACTTGCTCTTTTACAATATGGGCATTGCCAGATTTGATTCCTTTTCATTGCTTCTATCACTGTTAATAGGCTTTTCTACTCAGTCAGGCATATTAGGTTTTACTCCAGTTTGGTAATAGTAAATTTACTCTTAAATTTACCCTTGTCACAGAGTTGGATTCTCTCCCAATACTATTCTAAGATTTTGTGACAGAGCCAGGAACCCAAACATCTAAGTCCCTAGATAACCACTTGATTACCCGTCAGAAATAATCCTTCCTGTTTTTAAAAAGGGGATCCACAAAAATTTGCAAGATTGGAACTTCCACCAAACCTTACTGTTTTGTAAAGCCCCAATCTGTCGTGAATGTAACACATACTGAACATCCGCTGATCCTTTGTATTATGCTCTGATCCACTGAACCCCTATGCTAACATATTTTTTCAATGAAGTTTAACTAAACAGGCCAAGCTTCAATAATATTTTGTGCTATGATGTGAAAACAAGAAGCACAGTCTGAAATTTTCAGGGGTGCCATGGGGGCAGCAATCCCAGTTGTAAAACAAACCTGAGAACTAGTTAGCACAATATTTGCTTTGGCAACTAAAAAGAAGTATAATCCCTGAGAGACATTAATAAGTTGAATGTATTAATAAGAGACTCCATTATACCCTTCTCCTCCCACACATGCATGCAGTTTCAAAACAGTAGTCATAATAAACCCTTCAAAAAGTGGAAATGCACAGATGGGATTTTAATCAAGCCCAGTTTGAGCACATGGGTGCTCACAGCTAATCTAATTCTAGTCAGTTGTTTAGGAAAGATATAAATCACTCAGTGATTGACAACAGGCTGTAAGTCAAAGTGGATTCTAAGGAGCTATGTCAGCCGTGGAACATACAAGATGGGACATGGAAGAAACTCTCAGTGTTCACTGTCTTCTGTAGAAATGTTCAGAATGATATAGAGTTTATCTGAAAGATTATTTGTAGTTTGATTTCTTAACAGATAAATGTAACCCTCTTATTTCCTAACTACAATTTTCCACCAGTGGGAAACTGCATTTTTGGAATTTCCAAGCAGTTAACTGTCTTCTTGTTCATAAGATTATAAGATCCCTCAGAAAGTGATTGGCTGTCATAATCTGCAATAACATGTGTGTTACCGCACTGCTGAAAGAATTGTACTGGCTGCCCATTAGCTACATGCCAAGTTCAAGATTCTGGTTTTGGTGTACAAAGCCCTAAGTAGTTTGGGACCAGGATACTGGAAACATTGTTTTACCCCGTATATATCCAGTCGATCACTGCACTCCGCAGTTGAGGGCCTCCTGCACATACCATCATATCAGGAGGTCTGTTCTGCACAACATAGGAAGAGGACTTTTAATGTAGTGGCACCGACACTTTGAATTCCCTCCCCTTAAATATCAGACAGGTGCCATCTCTGTTATCTTTTGGTGCTTATTGAAGACCTTCCTCTTTCAACAAGCCTTTTAAGTAGAGACCTTATCCCACTCTGCATCTGTGCTGGAATTGCTTTTTAAGATGTTTTTAAAGTTGTTTTTAAGATATTTTGTTTTAATATGCTTTAAAGCCTTTTGTTTTTAAGTCCTTTTAATGTTTTTTTTTTTTTTGCCATTCTGGGCTCCTTCTGGGAGGAAGGGCGGGATATAAAATAAATAAATAAATATTGTCATAGTGCAATCCTATGCATGGTCACTCAGAAGTAAGGCCCTCTGAGTTCAATGGGACTTTCTTCCATTATCTAGAATGTGTCTAGAATTGCAGCCAAAAGCACCTAGAGTGCAACTTCACAGGTCAATGGGAAAATACTACTGATGACAATTTCCAGTACTATTTGGCAAAAAGTTACGAGGGTAATAGGATGTTTACTTGAGAAGTTTTGCCATTTCCATCCATCCATCCATCCAACCAGACTCTTCTTCTGGTTGCCCAGACACCATCCTCTGCTACCACATTAGTAGAGCTCGGAAAAGTTAATTTGTTGAACTACAACTCCCATCAGCCTAATCCAGTGGCCATGTTGGCTGGGGCTGATGGGAGTTGTAGTTCAAAAAAGTAACTTTTCCAAGCTCTGCACATCAGGCACCATAGAGTTCCACCCCTATTCTATCCAACTTAGCCCCTAGATCTGCCAGGTACCTCCCCTTTGTTTGCAGGATCCACACCTTGTGCCTGAGCCTCAGTAGACCTGGCACAATACTTTATTACTAAACAACCTACCAATTTGTCCATATAGCTAATAATTTCTGTTCATGATCAGTAATCTTTGCTCTCATCAAATTCCATCTTCTAATTTTTCATGATTTTTCCCACTTTTCACTTTAAAATCCTCTCCCTCAAAAAAATCTCATTCTGACATATGCACTTAATTATTTTTTAAAAAACCTTTAATAGTTTTTCTTTATTTCACTGCTTAAAAAAATAACCCCTCACCAGCCCTTGTCTACATTGTGCATGCACACACTTTTATGATGGCTCAAAGGGTGGAGATCTCAGAGGCAGACCAAGAGGAAGCCTCAGCATCAAGGCAACCCCACTATTTGAATGGAAATGGCAGGGGCTCTTTGATGGGCGTAATCTATCTCCATCACTGTAATGACCATTCCCATTAATCGGCCATAAACTAATAAAGTAAGCACTTTCCCCTCTGCACCCCCCCACCCCTCCAAACTTCATTAAGTCTTTAGTACATTAATATGTCTTACTTAGTGTCTGTTAAGCCTCTTTTTCTCTGCGTACCTGATGAAACACCTCCCATGGGATCGCTGAAGCCTTGACAGCTCAGGCCTCAAGTTAGAAGCCATCAGTAGGCCTCGTTGTTACGGCAACACCACACTTGCTCCATGCACAGCAGGGTGGGGAGGGGACGACGATGAAGAGAAGGGGGAAACCAGTAAAAGAGCTGCTACACCTCCAAATTAAATTTGTGATGCCAGGCATCAGATGGGCCCACAGCCAGAGATTAATTCGCCTGATCAAGTTATAAAGAGTGCTGAGGCTGGTAATCAATCTTGTAGCTGTCAGGGAGATAGGCAGTGGTATTAACCTGGCAGGACTCACGGAAATGCAGGCCTCTTTAATTCTTTTCACAATGACTATTATTTCCCTGGCCTATTTTGTCTGGTTGTGCTGGTGGTGTCAGGGTGGGATGGTTAACCTGCCACACTCTGTCCAAAAAATAATTCTGCATAATTTAGATTTCAGTTCCAATTTTACTTGACTACAGTCTTCCACTCAAACATTTACCTAGGAGTCCGGAAGGTGGTGGTGGTGAGGGAGGGAATGGGCATCAGGGCCTGATATTTCTTCAGTGACTGTGAACAGACAACCTGGGGGGAAAAGAATCAACCCTGTGCTGATTTGCCATCCCATTAGTATGCATTAGCCACCTATTTAATTCTCAAAATCTGGTTGGAGATAGAGTACTAAAAGGTGGCTTTTTCTACTCTTTCAATGGGTGGAGTGTGACCTGTGACTGTGAATACACATCAAGAGCATGGGATTCTAGGATAATTACTCTGGTGTAAATGTGTGATTAATCTAGTGACAATGGTTTGTTGCCAAAGCCTGGATATGGGTTGTTGTGATGATACAAAATTTAATTAGGAATTAGAAATAGTTAATGAGGTGTGTGATGCTGACTCAGGCAGAGATATTGACTTGGCAGTAGCTATGGGACTGAACAGCAGTGAGAACTGTTTACCATATACTTAGACTAGCCAGGGCTCTGAACATTGTTGAACCCCTTTCTTGATCATCACTTTACATTTTTTTCTGTGTGTCCCTTTTTGATGCCATTTGCGTCTCAGCTTAGATCTCATGGTGGGCCTGTGAAAACCAAAGTGCTTGTTACACTGAGTTTTACACACCTGCGGCCACCATGCATATTTTGTGGCTGCAACCTTACCCGCAACTAGTTTGATTGTTCTAAGGGCCCTTAGCTCATGATGACGTGAAGTTTAGGATGGAATGGACTTGTTGATTTAATTTATTAATCACCATTCACATGGGTCTCAGGGTGATTTATGAAAGTACAATTAAAACATTTGAAATAGGTTTAAATAAAATAGAAAATAAACACCTTTGACATGCTGAAACAAAAATGTCTTCAGATGTTTCCAGAAAGTACAAATAGTTGGTGTATCTTGTATTTCATCACTGATGCTGTTCCACAAAACAAGGACAGCCACATTTAAAACCCTGTCTCAGTTGCTGTGGAGCTGGCTTCTGATATTTAGGGACTTCAAGGAGAAACTCTCTTACAGAACACAATACCGGGTATATAAGGTTATGTCAAGCTCTTTCCCAGTTTGATACTTTTTGTTTCAAGTGGAATCTTCCCTAATAGGCACACTCTATGTGGGAGGTGACAAACCTTCTGAGAAATGCACTGGGAGTGGAGGGTATATGGGAGAGTAACCACAGTTCCGAAGCAATGTCAAATCTTTTAAAAGCTTTCTGTTTCCTACTTCCCTTCCCTTAAACCATCTCTTACGAACAGTCAGTCATGATATTACGTCTTTTACACAAGCACCTAAATAAGATAAATGTGAGGGTATGGGAACTTCCTCTTGAAGAGTGTAGTACATGAGTGCAAAATTGCAGCACTGTTATCCCCTTCCCTCAATCTATTTCGTATGTATAGAAAAGTAACTTTGGGAAGCTCTCAGAGGTATCTGACTGTCCACTGTTGGCAACAGAATGCTGGACTAGATTGACCTTGTCCTGATCTGTCAAGGCATGTTCTTCTGCCATGGCATACTTTCTGTGATTTTGTAGGAAAGCCCAATAGGAACATAGGAGGCTGCCTTACAATGAATCAGCCCATTGGCCAATCCAACTCAGAATTGTCTAGATTGCCTGGCAATGGGTCTCCATATTTTCAGCTGGAGGACACTCCCAGTTCCACCTGAAGATGCTGGGGCTTGAATCTGAGAACTTCAGCATGCAAAGCAGATGCTCTGCACTAAGCTACAGTTTTTCCCTATGCTTCACTCATTGCGCTTAGCACATGGGAACAATGATAAGAACACATAAACCCCTCATATACTCTTCAGTCTCTTTATATAATTTTTCCTCTTGAAATGCTGGCTCGCTGGCTGGGTATATTATTTATATGTTTAAACATGTATTATTTACTCTTCATTGCACAGTGGTTTCAGGGTGGGTTACAAGTACAACTAAAACAGTTCCAAATTCACAATACAATGACTTTTTAAAAAGGCAGATAAGTAACAATCAGCCCACTAAATACTGGCATCAGATTCCACTAAAAGCCTAGCTGAATAGCTAGCATCTAAAACTTAAAACTGTAAGCACCAGTTGTATCACAAAGGGGAGTTCCAGAACTGGAGTGCCACCACTGCGAAGGCTCTCCCCCATATTGCCATATAGTGGGAGTCAGCTGAAGATGGTATAGCCAAGATATCCTCCTCAGTAGACCTTAACAAATGGGCCAGCCTATTTAGGAGAAGGCATTCTTTCAGGTATCCTGGACCCAAGTTGCATAGGACACCAGCTCATGTAAGAATGCTGCTCTACAGTGGGGTGAGTAGTGCCCCAGAGCATTCCCACTCTGTCTTTGTGGTGCAACATTAGGTATGTTCCCACAAGTCCCACATTAGAGTACAAGAGTTTCCTGGTGAGATGATCGAATCCCTATTATTTATTCGTTTGTTTCATTTATTCATCACTTTACTCTCTCTCTCTGGCTGTGAACACACTAGTCGCCTAAAGTATTTCCATTAGCCACACCTGGAGGAGGAATGGATTGATCTGCCAATCAGTTGAGAAATATCTTTGAAGCTGAATTTTTAAAAAATGCACTCAAGCTGCTCCACCAGGTTTTACAGTGAAAAGGAGATTTGACTAGCGATGTGTGTCCCCGTTTACGTCAGAAAGAGGTGGAGATGCATTGGAACCAGCAGAACAGAGAAAGTGTTTCTACCCTTATTCTCTCTCTCTCTCTTTTAAAGCAACTTATAGGTCCCATTGCTCCTATGAATGACAACGACCCTTCCTGACCCTCCAGTCTGGACTGGTTCTTCACCAAATATCCAGGTGGACAAAACAGGGGCACATCAACTTCACCCAGCTTGTCTACCCAGGTTTTAGTAAAACATGCCAGGTTAGCCCTCTAATTCACAACCAAGTTGTAGATGGTGTAGATCGTATTATAGACTAACCTAACATAAAACAACAGCAGCACCAGACTGGAGGGCATGGTATTAGAGCAGCCAGGATCCTGGGAGATGGGAAGTGGGCTAGAACAGGCTGTAACCAACTGGCTGCCCTCCTCTGCTCCTGCCTATTCCATCTCCAATGACATATCTCCTCCTGCTCATGGCAGTTTCAGTAGTGGTGCCCACTTCCTCTCCCCTCTCCTCTCCTACAGCACATTGTTTACTCCAGTAAAAATCCCAGTACCAGACAAATCTTTCTTGTGCTGGTTGTAAGAGCACTACAAGGTTTTTGTAATAATTTAGATGCTATACCACTACAGCCAATTAATGCATCAGTACTATGATAAAGTGCCCTAGTGATAGAAGATCTACAGATGCTATACTTTTAGATATTATAATCTAAAATGCTATAAAGTAAGCTGCATAGACCTCAACAAAAGAATGCTAAAATGCCACATTAACGTGACAATTACATGTAAAATTGGGCTGTCCACAAAACCCAGTAAACTTTCCAAATTTACTGATCGTACTCAGATCATTGAACCCTGATTGGCCACCTGGTTCTTACCCAGGAACCTGGTAGCTTGAATTCCTTAGCCCCCCATCCCCAGTTTCTGTTTGTCACTCAGAAACCAGACACCAACTTCCACAAAAAGAGAGACAGAGAGAAAGCCCAAGGGTAGGGGAAGACCCCATCTCCCATGGCTTCCCCAAGTGGCAACCCAAAGGGATGACAACAACCTACAGTCTGGTTGGCTTTTATTGTCCCCACTTGAAAAAGCCATAGCTGGGGCAGCCTCTATCCTAGAAGGGTCATAGGAGAGGTGAGATATTGTGTGATTGCCAGATATGTTTGAAGCAAGCTGTTTTCTAATGGCAGATGGCTCCAGTCACATCCTAAGAAATGCCTCAGAGAAATATTCATTCAAATATTCCTGCAAAGTGGGGAAAAACTGTGTGATGACAAGTGAGCTACCTTATCTCCAATACATGTTGAAAGTGGGATACTGGGATCCAGGAATGAAAGCCTGAACTTCAGCAAAGTCACAGACATTATGTATTCTTGCAGAATTAAAAAAAACTATTTCAGGGCCACAACATCGGTATATGTCAAATCCATTTCTGGCATAACTGAAATCAGCAATCCTTAGATTGCAGTGGCACCTATTAACCGCTTGAGGAGCATCAAGAGGGAGCATTCTTTGCTGAAACTTATTGCAGAATAGCAAAGAAACACCTGAGTGAGCTTTGTGTGTGTTTGGATCCTTGCTGAATAGCACACTTTCCTTGCAACTTGGGGGTTTAAGCTTCAAAATGAAAACTACTTTATTCTGGAAATGCATACTTGATAGGAAAGAGTTCTACATCTATCTAAGCTGCAGATGCAGACACTAAGCCTAATGTTTGCCCTCATGCTGTGAGGAGAGAGACAAAGACAAAATGTCCTCTCTTTCCCTCAAGAGAAAGAAGAAAGAAAGCTGGAAGATGTAGCCAGCATCCTAAGAATATCAGTTTACACAGGAAGGAAGAGCTAGGAGAAGATCAAAGGACAGGTGTGACCTAGGAACCAGAAGGGCTCCTCTCTATCTACCCTTTTTAACCCCATGCAGACCCAACCCACCAATACAAGTTGAACCACATATTTTCAACAAAACCAATATGAACACCGCCCATACTTTTAAAAGGGGAAGAAATAATTGGAGCTTTGTGGGGCCAGGGTTGGCACCAGGCTTGAGTGAGATCTTGACATAGTGCTAGGGTGGCCATGTGTCCTATTTTAGAGAGGAAATCCTCTGTTTGAAGGGCTATCAGAGGATAGTACTCTTTGAAGTCATCCTCTGTTTGAACAGTTGTCCAACTGAAGATCAGTTTAAAGATAAAGAACTATAGGAAGGGAGAGCCCACAGATCATTGGGTCACTGTTTTGCACACTATGCTGAACTGTGTTCTATTTGTATTTAAATTATGGTAAGTATTTATAATTTCTATATTTGCACGAGCATATTTTAGGCAAATTTGTGTCTTTTTTTTGGCAATGTGTAAGTGGCAGTGTTGGCAGTGCCCCCCTTGGCACAGATACCTATCTCCACCAGGAACCATAAGAGCACCCCCTGTCACTGACACTTGCTCCTGCCTGGGCCTCCCTTGATATTGCAGCTGTTGCCACAAACCTCCCCCCAGGCAGTGCTGCCACCACAGTTGCCAGTCATCCTAGCCAGGTGCAGTTTGGGAGCCAGGCAGCTCCTTGGTTTTGATTGGTACCTGGTGGCTATCATGTTAAATTTCCCACAGTGCAATGCCCAGGAGCACATGATACAGCTACACTTGATGCTTTAGACATTACACTGTGGGAAATCTAACATGGTGGTTACTTTGCTTATGTGTGGCCAAGCACAGAGTCTGAATAGTACTAGTGTATGTTTTATCTAACAACAACTTATAAAAAGTGATAAAATGACATTGCTGCTATGTGGCCTAGCACGGGAAAAGTAATATGGCAACGATCACAGCTTGGGGGAGTGGAGGAATGCATTATAACTTTTGCATGGGCTGTAACAACAACTACTACTACTACTATTATAAAGGTGTAAGATTGTATGGATATCTATGAATAATCTATTAATGACCACTAGGGGGGGCTTATGTGCTGTTACTGCTCTGGGAGGCTTTTTTTTTTTAAGTGGGTGAGGGTGGCTGAACACAAACCAGTCAAAATTAATCTAGAATAACCATCATGATCCTGTAATCACGATCAGCAACATAAATTGCAAACCTCCTCATAAGCTTAGAATGAAAAGGATGGAGAAAGCTCTCTTATTTGTCACTCTTTAACCACCCTGATGGCGACTATGACAGGGTGGTTAAATGTTTGAACTAACTAATACAAGTTAAGCAGTCTTGAGTATATGCTCTGAGGCTTAAAGGTCTGAGGTATGAAGAAGTTTACTCAGGTCTATAGAACCCTGGAAATGAATGATCTCTTGATTCCCAGTTCAGGCTGTATGATCATCAGGATATGCTAATGATGCTGTAGAAATAATTTTCAGCCAAATAACACAGGAGAAGTTAGCTGCTTCTTCCCATCCGTCAGTTAAGTTCAATCTCTGATTTATAGCTGAACTTTTCTTCTTAACTGCTTTGCAACTCATCAAACACCTGTTTTCCCACACTTGCTGTATATAGTATGCTAACTCCTCCAAAGCCAAAGGCTGCCATGGAATGTTGAGGCCAGCCATGATCCATCTCAAAGTGCCAAATGTGTACTGTCTGGACATGCTCCAGTGTATTTTGGAGCAGAATGTTGCCAACACACTTGCTGATTAATTCCTACCCTCCTCTCAATCCAGGATAGACTCCATCTATCTTACAAATGTCCAATTGGGTATATGCAGCAGAAGGAACATTATTTTCCTTGTATCTTCTCCCCCTTTAGAAGATCAGAGGAACATTTTTTTGTATTGTGTTGGATAAGATTATTAGAGAGGAAGATGCTAACTGAGCCAATAATAAATTGAATAGAAGAAGCTATTTTGTGGTAGACCATCAAGTGCACCAAACAGTGGAAATGCTGGGATATCTTACAACTTCCAGACTTCATGCATTGGGCAAAGCAGGATCTTGCCTATGGAAGCTTGTTATGATATATATTTGTTAGTCTTTTTAAACTGCCAAAAGCTGGCGTGTGTGCACACTCAAGCAAATAAAATTTCAGATATGTGTGTCTGAAGCTGGATTATTTCTGTTTAGCTACTCCTTTTGCCCATGAGAAGATCACAGTTTCCACAGCATACAAAATCAGAGGACAGCTTCACCCATTGATTTTCTGTCTGCCTGTCTGCCAGGCACAGCAGCCCTGCCAGAAAAATGTGGTTTTCTTAGGACCTGTCCAAATTTCAGCAATTCTAATCAGAAATATGAACTTTATTGTGAACTAACATTCAGCTCTATTTTAAGCACCTTTGCAGAAGGATATACAGGCCCTGCATATGTCAGCTCAGTTACAGGATGAATGGACCCTTGGTGCATGACTCACAAGGTAACCTCTCTCACTAAAGGAAAAAAAATGCTCAGTAAACATAATTGTGGGAAGAAGGGGGAAAAAGCTACATTCTGAGGTCAGGGGTTAATGCTGATAGAGCTACTAGTACAAGCAACTAAGAAAACAAGGATTTCAGCCCCTGATAAAAGAAACCACCAGGGAGCTGATCATAGCAAGACAGGGGAAAGGGAGTCCCAGGAAGAGAGAGTGGCTGAGCACACACATTGATCTGTCCAGCCTGGGCTAGTCACCTAACGCTTGCATGACGGCTCTGTCGGGTAGGCTTAGAAAAGGCAATATGTTACCAATGGGATAGAGAACGACCAGGATTAAGTGTCATAGGTTTGGTGATTACATTATATGATTTTATTATTTTAAATCGTCTGCTGTTTTTAACCTATGTTTTATGGTTTTAATTTTTCTCATAGTTTAATTCTTTTTTAATAGTATACTTCTGTATGTTTTAATTGGTGTTGTTTTTAGTTGTAAGCCGCTCTGAGTCCTATTGGAAAAAGGGCGGGGTAGAAATAAAGTTTATTATTATTATTATTATTACCAATGCCAGTTCAAGTTGCTACTTTTAATTCATGACAGAGGCTCTGGACCTTTTAAAGAGCTGCATAGCAAGCAGAAATTCAACAAGTGCAACTGCTCCCATAACTGCATCTCCATACTTTGCATGTCTGCATCTATTGAATTTCTGCCTGTCACACAGCTGCTAGAGGGCTAGAGCCTCTGTGAGAAGAGGAGGAATGGTAGCAACTTTAATGTCATTGAGGTCCACAAGGTAACACTCATAACTACAATTTGTCTGATTTTTGCAGCTCTTTGCTTCAAAGTAGGACGTGTGCAAACAATGAGAGCTCAATCTATCCCTCTGTCCTGAAGAGGTGACAAGAGACTTCCCTGATGTCGCACGTTGAAGAACTGAGAAAAGAGCTCACATCGGCTCCACCAGGCCCTTGCTTCTTTCCCAACCGATTTCTTCCAATGTATGACTCTAGTAAAGGCTCAAATGTGTCATCGTTTTGCCAGTCCCACAGCATATACACATTCCCATAGTTTCATGGTCTCTGGGCAGTGAGACTTCCCAGGGGCAGCACTGCCTGGGTTTAGTTTCCTTTGGATGAGAGAGAACTGGAGACCTGTGGCTTTTTTGAAATACTTGCTTTTAAAAACAAACATACAAGTCAAGTGGGTACAAATAGCAAGCCCAGTTCGTTATTTCATTCAAATACAGAGATTTTGAACTGTCACTTAATCATGAGCTCCCACTGAGGAAATATCGTTAGTGACTATGAACCAGTGATCTGGCTAATAAAGGAAAAAGTTGGGCAGGTACCCTAACTCTATGTTAGCAATGATTTGTCTCTAAAGGTAGGCAAACGTTAGAACAGTGTCAGGTCTCCATCAACATCAAGCTAAATAGACATTATGCAATAAATTACAGATGATACTCCCAGCAGAATTTTTTGCTGTGGCAGCAGGTAGTACTTGAAAGCATCCTCATATCTGTTTTTTGTGTGTGTTGAGTCATCCTGTTTCTTGTAGGAAAGTCCTTTGAATGTAGAGCCTTCCATTATTTTTGAATCCGCAGTCATTTGCACACACAAATACACATTGCTCAGTGCTGCTAAGTTGCACTTTGCTATGAATCAGAACATTTCTGCCTGGCCTTAAGAATGCAGCTGTAGGAGAAAACACAAGACATAGGAAAAGTCATAGCATGTCAGTATCAAACAGGGAGGCAATGGGCAAAAATGGAACAGATTCGACTTCATCAACTGCCACAGATGCCAACATTAAAGTCTTTTACCTGGAAAGGGCTGAGTGGAAGCCTCAAAAAGTAACAACCTGCCAGTTATTCAGATTGTAAGCCTGGTGAGGCATGGGGGACAGGGTGCATTCTTGCAAGGACCTTGAAAGCTTTGTAATGGAATTAAAAGTGCTTTCCGAACACGGGAGTCAGTGTCTGGACAGGCACCACTTAATACATTCCAAGGTATTAGCTAACCAAACCAGTACCAATCTCTCTCCCTGCTTGCCCACAATCTGTGTCTAGTTTGTATTAGGATCACTGCTTCTGGAGCTCAGCCTACACTAACTACAGGTGTGTATGCTATAGAGAAAGGACAGGAAGGGGTTAACTTGTTTTGCTGTTAGCAGGATAATAGGGTTCCTTAATGGGGTTTGAAGGAGATACACTGGATAAACAAAACAAACAAGGAATTAAGGGGATGAGTAACTGCCCTGCTGTCTACAGCTCCTAATCCCTCCTGGGATGACCATGGGAGCCTGAGGTTACAGGATTAGCATCATTTACCTGGGACAGCAAATAAATCCAGAGTTTGGATCTGAGTTCTGTGGAGTTTGCCACCACCGCTTATGGTGGCAAGCTCCATGGGGTGTTCTGCTTGTTTTCTGAAAATATATGTAGAAAAATAACTGTAGATTTCCCCACCTCTTTAATGTGAGAATTCAGGCTATCAAGAATTTTTCCAGAGCTAAGTCTGTGAGTCACAATGGACCATTCTTACAATGCAAAGGTACATGTCCACAGCCACTGTCTGGTCACACCCCTGCAATGTTTTCAGAATGTGGTTAGGGAAGAGGTCAAGGTTCTAGTTTTGGTGTACAAAGCCCACACAGCTTGGGCCCAGGATACCTGAAATATTGTCTTATTCCTTATATACCCAGTCAATCACTGTGCTCTGCAGGTAAGGGCCTCCTGCAGATACCATCTTATCAGGTGGTCCATTATGCACAACATAGGAAATGGACGTTTAGTGTAGTGGTACCTAGCTTTCAGAATTCCCTATCCTTAAATATTAGACAGGCACCATCTCTGCTATCTTTTCATCGCCTACAGAAGACCACCTTCCCCTTTCAACAAGCGTTTTAAGTAGAGACCTTATCCCAGTCTGCATCTGTGCTGGAATTGCTTTTAAATACATTTTTAAACCTTTTTTAAAAAAAATGTTTTAAAACCTTTAAAAATGTTTTTAAATATGTTTTTAATGGTTGTTTTATTTTAATATATTTTAAAAGTCTGTTTTTACGATGTTTTAAAGTGTTTTTAGCTCTTTTGTTTGCCACCCTGGTCTCCTTCTGGGAGAAAGGGTGGGATATAAATCAAATAAATAAATAAATATTTATTTATTTATTGAATTTCTTAGTTGCCCATCTGGCTGGCTATCCAGCCACTCTGGGTGATGTACAAAATAAGCATAAAGATACAATAAACATTAAAAATCTGGTGAAAGTGGATAGAAAAAAGTTCTTCTCCCTCTCTCATAATACTAGAACTCGTGGACATTCAAAGAAGCTGAATGTTGGAAGATTCAGGACAGACAAAAGGAAGTAATTCTTTACTCAGCGCACAGTTAAACTATGGAATTTGCTCCCACAAGATGCAGTAATGGCCACCAGCTTGGATGGCTTTAAAAGAAGATTAGACAAATTCATGGAGGACAGGGCTATCAATGGCTACTAGCCGTGATGGCTGTGCTCTGCCACCCTAGTCAGAGGCAGCATGCTTCTGAAAACCAGTTGCCGGAAGCCTCAGGAGGGGAGAGTGTTCTTGCACTCGGGTCCTGCTTGCGGGCTTCCCCCAGGCACCTGGTTGGCCACTGTGAGAACAGGATGCTGGACTAGATGGGCCACTGGCCTGATCCAGCAGGCTCTTATGTTCTTATGTTCTTATGACAAGATAATAAAATCTAGCCCACCCCAAAAGCCTGCCTGAAGAGCCAGGTCTTCACGGCCCGGCAGAAACTCAGTATAGAGGGGGCATGGCGGAGATCATTTGGGAGGGAGTTCCACAGTGTGGGGGCCACAATTGAAAAAGCCCTGTCTCTAGTCCTCACCAGTCTGGCTGTTTTGACTGATGGGATAGAGAGGTCTTTTGAGGCTGATCTTGTTGGATGGCATAGCTGATGATGCTGGAGTCGCTCCTTCAGATAGACTGGGCCGAAACCGTATAGGGATTTAAAGGTCAAAACCAACACCTTGAATTGGACCTGGCAAGCAACTGGTAGCCAGTGCAACTCTTTTAGCACTGGAGTTATGTGATCTTGCCGGTGGCTGCCTTTAATCAGGCGCATCGTTGCGTTCTGTACCAGTTGCAACTTCTGGACCTTTTTCAAGGGTAGCCCCATGTAGAGCGCATTACAGTAGTCTAGGCGAGGGGAGACCAGGGCATGTATATAATAAATAAGAGGAAAACTGAAAGTAGTCTGGAGTGAAGGGAATGAAGGGGCTGCTCCACGATTGATTCATTCCCAATTGATAATTCTCTCTATTTGACTCTTTAACATCTGGGACATTTTTTGTTGTAAGATGATAGGGAAAACAACATATAAATGGGAATGCATTTCTACACTTTGTTGAGCAAGCCAGTGTTGTCTAGCAGTTAGAGAGTTGGACTAGGACCTGGGAGACCTGGGCTCAGATCCCACTCAGCCATGAAGCTCATTGGATGACCTTGGGCCAGTCACGCTCTCTTCACCTAACCTACCTCTTAGGATACAGTGGGCAGAAGAACCATCCGTACTGCCCTGAGCTCCTTGCACTAGCAGGAAAGGTAGGGTGAAAATGTAAATAATAAGTTAAGGAAGGACAATGGCTGCTAGGTGGCAGACAGGCCTTGTGCAAACACCGTTTTTTGTCCCATGCCCTATCAAGTCTCCCAAAGCAATTGTTTAATTTCTAATGGTTCCACTGACACCCCTCTCTTATTCATTTTCTGTCTTTTCTTACAAACATATCAGTTACAGGGCTCTAATCCTGTAGAAACATATAGGTAGCCTATAGGCAGCAGACTGACACATTCTGGAAGTTTTTCTTCAATTGGAGTTCTAAGCTCCCTCTCTATTTATAAGGAATGCCAACATCTGTGTTCTTAGGAGCCATTCCATTGTCTAGATCCTGAACTTGTTGAAGGTATGGGAAAATCAACTGTAATTTGGGTGATGTATGCATGCCTGAGGGGAGATAGAGAACCACATGTGCACATGCTGCTTAGACTCCACTGTGCTTAAGCTACATCACAGCTAAATCTCTGCTAATGCATAACAGAGATGAGGGTGCATAAACTGAACTCACAGATGGCCAGGCTGTACAATAAAGTTGGCATCACTTAACAATAAAATCTGTACAGGTATAAAACACATGTGCTCTCATAGAACTAAGTGATGACGGAGTGGGGGGTGGTTGAGTGAGGAACCAATGTGTTTCCTAAAAGATCTTCTCAAGAGGAAGACTGGCAGTGGACCTTTGGTTTTAGAGAATGCACATGAGAAACCAACACAATAAAATGCATATAAAGTGCTAGGAGCCTTTTTTAGCCACACTTTGGTAGGGCCATTAGGGCACATGAAGCAACTCCAGCCACTATTGATCAATTGTAACTTCTCAAAGCAGAGGAATGCAAAATGAGGCTGCAAACATTCTCATCTGAGAATAAACCCCATTGAATTCAGTAGGACTTATTTCTGGGTAAACGTTGTTAGGATTGCAGTGTTAAATATTTATCAACATTTATCTATTTGTAGGTTTTATCTGCAGACTGGAAAAAGCCTATACATTTCCATCACCACCCCATTTGTGACTGATGATGATGTTGATGTTGATGAACAATAAAATTAGATCTAAAAGTGATTGTTGGAGGGAGACAGCATCTCTTTAACCTGAAAACTTAACTGCTGTTCTAAAACAAGAGCTACAGCATGGCCCAGCTGTCACAGCACACACAATGTCTGAGAATAGTTCAGTGGTCCTTCCTTTCCTGGTCTTTTAGATGGCTCTGTATGGAGATTGATTTCTATTTGCTCTTTCCCTTCAACTGCAGAAATGCAGGACTTGAGTTCCATGGAAACTTGGTCACTTTGCTGACATTGGGGGTGTCCCTGTGGAATGAAGAGGCATTGGGATACAACTTGCACTCACTTGGCATATGGCCATCTCTGTCTCTCCCCCACTCTTACACACAGAGCTTTTTTTTTTTTTTTAAGGAAGGGAGTTGGTATTTAATTCCTCCTCCTACTGTTTCCTGTTATTCAAATAGAATCTTCTACTACCACAGCAAACCAGATGTTTTATGCCATTATTCTCCTGGCAATGTGTCTCTTCCTGCCCTTCTTCCATGGAACAACTTTCCCTGGTGAATCGATGGCCATTCTTTCCTTTGGCATTGAGGCAGCCCCACTTAGGCAACCCAAATCTCCATTTACCTTAGACAAACTCACTGGCCCAAGGCCAAATGCTCAGCTGCTGCCAGAAGGCATTTACACCAAACACACATGAAACAAATATTTTTAGTATGCAACCTGTTAGGAAATACATCACTCTTATCTCCACTTTACTAACTGGGAACTGCACTAGAGAGTGGTCTGCCCAAGGTCTTTCAGCAATAGATCCTTGGCTGAAGGTTGGGTTTGAACTCACATCTTCAGTACCCAAGCCCCCCTTCATAATAAATGTTTTATTAAACATTTTCAATATAAACCAACATAATGGAAGGCCAAAACCTACCCCATCTACCTCCCTGCAACAATCCTTTCCTCAAAGAGAGATGAAAGGGGGAGAGAAAAGTAACAAGGGGAGAAGAGAGCAAAAATACCCACCACCACCACCAAAAAACCTTTACCACCTTGAGAGATTCAGTATGTTCTATGTGGATAGCTAATCAAAAGAAAGTGCCAGTGGGGTGTAGTGGACAGAGTATGGAATTTGCGCTGTGGAGACACAGGCTCAAATCTCTTTGGCAACCATGTTGCTGTGCCCAGGGTGGTACTGGACAACTCATCATCTTTCATGTTAACCTACCTGACAGGGTTGTTGTGAAGATAAGATGGAATTACTGTATGTAAATCAGTCTGAACTCCTTCAAGAAAGGGTGGGATACATCAGGGCTGACCCAAGATATTTTGGGGCCTGAGGCAAAGGACAAGATGCTCCCTCCCATTGCACATTCAGAAGCTGAATCTTACATCAACACTTGTGATGGGACAGCATCCTCCACTAGGGATGGTTCTCTCAGGTTTTTGGTTTTTTAAATCTTAAATTCAGCTCTCCAAATTTCTGAAGCAATTTGTGATTTTTTTTAAAAAAAACCTCATGAATTTTTTTCTGCATTTTAGGGTGAATTTCTCCTAATAAGCAGATTTTTGTCTGCAGTTTTGATTAATGTACACATTTTTGCAAGCAACGTCTCCTAATATAATTCATTCTTGTATGTTATTTTCACCAATATATTCATTTTTCTACACATTTTCCCCTGATATATGCATTTTGGAAACATTGGTTGGTTGGAGAACTGCATTGCAAAATTTAGAAAAGTGTGAATTTCTGTGTTTCAATTCTCATATTGTTTTAGAAAGTTTGAATTTGATAAATACAGCTTTAAATGCAAAGTGAATTGAATTTCTCCCCCACCCCTACCTTCAGTACACCCAAAGGCAGCAGGGTAGCTTTGCAGCTACAGGGCAGGTTGGAATGGACACACAGTTCTGGCTTTCAACACTTTGCAGCTCATCTACTGCCTGAGGTAGCCGACTCACTCTGCCTAATGGCAGGGCTGGCTCATATACATGTGATTAAACACTAAAAAAGCTAGTCAAATTTCTTTAGTTCCTCTTTATCATTTATGGATTAACCGCTCAACCATCAGGTCTCCTAGGGATGCCTTTATGCTTGGAGCATATGCAGAGAACCACATTGCTTTTGGTATATTCATTCAACAACTTTTATTATAAAAAGGAATGCCAAAACATGTGCAATATAGGTGGCTACCCTGTTGAATACTAAAGCACAGGGCCTGTAGAGGCTTTCTGCATTTGCTTCTCTCAGAGAAGTAAAAGAACTGTATCCTGTCTGCTAGAGATTGACAGTGATATATAAGTACATGATATACACACTTGTATACAGAAAGTTGCAAGAGCTGTTCACACACTTCATATTCTCCCTGCATTGGGGTTGCCAGGTTCATGGCCTGAGACTGATCCTGTATTTTTAGGAGAAGAGAAAGTCAGCCAAGTGCAGGTGTTCTTGCAACGCTGTAATGGGAAAAACCACAAGGTGGACTTCTCCCTCCTCCCTCCACAACTTTTAAAGATACAGAAGACCTCTTGGAGGCCAGGCCTGGCAACCAAGAGGTCTTCTGTATCTTTAAAAGTGCAGGGGGAAGGGAGAATTCCACCTTGTGGTTTTTCTCATTACAGAGTTGCAAGAACACCTGCACTTGGCCGACTTTCTCTTCTCCTAAAGATACAGGATCAGTCTCAGGCCATGAACCTGGCAACCCTACCCTGCATGGATCTCTCTCAGATCCCAGCTAGGCATGTAGGACAATTATATTAAACATGTGTTTTTCCCCATCACATATAAAACAGCGAGAAAGTCTACTCTTTATTCAAAACAGAACATGTGAGAAGGGAAATAAACCCCATCTCCTCTCTTCTGTCTTAACTCACTGCACTCACTTTTAAGCACCTTCCCCCAGTCAGGCTCTGATACTAGAAGTGAGTTGGACAGACATAAATTTGCTGAAAGCTCCAGTGCAGCAAGATAAAGTTGGGGAGGGTTGATTTTATTTTCCCCACTCCATGTCATATAAGAGCCCCCATCCCACTTTATAAGTGAAGTGTTTAACATACACACAACTGCTTCATACATCTGATTTGGCCCTGATAAAAATATGGTTGTCTTTGGGGTAAGTACAAGCTTTTCTAGTGGTCTTCTGCCTCTATAGTTTAGACAGGCTTTTGGCTCATAATCTGACTTGTAAATACGTTGCTTTTAACAGCTTGTTGTTATTGCTGTTTTACCTGGCTTGATATTTTTATTTCAATTTATGTTTTATTGTGATGTATTATAATCCATTGTACTAGTATTATTGGCATTAACTACCTTGTGCACCATTTGGTCGAAAGGCAAACAAACGACACCTTTAAAAAGAAACAAATAATAAATATTAAACCCTTCCTGAAGTGCAAAACTTTAAGCATCTGGCTCTTAGGTTAAATGGGCTTGGTTATAAGAATCAGAACAGAATAGGTTCATTTATATTATTTTGGGTGGTGGTGGTGATTTAATAAATTTATACTCCATCTTTCCTAACAGTGCAAGGCACCTAATTGAATGCCCTTATGCTATATCTCCACTGCATCATCTGTCCTATCCCAGTAGGAACAGGGGACCTATGGTCCTCCAGATGCTGTTGAACTCCAGCTCCCATCATCCCTGGTTATTGGCCATGCTGGCTGCAGCTGGAGTCCAATGACATCTGGAGGGCTATAGGCTTCCCATCCCTGAAAACCTTCCGAGCAAGACCACAGCAGAGTTTGAAATTGCACAGCTGGCTTCTCTGTGCAGTGGAAGCAGAGTTGTATTCATCAGCTGTAATCTGACAGCAAGATGGCAGTAGATCTTCTTTTCTCATCAAATAACTCATGTGAATCATAGCCTTGGATTTATTATTTCCTTTGTCTTATATATAAATAATTCATTGCATTAGGAAAAATAAGTTGGAGAGGAGCCAACAAATGGAATCAGTCGTTCTGTTGGTGTTATTTATTATTAGTATTATTATTAGTATTACTATTAATTAATGAGGTATCTTACCTCATATCCTATGAGGTATCTTAAAGTGATTTGCCATACAAGAAAAAGATATCGAAAATAATTACATATACAAAACCATTTTTAAAAATTAAAGATGATACAACAAAATTACATATATAAAATCGATTTCAAATCTTGTACAGATACCAGCTGGGATAACAACCCCCCACCTAGAAGACTGGTTGAATGAGGGAATTCTTCAACAAGCTTTTAAAAGACAATAGAGATTATGCCTTTATTATTCTACTCCTGGTGCACATGTGGAGTCCTCCCTTCTTGAGACAGGAGAAACTTGGTCACAGAGGAAGGGGTTGTCGCCCTCCCCAAAATACGTGAGTTCAGCTACATTGGGATCAGCACATCTCCATTGCAATCCATAGTATTTTGTTTCTTGAAAACGTAGTTATTAGCTCTGTAACAGGATATTTTGCCACCATAACAATTTGATTGCTATCTGACCAGAAAAAAAATGGCTCATTCTATTCTTGTGCCTCGAGGTGCAGCTTGATATGCAGGAAGCAGCAGATGCAGCTTTTCATGGCATGGATCTTTATTGTTTACAGCAATGTTATAGGGCAACATGTGGATATTGTAAATAAATGGAAATTGGAATTATCATTGGCTGGAGTCCCTAAATCAAGAGGCTGATAAAGGTGCAAGAGCCAGAACAAAAATTGGCCACTCCTAACTGCTTCCTCCTTTTTCCTCAGTTCCATTCTTCCCCCAAATTATCTAGGCTTGCGCTCAGTATCTCCACGACTCCACTCCCCAAATTCTCGTATGAGGTAATGTCCATTTTCGGTAGTGGAACCCCAGATATGGAATAGTCAGCCTTCCCAGAGAGGTTTGCCTAACACCATCTTCATGGTCTTCTCAGCACTGGGTGAAGAAGCTCAAATCCACACCACATATTTAAAGCACCTTTATACCTCTTTAACATTCATGGCTTTCTCTCAAACATCTTGGGAACTGTGGTTTGTTAAGGGTGCTGGAAATTGTACCTCTGTGAGGGCAGCACTCTTACCAAGCCACACTTTTCTATTAACCAAGGGCTTTTAAATAATTATGGGTAGTATCCAATGTTCTTATTCCTCTGGTGGAAGACACTTCACTTGTGGAACGGAAATCACCCCTCCTCTCCTCTTCTCTCCCCTGTAGCTCCCTGTGCACCCTCAAAATCAGCTCCAAAGAGTTGGGGACCCTCCAAGAAGATTTTGGGGGCAAGCAGGGAGAGGGGAGGAAAGGCAAGTCCTTGTGGAGCATTTGATACAACTTTATGTTTTACAGTTTGAGCTTTTCAGTTTTAAATTGAGTTTTCAGTTGTTTTTCATTCAGTTTTTAAAAATTATTTTATTGTAGTTTTGTATAGCTTTATACTGTGTTTTAATGTTTTTGCTTGCTTATTTGTTTTTGGCATTACCATAGTTCAGCTGAAACAGGTATGGGTGTGCAAAGTGGTCCCTCACTGAAACAAATGCAGGTTTGGACTGGAGACATGTACAAAGCATAATCACAGGTCTATAGCAGGTAGAACAGATTACTCTTATTTCAGAACAGCTAGCTCATTGTTTATATCTTTGCTTATAGTTTCTCTTTCATACTTGATGTCTTCTATTAATTTTCTTCAGTTTTGAGCTAGTTGATTGAGTATAAGCATTGCCGAAGAGGACTTGACCATGGAGCTCCATTATCAGAAGGATGACTACAGGGAAATTACATGATGACATCCAAAATTGCCAGGCTCTGGGCTGAGGAGTTCTTTCATCTCTTAAGACTCACCTGCCCAGTTTAGTTTTGTAGCTGTGTACTTCTGGACAGGCTCTGTCTACATCCTTTCTGCAGGGATGTGTCCATCACTGCTCAGCCCCTTCCCCCCATGAAGAGTTGTTTCCCTTTGAGCTCCAATTAAGCACAGACTCATACCAAAACAAACAAGTTCCAGGTCTCTGAGGTGCATGCCCAGCTCAGACTGCCTGGTGCCGTCGCCAGTCCGGCCTCAGGGGGTGATAAAAGAGTTTAAGAAGCTCCTGACAAAGGAAGTCGGGGGTGCAAGCATGTCACACAGTTTCTCTTGACAATTAATCACAAGGGAACAAGAAAAACCAACTCACTGAGAGAGGTGGAACTTTTTCCAAATGGATTTTCTTTTGGTCAAGCTAGAGCCAAGTGAAAATATCCTAAAATTCTCCATCCTATTTGTGATTTCTCAGAAAATTGTTGTTTGGGAGAATTTTTGTCCCAGCTCTGTCAAAATCCAACCTGTCAAGGACATGCTAGGGATCACAACTGACACAATCACAGAACACGGTTTTGGAAAGGTGAGGATAATGGAGAGGCCAAACATAGGAGAACCACAAGGGACTTCATCCTCCCTCTGATGTATCAAATGTTGATTGTCAGCCATGACATATGGAGCACACTCAACACAGAATAAATATATGATGTCATCTTTTAGTGGATGGACTTCTATTTGTGGACAACTTCTGCTAGCATTTGTAGCCTTTCATGTCATAAGATATTATCTGAAGGAGAACTATAAAAAAATAGTCTACTATTTATCTGAACTTACTTGCATTCACAACCAGCTTTGCTCTTTATGTAGAAATAAGCAGCTACGTTTCTAGTTCGCCTGATGTAAAGTTCTGTGTTACTCAAAAACTTGTTTACTTCAACAGCAACAGACTTTCATCCAGTAGAAGCTATTACCTAAACAGAGATCCTAGCTGGGCCTGAATTAACTGTGCACTGTCACCTTAGCACAACCCAGACTCCAGTCCAGACTCTACCCTTGAAGTAGGAGAAATCCTGCTGGAGGCCTGGGAGCTTTATAGAACCCTGTTTTAATAAACCTTTGCCACCATTTGTTCTCACAGCAAGAGTTGAAGAGATCACATGTGATCAGCAACAGGACAGCTTCCATTCAGGCCTTTACAAGAAACAGTTCCAATGGATTTTGAAACAACATACTGCAACAGTATCGGAAGTATTGCATCCATGAAGTCACAGCACAGAGCTTTCAGTTGAATAAATAAAAGGTAAGAAGGCTATTTCTTGCTGTTCTAAAACAACTTTTTCAAACAATCCTTAACTGTAGCAAATGGATTTTTTGAATGATTAAACTTATAACCCTCTCTGTCCAGACCTGTGGAAGACTTCTGCTACTTGGCACTGCTCTATATCAGCTCACATGGGTAGCAGATATCTAGATGGGTTTATACAGGTTGTGTAGTCTGCGTGTCTGGCATCCTACACTGAGTGTTGATGGATCCCTGGGGGAAAAGGTACCTGCCTCTTGTGTGTGTGTGTGTGTGTGGAATTATTCACACTTCTGGTCGTACACTACAGCTACCTGCTGTCCCCCAGGTGCACTCTGGGAAAAGCCACACATCAAATGGGGGAGAGGGAAAGGGAATGAAGAAATAAGGGAAAATCTTTGGTCAAGCAAGACAGATCAGACTTCATTAGTTACCTATTTGTTTCCAGGCCCAATTTACTACACTGGTGTTAGCCCTCTTCAGCCTAGGTCCAGAATACCTCAAGAAATGCCTTGTCGCATATGAACCTGCCATGTTCTACGATCAACTTCAGATGCCCCACTTTCTGTCCTGCCACCAGTAGAAATATGATTGGTGGGTACAAAGGGTAGGGCCCTTTTGGCAATGGCACAGAAACATTGAAATGCCCATCCTCAGGAGATCCCTTTAATCCTGCATTCAGATGGGCTTTGAAAGCTATTTAGATAAGCTTTTCATATATAGTGCTTTGCTAATTTTGAATTGTTTTAACCCACTGGTACTCAGCCTTTTTGGTATGGGTCACATCTGGAAGCCTAAGAAACTGCATAGGCATCACAAAATACCAATTCACAGAAGAAAACTGGTGATGCTCAGAACTCCCCCAACAGGCAAAACACCTGCACACACCCCAAAAGGAAAGAAAACACAGACAATAAAGCAGGCAATAGCCCCCTCAAAATGGAGAACTTGCCCAACCAAAAAAAACCCCTCAATTTAAAAAATTGAGAGGGGCAGGAGGACTTGAAGGTTGCCAAGGGAGTTTTTTGAGGGTACCATGGATGCTACATAGGGGACCCCACATGCTGGCCTTTTATACTTTTAACAGTAGTGTTACTGTTTGTGGTTTTGCTATGTTTTAAATTGTTTAATTGATCCTTCCTTATTGTTTAATTTGTTTTGTGAGCTACTTAGAACATAAATGTTTAAATAATAAAAGTTTATGTTCCCTGAATCCCTCCCCCTTCACTCTAATAGATGATGGGAATGGGAGTAAGAGGAGAACAATACTGCAAAACACTGCTGTACATAAAAAATAAAGTCTTGGCAGGTTTACTGTGTTGCTTGCTCCCTTTACTTGCATTTTGAAGAATGTGCTCATCACAGGGCAACTGCTAAAGTGGATCTTGAAAAACTTGGATACATTTTAGGTCTTTGCCAGCTCGAACTGCAGCACCTAATGTACTTGTCCAACTTCAATCAGTTAAGGCTGCAATCCTATACACACTAACTTGGGAGTAAGTCCCCTTGAGCTCAGTGGGGCTTTCTTCTGAATAGACTTATGTAGATTGCACTGTAAATATGATACAAAGTCCTGCAGCAAAACAATCTAATTTTACTTAGTTATGAGATAGTAAGAGCAACATGCAAGTGAACAATGTAATTGAGACCTACATGGCAAAAAGCATCTGAAACAATGCAATTCCAAAGTATATAATGCATGGAATAGCACCTTGGCTCTTTTTAAAGTTATTCATGCAATAAAAATTCATTTACTATATAATTAAATCTCCAACCTCCATGGTCTACTTACTAGTTTTGAGTCTGATATGGTCCATAGTGTGAGGAATGTTTTTGCAGAATGTGTTTTGGAAGAGGGAGGAAATGTCAACATTTGTTTGAGAAAGAAAATGCTGTAGTGACAAAATCTGGATTTTATCTCTAATAAGTTCATTTTGTGACTCATGATAAATTCTCAAAATATAAGGTGTTAAACTTTGAAAATATGACAGGTGGGATTCCTGCCACATCTAAAATATATTCTGTTCTGCAATACAAAATATATTTCATTCTGGTGTGTTGCTGACTCATTTCAAAAAAGTACTATTTTACTAGCTTTGTGTGCTTCTGGGGTTTTGACACTGACAGCATTGCTGGAGGAGATATCATTAAGATGACACTTCCTTCTCTTTTTCATACTCCCTTCCCTCTGCTGTTCCCCAGAGGTCAATGCCTGCAAACCATCCCCTTCCAGTTCTGTCATCCCAGGACTTAAAGTAACTCATATTGCTTGAACATCTGCTGCTCCCTTTAAATATCCTTGGGTCTGTTTGAGCAGTTTCTCCCACTTGTCCTGGCTTTCAGGTCACAGTCCTACCAGAGGGCTCTAAGATGGACCTATAAAGTCCTGAGGTTGTGAAGTTGACACCTGGTGCATCAGGGCAGGACCAACTGAGATCTCCCTTTGCTGTGTATGGTCCTTGTAAGTATATAGACAAGTACACAGATTTAGAACTCTTTGGCAATTGAGAGAAGAGCATCATGTCCCAGTCTGCTCCCAGTGCACATTATTTATTGTCATTGTTGCTGTTAATTAAATTTAAATACTGTGTTTTTCCCAGAAGGAGCCCAGGGAGGCAAACAAGCGACAAAATGCTAAAAACATCTATAAAAAATCTGAAAAACAAAACACCTTAAAAACATCTTTTTATTTTTTTAAAAAAGTAAAAACATTTCCAAAAGAGATGCAGACTGGGATAAGATCTCTACTTAAAAGACTTATAGAGAAAGGTCTTCAGTAGGTGCCAAAAAGACAACAGAGACGGTGCCTGTCTAATATTTTGGAGCACCTTGAAATTAGTCTGGTAGGTGATGGGCAGCCAGTGCAATTCTTTCAGAACAGGGTAACATGTTGGTGATGTCCTAACCCAAGGAGCAGTTGCACCACCATGGTTTGTACCAGCTGCAGCTTCTGGACCAACCTCAAGGGCAGCCCCACATAGAGCACATTACAGTAATCCAGCCTGGAGGTTGCATGGACAACAGTGGTCAGAGTATCCCAGTCCAGAAACAGCTGCAGCTGGTTTACCAGCCAAATATGGTAAAAGGCATTCCTAGCCATTGAGGTCACCTGGGCCTCTAGCACCCCAGACTATGAACCTGCTCTTTCAGAGGGAATATGACCTCATCTAAAGCAGGCAACTGGCCAGTTATCCAGACTTAGGAATGACTCGCTCACAGTGCCTCTGTCTTGCTAGGATTCAGAGTCTGTTTACTGGCCCACATCCAGCCTACCACCAAGTCCAGGCACAGGTCCACA
Organism: Rhineura floridana; assembly: GCF_030035675.1. Classification (NCBI taxonomy): domain Eukaryota; kingdom Metazoa; phylum Chordata; class Lepidosauria; order Squamata; family Rhineuridae; genus Rhineura; species Rhineura floridana. The sequence continues at coordinate 85,467,401 of NC_084486.1, forward strand.
GCTTACACAGCCTCTCACGATTCAGATGATATCAAGAAACAGAATTGGGTATCATCAGCACCTCACCCCAAATCTCCTAATGACTGCTCCCAACAGCTTGAAATAGATGTTAAAACAGCATTGGGAACAAGATGATACTCTGCAACTTGTACACAGCACAACTGCCAGGGGGCTGAAGGACAATCACCTAATACTATTCTCTGAAACCGATCCTGAAGATAGGATCAGAACCACTGTAAAACACCGCCTCTGATACCCATCTCACCAAGTCAGCTCAGAAGGCTGCCATGGTCAATGGTATCAAAAGCTGCCGAGAAATCAAGTAAGAATAGCACCCCCCCGTCCTTCTTCTGATAAAGGTCATCCAACAAGGCGACCAAGGCCAATTCAGTCCCATAACCAGGCCTGAATCCAGACTGGAATGGAGATAATCTGTTTCATCCAAGAGTACTTGCAGTTGCTTTGCCACAACCCTCTTAATCACCTTTCCTAAAAAGGGGGTATTTGCAACTGGGCAGAAGTTATCACAAGCCAATGGGTCCACAGTGGGCTTTTCCAGGAGTGATTGGATCACTGCCTCTTTCAGGGCAGCTGGGACCACTCCCTCCTGCAAAGACACATTAACCACACCCTGGATCCATTCAGTCATGCCCCCTCGGCAAGCTTTAATAAGCCAAGAGGTGCAAGGGTTGAGAAGACATTTTGCTGGCTGCATCATTACAAGCACCTTGTCCATATCATCAGGCTGCAATAATTAAAACTAATCTCAAGAAGCTGCAGCAGACAGTGCACTCAACACCTCATGCGGGGGCACAGTAAATGTGGATGGGACATCAAGAATGCTGCAGGGGTGGACAACTTTACCCTCAAAGTGCCTTGCAAACAATTCACAGTGGGCTTCCGAAGGGTCTAAAACTCCATTTTCTGGAGTAGATGTTAGCAGACCCCAGACAATATGAAAAAGCTCCACTGAATTACTACTTGAGGATGCGATGGAGGCAGAGAAGTGAGTCTTCTTTGTCAGCCTCACAACCACACAGTAGGCATGGTTCTGTTGTTTCACTCAAGCCCAGTCAGCCTCACAGCACGTCTTTTGGCATATATTATGAGGCATTATATTAAATATGTTAGCCTTTTCCCACCTTTGGGTCACCAGATGTTGTTGGACTACAACTTCCATCATCCCCAGCCAGCATGGCCAATAGTCAGGAAACTGTAGTACAGCAACTTCTGGGGACCCAAAGGTTGGGAAAGGCTGAAATATGTTATTGCCTAGGATCCTAACCAAATTTGTGCTCCCCACATATCTCCTATGGTTCCCATAATGGAAAGTGTTCATCTTCTTAAATTACGCATCCTTTATCATTTTCCCCAAGTCATTATTTGCAGGGGTGTAGTCATCCAGGGTCTGGGGGGGGTCTTAGATCCTTGACTTTTTTAGTAGCAGGGTCCCAGCAGGGTCCCTATATTTACAGCATACTAGCCAATCAACATGAAAGGGGAGTGTGTTAAACACTGAGAAGAGTCTTCTAACATCCTTTCCCACTGACTGTTACCAATCAGAGTGAAAGAAGGTGAGTCAGTCATTGAGAAGACTCTTCTCAGTAGCTAACACTCTTCTTTTGTGCTTATTGGCTCCTAGGAGTGTCTGTTGTTGTTGGAAAAGACATTAATAAGGAACTCATTCTCAACCCCACAGCAAAAATAAAGGGGGGAGAGGGGCGTGGCTGTGACTAACATGAAAGGACCATGCACTTCTGAATTTTCACTTAGCTACTGATTATTTCATGGGGAAGCTGTGGCTTTACTCTAGTCTACAGGGACAATATAAGCTATACCTTGCCTGCCCAGCAAGGGGAGACAACTGACCTTTATTTTCTGTCTCAGCATTCATCTACTTGTGGATTGGTTATATAAGATTATCTATTATGTTATGTAAACCAAGACTTTCATTATTGTTATTCTGTCCTGGTGAGATGGAGCCCAAATTGCTGTGTCCACAGTATGGGCAGATCCCTTTCCATCCAGGCATCCAGCTGCTACACTTAGAACAGGATTGAATCCTTAGGTCTCCTCCCATTTGTTTCACCTTCCTATGTAGCCAGCTGTCTGAGTCCAGGGTAAACTGTTTATTGGAAAGCTCAAAAACTCAAATTTTATTCTGTATCAATACATCTTTACCTATAAAATGGACGTATTGACACTGACCAACCATATAAAGAGTTCTGACCACCATATTTGATAGCTTCTAAACATCTGACCTAGAGATTTGTTAGTTTCTTGCTGCATCAAGTCTCAAAATTTAATAGTGGCAAGTACTGCATCTCTTCCTACCTGAGTGTGGTTGATGCTATTTCACATTTCCTTCCCTGCGTAAGAACAGTTTGCTTGTCTGAGCTGTTTTCTTCATGCACTAGGAGATGGATAATCAGAGTCTTTTGATGACTCAGAGTTTCAAACTTCCTAATGAATCTTAACCTTTGTCTGTTTTAATTGAGTTCCCATTTACCACGCCATCATCACAAAATACTGCATAGGCATTTGTGGCTTTAACCAGATCTTGTCCTCTAAAGTCATGTTTTATGTATGCTGGGTGCCATGATTTTGAATATGGGTGACCTGAACTCCTGGTGAACCTCCAGTTTGAGAGAGAGAGAGAGAGAGAGAATTTCTCTGGCAATACATATAATGTTTATATATGGATCATAGTGTGTGACATGTTAGACAACTTCAAGAGAAAGCAGGGGACGGGGTTGAACCCCCCCCCCCAAAAAAAACCACAAATGTAACAATACAAGTAGATAATAAAATACACAATATATTATAAAAATAATGCATGTATAAATACAAACTAAAGTAAAAATTGTATTTGTTCACTGTATCACAGTTATGGCAGATCCCTTACATTACCAGTAGGTATTCATGCATTAGGAGTGTTATTGAAATAAACTCACTTCATATCAATGGAGATGTATTTAATTTATTGTGAATGGATTGTTTCATTGTGTAATAGAGACTTTATCATGTTAGTTGCAGCAAAGCTTAGCGGTCTTGTGGTTGCTGTTAAGGTTCCAGAATTGATATTGTCTACCTGTATTTACTATTAAATGGATCATATGCAATTTCACCTGTTGATGAGTCTCAACACTTTTTTGGTGCTGATTTGTACTGTATATAGTTGTGGGTGTTTTTTTTTACTGTTTTAACATGTTTTGGTTGCATTTTGTATTTTTAAATAAGTTTGTAAACCTCTCAGGTGAATAATGGGTGATAAAAATTAATAAAATAAAGGGAATCTGAAACCAGCCAAGATCCTCTTTGTCCACAGAAGGTTTCTTCAGAAGTGGGCTCACAACTGTCTCCTTCAAGACAGCCAAGACCACTACCACCCAAAAAGAGGCATCAAGTCCTCATGACTCTGACAGACATTCTTTTGCAGTGAGCTGTAATCTGTTATGACATCCAAGAGTTGAAAATACATCCTATCCATGTCCTCAACCTGCAACATGGAGGAAGGGCTGTAGGTCAGTGGCAGAGCATCTGCTTTGCATCCAGAAAGTCCAAAGTTCAATCCCTGGCATCTCCAGGTAGGGCTGGGAGAGACTCCTTTTCTGAAACCTTGCTGAACAGCTGCCAGTCAATATACACAATAGTGAGCTAGAAGGACGGTTTCCTATGTTAACATTTTTATGTATGTGTTTAATGTAGTGTGTGATTTTTAAAGAGAAAGGGCTTTTTAAAGGAATATGTATCATTGTAATAAATAATTTTGATCATTTCTAATTACAGATTGTTTTACAGTTGTCATAATGTTTTGCTTGCCTTTTCATTTCACTTTTGGGGGTGTGTGAGATTTCTTATGCAGTTGAATAGAACAGAACCATACTCAATGTTTTGCAATCTAAAAGGCCAGATGTTATGATTCTATGAAGATCTCCTTGAAGATTAAAAGTTTCCACAATCTCAGAGTATTTTAGATTGTCTATGGTGGTTTATGGAGATCCAAAGGGACCAGGTGTGTGAAAAAAGAGCTGTGTTGCAGGTGCAAGGAAGGGAAGACACTGACCAGGAGCAAAAGACTTACAAGCCTGGTACCACATATGTAGTTCCAGTATTCATATATATAGCTTCATGGTGAGATCGCACCACAGAAAAATAGTTCTCCACAACCTTTCTTAGATTTGTGTGAATGGAGGCTCTTTCGTCCTATAATGTCATAGTACAACACTGAGGGAGTAGACTTTTATTATATGTCTGTTTATGAAGGCAGTGATGTTTAGACGTCAGAGGGTAATGCAGAAACAGCCCCTTAGACAAGGTGTAGCCTAGTTTCACAAATCATAGTCAGTGTCTACTAGAATAAAGACTTCTATCTTACTCTGGCAGGCTTGAATAACGATGTGCTTCACCATAATAAAACCAGCTGGAGACATCAGCATAGTAGTTGGTATTCATGGGCAGTTAATGAAAGAGCCAAGGCAATAGCTACATTATTATATTTTATTGGTCAACCATCAGCAAGAGTGCTAAAGCATTTGCAGAATCTTTCTGAGGCTACAATCTTTGTTCTGCTCTATGAACTGTTGGCAGAAAACAGCTTACCCAGCTCCATTCAACAAGCAGCTCTAAGAAATGGCAACTTTTTTTCCCAAAGGGAAATGGAAAGGATGGAGGAGTTAAGGGTGTTATGGTGACACAGATTGTCAACATGCATCATCTACAATTGTCTCCAACAATAACACTGGCCAATAAGTCTGTCACTCAACCACCCAGGGGATATCTTCTTAACTAGAACTTCACATTCCTTTGTGCAAGGGCCATCTAAAGTTAGAGAGGACACATATTTCCGGGTTAACCATATTGTTCTCTGGGAAAGTTCTTAGCTCATGGATGCCTGAACAAACAATGAGCAACGTGTCTGTCTCTCTCTGTGTGTTTTCAGAATACAAGCTACAACATTTCTATTTTAATGTTAATATTCTATGTTTAGCAAAATTGCTTTATTAACCCTTCTGGCCCTTGCAAATTGTAAATCTAAAATCTGAAGGAAAAAGGAAAAAGAGAGACATTTATAGAAAATTTCATCAGTGAGTATTCTGCATTAATATCAGTTTGTTTGGGTATCTAAAATAATATTACACCAGTTATAAACTGAGATAAAACTATTGTGGAAAGCATGGAATTATCTCAAACAATAATACAAAAATATATATAACTGTATTTTACTTAAAACACGAGCATATAACCAAAATATTTTGATGCTCAAATTTGTTAAATGCTTAGCATATTATATGGATATTTCATAATGTGCTGAGAAATATTAAAGTGGTTGAACCTCTTTGGCTTGCTCGCTTATTAGGATATCAAAATTGGGGTATTTCTACAAAATACAGAAAGGTGAAATGCAGTGCACATGTCATATACCAAAAACATTCTGTGAAAACAGAACATTTTTAGATTTTAATGGCTGACAAATGTGTTCATACGTTGCCCTGGCAGTAATGCCCGGCACTTCAACAACCTAAGCCATACATGTGATAGAATGGAGGGCTGGGGAAGTTCCTCTCAGTCCAATTTAAAGGCTATTAAAAATGTGTGAAGGAGAATTTCCAGAAATGTACCTATCCTTGTAGAAGAAATGCTGTTTTAATTAATATAATAGTTAATCATATTTCTTGCTTTGATACATTATTGCAAAAATACATTATCAAAGCAAGTAAGAGGATGGGTAAATAAATATTAGTATATGTACCTTGAATTCTGCAAGTATAGAAAAACATACACATGACTTGAGGAATGGCACAGACTCATTTCAGGTTGAAGTTTTGTTATGCAAAACCATAGACAGAAACTCTTCCCTTTCAATTTAGGGCATGTGAAATTTTAATAAAACATAGCAAAGACTAGGGTAATTTTAGCAAGATGTTAATATACACATTGAACACAATTATTTTTAAAAGAATATATACTGCCAGTGCAGTTTTTGAGTTTGGTGTTTCCAAGGCTTGTCAACGCTGCATCTGTGTTTGCAGGAGCATGAATATATCAATATTTGTATGGACACTTGAATCTTTGCAAGGCACAAAGTATAGAGTTAGTATTGTTATACTACAAATGTGAAGACTGAAGTATAAGGAGTAAGGAAGTGAGTAAGGAACTGAAGTTTGGCTTAGTTTTTTTCACAGATAATTAATCCTTCAGTTAAGACCAGAACTCAGATGCACCTATACAACAAGTGTGCCATGATCATAGCTCCACCTTTTATCTAAGGTTAATGCAACTACAGAGATTTTAAAATCAAGTTGTTTTCAGATCAATAGAGCCATTAGGCTGCACTGGCCCTGTCTTCTGTGTAAAGATATAGTAAGTCTTCTGCTTTAGAACCTTGCCAAATGAAAATACATCAATATGGGATCATTTAACATGTGTCAAACATGCAGCAGAAGCTTGTCCAAAGAGGCTTATTGTACCTTTATAGTGCTGCTCTGAGAGCATGGTGATTTTTAGGGGGAGGGGATGGACAGCTGCTGCTTAATACAAGAGAAGGATCAGGTGTCGATTAGTTGCTGTGTTTTGAATGTGAAGTGATTTAGGCAGAGAAGAAAATTGTTTCCATTATGACAAAATGTTGAAATGGACATGGATGAACAGGAGACCCCCGGACCAAAGTAAATCAACAGTTGACCTTCCACCTTTGGAGGTCAAAGATCAAAGACAAACTATAGCTGATGTGAGTTCAGAAGACTCCAAATGACACCACTATATACTTGCTGAGATGTATTTTCTCTGTCCCTGCATTTGTAATCTATATGGATGCAATAAGGCTCTTTGGCCTAGGGGAGTGTGGTCCAGTGACTGCTCAGTTTGGTGAGGCCTTGCACCTCAGTTCTTTAATGAGATTTCTAATGGGATTTGTTGGGCTATCCTCAACTCCTTTCATACAATGACTAGCAGGACTGTCAAGGGTCGGTCATTTCTTGCTCTTCAACAAGACTGGCAGCATATCCAGATAGCTGGTGACTAGGCATTGCTGACCCTGACTCTGGGCAGATTTCAGGCCTCACTTGGTTCTCTGCTGTGTTTTGCTCACATGTTATATCATCACTTTTCCATGACTACGGCTGGGCAAGAAATTCAATTCAGTTTGCATTTAAGCTAAACCTACCAAATGTGCACTTTTTGAAACAAAGTGTGAACTGAAATACAGCTACCCTTGTAAATTTACAGTTATCCAGATTTTGCAATGCAGTTCTCCAACCAAACAATATTTACCAAAATGTACATATTAGGGGAAAGTATATTATGAAAACAACATAAAATGCATTATACTAGGGGAAATTGTTTGCAAAATGTGTACATTAGTGAAAACTGCATAAAAATATGTTTATTAGGAGAAATTCATACTAAAATGGTAATTAATTTTCATGAGTGTTTTTTTAAATCTGCAAAATATGGAGAACTGAATTTAAGACTGGAAAAATCAGAAATAGAACTGAAATTCGCCACATTTATTCCATTTAAAACAGTAAAGCTTTCCTCCAAAGAGTCCTGGGAAGTTGAGTTTGTGAATGGCGCTGAAAGTTGTTAGGAGACCCCAATTTCCCTCACAGAGCTACAGTTTCCAGAGTGGTTTAACAGTCAGTCCCTCTTCCCAGAGAAGGGACTTCTGGGAATTGCAGGCCCGTGAAGGGAATCGGGGTCTCAAACAACTTTCAGCACCCTTCACAAACTATACTTCCCAGAATTCTTTGGGGGAAGCCATGACTATTTAATAGTGGAATAAATGTATGGTGTGAATGTGGTCATTGACAGAGCCTTCTATCCCTATCTATGACATATCTATATGAGCCTTCTCCTTCTTTTTAGAAACTTTGTACCTTGCTGCTTTCTTCAATCATCTGAGACTGGCCCCTGTTCACCCTTTAGGGCTGGCTTCCTGATTCCATTCTGCTTACAAAGATGTAATAATGATAATCTGGTTTGCCTTTGCCTGGGATTTTTGCTTTTCCCTCGCTGAACCTCTCTTGGCTTAGCCTTGAGTCAACAATCCTACAAATATGTTGCTCATTTGGGCCTGATGAGTTAGGAAGCAGACAATTTATGCATCATCCTAATCTGGCCAAGGCGAACACAGAACTTGGGGGCTGAGTTCCTAGACTGGAAGAGAGTGGTGGTCTTTAGCCTGGGCTCCTAGTGTATGTTAGTGATGTGTGCTGTAAACCTTAGAAATAAAAGGCACTGAAACTTGATGTTCAGTCAAATATACTAAAACATTTAATATCTCCTTAATCTATCCAAGCAGCAATACACTGTCCTTCAGGAACTGGATCTTCCTGAACTGAGTCCAACAACTGCCTCTCATTATGTGAGTAACAATAGCATGTACAAAAGCACTATTTTCTAGGTTCACTCTTTCTTAACTGTCGCCCACCTTTTCCCCTAACCAGGAACATTGCTAGGTCCTTAAAAAAACTCTGGGCACTGGCCCGTGACACAAATTTACATATGCTGATTTATATATTTATATGTACAGATGCAAATTCAGGGCCACTTTTAGAGGGAAAACTACCCTGCACACAAAGGTTTTTACTATACACAGTTAAGTTTTTAAAAAGGAGGTGGAAAAGACAGGAGGTCTGTGTCCTGGTACAAAAGACTCCTACCAGCATCCTTACCCCTAACAGTTTCCCTTTAGCCATTTCCCCAATTCAAAATGGTGCTTCATCTCTCTGATGATCAGATCTCTCTCTTGGCAGGATTGGGGAGAAGCCTTGAGTTCACACAGCTGAACTAAAAGACACAAGTGTATTATTCTGTGCTTCTAGGAAATTACCATAATATGAAATTCTCATGATAGAATCCAAGTTGGAGCAGTGATGGGGGGATGTACTAACAAAGCAGGTATGAGCTGACCTCTCCGTTAAAAGTGTACCGTATCCATATTTATGATGATTCATTACTGTGATATTGGAGTCAGACAGAAGGGGAGGGTACAAAGAAATACCTTTTGAGAGTGGTCTCCATGATCAAAATAAAAAGAAAGCTATTTATTTATTTATTTATTTATTTATTTATTTATTTATATCCCGCCCTTGCTCCCAGCAGGAGCCCAGGGTGGCACTTTGTTCCCACTTAACCTACCTTGTTGAGGTGTTGGTTGTTATGATTTTAGTAGAAGACTACACCACACAGCAAAATTTCTAACCAGAACCATTTGAAGCTGCAGGAATCTGCCAATGTTTTTAAATGGGCAGCTTCCTTCCCTCTCTAGACAGCCACCATGGAATCTCCAGCCTCCTCTCGCATCCTGCAAAACCTCAGCATCTCATTGAACTGTTATTAATAGGGAGTTTGTCTAGTGTCAGAACAGAGACATAAAACACATTAACATTATCACATAATCTTATTTAGTAAACACTTGGTGCTGTTTCGCTTTGGTAATTGCATTTGGTAGATGCAATATTTATGAAAGGGGAAACAGAAATGTCACAGCTCATCTCCATGGAGCCATAAAAGTCCTGGAACAAAATTGCACTAGAAAGGGTTTTATATGAGCATGGGAATGATACCATAAATACAGCTAGATAGTTATATTCTAGTAGATCACCTATCTGAATAACCTCTTGACCACAAGCTTTAATTTCCTGGATTTTGGAGAATCTACAGTATGGGATCCTGATGCTATAGCAATACATTTTCCCTTTTCTCTCTCTGATATTTACATTTCTTTAATGTATTATTTATTATCTTGTGCTGTCCCTAGAATCAGGAAGGGGGTACATTCTTAGCTAGTGTGGTACAGTGGTTAGAATGTGAGACTAGGACTGGGGAAACCCAGGTTCAAATTTCTTCTCAGCCATGAACTTTGCTGGGTAATCTTGGGCCACTCACTACCTTTTAGCTACCCTACTCCACAAGGTTGTTGTGATGATAAAATGGGGATGGGGTGAGGGAGGACCATGTACATTGTATTGAGCTCATTGGAGGAAAGATGGGATATACATGTAATTAATGAATGAATTAAAATTCTAGGAGGAGAGCCTGGATACTGTTATTTTCAATAATAAAAGTGTCCCTTTCCAAGACCAATCCATTAATAGGTAAGTGAGAAAATGCATTCAGCAGTAATTATAAAAGGTATACGCATCCATCAACTGGACTCTCAATAGTGTTTAAATTGAACCTCTAAGACGATGGGGAACTTGTGGCCCTTCAGATGTTGTCACATCTAACAACAATTTCCAGTCTCCAATTTCCATCAGCCTCAGCCTTAGCCAACATGGTCCATGGTCAGGGACAAGAGGGTCCACAGAAATATCTCAGGAGAGGTGGGCGAAGGTCTATGAATAGTTACTACAGGTCAATGGCAACCCACTCCATCCACCATTGCATTTAGAATTCTGGGAAGGGAACCCCCCTTGTGGACACCCTTGGTCAGGGATGATGCAGGCCAACAACATCTGGAGAGCCACAGGTTTCCCATCTCTGCTCTTTAAAACCTGACTACAGAATGCATCAGTTCACAGGAAGTGAGAGGAATACTTAGGAGTGGTGACATCTGAAGACAGTCTCATTGAAAAAGCACACATCCTATATGCGAAACAAATGAATTCTTAGAACATCTTATAAAAGAGGTCAGAGAGAAGGGACCCTTCAAGATCTTACAGAAGGTTAGGAAGCCTAGAATCTACTTGTGTGCCACAGTTCTCCCCCACTGTCACATCTGACCCATTTTCCATGAGCAGGTATGCCATTAACTGACTACCAGCTGCCATGACAGCACAGAAAGAGGCGAGATACATGCGTGCATGTACTTAGATGTTCTTCCCATTACCTCTGATCTCCAGAAGTTAATCTTAGATTTAAGTTCACCCCTTTAGTGTGCTGTTATTGTTTTGCATGCTAATTAACCTCCATAAAAATTAAAAGATTCGCCGGTGAGAGTTTATCATCCAGCTGTAAACTTGCAATAATTAAAACGATAGGCTTTGATTTGCTTGGCAATTAGGAAAATGCTACCTTGACAGTAATAGAAGCAACAACATCAGTGGCTCCCCCCACCACCTTCTTTTTCTTCTTCCATACCTACAGTACATTTACTGAGCCTTTCTTTTGATCTCCCGGGTTGCTGTTTTGGGAGCAAAGTTCCGTTGGCAAAACAAGGGTCTGCCTGATTTGGGAAGCAAACAAAGGAGGTCATCTGTCTCCTCCACGGATCCCCACGGGCTGGTGCAAAGATAAACAAACAAGACGGGCTAATAAGTCAACAGAAAAGCCCGCTGGACGGGGAGCAGGCGCCTTCTCTTGAAGTCCACGGCCCTGAAAGGTGTTCCGTTTCAACTCAGCTGAAATCCCTTAGAAAGCTTTAAAAAGATTAGAAGGTCTTGGGGCCCAGGTCTAAATAGGGTTGCCAACTGCTCCAGTGCCTTAGCTCTAAGAGCGATCTGATATGTAGGAAGTGAGCTTTTCATGCGGTGGAGTTAACCAGTGGTGTAATAGCCTGGAGTCGAGGGGGGGTATCTTAGATCCCTCATTTTGGGGGGAGCCAGGTCCCATCAGGGTTCCTATGTCTCCAGTATTTTATGAGCTGATCAGCATGAAAGGGGAGTGTGTGAGCCACTGAGAAGAGTCTTCTAATTCGTTTCCTTGTCCTTTCCTGCGGATTGAAGTTAATTAGAGTGAAAGGAGGTGAGTCAGCCAGAAGCAGAAAGCAGTAAGCAGTATTTAAACCACGCCAGATTATTCTATAATCTTAGAAGGGAGCATGGCTGTGACTATTACAAGAGACCCTGCACTTCTGAATTTGCCACAATACTACTGGGAGCTACACGGCATCACTTCTAATTTGATTGGCTAGATGTAAAAGAGGACAGAGCTCCTGGCCCTGTAATAGGTATAGAAGAGGAAGTTTTAGCAGCTCGTATGGCCTAAAAGGCTGCCTTAGACCACTGGTGCATCTAGCTCAGTACTGCTTACACCAGGGGTAGCCAACGTGATGCCCCCCAGTGGTTTGACTAACTCCCATAATCCCTGACCATTGATCATACTGCATAGGCTGCTGGGAACTGTAGTCCACCAAGTTCGCTACCCTGATCTACACCAGCCTTTCCCAACCAGTGTGCCTCCAGATGTTGTTGGACCACAATTCCTATCTTTCCTGACCATTGGCAATGCTGGCTGAGGCTGACGGGAGTTGTGGTCCAACAACATCTGGAGGCACACTGGTTGGGAAAGGCTGATCTACATTGACTGATAGTCGCTCTCCACCAGTTCAGACAGGGGACATTCCTAACCGGAATGGTCCGGGGGGATTGAACCTGAGACCTTTTGCATGCAAAGCGAATACTCTATCACTAACCTACAGCACTTCCGCAAATGTACACCTGCTCAAATGCCTACGTCTACGCAACTGTTAAAAATGCAGGTGCCCTGTCCTGTTTTGCGTATGGCCACCCTATTTCTAATAGCTGCAGAGCAAACTGGTGTTAAAAGGACCATATACAGAGGTTACTTCAAAAGCTGGCCGCTGTGGCGCAGTTAGATAAGTTTAGCCTCTGGGCTGGATGGCGCCTTTTTCTTTATGTTACAGTGGGGTGAAAAAGGCGGCTTCAAAAGGCCTTTAGTTGCTGCAGCTGTAGTGCCTGCTGCTAGCGATTTTACCGTTGTTTCAAAAGCGCTTACAAAGATAAGCCAGTGATATTTTCATTTTCCTAGTGTCACAAGGGAGTATTCTCGCGCGAAGCTTCCTCCGAATTCTTTCTATTAAAACTGTCTGATAAACTTCTAGAATTTTGGATCTTTCTTGGGATGGTTAATTTGGTATTTTTCGCAAATTTCAGCTGTTATTGGGTGTGTGTGTGGGAGAATAGACAGGTAAATCTCACAAAACAATCACTTTTGAATAAAAGAACTTAGTGACCTAGAGTAGCCGCTTAGAACACTCTCTGGATAACGTCTCTCGAAAGCCGCCTAAGACGGCGGCCACAGCGAACGGAGAAGCGAGCTTGGCTGTGTGTGTGTGTGTGTGTGTGTGTGTTGGTGGGTGATGTTTTAAAAAATTGTGTTGGTGGATATTGCTAGTGCGAATCTTAAAACAGAAGAGAGTAACTTTTTAAAGAAAAAATGAGTGGGTGTATCTAGCTCTTCTACCTACCTACGCTGGAAAGCCAAAATCCCATTCAGGTGACACGTACTGTCTATATGATGTTCTGGGAAGAACAGTCTGGGTATCCCCACCCTTTGCATAAAATGAAATTTTTGTATTGTTCAAGTGTTTTGTTCTGTTGTACCCTTAAAATACGAAATATATTATGTGCGAGAGAAGTGAGTAAATAAATAAATGGCCAATTAAAGGATTCCTAGGCCGAACCACTTGGCACTGTCCTTTTCTCCCCTACAACTCCGTGGGTTAGTCAGGCGTCCTATGCTGATTTTCGGAAAAGAGGGCTTTAACAGCGCCTGTTCCTCGGCTGTCTGGAACGTACACACGGCTCTAAGCCGGGCCATTTCCCTTCTGTTTTCTGTCTCCTGTTAACACTCAGCTTTTCCACACATGCACTGCAAATCAGCCTAAGTTTCACAGGGGTTTTCAACAACATTAACCCTGATGGCCACCACAGCTTCAGGATTATTCATTTTTCTTGCCTTCGCAAAAGAAGGCTCTCCTAGCAGCTGCTCAAGGGAAGCTATTTCCCTCACCGCTTTACATAATCCTGTGGTTATGCACCGGCGTGCTAATAAAGCTTTTACGCATTGTGCTACTTAGGTGTATGCCTTTATTAAGGCGTATATTTAACAGTCGCAAGTGAACTCTCCAAACAGGTATCTGAAACGTGTGGATCGTGTAGGAAGAGCCGGGACTGGCTCCGATTTCTCGGTCAGTGTAAATGGCGTATTGCCCCCGCGGAGTTTAAATGGGTGGTGGGTGAGAGCTTTTTTGCACAACTCTGAGACTGACCTTCTTGGAAGCCGAGCCTGCATCTTCAGTCGCTTCTCCTGCATCCTTTAGTGATAGTCTTCCGATCTTGATACTTCAGAGTTAAATCACACTGTCAGGGAAAAGACAGGTTTTGGCTCAGAACTCCAACTCTGAGATGAAAAGAAAAGTTCCCCTCATACCTAGTAAGTATATAAGCAGGACCCTGCTAGATCAGACCAAAGACCCATCTAGCACCCCATTTCCCACAGTGGCTCATCCGGTGCCCATGGGAAGCCCACAAGCTGGATATCGGGGTAACTGCCCTCTTCTTCATCGATCAGGGGGATAAACTGGTGGGCTTAGCTGAGACTCTAATATTCACAGGCCTAAAACATGACTTGTATATTAACATGTATTTTTCTTATACATGTACTGAATTGTGGTAGCCTGTGGCTCTGAGCAAAAAAAGATTCAAGCAAACCATATTTACTAGTAATTCCTGGAAGAAGAGTTATAGTTTGCTGGCAACTCCTCAGCTGTCGTCGGGTGACGCATCTTCGCTGAGAACACGTGGCAAAATGATATAGTAGCTGAAGCCTGCATGACTGTGTCAATTGCACTTCCCATTTCCACCCAGGAACTAAAGGAGGGATCACGGGGATGTTCAGAGAATTCACAGGGGCATATCGCCCCCAAGGGTGTGCTGGGAATTCCGTGCTGGGTGGCAAACCTGCGTTTGATTGCTGCTGTGTTAAAACGCTCGCCTAGCTGAGACACCCCTTTGCATGCGGTCGTAGCTAGGATTTAGCTCAGGCGTCCAACCTGGAAGTTTGTCTGCCTCTGGAGAAGCACTTCACACAAGGCCCTTCCCAACATTTCTGTTTTAGCTTTCTTAGCATCAAATTCCTGCGGGGATATGATAATCCGGGCCAGGAGACACTCTGCGGCCTTGCTTTTCCGATTTAGTCTAAACATTTGCAACTGTTGCTAGCTGCGCCTCCACCTCGGGAGAAGCGTTGTGTGCCTTGATCCATCCATCCTCCCTCCCCCTTCCTTTCTGAGATTTAGGTTAGTTACACATCCGTAAAGGATACATGACGGCGGATCCTGACAGGATCGATTCCGTCAGGGGGGGCGTCTCCGGATCTGACAGCGCAATCCTATGCTTGCCTGTCTGTTTTGAAGTAAGATCCATTGAATCCAGAGGGTTACTTACTCCAAGGTAAGTGTGCATAGCACTGCAGCCTGAAACAGAAGGAGTTAAGGGGGGGAAGCTGCCCTTTTGTTCACCTGGTGATCGAAAAGGAGAGACTGGGTTTTAATGAAGTACCTGGAGCCGTCTTTATATACTGCCAGGGAGGAGAGAGAAAATTGGGCATTCTGGGAAACATTATCAGATCGTTATTTATTAGATTTCTAAAATTTTGGCATGGTGTGCCCTTGCTAAGAGTTGTCTTTCCAATGCAAGCTCTATTTATTTTCTTTTGGGAGATTCTTTCTATTTCATCTGGTTTCCGTTCGGCTCCAGCGCCTCCTCGCCGTTACTTCAGCTCCTTGTGGGAATGTTATTGGATGGCGATGACTGAAAGCAGGGCGAAATCGTCCTGTCTTTGGGGGCCAATTCTCCCGCCGCACTTCTAACCGCGTTTACTCTGAAGGAAAACCCATCCGATTCAGACAGGATTTCGTTTCCGAGTGGACACCCATAGGATCTTCTCCTACAGACGCGTAACCGAGTTGACCGTTTGGGTCTCGCCGGCTGAAAAATGGATTGGGACGATCCCCTTTCCAAACGTGTAGATCACATAGCAGAGCAGCCAAGTGAACGAGTCGCTCTTCTTAAACCGAACTCTTCACCCTCTCGCTAAAATGATGCGTAGAAAGTGGTTTTTAAAAGTACCGTTTAAATGTACAATGACATGTCTTTAAATAGTTGACTGCTCTGACATGACACCCATTTCTTACAAAAGACAAGAAGCGGCAGCCCAAACAGAGAAAGGGGAGATATGACTGATTTTTCCGTTGTATTACTTCGGGACAGTGAGGGTTTTGGGGTTTTGAAGCAATGGTTTGACTGGCCAGCTTTTTGTAAACCCGCACCGTTTTATTTCCATTTTCCAATAATGTATGGGATGGGGAGAAAGAGAGAGATTTAGATACAAAAACTCTCACAAAGCAAAGGTCTCCCTGCAAGCAGCTTGAAGGCTAGTTTGTAACCTATTGGTTGCCCTAATGTAGACTTTGGAAGAACTCTCAAAACTACCAGAGAGGGAGCCGGATTGGTCGGCTGTAAAACAAAAGAAAAGAAAACTCAACAAGAGTTTTGCAGCTCCTTGAAGACTAGGCAATGTATTTTCCGAAGTAAGCTTTCCTGATCTAATAGCTCTCAAAATGCCATCAAGGTCACAACTATTTAAAATGAAATACTGTACTCGCTTGCTTCCAATGGCCGGCCCATGGCCTTGTACTTCGAGTTAGTGCAGGAAAGAATCTTTCACTCTTTTGCTGTGGTATTTATAATCGCGAAGGCTGCTATCCTATATACCTGTTTACCTGTAAGACCTATTGAACTCATTGGGATTAATTTCCGAGTTGATATGTCTAGGATTGCACGGTAAAGATTCAATCGTATGCACACTTACTTGGAAATGAGTCCAGTGAGCACAGTGGGATTTACTTCAGAGTAAATATGAAAAAGATTGGCTTGCGCAAGTAATTACGATCTCTGCTTCATCAGTTAGTATGCGCTGGAAGTTCTAAGAAGAAGAGGGGAACCCTTTAAGGCTGCAGTCCCATTATGGTCCTTACCCTAAACTGATTTACTTGCTCGGCGTTTTCTTAAGTCTCATCGAATTTAAGCGTCTGAGTGGACACAGGCTTGATCTCCACGGGTATTAAAGAAGGACATAATCTGTGATCAATGATCTTGCTTTTACATGGAAGTTGGAAATAATTTCCTAGTAAGAAGGCTGGGATCATAAGCACATCTGCTAGGGAGAAAGTCACGTTGAACTCGGTGGGGCTTACTTACCAGTGAACATGCGCTCAGGCGAGACTGAACATGTGACTGTGACTTTAGTGACACCAACACCCTAATCAATTGCACACACTTATCCGGAGGTAAGCCCTATTGGTTTCCACCAATTTACTTTCAAGTAGGATTACTCCAAGTATGAGTACTCTGATCGGGCTGCGGATTAAGCCATCCTCATAAAACGTGCCCTCAACTAAACACGCAGCTCTGCGCAAGACGGATTTTTACGCGGCACTGCTAGTCCCAGCCATCTCTCTTGTTCGTAATAATAATGAGCCGGACACTGTGCCCATTCCTCAAAGCAACATTTAGAAGAGGACATTTCCCGGGGAATATTAATATTCTAACTCCTGGGTGCCAGCAGCTAAACAGTGTAATTTATGGGGGCGGGAGGACTGGGCAGAAGAATTCGGCGAGGGCGTCCGCAAAACTTCGCAGTAGCAGCAGAAATGACGAATGGAAGGAAAAGTGTCTTCAATCAGCGAAGGCCGTCCGTCCTTGTTTCAGTAGGAAATGGCTGAGATTGTGATAAATGACTTAATATTCCTTCCACCGTGCCTGAAACGCGGAAGGGCGGCGGGATCTAAGCCCTGCCACCGTATTTAATCCAGTCGCCAGCTCCGTTTAGGGCCTCGAGCCGCCCGGCTGTTTCCTTTTTAAGCTGCTCGGCGACGACAGGAACCGCGGCAGACCCTCAAGAGGAGTTTTCCGATCCCGACGTGACAGAACAGGGCACGCGGGGGTGGCCCTTTCTACGTTCTCTACGGTTTGTAGAAAGGGAGGTGAGATGCAGTTTCAAGATCACCCGCAGCCCTTTCTTAGCCAGGTGTCTCCCAACGATTACCACGGAATTTGCTCCCAAATAAGTGTGTATGGGATTGCAGAGTAAACTTTGGGTAGCTAGGTATCCCTTACCGCTGGCAGGAGCAGACACAGACGCTCTGAAGCTCAATGCCATGCCTCTTTGATCAGAAGTAAATCCCCCTGAATTACACCAGCTGTTATTCCCGATTCAGTATGCACAGGGTTGCAGCCTCAGCAGTGAGGCCCTTTCCCTTTCATTGCCAGCGCAATGCTATGCATGTCTACTCAACCACACGTCTGATTGAGTTCAAGGAGGCTGCCTGCCAGGTAAGTGCAGCCTAAACGATAGGCTCTCCACTAACCAACTAGGGCAGAAGCTCCGTGATGAAGTATCTGCCTTGCCTGCAGAAGGTCTCAGATCCAATCCCCGGCATCTCTAAGTAGGGCTGGGAGAGAACCCTGGAGAGCTGCTGCCAGCCAGTGTGGACAACACTGAGTCAGACCCATAGCGCGGGGGCAGGGGGGAGGCACTCCCCTAAAATTTTCCAGCCCCTTCATTTGGTTTTACAATAAATAAATAAATTTATTGCAGAAACTTTCTGCCCCCTGCTTGTTTGTGACCCCCCCAACTGTTAGGCTGGCTACAGGCCTGTCCTGAGCTGGGTGGACCAATGGTGTGGCTGGTCATAAGGCATGTAACCTATGTAAGGTTAGCTGGGCTTCTAGCCTAAGCCAAGGTGTGAAGCAGGTTAGCAAGCCCTGCCTGGCAGAATGCCCTTTAGTGCTGGTGCGGTGAAGATGTGAGGGGTCACTCTGTTCTTCCTTTGTAGAGGTGGGGAGACTTCAAGGGTCTTCTGTTGGCATGTGTTTCACTAGAAGCCCGGTGCAAACTGGTGGTTCAGGGGACAGAGCCGATGGCCTAGTCTGCCATACACTGGGATGACCTCCATACACGAGTACAGATCTGCTTCTGAGTTGTCACAGAGTGCGCAGTTCTAACACGAAAACTGGCCAGGAGAGTTGTGCAAACAGTTGATAAGAGGCAAACAACAATACTCATCTATTTTGCCAGGGAGAAGTGCTGAGAGATAAGCAAGTGGCAGTAGGTCAGTCAGGGCTGTCTCCCTGGCGCGCCCTCTCCGTGCCTATTGCAGTTTTAATTGCTGCTGTTCTAGGGATGAGGTTAGAAACCCCTGCTGGTCTAGTGGGAATCACTCAGATCTTGCAGCAGATCCCCATCAACTTTCTGCCTTCCACAAGTTTAAAGTGAGGATTCTAATTAGCATTAATGATAGCGATTATGAATACCAAGCCAGGAAGTGAGGATTATTCCATACATTAATAGGAAGTACAAGGATGTGATCTTGAGTAAGAAATGTAAAACATGTACTGTGATATCCGTCACAGGGCTAGTTTTTTGGGGGGAGTGGTAGGAGTCTGCTGCCAGCTTTCTATTTACAAAGAAGTAAAGGTTTCTTCCTACTGAAAAAGTATATGTAGTTTTGTTGTTCTGTAGCCTGTTGTAGGGTAATGCATGTGTGCTGAACTGAAAAATGAATCACCCAAAGTTTTGTGAACAGGCCACTGTGCAGCTGAACTCACTGGGAAAACAACTGCTTTGTTGCCAACAATTAGCTATTGTTCATGTGACCTGATGACAAGTTTGGTGTAATCTGAGAATTTATGTGCTCCTACACTAGCGAACTTACTTGAGGATTTATGAGTGATTTAGCTGGTTTCCAGTGTCTTACAATTATCTACAATGGCTAGCTAAGGGAGGATGACAAGAACAAAGAGAACAATAATGATAATAACATTTCTATCACACCTTTTCTCCAAGGAGCTCAAGATAGTGTACATCGTGCTCCCCCCTCTCCATTTTAATCCTTGCAACAACCCAAAATCACTGGCCCAAAGTTACTCAGTGAACTTCATGGCTGAGTGGGGATTTGGACCATGTTCTCCCAGATCCTAGTCTGACACTCTAACCACTGTTGCGCTGTGTGTAGTTGTGTTGCTTAATTTCGTTTAAAAGCAGCACCACAGCAGCAGAGAGTAAGCAGATGTTGAAATGCGAGTGTGCCAGCGTGTGCATGCGTTTGCCTAAGAAAGCAGGCTTTTACCCTGCATCAGCATCACTGAGACTGGAGACTTAGTAAAATAAGAAAAGCTACTTTATTTAGAGAAATACATAGTAGATAGAAAAGGCATACCTACTTCTAACTAACTAGCTAAGTTGGAGGCATAACTCCCAGGTGCAGGAGTCAGCCCCATGCTTGGAGAGAGAGAAGAGACAAAGGGAGTCTCCTCTCTCCTGGTCAGCTGGAGGACAAAGGAATGGAAAGGGCGGAAGGAGGAGGGGCAGGTAAGCTTCCCTAAAGACGTCACAGTCTAGTGACAGAAGGAAGTCAGTCAGAGCATCACAGGTAAAGGTAAACAAGCCTATCCATCTGGAGGACCCTAGCTCTATCTTCCTTCTGGAGCACAAACAAAAGAACAAAACAGGAGTTGCTCTTGCCTCACTTCCAACAACCACTACACCACATCACATCCCTACTAATCTCATTAAAAGTAAGTTCCATTGATGTTAGTGTAAATTATTACCATGTGTGTATTCCTAGGATCACAGCAAAAAATAAAGTGCAAAAAAATGGCCTAAAGACACATTTCCCATTCAAAAGTGGTCATGGTTAGGTACATCGATCTACATGATGTCATTTTACATGATCTGGCTGGAAAACAGCAGGGCTTGCATTCCTGGCTGCATTTAAACAGTATTTTCCTATGCTTTAGCAAAGCAAATGTTTGTGGCAACCTGAGCATTAACTAGTGATTGTTTCTACAAAAACTTCCTAGGACACCTTGGGGACATTTCACACATAGCAGAGCAGTAAACATAGGATGCCTCCAGATGGTCAGGTGAGTATTTTGTGGGAGTGATTCAATTGCACACCAGAATTTTATGTTTGTGCATTAAAAGTGGATTAAAGCACTCTGTCATCCTAGGACAACAAATCCACTAAAACAAACAAACCTACTTTTTGTGTTTTGAAAAGCTATTGGGAAATGCATTGAAAAGTGTGGGATGAATGCATAACTATCAGTAACCCCCCCCCACAAGCAAATCAGGATGAATGTTACATTGTGTATTAAACAGGGTACTCCAACTAATCCTGGCTCTGAGAAGAGTTACCTGTAGGATATTTATGGTTTTCAAGTACCTACTTCTCATGTTTATATTGGGTTTCATGACATAAAACACCGTCGTGGTTCCATCTCTGACAGAGAAAAAATTGGCAAAACAGGAAGTTACATCACAGTAAACAAACACAGAGCTGTCCTGAAACTAGCTAGAAGTGATATCTCCCTGTTGGTAGCACGCCAGCTTGCTTATTCCGAACAGTTCTCCTCAAGATGGTATGTAGGAATATTTTCTTGACTCAAAGGTTCTGGAAATGATCTCTTAGTAATGGCTTGGTCAAGATGTCTGCAGTCGTCCCTGTACTTGGAAAGTAGTTCATCTTGAGTCAGCTCACACACTATATGGTATTTAATTCCTATGTGCTTAGTGTGTGGTATGATTTCCTCGGTGTGAGAAAGTATAATACAACTCTGGTTTTCTTCAATAATCTGAATGGGTTTTTGTACATGTATTCCAAAGTCTTTCAACAATCAGTTAAGCCATATGGGTTCTTTGCATGCTTCTGTTGCCACTATGTATCCAGATGCTGTGGAAGAGAATGCTATTATTTCTTATTTGTGGCTGGTCCAGGAGATAGTTCTATCTGCATGTGTAAACAAGAAACCAGTGGTGGATTCGGAGTCTGAACTGTCTCCAGCCCAGTCTGCATCAGCTTGACATACAAGTTTTGGATTACTATTAACTGGCAGTCTTAGTCCATTGTCCCTTTCAAGTACCTAGCCACTCTTTTGACAGCAATCTAATCATTTTCTGAGTGTGTGCCAGTTTTCCTATTTAAAATCCCTACAGCATCTGCAATGTCAGGTCTGGTATTGGTGGTCAAATAGCTAGAGGCTGTTCTGTACTAGTTGTTATTTGGTAAAGGTTCACTTTCTTCATTGCTTTTAAGAAAATCTGTCACCACAGGTATTGCTACAAAATAGGCATCTTGGAGTCCCAGAGATTCTAAGAGTTCCACAGTCTTCTGCCTTTGGCTTACAAGGTGGGAGCCGTCTACTTCCCTTTCAATTTGAATGCCTAGGTAATATGTAGCAACTGCTAATTCCTTTATTTCCACTTCTTGTTTAGGTGCTCCTACTGGGCTTCTACTGGGAGGAAGGGCAGAATAAGTAAATAAATAAATTAAATAAATAAATAAAGCAAGCACGCAAGCACAATTTCTGTGTATTCCTGATCTCGCTGAGTTGCTACAATCAGATCATCAAGAAATATTAGCATAAAATGTCCATCCTTGTCTCTGGTGTACAGGCATTGGTCTACCTCACCTTGTTTAAAGCCTTGCTCCTTGAGCATTTTATTCAGTTTTTCATTCCAGGCCCTTGCAGCCTGTTTGAGTCCATACAGGCCCTTTTAAAGTTTGCAGGCAAGTTTGCTTGTTTCAGGTTCTTGAAGCCTGAAGGTTGTTCCATATGTAGGTCCTCTGTTATTTCTTCCTGCAGAAATGCAGTCTTTACATCAAGGTGTCTGACTTGCATCTGTTTGGAGGCTGCCACACTCAATAGCATTCTTATGATGCTGTGTTTGACAACAGGAGCCAATGTCTTATCAAAATCTTTTTCAGGAATCCTTTGGCGATTAATCTTGCCTTGTACACATTCAACTTCTCTTACATGGTGTCCTTGCTCTTCTGAAAAATCTAGCCCTGTCCCTCTTTTGTCAGCTCCTCTTTGCTCATCAAAGTAGACAATATATCTTATGCTGACTTCACCAGTTTTCAGATTCATTACTCTGTAGCCTTTGCTATCAGGAGCATAGCCAATCAAAACAGCCTGTTCTGCTATGGCATCTAGCTTCTGACATTTCTGTTTTGCTATATAGGCAAATGCAATACTCCCAGAGACTCTAGTATGTTCCATGTTTGGTATTCTAACATGCCACAATTGAAATAGGGTATGTGTGGTGCCCTTGGTTAGCAATCTGTTCTGGAGATACATTGCAGTGACGATTGCATTGTTGGAAGTGGGGCAAGAGCAACTCCTGTTTTGTTCTTTTGTTTGTACTCCAGAGGGAAGATAGAGCTAGGGTCCTCCAGATGGATAGGCTTGTTTACCTTTACCTGTGATGCTCTGACTGACTTCCTTCTGTCACTAGACTGTGATGTCTTTAGGGAAGCTTACCTGCCCCTCCTCCTTCCGCCCTTTCCATTCCTTTGTCCTCCGACTGTCCGGGAGAGAGGACACATCCCTTTGTCTCTGCTCTCTCCAAGCCATGAGGCTAACCCCTACACCTGGGCATTATGCCTCCAACTTAGTTAGTTAGAACTAGGTATGCCTTTTCTATTTACTATGTATTTCTCTAAATAAAGTAGCTTTTCTTATTTTACTAAGTCTCCAGTCTCAGTGATGCTGATGCAGGGTAAAAGCCTGCTTTCTTAGGTAAATGCACTCACACGCTGGCACACTCACATTTCAACATCTGCTGTTACCCTGCTGCTGTGGTGCTGCTTTAAAAAGAAATTAAGCACACACAAATACACACAGCGCAACATGCATCTCCCCAGAGTCTGCTGGGCAAATCTGCATCAGCCTGCATTCATGCATTCATGTAGTCATTTCCAGGAGATATCTAACTCTACTTTCAGCATTTGGTTCAGTAGTATGACGGTCAGTCCTCCTGTGTAAAATCCTTTGCTCATTCAGGAAACTTGTATGGTGTGAGATAAACTCACCACCATTGTCCATCTGTAGAGCCTTTGGTTTTCTCTCAAACTTGGTGCTGACCATAGCAATATATTTATTTAACATCTCATACGTCACACTTTTCTCCTTTAGCAGGTAGATAACACAATGCCTCAAAAAGTTATCCAGAAAAATTAAAATATATCTAATCTTCACATAGAGGTCACTGGGTATAAGATCTAGCACCTTGGGTGCTTCTTCTCTCAGTCCTTGGTGGGAATGAGGGCCTAAATCCTTTTTCTTCAATACAGTTTACACACCTGCTTGTGCTATTATTGTCCTTTAGGTTTACCTTGATACCTGCGGCAAGATTCTGGGTTTGTAGTTGAAGGATCACCTTTGGATCATAATATCCCAAATGTCTGTGCCAGAGATGCAGGCTGGTCTCATCTTTATGTGCTTGGGCTGCATTTGCTTGTTGAGCTGAAAGACTTTGTTCATATACACCATCATTTTCAAAAGCTTTCACAAACAAAACTGATTTTGGTTATTGTATATTCTGGAAATGTATTGCAAATCCTTTCTTGTCTAGTGCAGATATACTCAGCATGCTGCAACACAATTGGCTTGTATATCTACTCTCAGTAATCCAAGTACTTGATTTTTGCTTACAGTTATTAGCCATTAGACCTCTTTGCTTTGTCATGGACAGATCACCGCTTGTTGAAGTTTAGGCTTACAGCAACCCTCTCCCTCCGCAAGGGTGGGGGACCTATTAAGATGGTCCGACTTCGGAGACTAATGGATCCTCAGGGCTTCCAAAGGGCTCTGGGGGATTTTCCGGCTGATAAGACTGGCGCTCCTGTCGAAGCCCTGGTAGAACTGTGGAATACGGAAATGACCCGGGCCGTGGACACGATCACTCCTGCGCACCCTCTCCCATGTCGAGCTCATGCAGCTCCGTGGTATACCCCGGAGCTGAGAGTGATGAAACAAGAGAGGAGGAGGCTTGAGTGCAGATGGAGGCGTACTCCTGACGGATGCAATCATGCCTTGGTAAGTGCCTTTACGAAATTGTATACAGAAGCGGTGAGGGCAGCGAAAAAGCGATATTTCGCTGCCACCATTAAATCATCTCTCAACCATCCAGCGGAGCTGTTTAGAATTGTCCGAGGGCTTTTACATTCTAGCCCTCAGGATATCAGAGAACCATCGATAACCCGCTGTAATGAGTTCGCTGGGCACTTCCAAGATAAAATCTTATGCATCCGTCGGGACTTAGACTCCAATATTATGGCAGTTGAACCTAATGAGGTATCCGGAGCATGGTCTTGTCCTCATTTATTGGATGAGTTTCAGTTGGTACAGCTTGAGGAAGTGGACAAGGTACTCGGACTGGTGCGTGCAACCACTTCTGCTCTAGATCCTTGCCCTTCTTGGTTAGTGAAAGCTGCCAGGGTTGAAACAGCCGGATGGGCCAGGGAAGTGATAAATGCCTCCTTGAGAGAGGGAGTGGTCCCTAGTCGTCTAAAAGAGGCGGTAGTAAGACCACTCCTGAAGAAACCTTCCTTGGACCCAGATAATTTGAACAACTACAGACCGGTAGCGAACATTCCATTTTTGGGCAAGGTCTTGGAACGGGTGGTTGCCAGCCAGCTCCAGGTGCTCTTGGATGAAACTGATTATCTTGATCCATCTTAATCCGGTTTTAGGTCCGGTTTCATCACTGAAACGGCTTTGGTCGCCCTGTATGATGACCTATGTCGGGAGAGAGACAGGGGGAGTGTAACTCTGTTGATTCTCCTGGATCTCTCAGCGGCTTTTGATGCCATTGACCATGGTATCCTTCTGGAGAGACTCACGGAGTTGGGAGCTGGAGGTACCGCTTGGAAGTGGCTCCGCTCCTACTTGGTGGATCGTCTCCAGAAGGTAGGGCTTGGGGAACACTGCTCGATACCCTAGACTCTCCATTGTGGAGTCCCGCAGGGATCGGTTCTGTCCCCCATGCTTTTTAACATCTACATGAAGCCGCTGGGTGCGGTCATTAGGAGTTTCGGAGTGCGTTGTCACCAGTATGCTGATGACACGCAACTCTATTTCTCCTTTTCATCTTCCTCAGGTAAGGCTGTTAATGTGCTGAACCGTTGCCTGGCCGCGATAATGGATTGGATGAGAGCTAACAAACTGAAGCTCAATCCTGACAAGACTGAGACGCTGTTGGTGGGTGCCTTCTCGGCCCAGACGGTGGATGTCCAACCTGTTCTGGATGGGGTTACACTCCCCTTGAAGGAACAGGTTTGTAGCTTGGGGGTTCTTTTTGATCCATTCCTGTCTCTTGAGGCTCAGGTAGCCTCGGTGGCACGGAATGCGTTCTACCACCTTCGGTTGGTAGCCCAGCTATGTCCCTATCTGGACAGCGACGACCTCACCTCAGTTGTGCATGCTCTGGTAACCTCTAGATTGGACTACGGCAATGTGCTCTACGTGGGGCTGCCTTTGAAAACAGTCCGGAAACTACAGCTAGTGCAAAACGCAGCAGCCAGACTGGTTAGGGAGGGAAGATGGCCGCGAAGCTGTGAAGGCAGGAAAAACGGAGCTCCCTGATAAAGCAAACTAACTACTGCTATATAAGACAAGCCGAACCTGCAGTAAGTTTATTTCGATCGTTAACAACTTAATTTAGTATAAGAAGCTTCCATCTTCCCAGAAAAGTCGACCTTGACTCTGGCATAACATTAACTCGTTTGCTGGAAAGCTGCCAACCTTTTTTGGCTTGAGAGATATTTACAAGCTGTAATCTCTTGATAACTCAGCCGAAGACAAACTTTTAAATAAATAAATGGACTTCTTGTAAAACTCCTTTGTTTTTAACTCTAACAGTCATTATAATCCAAATACATGGAAATTTACCAGCTTTTAGTTATTATACGACGATATCGAAGGAATGGATATTCCCAAGCCTTCGCTCTACTTTAAAATTTAAAGCAACAGCGCGAAAAATAACAAATCTCAAAAATGGTCCTTACGAGGAAAAACTACAAGGAATTAGGACTCCAACCAGTCTCTGACGCTACTATCCTTTGTAAAATGAAACAACCAAAAATAACAAATTACTATCAGCCAAATGAAACAACAAACCATCAGGGAGTTACCTCGATGACTGAGGAAACTCCTAAAAATGATACATCTAACATAGATGTAAATGTAAATGAATGGACAATAAATAACCAGTATATCTTTTCACCTCATAACACTAACGGAACTACTCCTAATTTAGCGCAAGAGATGGCAGACATATTAGGAGGAGATGCAGAGATAGAATTACTCTATCCTGATCACAATCCAACTGGACCACTCTCAAAGGACCTAAATTCAACTCCACCGCGGGAATCTGCAGAGAAGTCTGAGCTGGAATTGTTTCCTTTGATCTTCCCAATAGACTCTAATTCAATGCCATCTCTGGAGTCCTCATTTTACCTAGAAGACAGCATTCGAAGAGATCAAAGCTATGAAATTGATGACCAAGGAACAAAAGCCTCGACGGCCTCTAGCACAAGACCACCCCTGATGACCCAAGAATGGACACTAGCGCTGACGCAATCTTTAAGCCAATTATTTAAAGTTGCGGAAGAATCCAACTCTTTACTGACAACATTAACAAACTTCATTGTCAATATGGATTGCCATCTTAAAACTGAACTAAACAATAAAACATCATCTACTAATAAAAAAATATCTCAAGGAACCCAGACAACCCATCTTCGTGTGTTGGGGAAAAGAAAACAAACAGACAAGGTCAACAAACCTAAACAAAAAAAAACGGGACTTCCGGGAAGGGTGACTTCGCTTGTGCCTGCTTTTGAGACGGGCTCCCGCCTCGAAAGAAGCTTATTCAGATATAAATCAGTCAGAACATTTTTTTTTGACTGATGAAATTTCTCCCGGGCAGGGAGAAACGTAGAGATCAACCTCAAAAGCCTGTTTTTGTTGGGAGGACTGGATTTCATTAATTTATGAGAAAAGGTCCAGCCAGCAATGCCGGACGGACTTCCGAACAAGCTCTATCTGATTAATGCGATACGTTTATCTTTTCTTCAAAGAGAAAACGGACTAACAGGCAAGCACCCTTCTTTCTATTCTTTTTTTTACTTGGTTTAAATTGTTGCAGCAAAAAGAGATTTGTCAAATGAATCAGCTTTAAAGAACTTCTGGGTGAGCTATAACTCTTCTCTGTTATTCACGAAATTAACAGCTTATCTCTGTTTCTATTGCAAAAAGCTGTCCTGGAAGTGCATTCTAAAGATATAAACAGAAGAGGGATTTCTATTCCGAGGAACATTATATTGTCTGGGACTATTCTCTTTTTGGTCTATTTTATTTTGACGAATCTGCTTCTTCACGACGCCACTAACTGTTTTGATGCTGAGAACTAAATTTGTTTTGTATTCTTGAACATAGAGAGATAAGGCAGGCTGCTCTGTTTATACTGTGATGTCATCAAGCCTGGAATATTAACCCAATTGTTGCTGAAATAAGAAGTGGTTCTTCTTTATTTTTGTTTTGTTTTCGTGGTTTTAAAAATGGCAATCAAGAAAGTGGCTGAGAATCTGGAAGTAATTATGTTTCAGAAAATAATGGATGAGATTGAGATAACG
Source organism: Rhineura floridana (assembly GCF_030035675.1). NCBI lineage: Eukaryota > Metazoa > Chordata > Lepidosauria > Squamata > Rhineuridae > Rhineura > Rhineura floridana. Next base: position 85,495,632 of record NC_084486.1, read on the forward strand.
AAACAAACCCTGCGACAGGGCAGTAAGGAGCTGAAAATTGAACTGAGCAAAATGACGCAGGAGCTTAAAGAAATAGGGGATCCTGTGAGAGAGGAGAATGAGATCAGAGATGAGAAAAGGAAAAATAAAGGGAAGATACAAGCCCTGGAGATTGGAACAAATGTGGAATTGGAAAAAGATCTGGAGTTTATGGATATTAGAAATAAAATCTACTGTTTGGAATTTAACGTTATCTCTGAAGAAATTAATGAAGATATTAGAGATAAAGTTATCAATGGCTTGGATAATCTTCTGGACTGGAATGACGTGATGGAGCTTGATATAGAGAAAATCTATGGAATTAACTGCTGCCATGTGACAATGGAAAAACTCTCAAGAGATGAGCCAGTGCATTTTGTAAAAAAGAAGAACACAGATATGACTTTACAACAATATTTCAGCAACTTATTCAGAATTAATGGCAAGAAAATATTTGGGATAGAGGAAATTCCCATCAGACTCTTATTATATGACTATGGCTATGACAGCAAGATTATTATGGAATACTGATAATGGAAGATTGGACACTGAAATTACTGGACTTAACAGGACTATTGAAGATGGAATTAATATGGATAATGGAATAATGGCTATTGAAATTATTGGACCTAACAGATTTTGATGAGATGGATTAATCGATATGTTTATTTGGACTATGGTTATGACAATAAGATTATTATTATTATTAACGAGATGGATTAATCGACATGTTTATTTGGAGAAAAATTGATAGATATATTTCTTAAAGAATTGAAACCTCTCTTTGACTTTTTGTGGAAAGAATAAAGTAATGTTTATGAGATTTGATGATTAATTAAGATAACTACTGGAGGAAAGTGATTTTATAATATAATTTAAGAGACAGGATTGTTATATATTGTAGACCTACAACTGATTTGATCTGCGACAAATGGGAAGTCAACATTTTATTTTTTTGTTTAATCATTTTTGTTTTGTTTTGTTTTTTGTCTTTGAATGTTTTATGATTTTGTTTTGTATGTTTTATGAAAATTTGAATAAATTTTTATTTATTTATTTTATTACATTTTTAGACCGCCCTATAGCAATAAGCTCCCAGGGCGGTGTACAGCATAATAAAACAGGTTAAAATACAAGTAAATATATTAAATACAATGTAAATACAATACACAATAAAACATAATTAAAAACATAATAAAACATAATTAAAAATTTTCAATTTTCAATTCAAATTTTAAAATTTTTAAAATGCCTGGGCGAAGAGGTAGGTCTTTACCTGGCGCCGAAAAGATAACAAAGAAGGAATAAAAAATTATTGTAAAAAAAAAAAAAAACCTAAACAAAAAAACCCCAAAAATCTCAAATCTTCTAAGATTCATTCAAAAAAACAGATGAATTTCAACAAACTCTTTAAGCTCATAGAACCAGCTAACTCTACTGCACCTAAGAAGAAGGCAAAAAAGAAAAAGGAAAAGGAAAAAATGGGATGTAAGATAAAAGATTCTTCTAATGTCACCTTAAACCAGTGCATACTACCAAAGACACACCTTCCTCTGGCACAGACAGATGAGAACCTTCATTCACTTGACCAACCCACTAATCCCCAACTTACCGACGTTACTTTAAATCAGCTACCATCGAATCAATTAGGAAATATAAACCATTCTCCTAGGAAAACAACAAAGCTATGGGAGCTGGTTTTAAATTCGAAAAAGGTGGCCATTACAAACTATCCTAAAATAAAAGGTATGCTCACTCAAAAAGAAAGAAGCTCCCATCTACTGGAAATTGTATATAAAATAGCACCTCAAAGTATACATTCTTTGGACATTATTAACATTGAATATTTATTTTATAATTATATAAATGCCAGAGCGATAGTAACGTTTCGAAATGAAGATACGACAAAAGCATTTTTTGCACTAAAAGAACGGCTATTAACTCTTAATCTTTCGATCTCACGCGTCTTTGAAAATACAGCAAATCCCATAAAACTTGAGCCGAGCTTAAAGAATAAACTAAACCCTCCATCCCTGCAAATAATTAAATCGAACAATTCTTCCAACTTATCAATTCCTCAAAATTATCCTACAACAGATAATGGCCTTACATCCAAAACTCAACAAAAACCAATTAATACTGATGAAGCAAGAAATGAAATAACTAGCGATGAAATCCAATTCCTGCCTGAGGAATGCATGCTCCTCGATACGTTTACTACACTTACCATAGAAGCTCAGGATGAAATTATAGCAAAATTGGATATACTAAGAGCTACTCTAAAGGATCAAAAAAACGCAAGAGGTATACTAAGAAGGACTGTGTATAATCCAATAGAGGACGCAGAAAATATGATCCATATGGCCTCCAATCCATCAACTTCTGAGAATATTGTGGAAAGCTTTTCGAAGAATGTGTGTCAGCAATCCTGTGCATTGAAGAGAGATACAAATGCGCCCCAAACCAATTACTTGTCTAAATCTATATGCTACTCACAGAATAATTGACAAAGATCAAATGAACCTATCTATATACTAAAGTTTCTCTCCTGGAATATTGCGGGATGGAGAAACCGAGTGGCTGATCCCTTTTATGTCTCCTTTCTAAAACAACACCATATATTATTTTTACAAGAAACATGGTCAATAAATGAGTTGAGTTTAGATGGCTTTGTGGCGTACCACATTAAGGCGACACCTAGTAAATCAGGTGGTCGACCAAAAGGTGGCATTTGCACCATGATCTCTACTGAGCTATATTTTACAATCACTTCTATCGAACCCTTAGATGACTTAGCTCTTACTGTCAGTATAAAATCAAAGTTCCAACATCTTTTGCTGATTAATGTATATTTACCTCCAAAGAAGGATAAACAATTGAGTGGCAATAATATTATTAAATTAAATAAATATTTATCAAATTTAACATTACACTATCCGGAAGCAAAGCTTATCTTATTAGGAGATTTTAACGTTAGGATGGGTCCATCAGATAAGGCCTTATATGCAAAATTCCACCAGCTCCCTCCATCCTTGGATGGACCAACTGCTATAACCATCAGGCAATCAAAGGATCAAGGCATAACATATGCCGGCTTCCGTCTTGCCCAAACGATTGCAGAATTAAATCTAATCTTATTGAATGGTAGAACCATTGATGATAGAGAGGGGGAATACACATTTTTAACATGTAGAGGGGCTTCAGTTATAGATCTAGTTATTGTATCCCAGGACTTATATCCCAAAATTAACACCTTTAAATGCCTTGATAGACCAGAAAGCGACCACTCTCCTATTATGATATCACTGAACTGTCGCTTGTCAACCCGAGCCTACCCTCATGTATTTCCTAAAGAAACATATGAGGTAAATAAAGGTAGAATTAAGTGGATTCCCAAAATTGCGATTGAAATAAACGAAAGGCTGGCTTCTTCAGACTTACTGGCTTTAAAAGATTCAATACAAAATTCTTCTCAACCTTTAAAAGCCCTAAATTGCTTTCATCAATTAATGGCGTCACTTCAAATATTAATAATATCAAATGTTAATTGTAAATCAAAGTATTTTCAAACTCTAAATCATGGTTTGATAAAGAATGTGTTAAAAAAAAAACAATTGATATCTAAATACAAAGCATATAAAGCGAAACAAGACCAACACACATTACAAACGTATTGTATAGAGCGAAAACAATTTAAATATCTAATGAAAGCAAAAAAGAAATTGGGACTTCATCAAACCTGGCAACGTCTCCTATATGCTTCCCAATTTAAAAAATCCAATCTGTTTTGGAAATTAGTGACAAACCACTGGCCAAGATCAGGCCCAAATATGGATTGCCATATACCACCTAAGGAATGGGAGAATTACTTTGCCAAAGTGTACAAACAGGATAGTAACCACAGGGAGCTTGATGTGCCCATAGATGATATTCCGAAATGGGACCCTGTCAGCACTAAAGAAATAGTAGAACTTATTAACAAATTAAAACCAAATAAAGCACCTGGTTCGGATAACATCCCAGCCGAACTATTCAAATCAAATTTAGATTGGTGGGCACCTTTGCTTGCTGCCTTATTTACACATATCGATTATTCAATACAAATACCGAATGATTGGGGTATAGCAATAATAGTTCCAATACATAAAAAGAGTTCTAGATACGATCCGATAAATTTCCGTCCCATTAGTCTTCTAAATATCGTCAGTAAATTATACTCGGCCCAACTTTTAGATAAACTAGTTCTATGGACAGAACAAAATGAAATACTGGCCCCTGAACAAGCTGGCTTTCGGACAGGTCGTTCAACTATAGATCATGCGATAGTTCTCCAACACTTTATCAACAAATACAAAAGTGAAACAAGGAGAGGGCTATATACAGCATTCATTGACTTAAAAACAGCATTTGACTCTATCTCCAGAGAGAGACTTTGGAATAAGCTCGCCAAAACTAATATCGACATATGATTACTCTCTCTTATATGAGCTTTACACAAAAATACATCTCTAAGAGTCAGATGCAATAATAATGGCCAATTAACAAACCTCATTCCCACCTATAAAGGGGTTAAGCAGGGATGTCTCCTTGCTCCATTATTATTTAACATATACATAAATCCTATAGTTCATAAACTTTCATCAATAGCATCGCACCCTCCAAAACTAATCGAAACTCCTAGACCTATTTTACTTTATGCTGATGACATTGTACTAATTTCTAGAACCCTTGTTGGCCTGAGGAGACTGTTATCTGCAGTAGCCCTATTTTGTAAAGAGGAGTCTTTATTAATAAATTATGAAAAATCAAAGGTGATGATATTCTCTGATAAAAGAACTAAGCATATTTGGCGCATAAATGACCATCAAATAGAGCAAGTTAAAGTATACAAATATTTAGGAATGACCTTCCAAGCCTCTGGATCGTGGGCTTCGCATGTGAAACAAGCAGTTTCTAATGCGAAAAGAACCAGCAAGGCCTTACTATCCTTTTATTATAATAAAGGAGGCCAAATCCTAACTGCAGCCATAAAAATCTTCAAAGCGAAAATAATTCCTCAATTATTATATGGCTCCCAAGTATCAATTAGTGAGAAATTCATGCCTTTAGAAATAGTTCAAAACAGATTTCTCAGATCTATACTTGCAGTGCTGTCTTGTGTCCCCAGCTTCATGTTAAGACTGGAAGTTGGTATTCCGTCCATAGAGTCTCGTATATGGACATTGAGAATAAATACATGGCTTAAATTGATGTTTAACCCAATTGGTTTAGCACCCCAGGTATTACAAGATAAATTCCAATCACAATGGAATAAGATGATTATTAATAAATTGACCCACCTGGGTTTTTCAATCCTTGAAGTCCTAAATATGGGATATATTAAAGCTAAGGACCTCATTCAACAAAGAATCAAAGATATAGATCTCCAACATCACTGGATGCTCGTTAAGAAACATATTTACAATACTAACTCCCAGATTGCCATGCCATATCTAACCAATCTATTTTTACCAAAACTTCGTAAGGCATTTACAATGGCAAGACTAAACTGCCTTCCATCTGCAATTTTAGAAGGCAGATTTAATAAAACACCTTACTCTGCCAGAAAGTGTCCTTGTGGTAATAATGTGATTGAGACACTAACCCATGTTTTTTTCCATTGTCCGTTTTATTGTGAACCCAGGCAACAATTAATCAAACCTTTGATCTTGCTCTTACCTGGCAGAAGTGAAACCTTTTATATAAATTACTTGCTTGCTGATCAATCACCAGATATAACCGAAAAGGTTGCCAAATACTGTGCCATTGCTATAAATTTAAGAAAATCATGAATTTTAGATAACCATATCGCCTGATAATCTTTTAAAAAATTATATTTTTGTATGTACTGATGTATTTTATATGTCTATTTTTGGTCGAAGACCGCAATAAAGACTGACTGACTGACTGAGCCAGACTGCTGACAAGGACCAGACGGTCCGCACATATAACACCTGTTCTGGCGCGTTTGCACTGGCTACCTATTTGTTTCCGGGCTAAATTCAAAGTGCTAGTTTTGACTTATAAAGCCTTACATGGTGCAGGACCACAATACCTGGCGGAACGCCTTTCTCGATATGAACCTACCCGATCACTATGTTCAACATCAAAGGCCCTCCTCCGAGCTCCGACTCACAAAGAGGCTCAGAGGGTTGTAACGAGATCTAGGGCCTTTTCAGTGGTGGCCCCCGAACTATGGAATAGTTTCCTCGACGAGGTGCGCCTGGCGCCTACACTTCTATCCTTTTGGCGCCAGGTTAAAACCTTTTTATTTTCCCAGGCATTTTAACATATTTTATTGTTGTTAATATATACCAGGCTGTTAAATACTTAAATGTATGTTTTTAGTGTTTTATTGTCATTTTATTGTATTTTTTGCCTTGTATTCACTTTATGTGTACACCGCCCTGAGAGCCTCAGGCTTTGGGCGGTATAAAAACCGAATAAAATAAATAAATAAATAAAAGGAAGTTAATTCCTTTGGGACCTACTTTCTGAGATCTTTTGTTAGGATTATGTAAAGCATGTGCCTTTGTTGCTGAGAATTTTGAAAGGTGCTATTGGTTGAACAATTTCTGGGTGATGGGCACAGCTTAGCTAGGTGGGTCCTCCCACCACAACAACCTTGTGATTGGCCCTTCGGCAGAGCTTTCCTTCTGTCCTTCCCATTGGGCAGGTAATTTGAGCCATTTGGTGTTGAAGGTGACTGAGGAGAGCCTGTCTACTCAACACATTCTTCTCTTAGTCTGGCAATAGACTGATCAAATGTAAGTTCATACTTGCTATCCAAAACAGAAATAAAAGTCTCAAATCTCTCTCCCAAGGTTCCCATAAGGAATCCCAACTTTTGTTGGTCATTAAGTTCAAGTCCAGTTAACTTCAGTTTGTCAAATATAGTAATCAAATAAATTATATGCTTTTCACCATTTTTTCTAGACTCAAACCTAAATTTCATTATTTCTCTGATCCATAGTTTGAGATTTGAAGCTTGTGAAGCCAAATGAAACTTGAAGGCTATCCAGCATTTCTTTGGCAGTATTACAGTGTCTTACGTAAATCAATTGCTCATCTTCCAGAGAATAAAAAATAATGACTTTTGCCATGACATTTTTCTTTTTCCAATCTCTTGTCCATTGGCCATCTCTTTCTGTTCTTGAGTTTTTAATTTTAAAAAAACCTTCATTTGCTTCCATAACAATTCTTATTTCATCTCTCCACTGTTGGTAATTGTGAATTACTTAACTTTGGGAGCTTTCTGGTAAAAGCCTTACTGTCTTGCAGGAACATTTAGCTGGACTGAGTAGAACTTGGTAGCAAAAACAACTCAGAAAAACAGCAGCAAAAAGGTTTTCAAGCTAGTGTGAGATACACGGGGAAACTTGCAAAACAAAGACACAAAATAAACTCTAGAATAATCTGGTTAATTGCTCAGCTCACTGTGGTCCATGCCATTGAGTTTTGTGAGATAAAACACTTTTGTAGTTCTGTCTCTGGCAGAGAAAAATTGGCAAAACAGACGTGAACTCTAACCAGCCTACTTCCCCCTCACACAGACTAACTGAATAAAACAAAGTCTTCTGTCCTGAAACTAGCTAGAGGTGATGTCTCCCTGTTGGTAGTTTCTTGTTTATTTATTTACTTATTTATTTATTTATTTACTTGTTTATTCCCAGCAGTTTACACTTTATGACTTCTATGGGACTTTTGACCTGCAGTGGCATGGCATCACTTATATGTAAAGAACTGATTTCACTGTAAGAAACTAGCACAGGACTCTTATTTTGATGTTAGAGGAGCAGGTACTGGGTGGAGATGTTTTGTTGCTTGAGGTGAAGGACGAGATGGCACCTCCCTTTTATTCCACATACAGAAGCCAACAAGACTAGCAGGTGAATCTTACTTTGATGCTGGCAATAGGACAGGGAGTCCTCCACCGCACACATAGGCAGACAGCTATCTTAGGCGGTGCCCCCTCACTCCATTCTTCAACAACCCTCTGTCACTTACTGCCTTCCAGCACCTGCCACCTGAGGTGATTGCCCCTCACTGCCTAATGACAGGGCCACCCTGTGCTGGGTTCTTGAAATACTGAAAGCTTATCTTGTTTTAGACTTATGTGGACAATAGGACAAATCCCCATTTCAGCATAGCAGGTTATGTGCTGATCTAGGCAGCTCTCCGAGTTCACATTTTGGAGCCAATTCATATGGCTTTAAGTCAGGGTGGGGAACCATGGGCCCAGAGACTGTGTGTGGCCCTCTAAGCATCTCTGTTTGGCCCTCAGAACTTTCCCCATGCCCCCATTCGAAAAGCCCCACCTTTGACTGGCCCTCCTTCCCACCTATTGTTTTTGCCTGACTGGAATGTATCCTTGAACTCTGATACTGCTTGTCTGGATGGAGGACAAACAGGAGTGTGTTTGTATGTGTGTGTTCGTATGTGTAGAAACTGGCCTACTCTACAACAGTAAAATTTTCATTAAACACTTGACTCACCTTTTCCTCTGGCCCGACTCACCACTGGAATGTGGTCCTCAGAAGCTTGCCCAGAAAGAAATGCAGCCCTCAGGCTGAAAATGGTTTCCCACCCCTGCTTTAGGTGGTGATATGGGGATTGGGTAGATGGGGTTGGGGTTTCTTTGAAAGTGTGTTGAAGTGTGACTGCTTCACTGTGTTCCAAAATGCAGGTGCTGTCACAAAGCTGTCTTGCAAGCAGACTCTGATTGTTCCTTACAGCTGTTCATCTTTCCAGAATCAGGTCTAAAGCTAGAAGCAGGAACAAGGGTGGTGGGTGGGAGGAGCACCTGCGAAGTGAAGTCTAGGATGTACTGAGATTAGCAGCAGTGAAGTCCATTCAGAGCACAGATTATAGTTCAGGGCAAGCCAAGAGCTGTACCCAAAAAGCCAACTCAGAAGAAGAATAGAGGCACAAAGACAGAAGGTGCAGAATGGTGAAGAGCAACAGTGACATGGAGGCATTAAGACAAAACATCAGCAGGATTCACAAACAAGGCAAAGTAATCTGTTGCTCTGGCAAAGAACTCCATGTTATTTTGAACATACCTATACTCATCTAGAGTCAGCAATGGTCAACTGTTTACCTTGAGGTTAAACCATGCAGTGTGGCCGTACTGCCACATTGGAATCCTCTGCAGGACTGTACCGGGACTTTTTGCTGCCTGAGATGAACAGCAGGATGGTGACCCTCACCAATATAGAAGCTGACTGGACTGGCAACTGAATCTCACTTCAACACCAGTGATAGAACAGCATATTCCACTGTACCTGGGGATAGCAGGCTAGCTTAGGTGGCACAGGCCATGCCAGATGACATATATCGCTCTGCTCTTCAGCATCTTACTGATGCTCCCTGCCTTCTGCTTAAGGTGGCCACTTCATTCTGCCTAATGGTGAGACCAGGCCAGGTCCCCTGATAGAGTCAGAGTGAAGAGGTGGAACCTGTAGCAGCCTCGTTCAAAAGCAAGATTCCTGGTTTAAGATCAGTGATGGATGCACACCTTTAATATTTTAGGTTGTTTTTTGAATTTCCTATGTGTTTTGTATTTTATGATTTTAAATCACTTTAGGATGCCTCTCGATGTGTTTATTTATAATAAACTTAACTAACAATGCCCTTGTCACACAGAATGCTAACACTTTGAAAGGCAGATTGAGTGATAACATATTAAAATGTGGTCGTGGGAAGGGAACTAGGAACCTAGAATGTCATTGCTGTATGTTCCCTTTCTTGCAAGTTTAAAATGGTTGTGTGAATGAGCCTTGCAATGCTCAACATGCTCAGTGGATATCAAATCAACCCACCGTTTTCCCTGCTAAAAAGACTGCACAAATTAGCCCCTGTGTTCTGGCAAAGATGAGAAAAGGAACCTAGAAATGGCAAAATTTGGGTCTGAATTGTTGGGCCATCATTGCCTTGCACTCTCATTGCCACCCATGGGAGTCAGGGTGGCTGGGAAGAAGTCATATGCAGCAACTTAAATTTACCCTAGATTTGGAGAAACAACCAGAAAAGTCCACATTGACACAAGACCAAGGGGAGGGCATGGAGTAATTTAAGCAGGAAGTTAATATTAGGAGTCAGAGTGATCAATCTCTGTTTCACCGAAACAGCGTGAATGAAGCAAATAAAAGTTCAGCACCTGATGTAGGCAGGCAGCTGTAAGCTGGTTGGGCTTCCCCTCCCTTTCTTCTCTTTCTGTGTCATTCTCCTCAGTGCCTCCATTCATCACACTGTCACTGTCCGTTCGGGCTTCCCCTTGTGCCTAACTTGTCTTGGAGCTGATGGCACAAATTTAATTTGTTACAGGCAAAGGAGGGGTGAGCTGAACCTTGCCTGGGGCACCATTGCTGCAAGCAGTATCAGGCAGACACATTGTTCCTTAATGGTGACTGGCTGGTGCTGGGCAGAGGTGGTGGCACAGGAACCAAACTGATTAAATTAAACCCAGTGGCTTCTTTTTCACACTGGAAGTAGGTGGCTTTTTGGGCAAAAGACAATAACTTTGGAGGCAGATGCTCTTTTGGAAGTCGAGAAACAATTAATATTTATTAGATGGCTAAAGCTTTGACACTGTGCTAGCTGTGTGATTCTGAGCTGCCACCCCAGTTTTTTGGATATGTGGAGCTTTGCGAGTATCACTAACAGCACAGTTCTACCCATGTCTATTCAGAAGTATGCAGAAACAAGCCCCACTGTATTCAGTTGGTTTACTTAGTAAAGAGCTTATTTAATTATTATTGCTTTTATATCCCACCTTTCCTCCTGTTGGAAGTGTGGCAAGAGCAATTCCCATTTGGTTCTCTTTGCACGCCTGAGTAGAGATAGAGAGAGGGTCCTCCAGCTGGCTGTCTTTACCTGATGCTCCTCTACCTGTCTTCCTTCTGTTGTAAACTGATACTCTCAGGGAGCTGACCTCACCCCCAGACTTTCCTTCCTCTTTCTTCTCCATCCAGCCAAGGGAGAGATTTTGTCTTTGTTCCTCTCCTCTAGCATGGGGCAAATGACCAAGCCTGGTCATTGCACCTCCAACTTAGTTAGTTAGAAGTAGTTATGCCTTTCTTATCATCTACATATTTCTATAAATAAAGGAGCTTTTCTTAGTTTACAAGGGGTAAAGTCTCAGTGATTTGAATGCAGGGTAAAAGCCTGCTCCTTTCAGGTAAATCACACAGCATACATAGCCTTAACCCTCCTGCTGCTTAATTACATTCTCTGCTAACACACAACACCTCCAAGGAGGTCATGATGGCATATGTTACAGGCTTCTCCCCCTCTCTATTTTATCTTCACAACAACCCTATGAGAGAGGTTAGGATGAGAGACAGTGACTGACCCAAAGTCACTCAGTGAGGTTCATGGCTGAGGGGGGATTTGAACTCTGGTCTCCTGGGTCTTAGTCCAACACTCTAACTACTACTCCACAGTGGCTGTCATAGGATTTCATAGGAATTTATTGGATTACAGCTTAAATTGTCATTCTTGCATTTTTAGCTCATGAATTTGTGGCTTTGACAGCCTTGAAATTGTTGCTCCATATGCTACACACTACTCAGTGGCAACTTGACTTTGCTTCCTTTGAAAGTAGCTGCATGTTACTAGGCCACATGGGTATTAATTTTTGAGGGGTTGTTGGTGCCTGAATATGTATGAGAAAAACAAACATTAATTAACTATGAAGGTGAATAAGACCTGGATTACATTGGAGGAACAGATGCTGGGCAGTGGTCTGCTTTGGTTGATACCTTTATCCCCATGACTAACTCCTTTCTGAAGTTAGCTGAGAACCCCCTTTTCTAAAACTATTTTTATGACATGAAAAATTTGGCAGGCTAAAATATATTGGGTGTATTCCCCACTGACCCCAGTGCAGGCATATCCAAGAGTAGGGGATGAAAAGCTCAAAAGGCACATTGCCAGATGGGAGAGATACAGGTACTTTTATTTTATTTGTACACCCAGGGACATCCTATGTCCTTGGACCAATTTAGGGCAGATGTGCCCAACTTAGGTCTGCGGTTCCTTCATGTCCACCAGTTGGAACACATTTTAAAGGATCCCCATATTATGGCACATGCAAGCCGATCACTTACTAGTTTGGGGAGGACAATACTTGATATGGGTCTGGGAGGTAAAGCAATCATCTCTACTTTTTACAGGATTTTACTAGAACATCAAATGGGAGAATTGGTTGGGCTTAAAAAGCAATGGGAACAGGATCTTAATTTTGAGACAGACCAGATTGGTTGGATCTTTGTTCATTTAAATTTAATAAATATATTTCTGTCAACCATATGGAGACCAATTTAAAAATTCTGCATAGATGGTATTTGACACCCGTTCATATACCACATATTTCTTCAATGTCTAGTCTACTAAGGGACTTCCGGGAAGGATTGCTTCGCTTGTGCCTGCCTCTGAGACGAGCTCTCGTCTCAGAGGAAGCTTTTTCAGTTTTAAAACCAGTCAAAAGGTTTTTTTTGACTGGTAAAAACTTTCTCCCAGGCAAGGGAGAAACGAAGCGATCATCCACAAGCTTCGTTGTGTTTGTTGGGGGACTTGAATTCATTAGGATTGCCTATGAACGAAGGACCAGCCAGCAACATTGGACGGAGCCAAGGAATTTCAAGCAAGCTCAAACTGATTAAGCGAGACGTTTTTCTTTTCTTCAAAGAAAAACAGATTCTAACAGGCAAGCATTCTTCTTTCTATCCTTATCATTTGGCTTAAATTGTTGCAGTAAAGAGATTTGTTAAAAGAATCAGCAGTAAAGAATCCCTGGGTGAGTTATAACTTTTCTCTTTTATACACGGAATTAAGGCGGAAGGAAATCGAAATAGCTTATCTTTGTTTTTATTGCAAAAAGCTGGCCTGGAATTGAGAATTATAAAGATATAGATGAGAGATATCTAATCTGAGGAGAAAATTTTTGATTTATATGAACTTTTGAGTATTATATGTCTGGGACTATTTTTTCTGGTCTACTTCATTTTGACGAATCTGCTTGTTCTTTATGCCACTAACTATTTGGATGCTGTGAACTAAATTTGTTTTGCATTCTTGGACACATAAGAGATAAGGCAGTTTGTGCTGTCTACATTATGATGTCATCAGGTTTGGAATATTAACTCCTTTGTTGCTGGAAAAAGAAATAAATTGCTCTTTGCTTGGGAATAGTGCTATATTGGAAATTGAAGGGTTTTTTTTTCTTTTTGGTTTTAAAAATGACAATTAAGAAAGTGGCTGAGACCCTGGAAGTAAATATGTTTCAGAAAATAATGGATGAGATTGAGATAATGAAACAAGAACTTAGACATGGCAAACAAGAGATGAAAATTGAATTTGGCAAAATGAAGCAGGAGCTGAAAGAAATAGGGGATTTTATGAGAGAGGAGGTTGATGAGATCAGAGATATAACTAGACAAGCAATAGAAAAAGAAAGAAAAATTACAGGGAGGATGCAAGTCCTGGAGATTGGAACAGATATATCAAATGTGGAACTGGAAAAAGATTTGGAGTTTATGGACTTTAGAGATAAAGATTACTGTTTGGAATTCAGCGTTGTCCCTGAAGAAATTGATGAAGATATCAGACATAAAGCTATCAATGTTTCGAAAAAATTTCTGGACTGGAATGATGTGATGGAGCTTGAAATAGAGAAAATTTATAGAATTAATTACAGATATGTGACAATGGAAAAACTCTCAAGAGATGTGCTAGTGCATTTCGTAAAAAAGAGGATCAGAGATATGACTTTACAACAACATTTCAGTAACACATTCAGAATTGATGGCAAGGAAATATTTGTGAGGAAGGAAATTCCCATCAGACTCTTATTATATGACTATGACTATGACAGCAAGATTATTATGGATGCAAGGATGGAAGATGGAAGATGGAATTAACACTGATAATGGAAGAATGGCTATTGAAATTACTGGACCTAGCAGACTTGATGAGATGGATTAATCGACATGTTTATTTGGAGAAAAATCGATGGATATATTTCTCAAGGACTGGAAACCTCTCTTTGACTTTTTGCGGAAAGAATAAAGTGATGTTAATGAGATTTGATGATTAATTAAGATAACTACTGGAGGAAAGTGATTTTGTAATATATTAAGAGACAGGTTTGTTATATATTATAGACCTATAACTGATCTGTGACAAATCGGAAGTCAACATTTTATTGTATTGTATTAGTTATTAATTTGTTTTTGTTTTGTTTTGTTTTGTTTTTTGAAACTTTGAATAAAAAAATTAATGAGGAAAAATGTCTAGTCTACTAAGGGCATGTATTTCCAACTTTGGTGGATGTGCCCAAAGATTGTTTCATTCTGGGAGCTGGTGCACAGGAAACCCATTAATACTACAAAAGAAAATATAATATGTACACCTGAATTGTTCCTTTTATCTTTATTTAAAGATGAAAATATTGATTTGCAATCCAAACAATTGATTTCTAAATTGTTAGTGGTGGCCTGCCAGATGGTCAAACAATGCTGGAAATCTCTTGAAGGACTGGACTTACCTGCATGGGACAAAAACATATGAAACATAGCAGTATTGGACAAAATCATATACAACCTCCATTTTTTACAAGGAACAGCAAAACCGGAAGCATTTGCTGCCATTGGTGGTCCCTTTCTTGATTACACAGATGGCATGAAAAGCTCCAAGGCTGTATTCAAGGCTATTTGGTTATCATGATGGGTCTTCTTTATTTCTCCAACTTGTGGCATTTCATTACATTTACCTGTGACTGATTTAAGAGGATGTTTTTATTTTGATTTAAGACTTTATCAATGTATTATGCCTTGCTTCTTGTGGTTCCTAGTTTGTATTTTGGTTTTGATTGATGATTTTTGTTGATGTTGTTTTCTTCTTTATCTTCTCCTGGTATAGTTTTTCTCTGTTCTCCCTTTTCTAAAAAGCAATAAAAGTTAAAAGAAAAAAAACCAAAGCAAATGTTAGTGAAACAGAAGCTGACATAGACATAAAAATGGATCAAGGGCTAAGTCAAGGACTAGGGAGTCTATTAAGCCCCCACCTCTGTTTTGTCCCTTACTTTCCCCATAGAAGTAAATGTATGCCATTCATGCCTATGGAGAAAAATAAATGGCTGTATTTGCAAACACTGTTTAGTTCCGGTGAGGGCAAAGATCTGCCTTCTGTCCCTGACACAGGATGACTTGACAGCCTTTCCTGACAGTGATGCCACAAGTGGGTGCAGTGGGTCTCTGAATGCAGAGTGGCCTTTCTCTGAACATCTGTTGAGATGTCAGGTATCTTGCAATTTATTTACAAAAACCCTAAACCTGTAGGTTTTAAAGCAGAGGATCATCCAGTTGATGTCATCAGGATTTCATTGAGGCTAGTTTGGAATAAAGGCCTTGGGAAAATTCAGAGTAGATTTTCTAAGTGCGAAGTATTCTCCCATCCAGACACTGACCTGGGTGAACTCTGTTTAGCATTAAGTTCCTTGCAAAATT
Source organism: Rhineura floridana (assembly GCF_030035675.1). Lineage (NCBI taxonomy): Eukaryota > Metazoa > Chordata > Lepidosauria > Squamata > Rhineuridae > Rhineura > Rhineura floridana. Next base: position 85,511,198 of record NC_084486.1, read on the forward strand.
GTTTCTTGGATCCCCCCCCACAGCCCCCAAATCTGCAGTAGTTACACTGACTTCAATGGGTTGTCCTCTGTAGAATAGTTTGAGGATTATAGCATGAAGCATTTGCATTCTTTCCCTTTTAATCCTTGTATATCAGGGTTATGGCCAGAACATTCATTCAATTCTCTCTTTCCCCCACCCCATATTTTCCCCTATTAATGTAACAACCAAAGCAACATCAGGATAATGCATATACTCCAGGACAGAGAACAATTCAAAAAATAAAATACTTGTATAAAAACAGGAAGAAAAGGAGCAATTTAAAAATACATGACCAATGGATTATGAAGGAATTATATTGTTTCCAGAATGAAACAGTTGGATAGCTGGGTTTTTGTTACCATGTGAAATAAATGGGGACCACATCTTTATTTTGAGATGAGCTTATGGGAAGCAGCAGAATGGCATGGAGGGTATTTTCAATTTAACATGGCAGAGTGTGAAAAATCCATTCTGGCTATAGTATACAGCTTGTCTTGTGGCTGTATAATTAAGTGATCTGAGCACAATGTGCTTTGTGAAACTTGCACTTGTTACATGAACTTGTCCATAAATGCAAGTCTCCATAGTTTTGATACCACTGAGAGATGGTTCGTAATTGTGGGCTTTGCCATTTTCTGGTGATTTCCATTTGAGTGTAAATCAGAGATGGGGATGTGGTGGTCCTCCAGATGTTGTTGGACTTCAACTCCCATTACCTCTGGCTACTGGCCATATTGACTGGAGCTGAAGAAAGTTGAAGTCTGCCCATATCTGGAGGACCACTGATTCCTCATCTCTTGTATAAAGGCCCTGGAAGTACCTCTGTTATTGTCCCAGATTCCTGGTTGTGCAAGTTTTGGTTCAGGAATGACGTTGTATGAATTATGGCTAATGCAAAAAAAAAATGCTATCCCAATACTTCCTTACTTGAGTGCATGCACATTGCATGTGCCCTCCCCTCATATGTGATATGTACTTGCAAGACTCAGGGAGGCCTAGAGTTCTCTTTGACAACAACAAAACAAATGTACACCATTGGTAGTCCTCATGCTTGTAATTTTTTTAAAAAAATAATGTCTTCCATTCATGGAGAGTCAAATAGTTTAGGATGCCCCTCCTTATCCTCACAACAATCCTATGAAGTAGGTTGCACTGTGAGAAAGTCACTGGCCTAAGAGCTTTAGCTCTCTAACCCAGGAGTGGTTAACCTATGGTCCTCCCAATGTTAGCATGTCCAATAGTCAGGGATGATGGTAGTCCAGCAACATCTGGAGGGCCATAGGTCAGCCACACAAATGGCATGGTGGGGCTGCACTATTCACCTGACCTCCCTCCTGCTGAGTTGCTGCTGCAGACCAGGGGGAGAGGGGGAGGTGGCAGTGAAGTTGGTAGGGTGGAAACGTCCCAGTGCAGAGCCAATCTGGTGCTCCTGCCACCACGATTGTAGCATGCTGACCTCCCCTCTCCCTGACTTCCCCCCTTTCCATCCCAGTATACAGCAAAGACTCAGCCAGAGGGACGTCTGGTGAGCAGGGCAGCTCCAGGATGCCTTCCACTACTGCTCTAACCATTACATTACACTGGTAAATCTGCTTCGAGGATCCACCACGGTGAATTGAATTCTGTGTTTTTGGTATCAGGAGCTGAATATTTGCCTTGAAATGCAGACAACAATGTGAGGGCAGAGAAGATTATTTCAGCCTGAGACTGATATTTGACCTGACCAGTCCAGGTGACGATCCTCAGTATAACTAGATTTGTGCTCAAAATCTGTCAATCAAAGTTTAGGTTTTTGACACCTTGTCCAGTTTTAGTTTAACTTTGAAATCAAACCAGAGACAAGATTTCATCCTCATTACATTTTTGGTGTCTTCTCCTTTGTTCTGCCATCCCCAGGAGATGTGGAGGTGGAAAAGCTTTTCCACCCATCTTGCTGTTGCTAAGGCACCATCATTATAAGAAGGGGGGGATATTTCTGGAAAACGGGGGCCAGACCATCCTTCTGCTTTGCATTGCACCACCCCATCTCTTGGTCACATGAGAGCTAGACCAAGAGTCACCTGGACTTTAATATTTATGAATGACAAGTACTCCTCAATAATAGACTATTTTATAGATGGATTATACTAGACCACACTTACACGGTAATATATTCAGACTCCTTCCCCACAAAGTCTTGATCATTTAGTAGTCTACATAACCGCTTAACAATTTATAACAATAGCAAGGGAAAAATGGTGCTTGGTCAAGTTCTTAAAACCTTGCAGTTTTCTCCCCTCCCTTGTGCACAGGGCTCTTTATACTCATTAAGGGCACCAGAGTGCTAAGTCATTATTGTAATAAGGATACATGCTGAATAAAAAGAGCCATGCTTCATGCTCCATAAATTACAACTGTCAGGGAGATTGTTCAAGGGATCCACAGGGCTGGGAATAATTATTTACAGCATGCTTTATAGAGCAATTAAAAATTCCCCAAATGGTGTTAATTGCTTTTAATGTGCAGAAAGTGCTGTCTGGATTTCAAGTGAGTGTTTAGCAGAAATGTTACTCTTTAAAGATTTCCTTAATGTTTTCTTTATAGTCCTTCCCCAACAATTTCTGTCTCTGTTCTGTAAGTCAGAACTTTTAATGTATTAAATATGATGCCCATGTTTAAATGGAGTTTCACATGCAGCTGAGCGCTTCGCTATTAAAAGTGAAACTTCCTAGAAGTCCAATTGACATTAGAAATGATGGGATTATAGAACAGTAAGGCTGGAAGAGGGACCGTGTTTAATCTCTTGCTCTAAAGTGCAGGATCCAGTTCACAAAATTTGCAGAAGTGTTACTTTTTAACACTTCTCTCCAGCCACGTCTAGGGCAGTGAATGGAATTCCACACAAATCTGAAATTTGACAATGTATCAAGCATTTCAATTCAAAATTTGTGGATGCATCAGCTTTCAACAAGAAAAGAGATGTCAACATGTAAAAATCCTGGAATTGGCATGATAGAAAATTGTTGCTGCTTTGGAAGAACTCAACAAAGCAATGAAAGACTTTGCAGCAAGAATTTGTGACTTCTGATTTATTTTCATCATCCTCGTCATCATTTTTACATTTATATACCATCCATTAATTCAGTCCTCTGGGCAGTTTACAGCATTATTAGAAATACAAAATATAAGATACAGTTAAAAATGAAAATAAAAACAAGTTATGAACAATACCAATGAGCACACAAAACCATTTAAAAGCTAGCACAAACAGAGCAGCAAAAAATCAATTTCAAACTAGCATGCAACCAGTAAAGGGAAAATAATTTGACAGAATATATTAACAGTGAGCGAGAGAGAGTTATAAATTAAAACATCTAGGAGAATATAAAGGTCTTCTCCTAGCAGCTAAATGACTATACTGTGGGCACCAAGTGAACCTCTGAGTCATTGAGGCCACCTTAGCCTCAAGCAACAGTGCTGGATCTAGGCCTGCCGACAGTGTATATACAGAATTCATCTAACATTCTGAGCTAGTGGAGAACAGTCCCAGTTGTGATCCAATTAAATACTTGAATTTAAAATTATGCTGACTTCTGACATTGACTAAGCTGATAAAATAATTTTAATTCAAAATGATTGTAGGGTTATTATCTTTTAAACATTTTCACTCACAGTACGAACATAATTGTTTTCTTCTCTGATTCCTAGTCCATGATGTTTTGGTTCATGCTCCATTTCCCCCCTTACATGGTGAAAACTAAAACTAGTAAAAATTATCTCACCTATTTCTTGGGTGACTGGGAGGTGAGGGAGCCCAACCAATGGGAAAGATACCTGGGACAGCATGAACAGCACGAAACAGGAAACCTTCTGAGACAGGCTTTGCCTAGGTTGGGGAAGAGGTGTGAATTGAAAAGATCTCTTGGGTTCCTGTTAAATAGATTTAACTAAAGAGACAGCACTCCTGTGTATTGAGGGAGGCAATCCTTGAAACACGCCTATCCAGTCTTGACAGTGGCAGCTTTGGTGGAAGGACTGGCAAAGTTTGTGTAGACCATTGTGATAGGCACCTATTGTTAAAGAAGAGCTCTTTTCTATGCTTTTCACACTACAGTTTGTTCTTTAGAGTCTCTTTGTCCCTCTTTGTTTCTCCTGTCAATACCAGTGTGCTGAATAGATGAGTGAAACAAATTGTACGTATTCAGACCTCCAAACTAAATCCACACAGACTTCTCCAAAACACAATTCTCTTCCAAAGTTCTTTATTAGATTAGGAGCAATTTAGTATTGGTCTTAGCAGAAATCCCTACACTCTGCTGTGCCCAAATCTGAGGATTACTTTCTTATAACTAGGAATTAAGAGGGGAAAACTTTATATTTGCTGGAGAATCTATGCAGCCTGGCATGCCAGCCGTAGTGCCTCCTGGACAGAAAGGCCCTGCCCACAGTTATCCATGCCCTGGTAGCATCCGGATTAGATCACTGAAATGTGTTGTACATGGAGCAAGCCTTTGAAGACTACTCAGAAGCAGCAATTATTACAGCTATGGCAGCAAGACTGTTGCCTAACTAGTCATGTGTAACATATCTTTCAGTGCCAAAAGATTAATCTGGCTTCCTACATTTCCCAGGCATGATTCAATTATATCTGGGTGTATAAAAGACTACCCACTCCCACATGAACCTGTTTAGATACTGAAATCTTTGAAGGCCTCCTCAGGGTGCTCCTGACTATGGACATTGATGGGTGGCTGCTGGGAATTAAGTTATAGGCAGAATGTCACTTTTAAATGAACAGTGGTTTATTTTTACTGCAGCGTTTCAGTATTACTTTATGCTGGTAGTTTTATCCTGTCCTGCTGCTGCTGCTGCTGTTATTGTTATTGTTATTAATGTACATGGCACTTTACAAAGTCTGTGTTTGTCAGGTCCCTTCACCAAGGGGATTTCAATCTAAAAATAAGCATGGAGAAACAACAGATGGGGTGGGGAGGGATGGCAGCAGGAATAAACGGGGACGACAACATGTGATTATTTCAGTTACATGTACTTTTATATGTAGAAGTATTTATTTGATATATTTTAAATTGCTTTTCATCAGCTGATTTCAGGGTGGAATACAATACAAGCAAATATTCCATAAAAGGATTCAAATAAAATGTTATCAAATTATAACAAAGAAAGAGCAGGAAAAAAATATAATTGAAGCCACCAATCTTTAAAAGACAGAACTGGCTTCACACTTCTAGCAATAAAACTGACTAATTAAAATCAAATAACTATGAATGCCTGGGTAAACATTTTTTTTTTTTTGACACCGAAATGAAGAAAGAGTTGGTGCCAGATATACCTGAGAAGGGAGGGCATTCTACAAACAGGGTGCAACTACTGAGAAGGCCATTTCCTGCTTCAGTGTATTACTGATATTTCCCCATGGTGGGATGCTAAGCAGCAAGATTTAGGTCTTTAAGTCCCAATATGATTTTACATTGTTTAAATTTTTAATCCACTTCGAGAATTTATCAAATTGAAAGATTGGATATATGTTTTCTAAATAAATATATAAAAGAGTTGTAGGGGGAAAAGGAAGGGAACTGTATGATCTTCTGAGCCCCTTAGATGAAGGGTGGGATAAAAATGTAATAAAAGATTTCAGCACTCATAACTGGAAAACTGGAGGTGGGGAAAAAACAATTAGGTGAATAAATTTAAATAACTGAAAGTCAAGTTAAGAGAACTTTCTTGAATGTATTTTGTCACCATTTCTGATATATATAAAACTTTGCTTCTGCTTCTCAATCTCTCAGCGGCTTTTTGATATCTTTGACCATGGTATCTTCCTGTACCAGCTCTGTAGGATGGGTATTGGGGGCACTGTTTTATAGTGGTTCCACTCCTACCTACAAGGTCATGTCCAGAGAACAACATTGGGAGACTGTATTTTTCCCCAGTGGTCATTGAGCTATGATGTGCTGCATGGCATCATCATCCCCAATGCTGTTCTACATCAACATGAAGCCATTGGGAGCGGCCATTAGGTGTTTGGGGGCAAAGTGACATTGGTACTCTTATGACACACAGCTCTATTGCTTGATAACATCTGAGTCAGTGCTTGATCTGAACTATTGCAAGGGTGCAGTGGAGGATTCGATGAGGGCCAATAAACTGAGTTTGAACCCTGGGAAGATGGAGGCTCTGAGTGTGGGTGGGTAGCTCCCATGTCTAGGAGATTGCCCAGTTGTCTGTCCTGAATGGGGTTGTACTCTGAAAGAACAGGTTCATAGTTTGGAGGTGCTCCTGGATCCATCTTTGTTTTGGGGGGCTCAGATAGCCCTTTACTAGCTACAGCTGGTGTGCCGACTATGGCCATTCTAGGACAGGGATAGACTGGCTACAGTGATTCATGCATTAGTAACCTCGAGACTTGATTATTGCAATGTGCGGCTACTCATGGACTTGGTTTGGAAGCTTCAGCTGGTGCAAAATGCTGTGATTAGATTTTTGGTGGGATCAGACTATTGCCAGCACTGATACTTAAAAGTTTGCATTGGCTGCCCATATGCTACCAGGCCAACTTCAAGGTTCTTGTATTAATTTGCAAGCCCTTAGCAACTTGGGTCCAGGATACCCTAAGGACTGCCTGTCTACTTATATTCCTGCCCCATCACTGAGTGGTCTCCTATTGCTTGGTTTGTATCCACCAGGAGCCTGGCATTCAGTATTGTGAGCCCAGCTCTCTGGAACTCCCTGTCATCTGTGATCAGGCAGTCACTGTTGCAGAGTGGCAAAATTGGAAATGGAGAGACTGCGGGCTCATCCAGACGACTGCAAAATGTGTGACACACCCGCTATGTGTGTTCATTATTTTTCGGTCGTCCAAATGACGTCTTGCGCTGTTACACATTTTTGCGGGTTAAATCCGCTCCTTGCAATACCAGCAAAAATGTGATTTGCTGTTTAAAACCGGGAATCATCCGCTGTGCCTTAAGGAGGTAGGATGCAATACCGCAGACTTTACAGCTGATGAGTGGTTCTTGGGCGTTTCCCCTTGCCCCTTCTCCTCATTCCAGCCAATCATGTATCTGCACTTTTGCACATGTGCGAGAATAAGCCCGGGAAAATTGAACCAATCATCACAATGGTGGGGTGTTGGGGGGGTCTGCAACTACTACGCAGATGCATTTTATTTTTTGCCAGCCTGCAAACTGGGCAGCCGCTCTGGGTGAGATCTGCAATGCACAGCAAGCGAAAAAGGGGCTGCTGGTCTGTTTCACGCCTGCCTCCAGAAAGCTTTGTCAGTTTCATTCTACTGGCTGGGGTTTTTGTTTCAAATCATTTTGCTGCAGGAAGGAAAGGGAGAAGGAGGGGTGTGTGACACATTTCTTGCTTTTTTGGAGAAATAAGTGCAATTGCCAGCGTGTGTATCTCCTTAAATATCCATAAGGGCAGAAAAGCATACATTCCATAAAGGCAGAAAAGCATACATCAGCGTAATGTCGCAAATACAAACAAGAAAGCAAGCAGGCTTCAAATGGGTAGACCTGCTGGCCTGGTCGACCCATTGAAATGCATACACTTTCTGGATGCCAGGTCTACCCATTGAAATGCCAGATCTACTCATTGAAATGCATTGGCTGTTGTGACACCAGGTCTACCCATTGAGACGCATGGGCTTTTCTGCCCCCAGTTCTACCCGTTGGAAGTAATGGGCATTCCCTGCCCTGCATGTGAGTGGTTTGCTACAGTGTCCCCGCCGTCCGGAACCATAGAGACTGGAGAACAATAGAGCAAGAAACGTGTCACCCCCCCTCCTCCCTTTCCTTCCCACAGCAAAATGATTTGAAACAAAAACCCCAGCAGCTTTCCGGAGGCAGGCATGAAACCGACCAGCAGCCCCTTTCTTTTTTGTATTTGCGATATTACGCTTAAATGAATGTATGCTTTTCTGCCTTTATGGATTTTTAAGGAGATACACACGCTGGCAATTGCACTAATTTCTCCAAAAAAGCAAGAAACGTGTCACCCCCATCCTTCTCCCTTTCCTTCCCAGGGCGAAATGGTTTGAAGCAAAAACCCCAGCGAGTAGAATGAAATTGACAAAGCTTTCTGAAGGCAGGCTGAAACCGACCACCCCCTCCTTCTCCCTTTCCTTCGGTGGCGAGAACTCCTTTACAGCCATATTGTGCTTCGTTGCAAAGGGGGAGAGGAGCTTACGTCATTTTTTTGGTGACCAATTGGTTGATAGCGGGAAGTTTTAGAGGCGGAGCTTGGAAAAAGCAAAAAGAATGTAGGGGTCTTACCGCTGTGTGTGCAGGTGCAAAAAAGTGTTTTTTTTTAAATTGCGAAAGAGCGAACTAAAAGGCAAAGTGAGGACTATCAGATGACAAACCAAATATGGAAACTGTGGATTATCCCGCTCCGTTTGGATAAGCCCTGAGTGAGCCTTTATGTGTTTGAATGTTTGCTAAAGATTACACCTTCCCTGCAAATTAGTCAGAGACTTTAAGCTTTAAAATAAGAAATAACTACTTTATTCTGGAAGTACATACTTGATAGGAAAGAGTTCTACATCTAGTTAACTAGCTAAGTTGGAGATGCAAACACTAAGCCTAGCGATTGCCCTCATGCTTGGAGGAGAGGGAGATATAAAAGGGAATATGTCTGCTGTCCCTCTCAAGAAAAAGAAGAAGGAAGGAGGAAGGAGATGTGGTCAACATCCTATGCATATCAGTCTAGCAGGAAGGAAGAGACAGCAGATGATCAAAGGATAGGTATTAGCCTAGCAATCAGGAGGTCTCCTCTCTAGCTACTCTTTTTAACCCTATGCAGCCTCAACCCATAAATTGGAGTTGAACCACATATTCCAACACCCCTTCTCAACGAGAACTTGGTTCACTCTACAAGGTGCATCTTGCCTCGTAGTTTCTGGTGTCGGACTTTGCCCAACAGCTTGGTCAATGCATCAGCTGTCATCTCTTCTGTTGGACAGTAGATCATCTCTAGAAGTCCTTTTCCCCTTATGTCCTTAAGGTAGTAGAACTTCACATCGATGTGCTTCATGTGAGAACTTTGTCCTTCTGATTCTGCGAGTCTTATGCAAGCTTGATCGTCCTCCAGTATTCGTCATCAGCTGATACATACTCTGCCTCTGTAGATGAGTGTGCTACAGTCTCTTGCTTTCGACTTGGCCAGCAGATATGTGACTGCCCATAGTAAAACAAGTTTCCACTGGTTGACTTGCGATCTTTGGTGTCTCCAGCCCAGTCAGCATCAGCGTATCCCAGAACTGGGATCTTGAGCAGCTGATAGCTTCAGTTTTAGGTTTCAGATATCTTGCCACTCTCTTGACTGCTTCCCAGTCTTTCTTGGTTGGCAAGCTGGTTTTTCTGCAAAGGTATCCCACTGTTACCACCACATCTGGTCTGGATATTGTGCTGATATATAGTTTTCCTATAGCTTGTCTGTAGCTTTCGTTGTCTTCCCAGGGTTGATTGTTCTGGTCTGGTTTCAAGTATCCTACTTCCATTGGTGTAGGTGCTGGATGTGCATCCTTCAGTCCTAGACTCTCAAGTAGGTCTTGAATCTTTTGATTTTGGTTCAGTAGAAAGGTTCCATCTTCCTCTCTTTCAATTTGTATGCCAAGGTAATATGTGATGTCACCTAGACATTTCACTTCAACTTCCTTGTTTATATTATTTACTAACTCTTGCTTGTCTTGTGGACCCTCATAAGCCAGTAGTAAATCATCTACATAAATCAAAATATAAGTCCATTTGTTGTTCTTGAATCTGCTGTACAGGCATTTGTCTGCCTCGCCTCTTTTAAAGCCCTCTTTCAAGAGTATTTGGTTCAGTTTGTCATTCCGTGCTCTTGCAGCCTTTATTTCTAGATGCTCTACTTGCATCTTTCTGTTGGCAGCAACACTCAGGAGTGTCCTGATTGTTGTATGCTTGACTACAGTTTCAATCTCTTTCCAGGTCTCTGGCTCTGGAAGTTCATCAGCTCTTGCAAGGTAGGACAGTCTCAGTGGAGGTACACCTCTGTTGGTGAGGTTAGAGCATCTTGGTGCAGGATTCTCTGCTGCCCCTTCTGGCTGTGCAGGTTCCTCTTCTTGCTCTGGTTCCTCACTGTCCTCCAGTGCTGGCATGTTGCCGTAATCTGTAGTACTGTATGGTATTTCTACTTTATCTTCTTCACTGTCGTGGTCTTGGGATGGTGCCCCTTCTGGTTGAAATGCACTTTGACCTTCATCAAAGTAGACAGCTCTTTGGATTTCAATCCTTTCTGTTTTGAGATTTAGGATTCTATATTCCTTTTGTTTTGTAGAATATCCAACAAAGATTCCTTATTTTGTACTGTTGTCCAGTTTGGTTCTCTTCTGGTGTGGTATGTGACTGTACACTTTTGATCCAAACACCTTTAGATGAGGCAAACTGGGTATGTGTCCATGCCATAATTCAAATGGAGTCTTGTTGCCATTCACTTTTGTTGGCAAATGATTCTGTAGATAGGTGGCAGTATACACTGACTCTCCCCAATGTTTCTGTGGGAGATTGGCATCTTCTAGCATTGATCTCACCATCTCAATAAGGGTTCTAAATTTTCTTTCTGAGATGCCATTTTGTTCCAGGTTGTGAGGTACAGTGGTCTGATGCTCAATCCCATGTTCACGCAGAAACTGCTGGGAAGCATGAGACATGTATCCACTCCATTGTCAGAAGGTAGAATTTGTGACTTTCTCTGGAATTTAGTGGTCACTATTGCAATATACTCTTTGAGTTTCTGAAGCATTTGCTCCTTCTCTTTCAGTATATAGATTACAGTGAATCTTGTATAGTCACCAGTAAAACTAACAATATATCTATTTCCACCATTTGAAGGAATTGGCATTTCACAAATATTGCTGTGAATTAACTGTAGGGGGCGCTTAGTCTTCCTTTCACTCTGCTTAGGAAAACATGGTCTTGTCCCTTTAGCTGTCACACAGCACGTACATCTTCCCTTTTCTTAGCAGGGTTCAATTTCTATGCCTTTTACTAAACCATTCTTTTTAAGGGTATTAATCTTTGCAATGTCTCTGCCATCATGGGGTGGCTCAGGCTACACTGAACTGGAGACTCCATATTTCTTTGCTGCTTGTAGCCATGTGAATGTGTTTGCTTTCAGTCTGGGCTCAAAATGTTATCTTGTTTAACTGATGGTGTGAATGGTCCATCATAAGCACAGACTACAGATTTTCCATTTCTCTAAGAACTTCCTTGGGGTCGGAAAAATTTCTCAGATGGACAGAATTCTAATAGTAGAGGCTGAAAACAAGCTGCCATTCTATCAGCACAAGACAAGTGATACACTAATTGGCCCAAAGCTGCAGTTGTAGGCAAATCTAGAAGAAGAAAAAACTGCTATGGGTCTGGAAAACCCATAATAAAGAGACCATATTAAAATTCATATCACAGACCTCCCTCGCAACAGGATACTCATGAGAGCGCAGTGACACTCTCTTTGTGCATGATGCTTCTAATGTAGTAACAATTAGAGCTTCTCACACTACAGCATATGAGAAAGTGCAGAGTGGTGATAGAGGAGGAGAGGAAACACAGAGAGGAGGGGAGGGTGAATCTCCTACTTGGCATCTAACATATGGTCTTTTATAAAACCCAGGTCCTGGCTGGAATTTGCTAATCATATACAGGAAGTGGCAGTGATATGTCTGGAAGTTGGATGGTGAATAGGCCAAGCAGGCATTTGCCTTATGTAGCAATCCCAGCCTATTTTTATCATGATTGTAAAGTTACATTTTGAATTCTACTGAGATCTTAAAAATAAAAAAGGATGAGATTTCAATAATAAGGCTGAGATCTTAAAAATAAAAAGGATGCATTCAGGCAGAGAGATGATCCATAAATCTCATTCAAAAATAGATGTTAGCACTTGCTCCCCTCTGGTAACAATATTTTGTGAAATGAGCTGTTGAGTGAGATCACGGGACCCAGGGAAAATGACAAACCAGTTAAAATAAACTACTTTTCAGGGAACCACTTCATTTCAGTGGGTGGGATAAGCATATGCTTCATTTTCTCCCATGGGACTTCACAGGGCTTCACTGTGAGCAAGCTGTGCTGTTTCTGAATACTGAGAATTCAAAATACATTGTTTCATGGAAATACTATTCTTAATGCAGGAAATCAAAGCAAGCACTCCATAAACCAACCATGCAACAGGGAATATAAGGTGCAAAAGTGATCTTTCACAATCAAAATGGGGAAAATAAAGGCATCCCCTGCCCCCCAAAAAGCTAAATAGGGATGAAGTTATGATAAAAAGGAGACTTATGTGGCTGCTTTGTGGTCCAGGAACAGCAACTATAAAACAGTCATTGGCTGATTCTGAATTCCTCCCACCTTGTATAGCATGTGTGTGGTAGTAGCAGTTCAAGGAGACTTGTTTGCCTGTTGCTCCATTAGCATTTTTGGAAAATAAATTGTCCCTACTTTGCAATGTTCTTCATCTGTAATGGAAAAGTCATGGAAAGGCCTTTCAGAGCTACTTTAATCAAGCTGACAGATTCCTCTCCAGTGACTTTATTAATCCAGATTGAAGGAGGGACTCTAAACACCCCCTCAGGAGTTTGAGGGTGGGGGATGGGAAAGAGACTAGGTTTTTATCTGTTGATGGACTTCCTAGAGAGCTTGGTTGGAACTAATAAATAAAGAGGAGCACTGAAAATGGATTGCTTGCTCTTTGCAAGAGGCTCACTCTCAAAGAAGACAATCTGCTGCCGTTGGCTCCACTAGCCCAACCTGATGCCTTCTCATTTAATAAAAGCAACAAGGCACAGTAATTACTAGAGTTTTAAATACCTGCCACACTTTAGATTGCCTTATTGCCCTCTGGCTCTGTTATACTCAAATCCCCAATTATTGCAGATCTCTCTACTCAAAATTTAATGGAAATGGATTATTGGTTGGTGGTTTGTAATCTAATGCTGGATGGAATTGACCTACCTGCCAGTAGAAGCAGATGTAAATCACATTTCCCAATGGCAGATTATTTGCTTCAGCTAATGTTCCCCATCTATTTGATCATCTGAGCTGCCCTTATGTACATAACTGCCATTAAAGGCCACAAAGGGAGCCTACATGATGACTTAATACATGCTAAAAAGTTTTGTTTTTTCAAAGTAAACTTGAGTTTGCTAAGCACATTTAATTTTTATTGAAGGAAACAAAAATGCTAATGACTTTCAGAGTGGAGCCATCCTACCCAACCATCCTGGTTCTGGCCCAGCAACTATTGTTGATTAGGTAACTGCTGGATATGTTGGCTGTCATTGGCTTTATTTTTGCTAGGTCCAGAGAAAGTTAGAGATGCTAGGTAATCATAGTGAGAGCTCAGCTAGCTGAACGTCAACCTGAAGAGGGATGAAATGAGGTGGTGTGGCTTGGTTGTTTCATCCCCTGGAAAATGGTAGTATCAGCAGAATGTTATGTGACAGCTTTCTGTGGGGTGTACACATCTAGAGATCTTTTATTAGCACTCCCAATCAAATGGTTGCAGTGAGTGAGCCCATTCTTATTCATGATCCCAGAATGACATCAGCTGGCTTTGAATTCACAGATAACTACCTGTTTTAGAGATTATGTCGCCTCACTCCAGTGTTGAAATCATTATGGTATGATTCAGACATCACTAGATCATTATTGCAATGAGGCTGAATGACTGGCTCTAGATGTGAAAATGAAATGGACTGTCTTCAAGTAGATTCTGACTTATGGGTGACCCTATGACTAGGGTTTTCATGGTAAGCGGTATTCAGAGGGGGTTTACCATTGCCTCCCTCTGAGGCTGAGAGGCAGTGACTGGCTCAAGGTCACCCAGTGAGCTTCATGGCTGTGTGGGGATTTGAACCCTGGTCTCCCAGGTCGTAGTCCAACACCTTAACCACTACACCACACTGGCTCTCAGCCCTAGATATAGGGACATGCAAAAGAAAAATAAAAAAAGTAAAATAGGGAAGTCAAACTAAAGTGAATATGTTGCATTTCAAACTTGACTGAGATCTATATAAACAAGAGTTATCTACACTAGCCAAGAAGGCCTACCTTCCCAGACATTTTTGTTGACTGCTTACACTGTGGATTTATTACTTAGTGTGTGTTTAGTCTCAGCTGTGGCCTATACATGATGTAGGTTATTTACACTAGCAGATCAAGAGAGATAAATGGGAGATTGAGAGAGGGAACGGATTGACAATGAACTGTAGGGAGAAGGTAGGCCAAGGTAGAAATGGAAATAGACTGCTTCAAGTTGATCCTGACCTGTAATAGCAAGAACAAATACAATGTAATCTATGTCAAGGGGAAAGCTGGTAAAAATGGTGCATGAATGCAAAACTAAATAGAGTACATCCACTCTAGTTTAATAGTCATCCCTTCTTTCTAGGAAGTCCTGGGAATTGTAGATCTTTGTGTAGCTCAGCCAAAAGTACTCACTGTGTTTTGTGAACATTGTCAGCAGAATCAAGGAGGTCACCTCTCTGTGTGTGTGTTTGTTTGTTTGCTGGATCCTTCAAAAGCGATCACCTATCCAGGAAGCATTGCCATTGGATGGAATTAACTTTGTTTGCCTTCAGTGATGTGATTATTATTTATAATTTCTTTAATTAGTTAATCGCCTCATACACAATGGTTTTTAGATGACTTATAACAGATTTGATCATGTAGCTAAATCTACTTTGTAGCATAGTATAATGACACCATCCTGGTCACCATATGAAATGAAATAGTCTGCCTTCAAGTTGATCCTGACTTATGGCTACCCTATGAATAGGGTTTTCATGGTAAGCAGTATTCCGAGGGGTTTACCGTTGCCTACCTTTGAGGTTAGTCCTCCCCAGCTGGCTAGGGCCTGCTCAGCTTGCCACAGCTGCACAAGCCAGCCCCTTCCTTGTCCACAACTGCCAGCTGGGGGGCCAACTGGGCTCCTTGGGACTATGCAGCTTGCCCACGGCTACATAGGTGGCAGGGCACGTAACCCCTGAGCCACTCACTGTGGAGGTGATCTTTAGGTGGCCCTTGACACCCAGGAGACACATGCAGGGATTTGAACTCACAGACTCTGGACTCCCAGCTAGGCTGTCCTCCCCATTGTGCTATACCAGCTGTGTGGTCACCATGTATATAAATCCTATTTGGGATCACCATGTGGCTGAACCAGAAAACTTTGCTCGCTCTCTCTCTCTCTCTCTCTCTGAGTGAGTTTGTTTGTTTATTTATACATACACATATTTTGAAACTGCCAACTTAAAAAAAATCATGGTGGTATATAATAATTAAAACTTCACAAAACTGTAAAAAAAAATACAGAAGAAATGACCATTACTGAATCAAACTGAATTGATGGCTTGTTGTTGTTGTTGTTGTTAATAATAATAATAATAATAATAATAATAATAATAATAATAATAATAGTTATGGTCAATGACCAGCATGACAGCTTATTTATTAATTATACTGCCTTTCAGGATGCAAATCCTTCTTGGGCAGCTTACAAGAAACATTAAATGACATTTTTAAAAACAACACCAACAGCAGCCAACATTAAAAGCCATCAGGGTCTTTCCCACAGGCCATTTAATGGTAGAATGGCCCAAGAAGGTATGTGTGCAAATAGTTCACCTGGAATCCTTCCTACAGGACAGTTGGTGGTAGATCACCCTGTAGGTGCAGGGAGGAGAAACGAAAGTGCAGCTACAGCTGGCTCTGAGATAGCCTTCACCTGCCTCCCTCGATCTCTCCCCCAAAATCAATAATATTTCATAGCCAAATCTGATTCATCCCATTCACTGTATGATCGCTGATTCACTGGAATTGCCCAGGCAATGAATCTAGGAAGATGAAGAAGCAGTAATTAGGGAAGCAATAGTGCCCTAACAGCAGTAGGTAGGTGAGGCAAGGGTAGTGTATTGACAAAAATAAATATTCTAACAGCTGAGGATTTGTGAAGAAAATATTTATGCTCTCCTGAAATAACCACTTTCAGTCTGAAAACTGAAATAGGAGAACATTTGGTACAGGCCTAGTTTTGTTAAGGGGTGGCTAGGGATCACTTATCAAACTGCAAATTCCAGGATTTTTTATAGGAAGGTATGACAGTTGCAGTAGTATAAAACGAGAATAATTTGTAGTGAAGACAGAAACTTGAAATTTGCAGTCTTCCAGGTTATCCTGATCAGGAGCCATTGTAGCAATAGTTTCATGGCCTCTGGATCATTCAATATTGGGGGGCCCACCCTGATATAAGTTGAGACTGATCTATTAGGACAAATGGAGCACCACCCCACCACCCTCAGCCAGCCCCCGCCTGTCTACCTTCATACTTACAAGCAGTGTAGGGATGGCACTGGCCATCAGCTTCCTCCTTAATCTCGGTATTGCCCTTGTAGAACTCAGCAGGGAGGAGGATGGGACAAAACTAGAATTCATTGGCTCTGCCTGGTTCCACCTACTGTAGGGCTCCTTGCCTTCTGCCCCACTAGTCCCAATGGACACCAGCTACCACCACCTGATATACTGGAGCTGAGGGAGTCAGAGCTTTGTTAGTACACAGTACTGCACAGTGATCCACATAAGGTTTGTGGGTTGCAACATATTGAATAAGGGAAATCAGACCAGTTTTATTTTATTTATTTATTAGATTTATATCCCACCCTTTCTCCCACTAAGAGCCTAGTTCCATGTATCACCCTACAACATTACAAGTCAGTCATTCACAGCCATGAGAGTGGCTGTATACTATAGTCAGCATGGATTTTTAACATTCCACAATGTTAAATTGAAAATATCCCTCATGCCATTCTGCTGCTGCTCATAAGCTAATTTCAAAACAAAACCTTACAAAACTTATAGTCCTGAACTCAGAAATGCTTGCTTAACAACCCTCTTAAGTTTTTATGGTGGTACACAAAACAGTCGGAGAGAATCAAGAGTTCAATGTGTAAAACAAGAGAAAAAATCCAGACCCCTTTTGGACTTTTTTCTGTCAGGGGTCTTATAATGTGTTGAAATTAATTAAAAATCATGTTTGCAGAGTACCTGTAATCCTGTTATTGACACTCTAACCTTCACATTCTACAGTTTAAAAGTTAAAAAAATGCCTGGCTGATTTTTAATTAATTTAAGAAATTTAACATTGAAGTCTATTGTAATGTTGGGCGTACTCAATAAGAACCATCAGTGTTCTAAAAGCCTGACTCACCGCTCTTTGGTTTGGCACGTTATCAAATTCTTCCAAGTTACACAGGAACTGGATTGGACTATGAAAGACCAACCCAAATTGTGTTTGCATTTTTACAAATTTGTGGGGCAGTACATTATCTCAGAGAGGAGGTCAGGTCTCCTGTTCCCCCAATGCATTCAGTATAGCTGCCCAATCTCCCTGCTTTTTAAAGTGGTACATGCTCTGGTAACCTCACGTTTGGATTACTGTAATGCGCTTTACGTAGGGCTACCTTTGAAGACAGTTCGGAAGCTACAACTAGTGCAAAATGCGGCGGCCAGATTGCTGACAAGGACCAAGCGGTCCGAGCATATAACACCTGTTCTGGCCAGCTTGCACTGGTTGCCAATATGTTTCCAGGCTAGATTCAAAGTGTTGGTATTAACCTATAAAGCCTTATACGGTGCGGGACCACGATACCTTGCGGAACGCCTCTTCCGATATGAACCGGCCCGTGCACTACGTTCTGCTACGAAGGCCCTCCTCCGGGTTCCAACTCACAGGGAGGCCCGGAGGGTGATGACAAGATCTAGGGCCTTCTCAGTGGTGGCCCCCGAACTATGGAACAGTCTCCCCGAGGAAGTACGCCTGGCGCCGACTCTGCTCTCCTTCCGGCACCAGGTCAAAACCTTCCTATTCTCTGAAGCATTTTAAGTTACACCGATTTACTTTTAAAAATGTTTATTGTATTGGATTGTTGATTGTATTTTAGTATTATTTTGTTATTCATTATATTTTTATGCTATTTTATGTTCACCGCCCAGAGAGCTATTGCTAGTCGGGCGGTATATAAATTTAATAAATAATAATAATAATAATAATAATAATAATAATAAAGTTTGATAGAAATATCTGTGGGCTATAGGTACATTCTTAAACTGCTAGGGTTTTTTTTTTTTGCCTGTTAGTGAATTTATATTCTAAGGTATGAAGATTCCTCCATTAACCCCTCTGTCGTTGCCACTCTCCATTGTTTTAACAAAATAAAAGAAGCTGAGAGCATTTCATCTTTGGTATCTCTTTTGAACCAGGCAAAGCCAGAAAAGAAATTACAGGAAAATCGTTTTGCCATCCTGGGCTCCTACCGGGAGAAAGGGGGGGATATAAACAAAATAAATAAATAAGAGAGTCCAAGTTCTCAAGATATTTCTACATGATTCCGAAGAGCAAAAACTTTTGAGAGCACCCTGAACTCCAAAAAAGAAGGAGCAGCATATGATCACAAGAATTTATTAAATATCTCAGAAAGATGAACATTGTTCAGCAACTAGAACAAATGTTTGAGCTCATTAAGCTCTTCTAAAGAGTTTGGATAGCTTTTAAAAATATTTGTAAAGATCTCCCTTTTACAGACATGATTAGATGCTGAACACTTCTTTGCTTGTCACTCTGACTGGGAGGAATTGTCTCTAACTATTTTGAAATGGGAGAGTCAGTCTTTGGTTGTTCTGTTCCAGCTACCAGCTCACTCTCTAGTGTTAATCCCATTGACTACTAACTTAGACATGCATTTCTGAAATCACATCTGTCTACTGAAAGAGTTAACGAAGACCATCCTGCTAAGCCATGGAATGGTCACAAGGCACTCCTAAGAATCACAAATCCCTGACTCATGTTGTGCTGGGTTTATATTCGTACCAGTGATCTGCCAGTGAGAGGCTTTACATAGTATTCCCAACCTACCACCAGAGAAATCCACTTATCCATCACAGCTATTTTTATGGACAGGCGAGAGGGGAACTTTGACAATCACTCATTGCTGTTATCAACAGGTGTATATTGTTATTAAAGAGACCTCAGACACAGCCAGGCTTAGCAGGGTGACAATGGACAAGGCTTTGGAAATAAACTTCTATGAGCATAGCACAAGCATTAATTGCACAGATGGAGTCATAGCTGGATTTTTAAAGACCTTTTAAATTCCCTCTTCCCATGTTACTTGCTAAAAATAAACAGCTTTGCTATATGAAAGACTAGCAGAACAGTTGGAATTAATACTTAAATCTGCAGTCTTAAGCATTCCGACTTGGGAATAAGTTCCATTGAACTCAGTGAGGTTTACTTCTGACTGGAGCAAACATACATAGCATCGTGCAGTTACCCCTCTTTAAAGTACTATAAACAAAACCCAAGAAGGTAGCTAAAATAACTGTAAACTATAAAAGATCACCTAATGTAACAAGGTTACCCTATTAGCAGTGACAGGATTTGTTTTGGTGGCTTCTAAAGTTTGAGCCAATTTTCTACCATTTCAGTAGTATGATAAATAAGTTAGCGTTTACTGCTATTCTGAATTATTTTGGGGAATTATTACTTTATTTCTTTGTTCTCTGTTGTGACTCACGGTTGAAATAATAAACGTTGACTGTCTGAACTCATCTAATACGATTTATTCACTCACTCACTCAATATATATCCTGCCCATCCTCCTGAAGGAGCCCAAGGTGGCAAACATATCAATAATAATAAAAGATTAAAAGCATTCTTCCAACATTTAAAAAGCATTCTCTCAACCAATGATTTCAGGGTTGCTAGAAACAGTATCTTTTAGCCATCAAATGCCTGGGGAAACAGGAATGCTTTTCACTTCCTCCTAAACGTAAATAATGAGGGAGACAGATGAACCTTACCAGGAAGGACTTTCCACAAATGGGAAACCACCACATAAAATACCCTGTCATGGGCTAATGCCAGCTAAGCAGCCCCCAGTGGTGGCACCACCAAGAAGACCTTACTTGCAGATTGTAGGGTCTGAGATTATTGATATTGGGAAAGGTGCTCTTTTAGGTATTTGGGCCCCAAGCCATTTTGGGCTTTATATGCTAGTACTAGCACCTTCATTGTGCCTGATACCTCACTGGAAGCCAGTGTAGTGTTTTCTGGACCAGTGACACTTGGTCCCATTAGCCTAGCAGCTGAATTCTACACTAGCTGCAGCCTCCAGGCTGTCTTCAAGGGCAGCCCCACACAAATAAATTGCTATAGTCCTTATAGGAGGTCACCAGATCATGAACAACAGAGGTCAGGACATCCTGATCCAGGAACATGTACATGTGAAAATACAGACATTTAAAACATTTTACTTGGGTTTGGTAAATGGTAACACTTTCCTTAAATGCAGCAGCACCTGAAGAAAAGGGGGGAATGTATTAGCTACCCTTGTTACTTTTATTGGTCTGTTGGAACAGGCCAAGCCACAGAGCATGGGCTTGTTAGAATAGGAATAGGCCAGAAAAAAGTAGAGATAGTCCATATTTATAGTGTTTAAATTGTTAGACACTCAATTAAGGGGAAGTCCCATCTTAATGTTGCTCATTATTTTTCTCTCAGTGCTCCTGTGCTTTTAATTACTGCAGAATTTAGCAGATAAGCTTTCCCCATCAGATCATTTTTGTATCTGCCAAAAGCTTCACCTGCTGAATTTCTGCCAGTCCTGAAGTAATTAAAGGCATGGGAGAAAAAAATGTTGGCAATCCTATCTTGAATCCCTACTTTCCAACACTTCTACCACAGAAGGAGAGAGAGGATGACTCTAGTGAGAAGGTTGCGGTAATAACCTCCCTAAATCTGGGACTTATGGTCACTGTTTTACCATATACTTGCAGATTATTCTAGATGTTATTGTCTCTGTCACTGCAACAGTGGATTCCTCAGAAATGCCTTTTTTTTTTTTTGCAACAAAGCAGCCTCTGGAGGCTGAGGGTTTCAATAGTGGAACTGTGTGTGTGTGTACTTAACCCTTTTACCTCCAGCCATTTTTCTATCTAAAAATGCTCTGTCCCTAAGCTGCTTTTTCTTATATGTATGTGTGTTGTGGAGAGAGGGGTGCATTCACCTGTATCTTTTTCTTAGTATGGTGATCATCAGCTTTCAGGTGTGGTTTTGAATTTTAAATAACACTTGGAAAGTTAAGCAATCCTTCAGAGGCTATTTTTGTTTTTGTTTTTTAAAAATGGTAATGAAATGATGAAACACTGCTGCATGAAGTATATATTTTGGCCCTAAGAAACATTATAAACAAGATTCTCTTCCTGTACCCCAAATCCAAAGATACAATATAAATAATAAGGAAATGTTCTACTGGAAACACAATAATTATAAACCAATCAGTATGTAGTTTGGTTCTGAGCCAATCTAAAGAGCTCTATGCTCAAAACAAAACAATTGTGCTATTAGGCCAGGTCAATCACATTGGCATAAAGTTGTCAACAATCATGTTAGTTTTCCTTCCGTGATTGGAGTGGCTGAATCCCAAACTCTCATTCCAAAAGTGAACTCAGTGGGTTTCAGAGTTCCACAATCAGCTGGTCTCTAGTTATACCCTTGGCCTAAAGAATTAGATTAAGCTTAACAGTACAAAAGAAAAAAAGAAAAGAGAGAAAATAGCAGATCCCTGTTTAAACACCTTAATGCAAATATGAACTCACAACCTTAACATCTTTTGTCTTTTACAATGCTTTCAAGTCTGCCCAAATTTCATTGGAACCAGGGCCAGCTCTGAGTCAGGAAGCTAATAAGCCATTCTGCCAAGAGGCAGGATAATAGACTGCCTACCTTGTATCCCACCCTTTCCTCTTCTTTGGAGATCACAAGCAGTTGACACAAACTCAAAGATAATGATGCAGCAAAAGGAGAAGAGGAAAGCAGGGCTCTTCCATCGGCTTTGCTGAGAGACCAGCTTGCCTTTGGCTTTTCTCATACATCTGTCATCCAGCAGCATTCATTCCATCAGGCTACCCAAATGGTTTCTATCCCAGCTGGCTTTTATAAAAACTGATGCTGGAGATTGTTTCCCCCATTTTCTCTCCCCATCCTTTTTCCCTTTTGTGTCCTTGTGTCTTTTAGACTGTAAAGCTGAGGAAGGGGCTGTGATGTTCCTATATTAATGTATATATGGTAAGTGTTGGTTGTTTAGAAGATACATGGTAAGTGGAGTGAAAGAGGAGGGGGAGTGAATGGGCAGTAGAATGCTAGATGATTGGCTGAGTGTTTAAAATGGCTGAACGTATAAAAGGAAGAGTGAGAGTGGAATCAGGGTGGATGAGGTGAAACTGAGTGGGTTGTTTGGTGGGTTTGAGAGAGTGGTTTGCCAGGAGAGAGTGGAGAAGGAGGGGGGTGGAGTTCGGATTAGTATTGAGTAAAACCATATGCTTATGTGCCTTAAGAAGAAATCTTGTTAATCTTGTTAGCTTTGTTATCTTTAATAAATACTTAATTTGGTTTACCAAAGGCCTGATCCTTGGCTGGGGTTTCACAGACCAGAAGGGAGGGTAAGGTAATGACCAAGGCTGAAGAGAAACTGTAACAAATGGTGGTAGCAGTGAAGAGAATAACAATACCAGTATTCAGAGTCTCTGGGAATACTAGTGTTAGGACGTGACTGGTGGTTGCCTAGCAGGGGGATCTGTTGAGATCTATGCTAGAGCGGGGAGAGAAACAATAAAAAAGGACAGTCCGGACTGGTGGAGTCCCTGGTGGTGCCTAGAGACAGGCAGTAGCCACGCGCAGGTAGGAACCTGACAGGGAGAGCCAGGGAAGGACGCCTCACAGGGGCTGCCTTATTTTTTTATCGATCAGCAAGTTGTTCTGTTGAGAGCCAGTGTGGTATAGTGGTTAAGGTGTTGGACTACGACCTGGGGGACCAGGGTTTGAATCCCCACACAGCCATGAAACTCACTGGGTGACCTTGAGCCAGTCACTGCCTCTCAGCCTCAGAGGGAGGCAATGGTAAACCCCCTCTGAATACCTCTTACCATGAAAACCCTAGTCATAGGGTCGCCATAAGTCAGGATTGACTTGAAGGCAGGAAAAAAAAGTTGTTCTGGAGCAGGTTTTGGCAATGGAAGGGATAAAAATGCTTTAAACGAATAAACTGAGCATTGAATAATGTTGTGGAGAGCAATCCTATGCAGGTTTACTCATAGGTTAGTTCCACTGTGTTCAGTGGATCTCAAGTAAGCATGTTTTTAGGCAGGCAGGGTAATCCTAAACTCGCTCAAAGGAGCTTACTCCCAGGTAAGTGTGCATAGGATGTTATAATAATACTTAAGGCTGATACAGCACTTTCACACGTTTAAAATGCTTCACATGCATTATTTGTTGTAATCTTTATAAGGACCCTGTAAAGCAGTTTTCTCCAACCTGGTGCCCTCCAGATGTTTTTGGCTACAGCTCCCATCAGCCACCACCAGCATGGCCAAAGATCAGTGATGATGAAATTGGTAGCCCAAAACATCTGGAAGGCTGCTGTAACATAATTCAATACTACTGTCCCCCTACATTGCAGATGGACTGAGGCTGGGAAACTGTGGCTAGCCTACAACCACCAAGGAGGACCATGGCAGAGGTGAGACTGAAACTGGGGTTTTTCTGATTCATAGCCCAGTCTCTCAGGAAAACCAACAATAAAGCCTAGCATCCAGGGGTGCAGTTGTGGAGAGGTTTCAGGGGGTCTTAGACTCTTTACTTTTTTGGGAGAAGGCTCCCAGCAGGGTCCCTATGTCTCCAGCATCCTAGGAGCCAATTAGCATTGAAAGGGGAGTGTGTTAGCCACCCACAAGAGTCTTCTAACATGCTTCCTTGTCCTTCCCTGCTGATTGGAGCTAGCCAGAGTGAAAGGAGGTGAGTCAGCTACTGAGAAGACTTCTCAGTAGCTAATACTCTCTTTCAGGCTTATTGGTTCCTAGGCATTAACAAGGATCTCATTTTCAACCCTGCAGCAAAAAAGGTGGGGAGGGGGCGTGGCTATGACTAACATGAAGGGACCCTGCACATCTGAATTTACCACTATGCTACTGCTAGCATCATTAGCAAGGCAAGGAGCAGAGCTGAGGCTGGAACTGAGTTTATGTGTACATTTGTACCAATAAAGTTATATTTTTATATACTGCTACAAGAGGGGAAACTTGAGAGATCAGCAGGGTAGGGGGAGGCAGAGGTTTGGTTCCTTCAGCTTTTCCTGTGCTTTAGTTCCACGTTTCAACACTTCAGAACTATTGAGGATAGTTTAAGTTGCTGTTGTATTTTTCAAAAGAATTACAATGGTAGATGGAAATTGAGAAACAGTTCCACATAGAAGAGTTTCAAGAACGGCAATGAAGTACTAAGCCTTCTTGTGAGCTGGTGTGCACTACCGGTGGGTAGGAGAGACTGAGTGCAATTCTGGAAGTCCCAGTATGAAACTTCCCTTGGATGTGAGCACAGGCAAGTCACTCTTTCTCAATCTCAGACCCATCTGCGCTATGGGAGGGAGAGCCAGTGTGGTGCAGTGATTAAGGTTAGCAGAGTGAGCTGATCAGCAGCAGCACAAGGGATTGTGGGCAAGTGAGTGACTTGGCCTGTAGGAGCAGACCTTTACTCTGCATACAGTCACTTGGGATTTAGACTTGGTAAAATAGAGAAGCTTGTTTACTGAAAGGAAGCACATACTTGATGGTAAAGAGCTTCTAGTTCTAGCTAACTAGTTATGCTGGAGGTGCAAACACCAGGCAGTCTTTGACCTCATGCTGCAGGAGAGGAAAAGCAAACATGTCCTCTGTCCTTGAGAGATAAGAGAGAAGGAAGGAGTAGCCAGAAAATGTGGTCAGCATCCCTAGGAGTATCAGTTCACACAGGAAGAAGAGTTAGCAAAAGATCAGAGGACAGGCACAGCCTAGGAACCTGGAAGCCTCACCACTATCTCCCTTCAGCCCCATGCAAACCCAGCCACAGTTCAAGTTGCATCACAACACTTCCAACATTTAGAATGTTGGGCTGGAACCTGAGAGATCAGGGTTCAAATCCCTGCTTGTCCATGAATCTCACTGGGTGACCTCAGGCCAATCACTGTCTCTCAGCCTAACTGACTGAGTGTTGTGAGGATAAAATCAAGAGGAGGAGAACCATGTTTGCACACCACTTTGGGTGAGAGCCGGTATGGTGTAGTGGTTAGGGTGTTAGACTACGACCTGGGAGATCAGGGTTCAAATCCCCACACAGCCATGAAGCTCACTGGGTGACCTTGGGCCAGTCACTGCCTCTCAGCCTCAGAGGGAGGCAATGGTAAACCACCTCTGAATACCACCTACCATGAAAACCCTCTTCATAGGGTCCCCATAAGTCGGGATTAACTTGAAGACAGTCCTTTTTTTTCATGTTGAGCTGCTTGGAGGAAAGGTGAGCTATAAATGAAATAGATAAATAGGTAAAACTGACATTTTACAGTGTTTGTTGTAAGGCCTGCAACTAAATAATGCACTGAACACTTAAAAGCAATATACCAATATTAAGTATTAATTAGCTTTGGCTCCCCATGAAATGTACCTCCCTTTTCCCACAGTTTTTGCGCTTTTTTTGCCCAAGAGTTTGAAACTGTTTGGGGGGCGGGGCGGGAGGTTTCAAGACAGGGAGAAGAAGGACAACATCCCCATTGCTTTGGCAAACTCCCTTCTACCCTCAGCCAGTCATGACTGGTTAGGAAAGAATGGGAATGGGGAAGTGCACACACCCCATTGAAATGAAGCTGGAAGCATCCCTGAATTTGGATGCTGTCCATTCTCACTGCATTACTTTCAAGAGGACTCTTATTCAGATATGCATCTTGAATGAGCACACTCAGATTTTGCCTTGATGAATCGTACATAACTACAGGTGACCAGAGCTGGATCAAGATCCTTCTCTATGTTCCACTGCTGGTGACTATGCACTATGCAGTACTGCAGGAAACGGCCTTCTCTGTGGAGGCACCTTGCTTGTGGAATGGCCTCCTTTTGCAAGAATGCTTGGCCCCACAGTTCTGTGTGCCCGTGCATTTGTGGGATATCAGAGTATGATGGAATGTGAGTAGGCCACCCTGCAGTTTTAGTAGATTTTGTAGTTTTAATGAGTTCCTTTAAGCTGCTCTTTTTGTTACGTTGATTTATACTTTTGATTGTTTTTAGGTCCTTTTATGTGTTGTATTTTTAATGTGTATGCTGTGCCTCAGCCTGAGATCTGTTATAGTGGGCGAGCTTAAAATATCCTTAATAAACAGTAGATAGTGGCAAATTCAGAAGTGCAGAGTCCCTTCACGTTAGTCACAGCCATGCCCCCCCCCTTGCTGCTGGGTTGAGAATGAGATACTTGTTAATGCCTTCTCCCACAACAACAGATGCCTCTAGGAGCCAATAAGCATAAAAGGGGAGTGTGTTAGCTGCTGAGAAGAGACTTCACAATGGCTGACTCACCTCTTTTCACTCTGATTAGCTCCAATCAGCAGGAAAGTGGGTAACACACTCCCCTTTCATGATGATTGTCTCATAGGATGCTGAAGGCATAGGGACCCTGCTGGGACCCTGTTCCCAAAAAAGTAAAGGGTCTAAGACCCCCCCCCAGGACCCTGGATGACTACACCCATGAGAATAAGGCAAAAGTCTTGTCCTGCAGACACTGCCAGGCCGCCAGCTAGCCATTAATGCAGCACAGCTAGAAAGAGCAAGCACCCCTCCCATTGCCTGGACAAGGAGGATGCATCCACCTTTCCTTCAGAGTGGGGGCATTAGAGGTCTTTGTTTTCCAGGAATATCAGGGTTGTGAATGTTGGAAATATGTGGTGCAAAACTGCTTTTCCATTTATTTCTTGCATTTGTATACCCCAGCCTTTCCATAAAAATACCCAAGGTGGATAACAAAAAAATCCACACTAAAAAAAGAAATCAATGGAAAACCAGTGAAAGGATGGACAAGAATATGTTTCCAAAAGTTTTTCCCACCTTCAAAAGCCTCCCCTTTTTGTTTGCATCAAAAACCCAACCTCACTAAAGCACCTTACTCAGCAGTTTCTGCAACAGAGCACACACATCTCTCCCCCCACTTCAATATATAGGGGGAAAGTATGAGATGGCTTGGGCGACCCAGCCTCCCATCAAAGGGAAGTGAAACTTTGAAGCAGGCTGCCCATTGGACGTCTTCTTGTCACTTGGTTGCACTTTTCTGAGGGACGTGAAGTGTGCATTTATCCACCTTTCTAGGGATCAACATCCCATTACACCACACAAACACAGGGGCCCAGCCAAATCCCCCGACGGTAGCCTCCGGGAGTGCAATTAAACCCTTGGGGGAGGGAGGGACTCTCTTGAAGCAGTCATCAGCGCCTTCCTCTCTACCTCGAATGTTTCGGCTCTCCCCAACCACAAGGACTTTGGATGATGGAGCTGGCGCCAGCAGGTTCCCTAAAGAGTTCAGAAGTCAAGAACTTGAGGCAGGTAGGGCGGGGGCAGCGGGGGAAACCCGATCGCCTACAGACACCACAGGAAGGAAGGGAAGGGGTGGATCCTGCTAGGCAAGAAGAGAGGGAATTGGGGCTCTTTCTCTGGGGAGGGGATCTTCAACAGGATACAGCCGCTTCGGAGCTGGGGGGGGGAGGCCTGCTGTGTAAACCTCTCTGGGGGGCTGCGTGCAAGGAGATCAAGCTCCCCCAGTGCTTCAAAGAGGAGTGCCACCTTTTCGCTCCTGAACTGCACTCCAGGCAGAAATTCAACAGGAGCAGCTTTTCCTGGCATGGAAAATGGTCACTCTGTTGCGCTTTGGCTGTCAGGCAGGGAAAGAGGACAAACTGACTAATGCAGGGAAGCCCTGATTATCTGCTCCACATACAGAGGCGTTCAGAAGTAGCTCGACCTTCACGAATGGGATGGTCCTCAAAGGTCACCCACACACGTGTTTGCCGGCAACCTGGGGCAAAGAAGGCTTATGGCCCTGCGTGTGCATGCCTGGTGAGTGTGTGCCATTGAGGAACATTTGTGTCTCGGTCAGTGGTGGCTGGGTAGGCTGAGCCAGAGCCAGTGACTGGCAGAGCCAACTAATTCTAGGTTTGTCCTCATCTTCCTTCCTGCTTCTACAAGGACAACACCGAGACCGAGGAGGAGGAAGCGGAGGGCTAGGGCCACTGCCCCTCTCTGAGCTAGTTGCAAGTATGAAGGCAGGCAGTTGGGGGCTGGCTGATGGGAGACTGAGGCTGGTGGGGCAGTGCCCCGTTTGCCCCAACAGTCCGGCCTCCATTGGTTCTGGGTGCAAGTGTGTGTGTAATTAGAACTTCTGTGCAGTGCTAGACAGAGCGTCCCACGGGGTCAGGGGTTTAGGGCTAAGCCGTAGGTTGGTCCAGGCTCCAACCTCAACTCCTCGCAACCTGTTTGGAATGCTCAGCCCTCCGATACGTGAAGGAGCCGCCATAGAGAAGCATGTGCAGAGTGCCCATCACTCACCCCTCAGCAAGCAGACCCGAACCACCGTGTGTGTCTGCTCCCCTGTCTGTAGGTATCTCGAATTCTCTCTCTCATATTGTGCATCCATGCAAACAGCACACAGAAATGGACTCCTGGGGTGGCTGGGTGTGCTCAACGAGGGGCTCGGGGTGCTGCACATTGACCGGGGACTAAGCCTCATTGCACATAGTAGTGGAACTCTCTCCCAAGGAAACGCACACAGGACCCAGCTGCAGGCAACAAACCCCAACTCGTACACAGAGAAGCTTCTGCTTGGTGGACAGTTCTTTTTTTTTTTCAATTAATTTTTATTCAGATTTTCAAAACCAAAACAATACAAAAAAAAACACAGATCAATACAATAAAAAAGGGGAAAAAAGAATAAAAACTATTGACTTCCGATTTGTCGTAGTTCAGCTATAAGTCTATAATATATAACAAGCCTGTCTCTTAATAGATTATAAAATCACCTTCCTCTGCTTGGTGGACAGTTCTGTGGAACTCGGAAGGACGTATCGTTTACATCGCGGTAGAGTATAAGTAAACCTTACCGCCTAACCTCTAAAGACACCGGCCTTCCGGTATACACTCCTCGCGGCTGAAAAACACAAGAGTGGGCGCTCTTCAGTCTGAGGTGAGCGTGCGAGCGCGTCCACGCGTGTACATTTTTTATATATGCAAAAGGTTTCTCTCTCCCCACCCCACACTTTTCTTTTCTTTGAAACTTTGACAAACACAGCTGCCAAAAATGGAAAACGTTTAACGGGCAAGGTACAGATGGTAGATGTGCGTGCCTGAAGATTTTTATAGGCACTTTTTATTTCCCCTGTTTTCTTGATGGAAAGGTCTGGCCTTTGAATGGCAGGGACTGGGAAAAGACAGAAATCAGAGTGGCTGCGTGGACGTTTCCTATAAATTGGAAGTGACGAGGAACAAAACCTTTGCAAATATTTATTCGGCACTTAAGAAGTCCTGGTTGGGGTTTCCTCAGGATACTTGAGAGTACTCAGAAGAGGTCTTCGGATTCAGGGGGGAGGCGATGCCACGTTTCCCAAGTGAGAGGCAGGGGAGGGTGTATGCCTGAACAGATGCTCTTTTCCCAATAATATAGTCTCTCCATCAGTTAGCATCGGGAAAGCAAGAGACCATCTGGTGAAGGCCGGCCATTCTATAGCCTGGGGGACAAAATTTGGGGGTCCCGGGAGCAACTGGGAATTGAAGACTCGTGTGTGTGTGTGTGTGTGTGTGTGTGTGTGTGTGTGTGTGTTTCCCTTAAAAAAAATCACTGGTACAAACCAATTCGGGTCCATAATTTAACATTTCAACTATTTCTAGTCCGTCCAGAATGGACTCCAAACGAGGACATGGTCACAAAATCTTGGGTCGTGGTTCTCTTCTCTCTCTACTTAAAAATAAAATAAAATAAAACACACACTTTCTGTCTAGATGGTTTCAATCTAAGTAAAGATCCTTCTCACAGTAAATTCAGAATTTTCTCTGCCTCTCTGTGACCAATCAGGGCTATCAGTCACTTTAAAATTATTAAGCTCTGTATTAAAGTTGATTTAAATAGACTATATGTTTAATGATCTCAGTGCAGCTGATACTCTAATATTTTAATGAAGATGCCGGTGAGAAGCATAAAACAACACTTACAAAAATAAAAGAAATATTATTATATAGGCTTTCTTTAATTGAAGGTATGTGTTGAGTGTTTTCTACGCTAAGCATTCAATAGACTTTCACAGGAGACGATTGGTATATATGAAAATCTGATTTACAATCCACAGTCGATATGATCAATGTGTTAATCGATCACCTTATTGATTAATCGATTGATACTGTCAACTTTATTAACAATTCTGTAGTGACAATTTAAAAAATCCGTCACGTCTCAAATTGTGTTTATTAGAGCAATAGTAATAAAATCTCACCAGCGAAGAGAAGAATTCGACCTGCCTTTTTAAGTCCACTGTTTACTCTGCTGATCCTTTTAAAACTCTATGATTCCTCTGAATGAAGTTCCACGGGACCTAACTTCCAAGGAAGCTGCAATATGTATCTGGAGCTTACCTTGCCTTGAGTCCCTCTTTAGCACAAGCTATCTCTGTAACATAACTAGGGAACAGATCTAACCCTGTCATATACCCCAGTCAAGCATTTCCCTCTTTCTTTCTTCAGCAAGGACAACCCAACAAATGTTCTCTTCCCTCATCTTCCAATAAATAGACAACAATAATAAATGGAGGCTGACGGCGCAATACAAACGTGACTCTTTGAACTAAAGGTTGGTTCCGCTACCTGCTGTTAAGGGTGGAGGTGGGAAGAGGAGCGATGGCTCTGCATGCTCTGGCATTCTGCAGGCACTCGGGATTCGTGCCTGCCCGAGGATCGCCCTCCACAAACCTGGCTCCAAGACGCGGCTCGGCTCCCCTAGGTGCGCGCCTGCGTAAGTGCATCTGTGCCGCACCTATATCCATCTCCCCTCCCCAAGAGTTGTATGCCTGCGTGATGATGGCTCCCGGCTCTAAATAATCTCCCTGACCTGGTAGGCTAGCATTTCTTTTTAATTATTTACCTGTTAGTGAAAGTGCTACTGCTCCCCTCCCTTTCCGTGCTAATGGTCCCTGCTCCTTTGGGCTGACAAGCCTTCGAAATCTGGCCAGCAGATCATTTCATTAAAGTTTAATGTCCGTCAATTGCCCGACATAAAAAATATAGACTCGGATCCCATCTAAAATATTAATACTTTAATGCTTGCTGTTAAATAAGCCAGGCCCCCGAGCGCCCCAAATCAATTCGCCATAATGCACTCCTCATTTGGCCACGGGCTCGGAGACATTTTTCTTACGCTGTTATTAACCGATGTCAATTGCTCACCCAATTAGTGCTCGCCAGAGGAGGAAACGGCTTTGGAAAGAGAAAGCCCCTCTTCGTTGGTGTGAAAGCCAACACCGAAAGCGAGGAATGCTGTGGACGCCGGGCCGCTAGGTTGTCACAGGCAATAAGTCACTGGCAGCAGTCTGAGGATGGATGGATGGATAGATGGATGGATGAGGCAGGAAAAGGCTAGATCCAGAATGGAAGTGATGGCTTTTGCTTTGTTCCAATGTAATGTCTTCATGACCACATCCTAACATTTCGATCCTGTATGTTGAATCCACTAGGGCTCGCTCGCTTGGAAGTGGGTATAGGATTGCACCTTAAGTCTTGATCTACACCTGCTACGGAATGACGTGGTGGAGTCCAAATACATGCCATTTTGAAAGGGTGTGTGAGAGAGTGAGAGAGAGAGACAGAGATAAAACGAGTAGGCCAGTCCTTGCCTCGCCTGTGATAGTTTCCTACCTGAAGGCAATATTTTTAAATCGAAGGAGGGCTGTGTGTGTTCAAAAGTGGGATTCTCCACCCTCCAGGTAAAAGTAGTACAGGTCGTTCTGGCACCTTAGGACTCTACCACATTTCCATCTCCTTGGGCTAAAGGTGTGGACTCGGAGGGAACAGGGTGCAAAGAGAGAGGCAGTAACATCCCTGTGAATAGCAAGATACAGCTTGATCCTAACCATATCTACTCGGAAGTAAATCTTCCGAAGCCTCCCTCCCCTTTCGGTGCGCTAGGTGGGTGTGCAAATTACAGGAGTAAGTACATTTAGAATTACAGCCTTGAACTTCAGACTGGGTTCCTCCCTACCTCTGCCGCGTGAATTCTTCGTAAGGCCTCCCGTAAGCATCTGCTTTTGTAGGGTTGCTGTAAAAGCGCTGGGCAAATTCAAAAGAACTGCAGGAGCAGAAAATGAATAAGCCAAGTGCATATCAGTTTAAAAATGAATTGCGGAGGATTTAGGCTAGCCTGCCCGTTTATAGATTAACTGGAAGCAAAAGAGTAATTGTCACAAACCTGCCTATCGAAAATTCAGAAACAACAAAAACCACCCTCTGTTTTTGTGAGACACTGGACAAAAACAGCAACAATAACAACAAGGTTGGTCTGAAAATATGGACGAACTGGAGGCACAGTTGTGGAGCTCCACGTGATATGGCTGACGAAAAATGCCAATCGATTCTGCGATGAGTAGCTGCGATCTCCGTCTGCTGCTCACTTTTTCGTTCTTCATCGTGAGGATATACCCCCCCTCTCCCTCACACACACTTTCTTTATCTCACCAACTGTAATCAGATACGCTCTGATTGTGCTCATTTAGTATCCTGAAGTTAAACTTTGCCTTTTTAGCTATTTTATCTTCTCAGGCATATGCCTGTTGACATGCCAATTTAGCAGACGAAATGGGCCGTTTCATTCAGCTTAAAAACAATCATTTCAAACAGAAATACTCTAGCTCCTTGTTGAAACTGACACAGAGTCTGGTCAATTTCAAACAGCCAAAAGTTCTGTAGGAGACGGGGACGCCACGTGTTGATTTAGAGAGGTGACATTTCCGCCGATATTTTTGTCCCTCACCCCCATGACTAACATGGAACACGTCATATTTTAAATAAAATGTAAATAAATCTGAGCAAATAGATAATTGACTCGAGTTAATTTCAGAGGGCTGCTTTATAAGCCTGTGAGATCTTAGCTACGCATTACATTGTAGAGAAGTTTCTCCAGGCTCTAAGTTTTGAAAAGGAAAGAGCTGCTAGCCTGATTTAATAAATACGAATTGTAAGGAAGCTGGATTTATTACATGAGAGTCGGAAAACGTTTTCTCAAGAAATGTTTGCATTTTAATCACAACAGAACATTCAGCTTTAGTAAATAATAAATATTTTAGTTTAAAATTACCTCTGATTTATGTCATTAACTTCCATAAGAGTTAAGTCGGCTTGCATCCAACAAAATGATTGCATTGGTGTCTTATTTTGAAAAATGGTTTGAATACAGTGGGTGAGAAATGCTTACATATGCATTATATAGCCTGCAACTTTTGCACGATTTCCTGGAAGTAATCCCCGTTGAACACAGTGGGACTTTCTTCCGAGAAAACGTGGGTGTACGAATACATTTTAGTCACAAATGAATTTCAGTTCAAGTACAACTAAGTCAAATTGGGTAGTAAGGGAGTCCCTTGGGCCCAGATAAAAACCTGGGCGCTCCCTCTGCTCTCATTGGAGAAACTTTAAAGAAAAGAGGCAGCTCCACTTGTGAATTCGGTGTAAATTAGGTTCCCGCTACTACAGAGTTGAGCCTCAGCAAGACCAAGAATGGGATCTTCTTTCTCTGGAAATGTTATCAGACGGGTTAGAAGGTCTTGTGTTCTTTTATTTTTTAAAAAAATATCTGGGAATCATCTTTATCATAATCATCAGACCAAAGACTCATTTAGTTTAGCATCCTGTTTCCACAGTGACCAACCAGATGCCTATGGGAAACCCACAAGCAGGACCTGAGAGCAAGAGCGCTTTCCTCTCCTTGTGATCCAAATAAATATTTGGATTTAAAATTACGCTGACTTGTGGCATTGACTTTCAGGAGACTTAGATCAGGTTAAAGCCAATACATTAATTTTCATTCCAGATGATTGTATGGTTAGTGTCTTTTAAACATTTCCCCACACAGTACGAAAATAATTGGTTTCTTCTCTGACTCGTAGTCCATTAAATTTTGGTTCAAGTTCTACACCCCCCCACCTCTGTTGTTTTCTTTTGTCTAATTTAGATTGTAAGCTCCTCGGGGTAGGGACCTGTCAAACCTGTTCTTGTAAAGCGCCATGTACATAGATGGCGCTATAATATGAATAACAGCATTACTAGCCAGATTCCGCTTGGAAGAATTGGCCCGCCCATCAGCAGCTCACCAATTAATTAATGTCGAAAAGTTGAAGGCTTATAAATTTCAAAAATATGTCAACTATTTCCTCGACGAGAGTAATTCTGAGCTGATGTGAAAGGGGGGCTGCGATCCGCGGCAGTAAGAAGGAAGGCAGAGGGGAGGTGTGATGATTATAGGTCTTCAGGAATCATAGAGGATTTCACTCAGCTTTGAATGAACCCAGCAAAGTATAGAAACAGGTGCAGCGGGAGTTGGCGTTAGAAAAACTCTAAGCGAGATTCTCTCTCTCTTTCTCTTTAGGAAAATGTGAAGATTTCATCTAATATATGTATCCTATTGTAAGTAAGTAAATCCGTCCTGGCTTTCAAAATAACTCAGTTATTGAAAATTGTTTATTTCCTTTCACATTTAAAACAAACATCATGGACATGATTCCTTGAAATGGTGGTGTCTGTGTCATTGACTACAATTCTGTGCATTCTTACCTGGGAGCAAGAGCCGCTTGGTTCAGTGGGACAAAGCCAGAATCAAAGTGTATTAAATCAGGGTGCACATACGAGATACACGCTTTGTTAGTTCAGTAATGATTAATGCTGCGTATATATAATGTCAAAATTCCTTGTGTAGAAAATATATTTTGAAGGGTGAACGCCCAAAAGTGCCATTCTCAGTTCTGTCCGGTGGTTTTCGGTAGCAACATCAGCACTAGCGATAGTAAATTTTCCATCACAACTGAATGGGTGGGATCCTGAACTTTAACGGGCCTCCTTTCTTGCTACTGGTTGCTATTTTACTTGTAAAGGCTTTCTTAAATAAAATGATAGCTGCAGTCCTATATACACTTGAACTCAAGAGGACTTACTTCTGAGTAGAAGTGCACAGGATGGCGCTGTAAACTTCTAAAAGTTTGTGTTGTTGCCACAGTCCTTTTTGAGAACACAAAGTTCCTGCTGGGAGGAAGGGTGGGATATAAATCAAATAACAAACGAACAAACAAACAAATAAGGTGATCAGGTAGTGTGTTAAACTCCTTGATCCATTATTGTACTGTAAGGAGAGGTCTCCGTTGAGCTTTGTTCTGTTTTTGGAAATACTTAACTATATGTCGCCAGTGGAGGAAATGGGAATGCCTAGCACCACCAAGACTGTGACTACCGCCCTGTAGCAGATTTGGCTCCCTCTTCTGAGCTCCTCGCAGGGCCAGGATTAAGACATGCTGAGGCCCTAAACCATGTCAAGATTCAGAGGCCCCATACCATAAGAAAGGGGGGGGAGTGGCAAGAATAGGCAGAAATGATGCTTGGTGTGGAAGGGGACATTTGAATATGTTGGTAGGCTATCTCCCCATTGTATCCTCTCCAGGTCCGAGGTAAGGTTGAGCAATCTGTGAATGATCTGCGTAGTCCAGCAGCCCCAGAGGGGAAGTTGATGGGACTGAGAGTGGAGCTCAGTTCAGAATTTTGGTGGTGGATTTTATATGAAAGGTTATCTAAGCCAAAGTGATTTCAATTATAATAAATCATCTTAGTTATCTCCAACATATTTAGAGGCCCCCTCATAATGTGAGGCCCTAAGTCATGGCTTACTTCGCTTTTTCCCTAAATCCGACACTGGCTCCTAGTAGTGCAGCCTCAGCCAATGAATGCCAGGGAAGTGACTCTATCTCCCTACACCAAAGCTCCAGGGTCCCCAGCCTCTGAGACTCTCACTCAGGGGCCTAACTTATTGAGAAGATTGTCATGATAATAGACTGGGATGCAGCTAGTGAGCAAATGAGTCCTTTTGAGCCCAAAGAGCACAGCCTTGAGAGCAGATGTAGTTTGCTGAATGAGGGCAGAATGGAAGGTTGGAGGGGAGGGTATTCCCTGGACCTGCAGTCCCTTGGGGCTGGAAGAAGTTAGAGAGGCCTTGCCCTGTAAGGATGCAGTTTTGCTGGCATAATATCCAGGTGTTTCAGACCCAAAAGGTATGGACTCCTGAGATTTTCTGCGACCTCCTATGAGACACAGAACAAAAGGTAAACAAACATTTTGTCTAAACTAAACTTTGTATTGAGAACTGAGCCAGCAGCCAGAGGAGAACGAACGAACGAATGAACAAACACACACACAGATACACAGGCACACAGACACACAGACCCTACCTGGATATAAGACTTGTTGAAATCACTTTACTCCTTACTTTTAATATACACATTTTTTTTATATAATTTTGCCATGAAACTGCAGAGTTGAAGGGAAGGACACTCTGCCAACCCCCAAAGCAGGAAGAGGGAACCTGCAGACCTTCAAATGTCATTGGATTGTGGTTCCCGTCAGCCCAATGACCAATGGTCAGAGAGGATGGGAGTTAGAATCCAACATCACATGAAGGGCCACAGGCTCCCCATCCCTAGTCTAAGGGCTGCTGGGCTGTGTGTGTGTCTGCCTGCTTAAAGGCAGGGAGGCCCAGTTGTGCAGATCAGGTGATACTGCAGTAATGACAGTTTTAGAAACTGGCACCTGGGTTTTCTTGCTTTCCTTTTCTCTCCCCATCTCCCTTTCCTTTTGCATCATGCCTACTAGATTTCAAGCCTGCTTATTAATTGTCTTTTAGATTACAAGACTGTCTTGTCTTTAAATCTCTGTATAGCACTTAGAAAATTGTAGGCATGCAAGTGAATACTAATAATAACAGCAGCAGCAGCAGCAGCAGCAACAGCAGCAGCAACAACAATGCTTTAATCTGGTTGTCCATTACATTTATGTGTGAAGATTTGATGAACTCCAAAACATTCAATTTTTTTCTTTAATCTGACCATGAAAAAATATGTGTTAAAAAAACCACTGTATTTGGACTCTCAATTTTGTAGTTTATAAGATGTATGAACTCTGAATTAAAATATAGGACCCAGGCCATATAAATGTATGTTTTTTATTGTTTAATATAAAAAAAATATGTGACATTAAAAAAAAATCCACTGCCACTGGGTGATAGCCAATTAACTCATACTCAGGTTAGACTAATTGAAATCAATAAACGTTTAATTTTTAAAGGGTCTACTCTGAATATGACTAATGTTGGATATTGCCCACTATATCCAGAGGTGTGGGAGTGGGCTTTTCAGGGCAAGGTCACTCCAGCCAGGTAGCTATTAGAATTTTCATACCCTTTACATTTCCACTCCTTATTAGTTGCCACGCACCCCTTAGGCAAGTCTTACAACTGGCCCACTGGAAAGACCACATCTACTCAAAAAAGTGCACGCTCCCATTCTCCTCCAACCCATTCTCGGGTTCTCCGTTTTGGCTGCCCAATAACCACACTAGTGTGTAAAGTCTTTGGGCCTCGGGCAAGTCTATGGACCGTGCAACTCAGCGGGGGTCTTTGGGACTTTCAGACTTAGGCCTTCAGCCTTCTTCTTGTGAGCTTGTATTTTACGATGACCAGAAGAAGAGGGCCTCTTTATTTTCCCTATATGGCTGGAAAATCATTTTCTTTTTCCTTACGGGTCTGGAATGCACCCAGCGCTAACGTTAGCCCTGCACAGTATTACGGTTGTGTGGAAAATACCTCGGAGAGTGAAACAGACGAGAGGTTTACAGGAAGCTACTCAGTTTCACCACGAACCCAAGCCACAGGGCTCTGACTCCATTGAGTAGACGACTTGGCTTTATAAGGTTCATTGGTGCCTGTCGGGTCTCCCCGCTAGGTTTGGCTGGGAAAGAAACTCCTTTTCTTCTCTCTCTCTCTCTCCTCGACTGTCATTCATCCAGCTTCTCCAGGCTCCAGCCAATGGCGGAGCAGGGCCTAGTAGCGCCAGGCTTTTGGCTAACATGATTGATGCCCTTGCAGCAAGGCGAGAGAGAGAGCCCACGGGCGCGTACATCCCCCCACCCTACCCTCCCCCTCCCCCAGCTCTTCCTTCCTCCGCTTCCATCCTCCTTTTTTACCTCTTTGGGAGCAAGTGAAGCGAGACCAGAAAAGCTGCGCGTATTTTTAAAAAATCTCTACCTTGGAATAAGGAGGAGGAGGAGGTAGTGGTGGAGGGGGGGTGAAAGTCACCCTCTTTGGGGTGGCTCTCGGCCCAGCATGGATCACTTAGGGGCGCACCACCTCCACCAGAGCCACGCCGAGCCCATCAGCTTTGGAATCGACCAGATCCTCAACAACCCGGACCAAGGCAGCTGCATGATCTCGAACGCGCGACTACAGGAGGTGGCAGACTACGGCCTGGGAGGATGTGTGGTGAGCAGCGCTTACAACACCATGACCGGCCACTACAGCTCGGCCGCTGGCGGCGGCGGCGGCTCCTCGTCAGCCGCGGGTTACAACAACGGCGGCGCTTGCAGCATGGCTTCGCTGGCGGGGTCTTATAACATGAACCTGGGGGTCGGGACCATGAACGGAAATAACCTCAACGCGGCCGGGGGCGTGATCCGGGTACCGGCTCACAGACCCCTCGCGGGAGCCGTCCACCAGCAGCTCTCCACGGCGGTGCCCACCGTCCCGTC
Organism: Rhineura floridana; assembly: GCF_030035675.1. Taxonomy (NCBI): domain Eukaryota; kingdom Metazoa; phylum Chordata; class Lepidosauria; order Squamata; family Rhineuridae; genus Rhineura; species Rhineura floridana. Next base: position 85,549,957 of record NC_084486.1, read on the forward strand.
CGTGAACAATCTCACGGGGCTGACTTTTCCCTGGATGGAGAGCAACAGGCGGTACACCAAGGACAGGTTCACAGGTGAGTGGCTCTCTTTCCCTCCTGCTGCACACCTCGTATGTCGCCCTCTCTCCTCTCTCCTCCACTCTGTATCCAAAGAAACAAACCTTTTCACTCTGAGATGGAGCGCCCTTTTTTTCTGCCCCCAAGCGACAGACTACCAGGCGGGCCCTGGGCGCGATTTGTAACTGGTTTAATGGCATCGATTGACTTGATTTATATAAATAGAGTTGATGGATTGACCGCGTAGATTTATGGCCCATAGAGCGCTTATGCCTAGCGCTTATGTCTGGGGTTTGGGGGTAAAAAGGGAGCTCTACATAGTAGCGATGTTTAAGCAAATTTATTATCATTATTAAATTAACGATATTTGATGGTATTAGTAGCCTTAGGGTCTAATTGCGTTAAAACTTCTAAGGAAGAGGTAGGATTTCAGCCCCTCGAGGTATTAGACATTTCGCTCAGAAATTGAATCGGCATACTAATAATCTGTAGTTCATCCAGTCTTTATCCAGTCACGAACTAAGCTGTGGTCTCATAGATCTTAGTTAAAAAGGAACATTTTTATTTTTAAATGGGTGGGATGATATAGCCCCAGCCCCCACATGAATGAATTTATAAATGAATCATTCCTAATGTAGCAGGATTTTTCCCCTTTCAAGAATGTATATGCACATGTATCTTAAGACTATGACACATTTATTTATTTCAAAGACTGTAATAAATGCTGCCACTAATAGCGATAATAACCACCACTCCAGTAACATGTAATGAAGCCAGGAAATATTAATAGGGATATTTAATCAATCTTTCATATATATATATATATATTATCTTCCAATAATAAGGTTTCTAAAATGTAATCATAAATCAACTACTGCCAAAAGAAGAGTCTAATTCTAATGTTCAACGCACATTTTAATAACTTGCTCGACTGTTTTTTAAAATAAATTATGCAGCACACATACGTGTCTATATATCTTTCCCACCCCGAGCCAAAGGGTATTATATGATACTGATCTATAATATAAATAATGAAAAGGCAGGATCCAGATGCGGCTAGGAGGGATGAGAGTGGCCGATCAATAGTTTGGTCTTGGGAACTAAATCCTTCTTTTGTGCCTCCTTTCGGATCCAGCCTTTCCTCCAGTCTCCGGTATGTGAATGGGGGCTGGGGGGGGGTCTGCCCTTTCACTATACATTCCCTAAACAGAAAATGTGAATCGATGCAAATGGCAGCGTATACTTTTGGCGGCAGATCTCTTCGACGAAGAACCACAACATAATCCAAGGTCTTTCAGAAGCTCTTGGGGATTTCCCGTGCCCCCCTTGCCCTCTCCTCCCTTCCCACTGCAAACAATGAGGGCAATAATATTTCAGTTTTAATCTGAACAGTGAAATCCGAGTTCATCAATAAAGTTCCCATTATCTTTCGCTTGGAGAAGGCTATGATATTCCCAGGGCTGGCATCTTACCTATCTCCCGGGGTTTTTTGCAAAGTTCACACTAATGACTGTTTGGAGAGACCCAAACAAGACAGATGGGCAGATAAACACCCGAGCCGTCGGAATCTTTCCCCAACAGAGCGCGCCCTCCGTCCCGCGCGCCGAGGCCTGCGATCCGCGTTGGGTTTAACGACGAACCCTCCGCCCCGCCTCGATTTCAGGGGCACTCTGGCGTCGCTGTTGCTCGACAGCGGAGGAAACACGGCGAGGTAGGAACGGAAGCGGAGAAAGCGGGCATTTCGTTGGAGGAGCCGAGAATCCCAGGAGCAACGCCCGAAAGGGTTAGGATTTCAATTCTGTTGAGCCAGTCGGACTATTAATATATAGAAATGGGGGTGTTCGTCTTGCATTTCCTCTGCAGCCTTTATGTTCCTCTCTCCGTCGGGCGGAGAAAGGCAGGCACAGCCTCCAGGCCTCTGCGCCAAGGAATGCATCGCTGCATCCCTGCAGAGGAGGCTGGTGCAGAAATGGCTGCGCCCTTTGCCTTTAGAGGACAATCATAATTCTTCTTTTTTTAAAAAAGTCCCATCCAGGTCTGATTGATTGATTTGTTTGTTTATTTAAACGAGAGTATGTTTGGAGCCCTCCTTGTATTTCAGAGGTGGCTTCTCCAGCAGAGGCCTACCTTTTTTTCTTCCTCGCCTGCCGGTGAAGCCCGCTGGAAAAATTGGGAAATGATTAGCATTGAACTTGGAGGGCCAGGCGTGCGTAGATGAGGAGCTGGGCGATATCTCTGAGAGCCTTTGGACTGTGCCAGATGAGATTAGTCAAACGTCTTTCCCAGCTTTCCCTGTCGATTGTGGAAGGCTTCTTTAATATTCCTAAAGGGCGCGACCCTATGCACGTTTACCCAGAAGTAAGCCCCGCTGTGTTCAGGGTGACTTACTCCCAGGTAAAAGGGCACAGGACTACAATAACATCAAATTATTATTAATAAAGGCATCATAAATAAAGACGTTTTGAAGATCTCTTGTACTCTTTCGAATGGATCTGCCACTAAACTATAAATTAGCATCCGGATATCCATGGATAGTCTGAGTGAAAAAATTACAAGTACTTAAATAAAATCCGAGCAGATTCTTCAAGTAGCCCCTCCTTACTTCCAGCTGTCCCAAATCAAACTTTTTGGTAGAAGGTATATATCTGGCTACGGCTTGACAGTCATTGTGCCGCTAAAAATGTCTGGACTGCGTTTGTTTGTTTGAAAATTAAAGGAGATAAAAGTACCTTGACCCCGAAGAGGCAGGTATAGGACTGGACTGTTAGTGTCCCAGTCTACAAAATGTTGCCCGATCAAACTTGGAACCAGAGGCGAAACTAAAGAAAAGGAAAAAGGTCTGCCCCTACAACTCGTTGTTAAATAGCCTTTTTCGTTTTCGGAATCGGTAATTTTAGAGTCAAATTTTGTTTCGGCTGCAATGATTTTTGGAAAATATCTTTCACATGCAGAATAATCACAAGTGGGGAAACTTAGAGTAAAAGACGTTGGCTTGAGAAATCGATCTAAATATCCTTTTAGGGATCCTTTCCCCCCTATCAAATCAGTTCTGTTTTGTTCTTTACTTGCCAGATTGTTGATGTTGAACGTTCAAAAAGGGCGAATAATGATTTTGCGCGCCAACATCACAAATAAAGGGAAAGTTCGAAAGTAGGTCACAATGTGTCCATTTGAAACTAAAACAAGTAAATGTGAATCAAAATATTAAGTGCAACGGGGCCTATTTCCCCCCTGAAACACACGCACAACACCGCTCCTTTTGCCTAGTGATCTCCCGCTTGTATTGTTAATGCTTTTCATCAGCATTTTGTTTAAAAGCAACCTGGACATTTCGTGAGTGTGCGTTAATTTATTTTAAAAATAAACCAGAAAGTGTTCATTGTATTTCAGGAAGCACTGCATCAGTTATTTCGAACTGCGTCCGCTTGGATTGGGAAATGCAATAACATACAGAGAGCAACGTAGATTTTGGAGAGAGGGAAAGGAGGGGTGCCGTTGAATTCAGTGAGATTTACAACCAATAAACCTGGGGCTGCTGGGGTGCTTAGGTTTAGAGCCCTACAGCGCGATCCTGAGAATGCTTATTTAGAAGAACGTCCCACTATATTCAATGGAGTTTACTTCTCTAGTAAAAGTGCTCAGGTTTACAGCAGGAAGGAGGAACGTGTGGCCCTTCAAAATCCCACTACAACTCCCATCATCCCTGTCCATTAGCCATGGGGGTTAGAAGCTAGGGCTGATGGGAGTCGGAGTCCAACTACATGTGGAGGGCAGCAGGTTCCCCAACCCTGGTTTACAACCTGAACATTACACACCATCTTACCTGCTGCACCCCTTTCCTCCGAAGCAAATCGACCAAAGCTTTACTGTACAGTCCTCCAAGCTATGCTTACTTCGAAGTAAGTCCTATTGATTTCAGTGGGATTTACTTCCAGGTATCTATGGTTAGAGGGCTTACCCGTGGCTTTCAAGAAAAATAATCAAAAGTGGGAAAATTTTCTTGGCATGAAAGTCAGAGTTGCATCAGCCTTTGCACGATCAAAACCTTCAGGGGCAGGAGCGGGTGTGGTGAAACGGTCATATGATTTAGTTGCTGCTATTGATTAGCACTTTGTGACTCCTGCGAGGCCCGAATGAGTTATGTTGCCCGTTCACTGGTGGTGTTGCTTTGTGCTAGCCGTTGTGCTAGCAAGGGAACAAATCTTAGCGTGTAGGGTTAGTAAACGTTTTGTGCAATGTGTTTTCAAACAGCAGCACCCGAGTCCCTCGACAAGCATCCCTTTACTCATCAGGCTGCTTACCTACAAAACGAGCCAACCCATAGTAAACTGCTCTTGTCATTTCCCCTGACGTCAACTCACCTGATTTTTGTTTTGTTGTCTTTGCGTGGTGGTGAGAGACCCTGAACCCTGTGCAAAGGGAATGCGAATTTCCTAAATCAGTGTCTCCCAGGACACAAAGCATTGGATCTGCCCCTGCCTCCCAAAAGTCAGCCGGAGGGGCTCTTGATGGGCAAAGCCTTCCCATCCTTGATTCCCCATCTGGTAAAAGAGACTGAGATGTTCGGTGGCTTCTTCCACTGATTGCAACGTTTTCTGTAAAGGTGCCCTAAGGATCGTTCCCGATCGCTTTGCTTAATGTCGAGGCGTGGGGGCCAAGGAAACCTCGCGTCAGGCTTCCACGGCCTGGGTGCTCGCCTCCAAAACGTCCCACCTCTTCCATTCCTTCCGTACTCTTGCAAAGAGTTCACAGATTGGGACTGAAGTCCTTTCAGGATCCAGGCGCCTTGAACCTCCTGGATAGTTTACCCGCATGACAGATATCGTGGTAGTGTTGTACACGTGTCATTACCCACCCAGAGACTCTGGGAGGGAAGGAATAATTCGTTAGGATGTAAATGAAAGCAACAGGAGAAGCTTCTGCAAATCGAGATATTTCGCTCTTCCATCGCCCCTTTCTCTTCAAGGCTAAATGAAGAGAAGGTGGGAGATTGTGGGTCCTAGCCTGTTTTTTGGGGGGCTGCCTCGGTGACTGAGACCCCTGTGCTCTCCTCTCCCCCCCCCCCCCGCTACCTCCGCCCGGCCTCGCTCTCTGACTGTCTGTCTTTCTGTCTCTCCTCTGTCGACGCTTGTGGAACCCTTCCTGATCATATCGCCGCTTGCTTCTTTGCCCCCCCATCCCCACCTCCCTGCCCTGTCTCCCCCTCCAGTGGCCCTCTCACCGTTCACTGTAACACGCCGTATAGGTCACCCCTACCAGAACCGGACGCCCCCCAAGAAGAAGAAACCCCGCACCTCCTTCACCCGCCTGCAGATCTGCGAGCTGGAGAAGCGCTTCCACCGGCAGAAGTACCTGGCCTCTGCCGAGAGGGCGGCGTTAGCCAAGGCCCTGAAAATGACCGACGCCCAAGTCAAGACCTGGTTCCAGAACAGGAGGACAAAGTGGAGGTGAGCAAGGCCTGGGGTGGTGTGTGTGAGAGAGATGTTCTCTGTACAAACAGAAATGGCGCTGGACCAGCCAGCTTCTTAACTTAGGGTGCTCACCAAAATTTAAGGCCCATTTCTCAGCCACCTCCTAAATTATAATCGAGTGCGAGATGACTGTGGCTCCCCCCGCCAGACGGGTTGTTTTAGCCTGTATAGGGTTTTTTGAGGGGAGGAGGAAGATGGGCTTTTGGGATTGCCCGAACCTATCCCGTTTCCCAGAGGTGTGGGCCGATCGTGACTAGAGGACCTGGGCTTGTGTCAAGCCATTCTTGGCGGATGAGGGTGTGTTGGGGGTGTGTGCGACAGTGGCGCCATTATATTGACTTCCAGTCTCTTTCACGCGCGATGACTGGGAGGCTTTTGTTAAGTGGCTCTCTGTAGCTCTGCATAGACGCGCAGTTTAATGTATGACGGCCCTAAGTCGCTCATTGGAATTTTTTCATCCATAACGTCATCTGTAACACGCACGAGCCTTCCTGTGCATTATCGGACCTGTCTGTAACACCCATCGAATTCACGCCTCCTTCATTTAAACTCTCTATAATCCCTACGTGCCTACCCTTTCAGTTATCCGTGTGTTCCTCTTCTTTCTTAGGGCATCGGCGGCCCCCAGGTTTGAGAGCCTCCTTGGTGCATCATGTTCAGCCTGTATTTCACACCTCTTTATAAGTTTTCACACCTCTTTATAAACTTTATAACCCGTTTTACACACTTCAGCCAAAAATGCTGGTTGTCTGCAGGCCCTCCTCTTTAATATATCCTCCACGTGGGTGCTTTATGATGTAGGGGAAGCTGGCATCATCCGTTTGGCCCCCTGGGCGCGCTCTATATGGTCACGTGTCACCCCCTCCTCCTTACCCTGTCTCACCATTTGTCTTGCTAGAGATTCTGACGGTCTACCACCGAAAGGGTTACGGGGGTGCCAGCCTAGCCATTGGCCGATTTCTCCCGAGAGGGGTGGGGGGAAACTCGGTGGCGTTCTTGAGCTTTGCCTTTTAAAAAGATCGGGAGACTCAGGCTGGTTGCTGCTGCTGCAGCTACTGATCAAGAGCCATTGTACTGAGAGGACCCACAGTGAACATCCGGCCTTCGGAAGTGAGTGAAGGGTTTAGGAGCCCTTGCGAATTCTCTGAAGGAGGCGCTTCCCCAGTTTTTGTCGGCCAGGAGGCCAGAATGGAACCGAGCTGAAGCCCTTTCTGGGATGCTCTGAAGGCTGGACCTTTTTCTTCCGTCTGGAATGTCAGTGTCGAAAGACCCATAGTTTTGCACAGTTGGATGCTCTCCTAACACAACATTTGTCGGAGAGTCACGATACTAGGGACGGAGATTTCTGAGTGAACCTACATGCGTGTTTGAATATTTGCTAAAGATTATACCTTCCCTGCAAATTAGTCAGAGACTTTAAGCTTTAAAATAAGAAATAACTACTTTAATCTGGAAGTACATACTTGATAGGAAAGAGTCCTACATCTAGCTAACTAGCTAAGATGGAGCTGCAAACACTGAGCCTAGTGCTTGCCCTCATACTTGGAGGAGAGGGAGAGACAAAGATAATATGTCTGCTCTGGTCAGGAAAGAAAGAAGTAAGAAGGAGGGAAGGAACTGTGATCAACATCCCTTGCATATCAGTCTAGCAGGAAGGAAGAGACAGCAGGAGATCAAAGGACAGGTATAGCCTAGCAACCAAGAAGGTCTCCTCTCTAGCTACCCTTTTTAACCCCATGCAGTCTCAACCCACAAGTTGGAGATGAACCACATATTCCAACAGCATTTTACCAGATTCAAAGTCTTTCCTGCCCCACGCTAGGAAAGGATAGGCATCGCCGCTTGGATTTTTATTATTTATTTATTGGAGAGTATTATTATTATCACTGCTGCTACTACTAAGTCTAAGAGAGCCAGTGTGGAGTACTGGTTAGAGCGCTGGGAGAGGATCTAGGAAACTAAGGTTCAAGTCCCTGCTCAACTATGAAAGCCACTGGGGTGACCTTGGGCCAGTCACAATTTCTCAGCCTAACCTACCTCACAGGGTTGTTGTAAGGATAAAAGGGAGAGAAAGAGAACCATGTATGGCTTCCTGGAGAAAAGATGGGATATGAATGTCATGAACAAACAAAGGTATGGGAGAGGGCAACCAACATATCAGTCACAAGTCACATTCTGACTAAGGCTGCAGTACTACCACTCATGCTTTCCTGAGAGTCCCATTTAATAGAGTAGGACTGCATAGGATTGTACTGTTAGGCTGCAAACCTGCCCACACTTACCTGGGAGTGAGGACCATTGACAATAGGGCCTCTTTCAAAGTAAAACATGCATGGGAAAGCAGAATCTGATAAAAGAATAAATCTGAGAAACTCAGTAATTCCAGTTTTGATATAAGAAGATACCTGCCCTTCTTGAAAATGGTTAAATGTTTTGAAGGCCAGCAAGTTTAAATACATGCTTACAGGATGCAGCCCTTTTGAAGCGTCATCTGAACAATTAAGGAGACGGGCCCAGCCAGTGCCGGACAGGGCTGTGCTGAGCACCCCTTTGCTTTTCCTCCACTACAGGGAAGTAAGGAGCCTTCTGCTGCGCAGGTTTTCACAAGGTTTGTGTTCCAGCCTGTGGGGAAGCCTGCGCTGAGGCTCCTTCCCTTCTGACTATCCCATGGATGCTTCTGCCCTTGATTTAAGAACCTGAGAGAACATAAGAGAAGCCCTGCTGAATCAGGCCAGGCCAAGGCCAAGGGCTCGAGCACCCTGCTCTCACAATGGCCAACCAGATGCCCGTGGGATGCCCACAAGCAGGACTTGAGCGCAACAGATTTCTTTGCAACCAAGGAGAATAGGCAGCAAGGCATTTTTAAAGGAATAGCTGTGCGGCCAAATGGACACCCCAGTCCTAGCTTTTTGACACAAATTGACACATAACATTTAATCAATGAAACAATTCATTAAAAAATGCCCTGACAGGCAGTCACCTGCCCACCCTTTTGTAGCACAAGCATCTGAAGGTAGGGAAGGGATCATCCTACAGGCTTCTTAGCGATCTGGAATTTTACTGATGGCATGGAAACCTGTACTCCTAGGGCTCTCTGTCGCCCTTCAGAGATGTACCTGAGGAAGCCAGGAGGAGGATCTATCCAGTGCTGCCCTGCCCCTCCCGCCTACTCTCAGTAAGAATGCCTGAAGAAGTTTTGAATCTTACGAATCCTTCATTTAAAGCTCAGAAAAATGCCCTGCCGTTTCCCAGTTTCAAGGCAGCAGCAAAACAGACAGTAAACTTTGTCTTCGCTGTGAGTGCAAAGGAGCAGATACAGATGATTAGAGTCTAGATCCCTGCACTATTATTTTTATTTTGCCATGCTGACTTTTCACCCTGGAGGTTTCGGTCCTAAACCCCACCAATAGAAGATTTATGTGAATGCTTAGAATCGGAGTTGAATACATTCACCTCAAACATCACTGGGCATGATGAACAGATTTTTTTTAAAAAAAGTCTTAGGAACAAGAACAGATTTAATCCAAGTAGATTTGAAATATTTCCACCTAATAAAAATAGTCTGTGCTATGAAAAAAAATACTTTTGGAATTTGTCAGGTCCACCAAAGGAACCAAAGTCTTAGACCCTCAATGTGAGCTATTGTTATTCACGGTGAAATGGGGTTAAAGTAACCATGCTGGAAGACATTGTGTGATTCCTTAAAAGGAAACCGATTCTCTAGATACCAATGTTAAAATAAAAATATTTTCTAAAAAAAACAAAAAACAAAAAAACCCTACGCAATTCTTTTGAAATTATTATGTTTGCACCTGAAACTATTTTAATGGAAGAACAAATCAATTCTGGTTTAGAATAGGGACGTTGTCTGTGTTTATATATTCTTTCATGCAACTTTTGTCTTTTTATCCATCCATTCATCTATTAGTAACTGCAAGCATCCACGCATATCCCTCGCTGCTGTAAGTGGCCCCTCGCCCAGATCAAAGTCTGCTTGAAAACTACCTAGAGCTCACAGTACAACACAGACCCACGTGAGACTTACCTTGCTCTATGCATGAATGCCTGTCACTGTATGATAAGGTAAAATTCAGTGTTTGAATTAGAGGGGAACAGAGAGGGTGCAGCCTCTCCTCCAGCTGTTATTAAAGGTGGAGGTGGGGACAGTGGGAATGATTTGGCTAAAATTGGGAGGAGTCAGGGGTGGGGTTTATGGATTTCATTAAGACCCCCCCAAATCCCCTCATAACTGAGCACTTAAAATTAATGTCCCAAATGTTGTCCATCTTTTTTTAACCTCCCCCCTCATTTTCCTAGTAATCAATATGTCTTAAGCTATGGTGTGTACAAATTTCAACTTTCTGGGTGGCCTGGAAGTGCATTAACCATTTGGTAGCACCCTCTTTGTCCCCTCTTTTCAGGGGAAGAAGAGGACATTGATAATCAGTGTGTCTTGGTCTGTATCTGAAAGAGAGATTTAAGTGCAATTCTTTATTTGGTTACTCAGAAGTAAATCTCACTGAGTTCAATGGGGGTTATAAGAGTGTATAAGATTGCAGTCCTACCTTAGCTTACAACAACAAAACTTTTCCATGCAGAGTGATTTCCTTTTCATTGGCTTCAACAGGATGAAGAATGCTTTTTACATGGCTGCTTTCTTTTTTAAAAAACTATTGTAAGCTAACTTGAGAATGGATGTGGTTCAAAGGCACCCCAGAAATCAAATCCATTATTTAGCATTAGATATAACTAGTGATGCCACATAGAACAGGTACTAACACCTAGTTTTTATTTTATTTTCAAAGCTCAGCGGGATTTACTCACTCTGTCTGGACTTCAGAGCTAGGTTCACATTAAAATAAGGTCTCCTCAAGCACATCTGCAGCAGTAGTTCTTTTTACAACAGATAGGATAGTCTATATGTGATATGCTGTAGTTCTTAATGAACTTCAAAGGCTCCAGTTTTATTAATGCACTTCTGTTTATGTACAAACACATATCCTGCTTATCTCAAATACATCAACAGAAGTGGCTTACAACAAAACATAAGAATAAGATACAACATTAATTCAAGACCAGTAACACACATCACATTGTGATTCACATTTCAAATGGCAAATTCAGAAAAAGAATAACCCTATAACCCCTTTGCAAACTTCCCCCCCTTGGGAGTCCCCACCCCCTTGGAAATTTGGAGGGGGGTGTTGGAATATATGGGGTTCAACTCCCAACTTGTGGGTTGAGGCTGCATGGGGCTAAACGCGTAGCTAGAGAGGAGACAACTCTGCAGGGTCCTACAGGACATTGGGCCAAACGTCCTATAGGGGGTGGCCTGACAGGGGACATTCTCAGTGGCAAGTCCTCAGCTGTGGAATTGAGATATATCTATTTTAGGACCCATCCTATTCTTCTGATTCTAAAGTGTTTTAATTGATTTTAATGTTGTATTTTTAACATTGTTGTAACCTGCCCTGGGATTTTATGGTGAAAGGTGGGTAAGAAATCCTATAAACAAACAAAGCAGCAGGTCCATAGTCAGCCAACAGGGAGTAAGAAAGCCCCAAATTTTATTTATTTATTTAAAATATTTCTATCCTGCCCTTCTATTCTACAATAGGGCACTCAGGGTGGCTCGCAATAAAATAATACACAATAAACATTAACATAGATAAAAATGCATAAAATACAGTAAAGAAATACAGAGGAGTGAGAAGACATGATTCACTAGAAAAGACAATAATGCTGGGAAAAACAGGGAATAGAAAAAGAGGAAGGCCAAACAAGAGATGGATTGATTCCATAAAGGAAGCCACAGACGTGAACTTACAAGATCTGAACAGGATGGTTCATGACAGATACTCTTGGAGGTCGCTGATTCATAGGGTCACCATAAGTCATAATCGACTTGAAGGCACATAACAACAACAAAGAGGTAATCAAAGGCCTTCTGAAGGGGCTAGGTTTTAACTTCCTGCCAGAAGGGCCAAAGTGTTGGAACCTTATGGGTAGCTCTGCGGAGAGCATTCCATAAGGGTAGTGTCACAACTATCCCTGTGTTGTGGCACTGTAACATTTTACTGGGACCTCATTCACACCATGCATTTATTCCACAATGACTCCATTTTAAACAGTCATGGATTCCCCCAAAGAATCCTGGGAAGTGTAGTTTGTGTAGCTGAGAGCTACAGTTGTCAGAGAGGTTTAACAGTCAGTCACTTTCCCCAGAGAATTGAAGCTCTGTGAGGGGAATAGGGTTCTCCTAACAACTCTCAGCACCCTTCACAAACTACACTTCCCAGGATTCTTTGGAGGAAGCCATAACCATTTAAAGCTCTACTTGGAGCTCACACGTCAGCAACGGTGCACAGAACTGCAGGCTTGCAGCAGGATCCCATGCATGTTTACTCTGAAGCGGTAAGCGCCACTGATTTCAACGGGACCCCCCCCCCCCATACGTGGTTTTAAGCTTACAGCGTTAGCTTACTGATGTCAGTGGAAGGCCTCATTTAAACAGCTTAACCTTCAATGGGACTTGGCTGCTGCGACTCATAGTTTGCTAGATGGTGTTTCAGGGGCAAAGGATGGCTTTTCCTGCATTCTCACCGGGCCCAGCGCGGCCTGGATGGGAATTAATCCCGCGAGACACTTATTACAGCGACGCCGGTAGGGTCTGCTTGGATTTGCATATTTGCAATTAAGTCGCTGGAGGTTGTGCGGGGTAGGTGTAACTGAGCGGTTCGCTTACTGTTGGCAATCTTTAAACAAATTGGGCAGAGACACGTGGCTTTTGCTGCTGCTTTTTCCCCCTTCTCCCCCCGTTCGGAGGAGCCTGAGCAGCATTTTTTTCTTTCTTTGACGAATGACTCCTTTTGCCCGGCAAGCGGTGCTAACGGAGAAAAATGCCCCGGACCGAAATTAATAATCTGTTTTTCACTAATTATCAGACTCGGAAGCTGGGTTGCATTCTCTCCTACGTCAAAACAATATTAAATATGCATCAGGAGTAAACTTGCGGTGAAAGGATGCCTTGTTCATATGCCTTGTTTATATAATTCTTCCCCGACTCAGAGAGGGAGTGCAAGACCGCTGAAGAATCCTCTGCCCACGTGGGGCCGTAGGTGCGCAGGCAGAGGGCTCGATCTTGCCAAAGTGAACCCGCTCTTAAGACGCTTCTCTTTATTTTGAGGAATGCGCAGATGTGTCCCTTGAAATCAGTAGGACTGCCCAGCGTCTAGATTTAGCGGAGAAAGGTCCGTGGCCTTTCCCTTAGTTGTGCGGGGCTGGCTTCCACAAAACAAGCCCCTGGCTGTGTTATTGTTTTAACCGGTGTCTTCAGACGAACTCAAAGCTTCTTTCTTGCGTTGCCGAAGGCAACAGAACAGCAGCATAACTAAATTAAAAGCAAATCGGTAATTAACAGGAGAAGCATCCGGTTTTGGTTTGTAAAACTGAGCAGGTCGTCCGCGAAGGGCCCCCCTGAATGTATTATTAAAAATATGGCTGAGATGATTCGTGGAAAATTATTCGTCCTTGCAAATAGGTTCCTTCAGTAGCAATGACACGTTTTAAAGTTTTATGTCAATATGCAGTCAGATGGCAATTAGACTGTGGATAAATCGTTATTGGGGCACCATCTAGCTGCAGTGAAGCAGTTTCCAGAGCCCAGTACTTTCAGTGAGGCAGAGTTGTGCAAGTGCTTACTTGTGAGTAAGCTGCACTTAATTCAACATATGACTCCAGTTTAAATATGCTCTTTGCTGTGGTTGGATCATGTGCATTTGTGTTTCAGTTTAATACCACTTCCTGAGTGACTCTTGCATGCAGCTTTGAACTCAGAGGGACTTAACTTTTTGTATACGTCTGTGTGTGCGCATAAAATATCTTTCAGGATTGGGCTGTAATAAAAATACAATATAAGTACTATTCATACATCACTGCAATCGCCAGTTATTCTGATTCTTTCCCCCCAAATGAGGCCTGGGAGCAGTGCCTCTTTCTGAGGACCTCCACACTGGAGCTTAATGCGGATTTGAAGCAGCTTCTCTCTCTCTCTCTTGCTCTCTCTCTCTCTCTCTCTCTGTGGCATCTACATGACATCCTCTTTATCAAAGTGGCACTTTCTCCCTGCTAAATTCAGACTTTCCTGAGCCACAGATAATCCGATAAGGAAAGACAATCAAATGTTATCTGACTGTGGACATACTGAAGCACATTGTGTGGATGGTGCTTTTTTTAAAACAAAATGTGTGGTGACTGTTTTGCTGGGGGGCGTCTATTGCCACTCTGTCTGCTTCCATTTTGTTTACATCAGCCCTAAGGACCAGCTTTTCCCACCAGTTGTTGCTGAAGGCAGTTGGAGGTAATTTTATTTTTAAAGCAGCTTTCCTGCACAGAACTGTTCTTGCACAAAATGGCTGTATTAAAAATAAAAATAAATTTTGCTCTTGCAGGTATAGGAGGTGGGAAAGGGAAAAGGGAGGAAAGGAAGTGGCAGCTGTTCATGTGAGTGACTCCAAATACTTGCTTCGCTTGGAGCAACATGCATAATTAAAGAAAGGCACTTTTGTGCAAATCTGGAAGATCAAAAAATGTTTATTTCAATAATAATAAACAATTTTGGAAGGTGTGCATGCACAGGTAAACAAGTACCTTCATGCATGCCCACAATGGACCTCAGGTTTCTTGAATTCGTGGTGAGTGAGGAAATACTAAATGAAGGGAGGGGATAACATTATACCTTGTGAATATATCCCATCAAGCACCACCCACTAGTATGGAGGGGGAACATCAAGACAGATTTTAGAAGCATAAAATTGAAAGTGCACATGTGTGGAGGAAGGTGTGTACACGTGTGCGTGCGTGCACTCTCTCTCACACACTCACTCACTCACTCACTCACTCACTCACTCACACACACACACACACACACACACACACACACGAGCATCTCACAGATGTGTTAACAGCCTAGTGTGGAATGGACACAGCCTGTTTCTCCACATCCCCAATTTTCTTGGACAGTCCAGATTTTCAGAGGAGAACTGGTAATTTTCTTGTGTTTTGAGAAGCTAACACACTTGCTGTGAACTGCACCTTTGTCAAGTTCACTTCCATGCTCTGTCTCTATCTCTCTTTAGTAGTAGTAGAACTAACCATAAATGTTCTAGGGTTGGTGGAATCACTGCAGGCAGTAACTGTTTGATATTATTACTAAAACTCTAATGGGTTTTGAACTGAAGCACTGTAAGGAGATCAATACTAATAAAGATAAGAAAAAGGAATCTTCTATAGTTTCATTCTAAACTGATCTTCAAAACAATTTATTACCAAGTGAGAGAGAAGAAGAGGGAGTTGATAAGAAAGAGGAGGCAATCAGTTAACCTGCTACATCAGATCAGATTGGCTTGATAAAAAGTCTGAAACTGTTTGGATGTGCAAGAGAATGAATGAACAATGGGTGTTGGTCTGGCATGACCTCGTTTGCCATCCTCCTGATCTCAAATTTAGATGTGGCATTGTGAGGCCTAGATTACTTGGCCTGGAGAGTTTAGGTCTAGCTTTGCATCATGTTGGGAAAGGCAAGCAAGTCTGTGCCTTAGATTTCCCTCCTATCTTTTGCAAGCCTGGTTTCATGGCTAAGATATTGGGAAGAAACGATTGCATAGATAAGAGACAACATCTTAGAGCAGTTTATGTTGAAAAAAGAACTCGGCAAACTCAAGAAGAGATATGGCAAAGCTCAGTCTGTCCCAAAAGTGTTGAAAGACCTGGGACTTGCTTTCAGACTCCTTGTAACCTACTGTAAAACATTTCATCCTCAGTTTTGAATTTGTCTTATTCACCTGACACTACCATTGATGAGGGAGATATCATCTTTAAAAATCCAGAACCCACTTCTAATAAAATGTCAATGAAGGATTTGTGACAGCAGTAAAAGATAGAATGGACAGAAGGAATTTGGAAATAACCCTGAAGGGGAGCATCCAGCTCACTGTTTCGCCAGAGAGCAGCTTTGTTCAAAACCTGCAAGGCCATCATACTGCACTTTGCTTGGACCCTGTGGAGGCAGAGGTGGAAGTGCCTTTAACATCCCTGATAATCTCCCTATTCTGGCACCTCTTTTTAAAAAACTCATTTTCTTTTTAACCTTTCCTTTCTCTCCTGCCTCCATCTTTTCTTCTTTTCTCCATTTCCCAACCATTCTCTTTCTCTTCTCTATTTCTCCCTCTCTTTTTCTGTCCATCATTATTTTCCATTGTTTCCTGGCTCATTAAGATCAGGCCCACTACCTGTTTGAATTCTCAAAGAGTGTCTGTGAATTTCTGAGCAGAAAGAAGATTAAATGTGCTGGGTGACTCTTTAAACTCTTGATTGTGGTGGGAGCTTTCATGAAACCTCATGCAGCTGATTAAGCTAGTAATAGTTTATGAAACTGTGATTATGCTGCAATAAATGTGTTTGGCTGAGATCTTAGAAGTTTTTTTCATTTAACAGTACTAGTGCAGTATACATTTCTTCATGTAAAATGTAAAATTTTTTAAAGGGATTTTATAAATACTTTGGAAACCTTTTGAAACATCATCCAGAACACTGTCATCAACTGCAGTTCATCTACATTTCCTCCAGTTACAAGTGAGATGCATCTCCCTCTAAAAGTCCATCATGCCCCTTCAGCTGATGTGTGCTAGGTATAGGACGCCGGGCCCAATGTCCTGTAGGACCCCGCAGAGTTGCATAGCGGAACGGAGAGTTTTGAGCGAGCTTATGTGTGTGTGTTTGAATCTTTGCTAAGATTCTACCTTCCCTGCAAATTAGTCAGACAGAGACTTTAAGCTTTAAAATAAGAAACAACTGCTTTATTCTGGAAGTACATGCTTGATAGGAAAGAGTCCTATATCTAGCTAACTAGCTAAGTTGGAGCAATGAGCACTGAGTCCAGTACTCGCCCTCATGCTGGTGGAGAGGGAGAGACAAAGGAAAGATGTCTGCTCCCCTCTCGAGAGAAAGAAGATGACTGGGAAGGAGGGAAGAAACTGGGATCAACACAGCGGCGTCACTAGCGGGAGTGCAGGGGGGTGCGGACCTCCGGTGCACGCCCTCCCAGGGGCATAGACGAGGTGGCTGGGCTTGCATGCACTCGTGCTCACAGCCACCCACCCCGTCCATGCCCCTGGGAGGACGCACGTTGGAGGGGCACCCAGCCACAGAAGGCCTGGGAACGCCGGAACGCCTCCCTCGCCTCGCTGACGCTGCTCCTGGTCTCGCCCGCCCGCCCGCCTCCGAGGAGTTGGAGCAGCCTTGCCGGGCAACAGCGCGGGGTGGTTCTGGGTGTCACCACCCTCATGGTGACACCCAGGTGCGGGCCGCACCCTCCGCACCCTGGTAGTGACGCCCCTGGATCAACATCCTTTGCATATCACTGTAGCAGGAAGGGAGAGACAGCAGGAGATCAAAGGGATAGGTATAGCCTAGCAACCAAGAGGTCTACCCTTTTTAACCCCATGCAGCCTCAACCCACAAGTTGGAGTTGAACCTCATACATTCCAACACTAGGTGACATACCCTATTTTCATAGGATGCTTCCAGATGAGAGCTTTATGTCACAAACAAGTAATTCAGATCAGATTTTTCTGTGTGCAAGACAGGCACATGAGAGTCCACCCACTGCTTTTTAGTTGTAGGTTTTTCACAGGCATTCAGCTCTTTTCTGTCCATACCAGTGGGCAGTCCTTGATGGAATGTTTCTGTGGTATGTTTTTTGGCCCCTATCCTCAGTCACTACTTGTCCACCCTCCACTACCTTTTCCCATTCTGAGCACGTGCATAGGTATTTATGTACCTGGGTACATGCAGCTTTTAAAATAAACAAGTGAACATTGGAAGTGCAGAAGAGCAAACATTGCCAGTCTTAGTTGTTATGTTTTACAATGGGAAAAACAGAGGCTTGTGGTTTGTGGGGGTAGGGGCAGGGCAACATACATTTCCATTTGGCTTTTTAAAAAAAATGCACAGGTTTTGCTCAAGGCTGATAATTTGCTGTACTGACATTCTGATAGAGGTATTGTGCAAGACCTTTGTATTAATCTTTTCAAAAATCTCAATGTATTTACTATGATTACAGTTCCCAAGGTGGGGCAGTAAACACACTAGTCACCAGATCAAAGTATTTCCATTAGCCACACCTGAAGGGGAAACAGGTTGCCAATCAGTTATGAAATCTCTTTGAAGCTGATTTGTTTTTAAAAAAACACCACTCATGCTGCTCTCACCAGGTTTTACAGTAAAAAGGAGTGGGATTTGACTAGCGTTGTGTGCCCCTGTTTTCAGAAGAGAGAAGTGAAGAGGCACTGGAACTGGCAGAAGAGTGTGTGTGTTACTATCCTGGGTTTCCTAGTGTTGAGACCTTGAGAGAACAGCTCCTCTAAACTAGTTTGTTGCAATTCCAGCATACCTAGTATGTGGAATCAATAGAAATAGGCACACTGGAAGCAAAATAGCTAGGTTGTGTAGAGGTGAGGAGCAAATGGAAATAATGGCATAGTAGTAAAACCACCCACTGAAGCATCATGCCACACATTACAAACCTCTCACCCCAAAATGTGCTAATGCGTTTCCACACCAGTGTTGACTGTGGATATATAATATGTAATTTTTACTTAACAGATCTTCTATAGTAAGAGGAAATCCATATGAAATATAAAAGGGAAAAAAAGAAAAAAGTATAGGCTAGTATTTTTATTATGATGATGTCATGGATGGTGCAAAAAAGAAACACACAGACATCACTGCTTCCACAATAAACCTCCATCTGGAAGCATCTTTAGTCCCAAATCATCTTAGCTAGGTTCTAATATTCTAATCTGCTTCTAGTGCAACAAATCTGAGCATACAGGTGATGTCCCCTTCCTGAATCAGCCAGGACTGTAAATGCAAATTCACATTCCTGCACCCCCCAAACCTTAGATGTGATCTGCACTCTGTGATGTTATGTTCACTGTGGGGTAACTGAGACATATTTTACAGAACTTATATTTTGTTGCTGCTTGGCATCATGATATATATTGCCAAAATATATGTGGTTTTAAAATTCTTTTTAAAAGCAATGTTGTGAACAGTGAAAATACTTGAACCTGAACAAAACTACTGATTTCTGATACTTCATGTGATCACCAAGGTGGACATGTATGCTTAAAGTGTTTTACCACTTCCAGTCTATTTTGTGAATCTTGGGGCTCAATAATGTTCCTCAATTCAAGCATGGTGGACATATTCTTATTAGTAAACTATTGTGATGATGTCACTATGTTAAAAGAATACTAAAAAAAAGGTAATACATAAGGGATTACTGTACATCACTGGAATAACATAGGATTAATTTGTATCAGGTTTTAGTGAATATAACATTTGTATTGTGCCTCCAATTTAGTCAGTTAGTTAGAACTGGATTGCCTTTCCCATCAGTTATACATTTCTATAAATAAAGTAGCTTTTCTTATTGTCTGAAGTCTCAGTGATTTACAGCAGGGTAAATCACACTGCTCTCAGTTCCTCTACCAATGCTGTTCCATAGTTAATCTGTGCCAATACCCAACAGTTTGAAGGTACTCTGCAAAGCTAAATGTAAATATCCATTATGAATTGTACTACTGGCACCTAAAACATACATGTTGCATATTTGCTTATGGCTGTAAACCTATCGACTCTTAACTTGCAAGTCCCATTAAAGTCTGTGGGACTTCTGAGTAAACTTGCATAGTTTCACTGTGCAAAACTGTAGTCCTAAGTATACTGATGGGAAGTAAATCCCATTTAAATATGTCTTTGAGATCAGAGTATTAATCTGGGTTTAACTTTGTATTCCTTCCCCACTCTCCAAAAGTATATTACCTCAATGGGAGCAGTAAATGTGTACTAGGTGTCAATATTTCATATTCTTTCATAGATGCAGTTGGGTATGAGACCTTTCTCCATGTGTGCTCTAGTTCAGATGCTCTTCAACCCTCCACTGTAGCATCCCCACTGAAAACAAAATGTCTTCTCTGATATGATGAAGTTGACAGGAGTAGACTCCCAGTGATGATTGGCATGAGCTTTGCAGATTTTTTTTTAAAGAGACTATTGTGCTCTGCTTATGCCTATTGCTATGCTATCAGGAAGTAATATCTGTCAGATGGTTGCAGCAGGACAGACATTATTTCCCTCATGTGACTACATCCACGGAATGGCTTTGTGTGGAGCATGTTAGAAGGCTTCAACTGTGTTTGTCTGTAACACATTTTTTGGCACTATGGCTTCTTAGGGATGTCCAAGGCTTCAACAAGACAAGCTTGGTTTCCATATTTGACTAAGAAAGCTGTGCCTAGTAGACAGAACTGGGTCCTGTAACAGAAATCTGAAACAGTGGCTCCATGCTAGCTTCCTTTCTGAACACTTACCAACATATCCAGCCAAATCTCACCTGAAGCAACCTGTCCCCTTTTATGCTAGCATTTATTCTCATTAAAATGACATGTTATGTTTGTCTGATGATGAGGTCTTGCCTTCAGTGCACTTAGTTTCTTTATAGGCGTGTGAAGGAGGGAGATGGCAGAGCCGAAGCCTGCCTGTGATCTGATGCGTGCAGGGGGACTGTTGGAATATGTGGTTCAACTCAACTCATGGGTTGAGGCTGCATGGGGTTAAAAGGGTAGATAGAGAGGAGACCTCCTGATTGCTAGGCTAATACTTATCCTTTGATCTCCTGCTGACTCTCCCTTCCTGCTAGACTGATATGCTTAGGATGTTGACCACATCTTCCGGTCTCCTTCCTCCTCCTCCTTTCTCTTGAGAGGGAGAGCAGACATCTTCTCTTTGTCTCTCCCTCTCCTCCAAGCATGAGGGCAAACACTAGGCTTAGTGTTTGCATCTCTAACTTAGCTAGTTCGCTAGATGTAGAACTCTTTCCTATCAAGTATGTACTTCCAGAATAAAGTACTGTAGTTATTTCTTATTTTAAAGCTTAAAGTCTCTGTCTGACTAATTCCAGGGAAGGGATAATCTTTAGCAAAGATTCAAACACACAAAGCTCACTCAGACACTCAAATACCTAATTTCGCTACTCTGCAACAGGGACTGGTTTCTCAAGGGTGAGGGGAAAGGCACTCCACACGTGCTCAGAGGCACTTTGGTTTACTGTTACTTCACATTTTCCAGCCCTGCTATTGAAAACACTTTGGTGGTTCAGCTCTGTGAAAAAATTAAGTCCTGCTAGCTCTTGAAGAGGATAATCAGTCCTCAGATTTTGTAGTTAGCCCCCCTCTCTATTTCTCTTTTTCAGCATAGCCCTCCAATCTGCAATGGAGGCATAACAGTGAAGTACAGTCTGGCATTGTTATTACTCTTTCATCTCAACCTGCAGTCAGAAAACCAATGCAAGGTTGCTGCACTGTCTCAGCTGTAGCCCAACCCCCAAGTGTAGTAGGGGTCCTAAGAGGGAAGCAGTGAGATCCAGTGTGGTGTAGTGGTTAGAGTGGTTAGAGTGCCACATTAGGTTTCTGGAGGCCAGGGTTCAAATCCCCATTCGGCCATGAAGCTCACTTGGTGACCTTGGGCCAGTCACCATCTCTCAGCCTAACCTACCTTATAGGGTTGTTGTGATGATGAAATGGGGAGGGGGACCACCATGCAAGCTACCTTGAGCTCCATGGAAGAAAGGTGGGATATAAACATAATAATAAATAAATAATAAACTCCTATCAGCTCCAGCCAACCATGGTAAGGCATGATTGCAGTTATGGTCCAGCAACATATGGAGAGCACCTCCTTGGCTACCTGAGTTAGGGTGTTGGACCAAGAGCAGGGAGACTTGATTTCAAATCCTCATTTGGCCAAGCAGCTTCCTGGATGACCTTGGGCCAGGTGCTGTCTCTCAGCCTAATCTACCTCACAGGGTTGTAGTGAAGATAAAGTAAAGGGTGAGGGAAGAACCAGGTATGCTTCCCTGAGCACCTTGGAGGAAAGGCAGGGTATAAATGTTGTACATAAATAATCCTGAAATATGATATGGTCTACATCTTTCTCCCAGGCGACAAACTGCAGAGGAGAGGGAAGCAGAGAGGCAGCAAGCCAATCGCATCCTCATGCAGCTCCAGCAAGAGGCCTTTCAGAAAACCATCAACCAGCCCCTCCAAGCAGACCCCATCTGTGTTCACAACTCCTCTCTCTTTGCCCTCCAGAATCTCCAGCCATGGTCAGACGACTCTTCAAAGATTACCAGCGTTACTTCTGTAGCCTCTGCCTGTGAGTGAAGCCTTGACTTTGCCTATGCATGGACTGTTGTGTTCCAAATGGCTGGTCCTATCCACCACTACTTGGAGAAGATCTATTACTCAGAGATGGAATGATGAACCAGCAACCAGACCATGCCCTATGCAAGTAAATACTCTCTTACTGGGCAAAATGTCCACATGTGGGCAGTATTTTAATAAAGGGCATCACTTGTTCTTCTTTAAGATTGTGAGGCCAGATCATGAAAATTTGTGCAGGATCATTTAAAGACTTTTTTGGGGAGAAAACAACTTGACGTTATTCTTTTTTTTAGACATTTCCAAGAGAAACCACTCATATAATTTCACTTTTGCTGGCAATACAAGATTTATTCTCTCATATCAATGTTTTAGACTGATTATTTGTAAGCCAAATAACGACATGCATTTGAATCAAACATGTCTTTAACAACCCCTGCACCTTCAACTAGGGTGTTTTGCCTCAAAAGACAGTACAATCTTGCAAATAAACAAGAACTTGCCACTTTTTTTCTTTTCAATTTTTATAGATGAATTCTTTGGGCTTCTCTTCTTTTACTTATTTTCTCCCTGCTGAAGGAATGAAACCGGAATTATTGTTGAATGTAAACATTACATTGCAAACCATAGTGTGAAGGTTGTGATAGGTTTCCCTGGCTACCACAGACTCTGCATTGATCAACTTATATTTTAATAACTCTGAGGCATCTGTGGCATTTTTGCAGGGGTAATGCAGTTTCATTTGATGGATTATTTTGATACAGTTTATGATATTGTTCAATATTTTATTTACTTTTGCTTGAGAAGTCTGCTTTGCCATGCGGGGGACGGGTGGAAGCCTCCTTTTTCCATTCCCTGACCAGCATTTCCACAATTTTTTTTCCATCGTGTTGAGAAAAAGCTTGTGATTGATTTAAGCACTTCTTATAGCAAGCTCCAAGAATATACAAAGATATCTACAGTATATAGTTTTCAGTTACTTTTAAACTAAGCATCACTGCCATTTTAAATCAGATGGTACACAGCCCATCAGACAATTTATCAGAAAAGAGTATTTTTAGTGAGTTTTTGAAATGCATTCATTGGTTTCTTTTTTAAGTTATGCACTTATAAGATGGTTTCTTTTTTGTGTACTCATTTTCTAAAGTGTTTGTGTAATTTATGTGGGAAAAAATGAATAAAAAGAAAAAAAATCAGTCCAGGTTACTGGTAAGGTAAAAACACAACAAAAAAGCCAGACAAACTCCCCTCTCCCTGTGATTTTTCTGCTGATTTTTCTAAAAGGAAATGGCCTCAGAGATTATACAGCAATTGCCTGCACAATCTACTTTGAGGTGAATATGAAAGAAGAACATTTACCAGATGTAGGAATATGCATTAATTTCAAACTCTCATTTCCCAACTTCAGTGGAGTTGTGTACCTTGACAACCACACATTTAAGTCTGTGCTTAAGTTCGAGCAGGTAAAACATGAATGAAAGCAAATATGTAGACTGTTAGATAGGCTATCATGAATGTGAGGCTTGCTAAGGCAATATGTTGCGTTCCCAGGTGTTGCTTCTGTGGATGAGTTTTCAAATGGCTTTTGAGCCCATCAGGTTTGCAATGCCCATGTAAAGCCCATATTGATCAAAATGCTCTTCTCATTATAAATGCCCTTTCCTTCACTTTCCCAACATGAATAATAACTTGAGAAACTCAAGAGGCGACATATGGCTCACATGGGGAAAACAAAGGGTTGTATCCAGTGGTGGCTTTGCCTTCAGTCACATCCATGCTCTTATACCACTTTAACAGTAATGGAGAATGCTGGGAACTGTAGTTTAATGGTGCTTGGAACCAGAGCTCTGTGAGGTCAGCAGCAGCTAAGGGCTCTGTTTTCTGCTAGCCCTTCCACTGCACCATTTCCTATTCTGTTCCAGAGAGTCCACCAACCCTTCAGAGCAACTCTTGGCAGGGGTGGGATATAGGGCATAAGTGAGATGGGGAATCAGGAAAAAGAATGGATATCCTGACCTGTGTGAGCAAAGCACCATGGGATACCATTTATTTATTTATTATTAAATTTATATCCAGCCCTTCCTCCCAGAAGGAGCCCATACAATCCCACTGTATGCCATTGCATACATTCTCCACTGATGCTGCAGGGCTGGGGCAATTCTTGTTAGCATGGTAGGAAACTCTGGCTTACATATGCATCAAACCCACTGAAAATCTAGACACCATATTAGTACCATCATTTCCAGCAGAGCAAAGAGTGGACCAAAAAATGTAGGGTTATTAAATTTAAGGACCAGGGCAAAGAGGAGGATTGGCTGAATGCAAGGTGGGTACCAATGCAGCATCCATCACTGACTGACAACATTGGCATTATATGAACTCCAAATGGTCCAGAATCCTAAAAATGGCAAAAACCATGTAGAATTCTCATGAGATTCCATGAGAAATCATTTTGGATTTTGGGGGGATTTTTTATTTTTTTAAATGCCTTCTGACCACGTTTTCAAGGGTTTTTTCCCCCTTGGTGACAAAACATTAGAACTAGAAAAAGATTTGGTGCTCTTTAAAAATGACAGCTGTAATTTCCATAGCTAACTCTGTGTGTGTGTGTGTGTGTGTGTGTGTGTGTGTGTGTGTGCATGCGCACATGCACAGGGCTGGCACCAGAGGTCAGCCATGTTGGGCCCTTGCCAAGGGCCTCTGCAGCACAGAGGGCCCTTCCTTAGGGGAGAGGGATGCACTCCTGTTCTGTGATCCGTGGCAGTGTCGGATCCTGCAACCCAACCCTGCTGTGGATTGCAAAGAGAGAGCTCCCAGGCACCCACCCTAAAACAGACAATGTGGGCTTTAATAGCCTGTGAAATTCACTCTAGTTTGAATCAGAGACTTGCTTTCTTCTGTGAGAAAATCCTAATGGGTTGTTTTCAACAAAGTCACCCCATTAGTGCAAGCACTTCTGTCTGTGCAACAACAGGGCTTCCTTTCCCTCTGCTCTCCCTGCATGCCCCCACACCCCCAAAATTTGTTTTGGAGAGTTAGGGAAACCTTGAAACAGACTGGGGGGGCATGGGATGCCCAAGTGGAGGGAAGGGAGGAGAGGTCCTGTTGCATAGGCAGAAGTCCTTGTGCTGACAGGAAGACTTCATTGGATACCACCCAATGTGTATATTTTCATGGACTGTTGTATTGTTTTTGTTAAAAAGCTTTCTATTTCAAGCCAAGTTCTTAATTTTTATTCCTTTTGCTGACTTCATTCACAATTGTTTTTATGTACCGGGCTGCCGATAATGATGCTTCTAAGAAATCATGGATAATACAAAAAGCATTATTACCAGTGAGCTGTACCGTTGTACCAAACCACTGCATCATACCACTGGGCTGTAGTTTGGTGGTAGAGAAGTGCACATGCTTTGCAAACAAAAGTTCCCAAGTTCAGTCCCTGCATTTCCATGTTTAGCTTGGAAAGGCTTCTCTCTGGAACTCTGGAGAGCAATACTGAGCCAGTATCAGTAGCCTGAAGCTTGGTATAAGTGTAGTGTTGCGGTTAGAGTGTTGAATTAGGACCTGGGAGACGAGGGTTCAAATCCCCGCTCAGTCATGAAATTCACTGGATGACCTTGGCCCAGTCACAGCTTTTTACCCTAACTTACTTGCAGGGTTGTTATGAGGATAAAATAGAGAGGAGTAGAATCACATACACCAGCTTGAGCTATTTGTTACTACAATAACTACTACTGCTACTGCTATGGCAGCTTCTTAACATCCGACTGCAAAAGGACTTCCAAGCAGCATTGAGCAGAGAGTTAATGAACGCCTGGAGTTGACAGTGCTAAAATTCTTGTTACCAATTGAATAAGGATGGTAAATAATACAATTTTAGATTATTGTTTTTACCATTAGAATTTTATTTTACCATTAGAATTATATTCTAATGGTAGAAAACAGTAACAAATTAAAAGAATGTCTGAATATTGTTTGTACTTTTGTGGAGTCTGGTAAAATCAGTACCCAGTGCCGGATTTAGGCATAAGCTAAACAAGCTACAGCTTAGGGCCTCACAATCCGCAGGGGCCTAAAACAATTTCAGAATTCTTTTGGGGGGCTTTTATATATGGTGTAATTTTTATGGTGTAATTTTTTAACAAAGGGCCTCCAAGCTTTATGTAGCTTAGGGCCTCACCAAGTCTAAATCCGGCACTGTCAGTACCACTCATGTGAAAAATATTGCTGACTTCAGGATTTTAATGTTGAAAAACACTGAAATGGGAGATCTGTCTGGAGTAGAGAAATATCCAAAACAGAAAAAAAAAAAACCCATCATGGAATTAATAGAATTTAACTCAAAAGATGTTTGTTTCTGAAGGCACATGAATTTTGTAAGAGTAGTCTTCATTTCTAGTATGATGATATATGAAAGGTTGACAAAAAAGGGGCTGGAGAACTCAGACTGCTTACACAACATACATTAAAAATACAAATGATTATGCAGTATATAAATGTCTTAAACAAATAAATGTAAATCACATTGCGAGCACATCATTTCCTCTAAAGAATCCTTGGAAATGTAGCTTGTGAAGGAGTGCTGGGAATTGTAGCTCTATGAGTAGTAAACTGTTGTTCACAGAACTATTTGCTGTAAATTATGGGTTTTCAATGTGCTTTACATGTATGCTGTGTACGCAGCCTCAGCCTACGTTTTGACCATCTGTAAACATGATGCAGGATAATGGCTGGGATGGGCTGAAATGAAATTGGCATGATCAGAAATGTCACTGATGGTTTAGTCAGCAGCACAGGCAGGGTGGTCTTGCATGCCTGGCTTCCAATGCTGAGCACTGCTGCCACTTACTGAGAGGGAGGTGCGAGGTGTAGGGAGCTGAGCACAGTATGGGCATGGGGACCAAGCCAATCTGATGCTCCTGCTGCTGTATCCACATCGCACTGAACTCCGCATGCCTCGCGCAGGAGTGTAGTTGTCTGGGGTCATGGGGGGTTGTAGACCCCTTACCTTTTTGGAATCAGGGTCCCAGCAGGGTCCCTATGTATGAGCCAATCAGCATGAAAGGGGAGCATGTTAGTCACTGAGAGAATCCTAGTTACACACTTGACTTCATTTCAGAATTCTTAAAACCAAAACATTTCTGGCAACGTTTAGCCCCCAGAGAGAAAGATGGAGTGAGGGGTGGGAAGCCCCCCCAGCAGTTCATTCTGATTTTATAATTCTGTAATTGCAGAAGAGACAGTGGCTGTGAGGAGGCGTGGAGTGACTATCATGAAGGGGCCCTGCACTTCTGAATTTGCCCCTACACTAATGACTTCCCCTTTTTGATAAGTGGCAGTGATGCTTAGCATTGGTAGGCCAGATGCACAACCCCTGCTGCCAGCCACTGCTGGGTTTAGTGCAGAGGAACTTTGTTCAGCCAGAGGGCTGCATTGCCTTCTAGAAAATCTTCCAAGGGCCAGATGTCAGGGGTGGCAGGTGCGACCAGAATCAAAAACAGGTGCAGCACTGAATGTAAATCTTACCTTTGTGCAGCAGGCTGTTTTCTAAACATGGCTGCACACCCTTCTATCCTCCATGTGACAAACCAAAGGCATAATCAGAGTTCAAGGACACATTCGAGCCAGGGGAAAATATTCATATTTGAAACGGGACCAGTGAAGGGTGTGGACTGGAGAGAGTTGGAGGGCCAGACAGTGAGATCTCATGGGCTGCATTCGGTCCCCAGACGTGAGGTTCACAATTTAGTGCACACAAAGCACACAGTAGCTGACTGCTTGGTACATCTTACTGGGTAAATGAGTGTTCTTATATAAGGAATGAGAACACAGTATAGCATTTATATTGTTTTTTACAATATTCTAAGCACTTCACAGTCATTATTTCATCATAAGCTTTACAACAACCCTGTAAGGTAAGCCAGTATTATTATCTCCATATAGGAGATGGGAAGGACTGAGCACTGAGAAAGAGAGTGGCTTGCCTAGGGTCATCCAAGGACTTCATGCCAGAGGCAAAAACTAGACTAGGGACTTTGTAATTGGTGCTAGGATTGGGCAAGCCCCCCTCCAATTCAGGCCCCAATTCAGCCTGGATTGATCCGGACCGAGTCTCATGTGATCTGGACCCCAGATCCTAATTGCAATCTGGAAATCTAAATCTCCAGTATTCCCATTCATTTGCATTGGGAAACCATAACTGTTTTTGTTTTTTCCACATAGGTGCATGAAATAGGTGCATAGTAGCGCCTCAAGAGCAGATTAATCAAATTTAAGACAGGTAGTTTCAGGGGGTTTGTGCTAGCCACCTTAAAAGTTTGGTTTTTTCCTCAATTAAAAAAACACAGTAAAAACATCTTTCTTGTTTTGTTACATAAGTACATGTAATGTGGATACATGGTAGCCCTTCCAAAGGGAATTGACCCTACCAAATTGCAGATAGAGAGGTCCAGGATTTTTTTGTGCTAGCTGCCTTTAAAATTTGCTTCTTTTAAGTACTGTGATTGGAGAGTGTTTAGTACGATTCTAACCCTGGATTGGAAACTATAGCTGTCAATGAGCAAAGTTTAGCTCCCATCCTCCCCCTCTCCCCTCTCTGGCATTCTCCTTATATGGTGTTGTAATTAATAATTGCAACACTTTGGAGATAGGTTGTCTGGCTTTCTTACAGATTGTTTTCAGTTTCAGATCACTCAGGAGCACTCCTGATCACTCTGCATGGGTGGGGTGGAGTCTCCTGGCAGGTAAGCCACTATTGCTTACTAGGATGGAAGAGGGGAAGGGGCAAGGTGGCAAGGAGTTTGGCATTGTGAAAATACACCACTAGGAGTGCTGGATTGGTTCTGCTGGTGAGTTTGCACCATGCCAACCTCCCTGCGTCTCACTCCTCCCCCTCTCCCTCCTGACAAGCAGCAGCGACTCATCTGCCAGGAAGCTAATACAATGACTGTATCCTGCAAGCTACATCTGAATCTTTATGGGCAAAACCAGACAAGCTACCCTCTCCTAGTGTTTTTTCTGCTGATTTTTCCTGAAAGAAAATGATCTCAAGATATTATACAGCAACTGCCTGAGAAATCTACTTTGAGGTATAAATGGACAGAGGATTACTACATGTTCACAAGCATGTAGGAATAGGCATTAATTTTATACTCTGATTTTCCAGTTTCAGTGCAGTTCTGCACCTTGGAAGTCATACATTTAACACTGTGCTTCATTGCAATCATTTCAAGCATGAATGAAAGCAAGGTGTGTAGACTGTCAAATGGGCTATAATGAATTGAAAGGCTTATCAGTTAGCTCCTTGCAGAATGAATACAACAGTGCAGATAACATGGTGGTGGTGGTTCAGTGAGGAAGTTTCCCAACAAGAGGTAGGCTATATCCTCAATTATTATTTTGTATGGTTGCTGATGCTCTACAAGGTAGGGTGGGGTGAGGGGAACAGTATAAACCACATAGTTCCATGTGGTACAAAATGCCATTAAGCCCCACAATCCTGGTCCAAAGAAGTCCCAGGAATACTAATGCAGGAGGGGTCTTGCCCTGCTTCACTCTCTGGTGGTGACACTGTTGCTGCTCAGTGGAGGTTGGTCCATAAGGGTGAATGGGGCACTGCCCCACCAACCTCATTCTGCCATCAGCCAGTCCCCATCTGTCTGCCCTTGTACTTATACAGTCCAGGGGACGTGTACAATCCCCTTGTACAATCCAGGGGATGGTACTGCCTGCCAACTAAGTCTCAAGATTCCTTTGTAGAACTCAGCAGGGAGATGGATGGGGACAAAACTAGAATTAGTTGGCTCTGGCTCCACCTACTATTGGCCATCCTGCTTTCTGCCCCACCAGCTCCAGTGGGCACAGGCCACCACTGGCGCTGCTACATTTCCCTCCCCTTACAGATATTTTCTTTCTTTTTCTTTGCTTAGTTCTTGGCCACAGTGCTCCCACCTAATTTTTTTTTGTAACAATTATCCTTTCCAGTTCAGACAATGTGACTGAGTGTAAGCCTCATCAGGCCTTTTTTGAGAAACTATCAAACAATCAGAAAGTGACAGCAGAGGAGCGGCTCCATCTTGCAGCCTTCAGACTGTTTCAGGTTGGCGCTGGTGACAGCGAAGGCTTGAAACAACTTGCTCTAACTGGCCTTCCCAAGAATGCATCAATCCCTTGTCACTTGAGCCTGGCTGTTGTTCTCCATCTGTCTCTCAGACGCTGCTCTCCAGATGAAAAATAATAAGAACCACAATATTTCTAAGATTGGGGGGTGGATGTGAAGGAGGGAAGGAACCAAGATGTAAAAACACAGACTGGAGAGAGAGTGTCAAAGAGAGACATTTATCAAAATTTGGAGAGGCCTGCAATATCCTCAAGATAAACAATTTCGAGGTGTTTTTTTTAAAAAGCGGTTATTTTATGACTATCATACTTACTGGTGGTTTTTTTTAATATATACCTTTAGATTTACCTTCCATTTTCACATACTAGAAGGACAGAACTTGGAAGAAAGCTTTCAGGAAGCAGATCATGCTTGTCACTGGAAATGACTGTGCTTAAGAGTCCAATAGAGCTTGGTGACGATGGGTCAAATCCTTTAAAGCATTGTATTCATTTTTTGATCCTGCGAAGAACTTGAGAACACACATGGTTCCATTAAACTCACCCCAGGCTTAGAGCGGAACAGGTGTTTAAGAGTTGTCACTTTTGCAAATCCCCTCCCCCTTTCCTAAAACTGCTCTGGCTCCAATGCCTTTGACAGCAATATAGTAGAAATGCAGTAATGTAGCAGTTAAAGGTTTTCCTGCTTCTTTTCTCCATGCCAGGAAAAGCTGCATACACCTGCTACATCTCTGCATTTCAGGCTATTGTTAAAGCAGAGACAGATGGTGTATATTGGTTTTTCTGGGGGGGAAAACAACCCAATTTTGCAAAGTGTGTTTTTCCATTGCTCAAAAGTTTAATGTCTAATCAGACAAGCTTACACAAAAAAGACAGGAAGGAAAAGGTCTCCTGCATCTCACTTAGTTATTTGATGGGTGAAGGGAAAACATCCTGGTCAAGGAAGAGTTTGTGGACAGCAAAAGCATTTTCCATTCTCTCCATGAACCTGGAACATATATTGAGTACTTGATAAGTTTCTAAGGAGCCTTGACATGTCTTGGTTTAAGGTGCTAGGCAACAACATCGTCTGATAGATGAGAGAAGCCGCTATTCACATCTGCAGCATGAAGGTAAACTTTTGTTCTGAAAGATAAGCGTGAATTCGGCTGGGGAGTCACTTGTGGATGAAATAGAAAGGCCAACTTGCAACTAGCCAAACCAGGCATGCAATCCAGAGAAAGTTAAAACCAATGCTCTTGAAAGGGTCCCATGGAAGGATGCTTTCAAATGGCTCCTCACATGGTGGCTGTGTCCAGCAGAGCAAACTGTTTCATGTGTCACGCCCTCAATCCACAGCCAATTCTTATGACCACCTCAGCCTCTGGCAGCAGCTGGCAGTGAGGCATTTCTGAGAATCCACTGTAATGTACTGAATAATTTAGATTCAGCCTTCAGCATGCCCTCACCCAGCCACACTTTAAAGCTGCTGAGGACCAAAGATTGGGGACAAAGGTAGAAATTGCAGAGCCTGAGGACTGGCCAGAGTGACTGGAGCTAGAGACAGTGCTACCAGGAAAGCCACAGCATTGGAAAGACTGCAGGTCCAGAAAGACTGAGAGGTAAAGCAGGGGAGGGGAGTGTGCCATGTTGACAGGACAAG
Organism: Rhineura floridana; assembly: GCF_030035675.1. Lineage (NCBI taxonomy): Eukaryota > Metazoa > Chordata > Lepidosauria > Squamata > Rhineuridae > Rhineura > Rhineura floridana. The sequence continues at coordinate 85,581,527 of NC_084486.1, forward strand.
GTAATGGTCGGGCAAGTGGTATCCCACAATGGAGAGACTGAAGACTGGGCAATTCTTACAGAATGCAAGATGGAGAGAGTGGCTGTGGTAACAAGTCAAGGCTGGGTGACCTTTGGCTCTTGGCAAAATTTAAATGTGGCCCTCGGGATAATTTCGTGTGGCCGTCTGCAAGCAGTCAGTTCAGACTTCTGGCAAGAGCAATCTGTCCTTCCCCTGCCAGCCTGCTGGGTAGGGAGGGGGAGGGAGGCAGAGAGAAGAGGGCAGCAGACAGAGAAAAGGGGTGGCCCCAACCATGTCTGGCTCTGGCCCTGCCTACTGCTGGTTGTGGCCCTACCCACAGTTGGAACATGCCCCCCAACAGAATACACCCCTCCCAAGGGAATCAGCTCTTGGCAGAAAGAAGGCTGTCCACCCCTTTGATAAGTGGAAGAGTCAGTCCAGAGATGGAGGCTGAACGAGCAAGTTAGGAGGAGAAAGGGAGAGGCAGTTTGACCACAGACACTATCCATAAGATCCATATGTATTTCACAGCTGGCTTACAATATATATTGCTTCTTTTGGGATGGTACTCACTGGTATGGCATACTGGTATCTCCTTTTTGCTGCCCATGGTAGCCATCTTGTGTTGGTACCCACAGCACTTTCATCATGGTATGAGTACTGGCACCTCTTTATATCACACTCCAAAAATAAAACATCAATAAATTAATTAAAACTGTTCATCACCATCTGCTGGGCCCATCAAGACCCTCATGGCCCCAACTCATAAACCTGTAAACACTTGCCAGACTTAAAAATATTTCAGCCTCCTCCTGAAGGCTAGAAGCAATGGACTTTCTTTAGAAGGACAGTGGGATAGGGCCACACTAATGAAGGCCCTGCTCAGTCCTCTGCCTGTTCCAGAGGAAGGGAAAGACTCCTGGAACAATGCCACCTTATCAGCTCTTTATGGTCAGGAGAGCACATATGGACATTGGCATTCCCAGCCACTGCTCAAATTAGAGGGGCCCTTTATGAACTCCACATGCCTTACTTTTGGGCTTCTCCCAATTTTAGCCAAATTATGCCCCCCTGCAGCTTTCTACATTAGTAGCTGTGGGAGTTGTTACAAAAGGTAGGCAGCCTACTCCCTCATAATTCAGGCCCTGGCCTATTGAAGAACTTGCAGGCCAAATCCAGCAGTCTGAAATATATCAGAATCTACTACGAAACCAGTGCCAATTTTTCAACATTGGTCTCTTACTGCTGTTAAGAGGTTGGTTGCACATGATGAAGCTTCCAAATACCCCCACACACCTAGAGCAGCCAATGCAGAAGATGTGAAAATAATCAGTTCTAGAAGTTACGAGAGTATGGATTATCATGTAATCAGTAGTGGTGGTGGTAGTAGTAATAGTAGTAGTAGAACCATTTCATAAAACAAAATGAAGGGGACAACAATTTAAAAAATGAGTCAGGCTGAATCCCAATGTCTATCAAACTTTCAAAGTTTTTCTACAGGGGAAATTGCTCAACAGTTAAGATACACAAGCAGCATTCTGGTCCGATTAGGTAATCAATCAATCAGTCAGTCAGTCAGTCAGTCAGTCTGTCGATCGATAGATCGATAATAGACATTAAAAAGGAAAGAATTTCCCAAAACAGCTTCCAGGGACCCTCATCTCTTAACCACATCTACCTGCAACCACATCAATAAGCACTCCAGCATTTCAAATAGCTAGCTGATAAGCCTACCCCAAATAAATCTACTTGCAAGGAAGTCCCACAGTGCAGTGTTTCAAGCAGAAGACTATCAGATGCATCTACTTCTGAATAACACCTAGCTGGGTTTTTCAAACTGGTGCACATGTGCAAGCCTGCCTTTGTTATTTGTTTGAACTCCTGTTCTTTTAACACTCTTGTATTATTGCTTCAATATATCTACAGTCATTGCTTGCTGGAATAATTACATTAATAAGCATACTTGAGAAAAACCTGGAGAGTAATAAAAAATGCAAGATATGCCTGATAAGCAATTCAGAATTCTGGACATCTGCCAGTGCTTGGTGGAAATGAGAATGACAATGGCTTCTTTGCTGAAGCCCTCATCAGCCTTGAAATGTATCAGTGAATGTTGGAAAGGACTGATTTATCATGAAGCTTGTTTATCAGTTATACCCAGACCATGCTAAAGCTGTCTTTTGCCAGCAAATGTTGAAAATGAGGATGAAATTTCATCATTTACCAAAGGCTCTTGGTTGGTCTTGAAGTTAAACAAAGTGTCAGGATTTTCTGGCATTTCCCACTAGGCTCTGTGAAACCTTCAAAACTGCAATAATAATCAGCATTATCTAAATTTCAACATTTGTTATATCCTACACTCACATATATATAGTTGTAATATACACACATATAAGTTATATTATACTGTACATACATACACACATTATCATAAATTATATTATAATTTATATTATAATAAAATGATTATATTATATATTCTCTCTCTCTCTCTCTCTCTCTCTCTCTCTCTCTCTCTCTCTCACACACACACACACACACACACACACACACACACACACACACACACCTGCCAGACTAGGGCAACTGTGCATTTCACTAGTCAAGTCATCTTGATTGTATTTTTAATTGCTCTTGTGGAAACTCAAATAATTTGAGGACATGGTAGAAGAACATTTGTCTACATATGTTATGTGTCACATGTGGTTATGAGAAGACATTGATGTATTAAAAATACAGCCAATAAAGACATAAATAATATCCCACATTCTTCATCTTTGGTTTATTTACACAAGGCTGAAGGGGACCTATTCCTTTTTATATTTTTTACCTTAATTGGCAGTTTCCTCCAGGCATAGAAGGCAAGTGTGTGTGTGTGTAGTTTCTAGCTTCAAAACAGAACTTACAATCAAACAGGTAGGCTTATGGCTTCCTCTTGTGGCCACTAATGAAATTACATTTAGAAAAATGCTAAATATGAATAATACTAAAGTACTTTCTTGTTTCATATTTTGTTTGTTGCCCTGCGGAGCAATGCTGAAAGGCATGTTAGAAATTCTTCAAACTAACATAACATGATGGGGGAATACCAGATAGCTACAGACAAGTTCAGGGTAGAAGGTCCCCAGCAGATGCAAAATGGGTTGACATCCTTCAGCTAGAGCAAAAAAATAAACAACATCCATTACTTTATTTTATATCAACAAGAATTGTCCTGTTTTATATATGGCAAACCTAGTTTTCAATAAGGAGGCAAATCTGTATCTGGGCAATGCCACTTCATACTGCAGGTATGTGTGAGACATGATTCTTATATAGATTATATAGGTTTTTCCAATCACAGGGAGAAAATGTATTTATTTATTTATTACATTTCTGTCCTACTTTACTTTACTTTACTTTACAGGAGATTATCATGCACACCCTTCCTCAGGGAGGGGTTTGCATGGAATCCCCTTCTAAAACAGAATCATTTTAACAGGAGCTTACATGCAGGTTTGCATGAATTTATTTATTTATTTGCTTATGTATTTAAAATATTTCTATCCCGCCCTTCTACTCTATAATAGGGCACTCAGGGCAGCTCACAATAAAAATCATATTTATTTATTTTATTCATTTATTACATTTATATATCACACCATAGCCGAAGCTCTCTCGGCAGTTTACAGCAATTAAAAACATTAAAAACAAATATACAAATTTTAAAACACAAAAAACAATTTAAAAACACAATAAAAAAATATTAAAAACAATTTAAGAACACATGCTAAAATGCCTGGGAGAAGAGGAAAGTCTTGACCTGGTGCTGAAAAGATAACAGTGTTGGCACCAGGCGCACCTCATCAAGGAGATCATTCCATAATTTGGGGGCCAGTGCTGAGAAGGCCCTCTCCCTTGTTGCCATCCTCCCAGCTTCCCTGGGAGTGGGCACCCGGAGGAGGGCTTTCGATGTTGAGCATAGAGTATGGGTGTTTCTGTGCCAAAAACAGGCCTGAAACCTGACTGAAATGGATCCAGATAACCGGTCTCATCCAAGAGTGTCTGGAGCTGGCCTGCCACCACTCGTTCAAGGACCTTGCTCAGGAATGGAACATTTGCTACCGGACTATACTTATTAAGATTTTCTGAGTCCAGGGAGGGTCTCTTCAGGAGTGGTCTCACTACCTCCTCTTTCATTTTTACACAATGAAAACACACACAAAACACTAAAATGGATAAAAATATATAAAATACAAATTAAGAAATATAAGGGAGTGATAGTCAAAGGGACTAAAGAGGTAAAAAAATTAAAATGGGGGAAAATAAAATCATACAGGTTCTACCTACAGTCCCTCCCAAAGACTCTCCAGAACAAGATGGTTTTCAGAAGTCTTTGGAAAACCATCAGAAAGGGAGCAGAGAGGGCTTCTTGGGGTAGGGTATTCCAGAGCTTGGAGGCCACGGCTGAAAAGGCTCTCTCCCGTGTGCCTGCCACTCTGACATCTTTCATTCCAGGCACACACAGGAGACCAGAGACAGTCATAAATCATGGGCAGGTGCATATGGGCGTAACCGGTCCCTCAGGTACAGTGGTCCAAGGCCATTTAGGGCTTTAAAGGCCAGAAGCAGCATTTTGAATTAGGCCCAGAAACAAGTTGGGAGCTGGTGGAGTCAATAAAGCACAGGGGTGATATGCTTCCTGCAGCATGATCCAGTTAACATTTTGGCTGCCTCATTTTTGTTGGAATATGTGATTCAACTCCAACTTGTGGGTTGAGGCTGCATGGGGTTAAAAAGGGTAGCTAGAGAGGAGACCTCCTGATTGCTAGGATAATACCTATCTTTTGATCTCCTGCTGTCTCTCCCTGCTAGACTGATATGCATAGGATGTTGACCACATCTCCTTCCCCCTTCCTTCTTCTTCTTTCTCTCGTGAGGGAGAGCAGACATATTTCTTTGTCTCTACCTCTCCTCCAAGCATGAGGGCAAACACTAGTCTTAGTGTTTGCATCTCCAACGTAGCTAGTTAGCTAGATGTAGAACTCTTTCCTATCAAGTATGTACTTCCAGAATAAAGTAGTTATTTCTTATTTTAAGCTTAAAGTCTCTGTCTAATTTGCAGGGAAGGTGTAATCTTTAGCAAAGATTCAAACACATAAAGGCTCACTCAGTCTCTCCATTCCCAATTTCGCCACTGCAACAATTTTGAACCAATTTCCAAACCATTTTCAAAGGCAGCCCCACATAGAGTGTGTTACAGTAATCAAGCCTCAATGTCACCAGTGCATGTGTTACTGTGGCCAGGCCAAATGTTTCCAGGAATGGGCGCAGCTGTAGACTAGTTTGAGTTGGCCAAAAGCACTACTGGCTACCGCAGCCACCTGATATTCAAGCAGCAGGGCAGGATCCAGGAGTACTCCCAAACGGCGAACCTGCTCCTTCAGGGGGAGTGTGACCCTGTCCAGAACAGTTTGCAGCCCTATCCCTGGCACAGTTTTCCCCTTGACCAGCAACACTTTCATCTTGTCTGGATTAAGTTTTAGTTTGTTAGCCCACATCCAGCCCTTCACAGCCTCCAGGCACTGGTTTAGGATGAGTACCCCCTCCCTGCAGTCAGATGGTAGGGAGAGAGAGAGTTGTGTGTTATCAGCATATTGATGACATTGTACTCCAAATCTCCAGATGACCTCTCCCAGAGGTTTCATATAGATATTAAAGAGCATGGGAGGCAGAATGGAACCCTGAGGGACCCCATAAGCCAGTGGCCAGAGGGTCAAGTAGCAGACTCCCAGCACCACTTTTTGGGACCTGTCCTCCAGGTAGGACTGGAGCCACCCTAGAATGGTGCCTCCCAATCCCATCCCAGCTGGATGGGATACTATGGTCGATGGTATTGAAAGCCGCCCAGAAGTCCAGCAGCACCAACAGGGATGCACTCCCCCTGTCTGATGCCCTGCTTAGGTCATCAAGCAGGGCAACCAAGGCAGTCTCTGTCCTATGACCAGGCCTGAAGCCTGAATGGAAAGAGTCTAGATCAGCCTTTCCCAACTAGTGGGCCACCAGATGTTGTTGGACCACAGTTCCCATCTTTCCTGACCATTGACAATGCTGGCTGAGGCTGATGGGAGTTGTGGTCCAACAACATCTGGTGGCCCACTAGTTGGGAAAGGCTGGTCTAGATAATCTGATTCACCCACGAAAACTAGGAGCTGAGCAGCTACTACCTTCTCAATCACCTTGCCCAAAAGGGAGATTAGAGACTGGGCAGAAGTTGTTAAAATTCATAGGGTCTAATGAAGGCATCTTTAACAAAGGTCTTATCACAGCCTCCTTCAACAATGTTGACATAGAACCTTCCTTTAGGGAGATATTAATTACAGTAAATATGCCAGCCAACCACTCCCCCTCTGGCTGATTTGATTAACCAGGATGGGTAAGGGGCAAGAGAGCAACCAGGCGCACACACTCAAAGCTGGAGGTGTTAGGGACAGGATCCTTACAGGAGAGATGGATTCCCTGTACAAAGTTGCAACCCTGTCTCCACATACCCTGGATCTAGGCTGCTGGAGTGCTACAAAACCTGGTAGACAGAGCTGGAAAATCCTCTGTTAAAATGATGGATAAAAACTATGTTTTTGCAGAGATTGTGATGCAAACCCCTTCCTGAATCTGGGAGGGATTTGCATGGAATCCAGCTGAACTGAGCAGGATTTAACACTGTACTTGTGTTCAGCAGAGGTCCTCACAAGTGGCATCAGGTGGAGAATGGATGGGTGTGATTTGGGAAAAATGGCCTCACTGGGCAACTTGGACGCCTTTGTCCAAGATTGGCTCATGGGCTAAAGGGTCCTCACCCTCCTGTATTATGTGGCTCTTCCCCTCCTGCATTTTATCTTTACAACAAACTGGTAAGGTAGGTTAGGTTGTGTTGTTATTTATGTAGTTATTTATGGTGTATATATACTGCCTTTTAGCCCAAAAGGCTCTTGGAGCACCATACAACAATCAGTATTAAGACACTCCTTGCTCTCAGGCTCACAATTGAAAAAGACATGACACACAAGGAAAGAGGAAGAGGAGGGAGGAGGAGAAAGCACAAGTTCTTCAAGCTATAATTCTTATAGCATAGTTATACAGCCATGAGAGTGGCTATATACTATAGTCAGCATGGATTTTTCACATTCCACAATGTGAAATTGAAAATACCCCCATGCCATTCTGATGCTTCCCATAACCGCATTTCAAAACAAAACCTTACAAAACGTATAGTCCTGAACTCAGAAACACTTGCTTAACAACCCTCTAAATTTTCATGGTGATACACAAAACAGTCAGAAGGAATCAAGAGTTCAAACTGTAAAAAGAGATAGAGAAAAACCAGACTCCTTTTGGACTTTTTCTGTCAGAGTTCTCATAATTTGTTGAAATTAAGTAAAAATCAGCCATGTCCACAGAGTACCTGTAATCCTATTACTGACCTTACGCCATACTCTGACCTTCATCTTCTCCAGTTTAAAAGTTTAAAAAATGCCTGGTTGATTTTTAATTAATTTAAGAAATTTAGCATTGAACTCAATGATAAGCCGGGGCATGCTCAGTACGAACCAACTGTCAGTGTTCTAAAAGCCAGATTCACAACTGCTGGGCTTGCTAATCAGGGGGCCACACCCACACCAGACTTTGATTTCACTTGAGACAGTTATGGCTTCCCCAAAGAATTCTGGGAAGAGTAGTTTGTGAAGGGTGCTTAGAGGAGACTCTTATTTCCCTGACTGAGCTCCAGTGGCCAGAGTGGTTTAACAGTCAGCTGCTCTGATTGAAGCTCTGTGAGGGGAACAGGGCATCTCCCAGCAACTCTCAGCACCCTTCACTAACTATACTTCCCAGGATTCTTTGGGAGAGCCATGACTGTTTAAAGTGAAATAAAGGTCTGGTGTGGATGTGGCCAGGAACAGCTTTGGTTTAAATTTGGGTGGGAGGCTACATGTGCCTGCTGTAGAATAAAAAGATGGGGGAAACACTGAAAAGCAATGATACTGTTCACAATGTTTTCCTTTTGGAAAGGTAAGGGGCTTCCCCTCTGCCCAGTGTCCACCCACCCAATCTCCTCTGCTCCCCCTCCCTCCCTCCCTCCCTCCCTCCCTCTCCCATTCCTGCCCTCCTCCTTCCCTCCCTGCCCCCCAGGTCACTTTCCCCTATCCTAAGCATGATTGCACAGGAATAAATCCCACTGAACTCAAAAAGCATGCAAATGATCAAACCTGCCCTCCCTCCTCCCCCCTCCCCCTCCCCCTCCCCTCCCCCTCCCCCTCCTATCCCCCCTCTTGCCCCTTCCCTCCCCCTTCCTTCCCCTCTCCCTTTCCCTCCCCCATCCCCTTCCAATCTCCTCCTCCCCTTCCAATTTCCTCCTTCCCCTCCGATCTCCCCCATGGTCAGTTTTACCTATCCTAAACATAATTGCATGGCAGTAAATCCCATTAAACTCAATAAGCATGCAAATGATCAAACCTGTCCTCCCCCTCTCCTCCTCCTCCCTCCCATCATCTCCCTTTTGCCCTTACCTCCCCTTCCTCCCCCCTTCTCCCTCCCCTTTCAATCCTTCCTTCCCCCTCCCCCTCTTTCCACTCCACTCTCTCTCTTCCTCCTTCCCTCTACTCTCACCTCCCCCTCCTCCTCCCCCATGGTCAGTTTTACCTATCCTAGACATGATTGCATGGGAGTAAATCACACTGAACTCAATAAGCATGCAAATGATCACACCTGCCTTTACCTTCCTTCCCCTCTACTCTCCCTTCCTCCTCCCTTCTTCCCCTTCTTCCCCTTCTTCCCCTTCTTCCCTCTTCCTTCTTCCTCCTCCCCTGCCTACTCCAGGCTTCCCTCCCATTGGTCAGTTTTACCTATAAGAACATAAGAACATAAGAAGAGCCTGCTGGATCAGGCCAGTGGCCCATCTAGTCCAGCATCCTGTTCTCACAGTGGCCAACCAGGTGCCTGGGGGAAGCCCGCAAGCAGGACCCGAGTGCAAGAACACTCTCCCCTCCTGAGGCTTCCGGCAACTGGTTTTCAGAAGCATGCTGCCTCTGACTAGGGTGGCAGAGCACAGCCATCACAGCTAGTAGCCATTGATAGCCCTGTCCTCCATGAATTTGTCTAATCTTCTTTTAAAGCCGTCCAAGCTGGTGGCCATTACTGCATCTTGTGGGAGCAAATTCCATAGTTTAACTATGCGCTGAGTAAAGAAGTACTTCCTTTTGTCTGTCCTGAATCTTCCAACATTCAGTTTCTTTGAATACAGTTTCTAGTATTATGAGAGAGGGAGAAGAACTTTTCTCTATCCACTTTCTCAATGCCATGCATAATTTTATACACTTCTATCATGTCTCCTCTGACCCACCTTTTCTCTAAACTAAAAAGCCCCAAATGCTGCAACCTTTCCTCGTAAGGGAGTCGCTCCATCCCCTTGATCATTCTGGTTGCCCTCTTCTGAACCTTTTCCAACTCTAGAATATCCTTTTTGAGATGAGGCGACCAGAACTGTACACAGTATTCCAAATGCGGCCGCACCATAGATTTATACAACGGCATTATGATATCGGCTGTTTTATTTTCAATACCTTTCCTAATTATCGCTAGCATGGAATTTGCCTTTTTCACAGCTGCCGCACACTGGGTCGACATTTTCATCGTGCTGTCCACTACAACCCCGAGGTCTCTCTCCTGGTCGGTCACCGCCAGTTCAGACCCCATGAGCGTATATGTGAAATTAAGATTTTTTGCTCCAATATGCATAATTTTACACTTGTTTATATTGAATTGCATTTGCCATTTTTCTGCCCATTCACTCAGTTTGGAGAGGTCTTTTTGGAGCTCTTCGCAATCCCTTTTTGTTTTAACAACCCTGAACAATTTAGTGTCATCAGCAAACTTGGCCACTTCACTGCTCACTCCTAATTCTAGGTCATTAATGAACAAGTTGAAAAGTACAGGTCCCAATACCGATCCTTGAGGGACTCCACTTTCTACAGCCCTCCATTGGGAGAACTGTGCGTTTATTCCTACTCTCTGCTTTCTGCTTCTCAACCAATTCCTTATCCACAAGAGGACCTCTCCTCTTATTCCATGACTGCTAAGCTTCCTCAGAAGCCTTTGGTGAGGTACCTTGTCAAACGCTTTTTGAAAGTCTAAGTACACTATGTCCACTGGATCACCTCTATCTATATGCTTGTTGACACTCTCAAAGAATTCTAATAGGTTACTGAGACAGGACTTTCCCTTGCAGAAGCCATGCTGGCTCTGCTTCAGCAAGGCTTGTTCTTCTATGTGCTTAGTTAATCTAGCTTTAATAATACTTTCTACCAGTTTTCCAGGGACAGAAGTTAAGCTAACTGGCCTGTAATTTCCGGGATCCCCTCTGGATCCCTTTTTGAAGATTGGCGTTACATTTGCCACTTTCCAGTCCTCAGGCACAGAGGAGGACCCAAGGGACAAGTTACATATTTTAGTTAGCAGATCAGCAATTTCACCTTTGAGTTCTTTGAGAACTCTCGGGTGGATGCCATCCGGGCCCGGTGATTTGTCAGTTTTTATATTGTCCATTAAGCTTAGAACTTCCTCTCTCGTTACCACAATTTATCTCAGTTCCTCAGAATCCCTTCCTGCAAATGTTAGTTCAGGTTCAGGGATCTGCCCTATAGCTTCCACTGTGAAGACAGATGCAAAGAATTCATTTAGCTTCTCTGCAATCTCCTTATCGTTCTTTAGTACACCTTTGACTCCCTTATCATCCAAGGGTCCAATCGTCTCCCTAGATGGTCTCCTGCTTTGAATGTATTTATAGAATTTTTTGTTGTTGGTTTTTATGTTCTTAGCAATGTGCTCCTCAATTTCTTTTTTAGCATCCCTTATTGTCTTCTTGCATTTCTTTTGCCAGAGTTTGTGTTCTTTTTTATTTTCTTCATTTGGACAAGACTTCCATTTTTTGAAGGAAGACTTTTTGCCTCTAAGAGCTTCCTTGACTTTGCTCGTTAACCATGCTGGCATCTTCTTGGCCCTGGCGGTACCTTTTCTGATCTGCGGTATGCACTCCAGTTGAGCTTCTAATATAGTGTTTTTAAACAACTTCCAAGCATTTTCGAGTGATGTGACCCTCTGGACTTTGTTTTTCAGCTTTCTTTTTACCAATCCCCTCATTTTTGTGAAGTTTCCTCTTTTGAAGTCAAATGTGACTGTGTTGGATTTTCTTGGCAATTGGCCAGTTACATGTATGTTTAATTTAATAGCACTGTGGTCACTGCTCCCAATCGGTTCAACAACACTTACATCTTGCACCAGGTCCCGGTCCCCACTGAGGATTAAGTCCAGGGTTGCCGTCCCTCTGGTCGGTTCCATGACCAACTGGTCTAGGGAATAGTCATTTAGAATATCTAGAAACTTTGCTTCTTTGTCATGACTGGAACACATATGCAGCCAGTCTATGTCCGGGTAGTTGAAGTCACCCATTACTACCACATTTCCTAGTTTGGATGCTTCCTCAATTTCATATCTCATCTCAAGGTCTCCCTGAGCATTTTGATCAGGGGGACGATAGATCGTTTCCAGTATTAAGTCCCTCCTGGGGCATGGTATCACCACCCACAACGATTCTGTGGAGGAGTCTGCCTCTTTTGGGGTTTCCAGCTTGCTGGATTCAATGCCTTCTTTCATGTATAGAGCGACTCCGCCACCAATACGTCCTTCCCTGTCCTTCTGATATAGTTTATATCCAGGGATAACCGTATCCCACTGGTTTTCTCCATTCCACCAGGTCTCGGTTATGCTCACTATATCAATGCTCTCCTCTAAGACCAAGCACTCCAGTTCTCCCATCTTGGTTCGCAGGCTCCTAGCATTAGCGTACAGGCACTTGTAAGCAGTGTCTCTCTTCAAGTGTCTTTGGCACTTGTGGTTAGGCCTGTGGTAATTTTGCTCTTCTGAATTTATATTCTGTGCCCCTGCTCTCACAATGCCTACTTCTAGGCCTACCCCTTTTAAAATTTCATCATTTCTTTGGTTTTTATCCCAGGGGGGAGGTTTATTCCGAACCGGACCTTTCTCAGCTCCTGTCGGGTTTCCCCCCTCAGTCAGTTTAAAAGCTGCTCTGCCACCTTTTTAATTTTAATTCCTAAGCATGATTGCATGGGAGTAAATCGCACTGAACTCAATAAATATGCAAATGATCAAACTTGCCCTTCCCCTCCTGCTTGCTCCCATCCCCCTTCTCCTCTCCCCATCCTCTGTGGTTAGTTTCACCTATCCTAAGCATGAGTGCAGGGGAGTAAATCCCACTGAATTCAATAAGCATGCAAATGATCTATCCATTCGCAGTAAACTTGCACTGGATCCCATTTCTTACCTCCTGGATTAAAAAGCAGATAAATTCACTATTAAGCAAAAACCCTTGCAGTTTAAGAACGTACCTATAGCCAACAGATATTTCTATCAAACTTAAAAAAGCAGGGAAATTGGGCAGCTATAGTGAATGCACCAAGGGAGCAGGAGACCTGACCTCCTCCCTGAGATATTGTACTGCCCCACAAATTTGTCAAAATGCAAACACCATTTGGGTTATTCTTTCACAGTCCAATCCACTTCCTGTGCAGCTTGGAAGAATTTGGTAACATGTGCCTCTGAGCATATGGTGAGTGGTGGCAATACCTGCAATCAGCTCAAATAACAGAAATAAGACATGTGCTGTGCTGATCTAGTTTTAGCAGGGAAGAAGCAACCATACTAAAACAGTTGATATAGTTCAGATAGTCACTTTAAATATGTTTGATTTACTTTGCAATTTTAGTGAAATTTCCTATAGTAAATCAGTTTCTTTTGCTTCTGTTTCTGTGAACGTGTGAACTACAGCAACACTTTGCAACATTAAAAAAAGTGTCAAAAGCAATTGTGGAATAATGGCACTGACTGTTCTGCAGAATAGTTTCCAATGACCATGAGGAGTGTCTCAGTTCGCACAATATAAAACAGTGGGAGGTGAAATATATTCTAGCAAAATTCTAGGTATGCTCTGTGCTTTTAATTGACCATGCCCACCTTTCCTTAAGTGGAGTAGTTTAAGCATAACAGGCTGACAACATGCATGTCATTGCATAAGTAGCAACATATTGTAATCAGTCTGATTTTACATTAAACTGAAGTTTCAGATTCAACTGTTAATGTGCCCAAAATAGAAATAGAGAATAACCTCCAGTTTGAAACACAAAAGGCTGTCTTCACCTTCATATGACATTGACCAATATAAAGACTTTGAAATTAATACTAATACATTTGACACAGATTTCTAGGATGAATAATGAGAGAAACATAATTTTCTAGGTTAGTTTCTCTGTAGAAACAGTAGTAACACAGAAAAGAAGCAAAGTAAGAAGAAACCAACAAACATAAAAAATGTAATTTTCCATCTTTGGAGATGGCAGGTGTTACCACCACTCACCATATGCTCAGAGGCACATTATACCAAATTCTTCCAAGCTACACAGGAAGTGGATTGGACTGTGAAAGACCAACCCAAAGAATAGCTAACTTTGGTCAACCTGAAATGGGCCGCCAGAGAGGATTCTGGGAGTCCATGATTACCTAGGACTCCCTACTGGGGGAGATCCGCAGCTCAGGGTTAGACAGGCAATTTGCAACCTGGGCAGGGGGATGTAACTGATCCCTAGCTGTTATTCCTTATCAGCTTCCTGGGATTAGAAGTCAGGAAGAAGGGGTGTGTAGATCAGAACCTGATACAGCACTCTGAATTTCTATACAGCAAAACTAGGCATGACTAAGATGTTGTTGCAGCAATTAGACACACCCCTTGAGACCCTCTAAATAGGCTCCGGGTAGGCTTTCTCTTTGTGTGGGGAAGGTTTCTCTGAATGGGACTATTTGAGCAAATGAGCACTCTTTTGAACAGGTTTAAAAGCAGGTGCTATCTGTTGTGCCTGCACATAAACTGGTGCATCCATGGTTGTGGTGGCAGCACTTCCGCTAGATCCTTCTCTGATGCTGCCTCTGGTTGATCCTCTGATTCCTCCTCCTTGGGAGGAGGTGCGAGTGGCACCTTGGGCAAGAAGGCAGGACTGAGAGGGCCAGCTCATTGTCAGACAGTGCTTCATCAACTGTAACTGGAATTAAGGGGGCAGAGCTGTCATTGTCTAAACTTCTGAAGCATTCTCCTGTTTCACCCCCCTCCCACTGCAATCCACTGGGCCCTTCCCCAGGATTCCATTCCTTCTCCTCCTCTTTCTGCTCCTAATCATTCTGCTAGGAGTCCCCCATGGGGCTCATAACATTGGATCCACCAAAAATAAATTTTGAGAGAGACTCACTTTTGACCTCTCTAGGGAGGAGAAGTTAGATTCTGAAGCTAGGATTGGCAGATCAGATTTTTTTGGGTGATATGAGGAGTCAGAACAATTCATCAGCCATCAAAACTATTCCTCTGCTATGGCTATCAAATGGAGAAGGCAGCAGGCAAAATCAAAGCCCATTCAATGATGATGTCACAGTGCATAGCTCTAAACCCAAGTTTCACTTGAGGGGTATGGGTCTGCCAGCCATGTTATCAAGCCTTCCTTCGGGTATAGAGGCCCAGTTGTATCTTGGGCTTCATTAAATTAACTTCTTCTGCTCCTAGAAGATCTCTCAAGTCCTACATCAGCTAATTATCTCTTTAGGAATAATTCCTGGGGAGAAAGCTCAGTGGTAGAGCACATGCTTTGCATGCAGAAGGTCCCATGTTCCATCCTTGGCATCTCCAAGTAGGGATCGAGAAAGATTCCTGTATGAAAAGCTTGAGAGCCACTCAGTGTTAGCCAGATGGACCAATGGTCTGATTCATTGTAAGGCAGCTTTCTCTGTTCTTAACACCAAATCAGGCCATTGCTTCATCTAGCTCAGTATTGTCTACACCAGTAACAGACATTGTGGTGAAGTAGAGCTGTGGAGCCACCTCCTTGACAATGGCATTGCTTCAGCTAATCTGGATGGTACAAGGCGACAATGAGGTCAAGGCTGGTGGACACAGTGATGGAGTCAATTCCTGCCAGAATATTCATGCAGGCCTGACCTTGCCACTGGTCTGCCCCACCTCAGGGCTGTCTAGGTAAGCTGTAGCAATGCTGGAGTCAGAAAGGTGGCTCCCTGGCTTCACCATACCACACTGGTCTTTTCTGGTCTACACTGACAAGCAGTGGCTCTGCACCTCAATGTGATTGCAAGTGATGCAATTAATGTCATGCGTAGTTAGGCCATGAGTGTGGTTGAGGGTGGTGTGTTTGTGGCATGCACTCTGTTGGGTAAGAGACTTAGCTGATGGAGCTCTGAGGAAGGTTGCCATGCGGTCACTTAGGGAAGAGGCAGTAGCTTGTTTCTTTCCAAGACTACAACCCAATTTCCTGCATTGCCACAGGTTTTAGATGTGGCCTGTGTTGCTATCTGGCTATTGGATTACTCTTCTGTTTTATCTCTCCTTGTACTCAAAAGCACAATGCAGCTCAAAACAAAAATTATTTGCAGACAAGTGCACAGGCGGGGGGATATATCACCAAGAGAGGTGTAGTGCTGTCGCTGTATATAACAGGCCGGGTTCAGTATTTATAGAGCTACACAGGGTACAAATTATAGCTGCAAATCCTTTCTGAAGCAGAGAACTAGGTATAAACTCTAGAACTATTGCAAGCAATCTTTTAGCAGGGGCTGCCCAGCAGCTCCTCTAGCCATAAATTACACTTTAATGCCACCAGCACCTGGATATGGTGGTAGAGTAGTTCAAGTGTTAGCAGTGAGCTCCTATTTCATTACTTCTGGCCTGTGATTCAAGGCTATTGAGGTCTATTCAGAGACAGAGAGCTGAGATTTGATTGACTTGCTCATGCTGGAAAACAACTGATTATACATTCCACATGTTTCACTCCTTAATATAACTGGGTTCAAAAGGATTAAACAAATTCAATAATACCTATCATCTGCAATATCTTGAACAGATTTCCCATGATCATAGAAATATTCACAGAAATCAGCACACTGGTGCAAAATGTTGCTTTTTAGAACAAAATGTTGTCTGTAGAAGCCTGCCAATTGCTCCAGAATGTCAAACCCTATTCTGCCAAAGACAAGGGATGAATGGTGATCAAAACAGTATCCAAAGACAACACAGGAATCACCATTAAAATCCCTAATGTGTACATAATTCAGCACACAGTTAAACTACACAATTCACTGCCATATGATGTGGTGATGGCCACCAACTTGGATGGCTTAAAAGAGGATTATTCATGGAGGATAAAGCTTTCAATGGCTACTAGCCATGATGGCTGTATACTACCTCCAGTATCAGAGGTAGCATCTAAAAGCCAGTCACTAGGGAGTAGGGTTGCCAGGTCAGAAGCATCCCAAAACCTGAGGATTTTAGGGGCAGGCCCAAGTGATGTCATGGGGGTGGGCCTGAGTGATGTCATTAAGCATGATACATTAAGCATCAATCACAGTTGCTTGGAGGGTACAATTTAAAAAAATCTGACTGGAAATTAAGCTAGACATTTTAGCTAAAAGATGGAGCCTGGGTAGGGAACATTTAATCTAGCCTACTTGCTTTCGGCAAAAAGGGTTTAAGTGCCTTCAAGCCAGGCCAGTCACCAGAAGGTCACTGTAGGAAGAAAGGAGCCTAGTGTTGTGGAGATGTTAGATGGGAGCATTCGGGAGTAAAGATGGATGCCCCTGAAGGTTGCAATTCTAAACACACGTACTAAGGGACTAAGCCCCCATAGAACTCAACAACACTGACTTCTGAGTTGATATAGTTTGGATTGTGCTGTTGGTAAAGCTTGACTAGGGATCCTCTGCAAAGACATCCATATCCAAGCAGGGTTGGCAACCCCCTGCCTGAAATGCCCTGCCCTTATCTTTTAATGTGGCTGCTCCAAACTTCTTTACAGATTTGACCCTTCAGAAAGAGGTCTGGTCTGAGAAATGAGTAAGAGTAAAAAGATTCTCTACCCTTTCTGTCTGCATAGATGCCCTCATCCTTCCCCTGCACCCAGCAAAAGCTCTGGGCCAGGTGGAACGCAGTGGCATCTCACAGAGGACACCCTCCCCTTTCATGGGGTGTATGATTTGTCCTGTCCCAGAGGAGATTTTGGGGTGGGCACCCCCAGTTACTTATTTTTTCCTGTTTTTCCCCCTCTGCTTTGATTTTGCATAGATGCCCTCATCCATGCCCTGCGCCCAACAGAAGCTCTGGGCCAGGCGGGATGCAGTGGCATCTCATAGAGGACACCCTCCCCTTTCCTGGGGTATATGATTTGTCCTGTCCCAGAGCAGAGTTTGGGGTGGGCACCCCCAGTTACTTATTTTTTATGATTTTATGACATCATTATGTATTTATTATAATATCAGACGCCTGATGATTTTGATTGCATAAATGTATTGTTATTCTTGACAGGGAGAGTCCCCCGATCACAGTGATATATCATACAGGGTACCCCAACATATATTTTGGGGTTCAGAGACATGTTAAGTTTGGTTTGAAGTTGCTGTAGCTGTCAACTCTTCTTTTTTAGTGTTTTGAACTTTCAAGCAAATAAGGAACTGGGAACTAGGAACCAACTTCAGCATTGTATCAGTTAAATAGATTAAACAGTCATGGGGGGGGGCTGACGTTTTGGTGTATATCTTGGGAACCAGACCACATAGAAACTTTTTTTTTTAAATTGAAGCTGAGAGTCTGGAGCTTAAGGGGTGCTAGCTGGAGAGCTGGAGGGCCCCCCAAAAAACCTGAGACTCCAGCCGAAAAACAGAGACCTGGTAACCCTACTAGGGAGCAAAAGTGGGAGAGTGCTGTTTCCCTCATATCCTGCTTGTGGGCTTTCCACAGACATCTAGTTGGCCACTGTGGCTGGAGCAGACAGGAGGCTGTGCACAGCCCTCCTTATCCCCCTGCGGCCCTGATCTGTGGGCTGCGAGGAGGGCCAATCCATCCCCAAAGTTATTTGGGGGGAGCAGGGCTAAGGGTTTTTTAAAATTGAACATATGGTCAGGAGAGGGAAGAAGGAGACACTACACCTCCTTCTCCCTCACCCCCTCACTGAGAATATGCGGGTGCAACTAGCACCGTGCAGGATGGAATCATTCTGCTTACCAGTAAGCGGGATAACTCCATCCTGCATGTTGCTGATTACCATCCTTCACAAGCAGCTTTTCTGTGTGCAGGGGAGCCACCCTTGAATGAGCAGTGACCAGCACCACACAAAATGAATCTTTCAGTTGATAAGCAAGAGGATTCCTACTGCGGGGTGCTGCTCCTTTACAAGTGGCTTCCTTGCATTCAGGGAATGCCTGATGGGAAGGAAGAAGGGTCAGGCAGGAAAGGCGCCTACCTTTTCCCAGGAAGAGGTGCCTCCTTTTCCAAGTTTCTCTTCCTTCCTACACACACCTGCCTCTTCTTTTTGCCCTACACCCCACCCCCTGATAGCCGAGGATCACTCTGGGCCAACGTACCTAACCCAGATCCAGGGCTATATCAGCCCGACTTGGTTGAGGCCCAAATGCCTCCACAGAGCTCCAGTCTGTCACAGCCCTACTGAATAGACCTTTGGTCTGATCCTCCCAGGGTCTTCTGACACTCAGTGTAGATAATACACAGCCATTGCAAATATACCTGTGAGAGAGATAGAGCAGCTGCAGAGATGGGTGTGCTGGAAGGAGCTGAGGGCCATTGTAGGAGGATGTGATGTTCCTGTAGGTTAAGCATCTGTAAATATGGTAAGTGCGGGTGTATTAGGTGATGTATGGTAATTGAATGAGAGACAAAGGGGGAGTACATGGGTGAGAAGCTGAAGTATGCTGGATGATGATTGGCTGAGTGGCTGGTTGGCTGAAGGTATAAATGGAGGTTTGTGAGTGATGAGGGGGGAAGAAGTTGTTGGGTTGGTTGGAGTGAGGTCGTTTGGTGAGGGTTGGTTGGCAGGCAGAGTTCTGAGGGAAGTTTGGATTGTATTTGGATGATATTTAAAGAGTATATATATGAAACATAAAGAGTGACCATATATGAAACCATATGCTTGTGAAACATTCCTAAAGTAATCTTGTTATTTCCTGTTGTTAGTAAATAAATACTTATTTGGTTTACCAAAGGCCTGATCCTTGGCTGGGGGAATATACAGACCAGAAGGGAGGGCAAGGTAATTACCAAGGCTGAACAGAAACTGTATCTAATGGTGGTAGAGGTGAAGGGAGATATTGTAACAAGTCAAGTATCCAGAGCAACCCAGAGTTGTATGCTTTATATATAACGATACAAGGGGGTTGGGAACAGCATAGGCACACAGTCACAAAGTAACAAGCTATAGAGAGACTTAAGCAAAGTCTCTGGGAGTATTGGTTACAGGAAGTGACTGGTGCTGCTGCCTAGCAGTGGGATCGAGTGAGATCTGTGCTAGAGCGGAGTGAGAAACCATATAAAGGAAGGTCCTGACTGGTGGTGTCCCTGGTGGTGCCTAGTGAAAGGCAGTAGCCACAAGCAGGTGGGAACCTGACAAGGAGAACCAGGGAAGGACATCACAGAGGACATCTTGGTGCAGACTGCCAGTATAAAAGGAGAGATAGGCTGGGAGCTCAAGACTGCTGCATGAGCATGAACAGCTTCTGTTTCTGCATGACACCTGCTGTGTATGAGCAACTCAGGGGTCAAAGGAAGAGAAAAACTGGAGGTGACATAAAACTACAACAAAGGTAAGGAATTTGGGAGATGAGGCTTGACTAGAAGCCTCTGAGGCAGAGGGGTTAAGAATAACAGAGCCTGTCTCTGGAGGAGTGTTTGGGAGGTATAATTAAGATGGTAATGGAAGGTTTTGTTTTGGGTTAACGAAGAACCTGGGTAGGAAGCCAGAAGTTTGTTTGGTTTAAAGGGAAACCTCCCAGAGAAAGCCCCATGGTGAAAAGCCACTGTAAGGGAAGCACGGTGGATTCTGAGGGCACCTGATAGATCATAACACTTATCTTTTAATTAGCATGGTGTTTCCTAAATTAGCATGGTGTTTCATAAAATGCCACAACATACACAGCCTTATGTATATTCCACTAATGTAATCCCCCAATATGCTGCTGCCAAAACCAGTACCAACTAGGCTTGCCAGGTTCAGGGCCTGAGACTGATCCTGTATCTTTGGGAGAAGAGAAAGTTAGCTAAGTGCAGGTGTTCTTGCAACCCTGTAATGGGAAAAACTACAAGGTGGAATTCTCCCTTCCCCCTGCACAACGTTTAAAGATACAGAAGACCTCTCGGAGGCCGGACACAACATTAAGATCTGGAATCTTCCTACCACTCCACATGAGATAGTATCTCAGCTCCTGATTACATCTGCCCTCCTGCTGTTGCAACCCTTCTTCCATATGCCCTTAGGAATTTTTTAAAAAACCTGTTTTCACATGTTAAGGCAAATGAGTAAATGTACGTAATTTATGTCCCCATCTTCCCAAGTTAATTTTGTTTGTTAGATAACAAGTAGATGTCCAGGTGACTCTGTACCTTGCGTGTAAAATGTAGACTACTAGGATGAAAGAAAAGCAGAACTAAAATGATATGGGCTGCAGGCTTCTAGTTCAGTATATATCTTGAATACATTTGCTTCTGTAGGTTCAATCTAAATTAATATCTGAGATTTGACTGTGCCTTGAGTGAATCCTGCTTGTTTTCCTATTTTAATAGCCTCCCTCCGTCACCTAGGAGGAAGGAGGGGATTGGAGGGGCAAGAGGGAGGGGGTAGGAGGGAGGAGAAGGGAGGGTGGGTTTGATCAATTGCATACTTTTGAGTTCAGTTGGATTTATTTCTGTGCAATCATGTTTGAAAATGGAAATGGATTGCCTTCAAGTCAATCCCGATTTATGGTGACCCTATGAATAGGGTTTTCATGATAAACGGTATTCAGAGGTGGTTTTACCATTGCCTTCCTCTGAGGCTGAGAGGCAGTGACTGGCCCAAGGTCACCCAGTGAGCTTCATGGCTGTGTGGGGATTTGAACCCTGGTCTCCCAGGTCGTAGTCCAACATTGACCTGGGGGAGGGGCAGGGAAAGTAGGATGAGGGGGAGGGGAGGAGATTGGGTGGGTGGACACTGGGCAGAGGGAAAGCCCCTTTCTTTTCCAAAAGGAAAACATTGTGAACAGTATCATTGCTTTTCAGTGTTTCCCCCATCTTTTTATTCTACAGCATATATAGCCTTCCACCCAAATTTAAACCAAAGCTGTCCCAGGCCACATCCACACCAGACCTTTATTTCACTTTGGATGGTCATGGCTTCTCTCAAAGAATCCTGGGAAGTGTAGTTAGTGAAGGGTGCTGAGAGTTGCTAGGAGATGCCCTGTTCCCCTCACAGAGCTTCAATCAGAGCAGCTGACTGTTAAACCACTCTGGCACTGGAGCTCTCTCAGGGGATTAGGAGTCTCCTCTAAGCACCCTTCACAAACTACACTTCCCAGGACTGAACTGCGTCCAGTTCTGGTCTCCTCACTTCAAGATGGATGCAGACAAACTAGAACAGGTTCAGAGGAGGGTAACAAGGATGATCAGGGAACTGGAAACAAAGTCCTATGAGGAGAGACTGAAAGAACTGGGTATGTTTAGCCTGGAGAAGAGAAGACTTAGGGGAGATATGATAGCACTCTTCAATTGGGTTGCCAGGTTCAGGACTTGAGACTGATCCTGTATCTTTAGGAGAAGAGAAAGTCAGCCAAGCGCAGGTGTTCTTGCAACACTGTAATGGGAAAAACCACAAGGTGGAATTCCACCTCCTCCCTGCACAACTTTTAAAGATACAGTAGACCTCTTGGAGGCCAGGCCTGGCAACCAAGAGGACTTCTATATCTTTAAAAGTTGTGCAGGGGGAAGGGAGAATTGTACCTTATGGTTTTTCCCATTACAGTGTTGCAGGAACACCTGCACTTAGCTGACTTTCTCTTCTCCTAGATATACAGGATCAGTCTCAGGCCCTGAGCCTGGCAACCCTACTCAAGCACATGAAAGGTTGTCACACAGAGGAGGGTCTGGATCTCCTCTCAGTCATCCCAGAGTGCAGGACATGGAATAATGGGCTCAAGTTAAAGGAAGCCAGATTTTGACTGAACATCAGGAAAAACTTCCGAACTGTTAGAGCCATATGACAATGGAACCAATTGCCCAGGAAGGTAGTGGGCTCTCCGACACTGGAAGCATTCAAGAGGTAGCTGGACAGCCATCTGTTGGGAATTCTTTGATTTGGATTCCTGCATTGAGCAGGGGGTTGGACTTGATGGCCTTATAGGCCCCTTCCAACTCTACTATTCTATGATTCTATAATTCTCTGGGGGAAGCCATGATTGTCTCACATAAAATCAAAGTCTGGGGTGGGTGTGGCCCCCTGATTAGGCAAACGCAGCAGCTGTGAGTCTGGCTTTTAGAACACTGACAGTTGGTTCTTACTGAGCATGCCCGACATTATCATTCAGTTCAATGCAAAAATTATTAAATTAATTAAAAACCAGCCAGGCATTTTTTTTAACTTTTAAACTGCAGAAAATGAAAGTCAGAGTATGGGGCAAGGTCAGTACCAGGATTACAGGTACTCTGTGAACATGGCTGATTTTTAATGAAGTTCAGAGAAAACTCAGAGAAAAAAATCCAAAAGGGGTCTAGGGTTTTTCTCTCTCTTTAGACTTTGAACTCTCGATTCTTTCTGACTGTTTTGTGTATTGCCATGAAAATTGAGAGGGTTGTTAAGCAAGTGTTTCTGAGTTCAGGACTATAAGTTTTGTAAGGTTTTGTTTTGAAATGAGCTTATGGGAAGCATCAGAATGGTATGGGGGTATTTTCAATTTAACATTGTGGACTGTGAAAAAATCCACGCTGGCTATAATATACAGCCACTCTTGTGGCTGTATAATATCTACGCAGTGTCCAAAATCACAGTTAAAACCAAAGCAACATAACAAATAAAATCAAAGCAAAATACATTACAGAAGCAGAAGTACAAAATGAATCATCTGACACAAAAGCTATATATAAAAAAAATCATTCTCATGAGAAGGCTTGCTGAAATAACCAAGACTTAAGTTGGCTCCTACAACTCATTTGTAAACAGGTCCAGCTTGATTTCTTTAGGCAGAGAGTTCCATAACCCCAACTTCTAATTTTTTCATTTTTCAGACATGAGGAGCAACAAAGTTTCACTTCAGTTCTTTGCTATCATCTTACATTGAATAAATCAAAAGCTATGCAATAGGATGGGGGGGATGCAGGGAGAGAATAAAGGACACCTTGTTTGATAGCTGTTAATATAAAGTGCAGTCATAATGGAAAGAACAAAATGTGTTGACATGGAAGTGATTACGGAAAACTGAAGATCAAGACAGAACTGCCTGAGGAGTTGCATAGGTGATCTTCTCTGGTGCCCACTATGCCAGGACTAAGGCTAGCATAACATTACTGCTGAGAGTACATAGGATTTCAAATAACTATAGAAACAGAAGAAAGAAGATAGCAGTGCCAACAGACACTCCCACGGCATTCCTGCTGAATTCACCATAATCATGATATTGTATATTGTCACTGACACTGCCCGTACATTACCCATACCCAGGAGACCCCAAACAGTGCACAGTGATGGCAGAAGGACTCCAAATTTACCCAACCCATTTCACACAGAGAGGCATACAGCGAAAAAGAGACTACAGTACATGGTGATGTGGGTAGGAAGACTGACTGAATAACACAGAATTATCCCATGAGCAGGGGTGTAGTTGTTCAGGTTCTCACGGGGTCTTAGAGGGAGCCAGGTCCTAGCAGGGTCCTTATGTCTCCAGCATCCTATGACCCCATCAGCATGAAAGGGGAGTGTGTTAGCCACTAAGAAGAGTCCTCTAACTTGCTTCCTTGTTGTTTCCTGCTAATTGCAGCCAATCCGAGTGAAAGGAGTTCCTATTAGTTCCTACTTCAAAAAGCCAAGATGTGGAGAGTGAGAATTCTGCAACTGCTGTAGAAGAAACAATGAATCCTGATGATAGCATCCCATCTACATCATCAAGCAGTTTGGTGGTAGCAGGAGACCAATGTGTAGACACTGAATTCAGTAATTCAAGCAGTATCTCTGACAGTGAGAAAGGACAGTCAAATGATGACAGTGACAGAGAAGCAGAAAGTAGTATTCAAGCCTGGCCAGATTATTCTATAATCTTAGAAGGTTGTATAATCCTAGAAAAGGGTGTGATTATTATGAAGGGACCCCGCACTTCTGAATTTGCCACTACACTCCTGCCCATGAGAGTGATGCAGGCTCCAGGCTCTCTCTGGGATAATACTCTTGTGGCAAAGCACACCTTGTGGGGGTTGGGGGGTTGGACCTAAAAGCAACAACCAACTCAGGTGGCAGGGGAAAGTGAGATGGTATGATCAGGATGGCCGTCTGAAGCTGTGAACACACTAGTTACCAGAGCAAAGCATTTCCATTGGCCACACCTGTAGGGGGAACTGGTTGGTCTGCTGATCAGTTGCAAAATCTCTTTCAAGCAAATTTTAAAAAAAAGCACCCAGCTGCTTCCACCAGGTTTTACAGTAAAAAAGGGTGGAGTTTGACTAGTGTTGTATGCCCGTTTTCAGAAGAGAGAGGTGGAGACACACTGAAACCAGCAGAACAATGAGTGTGTTTCTACTCTGAATTTCAGGAATGGGAACCTTTGGCCCTCCAGATCAGCCCTAGCCAGCATGTCCAATAGTTAGAGATGATGGGAGTTGCAATCCAGCAACATTGGTAGGGCTACTGCATCCTCATCCTTGCTGCAGATGCAAACTCCAGATGTGACGCTCAGATGTCTGCCAAACTATAATTAATCTGCACCCAACATGTACCACAGTCACACTAATTCTAACATGTTTATTGCTTTCTCTGTGGGATCCCTGCTCAGGGTGACCATTACAGGGGGAGTTCATTAACTCTGAAATTCCCCTCCAGACAGAGAATGGAAACTTTTTCATGAAGAGTCTGAAGTGGCACCCAAACTGCAGAAGCAATCATAGCTCCAAACCCCTACAGCTCAAGCTCAGGATATGAAGTCACCTGTGCTGGCTGCCTTCAAAGCGGACAATGGTGCCATCAGGACAGGACTTTGGGGCAGACATCCAGGACCCTAGGCTATGCCACAGAATAAGCAGGACAGTCCCCAAACACAGCAGGGCTGACTCATCACATTTTGAAGAAAGTGAAGTAATACCAATTGCTATCTAAAAAGGGGGTCTCATAAGACTATTTAAAGCTCATTAACATCTAAAGAGAAACCCCTGCAAGACTATGAAGTTCAAAGTCTAGAATTTATCTAGCTGTATCACTGAAAGCAGATCTCAAAAATGAGCTTTACAATGAACTAAAAAATAATAATGATACAGTCACAATGCTGTTAAATATCTCAAATCTGAAGCAAACAAATAAAAAACAATCAGAACTGCAAGTGAGATGGCTACTGAAACCCCAGGTGAGCTGTTCTCACTTAAAGCCATGCAACAGATCCTGAAAGACAAATGAATGAGAGGCCCTCGAAAACAAAGTGTGCAGGCACAATCTGAACTTTGGAAATTTCATTGGGCAAGTAGAAAAAGGGAAAGCAGCAGCTGGTTTTTTTGAGAGCCTGGTTAAACAAGACTGGCTGCAGACTCTCAGCTCACTGGTCAAGTATCCTATCCAGGAGACAGTTGTTTCCTAGAAGTGTGGTCAGGTTTCTTGATCCCAGAATGCATCTTGAGCCCTAATGGTCCTGATTTGAGTGGTCTCTGGTTGGTCCCCTCGTATGTGGGTGAACCCTGGAGGGCTTCCCTAGTGGTGGTAGCAGCAGCAGTGTTGTGATCAGTGTCATGCAGCTGGGAGCCACAATTTAAATGTCCCACAATGCCGCATAGTGATATTACATCAGGGACATTGTGGGAAATTAAAATGGCAGCTCCCACACCCAGCCAGTCAATACTGACGGAAGCCCTGGTGACTGTGGGGGTGGGGAGAGGTTAACAAAATATTAAATACCCAGAGCAGATATCAATGGTGGCCTCTGCCAGGGCACTTGGGCTCTAGCAACTGGCCATGTGCAGTAGTGTAATGACAAATTCAGAAGTGCAGTCACATGTTAGTCACTTCATGTTAATCAAAGCCACACCCCTCCCCATTTTTATTTTTATTTTTTTGCTGCTGGGCTGAGAATGAGGTCCTTGTTAATGCCTCCTCCCACAACAGACATCCCCAGGAGCCAATCAGCATGAAAGGGAAGAGTTTTAGCTACTGAGTGACTGATGCCCATCCTTTTACTCTGATTGGCTCCAATCATAAGGAAAGGACAAGGAAGCATGTGAGAAGTCTCTTCTCAGCGGCTAACACACTCCCTTTTCATGCTGATTGGCTCATAAGCTACTGGAGACATAGGGACCCTACTGTGACCCTGCTCCCAAAGAAGCAAGGGGTTTAAGACACACACCCCGAGACCCCAGATGACTACACACTTGGCCATGTGCTGATGCTGGGTCTACTAATAATAAATGGGTGTGGGGGAGACAATCAGTGGTGAACAGTCAGAACCTAAATACAGGTAGCTTAATATGTTTGAAAATGTCTAAGGGAGCAATCCTACATTGAGGAAGCCAGCATAACCATCATCCTGATTCTTGGGTGCCCCAAACGTCAGCCAGTTACTGCTTAATGTTTTCCTTTTGGAAACAAAAAACCACCTGGGGTCAAAGTCTACCCCAGAAATTCATTGAATTTAACCATTGGGGTCCATTTTGACCCCAGCCAATGTTAGCGGATTAGGGTCAAAACAGACCCAATTGTTTTTTCATAGAAAGATTGGTCAAGGATAGGTAATCAAAGTGCACAGGAATCAGATTATCCCTTCTACCTTTGCAAGGGCAAACAAGCTTACACTCACATGACAACGTCACCTGACAATGCAGTAAACAAACTTGCAATTACATCTCCAGGGTTCCATTGTTGCAGAAGGACACACCTTTGGCTCTTAGAAGAAAACATGACTTGAACAAGCAAAGTAAGTGTTATTTTACAGTTAGTGGGAATTATAAACCCCTTTCTTTGCCCAAGCTCCCACCCACCCGATGTTCTGAGAAACGTAGGGTTCCCCCCCATTTTATGCCAATCTAGCTGGGCATACCAGGCAGATTGCAGGCAGGCTGGCTGGCTGCATTCTAAGTAGGGTGTTTTTCCCCTTTTGCCAATCTAGCTGGGTATACCAGAGGAAGAAATGGAAGGGCCTGGAGGGCACCTTCAGGAACAGTCCACCACAAAACAACCAGGGTCATCACCAGAGAGCACCCAGGGCCAACAGTTTTCTTGCAGGTTTATTAACGAGGTCAGAAAATAACCCAGAAAACCATCAACATTAGTTTTCTGCTGTAGTAAATTAAAGATATTTCTAAACAGTTTAGAGTGTTTTCATGACATTTTAACTGATTTAAAAACTTTAAAACATAGTTTTTGTTGTTTGCAATTGATAATAAAAATCATAGCTTTTTAAAAGACCAGAAATTTGTTGTTGAATAAACATATGCATAGGGAAGGAGCAAGCTTTTGCTGCTCAGAAAAATTCTGCCTCCTCTAAATAAGTGTTTTCTGGCTCTGGGTATTTGAGTATTGTTAAGCACACTTGTGCTGACACCCCCCCCAAAGGCTTCTGGGGACAAAAAATACCCCCACCTTATAACTGAAAATCTCACTGGGATCAAAATATACCCCCAAAACTGTTGGTGTGATATTTTGCCCAAATCAGGATGAAGGTTAAGGACACAATCCTATAGGTTAACTTAAGCTGGCTTCAAGTACACCAGATCCTAACTCCATTCAGGAGCCTTTGGGATGGGAGAACACTGGCTGAGCTGGCAGAGCTTTTTCCTAGCTTAATTTACGCCAGGACTGGAGGTACATAACCAAGCTGAATGGACGTAGGATATGGTGTAAGTCCTCCTCCCATCAGTCCCATCCCTGCCACACCCCCAGAATACCCCTTTTTGGGGACTTACACTGGCTTGACTTACATGGGTCTTAATTGAGCTGGCTGAGACCCAGCTGAGCTGGGTTGGGCTGGCTGAGCCCTAGCTCAGCTGGGATGAGGGGCTTATGCCATCACAGCAAGGGGCTTATGCCATCACAGCAAGGAGCTTATGCCAGCACAGCATGGCAGTGGGTCTTGCCAAGCCAGACCCAGCTGGTTCAGCCGGAGATCTGCCACATCCTGTATCCCCTCAGTCCATGCATCAACATTTCCTAATGATTGGGGGAAAGAGGTTATTCTATGCAAGATTACTGGGGTGTGTGTGATTGTGCATGAATTCCAAAAGTCCATAGCAGAGCCAGCCCTAGGATAAATTTTAAAGGAATTTCCCTCTTTTTTTCTTTCCCTGCAAGTGGAAACACAACTTTGGCCCCAGTGTTTTCCTGACAGCTGTTCTATTTTAAGTCCACTAGATGGCATTATTACGTTGTATGCTTTTGTTTCCAAATGATCTCTCTGTCTTGGTTTTCAGTGCTAAAGGTCTCTTAACACTGAACTGTCCAATTGTTTTTATGATAAGCAGGAAAACCAGAGCTTGGAAGATTACTTTTAAAAAGTAATAAATTACAGTTACAATTACTTGGCCCAAAAAAGTAGTAATCACCGTTACAATTGCAAATGCTCTGAAAGTAACTGATTACTTTACTTTTTCTCAAAAGTAATCACTACAATTACATTTCAGTTACTTTTTTAAAAAAACTCCTACAAGGTGCTGGCCTTGGCTGCTGCACATCTAAGAAGCCTAAAACAATATTAAAAATAAACACACACACACAGGGGGTAGTAGAATAAAAAAAATTATCTGTAAGATTAACGTAATGGCTTAACAGAATCTCACATCCCCCCAAGCAATGAAGATACCCCAACACTTGAAGATTAACATAACGGCATAACAGAATCTCACATCCCCCCAAGCAATGATGATACCCCAACTCTTGAAATCAAATTTTACACTTGAAATGCTTTTATAATATGTTTCTGTTATGTCTCAATAGAACAAGATGCTCAAAGAGCATGTCAGACAAGGAATGTCTTTTTACAGTCATTACGTTGCCACCAGTACTGAACAGGCGTTCTACTGTGGCGCTTGAAGGCATGCCTGTGTTGTGCTGCAAAAAACACCGCAGCACACGTGGAAAGCCATGGAGTGATGACACTTCCCTGCTGGGAGACCTCAGGTACCTCACCAGTTCCTCCTCAGCAGTGTCCACTGCTGACTTCTTGCCCTGGGGCAGAAAGTTAAAGAAGTCATCTTCTAAGTCATCTCCTTCCTGGTCTTTATTTGAAGACTGATCACTGTCCTCATTAAGTACACCCATCTTTATTTCAGCTTTCAACAAGGCTTCCATTGTGTATCTAAGAAAGAGAGAGGATATGTTAACACATATATGTTAGGAAACCATCATCTGCTCTTCATTTCCCGATGCTTGTCATGTCCCCTGGTTCAGGGTCCAGCCTGAGCCTGTGGATGAGGACATGGAAGGTAGGAAGGTGACCAAGTCACTGTTGTTCAGTAAAGCAAACTATGAGACTCACAGACAGGGATTTTTAAGTGAGAGAAGGAAACCTGCAATAAACGGGTTAAGCAGAGCAGAACAGAGCGCCAGGTTTGCCAAGGTCAGCAGCTGGTGGGCAAGTAGATAAGAAGGAACTTGCAGAAGCTCTGGTGTGGGGGAAAGTAGTTTGGGGAGAGAGAACTGTGCTTTAGTAATTTTGTCAGTAAAGACTCTTAGAAGAAACTTGCCTGGCCTGGCTTATTTACTGATCTATGCGTCCCTAGAATTTCTTCTTTGTATGATCTCTATACGCACACACCGACAGTCACCACACTCATGGGGCAGCACAGCAGACCCTTAAGGATTACCTGCAGCAACCCAAGGTTGTGATGAGGAGCCCCAGGAAGAAAAGGACCAGCCCCTGCCTACCACCTTAAGCCCTCTGATGCCTCCCTTGAGACAACATTTCCCTTGGAGTAATCCACCCAAAGGGCTGCCCTAATGTTCTTACTTGTTGGTATGGGTGGCGGCCTGACACGATTCCAGCCAATCTAGTTTGAAGCGAGGGTGTAGGCAGGCTGCCAGAAGAAGCCTCTTGTCCTCCCAGATAGCTGCAAACCGCTTTCTTAGGGCTTCGCGCACACCTCTCAGCAGCTGAAAACAGTATGTGTACCTCTCAGGTTTGTTTTCCAGTCCTTCTAACTTGCGGTCCAGATTGCAGAGTGTTGGTAGCAAATACCCCATGAACATGCCGTTCTCCCGTTGCAGGATATCTAGGGACTGGGCTAGTGGCTCCATAATCTCTGTGTATTCCTGTACCACTTCAATCTCAGCAGCTGTGATCCTGGACAAGGAGCAGCGGTCCATTATGGCATGCATTTTTAGTGGCACAGTTGACAGGAGCTCATGTAGTTGCTTCAACTCATCAAAGGTGGAATTCCACCTGGTCTTATTCGGTACCTTCAGATACACACCACATTGCGCACGGATATACTCAGCAATCTGGGCTGACTGGTTCTGCTTGGACCACAACTTGCTGCACTTTCCCATCAAGGAAAGAAACTGTTTCTTGAAAGGACCAAGAAGACTACTTTTGGAGGAGTCAGAAAGCATGGCCTCTATGTCTTGTGTTGCCACAAGGTTGAGGGTGTGGCTAGCACATCTCTGGTGTGGTGGTAAAACAAAATCCTCTCCTGAGTCTGCAGCTTCTTCCTCTGCCTCAGGTCCTGTGTCCAGGATCTCACAGATAGGCACAAACTCCACCTCAGCCTCCTCCTCCTCCTGGTTATCACCATCATCGTCACTGGTGCCTGCAGCTTCCACTGGTTCTTTGGCCATGAAAACTCTGAACGCTTTCACAAAGTTGGAGCCATTGTCTGTACTAGTGCACATAACTTTGTTGTGGATCCTGTACTGCACATGTACATCATGCAGTGCTTTTGAAAGGACATCGTATGTATGGCGCCCCTTCAGACGCTTACAAGCCAAGGCCCCGACCTCACGTTTCAGGGTAGTTGGGTTGATCCAGTGGGCTGTTACCCCAAAGTAACTCTTCTTGCCATTGGTCCAACAATCTGCAGTGGTTGCTATATATGCCACAGCACCCATTCGGTTTGCAAGAGTTTCTCTCATGTGGCATGCTCTCTTCTCAATTCTGTCTCTGAGTCTTGGCACATATGATGGTGAGATCTTTGGGGAGTCCAATGCGAACCAGATTAATGAATGATGGTTTGTCCACAGTCTGAAGTGGTAATGTCTTTTCTACAATGAAATCAATGATTCTCCTGTCAAGATTGCTCTGGGTGACAGGCTCCCTGCCAGATCCCCACCTCTCGAGGGTTGTCTGCTGCTGCTTCAGCATTTTGGGAGGAGGGGTGTCATGCATTGGTTCAGGAAGGCCACACCTCCTTGCCTTTATTGCTTCTTCAATTGCTCTCAGCTTCTCAGGGTGTGCCCTCTGAGGAAGAAGAACAAAGCATGAATCCAAGAAAAAAATGGAAGAGGAACTTCACAATTTAAACATAAATAGACAATGGACACTCTTTGAGGACCAGCATGACAAAGGCTTACCTCAAAATGTTTCTTCACATTGGATGAGGAGGAAACAGCTGATCTCAGATTTTTGATCCTTGGAAGGCAGTAATTGCATCGTACAACAACATTTTCCCCACTCTGGCTCACAAATGTACAAGCTTTCTCAAAGCCAAACCATGGTACTTGCTGTTCTGCAGATGTGGCTGTGGGCAACTGGCACTGCTTCATGCCCTCCTCCTCCTCATGCACAGGGCCTCCTTTCTGAACCTCACTTTCTAGTTTTGCCTCCTCAGGATCAACAAGCTGTGACTCAAGTGGCCGCACTAACTGACTGCTGCTCTCAGCAGCAAAACCTGCAACAGGCGTCTCTGAAATAAACAAGAGATAATGCTCCTATATGGGTGAACTTCAGCTGTGATGTGCCCCCATCTCTTCCCCATGCTGCAAGATCCCCCAGTCAGAGTGGAAGTAAGCAGGTCGATAGCACAATTAAAAGAGATCCTATTTGCATCGTTTTTGCTCACTGAATAACCCTGCCTGGGCCAGTCTAACCTACTATCTCACAGGGTTGTTGTGAGAACAAAATGAGACTAGGGTTCAAATCCCCACATAGCCATGAAGCTCACTGGGTGACCTTGGGCCAGTCACTGCCTCTCAGCCTCATGAAAACCCTATTCATAGGGTCACCATAAGTTGGAATCAACTTGAAGGCGGTACATATATTTTTTATTTTGAATATGATGATTATGATAATAAATATGCAGCATTTCAAATTAATTCTGTATGAGAAGCATTCCATGCCAAGCTTGGAAAACCAAGGATGAGGTATAAAATGTAGACAAAAATACTTTTGACAAAATGCCGTTTATCTTTTATATCTATATCTATAATTAGCAATACAGCTGAATGAAGTATGTAAAGTATTTTTTCTTTCCCTTTTCTTTTTTATTAATATTTTAGTACTACTGCTAAAGTTCTGATGAAAGAATAAAGCATTCATTAGCCAAATTCAAATGATTAGAACACATCACATAAATTCCACTGAAATTGGAGTTTTTGCCATAGAAAATGAAAAAAACATATAGCCCAGTAGACAATCAGAACTAATATAAAACCCTATTGCTTCTCATTTGCAAATCTTGCAAGATCTAAGGTAACTCTAGATCATGTGAGTTCAGGTGATGCATGTTATGTACATTTGTATAGATATTAGCAGAGATTGTCAACAGTCTATCTCTCTCTGGGACTGGGAATCTCTCTCTTTCTCACAGAACATGAGTTTGAGAGCTGGGGGACTGCGAGGAGGAGCTGCAAGGACCCTGCTTCTCACCTCATCTCTGCAAGAACAAAAAAATCAGCCTTAAGCCATTTATTATACACCTAATGATTTTTTATTTATTATTATTATTATTATTATTATTATTATTATTACTGAGACAGTTTTTGTCCCACATACAATTCAGTCTTGTGATTAAACAGGACAAAAATACAAATAAAAAGAAAGATGGAGTTCAAATAAATATACAATAAAAAGCTAGCTGGCATTTTAAAAGGCAGGAGTGCTCTGTCTGGATAAATACAGCACACAAGTATGCATGGGAACAAGGGGAAGAGTTCAAAAAGGGGGGGAAGGAAGAGAAGTAGGCCAGAGCTTGGAAAAGTTACTTTTTTGAACTACAGCTCCCATCAGCCTAATCCAGTGGCCATGCTGCCTAGGGCTGATGGGAGTTGTAGTTCAAAAAGGTAACTTTTCCAAGCTCTGATAGGCCGAAGTTTCGGAAGTGCCTTGTGATTGATGGAGGGGGCGGCAGAGGCAAGGAGAGGCAGTGGGGGGGCAGAACGGTGCCGCTGGGGGGCGGGGGGGCAGAACGGTGTTGCGGGGGCACGCGCGCGCATGCACGCACACACGCACACACCCACGCACGCACGCACACACACACACACAAATCATCATCACTCACCTCCACAGCTCTTCGCCATTCTGCTGCTGCCTTCTCCTCCATTGTCCTTGCCCTGGCTTTTTCCTCCGGCGTCCATTTTGTCCTCTCAGACGCTAGCAGGCCCTGCCTATTCACCTCTTCCCTCGTGCATCCTAACACAGATCACAAGGGAAGAGAGAGTCTGCACAGAGGTCCAATCAGTGTGAGGCACATGTCTTGTGTTAACCAATCACAGCCAGGAGCTGTCTTCCCCTTGTTCCCGCCCCCAAGTAACGTGCAACCTAACGTGGAAACGTTAAAGTTGCAGCTGAAAAGTAGGGAAATTACTAGTCGTTCCGTTACTTGCCAAATGTAATGGAATTAGCCACTCGTTATTTAAAATTGTAATGAATTACAAGTAACTCGTTAAAAATAACGAGTTACTTCCAAGCTCTGAGGAAAACACACTGGTCCATATGTTCTAATAATAGAGCCATAACTACCATTTTGAGTTCATTGCCTCAAACTCTTGTATCCAATGTAAAAGAGCCTCCCAGATTCTAGGACAGTAACCTGGTATCAGGTGTCAGAGGATGGGGGATGGGGTGAGCATCCATTGCAGGCGTGCTCAGTTACATGAGACTCTATGCTTCAGTTGCAGTGAACAGAACTGAGGCTGGTGCAGCCCACTTTGGACAGGCCTCCCTTCTTGATTTTGCTTCCTGCTATCCCTTACCTCTCCCCTAAAGACAAAAAACCCTTCACCTTTGGGATGCAGCAGCAGGCAGTGGAGAGCTCCTGCAACCAATTCTCATTGTGGCTGGAATTTATGTTCCTGAGTGTATTTTTTTTTCCTGGGGGAGAGTTCCATCTGCTCTGTGGGTTCTGGCCCTTATTTTCAAAGGCAACCTGATCATGTATGCTTGGTCACTTGTGGAGTCCCTGATGGTGAGCGATTGCCTCCATTGGGGCACTTAACCTGCATTTGGTGGTTTATGGCTGACCGGGATCCCCTTCCTCCAAAAATGCATACCTATCCTATTTCCCCTGCATGTAGGAGACTGATTCAACTCATTGAGAAAGGGAGCACACAGTTTTCCTGGATTACAAGATAGGGGAAGGAGTGAGAGACGCTCTGTGGTCATTGGTGCTTGAGTCCTATGCACAACCATTTCTGTTCCTGGGGTAATTGAAGGAGGTTCATTGGTCCATCTTTGAGGCATATTCTTCCCCTCCTGGTGAGCTTCCTCCCTTGATCACCTGTGGGGGGTGCTTTATTCTTGCACCTCTTGTTTCAGTTGCAGAGGTTAGTTTCTCAGAAATGGGACCGAGATTGGTGGGTGTTTGTGTCTGAAGGAATCCTGAGGCATGACACCTGTGGGGGTGTTGAGAAGATAAGTGCCATTCATCTGACCTTAATTCATTCGTTTGCTCATTCTGTTCTCCCTGGCTATTAACTGTGTGGACAAAGTGTTCCCTTTGTGGAAGATGCCTCATCATTAAAGTTCCCATCACCAAACTCCTCATTTGTTTGGTCCTTGTTCAAGAGGCATGGGAGAAATGGATGCAACCACATGCTGCACGTCTTGTTACAAGATCTGGGTTTTCCATGGCTGGGGTTCATAGGTCCCCAATCCTGCTCTGCTCTGCTACTCCAAAGTAGACAGGTTAGAAGTCTTCTGTTACATAAGCAGTATAGAAATGTTGTTAAATAAACACAAAAAAGACACAGACGATGAAAAAGATGTAGGCTGCCCCACTCAGGCACCCCCTCCTGTGCCCACCCATGCCCCTTCCTGGACATGGAGAGTGAATCCCCAGTTACGTCTTGTTCCATCATAGGGTGCTAGCCCTGGATCAGAGTTACTGCCAATTCAATGGTTAGAGGCAATTAGTTCATGTCTAGTGGTGTTTATTGCCGAGCATACACATAGAAATAAGCATAGATATCTCACGTTCCTTAGCAGCAGTGTTTAGGAGCTCCCATGGGGGCCGCTGGTTGCCATTCTATCACTCCTGGGAAGCCTCCACCACTTGTTAGAGCTGTGGCTGTGCAGCGTTATGTCTGCTTCTGTCTCCTTCCATCTCCTGCTGTGTGTCTCCTTTTCTCCCTCCTTCCCTGTCTCCATGACAGGCTGCTCCTTATAGTCTCCCTGAACCCTCCTTCAGAGGGGTCAGCAGCTGTGGGTCTGCTTGCTTTGTGGACAGGACAGTGACCTAATACCAATGGAATGTTCCCCTCAGGAGAGCTTACAGTTCTCATGGGCCTGGAAGGGGGCATGTTCTCTCTGTAATAATGATGCAAGAATTAACCCCCTCCACTAGAATGGGAATGGTCTTCAATATGCAAGATTCCACACAGACCCTAAATATAGCATTTGAGAGGTATTCTTGCAAAGGTCATTTACACCTGCTTGTCTATACAATAGTTTTTGGCAATACACGTCTCCAGCCCTTCTACCTCATAGAAGCCAACAGTTACATATCTGGCCAAGGGGCCTATTGAACCAATCAACCAATAGCTTCTCCAAAGAGGCAGAGCCAATGTAAGTACAGGCTTTACCAGTCTTCTTAAGGTTTTGTGGTCATGTCTACACCCATACATTTAAAACACTCTTATATCTCTTGAACAGTTGTTCCCCAAAGGAATCCTGGAAACTATACTTTGTAACTCTCAGCACCTTTACAAACTACAAAGACTGTTAAAGTGGTATAATATGTATGGCGTCGATGTACTTTAAATGTATGGTGTGGGTGTGAGCTCGATCTCTGCTGAGACGCTATCTCTCTATAGCTGCAGTAGGAGAGCTCCAGCCAGCAGAGCGCACTGAGAGCTGTCTATGGTCCTGATCTCTGCTTGATGAGACATGACTGAGTCTGCCTGGCTTGTGCTATGCAGGTTCTATGCAGAAGATACTTAGCCTGACCACTACCCCTGCTACTCAAGCCTCACGGAACAGAATATAATACGACTGGCTGCTACAGGATTAGTCAGAATCCTATCATCTGATATATATTTGCTTTTTAATATGTTTTTAAACCTTCTTTTTTTAAAAAATAGATGTTTTAAACCTTTTCTAAAAGATGTTTTTAAAGCTTTTAAAACATGTTTTTACAGATGTTTTGTTTTAATACATTTTAAAGTCTGTTTTTATGATGTTTTAAAGTGTTTTAGTGCTTTTGTTTGCTGCCCTGGGCTCCTACTGGGAGGAAGGGCAGGATATAAATCAAATAATAAACAAACAAACAAACAAACATATATTTATTACATTTATATCTCACCTTTTTTCCACCATGGAACCCAAGGTGGCATACCTGTGGTTTCCAGGTGGTCTCCCATCCAAGCTCTGACCAGACCCAGATATGCTTAGCTTCAGCAAGGTAGTGATGTTATGTACCTTCAAACTATACCCTGGCACCATGACCATGAGGACAAAAAGTGTGTCTGCCAAAAGTGAAATGTATCCACAGGTTCTTTTCATCCCCAAACCTCCAAGGTGCTCCAAATCACTTCAGGGATCCTGCTTCAATGTGGAGCAAGCCCCAAATCTTCCCAAAGTAGCCAGTTCAGGATTTAGTTTGTGTCTGAATCTGATGCACGTCACTACAAAGTAGATTCTAGAAGCCTGAGGTCTACCAACCCCTGCCCTAAATACCCATTTGCCATTTAGATGACAGAAATAGTTTCTGGCTCTTTGCATTTCTAAAGAAACCATTCCTAGATGGTCAGTGCTATCCCTTCTCTTCTCCTCTTCTACTTTATAGAAGCACTCACCAGCCATAGATGCTCCAGCCAAACACATCCCTTAGCATTAAGTAAAAACTTCTACTGGGTTGGGTTTGGGATTTGCAGCTTGAGGCAACAGCTCAGCAGGAATGTGTGTGTTAATGCCAGTCTGTAGCAAGTGAGGGAATGAAACTCTTTAGAAGACTGTGATCAGGAGAAGCCCTTAAAATAACAATTGAGTTAGGCTTAATTCATTCCACTTAATTCCCTAATAATGCCTTTAGCAAAATTAGACTATCAGTACTGCCAAGAAGGGGGATGGGAAATTGCAGTAGCTAACTAGCTGCACTAGCAAAGTCCTGGTAAACATGTAGCTAATGTGAAAATGAGGGGGAAAGTCTTAGCAGAAATCCCCAAACTCCTGGCTGTATTTTAGTCCCAAAGTCATCATATCTAATTATTTTTTAATTTTTTTAAAAAGGTCCAATTCACCAGTTCACAACCTGTATGTAATTCCCATGCTGAAACATGTGAAAATATCATTTTGTAAATAAAGAATAAGATAGCCTTGCACAGAAGCTTGTTCATCCACCCAGGACAGCTGGGGAGGCTGTAGCTTCAAGATGTCTCCCTATATACCATCTGGTTGTGTATTGTATGGTATTTTGTGGTGGGGTTGCTTTATTTGTTTTATTGTATTGCATTTTAGATGTAACCCACCCAGGGCACATAAATAATAATTGATGATGATGATGTGAGCCCTGTTGGCGAAGTGCTCGATGCACTGGGAGCTGTGCAGAACCTCCATTCTCTCTGCAGAATAGCTACATGAGGTTGTTTTTAC
Source organism: Rhineura floridana (assembly GCF_030035675.1). Taxonomy (NCBI): domain Eukaryota; kingdom Metazoa; phylum Chordata; class Lepidosauria; order Squamata; family Rhineuridae; genus Rhineura; species Rhineura floridana. The sequence goes on from NC_084486.1 coordinate 85,619,633, forward strand.
ATATTCTTCATATTTTGGAAGCTGTGTCCCAGAAATGGTCTGCTGGGTGAGGTGGAGCTATTACACTAGTTTCCTGGCAGCTGGGTCACTGTTACTTACCAGGAGTGTGAGGTCAAGGTGGTGGGGTAGGTAGGTGCAGGGCAAATGCACCAGCAGCTGCACTAGATTGGCTCTGCCAGTACATTTACATTGTGCTGACCTCCCCACCACCTTGCCCTTCCCTTTCTCCCTCCCAGTAAGCAACAGTGACTTGCCAACAAGCTAGTGTAGTGGGTGCGGTCCACCTGGCAAGTGATTTCTTCTGTGTCCATTGCAGACTTATGGACAAAGTTTATCCATATTTTATGAGAAAAGTAAACATCTGTTTGAAAATGGAAGGCCTTCTGGAGGCAACTAAAAGCACATATATGTTTTTTAAAATAATAATCAAGTCAAGTTGCTATGGAGGAATATAATGCATAGAGCTATTATTTGTTTTGTGTTACCTGCCTCCTTTTAAAAAGAAATGCCAGATTAATAAAGAGGATGAAATATCCATTAGTCATTTAGACTGCAATTCTAAATGCTTTTACACTCTACATTGGTAGAAAACTCCCTTACAAGCATAAGTTCTGAAGTTCAAGCTCTTGCACATCCCCTTAAAAGGGTCTTAAGTGGCAGGGGATATATGGGAATGACCTTGGAGAACTGCTGCTGTCAGAGATGAGACCAGGGTTAGCCAACATAGCAGCCTCCAAGTGTTTTGGACTACAACTCCCATCATCCTTGCCCTTTGGCCATGATGGCTGGAGCTGATGGGAATTGTAGTCCACAACACCTGGAGGGCACCATGTTGGCTACCCCTGATGTAGACAAAATTGGGCTAGACTGACCAAGGAGCAGATTCAGTATTACACAGCTTCCTGTGTGCAATATATGTTCAGAAGTGAGAGGGGGAGTGTTCAGAAGAGAGAGGAAGAGAGAGGCTGTTGTGGTCATGGATGACTTTTCCCCTTGTTGGCCAAGGATCTGCCTTTAGTGAACCGCCAAAATAGGCACCAGCCCTTCCCATGAGAGTATGTTCTGTGGACAGAGGCCAGAGGAGTTCCCTGCACTCCAGGTTAACTTGAGGAAAGTTCAGAAGACCTCCTACTTCACACATTGAATCAGAAAGCCATGTGGGCTAGCTCCCACCTGCATGCCCAGGTGCCATGTCCCTAACATCTACCGCACATAAGAAAGAGCTTGAGAAGGATGTGCCCTACCAGGCTGTTGTGAATTTTTTCTGGTCATTAAAATGAAATCCCCTTCTTTAAAAAAAGGGGGGACTTTTGTGACATTTGTCTTCCTTGCAAAAAATGTTGTGCAAGCCAGGTGATGTGACACTCTATGCATTGCCATATCAACTGCCTGTCAAAATTTCATCTATTTTTTGTCCAAATCCTAGGCCATAGAAGGCAACCTTCCCCCCCCCCCAAGGGCTGCCTTTCCTCAGTAGTGGGCAAGGGTCAGAGCTAGTGGTGGACAGAGCTATAGTTAAAAGTGGAAGGGACACCTCCTTCTCTCTCTGACATACCTACCCCCCATCCAGTGGGCTAATGGGATAAAAAGGTCATTCTTGCCAGAGATCTGAAATGATTGATTGCAGAGGGCTTTTAACATTAGACCAAGGGCTTCAGGTTGCCCATTTGTGTCCTAGACACTAATCACAGCCCAGATAGAGCTATGCATGAATTTCCATGAGTGTCTGATTTAGGAACACAGGAAGCTGCCTTACACCGAGTCAGACCGTTGGTGTATCTAACTTAGTACTGTCTACACTGACTGGCAGTGATTCTCCAGGGTTTCAGGCAGGGATCTCTCCCAGCCCTATCTGGTGGTACAGAGGATTGAACCTGGGACCTTCTGCATGCAAAGCAGATGCTCTGCTACTGATCTATGGCCCTTTCCCCACAGTGTTATGTACCAGGAATTTGGCCAGGCTAAATCATTGGCCAGGCTGCCTTGGGCTGATGGGAGTTGTAGCCTAAAACATCTGGAGGGCATCAGTTTGGGGAGGGCTGATCTATATGTATTGTGGAACAGAACTTTGCTTGGAGAAATCAGTGAGACTAATTGCAGCCATTCATCAAGTACACGGCCAGCTGCAATCCAGGGATGGAATATGGTCCAATGCAGTCATCACTTCCTCCTATCAGAACAACTCTTAACACAGGAAGTTGTCTTATACAGAGTCAGACTATTGGTCTGTCAGCTCAGTATTGTATAAAGCTTTTTTTTAAAAAAAAGATGTTTTGTTTTAATATGTTTTTAAAGATGTTTTGTTTTAATATGTTTTTAAAGATGTTTTGTTTTAATATATTTTAAAGTCTGTTTTTATGATGTTTTACAGTGTTTTTAGTGTTTGTGTTTACTGCCCTGGGCTCTTACTGGGAAAAAAGTGGGATATAAATCTAATAAAATGAATAAATAAGTGGGGAACCTTTGGCCCCCCCTGATGTTGCTGAGCTACAACAGGTTCAGCAACATCTGGAGGCCCAAAGGTTCCCCACACCTGGTCTACACTCACTCTCCAGGATTTCAGGTGGGGTATCTCCCTATCCCACCTGGAGAAACTGAGAATTAAACCTGGGACCTTCTGCATAAAAACCATGGAGCTACTGCCCTTCTCTAAAACATTTAAGATGCGCTCAAGCTTGGGAGTTACAAAGCTGCCTTGCTGCCAAATCTCAGGGACTTTACTTCCTTAAACCTTTTTTGAAAAAAACAGTCTGTAGGAGCTTTTGCATGCCTCTTTCTGAGGACCTGAGCTTAGTGTTCAGGACTTAGATCAAAGTTGTCATGACTAAAAGCAGACTCTGTCTAAACACTAGGAAGTTTACTATAGCGTAGGCTTTTGTGGGCTTGGGTCCACTTCTTCAGATCAATGAAGCATTATCCTCAGCTGGCATATAATATAGAAAGATCAGCTAAGCTAGGGGTGTGGAACATATGACCCTCCATATGTTGCTGGACTATAACTCCTATCATCCCTTACCACTGGTCATGCTGGCTGAGACTGATGGGAGTTGGAGTCCAACTACAAGTAGAGGGCCACTGGTTTCCCATCTTCGAGCTAAGCAAATCACATTTCTTAAAAAGCATTTCTCCCCCCCCGCTTGTTTTCCATTTATACTTGTGTTATTACTTATCAACTTCACTGCTGTAGATATTTGTTATATGGCACTCCCAAGATGTAAGAATAACAAGAGCAGCAAGAAATGGTTTTAGGATTAAAATCAAGAAGTGGTCATCTTGATGTAGCCTTGATTTTGCTCCTGAGTTGCCGTGTGAAATAGAAGGCAAGTGATCACATACAAGTAGATACTTCACAGCTTTGGCTGTAGCAATTTCTGTTCTATCTACTGTAATGGAGCTGAGAAGGTAAGGAAATCAGAGAAGAGAAACAATTACCATTAAATTAAGAACAGGTGCACAATGACATGGGGGAAGGAAAGCGCTATCAAGGTAAGAAGTTATTGGAACATAAAACCCACTGAAAGATGTAAGGAAAAATGGGACTGTCAGCTGTTTACAACATTTATGACATTTTCTGTCTTTATGGGTCTGCCTTATGGGAGCCTGATGTGACTATTCTACTTTGCCACCCAGTTTCTATAGGGGGTGACAGACAAGGATCAAGTAAATAAATATTTTTAGTGTTCTATTTAGCCACAAAAATGGTATTTTTGCAAATAAATGCTGCAGCTTATTCCTGCCTGAAACTTGGAAGGAAAGATATAGGTATACATTTAAAATAAGTACGTAAAAATACTGTTTTAGCCATGATAATTGAATGGTATTAATTTGTGAGAGGGTATTCAATGGTAACTACCATTACTGCATTCACTTACTCTCTGCTGCGTCTTCTGTACAGGCTATGGTATCTAGGCAGTTCTTTAACTTGAAAGGCAGAGAGCAGATAAGGGTTTGTGCTTTACTTGCTCTGCCAGTTAATTAGTTGCTTTTAAGGTGTATGCTTTCCCTCTATGTGTAACAGCTATACAATGTGGTTAGCACATAAGTCACAAGTTGTTGTCATAGGTATTTTTTATCCAGAAGGTTAGGTTAGCATACTGTTTCCACCAGTACAATTTCCCCCTCGCCCCTGGCACTCTGGAAAAAGAAGATGCATACAATTGTTTACAAGCCTACAATATATCCTATTTGCTTCCAGAATTCCTTCCACCTAGCAAGTTACATCCTTTTCTGTGCAGAAAGTCATCCTCTCCACTGAACTGAACAGGAAAGCTTTTTGGGGATTGGCTGGATCAGGCTGCAGATCTCTGACCTCTCTCTTAAGGCATGCCACATCTCTCAGCCAATCTGTGCCCAGAAATGTTATGGGGAGGGGGGACTAAAGTTACAACAGGAGGAACCTTCTTAAGTCCAAAAACCGAAATATAAATGGAGTGGTTAAAGGATCAAACAAAGATTGGGGAGAACCAGGTCTAAAGCCCCACAAAGCCATCTGGGTGACCCTGGATCAGCCTCTATTTCTCAGCCTCACAGGGAAGTTGTGAAAAAACAATGAGAGGGGAGAAGATGTATGCTGCCTTGATCTCATTGGAAGAAAGGAGGTATATAAATACAATACTAAGTACTGAAGTTAGTTTAAAGGCATTTAGTTTACTACTGTCATTTAATTCTGAGATGTGTTCTCCTGGTGAACCCCTAAAGTCGCAAGGCCCTCACAGGATCCAGTGTGACTGCAGCCCTGTTTCACAACAATGCCCGCATCCCAGGTAGTCTGTGCACATATGTATTCATGAGATGGAATCCAAAAATAAAAAGCCACCTTTTAATTCATGAAACACTATAAAATATTTCTCTTTCCTTTAAGTATGGAAATCCCCCCCATTGTGTATGTGATAAGCTGGGAAAGGGGAATATGATTCAATAGGTTACATTTCACTGCTTAAATTTCATGCAGCAATGCCACTACTTATGCATGTTTTTTTTTTAAAAAAAGGATTCTTCTATTTAAAAACTACTGAATGTGCAATGCAACTCTCTCTCCCCCCCCCCCATTTCCTTATTTGTAATACCATCTTCTGACCAGAAGAGTGCACTTTTGGAAAGCAAATGGGCTGTAACATCATTTCTAACCGTTTATTCACTTGAGTAAATGCATTATTCACAGTCCACTAGAACTCTGTATTTCAGTCCTCTTGAAAACTGGGAGGGAGAAAAAAAATAGAAAGGCCTTTAGCTTGAAGCTTGAGCTTTAAATACGTTGTTTCTGGAGCAGTTTAATTCAAGCTAATTTTTAACTCTCTGATAAATGTGCAGTATCCAGCTTTAAATTCCCATCTGTAAGGTCATATCAAGCAGTGTGAGAGCAGAAATGTTGTCAGAGTGCCTGTTTGTTACATATACGTTACCAATATACAGAAACCATGGTGGGGCAGCATGATCCATACTAAGTGATTGTTAGGAGGAGCTATAGCTCAGTGGCAGAGCATCTGTTTTGCAGGCAGAATGCCCTGGATTTGATATCTGCCAAATCTAGGTAGGGATGGGAGGGACCTCTAACTGAAGTCCTGGAAAGCCGCTGTCAGTCAATGCAGACAAGATGGACCAATGGTCTGCCTTAGCATAAGGCAGCTTCCTACATTCCTAGGCTATTGCTAGCTCCACCACCCTTAAATTTTAAAAGAATATTATCTGCAATTATAAAAGGCTTTGCATTGTCTCAGAGATAGGATCCAATGAGAAGAAAGCTTAGGAAAGCATGGGAAGGGGATTCAAGAGCCTCTCAAAACAAATGTTGAGCAGAGCACTCTGTAGTCCATCACCGGGCTCTTAGCCCCACAAGATGTGTTTAGACAGAGAAGGAAGAAAGGATAATAGGCAGGGGAAATAGACAATCACAAGCCATGTTGGTAAGCAGAAGCGCTGAGCACCAGCAGCCATGGAAGCTGCTGGGAGGAAAGTACTAAGGCTTCAATGGAAAGGGCAATATAAGTTGGCTATCAGGTCCTGTCAACTCTGCTAAATTACCTGCCCAAGCTCATGGGCAGTAGTGGCAAATTCAGAATTCAATGTTTGCACATTTATCTCCTGCTGCTACAAAACTGCTTGATGGGATGCTGTCATCAGGATTTACCATCTTTTCTTGTGCAGTTACAGAATTCTCACTCTCCACAACTTGGCTTTTTGAAGTAGGAACTAATAGGAACTCCTTTCACTCTGATTGGCTCCAGTCAGCAGGAAATGACAAGGAGGCAAATTAGAATACTCTTCTCAGTGGCTAACACACCTCTTTCATGCTGATTGGCTCATAGGACACTGAAGACCTAGGGACTCTGCTGGGACCTGGCTCCCAAAAAAGTAAGGGGTCTAAGACCCCCTGAGACCCTGGACAACTACACCCCTGCTAATGGGAGTGTATGGAAAGAACAGGGCTGGCCCAACCTTAAAGGCCAGCTAGATCACTGCCAGCAGGGTCAGGAGAAGTCAAAATCCAGGTGTGCCTGCCTCAGCTCTATAAATGTCTTCGAGATAGAACCAGGCCCAGCACTAGCGCATGGCCAGGTTAGGCACTGGCCCAAGGGCCCAGGATTTCACACAGGGCCCAAGGGGGCCCTCCTGGATAAGTGCAGGCCAGAAGCAGGCAACTCCACAGCAACAAAATCTGTCCTGCTCAGCTGTGCTGCTGCTGTGCAAAGATAAGAGGCAGGCTAGTTGCTAAGGAGCTGCCTCAGTCTGTCTGAAGTTTCAGGCACAGGAGGAAGGCCAGAGCTTACTGGCCTGTAGCAGCAGAAGCAAGGCTATGAGGAGGGGAGGAATCTGCGGAAAAACCATCTCTGTTCTAATAGCTGCTCAGAAGTACTCCCTGTTGAATTTAGAAGGGCTTCCTCCCAGTTAAATGTAGTTAGAATTGCAGCCAAAGGCTGCAATCCAATACATGTCTATTCAGAAGTAAGCACTATTGTGTTCAATGGGGCTTACTCCCAGGTAAGTATGTATTGGATTGCAACCTAAGAGTGAGATGCAGAACTTGGAAGGAAGGTAAGAAGGCTTTCTTGGTTCTCTTAGGCTGCAATCCAATAATGTCTACTCAGAAGTAAGCTCCATTGGATTCAGTGGGACTTACTCCCAGGTAGTGTGCATTGGATTGCAGCTTTAATTACATAATTATTGCCTCTCCACCCCCTTGTCCCCACTGATCTGATAGTGGCGCTGTGTGTGCGCATGCATGCTTGTTAAGACCTTTCCTCTCCTTTTAGAGGCAAGCTTCCATTGTTCAGGTCTGTACTGGGGCTTTTGTATATAAATTTCCTCTCTTCCCTCTGCCTCACCTCCCCAGTTGTAGCTGGGAAGCTCCTATTATTATTTTCATTTATATCCTGTTTTTTCTTTAAGGAGCTCAGAGATGGTTCTGTATGTTTGTTCTACACTACATGTCAAAGGTGATTCCTCTTAGACATTTTTATGAGGGTTTTTGATGGACTGAGGCATGCTGGAGTATTGTGTTGCATCTGCTTTTATATGGGTTGACAGTATCTGAACGTTTTATTTTCTCTGCATGTAAGCCCTGTGATGTGGAAATACCCATTAGTGTCATGTTTGTACACTATACACACTTCTTAATATATAGGTGAATTGTAGCCATATTATTGTGAATGCATTATTTTTTTAGAAATGGAATTTTAACTTTTTAAAAATAGCGTTTTTTTAAGAAGGCAGCCTTTCATCTACTGTTCTGTCCTTGACTTGCCCTGGTGCTCTGATACAACAGTGTCACATGGCAATTAGGGGTTCTAAGATTAATTCCAGAATGCCTCCTAATATCTCAACACAGTTGAGTAAATTGTGAATGCAGAGGAAGGGCCATTGCAACATCTGCCTTGCATGCAGAATGTCCTTCAGGTTCAGTCCCCAATGGCATCTCCAGATAGGAGAGGTGCCATCAGGGACTGAACCCGAGGGACCTTCTGGGAGAGGTTCCTGCCTGAAACTCTGGAGAGCTGCTGCCAGTCAGTGTAGACAGTACTGGGCTAGATGGCCCATCTGACTCGGTATAAAGTAGCTTTCTATGTGAGAGGAAAATCCTGGTGGAGAACTGAAATGTTTATTTGAAGTGCTTTTTTCAAAGATCTTTGCAAATGACAGAAGAGGATGAATTCAATGCCCCTACACACACTTTTTTGTCTGTGAAAACATTGGAGTAGAGAAGTCAACAGAAACAGCAAAAAATGAGAGTTATTTCTCAGAACACTATGTGGAAGATCCCAGGCTCTGATATTGTTCATATAATCTGCCTATCATTTGTAAAGAACTGCTGCCAGTTCCCACCAGGACTCAATTCCCAAACCCAGGGCAACTGATCCCAGCCAGGCACAACCTGTGCCTCCCTTACCAGGGCTGAGTAAACCAACCACAACCCTGCAAGGAAGGTAGACTGCCACCACCCCTTAAACCTGGTCACCTGCTCTGGGCCAAGGGAAAACCCAAAGTGTCAGAAATAGACCTGCCAAGGATTCCAGAAGACGAAAGCCAAAGATACACTCCTTGTCTTGGAACCTTAAGGCAAAATACCCAAATATACAGTAGTCTGTGGCTAATTGGCCAAGGTACTGGATTCAGAACCAAGTTCCCCCTGAAATGAACACACACTGGTAAATAAGAGGTAATTTTATTAGAATAAAATATAAGTACAAAAAGTATGGCAGTAAAATAGTTCCTTAAACCAAACACCCCCAAGGGCTAGGTAAAATACAGAGAGAGTTCAAATCACAAATAAAAATAACAAAGCTATCTAGCCTAATCTGTACTCGCACAAGATTGGTAAACAAGTGGAGTAACATCATGGTTCCACATCTCCCCAGAAATGTACAGCCTGGATAGCATATGGAAGTTGGAACCCCAACATCAGGTAACACCAAGAAACATTGGGGAACAAAACCTACAGTCTTGGTTCTATTTTTATGGGGAAAAGCCCAGCAACAGCCAGGAATTAATTAGCCAATCAGGGAGTTTTCTGATGATGAAATCTTCTGGAGCTTTTGCACCTAACAGTCATGCACATCTCCAACCTTCCCAGGCCTGTGGCCTTGAAGTGTCAGTCTTGGGCTGATAAGCAGGTGTTCTTGCTTACTGCTTAATTAAGTTTGTGAAGGGTGCTGAGAGGAGACTCCTATTTCTCTGACAGAGCTCCAGTGGCGAGAGTGGTTTAACAGTCAGCTGCTTTGATTGAAGGTCTGTAAGGGGAACAGGGCATCTCCTAGCAACTCTTAGTACCCTTCACTAACTACACTTCCCAGGATTCTTTGGGAGAAGCTATGACTGTCTAAAGTGAAATAAAGGTCTGGTGTGGATGTGGCCAGGGACCACTTTGGTTTAAATTTGGGTGGGAGGCTACATGTGCCTGCTGTAGAATAAAAAGGTGGGGCAAACCCTGAAAATGAATGATACTGTTCACAATGTTTTCCTTTTGGAAAGGAAAAGGGCTTCCCCTCTGCCCTGTGCCCACCCATCCAGTTTTCTCCCCTTCCCCTCCCCCTCCCCCTCCCATTCCTGCCCCCTCCTCCTCTCCCTGCCGCTCCCCCAGGTCAGTTTCACCTACCCTAAGCATGATTGCATGGGAGTAAATCCCACTGAACTCAATAAATATGCAAATGATCAAACCTGCCCTCCCCTCCTCCTCCCTCCCATCACCTCCCTTTTGACTCTTCCCTCCCCCTTCCTTCACCCCTCCCCCTCCCTCCTCCCCTTCCAATTCCCTCCTTCAGACATTGAACTTGTCAAGGATTATCATTACTTTGGCACAGTCATTAACCAAAATGGAGACAATAGCCAAGAAATCAGAAGATGGCTAGGACTAGGGAGGGCAGCTATGAGAGAACTAGAAAAGGTCTTCAAATGCAAAGATGTATCACTGAACACTAAAGTCAGGATCATTCAGACCATGGTATTCCTGATCTCTATGGATGTGAAAGTTGGACAATGAAAAATGCAGACAAGAGAAAGATCAACTCATTTGAAATGTGGTGTTGGAGGAGAGCTTTGCGCATATCACAGACTGCAAAAAAGACAAATGATTGGGTGTTAGAACAAATTAACCAGAACTATCACTAGAAGCTGAAATGATGAAACTGAGGCAATCATATTTTGGGCACATCATGAGAAGACATGATTCACTAGAAAAGACAATAATGCTGGGAAAAACAGAAGGAAGTAGAAAAAGAGGAAGACCAAACAAGAGATGGATTGATTTCATAAATGAAGCCACAGACCTGAACTTACAAGATCTGAACAGGGTGGTTTACAACAGATGCTATTGGAGGTTGCTGATTCATAGGGTCGCCATAAGTCATAATCGACTTGAAGGCATCTAACAACAATAAGCCATGATTGCACGGGAGTAAATCCCACTGAACTCAATAAGCATGCAAATGATCAGACCTTCCTCTCCCTTCCTCCTCCCTTCTTCCTCCCCTCCCCTCTTCCTTTTTCCTCTTCCCCTGCCTACTCCAGGCTCCCTCCCAATGGTCAGTTTTACCTATCCTAAGCATGATTGCATGGGAGTAAATTGCACTGAACTCAATAAACATGCAAATGATCAAACTTGCCCTTCCCCTCCTGCTTGTTCCCATCCCTTCTCCTCTCCCCATCCCCTGTGGTTAGTTTCACCTATCCTAAGCATGATTGCAGGGGAGTAAATCCCACTGAATTCAATAAGCATGCAAACGATCTATCCATTCGCAGTAAACTTGCACTGGATCCCATTTCTTACCTCCTGGATTAAAAAGCAGATAAATTCACTATTAAGCAAAAACCCTTGCAGTTTAAGAACGTACCTATAGCCAACAGATATTTCTATCAAACTTAAAAAAGCAGGGAAATTGGGCAGCTATAGTGAATGCACTATGGGAGCAGGAGAGCTGACGTCCTCTCTGAGATATTGAACTGCCCCATAAATTTGTCAAAATGCAAACACAATTTGGGTTGGTGTTTCACAGTCCAATCCAATTTGGTAACATGTGCTGCTGAGCAAATAGTGAGTGGTGGCAGCACCTGCAATCAGCCCAAATAACACAAACAAGATGTGTGCTGTTCTGATCTTGTTTTAGCAGGGAGGAAGCAACCATATTAAAACAGTTGATATAGTTCAGATAGTCACTTTAAATATGTTTGATTTACTTTGCAATTTTAGTGAAATTTCCTATAGTAAATCATTCTGTTTTGTTTCTGTTTCTGTGAATATGTGAACTATAGCAACACTTTGCAAAACTAAAAAATGCTCCAAAACCAATTGTGGAATAATGACACTGACTGTTATGCAGAATAGTTTCTAACGGACATGAGGAGTGTCTCAGTTTCCACAGGATGAAACAGTGGGAGGTGAACTACTTTCTACCAAAATTCTAGGTGTACTCTATGTTTTTAATTGACCATGCCCACCTTTCCTTAAGTGGAGTAGTTTAAGCATAGCAGGCTGACAACTTGCATCTTGGGCAGGCCAAGTTTGGTTTTTCCAGCAGCTAGAGTCATTGCTTAAGTAGCAACGTATTGTAATCAGTCTGATTTTACATCAAACTGCAGTTTCAGATTCAACTATTAATGCACCCAAAATAGAAATAGAGCATAACTTCCAGTTTGAAACACAAAAGGCTGTCTTCACCATCATATGACACTGACCAATAAAAAGGCTTTGAAATTAATAAAAAATAAATTTGACATAGATTTCTAGGATGAATAATAAGAGAAATATAATTTTCTAGGTAATATTCTCTGTAGAAACAGTATTAACACAGGAAAGAAGCAAAATAAGAAGAACATCAACAAACATACAAAAATGTAATTCTCCATCTTTGGAGATGTCAGGTGTTACCACCACTCACCATATGCTCAGAGACACATGTTATGAAATTATTCCAAGTTACCCAGGAAGTGGATTGGACTGTGAAAGACCAACCCAAATTGTGTTTGTATTTTTACAAATTTGTAGGACAGTACAATATGTCAGGGAGGAGGTCAGGTCTCCAGCTTCCCTGGTGCATTCACTATAGCTCCCCAATTTCCCTGCTGTTAAGGTGTTGGACTACAACCTGGGAGACCAGAGTTTGAATCCCCACACAGCCATGACCCTCACTGGGTGACCTTGGGCCAGTCACTGCCTCTCAGCCTCAGAGGAAGGCAATGGTAAATCACCTCTGAATAACACTTACCATGAAAACCCTATTCACAGGGTCGCCATAAGTTGGAATTGACTTGAAGGCAGTCCATTTCATTTTTCATAGGTACATTCTTAAACCACAAGGTTTTTTGCCTATTAGTGAATCTAGAATTAGGGCAATGATTTTCAAACAAAAGAGCTCATTTTTCAGAAGACTTGAGCCTTAGCAAATTACAGTTTCTTCTTTCAAATTGAATTGTGACTGTCATTCTCTTTAAAATATCAAGACATGTAATCTCAATATTTATTATAGTATTCTGCTCCACACCTGTCCAAGGAGCAATGCTTATGATGTCAATATTCTAAAAACTGAAACCTGCCAGCAGAGGGCGGACTTGCCTAAGATTTCAAGAGTGCAAAGATGCTGACTCTAACAGAAAAGTTGTAACTATTTTAGAGTGTGCACAACAGAACCAAACTATGAACATTATTTGCATTAAAATGTGTGCGTTTATTATATACATGATCATTAAATTGAATTAAATTTAGACAAACTCTTGATATTTCTTTGAACTCTGGAGAGATCATGGGGATCTACTATATATCCTAACCCAGCTTTACTCAGCCTGGTGCCCACCGGATGTTTTAGACTGTAACTCCCATCATCCCTTACCACTGGCCATTCTGACTGGGGCTGGTGGAAGTTGGAGTCCAATAACAATTGGGGAGGGGGGGACGTACAGTCTTCCCATCCCTGGATTAGGCAGTTTTATTTGTCTTGACATGAAGCTACATTTTGGCAATAGAAGGGTGTTCATGCTAGGGTCAATGAATTAAGCAGCACTTACTTACCCACAATTACACCTCTTTTAAAAGCAGAGGGACAGCCTTTTATTGTATGAAGCTCATATTTATGGAAACTTCTTTCTCTGGTGTGCTTCAGTTTACCTGTATGACCTGGACATACATGCAGGAGAACAAAATTCTGGGGTGGTAGACTGGACTTCACCACTTCAGGGTACTTATACATAGGAGTATTAAAAAAATATGAGTCCCCTATTTACACTTTGAGGTTATATACTCCATTCTGTGCCTCATTCTGCTGCATCAGTAGAACCAGACTAGGGTCCTTGTTTGTTTATTATATTTTTAGGGTATCTCCCTCTCAGGACAGGAAATTTTTATTTGAACTGTACCGTTGCTTTTCCACTCTATGTTGTTGAACTGTGTTTTATTGTAATATGATCTGTTTTTTAATATGCATTTTGTATCTTCTTTTTACATCTGTTTAATTGTGGTAGCCTATGGCTCTGAACAATAAAGACTTCATTCATTCATTAATATTTTTATCTTGTTCTTCCTCCAGTGAGCTCATGGTGGTGTGTGTGTTTCACCCTTTTTGATCCTCACAACAACCCTGTGAAGTGAATTAAACTGAAAAGATATGTCTGGCCCAAGGTCATATAGAGAACTTTATCGCTCAGTGGAGATTTGAATCCAGGTCCCACCAATTCTGGTCCAACATTCATAACACTTAGCAATTAATTGTATGAATGGATAGTGACGATTTCAGGTTCCTGAAATGTGTTATTCTCACTCTGCCTGAGTGGTGGGGTCAAAAGGTATAACTTGGGCAATTTACTCTGGCTGGGAAACGAGAAAGCTGTTGAAATTTTAAAGGCTAGTTGGCTGGCAGAAACAGACCTTGGACTTCAAGGATGCAGCTTTAAATTCTGATCCTGCTTTGGGACTGGGACTGCTTGCCTTCCTTCCTTCACATTTTCTATTTATTCTTATATTTGCAAATGAACAGATATCACCAAACACCATAACTCTCAATACTCTCTCCTCCAAAGGAACCCGACCAGTATGGATTTTTCCATCAGTTAGGAAAGGAGAGGGGAAATATGAAACACTAAAAACACAAGTATATCCATAAAGTAGCTTCTCATAATCTTTAGTCTGGCACACAGTCCAAAGTATGGGGCAGATCTCTTGAAAAGGGAGCTACACCACAAAGCTAGCAGTGCAATTTGCACATTCTCTTCAAGTGCAGCAATTGCTACCATTAGCAGTATGTAAATGTGGGGAACTAGCATGGACTAAATCTTGTGGCTTTGGGGGATCAAGTGCATATACTAATTTGTATCTGAATCTCCAAACGAGCATTGTACAGTTGTGGACAAATGGGCTGAGTATTGCTGTCAAGGTTGCTGAAGCCAATAGGTTCCACCAGCAATTAAATTCACCATCCCTGAACTAAAAATAGATTCATTGTCCTGGAGAAGACTCTGACCTTGATGGTTACAAGAAAAAGCACTTTGCTCTGAGGGCTTGTTTGCATGATGATTTGTTCAAGGATAACAACAGTGTAGCATCAGATTTATATGTGTGATCCAGAGCTATATGTGAGGTTGAAGCCAATGAAAAAGGAGGAAGAGATGCACAGATAAAAAAGGCATGTTGCTTCTCAGTTTCACCTGGGGAAAACTATCAGAGCTGTTAAAAGTTCACAGGGCTTTGCTGAACTGCATTCTGGTCCCCCTTAAGTCTGGTATCTATAAGCCACATCTTGGATAATACTTGTAAAAGCACAAAACAAATATAGTCATACAAACATTCAAGTTCCCTTTCCATGCTAATCCCACAGCTAGATCTTGTCACAGTAACTATAATACAGAAGGGAATCTTGAACTTCATCTCAACAGGCTCCCAGTATTTAAATTTCACTACAGCTAACAGCATGGACACTGGTCCTGTCAATGTGTGACAAGAACCACCATGTTTTGAAGCATGTGTATTTCAATATACAGACAGGTGACATGGAAGTGTAGGGATGGCATCAGGAAGGCTAAAGCTGAGAATGAGCTGAGGTTAGCGAGAGATGCCAAAAGCAACAAAAAAGCTTTCTTCAGGTACATCCATAGTAAAAGACAGGAAAGAAATGGTGATACAGCTACTCAGTGAGGATGGCAAAATGCTAAGAGATGACAAAGAAAAGGCAGAAGTGCTCAATTCCTACTTTGGCTCAGACTTCTGCCAAAAGAGGATCTATGACACTCCTGGGAAATGTGAAGTTGAAGGGGCAGGATTGCAGCTTCCGATTGATAGACAAATGGTCAAGGAATACCTAATCACTTTGAACGAGTTCAAATCTGCAGGGCCTCACAAACTGCATCCTAAAGTATTGAAGAAACTAGCTGAAGAACTCTCAGAACCAATGTCTATTACCTTTGTGAAATCATGGAGGATGTGTGGTGCCAGATGACTGGAGGAGGGCTAATGTTGTCCCTATCTTCAATAAGGGCAAAAAGGAGGAACCTGGGAACTACAGACTATTAAGCCTGACATCAATCTCTGGGAAAATTCTGGAGCAGATTATAAAGCGGTCAGTTTGTAAGCACCTTGAAAACAGTGCGGTGATTACCAGAGGCCAATATGGATTTATGAAGAACAAATCCTGCCAGACTAATCTTATCTTATTTTTTTATTGGGTAACCTCCCTGGTAGACTGTGGGAATGCTATGGACATAATATATCTTGACTTCAGCAATGCTTTTGACAAAGTACCTCATGATATTCTATTAGCAAGCTAGCTAAATGTGGGCTGGATGGAACAACTACTAGGTGGATCCACAGTTGGCTTCAAAATCATATTCAAAGAGTGCTTATCAATGGTTTCTTCTCAAAGGGGGGGAGATAGAGTGGGGTACCGCAGGGGTCAACCTTGGGCCCAGTGCTCTTCAACATTTTTATTAATGACTTGGGTGAGGAGGTGCAGGGAATAATCACATTTGCAGTTGATACAAAATTGGGAGGGATAGCTAATATTTTGGAAGACAGAAACAAAATGCAAAGTAATCTTGATAGGCTGGAGCACTGGGCCAAAAAAACAGGATGAAATTTAACAGTGATAAATGCAAAGTTCTACACCTAGGAAAAAGAAACAAAATGTGTGGTTAGAAGATGGAGGATACTTGGCTCAGGAATACTTCATGTGAGAAGGATCTTGGAATTGTTGTTGATGACAAGCTGAATATGAGCCAACAATGAAATGTGGCTACAAAAAAGGCAAATGCTATTTTAGGCTGCATTAACAGAAATATAGTTTCCAAATCACATGAAGTACTAGTTTCCCTCTATTTGGCACTGGATAGTCCTCATCTTGAGTACTGTGTCCAGTTGTGGACACTACACTTTAAGAAGGGTAGAGACAAACTGGAACAGGTTCAGAGAAGAGTAACAGGGATAATCAGAGGACTGGAAACAAAGTCCTATGAGGAGAGACTGAAAACTGGGCATGTTTAGCCTTGAGAAGAGAAGACTGAGGAGAGATATGATAGCACTCTTCAAGAACTTGAAAGGTTGTCACACAGAGGAGGGCAGGGATCTCTTCTCAATCATCACAGAGTGCAGGACATGGAATAATGGGTTCAAGTTACAGGAAGCTAGATTTCAATTGAACATCAGGAAAAACTTCCTAACGGTGAGAGCAGTATGACAATGGAACCAATTGCCTAGGAGGTGGTGGGCTGTCCAACACTGGAGGCATTCAAGAGGCAGCTGGACATCCACCTTTCAGGTATGTTAAGCTGGATTCTTGCATTGAGCAGGGGACTGGACTCAGTGGCCTTATAGGCCCCTTCCAACTCTACTATTCTATGATTCTCTCTGTATATACTAATGTGACCACAATGAGAGTGACGTTTGATTTGATTTAAGACAAACTCATGGAGGACAGGTCTAAATGGATGTTGGATATTACCCATGATAGTTAAATGAAACCTCTTGATGCAGATACAGTTTTGTTCTCAACACCAGTTGCCAGTGAGCAAACAGCTAGAGTGGATTTCTGCCTTCATGCTCTGCTATGGGTTTGTCGAAAGCCTAAGTCAGAAACAGGATGATGAACTTGCTGGGCCCTTGTTGTGATCCAGCAGTATTATCTTCATGATCTTATTTGGCTTCCTGTCATGGAGGTGATCAATATTGACATGATTATTTACAGGGTTGCACAAGTGTACAAAGAAAGCAAACCTTTAAACCAAAGGAACCAAAAGCAGAAAAGAAATTGGGGTGCTGAGGTCTAGGGAGAAAAGTGACAAAGAGGGGGGTGTTAACTGTGCTTTAGCTAGGGCAGAGCGTGGAAAAGTTACTTTTTTGAACTACAAAAAAGTAACTTTTCCAAGCTCTGAGCTAGGGATATGACCCACTTTACAAATCGAGTGCAAGCAAATGTTTATTCTCCCTTGTATCTGTTCTATTGTTGGTGTTACTCTTTTTCTCCATCCACTCACAATGACATGAACCACACTGGTGGATTCAGTAGGTGGCGCTCGATGCATGCTTGAGTAGCCCATGTAAAATCACGCAAGGTTTCTCTGGAGGTGTCATATGACAGCAACGCCTGTTTCTCACCATGAGATAGAATTCAAGGTTTCATTTCCACAGAAAGGGATGCAGTTAAAAGGCGTTTTGGTTCTGGTTTGGCTACAGTTTCTTAGAGGTAAAACATGATAAGGAGTTGGAGTGAGCTGGGACCTCCTCTACTTATTTTGGTTATATACTAATACCAATTGTAGTCTTCCTGTGCTTGCAGGGATGGCCCTATTATTTCAGCAGAGTGAGAGCAGCAATGAGGTGCTGGGAGGGCAGAGCTGTGTGTGTCACATTGCCTGTCCTGCACCCCTAAGCTAGATTCCTACCCTCGGGTGCAGTGGAGGACATTGTCTCATCTCCACTATTGAAATAAGGCTCAATTGCCTTTCAGGTTGGCTTCAGTACTGATATGGGAATGGGGCATTTTGTTCTTTGCTTCAGGCAACAAAATATCCTCAGCTAGCCCTGTGGGTTAGCCAAATCAGCACCACCCAGAAATATGAGAGAGGTACTGGCAAACCCACAAGTTTGAAGATG
Source organism: Rhineura floridana (assembly GCF_030035675.1). Classification (NCBI taxonomy): domain Eukaryota; kingdom Metazoa; phylum Chordata; class Lepidosauria; order Squamata; family Rhineuridae; genus Rhineura; species Rhineura floridana. The sequence continues at coordinate 85,637,691 of NC_084486.1, forward strand.
CTGAAAAAATCTTTAAGGGGCACCTTAAGGGGACAAGGAGAATCCCAGACAGCTCCATAATGGCACAGCAAGTTGTGTGAGTAAGGGATAGGGGAGGAACTGAGAAATGGATGGAACCAGAGAATTAAATGGGATGGCTGAAACAGGACAGAGAAAGAGTATAGAAAGGACCATCTCATTTTCTGGATAGATCACTTCCTACTTCATACAGAAGGTATTTCTTCAACTTCCCAGGGGCAGAAGGGACAACTGCCAATAGAAATCAATGGAGAAATTACAGAGTTCCACATAGCTGGAATTGGACACAAGTGTGTCCCCTTGTCTCCCCTCTAAAAAAAGAGAGAGAGAAGAGAAAAAGCAAACCCAAAACTGGAAAAGAAGAAACCAAAATGGAAATGCTTGCTCAGTGACAGGAATTATTATTATTTATTCAATTTCTATCCTCCCATTCCTCCCAAAAGGAGCCCAGGATGGAATGGCTGATATAGTGGGCAGTGCCCTGTTGCTACCCTCCCAACAGCAACATCATTGCCACTGATTGAGGCAGTGCAGATGCAGGGTGGCGGTGAGGTCAGGACTGTGCAGGAGTACCAGCAGGAGTACCGGACTGGCTCCACCAGTCTGCCCGTGAAGCTCCAACCAACTACCCTGCTCAGCTACCATAACCACTATCCTGGAGGGTGGTAGCTCAGCACCTCACAACTATGCCCGCCACTCTTGTTCAGAGGTCAGAGGAAGCTGACTGACTGTTAGAGAGGAAAGGAAAACAGGAAGAGAGAGAATGGAATGGATTGGCTGGAATCTTGAACAAAAGCTATTTATGAAGCCATACTAGGACTAGGGAAGCCCAATGAAAAAGAGGATGGGACTCCTGCACCTTTGATAGTTTCATGGAAGCAGAAATATCAGCAGGTGTAGCTAGTCATGCAAATTCTTCCCTTTTTCTAAACAACTATTAAAGGTGCAGGAGCTCCATCCTCTTTTTCATTGGGCCTCCCTTAAGATGGCATGGTTGACCTTAATCAAGATGACTGAATTATCAGGGATATTATTCAACTGGTGACTTCCAAGTGTGCTAGCACCAGAATAGTTATTACTGTCGGAGAGTGGCGAAACTGGCAACGGAGATTTCTGAGTGAGCCTATATGTGTGTATGAATATTTGCTAAAGATTATACCTTCCCTGCAAATTAGTCAGACAGAGACTTTAAGCTTTAAAATAAGAAATAACTACTTTATTCTGGAAGTACATACTTGGTAGGAAAGAGTCCTATATCTAACTAACTAGCTAAATTGGAGATGCAAACACTAGGCCTAGTGTTTGCCCTCATGCTTGGAGGAGAGGGAGAGACAAAGAAATATGTCTGCTCTCCCTCAGGAGAGAAAGAAGGAAGGAGGGAGGGAAGGAGATGTGATCAACATCACTTGCATATCAGTCTAGCAGGAAGGAAGAGACAGCAGGAGATCAAAGGACAGGTATAGCCTAGCAATCAGAAAGTTTCCTCTCTAGCTACCCTTTTTAACCCCATGCAGCCTCAACCCACAAGTTGGAGTTGGACCACATATTCCAACAATTACTTCCCAATGGAAGCAGAAAACAACTATTCTGTGAATACTTGTGCAAGAGGAAAACAACTCTAATTTCATTTGATTTACTGTTAGTGGAATTCTTTGCATGTTTACCCAGAAGTAAGGCCCACTAATTTCAATGGAATTTACAGCACAATCCTAACTTGTCTACTCAGAAGAAAGACTCATTGAATTCAGTGGGGTGTATACTCCCAGATAAGTGGAATTAAGATTATGGCCTACTCTCTGGTAGGAGGTCTTTAGATCTATGATTGGTATTTGGTCAAATATATAGGCCTTATGAACTGTGTAAGTTTAAAACACTCCCCAGTCCCTGGGCTTTCCTGTTCTTGAACCTCTGGAATTTCCTATTATGTGTGATTCAGAGCAGCAGGGAGTAGAGGGGATAAGTGCCCTGCCCCCATTTTAAACCTGTTAGATATCTTGACTGCACTAAATACACTTATAAGCCTTCCCTAGGTGCACTTTCCACACCTCACTCTCCCACTGGGGGTGTCCAGGGGCTTACAAGGAACAGACTTTCTTCATTGGTATTTAGTATCTGACAACATTTGATAGCTGACATGCAATGGCATTTAGTATTTGACGGGGGACAGCTTAAGGGTGTAAACCTAAACCCACTTACCTGTGAGATTTCTGAATAGGCATGTAGTGTGCTGCACTGTAAGAGATTTTGCATCTGGTGCCTGCCAAAATTGAATCAATCAAGAAATGCCAACAAGCCTAAAGCAATGTGATGTGGGATTTCGTTGCAAAATACGTGAAAAATTTCAGATGTAAACCTTATATTCTGCATTTCAGAATTTGAATAGTGAGCATCTTAAATATCTGTGAATGTTGTCCTGGAAATATGCCCCATCACATGTGGATTATCTGGAGTTTTGTTCTTTCCTTCCAGGCACTATGATTCTATGAGACAGTAGCTTTCTTATGGGCCTTCACTCAAAAACCCAGGTGGAGCTTTGGTATTTAACAGAGATATGGAGTTTTAAATGTAAGTTTCTTGACATCCCATTATTACACAAGCTCTTGCTCCCCCAGATTGAGGGTGGGGGGAGGAGAGAGAAAAGCCCAAGCCATCAGCAATAACAAAGAAATGTGGTCTCTGTCTCTAAATTGCTATTTGGATGCAGAGCAGGCTGGGAGAACAGTTGTTTCTGAATTTTCATTGCTACTTGATGGCTTTTTAATCTGGTAGCTTAGCTAGCAGGGTGGCTTGCAATCCTTCCCAACCTCTTTTTAGAAGGCTCCTGCCCAAATCCAGGCAAGCACAAAGCCAAAGCCCCTTCCTCACATTTGACAGTAAATCAGACCTCGATGGGCCTGCAGTGTGTGTACCTGGTAAATTGTGGAGAGAAGCCGTCACGCACAAATCCATCCTCCCGGACACACCGCCCCATGAATCACAGCGGCCATAAGAAGGAAGTTATTTGTGAGTTATAAATTAGAGCTCATGCAAGCTGCAGACAGCTGATGCTGTATTACTATGGTCCAGGGAAAGAATTGTTTTTAATTCCCCTCCCTGTTACTCAGCCACATATAACAACAACAACAACAACAACAATAATAATGCCTGCCCGGTCTTCACTGTCTTTATATCCTCCATCCTATTCATTAGCACATATCCTTGGCTAGCATATTTCTTTAGAGGCTGGCTTCTCTAAGGGAAGAAAGGACTCTTCAGTGAAAAGAACATTCTAATAAATTTCTTTTGGAGCATGATTCACAGTTGTTTGCCCTGAATTGATCTGCATCAATTCCTAAGTTCTCAAAAGAAAAGTACCAGGACTCAAGAGGAGTTGCCCTTATTGTTAGGCAGAGTGAGCCTGGTTGCTATCTCAAGGGGCAGATTGTAGATGACATTAAAAGTCTGCAAATTGTCCATTACTGATTTATATATTTTTACTACCAGAGAAGGGGGCAGCTTTTCATCTCAAGCACCAAAATACAATGAGCTGTCAAATTTGCTTGCAAGCCATGCTTCTTAGTCCTAAATGTATTGTGCTCTTCCAGTAGCTGGTGGAAGGTACTCTGCACATGCTCAGGAGACATTGCTCTTTTTTATTCAATCATATCTTTCATGGCCTGTTTTTGAGAACTGATCCTGGAGCTCAGACATGGCCAAAATTATTTCCTAATGTTTGTGAAAATGTGCTGGGTAACAGAACAAAATTGTGGAATTGTTAGCGTGATGTCCTGGGTCAGGTTCATATTCACAGTGGCCCTCCTTCTTTATTTATTGTTTTGCTAATCAATCAGTCAATCTCCTGCTACTTTGCAGTTTTATTTTTATGTGAAAGGAGGTGGCTACTCCTGCAGTCCTACACACACCTGGGAGTAAGTCCCATTGAATTTAATAGGGCTTACTTCTAAGTAGCCTTTCAGAGACCTGAGCTATAAATGGAGTGAAGCCAACACAGATTTTGCAGAATAGTCTCCCCTGAGGTATAAAAATAAGCCCACTGCATGAGAGCATACATTTCAGCCCCTGTTTACTAAGCCATTCCTTCAATTTGGCAAGCATCTCTGGCATGGAACTTCTTGCTTGCTCCTGCTCTCTGCTTGTGGCACAGTATAATCTGGAAGAGTGTTAATGCATATTGAATCCCAGCTCAGTGCAGAAGATCAGAGTAACGGATCTTTGGCTCCTTTCCAAACATAGGATTAGAGGATGGCAAATTACACTGAAGACAGATCCATGATTGAAGGATTTACACAAGCAGAAAATGGAAAGCCTGGGTTAATCAACATCTTTCATGGCTTAGCCCTAACTTATTGTTTCTACTCTTATCTTTTTTTCTTTCTCCTTGTGAGGATTAATACTGAGAAGTCACCACTAAGTTAGAACCTCCTTCTAACACTGGCTTGAGTTTTTCCCATTAGCTGATATTTCATTAGGTCCCCAAAAAGCCCATGGCCTACACCAGGAGCCCAAGGCCACAGTCCCTTGTAGGCAATATTCCAGGGACTGCATGCCAGTTGTCGGTGGGGCCAAAGTCAAAACTGGGTGGAGCAACAGATGTGAATATTAGCTTTGTACAGCAGACTATATTGTTGTTGTTATGTGCCTTCAAGTCGATTAAGACGTATGGTGATTACGACCTATGATTAGCAACCTCCAACAGCATCTGTCATGAACCACGCTCTTCAGATCTTCTAAGTTCAGGTCTGTGGCTTCCTTTATGGAATCAATCCATCTCTTGTTTGGCCTTCCTCTTTTTCTACTTCCTTCTGTTTTCCGAGCATTATTGTCTTTTCTAGTGAATCATGTCTTCTCTTTATGTGTCCAAAGTATGATAACCTCAGTTTCATCATTTTAGCTTTGTTTGGCCTTTCTCTTTTTCTACTCCCTTCTGTTTTCCCAGCATTATTGTCTTTTCAAGTGAATCATGTCTTCTCATTATGTGTCCAATTTATGATAACCTCAGTTTCATCATTTTAGCTTTTAGTGACAGTTCTGGTTTAATTTGTTCTGACACCCAATTATTTGTCTTTTTTGCAGCCCATGGTATGCCCAAAGCTCTCCTACAACGCCACATTTCAAATTAGTTGATTTTTCTCTTATCTGCTTTTTTCACTGTCCAATTTTCACATCCATGCTTTGTACAGCAGACTATATTATTGCCACACAAAAGTCAGTAGTTTCTACACCAACACACCTATCTTCTGTTATTCTTAAATTAGCAGAGTTTAGCTTAGTGTAGCTTGCTCAGTGTTCTGTGGAGCATAAGTGTGTTATTTACCTGAGAGAACGCAAGCTTTTACATTGATTTGAATCACTGAGACTTTAGATTTGTTTTAAAATAAGAAAAGACTATTTTATTAATAGAAATACATACGTGATAGGAAAGCCACTGGTTCTAGCTAGCTAAGTTGAAGGTGCAGTGTCTAGGCTTGGTCATTGCCCCCATCAGGGGTGTAGTCATCTGGGATTGTGGAAGGTCGTAGACCCCTTACTTTTTGGTGAGCAGGGTCCTAGCAGGGTCCCTATCTACAAGCTTATTGTCATGAAAGGGGAGCACAAAAGTAAGAAGAGTCTTCGTACTTGGCTAACAACATGCTTCCTTGTCTTATTGTGCTGAGTTGAGCCAAACAGAGTGAAAGGAGGTGAGTCAGTCACTGAGAAGACTCTTCTCAGTAGCTAACACACACCTCCCCTTTCATGCTGATTGGCTCCTAGGGTAAGTAAGTAGTGAGCTTCATGCAAAGTACCTTGGTCTCCCAAATCCTAGTCCCACACTTGCCTTCATTTCAGAAAATCAAACCATTTCTGGTGACATTTAGCACTCAGAGAGATTGAAAAGGAGGAGAGCCTATGCACACAGCAGTTTTATTCTGGTTCTATAATTCTGTAATTGCAGAAGAGACAGTGAATCCTGAGGCATAGTGTGACTATCATGAAGGGACCCTGCACTTCTGAATTTGCCACTACACTACTGGCCCCCATGAAAGAGGGGAGAGACAAGGCCAAGATGTCTCTCCTTCAGTGGTCAGTGGAGAAAAGAGTAAACAGGAAGGAGATTTAGAGGTGAGGTTAGCTTCCTAAGAGTATTGGTTTATATGGAAGGAAGACAGACAAGTACAGGTCAGTGATAGTGTAGCCATCCTGGAGGACTATCTCTCTGTCTCCTCTCAGACATGCAAAAGAGAACCAAATGGGACTTGCTTTTGCCCCACTTCCAACTTTTTCATCCTCCATCTAGGCAACCAAGAGGTACGATCACAGTTCAAGGACATATCCCAGCCAGGCAAAAGGGTACACACCAAGGCAGGTGAGGGGCTTGGCCTAGGAGGGGAGATGTGGCTTGGTGAGAGTCCCAAATTCCCATTCAACCCACAGGCCAGAAGTTTCCCACTCCTCTTCTAAGCACACTCATTCAAGAGTTCAATCTTACTGCATTCAGTTCACATTCATTCATCACAAGGAGCTGCTTGAAACAGATTTCATTAGAAAGCACTCTTTTCCAAAGATCATCATTTCTGATTTGCAGGTGGGGAACAGAGATGGCCCTGTGAGAGGAGATCTCTTCTCCTCCCCTCACACACACACCCTGCCTAAATCATTAATGGGCCAGGAATTCATCCCCAGCTCTGCATAGCTAAGGTTCTGTCCTTCATATCTGATACATTTCCCCAGCAGCCACATGGCACAAGCAACTACATGGCACAAGCATATGGGAAGAAATAATGATGTAACTGCTGTCTAAACCACACCTAGTGAAAGGGCTTGAAGGAATTCTTACCTCAGGGGATGAGTTGCAAATGATACAACCAGCCTGCCAGTGGAAATTGACTCATAGTGCAATCCTATGCTTATTGACTCAGACGTTATTCCCATTGAGTTAAATGGGATTTTCTACCAAATAAGTATGTATAGAATTGCAGCCTAAGAGAGTGAGCAAAGGGATTTCATTGGGACAACCCACTGGGAGTAGAATTGGGTAAGCCATTAGACTTGTGTTAGATTTAACTGAAATGTTCAGGTTCAGTCCTAGTCTTCCTGTCCTGGGTCAGCATGGGCACAGATTAACACTTTTATGAGGAAAACTCCAACTTTATGAAACCTGGTATTTTGAGAGTAGCATATAAAATGCTTTTAGCAGTAGCTAGAAGTAGCATCTTGCTCTTTCTCCTTCTCTGATGTAGATATTCTTTATGATAAAGACTTGCTTTTGGTACACTGTAATTGGGCTTGAGGTGCTACTTGATTTTGGGGTGAAGAACCAAAGTGAGATTATCAGCTTTGGGGGACTGAACCATCTACAGAGGTTGCATTCCTTTTGTAATTTTTCTCATGCTCCCTTGAAGGAAGCAGCCACCATTCCCATGGGGTATTGTGCAGGCGAAGAGGAGCTTGCCTGAGTCTGGAGTGGCTGCAGTCAATGTCTTGTTGCCTGGAGCAGAGCAGAACAGAACAAGTGTGGAAGTGTTCTCATTGTGGTTTGAGAAATGGCAGGGCTCATAACCTGGACTAGGGTGGTAGAGGACCACATGACAATAATCCAGGTGAATATACCCTGCCAACCCTTTGCTTCCAGGGCAGCCTGTCCAAATCTCCATGCCCCTGTTTCTTCTCAGAAGAGCCAGATAAATTATGGGAAGGGAGATGTCCATGGAAGCTTGGGTTATTTGACTCATTCCATTACTGGATGGTTAAATCTTTTTTTAAATCTTCCCGCCCCCAAACATGTAAAAGAGAAGACAAACAAAAATAAATTGCGTAATAGCTTCTGCCTTCAATCCCAGCTTCTTGATGTGATCTCAGCACTGTGAAATGACTGTTTGTGTCTCTGTCAGACCAATCTATTGCTTCATTCATCACTTGCAAACACTTCACGGGAGATCTTCATGTTCAGAGGCAAGGGAAAGTGACTGCATGAAAAAGTTTTTCTTTCGAGACAGAATTTCTCCAATTGGAAGTATATTTTGCATACATTTGATTTATAGGAACCAGTGCTTCACGAAATGTTTTGTGATTAGTGAATAACAGACACAATTTTCATGCCACAAATGAATAAGGTGTTTTTTTTAACCTTGTAGTCAGGTCAATGGTTCCACTCAGTGCAGCACCCTCTTTCTTACAATGGCTGGCTCCTGATGTAAGGATGTCTTTAATAGCAGAAGACACTATAGAATTGCCCAGTCACCACCAGTGGCTGTCATTTTCCAGAAGCTGAGTATTTTGGGATAGCCCAGGAAAAATTATATTTTAGCTAGTGACAAATAGAGTAATCAATAATGCATTAGTCCTATATTTACAGTGCTTATGTAGGATGTAACTGAGGGACTGAGATCATATTTAGTGTTAGCCTTACTCAGAGTAGACCCATTGAAATTCATGAATCTAAGTTAATCAGGTCCATTAATTTCAATGGTTCTATTCTAAATAGGACTAACACTGGATACAACCCATTTTCTTCAGACCACTCTCAGTGTGTAATTAGTGTGTATGTGGCTTATAACTGCAACCCACCATATTTTTCTTCTGAGAAGTTCCATGTATTCCAGCAAGAATAATTAACAATAATAGTTCTTTCTGATATTCCAGGGACATAATCTACATTTGAGGTACGTGGTTTCTTTTTCAGTTCTGTGGCCAAATGTTTGTGGCAGATTTATCTTATTATACATGCATCTTATGACAATTACATTTTTAAAGGTTCTTTCCATGCTTCCCTTTAGTTATCTTTGCATAGGCTAAGGGACCACTTAAGGAAGGGCCTTTTTTTGTTTTTTATTTATCTGTTTTCGTATACCACACAACACATTGTGGCAGTAGACAGAAGAAAATGTACGAGAGAACATCATAAGTGGTTAGTAGATAGTAGATAGGCATATACACAATATTACAGAAAATACACAACATTACAGGCAATTAGTTCTGATTCTACTCAATTGGAGTAGCCAAGTTATCTCAGCTGATTTTTTTCAATAAGACATATGATGGGCCAATGGTTGTATTATGGGTTTGTTATAGTTTACCTAAGAAATATATGGCATGAAAGCCATTTGCAATAAAAAGAGTTTGACTTAACAGAATCTTTCTGCAGCCTTGAACAATGTACAAGCTTTTATGTTAATACCAATCCCCATTTTTATACCAACAGTCAATAGGTGTACTAGAATATGCAGACAATAATTGTACACTGAGGAGTTAGATGTTGGTGAACCACACTTGCTCCTTTCATGCCTAGAGATTTCTCTTGGCTGAAGTCCTGTAATAAACAGGTTGTTCCTTATTTTTGTATTATTCTGTAAAATAGTAGTTGTGTGGGGAGATGGCACTGCTGAGCAGAGAGAGGGAATGTTGGTCATTTATCTCTCCAGAGATAAACCTAGCATAATCCCATGGTGCCCACCTGGTACTGGTATAAGGCTGGATAGCTGGTTAGTTATATGTTTTGGCTGTTTGCCACAGAGTAAGTGCTTTCTTGATCTTGCAGGTGCATAAACATTGTCAAGGTCACTGATGTATAGTTAAATTAGCAAGTGTGATTAATTAGAACCTAATAGTACATAAAGCCCTGCAAATGCCTCCAATATTGGAACCTCAGCATAGATCAGAAGATGCTATGCACCAACCATCACAGGATCTTATTCCTCACTGTTCTGAGGGATTCCCGGTGACTGAAAGGACATCTCCTTAGGGAAGGAGAACTCAGCATAGACCAGAGATCCCAGGATGGTGCTACGTGTCAGCTCCAGCTCCAGGGTTTTGCCCCATGTCATTTCTGAGTGTTCCCAGGCATTAGCAGGGACGTGAGGTTTGTAATCGGCTTTCTTTGTAAGCTTTTCTTAGTTATTAAATAAAACATTTAACTTTTACCTCATTTGCATGGTAATTACCTCTGAATCCACAAAGAACTATTGCCCGTTGGCAATACAATAGGGCATTGCTGAGATGACTTCCAATGGGGCATATTTTCGAGCCATATTGTTGTCATTAAAAACATTATCAAATTCTTATGTAGTAGATCCTTAGTTTGATCTTCAAAAGAATTCATGAATAGCTAGGCATGTTGCTATATAAACTATTTAAAAAAATTATGGGCAGGCTTCCTTTTATACTTGTGGTTATATGGGGATATTTGTGGACCAGGATATGTATGTGGGATAGTACATAGGAAATGTGGCACTCACCATGTGATAAAAAAATACAGAGTTCAGTGAAGGATTTTGGACCTTCTGACACTGATAATTCTGATCACACAAGAAAAAATATACTGGATCAGGTCAAAGGCCCATCTAGTCCAGGATCCTGTCCTCACAGTGGCCAACTGGATGTTAACGGGAAGCCCACAAGCAGGACCTGAGAGCAACAGCAGTCTCCCCACTTGTGATTTGCAGCAACTGGCATTCAGAAGCATACTGCCACTCACAGTGAAAGTAGAACATAGCTGTCATGCCTAGTAGCCACTGATAGTCTCATCCTCCATGAATTTGTCTAATCCTCTTTTAAAGCCATCCAAGTTGGTGGCCATCCCTAAATCTTGTGGGAGTGAATTCCACAGTTTCACTATGCGCTATCTGAAGTAATACTTCCTTGTCTGTTCTCAGTTTGGCTTCACTGAATGGTCCCAGGTTCTAGTATTATGAGAGAAGGAGACAAACTTCTCCCTGTCCACTCTCTCCACACCTCTTTCATGCCTTTCCCTCCCTTGCCCACCTTTTCTTTAACCTTGGAACTGTGGTCAGAAGAAAATATCAAACCTGAAACCTTACTTATTGAAGTGGCTTGGGAAAGTTGTAACCTGTCCCAGTTGTAGAGCACTTTGAGGTACCAAGAGGCATGAGGGAGGTGTGCTTCCCTCCAAATTCTGGCAATTGCCCACACTTCCTTACAGAGGCACTTGGCTTTGCACTTAGAGAACAATTGCTTTAAACTAATTAATTAATTGAGATTTTAAATGCTACAGTACATTATAACAGGTTATAATTAGAAACTATTTAGCATAGCAATTTATCTTGATCAAATAACAAGAAAAAATCATTTGTCATCTGGAACAGCATGTTCAGTGCATTCAGAATACAGAGAGACACAAAGATTGTTTACAACAATGGCAGCAGTGCTAAACTCTTTCACAGAAGCCCCAGTCAGCTATCACAATTAAAATCAAATTTTAAAATCCAATGTTTTAACATTGGATTAATAAACTAGGGTGCTATCCATATTGTGCTAAAATAAATGCTTAAACTTCCATTGATTTTAATGGTTCCAGATAGCAGGTCTATTTTTTTCTTCTAATCAGTTATTAGATTATTGCTTTGAGCTATAGGATAGATGGTTGGACTCATCTGCTAATATACCCATACAACTAATCAGGAGTTGTTTATTTCTGTGCATCTTTCATTTCCCTCCCTAAGATTATTTTTGTGTTAAATACCTAGCTTTGATTTGATTTTTTGATTTGTTCATCTGGCTTTCACTGAGCACCTGTTCTGAATCACTCTTTACAAACCTCCCCCAATTCAGTCTTCTATTTTAAGGAATTCCTTCCAGTTCCTTGTGGTCATTATCCTAAATTTTAAAGAACCTCGTTTAACCTTCTGCTGAAAAGGGTATATATATGTGTGTGTGTATGTATGGTATAGAACTTGCCATTGGGGATCAATACAATGTGAAAAGTAATTATTGAGGCATAAATTTATCATAAGGGTGATCACCAATAAAACATTCTCTTGGCGACATTTTAATTTAAAATCAAATTCAAAAGCTGCAAAAGGAAAAAAATCCTTAACAAGCAGAAAAATAACTGCAGCCTCTGGAACACTTTGTATGTTCAAAGAGAGCTCCATCATATTCCTAGGGCTCTCCTCTCTGCTGGGCCCAATGCATCTGATTTATGGAAATGACTTGCAGATCCATTGATGTGCTTGGCAGTGACAGCCTTCATATCACTGGTTAATTCCTTTAAAGTATGCAAAGAAAAATGATTCATGTCTGGCTGGAGCTGGAGGACCCTGCCTTTTTCAAGGGTCGCTACTCTGAGTCTGTTTGGGTGCACTGGTTTCCATAGTGATATTTTTATTAGTATTAATGATGTTTTGAACTAAGATGTATTGGGGAGGGGGGCTACTGCCTGCTGTTACCTGTCACTGTGATCTGCTGTATAAACAATGCAGTAGGAGTTAAACCATCAGAGAAAACTCACCTTGGTTCAGTAACTGGTTTGCTTTTGAGGGTCGGGGAAGAATGTGTGCGTAGTGGATACAATATTCAGAGTAAGAGTGGAGAAAGATAAATGGCAACTGAGGCCATTAACTTAACTTTCACTATGACCCAATATTTCTTTTGAAGGACCTCCATCTACCACAGCAAATTACCAAGTTGCTTGAACAATCAGAGAGGAAGGACCATTGCCCTCAGAATTTGGGAGGCACCAAATCTTCAAGACGCAAGAGAAGCAAGAGGTTTTAATTTTAATGGGTTTTGTAACAAAACTATGTGCAGTGTAAGAAAACATATCCAATGTAACACAAACATCATAATTCTTTATAAACGTGGCCCCTCCTTTGCCAATATGATGGCCATTTCACACAACTACTTTTTCTCATTTCAGCCATTAGGTTTTTCTGCATAGAATGAGAATGCCCAGCATGAAACTTCTATGTATCAAAGACCATCATGTGTTGTGAGTCATGTGAGAACATCTGCATGGATTGATGATAAACCCTCAGCCTTGTCATGTACACACAGCCCTGAATGTTAATGGAACTGCAACACCTTCAGAAATCAACTATCACGGCTGTTGTGGAGATGGTGTGCCAGTGACTCTTCCCTCACATTTGTGTTCCTCAGTGGATGTGTTTTAAAAGTTCTGTAGTCTACATTGAAAGCAATGGGACCATAATCAGCTGAAACCTAAACACATATTATTTTCTTTAACAATTATTGTTTTATTTATATCCCCCCTTTCCTCCAAGAAGCTCAAGTTGGCATACATGGTTCTTCCCCATTTTATTCTCATAACAACCCTATGAGGTAGGTTAGGTTAAGAGACTGATCCAAGATCACCCAGCAAACTTCATGGTTGAGTGGGAATTTGAACCTGGTTTGCCATATCCTAGTCTGACATTCTCATCACTACATCACACTGGCTTGGCTTGGGATGTTGGACATCATGTCTTTTACACTGTCCTTGCAGAATGAAGCAAAGCTCCACTCATCATTTGTGCATTCAAGATGGTTTCAAGTCTCAGATGGGTATTCCAAGAAACTGGATAGCTTGAGACTATTCTGTTCCCAGCTCTGCTACAGTGCTGAATCTACACAGTATAGTAGATGACTTTACACGTTCTGCCTTAGACCACTATTGGATGGCAGTAATCTTGAATTAATTTACAACCAACCTTTTCTATGTCTACTCACAAGTAATTCCCATTAAATTTAATGGGATCTACTCTCAGGTAAGTGAGTGCAAGATTGCAACATTACAGTGACTTCCTTACAGGATTGCCATCCTTACACTGTAGTTACTCCAGAGTGCTCTGATATTTACTTGAGAGAAAATGTGCATAAGATTGCAGCCCTGCACATTCTTATTCTAATTTGTTTGTTCTATTTAATATCATTAACTACTACTACTACTGTCTCAAATAGTACCTTTTTTGCTTAAAACTTGTTTGCTTCCCTGGAAAAATAAATTTATGTTGAAAATGCAGGATAGAAGTTATGTAAAAACAAACACTGAGTTGCCTCTTTTCTCCAGTAGTATTTGGGGAAAGGAGCAGTGGTTGTAGCAGCTAACAGTGATCTAAACCTCCAGTATTAAACCATCTGAATGCACCCTATTTGGAATTCCAAACCACTAGGATGGGGAACCTGGGCCCCTCCAGATGTTGCTGGACTACAGCTCCCATCATCACTGACCATTGCCCATGTTGGGTGGGGCTGATGAGAGCTGGAATCCAATATCATATGGAGGGCAACAGGCTCCCCATCCCTGCTCTTACAGATCTGGATGTATGCACATATTCATTCTTTTTCTAAGAGAGTCACTGGTCTCTTTCCTAATATCTTCCAAGGCAAATTCAAGAAGGGGAAGGTGGAGAGGCATACAAATACCATAGAAAGCATTTTTGACAAAGGGCTGTTAAGACAGCTGTCTTTTATCAACCCTTTCTGGGTTATTTACGTATCTACCCATTCTCTCTTTCTTCAAATTTGGAAACTGCATACTGTGCTTTTTCAACAGGCACTGAAATGTCTCTTTGAAAACAGCTTTGTATAACTGTCCCAGTGCCTATAAGGGCTGGCTGCATTAGTGATGCCCAGCGAAATCTCATTTCCAGTTCTAAGGAAAATAGAAGACCTTTCAAACAAGGCAGTGGCATTGCCTCCTAATCCTATTTAATTAGACTTCCATTTGGTGGCTATTGACCAGCATCTGATTATAGAAAATACATCCATATATCAGGACTCGCCAGCTAAAGTTATTTTTGTTACTATTGATCAGCTGTCCTGCTTTTCATTAAGATTGTATCCACCATCCACTAACACTGCCTATTTGGTCAAAGCCTGTTTACTCTGCTAAAATCTGAGAGATTCAAAATCCAAATTCATTGGTTTAACTGGACTGTGGTTTGAGCTGTAATGGAATATGCTGTTGACATGTAATACTGTAATGCACATAGTTACTTACAGCTGATTGACACTTTCTTTTGACCTACAATGCAAAAAAAATTTTTTTTATATCTAAAATGTCTTTAGATCTCAGGAAGCAGACTGTTGACATCAATGTCATCAGTAGGACTGTGTAAAGTTTGTGCTGCTGGCAGTGGACAGAGTTCTAAATAAGTGTCTAGTCCTCAGGAGCATGAAGTAGATGCTTGAAGGCACCAAAACCAAGCCGCCCTGTTTCCTTATGGCTCTAAGTCATTGTCACCCCAGCCCGTGCTTTCCCTGCATCTGCTTTTTGCCACCCAGTCCTTCCACATTATTCCCATTAAAAATAAAAAGGCCCAAAATTATGCTGCAGAGGCTGTGCATGTCCAGCAGGCAAGATCTATTTTGCTCCCAGCTCTTCATCTTTTTTCATTCCTTGGGTCCTCTATCCTCCAGGTTCGCTCCAAGATTTCGTTTTTCCCAGGCATCCTGAGGTCAGGCCTTCACTTCCTGACTCCTTTCAGAGGGCAGCAGCTCTGCTTCAGATTCACATTTTCACCGGCGAACAATTAATTGATTAACGGTCTCCGTCAAGATGTCGGGCCTGCGGGTTCCTTCAAGCCCTATCCGACGTCAACCGGACCAGGGCCAAACAAAACCCTCCTCCAAGTTACGTCCTTGCCTGTTCCGATGCGAAATCCCCACCGCACCCGCTGCTTGGCTATGCTTGTATCGCCTCGTTGTATCTTTGGCTCTTAAAATTAATGGATCTTGGCACGTCTTTAAAGGACGCGAGCTATTTCCCCGGCGCGCGCCTATGTGTTTCCCACCAACAAACCAGCGTCGCTGGCCCATTTGCAGCTTCCATTATGCAATAAGAAGCCCTCTTCCTCTCATCTCTTCAGCAACCCTCCCTCCCAGAGTATTTAGTTTAATTCTTTTAACAACAGCCACATAATTAGAATTTGGATTTCCATTAATTTTCCTTGGGCCTGCCTGCAACCATTTGAAAATCACATTGGTAATTAACGTGATACATCACTAATTTTGCCAAGCGCTCGCTCCGTGCATGCGCGCTTGCTAGATTTCGTGCCTATTAGAATTGAGAAAAAAAGGGGGGGCAGAGAGATACGAACAGATTATCATTGAGGAAGGGGGTGCTGGGGGCTCCCTATTTCCTCTGGGCAGCCTGCCCTCTGCCAGTTTACTCAGAAGAAAGTCCGACCGTCTTCCATGGGGCTTACTCCCAAGTAAGTGTGCATATCATCGCAGTCCTCCTCACGCTGCCCCGATCCTCTCTGGCTTGTTCAAAAGTCAGCCTGGCGGCGTCTTCGGTAGGGCTTTCTCTCGAGTTAGCGTGCTCGGCAGCTGGAAGTCTCTCTCGGACGCCCCCCTTCAAGGCTGCCGCTTCTCTCCTCTTCCTCCTCCCCTCCCCCATTAGCTTTGTCACGTCACGTGAGCTTGCCAAGGCAAATAAAACTTTCTTTCCAGTAAATTTAACAATTCAAAATATTTATCGGTAACAGATTTACGTTTGTTGTGTCTCCAGTCTTGGGGCATATTGGTAGACTATTAAGACTAATTAGCATCCTTTTCTGCATGCAGATTTACTAAGTTGATTGCAATATAACTCATCCCTAAAAGCCCCGCTCCCTCCCTCTCTCCCCCCACTCCCGGTTTTGCGCTGTATCACTGAAGGCGAAGCCCTCTCGTCTATTCTGGAGCTTGCCAAAGCAGCTCGCGTTAGCCGGGCCTTTTACTAAGTAAACTTTAAAAATGGGAAGCAATAACCATTTGAGTTAGAAGCTTGCAATGCACTAAAAAGGAAATATTACCTCGGGATCCTCCAATAAGGGGGGGTGGGGGGCTGGGAGAGAGAGGGTGGAAAGCCCGGATCTTCTTGGCTGTATGGAACAAAGCCGTGGAGGCGCAGGCTGTATATTTCTGATCATTAAACCTAAAGCTGTTATTTCTTAAGTGGAAATTTCAGCAGAAACGCAACGGGGCCTTGCCTGGGAAAGGGAAGAGCTGAGCTCGTCCAAAAGGCAACGGCGCTCCGGAGAAGGAGCTTTGAAACTTTGCTCTGAATCCAGCCCGCTGTTTCCATTTTGCATCTTTTGGAGGTTTACTCCAGGTTGGAATTGCCTAGAGGTGTTTGTGACGTGTGTGTGGTTTTTTTAAATAGAGTTTTCCTAGGCAAAGTCTGCTTTTTCTTATTGCCGTGTGTGTAAGGATGAAAATTTCACGTGCCCTGCTTTGCATTTAAAATATTTAAGCCTTTGCAAGGAAAAAAAAGCGTCCCAACACGCACTAACAACGCCGCTCTGTGAGCCTCTTTCAAAGTATATGGGAGGCCCAAGCTATTATGCTTGGTTAAAGCATACACTCGCTGGGTTATTATTAACACACTGGGAAGTATATAAGCCCCACAACTTTATTCTCTTTAATGAGCCTGGAATAGCACACTACCCTGAAGGGTTTTGTTCATTAAAGATGTAAGCTGTAGGAATATTGTCTCATTAATTATCTGGTTTTAATTACACTGTTACCCTTTGAATCCATAGATATTGGGGAAGGGGGGAGTTTACATCGCTCAGACCCTCATACACTCTTTCAAGAAAGGAGGGGACTCTGCAATTTCCTCCTTTTTAAAGGTGGACAGACTCGCCGCGGAGGCTGCGAACAGCCTGATCTTGCGCACGTCAACTCACAAGGAAGTCCCATAGAGTTCAATTTGGCTTGCTCCCAGGTAAGTGAGTACAAGATCTCTGGGGAATCAGCCGAAGAGGTGAGTCTGTTTTCCCATTTCCAGAAAAAGAGTGAATTCAGTTTGTGAACCCAACCCCCGATTATTTGGAGACTCCACCCCACCGGCACTCCACGCCTGGCGCCCTCCGCGATGGACTCGCCTATTGTCCCTGAACCTTTTTAGCAAAGCCAGGCACACTTTACCCACTGCTTTCCCGGTCATGGTTTCTCAGGTCATGGCGAGCCCGGCTTTGAATTCTCCAGTTAATTTTATTTTATTGTTCATGTGCTTCCCATTTAGGAACACAGGCCGTATAGACTTCTCCTATACACAACTGCAAAGAAATATATTGCTATTCTGTTCAATGTGAGCGGGGGAGGGCCACGCCACGCCACCGAAACCGCAAGCACCTTTTGCACAGTGCTGTGAGGGGGGGGGGGAGAGAACGAGCTGGATCTCCTAATTTAAGAGGGACTCCTTCCTCCCCTCCACATAGACACAGCTATCCCGAGACTTGGTAACACTCTGGGGCAAACGCAGGTGTTGCTACAATTCTAACTACCTAGGTACTTTGTCATTAATTACTCAGCGCTAAATTGTGCTGTTTTCCCTTTAAATCCCAGACATTTTGACAGGACGCATTAAAGTGCAGCCTGCTCAGGCTGAGAACATCATAAAAACTGGACAGGCAATTTCTGTTTTCACCAAATAGCCAGGCTAACGCGTTCTGCATCTTTGATTTTAATGCACTAAACTGGCAGCTAAGCAGTGAGGGACCAAAATCGGAGAAAGGGAGGGTGTGCGCGTTGTGTTGGGGGGCGGGGGGGGCAAGCTTACAATAGAAACTAGAGGCTGGCTTAGATCAATACACTTAAACTCCTTAGCCCCTCATCGCCCCCACCCGAAATCCATTGCACCAACTGAATTATCAACTAGAATTTGATTAATATGCAAATCCGAGGCAAACAGCTCCATATAATTCTTTCAGTGGAGAGTAATTAATCAACAGTTAAAGCAAATTAATACATATATCAATTTTGTCAGGAACATGCTTAGTTCAATAGCCCGTAAAATTGAAGTTTGAAGTATTAAGGGGCTCTACAGAAACGTTATGACTAAAACTTTCAAATTGATCCTATTTAGTAATCAATCAAGCTCTCCCCTCGGGTTAATCTGTCTAATTTTTCATCTCAAATCATACACTTTAGTGGCATGCCATCTAGCAAACAGTCGATAAAAAGTTAACAAAAATGATAACGACTCCTGCACACAGTCGTGTGAGAGTGTGCGCGTGTGTGCCTCTATACTATATCTAGTGTGCATATATCACACACACGACGCGTGAACCGTGTGCACCCTCCACCCGCCCTGCCTTCCGTAGTTTCACGCCCGCCATTTCCAATTGGAATGTGGGAGGCTACACTTCAGCAAACCCTCGTTTTGCAAAGCAGCTCATTAAATATGCAATTATTTCCCTCGTCTCCCTTCTCAACCTCCGCCAAAGTGGCTGTGATTTAAAACACTGACCCATCTCGCAAAAAGCGTTGCCTGGATGGATTCCATCCTTTTCTTCCCTCCCTCCCCCACCCCTTCAGAAATGGCCTCTGTATGTGTCGTCGTCCCCCCTCCCCGGGGATGGGCGGGGGAGGGGGAGAGACAGAGAAAGACACCAGAAACCAGAGAGCATTCATTGATGAATTGGTACAGTTAATCGATGACGTCATTAATCGCCTACTCAAAGGCTCATTTTTTAAGCGGACCTGTCCTAAGTGGAAGGGTTTTCAGGGCTGGGAGCATTGCTTTCATAAACCACTTCTATCCAGGCAATATGTATCGGACGGTAAGCTTAAGGATACTCGATGAAAGCCCATCAAAATGAATGAGTCTTCCTTCCCAGTAGGCACGGCTGGGAATGGAATGACAGAAACAATCTTTTTAAAAAATAAAATAAGATAAAATCCTACCTTTCTTCCGAAATGCTCAGGGTGGCATATGTAGATGGTATTACCCTTACAATTTTATCTTCACAACAACCCTGTGAGGTAGGCTAAGTAATAGTGACTGGCCTAAAGCGAGCTTTGTGTCTGAGTACAGATTTGAACCCAGGTCTTACAGTTTAACTGCTGCATTGGCTCTTTTCATTAATCCTCGAAATAGCACTTCTTGCTTTCAGACAACCTAGTCTGATCATTTGGAGATCATGAATTGAATGAAGAGATGTAGTTTGATTCAAGTTGTTAACTTTTAAACCAACCCTGTTCTGACTTTAGCAGGAGTTTGATAGCAGAAATCAAGCATCCTTTTCCCTTTAAATATTATGATAAATATATGCATTTTGGATCTCTTCATGCCTCTGTCTATACATATAAACAATAACCATATGTATAGAGTAATATACATAGGAATCTAGAACTGTTGTGCCGGCATATGTATTTTAATTTATTTATATTTGTTAATATATCTTATGATATATGCACATTTGAGGACGTATCTTCCATATTCAGAATATAACTGGATGCCAACATATCTACACAACAGAGTCACAGACCAGTAAGAGCTCTGTAGCTCTTTGTCCAGGTGTGACATATCAGAGATATGTGATCTGATTACTTGTTTTCACCTTTCTTCAAAGGCCCTCTCCTGACCTGCTCATTGCATCTGCTCTGTTCATAGCTGGTTTATAATATATTGTCTGATTACTGTCTTGGATATTGACATATAAGGGAGAGGGTGTGCGTGCATGGATTATGTTACAGGTTCACCTTGAGCAACCAGTGAAATGAGAGAAAGGCCCCTATAATGCAGAAATTAATAGGAAGCATGACACTTCCCCTCTAGCCTCTGGGCTATTACAATGGGACTGGACATATAAAATGCTGATGTTCACATCCGCTGGCTCAGTCCCCAGAGGTGATCTTTTCAACAGCAGCCAACCCACTGGAAATTCAAATTAGACAAATGTAGGGAGGGTAGGTCTTTCAATGGCTATTAGTCAGGATAGTGAATTCAACCTCTCTGATTACTAGAAGATGGAAACAACCACCAGGGAGTGTCTATCAGAATGCCCTATCATGAAATTCTAGGAACATGAGGCTGGTCCCAACAGAAACTGATAGGTCGACTGGGATAGATGGATCTTTGTCTGATCCAGCAAATCAGTTCTTTTGTGTTTTTTCTGGAACTGACTGGGGCCCCAGGGATCCAGTCTTTTATCATATTTTCTGGTGTCAAGGCAGCTTGTACATCCCAGACAGCCAAGTCTGTGTTTAATTTCTAAAATAAGAGATAAACCTCAAAGTCCTTTCTTCTCTAACCCTAAATGTGTGGGGTGTTATTTGTGGTTAGTAAGTAGTGATGGAAGGGCACTCTGCATATGCTCAGAGGCATTCTATTGTTGCTCCTCATATTCTAAGGCTGGAGCCTGATATTAAAAATAGATTCCAGGGCTAAGTCCTGGAAATCTCTCACAAACACACTTTCTCTGAGCTCCTTGAGAAACACTGAGACCCATCAAATTGTCTTCATGTGTCCCTACCTTGAACTGAAGCTTCGTAAAGTAAAGAAATCTTTTTAGCTTACCCTAATTCCAGAACTTGGTCCAATCCGAGGTTTCACCATTCCCGTTGTGGTTCCTGCCTTACAGCCTTGGTGCTCTCTAGAATATTACTCCTTTGCAGCCAAAAATAGTTGATGTTATAAAAAGAAATTATTCACGTAACACTAGAAGATTGATCAAGTACAACCAAAAGAGGCATTAAATATTGCAGAGTAGCAAAAAGCAGCTGAGTGAACTTTGCGTGTATTTGAATCCTTCCTAAATATTACACCTTCCCTGGAACTAGTCACACTGAGACTTAAAGCTTCAAAATAAGAAAGAACTACTTTCTTCTAGAAGTACATACTTGATAGGAAAGAGTTCTACATCTAGCTATCTAGCTAAGTTGGAAATGCAAACACTAAACCTAGTGTTTGCCCTCATGCTGGGAGGAGACAGACAAACAAACAAAGGAAATATGCCTTCTCTCTCTCTCTCAAGAGACAGAAGAAAGCAATCTGGAAGATGCAGTCAGCACCCTAAGAATATCAGGTTACATAGGAAGAAAGAGTTAGCAGGAGATCACAGGATAGGTATAACCTAGGAACCAGGAAGTCTCCTCTCTAACTACCCTTTCTAATCCCCTGCAGACGCACCCACCAGTTCCAGTTGCACCACATATTCCAGCATAAAACGATGGTGGATTCTGTTATGGTTTACAAGGGGAAAGTTGACTACAGTATCTCCATGTAGCTATCTTAATGTTCTAAAAAGGATTCATCAAAAGAGTGAATTTGTTTTTCTTGCATTACTAGATGGGTACCTCTTGGCTCCTACTTGAGCACAATACAGTTTGGGTTTCACCAATATATGATCAGTAGGGATTTACAGTCCAATCCTGTGCATGTCAGAAATATATCCCATTGACTTCAATGGGAAGTATGTATATGATAGCAGCCTTAATGTCCTTCAGGCCCAATCCTGCTCAGAAACCTTCAAGTTTTTGCCTCCAGGAAAATATTCCCATTAACCCCTCGGGCACAGCTTCAGAGAAGGTTATCCTATGAAGTCTTTAAAATGGGAAGGTTTGCCATGGCATAAATAGGAATGTATTTCACAATGTTAATTTTTAAATCTTTATCAATATAGTTATTCATTAAATTTGTATCCCACCCTTACTCCCAAAGGAGGCCAGGGGCAGCAGACATCAAAACAGTAGTGTTCTAAGGCAGGTTTTGTATTTAATCCCAGGCTTTGAGAGGTCTTTAACAGAGCGCTCTAAACATCAACATCCTGTTGCATTGGCACTTTGATTAGAGGGAGGGGTGAGTTCAGCTTCCTTACTAGAAGATGTTAACACTTAACAAGTCAAATATTTGGAAAACTTTCAGGGCTTAGTCTATAAACTTCTGCCTATTGCCTTCAGAGCCATAAGGAGAACCCAAGAAGAATCTAGAAAACATCCAAGAACATTTTTGAAGCATTTCACTGAACATCATACTTCACCCGATGAGAAATGGAACTTAAATACTACCTTGAATGTATTTAACCACGTTTAATCCTAGCCCATTCACCCCTCCCCAAAACTGGTGTCTTTCCTGTATGCCAAAATCTGAGAGAGACTTCTGCAGAGGGATAAGGCTGGGAAATATAGAGCAGGGATGCTAAATCTGTGGCCTTCCTTTTGTTCCTGTACTTCAGTTCCTGTCATTTCTGACCATTGTCCATGCTGGCTAAGGCTAAAGAGAGATGGAATCCAGCAACATCTGGAGGCCCATAGGTTCTCCATGCCTGTTCTAGATTCTAGATCATGACTATTCTGTGATGAAGACTTCTCAGGTTTTTTTCAGAATAGGTTTGCATATAATGCTGTCTGCTGAATAGACACAGTGCATATAGATAGTTTTCTGGAATTTCATTTTGTTGGAGTACTGGTAAAATTAGCAGAGTTTAGCTGAGTGTAGTTTGCTCAGCACTTATGTGCAAAAGCTTTTACCTTGCTTTGAATCAAGATGGAGACAATAGTCAAGAAATCAGAAGAAGGCTAGGGCTGGGGAGGGCAGCTATGAGAAAACTAGAGAAAGTCCTCAAATGCAAAGATGTATCACTGAGCACTAAAGTCAGCAGGGGCGTCACTACTGGGGTGCAGAGGGTGCAGCCCGCACCCGGGTGTCACCATGAGGGGGGTGACACCCAGAGCCGCCCCGCCCAGCGCCGTTGCCCAGCAAGGCTGCTCCAACTCCTCCTCGGAGGCGGACGGGCGGGTGAGACCGGGAGCAGCATCAGCAGGGCAAGGGAGGCGTGCCGGCTTTCCGAGGCCTTCTCCGGCTGGGTTCCCCTCCGGCGCGCGCCCTCCCAGGGGCATGGATGGGGTGGCTGGCCTCGAGTGCACGCGCACGCAAGCCCAGCCACCTCGTCCATGCCCCTGGGAGGGCACGCACTGGAGGTCTGCACACACCCCCGCACTCCCGCTAGTGATGCCACTGAAAGTCAGGATCATTCAGACCATGGTATTCCCAATCTCTATGTATGGATGTGAAAGTTGGACAGTGAAAAAAGTGGATAAGAGAAAAATCAACTCATTTGAAATGTGGTGTTGGAGGAGAGCTTTGCACATACCATGGACTGCGAAAAAGATGAATAATTGGGTGTTAGAACAAAGTAAACCAGAACTATCATTAGAAGTTATCATTAAAATGATGAAGGTTATCATACTTTGGACACATAAGGAGAAGACATGTTTCACTAGAAAAGACAATAATGCTGGGAAAAACAGAAGGGAGTAGAAAAAGAGGAAGACCAAACAAGAGATGGATTGATTCCATAAAGGAGGCCATAGACCTGAACTTACAAGATCTGAACAGGGTGGTTTATGACAGATGCTATTGGAGGTAGCTGATTCATAGGGTCACCATAAGTCAAAATTGACTTGAAGGCACATAACAACAAAACAAAGGAAAAACTCTAGTTCTATCTATCTAACTGAGGGTAGGTACACACTAACAGTTCTGCTGGTTCCAGTGCATCTCCACCTTTCTTTTCTGAAAACAGGGACACACAGTGCTAGCCAAACCTGCCCCCTGTTTTTTTCTTTTTGTACTGTAAACCTGGTGGAAGCAGCTTGAGAGCATTTTTTAATTAAAAAAAAATCAACTTCAGAGAGATTTCACAACTGATCAGGAGATCAACCCGTCCCCCCTCCAGGTGTGGCTAATGGAAATGCATTGATCTGGCAACTAGTGTGTTTACAGCCTAAGTTGGAGGTGCAATGACCAGGCTTTGTCATTACCCTCGTGCTCCAGGGGAGAGAGATAAAAGGAAGATGCCTTCTCTCCCTCAGCTGGTCCAGAAGAAGGAGAGGATGGAAATGAGGTCAGCTCCCTGAATGTATCAGTTTACAATGGAAGGAAAACAGACAGAGGAACACAGGTCAGGTTAGGCTGCCCAGCCAGCTGAAGGACCGTCCCTCAATCTCCCCTTAGGAATGCCAAGAGGACCAAATAAGAGTTGTTCTTGCCACACTTTCAACACATTTCACAGCCCTTCCTTCTTTACTTGACATTTTGTGATTTGGCAGACCTTGAAGACCCCATATGGCAAGGGGATGCTAGGTTTCAGTGTACTCCAATTCATCTTATTGTTGCCAGAAAGAAGTGTACAGGGTTTTATTGTTGTGCTTGAGGTTTTATGAAAGGCACCATAAAACAATATTTTAAATAAATGAAGAAGTCTAGAAAAGAAGCAAAGAGGCTATCTGCAGGTGTGGTTAAGGGTGTGGAGGGATAACCAACACAACCCAGATGAGGCAGGTAAAAAATGTTGTCCATAGAAAACAGCTGTGGTTAGGTTTACACACAAACATGCATGAAACAGACAAAAAAATATCCAAAGGTGGTTTCTTTTTGGTCAGTCCACACAGTTAATTCACAGTCGCATTAACCCTTTGTGGTGGAGCCAGCAAAAAAATCTAGGACAAACACTAAGCCAGCCTTTCCCAACCAGCGTGCCTCCAGATGTTGTTGGACCACAGCTCCCATCAGCCTCAGCCAGCATTGCCAATGGTCAGGAAAGATGGGAGTTGTGGTCCAACAACATCTGGAGGCACACTGGTTGGGAAAGGCTGCACTAAGCCAAGGATTCAGTGAAAGAAGAGACCAAGGGTGGTAGTCAAAGCTAGTTCTACTCAGAGTAGGCCCATTGATATTGATGGAGATGACTTGGGTTTATTAATTTTAATGGGCCTACTCTGAGTATGACTTAGTGTTGACAATGGGGACACCCCCATAGCTCCGAGGTAGAGCCAATGCTTTCTATGCAGGAGGTTCCAGGTTCAGTCCCCAGTCTAATGGCTCCAGAGAGTAACCTGGTCTGGAGCAAACCTCTTCCTAACATCTTGGAAAGGCTCTGCCAGCCAGAGTAGTCAAGTCTAGGTGGGCTAAAGGGAGCTTCACCCTACCATTTGCTCCAAGTGTCCTAGGGTCTTGCTTGCCCTGAACACATTTCCCCACTAGTTTTATGAGCTGAAAAGGCTTTGCCTAACCTTGGTAATGAGAGGGTTATAGAAGTTCATGACAGATGCTATTGGAGGTCACTGATTCATAGGGTCGCCATAAGTCGTAATTGACTTGAAGGCACATAACAACAACATAGAAGTCACCAGTGTTGTACTTCAAACTGGGTGCCTATGTTGGTCCATATTTTTAGTGAGAACGGAAGCTCGTTTTGGTGTCTGCACCACCGGAGAAAAGGCAGGCTAGCAATCAAAGTAACGGTTCCCCAATGTTTTAATAAGAGGGTCCCTCTGATTTTCAGGATCCACCAGTAATTTTCGGTCCCTCCCCTTCCCCCAACCAGTTAGCGGCCTTGCAAGCCATGCACAACACTCCTGCAGAAACTCATTTAGGGGTCCCTGAATGATAGCAAGGATCTGGGGGATCAAAAGAGTAGGATCCTCCATCAAGGATAGCCTCTGTGGGTTCCGCCAGGTCTCTTCATTCGTCAAATCCCCACTTTTCAAACAAGGCAAAGCTTAGAATGAAAACTGGGGAGCAAATTAGTCGGGACCACCACTTTAGTGGCTGTAAAAGAGAGCAATGCTTTTTCATAGGTCTTGATTTTAAAGCTGCAATGACTCAATGGGCGTTTGCTTACAATTAGTGTTGTCCATTTTTAGCACATTTGTTGGTTTCTGACGTCCAAAAGAAAACATAAACCTCTGTGGTGAATCTATGGAAGAAAGGGAACCAGTACTTCCCCCCCGCACAACTTTTAAACATATAGAAAACTTCTTGGAGGCAGGGCCTGGCAACCAAGAGGTCTTCTGTATCTTTCAAAGTTGTGCAGGGGGAAGGGAGAATGCCACCTTGTGGTTTTTCCTCATTACAGAGTTGCAAGAACACTTGCACTTGGCTGACTTTCTCTTCTCCTAAAGATACAGGATCAGTCTCAGGCCCTGAGCCTGGCAACCCTAGTAAAGCACGAGACTGTAAGAAATCCTCATTAGATAATATTATGTAAATTAGCACACCTAGCCCTATGTGTCAGCATTAGCCTTCCAATGAGAATCCTGCTTTTTTTTTGGAGGGAGGATATTTATTTATTTAACAAAATTTATATACCATTTGATTTTTTTTTTAACCTGTAAAAGGTTTACAAGCAATGCCGTTTGAACATTTGGAAGTACAATGGCATGTCTTCAACAGAGAAAGGCAGATTACACGCACCTGAAAAAAAAGAAGCGATGGTGAAAGATAAGTGAAGAACAATACTATTTCAGTCATAATTTATAGGAACAATATTTTTAAAAAGCATACAGAAGAGGATCATTTACTATAGCTTCAATGGATAAAGAAAGACGCAACTTACCGTCTTTGGGAAAAGGAAATTGCAATACAAAGGTCCTGTGTACAGTTGAGAGTTTTGGTCGATCAATCGCTACAACAATGAATTAGTTAATTCGCAGCAGATTAAGCATGTAACCCTATACACATTTACCTGGGATTAAACCTCAATTTGTGGGACTTCTGAGTAGACATGCCTAAACTTGCATTGCAAAATGTAGACTTTTTAATCCCAAATGTCCAGTTTCTTGGGAGAATGGATGAAGGTGAAATAGTAACAATCGCCTTACATTTCCTGATTCAGACAAGAGTGTTGTCCAAAGGATGGTAGAAACAACTCTTGTTCCCAATGATCACTTGTCTTAAAGCCCTAGATAACGGTTGTAACTGTGTGAATAAACTGATCAAAAAGTAACCGGCAGAAATCAAAACAAGTTAATTCCCTAACTTCTAAATCACCCTAAACAGATTTATTTAGAAAGAGAGAATGATTCATGTCCAATAATCCCCGAAAGTCATACTTTTGTCCAAGTCTACTCATTTAGCATTAGTGTGATAGCCTACACAAACACACCAGAAATACGCCCAGCTGCTCTCAAACCAAGGTGTTTTTTTTCGTATTGAGGAGAAATACTCGATATAATCAGCTGCATAACGATTCTGGAGAATGCATCCGCTGAGGCGTTCCCCAGCACCGCATCTCCGTACCTGCAAAACTCCGCGGAATTTCTGACAGTGGCGAGACTTTTGTGAGCGCAGATAGCTCTGACCAAATAAATGTTGGCAGTTCTACCTGCTGTCGACCTACCGGCTTTGGTCATCTTTGTCTACAAGCAAGGGATCGGACTAACGGACGGGAGGCGGGGGATCACTTTCTGCTCTCATCTTCCCACAATTGCTAGTAGCTGCATTCTACTAGCAGGGAGGCATTCAAGAGGCCTGCAGAGGTGGGCATTCCAAGCCAGAATCAAGCACCTCCTTTCAGTCCTTTTGTTCAGTTCCTTATAGCGTTGTTCAGCCCACTCTGAACTGGAATTAAGAACTGCTCTGTTTAAAACCTGGGTCTGTTTTCATATTGACGTCGAGGAATGTGGGCTTTCTTTCAGCCAACTAAATCGTTCTTATTACACGCTTGTCATGGAAGCGTTCCCTCGGCCTCCCTTGTTCTAGGAGTTGGGTCTGCTGTCATCTGCCTTTTTAAGGACTCTCCTGTGACGGGAGCCCTGTGCCTTTAATAACCGAGTGACAAGTAGGTGTGGCTTCTGTAACTGGGAGAAGCGTCATCTGCCGAACGTCTATTGCTAAACCCTCGCATTTTTTTATTATATTTATATCCCATCTTTCCTCCGAGGAGCTCAAGGTGGCATACATGCTTCTCTTCCTTACCATTTTACCCTCACAACAACTCTGTGAGGTAGGTTAGGCTGAGGGACAACCCAAGACTAGCCTAAGTTAACCCAGTCAACTTCATAGCTGAGTGGGGATTCGAACCCGGGTCTCCCAGGTCCTAGTAGTCCAACACTCTGCCCACTGCACCACACTGGCTCTTACTTGTTTTAGTAAGGACTTGGCGCCTAGAAGTTGGGCTGCCACCAGGTTTCTGGTCCTCCTCCTATGCAGGGCTTGAATAGCAGGGCTGACCCACAGATACGGAGCCGATGAAGCTCTTCCTGGAACGGAGATAAAATGACGGGGAAAGCTTCAACGATTTTATTTCTCTAGCTACTGCTGAAGGCACAGGATTGGGGCCCGAAACATGCTGAGCAGTCGTAGGCTAAAAGCTCCCTTCCCAGGGTTATCAAGTGGTCGCTGTCGTCTGATCAGTGGTATAGATTTGGGGGAGGCAAAATAAAGGTTACCCATGAATCGGTGGTGAAGAAGATTTGCTTAAATATTGCTCTCGGAAATTCGTTAATGAATGAGAAGCGGATTCAGGGGAGCTGGGTGGGGAGGGGTGATCTTTAGAAGTTTGAGACAAATTCTGAGCAGGATTGACAACTGATCTAATATTTTTAGAAGATCAACTGCCTTTCTTTTGCCCAGATTAGTCATTTCCTTGACCTTTTAATATACCCAAGGATGAGCACTACTGGACTAAATATAACATAGGCATATCACGTGTTCTTCCGGAGAATCGTCGTTAGACTCATTATAAAACTACCAAGAAAGGAAGAGAGAAAGATTATTTACAACTAGACAACTCTGTTTTTTCACACACACACACACACACACACACACACACACACACACACACACACACACACACACAGAGCGCGATACACCAGTTAATCGTAAGAATGATCGATTGGTGTTGTCACACCGGTACGTGGACAAAGTCGTTCTTTGGATCAGTTAGGTCATTTTAGAATCCAGACGAATCTGCATGGTTTTAGATGAATGCAATGTTTTCAGGCACTTCTTCGCCTGCGTCAGAATGCGGTACCAGCATTTGGGAACTCTCCTGGCTTGCTGCTGAGTGGGGGCCGGGACATCTGCCCGAAAGCCCAATCCTGAGGACATCACTGAATTCCTTGGGCAATTGCAAATATTCCGTTAGGGCGGAGTTCCATAAACTGGGCTCTCCAGATATGTTGGACTACAACTCCCATCAGCCCCTGCCTGCACAGCCGTGCTGGTTGGGGAACGCGGCAGTGGAACACAATCACGTCTCACCGTAGTCCGTGGGCAACTTGATCTAAACTTCGTTTTTACTGAAATGGTGAACCTGCATTCAGGCTGTACCACTTCAGACTGCAAGTGGGCGCTCACAGACTGGAATGCGTAATAATAATAATACCTCCAGATAGGAAACTAAATAACAGGAAGACGGTTGAGGCCAAGCCCAACATGCTTGGTTTTCTATGAGTAGGAATCTCGCCCCTCCCCCCGCCCTTGAGTGATCATGTCATGACGTGACACATACCCACACATCCATCTGTAGTCTGAAGTGGTATAGCCCAGACACAAGTTTACCACCTCAACGAGGATTACAGTCATAGTTTGATTGTTGGCACGCTTAGGTGACGCTAATGGTGGAAGTGGTTAGTGTGGCACTGCTAGCATATTGGCTATTCCAAACATGGAAAAGCTCCAAGCTCATCCACTGGAACATAAGAAAACTTATCCATAGAAACACTGAAGAAATCCGGGGCTGAAATAGCATAACACAGAAAAATAACCTTCCTGGAAGAAGACAGAACCTTTCTCCATGGTAGCTGTCCAAATAAATGGAGGTTTGGGGGTGAAACGAGGGAGGGCAGCATACAAACATGGTTTCCTCCACCTTGAAGTGATACAGCCCTGTCCAGCAAAAACTTTATTTATTTATTTATTTTATTTATTACATTTATAAATAAAGGTTTTATTACTTGATTAAAGTTTTATCACTTGATTCTGTTGCATGTATAAACTGAGCTCACGTATGGAACTGAGCCTAGGAAAATAAATATCTTATCCAACTCTAAGAGTCTTGTAGAAACTTTAAAGGCTACATGAAGTATGTACTGAGGTCCACAAAAGCTTTTGCCATAATAAACGTGTTACTCTTTTAGGTGCCTCAAGACTCCTTCTGGAAATTGCTCAAAATCCAGGGCAGATGCAGGATCCGAACCCTGTCTCCTGTCTCTGTATTTATTTATTTATTTAATTAATTTATATACCACTTTATATTTTTTAAAAAATCTCAAAGTGGTTTACATTTCAACATTATCCGCTAACTGAACCAGATTAGCTGGACCAAACACAGAAGTTTCCCAAGCCGCGTGGCCACTGCTTGAAGAAAGGGCTGGGGTGACTTTTAAGTGCCTGGTGTGGCGTTTCCGTGGGGGGCGACTTCTCTCCAGACACAAGAGGCGTTCCTATGAAGGCGCGCACAGGTGCCCCGCCCGCCCAAAGGACAAACAGCTAAGCCCATCTATCAAAGAAGGAGAAAACGCACGGATTAAGGAGTCCTGAGTAACTTGATTCCCCTTCCAACTACTCCTGCTCCAGCAGCCCAAATAGCAACAGCAGGCGCGCCAAATATCTAAATCTCCAAAAATGATACCTCTGATGTGCTGAAACAGCTGTAAAAGGTTATGCCGTGGGACCTGCGCATCTGCTTACAGGCATCAGCCATTAGGAGGAGAGGTCGAGGGTCAGATGATGTAACTATCCAAAGAAAGTGTCCAATGTTGGCCAGTAGGACCGGTTGGGAATCGCTGCCCTAAGTGTCAAGTCTGTGGCCATATACCCTAGAAGCGTTGCAGAGTTGTCTAAGAACGACTGCAGGTGTTCTATAGGCGGAGTCTTAACTGTGGGTGCTGGTAGCGTGTGGGGCGGTACCAGGTCTTTTATGAAGCTGTGTGGAAATGTTTGTGTGCAGCACATGTGTGTAGTGGTGTGTAGGTACTATGAGATGTGTTTTTGTTGTGGGTGGGTAATGGTGACACTTTTCTAGCGGTGTGTGTCTGGTGGTGGGCTACCACTAAGTATCTCTGAATGTGTGTGGGTGTTTTCGAGAGAGAGAGAGAGACCTAAATCCTATCAGTTGGCTACGCAGTGTGCATGTAGCATGTAACATTTAAATCACACGCATATGCAGGCAGGTATACTGGTCAGCACAATCCCTTACAAGTTCATTCAGATATACATTTAGGTTCAACTGGAGTTTTTTCAGAGGAGTGTGCCTAGGATTGCAGCCATTGATCGAATTCCTAAATGACGTTAACTCCGAAGTAAATTCGGAGTTGGGAAAGGGGAGTGGGGGAGGCTTCTCACTATATGTGCACTGGAGTGCAGCACTGACTCCTTGGCTACTGATTCGGCTACCTAGGTGTGAGTTAAGCAGTGTGTGATTTACTCTCTTTCTCTCCCCCCCTCTCTCTGTGTGTGTGTTTTTTTCCAGCTCAGGAAAGAGAAGAGATGCTACTTCAGCTTCAACCCCCAGAATCCGAATGAGGGAAGAAGGAAAGAGAGAGGGAAAAAAGCGCCTTCCCTTTCAACAGGGACTCATGCATCAAACTTCAATTTTCCGGACGATTGAATTAGTGATTTTTTTCCCTCCTGAACTAAAATACACTTAAGTCTTTGGGATTAATTACCACGTTCTGGTCTCTCAGACGGTAGTATTAGTTATCGTTGCCACGTCTGACATCAACCCTGACACCTCATAAAATAAGGAACTGAATTTCACTGACTCAACCGTCTCCCTCAACCCCGCCAGGAGGAAAGGAGTGTGTGTGTGTTTGTGTTGGGGGAGGTCCTCGCTGTTACCTTTGGGAGCCCAGGAGGAAGCCGACCAACAAAGGCGAGCCTTTAAGACAGCAAGGGACAAATTCGGGTCTTCCCTCGGCTTCCAAAACGTAGACAGAAGACGGGTTAGGGAGGTGGCTGAGGATAGCCCAAAATGAAGGCTGGTGTAAGGGAGGCGAGGGGCGGGCGCACAAGCGCACGTCTCTGATCCCCAAAGGGGATGAGGGGGGGGGTTGCTCCTGGGATTAGACCTGCACATTTCCCGGGCCAGGAAGGCATTGGACATGGCCAGCAAAGCAGAAGGGAGTTTCTGGCAAACCCTTTTCGCCACATGCGCAAGCACACACACGAGTGAGTTTAAAGAACCGGGCCAAATAGGTTTTGGAGGGGGGAATTTCCACTGGATATGGAAAGGGGGGTCATAATAAAAGGGGGGTTGGGATCTCGGTGGAGGGATCCTTTGTGTAATCATCTTGCCCAACACCTCCGTATGCGACTGAAACTCGGCTGAATTCGCACCCAGCACGCGCACACACGCACACCCTTCCAAAGATAGGAGCGCGATCCCGGCTCCAGCTCGGAAAAGCGCACCTGATGGTGGCGAACAACACCCAGCGCGGATTCCGTTGGCTAAACACGCGCTCCCAACACGGAATCAGAGGCTAATCTAGCGCGTCCTACAAGCGCAAATGACCCCCAGCCTGCCGCTTCGCCGAGCGCCGAGGCGCGAGGGAAAAGCCGCGATTCCAGATGACACTCGCCAAACGGGTCTGCCTGCCTGCCTCTCCGCACCCCCCCCGGGTCTCAGGATGGGGCAGGGCCCCTACAATGAGAAATCCTGGGGGTGAAGAAGGGGGGTGGAAATGACCACAGCTAGAAGGAGAGTTATGGCTCAGCCCCAGTAGTCTAGAAACTTCAGTGAAATTACGTTAGGGTCAATGACATTGTGTGTGGGGGTAAGATGTGGGGAGGTCCCAGCAACACGGTTGCCCCTCTGGAATGAAGTTTTGACAAGCTTATTTTCCCGGCAAATAATCGTTGTTTCTGACCATGCAGCCTTGCATATGAATAACAGTTCTGGGTAACTTTAAGGCTTAAATCGTTTCCACAGTTGCGTACTAAGCCAGCCTCTGAAGGTACGACTGAGACAGTTTTGAGATAAGAGACAAAGGATCCGGTTTGCAAGGCTGCGACCCTAAGCAGGTGCCTTTACTTGGAAAGGAGCACTATTGACATCCACCTGACTTTGAAGGTTTAGGGTTCCTGGTGTAAAACTTGCTTGATTTCCAAGACGTCATCGCAGTAGCTCTGCCCTCTGGGGCTCAATGCCCCTCCGTGCAGCGCCATCACTTCCTTCCCATGATTATGCAGAAGTCAGTCCAACTTCGCTCTAAGTCCCTAGTAAGCCTGCACGAGGCTGCACCCTGAAACGGAGAGACCCCCGACGGTCGATATTTTCTCATATCGGAAAATCTCTGTCCTATTTTGAGAAGGAGGCGGAGGAGGAGATCTTCTCTTCCTCTGCACAATTACAAAACTGCAAGTTTTATCCGTGCTAAGAGCGAAAGTGATCAAGACTCCGCTCTGATCAGGATCCCGCTCTTCTTGATCAAAGAGATACCTGTTCAGTTAGACGTGCACACAGTCTTTTTAAAAACACAACTCCAATGCGATATGATTAGTTTTGTTTTGTTTTGAAGGCCAGATCGCCCGGCCTCCCCCATCGCACCTCCCTCCTTTCCCGGCCCTCCCTCTTTTGGCGAGATATAAAAGTCTCCCTTGCTCGGGGCTTTGTGTCGAGTGGTGATTTCATCAAATGTCCACTCAGCTTTGGCACGTCTGGGTGTCAAGATGTCTCTTGTTTCGCCTGAAACACCCCTTTTCACAAAACTCCGTCTGTCTCGGAAAATATACAACCCATCAGGTCCAAGTTGGCGCTACCGGAGAGAGGTACAATATTCCCTGAGACTGAAACATGCATTGATTTTGTCTGGTGATAATTTCCCCCGGTTTGTTTGGTTAGTCTCAGAGCCAACTGCGAGAAGATGAGAGAGCGCCGGGGCTCCTTCGGGGGCAGGTCGAGGACCGGCGTGAACAGAGGCAGCGTCCATTCAAATTTGGGATGCCTTCCTTTCACCGTCGCTCCCCCCTTCACCTTTTGAATTTCAGCCTCTTCGAGGAAAAACACAGAATGTGGGGTGAAAAATCCGCCCCTTCCTATGGAAAGAATCCCCTCCTCTAATCGTATGTGCTCTATTCAGTCTAGGCTGGAAGAGCAATCTAAAATCAAGTAAGGGTAGGTACGCAGTCACGGCAAAATAAATAAGGGGGAGCCCTGGACTCTTTCCTCTCTGGACCCTAAACCCTTGAGGCGGGGAGAGGTCCCCCTGAACGCCCCGAGGCTTCCTGGGATCGCGTGGTGCTCTGTGAAATGTTGTTGGCAAAGGAGCAAAACGGTCTGCAGGCAGTATTGCCCCAGTCCTTCTGTCCCGGCCAAATTCACATGCTGCACAACCTAAGCAGGCGGCAGGAGAGGCGCTCTGCTTGTAAGCCACGTGTGGCAAACTTGTGTGGTACTCCTGGCTCCATCCATCTCTTGTGTTTGCACACGGGCGTCAATAGCTCACAAGTCCGAATGAACTTCGGCGCTATCCTCCCCCCGCTCCCCGTACCCCAATCTCCCTCCCTCTGAAAACAAAACAAAAACACATTTCTTGCTCACACTGAATTGTAGCGTTTGTGCAGCCTCATTAAATCCTTTGGAAGACAAAAGAATAAAGGCTTGGGGTGGGGGGGAGAGGGGAGAAGAGAAAGAGAATCTGGAGGGGGAGGGAAGGGTAAGAGCAAATAAAGAAAACAAATAAAGCCCTTTAACTAGATCTTCACATAAATGTCACAGTTTCTCAGCCTTTACGATTTGCCTGCTTAGCATAAAAACACTTAAGGACAAGATTGAAAGCTTTGCGTGATATCTGGACAGAAGTCAAACAAATCCATTGCAAACAGACCCCTCGTCCCCTTGAAAAGGAAAGAAGGGGGAGCGAGAGACAAGTCCTCTCCCAAATAAAACTAAAGAAAGTGCCTTTCATTGTAATTCATAGACTTGTTCCAAATGCCAAGAGAGCAAGGAGAAGAATGGGCGCCCATCTAAAGGCACAGATGCCCCAGTGCAGGAGGGGGGGTGAGGAAAGGGGGGCGGAGGGAGGAAAGAGAGCTTCACTCCCATTATTGTGGAGTTAAACAGTGGAAGGGTTAGGGTTAACCTAATCCATCAAATTGTCTGGAAATTGTGAGGAAAATTCAAAAACCATATGGTCTCCACGCGGTTTCGTCCTTTTGGCGACGGCGGCGCACGCTTGTTTCAGCATGGCGAGCCGCAGGAGGCAGAGCATGCTCCATTGTCGCTTGTCACTTCACAGAAGAGGCCTCATTTGTCCCCAGTTTTCATGCTTTACGCTAAAAATTACAACGCCATCTATTTTCAAAGAGGCGAAAGATTGATTTCGCCTCAGAGAACCTGCCCCCCCAAAACCGCTCGTCTCCCCCCTCCAAGTCTCGCTGTCCCCCCTCTCTGAGCTGGAACCCAGTTCTTTCTCTCTCCCCCTCCCCTTTAACTTGGCCACGATGTACACCAGATTTGTGTTTCTCACATAAATTTTACTAAGAACAGGGAAACGCACGTTGGTGGGTTAAAAAGCGAAGGCGCGCTATTTTGGGGAAGGGGATAAAGATATAGAGAGGAGCTGTAAATTAAAGTAGTATTTGGTAGATAGGCGATAATTAAAAAAGTAATATTCACCTGAAGGTTTTTGGTTTTATGCAGCCCTACGGGAAAAAATAAATCACCTTTTAATGTCTTCTCTGTGCTCCAACACCCCCACCGCCGTTCTAACGTTTTTCTTTAGTTGTCTTTATTAACACTAGACGGTTCCGCTATGATTCAGGGATGGTTCTCAGTTATGGTTATTTTTCAAAATATGGTTAAATGCAAACTGAGGGAGGGATTCGTGTATGTACATGTGTGTGCCACTTACGAAATACCATATATTTGAAACACGGATAGACTGCGGCATGACCGTGTCCTCTATAAACAATACTCTCGAATGAAAGCATCTGTGTGTATGCAGAGATGCTCACGAATTCTATTTAATAAATCATTATTTTTTGTATCCACTTGGACGTGGTGACTCACCCCCCTCCCACCAACCTGAAGGCAAATATTACTTTAGGATGCAACCCGCACAAACGACAGTTTTGGCTCTAAGTCGATTTCTACGTATAGTTTGTTTGAAATGCACATTTCCTGCTGACAATTCAGCCGCCGCAGAACGCTGGTAACTTGATGTAACCCACATGCTTGAAACTCATTGGTACCACTCCTCAAGTGTTGAAAGGAACAAATTTTGTAACCAGGGACAAACGGGATATCTAAAGACTCTCTTTCCCAAAGAAAACCTTAAAAAGTATATATTAAAATTGTAAAGGTTTTATTGTGTCGGAAAAAGACTCGTCTGTACAACTCTAAGAGACAAGATATAGAGCAACATTGTCCCTGTCATAACTTAAATAAGCAGGCCTTTAGAAATTTTTACAGATCAAAGAAAAACATTTCAAACCTGTACATTTGTATTTATAATCTTTCCATCTGTTGACGGCCGCGTCTGTTTATTGTTGTTGTTATTTTGAGCAGCAGTATTAGTAGTGTTATTTCGGTAGCATGCAAAACAATTCTAAAAAAGAGTAAAAAATAAGTCTAGATTCTTTTCTTAAAACTACCTTCATATAAAAATACGAAAGGTAGCTTTCTTTTCCTTTTCCTTTAATAAAAGCACAACAATAGCAGTAAATGGTAAAAATAGTTTTTAATTGGTAAAACGAGGCAGAAATCTCATTGGAGACCAAATCCTAGGAGCTGGAGATGGGGGGGGGAGAGAAAGGATATATTTGAACTTGAGAGAGAGCCCATAGCCTCAGGGTATCTCAGAAAAATGAAACAAGAGAATGAAACAACTAAACAAAAACACAAAGAAAGAAGGGAGGGGAAGAAAAGAATCGTGCATAGAGCATGCAAGGAAAAGGGAACCACAGGTTAACTTAAAGCTCACATAAAGTGAATTTTATAAACTTTTCAAAACAACTGTCTAACAAAGCATCAAAGAGGTGGCATTTATTCCAATGTTGTGAGTTAAGCAAAAAAAGGTCATTTTTTTAAAAAAATAGTCAAACCCTAAAAAAACCAAAAAACCGAAAGTACCCAATAGATGTGCTTAAATATTTATACAGAAGCTATCCATAATTGCACCGTTCCAAAAATGATAGCTACCTGGTTTGACAGCCGTTGGGATATTGATTCCTACTATCATCATCATCATCTTGATTCTTTTATATTGCTTATTGCTTTTGTTGACAAGAAACTGCCTTTCTTGAGTTGCCAAGGAAGCTGAGCTCCAGTTCCCCCTAAAGTCTGGCGTGCTGATTTGTTTTTGTTTTCTTCTTTTTTCGGGTGAGGAGGAGGAGGCGGCGCGGGAGGGGACCGTTTCTCTCCTTGCGTGGGGGTGGAAGGGAGCGCGAGGAGGAGGAGGCCAAGGGGGGAAGCGATTTGCCCGTTTCTTCGTTTGTTTTCGCTGGCGGGGCAAAAGAAGGGCGGGCGAGAGGGGGGAGGAGGAAGAGGAAACAGTCCCCCCCGCCGCCGCCTCCACTCAGTCATCGACGTCAATTTCCACGTCTTCGTCTTCCGAGCAGTCCTTGCTGCTGCCCGGCTGGTCCGTGAGAGGAGAGGCCGGGGAGAGCTGGAGGTGGCCGTTGCCTTCCAGTCCATGTTTGGGGAGGGCGGGCGAAAGGGAGCGGGACTTGGCTCTCCCCTCGGGGGTCGGTTCCAGCTCGGCAATGGCTACAATGTCCACCTGGCTGCTGGGTCCCAGTTTCTTGGCAGACTCCACGTCTGCTTTCATCTCTTCCAGGTCCCGCTTGAGCTTGGCCCTGCGATTCTGGAACCACGTTATCACCTGGGCATTGGTCAAGCCCAGCTGCTGGGCTATCTGGTCTCGGTCCGCGGGGGACAAATATTTCTGGTACAAAAAACGCTTTTCCAGTTCGTAGATCTGGTGGTTTGTAAAGGCTGTTCTAGACTTCCTCCTTTTCTTGGGGGTCTGTCTCTGGCCAAATATAGTCATCCCATCCCTTCCTGCAAATAGGCAGAATAATTCTTTTCAGTCTCTCTCTCTCACACACACACTCGGCGGACGCCGACACTGCACGGAGCCCACCTACCCTTCCCTGTCCCTCCCCAAGCTAAGTGAGGTAACAGTCGCCAAGCGAGCGTAAGGCATCCGGAGCCCCCAAAACGCCAGCAGGCCCGCTTGCCACCCCCCTCTTCTCTCTGTTCTCGCGTTCCCTTGGAGGAAGAGGGTTGAACACAAAACAAAACAGCGATGTGGGCAGCAGTGCACACCAATTCGGATACAGAGAGGAAGACTCTTTAAGGAAAGTAGGCCTCTAGATGCCCAATGTCTCCCAAAAGCATCTTAATAAAGACCACCCGGACTTTATTAAGGCTGGAGAAAATTCAGATACATTTCGGGTGGGGCGGAAACAGGCTGGATGCCCCAACAAGGTTGCAACGGTCGCACAGATACCACGCGTGGGTTGCTTAACCTATAAATACCTAGTTCGTGGGAAGGAGGGGAAAGGTTGGCAGTACGAGAAGAAATGGCAGAACGTTGGTGGCATCTGCCAACATTCCTCTAAAATGGCCCGGCTTGGCTGGCATGGCCAGAGATGGCTCTACTCTTTCTTGTTTTCCTCTCTACTGAGGACTTCATCCGTGGTCCTCCCCCAGAACCCGCCGTCCCTCCATCCCCCTTTCCACAAGCAGGCCGGTGAAGTTCTCAGCTGATGCTCGCCGCAAACGGAACCATCTCTTTCCCTCACGCCCAGCCACACTCACCAGCAGCCAGAAGGCAGGAAGGAAGGAAGGAAGGAAGGAAGGAAGGAAGGAAGGAAGGAAGGAAGGAAGGAGGGAGGGAGGGAGGGAGGGAGGGAGGGAGGGAGGAGAAGGTGGCCAACAGGCCAGTGAGCCAAGCACCAGAGCTGCGGGTCTTACCTTCTGCCGCTTGCAGGACGCTGACTTCCAGCCCCTTGAAGGTCTTACTGGCCAGCTCCTCGAGGGCGCAGAGTGGCGAGGTTTGGGAGAGCAGCGCCCGACTGGAAAGGGGCAGGGCAGCCGGAGGGTGCTTCTCGGCGGCCGAGAGCAGGTGGGCAGTCCCGCAGATGGTGTAACTTCTCCTCACCGAGGGCTTGTTGAGGATGTCCTCGATGCTGAAGGGCGTCAAAGGCTTATTGGAGTTGGCCGGCGGAGGCAAATGGTCCAGCGGGCTTCTCCGGCGCTCTTCCGCCGAGGCAGCTTTGCCGTCGTCTTTGGAAGTCATGCTCGGCTTGCCCACCGCAGCACCCCCTTTCCCTTCCCTCGCTCGCTCGCTCTTTGCCTCGAATGACCTCCCTCTCTTTTCTGCAACCGCCAACGCAGAACGCCGAAAAGGAGGCGCGCGGGGGGGAGGGGGGAACGGGAAGAAACGAAAAGAGAAGCAAAGGCAAAAAGAAAAGCCAAACTTCCGATCCTCAGATCCACCAGGAGGCAGGTCTGCTGGCCCTGGAGAAAAGAGAGGGCGGTGACGGGGCAAAGGAAGGCGGCGGGAAGCCGTCCTTGGACGGCAAAGGGTCTGCAGTCCTGCCTGGGAAAGTGGCGGCCGAGGCGCTGCCGTCCCACTTGATTTCTCTCGCGCTCTCTTCTCCTCCCGGCCGCTATTTTAGGATAGACCCCCCCCAATCGTCCCAGATCTCTCGTTCACCTCTCCCTCTTCCCCCAGCAAGATAAAGGGGTGGGGGGCTTCTCCTGGGCGAGGAGAGAGCAAGAGGCGCCTGAGCCTCTTCCTCGGGCTGGGGGGAGAAACAAGACGGCGAGAGGCAGCGGCGAGGTAATTGACTCTTGCTAACAAGTGATTGTTGATTGGGAGGCGATCCCTTCGCCTCAGTGACACTTTTCGCCCCCTCTCCTCTGCCTGTCTCTTTCTCGCTCCCTCTCAAGTCTGGCCAATGCAGGCTCTCGCAACTTGGTTAGGCCATTAATTGGGAGGCGGATGGTAGGTGGAGCCCACTTGAATTATAATGTCGAAATACACTTGTCATATTCTGTCCCCACTATTTGCTTGGACGTATATATTTTAAAATTACATTACAGCCAGGCTTTATTGCATCAGGATAATACAGTGTGGTTGGAGGAAAAATTAAATAACCCTCCAGAATCCCATCAATATTTCTTTTCCAGATTCCCCCCTCCCGTCTTTGATTATGATGATTATTAATCTTTTTCTTTCTTTTTCTTTTTAAAATATTCTTTCTAACCAGAGGT
The DNA here is from genome assembly GCF_030035675.1 of Rhineura floridana. Taxonomy (NCBI): domain Eukaryota; kingdom Metazoa; phylum Chordata; class Lepidosauria; order Squamata; family Rhineuridae; genus Rhineura; species Rhineura floridana. The sequence continues at coordinate 85,678,148 of NC_084486.1, forward strand.
AGAAGGAATGAACGTATCACCAGGTAAGGGAAATCTTTCATTGAAAAACTTATTCTAATATTTTCTTTATGTTTTCTCACTCTCCTTTCCTTTTTCCAAAACATATGCACTTTATTTTTCGAAGTTACTATACCGAACCTTCAGTTCGGCACTTGGTTGGCGTGATTTTTTAAAACACACGCGTGGTTAGCAAACTGCCAACAGCTATGAAATAAAACTTTTTGTAGTGCCTTGTAATTTTTGAAGACTCGCGTTGGAAGGAATAATTATTGTGTCTTATCTATTTATCCACAGGGGGACGGGAGGCGCGTGTGTGTTTGTGTAAGCTATTGGACTAATTCTATAACAATTTATATCTGTTTTTTAAATAATTTGTAAAAATATTGACATATTGTTTGATGTATTGGTGTAGGAATCTGCACCTTGATCCAAGTAACATGGCCACCTCCTGCCTGTTAGATTAGTATAACAGCTCCTACTGCGACTAGTTTAGTAATGTGTAATTTATTATTATTATTATTATTATTATTATTATTATCATTATGCAATTTTCTACATGTCAGACAAGGTGGTGCGTTCGTAGAGCTGGGCATGAGCGTTAGCAAAATATATCATCGCTGATAATACCTAGAGGACAGCAGAGGGAGAGCGAACGAGAACGCACAGTCCCCCTATAGCTAGCTAAATCCTTCTCTGCTATAATTCAAGCGCAAAGGGCCACCAAAGAACGAAAGGGACATATTTCACTTCCCTTAAAAACTCCAGATGATTTTGACAAGAAGGCTTCCCCCAACGTCTCTTTCTTTTCCTGCCCCCCTTCTCTCTCTCTCTCTCTCTCTCTCTCTCTCTCTAATGGTTTCACTCAAAAGCTTAACAGAAAAGCTGTTCTTTGGTGGCGGAGGGCTTGGAGACCAGCGAGGTTGAGACATTTCTGTTTTTCTGAAAGGCTTCCTGAGTGACTGGAGCAGAGCGGAGGGTCGCCCAGAATCTAGAGGGACGGGAGAGGGTTGTCGTTGGGGACTTTTTTTTTTTTGTACGGGGGTGGTGGTAGAGGAGAAAGAAACCATTTTGGTTCTTGCTTTGGCATGCCATGAACATATTACAGCGTCACGTTTCATGTTATGATCACTATATTCTTCAGCACCCGGTCTTGTAACATCTACACGCCCTTTCTTAGATCTGCAAGGCGGACAAGCCTTTTCAAGATAGGAAAACGAGTGAACGGAGGGAGTGGGAGAGATGCGTCCTTTTTAAGGCCCTTTGTTTATCAACACAGGAGCCTCCAGTAATTTCGGTCGAAATCAGTTACAGAAACGAGGATTTTGAACCCTCCCTCCTACCGGCCTCCTTTGAAATCAGTAGCCAGACGGGTTCTCGCCTCGGTTAAGTCAAGTGTTGTTGATGGTGATGTGGAATAGAGGACCAGCGAATTAGGAACGTGACTCTCCCGTCTACATTTTCAGCATTAACAGCTCTTGTGAGCCCTTCCGCAATTACCTGGAATCACCGTCTCCCTCCTCCCCTCCCACTGCCTTCTCCCGGGCAAATTTTACTTCTATGCTCTAGTGAGAGGAAATATACAGTTCCCCGATCCCTTCCCCTCTTATTTATTATCTGTCCCTGAAACTTCATGTTTGTAAAGCTAAAATTCAGTAAATCTCTCCAACACCTCCTCTTACAAACACGAGCAAAATCACCGGCACAATATTTTCACGCCGCCGCTCTTATGAAGAGGAGTGCTGTACTGGCCAGCTCTGTATTCAGCATCGACAGCAAATATTTAACTGGTCCTATAAAACATGGAATCTTTCCAGGGGGAACAAAGAAGCTGAACAAAAAAAAGGGGGGAGGGAGAAAAGAAAAGCCCGCATTTGCTGTGAAATCCAATTCTCAACACCGTTTAAACCCGCGGTCGAATTCGCAGAGTGATTAAAAAGTGTTGAAAACGAAAAAAGTTTTCCATCTGGTCCGTTCCTGATTGTGGATGAGATGGGGGTTTGTGTCAGTGACTCTGGGTACAAAATATGGCGTTGCGGTTATTCCGGCTTAAGTAATGCAGAGTCCAGTCTGAGAGCCGTGGCCCAGCGATTGGATGATTACCCCTCCATACGGCCAGAGAAAGGGTATGGACCAGGGGGATTCAATACTTTTACCCACCTCCAAACCTGAGCAATCGGGTCTTTCCTACCACAGGGGAACTGACTCGCCTCTCCTCCCCCCCTCACTACTCTCATTCGGAGGTGCGGTTTGTTTGTCCTCTGATGTTTGTGCTGATGCTCGCTGCCAAACAACAAATACAGAGCAAGTCAAAGGGCTCCTCTCCTTAAAGCGCCCTCGTCCCCCCGCCTTTTATTGCTCTCTGGGAGTCTCTTTATGCAGTGACCTATTTTTAAAGGCCTATATTGGGTTATTCATCATATCAAATACTGCGAGGAGATTAGGGGAGGGGAGAAATCACCCTGGATCTAAATCGTTAGGCTCCTTTCTTGGCTTCGCCGAGAGGGGTTGTTTCCTTTCTTTTGGCTTCCTGCTTTGATAAATGGTCGGAGTCTCAATCATGAGAGAGAGAGAAGAGCCCGTTGAAATCGATGGTGGTCTCCTTTGGAGCAAGCGTGCTTTGAGGTGGAGGTTCATTGGGCATCTGGGAGCCGATCCAGAGATGTCGGCCGAGATTTGATCGGCCTGAGCGCTTGGATAGGATGTCTCGGGATCAGGTGCTCTTCTGTAAACCGAGACAACATTGCTGGGGCTTCTGATGAAGTAGACCCATGAAATGTCGGTCCAGGCGTGTGTGTCCCTCTGTGGGTCTGGCCTGGGATCACCTTTGGTTGTATGTTGTGCGCGCCAGAGCTCTCACCGTACAGAGGACATGAAGGAGGCCCGACCGCCGAGGCACAGGGGAGGAAGTTGTGGAGGGGAATCACACATCCTTCTCCCTGTTACCTTAGACAACAGGAACTGGTGTTGTGTCCTACCTGCATCAGCCCAGTGGGCTAGAGGCTAAGGAAGGGACCTTTACAGCCAACGTGTCTGAGCAATTTACTTCCACTTAAGCAGGCTTACGATCAGAGCACCAATTTGCTTTGTGCGTGCTTTTGAAATAAATAGATCAACTATCTGGACGTGCCTCAGAGACTCCGGAATACTAGTGGGATGCCCTTAAAATAATGCAGCCCGCATAAATGAAAACAAACGAATAAATATTATTTCACTGCCCTATAATGTATGCACAGGTGTTTAGAATATTGCCTAAGCGTGTTCACACTTCCTTCTCGCGAGTCCTCCCACAGGACGTGCGCCCGGGATGTGTACGGGTGAAGTCGCCTTGGGAATAATATTTCAAAGAGCAGTCATATGAAATAAAGGAGATCCAGACTCTCTTCTCCCGGTGGATCTCCTCCTCCAAACACGCCCTATTATTTGTGCAAGCATGCACTATATAGACTGCCTTGCTGTATCAACGTCCTACCAGCCAAGCAAGGCACAGATTTTTAACAATAACAAAACGTATCTCCAAAAAGTAATGGTTTGGACTATATTTCTATTCCTTTCATTTTCTTGGTTCTCAGCTCCATAGTTGCCTTGAAAATGATCAAGAAGGGACTGATCTGAAGTAATGGGTGGGTGGGTGGAGAGGAGAGGTGGGAAGTTCCAAGCATGGGGAATCACTACAGGGGAAGAACTCTGGGGTAGTGGAACATGGAAAGCTGTATTCTAAAGGGACTGTGCATCAGAATGGAGGTAGTTCGCTCTGGAGTTACCATGGAATGGAATCAGGTGTTAACAGGGAGGGGTGTGTGTAAATTGGACATTAACCAAACTTACTTTTAAGTAAATATGTTGGGACCAGAGGTGTAGTCATCTAGGGTCTCAGAGGGTCTTAGACCCCTTACATTTTGGGGAGCAGGGTCCCAGCAGAATCCCTATGTCTATGCCTCTATGCATCCCATGAACAAAGCAGCATGAAAGGGGAGTATGTTAGCCCCTGAGAAGAGTCTCATATGCTTCCTTGTCCTTTCCTGATGATTGGAGCCAATCAGAGTGAAAAGAGGTGAGTCAGCCACAGAGAACACTCTCTTCAGTAGTTAACACTATCTCCTTTCGTGCTGATTGGCTCCTAGGGATGTCTGTTGTTGTGGAGAAGGCATGCACAAGGATCTCATTCTCAACCCAGCAGCAAAAAAAGGGGTGGTGGCGGCTGTGACTAACATGTAGGGACCCTGCACTTCTGAATTTGCCACTACACTGCTGGTTGGGACTGGGGTGAATTTAGTTTTATCCTGTTAGTCCAACATTCTGTTTTCCTACAGCGGCCGGCCAACCAGATCCCTCTGGGCCACCCCCAGGCCTACCTTAGTGCACTAATCCTTTCTCGCTGTTGTTCCCCAGCGACTCTTTCAGCCTACTCAGCGACTGAGTTAGAATACTATGTTGCGCTGTGTGTAATTTGTGTACTTAATTTCTTTTTAAAGCAACACCACAGCAGCAGAATAACAGCAGATGTTGAAATGCGAGTGTGCCAGCATGTGTGCGCGTTTGGCTAAGAAAGCAGGCTTTTACCCTGCATCAGCATCACTGAGACTGGAGACTTAGTAAAATAAGAAAAGCTACTTTATTTATAGAAATACATAGTAGATAGAAAAGCAAAGCTAGTTCTAACTAACTAACTAAGTTGGAGGTGTAACACCCAGGTGCGGGAGTTAGCCCCATGCTTAGAGAGAGCAGAGACAAAGGGATGTGTCCTCTCTCCCGGACAGTCGGAGGACAAAGGAATGGAAAGGGCAGAAGGAGGAGGGGCAGGTAAGCTTCCCTAAATGCGTCACAGTCTAGCAACAGAAGGAAGTCAGTCAGAGCATCACAGGTAAAGGTAAACAAGCCTATCCATCTGGAGGACCCTAGCTCTATCTCCTTTCTGGAGCACAGACAAAAGAACAAAACAGGAGTTGCTCTTGCCTCACTTCCAACATACTAGTGATACTGAGAGTTCCGGAAAGAGAGGAACACATGCTGAACACTTTCATCATTGAAAATGGTCAACTCTTGAACGTCTGAACGTGTGTGTGTGTGTGTAAACAAAATTTTGCCGGGACTAAAGCATCTCCTCTGTTCTTCCTGGAGTCCTTTTTGCAGGGTGGTGTAGAATGGAGGAGGCAAGACTGGTGTGTGAGGGTGGTTGAACTGGATGGGTGGGCTATTTGGAACTGCTTCAAATGCCAGGTGTCCTACGTGTTTGTTTAAAAGCAAACCAATGCAGTGTTCACATTTGCTCTTTTAATCTGGAGTTCATTAATTCGGAGTAAATGCCAGTGAGTGATCCTGAAAGTACTGTTGGGATTTTGAAGTATCAGAATGGCTTCTGAAAGTGTTGGAAGGGCTGTTTAGTATCTTCTCATACAAGGACAATTGGCAAGAGTGTCTCCTTTTACAATGACAGCATCTTCCTTTGTGTCTGCAAAGGATCATGGGACAGGCAGAATGTTGTTTTTAGCATGTGATATGCACAGAACTAAACAAAAGAGAAACATGAAGGCACTCTGCATCAGAATGGAGGTAGTTTGCTCTGGAGTTACCATGGAAGTGGAATCAGGCGTTAAAAGGAAAGGATGTGTGTAAATTGTGCATTAATCAAACTTACTTTTAAGTAAGTATGTTGGAACTGGAGTGAATTTATAGTTTTATACTGTTAATATCAAACTACAGATTCTAAACCAATATCACTAAAGCATCTTGGAAATTAACCTGTCTATGGGAACAGTCTACATCCCAATGAAACCAATGGTCAAATAGTCATTGACTCTAACATCCTGGATTGTGGACACAATCTAAAGATGCAGTTTTAGGAACACTTTCTTGGGAGAAAATTCTATAAACTCAGTGGGATTGGATTTACTACCATGCTTCCAAGGGCAATGTCTTGGAGATAAATTCAACTAAAATGATTAGGCCTTCAAAGTAAATGTACTGGGATGTATTCAACTAAGGTCTACTCAGAGTAGACCAACTGAAATTAATGAACCTAAGTAAAGTCATGTCTATTAACTTCAATGAGTAGGACTAGCACTGAATACCACCACTGGGTAAATAAAACTGATAAAACTCCCATTGATAATAGATCATAACTGTAGTCCTTTCTTGCAGTGTTGAGCATAACAAGACAAGGGAGTGGACACCAGCCAACAGGTCAAGAACAGTAGAATCAATAGGTGCAAAACAAAATGCATTCAAAGAACAAGATAGCAAGGTATTTTGAGCACATGCTCTAGATCTGGAGGAATTTGATTTAAAGAAACTCAAGAAACATAAGAGTTTGTGCAGCCATGTTTTTGCAGCTTGCATCCTTAGAAGAGCATGTTAAAGAAAAAGAGCATGTAACTAACAGCTATGGGGCTTACTTAGGTTGGGCCTGTATTTTTCTCATACATTTCCTTCTACTTTGGAACACAAAAACAAATGTGCTGTAACAACGCATTTGCTCTCAACATTCTTCTACAATCCTGACTCTGGAACTTCTGGATTTAATGGTTTACCTTCAGTTCTTTGTATTGTAGACAGCCTGCTACTGTTGCGTTTTTGTCTGCTGGCCAGTGAGCTGAATGTTTCAGTTCTCCAGTCCCTCACTTTGTTTGTAGGAATCAGCCTTGAAATCTTGAATTTTATGACCTGAGTATCTTACAGTGTGAACTGTGTTAGAGGAATGGGCCTGATGCGGGAGGAAGCTCAGGGCATTTCTAACAGTTCCAGGGATGGGGTGGGTTGGAATGTTCCTAGAGGCAATGATGCAGTTGTGCAGTTTTGGACTACGGAATGAATGGACTTATGCACCTGCCCCTCTCTTTAGATGGTGATAAGAATTTATTTTCACCTACTTCAAAAATTGATGTCAGTCCAGCCCTTGGGGGCCCTCTTACTCATTTTGTTGAGTCCTGGACTTCTGTGCCCAAAGTTCTGCCCTGAGGGCACTAGGGCCTATTGCAGGGTTGAGGAACATGTGGTCCTCCAAATCTTACTGGGCTACAACTCCCATCAACCCTGACCACTGGCCATGCTGGCTGCGGTTGATGGAAGTTGGACTTCAACAACTTCTGGCGGGCTACAGGTTCTCCACCCTTAGCCTAGAGGTTAACTTACTCATAAGCAAAATGGATCAAGGTCACAGTCACCTGGAATCAGAAGAGCCCTGCACTTAATTCTCCAATGACTTGGTTTCAATGACTCCAACGGGTTCTGACACCAATTACTTCACTGTCTATAATATTTCTCCCCACCCTGAATATATCTTTCAAGATCAGGCCACTTTTTATTGTTCCAAGAAAGTGAGATAGACCCTATCCCCAAGGGAGCAGGACAAATCATATGAAAAGTGAGAGGAGAAAGTGAGGCATAAAGTCTGTGTGGGAGGAAAGAACTGTTGCACTGTGTGTAATTTGTGTGCTTAATTTCGTTTAAAGCAGCACAACAGCAGCAGAGTAACAGCAGAGTAACAGCAGATGTTGAAATGTGAGTGTGCCAGCGTGTGTGCGCATTTATCTAAGAAAGCAGGCTTTTACCCTGCATCAGCATCACTGAGACTGGAGACTTAGTAAAATAAGAAAAGCTACTTCATTTATAGAAATACATAGTAAATAGAAAAGGCATACCTGGTTCTAACTAACTAGCTAAGTTGGAGGTGTAACGCCCAGGTGTGGGAGTTAGCCTCATGGCTTGGAGAGAGCAGAGACAAAGGGATGTCTCCTCTCTCCCAGACAGTCAGAGAAGAAAGGAGTGGAAAGGACAGAAGGAGGAGGGGCAGGTAAACTTCCCTAAAGGCGTCACAGTCTAGCGACAGAAGGAAGTCAGTCAGAGCATCACAGGTAAAGGTAAACAAGCCTATCCATCTGGAGGACCTTAGCTCTATCTTCCTTCTGGAGCACAAACAAAAGAACAAAACAGGAGTTGCTCTTGCCCCGCTTCCAACAAGAACAAGCCATGTTCCCAACAGTAGGGCTACAAAGACATCTCAAGTTTGTAAGACCCAGATAGGTCCTTGATGTTTGTGTATTAAACTATCATCGTTAAGTGGTGGGAGCCCACTCCCACCCCACAAACAGTTCCTTCCAATGGAACCGTGGACTTCCATTACCAAGGCACTTGCTCTGGAATGATCCCATTGAGTTCAAAACTTAGTTCAGTGGGACAACTCCTGGGATTAAGGAGCACCAGGAGCAGGGAAGGCAACCATTTTAAGGCTGCTGTGCTAAGTACCAACACTATGATGTAACCTTTTCCCCTTCCTTCCTTCTCTTTAAGATTCTGAGCTGTCTCCAGCAGCTGCTTAGATATGGATGGATTCAGCTCAGTTTTCAAAGGCTGTTCCAAATTGCCTGTCAGACTTTCAGAGAACCCTCAAATGATGTCCAACATAAGAGGGGTAACTCTTTGGTGGCATTGGTATGAATGAGTTGAAGACCCAAGGTTCCTTGGAGCACTAGGATGTTTCCAGCAAGCCCCACTATAAACAGCCCTGCCTGGTAGTTTGAAGCACTTGGATCCAAAGCTTATCCTGCCCCCCCCCATTGACTTCCATGGGACAGACTCAGATTAAATACATATATTTCTGTGTAAATGGACTGTAAATTAGGTTGGCAACAATAGCTACACTCAATTTAAGGAGTCTGAAGAGCGGATCTACCTCCCCCTCTCCCCTGTCTTCTTGTGGAGAACAGACACTTTCCCTTTAACTCAAACTAACAAGCACTTAGAGCCCTCAAAGTTACTTCTGTCTTGCTTTGTATTCCCAAAGTCTTTCTCTTGAAGGGGTAAGGATGCTATTTCACCTCTTAGTATCCATGCAAGAACCTGGACACAATTGGAGGGAGGAGAGAAAAAAAGACTGCATTTTTTGTGTGAAGGTGTACAAGATTTGACCTTGATTTCCCCCATTCTCTGAGCCTGGGCCACTGTCAATGTGTGGTGTGTGTGTGAGAGAGAGATTGAGTGGAGGCCAAGAGGCAAGTGAATGTTGCCCACTGTCTGGACGTTGCAGGGAGTCTCCTTGTATTTCACAACTGTTAAAGGGACCTTTCATGTTGGCTGACCTCTGCTAACTTTTATCCAGGGAAGTGCCACCTGTCACAGAAATATAATTAAAGTCAAAGGCATAACTCATTCAAGTGCTGATCACCAAAGTGACTACATACAAGTGACACCTCCTTTTTCTGGCAAAGCTGATCCTTGTCTGTCTCCCAGTGAGTTACGTCTGCCTAGTTGAGCCAACCAAACATGTTTTGACTTCTCCTGAGGACAGCACAGAGATAGACACCGAACTCAACCCTGGGGCTGTTGTGGTGTAAATTTGTTAAGCAGAGAATAACAGCGGTCTGAAATGCATGTGTGCCAGTGTGTGTGTGTTTACCTAAGTAGCAGGCTATTACCCTGCATTGAGATCACTGAGACTTAAGACTTGGTAAAATAAGAAAAGCTACTTCATTTGTAGAAATACATAGTAGATAGGAAGGCATACCTAGTTCTAATTAACTAACTAAGTTGGAGGCACAACGCCCAGGTTTGGGAGTTGCCCTCATGGCTCAGGAGAGAGAGAGAGCAGAGACAAAGGTGTCTCCTCTCTCTTGGACAGTTGAAGAAGAGAGGAAAGGGCAGAAGGAGGAGGGGCAGATAAGCTTCTCTTCACGTATCAGTCTCACAGTGGAAGGAAGTCAGTCAGAGCATCACAGGTAAAGGTAATCAAGCCTATCCATCTGGAGGACCCTAACTCTATCTCCCTTCTGGAACATAAACAAAAGAACAAAACAGGAGTAGCTCTTGCCCCACTTCCAACAGAGGCCAGAAGCAAAGCCTGCACAGCACAGGAGAACTCCGTGATGACGCCCAAGACAGGGAGGAGCAGAAGCAGAGTGACAGAGTGAAGGGCCTTAGAAACACAGGTCTCTTCCCTGTCCTGTTTTTGGTATCAAAAGCAGCCAGTTCCAGAAGGCCAGAGGGTGTCAAAGGGACAAAGGGCAGGCAGAGATCATAGAGCCATGGGGAAAGGGAAGGAGAGGAGACAGAGCACTCTGAGGCCATTTCTCACTAGCCTGTCTCAGGGCTCAGTTCTTGAGGTCCCAGGCTAAAGCACATGATCATGATCTCACAATGAGGATAAGAGTGTCTTTGACCAGGCACAGAGTGCCTCCCACTCACCGTGGGATAACCATGTCTCTTCCAAATAGAATTAGGGCAAAAACTCCCAGACCATAAGGCATTGCCTCCAGGAAAGCTCAAGTCCTGACATCTCTTGCTTTACAAATGAAGCCTGATTTGTATTAGAGATGTGGTGGTGTATTAATACGCTGAGCTGTGTGTGAGTGGGTTTTTAAAAGTTCTGTAGTTCACCTACTTTCTGAGATATTAATCCATTTTTGTGATTTGTTCTCTTCCTAGCCTGCTCTCTCCTATCTTTTATTGTCCTGTTCTATCCATCTCCTCAAATCATTTGGTCCTTAAGGTGCCACAAAAGTTTTTTTTGGGGGGGGGAGGGGAACATTGGTTTCTTCTAACACAGGTAACCAACTGGTGCCCTTCATTTTGGACTGCAACTCCCATCAACCCCAGCCAGCATGGCTAAATGGTCAGGGATGAAGGGAATTGTCCAAAACATCTGAAGGGCATCACATTGGCTATCTCTGAAGGCTGATTTTCAGAGGAAATCCTAAGCAAGCTTCATCTGTGGAGTTGTTCAGAGAAAGAGACTATACAATGGAGTATGCCAAAGGCCCTACCTTCTCTGAAACCAATGGATGATGATGATGATGCTGGAATGTATGAGGTTCAACTCCAACTTGGTGGGTTGAGGCTGCATGGGGGTTAATAAGGCTAGCTAGAGAGCTAGACCTTTTGCTGGTTGAGGCTATACCTATCCCTTTGATCCTGCCATCTCTTCCCTTCCTGCTAGGCTGATAAGCAAAGGAATGTTGATCTTCTTTCCTTCCCGCCTTTCTCAGTGTTCTCTTTCTCTCGAGAGGGGAGCAGACATCTTCTCTCTTTCTCTCCTCTCAACCAGGATGAGAGCTGCACTGGGACCAGTGCAGACTGCTCCAACATAGTTAGTTAGCTAGATGTAAGGACTCTTTCCTATCAAGCATGTACTTCCAGAATAAAGTAGTTGTTTCTTATTTTAAAGCTTAAAGTCTCTGTCTGACTAATTTGCAGGGAAGGTAGAATCTTAGCAAAGATTCAAACACACACAGCTCGCTCAATACTCTCCGTTCCGCAGCGCTATGCAACGTTGCTACGCATCTCAATAGAGAGAAATTCCGACAGATGATGATGATAAATTCCACCTTTCCACATATAATGCTGTTGGAATATGTGGTTCAACTCCAACTTGTGGGTTGAGGCTGCATGGGGTTAAAAAGGGTAGCTAGAGAGGAAACCTTCTGGTTGCTAGGCTATACCTGTCCTTTGATCTCCTGCTGTCTCTTCCTTCCTGATAGACTGATATGCAAAGGATGTTGATCACAATTCCTTCCCTCCTTCTTACTTCTTCTTTCTCTCATGAGGGAGAGCAGACATATTTCTTTGTCTCTACCTCTCCTCCAAGCATGAGGGCAAATACTGGGCTCATTGTTTGCAGCTCCAACTTAGCTAGTTAGCTAGATGTAGGACTCTTTCCTATCAAGTATGCACTTCCAGAATAAAGTAGTTATTTCTTATTTTAGAGCTTAAAGTCTCTGTCTGACTAATTTGCAGGGAAGGTATAATAGCAAGATTTAAACACACATATAGGCTCACTCAGAAATCTCTGTTCCCAGCATCACGACTCTCCAACAAATGCAACCAAGGTGGTTTTCCATAATGCAGTTATTACACAATATGCCAGTGTTGTGTAGTGGTTAGAGTTTCAGACTGGGACCTGGGAGACCAGGGTTCAAATCCCTGCTCAGCCATGAAGCTCACTAAGTGTCCTTGGGCCAGTCAGGGGCTCTCAACCTAACCTACTTCACAGGTTTATTGTGAGGATAAAATGGGGAGGGGGAGAACCATGTTAGTATGCCACCTTGAGCTTCTTGCAGGAAATGTGGGGTATAAATGTAATAATAAATAAATATAAAATTAATACCAATTAAGCAGTTTAGGCCTATGGAATTGGGACCAACTCGTGCACCCTTTTTCATATGGTGGAACCATATAAAGAAGAAAGTTTATCTAGGCAAATCTGACATTTCTGTGAATTGAATTAGGAGAAATGGGGCGTGGGGAATTTATTTATTTATTTATTTATTTATTAAATTTATATACCGCCCGACTAGCAGTTTCAAATTCAGAAATGCAGGGTCCCTTCATGTTAGTCACAGCCATGTCTCCTCCCCCCTTTTTTGCTATGGGGTTGAGAATAAGATCCATGTTAATGCCTTCTCACACAACAGCAGACCTCCCTAGGAGCCAAAGAACATGAAAAAAAGAAAGTGTGGGCTACTGAAAACAGTCTTTTCAGCACCTCCTTTTGCTCTGATTGGCTCTAATCAGCAGGAAAGGGCAAGGAAACATATTAGAAGACTCTTCTCAGTGGCCAACCCATTCCCTTTTCATGCTGATTGGATCATAGGATGCTGGAGACATAGGGACCCAGTTGGGACGCTGCTCCCAAAAACTAAGGGGTCTAAGACCCCTGAGAACCTAGATGACTTCACTGCTAGGGAGTGCTGGAGAAAAATCCTGTGAAGGTTTATGGAGAAGTAAGCAGTGCTAATTTCAGTGGGACTTACTACCAAGTAGGTGCACATAAGGCTTATAGTCATGTGAATCAATGCTGTGCATGTTTACTCAGAAGTGAATCCCACTGTGTTCAATGGAACTTATTTCCAGGTAAGAATGCACAGGGTTACAACCTTGCACAAAGCAGGAAAAAAAATTTTTCCTGTATGAGCCAGAATGAGGTTCTGTCAGGATTCCTTCTACTAAAAGATACACTACAGAGTATTCTAAATTATTAGTTTTTAAAATATTTAAGACATTATATAAAAGAAGAAAATCCATAATGCATACACTGAATCAACTTTTACCTGTTTTATAAGAGGAAGTGAAAAGCTCTGTATAAGTATTGTTTTATTTTTCAACATATAGACACCTATCTGTTACATATCTGCCATGGAAGAGTTTAAAACCTAATGCAGATTCACTGGAAACTACAATTTTATTTAAATAAAATGATTATCGCAGTATCCAATGAAGTACACATGGAAAGGAGCCCAATCCAATGGTACATTCTCCTTCCTGGGCTCCATTGAAATGAACAGAAACTGTACAAAAACACTTTAGTTACTCATTCATTGCACTGGGGCTTGCACAGGAGAACCTTTATTTGGATTGTATGCAAGGCAACTTCACTGTGGATGTAAATCAGAACAGAACAGGGAATTCAGAGGCCCTTTTGTTGTTTCTGAAGTCACCTTTTCCAGTGAAACATTTATGTGCTGCAGAAAACAAGAGCAGGGTGCAAGAGAAATGTTTACATCATGACCTTTTCAAATGACCAGGATCGATTTTAGCTAGGCCAAATATAAACTTTCAAAAAGGTCTATCCGAGCTACATTGGCTGCCCTGTTCTCATGGCTACAGTGTTTTACTTTCAACGGAAATTTGTAGGCTCCTTCCAGAGGTATCCTTGTCAATGTCACTAGGAGGGCACAAGTCCTTTAAATACAAAGGAAGCCCACCGGTTCAATGCAAACTCACAGCTGAGTTCTTTGTCAACAGCGTTTACAATAAACTTTGTAATCCCATTCCTACAGCGTCTAAACTCAGCCACGTAGAAGAGAAAAACAGTTTCAAAGGCTGAGAACGATTAACTTCTGGCAAGAAGAGAAGAAAAAAGCAGAAACATCACCCCATGTCCCTTTGTAAGTATCAAGTTGCAAGAAGGACAGGAAATGCTTCTAATTTCATATCCAAATGCTCAGATGTTTTCCACAAAAGGCGTCATACATTAATTCATGAGGATAGTCCAGAGAAAGTTAGGCTGCAATCCAATGTACACTTACTTGGCCTTAAATTCCACTGAAATGAAAGCACAGTTAAATGATTACATGTTTAATGACTTCAATGTAACATTGATTTTGTCTGGATTGTACAAAAGAACTTTAGCCACCTAGAAGGGAGTAAGTCCCGTTGAACTTGGTGGGACTTACTTCTGAGGAAACATGGTTGGATTGGGCTGGAGAATTAATTTGGTTCATATAGGGTTTGGGGGGGTTAAGGACTGCATAAATAGTTAGGGGGGAAGAGTTCCAAACAGTCATAAAAAATGTAAATGTACTGCCTTCAAGTCGATTCCGACTTATGGCAACCCTATGAACAGGGTTTTCATGAGGCTGAGAGGCAGTGACTGGCCCAGGATCACCCAGCGAGTTCATGGCTATGTGGGGATTCGAACCCTGGTTTCCCAGGTCGTAGTCCAACACCTTAACCACTACATAGCAGCATTGAAATCCAGCAGGGTGATGAAACAGTCTAAAAGTTGTACAAAATCTTTTCTCTTGGCTCCTCCTCTTCAAATGAGATGTATGTGTGGGAAGATGGGGAATCAAAGGCAAATCCGCCAAGGCCTGAAGCAACGCCTCTCTAAAATGTATTAACCCAGGAACCTGCGGGTTTCCAGGCCAAGCTAATGGTGAGAAATGTAACAAAAGAACACCTCAGATCTAAGCCTCTGACCATCAGGGACATGGTCCTGTCTTTTCCTGCCTATTCACCTCGTCATTTTCAGGTGTGTTGTGTTAAGGGAGAGCGAAGCACGCTGGCGCACACTTGCCACTTGCTTGGAAATGAATCCTATTGAAATCAACAGGAAGTCCTCCCCAGTGTTGATGGGGGAAGAGCGAGTCTCTTTTGCCTTTTCACAATCCAAGGGATAGGAAAAGGTCATTGTGCTCTACCAGCGGCCAGTTTTTGAGGGGTCGCTCAGCAGCCGTGCTTCTGGCACAACTCTGGCTTGGCTGAATTTAGGTCTGATCCCGCAAGACACGTTTTCTCTTCTTATGCACGGGCGCACACTCGACATTGCTTAGGCGCAAGGAATCTGAGCAAAGGGAGCCAAAGCATGCAGTTTTGCTTTGTAGATTTAAAACATATCTCTGGACCTCAGAGAAATAACAACAACAACAACAACAACAATAATCCACGCAAGACCTCTCCTGATCTCCAGCTCCAAGTCCTTGCAATGGAGGTAGCCAATAATAGTCTCAAGTGTACATGCCCACTTCAGTTGCTTCTTCTGGGGGCTGAAGGGGAGGCAAAGATAACTTGCCGTCTCTGGCAGTTAAAAAACCAACAAGTGGCATTGACATAAAGCCTAGCAACTTTCTTACGGCATAAGCTCCCACGAATTCCAGTTCACTCCATCAACTGCAGAAAGAGTTAGCCTGAATTGCAACTACATATACATGGTTTTTTTGGGGGGGGTGTGTGAGTGGGGTGGAGGAGGCTTGTAAACAGCGAGAAGGAAAAGAAATGGAGACAAGAGCAAAGGCAGAAGGAAGGGAGAGAGGCAGCACCCTGGGACCTCGTTTTCCCATCTCAAGCAAAAGGCCCCGCCAAGTTCAAAAGGCGTCGCCGGGCGTTACCTTTCCCCTTTTCTTTCATCATTGCCGGCTCTTTCTTTTCTCTGCAATAGAACAACCGTTGGTGCCTTTGGTCGGGCGGTGGTGATCCGGAGAAAAGAAAAAAACACGAGCCGATACGTTCGGCTTTTTAAAAGAAGGTAAGACAAGCCAGCCGCCTACGAAATCTTGTTGGAGAGGCGCGGCGTCCCAAGTGGGGGAGTTAGTGACCAAACTCGCCGGCGTCCTTAGCTGGCAGCACCATGTCCCTTCTCATCCCTTGGCGGGCCCGCCTGCGGAACTGGATCCAGGTCGTCACCAGGTCGGAGCTGTATTGGCAGCCTTTTTCTCCGCTTTCGTGAGAAGGGCGACTTTCCAGAAGGCACCTAAATGTGAATGCTGCTGGGGATTTCGAGTCGATGGGGATGGGTCTTCTCCGCGATTGCCGAGGTAGAGCAAGCTTCGAGTTGAGTTTTGATTCGGAAGCGATCTCCCTCGTTTCCGCCAAGGTCAGAACTTCGCCTGTTCTGTTCCCACCAGCCAAACCCCGCTCACTGCAGGAGCCCAGGAGGTGTGTTTCCCTGCCGAAAGAAGCAGGAAGGAGAAAGGCAGCCTGGACGAGACGGGACGGGACGGGACCTTCCGCAGAATCACGCCTCAAAAATTCGTCTGAAGTTCCACCCTAAAGGTGTAAAATGCGTGTGGCCAGATCTCTCACCTCTGTTGAGCTCCGGAGTGGTACTTTGGCCGTCTTGCTTTGCTTCATCACGGAGAAGAAGGAAGCGTTTGTCTTTGCCACCAGTTTTGGCGAACCTGACTGGACTTTCGGGATAACTGACGAAATTCTTCAGCAGGAACTTTAAAGCTCGTCTTTTTAATGAATGGTATGAATTCTTCTCCCCATGCAAAAGAACCACAGTTTTCATCTCAAACTCTGATTTCACACGCCGGTCTTCCAGCCTTGAACTCCTCGTCGTATTGCTAGATCCTACTATGCATTTTCATTCAAAAAGCGATCCACCCAATGGAGTAGAACACGTAATCCCAAATAACTGTGCAGCCTGAGAGTAAATGCCCGTGAAGATACTGTAACGCCATTTTTTTGATTCCAAGAAATGGGGTTTAAGATCGCATTTATTTGTTTTTATTTATTAAATTACTATTTCGCTCTTTCTCCCAGGGCAGCTTCTTCGGAGGAGAAGACGAAACAAAGTCGAAGCTTCTTGAAGAGGAGTTGCAACGGATCGTTCTTCTAAAAATGCCTCATCTGCGATATGGCAGTGTTGCACCTTGTCCCTAGGTATGCACACCAAGTCGATGGGGATATGCTTAAGGCTGGGATTTCCAACCCAGGTAGCTGGAATCATAGCTGGAATCTAGGCAAAAGTTGCCATGGACTTCAGAGTTTGCTTCCGATGAAGAAGGCTCATGCCCAGGAAAGCTTATGCCACATTGCACTTTTTAGATTTCATCGTGCGACAAGACTCCCATTGTTTTTGCTACAACAGATTAACATGGTTATCCTTAACACCCCTAGTAGTAGTATAGTAGCAGTAGCAATAATAATAATTCATCATTTGTTCAAAGTGCTCCCCATGCATTATTTAGTTTTAACTGTTACAACAATCTTGTAAGATAAGTCAGCATTATTGCCCCCATATTGCAGATGGAGGGATTGAGGCTGAAAGTGTGTGGCTCCTTGGGAGTTCCGAACTCACTCTTCAATCCCATATACTAGGGGTTGGGAACCTGAGGCCCAGGACTCAAATGCAGCCCAGCAGGCCTCTTTCTCTGGCTCTTTGAGCCCTCCCCAGTCCACACTCTTCCCCAGCCACGTGCTTTTTCCCCAAGCCATGCCTCCCCCCCAGTCTTGCTTCTCACCCTCCTTGAACGTTTTTGTCTGGCTGGAGGATAGCACCTAGTCTATTGCACAAAGGGGAAATGTACATTCCTTGCTTTGCCCACTTTTGCCTCTGACTCCACCCACCACTGGCATGTGGCCCCTGGAAGGTTGTCCAGAAAGGCATGTGGCCCTCAGGTTTTCCACCCCTGCTATATGCACTTACCTGGGAAGATGCTCCATTGAATTCACTGGAAGTCACTTCTATTTACATGCATAGGATTGCCAGGATTTAACCAAGATGCCACAACAGCCTCTTCTCCCTCTCTCTCCCTCCCCCTCCCTCCCTCTCTCTCTCTCTCTCTCTCTCTGTTCTTTATTTATTTTGTACATTTAAAATATTTCTGTCCCACCCTTCTACTCTACAATGGAGTGCTCAAGGTGGCTCACAATGCCATCATACACAGTAAATAAAAACACAAAAAATAGATTAAAAGACATAAAATACAACAATTCAAGGGGAGTGATATAATAATAATAATAATAAACTTTATTTCTACCCCGCCCTTTTTCCAATAGGACTCAGAGCGGCTTACAACTAAAAACAACACACCATTAAAACTTACAGAGTATATTATTAAAAAAGAATTAAACTATGAGAAAAATTAAAACCATAAAATATAGGTTAAAAACAGCGGACAATTTAAAATAATAAAATCATATAATGTAATCACCAAACCTATGACACTTAATCCTGGTCGTTCTCTATCCCAAATGCCCGTTGAAATAAAACAGTCTTTACTTGTCGCCGGAAAGACGGCAAGGAGGGAGCTGATCGCACCTCACTCGGAAGGGAGTTCCACAGCCTAGGGGCGGCCACTGAAAAGGCCCTATCTCGTGTCCGCGTCATATGTGCTTGCGAAGGTGTGGGGAACACAAGAAGGGCCTCACCTGAAGATCTCAAATCCCGGACAGGTTCATGTAGGGAGATACGATACGATCTGTCAAATAGTCTGGACCTGAGCCGTATAGGGCTTTGTAGGTCAAAACCAGCACTTTGAATTGTGACCGGAAACAAATTGGCAGCCAGTGGAGCTGTTGTAACAGGGGAGTTGTATGGTCCCTGTAACCAGCCCCGGTTAGCACTCTGGCTGCAGCTCTTTGTACCAATTTAAGTTTCTGAACAGTCTTCAAAGGCAGCCCCACGTAGAGCACGTTACAGTAGTCTAAGCGGGATGTAACCAAGGCATGCATCACCCTAGTCAGATCAGGTAGCTCCAGGAACGGGCACAGCTGGCGCACCAGTTTTAATTGTGCTCCTGGATACAGCAGCAATCTGGGCCTCCAAATTCAAAGCTGAGTCCAGGAGTACACCCAAACTGCGAACCTGAGACTTCAGGGGGAGTGCGACCCCATCCAGCACCGGTTGAATCCCTATTCCCTGATCTGCCCTCCGACTGACCAGAAGTACCTCTGTTTTGTCAGGATTTAATCTCAACTTGTTTGCCCCCGGACAACCTCTCCCAGCGGTTTCATGTAGATGTTGAATAACATGGGGGACAAAACGGAACCCTGAGGGACCCCATAGGTCAATGGCCAAGGGGTCGAGCAGGAGTCCCCCAGTACCACCTTCTGGGTTCGGTCCTCCAGGAAGCATTGGAGCCACTGTAACACAGTGCCCCCAAGTCCCATCTCGGCAAGGCGGCCCAGAAGGATACCATGATCGATGGTATCGAAAGCCGCTGAGAGGTCCAGTAGAACCAGCAGAGACACACTCCCCCCTGCGTAGGTCATCCACCAAGGCGACCAAAGCCGTCTCTGTCCCATAGCCAGGCCTGAAACCAGATTGAAATGGATCTAGATAATCCGTATCATCCAGGAATCTCTGGAGTTGGGCGACCACCACACACTCTATTATCTTGCTTAAAAATGGAATATTGGAGACTGGCCGGTAGTTACCTAGTAAAGAGGGATCTAGGGAGGGCTTTTTCAGCAGTGGTCTTATAACTGCCTCCTTTAAGCATGATGGAATTCTGCCTTGTTGTAGAGAGGCATTAACTACTCCCCTGACCCAATCGACCAGTCCCCCTCTGGTACTTCTAATGAGCCAGGAAGGGCAAGGATCCAGTACACATGTAGTGGTGCGCACCGCTCCAAGGATCTTGTCCACATCCTCGGGTAGAACAAGTTGAAAGGAATCCATTTTAATTGGACAAACAGGCACCGAAGTTACATCCTCAGAGACTGTATCAATTTTAGCGTCCAAGTCACAGCGAATCTGAGCGACTTTGTCCGCAAACTGCCGTGCAAATTCTTGACAGCGGTCTGCTGAGTGGTCAGAATTACCCTCACGGGGGCTGGAACTTAAAAGCCCCCTAACCACTCGAAACAGTTCCGCTGGACGGCTCCCAGCAGACGCAATGGGGGCCGAGAAGAAAGATTTCTTCTTAGCCCGTACTGCCTCGGAGTAGGCCTTCAAATAGGCTCTAGCCCGAGATCGATCAGCTTCGCTCCGAGTCTTCCGCCAACGTCGCTCTAGTCCCCGTCTGACACGCTTCATCACCACCAGCTCCTTGGAAAACCATGGAGCCAGTTTGGCTCCACTCCGAAAGAGGGGACGCTCGGGAGTGATCGTGTCCACCGCCCTGGTCATTTCTCTATTCCAGAGATCAACCAGGGCTTCGACAGGATCGCCTGCCAAGGTGACAGGAAAATCTCCAAGAGCCATCAGGAAACCATCCGGATCCATCAGCCTCTTGGGACGGACCATTCTAATCGGTCCCCCACCCCTGCAGAGGCTCTGAGTCCCAGTGAGTCTAAACCCGACCAGGTAGTGATCTGTCCATGACAACGGAACCACCGCAAGTTCTTCCACACCAAGATCACGTCATCCTGACCAACACAGAAAACAAGGTCGAGGGTGTGACCAGCAACATGAGTGGGGCCAGATACTACTTGGGACAGACCCATGGTTGTCATGGAGGCCATGAAGTCCTGAGCCACTCCCAGACTAAAGAGGTACAACTAACAGAGGGAAAACAAAATCAGTTTCAGGTTATATCTTATGAAAATGCTGTTCCCTAATTTCTAATTTGCTATTGTAGATCCAATCCTGAAATTATCTACATCGCGAGAAGTCTCATCTGCTCCCAGCTACCCCATTTATATTGCATTTGTAAATGCATTAGCTGGTGAACTAGTGGCCCTGCAAGTGATTTTAACTAAAGTTTGCTAACCCTTTGGCTGTCACTGTAGAGCTGAAAGCAGGAATGGCCACAGTTCTCCAGTGCAAGCCCCCTCACAACCAACGAGAGCCAACTGGTTAATTGGTGCACTCAGTCCAGTAAGGACAGGCCAAAGGTGGATTTGGACAATCTGGCATCAGTAGTGGCATCCTTACAAGCAGTCGGCTTGTATTTCTTGAGTCAAGGAAGGAAGGAAGGAGCTTAAAGTTTTCTCTTGACTGTTAATTATTTGTGTATTAGCTGAAATAATAATAATATCAAATTATAGTGTTATATACAGTGCATATGGCTTTTTACAGCATGTGATAAGCACAAAATGATAGCATTCCACCCTCAAGGAGATTAGAGTTTAAATTGATGTCATCTTTATAAAATATTTGGAAATACTGAATTCTAAACAGTGATATGAATCCTTTCACTACGATTCAAACATGAATTCTTGATGAGAGCAAGGCAGTTCATACATTAATAGCTAAAATCCCTTGACAGACCTCAACCCAAATTTATTTGCAGCATAAAGCTTTTGCTGTAGAACTAAACATTCCATAATGTTTTGTGTTAGAAGCTGCGGACACAATCCAGCCAAGTGTCCAGCACCTTAATCACATCTGCTGAGACCAGTGGGGCTTCAGTATGCTTAACTTCAGTGGAATAGTGCTTAATGTGTCCCAAAATCTTAAAACTTTTAAAATAATAATCAATTATTGTTGTAGAGTGATATCCAATGCTAGCATACTCAGAGCAGATCCTAGACTTAAGTAGCTTAACTCTATTGGTTTTAATGGGTCTACTCTTAGGATATAAATGATGGTTGTCCTTACAGCTGATTTCCCTGTCATTTTCCATTTAAAAAATGCTCCCATAACGCATATTACTATATTTCTAAAATGAGGGTTGGTATTTTCAGCTGAAGCTCTTTGTAAACAACAAGGAATGAGTAGCCTGAACTTGGCCTAAAAGAGTCGAAGGTCACAATCTGTTGTGATTTTGTGCAGCTCCCCCTCATTTGAGTAATTCTGTGCAGGGGAACCTTTTTCAGTGTGTGGTGCTGAAAGTGCGTTACTTCATGACGACTTTCTCGCAAATCATACACTCTAAAGCTGCAGTCCTATCCTCATTTACCTGGGAGTAAGTCCCATGGACCACAATAAGGCCTATCTCTGAGGAGATTGGCCTATAACTCTTTCAAACCCAGCAATGTAAATGACCAATAGTGCTCCAGACTCTGCAACGCGAGTGAACAATACTTGGGAAAGTTTTGGGTTCTCCCAGTTTTGCAGGTTTAACAGCCCCATCCAAGCCAATGCTTTTTCTTTTCCTTATTCAAAAAGCAACCCCCGTGATTTCAACCCAATTTACCTCCCAAGGATATATATGCTTGGGAATGGAACCGAGGCTAGTCAGGGAGCTGAACTCCCCGAGAAATGTGTTTCAAGCGAAACCTTGTTTAAGTGAAACATTTGACGGTTAACGCTAAAGTGAACATTCCTGCCCTCACCGGGCATTGCCAATCGTCGTTCGGTGGCCCATATGAATAAATTAGCCATTTATTTACAATTTATTCATACATTAATTTGGCTGCGTTGGGAATTTCAGTAATAGTTTTTAAAAAAATAAGAAAAAGATGAACATTAGGACATGAAAACGCAGCCCAGAAGCATATTCTGTTAGCTCTTTCTTCTGCTAGGACTTGGAAAGCGTGAGCCACTTCGAGCAAGGAGTGGAAGCCGTTTGTCCTTCAACGGGAGGAACCCACAGAGAAAGATTTCAGTGAGTTGTCATGTACCTCCCAAGCTGGGTAACTTTCTTGATCTCGTCATATTCGAAGCTGCTTCTTGACTCGCCCCCAATGCCTTTTTAACAAGCTCCCCTCGCCCAACTCGCAAAAGCGAAAGGCGAGTTCAACATTCCCTTTTGTAAACGTTGGCAGCCCGAAACCCGGATGATCTTGTCGGTTTCTTTTAAGCCCAGGGGCTTTTTGTTCCTCCTCTTACTTTAGATAATCGAACCAATATAATTTATGAACTTAATTCATAGCTGTGTATGTGCGTGGGGAAGGGAATTCTCCAGACAAACTGGGAAAATAGCGGGAATCCCCTTTGAAGTTTGCAGACACATTCTTGGCAGGGCTGTCGTGGAAGAACAGGCGCTTGACATATTTCGCATGAAGCTGGACCTGACCCCTAAGCAAAGGAAAAGGACAGAAGTCGCGCCTTTCACTTTGGACTTTCTCCCTTGCTGTGATTTGAAGGATGCTAGAGTAGCATTAAAACAAAAATTCGCGGGGAGGGGATGGTGCTGCCTTCAGCATGGTTATGCTAATATAGATCGAAATGCAAAATGATCATTTCATTTCTGAGACCTTTAATATCTGCTTCCTTGGGCGGCTGAGCGCACCCGTGAATAATTTATTCCGGGTGCCAAATGCAACTAGCATTTCTTGAAGAAATTAAGGAGTTTGGTGTGCGGAATGCTCTGATTTTTATTCGTTTTCTTCTGTTTTAGGGGGCAGGAAGATGTGTTTGAAATCAATGGAAACTTAATAAGCAGGGGAAGTTGGGGGGGAGGAAATCAAAGAAATAATCCAGCCAAAGCTTCTTATAATAAAACAGCTGGCGTTAATAATTCAGCAGTCCCAAATAAACAAATCATTGGATTATATCGCAATATGAGAATTGATGCATTTCAGCGGCAATCCGGACAGACAGGGCAATAATATTTTATTTCACCTTCCAATAAATTATCCTAGGAAAAAGTTCTCGCTTCAAATAGGTTTTTGTATTGCTCACTTTTCAGGCGAGGAGCTGTCTTCCTCCTCCCGCTTTCTTTTTGCAGTTCTAACAACTCTAGCGATGAAATTAATTAAAAAGTAATATTTTCCCCCTCGCTGAAATAAAAGCGAGACAGTGGAAATAGAATTAACTCTCCACATTTGCTCCGGTTTTAATAATAATAATATAAAAACTTTCTGGATTTGAAGGCCAAGAAAAAGAGAACGTTGCTCGTTCCTCTTCTTGGTTCATCCTGCTTCTCCGCTCATTCCCTCCCCCAATAATCCGTTTTTGAAGCCAACAGTAAACTTATTGCTGTTTGCCAGATATTACTCATTAAAGGCTCCATCTCTAACCACAGCAGGCTTATCATCAGTAAAAGGAGAACTCGAAAACACGCCCAAACCGAGTTGGTACTTTGTCGCCATTTAAAGAAATAGCCCGGTTAACACCATTATTTCCCTTTGGCTTCTTCACTTTCTAAATGCACTTAAAGCACAAGCAATCCCAATTTATTAAGGTGGCAATCCTATACCGACTTACCTGGGGGTAAGTCCCAGTGCACTCGGTGAGGCTTACTTCTCAGTAGACATAGTTAGGAGTACATTGTTCGTGGCATTTATTCTTGAGGAGGTGCTTATGGGATTCCTAGGCTACCATGCCTCAAGGAAGGATTTGGAGGCAGAAATCCAGAAATCCAGCTCAGCAGAATGTGCAGGAGGGTCTGGGTGTGTGTGTGTGTCTTACCATAGTGCCAAGTAAATTCACAGTGACATCTAAAGAGGCTCCCCACCACCACCATCAGACCATCAAGTCCAAAGTTTAAAATCAACCCGTAGCGCTTGTCATAGGAGCCCATTCTAAACACAAACCTTGCTGGGTTGAATATGTTACTACTTTTCTCCTGGGAATGTCCCTAAAGGTTAAACTCCTTCGAACTTACATCTTCATCTGCATTTAAATCTGTGGAACAGGCACTGTTACAGGTGCCACTTAAAACTCTGCTCCACACTTGCAAGAAATTGTTCTTTTAGTGTGGCAGCACCTATTATTTGGAACTCCCTGCCTATGGACATCCAACACTGTATTCCTTTCTTTGCCTGCTTAAAATATTTTTATTTAGGCAAGCCTTTCCAAACACATAGCTGTTGATGAGTTTTAACTGTTTTAGTTAGTTGCCATTTTAATTGTTTTAAACATGATTTAATTATTTGTTTTTAATTGTTTTGTTGATAATTTTTAATGTTTTTTGTAAAGCACTTAGAGTTTCTTTTACAACCAAGTGTAAAATTTAAAAATACAATATATTTTTTAAATACAATAAATAAATAATTTTTTTTTAAAAAAAATGAAATCCAGTAACTTGTCTGTTTTCAGAGGATAGGGTCAATCACCCTTGATTGGCAACTCCCACCACTTTTACATATTAGGAAGGTGCTGAGCTTTTAAAAGCACACATACGCATTGCATTTTCCATTGCAATTCCATGATATTCTTCAAATCCATTGCATAGTTGGGAGTGTGAATGCAGTGACAGGAATCATATGAGATAAGGTAGATTTCACTCCGCCTGGCACTAACAATATTTACTCAGACATAAGTGTGTTTAGGATAAGAGTAAAATTCTAAAGATGAAATTCATCAACTATTCACACAAATATATTCCCTACATGGCTTCTGAACTTCTACCTTAAGAAGCATGCATTATTTATGTAACCATATAAATACAAGTATTCATGTTGAACTATATGCCCGTATTAAAGTTTGCCTCATACACTTCATGAAAAAGTAAAGGGAGATTTATAGTTATCATTTCCAAAATAAGATACATAAAAATGATTCTACAAGCATTAATAAATAAATACTGGTAAGTCATCAAACTAAAGCCACTAAAATACCTTGACCTGTTGGTTTTGAAATCCAACCCATTTGCCATTTTAAAATACGAACAGAGACCTTACATTTTTTTTAAAAAAATTAGGGCATTTAATCAATTTGGGAGGCAAAGTAATCCCTCATATTCCTGTGAATAAATGAATATTCTGCAATCATTTCTTAGAATCTTAAGTTTCACTGTTTTTTTTAAAAAAATTGAATGATTATATTTTGGATATACTTTGAATGAATATGTAAGGTCCTGAGTTCATGTTTTTCTAGAACTGTTGCTAGATTGTAGGATTTAAAAAGGCATTTGTATAAAGATGTTCTAAATTCACACCATAAATGTACATGAGAATAAACACAGGAATTACCAATACAACAATTAATTTTAAACCATTTGTTACTGTTGTGTATCACTCTATCTTAACTGTAAGGAGAGAAAAAAAAGTAATAACTTGAGTTTTTATATGATAAGGAAGCCAGACCATATTTCTGAGTGTAGAAATTCAGAATTGGGTCTAGTTTCCCCCTTTAAAAATGTTAGTGGAAAGTTTACTTCCTCCCCCTCCTTTGATAAGGTTACCCCCTTAAAGAATAATACAGCTGTCGCTAATCTCCTCTGGAAGCACTGTGTCCATTGTTATTGACTTTAGATATATACAATGTTGACAGAGATTTGGAGTTAAGAACGGCAATCAGACCAAGAATGCATGCAAATATGTCTCCTACAGCTGGACCCACCTCAGGATGACCTAAAGGGTCCAGGTTTTGGGTTCTTCACAGGCAGGTATTGAAGGAAAATCCAGGTGAATCGTTTGGGGAATATTTATTTATTTATTACATTTAGTAGCTGCCCATCAATAACTATTCCTTGGGGAAGCTTCCTTCTCAGCATTCTACCTCTGAAGCATCTTCTCCAGTGGAAAGAAGTGCAAGAACTTCAACTGAAGTCCAACTGCAGATGATTATTATAGTCAGTTTCTTTTCTTCTGAAGATCACTTGGATCTAAGTAACTTAATTCTCCTGCTTTTTGCTGTTGAGAGTTAATTCTAGGATTGTTGATAGGATGCAGCGATATCAACATGGTCCACGATCTACTGAAGAAAAAGAACACTCCATGCATGAGAACGTAATGACGCTTCACAAAGATAACTGTAATATCAGGATGCTGCTGTAATAGCTGATTCTTACAATAGCAGAGCTGGAAGAGATCTAGTACACTGCACTGTCCCTCGTGCTGAAGTAGCCTCCATAGTTCACTCTGATGTAGGGATTTTCAAACTTTGTTCTGGGGAATCATGGGGTTCCTTGGAAGCTTATCAGGGACTCCTGAGTAGGAAGATCAGAAAAGGCAGACAAGATATCCTGAAAGACAGCTTGCCTACAACCATTGTTATCTCCTAACTGCAAGGTAACACTGGGTGCATCCTGAAACACATACAGAGTTCTTTCAGGGAGACAGTGAAGCTCAACAAGTCTGCCCAGCATGCTGTGTGACCTGAACATACAAATACTTCAAAATTGTTTCCAGTGTTCAGGGGTTCCATGTCAGACAGGTAGGTGTGGAAAGGTTTCCTAAAAGCAGGAAATTCGAAAGCCAAGCCATGGCTATAGCTGTCATGTCCTCTTTACATGACACAGTGGGAAACAGGACCCTAAACTAGATAAGCCTTTCGGTTGATCCAGCAGGGCTCTTGTTATGTTCTGATGGCTCCAGCAGATTGAGCTGTGACCCCATGCCAGATAACCAATTACCACAAACATCAGGGACTACTGTGGTGCTCTGTGTTCATGTGAGACTGCTAGCCCAATAAACATGAAGTGAAGTTTGGGATCTTGCAGTATTTCTCTCTCTCTCTTTTTGTTTTGTTTTTGTAAAACTCATGCCAAGAAGCTAGTCTTTGCAAAACTCATTCTTTGAACCTTTGCATTTATAGAGAATTATGAGCACATCCTTTCTGTGTTGCCATATGGTTTATTGCAATATATTCTGAGACAAATTCATGGCAAAGATCAATAGCTACTCGTCATGATGGTTATATACCCCCTCTAGTATCAGAGACAGCATATCTCTGAATACCAGTTGCTGGAGAACATGAGTTGGAGAGTGCTACCATTCTCTTGTCCTGCTTCTGGACTCCCCACAGGCATCTGGTTGGCCACTGTGGGAACAGAATGTGAGACTAGGTAGGCCTTTGGTCTGATCCAGCAGGTCTAAATTAAATTCTTATAATTTATTGTTTGTCACATTTATAACCCATCTTTTCTCCATGAAAATCCATTCAAATGCTGACCCTGTTGTCATTTTGGCAAAAGGCGAAAGACTCACCTGTTTGCCTGGGCTTTTGTTGGATATTTTTATTTATTTCATTTATTCTCCAGTTTTCTAAACCACCTCACAGCCAAAACCTACTGAAACAGTGCAAAACCAGATACAACGTAAAAGATACAGACACAATCAACCAAAAACAGTAAAAAAAAAAACATTCTACAATTGCACACTAAATATTCCATAAAATGACTTGGTCATACCTCAGGGAAAGCCTGTATTTATTTATTTATTTATTTATTACATTTATATACCGCCCCATAGCCAAAGCTCTCTGGATGGTTTACAGCAATTAAAAACATTAAAAACAAATAAAAAAATTTTAAAACACAAAAAACAATTTAAAAACACATGCTAAAATGCCTGGGAGAAGAGGAAAGTCTTGACCTGGCACTGAAAAGATAACAGTGTTGGCGCGAGGCTCACCTTGTCAGGGAAATCATTCCATAATTTGGGGGCCACCACTGAGAAGGCCCTCTCCCTTGTTGCCAGCCTCCCAGCTTCCCTCGGAGGAGGCACCTGGAGGAGGGCCTTGGATGTTGAGCGTAGTATACGGATGGGTTCCTGTCAGGAGAGGTGTTCCATCAGGTATTGTGGTCCTAAGCCATGTAAGGCTTTATAGGTTAAAACTAGCACTTTGAATTGAGCTTGAAAACATACAGGCAGTCAATGGAAGCGGGCCAGAATCGGCTTTATATGTTCGAGCCATCTGGTCCCTGTTACCAATCTGGCCACTGCATTTTGCACAAGCTGCAGTTTCCGAACCGTCTTCAAAGGCAGCCCCATGTAGAGCGCATTGCAGTAATCTAACTTGCAGGTTACCAGAGCATGGACAACTGAAGCCAGGTTATCCCTGTCCAGATAGGGGCGTAGCTGGGCCACCAACCAAAGTTGGTAGAAGGCACTCCATGCCACCGAGCCTACCTGAGCCTTAAGTGATAGATATGGTTCTAGGAGAAACCCCTAAGTTATGAACCTGCTCTTTCAGGGGGAGTGCAACCCCATCCAGGACAGGTTGGATATCCACCATCCCGTCAGAAGAACCACCCACTAGCAGCATCTCAGTCTTGTCTGGATTGAGCCTCAGTTTATTAGCCCTCATCCAGTCCATTGTCGCAGCCAGGCACCAGTTCAGCACATTGACAGCCTCACCTGAAGAAGATGAAAAGGAGAAATAGAGCTGTGTGTCATCAGCATACTGATGGCAAAACACTCCAAAGCTCTGGATGACCACACCCAATGGTTTCATGTAGAAGTTGAACAGCATGGGGGACAGAACTGACCCCTGCGGAACCCCATACTGGAGAGTCCAGGGTGCCGAGCAATGTTCCCCAAGCACCACCTTCTGGAGCCGATCCGCCAAGTAGGAGTGGAACCACCTCCATGCAGTCCCTCCCACTTCCAACTCAGCCAGTCTTCCCAGAATGATACCATGGTCGATGATATCGAAAGCCGCTGAGAGATCAAGGAGAATCAACAAAGGCACACTCCCCTGTCTCTCTCCCGACAGAGGTCATCATACAGGGCAACCAAGGCTGTTTCCGTGCCAAAACCAGGCCTGAAACCAGACTGAAATGGATCCAGATAATCTGTCTCATCCAAGAGTGTCTGGAGGTGGCCTGCCACCACTCGTTCAAGGACCTTGCCCAGGACTGGGACATTTGCTACCGGCCTATAGTTATTAAGATTTTCTGGGTCCAGGGAGGGTCTCTTCAGGGGTGGTCTCACTACCACCTCTTTTCAGGCAGCCAGGAACCACCCCCTCTCACAGAGAGACATTAATCACTTCCCTGGTTCAGGTGACTGTTCCATCCCTGCTAGCTTTTATTAGCCAAAAAGGGCAAGGATCCAGCCCAGAAGTGGTTGTACGACTTGTGGGTGTAATGAAGGAGATTGTGGGTGATCCCCTTGGGTTTTTTATGCATTGTAATTTTAAGGATTTGTTATGGTGGTTTTCCCCCCTGCTTTTTTAACTAACTTGGAATTGTGTTGGTTGTATTTTGGTTTGCATTGTACCCTGCCTTGGGATCATGTGATGAAGGGTGGTGTTGCTGTGTTTTTTTGTGCTTGCTAAATTTAGTTTAAAGCAGCACAACAGCAGCAGAGTAACAGCAGATGTTGAAATGCAAGTGTGCCAGTGTGTGTGTGCGTTTACCTAAGAAAGCAGGCTTTTACCCTGCATCAGCATTACTGAGACTTGAGACTTAGTAAAATAAGAAAAGCTACTTTATTTGTAGAAATACATAGTAGATAGAAAGGCAAACCTAGTTCTAACTAACTAACTAAGTTGGAGGCATAACACCCAGGTGCGGGAGTTAGCCCAATGTTAGGAGAGAGCAGAGACCAAAGGATGTCTCCTCTCTCCCGGACAGTCGGAGAAGAAAGGAGCAGAAAGGGCAGAAGGAGGAGGGGCAGGTAAGCTTCCCTAAAGAGGTAACAGTCTAGCAACAGAAGGAAGTCAGTCAGAGCATCACAGGTAAAGGTAAACAAGCCTATCCATCTGGAGGACCCTAGCTCTAGCTCCCTTCTGGAGCATAAACAAAAGAACAAAACAGGAGTTGCTCTTGCCCCACTTCCAACAGGTGGGTCATAAATACCCTAAATAAATAAAATAGGTAAAAGCTTCCATTATCCAACACCATATCCAAAATGAGTGTTGCTTACTTTGTAGCTTTGCTAAAGCTGCAAACCTATGCATACTTTCTTGGGAGAATGCCCTACTGAATGTAATTAGACTTACTTTGGAATAAACAAGCATACTCTCAGTGTCCCATCAGATTAACTAAGTGTCTTCTCAAAGGAGACGGTAATTATTAGCTTCCTAGAGAATCTAGGATTTGTTTTCCTAAGAGGGAAAAGATTCCTTTCACTCCCAATAGAGTCTTTTCTAGGGGGAGTAGGGAGGGAGAGAGGAGAGGCAGGAACAGGGTCTTCTCTGTTGTGGCCTTAGTTCTCTGAAATACTTTTCCCATCCTCCTGAAGCTTCAAATGCCTGACCCTACTGAGTTTCAGAAAAGAACAGAAGGTATTTTATAAATCTCCTTTACTTTGTAAACTGATATTTGTATGGTTATATTATATGAAGACTTCTGATGCAGATTTTATACTGAGCAGTCACACCAACATAAGGTTATAAACCCACTGAAATCAATCAGCATGTTTAACTCTGTGTTGCATTCTTATAATGACTGAGATTATTATGTTGATGATTGTTAGGGGATTAAGGCTGCAATCTAAACACATTTACAAGGGAGTAAACCCCCCTGAATTCACTGGGATTGACTTCTGAGTAATATTTAGGACTGTATGCATGAGTAGTTTTACTTTTTCATTTCCCTCCTATTCAGGAAGCTTTCAGACTGAAAACTGCTTTAAAATTTTTGAAAGAAAAGCAGGACAGAATTCAATACATAAATTGATATATTCATTTTCTGCTGCTACACAGGCACACTCAGCAGCATTTCACAGCATCTGCATTGCATTTTGCTTTTCTTTCCTGTTCTCCTTGATATAATAGATTAAGAAGTGTCATCACTTTACAGTAAGACACAGGCTTCTTGTGGTTATTCTCTTTTGTATATGTTTGGCTTATTATTCATTTCCTTTTAAGCAGTCCAATAATGAGCCTGTCTTGCATCCCTCTGCAGTGCATCCTCCTCATATTGACATCTCATTACCTGTAGGATTTAGCTTTGACCTTAATTTGCAGTTTTGCTCTCCCACTGGTATTTGTGTTAAACTCTCATACTTTCTGTTTTAATGGCAGAGGAGAGGATGAACTGAAATAGAGGTTCTCATTCTTTGTAATAGTGAACCCTCCTATTTCAAGGGGGAAAATATCTATCCAAGCCTCCCCAAGGATAACAAAGATAAATTAAAGATGGGGAGCTCATCTGGCAGCAATCACTTTTATCCTGCATCTGGGAACCGAGATAGGAAAGGACCACATGTGTATGTAGAGGTGTGTCTCATTGGCCTCTAGTACAATCATTCAACGCAACAACCCATAAGAGGGAAACTGGGTCCTCACAGTTGCAACTTCCTATCTTTTTTACACACGCACACACCTTGCTATGGGAAGCAGGGATACGCAGAGAGAGAGAGAGAAACTGCCTGGATCTCTTTTGGAAGCTCCTACAATTGTCAGTTCTTCTGTGCCATCAGAGGGCCCAGGGAAATGTCTGTGATGCTACAAAGGGCCTTTGAAAGCTATGGGCCAGACCACTGACAGTTAAATGGAAAATCCTAGAATCTGAATTCTGAAGTCCATTAATAACTTTTAGATAATTAAATAACATATACGTTTTAATTCTGCCATGGCTGTGTATGTGGGTAGATACCTCTTCTCCCTCCCTTTCTTAGTTATAAGGTGGTTGCTCAAGATCTTCTATGAAGTGTGGGCTCTAGAATGGAATGCATTTTCCTCAGTAATTCCCAGAACGGGTTAACAGTCAGTCCCTCTCTCCAGGGAACTCTGGGAATTGTTGCTCTGTGAGGGGAATAGGGGGTCTCCTAACAACTCTTGGCAGCCCAGACAAACTACACTTCCTAGGATTTTTTGGGGGAAGTCATGACTGTTTAAAGTGGCTTACTGGGGAGGACAGCTGTGAGAGAAATAGAAAAGGTCCTCAAATGCAAAGATGTATCACTGAACACTAAAGTCAGGATCATTCAGACCATGGTATTCCCGATCTCTATGTATGGATGTGAAAACTGGACAGTGAAAAAAGCAGATAAGAGAAAAATCAACTCATTTGAAATGTGGTGTTGGAGGAGAGCTTTGTGCATACCATGGACTGTGAAAGGGACAAACAATTGCGTGTTAGAACAAATTAAAACAGAACTATCACTAGAAGCTAAAATGATGAAACTGAGATTATCATACTTTGGACAGATAATGAGAAGACATGATTCACTAGAAAAGACAATAATGCTGGGAAAAACAGAAGGGAGTAGAAAAAGAGAAGGCCAAACAAGAGATGGAATGATTCTGTAAAGGAAGCCACAGACCTGAATTTACAAAATCTGAACATGGTGGTTTGTGACAGATGCTCTTGGAGGTCACTGATTCATAGGGTCGCCATAAGTCATAATTGACTTGAAGGCACATAACAACAACAACAATGGTGGAATAAATGTATGGTGTGAATGTGGCCTAGAACACATTCCTAATTATACTTCCCATTGACCTGTATCCTCAGCTTCTGATATGTGATGACTTACCAGTATTTATTTATTTTAAAGTGTTTATAATCCACCCTTTACTTGAAGGTCCCTGGGTAGAAATATACACATTCCAAACCAAAAATTAAATAGTAAGATTAGAACAGCATAAATCACAATACAGAATTCAGTTACAAATAAATCCAGCAGTAATGGAAATTCACATGCCTAGTACACCTCATCCCTCCCACAAAGCCTGGGCAAAGAGGTGTATCTTCACCCTCCCACAAAGTGAAATCAATGTTGTGATGAGATGCACCACAAAGTGAAGGATGCTCCAAAGATGAGGGGTTGTACATGATGTCCCTGTTTATAGAAGATAAAAAAGAGTAAACTGTTTATAGTACATTATAGACTAATGGCTCCCAGCAGGTATGGGTCAAAGGACAGTTATCAGAGTTCAGTTCTCTGATACGAAGGATTTTCTTTGTCTCCCCAAGGCCCCACCATGGCAGAAAAGAAAAAGAAAAGAACTGGATATTACAGAGTGAGCTGGTGCTTGTGATAAATGTATTGCCAGGGAAATTGGGTCTAGAATCTGAGACAGATATGGGAAATATTTACCTTTCTACAACCTCTTCCCAGTTTATTTCCTCATCCATAGATTTTCTTATTATTATAAGTATCTTCACACAACAACTCATTGAGTTCCCAAGGACCACCACTATAGCCAGAGCCCTCTGTAGAACATCATTGCTATTGAAGGTCCACACACAGCTCAATCACTAATTTCCAGTCACTCAAAAAGGGAGTAAACATGCCCCACTGATTTCCCTGGGAGCCCTGTCCTTGAAACTGTGGATGGATACAGCCTTAATCCTCAAAATGGTATCCCCATCACTCCAGGCAGAGGGCTGTTTGCAAAATTAATCAGGATCATAAATAATAATTAATAAGAAGAAATAATGAATAATAAATATCAGACACCCCATGGCCAAACGCCCCTTGGGACTTCACACATCTAATTAACAATATGCACAATTTACTGCACAAATAAACCTACAAGCAGGGATCAAGAGTTCCCAAGGAAAATGACAAATGAGAGAGGTGAAAATGTGAACAGTTGTCAAATCCCCAAGATAAAGGCATTTTAGCATTTTCAGTCTTCATATCTAAGCCAATCTTTAGTTATTTTATGCTCTTTTCTAAATTCAGAGTGAAAGAGTGTATGCTCCCCACCACCCACCAGCAGACATGTTGGTTACAAGAATAAATAAGAAAAGGTGCCATAAATTCAGGCCAGTGAGGGTCCACACAGAATGTGACAGGGTACAACAAAATAGTAGCAGTTTTGCTAAATGAATGGTTAAATAAATATTTTTTTCATGACACTCCTGTTATGGATGAAGAATCTAGACCTGCATAATGAATTTGTACAATAAGGAGAGCAGTAGGCATTAAGTGGGTCTAACTATAGTTTAACAATAAAAAAACTACATTTGTGTAGCAATCAATCTAAATGGACTTATGGGAAATCAATGTGGGGATGGTTTTAGGCTTATGAAGTCCACTTAGGGCTGATTACTAGACAACGTAGGTTTTAGCCACTAAACTGTAGTTAGACCCTACTACCACCCAAAGTTACCATCACCATAGTACATCTTCACTCGTTTGCCAACTGGCTATGTTTCATATATGCATAAGGCATGAATCCCGTTCGGCTATGCTCACCTGTGATACTGATATGGAAATTATCTGAATGCACTGAGGTCCTTCATGCTAAAAACTGTCTCTCTGATGCTGCTTTGAACATTGGACTTGAACTGGAGAGGTCTACCAATTCATATAAGCTATGAAACTGACTGGGCTAACCTGGACAAATCATGTGACCTTACAATCTAATGTACCTCATAGATGAGCTGCTTAGTTAGATTGTGAAACCTCTGGAGAGAAATGTCAGTGGATTATTTTGCAATGTAAAATTGTAGCCAGTGAGGCAACCTATCCGAAGGTAGGCTTAAAAACCTAATTATTGTCCCAATTTGTGACTTCCTCCATGGCGCAGAGCGGTAAGCGGCGGTAATGCAGCCGAAGCTCTGCTCACGGCTGGAGTTCGATTCCAACAGAAGGAGGAAGTCGAATCTCCAGTAAAAGGGGTCGAGGTCCACTCAGCCTTCCATCCATCCGTGGTCGGTAAAATGAGTACCCAGCATACGCTGGGGGGGGGTAAAGAAAGGCCAGGGAAGGAACTGGCAAACCCACCCCATATATACGGTCTGCCTAGTAAACGTTGCAAGACGTCACCCTAAGAGTCGGAAACGACTCGCACTATAAGTGCGGGGACACCTTTACCTTTAATATGTGACTATGACATTTATGTGACTAGATCTTGGGCCATATGATATGAACTACAATACTTCTAAGTATTTAATTATCAGGATAACACATCATGAAAAGATGAAATAACAAATGACAAGTTAAATTGTTTACCTGGAATCAGTCAAAGGTCATTAGTGTTGTCAGGAAGTGTAAGTACCACACATAGTCGGGCATGGAGCACTTTTTGTAAAACACAACTCAGCAGGGCTGGCCCCAGACATTTTGCTGCCTGAGCAGAGCCGCAAATGTTGCCCTGGTTGCATCCACCCAACTCAAGATGCACAGTACCCAAGGAAAGGAAAGTTATTTTGGCTTATGAAGCAGAAAATCACACCTCTCCCCCTCCCTGGCAGGAAAATTATGAGAATAATAAATAATTAACCATTTGCTGCCCTTTCATGACACCCCAAATCAGCTGCCTAAGGCAACCACCTCCTAATGGCGGGGTTAGGCTGTGAGCATACTAGTCACCTATAGCAAAGTTGCCTGGAGGCTCAATGGGTTGATTGGCCGATTTGCGAAATCTGACGGCGGCTGATTTTTTAAAAATAAAAATGCACTTGGGCTGATCCCACCAGGTTTTACAGTTAAAAAGGGGCAGAGTTTGAATAGCGTGTGCCCCCATTTTCCAAAGAGAGAGGTGGAGATGCACTGGAACTGGCAGAATAGTGAGTGTGCCTCTAGTCTCAGCCCTGCATCTCAGATCAGCCAAAGTGGAAGATGGGGAAAACCTGCAGCCTTCCAGATGTTGCTGGACTACAGCTCCCATCACCCCTGAACACTGGCCATGTCTTGGAGAAACAACCTATCTAGTCTTATTGATTCTTCCATCCCCACTGCCCATATTTCTATTACCCGTAGTAGCTGGTGTGGCAGAATGAGGTGGACTGCCATTTGTTTACCTGACTTCCCAACACAGAGGTCACTGGTGGTAACCAAGATGAGGGGGAGGAGTGAGCGTGGTGCAGGGGCGCATTCAATCCAATGCTCTCACTGTTGTACCTGTGCCAACCTCCCCACTGCCTCACCTCTTCCCATCTCAGTTACCAGAAGCAACCCCTGCATTGGGAAGCCAGGTAAACAATGCTGCTCTGCCCTGCTCTGTTCTGCCAGCCACTACTGTCTATCTTGATTAATTATATGGAATATAATTATAGGGAATTTCCACCCTACCCAAGGCGTTTTAAGCAGCATAGTTGGGATTTCCTCCATTGCTTCTTAACAACAGCCCTGTGAGGTTTGGTTAAGCTGAGATACACGGTGGTATTCAAGTAAATCCTTGCACTAGTGGAGTGCAAGGAGATTTCACCCCTCCTCCCTGCACACTCTGCTCTGGAGGGTAAGGGGAACCCTCAGAACAGATTTAGGGGGTGCACAGGGGGAGGTAATGGGGAGAACCTTCCATTGCACAAGGAAAAATCCTTTACATTGAATACAACTCATAGCCATTGGTTGGAGGTCATCCAATAAGTTTAATAGCTAAGCAGAGTTTTGAACTTGGATCCCCATACCAAGTCTGGCAACCTCATCTACTACTTGCACACTGATTCTTCTCTGCATATGAAACTTTCCAACACAACAGCCCTAAGCATTGTGCATAAATCATTACCCACAAACCATGCCCAAAGGTTTATATATGGTGGAGTGTGGACAGTGTGGGTCTCCAAATGATGCTGGGCTGCAACACCCATCATCTCTGACCAGTGGCTATGTTGGCTGGGCCTGATGGGCATTGGAGTCCAACAACATCTGGAGGACCAGAGGACCACTGAAGTATGTGCTAGAGGACCGAAACATTGAGAGAGGGGCAAAAACAGCTGGCAAATGTCTGTAACAATGACTCAGCAAATGAAGGTAATGGGAAATGGAATGTGTTCTTCAGAAATACTTTGCAAGTCATCCTTTGTGCTCAGAAATAGACTCTTTGGGGTACCAATAGTGATTGCTTTCAGTGGGGGTAAGGGAGAAAAGTTAGGTTAATGAACATTCTTCTTTGCAGGAACTCATGTTTACGTTCACAAGGCAGATGTTATATAGTCAGTTCAGTTCACCACCACAGTCATTATGTTCTATTTATGCTTCACTTTATTGTTTGATTTTTTTGTGGGTTTGGGGTTTTTTTTACACTCCTTTTATTGTCTCACTCTGGGAGAGGAAGAGGATATAATATATTCATCTTTATTATGCAAAGAAAAAATCTGTATGACGCATTAATAACACACTGCTTTCCCCCAATCAGGAACAGTACAGTTAGCTATTCTTAAGTTAATGTTCCTATTGAAAATGGCTGGTGGCTGCAATGGCCAAAGCTAGCATGGGCCAAAAAAATAAATGCTGCTGCATTTTATAGATTTCCTGATGCCTTATGATGAAAAGCCTCAGCTTAGGCAGAACTCTGCTGGTGCAGATGATTGCTGTGTACTCTTCCCCATTGTTATGTTGGTTTTAAATGTGATCCTTGGATGGCAAGACAACTCTTGTGTCTCAAAATGGAAATTTTCCATTGGAAAGAAATGGGCCAAAGTTTGTAGTGCTCTTCATGCCATCACGCCATATGGTGACACCACATGGTGATACCGGAAACAAAATAACAGAATTCAAAAAGTACTAGACAAATTAAGGAAGGTAAAAATATTAGTGATGATTAACTAAAATTTCTACTCAGAAGTAATTCCCATTGTTTTCAGTGGGGCTTACTCCTGGGTAAGTGAGTAGAGAATTGCAGTCTAGGATGACTAGTGCACATACTTCCTTGTCACAAACATTGTTATAGCAGACTAAAGAC
Source organism: Rhineura floridana (assembly GCF_030035675.1). Taxonomy (NCBI): domain Eukaryota; kingdom Metazoa; phylum Chordata; class Lepidosauria; order Squamata; family Rhineuridae; genus Rhineura; species Rhineura floridana. The sequence continues at coordinate 85,716,114 of NC_084486.1, forward strand.
AGAAATGAAGATCAGGACTAAAGTGCTCTGTTAGCATCTTGCACTGTTTGAGCCAGTGTGATACAGGGGTTAGAGCAAGGATGGGGAACCTATGGCTTTTCAAATGTTGTTGGACTACAACTTCCATAATTTCTCAGGAGTGGCCAGCAATAAGGGGCACAACCGCGCATGTGGCCTTCTATCAGTAGTGTCGTTGCACTTACCAGGGGGGAGGGGCAAGGTAGCAAAGAAGTCAGCGAGGTAGGGTGCAGTGGCAGAAGTGCTGGATTGGCTTCCCCTCCCTCCTGGCAAGTGCAGCGATGGCGCTGATAGAAGGTCAGGTGCACAGTGGTGTTCCTCCTTGTCAGCCACTCCTATAATCCCTGACTCAGTAATGTAGTAGCAAATTCCGAAGTGCAGGGTCCCATCATGACAGTAACTCCATGCCCCCTGAATTCACTGTCTCTTCTGCAATTACAGAATTATAGAATCAGAATGAACTGCTGGGGGGCTTCCTGCCCCTCACTCCCTTTCTCTCTGGGGGCTAAATGTTGCCAGAAACATTTTGATATTAAGAATTCTGAAATGAAGCCACGTTTGGGACTAGGATTTGGGAGACCAAGGTACTTTGCCATTAAACTCACTTCTCACCCTAGGAGCCAATCAGCTTGAAAAGGGGGGGTGTTAGCTACTGAGAAGAGTCTTCTCAGTGACTGACCCACCTCTTTTCACTCTGATTGGCTCCAATCAGCATGAAAGGACAAGGAAGCATGACATTAGCCAAGTGAGAAGTCTCCTCTCAGTGGCTAACATGCTTCCCTTTCATGCTGATTGGCTCATATACAGGGACCTTCTGGGACCCTCCAACCCTGGATGACTACACCTGTGCCCTGACAAGGACTAATAGGAGGAAGTTAGAGTCCAACACCATCTAGAGGACCATAAGCTTCTCATCTCTGGGTCAGAGTGTTGGGCTTGGATGTAGGAACCCGATAAACAAGTCTCAGCTACATAGTTCATTGTGTGGCCTTGGGTAAATCACCCCGTCAGGGTTGAGAGGATAAACCTAAGCTCTGAGCTCCTTAGAGGAAGGGGAAGACACAAATGAAATCAATACCTGCCCTTTTCAGTGCTTCACACAATACACATTCTCATGCAACTCTGAGTTAGATAATCTAAACCAGGTGTAGCCAACATGGTGCCCCCCAGATGGTGTTGGACTCCAACTCCTATCAGCCCCAGCCAGCATGGCTATTGGAGAAGGATGACAAGAGTTTTAGTCCAACAACATCTGGAGGGCACCACACTGGCTACCTCTGATCTAAACAATAGCTTGGCATTCTCATTGGAATGGTTATGCTACCCTGGTGCATATGGTTGATGTTGAAGTTGCTGCCTGCACCATCTTCTGCCAACATAGCCTGGACAGGGCAAGGAAGAAGGTAGATTTGGGTGATTTTCTGTAGATTGGCAAGGATTTCTGATTTCCCATTATTTAACAATAGCAGCAACTCCTCTGCTGCCCTGAATTATACTGCTGGAATGAAGAAAGCTTGGGCTATCCAGGAACAGATTTTAGTGTGGAAGGACTGTGAGTTCTATTCAATTCTAACAGTCAAAACAAATTCCTTGGCTCAGAATTATTTAACTCTAAGAGTATGTCTTTCGCAACTGGCCCTGGTTGGTGGATTTCAGGGTTCTAGTAAAACAACAGCAGCAGGAGCAACAAACAATAACACAGATCCCACAAGCTTCAAATCTGCCTACTCAGTAATCTGTCTTCCTGCTCCCTGCTGTAAGAGACAGCACAAGAGCACAAAGTGCATTTATGCAGATAAGACTTAGGTCTTATCTGCAGGGCACATTTGTCACACTCCCACTGGGACTGAATCAGGAAAAAGAAATACATGTCACTATCTGTCGGAGTTTTGAAGTGCTCTTGGTTAAACAGCGTGGCAGGTAATAATTCACTATGAATAGTGCTCCTGAGCGTTCACAGAATTGCCAAGAAAATGCACAATCTTGTTGCAATACAACAATGCAAATCACAGGTTCATGCGTCAGAGAGCACCAGCTGAGCACAAGTCCATAGGAGGCAGAGACTGCTCTAGAACCCAAATACTCTGTTAGTATCTGCAAGCCCCCCCCAGTCTCTAGAAGCAGAAATATTTTTCAGTTTAAAGAAAAATATCACATCTATTGTACTTTTACCATGCAATAATATTCTTCTTCCTTATTACAACACTGTGATGGAGATCCTTATAATACCCATTTTACCAAGGTGGAACTGAGATGGCAAAACAATGACTTGCCCAAGGCTTCCCCAAAGGGTTCACAGCTCGGCTAGGCCTTGAACCCAGGTTTTTTGGATCCACATTCAAAATACTGTCTGGTGGACCACACTGCAAATGTGCATCCTGTACAATCTGACTACATCATACAAGTCTCCTAAAACAGAACAAAGCCATAGGCATATGTTAGACATACATGTCTATTGCAAGCAGTAGTACAGAACATATAATAGAAAGCACTAAACATGTAAGGCAAAATGGAGAAGCTGTAAGCAGCAAAAGATAAAGAGCCCTAATCAGATGGCGCCCACTGGCATAGCAGTTGGCACAAGTACAAGAAATGGCAAGGCAAAAACTGCAGAAACTGTAATAAAAGTCTATCCCCTTTGAAAAATGTGCAGAGTGTAAATGGAAAATGTGAGTGTAAAGCTTGAATGGTGGCTTTATTCAAGAGAAAGGGATGAGCAATCTGGGACACACTAGACAGAGAAATAAGCAAGTGCCATTGATGCTTACTAAAATTCAAGCCAATGACCTCCCTTCCCTGTGACCTACAGCAGCACACATGAAATTGAAGCGAAGCGGCTCAAAGAAATCACAGCATTTGGGGAGCGGAAAGGTGAGATTGGAATCCTACTGTAGGTTCCTGGGCCAGAGTATGAAGCTGTCACTCAGATACAATAGTAGAGCAATCACAGGGAAAAAAATGTGTCAGCATCCACAAGAAAGCAATTAGCCTTGGACTCACACATTGGTTGGGTTCACGGCCTAGTCATGCAGGTGTGTGTTGTATAGAACTGGGAGATAAAAGCTCATATTCAAAGAGGAAATTGAAGGCTGATGGTATTGTATGAATGGCTTGAAAATGGTTTGTGCTCACAGAGATGGTTTCAAACCACTGGGACTTTTTCAACTCATGGGCAAAGAGGACCCCCCCTTGGTGCCCAGTTATTTGCTCTTGTAACAAATATTGATTCCACTCTCACCCACAATGATAGTGTTACAAACCTCCCATATTCTCATGGAGATCCCAAAGTTTGTCACTGCCATCAACAGAAAATATTCTTTGCCACCAGGGATTCTAGAAAAAGACCTTTTGACGGTTGATCACTTCCACCCAGCTTGCATACACTGGACAGCACAGCATCATATGCAAAAGTTCTGATAATAGGTGAAAGTAAGGGGGGTACAACGTGGTGCTGCCTGGTACCTGTACAAACTTTAGCAGCAGCGTGGTTGCATCAGTATAAAGCCGCCGCCACCTACCCATTCCCTCTTCAGCAGTTGCCACTTTCGATATGTTAGTTAGACAAACTGTGGTTTAGCCATGAAACCTGTTGTTAGTGCTGCTGTTCTGGGCCTTTGGGCAGATTTTAGAGTGAGTTGTGCTACAGAAATGGTGTGCATTCTGATCCATCTTTCATAGCTCCACTAAAGTTTGGGACAATTATATTTTTACTTCCTTTGCCCTTCCCTCCAAATACAGATGGGCTAGAGTTAAATAGGCATGGTAAAAGAAGAATTAAAGACCTGCAGGACCACACTCAGAGCATCTGCAAGATATCCCCCCACCCCAATTTACTTCACTAATTCTGATACAAAGGTTTGTAGAAGCTCTGCTGTGCAGACAAAGATTTGCATGTACAGTTTCCCCATTCACTTCAGTGCTGGGACAATTCCACACACAGAGACTCTCAGAGCCGTCCCTGCCATTTTAAGTGAACAAGGATGCCCTTTCAGACCTGGGAGCATGGTATGTGTACAACAGCGCTCCTGTGCATACATGAACTGCTGCATCTGAGTCCAAATGGTTCATTCAGCTAGGATGAAAATAGGATTGAGTGAAACAACCACTCTGATAATCATTTCTATATCTAGAACAAGGAGAATAATAATCAGAAGCAAATGAAACAGAACACAGGAAGTAAAACATACACTTGTCCCATATCGTACTGAATCCATAGATCAAGACCCTGGGCTTGAAATAAACGTATATACATTTGTATATCATCCCTACTGGAAATACAGAAGTCCCATAATTTGTGTTCTTTTCAGAGACAGTTGCCTTTTAATGAAAAATGGTTTCTCTGTCCTGTGAAATCTTACTCACTATAAGTTAAATCCCCTTTTTATATCCAGAGTCCAAAAATTGAGGGAATTAATTTTGTTTCAAGAACCCATGTTGATGCCTCGGGTTTGATTACCGGGGATATTTCCTATTGGCAATAGTGCTTTTGAAATGCACAGCATCTTCTAAATGGAAAAAATATTGTGAGGTATGTCCTTTGCTAAATATTCCAGTGACCAAACATTGGCAATTCATACCATATAACCTTTGTTTGAACAATAAACTCATGTTCCCAGATTGTTACAGAGATGTATAAAGGACTGACGTCTTATAAAATTTCTCACAAACAGTGATCCATTAGAGTGATTCATTACAAACACATGTTGATTGTATCCATCCAATGCAAACCGGACTAGGTGGCTACATTCTCAGAACCAAGACAAGAGGAAGTGGAGATAAATTTTCAATAGTTTTCTGTGGTGAAACAGAATAAGGAGGAAGGAGATCTCAATCTGCTTTTTATTGGTTTTTTAAAAATTGTTTTCTGACACACTGATGTTTTTACTGTTCTTTTTAAAGGAGTGTAATTGTAGATTCTAAAGTGTTGGTTTTATATATGTTTTATGACTGGTTTTGTATACCACCTTGTGAGTATATTTGTCCCAAAAAGCAAAATATTATTTTTTAAAAATAAAATAAATATAGGGTGTGTGTGCGTGTGCCCATGTGCATATGTATGTAATTTCACTAATTCTGATATCTAATGTAATTCCCTCTCTGGAGAGTCCAGGGAACTTCTGTGAGCAGGACATTGATTCTCTAACAGACTATCTTTGGCTGAGACCAAACTACTAGATCTCTCTGGGAACGTGGTAACATATAACTTGGTGGAAAACTGATATAAATTTGTACTGGCAGTGTCCTGTAGGCACAGCACTGTCTAATGACATTTTAAAGACTCACACAATTATTTGGGCATAAGCTTTCGTGGGAGTTTCAGTTGCACTGTTGCAAGATTTCATCAAATTGTAGGGGAGGGACCATATCTCAATGGTAGAATACATGGCTTACATGCAGAAAGTCCAAGGTTCAACACTTGGTAACTCCAGTTAATAGGCTATAAGGTAGCAGGGCTGAGACCCTGAACAGCCACAGCCAATCAGAGTAGATAATATTAGATTAGATGGAAAAAATAATCAAACCTGGTATGAGGCAGCTTCTGTGTTGCAAGGGCAGAATCAGCGACAAGGTTACACAAGTTTCTAAGAGCAGAATTCATTTTGGATCACAGTCCACTTAGGCCCCCATAGCATACCACTTTCCATTCCATTCATGTCACCATGACAGAACATAGGATATGGAATGTAACTCAAGATCCAATCAAAGTACACTGCTATCAATATATAAGCTCTACATAGGGAGACCACAAGTCAAATGCTAGGGTGTTCATTATGGGACTATATTTCTTGGGCCTCATGTCATACACACATAGTGTTCACAAGCGGGAGCTCTGGTGAGGGTAACCACAGGCACTTGGGACAACAGGAGAATGCTTTGCACAAAAAGAGGGTATTTTGCAAAAGGTTTGTCTCCTGAGCACACATGGAAGCATTGCTAACACTTGTAGAATCCTAACAGGTGTTATTCGTTATTAGCAGAGAATTTAAGATGCTGCAGATTTAAGCTACATGTGCTGTGTGTGTGATTTACCTGAAAGGAGCAGAATTTTGCCCTGCATTCAAATAGCTGAAACTTTAGACTATGTAAAATGAGAAAAGCTACTTTATTTATAGAAATACATAGTTGGTAGGAAAAGCATAGCTAATTTTAACTAACAAACTTAGTTGGAGGCACAATGGCCAAGCTTCGTCATTCACCTCATACTAGAGGAGAGAAAGAAAGACAAAATGTCTCATCTCCCTCAGCTGGATGGAGAAAAAGGAAGGAGAGGATGGCAGTGAGGTCAGCTCCCTGAGAATATTAGTTTACAACAGAAGGAAGAGAAGTAGAGGAACACAGGTAAGGACAGGCAGCCTAGCCAGCTGGAGGACCCTCTCTCCCCCCCTCGCTGTAAGTATGCAAAGAGAACCCAAACAGGAGCTGTCCTTGCCACACTTCCAACAACAGGTACCTTGTCTCAGGATTTTAGTCACAAGCACCCCACAGCAACCTCCACTCCACTCTAACATCTGGGGGTGCCAGGACAGAACACCCTGCACAGGTAAGCAAGGGAAGGGGGGCACATGTTGTAAAGAAGAGAAGCAGGGTTATTCCATTGGCTCTGGTGAGTTGCCGGTTGTCTTTCACTCTTCTGTTATCTATCGCCATTCTGTTAGACAATCAGTTCCAGGTGGCTGTTTATGAACAGACACTTCCAGAACTGGTCCCTGAATCTATTTTCTTCTTCCTCTTTCCCCATCCTTTTTCCTTTGCATCGTAGGCTGTAAGCCTGAAGCCAGGGGCCATCTTGTTGTTTTTATATGTGTAAGCTACTCTGGGAGCCTTTTCAGCTGAAGGCTGTGGGAGGGGTGCTTTAAATAAATAAATACAATAACTGCTGTGACTGTCTCTTATGTCTACCCCCACCCCTTTTGTAATATACTCTGGATATAAGATCAATTAGATCAATGGGCACTAGAAACAGGGCCTTTGCAGTGGAAGCCCCTTATTTGTGGAACTCCCTCCCAAGAGATGTAGAGTTGTTTCCACTAGTTCTGAATTTTAGCAGTTCTTGAAAACCTGTATGTTTCAGGCTGCTTTTAACTGAGATGTATTTAACCGACATGTAGGGATAATTTTTAGTAGCTATCAAATGGCTGGTCCTAATCGTTTAACACATTTTATATGGTTAATGGGCTAGATTGCAAAATATTTTTACTGTTTTATATTATTATTTTACTGAAACGGTCTGTTATAATTTTATGTTTCTTTTATGTGAGCCACAGTGAGATGACTTTTTGCCCTAAAAGGTGGCCTAGAAATATTTCCTGTAAATAAAAAAGCACTGTCTCTTGCCTGTACTATACTGCTCTAACACTTTTTCCTGCTCCCCCAACCCCACCACCAAAAGCAGGGAATAGCATCCTCCACACAGGAAAGGCCTTCATCCGCACATACCGCTAAGTTCTCTATTAGCAAAGGCCAAGCACTTCAACCATTGCTACTGCAGGCCAAGCACTCATGAGCACTTTTGTCTCACAGAACCACAGCCCAGATGCACAGAAGGGAACAATTAACCAATGCACACCCACAGAGTTTTGCTATAATCCCCATAGAGGGAAATATGTTCACAGTCACTGCGGTCTTCCCCTACCACTTGAGGGTTGTGGGAGGGGAAGGCGCTGAGGCATGAGCACTGGTTGAGCACTCCCTCTTCTCTCTCACTGCCTCACAAACACATACTGTACACCATATTGCTCATTATTCATACTCTCTGTTTCCCTTTGCTCTCCACAGGCTGCTCTCCTGCAGGTACAAGGTCCATTGCGCACACCGTTTCACGTTGACAAGGCCCACTCCAGGACCAGCCGCAGTGGCCAGACTTTTTCCAGTTGCTCCTCCTTGGGACTGTTAGTCTGCCCACTCCAAGCTCCTGTACCCTTGCCAGCTTCATGGCAGAGTTTGAGAAGGGCAATAGCTCAGTGGCAGAGCATCTGCTTTCCATACAAAAGGTGACAGGTTCAATCCCTGGTATCTGCAGGAAGGGCTGGGAGAGACTCCTGCTGGAAACCCTAGAAAGCTGAAGCCAGTCAGTGTAGACAATACTGAGCTCGATGGATCGATGGTCTGACTTGGTATAAGGCAGATTCCTATGTTCCTATATCCCTGTTCAGCTGTGTCATGCCTGAGGAGGAATTACCAAACCATGTTGGAGCACATATTCTGGCCCCACCCACAACATCCCCACTCAGTCCCAGACCTTCCCATGTAGGTGTAGGGGAGGTCTGAAGGGGGCTTCTCCCTACATTCACTTGAATGTGACTAGAAGCAACTATGCAGCTGGGAGTCCTTTCAAGTGAACCCAGGTAGAAGCCCCCTTCAGACTCTCCCTTCACAACACAAGGAGGTCTGCAATGGGGGGGGGAGAAGCTGGTATGCATGGGAAGGCTGGGGGCATGCCTCCTATATGCAAAAGGTCTTCCTGTTTTGGCATAACCTGGCTAGTTCTACAACAGGCAAATGTATGTCTAGCATGCAGCCGGTGCCTTTAAGGGACACTGCATCTGCCACTCTGCTGCCTGTGGAGGCACTTTCTAAGGCACAGAAGCCCTGCTGGGGTGACTGGCTGGCAATCCACACCTATTCACTCCCTTTTGGGATCCCCTCCATCCTTGATGCTGTTCAATAAAGGCGCTGACCTTGTGACATGTGGTGTGTCTTGATTGCTAGGGAGTAGTAGACAGAGATCCTTCTTCTCCACCCTAGTACGACCTGGCTTCAGCTGGCCTCAGAGTCCCAGGGAGCTTGTAGGCCTCAGGGCAGTGGCTCCTCCTCTCTCTCTCTCTCTCTCTCTCTCTCTCTCTCTTTCTGCCTACTCAGGTTCCCAGGACTGTAAGGAGGCAAGCTTCTTAGGGTGCATGGATGGGAGGGGTGCTGTTGCCAAGGTGTGTGAGGCAGTGAGTGGGGGAGGGAAGGAGGGATGAGAAGGGGGGTAACGAGTCAGTATTGGATGGGGTGGAGAGTTGGCTTTACTCATCTGACCTCCAGTTGGTTGCATAGATGTTGATAATTGGGCGGTAGAGGAAGAGGGGCAAGGTGGTAGGGTGGATGGCATCATGCAAATACACTGGCAAGAGCACTGGATTGGATCCACTGGTGCTTTTGCACAGCCCCAACCTTGCCACCACCTCATCTCTCCCCCAACCCCTCCCAGTTAGCAGCAGCGACGTGACTGACTAGAGGTCAGGTGAGCACTGCCCCCTCCACCATGCTGTCTGCTACTGCAACAAGTCCAGCTGTGATGCTAACTGGCAGGGCTGGCCTTTTAGGCAAAAAAGCAGAGCGGTGGATTGGATCCCATGGGTTGCCAGGGTGGGATGGACCAAAAGAGGGGCTTGGCCTATGCAGAGTTCCCCAATTGGTTCAATTGTTGGCCCCAATAAGTAAAGCTGTGCACTGGATTCAGTCAAGCCCCGAATCGAATCAAGCTGATTTGGGACAGGGGGAGCTGGGCACTGGTTGAGTTGGGTTGAGACAGTCCTTGATCTCCACAAGTTGCTGCCATCTGGGGCTCTTAGGGGGCAGGGCATCAAGCAGGAAAGAGAGAGAGGCGCCAGGTGGAGAAAGCTAAGACTTTCCTGGTCACTGGCTGTGTCTTCCCAGGAGAAGGTAGGAGCCTGACAGTGGCTGACACTCCTTACTGTCTGATGCCCGACCCCTAAAGCACCTCCGCAGGTGGTCCCCCGGTCAGCTGGATTGGGGAGAGGGAGATCAGGGCCATGGAGCAGATTGGGGGGGCTATGAGGAGCCCACACTGCACAACGGAAAAGGGTGGTCAGTAGCCACAGAACCATGGAGAGCTCCTAGTGAGCACTTTGCTCTAACAGTGACTGAAGCCTTTTATGCCTGGAGGGCCAGTTCATTCCTTGGGAAGTTAAAAGGGCAGGCAGCCTCTGGCCTAGAGCCTAGCACTGTTCCTTTTCCTCTCCATCTGTGGGTTCCCATCAGGTTTATTGCTGGTTTTGATTTACTGACAGAGAGCCAGTGTGGTGTAGTGGTTAAGGTGCTGGACTATGACCTGGGAGACCAGGGTTCAAATCCCCACACAGCCATGAAGGTCACTGGGTGACCTTGGGCCAGTCACTGCCTCTCAGCCTCAGAGGAAGGCAATGGTAAAAACCCATCTGAGTACCACTTACCGTGAAAACCCTATTCATAGGGTCGCCATAAGTCAGAATTGACTTGAAGGCAGTCTATTTCCATTCTGATTTACTGACACAGGGATGATTCACTGACACAATTCCTTGGGGGGTGGGGTTTATACTCAGAGGATACATCTCCAGTGATCCAGTTCCAGGACCAGTAGTGGACAGGCTCTGGCTCTGGTTCGGGCTCTGGCTCTTGGCAACGGGCCTGAGTACATACTGTTGCTCTGGATGTCAGTCCTGAAAGATGTGCCTGAGGTGTAGGGAACTTCCTCTTCCCTTCACAGTGTTGGGTTGTAGTCTGCTGGTGATCATGAGACCTTCAGCATGTCAAACATGTGCAGCTCCACCTATATTATTGTATTATTATTATTTATTTATTTAATTTGTATCCCACCCTTCCTCCCAGCAGGAACCCAGGGCGGCAAACAAAGTGCTAAAAACACTTTAAAACATCATAAAAACAGATCTTAAAACACATTAAAACAAAACAGTGTTGTATGCCTGCCATCTATAACTGGAGACGGGGAGGGGCAGAAAAATGTTCCATGTGCCTTATATCTGTCTGCTACTGCTTGGGCAGAAGAAGCTACATTTGGAGTTTTGCAGTGTGGGTTTGAATCCTGGGTATTTCCTCTCTTTTGCCCCGTCATGATTTACCAAAAACAAACAAACCATACACAAAGAAACAGTCTTGTAAAAGATGAGTGGTGCCACGTCCACACCTTCTTCCTAGTGGGGCTCAAATTCCCACCTCTAGCTTCCCAACCCCGTTCCCTGTGGAGCTGGCCACTGCAGGTTGCCTCTGTCTATGTATCTGTGGCTGCCTTTGTTGTGTGTTTTGATTTCTATCCTTTGCTGTTTGTCAAAAGAGTATTTTCCATTTCTGTAACCTTCAGCCCTTATTCCTCTGTATGTGTGCGTGTGCATGTGTGCACTCTCTCTCTCTCTCTGCAGGTGTCCTGCCCAGGGTGCTATGTGAATGCTCTGTTGTGGGTCTTCTCCTTTCTCGTCTTTCCATTTTCTCCTTCAAAACTGTGGGGCAGTTGATACCTAGGGGGAATGGCAGTACTGGGGCTGTTGTTAGCTGTGCTTCTGGGGCTGACAGAGAGGGAGTGCTCTGGCACCATTGTGTGCCTTGTGTGTATGTGTGTGTGTGGTGATGCAGGGGTTTTGCTGAAGGCATGACCCAATCGGCACGAGTTCATTGGCTGATCCCGTGGGTGGGTGGCATGGGGATGTTGTCACAGTGTTTCCATCGACACTGTGAACGTGTCTCTCATTTTCCCCACTGTTTGTATTTTCTTTTCACATGCTTTCCCCCTACCTGATTTGAGCATGCATAGCAGCCTTCTCCAGCTTGCTGCCCTCCACTGTCAGAGGAAGCATGCTTCTGAATGCCAGTTGCTGGAAACTGCAGGGGAGAGTGCTCTTGCACTCAGGCCCTCCTTGTTGACTACCCACACACATCTGGTTGGCCATTGTGAGAACAGGATGCTGGACCAAATGGGCCATTGGCCTGATCCAACAGGCTCTTCTTATGTTCTTATGCACATCATCCCTTTCCAAAATAGGTCATGCAGTCTGGGGTTTTGGGGGTTGTAGTCCAAAATATTTAGAAGGCACCAGGTTAGAGACTGATGCATAGAGTTCAGTGGCCATTTTGCCAGCATAGCAGTGGTGATCTGTGGTCCTGACGTGTGCTAAGCACAATAGTGTTTAGTCCATCTTATAGATTTAAGCACTGTTTAAATCTCTCCTGTTGACACCAATTTGATTTAAAACTGTTTCACGTTATCTGAATTATTCCCTAATCTTCTGATCCTGATTGGGCAAAGATAACCTTGAGAATGTGAAGACAATGTCTCTAAAGGCAAAGGTGGGCTTTGTGGGATTTCCAGTGGCCCCAAGGGAGAGCTCCAGGGCCCCATACAGCTTTTTTCATTCTTCCCAATGACTATCTGGATAAATTATGCAAAATAAGCATATATATGCAAAAATTATTAAACTAGTTAAATTAAATAATTATTAAATTAAACTAGTTAAATTAAATAATTTATTAACATCATTTATACTGGTTATTACTGAGCTGTTCTTGGTACAGAATTTGGGTTACCTTGGTGCAGGATATTGATTTTTTTTTAAAAATCCATTGAGTATAAGCAACAGTGCCCAGTTATGTGCTGGCATAAAAGCAGCTAGGAGTCTAGAACTGGAGTAAGATGGATGGAACCTCTGTGGTCCAACACATACCACAGACATGTGAACCAGCTACTCACCTAGACAATCCCAGTAGCATCTTTTTTGACCTTAAAATAATCAATGGGCATAACGCTCACAAAGAAGTCCCACTGATTTCAATGGGAGGTTTTTAAGCACTTCCTTAACCTTTTCACTGAGACCAATGGAATGTCAAAGTGGATAACTTTGGATAAATCATGCTCAGTGGATCCATAAAAAAGACCTGCATGGTGGTTCTCGGGAACAGGTCTGTGCATCCTAGGGCCAATTTGAGCAGCACGAAGTGAAAGATGAAGTAATTATTCAGTGTGGCTCCATTTACACATCAAAAATAGACTGGGAATACAGTTATGATTTGCTAAGTCCCATGGTGCAGAGTACTACCAAAATATGGGCTCCACTCAACTGATACCAAATCTACACCTACCCCCCATTTTGTGGGCTTGTCAGCAGCAAGGATTATAACAAAACAAGCAACACTTGATTTATGCACTGGAGTCTCTGCTCTGCCTCATTCCAGCAGAGCTGAAGTGCCGGATTTCCTGTACTGGGCCCCATCATGGTGTGAGATTCTGCCAAAGTGCGAGTGAGATGTGCGGTGGGGAGTGTATCAGGGGTGGTATTGTCTACACGCAAATGCTCAACTTTATGTACTTTTAACTAGAGGTGTAACAGATGGTTCCTTTTCAGTCCAAGCAGTGGAGAACAGTGCCCATTCTGCCTGTAGCCAATCAATCCAGCCACTCTGGGGGAAAACTGCAAGCTGGGCTTGGAAGACTGGCTGCCAGCAATCCAGAGGAAAAGCTTTTACACAGGCTAATGTGGTCGGCTGCCATGTGAAACTGGGGAAACGAGGAAGATGGGATTAAAAATACATCAACGCAAACAACCTCATGCTGGGCTTTGGTCAGGAATAATGGCTGGGATTGGGGAAGAGCAGCCACAATTTGGAAAATTAAAAAATGTGCTTTGGCCTGTACTATTAACACCCGATCATTTTAAACTGGCAGGCATAAGGGGAAGGGAAATTAACTACTTTATGAGTCGAGAGCTGCCAATAAAGGAGTAAAAATCTGATGTTGCACAAAATGGCTGTAGCAGGTTGTCTTGGCCTTTTAAATGCTTAAGCATCTGCACAGGGCTGCTAGAGCCAGCCTGCACAGTTTATTGGCACAACAAAGCAGGGCCCTCCCCTCCACATCTCTTTGTCTGCCTGTCTGCAAGATCATAACTTTTTGGAGCTGGGTCAGATCCATTCAAATCTTTCAGCAGATGCCCTGAACATCAATGGACTGATCTTTCTCTCTTCCCCTCCCTCAAACACTCAGGCTTGGGAAAGCTTTTTTTTAAAAAGGTACACCAATGAAACTCTTTCATCTGTATGGCCTGTGGCTTTCAAGTTGTATGAAAAAAATAGAGGAAGGACAGAACAGTCTGGATGCAGACAGAGTTGGTGGAGGAAGGCAAGTAACAAGAAGGCAGAAGTTAAGTTTGCAAGATTCTGACCCATAAGAGAATATAATGGATGGTATTCAATACTAGTCCTATTCAGAGTAGTTCCATTGAAGTTAATAGATATGATTAACTTAAGTTCATTAATTTCAGTGAATCTATTCTGAGTAGGACTTAACTGAATACAACCCCAAGAGACTGATTGCCTGGGATTCAAAAAATGTGGGGGGATATGTCAGACACCTGCGCTGCCTGACCATAATACATAACTGATAGGAAGGGATGAACGGGTCAGTCTATTTCTAGTCCATGTCAATTTTGCATGCCTTCTTTCACAAGTCTGTTCCATTCTGGTTCTGCCATTTTAAAAATCCACCCACAAAATGCATATTTACATATGTATTTTATCTCAATGTTCACATTTCTAAAAATATTTTATGCTAAAATAATGCTTTAAAAACACATTTTGGTACACTTTTTGAGCTGAAAATAGTATTGCAAAATTCAGCAGTCGCAAAATCCAAAGGACAGTTACTTTCTGATCCGCACACTGGAATTCAAAAAACTGAATTCGTCAATCAGCCCTGCTGCTAGACTGCATGTGGCTTGGCGGGTCCCAAACCAAACATGTGACAGGGTCAGGTTCAGCTGTAGGTTGCCACATCTGGACCTGGAGGGGGTGTTCTTCAGCTCACTATCTCAGAGGTGAGTGGGTTGAGTTGGAGGCTGAGGCCTACACCAAGCACAAAGTATTGCTCTACGAGGCAAAGGCCTCTCATAGGGTTGCCAGGTTCCTGGCCTGAGACTGATCCTGTATCTTTAGGAGAAGAGAAAGTTAGCCAAGTGCAGGTGTTCTTGCAACACTGTAATGAGAAAAACCACAAGGTGGACTTCTCCCTACCCCCTGCACAACTTTTAAAGATACAGAAGACCTCTTGGAGGCCAGCCCTGGCAACCAAGAGGTCTTCTGTATCTTTAAAAGTTGTGCAGGGGGAAGGGAGAAGTCCATGGTTTTTCCCATTACACCGCTGCAAGAACACCTGCACCTGGCTGACTTTCTCTTCTCCTAAAGATACAGGATCAGTCTCAGGCCAGAAACCTGGCAACCCTAGCCTCTCAAGAATCTGACTCCTCAATCTCTTGTTGTCAGAGTTTATTCCTCATGCTATGTGATCTTTAATAAGTGATTGACACAGTGCCCCAAATTCACAACTTCATGCCAACAGCTTTAAAACAGTCACTTATGGGTCTATATAACTCTTCCTTGTCTCTGTTTAAGTGAAGAAAGTCTGCCTTTCATATGGGAACATCTCTTCTTGGTGCACACTCTGCTTCAAACACATCAACTGAAAACTGATCTCCCCTCTCACAGCCTTGCCTAATCATCTTACCACTCCCTTTTCTGATATTTGTCCGTTGTTATCACTGGATCTTGCAAGATCTGATAAAAGGTGTTATATTTCTTGGCAGAATCCGTAAAGAAATCAAGTAACTCATGATTTTTCCTACCCTTTCCTTTGAAGCATTCTGCACTGCCTGTTGCCAGACAAACCTGGCGTCAGCATGCAGCATCCTCAGGCAGGGAATAGGGCCCCAGCTGCCCAGCACTGTTGGAGCTGCTACCTGACATTGACGCTGCACCAGGTATGCCCACCATTGACATAGGAGGGAGCCAGCCAGAAAGCATATTG
This sequence comes from Rhineura floridana, assembly GCF_030035675.1. Classification (NCBI taxonomy): domain Eukaryota; kingdom Metazoa; phylum Chordata; class Lepidosauria; order Squamata; family Rhineuridae; genus Rhineura; species Rhineura floridana. Next base: position 85,731,700 of record NC_084486.1, read on the forward strand.
CTAAAAGCCTCAAACCTAGAGCCGACCCTGTTGACAGAGGCAGGATCCCTGCTGTCACTATGCAGGGAGACACGTGCATTCTTATGTCTTCTCTAAATCAACCACAGCTCAAGTATGTGATGAAAACTATATATAAAAACTCTCATACCATGGCAATGCTGTATCCATTTCATCTTGTCTCCAACTATGTCTTGAATCAGATAATGCTACAGAGCAAATATCCAAGAAACAGGTCAGTTTTGGAAAAATCCCCACTACTCACTAGTTTTGACTTTCAGTTTGGTTCAGTTCTGCCTAGTTTTATTTCCACAGGTCATAAAAGAAATACAAGATACAGTGCATACAATCTTTAACAAAGGGACCAATATTTTACAAATTATTACAAATGGCAAGAGGTAGGTCAACCCAAATTACAGTGATCATGGTAGCTAATCCCATCAAAAGCAGCATGAGATTTTGATAATTCCAAGGCTTAAATTGCTGGTTATGTAATACTCCTTAACAACTATTTGTTAACAGAAAGTGAGTCTTTTTAAGGTCTGACCAATTTTCCTTATCTGTCAACAGATGGAGAAGAAATTTGATTCTAACTGATTTGAGAAAGGAGCATGTAAAAAGATAATGCACAAGATCCTTGGCTTCTCCTGTGCCAGAAAAACATTATTAGGCTTTGTATCTCCTTTCCACATCAACTGATGGCATCAGATTAAGCCTTAGAAGGCTAGGAGTTATTCTCAGTGGGAAGTAACTAATTTGAACATGACAATTTTCAAGGTAATCCTGGTATTTAAACATCACAAACCATGGTACAATTGGGTTGCTCCCTACTGATGCTGTATCAGGTTGAATGAAAATGTTACATGCTGTTTACCTAAATTCTGACTTGGCCCAGCATCATAATATCTAATGTTTTAATATTTTCAGACATCAGGAGAAATTCTGATTTTGTCTTTTAACAGGCACTTGCAGAAAAGGAATGCATTCCCTCATCATTTTGACATGATGGTTGTGACCTACAAATTTATCTTTTAAAATAACATAGTTATAGTGCTCCATTTACAATGTCCATTGATATTTAATCAAAGGTGCTTCCAAACGGGATTGGTGCTCTTTATGCACACAACTTTTCTGTAGCGCCCACATAACATTTTTTATATGAGAGCACCATCCTGTATTCTCCCACCCCCATTTAATCTAGATTCATCCATTCCAAGAAAAATCTAGTAAGCAAAAACAAGACAAGACAAGACAAAAACCTTGTTCCCAGTGACCCATCTGTAATATCTCGGTGACCTGTTTGCAAATAAAGCCCCCCTCTAGAAATATACCACATTAATGGGTTGTATCCATGCATACTCAGAGTAGACCAATTGAAATTAATGGGCTGATGTTACTATGAGTAAGATTAACATTAGATACTCCTCAGTAAATTTTGTTTAGTTTTGCCTGCTTTAGACATGCCGTCTGTCAGTTATGTGTGTACCCAGTTTAGGGTTTTTTCTTTCCACTTTTCCCTAGAGAAACATTTTTCTCCCTCACTCATAACACTGGAACTCGTCGATATCTAATGAAGCTGAATGTTGGAAGATTCAGGACAGACAAAAGAAAGTACTTCTTCACACAGTGTATAGTTAATTCACTCCTACAAGAGACAGTAATGGCCACCAACTTGGATGGCTTTAAAATAGAGTTAGACAAATTCATGGAGGATAAGGCTACCAATGGCTATTAGCCATGATGGCTATCCTCTGCCTCCATAGTCAGAGGCGGTATGCTTCCGAATACCAGTTGCTGGAAACCACAGGAGGGGAGAGTGGTCTTGCACTCAGGTCCTGCTTGCAGACTTCCCGTAGGCATCTGGTTGGCCATTGTGAGAACAGGATCCTGGGCTAGATGGGCCATTGGCCTGATCCAGCAGGCTCTTCTTATGTTCTTAGATTTATGTTCTTATACTATATATTCCCTATATTGCAAAATGTACTTGACTATGAGATTTGGCCTTGATTGATGAAGCCATGGGATACATGCAGCTTCCTCCACCTCCTTATCATGAAACCATGGAACCACCTGCCAGTGGCCCACGTCTTCCTTCCACTCCAGCAGGGGTGACCATTGTAGGGGAGCAGCCACTGAAGCTAACTGTGATCCCAAATCGACAGGCAGTGCCTTATATGGTAGGACATGGAAAGTGAAACTACTGCCTTTGTACTAGCCCCTTCTACCAACCAGGAACAACATGGAATTTGGGTGGCTAATGGAGAAGGGACAGCATCACCATTGAGAAGAAACCAGGACAGCTTTGTTTGGGAGTTATGGGGCTATGGCATGTCTCAGTATATTCCACATTTGGTGGAATTTGTGGAGTTTGAGCTACCAACAATGAAAGTAACCTTTAAAACTTTTAGAGAAATACGTTTTTATTTATTTGCCAGAACATTTCAAGTTATTTTTGATGTTGTTGGGATTGTGTTTTGGTATTCTGTTGTTGGAGCTTATTATGAATTGTAAGAGTAAGTTTCAATTTATTATATATTTCTTAATGAGATGTTTTCTTTAACTTACTGTTTGACTATTTTAATTTTGTTTTGCAACTGATTGAATTATGTAACTTTTTTTTCATGGTGTGAGCCGCCTTGAGCATTGATTCTTATGGAAAGGCAGCATACAAATAAACCATGATTATGATTATGATATATTATCTTACGAGGCCTCATGTATGCCTTGGCCTCTCGTATGTTTGTGCTGTATAGCAAGCTACAGTATTTTTGTTTTATAGTTCTTACAAAATAAATAAATAAGGAATGTACTTGTTTTATAAATATAATCATGCATTGTATGTATAGTTTATACATACTACTGGATTTAAATTCCATCTTCATAATTAGGAGTTAGTATAAAAATTTTTCACATCCATTCCTTCCTTTTCTTCTGAGTCTGGTTGTAAGCAAAACATTTCCACTGAAATTCATGGGGACTTCCAAGAATTTCATTCCTACACAGTGATCCTTGTAGACTGGGGCTGTCTCATTCACATAAATGTTGGATGTTTCAGAACATTCTAAAAGTGCAATTCTGTATTTTCTGGAAAGGGGTAGGATAGGAACACAGAAAGTTGTCTTACACTAAGTCAGATCATTGGTCCATCCAGCTCAGTTTTGTCTACACTAACTGGCAGCAACTCTCCAACATTTCAGGCAGCACTCTCTCCCAGTCCTACCCAGAGATGCTAGAGATTGAACTACATGCAAAGCAAATGCTCTACCACTGAGCTATGGCCTTTCCCAAAGGCACTGGATTTACCCCCCGACACACCAGTGTGGGAGATCCAGTGTTGGAACCTGTCTCTCCAATGACTCCTCTGAAGCCCTGGCCCAACCAGTGTCAGCGCTCCAACATCAATAGGGTCGAAAAGAGGGCATTTTAGGACCATTTCAGGAAAAGGCTTGGATATGAAAGATGCAAAGCCCCCTGCCCAGAAACAGACAGAGGAACACAGAGCATTCCTCCGCCCTCAGTTTGGATAAGGCAGTAGAATCACCCCTCCCCTATTTAGGATTGTGGCCTAAAAGGTACTGTTTTAGCTGTATTTTGTAAACCCCCTTGGAATCTTAACCGATGAAGGGCAAGCAGGTTAAAAATTGAACAAGTACAAATCAGTCCATAAAGTAACTGAGCAGATATAAACTGCTTTATCTCAGTTGAATCTAATTGCAGACTCATCAGTTTAAAGTCTGGCTTAATTGATCTGTGGAGTGTACTGTTAAGCCTTTAAAATATTAAATCATAAGGAATCCTTTCAATGTCACTGGTTATTTTTATTCCCCTTCTTAGCACTTTTTAAAGTTTCATTATATCTTTCTTAAGATGGTGTGACAAGACCCATGCAGACTATTCAGATGAACTGATATGCCATGTCTCTGGTTTTTGGCATTATGATGATACAATGCACAATATTTGATTTTTTAATGGTTCTTAACTTTCTGATTACAATCCCACTCCCAGCCCCGTTTTTCCAATCTCACAATGACTCCAGCTCCTTTTCCTGATTGCTACCCACTAGTTGAAAACACATCTGATTAGGGCATCATTTTGTCCAATGCGTATTAACAAGCATGTATTAGCACTTAAATTCTTAAGTGCTGGCTCTCACTATCTCAAATAACATTGAACCCATACATTTAAAAATCATTTGTTCACAAAACTATTGTGAGCACACTCAATAATCTAAAAGAGCTACATGGGCTCCCAGTTTGTTTCTGAGTACAATTCAAGGTTATGGTCTTGACCTTTAAAACCCAAAAAGGTTTGGGACCTAGGAATCTGTCTTCCCACCTTTTCCTCATTAGTCATTGCCATTGCACAAGAGCCAAGGAAGAGGGCCTGTTGCAAGTGCCTACTATATCTGAAGCTCGAGTAGTGAATACTCACAACAGAGCCTTCTTTGCTGTGGCCCGTAGATTATAGAATGCCTTCCCCTGTGAGGTAAGATCAGCTCCTTCTCTTAATATTTTCAGGTGGCTGCTGAAGACCCATCCTTTTATGCAAGCATTTGGTTAAATTTTTACTCTTTATGCCATTTTTGATGTTTTTAAGGATTTTAAGGATTGTATAGATTTGTTTATATATGGGGTTTTTTGAGTATGTTTTTGTAGTTGTAAATCTCTGTATGGTTTTATGTATTCTTTGTATTTTTAAATCTATGTAATCTGCCTTGGGACCCACATTTCAAGTGAGAAGTAGATAACAACAACTATTACTATTATTATTATTCCCACTTGCATGATTCTTGATTCAATACTTATCAGCCATATAAGCCCCAGTCACATTCTTTAAATAGGGGAGGGAAGCAGGGAACACTGGTACTCAAGTGAATATCATCCCACTGTGTTGAGGATCATTTGAGAAGCATGTCCCCCAATTTTCAAGTTTCTGCTTAGATTAGGCTTCCAAATTCAACATGGCTGTCAGGCCATTCCTGACCTCATTTATCAATCGGCTGAGTAATGTTCTGCTGATGGGAGAGAAAGGAAAGAGAGAGGGTGTAAGTGGAGACGGAGTGTCTCTGAAAACTGAGAGGAGGGCAGGGGTGGAGAGCAATGGAGACATCTGACCTGGACGCTGAGACAGCAGATAAATTAGAAAGAGCATAACCCCATGGAGATGCATGCTCCGGCTCATGCAGCAGACATTAAGGATGAGATATTTTCTGGGTAACAATTCACCTCTAACTGGAAGGACAGAGACTTGCTGACATTTTTGGCAATGATCACGGCCTGCTGGTGTTCATCTCATGCATACTTTGAAGGATCAGACATGAGGACAGAAGTGAGGAAAAAAGCAAAAGCAGCAGGAGTAACTTTTGCTGGACTCCAGCACTCATGCGATCCCAATTCCATAGGTTCCAGGTTATACTTACCTTGTTCATCAGAGGCAATGTTTTGGTTTAGTTAATTTTATAGAGTTCTAGTAGGACTGAGGACCAAGGTAAGTAAAAGAGGGACTTGGAGGAAAGGACCAAAACAAACATGATGTGGGGCATCTGTGATTAATCTCCTCATTGAAAAATAATAACAAAAGAAATCGTGGGAGATCTCTGATTTAGATTGGACCAAACCATTCTGGGAGATGGACTGTTTAAACCAATTCCCCCTGCACCATTTCCCCAATCAAAATAACATGAACAAGCATTGAAAGTTGATATTAGCCGTGCTACGGGAAAATACTGCATTGTTCCTGAGTTTTTTTGGGGAGAAAGGATTAAAAATTGGAGCCCTGCCCATTAAAAATGTTGGAAGGTTCAATCATGAGTCTCTCATATCATATATGTTTTTCCTTCTGATCAACTGAAATCAGTGGGACATACTTTCAAGTAAATATATAGCCCTAGTCATGCAAAGGGCTTGCTGTGGCAGGGAGGAAGGATGTTTCATTTACTTTGGAGAAGCCATAGGAGAGGATTGTGTGGACACATGCCTGCACCCAGGAATTTGCTGTCAATAGCTTTTAAGTTGGTTTAATCAGACAACTGGGCAGAGCTGCATAGTTCATCTGTACTTCCCCAGAGAAAGATGATACTTCAGCTGTAGTGGCACAAACCTTACAACTGAAATGTAGGATATAATCAGTTTATTTATGTACCATCTTTTCCACAAAGGCATTGTGCTCAAAGTGGTTTGCAGAAAATAGATCATTTCAGTACAATAACTGCACAATTACCATAATACATAATAAAATTGTATCAGTACAATATAATATAAACAATATAACAAACAAATAAATAATTAACAGTTCATTTAAAATGTATCAAAAGTTTAGTATAAAACATGCCAATATGCCATTTAACAATATATATATATTTCACAATATTCCGTTTCAATAATCAAGAAATAAGTAGGATTGGGCTATCGAAATTACATAATTGAAATGAATGGGTCATCTAGTAAATGGTTCCCAAACATTTTACCCTATGGATCTCATGAAAATTACTGAGGCTTTTGGCAGACCACTTAATATTTTTTCTGCCTGTTGCAGCAGTTGTAATGTGCTGTGCTAAGTTGTATAGTTATTTATTATATTTTTTACACATATGTCACAGACTACCTGAATGAAGCTCATGATCTACATACAAATGATACAATACAACCTTTCCCTTCAATAAGGTGGGGCATGCCATGTCCAAATATTTCTAAAATATTAGTTGAGATTTATTTATTTAATTTATGAATCATGTCCCATGAAAACATCTTGAAGCTATTAACAATAATAAAAAGATTGCATATTAACGCAGCTTCTATGGCTACATGCAGATTCCCTACATGCAGAAGTCACTTTGGTTTTTCCTTCTATGGTGTGAGTTCAGCTTTCCTCCAACATTGCTCCTTGAATGACACATATATTTGCTTTCCATCCAAGACAGATTTCCTCCTCATTCTCTTTGCCACTCTCCCTTTGGCACTCTGGCTTTCTAATAGGTTCCTCCCCCTCCTCCCAAGTGCTTTGCATGTCTGACTTTTAAAAAAAAAAATTTTTTTTTTAAATAACATATTCAAGGGAAGGGGGAGATGGCTTCAAGATTGTCACAAAGGCCACCAATCAGCACTATGCTTTGGCAAACAGGTGAGTTTTCTCTGATCTCAGTCCAGGGTGAAGATTGTATGTCTGCCTGCCCAAACTGTGGTGAGCATGGTGATCCACCGCTGACTGCTCATGAAAACCATGTGTATGTGGATGCACATCTCTGATCTCTTAAGGAGAGTATAGTGTGTATAGTGTGCCACAAACTGGAAAAGATTCAGGGGCATAGAGACCAATTATGAGACCCACGTCAGAATCATTTGAAAGGCAAAGGATACATTTGGTGAAGACACATCCAGATGGCTCAAGCAAGTACACTGTGCTGCCTGCCAGGCATGGAAAATTAAAACAGCCTAGGCACGCCTGTCTGTTGACCTAAAGCAAAACATCTTCTCGTTCCCAGCTATTATGGCACACAACCACTCGTGTTACACTGATTGGGTTACTGGGAGAAAGAGCCAGCCAACATTCTGCCTCCAGGCCTAGTCAAGGCAAACATGAAACCTGGGATAGGAGAGAATCAGCGAAGGATTTGTGTCTCCCTTAGCAACTGCCTGCATCTCCCCAAGGAGGCTTTTCCGATAGTTGGAGAAACACAAACTCAGATAGATGATGGGCGAGTGCTATTCAAGTATGGCCTTCCTGTCAACTGAAAATATGCCCTGCCTCCCTCGAGGCTGAAAACAAAGTAGCTGTTGAATATGTTGCCAGGTCTCCAGTTTTCAACCAGATACCCTGGTTTTGGGGGGTCCTCTCAGGGTTTCTGGGTGAGTCACCTTAATCTCTGGATTCTTAGCTTTCTTTTAAAAAAAAGTTTCTAGGTGGTCTGGTTCAAAAGATATAAACCAAAATGTCACCACCACCCCGCAATTTCTGTTAGTACTGGCTGCTCTAATCCCTGCCCTTTCAGGTTTTTAGCCAATAAGTGAAGTCAGGGTTGTGATTGACAAGATTTGTTGACCCCCAGGCAATACCTAAATCCCATTTCAAGTTTTGAGAACAGTTTCCTCCTGCTTGTCTCACATCAGGAATTCAGTAAATATATAGCTTTCAGCAGCATAATGAGTACTTTCTCTGTACAGGATTGGGACTTGCTTCTGAGTAAATGTGCATAGGATTGCACGACAACAGAAGATCACAGCAGGATCTTGGTGGGCATACACAGTAAACAATTTCAATTATAATTATAATAAAAGTGTACATACAGGGGTTTTTTAGTTAGTTGCAAAAATGACGTATTATACATTTTAGCTTTCAAATAAGTTTTGAACAGAAGTATTTAAAAGTGTACATGCTGCAGTGTTTTACTTTTCTAATTAAGGAGTCAAATAAGTTTAAATTTTACTGGACTGTTGAAAAAGGCAGTTTATTTGTCTTATTCATAACCTGTTTTGAAAACCTTCCCAATATGAAGCTTTTCTGGGAGTAAAGCTGCAGTGTTAATTCCATATACCTGGGAGTTAACCCCACTGAATTCAGTAGGACTTATTTCTGAGTAGACTTATTTCTGAGTAGACCTGGTTAGGATTCTGTTGAAAATCAATGGAAGTTTTGAGCGAGCACAGAAAAGGATCGTGTCGTAAATCTTTCTCCCCCCCAATCCCCCCCTTTTTCAAGTAGTTAGGCAGGGCTTACTTAGGTGTCATTGCTTTTATTTGGCAATAAACTAATACATTTTTTTTAAAAATGTTCTGCAATGACCAACTGGTTCTGGCAATAAACTATATATTATATGCATGTATTTTTACATCTCCAGTGTGTGTGTGTATGGAATGTTTCCAACAACCCTATGAGGTAGGGTTGGAAATTGAGGCAGCTCACAACAAGAAATAAAGCCCTTTAAAATCCAATAACCATAAGACAAGTATAAAATAGTTGCAAAACATCTTAAAGTGGCATGATTCTGAACTTTTTATTGGGTGAGTGAAGTTCATTATCGCTGAATTGCAGTCCTGTGCATGCTTCCCTGTCTGAGTAAGCCCCATTGAATACACTGGGACTTGCTTCTGAGTAAACATGCATAGGATTATACTATAAATATCTTTACACATTTTGTAAAAATAAACATCTTTGACAGTCATGCTTACATAAATATTTCTTCATAGTATGTCTTGATATGTATCTGATTTCACACCATGGTTGTAAGTTACTATTTACACATTATTATTTCCTCTACATTTCAAGTTTGCCCTTCTTCCTTGGGGTGGTCATGGTCCCTCTCTGTTGTTTGCACCCTAAGGGGCAGATTAGGCTGAGAGATGGTGTGTAGCCCATGGTCACCCAGTAAACTTTGTAGCTTATTTCCATTTTAAAATTTAATTAAAATGATTTATATGCAGGCAAAGTTTATAAAGTAATGCAGATCCGCATTTATTTAAAATATTTCTATCCCACCCTTCTACCCTATAATAGGGCACTCAGGGCGGCTTACAATAAAATTGAACATGTACATAATAAAAATTGTACACAATACAGATCACAAAAACATTAAAATTAATTAAAATACATAAAATGCAATTAAAATACTATATACACACATACACACACATATATAGGGAGTGGTACTGAAGGGACTACAGAGGTAAAAATTGACATAGACGGCATAAAATAAGTGTCAGGCTCTACCCTCAGTCCCTCCCAAAGGCTCTCCGGAACAATATCATTTTCAGAAGTCTCCAGAAAACCATCAGGGAGGGAGCAGAGCAGGCTTCTTTGGGTAGGGTATTCCAAAGCTTGGGGGCCACAGCTGAAAAGGCTCTCTTCCGTGTGCCTATCAGTCTAACAATGTTCATTCCAGGCATGCAGAGGAGACTGGAGGCAGATTATCTTAATTCCTGGGCAGGTACATATGGGCGTAAGCAGTCCCTCAGGTACATTGGTCCAAGGCCATTTAGAACTTTAAAGGTCAGAACCAGCACTTTGAATTGGGCCCAGAAACAAATTGGGACCCAGTAGAGTCAATAAAGCACAGGGGTGATATGCTCCCTGCGCTGTGCTCCAGTTAAAATTCTGGCTGCTGCATTTTGAACCAACTGAAATTTCCAAACCGTTTTCAAAGGCAGCCCCACATAGAGTGCATTACAGTAATCAAGCCTCAATGTCACCAATGCATGTGTCACTGTGGCCAAGTCAACTGCTTCCAGGAATGGATGCAGCTGGTAGACCAGTCTGAGCTGGCCAAAAGCACTCCTGGCTACCGCAGCCACCTGATATTCAAGCAGCAGGGCAGGATCCAGGATGACTCCCAAACTGTGGACTTACTCCTTCAAGGGGGGTGCAACCCCATCCAGAATAGGTTGCAATCCTATCCCTGGCACAGTTTTCCCCTTGACCAGCAACACTTCCGTCTTGTCTGGATTAAGTTTCAGTTTGTTAGCCCACATCCAGCCCTTCACAGCCTCCAGGCACCAGTTTAGGATGAGTACTCCCTCCCTGCGATCAGGTGGTAGCAAGAGATAGAGTTGAGTGTCATCAGCATATTGATGACATTGTACTCCAGATCTCCGGATGACCTCTCCCAGAGGTTTCATATAAATGTTAAAGAGTATGGGAGACAGAATGGAACCCTGTGGTATCCCACAGGCCAATGGCCAGGGGGTTGAGCAGTAGTCTCCCAGCACCACTTTCTGGGTCCTGTCCATCAGGTAGGACTGGAGCCACCATAAAACAGTGCCTCCCAATCCTATCCTAGCTAGACGGCCCAGAAGAATACCATGGTTGTTTGTATCAAAGGCCTCTGAGAGGTCCAGCAGCACCAATAGGGATACACTCCCCCTGTCTAATGCCTGGCGTAGGTCATCAAGCAGGGCGACCAAGGCAGTCTCTGTCCCATGACCAGGCTGGAAGCCTGATGGAAAAGGGTCTAGATAGTCCGATTCATCCAGGAAAACTTGGAGCTGAGCAGCCACTACCTTCTCAATCATCTTGTCCAAAAAGGGGAGATTAGAGACTGGGCAGAAGTTGTTAAGGTCCACAGGGTCTAACGAAGGCTTCTTTAACACAGGTCTTATCACAGCCTCCTTCAACAATGTTGGCATAGAACCTTCCCTTAGGGAGGTGTTAATTAAATATGCCAACCAGTCAACCACTCCCACTCTGGCAGATGTGATTAACCAGGGTGGGCAAGGGTCAAGAGAACAAGAAGTGGCCCTTGATTCTCCCAGAATCCTGTCCACAACCTCAGGTTTTACAAGCAGAAAAGTATCCATAGAAAAATGACCAGAGGAAGCTTCGGGGGCATCTGGCACAACTGTAGTTAATGAGTCCAAGTCAGTCCGAATATGAGCAATTTTATCTGCAAAGTGCCTTGCAAACATGTCACAATGAGCAACTGAGAGCTCATAGTCGAATACAGGGCCAGAGCCCAAAAGACCCTGGACCACCCTGAAAAGCATCGCCAGACAACACTGAGCAGACGCAATGGTGGCAGAGAAGTGAACTTTCTTCGCTGCCATCACTGCCATGATAGGCTCGAAAATGAGCTCTAGCCTGTGTTCGGTCGGAAGCAGATTGAGTTTTTCTCCATCGTTGCTCTAGCCATTGTCCCTGCCGTTTCATCAGGCCCAAGGTTTGAGTAAACCAAGGTGTATTATGGGCCTTCCCTGGTGGGAGAGGGCGCTTAGGAGCAATAGTGTCCACCTCCCGAGTCACCTCTGTATTCCAGAGATTGACCAGGGCTTCAGCAGTATTGCCAGCCATGCTGGGAATATCCCCCAGAGCATTCAGGAAATCATCTGGATCCATGAGTCTCTGGGGGCGAACCATCTTCATTGGCTCTTCACCCCTGCAAAGGTTACCAGGGGCACAAAGTCTAAACCTTGCCAAGTGGTGATCTGTCCAGGACAACAGAGTCACTAAGAACCCCTCCACCCTCAGATCACCTTCTTACTGTCCTGAACAAAACACAAGATCAAGTGTGTGTCCTGCCACATGCATTGGTCCAGATGATATTAGAGACAGCGCCATGGTTGTCATGGCTGCCATGAAATCCTGAGCTGGACCTGTAAGCCCAGCATCAGAGTGTATGTTGAAGTCACCAAAGACAACCAGTCTGGAGAACTCCAACACCAATGCTGAGGCCAGCTCCACCAGCTCAGGGAGGGAGACTGTTGGGCAGTGGGGTGGACAGTACACCAACAGAATCCCCACTCTGTCTCCCTGACCCAACGCCAGGCACACACACTCAAAGCTGGAAGTGTTAGGGACAGGGTACCTGACAGGGGAGATAGATTCCCTGCAGACAATTGTGACTCCACCTCCCCGTCCCCTGGATCTAGGCTGCTGGAGTGCTACAAAACCTGGTAGGCAGAGCTGGAAGAGACCTACTCCGCTTTGGTCATTTAGCCAGGTTTCGGTAATATAAGCAAGATCAGCACATTCATCCAGGATTAAATCCTGAATTAAAGTGGTTTTATTAGTCACTGACATTGCATTCATCAGCAGGCCAGTAAGATCCAGGGAGCTGCCAGCATAGCTACCAGTGTCCCAAGGGTTGGAAGGGGGACCAGAAGGGGTGCAAGCATGATGATGTCTTGTATCCCTTCCCCTGTAACGGCCAGTCTGCCTCCCACCACTATTACATTCCCTGCCCAATATTACCTCAATGGCAGGCCCCCGACTACTCCTACCCCAACACATGTTAAAAGGAGCCTGATACTGAAAAATAAAAAAAAAGTTAAAACAAATGAATAGAGGTGGCTCTTATGAAGGGGAGCTCTCTTCCCTACCCTCTGGCAGTTGTTCTCTCCCCTTTTAGACCCAACTGGTGTCAGCTGACACCCAAGGCCTTTCAGGGAGTAGCAGTTGACACCTGAGGAAGCCTGCATATAGGGTTTTGCAGGAGGCCATAGCAGCAAGGTATAGGTTCTGCTGGGTTTCTCTCACCTTCCTCCTAATACATTTAAAGAACATCCAACTTGCTTTTAAAGCACATGACTTCCTCCAAAGAATCCTAGGAAGTGTAGTTTCCCCCTCACAGTTATAGTTCCCACCACCCTTAACAAACTACAGTTCCCATGATTCTGTGGTAGGATTCATGTGCTTCAGATGTATGTTGAATGTGCTTTAAATGCATGGCGTAGATCTGCCATAGTATGCTGTGCATTCATTAGTGAATTGAAAAGAACAATTTGAGAAGATACTTTTTTTAAACAGGGCTGTAGCTCAGTGGCAGGGCACATGCTTTGCATGCAAAGGTCCAAAAGTCAATCTCTGGAAGAGACTATTGCCTGGAATCCTGGAGAGCCAATGCTAGTCCATGTCGTCAGTACTGAGCTAGATGGTATCAAATGGCCCAAGTTGGTATAAGGCAGATTCCTTTGTGCCTAAAAGAGGAAAGAGACCCAAGAGCCACAGAGACTTTGAAATTTATTTATGTATTTTATTTACAACATTTATATACTACTTTATTGTAAAAACCTCAAAGTAGTTTATAGAAGGAATTCAAACAATAAAATTATTGGCAAAACCAGTTAAAGACAGGTATTTAAAAACATTCAAAATAATAAAACCAACAATGAGTTAAAAACAGATTAAAAACATAATAGCTTCTACATGCCTGGGTAGGCTTGCCTAAGCAAAAATGTTATTAACAGGTGCCAAAATGAGTACAATGAAGCTCCTGCCTAAGGTCAATAGGCAGGAAGTTCCAACGCATAGGTACAGCCTTACTAAGGTATCAGTTTCTTACAAGAGCAGAACAAGCACTATGTGGAACCCGTAACATGGAAAGCACACCTTGAACTTGGCCTGGTAGCAAATCGGCAACAAGTGCAGATTTAAGAGCAGAAGTATGTGCTGATAGGGTCTCACTCATGTCAGCAATCGTGCCACAGCATTCTGCACTAACTGCATGGGGATTTCTGTGATCTTGGCTGACTGGTTGCCAGGATTTCTTTAGTTTTGGTTAGGAACCCTGACTGGTTATGGGATGCTGAGTTTTCTGTCTTACTTATAGGAATCTTGTTATGGTTGGTATGGTATTGCATTTAGGAAATCATCACTGTCTTGTTTTTCTTTTTCTAATTGCATTTAATTTACCTCTGACCTTACTCCCTTATATCCATAGAACAACAGTGGTTCCATGTGGTCAGTTCAACCCCCTTAAATCTATTGATGAGGCACCTTGTTATTTGGTTGATGGTTTGTTTCTTGCTCAATAGTGGTAAAAGAGCATTCACATACTGGGAAGTGTGGCTTCAATTGCTGTTGTTCCCAAGCTGCTGCCTGTGAAGGTAGACCAAACCATGTGTGGTTTCTGTCTGTCAATTATTACTCACTGGAATTGGGTTGCCTGTCAAAGTGAGTTTATAGCAGCCCACAGACTAGGCAGGAAAGAGTAGAGAATCTTCTTAACTCTTACTCATTTTTCAAACCTCTCTCTGCAATGAAGGGTCAAGTCTGAAAAGATATTTGGGCCAACCACGTTTAAAGACAGGCAGGAGGTTGCCAACCCTGCTTTGATATAGATATCATTGCAGAGGATCCCTAGTCAAGCCTTACCAACAGCACAATCCAATCTATATCTACTCAGAAGTAAGTCCCATTGAGTTCTATGAGGCTTAGTTCCTTAGTAAGTGTGTTTAGAATTGCAGCTTTCAGGTGCATCCGAGAGCTCCAATCTAACATCTCCACAACACCAGGCTTTCTTCCTACAATGGCCTTCTGGTGCCTGGCCTGAGGGCACTTAAACCCTTCTTGCGAGAAGCCAGTAGGCTAGATTAAATGTTTCTTACCCAGGCTGTCTAAGCAGGTGAGAAGGAATGATCCCTTCACTTCAGCTGGACCTGGAAACAGCTTCATTTAGCTAAGATTTCTATCTTAATTTCCAATCAGAGAAATGTTTTTGTTTGAATGGTATTCTCCAACCGTGTTTGATGCTTAATGTATCATGCTTAATGATATCACCTGGGCACATCCCTATCACATACTAGGGCCCACCCTTATGACATCACTGGGGCACACCCCCATGACATCACCAGGGCACACACCCATAACATCACTAAGGCCTGCCCCTGAAATCTCAGGGTTTCGGATGCTTCTGACCTGGCAACCCTAATGTTGAACCATCTAGCAAAGAAAACTAGGGGCATATTATCTTATACTGCAGCAGACACAGTTCCCCTCTCCAGAGAACTTCAGGAATCCCCAGCACCCATACCAACTTACAGCTCCCAGGATTCCTTGGGGAAAGTCAACCCAGATAGTATATCATGAATATCATTTTTGGGGGAAGATATATGCCCGATGAAGGAGATTTCCACAGTCAGCTGCTCAATCAACACTTTCACATCCTGTTGCAGAACACAATATCCATTTCTATACAAGTGAACACCCTCTCACTCAGGACAAGTCCAGCTGAAATCTGATTATGGGATCCCACTTCTTCACATGATGCAGAGAAGGTATTGTAAACCTGTATCATCCCCAGAGCTACTCTGTCCCTTTCATGTGCTGTGGAAAACAGCAGCATTCAAGTTTTCATGGCAAGGGAATAGTGGAGATTTATATTCTAGCTGGTGCAGCTACTATTTTGGGAGTTTGTTAACATCTTCGGAATGGGGGACAAGGAGGGAGAACTGCGAAGAGAACAGGAACAGAATACCCAAATGAAATATTTGGTCAATTAACAGTTTTGATTTTGACTTATTATTTGACTGATTTACTGACTAATTCTACAGCAATAAAGGTGATATCATCTCAAGATTGTTTTACGGAAATAGTTTCACAGACAAGGTATTTGTTGTCTGGCAAATCATTGCCTGAACCAATAAAGATCAACTGTTTATAGCAATGCCATCATCATTTGCACATAGATAAAAGTCCAGTTGAAGCCTGATTAAAAATTCAAATATTAATATTTAAATTCCTGTGATGATCAAATCTGTTATTTAATCTGTTTTTGCCAATGGATTAACTAGTGAATGCTTTTGGCTGTGGCCAGTTTCCAGGAGGGAAAGAGATGAGAGAAGGTAAAAGTAACTAGCACACATTAGGCATTCAAATCATTGTATAAAAATATCCTCACTGAAGCTGTTGCTGAGTAGTATGTCAAAGTGTATTCTAGACAAAGGAGATGCTGACAAGTAAGTATTTTAGCTGATGGCTAGAAGCCATTCTACTAAACAGATCTCCTAAGCTGAGCAGTAATGTTCTCAGATCAGTATTAGGGTGGGAATATCCTCAGGGCAGCAGGAAATGGAGCTGATGAATTAGTAAGTGGCACTTGTCATGATGCCCTCTTCAGAGAGCACACAGGAGAGTCTCCTACACTTCTGATTGAAAGGCAGTCCTTAGCTTTTGCCCCATTTATTTATGTATTTATTGGAAATATTTATACTCTGCTTTTGTCTACCCCTTTATCCATGAAAAATAGATTCTGTGATTCTTAAGGACGTCTTTCTTAGTAACATGTGGTCACATTCTCAGCATTTACCTCCACCCCCAGTCAGGACAAACTTCTTGAAACAGAAACTGACAGTTAACAGAGTATAACACGTGCCTATTAATCATACTGATTCATCAGGCAGATGTCAAAAATCACAATGGAATAATAAAATGAAAGCAGTTAGAACAAAGACAATAATTAAAACAGGCAACAGAAGAAAACAACTAAAAGTGCAACATTAAATTACATCTGTAGCCAAGAAGAGTGTTTTCAACCTCTTTTTATAGGTCATCATGGATGGGACCTGGTAAACAAAGAGGGAGAGAAGGAACAGTGGGCCAGGGGTGAGGTGCCATTGCAGAAAAGGCCCTGCTTCTTTCTTTCTTTCTTTCTTTCTTTGTTTGTTTGTTTGTTTGTTTGTTTGTTTGTTTGTTTGTTGTTGCCACCCAGAAGATGGAATCCACTCTGACCAGGGCTTTTGAAGATAATACTAATTGCTGGAGAGTTTCATGTAGTAGGGAACAGCTACATTTTGGTGCTATATTGACTGGTTTATATGTGGGTATCCTTGGCACCTCCAGCCAAAGAATGTGTTACAGCAGAGGCAAGAGAAATGTTTGTCTCTAGGGTCCTGGAGACTGGTAACTAGACAGAGGAGTTAGTAATGAGCTTGATAGACTTTGGGTTAGGGTCAAAAGCAGCTGCAGCCCATCCACATTTAGATCAGGACTGTGGGGGAGATTAACCCTTTCCCCCCACTAACTTTTCCCACTAAAAATCACCACTCTGAGTCTGACGATACTATAAGTCTCAATCAGAAAAACCTGTAGGCACAACACTGCGTTGTGACTGTGTTTTTCTAAACAGCAGCTTTGGTCTCTCTCTCTCTGTAAGTGTGACAGTGAAGGTCCATTCATGGAACTCCCATGGCACACCTGGTCTGACAGTAGCTCTTTATTCCCTAACTACTGGGAATACTTGAGGGAGGGTGTCAAACAAGGGTTGCCAGGTTCAGGGCCTGATCCTGTATCTTTAGGAGAAGAGAAAGTCAGCCAAGTGCAGGTATTCTTGCAAGATTTCCCACCACCGTCAGTCCAAAAGGCTCTGGCGAGGGTGGGCCTTTGCAGTCATCCCGGGAAAGACCTGGCATGGCTTCAAACCCCATGTTGGCATGGCGTGGCCACGTGCGCCTGTTGCGTAAGGGGCAGAGCAGGGCAGCTATTTAAGCCCTGCTCCATCTCCCCTTGACCTCTTGAGCGGATTGTGGTGGAATTTAACAAGGTATGGTTGGGGACCACCCTTAGGCACCCTTAAAGGTGATTGGTGGGTTCTGAGGTCTGCCTTCCAGGTTGTGCGGCCGGTTGGCAGGATAAGGCTCACCTTTGGGGCTAACCTGTACCACCCACTCAGAGGTTCTGCGGCCCTGAGGGGGGTGGATCAGGAAGGCCTCCCTAACCACCCTGCGGGGATGGGGCCCGGAAGAAGGGATTGGGCTTGACTCACCCCCCTTTTCCCATGGCAGGGTGCCCTCGCCCAATGGGGGTGAGATAAGCTGCAGACTGGCTCTGCAGATCATTCTACCATGCAATCAAGCATGTAATTGGCTTTATTCAATAAACGTGGCCCTTGATTTACCCACACCTCATCTTGTCTTGCCTCTTCATTTCCCGGCTATGCACTGCAAACAGAAGATCTCTTGGAGGCCGGGCCTGGCAACCAAGAGGTCTTCTGTATCTTTAAAAGGGGGAAGGGAGAATTCCACTTTGTGGTTTTTCCCATTACAGTGTTGCTATATTAACACTGCTATATTTGGGGCACATGCACTTGAAAGTGCAGATTCTCATGCTTGCATAGACTAGAGCATTCAGGAATAATAAGTACCCAATAGATCTGACCATCCTATTGCATATGAGTGTGCAAGATGCCTCATCTTTATCTTAGGAATGCTTAGACTAGGGGTGGGCAGAAGACAGATTGGGATCTACTGGTAAATCTCTGGATGATTTGGAGTAGATCAGTAAGATTTTCTGATTCCATTATTTTACAATCTGAACATCAGCATGAACAAGTCCATTTTTTCCTACTAAATTCAGCTGCTGAAATTAAAAAATAAAAATAAAAAAGGCTAAAACAAGGAATGGATTTTGGTGTGAAAGAACTGCAAGCACAGTTTAGCTCTGGTACTGAAAACAAATTCCTAGGCTCAGAATATGCTGTTCTTTCATTCTAACTGGATGACTTTTGCACCTCACTTTGGTTGGTAGATCTTGGGGCTCAAGAAAAAACCAAAGTAGATTTGACAAGTCTGAAGTCTGTCCACCCCTGGCCTAGGCATTTTGTCTGAACAGTCCACAGTGCTTTTTCCCAAGATATTATAGCACTACTATACCATGCCATCCACTAGCAGGTCCGTAAGTCATCTACAAGTCTGTGGGCTTGCCAAAGAATCATAGCACTGGTGGTTCAGGAGGTAAGACAGCAAAACCGAGTTTCTGGAGGCCCTGGTTTGAGACACGCGTGCGCACACACACACAGTGTTGGATTTTTGGACAAGCTAAGTAAACTCCAGTTTAGGATCTCAGATTATGAGCAACCTCTAAATAAAAAAATTACTAAATTACATAAAACACATTTTATGTCCTCCTACTTCTTTCTGATCAAAATACTTTATCACCTCCAGTGTTGCCAAATTTTGTGCTGCAGCGATCAAAATTTGCCACAAATTGACTCTAGCCATCTTGTAATTCTTGGGGGGGGTTTGGATTTTATAACTATGTCTTTGACAATTCTGTTTTATAGTATTGTGTTTTAACAATTTTATCTGATCACCTCATAACAATAAAGATTATTATTATTACTAAATTTCAAGTTTTACATAATTACATAATAATACACATTTTTGAGTAATGCTATAGGCCCTTTTAAACTTTACATTGCTTAGAGCTTTAGCTCTGCACACACACCTCTGTAAGGTGCCAGGGTTTGGGAATCATGTGAATCCATGTTTTCCTGAAGCACACTGTAAAGGGCCATCCAGACATCCTTTTTATTTTGCATTAATGGTAATTTCTGCTCATGATTGTATTGGGGCAGTCATTCGCTATCCCACTTTCAATGCTCTTTGTTGCAACTGCAAACATTTTGGAGCAGACATGCTGCGTTTGTTTCCAATCAGTGTTTGTCCCATAGCTTCTTGCTGAAACCCTGAAAATGTTCATACCACAAATGTTCCATTGTGTGTGTATGTCCCCTTTTGTTACATTTCAGGGCAAGAGTGCCCCTTCAGACTACCCTTAAATATTAGACAGGCACCATCTCTGTTATCTTTTCAGCACTTATTGAAGACCTTCCTCTTTCAACGAGCCTTTTGAGTTAACAAGCCTTATCCCAGTCTGTGTCTGTGTTGGAATTGCTTTTTAATATGTTTTTAAGCCTTTTTAAGAACAAGTTTTTAACCTCTTTCTTTTAAGATGTCTTGAAAGCTTTTTAAAAAAAATTGTTTTTAAAGATGTTTTGTTTTAATGTATTTTAAATTCTGTTTTTGTGATGTTTTAAAGTGTTTTTAGTGCTTTTGTTTGCTGCCCTGGGCTCCTGCTGGAGGAAGGGTGGGATATAAATCAAATAATAAATAAATAAATAAATGATGCACGGACATTGGGAAAGCATCACAGAACAACTAATAAAGTGGAATGATCGTGGTGTAATCCTCAAGGGTTGCGGGAGGTTATAGACCCCTTACTTTTTGGGGAACAGGGTCTCAGTCAGGTGCCTGTGTATGAGCCAATCAGCATGAAATGGGAGTGTGTTCACCACTGAGAAGAGTCCTTGTCCTTTCATGCTGACTGGAGCCAATCAGAGTGAAAGGAGGTGAATCATCCATTGAGAAGACTCTTCTCAGCAGCTAACATACAGTCTCCCCTTTCATGCTGATTGACTTCTAGGGATATCTGTTCTAGTGGATTTGGAAACATGGAGAGATAGGGTGCCAAAGGAAAGTGGAAAGGGGGGCGTGGCTGTGAGGGGGCATGGCATGACTATCATGAAGGAACCTTTCACTTCTGAATTTCCACAACACTACAGTGACTGATGTGACGACAGTCCAGTACAGATCCACCACTAGTGCGCTATTATTGTGTTAATGTCATGTAGAATACATCGTCCAAAAAACACCAGTCTGGAGGGGTCCAGGACCCAGGAAATGCAGAAAGGTGGTGTAAGCAGAGCGTAGTTTTACTACAACAACCTCAGTATCAAACAAGACCAGATCTAGCTTGCAGGGAGGGAGGGAGGGAGAGAGAGAGAGAGAGAGAGAAATAAAACATGGGTCAGAACTGCTCCAGGTTTTAGCATGCAAGAACTGCTAGAAAAACTTAAGAGGGTAGTAATGAACATTACACAGGCAACTCAAAGAAGACAGTGGGACACAGGTAAGTATTTGTTCTCTATTTTGCTTACCAGGGTTTTCCCCCTTTTGGAAATCCTTTTCTTGGCTCCCTCTTTATCATTAGGCACAGTTGGGGCAAGGCAATAACCTCTTTGGGAATCAATATATTTATTATTATTATTATTATTATTATTATTATTATTATACCACCCTTCCTCCCAGTAGGAGCCCAGGGCGGCAAAGATGGTTGACTTGCAAAGTAGTTTGGGGTAGCTTGCTGATTATTATTTATTTATTTATTTATTATTTAATTTGTATCCCACCCTTCCTCCCAGCAGAAGCCCAGGGCGGCAAACAAAGCACTAAAAACACTTTAAACTATCATAAAAATAGAACTTAAATTACATTAAAACAAAACAGCATTAAAAGCATTTTAAAAAACAACTTTAAAAACATTATTAAAAAACATATGAAGCAATTCTAACACAGACGCAGACTGGATAGGTCTCAACCCAAAAGGCTTGTTGAAAGAGGAAAGTCTTCAAAAGACATCAAAAAGATAGTAGAGATGGCGCCTGCCTAATATTCAAAGGGAGGGAATTCCACAAGGTAGGTGCTGCCACACTAAAGGTCCGTTTCCTATATTGTGCAGAACGAACCTCCTGATAAGATATCTGCAGGAGGCCCTCACCTGCAGAATGCAGTGATTGACTGGGTATATAAGGGGTAAGACGGTCTTTCAGGTATCCTGGTCCCGAGCTGTTTAGGGCTTTGTACACCAAAACTAGAACCTTGAACTTGGCCCTGTAGCAAATGGTAGCAGATTCCTTTTTGCGTTTTCCAAACCAGCTGCCTTTGTAAGTTGATAACTTCCAACTAGGTTATGGAAGGTACCAACTTACAGAGGCACTACGTTACTTACAGGACAAGGAGGTGGCAGTGCTTGGCTCCTCCTCTAGCATCCCAATGTTTGTTCCATCTTACTGGCTCTCCCACGTTGTCTGGGAGCCATCTGAAGCCCCAGCAATCACGAAATAGTTTTCCTGTAACTTCACCCCTGTGGATTCCTCTGCTTGGAGGAAGGGAATATCATCAGCCAGGATTGGTCCTGGCTCCTTGTCCCATCATCAAGACCTGGGAAGGTGATTTGAAGGGCTTGGAGGCTTGCATTATCCCATTGCTTCAACTATCTCCTTCTATAAAGCTCTACAAAATCCAACCAGTTATAAAGCATCATTGGTGAATGCTGTCCAGAGCTACACTATAAGAGGTTTTGGCCCATGTTATGATTTCACAGCTGCCCTGAAATCTGGTATACAGCTTTAATACATCCACAGGAATTTTTATCCCATTTGGTTCATTCTATTCTATTTTATTTTATTTTTATTCTGTTAACTTTATCCTATTGATTCAAATGTGTTTTCATTCCCCCAGATGGTCCCCTTTTGCATTTGCTTTTTTACAGAAATGGCTTATGCTGGAAGCAATATATAACAAGGCTTCGCTCTGAAATCCAGCAGGACTCTGCCCCCCAAGTTTTCATGCAGTTGGGTTCTCTTTTTTCCGTTTAAGACCACATTTTGAATGCTGAATGGAACAAATAAATGAGAACATGACTCCTGAATGCAGACAGAAACCCCAAAGGTCAGTGGGTTATAGGTATGCAGATGACAAGCTATGATTCTGTTGATACAATTGCTGTTCCTGGCCCATTCCACACCTGCTGTTTGCTTTCAAACATTAATAAAAGCTGTTAAAATGCCACCATATTGACATTCTAGTGCTCGTTTCCTGGGTTGTAGCTCTTTGCCAGGCTTGCTAAATTTTCTACAGTTAACCTGACTACATCTGCACTTCTTTTTTATTCCGTAGAAGCCATAATTTTGATCTGATGCCATGATTTTGGCGTACACATATCTTGACATTCCTCCTCCCCCTTTCAGAGTGTTGGATAGCAGTATTTCTGAACATAACACTCAATTAATGAATTAACGTTATTAATTGCCTTGCTGCCACAAGGTCTCCAAGGTGATGCAAGGCGAGTTTAAAAAAACTAGCTTTTTTGAAAAAAAAATATTCATGGAGTTCACTACCACAAAGATGGTAGCAATTTGTGATGTATTTGTATGTGTTTTAGGAATGTAATTCTATTGCTGGTTTTATGCCATTCACTGCCATGCTATTTTTTTCTTAATGTTGGCAGTATAATTTTTGCAAAGGATATGTTGATGGTTCCTAACTTAGATAGCTTTTAAACAAGAATTAGACAATTTGTGGTGGATACAACGGTTGATCCATAATTGTTGAGTCACATCTCCATATGCAGAGGCAGTATACATCTCAGTATCAGATCCTGAGGACAAACAACAATAAAAGGCTATCATCTTCATGTCATTCTTATAAGTGTGTCCGGGGACATCTAACTGGTCACTGTTGAAAACAGAATGCTGGATCCAATTGCTTTGATCCAATTTTATATGTTCAGTGTGTGTGTGAATTTGCTCCAAGATCAGGAATTTCTCCTTCACTTTTGTTATCAGAGCCAAAAGACCATGTCACATTGAGAAAATAATACCGAGTGGATCATGCAGAATTTAGCATGTGTCCCCCAAGAGCACATGGTCATAATCAGGGACAGTTTCTGGGGGGCCTTGGGCACAGTGGGCCCCTCACCACCAGCAGCACCAGGCCTGGTCACCTCCTCCAACTGCCCATCTACAACTCTACTTCTCCTTTTCACCTTCTTCAGGTGAGGCTGTTGATGTGCTGAACCATTGCCTGACCGCGATAATGGACTGGATGAGAGCTGATAAACTGAAACTCAATCCAGACAAGACTGAGACACTGTTGGTGAGCTCTCTCTCTGCCCAGATGGTGGATGCTCATCCTGTTCTAGATGGGGTTACACTCCCCTTGAAGGAACAGGTTCGGAGTTTGGGTGTCCTTTTTGATCCTTCCTTGTCGCTAGAGGCTCAAGTGGCCTCGGTGGCACGGAACGCGTTTTACCATCTTCGTTTAGTAGCCCAACTACGCCCCTATCTGGACAGTGACGATCTCGCCTCAGTTGTTCACGCTCTGGTAACTTCTAGATTGGATTACTGTAATGCGCTCTACGTAGGGCTGCCCTTGAAGACAGTTCGGAAACTTCAGCTAGTGCAAAACGCGGCAGCCAGGTTGCTGACGAGGATCAATCGGTCCACGCATATAACACCTGTCCTGGCCCACTTGTACTGGCTACCTATTTGTTTCCGAGCTAGATTCAAGGTGTTGGTTTTGACCTATAAAGCCTTACACGGTGTGGGACCCCAATACCTTGTGGAACGCCTCTCCCGCTATGAACCTACCCGTCCACTTCGTTCAGTATCTAAGGCCCTCCTCCGGGTACCAAATCATCAAGATGCCCGGAGGATTATTACTAGATCCAGGGCCTTTTCTGTAGTGGCCCCCGAATTGTGGAACAGCTTACCAGAGGAGATACGCCTGGCGCCTACGGTACTTTCTTTCAGGCGCCAGGTTAAGACCTGGCTATGCTCCCAGGCATTTTAATGTTTTAATGTTTTAATGTTTAATGTTAACGTTTAATGTTTCATGTTTAATGTTCTAGTTTTAAAATCTTGCGGCTATTTGTTATTGATTTTATTGTAATATTGTATTTTAACCTTGTATACCGCCCAGAGAGCTATTAGCTATGGGTGGTTTATAAATTAAATGAAAACAAATAAATAAATAAATAAATAATAAATCTTTATTCCTGTGGGAGTCCATCGGCGCTGCTACCACCACCTCCTCCACCTCAGCACTTTGTTCATCCCTCCAGTGGCTGGAGGCTATGGGTGCTCTGCTATAAGCCCTTCCACAGCTACTGCTGCCAGAAGCATGTCAGGCCTCCATGGCAGGGAAACTTTGCCTCACAGACATTGTAGCCACAGCAGTATCCGTAAGGCAGTTTCCCATGCATGAAGGCTGCTTCCAAGTGGGTGGGAGCTGATGTGCAGAGCACTTGGAGCCTCCAGTCACTGAAGGGATGGGCAAGTGCTGAGGAGGAGGTGGTGGGAGTGGAGGGAGCGGCAGTAGTGGCATCGGCAGGCTCTTGCAGCAACAAAGAAGGGTGGTGGGAAGAGGTGACCAGGCCCGGCACTGGTGGTGGTGAGGGGCCTCTGTGATCTCCTGGGCCTTTGGGCCAGTTCCAGATCTGGTTGCCTGCTGGCGCCAGGCCTGGTCATAATAATCAAGTGATTGTGTTGGAGAATTTTAGGGATCTTGGACTGGGGATCCTTGAAGAAATTTGAAGACACAGGCTTGAAGCAAAAAGGTTGGCCTTTATTCTTTACAGGCATATGCAGGGTCAACCTTCCAGAGCATCTGGTGAGGACTGCAGTGAGACACTGTCTGCATGGTTCTTTTATACAGTACTAATGCAGCATGTGACATTAGTTTACCAATCCCACAAGTTCCTTCCCACATAACGTAACAGTTCCTCCTCTTTGCAATCTTTCCAAACCAATCAGAAAACATTAGGTAATTCTACTCTCTAGTTACATGAACACGTGTACAGGTAATTTGTAATTGCCTTAATATACTTCTTATTCCAATTTTCTGTCTGTCTTACTAATATCACCATTGTTCTGCTGTCCCCCATGACTAATGCTCTTCCAGGCCAGTTGAAACCAGTTACTACCATATACTACATTCTACTATTGTGAATGGGCTTTCATGCATACCCAGTACTTCCTATTTTCCATTGTTCTTGATCGGCCAGGCTAACCCAGGTACACCTGACGTATATCAACATGTTCCTTAACGATCCAAGGCTGGGTTTGGCTCACTTAACTTAGGGTGACTGGAAGTTCATGAGCACCACAGTTTTATTAGTTTGCTATAGGGGTTCTTATTTCTTATGATTTCTTAGAAATCCCATTCCTATCTTAAAGAAAATGCATATCTATAGATATGGGTTATGATTAAAGTTCTGGACTATAACTTGAGACCACACAGTTAAGAAAAGGCACTGGGTGATTCTGGCCAGCCACTATCTCTGTCTCAGAGGAATATAAAAGGCAAAGTACTTCAGAATACCTTTTTACTATGAAAACCCACTTACAAACACGGCGCGACATCTTAACATGTGTGCTAAAGCTCAACGTTTCTTTCATTCCTACCTTGATAATGTTACAAAGTTTTTCTACTAGTCCGAGGCATTGCTCTACAGAACAAGAATAATATATATTTGATTACCAACTATTCCTTCACTAAAAATTAGTTTCCCAGGATCAAACTGTTTAAAATATCAATCACAGGTTACATGCTTATTTGGTTTTGAACAATATACTCATTAATTAAAGTCAGTCACACACACAGGCCTATTTTGGCAAAAGCAGGAGTTCACAGTGAGGTGAATTTGACCATTGCCTGCTATCCAGGCCTTTACTCACAGGCCTGATTTTTAATGCTAGTGTTGCAAAAATGCTGTTCGTTTCCCTGGTAGGCTTACTCTGATTTGCCACCAAGAATGAGACGTTAGTCAGACGAGGGTTACCCAGTTTTATTCTGCAGAATAGAGACAGACTCCCCAAAAGTGAGTTGCCTGAATATTATTATGCAGGCCGGTCATTATATACCTTATCTCAGTATTGTTATGTGCCAGAGAAGCAGTTTGTAACAAAAGAAAACGCAACTTAAAGACAGCCCATCGCCTTGTGGCTATTTGCCAACTACATCAGCACAAACAAGATACATCAGAACTCTCAGCTAGTTTCTTGTTCTTATCTCCGTACATTACATTCAGTTCTAGTATATTGTAATCAATCCCCTGAAGTTTCTCTGAACTTTGATATGGCTGTCTATACTTTGGTTTAGCTTTGCACATCTTAATTATAATTGACATATTATACACATTCTAAGTATAACGCAATCTGGATTTTCTCAACACTAGGGTTTTAAGGGTAACCTATATAACCTATGGGACATGTATATATGTAAATAAAATGAAGTTAGGGAACCAGGGTAGAGACGTTCAGGCTGAATTTCCACTTGCCTCTCTGTGAGGCTGCATTTTAGGGGTCCCAAAGGCCTGTGGGCCCTTTTGCTTAGTTCCTTTGTGATTTTGTTATATTTCATAAACCTATATCTTCT
Organism: Rhineura floridana; assembly: GCF_030035675.1. Taxonomy (NCBI): domain Eukaryota; kingdom Metazoa; phylum Chordata; class Lepidosauria; order Squamata; family Rhineuridae; genus Rhineura; species Rhineura floridana. Next base: position 85,758,675 of record NC_084486.1, read on the forward strand.
TATATCTATGTTTATAAGTGTGGATATATAAAAATTATCTATTATTTGCTTCACCAGCACCTGGCTCAGAATTCAGCTCACATTTAAGATGCTATATGTGTGAGGAAGGATCATAGCTTAGCAGCAGACCAATTTATGAATTGCCTATCACATGAGTTTCAAGGCAATTTACAAACCTACAATAAAAATAAAAATAGTTTTTAAAGCAGTACAAGAAACTAAAGATAGGTTTAAAAACAATGCAAAAGAAACACCTAAGGCAGAGATTTTTCGTGTAGCTGGAAAAGCTTGTCAAAATAAAAATGTCAAATTGTTTCCAGAAATAACAGAAAGTGGGTGCCTGTTGTATCTCAACAGGAATATTGTTCCACCCAACAGGGGCAGCTGCACTGAAAGCCCTGCTCTGACTTGCTGTGGAGAAGATTTCTGATTTTTTAGGAACTTCAGGAGAAACTCTCCTGCAGTGACCTACTGAGTATATAAGGGATAAACTTATCTCTTGAGAAACCCAGGGCCAGTGCCAGGAATGACTGAGCCCTTGGGCACCAGCCTGGCCCAGATCCATAGCACCATAGGCCAACACTCCCACCTGATACAGGCAGCATGGGGCTAATAAGCCCACACACATACCCCACCTACCTCTTGTGTTGTGTGAATGACGTGTGCATGTAATGTGCATGCCTGCCATCAACCAAGACAGTGGCAGGGGCTTCAGCCCCTTAGGGAAGTCTCCACCACCATCTTGGGTGATGGCAGACATGCATGCACACTGTGCACAGCTTTAACAATGACAGGATAGGTAGGTGGGGCATTCAGTCATGCTTCCTGAAGCCCATGGTGTCTGTATTACAGGGTGTGTGCCTGTAAGCTCCCTCTCTGTGATCTGTGGTAGGGTATGGTTGCAGGACTGATGCTGCTGCAGATCATGGAATGGGAGTGCCACCCTTTCACCCTAAGGAGGTATCCTTCAGGGGCCCTTCTGGGCTGCCAGGGACCCTCATCCAGGGCCCAACCTGGCTGCCCTCCGGCGCTAGCCCTGGAGAAACTTGGTAGCAGCCAGGTGATGTAGAAGTCCCTGAAGAGTAGCTGTCAATCAGTATAGACAATACTGGCTCAGATGCAAACAATCTGACCTGGTATAAGCATGTTTGTGTAGAAAGACTCCACCTTATCCTGCCACCAATATCCCTTCCCTCCAAATATCATGGCCCCCTAAGGATAGGTGAATATGTCAGCTCCTGTTTTTGTCAGTTTCTCATTTTTCCAATCTTAAATTCAGTTCTCCGTATTTCTACATGAGTGCATGGGGGGGGGAAGACCTGGGTGGGTGAGCTGGGAGGAGTTGATCTGACCCAGCTTTGCCCACCTGGATACTAGGTGCAACACTAGCACAGGCTGCAGGGACGGGGGGGAGGAGTTGCTGTTCTCTACAGAACTTCCATCTCTGTCACCAGGAAACCACTCTGTCTTGGAGCTGGCTGTGAGGGCCTGCACCTGGTGTCAGGCCAAGGAGACAGTAAACTAGGGTTGCTGCTGGTGTACCATCCACCCTGCTGCCCGGCAGCTTCTCTGACCGAGCTGGTGGAGGCCATCTCGGCTGTGGTGTTGGAGGAACCCAAAATGATAATGCTGGGTGATTTCAATGTCCATGCTGAGGCTGCCTCTAGTGTTCCGGCTCGGGACTTCATGGCTTCCATGATTACCATGGGGCTGTCTCAAGTTGTCACTGGCCAGACGCATAGGGCAGGGCACACCCTCGACTTGGTTTTTGCTGCAGATGGAGGAAGGGGTCATCTGGAGATAAGGGGGGTGTATGTCATGGCATTGTCATGGTCAGACCACTTCCTGGTGAAGTTTAGACTTATGGCTCTGATCCTTCCCTGTGGGGGTGGGGGTGGACAGATTAAGATGGTCCGCCACCAGAGACTAATGGAATCCACAGGATTCCTGAATGCTGTGGGAGAGTTCCCAGTAGATAGAGCAGGTGACCCTGTTGAAGCCCTTGTCATGCTGAGGAACAGCGAGGTGCGTCGGGCTCTTGATACGGTTGCCCCCGAGTGCCGTCTCCGGCATTGTGGAGCCCGGTTTGCACCTTGGTACACCAGTGAGCTAAGGGCAATGAAACAGGCTGGACAACGGCTAGAGCGCAAGAGGCAAAAGACGTGCTATGAGGCTGATCGGTCACGAGTAAAACATCATAACCATGCCTACTGTGTGGCGATGAGGGCGGTGAAGAAGGCCCACTTCTCTGTGTCCATCTCATCCTCAAGTAGCCATCCAGTGGAGCTTTTCCATATTGTCAGGAGTCTGTTGACATCAGCTCCAGGAAATGGAATTTTAGACCCTTCGGAGGCCCACTGTGAATTGTTTGCTAGGCACTTTGAGGGTAAAGTTGCTCGCCTCCGTAGCAGTCTTGATGCCCCATCCACATCTACTGTAGTCTCCAATGAGGTGTCCAATGCAATGTCTGCTGCAACTTCTTGGGAACGGTTTCACTTGATGCGGCCTGATGAAGTAGACAAGGTGCTTGCGTTGATGCGGCCAGCAATGTGTTGTCTCAACCCTTGCCCTCCGTGGCTTATTAAAGCTTGTTGAGGAGGTTTGACCAAGTGGAACCAGGGTGTGGTCAACGCATCATTATGGGAGGGAGTGGTTCCAGCCACCTTGAAAGAGGCGGTGATCTGACCACTCCTGAAAAAGCCCCCCTGGACTCATTGGTTTATGACAACTACTGACCGGTCGCAAATACCCCCTTTTTAGGGTAGGTGATTGAGAGGGTTGTGGCACAGCAATTGCAAGTACTCTTGGATGAAACAGATTATCTTGACCCATCCCAGTCTGGGTTCAGGCCTGGTTATGGGACTGAATCGGCCTTGGTCGCCCTGACGGATGACCTTTATCAGGAGAAAGACAGGGGGAATGCGACCCTCTTATTCTTATTTGATCTCTCAGCAGCTTTTGATACCATTGACCATGGTATCTTTCTGGGCCGATTTGGTGAGATGAGTATTGGAGGCATTGTTTTACAGTGCTTCTGATCCTAACTCCAGGGTCGTTCTCAGAGAATAGCAGTGGGTGACTGTCTTTCGGCCCCCTGGCAGTTGTGCTGTGGGGTGCCGCAGGGTACCATCTTGTCCTCCATGCTGTTTAACATCTATATGAAGCCCTTGGGACCGGTCATCAGGAGATTTGGGGTGAAGTGTCAGCAGTATGCTGACGATACCCAGCTCTATTTCTCCATAACATCTGAATTGGGAGAACCCATGCAAGCCCCGGACAGCTGCCTGGATTTGGTGGTGGGCTGGATGTGGGCCAGTAAACTGAGTCTGAATCCTAGAAAGACGGAGGCACTGTAGGTTGGCGTTCCCGAGTTTGGATAATTGGTCAGTTGCCTGCTTTGGATGGGGTTGCACCCTCTGAAAGTGCAGGTTCGTAGTCTGGGGGTGCTCCTGGATCCAACTTTGTCACTAGAGGCCCAGGTGACCTCATTGGCTAGGAGTGCCTTTTATCAGCTGCAGCTGGTAAGACAGCTGTGGCCGTTTCTGGACAGGGATAGCCCGACCACTGTTGTCCACGAGCTGGTAACCTCCAGGCTGGATTACTGTAATGTGCTCCATGTGGGGCTGCCCTTGAGGTTGGTCCGGAATCTGCAGCTGGTGCAAAATGCGGCGCAAGACTGCTTACTGGGACAGGGTATCACCAACATGTCACCTGCTGTTGAAAGAATTGCACTGGCTGCCCATTTGCTACCGGGCCACATTCAAGGTTCTAGTTTTGGTGTACAAAGCCCTATACAGCTTGGGACCAGGATACCTGAGAAACTGTCTTATCCCTTATATACCCAGTCGATCACTGCGCTGTGCAGGTGTGGGTCTCCTGCAGATACCATCTTATCAGGAGGTCTGTTCTGCACAACATAGGAAATGGACCTTTAGTGTGACGGCACCTACCCTGTGGAATTCCCTCCCTTTAAATATTAGAGAGGGACCATCTCTGTTATCTTTTTGGCGCCTGTTGAAGACCCTCCTCTTTCAACAAGCCTCTTAAGTTGAGACCTTATCCCAGTCTGCTTCTGTGTTGGAATTGCTTTTTAATATGTTTTTAAAACCTTTAAAAATGTTTTAACCTTTTTTTTTTAAGTCTTGATAGCTTTTTTAAAAAACTTTTTAAAGATGTTTTGTTTTAAGGTTTTTTTGAAGTGTTTTTATGATGGTTAAAGTGTTATTAGTGCATTTGTTTGCTGCCCTGAGCTCCTGCTGGGAGGTAGGGTGGGATATCAATCAATCAATAATAAAGTCCTTATGAAAATTTATCAGCATTTTAGTGTAAATTTCTCGTAATATGCATATGGTATGCATTTTTTCCTAATTTAATGCATTTTATGTATGTTATTTTAACTAATTTACGCATTTCTTACATACAATATGTAGAGAGGAATATAACAGAGGAACATTCATGACAGGCTAGGACAGCTCCTCAGCAACCATCCTGCCCTGTCACTGCTGCTGCCACTGACCACACTGACAATGCTGCTTCAGCCTCAGTGGCAGAGGACAAGGAGGACAGAAGATGGGAGAGCAGGCCGGTTGCTGAGGAGCTGCCCCAGCCTGTTCTGAGTGCTTTTCCATGGCTCACCTGGGCTGCTCACCAGCCTCACCACCCACCTCGCTCCTCTGCTTCCCTCCTCCTTGTGGGAGAAGGTCTAAAGGGGGGAAGAGGAGGCTTGGTGACCTGGGGGGAGGAGGAGGTGACTTGGTGACTTGTGTGTGGAGGGAGGAACCTGTAGAGGGGGAAGAGGACAAGCAGCTTGGCGACCTTTAAGGGGGAGGTGGTTTGGTGACCTGGAGTGAAGCTTGGTGACCTCGAAGGAAAAGGAGGCTTGACAACCTGTAGGGGGGAGGAGGAGGCTTGGCCAGGTCTAATGAGAGGGGCAGTTTGGTAAGGCCTGGGGGCAATGGGGGTTTGGTGAAGAAGTAGGTGGAGTTGGCATTTCTTTGCACTTCCAGCATTTGGGGGAAGCAAAAATGGAGGGAGGATCATAAAAGACTTTTGGTGAGCTCTAAGGGGAGGGGTGGTTTGGTGAGGGGGTTAGGTGGCAGGGTGGACGAGCAAAGTGAGGTGATTAGGGAGTCAGACCGTTCTCCAGGTCCTTCCTCTGAAGGAGGCTCAGAGGGTTGCGACAAGGGAGAGGGCCTTTTCAGTTGTGGCTCTCCATTTGTGGAATACACTCCCCATTGAGGTCTGCCTGGTGCCTTCACTGACATCTTTTCAGTGCCAGGTAAAGACTTATCTTTTTTCCAAGCATTTAATAGACTGAGATGATGTTATTTGTATTAGTGTACTGTCAAAGCTTTCTGTGGCTGCATGGGGTCAATTGTTGTTTTATTATTTTGTTTTTATGTTATGGTATATTTACTTTTGTTTTTAACAGAGTTTTAAGTCACTTGGAGATCTTAGGGTAACAAGCGATGAATAAATCTTCTACTTCTACTTCTACTTCTACTACTACTTCTTCTTCTTCTTCTTCTTCTACTACTACTACTACTACTACTACTACTAATAATAATAATACAGGCATATTGGAGAAGTATAAATGGCTGTGTCTTTGCTTCGCATATTGTTTTGGAAAGTGAAAATTAGGTAAGTTTATCTTTAGATGTGAGTTGAATTGAATTCCTCCCCCACCCCTATGTATCCCTGCCTTTATTTTGTGGCTGACCAATATAGCACACCTGAAAGAAAGCAAAAGCCAGTGAGGAAGCCATCACCAACTATGGAAGTCTTCAAATGGCAGCAACATCAGAGACAGATCCCAATATAGACTTGGAGTCCAATATTGTTAAGAAAGGGTTGAGAGGTCCAGAATGCAAAGAAGAATGGGTTCTTATGGGAAATGCTGTTGCTCTATAGGAAGCATCAGAGTGGGGGCATTACGTGGAGGGGGGATGGGGTCCACCCTATTTTGACAAGAATCGCCAAAGTTTGAGAAGACTGGATAAGAATTCTGCTGAATATTTCATTTTTGTTGAAACTCTGGATTTCATTCAGAAACAAGGTCATCATGAAATTGTACTGAATCCCTAGTTCGTAGGTTGTTTGTTTCTATATTATTCTTTAGCTTGCAGGAATGTAGCAGAGGCTGTATCTCCTATTACTGTGCAAAGATTGTGCTGCCATGCAATTATTGAAAACACAGGAACACCTTTCAAGGCTACATGTCTTGTTCTCGCAGAAAACCATCCAAATTGGTAATGACCATGTGCTCCTCAATTTGGGAATGTTACACAAAGTTCTATCCAGAACTGTGAAGGCTGTAACATTTGGACATATTATTGGAGATATAAATTAAAAGCATCACCCTTCAGCAGCTAGAATCAGTGGGGTCACCAGTTTTATTTTAAAACTGATTGGAGACAAGCACGAAGTGTTTCGTTTGATGAATTAGGTGCATAAAATCCATGAAGAGATCATGAGTGAAGATACCTTTTCCTTTTTTCATGGGGATAATATTTCATGATTTGGGAAGGGAGGATGGGGTGAAATAATTAGCCATTTGTGATTAACTCTGTTCACGGGTATTTTGTTTCTTTCTTCTGTGATGCTGCCTGGAGCTAATTTTTAAAAAATGATCTAACAACAACAAAAATAATTTCTCCCAATAACTAATGGCTATGTCAAAACTTGGAAAGCAACCCAAAATTGTCAAAAGTGAGGAAAAGACTGAGGATTCCTTCAGTGCTATCAAATGAATGCTCACAAAGAAATATCTGGAATGATGTAAAGTAAGTTTTATCAACTCTGCTGTCGTTGCTATGAAATGTCTTTTACGTGGTTGGTTGTGGCAAAATGGAGTGCATGATCTTTATCTCACTTCCTCCTAATGCAATAAAAATGGTTGTATTCAGTCATGGTCATTTGGGCCTAGAACCCAAAGTGTTGACCTTGTCTTTTCTTCAGCTGATACTACAAGTTCAGTGAGAAACCCTCAGATCTTTGTAAGGATTAAGTATGAACCACCCAGAATCAAATCAATCAAACCCTGTGGTGTGCTGAAGCTTGGATCTCAAGTCCTTTGGGTGTATTCCCTGCTGGCCTTGCCAACCTAAATCTGCACTCCAGGGTTAAGACAGGGCAGGCCTCAGACTGACCTTTATTTGATGTGACCTTTGGCAGTTTCACCCCCACAGCCACTGGAAACATGAGCACAATGTGATGTCAACTCTTTCTATGTGTGTGAATTTCAGATACACTTTATTAGGACTTTAATTAAGCAGTTGTGTTAATCCCTCCCACATCTATGCTCCTATGATTTTGTGAGTAGATCTGGATGTTAGAACAGAATTTATTGAATTAGTCTGTATAGACCATATCAAGAGAAGATCTGGTTAGTGAATTACTGGAAGACACTCCAAAATGGCACTGCATTAGATGACTCTAGGGTCATTCCAAAGCAGAAAGAATCATGATGTTTATTCTGGAGAACATCATTACTGATTCATTTAAGAAATGACTAGCACTTGCAAATATCTTCTGATGACATATAAAACTTGTGTGTACATTTGGATAATATACAAGTTGTCATTTCTTAGGCAACATATACTTTGTCAGAATTACGGTGCCTCCAGGTGGTCAGTGCTTTGCACGAAGGATTCATATACATACCAGAACATTAGGTTGGTGAAATTAAAGTGGATTACAGCACTCTGACACCCTAGTGCAACAAATCCACTTTTAAAAAGAAAGACTTTTTGTAGTTTGGAAAGCGATGGAGAAATGCATTTAAAAGACTGGGACGAATGAATAACATCCCATAAACAAAGCCAGATGAATGCATGATGAATGCTCATTGTCATATAACCATGCCATAAACAAATCAGGACAAATGCTCAATTAAGACCGGACATAGTCTAACCGCCTTGTAAGCTTTGTGCAAGCAAGTAAGGATGAATGCTGAATAAATAGGTTGTCTGGAGGAACCCTTGGCCCTGAACATGAGGGCAAGATTGTTCCCTTTTGATCCTGCATAATTAGGACGCCCACTTCTTTCTACCCCTTCAGCTGGCTGCATGGTTCATACCACTTCCAGCTTCAACGTCTTAATGCCAGAGCAGCAACTTCCCCCTCTTACCCTTAGCCCTTTCAAACTGAGAAACAATAGGCTTTGTCTTCTTCAATGATCATGCCTCCCTCTGGAGACAGCAGGGCCTTGTTCAGGCTTTGTGAGATTGAAATGAGTTTGATTTCTAGTATCATCATCATCATTATCATTATTATTTAGATTATTTATTTATTAGATACTAGTACCAGCAGCCTTTTTATTTTCCAGCTGTGGGTGGAGTTTGGAACCAACCTCCCTCCCTAACCATGTTTTCTACATCCTGTCTCTCAGCAATGTATACTGGGAGCCATAGCCCCTTTGAAGAACCGTTTTGATGCAGCTGTTACAAAAAATTAATAAATCACTCATCATGGAGGCAAGGACACCCTCCATTTAGCCAGTGCAGAAGGTAAAGTTGCCATCTCTTCCCTGTGCTTGTCTGTGGTAGGAAGAGAAAGAACCCCCTTTTTCACAGTGTCTGATTTCTATTTTATTTTTACAAGCAGGAGCTTTCATTTCAAGAAGTAGTGGGTGAGGATTCATTCCTAAGCACAGTGGAGTACCTGAGACAAAATGTCTTGATTCCCCCCGCCCCAGTTTGGTTTTCCACTGGTTATTGTTTAAAATACAGAGATTATGAGGTCAAAACGTTCACAGCCAATATTTCCCCTAATGAAAAATGTAGTCAGGCATAAGTCAATGATCAAATCCATATGCTGAGTGTTCCATGCTACAGTGATTTCCACCAGACAGGACTTCAATAAATCTAATTTTGAGAGAAATTATATGCATCTGATGCTATTGTCTTACCAGCTGCCACCTTTGTGCTACTTTTTCCTCTAGATTTCAATCTCTGTGCCAAATGAATTGATGCCACACTGATGGGCATGATAAGAAAGTTAAGACAACCAGAAGTGAGATAAGAAATAAAATCAGCTAGCAGCTTCATCTGGTACCTTATATGGGTTAGTGAGCCTGTATCACTCAGTAAATTATGCTACATAGGATCACAAATAGAATGAACCAAATTAGCCTGGCCATATTATTTACTTGCTTTCAAAATGCAAGGATTAGGAGATCTGTGATAAATTTAACAGCAACATACCAAGCAATTCTATATTGTTTTAAATTTTTAAATTGTGTTTTAAATTGTTTTTTAAATGATGTATTTTAAATTGTATTTGTTTTTAGTTATTGTAAACTGCCCAGAGAGCTTCGGCTATGGGGTGGTATACAAGTTTAATATACAATTTTAATAAATAAATAAATAAAGAGATGTGATCTGTGGTTGTCCTGTGGAACGCATTGCCATGATGAGACATGTTGTAAAGGTCAGTATGATAACTAGAGTTCACAAATAATAAATATTACACATAATAAATAATGATAAAATAAATATAATAATACATATAAAAATAAATATAACAATAAAACCACCACCATGCCAGAGTGAGCAGGCAATGCAAACCTTCTGTTTAGAATTTGGAAAGAACTTACGGAACTTATAAGGAAATGTACAGGTCAGGAATATTTAGGGAGAGATAGAATATGAACAGCACTTTACTCCTGGCTGTAGTGTAGCCTTCTAATGCCCGGCTGGCCAGTCAGAAGTTGACCTGTGCATAGCAGTCTGGAACAATCCAGAAAGACTTCTTTATTCTGGCTGGAGGGGGGTGTCGATAGTCTTAGTGCCTTACTAGGGAAAGTATTTGAGTGTTGAGCCCGACTGTTCCACTGCTCTCCATAAATGTTTAGTAAATTCTATAACAGGCCACCTATGTCAGTATTTCATGTCTTGTCGGTGCAATCAATAGAACACTTCCATCTGCCACTAAACATATCCTTCCTCCCTTTGCATGCCATATATCATCCTTTCAAATGCTGCTGCCAGGAGAGAGGACTCAGCATAGAGTTGGTTGACTGCAGAGCAGTTTCCAAGTATTGCAAAATAATTTGATTTGTTAATGATAATGATGTCCTTGTTGACAGAATTTAGCAGCCATACATAAAATACCAATTTCTAACTTTTCCGTTTCAGGTTCCACATTACTATAAATCCCCTTTCAATATGTCACTTATAAGGTGCAAACTGAAATGTGTTACCCAACTGAGCAGGATTAGACAGCTTATGCAGCATAGGGGAGATGAGCTCCATGCAGCTGTCCTACAATGGTTTGTGTGGGTGCTCTTTAGATGGCAACATATATATACTTCACTTCCCTCAAAATGTGGTAAGCCAGACCGGCTGCATTTGGGAGCCCTCCTGCTCATTCTGCTGAATGGGGCCTGCGCCTGAAGCTCTGCCCCAAAGTCCTGCCCTGATGGCTCCATGTGGAAGAGTCAGGTAGAACTAATATCTGAGCCACTACCCAATTTAAGGGAAGCCTTGTTATTGTAAATATAAGCATACATACTTTCCAATTTTTGATTGATTTTTCATCTTGGTGAGATCCATAAAGCAACTCTAATATGAAGAAAATTTATGTGGAAATGATGAATTCATTATACAGCCACAATAGTGGCTGTATACTATAGTCAGCATGGATTTTTCACATTCCGCAATGTTAAATTGAAAATATCCCCATGCCATTCTGATCCTTCCCATAAGCTCATTTCAAAACAAAACCTTACAAAACTTATAGTCCTGAACTCAGAAACGCTTGCTTAACAACCCTCTAAATTTTCATGGTGACACACAGAACAGTCTGAGAGAACTGAGAGTTCAAAGTGTTAAAAAGAGAGAGAGAAAAACCAGACCCCTTTCTGACTTTTTTCTGTTAAGAGTTCTCATAATCTGTTGAAATTAATTAAAAATCAGCCATGTTCACAGAGTACCTGTAATCCTATTACTGACCTTGCCCCATACACTGACCTTCATCTTCTGCAGTTTAAAAGTTAAGAAAAATGCCTGGCTGATTTTTTAAGAAATGTTGGCTTGAACTCAATGATAATGTCGGGCATGCTCAGTAAAAACCAACTGTCAGTGTTCTAAAAGGCAGACTCACAGCTGCTTGGCTTGCCTAATCAGGGGACCACACCCACACAAGATTTGATTTTACGTGAAGACAGTCATGGCTTCTCCCACAGAATCCTGGGAAGTGTAGTTTGTGAAGGGTGCTGAGAGGAGACTCCTATTCCCAATAGAGCTCCAGTGGCCAGAATGGGTTAACAGTCAGCTGCTCTGATTGAAGCTCTGTGAGGGGAACAGGGAGTCTCCTAGCAACTCTCAGCACTCTTCACTAACTAGCCTTCTCAGGATTCTTTGGGAGAAGCCATGACTGCTTAAAGTGAAATAACAGGCTGGTGTGGATGTGCCAAGGGACAGCGCTGGTTTAAATTTGGGTGGGAGGCTACACGTGCCTGCTGTAGAATAAAAAGGTGGGGAAAACCCTGAAAATGAATATACTGTTCACAATGTTTTCTTTTTGGAAAGGAAAGGGGCTTCCTGTCATGGCCCCGTCAGAGGACTCCTCAGATGAGGACGACTCGGGAGTAACAGCAGCAGACCCAGGAGCAGCAGACTCAGAAGGAGACACGGAGGAGCCTCCTGAGAATCCAGCTCCTTCTCCCCCTCAGCTGCAGAGCACCCCAGATACAGCAGAGGCCCTGCAGCCAGACACAGAGAGTGCACAGGATACTCCCCCCTCACCTGCAGAATGTAGACAGCAGAAGGTCAGGCAGAAGAGAGGCAGGCCTGTCTCCTTAAGGCCCAAACGCTGAGGGCTCACACCTGCTGTCAACCCTGCTCTTTATAAGGCAGACCTTGGCTGCAGCTTGTTGCTGACTGCAATGTCAGGTGTGGCTTGTGTTCCTAGTTTCCATGCAACCTCTTTTGGACTGACCCCTTGGCACTTGATCCCGGACCTTTACTGACCTCGCTTCTGGACTCCTGACTTGGCAAGTACGCTTTGGACAAGCCTGGCCCTTATCAGCTCCCCTCCTCCTAGACCTGGTAGATTTATGGCCAGACTGCCGGCTAAGGACTTTGCTTCCCTGCCAACCACCCACGAATTTCCAGCCCCCACCAGCACTGCTGACACAGTGTAGAGCTGACACTTCCCCTCTGCCCAGTACCCACCCACCCAATCTCCTCCCCTCCCCCTCCTGCCCTCCTCCTCCCCCCTGCCCCTCCTCCAGGTCAGTTTCACCTATCCTAAGCATGCTTGCACAGCAGTAAATCTCAAAAAGCATGCAAATGATCAAACCTGCCCTTCCCTTCTCCTCCCTCCTATCCCCCCTCTTGCCCCCTCCCCCTTCCATCACCCCTCCCTTCCCTTGCCATCCCCTTCCAATCCCCTTCTTCCCCCTCCCCCTCCTTCCCGCCCCCTCCACCCTCCCCCTCCTCCTTCCTCATGGTCAGTTTTACCTATCCTAGGACTACTACCTGGGAGACCAGGGTTCGAATCCCCACACAGCCATGAAGCTCCCTGGGTGACCTTGGGCCAGTCATTGCCTCAGAGGAAGGCAATGGTAAACCACCTCTGAATACAGCTTACCATGAAGACCCTATTCATAGGGTCACCATAAGTCGGAATCGACTGGAAGGCAGTCCATTTCATTTTCAAGCATGATTGCATGGGAGTAAATCCCATTGAACTCAATAGTATGCAAATGATCAAATCTGCCCTCCCCTCCTCCTCCCTCCCACCACCTCCCTTTTGACCCTTTCCTCCCCCTTCCTTCACCCCTCCCCCTCCCAATCCCCTTCTTCCCCCTCCCACTCCTTCTGCTCTCCTCTCCCCTTTCTTCCCTCTCCTTTCCCCTCCCGCTCCTCCTCCCCCATGGTCAGTTTTACCTTTCCTAGCCATGATTGCTCATGAGTAAATCTCATCAAACTCAATAAGCATTCAAATGATCACACCTGCCTTTCCCCTCTCCTCTCCCTTCCTCCTATCCTCCACTCTTCCTCCTCCTCCCCTGCCCACTCCAGGCTTCCCTCCCCATGGTCAGTTTTACCTATCCTAAGCATGATTGCACGGGAGTAAATCACATTGAACTCGATAAACATGCAAATGATCAAACCTGCCCTCCCCCTCCTGTCTGCTCCCCTCCCCCTGCTCCCCTCCCCATCCCCTGTGGTCAGTTTTACCTATCCTAAGCATGATTGCAGGGAAGTATATCCCACTGAACTAAATAAGCATGCAAATGATCTATCCATTCTCAGCAAACTTGCACAGGATCCCATTTCTTACCTCCCAGACTAAAAAGCAGAGAAATTCACTTATAGGCAAAAAACCTTGCAGTTTAAGAATGTCCCTATAGCCAACAGATATTTCTATCAAACTTTTAAAAGCAGGGAAATTGAGCAGCTATAGTGAATGCACCAGGGGAGCAGGAGACCTGACCTCCTCTCTGAGATATTGTACTGCCCTACAAATTTGTCAAAATGCAAACACAATTTGGGCTGGTCTTTCACAGTCCAGTCCACTTCCTGTGTAGCTTGGAAGAATTTGGTAACATGCAAGAAGAGCAAAGGTTTAAGTATGTTTAAGTATCTCAAACACATTTACTAGGGACAAAGCTCAGTTGAACAATGTGGGACTTAATTCTGAGAAAAACATGCACATAGAATGAATGGTGCATGCTTTTGGATTATAAGAACATAAGAAGAGCCTGCTGGATCAGGCCAGTGGCCCATCTAGTCCAGCATCCTGTTCTCACAGTGGCCAACCAGGTGCCTGGGGGAAGCCCGCAAGCAGGACCCGAGTGCAAGAACACTCTCCCCTCCTGAGGCTTCCAGCAACTGGTTTTCAGAAGCATGCTGCCTCTGACTAGGGTGGCACAGCACAGCCATCACGGCTAGTAGCCATTGATAGCCCTGTCCTCCATGAACTTGTCTAATCTTCTTTTAAAGCCGTCCAAGCTGGTGGCCATTACTGCATCTTGTGGGAGCAAATTCCATAGTTTAACTATGCGCTGAGTAAAGAAGTACTTCCTTTTGTCTGTCCTGAATCTTCCAACATTCACCTTCTTGGAATGTCCACGAGTTCTAGTATTATGAGAGAGGGAGAAGAACTTTTCTCTATCCACTTTCTCAATGCCATGCATAATTTTATACACTTCTATCATGTCTCCTCTGACCCACCTTTTCTCTAAACTGAAAAGCCCCAAATGCTGCAACCTTTCCTCGTAAGGGAGTCGCTCCATCCCCTTGATCATTCTGGTTGCCCTCTTCTGAACCTTTTCCAACTCTAGAATATCCTTTTTGAGATGAGGCGACCAGAACTGTACACAGTATTCCAAATGCGACCGCACCATAGATTTATACAACGGCATTATGATATCAGCTGTTTTATTTTCAATACCTTTCCTAATTATCGCTAGCATGGAATTTGCCTTTTTCACAGCTGCCGCACGCTGGGTCGACATTTATCATTGAATCTGGGACAATTAAATAAATCACATCCATGATATGTCAGTCTGACCTCAGCTGCTTCTCACTTTGAAGCACAGGGGCTTGGATGGGCTCTGTTGCATTTGCTGACACCTTTGCTGCATTCCTTTATGCATGATTCAGATCTGGGATTGTGCATTAGGTGGACAGAGCTTGGACTTAACATGTAAACACAGTAGTCACCAGATCAAAGTATTCCATTGGGCACACCTGGAGAGGGAACGGGTTGATCTGCCAATGAGGTGCAAAATCTCTGTGAGGCTGATTTTTTTATAAAAAGCTGCTCCCACCAGGTTTTACAGTAAAAAGGTATGGGGTTTAACTAGCGTTGTGTGCCCCCATTTTCAGAACAGAGAGAGGTGGAGACACACTGGAACCAGTAGAACAGCGTGTTTGTGCCCTTTGTGAGGCAATGACATTTGCTGAGGTCTCTAGGAAATTATCAGAACAAGTACAAATTGCAACCAGATCCGTTTGCAGATAGTGGAGCTTGGAGGTAGAATTGATACATTCCCAGATTTAGGAACACCCCCACTTCAAAATGTATGAGATTTATACTCCAAAAGTCCTTGCCTTCAAACCAACCATCTGAGCCTCCATTTGCATGAACTGCCACTCTACCTTTTGATCACAACTCATGGCACTTTTCCCAGTGTTCCTACCTGCAGCCTCCTCTCTCCATAACATCATGCTTTAACTATTCATCCTCAGCCCACTTGGACCATTGCTGGAAAAGGGGTTTATTGCTCCAACTGTTGGTCCCACTATTGACCTCTTTTGTTCCCTCCACTAGTCTGATCCCCTACACTCACTGCCTAGATTTGGCCCAGAGACCTCCAGTTGCTGATTCTTGATTCAGGGGCTTTAGGAAGCAATACCTAAGGCCAGAGAGCCACAGCTCCACCTCACAGATTGTTCTCCCTCATCCAGAATGCTTGCAGTCTCCTGGGTACTTGTTGTTTGCCTCTCACTCCCTTCCCACTGCCATTCTATGCCACCACCCCCCTCCACTCCATTCCACCAGCTGCAAAGCAATTTTGAAATCAATATTTTTCTCCTCCAGATTGTAATTGTGTTTTAGGTGAATTAGGCTATAGATCAGGGTGGGATTAGTTTATAGATCAGCTCCTGGGCTGGATGCAGCTGATGTACACACACATTAGCTCCCCCTTCCATCTGTTTGGCCAGTGTCAGCATATGCAAAGCCTATACAGCCGCACTGGGTGAGTGGAGGGGGAGGAGAGTGAGCTAGATTTAGCAGGCAGAAATTCCCCAAACATAAGACACTTTTGGTGCTCTGTGTGCAAGGGGGTATTTGTTTTATGAGTCTCTGAAGAGCTTGAGGGTTCTGAAATAAGGACATTCCTTCAAAATAAGTGACATCTAATAGCCCTGAGAGTAAAACTAGGAAGACTGGAGATATATAAAAGCTGTGGGGAACTAGGAACACAGGAGGAAGAAACAGAGAAAATGGCTACCAGCTCTATAGCATGCCAGGGGGAAAAGAGTGCTATCTTCATCACCCACCTCTGTAGCTGTAGCCACCACCACCTTCTCCATATGTCTTAGAAAAGCTAGAATCTATCTTCAGTTTGGCATTTACCACTAGAGCCTCTAGTGGCCATTATGAACAACTGCAGGTCAAGGCCCCAGCTGACAAAGCGTCAAGGCCCCAGCTGACAAAGCGTCAAGGCCCCAGCTGACAAAGCGTCAAGGCGAGTTAAGCAGCAGAGCGAGTTTGGCAGCAGGGCGAGGAGGCCAGGGCCCCCCACTCTGCCCGTCTGTTCCCTGACCTCAACTAAACTGCAGTCTCCAACCCATTGACGTAATAAACCTTAAACAAAACTATGCAGGTAAGAAGCCAGCAGGGGTGTGGGGGCTTTCCAGTGTTTTGCACCGCCTGCAGCATGTACGACTATCTGCCTGTTGGACAGAAGTCGTGGGTGTGCTCTCGGTGCAAGGAGCTCCTGGCTCTCTGGGAACGACTTCATTTCCTTGAGGCCAAGGTGGAGGACCTGGAAAAGCTGAGAGAGGCAGAGAGGTGTGTGGAGGAGGCCTTCAGGGACGTTATAGCTGTGTCCCACTCCAACGATGATAGCTTTCCTGCTATCATGGACAACGATGGTCTCGGGGAAGGAGAGCATCCAGCTGAGGAAGAGGGAAACGATCCCTTAGAAGGGACCCATTCCTTGGGGGATGAGCAGCTATCCTCTCGTGCCGAGGATATATCTCCAGGGGGTGGAGGGATCCTTGTAGTGGGTGATTCGATCATTAGGAACATAGACAGTGGGGTGTGTGATGGGCGTGTAGACCGCAAGGTGTTTTGCCTGCCTGGTGCGAAGGTTGCGGATATCGCCCGTCGTTTAGATAGTTTGGTAGACAGTGCTGGGAAGGAGTCAGTGGTCGTGGTGCACGTTGGCACCAACGACATGGGGAAATGCAGCCGTGAGGTCCTGGAAGCAAAATTTAGGTTGCTAGGTAGGATGCTGAAAGCCAGGACCTCCAAGGTGGCTTTCTCTGAAATGCTACCAGTTCCACGCACAGGACCAGCCAGACAGGCCCAGCTTCGCAGTCTCAATGCGTGGATGAGACGATGGTGTCGGGTGGAAGGGTTCGGATTTGTTAGGCACTGGGGAACATTTTGGGACAAGCCGGGCCTGTACAAAAGGGACGGGCTCCACTTGAACCAGAATGGAACCAGACTGCTGGCACTTAAAATTAAAAAGGTAGCAGAGCAGCTTTTAAACTGACTGAGGGGGGAAACCCGACAGGAGCTGAGAAAGGTCCAGTTCGGAATAAACCTCCCCCCTGGGATAAAGACCAAAGAAATGATGAAATTTTAAAAGGGATAGGCCTAGAAGTAGGCATTGTGAGAGCAGGGGCACAGGATATAAATTCAGAAGAGCAAAATTACCACAGGCCTAACCACAAGTGCCAAAGACACTTGAAGAGAGACACTGCTTACAAGTGCCTGTACGCTAATGCTAGGAGCCTCCGAACCAAGATGGGAGAACTGGAGTGCTTGGTCTTAGAGGAGAGCATTGATATAGTGAGCATAACCGAGACCTGGTGGAATGGAGAAAACCAGTGGGATACGGTTATCCCTGGATATAAACTATATCGGAAGGACAGGGAAGGACATATTGGTGGTGGAGTCGCTCTATACGTGAAAGAAGGCATTGAATCCAGCAAGCTCGAAACCCCAAAAGAGGCAGACTCCTCCACAGAATCGTTGTGGGTGGTGATACCGTGCCCCAGGAGGGACTTAATACTGGGAACGATCTATCGTCCCCCTGATCAAAATGCTCAGGGAGACCTTGAGATGAGATATGAAATTGAGGAAGCATCCAAACTAGGAAATGTGGTAGTAATGGGTGACTTCAACTACCCGGACATAGACTGGCCGCATATGTGTTCCAGTCATGACAAAGAAGCAAAGTTTCTAGATATTCTAAATGACTATTCCCTAGATCAGTTGGTCATGGAACCGACCAGAGGGACGGCAACCCTGGACTTAATCCTCAGTGGGGACCGGGACCTGGTGCGAGATGTAAGTGTTGTTGAACCGATTGGGAGCAGTGACCACAGTGCTATTAAATTAAGCATACATGTAACTGGCCAATTGCCAAGAAAATCCAACACGGTCACATTTGACTTCAAAAGAGGAAACTTCACAAAAATGAGGGGATTGGTAAAAAGAAAGCTGAAAAACAAAGTCCAGAGGGTCACATCACTCGAAAATGCTTGGAAGTTGTTTAAAAACACTATATTAGAAGCTCAACTGGAGTGCATACCGCAGATCAGAAAAGGTACCGCCAGGGCCAAGAAGATGCCAGCATGGTTAACGAGCAAAGTCAAGGAAGCTCTTAGAGGCAAAAGTCTTCCTTCAGAAAATGGAAGTCTTGTCCGAATGAAGAAAATAAAAAAGAACATAAACTCTGGCAAAAGAAATGCAAGAAGACAATAAGGGATGCTAAAAAAGAATTTGAGGAGCACATTGCTAAGAACATAAAAACCAACAACAAAAAATTCTATAAATACATTCAAAGCAGGAGACCATCTAGGGAGACAATTGGACCCTTGGATGATAAGGGAGTCAAAGGTGTACTAAAGAACGATAAGGAGATTGCAGAGAAGCTAAATGAATTCTTTGCATCTGTCTTCACAGTGGAAGATATAGGGCAGATCCCTGAACCTGAACTAACATTTGCAGGAAGGGATTCTGAGGAACTGAGACAAATAGTGGTAACGAAAGAGGAAGTTCTAAGCTTAATGGACAATATAAAAACTGACAAATCACCAGGCCCGGATGGCATCCACCCGAGAGTTCTCAAAGAACTCAAATGTGAAATTGCTGATCTGCTAACTAAAATATGTAACTTGTCCCTTGGGTCCTCCTCCGTGCCTGAGGACTGGAAAGTGGCAAATGTAACGCCAATCTTCAAAAAGGGATCAAGAGGGGATCCCGGAAATTACAGGCCAGTTAGCTTAACTTCTGTCCCTGGAAAACTGGTAGAAAGTATAATTAAAGCTAGATTAACTAAGCACATAGAAGAACAAGCCTTGCTGAAGCAGAGCCAGCATGGCTTCTGCAAGGGAAAGTCCTGTCTCAGTAACCTATTAGAATTCTTTGAGAGTGTCAACAAGCATATAGATAGAGGTGATCCAGTGGACATAGTGTACTTAGACTTTCAAAAAGCGTTTGACAAGGTACCTCACCAAAGGCTTCTGAGGAAGCTTAGCAGTCATGGAATAAGAGGAGAGGTCCTCTTGTGGATAAGGAATTGGTTAAGAAGCAGAAAGCAGAGAGTAGGAATAAACGGACAGTTTTCCCAATGGAGGGCTGTAGAAAGTGGAGTCCCTCAAGGATCGGTATTGGGACCTGTACTTTTCAACTTGTTCATTAATGACCTAGAATTAGGAGTGAGCAGTGAAGTGGCCAAGTTTGCTGACGACACTAAATTGTTCAAGGTTGTTAAAACAAAAAGGGATTGCAAAGAGCTCCAAAAAGACCTCTCCAAACTGAGTGAATGGGTGGAAAAATGGCAAATGCAATTCAATATAAACAAGTGTAAAATTATGCATATTGGAGCAAAAAATCTTAATTTCACATATACGCTCATGGGGTCTGAACTGGCGGTGACCGGCCAGGAGAGAGACCTCGGGGTTGTAGTGGACAGCACGATGAAAATGTCGACCCAGTGTGCGGCAGCTGTGAAAAAGGCAAATTCCATGCTAGCGATAATTAGGAAAGGTATTGAAAATAAAACAGCCGATATCATAATGCCGTTGTATAAATCTATGGTGCGGCCGCATTTGGAATACTGTGTACAGTTCTGGTCGCCTCATCTCAAAAAGGATATTCTAGAGTTGGAAAAGGTTCAGAAGAGGGCAACCAGAATGATCAAGGGGATGGAGCGACTCCCTTACGAGGAAAGGTTGCAGCATTTGGGGCTTTTTAGTTTAGAGAAAAGGCGGGTCAGAGGAGACATGATAGAAGTGTATAAAATTATGCATGGCATTGAGAAAGTGGATAGAGAAAAGTTCTTCTCCCTCTCTCATAATACTAGAACTCGTGGACATTCCAAGAAGGTGAATGTTGGAAGATTCAGGACAGACAAAAGGAAGTACTTCTTTACTCAGCGCATAGTTAAACTATGGAATTTGCTCCCACAAGATGCAGTAATGGCCACCAGCTTGGACGGCTTTAAAAGAAGATTAGACAAATTCATGGAGGACAGGGCTATCAATGGCTACTAGCCGTGATGGCTGTGCTGTGCCACCCTAGTCAGAGGCAGCATGCTTCTGAAAACCAGTTGCCGGAAGCCTCAGGAGGGGAGAGTGTTCTTGCATTCGGGTCCTGCTTGCGGGCTTTCCCCAGGCACCTGGTTGGCCACTGTGAGAACAGGATGTTGGACTAGATGGGCCACTGGCCTGATCCAGCAGGCTCCTCTTATGTTCTTTAACCATGAACAGCAAAAACAAAATGGAGGGACATCTTGGAGTAGTTCTGTAGGTGCACATCCACTAGCTGGCTTTATAATGGCTAATCAGTGATGCACAGTCAGTTCATACTATCTGCATTGTGGGCTGCTTTTGCATCACCTATGCACCAAAGCTTAACTGAGCTGTGGGATCTAGGCAGCAGATTAGATTGAGCTGTGCCCATGCATGCAACTGTGCTCCTAATGTTTCTGAATGAAGAAGCTCAGGTGGTGTCAGTAGCCAGGAGTATATTTTACCAGCTTTAGCTAGTACTCCACCTGAAGCCTTATCTGGAGAGGTCTCACTTAGCCACAGTGACCCATTGTTGAGAAAATACAGAGTGTGTTATAATGTGTATAAAATACAGTACAGCCACATCGAAGGTCTCAGGGAACGGATTACAAGTACTGAGATAAGGATAAAGAAACTAGCTGGAAGTTCTGGTGTATCTTCTGTATGCAGATTTAATGGGCAGATAGCCAAATGGTGACACATCTTATCTTGGGCTTTGTAACTTTTTATTGCCACATAGCATTACTGAGATAAGGTATAAAAAGCAGGTCTGCTTAAGTAACATGCAGGCAGCTTACTTTACGCATGAGCGGTGAGTGTGTCTCTATTCTGCAGAATAAACTTGGGTTGAACCCTCGACTGACTGACTTCTCGTTCTTGGTGGTAAATCAGAAAAAGCCTACCAAGGGGAACGAACGGCAATATTTGCAACAAAAACTGGCGAGCCAGCCAGGAGTCCCCTATGCGACTCGGGAGCCGGTGGCGGAGACGACACTAGGAGTGGAGGACGTCCCGAATCCAGTTGAGAGTCACCACTCAAGCAGGGTCTGCTCCTCGGTAGCCTGACTTCCAATGGGGCTCCTGTAAAATCAAGAGGAAGCAGCAAATGTTCATTTGGGGACGGGACGCCGTCGGCTTGAGACCGCCGCAAGAAGGGTAAGCGCACCCTCTTTTCCCTACAGTTTGGGAATCTGGTCAGTGGGACTGGGTTCGTTTGCAGCACAAGCCAATTGACGTTAGAGTATCGGCACTGTGTAGTTGGGTGAATTATGGGGGTGGCTGGGTCTCATTAGAAGGGAACGGATCCCTTGGCATGCATGCTTCAGAATTTTAAAATGTGAAAAAGAGATTAAGGTGTAGAAATGACCAAAGATAAGCTTATCATATTTTGTAACAGGGAATGGGTAACATTTAGAGTCGGCTGGCCGACCGGGGGAACTTGGGACAGGGAAGTAATTTCTGCTGTGCATCAGAAGGTGGTCCAAGACAGCCACTGAGATCAATTCCCATATATTGATGCATGGCAGTTTTGGGAAAATAAAAGCCTAACGTGGGTAAAGAAGTGTAAAGGAAAAACTTGTAAAGCTATGATGGTGAAAACTGAACAGGGGAAGCGCCCTCCCGTCTTACCCAATTCTGGACCACCCGAAGGCCAGTGGGGGAGTGGGGACCCTGGGAGAGGCGCTTAAGGAATACCGGGTGTAATTCCACCGGTAGTAGGGAGGCCAGTAGTCCCAAATGATGATGGGCCGGCAGCAGTACCCATCCATCCAACCGGTGGTCCCACCACAGCCACCTGGGATGATGCCAGTTCACCCAGGACAAGCGGAGGTGTTAATGCCACCGCTGCCGCGTTACGGAGAGTTGTTAAACAAAGCGGAAAATGCTGCATGGAGGGTTGACCCAGTTATAAACAGGGCTTTGGCAGGAAGGGAGGATGTATATTTGCCTATACCCGGTCAAAGACAAATAAAGGCAGTTTTGAATGTCCAAGCTGACTGCCCCAAAGACACTTTCTCTTACAAGAGGCAGTTGGGCCCCAAGGGGGCAGAGTCTTTGTATATGTGCCTTTTACAACGTCTGATTTGTTCAATTGGAGAAACCAAAACCCCTCTTTAAGAGAGGATTCGGAGAAGATGTATGGGGAGATGTACAAACCATGCTAAATGAGCTGTTGAGCCCAGAAGAAAGCGAGTGCACAAGAGAATGCTAAGTTGGTGAACACTATTGCCCAATCCGCCCCTGATATTCAGAGGAAGCTCCAGAAAACGGACAGAGCTTCAGGAATGTTGTTGTCACAATTGGTGGAAATCACCTTCATAGTGTATGTGCACAGGGATCAGGTGGAAAAGAGGGAACAAGAGCAGAAAGCTAAGCAAGAAGTGGCTTTATTGGCAGCAGCCATTACTAGCCGGCCGGGAGACCGGGAGGAACAGACGAAAGAAAGAAAAGAAGGTCGCCGAAAGCTAGAGAAAGATGAATGAGCGTATTGCAGAGAAAAAGACCACTGGCACTGAGACTACCGAAAGATAAAGAAGGAGAAGAGGGGGGCGGATTTGATTATGTTACAGGGCGAAGATTCAGATTGACGGGGACTGTGGATCCCAGACTATGGGGGAAAAGCCAAACCTCTGTATGAGGCCTTAACGAAGGAAAATATTCCCAAATGAAAGTGGACCAGGGAAATGGAAAAGGCTTTTCTCAATCTAAAACAGGCATTGCTCTCTGCTCCAGCGTTAGCCATCCTGGATGAAGAAAAAAAACCCAATCGCCTTTAAGTTGAGAGGATGAACAGAACTTTGAAGGGGGCCCTAACCAAATTGTGTATTGAAGCAAAGCTTAAGTGGCCAGAAGCTCTCCCTATGGCCTGATGAGTTTAAGGTGCCACCCAAGGGGAAGTTTGAAATTGACACCATTTGAGTTACTATATGGCCAACCCCCGGTTCTCACCATTGGCTAGAAAAGGGAGTGTAAATTTAGCAGTAGGAGATGTTCAGTTGAAAGAATATGTTACTGCCTTGCAGTCTGTCTTGTTTTCTCTCCACAGGTTTGCAGCCCCGGCTCAGAGACTACCACTTGATGGACCATTGCATTCGCTAAACCCAGGTAACTGGGTATTCCTAAAGACATGGAAAGACGACCCGCTGAAAGAAAAGTGGATCGGACCAAAGCAAATGCTATTGACCACTCACGCAGCTGCATAGCTGGAGGGGAGAAAAAGCAAGCACCCGAAGAAAAGTGGTTATCGGAGACAGTACCGGGTCTCAACCTGAAGTTGAAGCTGAGAAGAATTAGAGACTGAGAGTTATATGCTAACCAGAGGTTTTACATGGGAGGGGGAATCAAGCCAGTATTAAGCACAAGTTATCACTTGTTCCCCTCCATAAGGGAACAAAAAGAAAGAGTCAGGTTAGGTCTCTCTCCGCATGAGCGAGCTCCACACCCTCAGCCAGTAATAGTGGGAATTGCCTTTTGCAGGACTGTTTGCATTTGTCAAAAACCCCTGGTCCTGGGAGCAAGGGTGGGCCCAAGACAGGATAATCTCAATAGTTACTCCGACCATCGGTGGGCAAACAAAAGAAAACCCTGAATAGTACATACCTCCAAAGGACCAGTTTATCTTTCACCAGGAAATACTTGGGAGTAGGAGAACGATGGGCCTTTAGATTTTGGAGTACCAAATAACGAGTCCTTTGAAGATGGCTCAACTTAGGCTCCTATGGCCAGTCATTATCCTTAGCTCCTTGGCTGGTATAACACATGGGATACTCACACAAAAGTTTGATAGCCAGACAAATGTTTGGGTTTATATCGCTAGCCAAATTGTAAACACAAGTTCCTTTTGCTTGGCAGGGGGAGTGTCAGTTAATCAAGTATTTATGTCATGTTTGATTTGGATCACCACCCCACTGGAAATCCTTACAAATGCATCCTTTCTGAGGAATTTTGAGAATGTCACTGCTGATTATAATAATTATCATGCTTGGAGCCAAACTGTCACCCATAAGGACCGGAAGTGCTTTGCCCTCAAGGTTCGGATGGTAGCCTCTCCAAATAACACCCAATGTGTGAATTTCATTAATTGCTGTCGCGAATATAAGTCCTACGAATGCTTTTAACTATAATGATACGGTCAATGCCTCTTATATGTATGCCCATGTAGTGTTGCCTCCCGGATGATTTCTTTTATGTGGAAAAATTGCATATTCCTATGTCCCAGCAAACATAACAGGCAGTCCCTGTGCGATGGGAAGGTTAACAACTTGGCTTCCCTGTTACCCACACCTGATAAGGCCCAGGAGGAGAAAGGACCTGAATACCTTGGACGTCACCTGTAATGATAATGTGAAATTATTAAGTAAAGGTGAAGTAGTAGTATTGGCTGTATCCCTGGTCGGGGTACCAGCCCTAGCAGTAGTGAATCATGGTCAACTTACAAAGGTAGCGTGTGCCTTGGCTAAAAGTATAAACTTCACATCACAAGCAATAACAGCTCTGAATATGGATGTGATAAGCCTAAGGGAGGCAACTCTCCAAAATAGGGCTGCCATTGATTACTTATTGTTGAGACATAACCATGGGTGTGAAGAGTTTAAAGGGCTCTGTTGCTTTAACCTTTCAGATCATTCAAGACTCATAGAGTCCAAGGTAGCAAGTCTCAAAGAGTTGCAGACACATCTGAGACAGAGTGATGGATGGGACCTGTCCTGGCTTCTCTCTTGGTTACCTGGGTGGGGGGGGCTCAAACAACTCATTCTGGGACTCATAATTCTCATAATTGTGCTTTTGCTTATTACTTGTATGTTTAAATGCTTAATTTTCTGCTGGGCCAGGACAAATTATGGGTTATAGAGAAAAGCCTTTTGAGGGGGGAGTGTTGAGAAAATACAGAGTGTGTTATAATGTGTATAAAATACAGTACAGCCACATCGAAGGTCTCAGGGAACAGATTACAATGTACTGAGATAAGGATAAAGAAACCAGCTGGAAGTTCTGGTGTATCTTCTGTATGCAAATGTAATGGGCAGATAGCCAAATGGTGACACATCTTGTTTTGGGCTTTGTAACTTTTTATTGCCACATAGCATTACTGAGATAAGATATAAAAAGCAGGCCTGCTCAAGTAACATGCAGGCAGCTTACTTTATGCATGAGCGGTGAGTGTGTCTCTGTTCTGCAGAATAAACTTGGGTTGAACCCTCGACTGACTGACTTCTCGTTCTTGGTGGTAAATCAGAAAAAGCCTACCAAGGGGAACGAACGGCAATATTTGCAACACCATGACTTGGTCACATCTATATTAGACTTCTGTAATACACTCTATGTGGGGCTGATCTTAAAGATAGTTCAGAAACGTCAGTTGGTCCAGAACATAACCACCAAAGTCCTGTTGGGTCAAGGTAGTCAGCTTTGGTAACATCTCTGCTATACCATCAGCTGTACTGGCTGCCAGTACATTTCTGAGCCCAGTTTAAAGTGTAGGCTTTAATGTTTTAAGCCTAAAATAGTTTGTGTCCAAGCTGTTTCTCAGACTGCCTGTGTCTGTACCATCCTGCTGACATGCTGAGAACTGCATCAAAGGCACTTCTGGCATGTCTACATCCTAGGTCAGTGAGGTTGATGGCCACAAGGGAGAGGACCTTTTCCATGGTGGCTTTGCAGCTTTAGAATTCCCTCCCAGCAGACCTGCAATGAGCTGCCCCACACCGGAGGGATTCTGGAAGGGTTTATAGGCTTATATTTTCCAATTGGTCTTCCATGAGTGAAGTTTTATTGGTTGGACTGTGGCTATTTTCTGGTTGTGTTTTATTTGCTTTTCTGATATTTGAGTTGACTGGGTGGTTTATTTTTATTTTTGTAAGATCAAATAAACAGTGTAAGAGCTCCATAGTACCTATTAGCCCTTCCACCCACTTCCTGCTGCATTGGGGTGATTAAGCAGCATATATGCAGAAACCTGTGGCCCTCAAGATGTCGTTGGATTACATCTCCCACCATCCCCGACCAGCAGCCATGCTGACTGTGGCCAATGGGATGTGGAGTCCAACAACATCTAGCCACAGGTTCCCCTTCCCTGCTAGGTAGCCACAGTGCTAGAAAAAACTGATGTTATATTCTTGGATTACGCTTTGCCAAGACTGAGGAAGCAATTTGCAAGGAGAGTTGTAAAGTTTAAAATTTAGACTCACAGAGAAAGATCATTTGCCCATTATGCACATTACCCAGAGGCAAACTCCAGTTTGTCACCAAGTGCATACTCAACAGCAAGCTGGAGCCAATCATGGCTCCCACAGAAGAATACTGGTATGATCATCCTGTCTTCTGCAATCATATTCGTTACATTCACATTTTTTTAGGAATATACTTAGAACAACTTTAGGTGCACTCTTTAACATGAGCAGTAGGACATTTTTACTACTCCTGGCACCAGATATTCCATTTGTACTTAGTGCAGATATCCCTAGGTATGACAACCCCTAAAGAAGCTGCTTTCCATTTCATACCTTAGCACTTCCAAAATTACTATATGCAACAATTTCATTAATTCCTTTTTCTCCTCTAACCATCCCCCCATTTTTTATTTATGCTTGCTTTTTAACCTCAAAGCAACCTGTTGGTGAAAGATAATGGCTTGCCCAGACCATCCAGTGAGCTTCAGAGCCAAATGGGGATTTGTCCATACCCTGCACTGGGCCCTTCTCCTCATCTACCAAGGTTTCAGCTGGGCTGTTCTCAGCTCTCCCTAGTTTGAACAGTTTTGGTCAAGCTGATTGCTCTACTTCCCTCCTCTTTGGCCCATCAAAGCCCTTAATTTTTTTCTTTTCCTCTCCAGGCCTTGGGATGAACGTAATGCTGGCATATCCCTAATCCAACACCTGTTGATTTACCTGGTGCCCCTTGTAAGAGATGCCCTGTATTTCAGGATCTCAAAGTTTCACATGACATAATGGGCACCTCTTATTTCTGGAAAGTGACTCCGTAGAACTCCCTGAAACCAGAGCTTGGAAAAGTTACTTTTTTGAACTACAACTCCCATCAGCCCCAGCCAGCATGGCCACTGGATTGGGCTGATGGGAGTTGTAGTTCAAAAAAAGTTACTTTTCCAAGCTCTGCTTGAAACAGCCATCACATCTCCACTGTGTCTATTCAGTTTTGAATGGATACCTATAGGCTCATGGCATGCTGGGATGCAGGCTTCCTCAAGCTTTTCTCTTCAGTCCAGTCCCATGCCCACCCCACTCCCACTCTCTCTTCCCTATTTTGGCACCAGGGCAACACAGGCTGATTTACTCTAATTAATGATGCCACCTGGGTTGGATTTCATTAGCTTCAATTTACATAACTGACTGGCTCTTCTCAGCCCAAGGCCTCAGGCCCTCTGTGGATCTGCCATCCTGCCAGCGGTTAAAGATGATTCTCCGTAGGTGTGACTTCTATCCCAACATGGCCAATCCCCGACTTTTCCATTAGGCCTCATGTAGCTTAAATGAAGCACTGCCTACACAGAATGCCAATCCCGACCACTAGCTGAGAAAAACAGTTTCCCTCCTTTAGCTTCAATGCACCTTCTGCTTTCTATAATTAGTAGTGTTCAGGTCTGCCACTTCAGGGGTTTCCCTTTAAATAATCCCCCCTCCCTTTCTTTTGAAGGGGCACGCTGAGAAAACAAACTGCAGCTAAAATAAGCCACTCTGTTTAAATCTGAGTAGCCATGCATGACATATCAGAAGTTAGGAGTCATGTGTGCAACAGAGGCAGCACTCCAGCTCATTTTGCTTTGATGATAGCATCTATTTTCCCCCTGTATGGTGTGTGTGTGTGTGTTTAACAAGCATCCAGCTATGTCAAGGAAAGGAGAGTTTCCTTCCACCCAGTGATTTGGGAAAGGGAAGGTTATGGAGGAAATGGCACTCGATAAGAGATGCCAGTTTCCAATTAGCTGTGCAATACCCCTTTCTTACCCCCAGCATTTATTTACTGAAGAACTCATTTGACATGGCGCCATGGTTATTTGACGAGATGAAATATAGATGGAGCTCAACAAAATGCTTCTCCCCTGGTAAATGGATAGTGAGGCAATGACATGACTTGTCCCTGGCATTCTGTTCCAACTTTCCTAAGCGACCATCTTCTGTTCTCCATATGCAGCTAGGAAAGATACTGGGCTATGCGATTTTAGAGGTCAGTTACACCCGTAAATCAGTCAGGACAGATAGCAAGCCGGTTTCACCCCTCATAAATCCAGGGTGATTCCAAAGGAGTCTGTGGAGTTATTTGGGATTTACACCTGGTATAACGAGGATTGGTATCCAAGATCCAAGACCAGAGGTTTCAATAGGGAGGTCACTCTAAATCTACCTGTGGTGTATTGGAGAACAGAATCTGAGTGCCAGGTCCTTGTTATATCAATGGGTCCACACTAGCATAGCTTCTAACAGATTAAAGTTTGTGTCTCGTGTTCCCTGATCTCACTCTGATTGCTCCAAGTACTGTAACCCCAACAGCTTCAGTTTATTTTCTCTTTGCTTATATCTCATTTGACTGAAATTAGAATATGGTAGTCAGTTCCATTGGACTCAGCTCACAGGCACAAAGGAAACTGCCTTATATTAGTGAGCCAGATTACTGCTCTGTCCAGCTCCGCACTTGCACTTACTATCAGCAGCTATGCAGAGTTTCAGACTGAAGTGTTTCCTACCTTTACCTATGTGTATACGTATGTATTTCATTCAAATATTTATAAGCCACACTTTTCATAGAAGTGCATCAAGACAGCTTACAACACAGACACAATAAAATTTAAAAACCAATAAAAACATCATTAAAAACAATAATAAAAGCATCAACAAATACTGCATTGGTTTCAGGGGGTGGGGAAATCATGTTAAAAGGCCCGTCTAAAACGTTCCTATTTCAAGAGATGCCTGAAAGAAAGGAGGGATGGTTCCTGCTGAACCTCTATTGGTAGGGAGTTGAACCAGAGCTTGGAAAAGTTACTTTTTTGAACTACAACTCCCATCAGCCCCAGCCAGCATGGCGCTGGCTGGGGCTGATGGGAGTTGTAGTTCAAAAAAAGTAACTTTTCCAAGCTCTGGGGAGTTCCACAGGGCAGTGCCTGCCACATTAAAAGCTCAGTCTCTGGTGGAGGCCAACCGAACCTCAGGAGCATGGGGAACCACCAAAAGTGCCCAGTCAGAAGTTCTCAGTGGTCGAGGTGGAACATAGGGAGTCAGGTGGTCCTTAAGGTACTTTGGGCCCAAGTTGTGTAGGGTTTTGTGAATTAACGCAAGTAGCTTGAACCTGGCCTGGTTGCAAATTGGCAACCCGTGCAGCTCTTTCAGCAGCAGGGTAACAAATTGCCAGTAATCTGCTCCTGTAAGCAGTCTGGCCACTGCATTCTGCACTGGAACAGATACAAGGGCAGCCCGACATAAAACATGTTACAATAATTGAGTTTTGAGGATACCAATCCATGGGCCACTGTGGTCAGGCTGTCACAGTCCAGGAACGGTTGCAATTGACATACCAGCCAAAGCTGGCAGAAAGCACTCCTGGCTACAGAGCTCACTTGAGCCTCTAGTGATAGAGGTGGATCGAGGAGTACCCCCAAACTGTGTACCTGCTCCTTTAGAGGGAGTGCAACTCTATCCAGGGTAGGCGATTGACCTGTCTCCCAGACACGGGAATCACCCACCCACAGGGCCTCTATCTTTCCAGGAATCAAGCTCAGTTTATTGACCCTCATCCAGTCCACTACTGCATCCAGGCACCTATAGATGGTGAGGACTGAATCTGAAACATTTGGATTGCAGAGTATGTGACTACCACCTAGCTATGGTCCTTCAAAATTACAAGTGGCCTAAATGCATGCATTCTGATACACAGACCAGAATCTAATATGAAGCTGAATGTTGGAAGATTCAGGACAGACAAAAGAAAGTACTTCTTCACAGACACAGTTACGCTATGGAATTCATTCCCATGTCAGGTAGTGATGGCTGCCAACTTGAATGGCTTTAAAAGAGCATTAAACAAATGCATGGAGGATAAGGCATCAGTGGCTGCTAGCCATGATGTCTGTGTTCTACCTCCGTTGTTGGGGGCAGTATGCTTCTGAATACAAGTTGATGGAAATGTCGAGAGTGATCAAGTGGATCACATGCTGGTCTGGCCCCACTTCATCCATGTATTCATAGGTCGACCTATGGACTCATTTGTCCCTCGGCAAAATGAGGATGATAGTATCCTTTTTTATACAAGGTTGCTGTGACACAGAATACAGTGGGCTGAAAATCTGAATGCATAATTATGGGTTATAGTACAGTAATCAATTTCTTAAGACTCAGTGCCAGCATCTGCAAAACACAATGGTCGGGTTTACCATTTTCGCTGGGATTGCTCCACTTCTACGTCTTATGCTTGTAACTGCTCAGGATGTGTATATATGAATATATGCATGCAAGCATGTGTGTATGCCTATGCCATTATGAAAATTATCAGAGCAAACTGCCTGATATTATTTCGTGTAATTTACTCTTCTCCCTTTGGATTCTTTCATTCGTACACAATGAAACCATGTGGAACTAAACCAAATAGAGGATTACAGAACTTCAGCAGGCAATGGAAAGCGAGGAGGCGGTTGAGTGAAGCCAAGCCCTGCAATGAGCAGGGGGAAAGGGATGACAAACTCAGCCATGTGCTTGTATTTAAAATGCTGGTGATGGATGAGTGTCATCCTGCAGCAGAGGAAGAGAGGAGAGAAGAACAGGGAGGAGGGAGCGAATCCAAACATCGAGGCTGTGCCAGTGCTGCATTTGACATCTGTGCTGATCCTCATCCATTTGTGATGATTTGTTGAGAGAAGATAGAGTTTAACCTGACAGTATGCAGAAGATCTGCAATTCCCCCCCCCCTTTATTTTCTAGGCATACAATCTGAAGTCAGTTCAGGAGTAGAAGAAGATAGGACTTAGGAAGCTGAAACTTAATGCAGACAAAACAGAGGTACTATGATCTAGGTGAGATGGCTCAACCTCTCCTGGATGGGGTTGCTTTCCTTTTGAAAGAGGAGATATGTAGCTTGGGGGTATTCCATGATCCATTACTTTCTCTGGATGCTTAGGTCGCAGCAGTTGCTAGGAGGAGTGCCTTTTATAAAGAGCTTTGGCTGATATGCCATCTATAGCCTTGCCTGGAGAAGACGGACTTGACTTCAGTCATCCATTCTTTAGCTCCTGACCGGATTAATGTAATGCATTCTACATGGCAGTGGAGGCTACTCCATTAAAGTGAATGGGACACCGCCCCACCAACCTCAGTCTGCCCTCATCTGCCTGCCTTCTTACTTGCATTAAGTTTAGGGGGGAGCCACAGTCTACCACCTTCCTCCTCCTTAGTCTCTGTGTTGCCCTTGTAGAACTCAGCAGGGAGGAGGAGGAGGAGAGACAAAAGTAGAATTAGTCAGCTCTTCCTCCACCTACTGTTGACCTCTCTGACTTTTGCCCTACCAGTCCCAATGGGCACCAGCCTCCACTGTACATGGGTTGTCTTTGAAGACAGGTCTGGAAGCTTCAATTGGTCCTAAATGTGGCAGCCAGATTTGTCTGAAGTTTATTTGTTTGTTTGTTATTATATTTATATTCCACTTTTCCTCCAAGGAGCTCAAGGTGGCGTACAAACATGGTTTCCCCTCTCAATTTTATCCTCACAGAAACCCTTTGAAGTAGGTTAAGCTGAGGGACAGTGACTGGCCCAAGGTCACCCACTGAGCTTCATGGCCGAGCAGGGATTTGAACCCTGGTCACCTAGGTCCCAATCCAACACTTTAACTACTACACCACATCGGCTCTCAGAGCATATAACTCTGCTCTCGTACTAGCTCCATTGGCTTCCTATTTGCTTCTGGGCTCAATTCAGAGCGCAGGTTCTGGCCTTTAAAGCCCTAAACAGCTTAGGACCGGTTTCCTTAGGGACCACTTGCGCCACACAGGTCTGTCCATGAAGTAATATCAATATCAGAGGCCTTGCTCTTCTCAGGCGATTTGGTGAGTGAAGACAAGAGACAGGCATTTCTCTGTGGTGATGCTGCAACTCTGGAATGCTCTCCCAACTGGAATTCATCAGATTCTGTCTTTGTCTTTCACCAGAAACTGAAGACACTTTTATTGTGATGGGCTTTTAATGTGTAACACCTAGTTTTATTTTGCTAGTTTTAATATAGTTTTTTTATTCTTGCTACCACTAGGTTTGTGATTTGCCTAGTTGTTTTTGTTATTTGTTTTAGAGATTGATTGTTGTTCTGGCATTCTTATTGATCACACTATATCATTTTATTTTGTGATGATGATGATGATGATAGTCCAGTCATGATTTGTATTGTTTATTTCTCTCTCCCCCACCCCAAATATCTTTTCATAAAAATCAAACAGCGTGCCCTCTCCTCTTTTATAATATGACTCATCCACAAATCATTCTCAGTAAATGGTCTGTCTTTGCTTTTTGGTGCACATGTCATAGCAGAATGCTAAGCTGATGGCTGCATTGTTTTGCCAGTACAGAGGAGACAAGAATGCATTTCTTAGTGTACTGGTGGAAAGGCTATTCATTGTAGTTTGTAGCTTGCTTGCTCTTGACAGCATGGAAATAGCCTACTTCTCAAATAGTCACCATTTCAGCAGTGGATGGCTGTGAAAGAGGGTTCCTTAGTGTGCCACTACTGGCTGAAGAAACTGGACTGGATGCATTGGGCAGTGATTCCCAAAACTCCATCCTTCAAGAGTGGCTAAAATGTACCTTAAAATATATAGATTATTCACTAGTAGGCAGAAAAATCCTTGCAGTTTAGGAACGAACCTATAGCCAACAGGTATTTCTATCAAACTTGTAAAAAGCAGGGAAATTGGGCAGCTATAGTGAATGCACCAGGGGAACAGGAGACCTGATCTCCTCTCTGCGATTTACTGCCTACAAATTTGTAAAAATGCAAACACAATTTGGGTTTGTCTTTCACAGTCCAAACCACTTCCTGTGTAGCTTGAAAGAATTTGGTAACTTGTGCCTCTGAGCATATGATGAGTGGTGGCAACACTTGCCATCTCCAAAAATTAAGAATTACATTTTTGAATCTGTCCTGTGTTGCTATTGTTTCTACAGAGAATCTAATCTAGAAAATTATATTTCTCTCATTATTCATCCTAGAAATCTGTGTCAAATTTATTTGTATTAATTTCAACGCCTTTTTATTGGCCGATGTCATATGATGGTGAAGACAGCCTTTTGTGTTTCAGACTGGAGGTTATGTTCTATTTCTATTTTGGGTGTATTAACAGTTGAATCTGAAACTGCAGTTTGATGTAAAATCAGACTGATTACAATATGTTGCTACTTAAGCAATGACTCCAGCTGTTGGAAAAAACAAACTTGGCCTGCACAAGATGCATGTTTTCAGAGTGCTATGCTTAAACCACTCAACTTAAGGAAGGGTGGGCATGGTCAATTAAAAACATAGAGCACACCTAGAATTTTTCTAGAATATATTTCATCTCCCACTGTGCAAACTGAGACACTTCTCATGTCCACTTGAGATTATTCTGCAGAATAGTCAGTGTTATTATTCCAAAAATGTTTTTGGAGTTTTTTTGTGTGTAAATTTTGCAAAGTGTTGTTGTACTTCACATATTCACAGAAACAGAAGCAAAAGAAGATGATTTACTTTAGGAAATGTCACTAAAATTGCTAAGTAAATCAAACATATTTAAAGCGACTATCTGAACTATATCGACTGTCTTAATATTGTTACGTCCTCCCTGCTGAAACAAGATCAGCACAGCACATGTCATGTGTATGTTATTTGGGCTGATTGCAGGTGTTGCCACCACTCTCCATATGCTCAGAGGCACATGTTACCACATTCTTCCAAGCTACACAGCAAGTGGATTGGACTGTGAAAGACCAACCCAAATTGTGTTTGCGAGATCAGGTCTCCTGCTCCCATGATGCATTCACAAAAGCTGTCCAATTTCCCTGCTTTTTAAAGTTTGATAGAAATATCTGTGGGCTATAGGTTCGTTCTTAAACCACAAAGCCTATTAGTGAATTTCTATGCTTTTTAATCTGGGAGGTAAGAAATGGGATCCTGTGCAAGTCTGCTGAGAATGGATTGATCATTTGCATGCTTATTGAGTTCAATGGGATTTACTCTGCTGTAATCAGGACTGGTGAAACTGATCACAGGGGGATGGGTAGAGGAGGAGAAGGGATAGGAGGAGGAAGGGCAGAGGGAAGGAGGGGGATGGGAGCAGGCAGGAGGGGGAAGGCAGGTTGATTATTTGCATGCTTATTGCATTCAGTGGGATTTACTCCCATGAAACCATGCTTGGAATAGATAAAACTGACCATGGGAGAGGAGGGAGGGAGGGAGGGCTGAAGTGGGCAGGGGAGGAGGAAGAAGGAAGATGGGAGGGGAGGAAGAAGGGAGGAAGGAGGGAGAAGAGAGGGGAAGGAGGTGAGGGAGAAGAGAGAGGGGGAAGAAGAGGAGAGAGGGGGAAGGGAAAGGCAGGTCTAATCATTTGCATGCTTATTGAATCCAATGGGAATTAGTCCTGTGCAATCATGCTTAGAATAGGTAAAACTGACCATGGGGGAGGAGGAAGGGGAGGGGACAAGAGAGGGAAGGAGGAAGGGAGGAGAAGGAGGAGGAGGGGATTAGAAGGGGAGGGGGAGGGGAGGGAGGGGCAAAGAAAGGGGAGGGAAGGGGCAAAAGGGAGGGGATAGGAGGGAGGAGGAGGGGAGGATAAGTTTGATCATTTGCATGCTTTTTGAGTTCAGTTGGATTTACTCCTGTAAAATCATGCTTAAGATAGGTGAAACTGACCTGGGGGAGGGGCAGGGAGGGGGAGGAGGGGGAAGGGGGAGAGAGGGGGAGGGAGGGGGAGAGAGGGGGAGGGGAGAGGAAGTGAGGGAGGAGATTGGGTGGGTGGGCACTGGGCAGAGGGAAAGTCCCTTTCCTTTTGAAAAGGAAAACACTGCGAACAGCATCATTCTTTTTCAGCATTTCCTCCACCTTTTTATTCTACAGCAGGCACATTTAGTCTCCCACCCAAATTTAAACCAAAGCTGCTCCTGGACACATCCACACCAAACCTTTATTTCACTTTAGACAGTCATGGCTTCCCCCAAAGAATCCTGGGAAGTGTAGTTTTTGAAGGATGCTGAGACTTGGTAGGATACGCCCTATTCCCCTCACAGAGCTACAATCCCAAGCAGCGGGGCTGACTGTTAAACCACTCTGGCAACTGGAGCTCTGTCAGGGAATAGGAGCCTCCTAACAACTCTCAGCACCCTTCACAAACTACACTTCCCAAGATTCTTTGGGGGAAGCCATGACAGTCTAATGAGAAATAAAGGTCTGGTGTGTGTGTGGCCCCCTGATTAGCCAAGTCAAACAGCTGTGAGTCTGGCTTTTAGAACATTGACAGCTGGTTCTAACTAAGCATGCCTGACATTATGATAGACTTCAATGTTAAATTTCTTAAATTAATTAAAATTAGCCAGGCATTTTTTTTAATGTTTAAACTGCAGAAGATGAAGGTCACAGTATGGGGCAAGATCAGTAATAGGATTATAGGCGCTCTGTGAACATGGCTGATTTTTAATTAATTTCAACAAATTATGAGAACATTGACAGAAAAAAGTCCAACAGGGGTCTGGATTTTTTTCTCTTGATTTACAGTTTGAACTCTCGATTCTCTCTGACTTGTAAATCACCATGAAAACTTAGAGGATTGTTAAGCAAGTGTTTCTGAGTTCAGGACTATAAGTTTTATACAGTTTTGTTTTGAAATGAGCTTATGGGAAGCAGCAGAATGGCATGGGGGGTATTTTCAATTTAACATTGTGGAATGTGAAAAATCCATGCTGGCTATAGTATACAGCCACTCTCGTGGCTATATAATTAATTTAGATACAACCACCACTTTATGCGCCTTGAAGCATAAATCACAGGTTTGTACCTCAGTGTCATGTTTTATTATTGTTGTTTATTTATACGCCGCCTTTCGGCCAAGGCCCTCAAGGCGGCTTACAGAAGACAGAAATATCAAAATACAATATAAGAATACATCAATAAAACAATAAAGCAATACGATTTACAAAACACAATTTGCAAGAGTTAAATAACAATAACCATCACAATCTGTATTTCCAACTTAACACTTGCAGCGCTAAAATTGGCCCCAAGGTGCCGTCTAAAAGCATGTAAGTCCATGAGTCCACTACCTAGCTGGAACTAAGCAGGTCTGGGTATGCCAGGCCTGGATGGATATCTGCAAAGAAACCTCATGTATGCTGCCTTGAGTCCCATGATGGAAGGACGCTTGGTGCCTACAGTAGGCCCTTCCTGGTAGCTAACGCGCTCCTTGAAGTGGCTCAGGAAGGCAAAAGTTAGATTAGTCCTGAAGGAACACGCAGGCAAGGCTTCTGAAGAAACAGACCTGCTGCTGTTGCTGTCGCCTCCTCTTCCTTCACCGAGCTGGCGTGGCCGCCTCCACCACCACCGACCTGCCTGCGTGCTTGAGGCCGAGCCAAGGCTGCTGTGGGACCAGCATGAGGAAGGGGCATGCTGCACGGGGAAGAGTCTCAGCGGGCCTTCTGGTGCTGGCGGTGCTACTGGTGGCACTGGCGGTGGGGCTCTTGCTGCCACTAAAAGCACTACTGCTGGGCCCCAGCTCCCGCTCCCGGCTCCCTCTCCCGCTGTGTGCTCTCCCTCACTCTCCAATGGCTGCTCCACCTTGGCTGCAGCTTGACAAGTCGGGCGGAGATGGGGAAGAGTGGGAGGTGGGGGCCAGCAGCCCAAAGAGCGCGGCCGTGGTGGGGCTCCCTGGCTGTAAATTTCCTC
This sequence comes from Rhineura floridana, assembly GCF_030035675.1. Taxonomy (NCBI): domain Eukaryota; kingdom Metazoa; phylum Chordata; class Lepidosauria; order Squamata; family Rhineuridae; genus Rhineura; species Rhineura floridana. The sequence goes on from NC_084486.1 coordinate 85,795,838, forward strand.
AGGAACTCCTGGCTCTTGTTGACCTGCCCAAAGCAAAACTATGGTGGAGTGGAGAGGATCTTAATCTCTGCACCAATGTACTGGGCGGCAATGAGGGCTTTGAATCCTTGCCAGTTCTTGGGACAGGTATAAGGAGCCCTGGCCGCCATCCTCCTCCTCTCCACCATCATTCCTCTGCTGCCGCTGGCCAGGCAATGGCTCCTTCGCTGCTGTCAGCTCAGGTCTCTTGGTGTGAGCTTGGGTGGGTGCATGTGAGAGGAAGAGGAGAGCCCAGCCGAAAGTCCAACCCTCTACCAGTGCAGGAAACTTTCCAGCCTCTGTTAAATGCTTCTAAGAAAAGAGAGGCCACCACCTTCTGAGGTAGTCTGTTCCACTGTTGAATGGGTATTTCATCAGGAAGTTCTTCCCAATGTTTAGTCAAAATTCCTTTCTTGTAATGTGAGCCTATTTGATTCATGTCCTACTTCTGGAGCATTGGAGTCTCATACATTATTAATTGTCTCCTCAATTTGTCAATATTGAACAGTGACATCATCCCAAGGGAGGCAGTAAAGACCCCTGGATTTCCTGACACACCTTGTGCTACAGCTCAAAAATGCAGGGAAATCCCAGAAGCTATCATCATTGCACAGACAGCAGTATGGTTCATCCCTAAATCCAAATGGACAGGAGAAAGGAGACAGCAATATCCCGGGAGGCAGTATTGACTAGGGCTGTGTCTTACTTCACCCAAGTTGATTTTCAGGGCAAAAAAACCCAAAAACCCACACTTTTTGGAGGACTAAAATATCCTACATACAAACTCCTAACAACAAGAGTGCTCTTTTTTTTTAACCTGTTTGCTTTTATCTGCTGCTGCTCCCATGCCTTCTTCTAGGTCTTCTTCTCCTTCCCTTCCCCTTCCCCCTCTCCTCCTTCTTAAGAAATAATCGCATGGATGATCCCAACCTATCAAATATCAGAAAGTGAATAGGGTGACACCATGATATGTAGTCAGTCAGGTTTGTCTATGGGATGACATCACTGAGGACAAACAAGAGAGTCTTTAGGAAGCATTGCTTTCACTCTCAGTGGATGGAGGCTTTCACTCCCTTTAATCACAATGGCTGGGGCAAACAAACCTCTCTTTCCACCATTCATAAAAATGTTCAAAAAGTGTCCCTTCTTTTTAGCTGAGCTGCAGTGTTTCGAGGCTTTCTTGAAGTTGCAAGGAGGAAGATTGCCATTTGTTCTGGGAGTTGACATTGGAAATAGTTTTGTTCCTTTTTGTTGGAATGTAAGAAGAGTTCTGCTGGATTCAGCCAGAGACCCATCTAGCCCAACTTCCTGTTCTCACAGTGGCCAACCAGATGCCCATGGGAAGCCTGCAAGCAGGACCTATGTGCAATAGCATTCTCCCCACTTGTGATTCCCAACCACTGGTATTCAGGGGCATACTGCCTCTGACAGTGGAGACAGAACCTAGCCATCATGGCTAGCAGCCATGGATAGCCTTGTCGTCAATGAAATTGTCTTTTGAAGCCATTCAAGTTGGTAGCCATAACTGCCTCTTGTGGGAGCGAATTCCACAGTTTAACTATATGCTGTGAGAAGAAGCCTTTTGTCTTTCCCAAATCTTCCAACATTCAGCTTCATTGGATATCTGTAAGTTCTCATGTAATGAGAGAGGGAGAAACACTTTGCCCTTTCTCTCCACACCTTCAACATGCCTTCAGCTTTACTCTGGGGGGAAACCTGTATCTTGGGAGTTGATAGTTTAGGAAACACTTGTCTGGGGGATACTTTCCACATTGGATTGGCTTCCCCAAATGAGAGAAGGTTCAGGGTTCAGTCTTTTGGAAAAGAGAGCTTTGGGGGCTTGTGGCACCCTCCCCGTCAATTAAATGTGTACTTCTATAGAATCCCCAGGAGGTGCTTGTCCCAAAGGACTGCTCAATGTATTCCCCACAGCACACTAGGGATGGTGGAGAAATTTAATTCAGTTCGCATTTAAAGCTGGATCTATCAAATTTACCCTTTCCGAAACAATATGAAAACCAACACAGCCATCCTTTGAATGTGCACTTATCTGAATTTTGTGATGCAGTTCTCCAACCAAACAATAACAAAATGCCTATATCAGGGGGAAGTGTGAATAAAAAATGAATATATGAGTGAAAATAACATACAAAAATGCATTATATTAGGAGAAACTGCTTGCAAACTGTGTACATTAATCAATTAGAAGAAATTTGCACTAAAATGCCATAGAATTTTCATGAGGATTTTTTTTTTAAAAAAATGCAAATTGCTGCAGAAATGTGGAGAGCTGAATTTAAGAGTGGAAAAATGAGAAACTGAGAGAACTGAAACTGACAGATCCTTCCATCCCTACAGCACACAGGGCTGCCTGCTAACTTCTCATCGTCGGAACCCAGAGCATTTTTAGGCTCCTCCATATAGCCATGCATAGGAAAATAACACCTCTGATGGGGCACTCCCAAATGGGCTTACCTAAAGGGCTGTTTAATCAACCTCCAGAGGTCCAAGAGGGAGAGTGCTTCCAAGCAATCTGTTTATTGACCATTCATCCTTATTTATTTGCAGGGAGATTTTACGACATGGGATATTTAATGAGCATAAGTTCTGATTTGTTTTCAAGGAGATTAAATGACATTGTGTCAAAAAAAGTGTTATCCCACGCTTTCCAGTGCATTTTCCCATCATGTTCTTTATCGCAAAAAGTCTGATCTTTTGGTAAAGCAGGTTTGCTGTGCAAGACCTCCCAATCAACTATAATTTCATGACCTGAATTTTCTGATGATTGAATCCCACCAGAAGATAGGGACAATCTGGAAGCACCCAAAGACTCAAGGCTATTTGTATGGCTACTATAGTAGCTCATGGGGCTCTTCTGTACCTCTCTGGTCTTGCGACATTTAGATTTAGATCAAATGTGTCATTCACTGTTAGAAAATGTTGTCAGAAAGTCTAATTTCCATTACAGTGTTTCCAGTTGCTTAACATTAGTGCAGTCTTATAAATATGAAAGAGAGTCATTCTGGCTTCTATAACATAACTGGGCTCAAGAAACAACAAGGAAAAGTCCATCAAAGACAACCAAAGACTGAACATTTCAGACCATTACTAAACTATTGTGGAAAGTGTATATTTTGTTTTTAATGTGTTACAGTCCTTTTACCTTAATTTACTCCAAGATAGAATTTTTTGTTTGCTTACAAATATAGAAATGAAGGAACCTTTATTATGTCTGTGTCTAAATTAATATTTAAACTGAGAGGCCCCACCAATTTAAGTTCATTTGCCCACTGGGTGATAGAAGATCTCTTCTTTGGCCCTTTCCCCTGCAGATACTGAAGAATTGCTGATCCTCCTCTTAGGGTGAAATTCTACACATACTTACCCATGTGTGAGCATCATCAAATAACATGGGTCTTACTTGTGTGCTGTAGGGATGGAAGGATCTGTCAATTTCAGTTCTCTCAGTTTCTCATTTTTCCACTCTTAAATTCAGCTCTCCACATTTCTGCAGCAATTTGCATTCTGGGTAAACATGCATAGGATTATGTTCATAATGTTCTTTCTCATTTGTCTTGCCACCAGAAGTGATCCCACATTCCAGTCTCTGCAGTTTCCCATCCATACCTGCGAAGTGATATGTCACCACATTGAAACATCAAAAGGAATCTCTGAGAGGATGTAGTTTGACCCCAGCGGTCAACCTAGCATTAGCCAATTAACTCCCCTCCCCCCTCCCCAGTTATTTCAAAATCAGACCATTAAAACTAGATTTGGTTAACACATGAGTTAAGGAACTTTCTTGCCAGAGTCAATTTGCAGGTTATGCAAATTGTTTAAGAATTCAGCTGGGAAGATCATCTGAGTGCCCAAGCACCTGACCTCACTATAAAAAGATGTGCCTTTCTTTTTAATTTGAACTGGTCAAGGTTTAATTCCCACACATTGGGTGGCATCCAGCTAAATCATTGCACATGTGGAATGACTTCTACAAGTGCAACAGAGCTTCCCCTTTCCTCCTCCCTCTCAACCCTCACACCACTCTCATAACTGCTCCAGTGGGTTGGGGAAAACCCTAGAGCAGATTGGGGGGAAAGTAGAGAGGAAATGGAGGGAAAGTTCCTTTGCACTCTCTGACATCATTCTGCATGTGCAGCAATTTAGCTGGATTCATCCCTCTGCTTCTTTTCCACCCTCTGCTCTGTCAGAGGACATATTCGAAAACTCAATCAAAGATCCATTTAAATCATCTCATCATACTTTTCAGGACAAACATATCTATGCCCTTTAGCATCTGTCATGCTTGTCCTCCATCCACTAATTCATGCTTGTAGCTCTTCACTGCATCATCTCCATTTTTCTATGGTGGTCAACCAGACCTTGACTTAGGCTGTGATCCTAAACTTACCAGGAAGTAAGAACACACTGGGACTTACTTCTCAGTAAAGATGCATAAATTTGCATGGATAATATTTAGCAGTGAATTTGCTGGCATAGTGTTCAGTAGGACATGTCCAATTTAAGGGAATTGTTCTTTTCTTAGTTGTATCCAATGTAAACCTGATACTTGTTATAATTTTATACAAAATCTACTGAGAAGAAAATTTTGCTTTGCAGTTGAAACTGTGATAATAAAATCTAGGACAGAAGAAATCCCATTAATTCTGCACATCTAACATGGGTGAAAATTGGTCTGTATGCCCTGATCTCAGGAGATCTGGTCGTATTTCAGACCTGGTCACTATCTGCACTGGAAGGCATCATGTGCAAAGGCATTATGGGCAATGGTGTTGACAAGTCAGCAGGTGACAGCCATCCAAGTCTTTACTAAGTAAGTCCTATGGCCCCAGCAACTCATTGCCTTTCCCACCTCTGATGGCAGCTGTTTTACAGATCACAAAAACCCTCTGGAGCAATTGGCAGAGGCAGAGGGAAGAAGCCTGTTTCCAATTTAAACTGTAGGGGGTATTCAGGGAGGCAGAAGGTAATTTCCCAATCTGGAAGATGTCCAGGATGCCAGGACTTCCACACATGAGATGTTTGACAACTCAAGAGAGCTGCACAGGTCTCCTGCTGTGCTGCCACTCACTCAGTAATAATCAGCAAGGCAGGCGAGGTTGGGATAGAGCCTGCAAGGTAGCCCAGCCCTATTGCAAGGTGCAGGTTGGGGGAGAGGGCACAGAATTCACTTCAGTTGTAACACCAGGGCATTGCCCCTCCTTTTTGAAAAATGGATCTATCACAGATATGGACAGATCTTGTTCTCTGTAGCAGCCATTTGTTCCTTGAAGACATCTCTTCTTGAAGGTAGCCTCATAGAACCAAAGGTTTGCTAACGTTTTCTGGAAATATCTGAAAGATCCACAGCTTCTGATTCTGTGTTTCTGAAACATCAAAGAACAGATGTAATGTAGTAATGTTGCTTTCAAAACACTACTCATTGCTCATTCTAAGATGTTTTCCTAAGAACTTCTAGATTCCCATGATTTTCTAGTTCCTTTCATTTTGAGACATCAAAAAACAAGAGAGGCATTTTTATTTCTAAAGGTTGTATATTTTTTTCTGGGCCCTTGAGGAGGGGAGCATTGGCTAGTTTATCAGAACTGGGACACCTGAATCACAATTTCTCCCTTGTATCTTTTTCACTTGCCCATTTTTCTTGAGAGTGTAGCCTGTGTCAAGAAGGAAGAAACAGCCATTCATTTTGTACATACATGTCATACACCGTTTGAGGTGATTCTGCTCAGATCTTCATCAAAATGCAAACTGATCTGCTGTTAAAAAACAACAACATCCTTGTGCAATGGCTACTCTACCTGCAAGCAAAGGCACCTGTTTAATTTATATAATATGAATGCTGTTTGGGTTCAACAGCAGTGAGCACTGCAACATAATCTTTCTGTCTGCAGGAAGACCTTACTCCAAGATATGTGTGTAGGGGAATACTGTCCATGCTCAGATGCCACAAGAAATATCAGTTAGTGCACTGAGTGAAGAATAGCACTTTGTGAAGTCCAGAATGAAAAAAGACATGTTCCTGTTTGTTAACCAGTGTAAAATTGTCAAGATTATGAACTTTGTGCTATACTTTTAATAGTAAAAGTGGAAAAACAAGTGGCAGGTAAATGAGGAATCTATATTCTACAGCCATTTTAATATGTTCTACCTCCACTGTCAGAGGCAGTATACTTCTAAGTACCAGTTTTGGAAACTGCAGGACAGGACAGTGCTGTTGCGCTCAGATCCTGCTTGTGGGCTTCCTATAGGTTGACCACTGTGAGAACAGGATGGCAGTCTAGGTGGGCCATTGGCCTGATCCAGCATGCACTTCTTACGTTCAAACTGCCCATCTATATTTTAACCAAATCCATACATCAGTCACAGCACACCTCTGAGATGGTTCTTTAGGCTCAAAACAGCCAAAATAAGCCTCACATAGTTATTTACAGAGAACAAGATAAAGTATAAATGTAGAAAAGTACTAGACGTTTTGCTTTGCCAGTTGAAGCAGAAATTTGCATGGTAAGACTATATATCCATCCAGTAATCATCAAAGTGCCATGGCTCACATTTATCTTAGCTCACCCGCTGACGTGGTGTGCCATTTGCCCAGTGTATTAAGTCTTCATGGCACTCTGAGCCACCAATATCAGCATTCTTCTGATTCTTCTCGGCTTATCATTTTCCTGGCTGTGGGGCAGTCTTTTTGTAGTAGCTATGCAGGGTCTACTTACCAATCAGTGTTGCAAAGTAACTAGTAAACCCAACAACAGTGATGCTCTTGCAATCCCCTCCAAGACCAAAAATGAATGAAAAAGAAGGGGAGACAAAAGCAGGGAAGATCTTCAGAAGTAAGAGGGAAAGATTGCCGGCATAGCTAAGTCCTGGGAGAGCAAAGCAGTCAGAAAAAGGGACATGGGGACACTTGTATCATCCAAAGAGAAGGAGTATTGGGGAAAGCAAGAGAGGAAGGGATTGGGAACAGAGCTGGCCTCTCATCCAGGGTTTCTAAATGCCTTGGGCTAGCCCAACCTGCAGCTTCCATATTTCCCTGGAGGCAGATTTGCCAGATAAAAGTTTCTCTTCAAAGTGAAGTCATTCCAGAATAGAGTAATGTCTAAATAAGGCCAGTTTTTTATTGTAAAGGACATCTGGCAACCCTTGCTACTATTGTAATATTTTATGGCTCAGGATTAGTTAGGGATGGATATAAAACATTTTTTTCAAACATAATACATAACAAAACACTCTCAGTCATACTACGTCTTCCTCTCTCATTTACACCGATTTATTTTTGCAAAAGAGTGGGGTGGAGGGATAGAAAGGGACCAAAACAGACCAGTGCAAAGAGAATGGAGCAGAATAATATTGGCAGCTATGCATAAAGAACTAAGAAATATTGCCGAATGCTTTGGAACCTTTCAAAGTGATGACCTCTTTTGCAGAATGTCACCTGTGCACATCCTGCCTGATCTCAAAAGTCCCTTACATATGGGACAGTTTAAAAGTAGATTCTTCTGTTTAGATTTTCAAACAAATTTTTCAGCCAGTATTGCTACTGTTGTTGCTTCTCTCCCTGGTTTCCGCCTCCATGGCTCATAGCAATCCACTGCATCATCCCCTTGTCGAGCGCCAAGGCAGGGCAGGGGATAACGAGCAGCCAGAGTCATCTTGGTGGCCATCCATCATAGCCTGAGCTCTTTGTTCTGACAGCTGCATTTTGTCTCCTAATTTTAGAGCAACACTCCATCAGAAAACCAGGAGGAGAAAGGATCCTCAGCTTTTGATTGAAGAGATAGGGCAAGAAGACGTATCCTCCAAACCACCTCGGGATACAGGACTGCTGGGAGTCAGCATCCTCCTAATTCCTATCAAGAACTCTTGAGATGTCTCAGCATAGCGAGGTTTCTGTGATCTCATGACTTGCCTTCCACCTCTGCCTAAAAGCACATTTTCTCAATATATTAACAGTCATTATAAATATAGACAGTTGTGCTTTTAAACTGGATTGTTGTGATCTCTGAATTCCCCCCTCCCCACCAAAGATATGTTTAGTCTCTGTTGCATTTGTGATAATCCAACAAAAGGCTCACCAGTGAGTTGTCTTGAAATGAGTTACATCAGCTAATCTGAGGCTGTGTACACAGTGCACACCATACATTTAAAGCACATCCCCTCCCCCCCAAAAAAGAACCCAAGGAACTGTAGTTTGTTAAGAGTGCTGGGAATTGTAGCTCTGTGAGGGCTAAACTACAGTTCCCAGGGTTCAGTGTGTGTATGCTTTAAGTGAATGGTGAATACACAGTGTGAATGAAAGCAGACTGGCTTAACATCTGTTGTGGATGGTTAGGCTTGTGAAATTCTCCTAATCCAAAGGAACCAAATAAAACACCTTTCAAAAACCTTCTACCACTGAAAAAATGTAGAAGCAAAGCAATGTTGCATATGATAATTTGACCCTTTTTTTGTTTGTTGTATCATCATCACCATCATCTTTTCTGGTAATAAGCTAATCCTAAAGAGATACACTAGTTGATCTGCTGGTGACTTTATCTGCAATACCAGCATAATTAATACCATGTTTTGGAACCTGGTTGACATATCCCATTCTGAGCTTTTGTGTGTTGATGGTTCAGAGATCCTTATAAGCAGAATTTCAAGGTTCATGGGGAAAACTTTCAAGTTTTACCTGCATGTATTTGAAAATTGCTTTCATGTATCTCTTCTTCATAATTTTTCTCTCTCCAGAAATAAAAGTATGTCTAGCTTCTGATTCTTTCCCTCTTGACTTCCAAATTCTTTATTGTGACTCTCTTCTAAATACTCTCCAATTTTATTTTATCTTATTTTGGCCCAGACTGAGGACTTTTAACTCTACTTCTGTTGTGGTCTAACATGCAAAGTATTAATAAAACAGCCACAACCTGTGAATTTGCCCAAGCAAAGGGATGCAGCAGTGGACAAACTAGCCATATTGGAAGGGATCAAATGGTCGAACTGCAGGCATTCATGTCAGATCCAATAACAAGCATAAGGCGTGAGAGAGGCTGCAAGTATGAGCCAATTCCCACAGAAACAAAGGGGAAGTGGGATTTTGTCACTTTCCTTGTGAAAAGTCACGTTTGCCAAGGGAAGTCATGAAACCTAAGCCTCAGATCAGGTTCTCAAACAGTGTGGAGAAAGAAAGAAATCAGGGGTGGGGTTTTATGTCCTGTCATGGGCAGTCTAGAATATGGCCCTTTTTGCTGTTGTTCTATTGCCAAGGAAAATTCAAAAGATCAGAATTAAGAGCTTGTCAAGTTCACATCAAAGATATATTTCTTTCTTCTTCATTTCTTCAGGTTCAACAGCAGCATCCAAGCGTCTGCAACTGCTCCTGTGTTCACTCATTCCTGCAAATATTCATATTTTCAGCTGCACGGAAGACGCTCTTAGCACAGAGAGGAAACCAGATGTTTCTGGCAAAGGAGAAGCTGTGGGGAGGATAGAGCATTTGCTGTAAACTGAGATATATGCAAAATCTCCTTACCACTTTGACTGTTGCAGAAAACAATGCCTCCTGGTAAATTGCAGTTTGTAATTGTGCAATACAGGTGAATGGGGCAAGATGTTCTTGACCATTTGTTTGCAGCTGTGCCATTGCCACAGGTGGGGCCGAGAGCAGTGGCTGGGATGCTAGGACTTTCCCAATTAGCTGTTACAGTTCCCTGCACTCAGCTTCAATTGTGCTCCAGAGAGTTGCCCAAGTTATATAAAGCCAACCCTGAAGCCAGACGCTCAGAAAATGGTGTTGAGCTCTGTCAGGTTCATGTGCCCCATGCAGTAATGTAACAGGAACCATGGATGGAGAGTTCCTATCTAATCTAAACTGTCCTCAGGAAAATGAGTGTGGGATTTGCACTATGGATGAAGAATTTCATTCTATGTCTGAGTGGTTTGAAATAACGGCTCTTCAGACACATCCAGCAGGTACCCTCTGGATCATCTGGCGGAGCGCTGTTAGTTGTCCCCTGTGTTACAGAGGCCTAACTGGCCTCAACTAGAAGTCAGGGATTTAGTATTGCTGGTCCCCTGCTGTGGAATACTCTTCCAGGCATCCTCACTAGTAACCTTCCGGTGTCTCTTGAAGACCTTTTTATTCCAACAGGCCTATGTGGCTGTTTAAATTTTCTTGATTAGTCAGCCATTTTAATGATTATTTTGTATTGTTTTAAAGGTTTTTTTTTTAAAAAGGATTTATTGCATATATTGTACAATGTCTTGATATTTTACATGAGCTGTTGGCATATAGATACTTCCATAAATGAATGAAATAAGTACTGTATGCTTAATAGCCACCTGCAGTAGCTAGATTAAAAACAGCTAGAGAAAGTGTGTGTGTGGCATTGCCCTGTAAAGCAGTGCTTCTCACCCTTTTCTAAGGTCACGGATCTCTTTGAGAATCTGATGAAAGAAATGAACCCTCTCCCCAGAAAAATGCACAGAGATGTGAATACAAATTGAAGAAAAAAACTTTTTTTATCTGGTTCATGGACCCCTTAAAGCCCATGCAGTCACTGAATCTCTAGGGTCTTGTTAGACTGGTGCTCTGGAAATGCCAGCTGCAAAAATGTAGGGGGGGACACAAATTTTAAATGTCATATTTCAGCATTCCAGCTTACTGGACTACCAATGTTGGGTTTCAACTCAGATTTTGGGCTTCAAATTTCATGTAGCACAACAAGCACTTTAACTTTTGAAATCTTGAGATTTGGATTTTATTCAACTTCTCCACCACCCATTGACTGGCCCTGTACACTACACAGTCTCACAATTTCCACTCTGAGAGTGGGAGGGAAAATAAAGATGTTTACTCTTTGAAGTTAATGGAGTGACGCAGTGTGTTAATGGGCTATTTACCAACACTGCCTCCTCTGTCTCTGGTTTTACAAGTGAAAATACTTCATGGCTATGCTTTGCCATCAGGTTGGCCCAAAAAGGGTGACTCTGGCTCTCCTCCATTCTTCATTCAAGCACAAGTGAAATGAAGGCAGAAAAAAGATTTTAAAAAGAACGAAGAAGGGAAAGCAAGGCCCCACTTTTTTTAAAAAAATGCAGATTTTTGTTTTCAAAACTTCCTAAAATTACCAACTAATTTAACCACACTTTCTGGGAAAATTCAAAGTACAAAGAAATGTGTGAGAATAAAAATATATAGATACAAGTGAAATATTTTGTGAAAAGAGACAAATTGGATATCATTGATTTAATGGGGGAGTTTCTGTTGCTGATAGTGCATGAACTTTCTGTAACCCTGTTTTAACAGGTTATCTGTTCTGTTGTCTCTAAAATGATTGTTTTGTTTTCACCACGAGACATCCCCCCTCACAATCCCAGAGCAGACAGCCATGTACATCCAAAGCCTGTGAGTAGTTAAATGCAATTTCGGATGAACTGACCTGAGCTTGATTGAAATAATCAAATCCTCTGAACACTGGAAAGCCTGTGAACAAAACACCTTTGGAAATCAATTACCAGTGCTTATAAGTATCTGCAGGTAGATATTGGCTTCAATGTATCTAAAATACCCTGCCTTGCTGTAGTGGTCAGCAGGGCAGGGCAGGTTTACCAGGAGGGAGAGCAGGAGGGATGGGGTGGGCGTAGTGCAAATGCACCAGCTGAGCCAGTCTGCTGCTCCTGCTGGTGTGTTTGCACCATACTACCCTCCCCATCACTTTGCCCCTCCCAGTAAACTATAGCAACGCCATTGCCAGGAAGTGAGTTAAATGCCACTACCCTCCCCCACTGTCGGCTACTGCTCCCCTGTGAGGTATGTTTGGTGACAACTCTTCCCCCCCTCCCCCATTTTGGCACCAATTTAAAGCATGGCTGATTTCTCAGGCATTTGCAGACAGAAGCCCAGCTTAGGAGTGAAGATGTAGCTGCTCAGTAAGGTTTAGACAGTGGGTGTTATTAGTTGATTTTTAACTTCCTTCATTAATGGAATTGTTGTTTTAAATGGAATATTGTTGCACCCTGCCCTAAGATCAATATGGTGCAAGGTGGGTTATAAATATATTTTTAAAACCAAGTGAAGAACTAGAAGATGAAAAGTTGCTGGGCAATTTATCTTTATAGAAACAATATGGTCTAACTGAAATTGCTAAGCTGATAAACGGAGGGATGTTTAAAATGTTTGGTGAAATCAGAAATGAATTACAGCAATCCCAACTGCATTTTTTCATATTTATAATTTCAAAGTATAGCCTTAAGGTTATTAAGAAAATATGGACATATTCAGGGGGAAAACACCTTAAAATTTAAAGACTCAAAACTGTAAAAAAACTAGTAAGCAAACTGTATAACATTATTACAAATATGGATATGACTAAGAATACTAACCAAAGAAATTGGGAAAGACATTTGGGGATACACATTCCAGTAAGAGTTTGGAACTGGATGTGGCAGCATGTACCACAAGCAACAAACAATTATTATAAATTTGAAAGAAAACTTTTATAAATTTATTTTCCAATGGTATCTGAAACCTGTAAGGTTTAACCATAGTAATGTTAGTAACATATGCTGTAAATAGGTGAATGTAGATATGGTCCATATTTTTTGGTTCTAAAATATTTTTTGGCCCTAAAATAATGAAATTTTATATAAAAATATTAGATGAGATTGAAATGATAACAGGATACAGGCTTCCATATGACACTTTAATTGTATTTTTTTGATTCCTTAAAGACTCTGTACAGCCTGTTGATAGAGAAATGGTAATATATTTGTTAACAGCAGCTTCAATGTTGATTTCATTAAACTGGCAGCAAGCAAGAGTTCCAACTGTAGAGGAATGGTTCGTTAAGTTATGGGATATTGTTTATTTAGTTAAATTGGCCAGCACTGTAAGGGTCAGAGAAGGTAGGAGACAGAACAATTTGTTTATAGAAAAATTGTGTCAGTTATGTACTGAAGTAGCAAGGTCCAAGAAAACATATGACCATTTATTTCATTTGGAGTATTGTAATGTATACACTGTACATTATATTTTTCATTATTTCAGTTGTATCTTAAGTTGCTGCTCATGAAAATAAATTAATTAATTTAAAAAACACAAATACATGACCGAATTAACCTAGCAACAAAAAATGTGTGAATCCACTTTATGATATATAGCATCAGGGTCGGCACCAGAGGGCGGCCAGATCAGGCCCTGGCCAACAACCCCTGAGTACCAAAGGGCCCCTCCTTAGGGTGGGTAGCACTCCCTTCTGTGATCCACAGCAGTACTGGCTCCCAACCCTGCCGTGGATTGCAAGAGGGAGCTCCCAGGCACCCCCTACTGACACACAGCCCCGCAATGCCGGCCTGCATGCCCCACCTACCTCTCCCTTGATGTAAATACTGGTTGCACTGTGAGCACAAGCCTGCCATCAACCAAGATGGCGGCCGAGGCTTCCCTAAGGGGCTGATGCCCCTGCCGCCATCTTGGTTGATGGCAGGAATGAGTGCATGTAGCACACACATGTGCCATCAACCAAGATGGCAGTGGAGGCATCAGCCCCTTAAGGAAGCCTCGGCTGCCATCTTGGTTGATGGCAGGCATGCACAAGCAGCATAGGCAGCATTCACCAAGGGAAAGGTAGGTAGGTGGAGCATGCATGTGTGTGTGCATGTGCTGGGGCCCGGGGGAGGCTGGTGCCCAAGGGCCCCAGCATGCCTGGCGCCGGCCCCGTACAGCATCAACCCTTCATATGACATTCTGTGAAATTTTGTAAAGTATATAAACTATCTTGATAACAATTTACTCTCTAGACTTGTACATTCACTAAATCATGCTGTCTAGAAACCAAATATCAGGACTGAGAGAAACTCTGGACCAGCCAGCAAAGGTCAGAAACAGTGAAATTTGGGTTGCACATTGCAGTGTCAGTACATTCAAATCCTTCCTTCAAGCCGTCCTGAAATCTCATACCCGTTGACCCTGGATGAAGAGGTTTTCATTTTTGTCATATTTAACCAATGATCAATATCATCTGTCACATCAATGTCAAATATGTAAGCATAAGAGTGATTAAGGGATTGGGAATCTTGAAGACTACCATCCCACAATGCAGTATGACAGGGAATATGCACACATGAGGACATTTTAAACTGTTTTAAAGCTACAGAATCAATGCTGTAGTATGACTGTAAGTGAGAACACATGTATAACAACATCCAGAATCAAGTTTACATTGAGTATGAACTTTAGGTACAGACATGTAGCCGGACAAATTTTGCCACAGAAATTTGTTTGGGACTGGAAAACTTGAATGAATCATGGGATTTTTGCATGCGGGCCCAAGACATTGTTCTGCCTGTGCTGAATCAGTAAATGGTACCCCCATGCCCAGGTCAAGATGCTTAGCCCTACCCAAGGCATCTGACACAGAATGCTCAGTGCTATAACTCAGTGGTAGAGCACATGCAGAAAGACCCAGATTCAATCTGTGGCATCTCCAGTTAAAAAGTTTCAATATCCGATGATGGGAATGCCTCTGACTGCAACTAGGAATGGAAGAACTCTCAGTTTTGGTTCTCTCAGGCTTTTCAGTCTTAAATGCAGTTCACTTTCCTGTAGCAATTTGGAAATCCTCATGAGATTCATCAGCATTTTAGTGTGAATTTATCCCAATAAACACTTAGAGTTTATATGCAGTTTTGAACAATATTCACATTTGTGCAAGCAATTTCCCCAAATGTAATATATTTTTGTATGTTCTTATCACTCATATATTCATTTTTCTGCCCACTTTCCCCTAATATATGCATTTTTGTAAACATTGTTTGGCTGGAGAACTGCATCGCAACATTTGGAGAAGTGTGAATTTCCAAATGACTGTTCCAGTTCTCATATTGTTGCTGAAATTGGACAGATTTGCCTTTAAATACAAACTGGGGCTGCGGAGAACTGTTGCCAGTCAAAGACAATGTGGGCTAGGTGGCCAGAGAGCCTGATCTTATGAAAGGGACGTTCCTAAGCCAATACAATTGCCAGGCAAATTCACCCCACCATTGTCTGTTCCTCTCAACTTCCCCTTTGTCTTGTTCATGCTCCCCTACTAATACAGAACGTGAATATCTCACAGCTGCTCCCAGGTGAACCGGCAGCTCCAAGGATTGATGGGCCTGCGTTTGAAAGTGTATCCTTCCATTCTGACGGCAGATGCTACGAGCAAAATCTCATTGCAGCCTTTTAGATTACAGCGAAATGGATTACTGTAAAAATCCATAGGGTTGCACAGCCTGTTATCGCAAAGCTGTCCACCTGTGTCTTGCCACAGATGGGAGATTGTAAAACACCATGCAAGAGATTTAAGCATGTTCCTGTTCATGATAATGCCACCTGCTATGGGAAACAAAGAACAGAGGAGCTTACGTGTTACACACTAAGAGAATTTAACCTGGATCATAAATTATACAACTGAGGGAGGAGAAGGAAAAATGGGGAGAGGCCCCCCTTTTAACCCACTCCCTCGTTAGTTGCTAGGATGCGTGGGAGGAGGAGACAGAGGACAGCATAGAGCAGAATCCAGTGTGGAGGTGTAAGTGTGGAGAAACTCTTGTTAGCCTCCCATTCAGGTTGTTGTTGGGCAGCAGAAGCTGACCAGGCAGAAGAAGGCACCAGTGTAATTAGTGCAATCTAGACTATGCATACTACACCATACATTTAAAGCATATTGAAAGCACATCTTTTCCCCAAAGAATCCTGGGAAATGTAGTTTGTTCAGAGTGCTGGGAATTGTAGCTCTGGGAGGGTTAAACTACAGTTCCCAGGATTTTTAGGGGGAAATAGCATGCTTTAAATGTATGGTATGTATGCAGCCTAAGGAGAAAGGCCTTCAGGCAGTTAGACCAGTGCTTAATTTGTAAACTGTTAGGGTGGCTACTTATGCATCACCAAAAAAGAGAACAAAAGAGGACACAGATTTGGAGATAATAAAGTGCATATGCTAATTTATATGCGTGGACGCAAGCGGAAACACTATTACTGCAGTTTCAACAGAGATTATACAATACATCTCACTATAGAAGAGAAGACTCTGGCCAGGTGACCCGTGTGCCTGTTCAGTCTGCTGTCCAGGTGCTAACTGTTGGTGGGCAACTTCAAGGCCCCTCCTGCTTTCTCTTCTCACGGTTATTTATCTTTGAACCAGACTCAGATTAGGCAGTCCTTCAAATAGAAGATGCCTTCAAATGTGGGACTGTCCTCTGCCAAGAAGCCCACATGGCCACTCTAACTGAGAGATGCTGGGGTGACATTTATTCCTTCTCCCTTGATGGTTTTATGCAAGCTGTAGTGTCGATTTTGGTTACTCCTCGGTGAAGGCAAAGCACAAGCTGGTTCCTCCTTATTTCATCTTCCCATGGCTTTGTGGCTAAGCCTTAGTGCTGAAAACAGTCTGCTTGGTTAAGAAGCCCTAGTGAGTCCTTGGACTGAGTCCAAATCCCCGCTGAGCCATGAAACTCCCTGGGTGGTCCTGGACATGCCTGTCTCTGTTTTGTCAATCACACACTCACTCACTTTTATTTATTTATTTATTTATTTTATTTTATTTATAGACCGCCCATAGCGAATAGCTCTCTGGGCGGTGAACAGCAGAGTTAAAATACAAAGTTACAATAAAACATACAAGGTCACAACAAGGTAGAGTAAAAAACATTGAATATAAAACATGAACGTTAAAATGCCTGGGAGTATAACCAGGTCTTAACCTGGCGCCTAAAAGAAAGTACCATAGGCGCCAGGCGTATCTCCTCAGGTAAGCTGTTCCATAGTTCGGGGGCCACCACAGATTTCTTTGATTTGCTGCATCCTCCTGAAGATCCAGAGCCTGATCAAACACAGCACAATTTTTGACTTGTTTTTCTCACAATATATTCCCAAAGCAGAAAGAAGAAGAAAAAAGGACTAGTATTTATGTATCTGTAGGGATAATGGGGTAGACATATTTCTAGTTTTTTTTTTAAAAAAAATCTCCCTGAGTTCAGTGGGACATTTTGGTAAATATACTTAAGGCTGCTGCCTGAGACTTTCAAATTGGGAGTTGTAACTGGCAGCTACTGAAAGAAAGACAAAGTTGTCAACGCTTTTTGTTTGGCTAAAACCCAAATTATGCCTATTTTTTAATTCTTTTTAGAAAAAGATTTAAATATGCAAATGAATAAATAGGGAGTGAGTCCCTGTTGGGGTGAAGGGAGAGCTATTCTGCAAAGATCAGCTTTTCAGACTGGAAATGCAGAGTCCAAATCTGCTTTCTTCTTTGTCCCAGGAACTCCTCTCACAACGCTTCATAACTCTTCAGCCTTCCTGAGCGCTCTGTGGGAAGAAGCCTTCATTACAGATAAGCATTAACTAATTAGATTTGGAGTTGATAATGTAGGTGACCTTTCAAAATGGCTTGCGTGGCCTTCCCATGCACAAAGCTCTCTCTTAATATTAGCTAGAGTTTATTTACCAATATGCGAAACGTGCAACTGCTATTAAAGTGTACCATGTTCCTTGTTCTGAGGGGTGGGAAATGCAACATATAGGACTGCTCGCATGAGGTTTTGGCAGACTGGGGGCTGAAAGGCAGGGTACTATTGGTTTTTTAGCTTATGTGAGAAGTGGGATCGTTAAGATCTTATTAAACCATGCAAGAGAAGCATATGGTCAAAACACATTTGGTTGTTGGTTATATAGAAGTGGCCCATATTTATTTGCTCTAGGATAGTTATTTGTTCTTGTAGGTTTTATAAGAAATTATATCTATAAACCTGTCTCAGGGTTTTAATTAATTAGGCTGCTTGTTTTTATTTCGTAGTTATAAAATGTATTAGAGAACACTTTGTGGTGTTAGTCTTAGCTGCAATTTCCTATTTCTTAAATATTACACATCCCAGCTTAGTTGTTTTTTGTATGCCATTTAGTGTTGGGCTTGATTTCCTTTTGTTTTCTTTTTTTCATTCAAACTCTAGAATATTCCGACATGACTTCAGTGTGATCTGAAAAAAACAGCAGATTGTGGTCATCAGTGAGAAATACAAAGTAAATTATGCCCTGACGGAAGCCTGTATAGAAGCATTCTTTATTGCTCTTAATATGAACACAGGCCCAGAGCTGCCTTCATTCCCTCTGCCTTTCTGTATTTCTCACAAGTTTACCAGCTTTCACAGATGCAGAGCCAGCTTCAGGTTTGGAAGGGTCCTTGGCAAAATGTCCTCTGCTGGGCCACCAGCAACAGGCAGACATTTAAATTTCCTGTAACGCCCAGAAGTACCTGAAATAGCTTTGCTCTGGGGCACTGCAGGAAATTAAGATGCATGCATCCATTGGGAGACCATTGCCATCAGAAAAACCCACAATTGGGGACTTGGGATAGGTATCAGTGAAAGTGGGCTCTGCCAGAGTGTTGGGACACTTGCAGCTGCCTAAGGATGCCAAGGAGTGGTGCCAGGATTGCCCTAATGAGATGTGACATGAAAACACACCCTCCCCCATTTGCTTTTAAAAAGCAAAACAAAACACTAAATGCAGCCTGGCAAAGCTGCACGTTTGTATAGGGAAATGGGGGTGGGTGGGTTGCTTAATTCTTTCATCTCCTGTCATTTTCTGCTCCAAATCACTCCCCTCTGCTATTTTTCTACCTGTGCGGAGGAAAGATGCAAGTACCCAGCTGGGGGGGGGGGGATTTTGAGCAGAAGATGGCAGGAGGGTAAAGGGTTAAACAGCCCCTTACTGTTGACTCCTCAAACTTCTCCCCTCAAATTTGCAGCCTCCACAGATTGCCTTTGAGTTGTTTTCTATGATGATAATGATGACGACGTTAAAAGGAAAGAACACTAGGAGAAAATCTACAGATGACCACTTATTACCTCTATCTCATAATCTCCAGGTTGGATTACTCAGTGCACTCTGTGTGAGGCTGCCTTTGAGGTTGGTCTGGAACCTGCAGCTCCTGCAAAATGTAGCAGCTCGACTGCTCACTGGGGCAGACTATCACCACCATGTTTTACCACTTCTGAAAAAATTGCACTGGCTGCCGATTAGCTACTGAGCTTTCAAGGTGTTGGTTCTGGTGGACAACCCTTTATGCAGCTTGAGAATACCTGAAAGATTGTTTTACCCCTTATATACATAGTCAAAGATTGTGTTCTGCATGTGAGGGCCTCCTGCAGATACTATCAGGAGATTTGTTCTGTGCAATATAAAAATGAGACCTTTAGTATGATGGCATCTAACCTTTGGAGCTCCCGCCTATTACACATCAGATGAGTGCCATCTCTATTGTCTTTTCAGCATCTGTTGAAGACCTGCTTTTTTCAACAAGTATTTTAAGTGGATATCCTTATCCCAATTTGTATCTATCTTGGATGTGAAGTTGTTTTTACATATGAATTTTTTTCAGCTGTATTTACCTATGGAATTGTTTTTAATTGTTTTTACATATGGAATAGTTTTTTCAATTGTTTTTACTGTGATGTTTTTACTGTGAAATTGCTTTGAGAATTCATAATAATTTAATCAAATAAATAAATAAAATATTTACATGTTTTCCATCTACACACCTGCACTGTGGGTGAAGCAGCCATACTTCCCATATTGTTGACAGTCATGCACACACCTTAAAACACATCCACAATTTTTCTCCCACATGCTTGCATGTACATGCATTTATATTTCTGCGCTCAGGCACAGAGACACAGTGGCCATTGGGTGACAGTTCAGGCCGTTCACAGTAGTGCAAGGTTTTGATTTGTTGGCTGTCAGTCAATGGATTGAATGTCATGGGCATCAGGATTGGGAGATGGGGGAGAGCTGTGGCTGTCACAGAGCAGATGTTGATGCTCATCTGATGAAGCTGTTAATTTAACTGGAGTTTACTGAATGGCAATTAGGCGGGGT
Source organism: Rhineura floridana (assembly GCF_030035675.1). Classification (NCBI taxonomy): domain Eukaryota; kingdom Metazoa; phylum Chordata; class Lepidosauria; order Squamata; family Rhineuridae; genus Rhineura; species Rhineura floridana. The sequence goes on from NC_084486.1 coordinate 85,815,768, forward strand.
CTCATTACCAGCAACGAGTAGTGCAAAGACACATTATAAAAACCCAGGGAAGGAAAAGGCAGAACATCAGGGAAATGGTGCCAATGTGTCATTTAGGATCTGGAGTTATGTGTCTGAACGCCCTCTGATAGGCTGGCCTCCCAAATGCTCGCAGCTGGAGTCTGACATCCCAAGCTGACAGGCCTGCAGGTCTAGAGATGAGAGACTAAAGGAGGGCTCTCAGTGGAGGATGAGGGAGGGATGAGAGTCTTCATATAAGTAACAGTAAATGGCAGCATGTGGAAGCAAGCATCACATCCCCCGAAAGGAGAGCTGGCATTTCCTTTCCTTCACATCCATGCTGTACGAAGACTGCTAGGTCTTGGGGATGTATTTCAATTCTCTTTTGTGCAGAAGTCTGAGGGTCCATCAGGGCCAGATGAAAGGGCATGGAACCCCTATGTTGAACTATATTGTGGAACCCAAATATCTTCCATGCACTTACCCTTGTGTTCATATTCACATCTAAAGGCTATATAAAGGTATACACACATATCCTCTCTCACACACGCTCTTATCCTCTTTATCCTGACCTGCCACTCAAGTTCCCTAAATTAGAGTACATTCCTCTCACCAGCTGCTAATTTGGCCACTTCATTGCTCACTGATCTTGCTGAAATGAACTAGCCAGTATGTTCTGTGCTTTGTTGGAGCTTGTTTGTTTTTAGATGTCAGTATGCAATTTTATAAATTGCTATCAATATGCAACACTAATATTTTCACTAATAGGCAAAAAACCTTGCAGTTTAAGAACGTACCTGTAGCCCACAGATATTTCTATCAAACTTAAAAAAGCAAGGAAATTGGGCGGCTATAGTGAATGCACCAGGAAGCAAGAGACCTGAGCTCCTCTCTCAGATATTGTACTGTTTGTCAAAATGCAAACACAGTTTGAGTTGGTCTTTCACAGTCCAATCCACTTCCTGTGTAGCTTTAAAGAATTTGGTAACATGTGCCTCTGAGCATATGGTGAGTGGTGGCAACACCTGCCATCTCCAAAGATGAAGAATTATATTTTTGTATGTTTGTTGGTGTTCTTACTTTGCTTCTTTCCTGTGTTACTAATGTTTCTACAGAGAATCTAAACCAGAAAATTTTTATTTCCCTCATATTTCATCCTAGAAATCTGTGTCAAATTTATTTTTTATTAATTTCAAAGCCTTTTTATTGGTCAGTGTCATATGATGGTGAAGACAGCCTTTTGTGTTTCAAATTGGAGGTTATGTTTTATTTCTATTTTGGGGGCATTAACAGGTTTGATCATTCGCATGCTTATAGAGTTCAATGGTATTTACTCCCATGCAATCATGCTTAAGATAGGTAAAACTGACCATGGGGAGGAGGAAGGGGAGGGAGAGGAGGGGGAAAGGGAAGGAGGAGATTGGAAGGGGATGGAGTGGATAGGGAGGGACAAAGGAAGGGGGAGGGAAGGGACAAGAGGGAGGGGATGGGGGAGGAGAAGGGAGGGTGGATTTGATCATTTGCATACTTTTTGAGTTCAGTGGGATTTATTTCTGTGCAATCATGTTTGAAAATGGAAATTGACTGCCTTCAAGTCGATCCCAACTTATGGCTACCCTATGAATAGCGTTTTCATGGTAAATGGTATTCAGAGGTGGTTTTACCATTGCCTTCCTCTGAGGCTGAGAGGCAGTGACTGGCCCAAGGCCACCCAGTGAGCTTCATGGATGTGTGGGGATTTGAACCCTGGTCTCCCAGGTCATAGTCCAACACTGACCCTGGGGAAGGGCAGGGAGGGTAGGAGGAGGAGGAAGGGAGGAGATTGGGTGGGTGGGCACTGAGCAAAGGAGAAGCCCCTTACCTTTCCAAAAGGAAAACATTGTGAACAGTATCATTGCTTTTCAGCATTTCCCCCTCCTTTTTATTCTACAGTAGACACATGTAGCCTCCCACCCAAATTTAAACCAAAGCTGTCCCTGGCCACATCCACACCAGGCCTTTATTTCACTTTGGACCGTCATGGCTTCTCTCAAAGAATCCTGGGAAATGTAGTTAGTGAAGGGTTCTGAGAGTTGCTAGGAGATGCCCTGTTCCCCTCACAGACCTTCAATCAGAGTGGCTGACTGTTAAACCACTCTGACTACTGGAGCTCTGTCAGTGGAATAGGAGTCTCCCCTCAGCACTGTTCACAAACTACACTTCCCAGGATTCTTTGAGGGAAGCCATGACTGTCTCAAGTGAAATCAAAGTCTGGTGTGGGTGTGGCCCCCTAATTATGCAAGCCAAGCAGCTGTGAGTCTGGCTTTTAGAACACTGACAGTTGGTTCTTACTGAGCATGCCTGACACTATCATTGGGTTCCAGCCAAAATTTCTGAAATTAATTAAAAATCAGCCAGGCATTTTTTTAACTTTTAAACTGCAGAAGATGAAGCTTAGAGTATGGGCAAGGTCAGTAATAGGATTACAGGTACTCTGTGGACATGGCTGATTTTTAATGAATTTCAACAGATTATGAGAACTCTGACAGAACACAGTCCAAAAGGGCTCTCGGGTTTTTCCCTCTCTTTTTAGACTTTGAACTCTTTGTTCTCTCTGACTGTTTTGTGTATTGCTATGAAATTTACAGGGCTGTTAACAGAGCTTGGAAAAGTTACTTTTTTAAAACTACAACTCCCATCAGCCCCAGCCAGCATGGCCACTGGATTGGGCTGATGGGAGTTGTAGTTCAAAAAAGTAACTTTTCTGAGCTCTGGTTGTTAAGCAAGTGTTTCTGAGTTCAGGACTATAGGTTTTGTAAGGTTTTGCTTTGAAATGAGCTTATGGGAAGTATCAGAATGGCATGGGGGGCTATTTTCAATTTAACATTGTGGACTGTGAAAAATCCACGCTGACAATAGTATACAGCCACTTTTGTGGCTGTATAATAAGTAAAGAATATATCAGGGTGTAAAGCAGTGTCCACTTTGCAAACTGTTCCCTAGTTTTTCTGACTGCACGAGCAAAAGTAATTTTCATGCATTTACTAGCTAGCAAATATTTGGAGACATAAACCCCCCTACAATCCTGTCCAAATATGGCACCAAGATATTTCTTAACTGTACATGGATTGTACAAGATCATCAGTAGTGTTGAAGAACCTCAATTTTATCTGACCCTCAAAGACAGAAACACAATTCATAGCTAGTACTTCAATGCAGGTTTGTCAAACTTACCCAGATCCAGCCAGATTGCAATAGCATGTAACTATGGCCACCTGTGGTCAATTTTGTTCCATAGGCCAGGAACAATCCCATCGGATCTCCTTTGTCTTTGGCTGAAAGTTTGGGCAGCATCAGCACTTGGCAAGGTGGTACAACAGCTTGGGACCTACCAAGAGCTATAATCCAGGGGTGGGGAATGTATGGCCCTCACTTTACACCAACCTTCTCCAACTTGGTGGCCTCCAGATATTTTGCACTACAGTTCCCATCAGCTCCAGACAGCATGGATAATGGTCAGGGATGCTGGGAGTTGTAATCCAAAGTGAGGGCACCAAAATGCAAAAAGGCTGGTGTAAAATGATGCATATGGGGTTGGGAGAAAAATACTAACTGTCCGTGTGGAGCAATGGGGACTGACCTGAAAGAGATCTTAGGACTGTGGCTCATTGCAAACCTCAACTCAATGTGCAAAGACAGGGTTGGTGAAGGGGAGCAAAAGCAATGTTGCAAATGATTACGGGAAAGGATTGAAAATAAATGCCAGCACCATGTTATCTTTATATAAATAGTTCCTAATGTCCCATCTCAAAAGGAATACTTTGATTACTTGTTAAATTTGTTAACTGCCATTCATTAGTTAGAATTTCAAGGCAGCATACAAAAAATATAGGTAATACAATAAATTCAATAAAACCATTAAAACCCTTAATTATACAGCCAGGAGAGTGGCTGTATACTATAACCAGCATGGATTTTTCGCATTCCACAATGTTAAATTGAAAATACCCCCATGCCATTCTGCTGCTTCCCATAAGCTCATTTCAAAACAAAACCTTACAAAACTTATAGACCTGAACTCAGAAATGCTTGCTTAGCAACCCTGTAAATTTTCATGGTGATACACAAAACAGTCAGAGAGAATCGACATTTCAAACTGTTTTAGTACTTTTGTTTGCTGGGATCCTACTGGGAGGAAGGGCGGGATATAAATAAAATAATAAATAAATAAATAATAAAACAAGAAAAATAATCCAGACCCCTGTTGGAATTTTTCTATCAGGGGTCTCATAATTTGTTGAAATTAATTAAAAATCAGCCATGTTCACAGAGTGCCTGTAATCCTGTTACTGACCTTGCCCCATACTCTGACCTTCATCTTCTGCAGTTTAAAAGGTACAACAATTCATTGCTGATTTATAATTACTGTGCGTTGGGCATGCACAGAAAGAACCGTCAGTGTTCTAAAAGCCAGACTCACAGCTGTTTGCCTTGGCTAATCAGGGGGCCACACCCATACCAGACGTTTATTTCATGTTAGACAGTCATAGCTTCCCCCAAAGAATCCTGGGAAGTGTGGTTTGTGAAGGGTGCTGGGAGTTGTTAGGAGACTGCTATTCCCTGACAGAGCTCCAGTGGCCAGAGTGGTTTAACAGTCAACCCCTCTTCTGGGTATTGTAGCTCTGTGAGGGAAATAGGGCCTCTCCTAGCAACTCTCAGCACCCTTCACTAACTACACTTCCCAGGATTCTTTGGGAGAAGCCATGACTGTCTAAAGTGAAATAAAGGTCTGGTGTGGATGTGTCCAGGAACAGCTTTGGTTTAAATTTGGGTGGGAGACTACATGTGCTTGCTGTAGAATAAAGGTGGGGGAAACCCTGAAAATGAATGATACTGTTCAAAGTGTTTTCCTTTTCAAAAGGAAAGGGGCTTTCCCTCTGCCCAGTGCCCGCTCACCCAATTTCCTCCCCACTTCCTCTCCCCTTCTCCTTCCTCCCTACTCCTCCTCCCCCTCCCCTCCCCCAGGTCAGTTTTTTCAATCCTAAGCATGATTGTATAGGAGTAAATCCCACTGAACTCAAAAAGCATGCAAATGATCAAACCTGCCCTCCCCACCTCCTCCTTCCTATCCCCTCCCTTTTGCCCCTGCTGTCCACTTCCTTTGCTCCTCCTTCCCCTTCCCCTTCCAATCCCCTCCCCCTCCCTCCCCTCCCTTCCACCTTCCCTCTCCTGTCCCCTCCCCCTTCTCAGAGAGGAGGTCAAGTCTCCTGCTCCCCTGGTACATTCACGATAGCTGCCCAATTTCCCTGCTTTTTAAAGTTTGATAGAAATATCTGTTGGCTATAGATCCCAGGGAATACAGTAATTATAGAACTGTTGCCTTAATATCCCATGCAAGTAAAGTAATGCTCAAGATTCCACAACAAAGGCTCTTACCATATACGGAGTGAGAAATGCCAGATGTCCAAACTGGATTTAGAAAGGGAAAAGACACCAGAGATCATATCACAAACATATGTTGGATAATGGAACAGACTAAGGAATTTCAGAAGGAAATCACCCTGTGCTTGATACATTACAGCAAAGTGTTTGATTGTGTAGATCATGAAAAACTATGGAATACTTTAAAAGAAACGGGGATGCCACAGCATCTGATTGTCCTGATACGCAACCTATACTCTGGACAAGAGGCTACTGTAAGGACAGAATATGAAGAAACCGATTGTTTCCCCATCGGAAAGGGTGTGAGATGGGTGTATTTTATCACCTTATTTGTTTAATCTATATGCAGAACATATCATACGGAAAGCGGGATTGGACCAAGATGAAGGAGGTATGAAAATTGGAGGGAGAAACATCAATAATTTAAGATATGCAGATGATACCATACTACTAGCAGAAACCAGTAATTATTTGAAGTGAATGCTGATGAAAGTTAAAGAGAAAAGCACAAAAGCAGGACTACAGCTGAACATCAAGAAGACTAAAGTAATGACAATAGAAGATTTATGTAACTTTAAAGTTGACAATGAGGACATTGAACTTGACAAGGCTTATCAATACAGTCATTAACTAAAAGGGAGACAATAGTCAAGAAATCAGAAGAAGGCTAGGACTGGGGAGGGCAGCTATGAGAGAAAAGGTCCTCAAATGCAAAGATGTATCACTGAACACTAAAGTTAGGATCATTCAGACCATGTTATTCCCAATCTCTGTGTATGGATGTGAAAGTTGGACAGTGAAAAAAGTGGATAAGAGAAAAATCAATTCATTTGAAATGTAGAGTTTGAGGAGAGCGTTGCGTATACCATGGACCGTGAAAAAGACAAATAATTGGGTGTTAGAACAAATTAAACCAGAACTATCACTAGAAGTTAAAATGATGAAACTGAGGTTATCATACTTTGGACACATAATGAGAAGACATGATTCACTAGAAAAGACAACAATGCTAGGAAAAACAGAAGGGAGTAGAAAAAGAGGAAGGCCAAACAAGAGATGGATTGATTTCATAAAGGAAGCCACAGATCTGAACTTACCAGATCTGAACAGGGTGGTTCACAAGAGTTGCTATTGGAGGTCGCTGATTCATAGGGTCACCATAAGTCGTGATCGACTTGAAGGCACATAACAACAACAATAGGTACATTCTTAAATTGCAAGAGTTTTTTGCCTATTAGTGAAAAAAAATGGACTGCCTTCAAGTCGATTCCGACTTATGGCTACCCTATGAATAGGTTTTCATGGTAAGCGGTATTCAGAGATGGTTTTACCATTGCCTTCCTCTGAGGCTGAGAGGCAGTGGCTGGCCCAAGGTCACCCAGTGAGCTTTGTGGCTGTGTGGGGATTTGAACTCTGGTCTTCCAGGTCGTAGTCCAACACTTTAACCACTACACCACACTGGCTCTCCTATTAGTGAATCAATATTAAATAATAATCCAATTGGCTTAATGCAGCCAAAGACAGCGTCAGTATGTCTGCCCCAGAACTGCATCAGACTCTCCTGAAGGCTGAAATGAAGACACCTGCATTGAAAATAACATCATGAAGGTGATATCACAGCACTTTAAAAGGTGCAGAGAGTGAAAACAATCAAGGAGTTGGAGCATTTTCCAAATGAGAAAAGGTTAAAGCATTTTGTTCAATAAAAGGGGGGGTTGTTTTAAGAAGATAATTAGTCTAGCAAATGATAAAGTTTTGTAAAACTTGAATAAGACAGAAAGAGAGTGGATAGAGAGAGATTTTACTCATATTAGAACCTGCGGTCACTAGAAGAAAGTGATTGGCAGTAGGTGTATGACAGCCAAAAGGAAGCCCTGTTTCATCCAACACAGAGCACACTACCAGATATGGCAATGCCCACTAACTTAAATTATTATTATTAAAAAAAAGATGAGACAATTTCTTGGGCTCAAAAGTCTATCAATAGGAATCTGCCAGTATAACTAAATGAACCCTCCATGTTCAGAGGCAATATACCCCTCAATATCAGGTGGTAGCTGTTACCTTCATGCACTGCCTGGCCTCCATGTGATACCTTACTAGTCACTGTTGGAAACAGTATGCTAGAACCAGATGAACCTTTAGTCTGAACTAGAATAAGAATATAAGAAGAGCCTGCTGGATCTGGCCAGTGGTCCTCTAGTCCAACATCCTGTTCTCACAATGGCCAACCAAATGCCTATAGGAAGTCTGCAACGCAGGATCTGAGCACAAGAGCCCTCCCCCCCTCCTGCGGTTCCCAGCAACTGGTGTTTGGAAACGTTCTGCCTCCAGCTCTCCTTATGTTCTTATAGCACTGATGGTGGCAAAATGTGTGTTTGAAAGAGGCCACAGCCTCCCTCTGGCCGCACTTTTGGCAGCTGCTATCGCGACATACACTTGGCTTCCCTGTTTCCACCCTTTGCTGGGCAGAAAGTGTGGGATTAATTAACTGATTAATTAGCTACCCCTTTCCACTACGCCTCACTGTTATAAAAGGCACAAAACAGGGAGCAGCTAAGAATAGACATTAAAATTTCAGGGAGATAGAATAGCTAAGGAAGCTTGTTCTCTTTTGCTCTAGCTGAAAAAAAAATGAATGGGGACATTTGCTTCCCGCAACACTAGCATAGGAAGGCACCTGGTAAAATTAACATACTAACAAGTTTAAAAATGAACAAACATGCACAGTCCAGCATTGTTCTCTGGAGCTCACTTCTGCAGGATGACGTGATGGCCAGCTGTAAAAGTTGGATTAAATAAAAAACCTGGCAGATTTATGGAAGGAGGAATACCAACAGCTATCAATTAAGGCAACAGTTCAGTACAGTTCTCCACACTTGTCCCATTGATTCCAGCCTAATGCTGCAATTCTATGCATACTTACTTGGGAGTAAGAGTGGGGGAGAAATTCAATTCAAGTTACACTTAAAGGCAAGCTGCACTTTCTGGGGGAAAATCATGAACCGAAACACAACCATCCTTCGCAATTCACACTTCTCTGAATTTTGCAGTGCAGTTCTTCTGCCAAGTAATGTGTACAAAAATGCATAAATTAGGGTAACATGTGCATAAAAATGCATATAATTAAAAACACAAAATATGCATTATATTACAGGCAAAATGCGTACAAAAATGTGTATATTAGCAGAAATTTGCACTAAATTGCTGATGAATTTTCATGAGGCCTTTAAAAAACAAAAAAGGCAAACTGATGTGGAAATGTGGAGAACGGGTCTTAAGACTAGGAAAATAAGCAAAGGCGAGAAACCAGAATGGACAGATTCACCCGTCCCTAGTTAGAAGGAAGGACTACCATGGTGCTTACTTCCAAATTAACATGCATAGGTCAGGTTACGTATTGGTCAGTAGCATGTCTTTTCTTACAGAGGAGTTTATAAAAGATTGCCACCCCATTTCATTTTAGAATTACTTATTTGCCTAAACTGTAACACCTCCCAGTCTTAACAGCTTCTTTTAGAGCTTGGTCACTGTTTAGACAAGAGCAAAGTTAATTTTTCCCCCATTAACATTTGCTTGAAATGCTAATTCATATTTTAATCCTGAGCTCTTTGGCATGTTGTCAAGAAAAAGGGGAGGGCAAACTTTAATTTCCTCTGTAATGATGACAGTGACTTGGTCTTGTGAGGTGTGGACCCATGGTTGGCATGCTGAAGTGGATTGATGAGGCCGCCAGCACCTCCCTAAACTTGGGTGCATGCATAGTTAGGCCCTTTGCAAGGGAGTCTTTTGGAATCTTTTCCAGACCAGTGGCATCCCTTCAAGGTTCCTCATTCAAATCCAGAGGGATGGACTCCAGAATGTGTTTCTGGATTATGGCAATTTTAGATTTCACTAGCAACTCTAGTTATGATTGGGTGTTGGGAATCTTTGGCTGAAACATCAAGGTGCCAGCAGTATTTTTAGCTTGGCACATTTAGACCTGGGCATGCCAGGTAACATTTTTCTGGCATGTGATCTGACTTGAGCATATTGGTAACTAGATTAATTCTTGGCATTCACGTTCATTGTAATGGGTCTGCACATTCATTCCAGCTTCAAAATGCTAGAAAACCACCCAACTCTAGCAGTTCGCTGTACAAAGATCAACAGAACCAGTGAATCTTAACTTTAATTCCCTCCATTTCTTTAAACTACTTGCTGTGATTTTGAGCGATTCAGTAGCCATTGGGTGTCCAGTTCAGAAAGTTTACTTCAAACAATTGCCGCCCTGGGCTCCTGCTGGGGGGAAGGGCGGGATATAAATCAAATAATAAATAAATAAATAAATAAATAAATGCTTTTGCAAATCCAAGTAAGAATATTCTTAGAGCCACAGCTGTCACACACACATACATGTAGCCAGACTCTGCTGTTGCTCAGTTCTGCTTCCTTGTAATGGTACTTGTGCAAGTAGATTGTTACCCTTTATCCCTTAGATACAGAAGACAATTCAGAGGATCAGTAAAGGAAAGTGAAGGAAGACTGAAATCCTGTGTGTTTGAATCCATGCAGCCCCTGATAGCCAAGGAATCCCCCGAAGGATTTGGCCAGCTATTGTCCCAGCTCCCCCTCACACCAATTAGCTTAATTCATTTTTCCTCTTGCCTGTTCAGAGCTGGAGAAGGGGGAGGGAGGGTTTAAATAAAAGGATGAGAATAGTCCCTACTTGACCTCTCTTTTCCCCCAGGAGTTGGCAGGGGAGAGGAGAGGAAGCCGTGAATAAAAGGGAACTCGTGTTTACAGGAGTGATTCTCCCATTAATGGCAGCATATGTTTGCATTTATTTAAACCTGCGGGGAAGTGTGTCTGCCTGTGTGTATGTGTGTGCGTGTGTTGGGAAGGGGGGGAGAGAGAGCATAGCAGCCGCCATGGCAGCAGCAGCAATATTGCACACAGCATGCCAGGTGCTTGCTGTCAGCCTAAACAAAAAGGGAATGTCAGCATTCTGTGTGCTGGGAGGCAGGAGAAGGGGAGCTGGCAGATTCCTGTCATCACTGCCTTCTGCCTTCATGCTCAAAATCTTGTCTTCCTACACAGAGATCAGACCAGACCAGACCAGCCTGGGGGCTAGCAAGCCTACTGCCCTATCTCCGGGAGAAGCTGCCACACCTGCTCTTTCAGAAGGAGCAACACTACCAGACTCAATTCAGCACGAAAGCACCTACCTTTGCCATTGTAGACAGGGCTACCATAAGCACAGTATACTGTATTAGCCACTGCAGTCATATTTTGAGCCATCATATTTTGAGCCACAATGGACATAGCCATTCTATCCCACTCTGTCTTTATGCCACGGGAAATCATTCATTTTTGTTCCATCAATTCTCCCGCTGGTCAGCTGCTACAGGTTGCTACCACCGCTCTCATTAGGTAGGGAGAGATTAATGGAAAGGTAACTTCCATCCTGGGCAATACTGTTTTCCTGGAAGGTATGTGGAAAGAATGATAGGGCAATGAGCATTGTCCAAATGCTCATTCCCCAAACCTGCCCTTAAGCAACTTAAGGATGCTGGGGATGGAATAAAAGCCCAGTTGAGTGCAGGTCCCCCATCCTTCTTGCACCCATCTTTAGATAAAAAAAGCAGATCTGCATTTGAAAGAAGTAAGTTCTCGCCTTGATAGAGAGTCAGAGAGGGAGAGAGAGAGAGAAAAGAAACATTGGGACTACTATGCTTCACAGGAAGACAAAAACAAGCCATTGCACTTTACAAATGTAAATCCATTCAACAATATGCAGATACAAACCTGCTTAGCACAAAGGTGGCCAGATGAAAAAGAGGACCTAAACCTTTAACTAGTTGCATAGCAGAGGGCATTTCAGCAGGTGCAGCTGAAATTGTTATGCAGTTTCATGATAGTTGTGTAATAGTCTACACAGCTATTAAATGTGCAGGAGCCCTGTCTTCTATTGCATCTGGCCACCCTAGTCATGATCTATAAAAGTATCATGTGACTAATCAGGTGAACAGCCGAAGTACAGAAGATGCCCATGACTCAGTCAGCTGAACTACGGAAGTATCATGTGGGTAGCTTTGGGTGCAAAGGGGACATTAAATGGGAGACATCATGTGAGGAAGCTACCTTTAACTGGGAGAGGTTCCAACTGTAGTTGCTGGCTTGGCTTTAAGTCAGGCTAGGAGAAAGACAACAGCACAATTACTGGGCTCCCATTCTGAGACTGTTTGACAGCTGCCTAGGAAGGGAGAGAGGCTCATACATTTGATCTCTGAGGCAACCTTCACAACATAAACAAAAATAACATTAAAAGAATAATTTAAATAAGGAGCTGACATCCTCCATGTCCCAATGTGTGTCAGTAAAAATTAGCCCCACAGAGTGCAATCCATGAAAAATGCAATCTGTGATCCATGAACCTAGTGAGGTATCCGGAGCTCGGTCTTGTCCTCATTTGTTGGATGAGTTTCAGTTGGTACAGCTTGAGGAAGTTGACAAGGTACTTGGACTGGTGCGTGCAACCACCTCTGTACTAGATCCTTGCCCCTCTTGGTTAGTGAAAGCTGCCAGGGTTGAAACAGCCGGCTGGGCCAAGGAAGTGATAAATGCCTCCTTGATAAATGCCTTGAGAGGGAGTGGTCCCTAGCCGTTTGAAAGAAGCGGTGGTGAGACCACTCCTGAAGAAACCTTCCCTGGACCCAGATAATTTGAACAACTTCAGACCGGTAGCGAACATTCCATTCTTGGGCAAGGTCTTGGAACGGGTGGTTGCCAGCCAGCTCCAGGTGCTCTTGGATGAAACCGATTATCTAGATCCATTTCAATCCGGTTTTAGGCCCAGTTTCGGCACTGAAACGGCCTTGGTCGCCCTGTATGATGACCTATGTCGGGAGAGAGACAGGGGGAGTGTAACCCTGTTGATTCTCCTTGATCTCTCAGCGGCTTTTGATACCATCGACCATGGTATCCTTCTGGGGAGACTCACGGAGTTGGGAGTTGGAGGTACTGCTTGGCAGTGGTTCCGCTCCTACTTGGTGGGCTGCCTCCAGAAGGTAGGGCTTGGGGAGCACTGCTCGATACCCTGGACTCTCCATTGTGGAGTCCCACAGGGATCATTTCTGTCCCCCATGCTTTTTAACATCTACATGAAGCCGCTGGGCGCGGTCATCAGGAGTTTTGGAGTGCGTTGTCATCAGTATGCTGATGACACACAACTCTATTTCTCCTTTTCATCTTCCTCAGGTGAGGCTGTTGATGTGCTGAACCGTTGCCTGGTCGCGATAATGGACTGGATGAGAGCTAACAAACTGAGGCTCAATCCTGACAAGACTGAGACACTGTTGGTGAGTGCCTTCTCGGCCCAGACGGTGGATGTTCAACCTGTTCTGGATGGGGTTACACTCCCCTTGAAGGAACAGGTTCGTAGCTTGGGGGTTTTGTTTGATCCATTCCTGTCTCTTGAGGCTCAGGTAGCCTCGGTGACACGGAATGCATTCTACCACCTTCGGTTGGTAGCCCAGCTACATCCCTATCTGGACAGCGACGACCTCGCCTCAGTTGTGCATGCTCTTGTAACCTCTAGATTGGACTACTGCAATGCACTCTACATGGGGCTGCCTTTGAAAACAGTTTGGAAACTACAGCTAGTGCAAAACGCAGCAGCCAGACTGTTGACGAGGACCAGACAGTCCGCACATATAACACCTGTTCTGGCGCATTTGCACTGGTTACCTATCGGTTTCCGGGCCAAATTCAAAGTGCTAGTTTTGACTTATAAAGCCTTACACGGTGCGGGACCGCAATACCTAGCGGAACGCCTCTCCTGATATGAACCTACCCGTTCACTACGTTCAACATCAAAGGCCCTCCTCCGAGTTCCGACTCACAGAGAGGCTCGGAGGGTTGTAACGAGATCTAGGGCCTTTTCAGTGGTGGCCCCCGAACTATGGAATAGTCTCCCCGACGAGGTTCGCCTGGTGCCTACACTTTTATCTTTTCGGCGCCAGGTTAAAACCTTTTTATTCTCCCAGGCTTTTTTAAAAAAAATTACATTTTATTGTTGTTATATAAGACCAGGCTGTTAATTGTTTAAAATATATGCTCAGTGTTATTATTGTCATTTTAATGTATTTTTATTGTATTTTATTTATTGTGCACCGCCCAGAGAGCCTCTGGCTTCAGGCGGTATAAAAATTGAACAAAATAAATAAATAAATAAATAGATCCATGCAGATTCTGGTGGAGCAAAGGAGGTTGAGATCTGCTGATGCAAGATGCTACAAACAGTAAAAACATGGTACAAGTTGCACACTGTGCTATATTTTACAGGGAAAGTTCAAGAATCTCAGCCTTGCATGCAGGAAAATTGTTTCGTGATCCCAAATGCTATCAGAATAATCCAAATCATTTAGAACAAGACTCAGGAAGCCATCTGAGTGATCTTTGTAGAGCAAAATTTCAAGAGACTTTAGCACACTGAAACATGTGCAGGGGGAAGGGAGAATTCCACCTTGTGGTTTTTCTCATTACAGTGTTGCAAGAACACCTGCACTTGGCTGACTTTCTTTTCTCCTAAAGATACAGGATCAGCCTCAGGCCCTGAATCTGGCAACCCTTGTCATGGGTGAAACAACCCTTAAATATTAGACAGGCATCATCTCTGTTATCTTTTCGGCGCCTATTGAAGACCTTCCTCTTTCAACAAGCCTTTTAAGTTGAGACCTATCAAAGTCTGCGTCTGTGTTGGAATAGCTTTTTAATATGTTTTAAAACTTTTTTTAAAAAAATGTTTTTTAACCTTTCTTTAAGATGTCTTGAAAGCTTTTTCAAAAAATGTTTTTAAAGATGTTTTGTTTTCATGTATTTTAAAGTCTGTTTTTATGATGTTTTAAAGTGTTTTTAGTGCTTTTGTTTGTCGCCCTGGGCTCCTGCTGGGAGGAAGGGTGGGATATAAGTCAAATAATAAATAAATAAACAAACCCTTGGACAGAAGAAAGCATCACAATCCTAGGCTGTGGTACATCTGTAGGTACTTCTGATTCCACCCTGCAGTGGTCAACAATGTATCTTCTTCACACTTTCTCCATTATTATGGTAGACAGACAGAACCTAGACACTGATGCAAACTATAGTCCTGGATGGCTCCACAAAACTGATCTGTGAAGGCTCCTTCATCCATTATAGTTTCCCTCCAAAGAGATAATCAGCACCAGCTGTCTAGTCCATATTCTTACAGAGAAGCAAATGCTCCCACCACAATTCACACTTGATGATGCACATGACTCTCCTACACAAAGATTATCTCTTTATAGGGTGAAAAAAAAGAAAGCAAGGAATGAAGCAGCCCTGAGTATCCATGTGGAGAATTGATACCCTTTGAAAATTTGGCCACATGCCTCAACCACCGACTCACCAGCCTACCACATAGTGCCAATGGAAACTGATAGATGTTTTTGAAAGCATCAAACATCTCTTCTTATTTCACAACTGCTCATTCACCACATGTCCTCTCATTGCATTCTGCTGGTTGCTCCCACGACAAAGAGAAATCCGATTTATGTAATGGCAACTTGTCAGCTTGCCGCTAAAACAGTGCATGCTCTCTGCTAGCATATTAGAACAAACAGAAACACAGAATTACTAGGCAGCCAAGCTTTGCTAATATTTATCTATGATTAGGGAGATCAATCACTGTTAACTGATAGCTTATTGCTTTCACATGCCACTTTGTATGCACTCCTTTTATCTTTGCCACAAGTCTCTTTGACTTGTTTGTGTGTGTGTGTGTGTGACAAGATATGACAGAACAAGAGGCTAAATTTGGCCATCTTTGACCTGGACATGATTGGGAGAAAATGTCAATTCAGTCTTTATTTCCTTAGTCACAGAGAGCCAGTGTGGTGTAGTGGTTAAGGTGTTGGACTGGGTTCAAATCCCCACATAGCCATGAAGCTCACTGGGTGATCTTGGGCCAGTCACTGCCGCTCAGCCTCATGAAAACCCTATTCATAGGGTCGCCATAAATCGGAATTGACTTGAAGACAGTACATTTACATTACATTTTTCCTTAGTCACAATAGTATTCAACACAAACAGCTTTAATACTGAGCACAGACATTTAATACAGACAACACAAAAAAATTATAAA
Source organism: Rhineura floridana (assembly GCF_030035675.1). Lineage (NCBI taxonomy): Eukaryota > Metazoa > Chordata > Lepidosauria > Squamata > Rhineuridae > Rhineura > Rhineura floridana. Next base: position 85,831,333 of record NC_084486.1, read on the forward strand.
TGAAACAAGTATGCTAAAAGCAAGTACTCTACCTACTTTCTCTTCTTTTGCTTTCCCTTTCTTAAAAAAACCTGTATGTAATGGGCCTAAAAAGCAATTTAAAAAAAAATGAGACATGAAAACACCCACAACAGCAGCTGTTTGTTGGTCACACATGATCCATCTTGATATTTTTCCATCATCAGGATAATTTGTGATTTGATCTGTTAGTTAGATAAAAAGTAGAGGTTTTAGAGAATACAGTTGAATCCTTGCAAGACATGGCTGCACATGCACACTGTGTTAAGATGTACTAGTTTTTTGTAATCCCTTACTCTTGGCTAGAAGCTCTATAAGCCTTATTAGAATGTATTCATCCTGCAAGCTAAGACCCATAATGGTTAAGGACTATGTACCTGAAGTTCATGCACTTCTGTCTTGGTTGACCATGTGGCCTGTGACAGTATCTGCTCATTTCAAAGTTATACTTAACAACTATCACCACATGACTTGACAATATTTCTGCTGTCTTTCCAATATCCTTGAAAAAGATCATCAAGACAAAGGCAGGGCTATGGGCACATTATGAGAGCCATTGTGGTGTAGTGGTTAAGGTGTTGGACTACTACCTGAGAGACCAGGATTCGAATCCCCACATAGCCATGAAGCTCACTGGGTGACCATGAGCCAATCACCACCTCTCAGCCTCATGAAAACCCTATTCATAGGGTCACCATAAGTCGGAATCAACTTGAAGGAGGTACATTTACATTTTATGGGCACATTAGCCCGTAATCCACACAAGTTAATCTACACAATCTGGGCTACATCCTAATACATGCTGATTGAAGATATCAAGGAAACACTCAGTAGAGGGACCATAGCCCTGTGGTAGGGCATGTGCTTTGCATGCCAAAGGTCCCAGGCATCAATCCCTGGCATCTCCAGTTAAAAAGATCAAGTAGCAGGTGATTGGAAATACCTCTGCCAGAGTCCTTGAAGATACACTGCCTGTCAGAACAGAGTCTAATACAGGGCTAGATAGATGGACAAATTGTCTAACTGGATATAAGGCAGCTCCTTGAGTTCCCTATGTGCCTATGCTCAGTGCATAGGAGATGAAGAGGAGGTGACCCAAGTGAGTAAGCCAAGCCACACACTACATGGGGAGGTTAAAAGTAAACATACTCCTTCATAAAAAACAGCATGCACATGGATTCCACATTTGTATTGGCTCCCAAGAACAAAAGAGAACATGCAAAGACCTCTGTCATCAGTGCTCCCTCTCAAGCAATCCTCCTTCCATGAAATGCTGATTCATTTAAAGTTGGTTAAAATCAACATATCCAATTCCTTTAAAAGCCTTAACCAGTTAGAAGACAAATCCAGTTTGGCACCACTTTCTTAGAAGCTTCCTCTAGTAAGAACCGGAAAATTCATGTGTATGAACCGGATGGAAAGTTAGGGTCAGTGCATTCATTTACAGCTTCTGTGTAGAGACCTCTCTAAATTGTTCCATGTTGCTGCTGTGATCACATGCTAAACCATGCTAAACCATTCATGTGTCACAACTGATCATGCATTCAGGACGACTTTCTCCAGGAGAGCACAAACGTCTCAAAACGGAAACCTTTATGCTTGCATAGAGAAACATCCCTCCAAGTGCCGTGGCATTAAAACCAGCCGCATACACAAAAACACCATGGCACACGGAAATCACATGATAACAGATGCCACATGGGGTGATTTAAAGCTATCTTCACACTGCAGCCTTAAACTAGATTATCTCTGACCTCATCCAGCTATAAAAACCTGTGAATGTATCAAGCCCTTGCCAAAGCTAATCCATAACTTACCCTGGGTTTGCTGCTAGCTTTTGTTTCATTACAAGGCAGCCTGCACACACTCTCTGGTCTCACTATGTTTTTGCAGGCATTTGTTGTTGTTTTCAGACGTATTCCTTAACCTTCCCAAAACTGTTTTTTCCCCCTTCTTCTTCTCTGCCTCCCCTCTGTCCGATACATTCCTGGCTTTCTCCTTTTTCTTCCTGCAGTACTCAAAGAAAAACATTTGGGCAGTGTTGCCCTTGTCATATAAATCCCACCATAATACTCTCTTTCCTGTTAAGCGAAAGAAAATAAACGTGTACGGCTGTTACTGGAAGCCAAGCTGTGGGACTGCTTTAAATTCTCTTCTTATTGAGTCTGGGCTGAAAATCATTCAATTCTGCTGAGGACACAGATATGCCTTTGCACACATACAGACACACAGATGGGGGGGGAGAGCAAGAGGCAGGCGTGTATAAATATCTCCAGCTCTCTAGATATCCGTCAGATTTATTCCTCTGCCAAGCCTGCAGAAAATTGACTTGTTTCATGGAGGCAGGCTATTGACACATTACCGCAAGGAGGGTTAGGAGAGAAAGCAGTGAGACCGGCGCCCCCTCTATTAGACGATAATGTAATCAGCAGTGTGGGAAATGAGTGTGGGTAAAATGGCATCGCTGACATTTATATTAGAGGATATTGATGGTGGGAGCTGTGACCGCATCTATCCTACCTCCCGTTTGCTGGGATTGACACAGACGGCTCTTGTTTAGCTGGATTCTCTCTCTCTCTCTCTCTCTCTCTCTCTCTCTCTTCTTAGCTGGGTGGCTGGCTGCTGTCACAACAGATAGATAATTGAAAAATGGATCTCACCTTTCCAGCAAACAGGAGTGGTTCAGACAATTACTGTAGAGGTTACCTACTCAGTCTGAAGTCTTCGTCTCTGAGAGAGATTCAGAGGAAATTGGATTTTACATGGATGTTTTATTCTGGCAGCAGTTTTAGTATAAATAAAGGCAAGGAGACAGAGAAGAGGTGTAAGGATGAGTGAGAACCGCACAAAAGGAACTTGACAGAGAGACAGCGTGTGTGCACGCGCGTGTGCGCGTCCCTGTGCCTGGATGAGATTAATATACCAGTCTCCAGCCATCTAGGGGATTTCTGGTTTGTTGTGCATTGTGTGCGCGCACATCTCTTTTCCCCCTCCTTTTCTTTTTTTAAATTGGAGGCTAAAGGAGGTTAACTTCCTCAAGGCCGCACAACTAAACCTGCCCTTGGAATTAAAAAAAATGGGGGGGGGAGACCATTCTCAGAGGAAATTTAAAAAGGTAGGAGGAAGAAGGGAAAATAAAAAAGGAAATGTAGGGCCCGCATCCAATTGAACTAGAACATTTTTCCTTCTCCCTTTCCATCTGCTCTTCTACCATCCAGCAGACTGGGCCACAGAGATCCAGGGTTTTAACAAGTCTTATTCAGACCAATGATCTGCCTAGCTCACAATGCCACCTCTTACAGTGGTGAAATATACATGAGTTCTAGAATTCTCTCTGCACAGAGGTGCATCTGGCACCTTTATTATGTAGTTTCCATCGTATGCTGGAGATGTGCCTCTTTACCCTGGCCTTTGACACCTGTGATATATACACCCAACCTATCCTTGGGACTGTAATGCAGTTTATATTGCTATAACCTGCCCTGGGACCTTATGATAAAGGAAGAGTAAGAAATCATTATAATCGAACGAAAGTAGGAGATAGAGCAGATCAGTAGTAAAAGAAAACTCGAGAATTCGGCAATTGTTTCCACTCTGAAGTTCAGGTTTATCCTCAGTACAGCACACGTCTTGACCATCTAGCCATTAGCTGTTGATATTATCGGGACAAGGGCTATTATAAGCTCAGGGGAAGATCCCAGCTTCAGTCTCTGGCAGTTCCAGGTAAGGCTGAAGAACAGGGCTGGTGCTATGATGAGGCAAGCCAAGCCAATGTCTCCGATGGTGCAGATGCAGGAGAGCAGTGAGTCCTTTTCATGATTGCCTTGCATTGTTTTTAATGTTTTTATATTGCTGTATACCGCCCTGGTGTTTTGCAAAAGGGCGGTAGATCAACCCTTTGGTAATCAATCAATCCCAGAGTGCAGGACACGGAATAATGGGCTCAAGTTGCAAGAAGCCAGATTTCAACTGAACTTCAGGAAAAACTTCCTAACTGTTAGAGCTATACCACAATGGAACCAATTACTTAGAGAGGTAGTGGGCTCTCCGGCACTGGAGGCATTCAAGAAGCAGCTGGACAGCCATCTGTTGGGAATGCTTTGATTTGGATTCCTGCATTGCGCAGGGGGTTGGATTTGATGGCCTTTTAGGCCCCTTCCTACTCTACTATTCTATGATTCTATGATCACTTGTCATGCACTGGACCTCCCGCTTGCCTGCCTCCCCACCCACCTCCAAGCCCTCCTTCTGCTGCCCCAGAAGTAGAGGCTTCTGTGTGGCTCTGCCCCTTCTCCTCCACCCTGCCTTCCTTGGAGTAAGGCAAGGTCTCCAGGAGAGCACCTGCGCTCCGCAGCAGCTAGGACTTCTGCGAGAACTTCATTCAAAAATTAAAGTTACTTCAAAGTAAACAAACAAAAACAAAAGAAACATTAGCAGGGTGGGGAGAGAGGAGGAGGAGGAGAAGCAGGGAGAAGGGCCAGGCAGCCCTGTGTCTTGCACCAGCCTGGCTGGGAAACATCCCTGGCTGAAACCCTGAAAAGCCATGGCCAGTCAGCATACTGATCAGAGGGACCCATGGTCTGACTCAGCATAAGGTGGCTTCCTACACTTTTGCTTATTCCTTGTAGAGCCACTGCCTTGTGATTGGCAGCTGCCCTCTCCTGAAGCAGAGGCTGCAGTCAGGAGCTCTGGAATGATGAGCTACACTTTTGGTTTGGTTTATGTCTGTTCAGCATCACCTAAACAGGCAGTTCTGGTGGAGTAGAATGGAGTAAACCACTTCCCTATATTTACATTTTAAAATGAAAAAAAAAGCATGCCTAATGAAAGGCTAGAGATCTTTCACCTGTTTTTTGCAGATGGATACACACCTGGGCCCTGATCCAGATATGGTCATGCATGCACAACCTTTGATGGCACCAATGCACATTCCCATCCACTTGGGAGGGAAGATGGATGCATGCACAGTCCATGCCAATATAGTGCAAATGGTGAGGGGAGGGTGGAGGTAACACTGGATATTTCCCCCTCTGAATGTGTATCACAGTGCAGATGGAGATCAGTTTGCGCATCTGCAGCCAGTCTCTCTGTGTAATTCCAGATCCAGCAAGGGAATCCAGGCACAAAATCCATGTGCTGATTTGATTTCACTTGCTCTTACTGAGGCAATAGTATATAAGAGCCTTTGCTGAGAAAAATGATGAGGATTTATTTTTCAGATATGGTGTGCTTTCACTGTGTTCACATCTATAAACATTTACTTGCACTGTAACTCTTTTTTGGGGGAACAACACACATGATAGTGTCTACTTCTGCAATATTTCCTTGTTGCCAGGTTTTTCTAAGATGAAGAATTCTGATCTGAGGCCACCTCCTCCCATACGGGCTATTCAGGCATTCTTTGCTCCTATGCGGAACAGCCCAGAAGCAGGGCGCAGGGGCACGCTGAGTATCCCCACCCCCAACATTGCCCATGCCTCCCCTGTCACCTGCGTGCTCAGCACAGACATCTGTAGTGAGAGAGGTCTTTGCATGTATAGTCTGCAACCATGATCATTCAGATTCTGTGGAAGACTTTGCAGGTACAACTAAAAGTGCAAAGATCCCCTCACTACAGACATTCTAGCTGCATGCATGGACATCAAGGAAGCTACACACAATATTAGGGGTGGAGCCACTCTCTGTAGTCTCTCTCCTTGAACCTGAATAAGACTACAGATTATTTATTTATTTATTTATTATCTGATTTATATCCCGCCCTTCCTCCCAGCAGGAGCCCAGGACGGCATTTTTCCCATATGAACAATCATTTTTAGTGCCCATCTGTACATTTATCAATTCATATATCTTTTATAAAAGAGGGAAATATTATTATTATTGTTGTTGTTGTTGTTGTTGTTATATCCCACCCTTTCCCCCAGAAGGAGCCCAGAGTGACAAAAACACTAAAAACAACTTTTAAACATCTTAAAAACAAAACATCTTTAAAAATAAATCTTTAAAATATCTTTTTTTAAAAACCCTAAAAACCATTATTTATATATGATTATGGGGAAGGGCCACAGCTCAGTGGTAGAGCATTTGTTTTGCATGCAGAAGGTTGCAGGCTCAATCCCCAGCATCCCCAGGTAGGGCTAAGAGAGAACCCTGCCTGCAATCCTGGAGAGTCACCACCAGTCACTGCCAGTGTAGGCAATATTGAGCTAGATGGACCGATAGTCTGACCCAGTACAAGGCAGCTTCCTGTGTTCCTATGTTTCTCTTTTTCTTCACAGTTCCTGACATCCCCTTTTGGCTGTTAATGCCTCTGGTACATTGAGATGATGTTTTCTGAGACCCTTCACACAGTGCAATCCTGCACATGTCTACTTGATTGTAAATCCCAATGAGTTCAGTAGGGCTTAATCCCAGGTAAGATTTAGGTGCCTTTCCTGAGTGGAAACAATCTTGCATATAATCCAGCAGTATCTATGCATAGTTTTCATGATGTGTTTGTGTATAGATTACTATATATAAGGGGAGGAAAGCTTGGAAAGATTTCTGTGACTCGTTTTAAACAAAATACGTGTATGTTTCTAAGTGCAACCAGAATGTGTTTTACATTATGATTTTAAGGTTTGCAATATTTTGTGTTTTAATATGTTGTGAGCCACATTAGAAGGAGTAACCTAAGGGTGGCCTATATGAATAGTAAACTAAAATGGATTCATGTGGCCTGCTGTCATGGATTTGAGCCTCTCTTCACACTCTCACTTTGGTCATTACAAACCTCTTGGCCTCTGTCCCCAACTCAGTTCCTGCCCTTCTGCTGGAGTATACACCTTGACTTCTCATCGCTCACTTTTCCGTTCTCCTCTAGCTGTCCCCTAATGTCAGTGCTGGAGGCTTCCGTATCTCTTTTGCTGATTAAATCATCTCTGACATGTGAAGAGACTTCTCTAGGTGACTCTCACCACTCTGCTGCCAGTAGTCCACAGTGAAAAGCAAAGATCGGTATAAATAAAATAAGAACAAGGCAGGCACCAACCACATCTCTAGATGAAGAGCTGTGTTAAGGCTCTTGCAGCAAACACCACAATGTTCTGCAGCACTCTTAAAAACCAGCACATTTATGGTGGCACAAGGTTTCTGAGCATGAAGTGGGCAGTGCAAACATCGTATATATAATAGAGCTCTGTTGAATGTTCACCATTTGATATGTTCAAGGTGAGAAGTATATTAAAAGTAGCCCCCCCAGTCTCTACGTTTGAGCTTTTTGTGCCATTTTTCGTGCCTGTTCACAGCCATTGATCCCCCAATGTGCTGCTTTCAGCACCATCTGAAGACCTGAACAGCACTTTCCCCTTCTCTACAAGATCCCAGACAATCAGAGATCACATGGTGAGTGTGATGACATCACTATGCCATGAAACCAATCAGATTTGGCTACATCAAGATATATGTGTGGGCAAACAAAGCTACACTGCCTCCACTGCACTGCCCCAATCCAGCTCTAGTTGGGTAAGAGTGCACATCTGAATGTGCAGCCCAGTGTGCATTCAAGCACACATTCCATTAAGAGCAATATAGTGTATATAGATACACAACATGAACACTCAGTTGTGCATTCCACTGTACATCCAGGCTGATATTCCCTGATTTACTTGCTGCATTGTACTGTAGTTGTTTCATTGCACTCTGTAGCATGGCAAAACAGGGAGCATCAACACAGCTGACCAGCACAATGGAGATATACTCCCTCTCCCTCCTATGAACACCTTTCACCCTTTCAAGCAGCCCCCATCACCAAAACCAGGGGGTGCTTTTCAAGGGGCATGGAAATATTCACACCCATTTGGCCCATGTCATGCACACACACACACACACACACACACACACAGAGAGAGAGAGAGAGAGAGAGAGAGAGAGAGAGAGAGAGAGAGGATAGCCACTTACACATCACCAAAAATGAAGAAATGCATCACCAGAAAAGAGAGGATACGTGTTTACATATACTGATGTATATGTATAGATATAAAGATAACCAGTCTGCCTGCTCAGTCTGCTCTCCAGGTTGATGGACGACTTGAAAGTCCTGGCCACCCTTCTTATACATCTCTAAACTGGACTTGGATTGGGCATCACTTCAAACAGAGGACTTTGTAAAATAGGTCTCATGGAACCCTACACACACACACAGAGAGAGAGAGAGAGAGAGAGAGAGAGAGAGAGAGAGAGAGAGAGAGAGAGACTTCATTGGAACGATGTTTAAATTGAGGCTTGATTTCAGTAGTGTCAAAGCCCACACTCAGAATTATTTATGAATGAGTTAGACCTTGATACCCTTTCAATGAGAGCTATGTGGAACAACTGGGCTCCACTCTGGAAATGTTTAAACTGGATTTTTATGTGTATTCTGTTGAACCTTCTTGACTGAATTTTGGAACCTGGAAACTCTTGAATGAATATGAAGACTTTAGAATGGACCCTGGAACAGACACTAGGCCTTGCTTCACATGCTTCCAGAGGTTTCCAGTGCACTCAGGTAAATGATATCATTGACGCTACGCCTTACTGGAGTCATCTGTGTATGTGCAGAGTCATCACTTCAATAGCACATGGAACACAGCATAATGAAGTCATCATAGCAAGTGAGGTGCCAGGTGCTTCTACACATGGGTAGAGAGCCTAGCATGGCTCCCAGAGTAGAATATGTTAGATCTCCTGCAGAAGCATTCCAATAAGGGCTGATCTAATCCATGTCTGCCAGGATTAGAACCATATCTAGTTCAAATTTAGATGAAATTTGGCAACACCCCCATTTTAGTTTGCCTACATCCAGGAGAGTTAAGTAAATAAGTCGTGACCAGATGTGTCCCATCCTTTCAATGCATGTTCATGCATAATGTGGGGGTTCTAATCTCCACTACTGATTTGGAGCACAGTGTCTTAGAGCGAGGGCAGGAAGCCTGTGGCACTCCAGATGTTGCTTGGCTACAACTCCCTGCACCCCTGATCTTGGCCATGCTGGCTGGGGCTGATGGGAGATAGAGTCCAACAACATGTGGAGACAGTGGTGGCTGGTGCCCACTGGGACTGGTAGGACAAAAAGCTAGGAGGCCAGTAGTAGGTGGAGCCAGAGCCAGTGATAGGCAGAGCCAAGGATAGACAGAACCAACTAATTTGAGCTTAAGGAAGGCAACACCCTCAGGCAGCCTTTCCCAACCAGTGTGCCTCCAGATGTTGTTGGACCACAATTCCCATCTTTCCTGACCATTGGCAATGCTGGCTGAGGCTAATGGGAGTTGTGGTCCAACAACATCTGGAGGCACACTGGTTGGGAAAGGCTGCCCTAAGGAGAAAGAAGGTGACTGCCATTGCCACCATCTGGACTGCTTGTAAGAAAGAAGACAGACAGGTGGGGGATGGCTGAAATTTGTGAGACAGTGCCCTATTCACCCTAATGGACCTGCTTCCACTGCCTCCTCCATCCTGGAGGACAAGTTCCCCAACCTTGCCTTAGGTCAGATGCAGGGAACATTTGGCAACTCCCATCATCCCTGGTCATTCACCATACTTGCTAGGGCTCATGGGTGTTGTAGCACAGCAACATCTGGGAGCCAAAGGCTCCCACATCTGCCTTAGGTGGTGGAAATTATTCCAGACAAATCAGTCTAGAATACAAGGGTGTGCCCTTGCTAACTTGATGTCCACATGGCTCTCCAGCCTTTGTGGAATGGTGGGCACATTTGGGAACCTGAGAAACTGTCATAGGCACTGTGCGCATGCACAAGCATGCACACATGCGCTGCAGTCACATGCATGCTCACTCCCCACACACACACACACACAATTAGACTTTTAAAAACTATTTTCCTTTTTTCAACCCTAATTGGGAGGGTGATCTTACTGGAGAATGCAGCTGGGGAGGGAATAATTAAGCTTCAATCTCTAAAAAAAATCCCCCCCTGAACAATCAGGCCTGAAAAAAGCCTTCTTTGGTGTCAATTTTCAAATCTAATTGCAGTAGAGGAGGGGTGATGTAGCCAACTAAAGATTTTTTTTCTAATTGCAATGGAGGGGTGCAGGGGAGGGGATACTTCAGGCACTAAGGAAGGCTTTTGTGGGCAGCAAATGAATTGGTGGACCGCAGTTCTAAAATATGTGGGCTGATAGAAAATATTTTCTCACACATACACTTCTCACTATCCCCAGTCCTGTGCTTGTTGAACTGGGTTATATCACAGATAGGAATAGCAGTTGCTGTTGTTGGTTTATCCATCCAACAGAACTGAATGGTATCACAACATCCCAGATTCAAGCCAGCTGCTGACATTCCCATTTAAAAGGACTAGGACCAGGTAATGTGGAAGACCTCTACCTGAGACCCTGGAAAGTTACTGCCAGTCAGAGTAGGCAATACTGGGCTGGATGGACAAATATTTTGACCTGGTATAAAACAACTTCCATCTTTCCTAGGCCCCAGTTGCATGGTTTCCCCCCTCCTTTTTATTTTTTTGCAGGAGACAAATCTGTGTCACTCCTACACAAACATTTACCTGCACAGTTTGGCTCACCTTGAAGGCAGCATGCATGCTGGAGTATGAACCCGAGGTCTGCTCCTATATCCTGACATATGTATACCCTACATACCTGGGACACATGTGAACTGGTTCTTAGTTGCAAGTAAAATGTGTTGGATTGTGCCATTTACATTTAACATACCTTCTATAGTTTAAACACTATACTGGGTCCTTGGAAGATACCAATTCTGGTGTTGGGACTTGCTTAGGGTGATTTTCTGCCTTTATTTCTCTCTCTCTTACCCTTTTCCCTGTTGACTTGAACTGCAACAGATTTTAAGAACACATCTGGCTTTCATTACATACTTCTTCAGTAGAGAACACAACAGGGGTTCTCTTGGTATTATAACATACATAATGCAGTTGAACACAAAAGCCGTGGAGGCTTTCTGAGTGGGTTCACCACCTTTCCACAAGGTGGCACTGTTACGGCATAGGTATCGTATGGTGGGGCACAATGCAGACTCATTGGGAGGTCTTAGCATGCCACTGCTGCCACCTACTGGAAGGAATCAGATCTGCACTGACTCCAGTATTGAAAACAAGCTTGCAATAGGTAAGGTTGCAGGCTTAAGTACTACAATTTTGTGAAGCTTGTGACAAAATCTAACAGACAGAAGGAACAACTTTGTGCTCTAAAATATATCAATAAGGTTTTAGATTGTATATCATAATGTAGTTTCTCCCAAAGTAAAGAGGTATAAGTATGATGACTGTTCTTAAGTACAGAGTCATGCGCTAGCCACTGACTACAAGAATTCCTTACAGCACAACCCTATGCAAGCTTACTCAGAAATTAGTCCTCTTTTCAACTGGGATTTCTCAGAGGTAAGTGCATGGAACTGCAGCCTTAATTTGCATTTCTGTGCTTCATGTTGTTTTAAATTGATCTTTAACTCCATCCTTAATTAAGGTTCTTTGCCAATGAATTTTTTGGAATTTTTGAGCAGAGCAAATGCCACCTCTCTTGCCCAATTGTTTCCTTTTCCATTATAATTTCTTTCCCATGTCCACTAAGAAACTCTCTTTATAGCTGCTCCTAATCATAAATTGAGAAGACACCTGCTTTTCCTGCTACAGCCAAGCCTGCACCTGTACTGACTTCAGTGTACAAAGCATTCTAAGTAGAATTTTGACTCCATAAGACGGTGATTCTTAACCTTTTGGGATCAAGGACCCCCTGAAAATCTAATGAAAAAAATCTTTTTGCCTAGTTCACGAACCCCCTGAAGCCCTGAGGGGTCCAAGGTCCACAAGAGAAGAACCCCTGCCATAGGATATGCATATTTGGGGGTTGGGTAGTAGAAATGCATACTTAAAAGCACATTGTTACCTAGGATATGTGCTCCTTGCATGGGCAAAATACTGAAGTCACCATCTGAGCCAGGCCAGGCCAGACTAACTGCCAGTCAGAGGCTGATCCCTCAAGGGTCTGGGTAAGTGTGCCTGCTCAGGCCCCACCCCACCCATTCCCAAGAAGGAGACGTTGTAAATATACCTTTTAAATTAATAAAATACAATAAAACACCAAGGCATGAGCATGGCAAGCAGGGTGAACATCAAGGGTCGGCATGGTTGGGCATCTGTCAAGAACCCACCTCCCAGGAGGGGTCCCACTGATATGAGCTCCCTGGACCTGCTGCAGTGAAGAGATAGACAGTGAGGGAGGGGTCACCGTGAAGTGTGTCTTGCCCAAGGACCTAACCTGGAACTGACACTGATGGTAAGCATGGGGGGGTATGGTATGGGGTGTGTCTCCTCCATCAATGCATCCATACCAAAATGCATCTCAGTTTTAGAGCTGCGGAACGAATTGAAAGTTACCTAGGCCTTTTGGGGGGGGGGGCAGCGGAGACTGTTATGGCCTGTGCACGTGGAGAGGGTCACATATGGAATGATACAACTCTACAGTTGCTTTTAACTGGGAAGAGAAGGATGAAGAGCCTCAAAGGAACATTCAGGCCTCTTAGAATCTTCAAAAGGTCCTGGAATGGCCAAAATGCTTTGCTCAAGCACCAGACCTGGGAAGGACTCCAAAGAAAATGAAGCTGACTTTCATCCCATCTCCCGTTGTTTGCTTTCTCTCTCTCAGTCCTTCAGCAATCTATGTCTGGCAAAGTTCAGGTCTGTGCTCATTAATTCTTCCAATCTCTCCACTGAAGGCTTAAAACAGGTCAGGAAAAACAATTGACATTTTCCATGTTGGGCAGCTGTGAGATCAATTGACACTGCAGGTCAAAGAGCAAGAATTCTGGAAGGGCTGGAGCTGGAGGCACCTGCCACCATGTTCTCCTAACAATCCGTGGTGACTTGAGATGAATGCATAGGCCAAGGGCACTGTTTGGCACAGAAGGGCAGCATTTGCTTAGGAAAGGAAGCAAGCAGACAGAAAGAGCATGGTTTCGAAACAAAACACCTTGCACCAAAGCATAACAGTTTTCCTGTTAGACTTGTTGGAAAAGGCTCTGACAGTATCAGAATTTAACTAGATTTGAAGACTCCTCCTTGCACAACCTTGGTTTGAGGAAAGAAATGGTTTCAGAGGGCTGGTTCACACAGCAAAATTCCTTCATGCGATTGTGTACATGGCCACATGGAAACAGGTTAGCGTGAACCAGGTTGTATGTACTTGGGAAAACTGGCAGCCATTTCTGTGATCATGGCTTCAGTTTTTCTCACAGTGGTTCCTGGCTCAACATGTGTTCCCACCTCAGATTAAAAGCCTATCCGCCCTGGCAAGATCACTTGGATCATCTGGGGAAATTCTATTTGTGCACTCTACAGAAATCAGGGGGCGGGCTGACCAGAAAATGGGCATTTTCTGCTGTTGCCCCTAAACTACGGCATACCCTTCCCTCTGTCGTATGCGAAGCAGCAGCCATCAGTTGCTTCAGATGTCTTGCTAAGACATCGTGGGGTTTTTTTTACACAGGCTTTACCTGACCCATAAAATCAGGTGCTGTTTTTATGTGTTTGAAATCCCCTTTATTCAGTTTTTGTTTCGATATGCTTTTATACCACTGTGTTACTGGTTTTATGCTGTATTTTTGTTTTAATGATATTGTTTATTGTTTTTACGTCATACAGCGCTTAGAGCTTCCCCCCCCCAACAGTAAGCAGTTAATAAATGCTTTTAAATAAATAACTACAATCTTGTGTTTCACTCAGTTCATGTTAACTTCTCCCTAGATCATGGACCCATGCACACAATCACAAGCTTCCTCATATTCACTAGTGTGAACAAGCCTCTTGCAGACTATGGCTGTTCAAAGAACCAGCAACCCAGATTTAAACAATACATAAGAGCACAAGAAAAGCCCTGGTGGATCAGACCAGAGGCCTGTCTAGTCCAGCATCCTGTTCTCAGAGTGGCCAACCAGAAGTGAATGGGAGGCACTTCTCAGTGCTGCTTCTCAGTATTTTCAGTGGGTCTCACATCAGTCAAATGAGTAGTGATTTTAAGTTGCCCATTTGATTCTGAACTAAATAGCAGGGTGGGGAAGACTCCAACAGTTAGGCCACTTCAAAACTGACTGCTGACACCCCTGAAATGATAAAACTGGATCAGTGTTGCAGGCTGTGGACTGGATGTAGGGCTCACTTAGCTTTCCATGTTGTTTTTCCTTGTGGTTCTTGTAGTTTGCTTACAACATATTCTTGTATGTGGTTTCAGGAGCAGAGTGTTGGGCTTTGATTTGAGTTTAAATCCAATGGCAGTTGTCACTTCTCCATGTGATATTGAAAAAGATAACCTCTTCCCTTCCCATTCATTTTGTCTTTTTTGCCAGGTCCTTTTAGATTGTACCCGAGGACAGGGACTGTGTGTTTTTATCGATTGGTCAGTCACCCTAGGAGCCTTTCCAGCTGAAGAACAGGTTTAAATGCTTTAAGTAAATAAGTAAAACAAGATACTACTTCTCTGCCTTGGTTCCTTGTGTATAACATGTCATAATAACACCCTATCACGTGGGAAACTGATTGTTGTTAGGACTTAATGAGATAAGGATTCCAAAATATTTTACATGCTAGCATTCCAATCCTACAATGTTACTTGAGTGTTTAAAAAAAGAGGTTTAAGATTACTGCTTTAATGTGTTACACATATACATAACTAGTAATAAACATACTGTGTCTGCCCTCTTACCTGATTGACTTTTTTTTTTTAATCACAGTGACTATATACCATTTGGGTCAAGGTAACTGGGCTGTGCTGGGGGTACATGGACAGGGTTAGCCTAACATTTTCCTAGGTCATTTTATTCTTTTAAAAAATAAAGATGTTAGAATGAAATACCCAGCTGAGCATTCCCTCCTTTCTGAAACATTGCAGTTAATTCATGATGCTAATTTGTGCACCTTTATCAGAAATAACAACAGATGATTAAGGGGGAAAGCAGGCCTCAAGTCCCATGGATTTTAATAGGATAAAAGTGCGGCTGGCTTTTGGATGCAGCCTGGTATCTTTTGTGCCATGAGAAATGAAAGAGTGGTGATGGAGAGAGTAACAATAGCGGCTGGTGGCTCCATGTCAGCGGTGCAGAGGAATCAACTCCCGGTTTTAGCCTGAACTTTCAAGGAGCTGTCCAAGGAGTGGATTCCACTGTCCCACTGACATGGAGCTACCAGCTGCCGCTAGAAAGTAATGGAATGAGAACAGACTCTGGACTTTTCCAGACAACCTGTTTATTGAGCATTCATCCTGATTTGTTTGCACAAAGTTTGTGGGGAGGTTGGACAATGATAGCTATTTGTTTGCAGGGATGTTGTATGATGTTGCGTCAAGCAATCATTACCCCACACTTTCCAGTGCATTTTCTTGTCCCCTTCCTTATGGAAAAAAGTCTGGGGTGGGGGTGGAGAGAGAGTGGGTTTGGTGCACAAGAGCACCAAAACAACTTTAATTGTGCAACTTGGATTTGCTGGCATGTGATTGAAATACATCCAAAACCAGCAACAATCAAGAAGAGCCCTCGCTCTCTGTTCAAACCGTGACCTCTTAGCCAAATGTTAACATGGGATGCTGTCCAAACAGAAATGCAGATGTTAAAGAGAAATTGGCTCCTTTGCAAAGAGATGCAAGCTGCCACGCAGAACTTGGATCCACTGCACAAGACTTCCACATGTCTTTGGTGTAGGTGCTGCTGGTCAGATCTATAGACCTTACATTACAACTTTGATGCAACACTGCTCCACAATAAACCAGGGAACACGACCCATGACTTAGCATCAGAGTGGGTTTGGAAAACCTGTGACCCTTCAAATGTTGTTGGACTCCAACTCCCATCAGTCCCAGCCAGCACTGCCAATGGTCAGGGATGATGGGAGATGGAGTCCAGCCACGTCTGGAGGGGCTACAAGTTCCCTGTCACTGCATTAGAGGCTCCAGGGCACAGAGAGCAGAGTCCCTGGATGTCCAAGAAGAGCGAACTACCAAGATACAAGTGTGTACAAATGTATGCAAATCAGCCTGCCTGCTTGTCTTTCCTGAACCTTGAGCTCTGCTCCAAGTCTCTCTCCTTTGTCAAATATGCTGACCTGTCAATAAAATACAGAGTCAAACGCCACATATGCATTTACAGCAAAATTAATTTTTAATATGTAGGAAAACTGTGGGGAGGGGAGGTGCATTGGTAATGCCACCAGTTTCCAGCCAATCAACACTAATTAGCACTTTGCAGCATGGCAGTCTTCTGCAGTAAATACCCCCCCCCATCCCTGTGATCTGGGAAAGACATTTGTATATCTAAACAAAACATTACACATACACTTCCACAGTGGGCTCATTTCTCAACTTTCTTATTCTTCTAATGAAGACCGAGTCTGTAACCTCAGGCTTTTGCAGTGTGACAGGCCTTTGAAAATACTATGCTAGCCACCCTGATCTCTAGAGAAGCAAATTTAGAGACCAAAGGCATAAGCAGGTTCACAAATTAGGAGGGTGGGAATGTAAGTCCTCATATCTTTAGAGGTACAGTAATATTTCCTCTGCAGGTAAACTGTGATCCCTGCAGCCCACCAAACAGCTGATGAGCTGAGGGGCACATGGGGAGGGAAGTGATTTCAATGGCAGTGATGGTATGAGGGGTAATGCCTAGTAGCCAATTTGTGTCCTGTGAGTTGCCCACCTGTAGGATGGGGAATCTTTTTCTGTCCAGGGGCAGCATTCTCTCCTGGGCAACTCTCCAGGGGCTACATGTCAGTGGCAGGTGGGGCCAGAGGAAGAAGGGGGTGGAGAAATGAATGTAAATTTTACCTTTCTACCAGTAGAGACTGGTGGCTCCGATGTCAGTGGAGCAATGAATCCACTCCAAGTTTTACCCCAAACTGTCAAGGAACTGTCCAAGGTGCGAGTTTCTGCCCTACTGACATCAGAGCTGCTAATCCCCATGGCTTTCTGCAGTAGGATAGTTTCTACACACACTCATAGACCCCTCTCTATCCTATGTCCAAGCTGGTCAGAAATGTTACCCGACTTCAAGGACACATTTGGGTCAAGAGAAAAGACTGAAAGAGCATGCAAGGCAGGTCTAGTGAAAGATGTGGCTTGGGGAGAGGGGGTGAGGCCAGGGAGGGCGTCCCCTGGCGAGAGCCCCAATAGCCAGATAGAGAGGCCTTGAGGGCTTCATTTGGCCCCTGGGCCTGAGGTTCCCCTTCCCTGTTTTAGAGGTTATCCAGCAATCACTAAACTGAAACGTTCACTTTCCCACAGCCATGTTTTGTGAATATTGTCTTCCTGTGGGAGCTTGGGGGATCAACTGCTGCACAGTACTGAACTTGATTTGAGGTCTGTCATATTTTCTGGAACAACTTTCTGCACTGGAAACTTGCATTCAGGTTCTTTCAATATTTGCTCCTCTTTCTGGAATATTAACCCTTTCTATGTTTGTTGGTGCAGTTTTTTGAATTAGACCTGCAAAAGTAGAACTTTTTTTAATGGTAGGGCCCAAGACCCAGAAGTGCAGAAGAGGCTGCCTAGTCACTACTAATGAAAGCAGAACCACTGAAAAGATGCACTGGTCAGGCATGCAAGGCTCTCTTTGGTTACATTCCAGAACGCCATTTGGTTGCATTCAATTTGTGACCTACTATAACCTTCTGTTGAAGATCCACTATTGTGGCCTCTTTATTGCAGTATTAGATCCATGTCAGTCATCTCCCATATAGTATTCACATCTTTAGACTTGTCTGCTTTCCTAATGATAGCGTACCTACTGGACCTGGATGTTCCCAGATGTAGTGACTTTGTGGTTTCATTCCAGAACAGACCAGGTACCTGTGACTGTCATACTGTTTCCCCTACCAAGGTCAAACAGTTTTGTGCCATATTGCAACCTTCCATCCAGCTCCAATTCTATAGGAATCATATGCAGTCATGTGATTGCTGGCTGCTGCACAGTTGGGGGTACCAGCTACCCAAGCTACCAAGAATGATGCCTGTCACTCAATCTCTCCTCCCAGTCCAATATCTATTTCTGAGAGCGCCTGATTGGTGGTCCAGGTCCTTCCGTATAGAGCAGAAAGACTGTTCTTAGGCATCGGCATGCAACTGGGCTCTGGGAATGTGAATCCAGTATTGCACTGATGGCTGCAGGACAGAGTGGTTTAGTAAAGACACCAATAAAAGCTTGGTCTGATGGCATTTCCTGCTGGACTTTACCTCCTATAGGTAAATGCAAGCAGCTGCTGTCCTCACAGTCAGAGCACTGGTAGAGGGGCCAGATCAGGGAGTGGTACCAGAGACAAGGAAGGAGCAAACTGCAGTACAGCTTATGCTGAGAGGCAAAAAAAAGCAGGTAAGAGGGCTTCCTTGGCAGTACACTATTTTTACAAATTACCCACACTGATGAAATCTCTCAAGACCCAAGACTGACACCTGCCAGGGTGCGAGATGTCCCAATAAAACCAGGCTGATCCTTCCCAAAACAAGAAAAAAAATGTGGAGGGTAACCCATGCAGAGATCAAAACATCAGTCTGGAAAAGAGGATGGAGGACTTGGAGAATGCCAGGTGCAAGGTTCCAGGTGCAGGGGTCCCAAGCCGCTGTCAATCAGTCATCCCTGGGATCGATGTCTATGCAAGACACACAGCGCATGATGTTCAAGTAGCCAGAGCTGTCAAAACCTTGGTCTTCTTGGCCCAGGTGGCCCCTGACTTGAGAAGCATGACCAAAGCGATTAAGCAACCTGTAAAGTACATACATACATTTTTATTTACTGTCATTGACCAATCATCAACCTGTAAAGTGACACTTGGCTTGATCAGTTGATAGGGAGGAGGGGGAGTTCTTTGCTGTTGACATAAAGCTGGCTGGCCATCCTTTTCCTTGGCCTTTACAGCCAGCTTTCAAGGCTTATCAGCAAATATTCTATCTGTTATTATTATGTCATTATTGTTACATGTATATCCCACTTCTCCTCCAAGCAACTCAGGGTGGCTGGTTCTCCTTCTTCCCATTATATCCTCATGACAACCCTGTGAGGGAGGTTAGGCTGGGAGGCAGTGGTAGGCCCAAGGTCACTCAGTGAACTTCATGACTGAGTGGAGATTTGAACCCTAGTCTCCCAGATCCCAGTCCAACTCTGTAACCACTCCGCCACTCATACAGATCTGCTATCCTGTGGATACAGATTCCAAAACTGAGACACTTCTACAGCTTCTATATCCAGCTATTGGTTCATCTGCAGCCTGGGTGCTGCAGTTGCCACTGTCTACATTGATTTGCTTTCCAGGTGTCCCACTAAGAACCTGTCCATTCAGCTCTGAGCTATAAAACAAAGTCCCATCTGACCCAGCTGGCACATTCTCCTTAGCACGTGCAGCAGACTCTTCCTCCTAACCTTCTCTCAGGATACCGTAAGAGAGTCAAGGCATCTGCCCCCCATCCCTCCCCCTGTGTTATCTCCTGTCTGTTCATAGAACTTCCCCCTTGTATCTGCAGTACCTACTGTCAGAGTATTTTGTTCACTGAAAGAGGATGAATTTCAAAAAGACTTAAGCTTCAAGCAGATGTGATGATATATATGCAGCTGCCACCAGAACAAAACCCACATTTCCATTTCCAAATGTCACACTATTGTGTGTTTTCTTGCACCAGGGCTGGCCTTGCCATTAGGAAGTGTGAGGTGGCCACATCAGGAGGCAGGTGCTGGGGGTGGCAAAAGACCTCCCCATTCTTCACCATCCTGCTCTTCCCCGACACACCACCTCCCATTTTCCTGAGCCAGCACCCCAGTGATGGCAATGCTTGTCTGTTGCTGCCCTTTAATGGAAAAGCTGCAACTCAGTGATAGAGCCTCTGCTTTGCATGCAGGAGATCCCAGGTTTGGTCCTTGGCATCTCCAGGTAGGGCTGGGAATGTTCCCCACCTGGAACCATGGACAGCTACTGCCAATCACTGTAAACAATGGTTTGACTCAATATAAGACAGCTTTTTTTGGTCCTGGGTTCCCTTGATGCCCGTCCTGTGTCACCTAAGCTTGCCTGCTCTCCTCAGGTGTGGTGGAGGATGTTGTCCTATCACTAGCATCGAAGGAAGATTCAACATTTCTGTATGTGGAATTGGGAGCGGGGATGGTGCTATCTTGTCCTTCTCATCAACAATAAAATGTCTTGGGCTGGGCCTGCTTTTTCTGCTCATCAGTGGCAGCCAGTGATTTCGCTTGGATGTGGGGAAACGCACAATGACAGGATGTCAGGACATGGATAAGCTCTTTGTGACGATGTTACAGAAGGGGAAGAAGAACCGGATGCCATGTTCGGCACTAGATTATAACATCTAGTTCTGGCCTTATGTCAAAAAGGAGTCTGTAAAAATGGGTATAATCAATCAGGAGGAGCTTCTCAGTAACCCATGCCTACGGCAGACAGGTTCCCTACTGGAGAAGTTATCACATCCTTCTTCCTCCCCCATTAAGTATCCGAATACCAAAGAAATGGTTTGGAAAACATGTCTTTCCTGAAAGCTACTTATTGAATTTGAGCTCCCAGAGTAATTTCTTTTGTTTTCCCCATCCATTACATGGGGAGAGGATTGTACTACTTTTGCTAGATTGGGGCTTGCAGAAGTATCATTCTAGGAATGACACCTAGCTGGCCATTCTTTCCTTCTTTTCTTTATAATCATGAGGAAAGGCCCTTAGCAAGAGTCCACCCAACTCCTCTTAGGTTACCATGCTCCTTCCCTCTAAAGGTGATGAGCCGCAATGCCCCTATGGGAGGGAAAGCAATGTCTTGGTGCCCAAGGAATAATTAGCAAGGGAGAATCTTGGCCTGCAATCCATCACCCAAGTGCAGGAGTGGGATGACCCTTTCCTTCTACCACACCTCTCCTTCCCCATGCAGAGCAGCACTCTCTCTGCACTGCAAGGATGCATTGGCAGGTAATTCCAAACAGCCCCAGCGGGAAGGAAGTAATCAGCAATTTTCTGGTTCTTGTAGCCACCGCTAGCTCCAGCAGGCTTATCAAGGTAACACACTGTTATGTCGGTAAGTGCTCTAATAGCCGTTTCCTCCCTGGGGCACAACAATGATCACATCCAGTGGCATTCCCCTTATTTATAGGTGCTCTGCACACACCTAGAGATCTGTCTGTGCAAGGCTGCATCCTTCTTACCCTCAGCCAGTATCTAGCATTTTCAGCAATGCAAACCACAGACAGAAGTGGTGGGGCAAAGTGGGCCTGCAAAGGGGCAAAGAAGAGCTCTATGGGTGTCCAATTAACATCATGGGAGTTTCCCAGACTAAACACCTGGTTTCTATTCCTGGCTCTGCCACCTGTCTGCTGTGGGACCTTGTTCACCTCTGCTTGACCCTTCAGCTTTATCCGTTCTGATTAATAATCTGCAGTATTATCTTATAATCAAATTATTTCAGCTATTTTATATCCTGTTATGTGTCCAATGTTTTTTTTCCCTTTTTGCCATATATGCAGCCTTTGCCACTGTTGGAAGTGTGGGAGATTGCAACTCCAATTTGGGGGTTGAAGCCTGCATGCCAGAGGGGAGGTAGAGAGATAATCCTTGAAGGTGGATAGGTTGTCCATCTGACCTGTGCTCATTAGGGTTGCCAGGTTCTTGGCCTGAGACTGATCCTGTATCTTTAGGAGAAGAGAAAGTCAGCCAAGTGCAGGTGTTCTTGCAACTCAGTAATGGGGAAAACTACAAAGTGGAATTCTCCCTTCTCCCTGCACAACTTTTAAAGACACAGAAGTCCTCCTGGAGGCCGGGCCTGGCAACCAAGAGGTCTTCTGTATCTTTAAAAGTTGTGCAAGGGGAAGGGAGAAGTCCACCTTGTGGTTTTTCCCATTACAGAGTTGCAAGAACACCTGCACTTGGCTGACTTTCTCTTCTCCTAAAGATACAGGATCAGTCTCAGGCCAAGAACCTGGTAACCCTAGTGCTCATCTACCTGTCTTCATTCCATTGTAAACTATACCCTTAGGAAAGATGTGTTCAGTATTATAAAAATACACACAGAAATAGGAACTAATTTGGTTGGTCCTATTTCTTAGCAGAGATATACAAATACAAGCAGCAAAATGAGAATAAACCAGCCCCACCTTTCTCTATATAAACGACACAGTCTTTTAGGTTAAATAAAAGAATGTTTACTTACGACCTCATATGTTAGGAACATAGGCTCTAGCTTAGAAGAAAGAAAATAGGAGTCTCAGTTCATTTTAGTGGTTTAGTATTGATGCTCTCAGAGAGAGCATCTGTGCCATGCGGCCTCTCTCAATGGTGGATAGATCAGCAATAGAGAATATTCAAAAATCCCCCAGGACAAAGGAGGAGGAAGTCAGGTAAGTAACCCCACCCATTAGGAAGTTACATCATGGTAAAACAGGTACATGGGATATTCCCCAAATATTCCTTAAAGGGAGCATGCAACATTTGCCTATTCCAACAAGATGACCACTCAAGTTCTGACCACTCCTTCCTCCTCCTCCTCTGACCACTGAAGGGAAAGGAGACATCTTGCCTTTGTTTCGCTCTCCTGTAGCATGGGGCAAATGACCAAGTCTGACCATTGCACCTCCAACTTTGTCAGCTAGCTAGAACTAGACTGCTTTCCCTATCAACTATGTATTTCTATAAATAAAGTAGCTTTTCTTCTTTTTAGCCAAGTCTGACGTCTCAGTGATTCAAAGCAGGGTAAAAGCCTGTCTCTGTTACAGGTAAATCACACGCAGACGCTGCTCCCAGTTCCGCTGCTGAGGCTGCAGCACAGCTAATCTCTGCCAATATAAAACAGCCACCACCTTTCACACACACACATTTATAACTGCACGCACACAACAGAAAACACAGGATAACATTAATAAAAGAGCTCCAGACCCTACAGTAGGGGTTGGGAATATTTTTCCAGTGAGGGCCACATTCCATTCTGGGCAATCTTCCAGGGGCCACATCCCAGTAGTGGGTGGGGCCAGAGAACAAAAGTGGACAGAGTAATGACTGTAAATGTTAACCTTTGTGCAGTTGGCTAGTTGCTACACACACTCATATACAGAGGTTGGAAAAGTTACTTTTTTGAACTACAACTCCCATCAGCCCCAGCCAGAATGGCCACTGGATTGGGCTGATGGGAGTTGTAGTTCAAAAAAGTAACTTTTCCAAGCTCTGTATACCTCTCTCTATCTCCATCCAGGGATGCAAGAGGCATGATCAGAGCCCAAGGCCACATTCTAGTCAGGCAAAAACACTTAAGGAGGGACCAAAGAAGGACCAGTAGGAAGGTCACTGGGAAGGGGGGCAGCCTAAGAAGAGCACTGAGGGCCAGATGCAGAGCCATTGAGGGCCACATGGCTCCCTGGGCCCAAGGTGCTCTGTCTTACAATTTAGTGTAACCTATTCTAAGAAGAAAGCTTTTTACATTCTTCTGAACCCAACAGACCAGGATGACAAAAGATTTCCAAAGCTGTAGGGTCTCCATGAAGAATTCCTTGCCTCTTAGCTCTTTAAAGATCCAGGTTTTTGTGCACTCAGTTAGGGAACTCTAGCCAGATTTCAAATTCTCAAAATAGAAATTTAGGAACAAAAAAGCAGCCCAGAATAAAACAACTGGACCTGCTGTATCCGGGAAATCATGGGTCCTAAAAGGTCTTAAGGCAAGGATGGTCCTTGTTGGATTCTCATTCTCATCATCCCTGATCACTGGGCATGCTGGCTGGGGCTGATGGGAGTTGAAGGGCCACAGGTTTCCCTATGTCTTTTTACACTCTTAGGGTGTTCTAATGGAGAAACAGCCAAACATGAGGCACTAAGTAAGGGACTGCAGCAGAAAGGCCTACGATAAATACCAGAGCTTGGAAAAGTTACTTTTTTGAACTACAACTCCCATCAGCCCAATCCAGTGGCCATGCTGGCTGGGGCTGATGGGAGTTGTAGTCCAAAAAAGTAACTTTTCCAAGCTCTGATAAATACTGGGAATTCATAGAAGAAGTTATTCTTCTGCAGATAGCGCCAGTAAGATTCTGTTGAATATTATCCTCAGTTAGTGCTTTGGTTTAAAAAGTAGTATTGGATGGCCATTTGGAGAGGGTGGAAGGAAGAGATACAGGAATGGCATGAAGGCTGGAGAGCAGTTAAGTAAGCATGTTTCATTTCTCAAAAAGCAGGGCCAAACTCAAACATGACTTGATGACTTAGTAATGGAGGGAACATTTGGTATAGAGGACTCAAATAAAATGAAACAAGATCTGGAAATTCAAGTGGATACATTTTAATTTGAAACTCAGTATGAGTCTGATAATATCACCATGACATCTCATGAAACCCCAGGCATTACAAAAAACCACCAAGAGAATTTTGCCAAATAAATGGTATTACCTACCTTTCTTCCTATCTCTCATTTCCAGGGACGCTGATTAACCACTGGCAGAGCAAGGGAATAGATTCTCCATCACTTGCACCTTGCAAACCAAAGCTAAAAGAGGTGATTTAGTTTAATGGGCTTGACCTAGAATGTGCATGTCCTCAAAGACTCTGTTGCAATATCTCTGGGCGTAAGCTGCTCCATTCATCTCCATAATAGGGTTAATACAGATGCTCAGAGATTATGATGCTGAGGCTGACATTGTTAACCATTTTATTCCTCGTGCAAAAGAACAGCACATCTTTACAGTGATTTTAAGCAATGTCCTGCTTTGGCAATTCAGATGCAAAAAGCCCTTAAAAATATACTTTTCATTCATCTCCTCCTCCTTGATGACACCCTGCAGCCCCCCAAATCCAAATTATGTGACCCATAAATCCAAATTCATGGCTCAAAAGAATATTGTGCAAATTTATATTTACATGCATTTGTTTCATTTTGCATGATTTATGGGTTTTCCATACAGTGTGGATTTCTTTTTGCATGGAGGCAGGTGATAGAAAGAATTGTATGAAAATGGCATCTCAATTTTTTCTCTCTCGACAAATGTATTTTGACTACATACACACCATACTTTTAAAGTACATTTAAAGCACATGCCTTCTCCCCCAAGAATCCTGGAAATTGTAGTTTACCCCTCACAGAGCTAAAATTCCCAGCACCCTTAACAAACAACAGTTCCCAGGATTCTTGGGAGGAAGCCATGTGCTTTATGCAGTCTTTGACAGCACATTTCATGTTTTCATGGCAAAACTAAAGACATATGAAATATTTATTATAGATATGTTTCTTTATTATGGGTGCTTCTAGATGGGAGTTAAATGTTGGATCAGTGCTCCTCATGCATGCAAGGTTGTTTGCAGCGTCCACATAATATTGTTCTCATAAAAATGCCAGCCTGTATTCCCCCCCCCACACACACAACATACTCTGAATCACCCTTTCTGGAGAAAATCCGATGTTAAAGAAACCTGTTGCTAACAACCCATTTGTGATATCTCAACAACCCATTTACAATATTAAGCTCCCATCTGGAAGCACCCTATATCATACTTTTTCTCTACAGAGGGCAGAACATCCATCTCCCTGCTCCCACTGATCTTCCATCTGGGCACTGATGAAATCCGCTCCTGTTTCTTGGGTGCTTCCAAAGCAACCACAAGGCCAGTCTGCACCAAGTGTTTTGTTATGAAAGTTGACCACTCAGACAAGCCATATCTTTCATTAAGGAAATGACTGGCTAATCACGAATGAAGATGGGTGGTTGATGTTTTCTTAATAACAGCTAATGTTTGAGATGTACAAAGACCATTCCTGGAAAGTGAAAGCTATTTGGGAAAGGAAGGTGACACTTTCCCCCCACCCCAGTTCTCTAGCTAAAGATGGGTCTTAGGGTTTGTGTGCAAAAGAAACTGCAGGTCTGAAACACAGAGATACAATGAATGAGACAGGGACGGAAGTAGAAGGGAAGAATTGTAGCTCAGTAGTAGAATGTGTGCTTTGCATGCAGAAGGTCCCACGTTCAATCCCTGGCATCACCAAGTAGGCAAATGACCCTAATGAGAAAAGGAATCCAAGATGGGTGGGAATTTCTAAAAGAAGAAATTCTAAAAGCACAATGGCAAACAATTCCAACAAGGAAGACAGCAGTAGAAGCCAATGTGGCTTCACAAAAAGCGTAGAGATGACCTGAAAACAGAAAAAGACACATACAAGAAGTGGAAGGAAGGCCAGGCCACAGAGGAAGAGTACAGACAGGTAGCACGGAATTGCAGGGATGGCATCAGGAAGGCTAATGCTGAGAATGAGCTGAGGTTAGTGAGGGATGCTAAAAGTAACAAAAACACTTTCTTCAGCTACATCCATAGTAAAAGACAGAGAAAAGAAATGGTGGTATAGCTACTTAATCAGGATGGCAAAATGATACCAGATGCTAAAGAAAATGCAGAAGTGCTCAATTTATATTTTGGCTCAGTCTTCTCCCAAAATCTATGACCCCCTGACAAATGTGAAGCTGAAGGAGTGGGCTTGCAGGTTGTGACTGATAGACAAATGGTCAGGGAATACCTAATAACTTTGAATGAGTTAAAATCTCCAGGGCCCAATGAACTGCATTCTAAAGCAGGAATGAAGGAACTGGCTGAAGAACTCTCAGAACCACTGTCTATTATCTTTGCGAACTTGTGGAAGATGGGTGAAGTGCAAGATGACTGGAGGAAGACTAATGTTATCCCTGTCTTCAAAAAGAGCAAAAAGGAGGTTCCTGGGAACTACAGACCAGTCAGCCTGATATCGATCCCTGGGGAAATTCTGGAGTAGATTAAAAAGCGGTCAGTCTGAAAGCACCTTGAAAACAATGCAGTAATCACTTCCGGGAAGGATTGCTGAGCTTGTGCCTGCCTCTGAGGCGAGCTCTCGTCTCAGAGGAAGCTTTTTCAGTTTTAAAACCAGCCAAAAGGGTTTTTTTGACTGGTAAAAACTCTCCCAGGCAAGGGAGAAACGAAGAGATTATCCACAAGCTTCGTTGTGTTTGTTGGGGGACTTGAATTCATTAGGAATGAAGGACCTGCCAGCAACGTCGGATGGAGCCAGGAATTTCAAGCAAGCTCAAACTGATTAAGCAAGACTTTTTTTTCTTTAAAGAAAAACGTATTCTAACAGGCAAGCATTCTTCTATCTACTCTTATCATTTTGTTATCGTTACAGTAAAAGAGATTTGTTAAAGGGTCGGCAACAAAGAATCCCTGGGTGAGTTATAACTTTCATATACACGGAATTAAGGAGGAAGAAAATCGAAATAGCCTATCTTTGTTTTTTATTGCAAAAAGCTGGCATGGAATTGAGCATTTTAAAGATATAAACGGATGAGGGGCAACTAATCTAAAGAGGAAATCTGATTTTATGACATTTGAGACTATTTTTTCTGGTCTACTTTTTTTTTTTTTTGACGAATCTGCTTACTTTTTATGCCATTAATTTTTTGGATGCTGTGAACTAAATTTGTTTTGCACTTTTGGACACATAAGAGATAAGGCAGTTTGTGCTGTCTAGAGGGTGATGTCAGCAGGCTTGGAGGATTAACTCCTTTGTGACTGGAAAAAGAAATAAACTGTTCTTTGCTTGGGAATAGTTAAGAATGACAATCAAGAAGGTGGCTGAGACCCTGGATGTACAGGAAGGGGTTCTCTATTTAGATATGTTTCAGAAAATAATGAATGAGATTAAGCTGGTGAGACAGGAGCTGAGACAGAGCAGACAAGAGATGAAAAGTGAATTTGGCAAAATGAGACAGGAGCTGATGGAAATTCAGGATTCTGTGAAAGGGGAGGTGGATGAGACCAAAGATACGGCTGGACAAATAAAAGAAGATGAAAGAAAAATTAAAGGAAAGGTTCAAGCCCTGGAGATTGGAATAGATATATCAAATATGGACTTGGAAAAAGATTTGGATTTTATGGCTGTGATGGATCCTGGAGACAAATATCACTGTTTGGAATTCAGCGCTGTCCTTGAAGGAATTGGTGAAGAGATTAGAGATAAAGATATCAACGGTTCAAAAAAATTCCTGGATTGGAAGGATTTGATGGAACTTGAAATGGAGAAAGTTTACAGAATTAATTCCAGATGTGTGACAATGGAAAAACTCTCGGGAGATGTAATGGTGCATTCTGTGGAAAGGAGGAGCAGAGATGCAGCTTTACAACAACATTTCAGTGGTACATTCGGAATTGATGGCCAGGAAATATTTGTGATGAAAGAAATTCCTATCAGACTTTTATTATATGACTACTATGGCTATGACAGCAAGATTATTATGGGTGCAAGGATGGAGATGGAAGATGGAATTAACACTGAGAATGGCTATTGAAACTACTGGACCTAGCAGACTTGATGAGATGGATTAATTGACATGTTTATTTGGAGAAAAATCGATGGATATATTTCTCAAGGAGTGGAAGCCTCTCTTTGACTTTTTGCGGAAAGAATAAAGTAATGTTAATGAGATTTGATGATTAATTAAGATAACTACTGGAGGAAAGTGATTTTGTAATATATTAAGAGACAGGTTTGTTATATATTATAGATCTATAACTGATCTGCGACAAATCGGAAGTCAACATTTTATTTTATTGTATTAGTTATTAATTTGTTTTTGTTTAGTTTAGTTTTGTTTTGTTCTGTTTTGTTTTTTGAAACTTTGAATAAAAATTAATGATAAAAAAAGAAATAAAACAATGCAGTAATTACTAGAAGCCAACATGGATTTGTCAAGAACAAATCCTGGCAGCCTAATCTTATTTTTTGATTGGGTAACCTCCCTGGTAAACTGTGGGAATGCTGTGGACATAATATATCTCGACTTCAGCAAAGCTTTTGACAAAGTGCCCCATGATATTCTGATTAGCAAGCTAACTAAATGTGGACTGGATAGAACAACTATCAGGTGGATCCACAGCTGACTACAGAATCATATTCAAGAGTGTTTATCAAGGGTTTCTTCTCAAAGTGGGGGGAGGTAACAAGTGGGGTACCGTAGAACTCAATCCTAGGCTCGGTGCTCTTCAACATTTTATTAATGACTTGGAGGAGGTACAGGGAATGCTTATCAAATTTGCAGATGATAAACAATTGGAAGAGATAACTAATACCCTGAAGGACAGAAACAAAATTCAAAGTGATCTTCATATGCTGGAGTACTGGGTTGAAAGCAACAGAATAAAATTTAACAGAGATAAGTGCAAAGTTATACACCTAAGAAAATGAAGCCTAATGCACAGTTATAAGATGGGGGATACTTGATTCAGCAATACTACATGCGAGAAGGTTTTTGGAATTGTTGTTGATCACAAGCTGAATATGAGCCAACAGTGTGATGTGGCTACAAAAAAGGCAAATGCTATTTTAGACTGCATTAACAGAAGTATAGTTTCCAAATCGCGGGAAGTATTAGTTCCCCTCTATTCAGCACTGGTTAGGCCTCATCTTGAATACTGAATCCACTTCTGGTCTCCGCACTTCAAGAAGGATGCAGACAAACTGGAACAGGTTCAGAGGAGGGCAACGAGGATGATCAGGGGACTGGAAACAAAGCCCTATGAGGAGAGACTGAAAGAACTGGACATGTTTAGCCTGGAGAAGAGAAGACTGAGGGGAGATATGATAGCACTCTTGAAGTACTTGAAAGGTTGTCACACAGAGGAGGGCTGGGATCTCTTCTCAATCATCCCAGATGGCAGGACACGGAATAATGGGCTCAAGTGACAGGAAGCCAGATGTTGGCTGAACATCAGAAAAAACTTTCTGTTAGAGCAGTATGACAATGGAACCAATTACCTAAGGAGGTAGTGGGCTCTCCAACACTGGAAGCATTCAAAAAGCAGCTGGACAGATTCCTGTCAGGTATGCTTTAACCTGGATTCCTGCATTTAGCACGGGATTAGACTTAATGGTCTTATTGCCCCCTTCCAACTCTACTGTTCTATGATTGGGAATATCCCCTGTCCAAAAATGCTAGAAAGCCACTGTCAATCAGTATAGACAACACGAAGCTAGATGGACCAATGAACTGATTCAGTAAGAGAGACAAAGGGAGAAGGAGGGAGGGATGAACTGTGAGCTATAATCTAGATATTCTAAATGACTATTCCCTAGACCAGTTGGTCATGGAACCGACCAGAGGGACGGCAACCCTGGACTTAATCCTCAGTGGGGACTGGGACCTGGTGCGAGATGTAAGTGTTGTTGAACCGATTGGGAGCAGTGACCACAGTGCTATTAAATTAAACATACATGTAACTGGCCAATTGCCAAGAAAATCCAACACGGTCACATTTGACTTCAAAAGAGGAAACTTCACAAAAATGAGGGGATTGGTAAAAAGAAAGCTGAAAAACAAAGTCCAGAGGGTCACATCACTCGAAAATGCTTGGAAGTTGTTTAAAAACACTATATTAGAAGCTCAACTGGAGTGCATACCGCAGATCAGAAAAGGTACCGCCAGGGCCAAGAAGATGCCAGCATGGTTAACGAGCAAAGTCAAGGAAGCTCTTAGAGGCAAAAAGTCTTCCTTCAAAAAATGGAAGTCTTGTCCGAATGAAGAAAATAAAAAAGAACACAAACTCTGGCAAAAGAAATGCAAGAAGACAATAAGGGATGCTAAAAAAGAATTTGAGGAGCACATTGCTAAGAACATAAAAACCAACAACAAAAAATTCTATAAATACATTCAAAGCAGGAGACCATCTAGGGAGACGATTGGACCCTTGGATGATAAGGGAGTCAAAGGTGTACTAAAGAACGATAAGGAGATTGCAGAGAAGCTAAATGAATTCTTTGCATCTGTCTTCACAGTGGAAGATATAGGGCAGTTCCCTGAACCTGAATTAACATTTGCAGGAAGGGATTCTGAGGAACTGAGACAAATAGTGGTAACGAGAGAGGAAGTTCTAAGCTTAATGGACAATATAAAAACTGACAAATCACCGGGCCCGGATGGCATCCACCCGAGAGTTCTCAAAGAACTCAAAGGTGAAATTGCTGATCTGCTAACTAAAATATGTAACTTGTCCCTTGGGTCCTCCACCGTGCCTGAGGACTGGAAAGTGGCAAATGTAACGCCAATCTTCAAAAAGGGATCCAGAGGGGATCCCGGAAATTACAGGCCAGTTAGCTTAACTTCTGTCCCTGGAAAACTGGTAGAAAGTATTATTAAAGCTAGATTAACTAAGCACATAGAAGAACAAGCCTTGCTGAAGCAGAGCCAACATGGCTTCTGCAAGGAAAAGTCCTGTCTCAGTAACCTATTAGAATTCTTTGAGAGTGTCAACAAGCATATAGATAGAGGTGATCCAGTGGACATAGTGTACTTAGACTTTCAAAAAGCGTTTGACAAGGTACCTCACCAAAGGCTTCTGAGGAAGCAGTCATGGAATAAGAGGAGAGGTCCTCTTGTGGATAAGGAATTGGTTAAGAAGCAGAAAGCAGAGAGTAGGAATCAACGGACAGTTCTCCCAATGGAGGGCTGTAGAAAGTGGAGTCCCTCAAGGATCGGTATTGGGACCTGTACTTTTCAACTTGTTCATTAATGACCTAGAATTAGGAGTGAGCAGTGAAGTGGCCAAGTTTGCTGATGACACTAAATTGTTCAGGGTTGTTAAAACAAAAAGGGATTGCGAAGAGCTCCAAAAAGACCTCTCCAAACTGAGTGAATGGGCAGAAAAATGGCAAACGCAATTCAATATAAACAAGTGTAAAATTATGCATATTGGAGCAAAAAATCTTAATTTCACATATACGCTCATGGGGTCTGAACTGGCGGTGACCGACCAGGAGAGAGACCTCGGGGTTGTAGTGGACAGCACGATGAAAATGTCAACCCAGTGTGCGGCAGCTGTGAAAAAGGCAAATTCCATGCTAGCAATAATTAGGAAAGGTATTGAAAATAAAACAGCCGATATCATAATGCCGTTGTATAAATCTATGGTGCGGCCGCATTTGGAATACTGTGTACAGTTCTGGTCGCCTCATCTCAAAAAGGATATTCTAGAGTTGGAAAAGGTTCAGAAGAGGGCAACCAGAATGATCAAGGGGATGGAGCGACTCCCTTACGAGGAAAGGTTGCAGCATTTGGGGCTTTTTAGTTTAGAGAAAAGGTGGGTCAGAGGAGACATGATAGAAGTGTATAAAATTATGCATGGCATTGAGAAAGCTTTCCCCAGGCACCTGGTTGGCCACTGTGAGAACAGGATGCTGGACTAGATGGGCCACTGGCCTGATCCAGCAGGCTCTTCTTATGTTCTTATGACACCTTGTAGTGCAGGTATATCACTCTGAGAATCTGAAGTGGGGCAAACTGTTATTCTGTTGCAGCAAACCCAATGAAGAATCTTGGAGCAGAAATAAATGTATTACAGAATAAGCTGGTAATGTAAAATTAGCCCCTAAGTCATTCAGTTCAGCATCACTTTCTGGGGACCTGAGGTTGTTGCAACAAAGTGAGCCAATGACCACAGGTAAAACTGAAATACCAATGGTGTCAACCTACATGCTTGTTGGAGGTGGGGCAAGAGAAACTCTTGTTTGGGTTATTTTGTTTGTATTCCAGAAGGAAGATAGAGTTAGGGTCCTCCAGCTGGCTAGGCTTGTCTACCTTTACCTGTGCTCTTCTCTACCTAACTTCCTTCCATTGTAAACTGATATGCTCAGGGAAGCTGACCTGCCCCTCCTTCCTTTGTCTTCTTCTTTGACTGTCTGAGGAGAGAGGAGACACCTTTGTCTTTGCTCTCTCTCCTGAGCCATGAGGGCAATACCCACGTCTGGGCATTGCGCCTCCACCGTAGTAAGTTAGAACTACATAAGCCTTTCCTATTTACTATGTATTTCTATAAATAAAGTAGCTTTTCTTATTTTTCTAAGTCTTAAGTCTCAGTGATCTAAATGCAGGGTAGAAGCCTGCTACTTAGGTAAATACACATACTGGCACACATGCAGTTCAGACCGCTGAGGATCTCTGCATATATATATATATATATATATATATATATATATATATATATATATATATATATATATATATATATATATATATATATTTTCCATAACAATGCTGACATGCTAAAAGGATTGTATGAATCATCAACCCCCTGGTGCTTAAACGCCTTCAAATTTCCCTTCAGAAAAAGCACTACAAAGTTTGATCCCAACTTTAATCTACCACAATTCTCAGGTCTTTTAAACTGGACTGGAATTTTCAATAGCATATTTTAACATAATATTTCATTTATCACATTTCTATCCTTCTCTTCCTCCAAAGGCATGGGAGCGATTGCATTTTATCCTGACAACAATCCTGAGAGGTAGTTTAAGCTGAAAGAGAGGTTGGGGGGGCTTAGAATCATAGAATAGTACAGTTGGAAGGGGCCTATAATGCAATCAAATCCAACAAGGCAAGGCTACCCAGTGAGCTCATCACGGAGCATGGATTGGAACTCAGGTCTCCTGCTACCACCCAAGATCAAAACTTGATGCACCACATCACACTTGATCTCTGTGTTAAGGACTGCTTGCCCAAGATATTTTGCTGCCTGAGGCAAAAGGTAAGATAATGCCTTCCTCCACGTACAGAAGCCAGCCAGCCTGGTTGCTCAGTTTTACTTCAGCACTGGCAGCATCCTCTACTGCATATGTGGGCAGCAAGCTAGATTGCATTTATTTATTTAAAATATTTCTTACCTGCTCTTCG
Source organism: Rhineura floridana (assembly GCF_030035675.1). Classification (NCBI taxonomy): domain Eukaryota; kingdom Metazoa; phylum Chordata; class Lepidosauria; order Squamata; family Rhineuridae; genus Rhineura; species Rhineura floridana. Next base: position 85,865,029 of record NC_084486.1, read on the forward strand.
CTCCTAAACGTTATAGCAAAACAAGTTAAAGCAAACTTTAAGGGGTCAATCCAAACCCCTGGCCAGCAGCACTTGCACTCCCCAAGCCTTGCTGCTCACACTGGTGAGGGTGGAAGGTGGGGGCGTGCCAGTACAAATGCCCTTCTCTGGGCCACCTGCCAGGCTGGCATAGCAAAGAGGCCTGGATCAGCCTTGTCGCTATCACATGGTGCCAGCAGACCCTGTGCTAGCACAGTGCTGCCCCCTTCCCTGCCCCTCAAATGCCCTGTTTCAGGGGTTTCTGCTGACTCCCGTTCCACTGGCAGCTTCTGCTTGCCTGCCAGTTGGGTGACGCATTAGGATGTTCATCATCAGGTGGACTCCCTCACCAATAGCAGAGCTCCTCTCACGGTGGAGGCCAGCAGAACCAGGCAGGGCAACCCATCCAATCCCCCTCTAAGGTGGCAAATCAGGGTGTTGGATTGCTCCGCCCAACAGGAACATTATGAGACAGCAAAATAAGTAAAGCACAGCACAATAGAAAATAAAGCTTATAAACAGGCTCAGAATGCAACCAGACTCATCCAAAGGTCTAGGGCATATATAGCTCTCAATCAATCTCAATCAATCTTTATTTACAGTCAACTGACCACAAATATAACACATAATGCTGGGGGTGCTAGGGCATATATATATGGCTGCATACAAGCTATACATTTAAAGCACATTATTTTTGCCAAAGAATCCTGGGAACTGTGGTTTGTTAAGGGTGCTGGCAACTGTAGCTCTGTGAGGGGTAAACTACAGCTCCTATGATTCTTTGGGGGAAATAATGTGCTTTTAATACTGCCTAAAACGTTTCTAGCTAGCATCGAAAACTCAAAAGAGGTAGCAAGGCAGGCCACATGACATCCACAGCTCTGTCTTCCAACTTTGCTCTGCCTGGTGCCAATTTGCTGACCACCCAAACACAGCATGCAGCACATGAGAAGAAGTGCGTGGCCAGGCTGGCTGCCTGCCTTCTCACTCACTCAGTTGTGACACACTGGCTCAGAAGGATGAGAATGACTAGAGGACACACGAAAAATGGCCAGGAGAGAGAAGCACCTCACAGCATCCACCACCTGAGACAGCCTCTTTGCTCTTTCTGATGATAGGGCTGGCCCTGGCAGTAACCCAAAGTTTGCACTGGAGACCTACAGCTTTATTTGGGTAAAGCTGAACCTGACCCAGCAGGCAAATAATGTGCCATAGGAAGTCAGGAGAGTTTCACCAATTTACACTACATTTGCACTGAGCCCTAGAGACCCAGAATATTGTCTCTTCCTTTTACAGCTGTGTCCTGGCTCTTACTCATGAAGGTTGCCCTTTCTCCAAGAAACAGACTGCAGATACTAAGGAAGAGGAGCCGGGGAGAAACTTAGTGATGGCAGTCCCTTGATCAAAGTCGGAGTTTGATGCATCCGTGGTTATCTCCCAATGCCTTTTTGTGTCCACCCTTCCCTTCAAGTGTATCACCTAACAGAGTAGTTATCCCTGTTAGTTTAAGGGCCGTTTGAATTCTATTAGAATATTAAATTATCCAGTTTTGTGCTGCCGGCAATAACTGCTGCACAAGGTCGTATGTTAGCCTGACAGATAAGCTGTCATTCTCTGTCTAAGTTAGCTACATTTAAGAGCCAACATCTTTGTTTTATCTGAGAAAAGAGAGAGATGTGGGATTGTAGAGGACCAGAGGGAGCCAGAGCTGTCTTTCTTCCCCTTCCAATCGCTGGCACAAATCACGGCTATTCTGACAATCTCATCCAACCTTCCTTTCACTGCAGGTTGGTAAATGTGTCTTCCTTGTGTTTCATTGTCAAATGGCTCCCTTTATTGCATTTGTCACAGCCAAGATTAAAGTCCCCCACAGTTTGCCAGCCTTGCAAATCAGGATGGTGCTGAGTCTTGGAAGAGCTGGTGGCTCTTGCTGGGAAATGTAGGGTTCTTGCTTTGTACTGGTAACTATTGGAGATGTGCAAACTCAGCCCATATGCAAACTGTACAATTACTCTACAACAAGGAAATGCTGCTCTCTTTCTAGGGACTCGTCATGAGAGGCATTTCACTTTTACATTGGAAAAGCCCCTCTCACATATCAAAGACTTTTCTGGTAAGCAAGATTTATTTATTTATTTATTTATTTCATATCCCACCTTTACCTCAAGCAGCTCAAGATAGCATACATGGTTCTCCCCCACCTGATTTTATCATCACAACAACCCTGTGAGGTAGGTTAGATTGTCTGGGTTCATGTACATTTCAAAATTCATGTTTCTCAGTGGCTTGAAAGGTTTTACATTTGGCAATGGTGGACTGTGTCAGCTCTGCATTTTGTCAATCCTATTTGTGCAACAACTGCTATTCTCAAAAAGAAAAAAAGTTCCAAAGAACTACCACACTGCCCCCATCCCCATAAGTCAGTCACCATACCATTCCGCAAGAGTCACATGGATGTTCCTGGCTGCTATAAGAAATTGACTTTATTTGCTATGTACTGAATTGATTTGTTGCTGACTTATTTTTTAAAAAAGGTATTACATTTTTATCACACTTCTCCCCCCCCAAGGAACTTAAAGCAGCATACATGGTTGTCCAAGTTATCCTCACAACAAACTTGCAAGGGAGGCTAGGCTGAGAAATAGTGAGAGGCCCAAAGTCACTCTGTGAACTTTATGGCTGAGTGGGGATTTGAATCTGGGTCTCCTAGGCCCACACTCTGATCACTGAACCACATTAGCTCTCAGCAATGGCATGGGTGCCATTGATTCTCGCCTCTGTTATGAGACATGCCATGTATGAGATAAACCTCTGAGGTAATTTTTATTATTGTCTTTAATGCTCTAGCTAATGTGAAAATATCTTTAATGATGTTTTATGGTTTGAGGAGACAGATGTACAAATTGGGATTCCCCACCCCAATTCCAAGGAACTGGGTTTCTGACAGAGCTTGGAAAAGTTACTTTTTTAAAACTACAACTCCCATCAGCCCCAGCCAGCATGGCCACTGGATTGGGCTGATGGGAGTTGTAGTTCAAAAAAATAACTTTGCCAAGCTCTGGTTTCTGAAGTATAGTTTCTGGTTCACAGGAAATTTTTGGTATCCTCCAAGTGAGTCAGTCAGTCCAAAGTATCCTAATATAGAATGTCCTAGGTTTGCTCTTCACTGAATAAAGAAGAAGGCTGCAGAGCCAGACAAACCTTACAGCAGTTGTGAGGAATGTCTGTCCCTCCAGATTGTGCTGAAATACAACTCCCACCTTCCCTGGCCACTGACCATGCTTGCTGGGACTGATGGGAGTTGTAGTTCAGCAACATTAGTGAGTGCCTTCTCTGCCCAGATGGTGGATGTTCACCCTGTTCTGGATGGGGTTACACTCCCCTTGAAAGAACAGGTTCGTAGCTTGGGAGTTCTTTTCGACCCTTCCCTGTCTCTTGAGGCTCAGGTAGCCTCAGTGGCACGGAATGCTTTCTACCATCTCCGATTGGTAGCCCAGCTACGTCCCTATCTGGACAGTGACGACCTCGCCTCAGTCGTTCATGCTCTGGTAACTTCTAGATTGGACTACTGCAATGCGCTCTACGTTGGGCTGCCCTTGAAGATAGTTCGGAAACTACAGTTAGTCCAGAATGCAGCAGCCAGATTGTTGACGCGGACCAGAAGGTCCGCTCATATAACACCTGTTTTGGCCCATCTGCACTGGCTTCCTATTTGTTTCCGGGCTAAATTCAAAGTGCTGGTTTTGACCTATAAAGCCTTACACGGCATGGGACCGCAATACCTGGTGGAGTGCCTCTCCCAATATGAAACTACCCGTACACTGCGCTCAACATCTAAGGCCCTTCTCCGAGTACCATCCCATCAAGAAGCTCGGAGGATGGTGACTAGAAATAGGGCCTTTTCGGTTGTGGCTCCCGAACTGTGGAATGGTCTCCCCGATGAGGTGCGCCTGGCGCCGACACTGCTATCTTTTCGGCACCAGGTGAAAACCTTTTTATACTCCCAGGCATTTTAAAGTGTATTTTTACAGTATTTTATTACTATGTTGTATTTTGGATGTTGTTTGGTTCTCGTATTGTTTGTGTGTTTTTGTTTCTTGAGTTATTGTATTTATTGTATTTATATATTGTGCTTGCTTTTACTTTTTATGTACACCGCCCAGAGAGCCTTCGGGCTTAGGGCGGTATATAAATTAAATTAAATAAATAAATTAAATAAATAAACATTAGGAGGGCCAAATGTTCCCCACACCTGCCTTATGGTAACCTGAATGCAGCAAAATAGAGACATTGGCCTGTAAGTACTCTCAAAGGACATAAGCAGCTCACACAGTCTGCAGCACTAGAATACAGGCCAGCAGGAATGAGGAGTCTCAAGCCCAGGGCTCATATCTCTCCAGTCTTCTCTCTAGCCAGTCCCCTGGATTCTTTCCAAGCCACAGCGCTTGCCAGCCCTGCTCTGTACCTTTCTTAAACACTTTTGCCTGGTTGACTTGAACAGTGACAATACCTCTTGCTTGCCTGGATGTTTTGAGTTGTTTTTGTGTGTGCGCATGTGCGAAGAAACATCTGCCTCCTGTGCATCTGGAATGTAGCCTAAATTCATACAAAATCACATCAGTTGCTCTGTTCACTTTTTGCATCTGACCCTCCCCAATTTTGCCTCTGCCTACCCCCCACATGTGGTCCACAGAAGGTTGCCCCGAGGGAATGTGGCCCTTGGGCTGAAAAAGGTCCCCTACCCCATACTCAAGTGTGAGGCAGGTTGGCAACTGACAGAAATGCAAAGCTGGGAGAGGAGCAGGGGAAAGATCTTGATGAATCTAAAGGCAAGAGATAAATATTTTAACATAAATTCATATATTTATACAGTTTAGAGGGCATTGGCTCTATTTTTTCAGCTGAGGCATACTGAGGCTCAGCAATTAGTGACTAGCCCATGCTAAGTCAATAAAGCAATGGCAAAGAGTATCTCTGAGGGTGTGAAAGTACTTTCACCTCTGAGTAACTGCAATTTCTTCCTTTTACATTTAAAATTAAGAAACAGGGTTTACAGAGTCATGGTGAAACTTCCACACAGATTAAAACTCAGCACTTCGCTCTTTAGAAATTAAGCTCTTATCCCACCTCCCGTTACAAAGCCTGGCTGAAAGTTCAAAACAAGCACCTTCTCCGTTCTGTCTCCCAGCCTCGTATACTTCAGGTAAGGTAAAGGTAAGGTAAAATACTTTATTGTTTACATCCATAGGCCATCACAATCCGGGAATAAAAAAACATGAGCATGGGTAATTCGCAAGTAAGGCACATATAACAAAATCGCAAAAATTATACATAGAATTCACACTACCCGTTACTCCAGTGCATGGGGTGAACCTAGACCTATGACAAATCCCTGCCAACTGTTTAGTAACGAGGCGTCCGGATGTGCCGCGTAGTCTTGTCCTTTAAAACTAACTAACATTTTTAAAACTGTTGGCCACTTCAAGGAAGTATTACCACCGTTACGAAAGGGTCATAATGGAGAGTATGAGGAGTGAACTGGGAGGTTGCATTTTTGTCCGGGGGACTGCAGGTAGGACAGATTAAACAGAGTTATGCTGGTTTGTGCAGTTTAGCACATTTGGCTCGTATCTTGTCCGCGGCCGATGCAAAGTTGGCGACCCTGGATGTTGTATAAATATCCGTGCCAGCCAAGAGGATGGCAATCTGTTCTGGAATGGCCCTATCCACCATGGGGGAAATTATAGGTGATATAGTTTTCAATCTCAAGTCCACATAAAGGGGACATCTCAAGAGGTAATGGGCCAGGTCTTCGACCTCCCCCATCTGACATATACAAACTCGTGCGTGATAGGGGGTATTGGCGTAGCGTCCTTCGAGGAAGGAAGTGGCTATTGTTTGTAAGGGCCGTGAATGATCTCCTCAAAGAGGGTATTGTTAAGAATGAGAGATATGGTTCCATGATAAAGGTGGTTTTATACCAGGGATACCATATTGAAAAGGTTGATTGAGAGGCTGAGTACAAGGACCATCTTTGCGCGTAGAAATAGATCCTACCTTTAAATAGTTTAATGGCTTTTGCAGAGACAGACTTGGGTGGAATGGACAGAGAGATCCCATATGCAGCCAGTTTATGTTTGGTTTGGTGGAGCCAAGGGAACTGATGTGGTGATTGCATCTGTTCCAGGAGACACTTCTTGGGAAGAGAGGAATCATCCATTCTGGACAACCGCAGCCAATAAGAGCCCATGGCAGCATGTACCAGTGATTCTAGTGGCTGACAGCCCGTCTCGAGTCTTAACAGAGCGGCCGGAGTACCACGCGGGGTGGCCAGAATAAACCTGAGAAAGGCATTCTGAACTTTCTCAAGGGCTAAGGTGTTACAGTAGCCCCAAATTTCTGCTCCGTAGAGGAGTTGAGGTACTAGTTTCCTTCGGAAAATTTCCAGAGCAGGGGGAACAAGGTGTCCGCCTTTGCAAGTGAAGAAACGGTTAAGCTGAAAAACCGAATGTAGGGTTTTCAATTTAACCGATTCCAAGTGGGATTTCCATGATAAATTTGAGGCAAAGTTAAGGCCCAGGTATCGGTAATTTTGTTGTTGGAGAATGGTTCTGCCATTCAGTCTCCAAATACGTTTGGCGCGTTTCTTCCCAAACACTACCACTTTGGTCTTGTTGAAATTGATACGGAGGCCTTCCTTTGCACAGTATGAACCTAGGCTGTGTAGGAGTCTCCTCATTCCTACCTGTGTTGTAGAAATAATGGCCAGGTCATCTGCATAGAGTAGAACTGTGAGTTTATCTGCTTGAATTGATGGAGGAAAGTATTTAAGGCCCGAAAGTTCCCTTACTATATTGTTTATGTAATAATTGAAAAGGAAGGGCGCGAGAACGCAACCCTGGCGGACCCCACAGTGGGTGGTGATCAGCTCGGAGAGAAGGCCATTGGCCCCTAATCTCACCCTGAGTGATGTGTTGGAGTGTAAAATTTGGAGGAGAAGGAGTAAACGCTTATCAATATTGGTATCTCCAAGTTTCTGCCAAAGTCGATCTCTATCTACCGTGTCAAAAGCCGATGTGCAGTCTACAAATGTGATAAAAAGTTCTTTCCCTTTGTAGAATGCATATTTCTGGATTAAATGCAGCAGTACGAAGCATTGATCTATTGTGGATTTGCCTTTAATGAATCCAGCCTGCTCCTTAACAATTATCCCATTCTCACTGGCCCATCTATCCAATTTCGCTAGCAGATATTTCAAGTATAGTTTGGATACAATGTCCAGCAATGAAATGGGTCTGAAGTTTTTTGGATCAGACTTGGCTCCACTCTTGTAAAGCGGAATAACTATGCTTGTTCGCCAACCCTTTGGAACTTGGCCAGAAGCATTTATATGAGAAAACACTTAGGCTAAGACAGGAGCCCACCATTCAGAGTTGGACTTGAAAAGCTCTGAGGGGAGCATATCTTCGCCTGGTGCCTTATTATGTGGAAGCGATTGAATCAGAGAGGCTACCTCCTCTTTTGAGACCGGGCTCCACACAGGGCAGAGTTGTAGGGTCTAGAGGGATGGCCTGTGTGAGGGGCGAGGGATTTTTATAGACCAATGAAAAATATTCGGCCCATTGGTCTGATGTAATTTGGTTGTCAGTATGAGAGCACTCTCCCCTTAGGCCGCCGGCTCCCAGCTCCCAGAATTTGGACGTATTTTTTTCCCCAACAGCAAGACCCAGCTCTCTCCATAGGAGTTGAGCATGATCGAGGTTTTTTTTGGATAACAGTTTTTTGTAGGCCCGTCTTTGGTCCAGGAATCTAGAAAAAATTTCGTGTGTATCAGCCTTTCTAAGGGCCCTAATGGACTGTCCGAGTTTGCGTTTCGAGTTTACACAGTTAGAGTCAAACCAGCCCCTACTTTTCGGTTTGCCTAGTTGGGAGCTAGTTAGCAGGGGGGTTAACAGCCTCACAATGGATTCATAAGAACCAATGGGGTCAAGGTCAGCAAGGAGGTGGGCTCTCATTGACAGAAGCAGTGGCAGATTTAAAAGAGATACAACTTCATCATGCAGCTTCCCATTCCACCGTAGCCTTCTCCCCCCTGGACCACTAGTGTCTCGGGAGGAATGATGTTAGTATAGGGGGGATGTAGTGGGAGGGAGAAGCTGGCGTGTAAGGGCATGTGGTCACTCTCGGGTTGCGGTATTACCTCGAAGGATTTTATGATTGGAATAAGAGGCTGTGATAGGGCCATGTAATCGATGACACTTCTGCCTTTAGGTCCCGTATAGGTATATGTATCAGCGGCACGGCTTAGGTTCGATCTGTTGCATATAAACAATTGATATTTAAACAGCAGCTTAAAGAAAGCTCGGCCGGCCTGATTTACTCTAGGGTCCCTTGAGTTTCTGTCTGGAAGGGCCACCAGGTCATCGGAATCTAATCCTAGCAGGGGAGCAACCGCCAGATTATTGGGGCCCAGTCTGGCATTAAAGTCTCCCATCATCAAAATTCTGGGGTCCTTGTAGCATTGATTTAAAGTGAGCAGGACCTGATCTAAATCCGCCCAGACCAAGGTGCCCCCCCCCCCGTTTAGAACACAGTGGTGGTACATAGACTTTGATCACAAATAATTCAACATTCTCAGGACAGGTAATCTTGATAATTAGTATGTTGTTAGATGGAATCAGTTCGAGCTCAGTGACTGAGGGGTTCCAATCGACAGATATTAAAATGGCCACGCCTCCTAGTGGCCTGCCCGTCTTTTGGGATTTAATCGCCGGAACTGTGTAGGCTTTATAGCCTGGCAGTGAAAGGAAGTCGGGAGCCACAATCCAGGTTTCCTGTAAGCAAATAATTTGAAAATGGTTGCAAAACTCTATGAAGCCTTGATCCATCAGCTTAGAGTACCAGCCCGCCACATTCCAGGAGATTACAGTAATAGTGGTCGGAGCAGTAATTGCTGGGGTTTTTTTTTTTCAGATTAATACAGGATCCTCCTGATGGATTATCGCTTCACACAGTAAGCTGGGCCTGCAGACATTCGAGTAATCCGGTGGCAATACAAGCGAGGGTTCCTTTGTAGTTAATAGTTGAACGCTGGGGGGTGTGCCCAGTTCATAGTCCTCCAGGTATCTAGAGTCTGTCCTTCTGGCCCGGAGGTTTTGAAGAAGAGACTGCAGTTTGTCAATGACCTCACGTTGTTCATGGTCAGAGAATGAGGAAAAACAATTTAACAGTTCTTCCTCACCCTCGCAGGAGAAGTCAAAGGTCGCATCCTGTTTCGCGCAGATGTTGGCCGGAGCGGGGGAAGGGAGTGGGGATGCAATAGTAAGTGTTGATGGGGCAGAGGAACTTGCTACGTCCACTCTGATAAGGTCTGAACTGATGGAATTTAATGCTTCCAGGCTTAGTTCGACCTGGGGCGAGGCGTGAGTAAGCCCAGGGGTGTACTTCGATGCATTTGGCCCTGCAGGTAATGGGGAGATGCGAGTTTGAGTCAGATTGCTTGGGAGGGCCTGACTGAAGCTCAAGTCACGGAATTCAGCGTTTGATGCAAAATTACAAGCATCCAGGGGGCATGTCACTCTCTCAGGTGTGGGGGCAGGACGTGCTGCAATAGTACGCTTCACAAACAATGGCTGAGGTTTTGCCAGGTTCGTAAAATGTCTCTGGACATGAATTCCATATCGGTTGAAGGCGGTCCTGTATGCAAGTAACCGAGATGTCACAGCTGGAGATTTAAAAGAGAGTAGCACCAATGATTTTGAGGACAAGTTATAAAGAAACTCTATGTTCACAATGTCCTCTGGCCATAAGACTTTCAAGTCCAGCAAATGAAGTGCATTGCAGACCCGTAGTTTCCTCGCAGCAGCTCTCTCACTGATTCTGGGGCAGGGAAGATTTAGTAGGGCCAGCTTGTCTTGGCTGTATTTTAAAGTCCAGGTTCCGAGAGCCTTCTTCCGCCAAGAGTTGTTCTCACCAGGTAGATCCCTCCTATTTACAGCCCTCTGACTGAGAGTGGTAGATGTCTCTGTAGTTAATGAGCGGGTCAGGGTGACATGCAGCGCCTCACGTTGTGTCGGGGGCACTGCCCCCATGAGAGGGGAGATGGATAACGCTGTCCCCAAAGCAGGTGGAGTAGGTATCGCTGCCCCCTGATTGGAAATTTTCCGTTCTGCCATCCCCATTCGCTGGTGTGCATCCAGTAATTTGTAAAGTCTACTAAAGTTCATCTTCCTGCGTCTGGGGGGCTTATACTTTTTAACTAAGCACATAGAAGAACAAGCCTTGCTGAAGCAGAGCCAACATGGCTTCTGCAAGGGAAAGTCCTGTCTCAGTAACCTATTAGAATTATTTGAGAGTGTCAACAAGCATATAGATAGAGGTGATCCAGTGGACATAGTGTACTTAGACTTTCAAAAAGCGTTTGACAAGGTACCTCACCAAAGACTTCTGAGGAAGCTTAGCAGTCATGGAATAAGAGGAGAGGTCCTCTTGTGGATAAGGAATTGGTTAAGAAGCAGAAAGCAGAGAGTAGGAATCAACAGACAGTTCTCCCAATGGAGGGCTGTAGAAAGTGGAGTCCCTCAAGGATCGGTATTGGGACCTGTACTTTTCAACTTGTTCATTAATGACCTAGAATTAGGAGTGAGCAGTGAAGTGGCCAAGTTTGCTGACGACACTAAATTGTTCAGGGTTGTTAAAACAAAAAGGGATTGTGAAGAGCTCCAAAAAGATCTCTCCAAACTGAGTGAATGGGCGGAAAAATGGCAAATGCAATTCAATATAAACAAGTGTAAAATTATGCATATTGGAGCAAAAAATCTTAATTTCACATATACGCTCATGGGGTCTGAACTGGCGGTGACCGACCAGAAGAGAGACCTCAGGGTTGTAGTGGACAGCACGATGAAAATGTCAACCCAGTGTGCGGCAGCTGTGAAAAAGGCAAATTCCATGCTAGCGATAATTAGGAAAGGTATTGAAAATAAAACAGCCGATATCATAATGCCGTTGTATAAATCTATGGTGCGGCCGCATTTGGAATACTGTGTACAGTTCTGGTCGCCTCATCTCAAAAAGGATATTCTAGAGTTGGAAAAGGTTCAGAAGAGGGCAACCAGAATGATCAAGGGGATGGAGCGACTCCCTTACGAGGAAAGGTTGCAGCATTTGGGGCTTTTTAGTTTAGAGAAAAGGCGGGTCAGAGGAGACATGATAGAAGTGTATAAAATTATGCATGGCATTGAGAAAGTGGATAGAGAAAAGTTCTTCTCCCTCTCTCATAATACTAGAACTCGTGGACATTCACAGAAGCTGAATGTTGGAAGATTCAGGACAGACAAAAGGAAGTACTTCTTTACTCAGCGCATAGTTAAACTATGGAATTTGCTCCCACAAGATGCAGTAATGGCCACCAGCTTGGATGGCTTTAAAAGAAGATTAGACAAATTCATGGAGGACAGGGCTATCAATGGCTACTAGCCGTGATGGCTGTGCTGTGCCACCCTAGTCAGAGGCAGCATGCTTCTGAAAACCAGTTGCCGGAAGCCTCAGGAGGGGAGAGTGTTCTTGCACTCGGGTCCTGCTTGCGGGCTTCCCCCAGGCACCTGGTTGGCCACTGTGAGAACAAGATGCTGGACTAGATGGGCCACTGGCCTGATCCAGCAGGCTCTTCTTATGTTCTTATGTTCTTAACGTTCTTAGGTTTTTTTCCCTTGAGGTGCAACTTTGCATTTCCTTCCACTGGGTCCCACCTGGGCATTGGCCGACTTAGGGATAGTTATGTTGCGCTTTGATATCGTATTTAATTTGAGGAGTTCTTCAATGAGGTAATTAAGCAGTCCATTTGCTTCTGTAATAAAGTTTTTGACAGACTCAGTCTGTTTGGCAACAATCGCCATTTGCAACTGCAAGCACTGTTGTCCTGTTAACAAGAGCTTTTGGCCAATTTCTACCATTTCCAAACTAACCATGGCACCTGTAGAGCGAGTGGGCGATGAGTGGAGTTGCATGTTAAACAAGGCGGGGCAATCAGAACCCGTGGGTAAAGAATTTGAATCAACATCTGGTGTGGTTTGTAAGTCCCCAGGGGTTTGTGCTAGCTGGAATGACGAGATCTCATCTTCAGTGGGAGGGGGTGACTCCCTCAAATTGTGTGTGTGTGTGGGCATTTGTGGCACACCAACGTCACATGCCGACAACGGGGAGGTATCCAAACCAGCTGGGGAGTTCTGGTCAGAAGAAATGCCCAGGTCAGCTCTTGAAATCGAGCCGTACAGATCAGCCAGGTCATCAGGCTCAGCAGTATAGTCCAGACCCAGGCTCAGCAGCTCCGTTGGAGGTATGTCAGCAGCATTCGCAACGCTACAAGCCCCATTACTCTCATCCATGCCCTGGTTGTTCAGTGAGAAAAATTGAGTGATTCTGAGTTGAGACCCTCCACTGCGAGACTCCCCTAGGTTCTTAATCAGCTTTCTTCCTTGCTCATGGCACATTTTGCGTGTTTGAACCATTGTTTGAATAATATGGGGAGCCCCCCTGCTTTGAGGTTGTTTGTTGGATTATGGAGTCTAAGTATTACCAGATTCTTAATGTTAGAGTAATACGGTGAGTCTTACAGAGGACTGATGGAAGTTAGGCTATAGATGAAATAAAACCTGGAGCCATTGCCCAGGATTAATCTCATTAATCTTATTGGGGCAGGATTGCAGTCTTAAAGGTACTCCTGATGCACTTTGGGCTCCGATTTGTTGCCTGTAGGATTTCTGGTTGTTTGGAGGAGATAGCTGCTAGCTGGAGTAGAATAAATAGGCTTCCAGCTCGACCTTGGCTTATAGTCAATATTTATGTTGGCAGAGTTCAGAATCCTCCTGGCAAGGGGTTTCCAAGCAAGAAACAAACGCAAGTCACTCGGAGCAGTAACTCATCACCAGCTGATAAGTAGTCGGTTTTTTCAAAAAGGCAAGTTGCGTTCACAGCATATGCAGCAAGGTTTACTCCCTTGGAAGATGGTGATAAAATACTACTAATAAAAACAAACTATATACAAAAGAAAAGTGATAAGAGAAGGGAGGGCGCAGGAGCTCACAGCTTGACGAACTCAGGCGGCCGCCATCTTTTTCCAACTCCCCTTCAGGTAAATGTTTCTAATTGTGGAACTTCAAGATTGCATTCTCCCAAATATACCTACCTGAACTTTAAGTTCCTCTTCAGAGCAGTAGTGTAGTGGCAAATTCAGAAGTGGAACTCTTCATGTTAGTCACAGCTGTGCCTGCTCCTCCCTTTTTGAGGGGTTGAGAATAAGATCCTTGTTAATGCCTTCTCCCTTAACAACATATAACCCTAGGAGCCAATCTGCATGAAAGAGGAGAGTGTTCTCAGTGGCTGACTCATCTCCTTTCACTCTGATTGGCTCCAATCAGCAGGAAAGGACACGGAAGCATGTTAGAGGACTCTTCACAATGGCCAACACACTCTTCTTTCACACTAATTGGCTCATAAGATGTTGGAGACATAGGGACCCTGCTGGGGCCCTGATCTCAAAAAAGTATGGGGTCTAAGGCCCCCTGAGACCCTGGATGACTACACCCCTGCTTCAGAGACGCTGTGGCTGTCTTGGTGATGACTACGCTAAGCTTTCAGCTTGTTGTGACTCCCACCAGGCAAGGGTGGATGGGCGGGGGCGAGTCAGAGGATGAGGATGTGGACTGGACAAATCACTTGGGGAGGGGGCTAGCAGCGGAATGGACTTAGAGGGCACCCCAACCCCTGTTTTGGACTCCACAGCCCCCGAAAATCCAGAGCGGGAGCTCAGCCAGGCATGTCATGCTTAGCTAGGCTAGAGATAAACTGAGTTCCTAGAAAAAGTAGCTAGTTTCATGTGGTGCTCTGCACTGCAACTGTCTATTATTTTAATAAAAAGAGAAAACACCACTGTCGAGTGTGTGTCTCTCAACTTCAGGCAGGAGACAGCGTTCATTTTTGTTTGTTTTTTAAAGTCTCAAAAGGACAAAAACCCACCAGCTGCTGCTTTAAAATTGGGACTATTGGGACTATTGGAAGTCAGGTTGTACCTAGTGCTTTGAAAATCATGGCTAAATCTAGACAGCTGGAGGATAGCGCATGCTCAGTGACACGCTTCTCTATTGCCCCCAAAGCACCGTACCCTCTTTATTAAGATGAGAACAGTTGCCTATTGCAAAGAGCCCCGCCAGTTTCAGTGTACCTCTGGGGATTCTGCATAGAGAGAGAGCCTGCACTGATTACACATGCACTCCTGCAGAATTTCTGTTGAAGAAAGTTTGACCCACCCATGGTAAGGATTCCCAACAGCACTGCCAAGTGTACTGCCTTGCACATTAGCCTGGCAGCGCCATGACTTGCTTTTCTTCATAGGAGTGAATGGGAACTAAAAAGAGGTACATTTGGGACATCACTGGGGTGGGATGAAAAGCTGCTCCCTCCTTCTGTGACTCCACTTTTGAGAACTAAACCTGTCCCTTTATCTAGATTAGGAATGGAAGAATCTGTCAATTTGGATTTCTCATTTTTTTCAGCCTGAAGTTTAGTTTGCCCCACTTCTGCATTAGTTTGCGATTTATAATAATAATAATAATAATTCTACATGAACATTTGTATGCCTCTATATGCACATTTCTCCTAATATGCACATTTTCCTAAACATTTTTGCCTAATGTACACATTTCTGCAAGCCATTTTCCGTAATATAATGGGGGGGGTTGCATGTTACTTTATGTATTTTTGTATGCATTTTGAGGTTAGCGAACTGCATCACAAATTCAGAGACGTGTACATTTTGAAAGACAGCTGCATTTCAGTGCACCTATTGTTTCAGGAAGTGTGAATTAGGTGGTTCACATTAAAATGCTAACCAAAATAAATTTCTCTCTCAATCCTAATCTGCATAGACCTTCTGGGTTCTGTTTCTTGGTCATGCTATGACATTCAAAGTTATGATGAGCTGTCAGGTTGTGCCATCAGCTCACACTCTCCAGATTCGTGGTTGCAAAATCATTAAACTCCAGCCCTTAGTCGGGCACAATAATTCAGTGCATCTAGATCAGAGTTAGCTAATGTGGTGCCATCCGGATGTTGCAGGACTCCAATTCCCATCAGCTCCTGCCAGCATAGCCAATTGTAGGGATGATGGGAGGTGTAGTTCAACAACATCTGGAGGGCACCACATTGGCTAATCCTGATCTAGATCATGTGACCAGAATACCTCCAACTGTAGCTCATTGGCTGCCTAGAGCAGAGAGAAAATACTTGTTAAAGAAATGTGCTTTCCCCTTGAATTTGTGTTTAGTTATTACCCAAATTACACAATTGCATAACTATATGATTAGATGCCTGACTAAGGTTGCTTCTACACAAACCCTTTGTCTAGAGTTGCCATCTTTTGTTCACACACTTTTAATGACGTTTCCAGGCTACATCATTGCCAAATCTTTGTGTTACAGTGTTTTCTGTGTTATCCTCCTGTGTTTTCTGATCTGATTTGTGATGGGGAGGCAGTTTGCAATAAAATGCAAACTGACAGCCAGTGTGGTATAGTGGATAGAGTGGTGGATTAGGACCTGGGAGACCAGGGTTCAAATTCCTGGTGACCTTGGAGCAGTCACTGTCTCTTAACTTAACCTGCCTTAAAGAGTTGTTATGAGGATAAGACAGAGAGGTGGAGAATTCTAGATAGGGAGGTGCAATCACTGTCTCTTAACTTAACCTGCCTTAAAGGGTTGTTGTGAGGATAAGACAGGGAGGTGGAGAACTATGTGCACTACTTTGAGCTCCTTGTGATA
The DNA here is from genome assembly GCF_030035675.1 of Rhineura floridana. NCBI lineage: Eukaryota > Metazoa > Chordata > Lepidosauria > Squamata > Rhineuridae > Rhineura > Rhineura floridana. Next base: position 85,880,862 of record NC_084486.1, read on the forward strand.
AATGTAATAATAATAATAATAATAATAGAATAAAATTGCAGTACTTTTCTATTCAGTGTGGACAGGCAAAGCACTACTGAGACTTTTAAGGGCCTCTGTGAGGATTTAATACCAGACAAATTAACAACGTTCTCTTCCGTCACAGAAACTAGGCTATCAACATTCTATGATAGCTTTATTCTAAACATTCCACCACGTTGCTAATTATTTATTCTAAACATTCCATCGCACAACTAATAAGCATGGCTTAGCCCTTTCTCAAATAATTCAAAAATTTGCCCTGGCTTGTCTAAACGGCTCCCCCTTGGATTTTTCCAAGGCATCCTTTACTTATTTATCAGGAATGGGGGCTAGCTCAGTTGACTATTTTCTAGCCACCTTTCCTCTAATAAAGAGGATCAAAGAATTTGAAATCCTTGTGAGACCAGAAAGCGACCACCTTCCCCTAAGGTTAACCCTTCTACCCTTCTTTAACAACACCGCCCTGAGAGCTTATTGCTAAAGGGCGGTATAAAAGCACAATAAATAAATAAATAAATAAATAAATAAAACAGTACTTTCATTCCCAGGGTTCCAAAGGAAAACCTTTCATATAATCATAAACGTCTCAAATGGTCAGCTAAGATAGGAACAAGAGCCCATTGCTTATTAACATCAAATCCATTTCCTTATTTACGCCAACAAATTATAACAAATTCCCGGAACAATCTAAGGGCTTATGAATCTTTAATAGACCAGCTTAGCCCACAGATTACAGCCCTAATGGTGGCATGGGTTTCAGCCCAACCCAGATCCTGGTTCGATAAAGAATGCAGGCTCTCGAAGAAACAACTCACTAAACAAATCAAAATATTTCGTATCAATAATCATCCTGCTATTTTTCAAGACTTGATAATACAAAGAAGATCTTATAAAACACTACTCAAAAATAAAAAACATTCTTATTACCAGGCAAACTGGAGGGCCCTGGATAATGCAGCCCGAAAGGGGAATGAGGCAGTCTTCTGGAGATGTCTACAGGGGAAACTCAATCCAGAGAACTATACCCCGATGCCTCCTATAATACAGGGGGTTTGGCTAGCCCACTCTAGCTCAATCTTTGGCAGTTTCCATTCTCCTAAAGCCGTAGACATTCCTGAAGTATTGACTGACCTCCCGCCTTGGCCACCAGTCACCACTGAGGAAATCAAAGCGCTCGTGTCCACCTTGAAAGCAGGGAAAGCTCCAGGGGAGGACATGATACCTCCTGATTTCTTCCTTCAGGATTCATCTTGGTGGGCTCCATTGCTCGCAGCTCTTTTCACTTACATAAATAACACCGGCAACATTCCACAGGGCTGGCTTACTAGCATCATAGTCCCTATTTTTAAAAAGGGAGACCCTACGAAACTAGCCAACTATCGACCAATCAGCCTCCTGGATGTTTCATCGAAACTTTACGGCCATTTGCTACTAAATAAATTAAATGAGTGGGAACAATCTAACCTAATAGTTTATGAAGAACAGGCAGGTTTCAGAGCCAATAGATGCACTATTGACCAGGCTTTTATTCTGCATCATTTAATAAATAAAACACGATCCAAAGTGTGGCCATCCCTCTATATTGCATTTGTCGACTTTACCGTGGCCTTTGACACAGTCGATAGAGGACTTCTTTGGCAGAAATTGGCCCAAACAAACATCGATCAAAGGCTTCTCTGGCTGATTAGATCAATCTAACACGATCCAGGTGCGCCTGGACCAAAATGGTTCTCTATCACCCAAAATTCCAGTCCACAGAGGGGTGAAGCAAGGCTGCACACTTGCTCCCTTCCTATTTAACTTCTTCATAAACGATATGGTAGCGGCACTATCATCGCCCACCTTTTTTCCCCCCTCCATAGGGGCCAAAAAGATTTCTATCCTTCTATACGCCGACGACGCGGCTCTATGCTCCTTAACCAAAATTGGCCTTAAACAAATGATCTTAAAACTAGACGAATATTGCCACTCCCAGAATTTAACGATAAATCAATCCAAGTCTAAAATTATGGTATGTGGCAAATTTATGACCACCAAGAACAGCTGGTTATTAAACAGGGTTCCCATCGAACAGGTCTCCACCTTTAAATATCTTGGAATCCATCTATCCAACAGGCTCTCTTGGGCTCCGCAGTTAAAGGCAGTGACTCTAGCGGGTTCCCAAGCCCTGGGCCTAGCTAAAAGGTTTTTTTTCTCCCACGGTGGACAACTTATCCTCCCCATGGTCAAAATATTAAAAACCAAAATACTCCCGAAGATCCTATATGGAACAGAGCTGTGGGGAACATCCGCTAGAGCCACCTTAGAGCCAATACAAAACCTATTTATAAAACAGGTGCTGGGCCTCCCAACGGGGACCCCGTCTGCCCATCTTAGAGCGGAGTTAGGGTTACCCTCAATTGCGGCACGCATCAATTTAGCCCACATCCGCTATTGGCTTAGAATCCTCAATATGAATGACTCAGCCTTGGTCAAACAATGCTGGTATGAACAAATGCGGTCTGGTGGTTGGGCAACAGACTGCCAGACAATACTTTCTAAATATGAACTCTCCCAAGCCAAATTGTTGGAATTAAATAGAGTTGCCCTCCGAAACTGGTTTTTTGACTGCGATGCTTGCCAAGACCGAATGTCTATAGTGACAGCTCCCTTTTCATCCGGGTATCCTCATTTCAAACTCAATCATTCTATGTCCAACTATTTGGGTATGCTTGATAGAGCTAATATTAGAAGAGCATTTACTGCCCTCCGTTTTCAGGCTATGCCTACAGCTTACTTAGAAGGCCATTACAGCAGCATACCAGTGACCCAACGCCAATGTATATACGGCTGCAAGGCCATAGAGGAGTTAGCTCATTATCTACTTCACTGCCCACTCTATGAGGATCCTAGATGGAAGTTTTTATCATCTTTTTTAGATGTTTTAGCTCCTTGCTCCGATAGGGAGTTGGTTAATACGCTTTTATGTGATAATTTTAATTCAGTGACCATCGCAGTAGCCAACTTTGCTTTGGCTGCTCAAAAACTGAGAGAATCCTTTGTTATAAAATCTCCTAGTTTAAAATAGTCTTTTGATATTTTTCACAACACTATGAAATTTTAACAAAAATTGCATGTATTTGTATCTGTGCATAAGGCTTATGGCTTAAAGTCACAATAAAGAATACTATTGTAAACATTCCACCCCAACTTAATCCCTTTTCAGGCATTCTCTAGAGTAAACATGGGGCGAGGGGGTTGGCAGTAGAAGCAAGTGCACTAGCATTCTCATCACAAGTTGGAGGGCTATCGTCTGAAGCAGAGAGTCTCCTGTACTTGTCTCTGCTACCACTGCCATCATTGCCACCATCACTACCATATATGTTCTCTATATAGTTAGGAAACATCTGAACAAGGCTTCAGTCAATCAGTATCAGAGGCTTTACTGCCTTTTGTGTATTACAATACAGATGCAAGGGTAGCCAACATGAAACCCTTTAGTTGTTGTTGGACTCCAACTCCCATTATCTCCAGCCAATGGTCAAGGATGACTGGTAGCTGTTGTCCTACAATATCGTAGCTGTTGTCCTACAATATCTGGAGGGTACCATATTGACTACCCCAATATAAAGGTTCTACACACATACACACATGATTGTCTGATGTTTCATGTTAAACTTTCATATTAAACAATGCGCTAACTAACATTGCATAGTCAAACCATAATGTTTGGGTCCAATAATAAATTGAAATAATGGGCTGGATCCAGACTAAGTTGAGCTTAGTTCCCATTGAAATAAATGGGATTTAAGTGATAACTACCTTGTCCCACTGATTTCAATGGGACCTCAGTTAGGATCCAACCCAATGTGTTCTAATAACAGCTTTTGTTTACTGCTCAGTAATTGCTTTTGACAATAACTGCAATGGTGAGACAAAATTTCCAAAACATTTCATCTAAGGCGTGCCTTCTCCTGACACTCTGACAGCACAATCCTATGCATGTCTACTCAAAAGTAAGCCAAACTGTGTTTAAGGGGGCTTACTCTCACAAAAGTCAGTGTATGTCTACAGCCTAAAGCTGTAACGTTATATACACTTACCTGGGAATAACCATCATTGAATATAGTGGAGCTTGCTTCCAAGTAAAACATGCACAGAATTACACTGTGATAGTATCACTCTGACATTTTAAAAACACTAGCCATTATGTCTAGCGGGCGCAGAGTCCATATTCTCCTAGAAGTAACTTCCTCTGGTGAAAAATTGAACATCTCTGGAAACAGAGAAATTCCTCAGCGTCTTGCAAATGCGATGAAAGATGTCAAAGTGTTTTAAAATGAAGAAAAAGGAACGTCAGCAGTAGAAGTCAGAGATCAGTGTAATTGAGCACTGGCCTGGTGACTGCCAGGCAAACCTTAATCTCCTACTACTCTTTGCCTATAAACCATCAAGGTGCAACTTCTGTCTGTATAATCATACCAACTTTAAGAAATGCATTTTGGTAACACTGGAAGATCATAATACTGGAGTTTTTGCTGCCTTCTCTGTACTCTTCTTAATGCCTCTATGTACATTCTGAAATACAGCCCTTCTTTACTATTCAGTTGTGAGGTGGGCTTCCTTCCTTGCCTCTATCTGTCTTGCTCATACACATTCATAACATTCAAATTTATAATGTAATCTTACTTGCCGTTCCATATTTATGAGAGGTTTTGATGGGTGTTTCTTTATGTGATAATATCAGGCAGAATGCTAACCCATTGCCTCAAACCACTGTAAAGTCGTTTTCTTACATAATTGACATCGGCATATTCTTTCATTATACAAGATTTAGCATGCATCTGCTCCACCATTGCGCGGCAATAGATGACTTTTTCTAGAGCTTCCTATTATCAATTCAAATTACCCCCATTTCCTGAAGCTACTGTATGGATTTTACAGTTGACAGTAAGGGAAAAACACAGGAGCATAATAACTCTCTTAAATTATTCAGGCCTAGTTAAACCCAGTTTGGTCTTGACTGGAAAGTGGATGCAGGAGGGGAAAGAGAAAGGGGGAGGGAGGGAGGAAGGAGGAAGGAGGAAGGAAGGCAAGGGCGGAGGGAGAGAATGAGAGGAGAAAGAACTCGGCCTATCATTGGTTATAAAATTCAGCTATCTCCACAGTGAATTATGAGATGTGCCACCTGCAAAAGAGGCTGGAGGTCTTTAATCAAAGTGAAAACTCTGTCATATTACAACACGTTCCTTTCAGTTAAGGTAATTGGGTTCAGCAAGAGGCTAAGAGGAAAACTTGGTGATGACACTGGCGTCTATCATCTCCTACCTTTCTGATGTCTCTGCCCTTTACAGCAGCAGCATCCTCCCATCTAAGCTTCCTGTCATCACACCTGTACGAGTTGGGTTGGGAAGGTCATCAGTCACTCAGCCACCATTCTGTCTGCACATCGCCTGTCCTCAGATTCTATCGGCAAGGAAATCTAAAAGTAAATGTTGGTGCCATCACAGCATTCACAATCACATCATGGAACATGGAGTCAATCTTCCACCACAGAATGTAGTACATTTTAGATGTCTTCTTTTCATTCTTTTGAAAAGCAAATTTTGATCCTGATTGGATGCAGGATGCAGAAAGCTGAAAATGGGAAGGCAGGATAGCTAAAAGCTAACAATACGGGACAGAGAGACTGAAGGGCTTTTGGTCAAGTTTCTGGTGTCCTATAAGTGGTTTCATCACCTCTCCAAAATTCCAGTCCCTCACCACACATCCAGGCTGTGGTTGCGTACTCTCCATACATTTAAAGCACATTTAAAGCAGATTATTTCTCCCAAAGACTACTAGGAACTGTAGTTTTGTTAAGGGTGCTGGGAATTGTAGCTCTGTGAAACTACAGTTCCCAGGATTCTTTGGGGGAAATGTATGTGTTTTAAATGTATGGGGTGTTGCAGCCACAGTCTCTTCTGCAAGGCATCTACTGACCCACACATACAATTCTCTTTCCTTTCTGCTATTCTTGCTCCTAAAAATACTAACAGGGAATCCAGTTCTAACACCAACCACTGGCCCATCCTTTGATGTGAATTAACAGGTTGTACCTTTTTAGACTAAGCAAAATGAATGTCATCTCTGTTAATTAGCTTGCAGGATTCACTGCCACAGGATATGTTCAAGGACAATTGTTTGTAGGAGGGACTGATCATGATAACAGAGCTGAGAACCAGAATGTTGCTATAATTTCACCAAAAATATAGGGAAGAGGTGTGTGTGTGTGAGAGAGAGAGAGAGAGAGGAGAGAGAGAGAGAGAGATTTGTGACTTTTTTCTGTTGCCTGAAAAGTAGATTTGAAAACTCCTGGATGAACAGACTTGTTTCTTCAGTTCTTCAAAACATGGCAGCTTATTTGAAATTGATACATCTGTAAACCTAGCCTGGGTGTACATGCCCACCACCATGTTCTTCAGCTGATATTGCATATTCATCATAGTCAGCATGCTTTGAATGATGTGAAACAGAATATTTTATCACAAGCGGCATGGGAGGCCTGTCAAGCAGATGGAATGGGCAAACCTTTCTAGTATTATTTGTTCATCAGTGTTATTTATTGCTAAGCACACTAAATACAAATTTAAAATACCAATTTTATTCAGGGTCTAATTGGAGTTGCCTACTGTAAAAGGGTTTCAATTCAGACACAATAGTTGTAAAAAGTGAGGTTTATATCTCAATTCAGACAATGCTGTTTAAGATGGTTGTTGAAACAACTATTTTATGTGTCACATAGTAGAGAAAAACCACTATCTAGCTTAGTATTGTCTGCACTGACAATAAAATGGCTCCCCAGGGTTTCACAGGGGATGCTGGGGACTGAACCTTGGACTTCCTGCATGCAAAGCAGATGCTCTACCACCGAGCTATGGCCCTTCCTCGACCTGGGAAGGAAGCCCCATTGAATTCAGTAGGACTTACCTCTGAGCAGCCTAAGTCACTGAAATGCTTTAAACACATAAACTCTCCTGGCATTGACCAATGGTACATTGTGTCCAGTGTTCTATTCATGGCAGCATACAAATTAAACAGTTATAGGAACACAAGGAGTAATTACAAGAAACAAATGGATAAAATCCACAAAAGTAAAGTATATTATAATTTTATACATGTCTACTCAGAAGAAAATCCTACAGGGTTCAATGGGACTTACTCCTAGGAAAATAGGTGTACGGTTGCAGCCTTTAAGTACATTATTCTGTAGCAGCAAAAATACAAAAACGGATGTGGCCACTTAGAGACTAACCGGTTATTTTGATATAAATATTCATGGGCAAGAGCCTGCTAAATCACATGCATAAAGTGGTGAGTATCTAAACAAGGGTTCCATTGCAGAAGAGGATAAACCTAGTTTGTAAAGTGAGACCTATAACTGGTTCATATGTATATGTTAATACACTTAAATATAGGCATATTTAACAATGTATGTTGCCCAGACATGAGCTTTAAAAAAAAGCATTCAGTAGGAATCCCCTTCAAACAGGTATCCTATCTGGGCAATTATAAACGTAGCCTAAGAGCAAGCCTAACTAGAAAAAGAATTAAACGAGACAAACATTTTTGCTCATTTGGTACAAATTTCCCAGTATTTTCCATTGGACTGTGATCATCAAAAAACATGAAATGGAATGGCCACAAGAGCAGAAATTCCAGACAGAGAACTGGGAGACTGATTGAGCAATCCTAGGCATGTTTACTCAGAAGTAAGTCCCACTGTGTTCAATAGCGCTTATTTCTGAGTGTTCATTATAGCCTGAAATGTTCTACTTTGCTGCACACAATTTCTGTGACTTTGTGCAGGTTTGCATGCACCTTGATTTTCTGTCTATTTAATTTAGAGAAGAGATAGTAGGATACTATTGCAAAATAAGGAAGAGCGGAGGAAGATAAAAGTGAAATGTAATACATTCATGATGTCTTTCCACATGGGAGATTTTGTACAATAAATGCACATTTGCAACTAATTCATTGCACACAATCCCCACATCAATCCTTTGAAATCACACTTTGCATGTGGGGATACTGCATTTTCCCAACACTCAAACTGCAACATTTTCTACCTTGAAAAATGAGATTTACCTCTCAGGTAGCATATTCACTTCCTTTAAATCACAGATACCTGTTGAAAACAGTCCTCAACTTCAATGGTCAAATGACACAGTCTCCTCCCTCTTCTATGAATTTATATTGGTGCAACTCGGACTACTTTCACCATCTCTTAGTTGATCTTCAGAATAGCACTATAGCCTTCTTAATATTTTGTACAATAGTGGTGTAGTGGTTAAGGTGTTGGACTATGACCAATCCCCACATAGGGATAGAATTCGAATCCCCACATAGCCATGAAGCTCACTGGGTGACCTTGGGACAGTCACTGCCTCTCAGCCTTGTGAAAACCCTATTCATAGGGTGGCCATAAGACGGAATCGACTTGAAGGCAGTACATACAATAGCTGCTTCATGATTCCAGTGAGAACTCAGATTTAGAAGACAGACCAGTTGCACCACTCAGAAGGGAGCCCTCAGCATCCCCATCTACAGTGCCCTGGCCTGAGAGTATGGCTCTCCCATTGTCCTCAGAGTCTGAAGATGAGTCCCCTTCAGCCCCTTCTGCTCTACAACCATGCAGGAGCATGTGATTGCAGAATGGGGTTTGAGTTAAGTTTTGCTTATAGCTGTCCCAAGCCGGCAGAGTCACATCTCAACATAGCTAGCACTGGGAGCTGCCCAGGGTCCTGATTTGGCAAGACCTTGGTAATCAATGACCCTTGGGAGGGAGGGCTCCAAGCCTCAGCAAAACAGGATAATGGTATAGTTAAATAATTTAGTCTCTGGGTTTAATGGTCTTTAAATGGTAATGCATATTCAGGGGTGTAGTCATCCAGGGTCTCAGGAGGTCTTAGACGGGAGCAGGTTCCCAGCAGGGTCCCTATGTCCCCACCTATGAGCTAATCAGCATGAAAGGAGAGTGTGCTAGCCATTAAGAAGAGCCTCCTAACATGCTTCCTTGTCCTTTCCTGCTGATTGGAGCCAATCAGAGTGAAAGGAGGTGAGTTAGCTAGTGAGAAGACTCTTCTCAATAGCTAACATGCTCCCCTTTCATGCTTATTGGCTCCTAGGGATGTCTGTTTTTGTGGGAGAAGGTATTAACAAGGATCTCATTCTCAACCCAGCAGCAAAAGGGGGGGCATGGTTGTGACTATCATGAAGGGACCCTGCATGGACTGTGTGTATTTGTAGAGATGGGGAAGTCCAAAAGTCCTAGAACTAATATTGATTTGCCAAGAGCTCAGCTACCAATCTTTCTGGTTCCCAGAACCCCTCCTTTGAGTGTTGTGCTCATATTAATATACTTCGCCCCGTTTCAAATCTGCCATTTTTGGGGAAGATCATTGAGCGAGTGGTGGCTGGCCAGTTGGCAGCACACTTGGATGAAACGGATTATTTGGATCCATACCAATCGGGTTTCAGGACTGGACATAGTACTGAAACAGCCTTGGTCGCTCTGGTGGATGATATGAGAAGGGCATTAGACGGGGGAGAATCCACCTTTCTTGTCCTCCTGGATCTCCCGGCGGCTTTTGATACTGTCGACCACGGTATCTTGTTGGATCGCCTGGAAGGATTGGGAATAGGAGGCACTGTTTTGCAGTGGTTCTGTTCCTTTCTCTCTGACAGGCATCAACAGGTAGCATTGGGAGATGAGGTTTCAGACCCTTGGCCCCTCACATGCGGAGTGCCACAGGGTTCTATCCTCTCTCCCATGCTATTTAACATCTATGTAAAGCCGCTGGGAGCTATCATCAGGAGTTTTGGGCTGCGATGTCATCAATATGCAGATGACACGCAGCTCTATCCTTTAAATCTTCACCAGAGATGGTTGTGGAGACCTTGTCCAAGTGCCTGGAATCCGTGAGTGGATGGATGGGAAGGAACAGACTGAAGCTCAATCCTGATAAGACCGAGGTGCTACTTGTGGGTGACAGGGGGAGGTTGGGTGCTGTTGACCTACAGTTTAATGGGGTGAGTTTACCCCTGAAAGATCAGGTCTGCAGCCTCGGGGTGGTTCTTGATTCCAAGCTGTCCATGGAGGCTCAGATTTCGGCAGTGAGCCGGGCAGCTTGGTACCAATTACATCTCATACGGAGGCTGCAACCCTACCTCCCTATTCATCAGCTCCCACTGGTGGTACACGCCCTGGTCACCTCTCGATTAGACTACTGCAATGCGCTCTACGTGGGGTTACCCTTGAAAACGGTCCGGAAACTACAACTGGTGCAGAATGCGGCGGCTCGGTTGCTTACAAACAGCCGCCGCCGTGATCACATCACGCCAGTATTATTTCACCTACATTGGCTGCCAGTTGTTTTCCGGGCCCAATTCAAGGTGTTGGTATTAACCTTTAAATCCCTATACGGTCTCGGCCCAGTTTATCTGAAGGAGCGCCTCCAGTACCACAAATTAAGCCGCCCAACCAGATCAGCCACACAGGGCCTTCTCTCAGTCCCACCAACGAAAACAGCTAGGTTGGTAGGGACTAGAGAGAGGGCATTTTCAGTGGCGGCCCCCACTCTCTGGAACTCCCTCCCATTCGATCTTCGCCATGCCCCTTCCCTGGATATATTTCGCCGGGCATTAAAAACTTGGCTTTTTGGACAGGCCTTCAGGAATTCCGGGGAGGGCTAACTTTTTTGGGATATTTTATTATCTATTGATCACCCTAACTGATTTCATGCTGCTGTGATTAATGATTGTACTGATTTTATTGTATTTTATCTGTATTGTATTGTAATTTACTGAATTTTAGTTTGTACATCGCCTAGAGTGGCTTCGGCCAGATAGGCGACACAAAAATTAAATTTATTATTATTATTATTATTATTATTACTTCTAAGTGTACATAAAAGGTGCCTGAGGAGAAAAACCAAGAAGGTATATTAGAGAGAGTTGCCTGCCTCATTCCTTGTCTATATGCTGGAAAAATAATATTAGGGCTTTTTTCATGATCTTGTCGTTCTCATGGAGTCCTTTCCACTCCTTACAGGGCATTGCACTGGTCTTTGCTTTGCTCAAAGGCAGCAATGGAACCATTTGTCTCTCTTCCTGCCCTTAATGCTTGAATAGTGAATGATTGCCAGGTGAACTGTCTTTGTATTTTAACATGTCCTTCCAAATGGTATTAATGTTGCCTCCTCTGTACTCACAGCTTCAATAGCTAGGCTTATTAAACAGAACAATCCACTGTTAATGGACAGGACTATTATTGCTTTTTTGTGTACTTTATATCTTACATTTTGTAGCATGTATTCCTTGACTTTCTTATGCTCTGACCTTTGGCTAATGCAACAAACTCCTAATCAGTGTTAAGTCATACTTTTTAGAGCCACCTCAGATGGTGCCATGTGACAAATAGACATTTGCCACATACACAGGTTACAGTTTTAGAGATGCTCATAAAATGTTTTGCTACTTAGCCATAAAATGTTTAATATTTAAAGCAACCCATGGGGAGGCTTGCTAGGACAGAGTATAAGAACAACTATTTTAGAATTTTAAAGAGAAATAGATGTAGATTACATGCCTAATTTTATCCTCTCCCTAAGCCAGTAGTAGGGACTATGTGGTCCTCCAGATGTTGCTGGAGTATAACTCCTATCATCCCTGGCCATTGGCCATGCTAGCTGAGGCTGCTGGGAGCTGGAGTTCAACAGCTTTTGGAGGGCCACAGCCTCCCTCTTCCTGCTTTAGGCTATGCACCGCCTTTTGCAGGGGTGGGGGAGATCATGATGGCTGCTGCCGGGAAGATCTTAATCTCCCTCAGTCTGGTGGCCGTCTAGATGCTGTTGAACTCCATCTCCTGTCAGCCCCAGCCAGCATGGCCAAAGGTCAGGGATGATGGGAACTGTAGCCCAACAACATGTGGAGGCCATAGGCTCCTCAGCCCTGCCCTGAACATCCCTTTGCCAAACTCTAGGATATTGGGTTGGAGTTTTTTTATTATTATTATTTTATTATTATTATTATTATTGATTAAATTATACCCCACCCTTCCCAGAGGAAGCACAAAGCGGCAAACAAAAACACTAAAAGCACTCTAAAACATTTAAAAAACATTTGTTTTTAAAAACATATTAAAACAAAACATCTTAAAACAAAACATCTCAAAAACATCTTTAAAAATCTTTAAAGACATCTTTAAAAGCATTTCTAATACAGACACAGACTGGCATAAGGTCTCTACTTAAAAGGCTTGTTGAAAGAGGAAGGCGTTTAGAGATAGTGCCTACCTAATATTTAAGAGGAAGAAATTCCAAAGTATTGGTGCCAAAACAATAAAGGTCTGCTTCCTGTGTTGTGTAAAACATAAGTAAGATAGTATCCTCCTGATAAGATAGTATCTGAGGAGGCCCTCACTTGCAGAGTACAATAATTGACTAGGTATATAGTTAAGATGAACTTTCAGGTATCCTGGTCCCAAGTTGCCTAAGGCTTTGTATACCAAAACCAGAATCTTGAACTTGGCCCAGTAGCTAATGGGCAGCCAGTGCAATTATTTCAGCAGCAGGGTAATTTGTTGGCAATATCCTGCCATAGTGAGCAGTCATGCCACTGCATTTTGTACCTGGTCCCTTGACCAAACTCAAGGGCAGTCCCACATAGAGTGCATTACAGTAATCCATCCTGGAGGTTAGCAGTGCATGGACAACAATAGTTAGGTTATCCCGGTTCAGAAACAGCTGCCTCAATGTTACCAGCCAAAGCTGGTAAAAGGCACTCCTAGCCTCTGAAGCCACATGGACCTCTAGTCACAAAGATGGATTCAGGAGCACCCCTAGACTACAAACCAGCTCTTTCAGAGGGAGTATGATTCCATCCAAAGCAGACAATTGACCAATTATCCAAACTCGGGAACCACAAACTCACAGCACTTCTGTCTTCAGACTCAGCTTATTGGCCCTCATCCAGTCCATCACAGAGTCTAGGCACCAGTGCATGGCTTGCATGGCCCCTCCCGATTCAGATGTTACGGAGTAAATAGAGCTGGGCATCATCAGTATACTGCTGACACCTCATCCCAAATCTCCTGATGACCATTCTCAAGGGCTTCATATAGATGTTATACAGCATGGGGAACAAGATGGTACCTTGTGGCACCCAATGCTTTCTCTGAAAATAACCTAGGAGACAGGATCAGAACCACTGTAAAACGGTGCCTTCAATACCCATCTCACCAAGTTGGCTCAAAAGGATACCATGGTCAATGGCATCAAAAGCTGCTGAGATATCAAGTAAGAATAAGAGTCACATTCCTCTTGTCCTTCTCCTGACAAAGGTCATCCATCAGGGCAACCAAGGCCAATTCAGTCCCATAACCAGGTCTGAACCCAGATTGGAAGGTCAAGATAATCTGTTTCATCCAAGAGTACTTGCAATTGCTGCGCCACAACCCCCTCGATCACCTTTCCTAAAAAGGGGATATTTATGACCGGGCTGTAGTTGTCACAAACCAATGGGTTCAGGGTGGGCTTTTTCAGGAGTGGTCGGATCACCACCTCTTTTAGGGCAGCTGGGACAACTCCCTCCCGCAAATAAGCATTTCATGTTATATTTTACTAGAAAGATACCAGCGCATTAGAGCTCAGTTTATTCTTTATGAAACCATCCATTGTTTGTCCATCCTTCTGACAGCTCTAATCACCTTCCTTAATTACCTTTTTAAAGTCCTTTTTGCTCATAGACAGCTCTCAACCCACACAGCTTCTCAGCATTTCTAGGGTAGGTACAAATTTGCCAAATGTTTGGTGTCCTTCACAGTGAAGGATGTTAGAGTGAAGAGATCATACAGAGGTTGAGTGGGCTAGAGAGGATAACTTACAAAGATAGATTTTTAAAGTGCTGTTTATGGAAACAATGAGTCAGGGACGGATATGACAGCAGGCTACAAATATAGCATATTAGTAGCCAAGAGCAGGAAGGATTATGCAGTGAGCTACATGGGGGTGTAAATAGGATGGATTTCAGGATATCATGCATGTCTCAGAGTAAAGTGCTATGAATTTAAATCCAAGGATGCAACATGATTGAGCATGGTAAATAGAAAACTCATATGAAACTCATATGACAAAGATCTCTAATTAGGTCTACAATTCTTTGTTGCTACATTTGGCAGCTATAAATTGTGTCACTGAAATAAATTTTACAAATGTTGTTTTTTGCACCAGTAGAATAATTTGGATTACACACACACACACACACACACACATACAGAGAGAGTGAGAGAGAGCGCTTTAACGTTTCCTTTCCTCCAACATGGACACATTAGGAATCAGGGACAACAGGTTGTTGTGACTTAAGAACATTGGTTTTCCATCCTTATTGTAGCTCTACCCACCTTCCTTCACTATCTTTTAATGTCCCAAATGTTCATAGCCTCCTCAGCCCATTCAGCATCTTAGCATTGGGAGTGCAGGCACAAATTTACCAAATATTCAGTGTGAGAGGATCATATCAAGGGACTGAAGTTAACAGGAAAGCTTCCCAACTATTGAAATCCTCATCTATCCCTACTTCAGTTTCTACATTTTTAGCAGAAACCACTCATGCACTTTCAGTGCTTTCTGGATAAACATGACAGCTACAGACTTAATTTAGAAAGAAATTAACAGGATTCTAGAGCCATTAGATTTTGCAGCATGATCCCAGCAATGAACAAGGCTGTTTTTATGGCTAAAATCATTTCCAGTTGCAAAGGGAAGAAAGTACAGATCTACTATCACAGGGATCTTTCTGCCTTAGCTCTCCTGAACAGATCTGGTTATTTCAGCAGGTCATTTCCTTACTATTATTCTTGCTGAAATTGCTTGTTCTCTTATTTCATGATGAAAGGATGTAAACTTTTTCTTCCTGCAAAGCCACTTGGATTGTATATTCCATTGGATATAAATATTAAACATTTAAAATCCTTTACTTTACCAGGTAAATGTTACCCTGAATATATGACAGCTTTTCCCCCCACCCCATTTATCTTTGCTTTGAACACCTGAAGATGAATTCTGCATCATTCCAAACCTTGCTTCTATCATTCTGAACATTTGTTCCTATGATAAATGTATAGTTTCAAGTTTTTGTATTTTCCAAATGGATCACATCAGCTGAAATCCTGAGCAAGGAGAGCAAAGGTATATGACCCATCTCAAGACTGAGAAGACAGTATGTCGACAAGTAAGGTGGATGAATTAGTATTTCAGCACTCCAGAGAGAAAAAGAACAGCCCCTCCCACTGATTGGGCTTATGCAAAGTAATAGGCACCTGCCTTGGGCTGGGGGGAGGTTGGTTTGTAGCAACAGCTGGTAAGAGGCCTAAATATGATTAATTAATGCTGCATGGGGGGAAATCACAGATGCAATTAAGATTTATGGTAGGGTGGTAAGATGCAGGACATAGAATATGAGAGGAGGAGGTAGATTAGACAGCTTAATAACTTTTCATGCTAAAAGGTGTAAGCAGAAGGGCACCTGAAGCTAGTGGAAACTGAAGAACTTTGTATGGATGTTTGCAGGGATTAGAGAGAGGATGAAACCAACAGAAGAAAACATCTCACTACAGTAATTTTATGGCTAGGTGACATATTGGCAGCTGTTCATCAGGGATCCTCACTCACTTTCTTGGGTGGGGGGTGGTCTGGACCATAGGGGATATTAGAGTGGAGGTACACAACCAGAGATCTTCACCAAATCCAGTTCTAAAATATTAAACAGATGATGACATGGACATTTTATCTTTTAAAAATTAAGCGGGAACTCAATACTACATACCCTCTCCGCCTCTGTAGCAGGCCCTAAGTACAGTATCTGTCAGTTGCCATGCCCTTTGCCAAAGGCGGTAGGGAAAGTGTGGCAGCCTAGAATCATGCCCAATTGAAGCCCTGTCCTCAAAATCTCTTACTGAATTTTGATACAGAATTCTGACACCCCCCCTAACTTTTGCTAATGAGGTAAGAAGAGGACTTTGGGGAGAAGCAGATGTGTGGCATTGGGAATTCTGAAGCCATATGCTTACAGACATATGGACATTAAACTATTTCTCATTTCTGCAATTTATTGTTCCTTCTCAGAGGCCAGTAGTGATGGCCACTGGCTATCAGGCTCTCTCACGTGTGACAATTACCTTGTTACTCTTGCCCCTCCTGTTCCTCCCATTTCTCTGTTGTTTTAGTACTTTTAACACTCCCTCCCCTCTCCATCCTTCCATCATCTCACCTGTGGAAGAAATTTAAAATGTAAGCTACTCAGGACAGGGTTTCTCTCTTTTTTGCTAATGTTCCTTGCAATGTATTATTATTATTATTATTATTATTATTTGATTTATATCCCGCCTTTCCTCCCAGCAGGAGCCCAGTACAATGTACTATGTATGCTGAGGCTTAATATCTCCTTTGGCTTTCTGGTTAATTGTGTGCCAGTTGAGTCACAAAGAATGATTCTAGAAAAGTAATCTTCTTTCTAGCTCAGTCTTGTCAGGCAGTCTTGCCCATTGGGACTGGTAGGGCAGAAGGCAGGAAGACCAACAGCAGGTGGAGCCAAAGGCAATGACAGGCAGAGCCCCACCCCCATTCTGACTGGTTGTAAGAAGGCAGACAGACTGAGGTTGGTGAGGCAGTGCCCCATTCACCTTATGGGGCAGCCTCCACTGCAGGCAGCCACTGGTATAGTGTGTGATAGCTAAGAGTATTGGTATAACATTGAGCCTAAGAGACTGAGTTACAAATCAGGAAGTCTCCAGTTTGATTTTTTTCTCATCCATGAACTCACTTAGGCAGTCTTAGGCAAGACACCTTCTCTCAGCCTCAGTCTTCCTCATCTGCAAGAGGCTTATATGAACTTGCCCAAACGCATCCTCCAGGACCCCCTGTCTCTGGAAGTGAGGCAGGTGATAAATGGAGAAAGGTTCTTTGCAGCTAGGTGCCCCAACTCTACAATGCTCTCTGCAGAGAGACTGGCCTAGCACTGAGTTTGATGTCCTTTGCATTTGCCCAGGCATTTTAGACTTTTTCCTCTCTTCTTTTCTTACTTTCTTTTTCTTTTTTAGTTTTATATTTTTAAAAAGTTGCAGTTGTGGTCTTTTTACTGTGTTTTATATTGATTTATATATGTTATATATGTTTGAACTTGTTTGGCAGCTGCTCTGATAGCCCTTTAGGCAGAAGTTGTGGGGGAGACTACAACAACAACGACTACGACTATGACTACGACTATGACTACGACTACTACTATTTTACAGTGTTGTTGTAAGGACTGCAACAAGGAGATTTAGGTGAAACACACTGAGCACTCCTAAAGCAATATAATTGCTAAATACAAGCAATTCTAGGTGGGTTTACTCTGACATAAGTCCCTGCTGAACTTAATTGGATTTACTCTCAGGTAAGTGAATATTGGATTCCAGTATTATTAGCCTACAAGAGCCATGTGAGCAGCAGCCCCTTAGGCTACTGTTTCTTTAAAAGCCCACTCTGCCCATCTCTACACTGCCAAGCTTTCCACCATGAGGCAAAGATGGAACCTTTTCTTGCAACCCAGTCATAAGCATAAGTCAAGTCCCAATGAGTTCAGTGGGGCTTACTTTCTAGTGAATGAGCTTGGAAATTAGTAACTTCAACTCTTTTTCTCACAACACAGACTCCATAGTTGAGTTCCCCATTCCACTCCTTGCAAGACATTACACTGACCTGGAATAACTTAGATCTTCTTTTGCCAAAGCACAAAGCCTTTTACGTGCCAAGTTGACTTAGCATCTTACTCTTTAATATCTCTCCTCCGTGGTTTTCTCCCTCCCCAACCCTCCAGTGATCATGTAAATCACCGAGGAGAGCACGGGGAAATCTTATTCCAGCTGTAGTACTTGCTCCACAACCATAAGGGCCCCCTCAGTGGCATTTCTTCACTAAGCTTCAATTTCTCGCATTTAATCACACCCGCACATCTGTGGGCTCCAGCAGAGTCAGCAAAGCAGGTAGCAGCAGGTGTAAGAAGCTGCTGAGTCTGGTTACACCATGGAAACCAGGGACAAAGTTAGAAGGAAAATTGGGAAGGGAGTGCCCACCAAGTAAAGCTGGAGGAGTCTGGTAGTTTACTGCAAAAGATGAAGCAAAGCCTGAGTCTTTGGTTCAAGCTGACATGGTTGCATATCTGCATGGGAATTCTCCCTTCATTGCTCAATAGAAAGCTGGAAATGTGGGTGAAATTGCCTAAAAACTCATTACAATGTGGCACAGAATGAAGCCCATATGAATGCCTCTCTCTATGTTGCATGAACACAGTGGACTATAGGGATAATAGAATTCCTCTAAAAGATGGAGAAGATGAAGAACTCTAGCTACAAAGAATGATGCAGCCATCAGAGTGGCTGCATACTATAGCCAGCATGGATTTTTCACATTCTGCATGTTAACTTGAAAACACCCCCCACGCCATTCTGATGCTTCCCATAAGCTCATATCAAAACAAAACCTTACAAAACGTATAGTCCTGAACTCAGAAATGCTTGGTTAACAACCGTCTCAATTTTCATGGTGATACAGAAAATAGAGTGAATAGAGAGTTCAAAGTTTAAAAAGGGGGGGGGGAACCCAGTGCCCTTTTGGACTTTTTTCTGTCGGAGTTCTCATAATCTGTTGAAATTCATTAAAAATCAGCAGTGTTCACAGAGTACCTGTAATCCTGTTACTGATCTTGCCCCATATTCTGACCTTCATCTTCTGCAGTTTAAAAGTTTAAAAAATGCCTGGATGATTTTTAATTAATTTAAGAAATTTTGCATTGAACTGAATTTTATTTATTTATTTATTTATTGTACTTGTATACTGCCCCATAGCCAAAGCTCTCTGGGTGGTTTACAGCAATCAAAAACATTAAAACAAATACACAATTTAAAAACATATTTTAAAAACAATTTAAAACACAATTTTAAAATTCAAAACAATATAAAAACAATTTTACAAAATTGTTTGGGCATATGGTAACAGGATTTAAATTGCTGCTTAAACTTATTTTGTACACCTCTTTTTGTCTGCAATACTTTTATGCTTTTCTTATTATTTTTAATAAACTTTAATTACTTTAACCAACATCTGTTCACTTCAGAGAAGGCCAGTTCCTGAATTCAGTCCTTGCCATTCGACTACATACTACCGTGTAACAAAGGAACGTTTTGCCAGAGGCTTTGGAAGGGGCAAGGAGCATATCTAAGCTCTTGCTCTGAGAAGCTCTGGTGCTTAACTGGGCTCTGAGGTTCCCTTCGCCCCAGAGTGGCTATCCAGCTAGAAGGGTGGTGGCAGTTACTACCTTGCAGGGTTGGTGTGAGCGTGCACAACCTTAGCAAAATAGGATTTGCCAGGATCAATTGCCCAAGGCTGGGGATTGCCACCTGGGACAGTGACGGCAGACAGGAGAGAGGCTCCCAGATTTCACTACATGAATGATAGTGTCGGGCATGCTCAGTAAGAACCAACTGTCATTGTTCTAAAAGCCAGACTCACAGCTGCTTGGCTTGCCTAATCAGAGGGCCACACCCACACCAGACTTTGATTTCACTTGAGACACTGCAGAGCTTGGAAAAGTTACTTTTTTGAACTACAACTCCCATCAGCCCCAGCCAGCATGGTGCTGGCTGGGGCTGATGGGAGATGTAGTTCAAAAAAGTAACTTTTCCAAGCTCTGTGAGACAGTCATGGCTTCCCCCAAAGAATCCTGGGAGGTGTCGTTTGTAAAGGGTGCCGAGAGGAGACTCCTATTCCTCTGACAGAGCTCCAGTGGCCAGACTGGTTGAACAGTCAGCCACTCTGATTGAAGGTTTGTGAGAGGAACAGGGCATCCCCTAGCAACTCTCAGAACCTTCACTAACTACACTTCCCAAGATTCTTTGAGAGAAGCCATGACTGTCCAAAGTGAAATAAAGGCCTGGTGTGGATGTAGCCAGGGACAGCTTTGGTTTAAATTTGGGTGGGAGGCTACATGTGCCTTCTGTAGAATAAAAAGGTGGGGGAAATGCTGAAAAGCAATGATACTGTTTACAATGTTTTCCTTTTAGAAAGGAAAGAGGCTTCCCTTCTGCCCAGTGCCCACCCACCCAATTTCCTCCTCTCCCTCTCCTCCTACCCTCCCTGCCCCTCCTGCAGGTTAGTGTTGGACTACGACCTGGGAGATCAGGGTTTGCATCTCCACGCAGCCATGAAGCTCACTGGGCCAGTCACTGCCTCTCAGCCTCAGAGTGTCATGGCCCCGTCAGAGGACTCCTCAGATGAGGACGACTCGGGAGTAACAGCAGCAGACCCAGGAGCAGCAGGAGACACGGAGGAGCCTCCTGAGAATCCAGCTCCTTCTGCCCCTCAGCTGCAGAGCACCCCAGGGACAGCAGAGGCCCTGCAGCCAGACACAGACAGTGAACAGGATACTCCCCCCTCACCTGCAGAACGTAGACAGCAGAAGGTCAGGCAGAAGAGAGGCAGGCCTGTCTCCTTAAGGCCCAAACGCTGAGGGCTCACACCTGCTGTCCATCCTGCTCTTTATAAGGCACACCTTGGCTGCAGCTTGTTGCTGACTGCAACGTCAGGCGTGGCTTTGTGTAGACCTAGTTTCCCTGCAGCATCTCTTTGACTGACCTCCTTGGCAATTAATCCCAGACCTCCACTGACCTCGCTTCTGGACTTCTGACTCGGCAAGTACGCTTCGGATAGGCCTGGCAGATTTACAACCCGACTGCTGGCTAAGGACTTTCCTTCCCTGCCAGAGACCCAGGAATTTCCAGCCCCCCCTGACACTGCTGATGCAGTGTAGAGCTGACACAGAGGAAGGCAATGGTAAAACCACCTCTGAATACCGTTTACCATGAAAACCCTATTCATAGGGTCAACATAAGTCAGGGTCGACTTGAAGGCAGTCCATTTCCATTTTCAAACATGATTGCACAGAAATAAATCCCATTGAACTCAAAAAGTATGCAAATGATCAAACACACCCTCCCTTCTCTTCCCTCCTATTCCTTCCCTCTTGCCCCTTCCCTCCCCCTTCCTTGGCCCTTCCCTCCCAATCCCCTTTCAATCCCTACTTCCCCTTCCCCTTCCTCTGTGATTGACAATCTCAATCCTCCCCCTCCCCTTTCTCCTCCCCATGGTCAGTTTTACCTATCTTAAGCATGATTCCACGGGAGTAAACATCATTGAACTCTACAAGTATGCAAATGATCAGACCTACCTTTCCCTTCCTTTGCCCCTTCCAATCTCCTCCCCCTCCCCCTTCCCCCTCCTCCCCCATGGTCAGTTTTACCTATCCTAACCATGATTGCACAGGAGTAAATCCCATTGAGCTCAATAAGCATGCAAATGATCAGACCTACCTTTCCCCTCCTTCCCCTCTCCTCTTGCTTCCTGCTTCCCTCCCCTCTTCCTTCTTCCTCCTCCCCTGCCCACTCCAGCCCTCCTCCCCCCTGTCAGTTTTACCTATCCTAAGCATGATTGCACGGGAGTAAATCCCACTGAACTCAATAAGCATGCAAATGATCAAACCTGTCCTTCCCCCCTCCTGCCTGCTCTCATCCCCCTCCTCTTCTCTGCCCTCCCTCCCCTCCCTCCCCTCCCTCCTCCTCCTCCCCCCTCCCCATCCCCTGTGATCAATTTCACCTATCCTAAGCATAATTGCAGGGGAGTAAATCCCACTGAACTCAATAAGCATGCAAATGATCAATCCATTCTCAGCAAGCTTGCACAGGATCCCATTTCTTACCTCCCGGATTAAGGAAATTCACAAGTAGGCAAAAAACCTTGCAGTTTAAGAATGTACCTATAGCCCACATATATTTCTATCAAACTTTAAAAAGTAGGGAAATTGGGCAGCTATAGTGAATGCATCAGGGGAGCAGGAGACCTGACCTCCTCTCTGAGATATTGTACTGCCCTACAAATTTGTCAAAATGCAAACACAATTTGGGTTGGTCTTTCACAGTCCACTTGCTGTGTAGCTTGGAAGAATTTGGTCACATGTGCCTCTGAGCATATCGTGAGTGGTGGCAACACCTGCAATCAGCCCAAATAATAGAAAGAAGACATGTGCTGTGTTGATCTCGTTTTAGCAGGGAGGAAGCAACATGATTAAGACAGTTGATATAGTTCAGATGGTCACTTTAAATATGTCTGATTTACTTTGCAATTTTAGTGACGTTTCCTATAGGAAATCATTTTCTTTTGTTTCTATTTCTGTGAATATGTGAAGTACAGCAACACTTTGCAAAATTTACACTAAAAAACTCCAAAAATAATTATGGAATAATGGCACTGACTATCGTACAGAATAGTCTCCAGTGGACATCAGGAGTGTCTCAATCTGCACAAGATAAAACAGTGGGAGGTGAAATATATATTATAGCAAATTTCTAGGTGTGCTGTATGTTTTTAATTGACCGTGTCCACCTTGCCTTAAATGAAGTGGTTTAAACATAGCAGGCTGAAAACATGCATCCTCTTTTTCCCAACAGCTAGAGTCATTGCTGAAGTAGCAACATATTGTAATCAGTCTGATTTTACATCAAACTGCAGTTTCAGATTCAACTGTTAATGCACCCAAAATAGAAATAGAAAATAATCTCCAATTTGAAACACAAAAAGCTGACTTCACCATCATATGACAATGACCAATAAAAAGGTGCTGAAATTAATAAAAATGAATTTGACACAGATTTCTAGGATGAATAATGAGGGAAATAAAATAGATTTCTAGATTAGATTCTCTGTAGAAACATTATTAACAGAGGAAAGAAGCAAAGTAAGAAGAACACCAACAAACATACAAAAATATAATTCTCCATCTTTGGAGATGGCAGGTGTTGCCACCACTCACCATATGCTCAGAGGCACATGTTACCGAATTCTTCAAAGCTACACAGCAAGTGGATTGGACTGTGAAAGACCAACCCAAATTGTGTTTGCATTGTGACAAATTTGTAGGGCAGTACAATATCTCAGAGAGGACGTCAGGTCTCTTGCTCCCCTGGAGCATTCACTATAGCTGCCCAATTTCCCTGCTTTTTAAAGTTTGATAGAAATATCTGTGGGCTATAGGTATGTCCTTAAACCGCAAGGTTTTTTGCCTATTAGTGAATATACATATATATTCATCGCAAGCTGATTCCCAGTGTGTGTAAAGCATATAACAGTGAAAGCCAATGTGGTGCTCTCCAGATGTTGTTTGACTCCAACTCCCATCAGAGATGATAGGAGTTGTAATTCAACAATATCTGAAGGGCACCATATTGGCTACCCCTGATATAGGCTGTTCCCTTGGAGGGGGGACTCTTAAACAGATATGAAAGTGAGCTAAGCTTTCTGCTCTCATTTGTTCATACAGAAGTTGCTACCTCTGTGCTTCCACTTAGGACATGCCTGAACAAAATAAGGCCCATGGGCTGATTGGATCCCCTCTCTGACTCTTTGCAGCTTCCTGGGAGAATGCCAAATACCCACTGCATACAGCCCTTTCCCATCTCTTTGTGGGAACTTCTAGGCTGGAATGGAAGAATCATGTGTCACATTAGAGGTGTTCAAACAAACACCTCTCACACATTGATGGGAGGTGTTGGATTGTGCCTGGGGTTCACACTATGCACACATTCAGAAAGGCAAGTATTCTTCAACACCCAGCAAGCTAACCTTCACTACCTTGGACAGTTCCTTGAAAGTCTGGACTAAAACCCAGAGCGGATTCCATTTGTTCACTGACTTGGAGCCATCAGCCACCACTGTGCCAAACATGTGGCTGCTTGGCTGGCATATGCAGTGGGTGTCTGAAATTAGCCATTTCAGAGGGTTAGAAAGTCCACCCCTCCCCAAAAAATCTGTTCAAATATTTACCTTTTTTCAGTTCTGTTTAGCACTATTGCTTCCTCAGTTCTTTATTCTCAACACCAGTTCCCCTTGGTTGTTCTTCTTTCCTTCTCCCATGATGAGTCAGGTGACTAATCCCACTGTGAATGAGATTGCATCACAATGATCTATGGTCAATCAAAATTGTCTATGTGCTGACATCACTGAGGGAAAGTGAAGGTCACTGAGAGTAAAGACAATTTAAATGAACTTTTTTTCCCAGGGAGTTCCAAAAAAAAAAAAAAGTTGGAAAATAGCACCATCATTCAGCACTGCCAAACATGTTTTTTAAAAAACAGTAAGTAGCTATGACTGAGGGCACTTCCAGAACGTTGTTGTTTTGGGGTGGATTTCAATCATATACCAGCAAATTCAGGCTGCGCAACAAACCTGTTTCCCCAAAAGATCGGACTATTTGCAGTAAGGAAAATAATGTAAAAATGCAATGGAAAATGTGGGATAACAAACACTTGCTTTGACACAATATCATCTGACCTCCTGTAAATAAATTGGAGTGAATGTACATTAAATAGCCAAAGTCTTTTAATCTCCCTGCAAACAAATCAGGATGAATGGTCAATAAACAGGTTGTCTGGAAGCACCCTGAATATACTTTTAATAGGGCTGCAAACCAATTTATATATGCTACTTCCTTTAAACATATGCACATTTAAAATTTCCCATGGCCTAGCAGTCAGACAGTGATTTAAAAAAATAAGTCTAATTACAAAAGGGGGGCGGGGGAGGGAATCTGTCAGGCTGGCCCAAAACCAGCCAGGTGGCAACCATATACTCCAAGGGACAAAGGGAGGGAAGACTGATGAGATAATGGTCGTAAAGTGCTTTGTGGTTTTTAAACTCAATGTAAATTGTTTCAGCTTTTGCTTTAACATTATAGATGGCTGTTCAGCAAGGTAAGCTGGGAAAAGGAAGAGCCACTGAGCTACGGTGTTATCTTGTTGCTTCACCATAGGACCTATTTTGAATGAGTTTAGCTGGGGCATTTCTGTAGTATTTGGGCTCAGTAACATATACGTTTAGAGCTGCTTGGCACATTACAGAATGCCTATGCAGATGGTACAGAATCCATGCAGGAATTAGCACAGTACACACATGCAAACTGCAATGTGTACATGCACCAGTGTAATTCCTACATTGTAATATAGTGGAATGGACCCTCTCTGAAATGATGCATAACTAGATGTTTTCTTTTTACCATTGGCTACTCTGTCTATAAATTATATAGTATAATATGTTATATAAAATATATAATATAATATGTATAATTTGTATAATAGGTAAGAGTAATCTTAAATCCCTGGACTGGCTTCCTGTCCCCTCCCAGATCATGCACAAGTATCTCATCTTTGCTTTCAAAGCTCTCCAAGGCCTTGCCTTGCTATAACTCTCCACTATTTATTTATTTGCCTCTTAATGTCAAAATAGGCTTCCAAGTGGTGTTGATATATCCCAAGACATCCCTCCCTGTGACTTTAGGCAGATCACAGCATACATTTAAAGCACACGACTTCCACCAAAGTATCTACCCTTTCACTCATTCTGCTCTACCAGTCTGAGCTACCTGACAGTCTCATGCTCTCTCAGACGCTACCCTTTCTTCTGTGCTGCCCCTTACACCTGGGGCTACCTCCTACAATGCCTCTGTGAGGCCATCTCTGTTCCTTCCTTCAAATCTTACCTCACAACCCACATTTATTGTGAAGACTTTGGTACACCCACTTATTCAGTTTATTCCCGCCTCCACTTCCCTCCTGTTCCTTCGTTGTCTGCCTTGAGTCTAGATTGTAAGCCCAGTGGGGCAAGGACCTGTCATCTCATTCTCCAAGTGCCCTTGCCAAATGAAGTGAGGTTAGCAACCACCATGGAGAGATTTTTAGGAAGCGGCATGCCAGTTATGGAATAGTCTTTCCAGAGAGGTTTGACTGGCACCATCTTTGTGGTCTTTTTAGAGCCAGGCAAAGGCTTTTTTGTTCACTCAGGCCTTTTAAACAATTTATATTTTATGGTTTTTAAATCTGTGTTTTACTTGTGTTTTTACTTTTTATTGTATTATAATTATATTTATTTAACAGTCTTTATATGCTGCTTGATTACAAAAAATACTACATGGTTTACAAGAAACATTAAAATTATCCATAAAAACATTTTTAAAAGTAATTTAAAACTTTTAAAAAAATTCAAACAGCAGTAAACTAAAAAGAGATTAACAGAACAATCCAAATGATGGAAAGCTGGGGGGGGGGGCAGAGGAGAAGCTGGCAGAAAGCTCTGCGGCATCCACTTGCCACTTGGGAACTGCCGGCCCAGCTGAGCACCAGCTCCTCAGGAGCTGTGCATGGGAGCTGGATGGGAAGAGCCGGCTCCCATGAACAGGCCTACCAGGGAGTAAGCAGTCCCCATAGGCCACCACTGTAATTTTTTTACTGTGCCAGCCTATTAGCTGGCAGAATTATCATGGGGCAGGACCTGGGGGAGCACTCTGAGGGGGACTTGGAAGTCACATAAGTCCCCTCCCCCATTGCTCCTCCCCACCACGCCCTGGAACACCCCATTTTTTGGGCTTCCACCAACTCTCTGTCCACCAGGCTGGCCATCCCTGGTGGACCCCTAGCAGTGTCAGGAGGGTCCCGACAGTGCCACAGCTCAGCTGCAGCAGGAAGTTTCTGTTGGCAGTGCAGGGCAGAGCCTAGTGAAGTCTGGCAATGCCAGGAGCCTGCCAGCTCAACCAGGAAGCCGCTTCATCCAACTCCCCTAGCCCGGCAGAAATATGAGTTGGATTGTGCCCTAAAACGCATCAACATTTATGTGTCTGGATAGACATGTTTAAACATAAATGTTTTAATTGTTGTATTTGCTTTGTGATCCATCGAGAGAACTTGTGTTATGGGATGGATATATACATTCAATTAATTAAAAAAAAATACTTACACAAGCCTACCCAGACATGTTATTTTTTATGCATATTTGTTTTTTAAACTGTTTTATCTATATTTTATAATGTTATGTCTACATGTTTTTGACATTTGTTCACTTCATCTGTATCTTCCTATGGATATTTTATATTATTTTATATAATATAATAGTTTAGAGGGTTTTTAAAAAAATTAAGCAGTATTTAAATCTTGCTAAATAAAAATAAATAAGATACAAGTAAGAAAGACCTGAACTTACAAGATCTGAACAGGGTGGTTCATGACAGATGCTATTAGAGGTCGCTGATTCATAGGGTCGCCATAAGTCGTAAACGACTTGAAGGCACATAACAACAACAAAAGTAAATTGTGTATGGAAAGTGCTACTTATTGTTGTTGCTATTGTTGTTGTGTTGTTATTATTCCTTATTCTATGCTGATCTCCAGTGAATGCTTGTTACAGCTCTGACTGGAGAGCTTAACACATTTGTTTTAGGGGATGGAAAGAGAGTCCTGTCTGAGCCCTGTGACAGGCCTTATTTTACTCCAAGAAGTTCAGCCAATATGGCAATGATACAGCTGCATGATAATGGCTCTCCAGGTCCCATCTGACTGTTGCAAGTTCATTCAGACATGACATTACCCTTCCCCTCCCCTTGAAAGGAACAGTGTTTATGTGTCTTTGAGTCATATTTTAGGTTTCCCTCTTTAAAGAAATAGTGGTATTTCCAAGTTACACCCATTACAATTCAAATGGAAGTTAGGTGGAAAGGCTGGCGCAGTAAAAAAAAACAAAAATCCCATTGGGGCCTATGGGGAGCACTTACTCCCCAGAAGCCTGTTTGTCAGAGCTGGCACATCCTGGCCAGCTCATGCATGTGGTTCCCAACCGAGCCGGTGTTCAGCAGGGTCGGCGGCTCCAAAGCAAGAGCAGGATCCCGCAGAGCTTTCCGCCAGCTCCTCCTTCGCTCCCCCCCCACTCCACCAGCATCCTGGCACTTGGATACCTCTGTAAAGCTAAAATGCCCCACAAAAAGAGACCACAAGATCTAGTTCTTGGAAAATCCTGTTTCTATATGTGGTATCAAGACTCCTCCCAATATCCTTAGGTGGAACATAGCTTGAGTGGTTTTGCAGTGAAAGGCAAGCATGAAGATTGCCAGGCCAGCTCTGGACAAGCTGTGTCCATAATAGTGCTTTGTGTAATGAACAGTTTAATTGTAGGGTTCTTCTCCACAGTGTTGTCATGTTGAAGAACATACAAATGATAGAATCCAACAATGAGGAGAGATGAAAAACAAGTTAGATGGGGATTCCTTCAAATATCTGATATGTGAAGAATGCTTTCCCCATCTTTTGGTACAGCACCTACTGGACTCAAAAGCCTAGAACTAATCATGACTTGAGAATCCTCTAGAGAAATATTTGTTCCACATTCACTTCGTCCATCATTTCAGCCCCTTTCCTACTTCCACCCAGAGTGTGTTGTTCCAGAGCAGCAATGCCGTTTCTCACTTGGCAGGCGGAAGCTGGTGTCATTCATTGGGCACCTTCATTTTTCAGGTGACACAATCCAGCATAGTTCCATCATGGTCTCCTCTGTCTACCAGTCTCCCTCTGGCAGCTTTATGCTTCTTACAGTCTCATATCTCTGTCACCTGTCTTATTTTTCTTGTACGTGGTCCCTCTAATGTTTGGCTACTCTGTAATGAGTGACTCCTCTCTATGCAGGGACTGACCCAAGAAGACTCTGCATTTTATGCACGCAGCAACATCTACAGGGACAGTACTACGCCCCTGTGAAAAAAGCTCCACTGGTTGCCAGTCTGTTTCCAGACACAATTCAAAGTGCTGGTGTTGACCTATAAAGCCCTATACAGCTTAGGTCCAGGCTATTTATCAGACCGTATCTCCCTGTATGAGCCTGCCCAGGCCCTGAGATCCTCAGGAGAGGCCCTTCTCTCAATACCCACATCTTCTCAAGTACGACTAGTGGGGACGCGTGAGAGGGACTTCTTGGTGGCTGCCCCTAGGCTTTGGAATTCCCTTCCTAGGGAGGTAAGAATGACCCCCTCCTTGCAGTCCTTCCGCCGACAAGCAAAGACCTTCCTATTCCAACAAGCCTTTGGAATTGAAGGCTAAGGATAGGGCGTGAAGGGTGCTGCATTGCTAATGTCTACTATATCATTTTTAAACTAGTTTGAACTTTTTTAGCTATATGTGTGTATGGTTTTAATATTGGAAATAGTTTAATCTTATTTTAATGTAGACTTTGTATGTTTTTAATTATTTGTATTTTTTATCTGGAAGCCGCCATGAGTTCCAGTTTTGGAAAAATGGTGGGGTATAAATAAAGATAATAATAATAATAATAATAATAATAATAATAATAATAATAATAATAATAATACACTGTCCAACATTGTGGCTAAACTATCCAGCCATAGCTCTCTTCACCCTGCTTTCTTCCTTCCATACTGCAGGGCAGAGTGAGGTTTGAAGCTGGGTTGGTTGAACTTTAATCATAAGACTGAAACCATATGAAAGAGACATTGGATGGAACACCCAGCAGCAAGTTAGTAAAGGTCTATGATTGGTGATTTAAAAAGTCAGCAATGGGAAGATGGGATAAAAGGCTATAATAGAACGTAAGCCACAATAAACTAAGAGGAGTAAACAAATTCCAGCACAGACAGGGTTAATCATTATTCTCATTTATCCCCATCTGCACACAGCTAGGGTTGCCACCCTGCAGGGAAGGAGGGGGGGATGAGAGGAAGTAGTTAGCCATGTCTAATTTGCATACATTTCCATGTGTTCAGTCATGCAGATTTCCCATTGTTTTCTGTGCATAATGCACACTGCTTTCCTGGCTTGCTCTGTTACAGGTTTACCACAGGCTGACTAAAAAGTGAACTGATACCTGGATTCAGCCAGTGGCAAATGTACCTTTGGGCAAACAGGGCAATTGTCCAAAGAGGTTTAATTTTTAAAATGTGGAGATAGTGGACAGAGAGAGGGTTTTTCTCCCTTGCTCATAACACATGAACTTTGGGCCATCCAAGGAAGCTGAATAGTAAAAGATGCATGACAGACAAAAGAAAGTACTTCTTCACCCAGCAGTGCACATAGTTAAACTATGGGATCTGCTGCCACAAGAGGCATGATGGCCACCAACTTGGATGGCTTTAAAAGATAGGATTAGACAAATTCATGGAGAATAGTGCCATCAATGGCTACTAGTCATAATGGTTATGTTCTACTTCCACTGCCGGAGGCAACATACCTCTGCATACCAGTTGCAGGGTATCACACATGGGGAGAGTGCTATTGCATTCCGGTCCAGCTTGCAGGCTCCCCAAAGGCATCTGGTTACCGTTGTAAGAACAGGATGCTGGACTAGGTGGTCCTTTGGTATGATCAAGCAGGACTCTTCTTATGACTTGGTTGGAATCCTATGCTTGGTCCCTCCCCCGACAGTCATGTAAAGTGTTGCATCCAAAAGAGATGGTGTAACATGAAACATTCCCAGAGCCCCAGACAACTGGCTGGGCCCCACCACTCTCCATCGCCACAGCAGAGGATTCTGACTAACTCTTCAGACAGTGGTGGCACTGTATATAAGCTCACATCAGAGCATGTGGCTACATTACCTTGTCCTCAAGTTTATAGACCTTACTTAGAGACAAAAATGGAGCATTTTGCACAAACAAAAGCACAGCACTAGCACTTGTCTTCTCAGAACCCTCACAGATAACACTATCTCACAATTCCACAAACATTCTCTCACCAGAAATCCCAATTCCCCTATTGCAACTGCTGTATGTATGGAGCACGTTGCCCCACTTTTATACCTACTTCATTTGCTACCAGTCAGTGTCCAGGCACAATTCAAAGGGGTGGTAGACTTTTAAGGCTCTGGGATATCTTCAGGAACACCTTCTCCCATGTGGTCCTGCCTGCTATCTGCAGCCTGCTGAAGAGACCCTTCTTCATGCCCCACCACTAAGAAAGGTGCAGCTGGTGGGAATGAAAGGGCCTCTTCTATGGCGGCAACCAGAACATGGAACTCTCTCCCATGAGAAATTTGTCTTGCCCTGTCTTGGGAGGTTTTAGATCTCCTTTTAAAGCAGGAGTGGGAAATCTCAGGTTTGGGGGCTGCATATGGCCCCCCAGGCTTCTCTTTCTGGCCCTCAGGACTTTTTCCAGGCCTCATCCCTTCCCAGGTTACACCCTGGGTATGTGTATGTAGTATGTAGAGAAGCCTGACTTTTACTGTAAAATGGTAAAAGTCAAACCTGTTGCTCCACACACTTGTGCCTCTGGCCTCACCTACAACTGGCATGTGGCTTCTAGAAGTTTGCCTATGAGGGAATGCAGCCCTTAAGCAGGAAAAGGTTGTCCACCCCGTTTCAAAGACCTGTTTTTATTTTGGCAAGTATTTGACATGCCTTTTAATTGATTTTGTAAAAAAAAAAAATCACTCTCCCTTGTATTGCAATGAGGTTCTGTTGTTGTTTTATTCTTATTTTCCTGTTATGATTTTTCTGGTACTCTTTCAGATGATTTTAAATATTGTGAACCTTAAGTGTAATGGACTAGTGAGGCTAGAATCCCCAACCAACCAACCATCCAAGGAAGAAATAAATAAACATAGGCTATAAGGGCAAAGCACCCCACATAAGGAAGCAAGGGAGAGAAGGGCCATGGGTCAACATAGATTCCCATGAGGCACTCCAAAGATAGTTATCGAAGGGTAAACTATTCAAACAACTATGGCTACATTCCTTCTCTGTGTAATTCTGGCATGGCCCTCTCCAGACTGGTGGGTTTTTTGTTGTTTTGTCGGTGTATTCCACATGTCATTGATGCAAAAATAGTCCATTTGTGGTGGATTTATACTGGACTGTCCACATATCATTCTACTTTATTGGTAGTAACCACATTATTGCTATCTGGAGGGGCACTCTTGCCCTATAGCACCACAAAGTGGGACACACACAGAAAGAACTTTTGTGCTACAAAAAAGTTACAGGATTTCAACAAGAAGCTAGGGAACATGTACCAACTGGAAACAAAGCAGTATGTCTGCCCCCCAAATTTTGCTGGCACAGAAAGTATTGAAAGTAGCATCGTGTATAACCCTCCCAATACCATCCTGAACACAAATCATCATGGATGCATAATAAAAAGGACATCTGGAGGAGCACATGAGGGTGGCTGTTGGCAGGCTCTCTGCATTTGCACTACCAAGGGGCCAGAGACTCCTGCCTGGAGAAAGAGCTGGTGCCCATTGTGGTTACAGATACTAGTTGCGGCTTTTCTAACCACGAATCTATGGCATTGGCTGTACTGCAAGGAAGCACTGCGGAATCTTTTCCAGCAACCCAGCATGACCTGGGTTAAATAACATCATCATTGTGTTCCCACTATCTACATTTTTGTTTAAATGTGGGAATAGGCAGTGGTGGGTATTGGTATGTATGATGGTGGACAAATCAGTGGGAGCTGGTGCACAATGGAACTGGTGGGGCACAAGGCAGGGATCCCAGACAGCAGGTGGAGCCATAGCCAATGAGAGGCAGTTCCAACTGACTCTAGGTTTGTCCTCATCTTTTTGCCTGCTGAATTCTACGTTAGGCAACACTATGAGGAAGGAGGAGGAGGAAGCTGCCACAGGCAGAGCCGTCCCTGACTGCCTGAAAGTAAGAAGGCAGGCAGGTGGGCACTGACTGGGGACAGACTGAGGGTGGTGCATCAGTGAGTGCCCCATTTGCCCTAATGAACCAGCCTCCCCTGGGACAAATCCTATGCAATATATGACTTGAAGGTAGCATAGAAGAAGGTATGCATACTTGAAG
The DNA here is from genome assembly GCF_030035675.1 of Rhineura floridana. Taxonomy (NCBI): domain Eukaryota; kingdom Metazoa; phylum Chordata; class Lepidosauria; order Squamata; family Rhineuridae; genus Rhineura; species Rhineura floridana. The sequence continues at coordinate 85,913,616 of NC_084486.1, forward strand.
GTAACAAAAATGATATTGTGGGGAATTGCCAAGATTGCTAGTGCTGGTCATGGCCTAAGCAAGAGACAACATTCTCAGATTTGTCCCATTCAGATCTTGTGCTGCTAGTCAGTCCTTTGTCACCTCTACATGAGGGGCTATTCTTATATTGCCACACCCTGTCTACCTAGTGCCACAGTGCCCTCTTCTGGACAGAAAACAGAACTGCTTCTATTGGTTCCTCGTGTTCGCTCTAGCTTGAGTCCCAGCTCTTGATTTCAGAGGAGGCCAATACAGTTTTAGACCAATTGATGACCGCTAGGGAAGGGAAGGGAAGAATCTATGAAGTCTCTGGTGTATATTCATTTGTGACAATGTCCCTTGTGAGAGATCAGTCTTGGATATTTGAACAGGACCCTACTGGCAGAGAGTATCAGGGATGGTCAGCTGGTGTAATGCCTCAGAGGTACATCTGGCTGTGCATTACACCTTTCCAGGAGACTCTGCATTATAGTATTTCTCTTCTCCAGCATTTCTCTCCCATCATTGCCGGCAAGGATGATCTGTACTGCCATTCTCTCTCTCTCTCTCTCTCTCTCTCTCTCTCTCTCTCTCTCTGTGTGTGTGTGTGTGTGTGTGGCCATCTTAACTGCAGCTGAACTGGCATGGGGATAGAATAGTGGAGGGAGGAGGAGTGTGTTGTGCATTTTGGAACATTCACACACACAGCTGGTTAGGCACTCACATGTTTCCTCTCTGGCGCTTTCGCTCTTCCCTACCTTCTTCCTGCTAAAGAATTATGTAGCATGAAGGGAAGCAGACACCACCATCTTGAACTGAGAGTGAACTTTGCTTTCTACATATAAATACAGATAGCAATCACACCCCAATCAGCGTGCAGGCTTCAGGGCATCGTCTCAGCAACTCTAACTTTCCCATTACGATAATGTGATTTTCACTCAGTCTGTAATATCACCAGCCATGAATAAAACAACTGGCTCCCTCCCTCCCTCTCTCTCACTTTCTCTGTCTTTCACTTCCCTCACATTCTTTGCATACTAATGACAGCTCAGCAGCGCTGGAGAGTTGTTTTGCCTTTACCTGCCACAGATGGAGAAAGGGGCGTCATCTGCCAGCATGGCATATCTCACCTGGAGCTTGCTTAGAGATGGCAGAAGAGCAGCAGGGCAGAGTCAATAGCCTAACTGTGAAGCTTTTTTTGCCCCTTAAATGATGACTTCTAGACTTCTTTTTTTCCTCCCAGAAGTACTGGCTTCTGTAGTCTTCTCTCCCACTCTCTGAGAGTGACAGTTGCTCTCCCAAGGCTGGTCTGGCCCTATTATCAGGCAGGAGGAGCTGAGTCTGGGAGTGTTATTCAAGGGTAGCAACAAGGATTACTCAGTGCACAATTCTAACCATGCCTACTCAGGAGTAAGTCCTTTTGGATTCAATGGAGCTTACCCCCAGGTACATGGGGTTAGGACTGCAGCCTCAGTTGATTATTATATGTTCACCAGCATGGGATAAAATCTGTAGGCACTAAGGTGATGTCTTAGGCTGTCTTTGGCCCAAGGTCACCCAGGGTGCTTCTCAGCTGAATGAGTGCTTCCCAGTCTATCTGGCCCACCTCTCTGCCTGTCCTAAATTAACTCATTCCAGGTACTTGTCTTTAGTATGATGGTTGCAAGGTCTGAAAGGCAATAGCAAAGGACAGTGGCTGATGCAAATAAATATCTATCTAACCTGGAGAGAGCCTTTTGTAGACTTTTAAGAGGTACACAGAGGGCAAATTTCACCAGGTACTGAGCACTGTAGTGGCAAGAGAAGCCACAGCAGGTGGTCTTTCCCTTTCTGTGCAACTCTTTTTTTTCTCTGTCCCTTCCCTGTTTGTTCCCCATCCACCTTGATTCTGGACTTGGCAACCTTATGTGGAAGCTAATAAAACATTTTATAACTATTTACAAACATACTAAAATCATCAGAGGGGACTCTTCTGCCAGTTCCACCACCCTCAGAAGCTTGGGAGGCGGCCCAGAGGGCATTCTCTGTGGCAGCTCCTAAGTTGTGGAACTCCTCCCCCACCGAGATTTGTTTGGCAACTTGGTTATACAGTTTTTGACAAACGCTGAAGATGCAGCTCTTGACTTTGGCCTTTGATAGCTGAGATGTATATTTTTAGGATCCATACTATTCTTGTGAATTTTGTTGTTTTAAATTGTTCTTAAGGATGTGTTTTAAATTGTTGTTAACACATCCTAGGACCTGAGGATGAAGGGTGGGTAATAAATTAAACTTATCATCATCATCCTCTTCATCCAATTGTGGGACATGCAGAAAGTCGTTACTACCCACCCACCATTTTTATAGATATGAGACTGGTCTAACGATTCCTTTATAATGTCAATTCTGCTTGAAATGACCTCCACATAGTATTTGTTGCACATAATTTCTCAAACATGTTGAACTGCACATCATTAGTCCTGGGCCCCAAGCCACCATTTTAATTTCCCACAATGCCCCAAAGTGATGCCACATCAGGGGCATCATGGGAAATTTAAGTGATAGTTGGACTTAGCCACCTGGCATATTCAGAGTATTGCTGCCACCAGCGGGGCCCATTGATGTAGGAGGGGAGCCCTCTGGAAGGCACAATGCAGAAGGCTTCATGCTTTTAAACTTTGTATGGTTTTTAAAATTGTATATTTGTTTTTAATGTTCAATGTTTTTAATTTTTGTAAACCGCCCAGAGAACTTTGGCTATGGGGTGGTATATAAATGTAATAAAATAAAATAAAATAATGCCTAGTCCACTCAAACCTTAATCTGGCCCTGCTTTCCTTCCTTCGATAGCTTCTTGCTCCAGATAGTCAGTTTACAGTTGCAGTTGAATACTCCTTAATTGATTATTATTTATCAGAGAGATCTTATATTGCATGGCTGAAGATCATTCTTGGTAAACAATAGCCTTTGTGATATATGCAGACATCAACATTCACCCACACAAAACTATGAAACCATCAGATCCTTAATCAGATACAGTTCAGTGGTTCATATTTCAGCTGGATGTTGGAGGCAGGGAAACTAATCTGGGTAAAAGACATTTCTGGTGGGTCATCCCTTTTGAGATTCCCCATACAGTCTCATTCAGTATCCAACCTGTTGAGTAAATTTCGTCTCTTCCTATTCATCTAAACAGAAATTCATTCTCTAACAGATAGCAACTTCTAGAAGGGTAGCCGACACGTTACTCAGTTTTGCACAAAAACAACCAAGAGTCCACAAGTCGCTCATATAGGGAGTTGTTTTGAGTGACAATTACAGCTTGCCTCTAAGTAACTTTGTAAGTACTACAAATATTTCAACAAATTCCACATTAACAGGGGCAATAAAATAATTTTTATTTGGAATCCTCAAGTAATGGTTATAAAATAGGCAAATAGGTTAAAATGCACAGAACTGACAGCTGCTGAAGACCTAAGGTCCAAAATGCATGTGATAATAAATCGATGGGTCACCAAACAACATGAATTTGGACTTGTGGTTCACCATCCTAAAAAGGATGGGAACCACTAAATAGGAAAAACACAATTAAACAATAAACAACAATAACTCCACTCCTGCAGTATCAGCAGAAGTAACATGAAGATAAGAAAGCTAAGGAATACCCATTCCATGAAGTCAAGCACACTGCCTTTATCAAATTTTTTACACAAAGGACCAGATAGGCTGCCCAGACACTATTCATTTACCCAAGGCTTCTAACATTAGGCTGAGTAAGGCAGTCACCTCAGACAGTAGATGTTGGGAAGAGAGTCGGCAGCAAGGAGTGACGGTGAGGAATTAGATAACAAATCTGTGTGTGCCATGTGGCCTGTCCTGCTCCCCCAAAACTCACCTATTGCCCTCAGGTGTGGCGGACAACACTGTCCCCAGTGTTGACATAAACTGCCAGTCTGGTTGGCTTCTCTATGTGGAATGTGGGGTGGCAGAGGGGCATGCCACCTTGATCTTCTCCTTGGGCAGCAAATGCTTCAGCCAGCCCCATATCCACAAATCATAAGAACATAAGAACATAAGAAGAGCCTGCTGGATCAGGCCAGTGGCCCATCTAGTCCAGCATCCTGTTCTCACAGTGGCCAACCAGGTGCCTGGGGAAAGCCCGCAAGCAGGACCTGAGTGCAAGAACACTCTCCCCTCCTGAGGCTTCCGGCAACTGGTTTTCAGAAGCATGCTGCCTCTGACTAGGGTGGCAGAGCACAGCCATCATGGCTAGTAGCCATTGATAGCCCTGTCCTCCATGAATTTGTCTAATCTTCTTTTAAAGCCATCCAAGCTGGTGGCCATTACTGCGTCTTGTGGGAGCTTATTCCACAGTTTAACTATGCGCTGAGTAAAGAAGTACTTCCTTTTGTCTGTCCTGAATCTTCCAACATTCAGCTTCTTGGAATGTCCACGAGTTCTAGGATTATGAGAGAGGGAGAAAAACTTTTCTCTATCCACTTTCTCAATGCCATGCATAATTTTATACACTTCTATCATGTCTCCTCTGACCTGCCTTTTCTCTAAATTAAAAAGCCCCAAATGCTGCAACCTTTCCTCATAAGAGAGTCGCTCCATCCCCTTGATCATTCTGGTTGCCCTCTTCTGAACCTTTTCCAACTCTATAATATCCTTTTTGAGATGAGGCGACCAGAACTGTACACAGTATTCCAAATGTGGCCGCACCATAGATTTATACAACGGCATTATGATATCGGCTGTTTTATTTTCAATACCTTTCCTAATTATTGCTAGCATGGAATTTGCCTTTTTCACAGCTGCTGCACACTGGGTCGACATTTTCATCGTGCTGTCCACTACAACCCCGAGGTCCCTCTCTTGGTCGGGTCACTGCCAGTTCAGATCCCATGAGCGTATATGTGAAATTAAGATTTTTTGCTCCAATATGCATAATTTTACACTTGTTTTTATTGAATTGCATTATGATTAAATACACATTATAATTTATTGGCTTCTCTCCCCTCGTGTTACTGTATGTGTGTATGTGTGTATATTATTATTATTATTAGTAGTAGTAGTAGTAGTAGTAGTAGTGGTAGTAGTAGTAGTAATATTTATATCCCACCTTTCTTCCCAGTAGGAGGCCAGAGCTGCAAATAAAAGCACTAAAAACTAAAACATTATAAAAACAGACTTTTAAATATATTACAACAAAACATCCTTAACAAAACATCTTTGAAAACATCTTTTTTTTAAAAAAAGCTTTAAATACATCTTAAAAAGCAATTCCAACACAGACACAGACTAGGATAAGGTCTCTACTTAGAAGGCTGGTTGAAAGAGGAAAGTCTTCAGTAGGCACTGAAAAGATAACAGAGATGGCGCCTGCCTAATATTTAAGAGAAGGAAATTCCAAAGGGCAGGTGTCACTACACTAAAGGTCCACTTCCTACGTTGTGCAGAGCAGACCTCCTGATAAGATGATTAGTACTGTCGACTGGGTATATAAGGGGTAAGATGGTCTTTTTTATTTATTTATTAAATAATAAAGACCGTATATTCATTTATTTTTATTACATTTATATCCCACCTTTTCTCCAAGGAGCTCAAGGTTCTCCCTCTCCTCATTTAATCCCTACAACAACACTGTGAGTTAGGGTAGGCTGAAAGGCAGTGACTGGCCCAAGGTCACCCAGTCAGCTTCATAGCTGAGCAGGGATTCAAAACCTGGTCTCCCTGGTCTTAGTTCAACACTCTAAACACTATACAATACTGGCTTTATAACCTACCCTGCATCATAACAGTCTCAGGACAGGGTACAGTAATACCTATTAATAAAATAGATGCGTTCCTGGACATTACTTCTTTAGCAGAAACTTTGATACCAAAGGTAGGAATAACATGGAGAGAATAGGGATAGATTCTTACACCTGCTCATAGATTATGGGGGCAGCTTCAACAGGGCCTGCCTTCCCCCTCCCTCCTCCTCCTCTGAATCATATTGGATCCTTCCCTTCCCAGCCCTGGGAAAAAGTAAAATATCTCTTTAATGTAAAGCAAACACACAGGCTTCTCAGTTTCACCCTAGCAAAGCAAAGGCACACTTTTAAAAGTTCATCCATGGCAAAGCCAAAATACAACCTAGTCAGTTTCACCTAAAAGCAAAGGCAGGGACTTGAAAGTTTATCCATAGCAAAGCAAAGATACAATTTTTTAAGGAAGCTGCCTTATACCAGCTCAGACCATTTGTCCAGTTAGACCAGTACTGTCTACTCAGACCAGTAGCTGTTTTCGTGGGTCCTGAGCAGAGGTCTTTCACATTACCTCAAACCTAATCTTTTTATTATTAAAAAATAATAATAACCAGGAGATTCCAGGAATTAAACTTGGGACCTTCTGCATGCAAAGCATGTGCTCTACCACTGAGCTATGCTCCCTCCCTAACATTGGGTATCAGGGTAGGCCTGAATGACTGCCATTTGGAAATCTTGTTCCATAATCCTCAAACGTGTCCTTATAGTGAAGCAAAGTTGAATTAACACCAACGTTAAGAATGACCTGCTTTAATAAGGATAACGGGAGCTGGGAAAGGGCTGACTGCACTTGTTCTGTTCTCATTTGGATACTGGTCCCTGTGACTCGAAATGAGCAAAGAATGTTCATAATCCATTTTCTTTCTGTCTGAAAGTGGCAGAAATACTCTTCAGTCAACCATCCGTCAAAGCCATGTGCTACTGTGCTGTACCACATGATGGTTTTAACCTGTTTCAGGGCTGGCTCAAGACATACGGGTGCCTGAGGCAGAACAGCAAATGGAACCCACATACACACCCCAGTCAAGGTGCATAATACCCCTGAGAAGGGATGGGGGAGTCATTTGATTCAGTTTGCATTTAAAGGCAAATCTATCCAATCTGTACTTTCCAAAACAATATGAGAACCGAAACACAGTCATCCTTCAAAATTGGCACTTATCTGAATTTTGCAATGCATTTCTCCAGTCAATGTTTACAAAAATGCATACATTAGGAGAAAGTGTGAATAAAAGTGAATACATTCATCAAAATAGCATACAAAAGTGCATAATATCAGGAGAAATTGCTTGCAAAACTGTGTTCAGTAGTTAAAACTGCATACAAAATGTGTTTTTAGAAATTCACATTAAAATGCTGGGATTTTTTTAAAAAATCACAAATTGCTATGGAAATGGGGAGAACGGAGTTTAAGATGAGTAAAATGAGAAACTGAAAGAACCAAAATTGACAGATCCTTCCATCCCTACCTCTGATCATGCACAGATTTGACTTTAAATGAACATTTCAGATAAGTAGACAGAGCAAACATAATGCATATATTACTGTGCTACCTGCCTCTTCTTCCCAAGGCCAAAGATATGCCCATCCCAAAGCCAAAGAACTGAGGTGGGTTCAAAGATAAATATTTGCTATAAGGTCCAGTATAGCCTTTGCATTTATGCATACTTCCCCGGCCTCCAAGAGGTCTTCTGTATCTTTAAAAGTTTGCATGGGGAAGGCAGAATTCCACCTTGTGGTTTTTCCCATTACAGTGTTGCAAGAACACCTGCATTTGGCTGACTTTCTCTTCTCCTAAAGATACAGGATCAGTCTCAGGCCAGGAACCTGGCACCCCTACTGCAGAGAGAGGTTTGAGAAATGGGTAAGAGTTAAGAAGATTTTCTATCATTTTCTGCCTACCCTGTGGGCTGCTATAAACTCACTGTGACAGTCAACCCAATTCCAGTGAGTAATAATTGACACAGAGAGAAAAACATATGGTTTGGTCTACCTTCACAGGCAGCAGCTTGGGAACAACACCAATTGAAACCACACTTCCCAGTATGTGAATTCTCTTAATGACTACTGGGCAAGAAACAAACCATCATGCAAACAAAAAGGTACATTATCAGTGGGTTTAAGGGGGTTGAGCTGTGTGCGTGGAACCATTGTTGTTGCTTCTATGGATGTAAGGGAGTGAAATCAGAGGTAAATGAAAGGCAAACAGAAAAAGTAAAACAAAAGACAGTAATGATTTTCTAAATGCAACACCATACCAACCACAACAAGATTCCTACAAGTAAGGCAGAAAACTCAGCATCCCACAACCATGGTTGTGGAACCCATTAAGGTTCCTAACAAAAACCAAAAAAACCTGGCAGCCAATCAGCCAAGGTCACAGAAATCCCCATGCAGCACAACCTGACCCAGGGGCTGCAGTTAGTGCAGAATGCTGTGGCATAATTGCTGACATGAGTGAGACCCTATTAGCACATAATACCTCTGCTCTGAAATCTGCACTGGTTCCTGATTTGCTACCGGGCCAAGTTCACGGGATGTCGAGCCTCCGCTCTCTCTCGAAGAGCAGGGAGGGAGAAGACATGAATTGCAGGAGCCTCTACAGCCAGAAGGCGCAGAAGGTCCAGCTGTTGTTGTGTCTTTTCCAGCCTTGGAGGAAGGGAGTGTGTTAGATGCTCCGCCAATTCCCACTGGTGAACCCTCCCCTTTCAGGATAGTGCTCAGCCTCCAAACGCCCTCTCGGAGCCGTTAGGGGAGGATTCCGAAAGAGCAGTAACTCCTCCTTGCCAAGCTGTGAAAGCAGTAACTCCCCCTTTGTCCACCCGTAACTTAGAGATGTCTGATGCTTCCCAGCCTTCTACTTCCCTGTCTGTTGATAAGGACTCTGTTTTGTCAGATGAGCCCTTGGAAGTTCGCCCCCCTTCACCTCGCTCTCAACGGCGGGGAAAGCATACTGGTCAGAGGGCGGGGGTACGAAGGAGTGAGAGATTGCGCTCCAAAATTTCCCCTATATAAGTCTGCTGAGTTTGGAGGATGGTGTTGCGTCAACTCTCTTTTACATTGCAGAGCATGTCTAAAGTGTTGTTAGGGAATTATAGTGAGTTATTGTAGGAACTCTATGAAGCGCACTGCTTTTGATGTATCCATTACTCTAATAAAACAAGATTTACTTGCACCAACATCTCAGCCTCTTGGGTCCGACTCTGGATGGGACACGGTGTGCTTTCCATGTTACAGGCGCCACACAGTACTTCTTCTGCTCTTGTAAGAAATAGATCCTTTAGTGTAGCAGCACTTGTGCTTTGGAACTCCCTGCCTATTGACATTAGGCAGGAACTTTTATTGTACTCTTTTGGGGACCTGCTAAAATCATTTTTGTTTAAGCAAGCTTACCCAGGTACATAGAAGCTATTATGCTTTTTATCTGTGTTTAACTCATTGTTGGTTTTATTATTTTGAATAATAAATACCTGTTTTAAATACATGTCTTTATCTGTTTTTGCCAATAATTGTATTGTTTTAATTCCTTCTGTAAACTGGTTTGACTTTTTTTACAATAGTAAAAAAATACATAAATAAATTTCAGAGTCACTATGGCACTTGGGTCTCCTTCGTCTTTTAGGAACAAAGGAATCTGCCTTATAGCGACACAGGTTGTTTGGCACCATTTAAGTCAGTACTGATGACATGAGCTAGCATTGGCTCTCCAGAATTCCAGGCAATAATCTTTTCCAGAGATTGAATTTTGGACCTTTGCATGCGAAGCATGTGTCCTACTAGCTATAGCCCTTCCCATTTAAAAAATTATCTTTTAAAATTGTTCTTTTCAATTCACTAATGAATGCACAGCATACTATGGCAGATCTACACCATGCATTTAAAGAACATTCAACATACATTTGAAGCACATGAATCCCACCATAGAATCATGGGAACTGTAGTTTGTTAAGGGTGGTGGGAACTATAACTGTGAGGGGAAAACTACACTTCCTAGGATTCTTTGGAGGAAGTCATGCGCTTTAAAAGCGAGTTGGATGTGCTTTAAATGTATTAGGAGGAAGGTGAGAGAAACCCAGCAGAACCTATACCTTGCTGCTGTGGCCTCCTGCAAAACCCTATATGCAGGCTTCCTCAGGTGTCAACTGCTACTCCCTGAAAGGCCTTGGGTGTCAGCTGACACCAGTTGGGTCTAAAAGGGGAGAGAACAACTGCCAGAGGGTAGGGAAGAGAGCTCCCCTTCATAAGAGCCACCTCTATTCATTTGTTTTAACTTTTTTTTAATTTTTCAGTATCAGGCTCCTTTTAACATGTGTTGGGGTAGGAGTAGTCGGGGGCCTGCCATTGAGGTAATATTGGGCAGGGGATGTAATAGTGGTGAGAGGCAGACTGGGCATTACAGGGGAAGGGAAACAAGACATCATCATGCTCGTATCCCTTCTGGTCCCCCTTCCAAGCCTTGGGACACTGGTAGCTATGCTGGGAGCTCCCTGGATCTTACTGGCCTGCTGATGAATGCAATGTCAGTGACTAATAAAACCACTTTAATTCAGGATTTAATCCTGGATTAATGTGCTGACCTTGCTTGTATTACCAAAACCTGGCTAAATGACCAAAGCAGAGTAGGTCTCTTCCAGCTCTGCCCACCAGATTTTGTGGCACTCCAGCAGCCTAGATCCAGGGGACGGGGAGGTAGGGTCACAACTGTCTGCAGGGAATCTATCTCCTGTCAGGTACCCTGTCTCTAACTCTTCCACATTCAACATACTTTTGAAGCACATGAATCCCACCACAGAATCATGGGAACTGTAGGTTGTTAAGGGTGGTGGGAACTGTAACTGTGATTATGAAACTACATTTCCCATGATTCTTTGGGGGGAGTCATGTGCTTTACATGCAAATTGGATCTGCTTTAAATATATTGTGCGGATCTACTTAATAAACTTTGCCTGCATTTTTTAAAATGGAAATCAGCTATAAAGTTTACTGGCTGACCATGGGCTACTCACCATCTCTCAGCCTAATCTGCACAACAGAGGGGGACCATGACCACCCCAAGGAAGAAGGGCACACTAAAAACATAGAGGAAATAATAATGTACAACCATAGTGTGAAATCAGATACTTATCGGGACATAGTATGAAGAAATATTTATATAAGCATGACTCAAATATTTACACAACCTGTAAAGGTATTTACAGTGCAATCTTATGCATGTTTACTCCAAAGAAAGTATGTATTCAATGAAGCTTATTCAAACAGGGAAGTGTGCATAGGACTGCAAACTCAAGTGATAAGGAACTTCACTCACACAACCCAAAATTCAGAATCATGCCACTTTAAGCTGTTTTGCAACTGTTTTATACTTGTTTTATGGTTATTCAATTTTAAATGGATTTATTTCTTGTGGTGAGTTGCTTTGATTTCCAACCCTGCCTCACAGGGTTGTTGGAAAGACTCCATATATACACACACTGGACACGTAAATACACCCCTTATAATACTTTTTTGTCAAAACCAGTTGGTCATTTCAGAACATTTTTAATTTTGTAGTTTCCTACAAAATAAAAGCAGGAATACTTAGGTAAGCCCTGCCTAATTGCTTTAAAAATAGGAGTGGAGAGAGAGAGAAAGATTTACAACTAGGGTTTCCAGGCTCAGGGCCTGAGACTAATCCTGTATCTTTAGGAGAAGAGAAAATCAGCCAAGTGCAGATGTTCTTGCAACACTGTAATGGGAAAAACCACAAGGTGGAATTCTCCTTTTCCCCTGCACATCTTTTAAAGATACAGAAGACTTCTTGGTTGCTAGGCCTGGCCTCCAAGAGGTCTTCTGTATCTTTAAAAGTTATGCAGGGGGAAGGGAGAATTCCACCTTGTGGTTTTTTCCATTACAGTGTTGCAAGAACACCTGTACATGGCTGACTTTCTCTTCTCCTAAAGATACAGGATCAGTCTCGGGCCCTGAACCTGGCAACCCTATTTACAACACAAACACAATCCTTTGCTATGCTCACTCAAATGTCCAATTGATTTACAGCACAATCCTAACCATGTCTTCTCAAAAGTAAATTCTATTGAATTCAATGGGGTTTGCTCCCAGTATGTGGGATAAGCATTGCAGCTTTACTCCCAGAAAAGTGAGTACATGATTTACAGTGTGGCAAGAACACCTGCACTTGGTTGACTTTCTCTTCTCCTAAAGATACAGGATCAGTCTCAGGCCCTGAGCCTGGCAACCTTAACAGGATTAAAGCTTCATATTGGGAAGGTTTTCAAAACTGGCTATGAATTAGACAAATAAACTGCTCTCTTCAATAGCCCAGGAAAATTTAAATTTCGTTTAAATTTCTGTTTGAAAGATAAAACGTATAATATGCTATTTTTGTAAGTAATTATAAAAATCCTGCATGTACACTTTTATTATAATCATGACTGAAATTGTTTACAGTAAACAATTGCCTACCAAGATCCTGCTGTGATTTTTTTGTTCTACATCTCCTGACCTGCCCGCAGAGAGAAAGGGACTTTTGTTATTGCTAAAAGTTATAAACTTACTCAATTATGAGATTTTCAGACAAGCAGGAAAAGACAACAGTTTTCTGAACTTGCAATGGGTTCTAGCTATTGCTTGGAGGTCAAAAAATCTCTTGTCAATCACAACCCTGACTTCACTTATTGGCTACAAACCTGAAAGGACGGGGTTAGAGCAGCCAGCTATGAGCTCTTTTAACAGAAGTTGTGGGGGGGGGTTGCTGATGTTTTGGTGTATATCTCTTGAACCAGACCACCTAGAAACCTTTTTTTAATGAAAGCGGAGAGTCTGGAGATTGGGGTGACTCACCTGAAGACCCGGGGAGCATCCCAAAAGTCTGGAGTCTCCAGGGGAAAAATGGAGACTTGGCAACCCTACTGAGTTCTTCTGAATTGAATGTGGCTTGTTCATGTATAACTATGTAAAGTCATACATGAACAAGCCACATTCAATATGGGGCTAAAATCTGGGGGGAAGACTTCAAATCCATGTTGGAGGTTCTCCAAAATAAATTTATGAAACAGATTTTGGGACCTCCCTCCAGAACACCATCAGCCCGTCTGAGGGGTGAGCTATGCCTTCCTTCGACTGCAACCAGAATTGACCTATCCTTTTAATAATAAAATAATTTAATTTTTGTGTCGCCTATCTGGCCAAAGCCACTCTAGGCGACGTACACAATTAAATTCCAGTAAAATACAATTTAAAATACAATTTAAAATACATAGCAATACAATACAGTCGACAATAAAGGATTAAATTACAGCATAAAACAGTATGTAAACAACGGGCATTCAGTAATAGTGATAAAAGCTTAGCCCACCCCAGAGCTCCCGAAGGCCTGTCCAAAGAGCCAGGTTTTTAATGCTCGGCGAAATGCATCCAGGGAAGGGGCATGTCGAAGATCGAACGGGAGGGAGTTCCAGAGAGTGGGGGCCGCCACTGAAAATGCCCTCTCCCTAGTTCCCACCAACCTAGCTGTTTTCGTTGGTGGTACTGAGAGAAGGCCCTGCGTGGCTGATCTAGTCAGGTGGCTAAGTTGGTGGTACTGGAGGTGCTCCTTCAGGTAAACTGGGCCGAGACCGTATAGGGCTTTAAAGGTTAATACCAACACCTTGAATTGGGCCCGGAAAGCAACTGGAAGCCAGTGTAGATGAACTAACACCGGCGTAATGTGATCACGGCGGCGGCTATTTGTAAGCAAACGGGCCGCCGCATTTTGTACCAGCTGTAGTTTCCGGGTCGTTTTCAAGGGTAGCCCCACGTAGAGCGCATTGCAGTAGTCCAGTCGAGAGGTGACCAGTGCATGCACTACCAGTGGGAGCTGATGAGCAGGGAGGTAGGGTTGCAGCCTCCGTATCAGGTGTAACTGATACCAAGCTGCCCGGCTCACTGCCGAAATCTGAGCCTCCATGGACAGCTTGGAATCAAGAATAACCCCGAGGCTGCGGACCTGATCCTTCAGGGGCAATCTTACCCCATTGAGTTCCAGGTCAACAATACCCAACTTTCCCCTGTCACCCACAAGCAGTACCTCGGTTTTATCAGGATTGAGCTTCAGCCTGTTTCTTCCCATCCATCCACTCACGGATTCCAGGCACTTGGACAAGGTCTCCACAGCCAACTCCGGTGAAGATTTAAATGAGAGATAGAGCTGCGTGTCATCAGCATATTGGTGACACCGCAGCCCAAATCTCCTGATGATGCCACCCAGCGGTTTTAAATAGATGTTAAATAGCATGGGAGAGAGAATAGAACCCTGTGGCACTCCACAAGTGAGAGGCCAAGGGTCTGAAATCTCATCCCCCAATGCTACCTGTTGATGCCTGTCAGAGAGAAAGGAACGGAACCACTGTAAAAGAGTGCCTCCTATTCCCAACCCTTCCAGGCGATCTAACAGGATACCGTGGTCAACGGTATCAAAAGCCGCTGAGAGATCCAGGAGGACAAGGAAGGTGAATCCTCCCCTATCCATAGCCCTCCTCATATCATCAACCAAAGCGACCAAGGCTGTTTCAGTACCATGTCCAGTCCTGAAACCCGATTGGTATGGATCCAAATAATCCATTTCCTCCAAGTGTGCTGACAGCTGATTTGCCACCACTCACTCAATGATCTTGCCCAAGAATGGTAAATTCAAAATAGGGTGAAAGTTGTTCAAAACTTGGGGATCCAAGGAGGACTTTTTCAAGATAGGTCTTACAATTGCCTCCTTGAGGGCCGGTGGCATTACACCCTCCTTCAAGGATGCATTTACCACCGCCCTAATCCCGTTGCCCAATAAGAACATAAGAACATAAGAAGAGCCTGCTGGATCAGGCCAGTGGCCCATCTAGTCCAGCATCCTGTTCTCACAGTGGCCAACCAGGTGCCTGGGGAAAGCCCGCAAGCAGGACCCGAGTGCAAGAACACTCTCCCCTCCTGAGGCTTCCGGCAACTGGTTTTCAGAAGCATGCTGCCTCTGACTAGGGTGGCACAGCACAGCCATCATGGCTAGTAGCCATTGATAGCCCTGTCCTCCATGAATTTGTCTAATCTTCTTTTAAAGCCATCCAAGCTGGTGGACATTACTGCATCTTGTGGGAGCAAATTCCATAGTTTAACTATGCGCTGAGTAAAGAAGTACTTCCTTTTGTCTGTCCTGAATCTTCCAACATTCAGCTTCTTTGAATGTCCACGAGTTCTAGTATTATGAGAGAGGGAGAAGAACTTTTCTCTATCCATTTTCTCAATGCCATGCATAATTTTATACACTTCTATGATGTCTCCTCTGACCCGCCTTTTCTCTAAACTAAAAAGCCCCAAATGCTGTAACCTTTCCTCGTAAGGGAGTCGCTCCATCCCCTTGATCATTCTGGTTGCCCTCTTCTGAACCTTTTCCAACTCTAGAATATCCTTTTTGAGATGAGGCGACCAAAACTGTACACAGTATTCCAAATGCGGCCGCACCATAGATTTATACAACGGCATTATGATATCGGCTGTTTTATTTTCAATACCTTTCCTAATTATTGCTAGCATGGAATTTGCCTTTTTCACAGCTGCCGCACACTGGGTCGACATTTTCATCGTGCTGTCCACTACAACCCCGAGGTCTCTCTCCTGGTCGGTCACCGCCAGTTCAGACCCCATGAGCGTATATGTGAAATTAATATTTTTTGCTCCAATATGCATAATTTTACACTTGTTTATATTGAAGGAACCATGATGGGCCAGGATCAATCAGACAGGTGGTAGGCTTTACAGTTGAAAGTACCTTGTCCACATCCTCAGAAGGAAGAGGCCGAAACAGATCCCATGAAACCGGATTGCAACTGGCCAACTCAGGATCATCTACCGCATCCATGGCGTACGGAATCGAGTTCTTTAGATGTTCGACTTTATCTGCAAAGTGCTTTGCCAATTTGTCACAGGAAGCCTTAGAATGTTCCAGGGGTTCCTGAGCAACTGGACCGACCAGGCTTCGGACCACCTGGAACAGCTTCCTGGGACAGCACTCTGCGGATGCAATAGAGGCAGCAAAGAAATCTTTCTTTGTTGCCTTTATTGCCACCTGGTAGGCAGCTATTGCTGCTCTAACCTGTGTTCGGACATCTTCAGAATGGGATTTCCACCACTGGCGTTCTAGTCGTCTGACCTCCTGTCTCAGACTACGCAACCGGGGTGTGTACCACGGTGCTGTCTGAGTTCTATTCAGGGGGAGAGGACGTTTCGGAGCCACCCGGTCTAATGCACTGGTGATTCCCTCATTCCATTCCATCACCAGTGTTTCGACCAGGCGACCTTCAGCAGGTTCCAATTCCCCAAGGGTAGTCAGGAATCCATCAGGATCCATCAGGCGCCTGGGGCGGACCATTTTAATAGGTCCTTTACCCCTGCGGAGGGTGTGTGGCATTGAGAGAACAAAGTTCACCAGATAGTGGTCTGACCATGACATGGGGGTCGAAGAAATAGCCCCCAACTTCAGACCACTCCCCTCCACTCCCAGGACAAATACAAGGTCGAGAGCATGACCGGCTACATGTGTGGGCTCAGTATTACTAAGGCACAGTTCCCAAGAAGCCATGGTTTCTAGGAAATCCCGAGGGGCTCCAATGAGAGTGGTCTCGGCATGCACGTTGAAGTCTCCCAATACTAACAATTCTGGGGACAGCGTTCATACATCCGAGACCACCTCAAGCACCTCAGTCAGGGAGTCTGCCGTGCAGCAGGGCGGGCGGTACACAAGCAGGATCCCTAAACTGCCCTTCGGGCCCAACCTCCAGTACATGCAATCAACAAACTTGGTCCTTGGGAGCGGAGGCCTGGTGAAGACAAGAGACTCCCGGTAGATGACTGCCACACCCCCTCCCCGCCTTCCGACCCTCGGTTGCTGCGCATAATGGAAACCTGGTGGACACATGGCCCCAAGAATGGGTGCTGAGGCCTCGTCCAACCAGGTTTCCGTGATACACACCAGGTCTGCACACTCATCCAGAATCATATCATGGATGATAGATTTTTTTGCGTTACAGACCTGGCATTACACAGCAGCAGTCGAAGGTCGGTAGGAATCCTGCATCCCCCAGTTGACTTCTGGGTTTGGGCAGACCCGGAACAGGGGATGGATATTACGCACCTATCCCTTGTTCCTCTAACCTGACGTGGTCTGCCCCTAGCATCAATCCAGTGCCTGCCGCCCAACCTTGGTATGACTTGGTCCCCATCCTTCTCTGACACGTCCCCCCTTGGTTTACACATGCCCCTATCCCTGTTGCCTAGAGGACAGGCCTACCCTACTAATAACAAAAACAAAAAACAAAACCCACCCCAAACCCCCGGAGACTGCTCGCTGCTCTATTAAGAATGCAACACTAAAAATTCAAATCCCAAAATTCTCCACATCCATACATTCCAGTATTTAAATGTGAATCAAAATTATTCACACTCATACAATCAACCTAATGTATTACTACACAATCATACATCAATCACCCAGCACACTATTTAATTTTATGGCTATACTAATAACAGATGGTATCAGTGCCATGCAGATAGCCGTCGTGATGATAAAACCCCAATAATGCCAGTGCAAGATGGTATATGCATCCAAAGCCAGCCAGCAAAACAGACAGCAACGGCCAGCAGGGGGCAACAACAGCAACAATGGCTGTGTCGGTGACGTAAGGTCGTGATGAAGATGATCCGGGCGGCGACATGACCCACAAAATGGGGCAGTGGCGACGACAGTGACGGGATGACGATAAGGCCCCGACGTCTCGAACAGCGGCAAAGCCAGCCCATAGATAGTACAAAGTCACAGCGATGGCACCCAGCAGCGACACAGTCCGTAATAACAGCTGCAGCATCTGCAGCTCTCACATAGACAAGTGGGCGGTGACGACGACAGCACACCCGGCGAAGGGGCGAAGGGGTGGAGTCCCAGGCAGCGACGAAGCACACCAGCAGGCAGACGGCAACAGCGGCAACCCAAGGCCGCCCAACAGTCCTCCGCAAGCGGCCGCAAGCAAAGCAACACCCGCGGCAGCGACAACGACACAGCCCACAATGGCGACCGCGGCAACGAGCAGCACCCGCACGCAAGCAGCGATGCCCACGGGCAACACCCACACGTAAGCGGCAGGCGGCAGCCGCAGCGGCAGCACGAGGCCGCAGCGACGATGGTCCTCCGGGCAGCGGCACAGCCCGCAACGGCGGCCGCGGCAACGGGCAGCGTCCGCACGCAGGCGGCAGGCGGCAAGAAGCAGCGCCAGCAATGCAGGGCCGCAACAACACCCCCAGCAGCAACACGGCAACAGGGTCGCGACGGCACCAGGTAACAGCAATAACAGGGGCGACAGCAATTAGATGATAATAAGAGGCGGTGGCATAAAGTTGTTTAGGTCTTTTCTGCTTTCTTTCTTAGAAGAATTGCGGAGCTCCCAACTGAGCGTCCGTCTCAGCCGCCATTTTACAGAGTCTATACATATTGGTGTAGTTTAAATGGGATGAAAGACCAATCTCTGACTAAGCTTTGTTGGTTTGAGCAGGTGAGACTTGGAGGTTGGGCACAGCAGTGCCAGGCAAAGCTTGAACAGTATAACCTTACTATGGACAGGTTTTTATCCCAACTCATGTGACCTTAAAAATTGGATTTTTGATCATGATGCAAATCAGGACAGGGCAGAAATTGTTGGTGCTCAATTTTCCATGTGGTTTCCTAAGCTTAAGTTAAATAATTTAAGGACACACTATCTTGAGATCCTGATGCACTCTAATCTCTACAAGCCTTTTACTGAATTTAGGTTTCAGTTTATGCCCTCAGCTTATCTTGATGGGAGATATCATGGGATCCCACAAGAGGAGCAGAGATGTGTATACGGATGCCACCAGATTGAGGACATCATACATTACATGTTGTTCTGCCTACTTTTTGAGGATCCCAGAGGGATGTTCCTGTCTCCCATTATGCAGCTATTTTCAGATCAATCTCCACAGAATGCTAGAGGACAAAAATGTGTATATCACATATGAAGTGGCTCAGTTTGCTCTAGCAGCAAAAAGGTTGCATTCTCCTTACTTGGAAAATTTAGAACTTTTAATATGATTGTTTTAACAGTTATAATGATGTTATTAAGTGGGATATTTAATGCTGATTTCCTGACCTGTTTTAAATCTTATATTTCTTTCTTTTAGTATTTTAAATGAGTTTAATAATATTGTAAAGGTCTATGGCCAATGTACAATAAAATTCTCTCTTACTATACAAAGATTTGTACTAAGGCTACAATCTTACACTATCACAGTGTCATTGTTGCCATCAACTAGCATCATCACATCATACAGCAAGGCCTTTCATAACATGGGGAAAGACCTCATAGTGTGATTTAGTTCTATTGTAAGAAAAGTCTGTTTCCATGCCAGCACCCTTCCAGCTTTCTGAGGACTGCTGATGTGGGTGAGATAGCACTGATCCATATGGTGAATTCCTTACATGTATTACAATAGCCATATAGAAAGCATCTACCACAAACAAGCATTATTATTTATTACTTATATCTTGCCTTTTATCCAAGAAGTCCAGAGTGATGCACATAGTTCTACCCCTCTCCATTTTATCCTCACAACAACCCTGTGAGGTAGGTTAGGCCGAGAGGCAGTGGCTGGCCCAAGATCACCCAAGATCACCCTTCATGGCTGAATGGAGATTTGGACTCTGGTGTCCCAGTCCTAGACCAATACTCTCACCACTTTGCCATATTGGCAACAACCATGCAGGCTGAATCTTGAAAAAATGTATCAAAGAAAATCTAAAAATCATGTGATATTTCTCTATAAGTCGCTGTACATGCTGAAACAATCTAACAGAGAAAATTTGAATCAACATCTGGAGAGATCTACAAGTCTGCTCCAAGAATTAGAAAGCTGTGGGAAATCTTTAGATGAAGATTTGCAGAAAGTCATACTCCTGGCCTCTCTAAATGAACATCAATATCATGGTTTGCATACTAGAACAGACAGATCAGAACTTGGATCAGATTATGGCATATCTGAAAGATCAGGACTATAAAGAAAGCCAGGAACAAGCTCTGTCTGAAAAACAATTTTACTGTGGGCAGAAACCAAAGGCAGGATAGAGAGTCATGCCCCAAAGTCACAGCAGGGCATAGATAAACAAAGGAAGAATTACCTCAAATGCAAATCTCCTAATCACCTTCAAAGAGATTGTCCTAGAGGGGAGAGAGGAGAAAGAGTTGATTTTAAACAGAAACAAGCTGAAAGGAAAACAAATAGCCAAACTAAAGTGAAGCATTCCAGTTACCATGTATCTGATGGAAAGATTTTTAATCAATACTGGGGCTACAGCACATTTGATAAATAATAAAAAATTGTTTTAGAACTTTGGACCGCATACACAGAATGTAATTACAGCATCAGGAGACGTTTTCTGTTCTCAAGGAATAGGCACTGTGGAGCTACTCTGCAAAATGCCAGAGGACACCAGAGAGCTTGAACTGAAAAACTCCGTTTGTTCCAGCATTTAAAGACAATTTAATGTGCCATTAAAATAATGGAGCTTGGAGGTGAACTGCATTTATATGAAAATTCAGTTTTAGATGAAGAAGTATGTTGTACTGCAAAACTGAAAAATGGACTGTTTGGAATATTTTGAAACTATCAAGCAAATACAGCCAAAGAAATCTGTGATTCTGGATGTTTACATGTTTGGCACTGAAGAATGGGACATGCCAGCTTAGCCAGAATCAATGCTCTAGAGAAGGAAAATTTGGCTGGAGGCATTAAAATTCAACAATGTAAATCTACAGAAAAATGTGAATGTTGTATAAAGACAAAAAGTGTGAAACCAAAATTTCCTAATAAAAGGGAAAGGAAAACTACAAAACCTCTAGAATTAATTCACACAGACCTTTGTGGACCCATTAGAACATCATCACAGGGCAGAAATTTATACATGCTTACTTTCATTGATGATTACTCAAGGTATACTACAATGTACCTACTGAGAGGTAGAGTCAGTGTGGTGTAGTGGTTAAGGTGTTGGACTGCGACCTGGGAGACTAAGGTTCAAATCCCCACACAGCCATGAAGCTCACTGGGTGACCTTGGGCCAGTCACTGCCTCTCAGCTTCATGAAAACCCTATTCATAGGGTTGCCACAAGTTGGAATCGACTTGAAGGCAGTACATTTACATTTT
This sequence comes from Rhineura floridana, assembly GCF_030035675.1. NCBI lineage: Eukaryota > Metazoa > Chordata > Lepidosauria > Squamata > Rhineuridae > Rhineura > Rhineura floridana. The sequence goes on from NC_084486.1 coordinate 85,934,635, forward strand.
ACCTACTGAGAGAGAAAAGTCAAGTACTTCAAAAATTGAAGTACTATACCAGAATTGTGTCCAACAAGTTTGTCAGAAAGCCACAAATTATAAGATCTGACAATGGAGGAGAATTTGTGTCCAGGCCTATGCAAGACTTTGTATGCAAGGAAGGCATAGAGCACCAGATTACTGTTGTTTATACTACAGAACAAAATGGAGTTGCGGAATGCATAAACCAGATTCTTGGACAGATGATTCATTCCTTGTTGGAAGATGCACAGTTACCACAGAAGTACAGGGGGAAGCAGCAGTTATTGCCACCTATCTGCAGAACCGACTTCCAGCAGCTGCAACCAACAAGACACCTTTTGAGCTATTTTTTTTTAATTTATTGAATTTATTAGTCGCCCATCTAGCTGGCTGTCCAGCCACTCTGGGCAATGTACAAAATAGGCATACAATACCTAGACATTAAAAATCTAAAAACAATGAAGATAAAATCTAGCCCACCCCAAAAGCCTGCCTGAAGAGCCAGGTTTCCAAGGCCCAGCAGAAACTCATCATGGAAGGGGCATGGCGGAGATCATTTGGGAGGGAGTTCCACAGGGTGGCATGACCACACACCAAGCGTGTCTCACATTCATGTATTCAGCTGTAAGGCCTTTGTACACATCCCAAAACAAAAGAAGTCAAAATTTGACAACACTGCCAAGAAAGGAATATTCATTGGATATTCTTCAATGCAGAAGTGATACCGAGTCATAGATCCCCAAAATGGCGAAGTTGGAGTATACAGAGTTGTCCACTTTGATGAAGGAAAGTGTGCACACCAACCAGAAGGGGCACCACACCAAACAGATGACAGTGAAATGGAAGAAGAAACTGAGCTATTGTTCCACAACAGGAGGGTTCACAGTAATATACCAGCAGAGGAAGGTGAGGAGTCTGAGCCAGAAGAGGCATCAGACCCAGAAAGGGTAGCCAAAGCGCCAGCACCCAGACGCTCTGAATGTACCACCAGACAGACTTGCTTACCTCATGAGAGATGAATTTCCAGAACCAGAGACCTGGAAAGAGTCTGAAGCCTTACCCAAAGCTGAAGCTGAGGGGTGGAGGCAGGCAGCCAAGGAAGAGCTGGATGCTTAAGGAAACGTTGAGACATACAAGGCAAGACTAATAGCCAAAGGATACTCTCAAAAGTATGGACAAGACTACTATCAAACATTTGCTCCTGTAGTCAAACACATGACCATCAGAACTCTTCTGAGTGTTGCTGCTAACAAGAAAATGCAGGTGGAGCACATGGATATAAAAACAGCATTCTTGCATGGAAAAATAGAAGAGGAAATCTACATGCAAAAACCACCAGGGTTTGAAGTTCCAGGGAAAAAAACCCTAGTGTGTAAACTTCAAAAATCCATCTATGGACTTAAACAGGCTGCCAGAACATGGAATGAGAAACTGCTCTTGAAATAAGGCTTCGTATAAGGCCAAGCTGAGCCATGCCTGTACAGCAGATTCAAGAACAACAGATGGACTGACTTACTGATTTATGTTGATGATCTGCTGTTGGCTTATCAAGACCCACTGGACAAGCAACAACTAGTGAATCATCTCAACAAGGAGGTTGAAGCGAAGTGCCTACGTGATGTCACGCACTACCTTGGAATACAAATTGAAAGAGAAGATGATGGATCCTTCTTGATGAGTCAAAGACAAAAGATCCAAGACCTTATCGAGAGTCTGGGACTGAAGGATGCATATCCAGCACCTACTCCAATGGAAGTACGATACCTGAAACCAAACCACAACAAACAACTATGGCAAGACCATGACAGCTACAGACAGGCCACTGGGAAACTTCTGCATATCAGCACTGTTACCAGGCCAGATGTGACAGAAGAAGTGGGATACCTGTGCAGAAAAACCAGCTTGCCAACCAAGAAGGACTGGGAAGCAATCAAGAGAGTAGTGAGATATCTAAAGGGCACTGCAACCATGAAACTGAAGTTAGCAGCTACCTGAGATCCCAAATTAGTGGGATATGCAGATGCTGATTGGCATGCTGATGCTGATTGAAGACACTACAGATTAAAAATCCACCAGTGGAAACATCTTCTACTATGGAGATTCAGTGATCAGCTGGGCAAGTAAGAAACAAGAGTATGTGTCAATTTCTGAAGCTAGCAGACAGTTGACATGGCTACTTCAACTGTTCAAAGATTTAGGCATCCCTATTCCTGGGCCTGTCATGATGCATGAAGACAACCAATGATGCATTAGACTCATAGAGTCAGAAAGGGTGAGTTCACAAACCAAGCACATAGACAGAAAGCACCATTTCATTAGAGATACCTACTGCAGAGGACTACTCAAGATGGAGTTTTGTCCAGCAGAAGACATGACTGCAGATGCTCTGACGAAGGCGTTGGGCAAAGTCAGATGCTGCAATACAAGATGAACCTCTTGGGTTCAACCAAGCATTCATTGAGAAGGGGTGTTAGAAGTGGGGCAAGAGCAACTCCTGCTTGGGTTCTTTTGTTTGTATTCCAGAAGGAAGATTTAGTTAGGGTCCTCCAGCTGGCTAGCCTTACCTACCTTTATCTGTGCTGTTCTCTGACTGACTTCCTTCTGTTGTAAACTGATATGCTCAGGGAAGCTTATCTGCCCCTTCTCCTTCCTCCCTTCCTTCTTCAACTGTCCGAGGAGAGAGGAAACATCTTTGTCTTTGCTCTCTCTCCTGAGCCATGAGGGCAACACCCACGTCTGGGCATTTCGCTTCCAACTTAGTTAGTCATTAGAACTAGGTATGCCTTTCTATGTATTTCTATTTAAAAAGTAGCTTTTCTTATTTTACTTTGTCTTAAGTCTCAGTGATGTAAATGCAGGGTACAAGCCTGCTTCTAAGGTAAATACACACACTGGTACACACACAGCTCAGACCAATGAATTACTCTGCATATTTCCATAACATACACAACTCTAGTAACTCCTTAGTTAGGTTTCTGCATATCTGTGCAAGCATTTCCCATCCTTGAACACAATTTCCTTTTAATACTGTGCCATATTAGCTGTATTTGCCACAGCATTACACCCAGAGCTCATTCCTGGTGGTCGGTCTGCTGTGACTGGTAAATTGTTTTCTCTGGGGTCACAATGAACAGTCAAGTGCAGCCCTTGATTCTGCTAGACAGCTATTACCCTCAATAAGTGCCTGAACTGGGATGAAATTCCATATTTGTTTGTCATCCATGGAAGAATACCTGTGCACTTGAAAAGGAATGTGCCAGAATGAAAAAAAATCTATGGGGATTTGGCAAGAAATATCTATGAGCAGGAATGGGAAATAAGTTTTCATTCTGCTGCATATTTTTTCTGAAAATGCTAGGTCAATTTTGCATCCTCCATGGGCATACTTGCCCTAATGCTGAATGACTGATTATGCTTTCACAGATAGCTTCATCAGGCTGAGCAAGGCAGCTGCCTCTAGCGGCAAATCCTGGGGATAGACAACAGTGGTGAAGGGTTGGAGAACAGGACTTTGTACGTTACATGGCCTGCCCTGTACCCCCTTAAGCTTTCTTGCTGTCCTCAAGAGTGGTAGAGGATTTAATCACCAGTGCTGAAGGAAAGATTCAGCTACCAATCCAGTTAGCTTTAGCGCTTGGAATTCGGGCAAGTCATCTTCTCCTTTGCCTCAGGCAGCAAAAGGCCTTGAACCGGGTCTTGTTTATCAGTCCTATTTCTGACAGGCTAGCTATTTTGAATTGTAAAAATGTGTGTGTGTGTGTGAGAGGGAGAGAGAGAGAGTGAGTGAGTGAGAGAGAATCTGTGCACGCATTCATGTGTGCTTGTCCACATCACTCTTCCCCTTGATGTCACTTGGACTGACAACTCCTGCTCCTGCTTTTAGTATATGTTGTGTTTTCCATGCTGCTACAGCACCAGGCCAGAAATGGGCAGTGTAGTGAGGACTCCCCTTGCTGGAGACATTTCTCCTGGTGAGACAAGAGATCCTTCCACTAAACCCCAAAACAAACCAGCAGTTTCATTCTGCAAACATAGGCCTCCTTTGCTCTGGCTAGGGCCTAAGAGCCCTGCATGGTGCTTTGAAGTCCTGACGATCAGCTGATCAGTAGCACTTCAGAAGCCCCCTTTGGCCCACCCCAGCTATCTTTTTACCTACCCACACCTGACATCATATATGATGTCAGGTGTAGGGCAGGTGGGCATGATGTGGCTAAAATGGCCTGGCAAGCAAAATGCAGAGGGCTGGTGGGTCCAATTAGGCCCATGGGCCAGATGTTCCCCGCCTCTGGGTTAGGCCCCGGGACTCAAGCACATTTTTCTAGCATAATCAAAACTGGAATGTGAGCTATTCTCTCTAAGAAAGAATGCAATGTGCATGAAGGTGAAGTCTGAAAAAGATAGCTGGGGTGGGCCAAAGGGGGCTTCTGAAGTGCTACTGATCAGCTGATCGTCAGGACTTCAAAGCACCATGCAGGGCTCTTAGGCCCTAGCTAGAGCAAAGGAGGCGTATGTTTGCAGAATGAAACTGCTGGTTTGTTTTGGGGTTTAGTGGAAGGATCTCCTGTCTCACCAGGAGAAATGTCTCCAGCAAGGGGAGTCCTCACTACACTGCCCATTTCTGGCCTGGTGCTGTAGCAGCATGGAAAACACAACATATACTAAAAGCAGGAGCAGGAGTTGTCAGTCCAAGTGACATCAAGGGGAAGAGTGATGTGGACAAGCATCACATAATAGGCAAACCTCTTGGAATTGTTCTTCAGCAGTGTGAATAGCTGTTGTAAGCTACTCCATGAGTAGCATTTGGTTGCACGGATTAGTTCCGCTCCTGAGAAAGAGACAAGAGCAGGGAAATAAGGAAAGGACAAGATGACTTACCAAATGGTTGGGTCAGCCTTCCCCAATCTGGTGCCCTCTAGGCTTTTTGGACTACAACTTCCATTACCATGGCCAATGGTTAAGGATTATAGAAGGGTGTAGTCCAAAACATCTGGAAGGCACCAGGTAAGAGAAGGCTAGACAAGGCAGTTGAAACCAGGCTCTGAATTCTTTGAGGGACTGCTGCAGGAAAATGAGAGCAACAGTAGCTCTAGAATGGTAGTAGGAAAAATGGAGATGTTATCCAAAAGACAACAAACAATTATGTGGCAGGCAAAAGTAGTAGAACAACCGGGAACTTCTTGTCTGTTATGTTGTTTCCAATATTAAAAATGCCCCTCTGGTTTATTTATTGAATAGAATTTATATACCACTTAATTGTAAAAAGCTCTAACCAGTGTTAGGGCCGCATCACTTGTTACAGAATATTGGATATGACACATGAAGACCCAGGACACGGGAGGTCAGGTATCTGCTCCACATGTTATTGAATGCATTGTGAGTATCCACCCAGTCTGTATGTGTGAAACAACCATGAGAACCAGGACAGCCTGGGTTTGTCCAACCATTGCTGGATGGACTTGGCAGCAGACAGTTGACCATCTAGGAGCAGGAACACTTTCGCATGCAGTGTGCATATAGACTACTTGAGTGCCATTGTTTTGGTGTGTACAAAAGATACACAAAGCAAAGTGCAGGTGGGGAAACCAATGTTTACGAGAGGCACTCTTCTAGGTAGTATTGCAATGGCAAACAAAGAGTCTTTTGGATCATGGTTCGAATACCCTTCCTTTTGATACAACACCTGAGAAAATGAACAGGCACGGCAAACACATCTTTTTCTTTTAAAAGAAGGGCTTTGAAAATGCAAGTAACCCAGTAATGGTTCTATAATACTGGAGGAAAAGGGAGTAATGCAGAAATAGAAAGCAGGATGAATGGAGGGGGCAGTAAGTCAGGCTGAATTATGAAGACAGGCTCAGGAAGGCTTCCATGGGTAACAGTTTGGGAAAGTTGACAAAGTAGATCAGAAGTAGGAAATACACCAATCATAGTCAAAGATATCTGGGGCTGATGGGGATCCAACAACATCTGGGAGGTTGCAGGTTCCCCATCTCTGGTGTAAGAAGACATTCAGTCTACACTTTCTCTTCAATATGTGGCTGATCAATTCTTCATGATATAAGATAGAAGAGGCAGCTGGTTGGGAACAGTAATAGAGTGAGGAAGCTGCCTCAAGCAGCAGATGCTGCAGGGTCTTAGGAGTGGCAGTGGGGTGCTAGAGGACAGAGCTGTGTGAGCTTCATGGCCTGCCCTTCACTCCCTAAGCCAGCTTGCTGCCCTCCAGTGTGGTGGAGACTGTCCCATCACTAGGAATGAACAGATCTGTCAGTTTTGGTCCTCTCACTTTCTAATGTCTCCAGTCTTAGATTCAGTCCTCCACCTCTGCAGCAGTCTGCATTTTTTCAAAAAATCTTCATCAAAATTCTTCAGCATTTTAGTGTGAATTTCTCTTTTAAAAACCCACATTTTTGTAGGCAATTTTGACTAAGGTATACATTTTTGCAAACATTTTCTCCTAATATAATACATTTTTGTATGTTATTTTCACAAATATATTCATTTTTATGCACTTTCCCCTAATTTATGCATTTCTGTAAACATTGTTTGGTTGAAGATGTACTGTACGTTGCAAAATTTGGAGAGGTGCAAATTTTGAAGGATGGCTGTGTTTTAGTTCTCATATTGTTTCAGAAAGTGCAAAGTTGATACAATTCAGGTTGAAATGTGAACTGAATCAAATTTCTCCCCCATCCCTATCTGTCACCAGTGTTGAAATAAGATTCAACCACAGGTCCAATCAGCTCCTGTACATGAAAAGGGGAAGGAGGGAAAGCGCCAGCTTGCCCATCTCTTCAGGCAGGCACCTACATGTCTTGAGACCGCTCCAGAAGGAACTGACAGGGGAAGTAGCCAACTGCTCTGGAGGGGGCAGCTTTGTTCCATTAGTTAGCCTAGGAAGGAAGGAGCAAGACATTCCTACTGTGGCAGCTGGAATCTCTTGTTTGGACTCTTCATTAGTTATGACCTTCTTGCAAGAAAGGGCCTACCTGCATGAGTAGGCAAGGGAGCCTGGAAAGTTGCATGGCTGGAAAAACAGTGTAAAAGGCAGAGACTGAGGAGGAAGGAGAATGTGGCTGCATACATATCACACATTTAAAGCACATGGCTGTCCCCAATCCTGAGAACTGTAGTTTGCTAACAGTGCTTGGGAATTGTGGCTCTATGAGGGGTAAACTACAGTTCCTAGGATTCTTTGGGGGAAGCCATGTCCTTTAAATGTATGGTGTGTATGCAGCCATGAGACTCAGCAAATCAGAAAGGGAGCCAGAAGTAGAGGAGATGGAAGAGAGGGACAATCACGTCCTTTATTGGCCTGAGACCAAAGTGCTTGCGACAAACACACACTTTCTCACTTTACCCTCTCTGTGCACCCACCATGTCTGCTGATACCTCTTTTGGTGACCACCTCTACGATAGGAGCTTTATGCTTGGTGTGGATAACACCTCTAGAGACAAAACTTCCCCTCTCAAGCATAGCATTTTGAGCAAAATTACCATGCTGGGCCCAAGGTGTAAATGAGAAACAATCAAGGAACAGAAAGAGTTTCCAGAGTTAAAGACCGCAAGTGTGCAAGGTAGAGGAGCCACTGACATATTGCACCCCCACAGGGAGCAATTACTGCTGTCTAGGCCCCGGCCATTTCTCATGGAGGGGCTCCATTTCCCCTTCCATTACAGTGCAGCCAGGGAGGGGTAGATTAAAAAAAACCAGGCCCTCTTTAAAAAAAAGAAAGACAAGGCACAATCATCAGAGTGGCTGGGGAGTTGGGGTCACTCCGCAGCACTCCCCTTCAGAAGTGGAATCCATTCAGCTCCCTGGCAAACCCCTAGTGAAAGGCAATCAGGCTCACCGCCGCCCGGCTAATTCCGAGGGTATAAAAGCAGTAATGAAATTCACGGCAGGATTAGCCTCTCCATCCAATGGGCCGGCGCGGCAGTGACATCGCTTGCTTCTCACCCGAATGTAACACACCAATCTAATTTACGTCGTGTAGCGAGCGGGAATGAAATGTTCATAAAGAATGGCTGCATCTTGTCACCTTAACTGCGGCCCCGGGCTCTGAGGCATCTGTCAGGCAGAGGAGAGCCGTGGAAGCAGGGCCTGCTTTGCTGAGCAGGGGCCTGTAGAGGGGAGGGGAATGGGAAGGAATATTTGGATTTTATAGACACTACTAGGGGGGTAAGTGGATGTGAAAGTTCATCACAGGGGATGAAGAGGGGTGTACAGATGGGCAGGCAAATGGAAGGTGTCCATGGACATGCAGAGGCATGCAAACTGGGTATCTTTGCTTTGCTAACACCTATGATATGAGGACAGGACAGTTTTGACAAACACTAAGAGCCTGACCAGATCCTTTCTCTACCACTACACACTTTCTGACCACATTTTATTTATTTGTTTTATTTAGGTATTTACAAGGCAGTATAGAAGTACAAACACAATGCAGTAATAACAGCAAAAACATATCATGAAACATATAAATGAAAACTGGTTGGTAAAAACAAGGAAAAAACCACTGGTCATATGAATCATGAGTTTGCATTCCTCTGTGTGACATTTGACAACTTTCAAGCATCTGGTTGTGGTGGCACGAAACAAATGTACTTTGCATTTGTGTCAAATGATCCAGATAACCTCTTTGCCATGAGAGTGGTAAAAAAAAGTAGAAACACAAAACACCCAATAGCCAGGAATAGAGTAGTATGTACTGCCTTCAAGTCAATTCTGACTTATGGCGACCCTATGAATAGGGTTTTCATGAGGCTGAGAGGCAGTGACTGGCCCAAGGTCACACAGTGAGCTTCATGGCTATGTGGGGATTCAAACCCTGGTCTCCCAGGTTGTAGCCCATCACCTTAACCACTACACCATACTGGCTCTCAATAGAGTAGTCTGGTAATTTGATGGTGTGTTTGCATGACTGAGACATGTCACAGAAGCTCATGTGGTGTGTGAAAAAGTATAAATATTTACTCGGTCTTTGTGTGTGTGCGCAACACCTTAGAGCAAACCCAGAGAGAAACAAATAAAATTTAAAAGGCAACAAGCAATTACCTGTTTCCATCTTTGTATATGGGATGCTGGGTAAAGTACATTTCCATGGCCTTTTTCATTTCTAAACAAAGAAAAGAACCAGGGAAAGGTAGCCAGGGAAATGTACTTTCCCCAACATCCCAAAAACAAAGATAAAAACTTTAAAAGCTCCACTCAAACTAAGCAAGAAGCTGGCCCTCTGCAGATTTTGTTCATGTGACAAAACGGGCATTACTACCCACACCTTGCTTTCCTGCATTTGTGGGGACCCAGTAAATTTTTGCCCATAAAAAAGCTAAACCCTGATCATTATATACTGTATAACCTATGAAATGACAAGAACCACCCTACATGTGTGGAAAGTGACCAAAGATGCTTCCGCGTGGCCCTTTATTGTGGCAAGTTTTGTGCAGTGTTTTGTGCAGTTTTTGCACAAGTTTTGTGCAGTGCCCACACGGCTTAGTCCTCTTGAAAATGCCATCCCATCTCCCCCCCTTTAATCCAGATTTACCATTTCCATGGTTTTTTTAACTTACCAGATTTTCCGTAGGTATGGTAAATCCAGATTAAACAGGGAAATATAGGACGGCATTTTCAAGAGAATGATGTGGTATGCTGTTGAAAACTTGTATGCATGAGCAATGTTGAGTCCACAATAAACCGTTGTGTGGAGCCCCCCCTCCCAAGGTAGTTTTCTGCCTTCATCTTCTGACGAAGCATTGGGAGGAATTTCCTCAAATGAATAGAGATGAATTGCTCATCCAAATCAGTGTGGGGAGATCCTGTGCCCTGCCCAATGAGAATGAGAGACAGGATAACTGAATGGCGTGGCATGCATCTATTCCAGCAGGATAGGAATGGGCTAATTTAGAAAGTAGGCACTGATGGAGTGGTGCATGGAAGTTATCAAATCTCAAACAAGCTCTAGCACTTCATTGACAAAGATTTGTGGAGGGGGCTTCCTTTGAATTATTTCTCATTCCAATGAAATATTCTTGTAGCATTTTCATGGCTGCATATTGGGACATGATGTGATTGCAGGAGGTAACATTTGCATGCATTTTGTGGTATATCTCTTTCTCTAGCTGCATGTTTGCATCATGGCATGTGTATGTATCTGCCTTTGCAGTACCCTTCTACCCTCTGGCTCACTCCTGCAGCCTTCTGCACATTTCCTTGCCGTTAATTTCCCTGGATCCAAATGGCTTGCAGCCTGCTGTGGGATGGGAGCTTCTCTTCCCTGACTCTTCAGTCAGAAAGTTTGCAGCAGTAAAATAGCCCTTCCCGTTGCGTTAGGAGTAATAGCATTTTGGTGTCCGGAGGCGAGTTGGCAAGACAACAATAAACTTTATTAAGAGCAGGAGATTAAATTCTGCAGTGCTTAATTGAAATAGCATGAGTGAGTTGAGAGGGGGTGGAAGAGGGTCCTGCTAAGTTCCTCTAAAAACCCTTACCCACCTCCCCATCTCCTCCATGGGAGGTCAAGTTGCAAAGAGCAGGCTCACAAGGAAGAGATTGAGACATTCTATATGTTGAGTAGGTTTGGGCCTTATCGCCTGAATTATTAAATCCAATGCAGTCTGTCGACAGGAAAATGTGCACGAAAGGAAGAAATGTCTCCTAGGGGCAGCTGTGCTGCAATCCCACTGGCTTCAGAACCTATGGCTGCATATTTAAAGTGTTGTAAACATTTAATTAACAAAAAAAACCTTCCAGTTTAACATGTTATGTTAAGGGCTTTCCATTTTCACAAGCTCCAAAATTACAGCGGTTGAGTGCCACACTCTTAACAGATGCATTATGTTGGCAATATGGATTTGGCATGGTATCCTATCCTGTGGTTCGTTCAAGATTCACCAGTACCTTGGAGCTGGATGGCTGTCACTGGCAGAATGGTGGCTCTAAGTCCCAGATTTGTCTGTTCAATGGAATAAACACATAAGAGTCTTTGCATCTGAAACTATCATTGCAAGGACGGAAGTGGCAACAGATACCATCCACACAGAATGATAGAATTGAAAAGTACCTTGAAGGCCATCTAGTTCAACCCCTGCATGAGTAAAGCATTGTAAAGCATGTTTTACTTTTAGTCAGTTAAGTGAGAGAATAGAGAGGGTGGAGGCTAATGTTGCTCTAATGCCAGCATGATGCCACACATGGAAGCACTGCAGTGTTATGCTTGAGTGCACACTACTGCACAAGTGCAATTGCTCAGCCTTTTATATACATTGTGTTATCTAATAGCTTAAAAGGCAAGGCTCAGCTAAGTGACCAGTGACATGAACTAACATTGCAATGTTATGGAGAATATAATGACAATGCAATTCACTAACCTATGGAGTCCAAAGCTTGAATCCTTTTAGACTGCAAATTCAAAAATGTCCTAAAAAGTAAGGCTTTCTCAGCTCTTTTGCTGATTTTGCACTATGGGCAAATATTAACCTATTGTACAAGACATTTGTTCCAGGATTACAAAACAAACGAAAACTATGTATAGGATATGTATAACGGAAGTAAGGAGGAATTTCACCTGTGGCTATCCTGCACTAAGCAGGGAGTTGGATTAGGTTGCCTTCAAAGTCCCTTCTAGCTCTATCATTCTGTGTGGATAGTATTGGTTGCCAGTTGGGTACTCGTAATGTGGAATGGTAGTTTCAGTTCACACGCTGTGTGTCTATTCCAGTGAACAGACAAATCTGGGGCTTAGGTCCACTTCCTGGCACAGATAGCTATCCATCTCCAAGGTAGTGGTGATGCTTGAACTAACCAGAGGATAGGATACCATACCATATCCATATTGTCTATATAACACATCTGTTAATGACATGGCCCTTAACAGCTCTAATTTCCCAGCATTTTGGAGCTTGAGTGAACATGGGAAGCCCTTAACACAACATATTCAACTGAAAAGTTTTTTGTTGATTATGGTTTGAAACCGCTATGCCGACAACTCTTTCATCAGGCAAACTTGAAACTGAAAATGAGAATCTCAATGGAAAACTCAGTGGGAGAGATGACAAGCAGGGCTCATTCCATCAGCTCTGTTGAAAGGCCAAATCTATCTGTCTTCCTCTCCCTTAACTGTCACCTAGTAGCAGCCATTCTAGCAGGCTGCCTCTGTGGGAGGGATGAGAAGCAGGGCTTATTCCATCCGTTCTGCTGAAAGACCAGCACCATCAGACATCTCCTGCCCCTGAACTCTTTCCAGATGGTCATTATGAGAACTTACTATATAATTTTTAGAATTGGTGCCTGAGTTTGCTTTTTTTCCCCTTCTTCCTCTCTGTCCCTTTTTCCTTGTGTGTTGTGCCTTTTAGATTGTAAGCCTGCAGGCAGGGATTATCTTGTTTTACTTGGTTGTATTTAAGCCACTCTGGGTTGAAGAGTGGGGTACGAATGCTCTACATAAATAAAAAAGGAAGAAATATCTTCATTAATAAGAAATTACACATTTACTATTTAGAAAGGCAGGGATAGTTTAGAATTAAATTATTTAGAAAGGCAGGAATTCACATGCAGCTATCTTACTCTTACTAAGTTGCTAATATATTACATTAAATAAGTTTAGAAATAAGGGTTGCCAGTTTTTCCCCCTAACCAGGCTCCTGTGTCTTTAATGGGATTGCCAACTGGCAGCTGCTTTTTCTGTTCCTGTAACAACTGGTTCAGTGCAGTAGCAGTCAGCAGGGCAACCTGACCTCCTGTTGGCTCCACTGGTGCATTAACACTGTGCTGACCTCACCAATGCCTTGCCCCTCCCACTGTCCCTTCCAGTAAGTTGCAGCAATGCCAATTACAGGAGGTTGCTACTGGTTCAATGGGTGATATTCGCATAGAATTATGTTGGCTCCTGTGTTCTACAATCACTCCAGCTGATTTCTGTACATTGCATGATTGTTAAAGGCACAGCAGCAGGCCAGGCTGGGGTTTTTCAGGTCAATTGGCAAGCCCAGCCTTAAAGGTTGCAACAGAAAAAGAGGAAATGATAAAGCACACACAAGCCCCCTAAATCTGTTCCCCACTTTTTTTCTGAAGGCTGTCCTGTACCTTCAAAAGCTGCACACCAGAAATCCAGCCACTGTAACTCAGATATATTTCCCCTTGCCCCTCGTGCCTCTCATACTATTTTTATTTATCTCCTGTGATTTCTTTTCCCTGCCTCCTTTCACACCCAACCCTTAGTCTCTATACCTACCTGAACTGTAAATACTTCAAGGCCGAGCCTGGTCTGTGAGTATTTTCATACCTTATTCATCTCCTTCTGCCATCCTTTTCTGTCTATATTCTAATTCCAACAGACCCTCTCTGTCTTTAACTCATTTTCATTCCACATTCCATTCAATCCCTTCTCCCATAACTAGGTTGCCAGGTCAGAAGCATCCCAAACCCTGAGATTTCAGAGGTGGGCCCTAGTGATGTCATTCAGTATGATACATTAAGCATCAACCACAGTTGCTTGGAGCATACCATTCAAACAAAAACATTTCTCTGATTGGAAATTAAGATAGAAATCTTAGCTAAATGAGGTTGTTTCCAAGTCCAGCTGAAGTGACAGAATCATTCGTTCTCATCTGCTTAGGGAGCCTGGGTAGGGAATAGGGTTGCCAGGCTCAGGCCCTGAGACCGATCCTGTATCTTTAGGAAAAGAGAAAGTCGGCCAAGTGCAGGTGTTCTTGCCACACTGTAATGGGAAAAACCACAAGATGGAATTCTCCCTTCCCTCTGCACAACTTTGAAAGATACAGAAGACCTCTTGGTTGCCAGGCCCGGCCTCCAAGAGGTCTTCTGTATCTTTAAAAGTTGTGCAGGGGGAAGGGAGAATTCAACCTTGTGGTTTTCTCCATTACAGTGTTGCAAGAACATCTGCACTTGGCTGACTTTCTCTTCTCCTAAAGATACAGGATCAGTTTCGGGCCCTGAACCTGGCAACCCTAACACACACACTGGAAAAGTAAAAATACATACACCCCATATAATAATTTATTGTCAAACCAGTAGGTCATTGCAGAACATTTAAAAAAATAAAATCAGTATTCGTTTCCTATAAATATAAGCAGTAACACCTAAGTAAGCCCTACTTAATTGCTTTAAAAAAGGATTGGAAGGGGAGAGAAAGATTTACAACACAATCCTTTGCTATGCTCACTCAAAAGTCCCAGTGATTTACAGCACAATCCTAACTATGTTTACTCAAAAGTAAATTCTATTGAATTCAGTGGGGTTTACTCCCAGTATGTGAGATTAGCATTGCAGCTTTACTCCCAGAAAAGTGAGTATAGGATTAAAGCTTCATATTGGGAAGGTTTTCAAAACAGACTATGAATTAGAATAATAAACTGCCCTCTTGAATAGCCGAAGAAAATTTAAACTTGTTTGACTCCTCATAATTAGAAAAGCATAACATTGTAATGGCATCATAAGCTGCATGTACATTTAGAAAATTTCCGTTCAAAAATTATTTGAAAGATAAAATGTATAATATGCTATTTTTGCAAGCAATTTAAGGAAATCTTGCGTGCACATTTTTATTATAATCATAATTAAAATTGTTTACTGTGCATGCCTGCCAAGATCCTGCTGTGAACTTTTGTTGTAGATCTCCTGTACACAGAGAGTAAAGGGACTTCTGCTACTGTTGAAAGCTATAAATTTACTCAATTTATGAGATTTACAGACAAGCAAGAAAAGGCAACAGTTTTCTGAACTTGCAATTTGTTCTAGCTATTGCCTGGCGGTCAACAAATCCCTTGTCAATCACAACCCTGGCTTCACTTATTGGCTACAAACCTGAAAGGACGGGATTAGAGCAGCCAGCTAAGAGCTCGTTTAACAGAAATTGTGGGAGGGGGCTGACGTTTTGGGATATATCTCTTGAACCAGACTACCTAGGAACTTATTTTTTCTTTTTAAATGAAAGCTTAAAGTCCAGCGATTGGGTAACTCACCCAGAAACCTGGAGAGGACCCCAAAAATCTGGAGTCTCTGGGCAAAAACCAGAGTCCTGGTTTGTACTGAGCATGTATGGTGGACACCCTTATGAACTCCCACTGAATAACTTTGACCACAAAAATGCTTTTCAATTAAAAAATAAAACTACAAACACACTGCACAACTGATAGGTAATGACACATACTAGACATTCCCCTTGACCTAACATCGTAAACAATTTCCAAAAAGATGCGGTATATGAAAGAAAAATTCACACAATCTGCCAACTTTTCCGGAGCCATTCATCATACATTCAAAATAAGTCATTTCATATTCTTTCTACCCCAAATTTGGTATGGACCAAACTCAAACTTACCTCTCTTACACTACCAAGTTTCAAATCAATCTGTTTTTATCATTTTATATAAAAATCATTTTATCAGCGCTAGAATCTACTGTCCTCCCAATTCTTGTTACAATGGCAGGATGTGATTCAGCCAACTTGTCCTTAACATAGAGCAACAACTGTGGCTCTATAAGTTGAATCGTGCAAAGTCCTTTACAATTATTACTCCATTCATCCTCAGAACATTACTGTCAGCTCTAAGGGCATTTCCATATAAATCATGGACAGCATGCTACAAGCACATTTTAGCTACTGCAAGTAGGGTGATACTAGATGCAATGGAGGGCAGGACTCTTATACATTTAAATTTGCATGGCAGAGATAGCAGGTTCTACTGTTCTCGCCTCTGCACAACACGGGGCAGCTGCCAAAATTCCCTCTTCTGAAAAACTATTATATTAGATCTCTCACACATCTAAATATGCCGCAAAGTCCTTTCAGTGATCAAAGCATAGTATTCCTCCTATTTTTAACAGATGTTATAAAACCTGACTAAACGCAATGCTGTAGCCAAAGGGAGCCTGAAGGAGTCAGGCCCCTCAAGGACATTTTTTCTATGCTACTTCTTTAAGTTTATTTAAAAAAATATAAACAAACGTAAGTTTCTAGCCACACAGTTCCAACCAACAACTCAATAAGGAGCAAATTTGCTCCCAGCTTCTGTTTTTTTGACCAGTGAACAAAAACGTCACTGCTATATTTGATGAGCACTTGGCAATTGCTTTACTAGTCTTTAGGGGTCTGTTGTGTCACATTGATTTCACAATCACTTCTCTGTGTACACAAGTTACAGTTCCCCGGGAAGAGGGATTGTTTGTTAAACTACTCTGAGAATTGTAACCCTGTAGTCTCCTAACAACTCTCAGCACCGTTAACAAACTACAACTCCCAGGATTCTTGGGGAGGGGGGAGCCATGACTGTTTAAAGTGGTATGATACTGCTTTTAATGTATAGTACAGATGGGGCCAATGTTCCTACATGTGAATTTTACAGTGGGGGAGTGTACTCCCATCTAACAAAATGTTTTTTAATCCAGAAAATGTTAGTTGGCATGTGGAATTAGGTGTTGAAATCCCTCACCCCTAGAATGAGGGAAGGTATTTGAATGGCACATGTCAAATGAAAATCAAGTGAGTATTTTTTGTTTACAACATTGTCCAGAAAGTCTTCAAATCAACAATATCCCCATTTTTCAGATTAGAAACTGAGGCAGGCTGGAACCAGAAGAGACATTCTAACTGCAAAAAGTCATGTGGGGCAGCACTTATGTTTGCACTCCTTTTCTGTTCATTTTTTAAATAAACAATGCAATCTGCCCTAGGCCTTCAGGATAGGGCAGGATATATAATCTTCTAATAAAATAGAATAGAACAGTTGCTCCCAGATCAATCGTTCTCTCAGCTGTATAGGACAATACCTGCTATAGCTATTAATGTAAGAGTGGGTACCTGAATATGCTTGTTTTTCTCTTCCCTTGCTTTCAATTTATCCTTGTGAAACATATCTATTAGGCTATATGCCATTTTTTAAAACATTGCCAACTGCCTTGAGTGCATTGGAAGAAAGGTGTTATACAACTGGAATAAGTACATAAATAAAACCATATCCCAAACTTTCCACAACATTTATTTATTCTCTCATCAGCGTCTGACTTGGATTACAAGTCTCTAGCAACAGGAAAGTGTATCCTTCCTGTAATGTCATGTTACCAGTTCCCTGTAATGTTGTGTTACCAGCTCTTGGCCCTTGGAACAGGATAGACTCCCTTTTTTATATTTTTGTTTGAAAAATAAATCCACACCTCCCAATGAGTCTGAAACTGAGTAAGGCTTTGAAGTTAGGCTTCCCAGACTCAAAGCAAGCTATTTTCACTGGATCACCATGATTCCCTTTATATTTTAAGGTTTCATTCTCCGCCTCTATTGTTCATCACAGCACATTTCTGACCTGGTAAATTATCATCTATCTCCTGTTTCCTCAGTATGGCACATCTTCTCTTCATTGCTTTTTGATGACACATCTTGTACAACCCCTAATGAATTGAGGAGGCATTTTTTCTCCCTGATTTCATTTCTACGCAATGGCAGCTTTGCGACTGAGAAATTACTGAGATGCTATAAGCTGAGATATAATATTTCACATTAACTAATGATGCCTTCCACTAACAGTGAACGACATTTTAAACCCTAGCTTTCTTTTATTTTCATGTTAATAGAAGAATGGGCCATTTCAGGTTCTAAAAATGCATTTCTGGTACACTTCACTTTTTACCTTTCACGCCACTGACACAGGTAACAAAATCTGGGTTCCAAATTCATTATTTATTTTATTTATTTTAATAATTTATACCCCGCCCTAGTTCATAGAATTCAGAGCGGCGAAGATTATGAAGATTTCCGGTATGAAGCAAAATTATCTGTTAACTTTTTATTTCAGCACACGGAGGGATTTATTTCTAGTGGAAACTGGTAAGATGAACAACCTGCTATACCATCCTATGGTGTGAGGGACATATATTTGATTACATTTTCATGTAATCCCTTTATCCTGAATTGCCAACTGCAAAGGCCCATATACTAATCATGGCAGTAATCGTAAACACATTTGTAGCCTCTTCCCCAATGCTTACTGAGTTTAATGGGGCTTACTTTCTAGCAAGGAGGCTTATGACCATTGCTTTATTTGGAAGGGCTTCCATAAAAATCAATGGGGACTTAGGCTGCATACTCTAGAATCAGTGGAGACTGACTACTTCCCCCCCCATAGTTCACACTCAATGTTGATATATTGCATATTTTTTGCCTGGTTTCATTCTAAAAATAAGTCAGTTAGATTGATTCTGCATTACCCTTCAGTATGTCCATATGAAAACAGATACAGATGGTCATGGCAATGGGGGGGGTGTACCCACAGCTGCCCAATGAAGTTGTGAGTGGGCGTATACCAAGACTGCAGTCACCACTTCTTCATTCACTTGGGGCACATGCAGGGAGGAAAAAGCACAGACAACCTAATCAAGGGGAGGGCTCTCTGCAAATTAAGTAACCACACCCATTCTTGTGGACAGGAGAATGTAGAATCAATCTAAACTGAAAGCAGCATGTTAAGGACAAAATGAACAATTCCAGATTGGGGGGAAAAAAACACTTATCTGCTACAAGTGGGTTAGTGTGAACACAGCCTTATTTTCAAAAAAGTGCCTTTAGGATCATGCTGTGGGTAGCACTTCCCATGTGGCTTTGTAAAGTCCTGGATACCTTCAGATGAGTCATGCTATGAAGATATGAGAAAATACTGCTAATTCTGGTAAAGGATAACTCCATTTAACACTCCTGGATTTTCTCTTGACAATATACTGTATCTGTATAGAATCTCTCATTTCATTTGTGCATGTAGTTAAACATACACAGATGCAAGAAATATCAGAATTATTTGTACTGTCATTAATATGCTTTGTACTCCGATTCTGTTTTTACTCAAAAGTTCCACTGAGTTCAGAGGAAATAGCACACAGCCTTTATTAACCTCACTTTGGCAGATCTAGCCAGCCCATGGGAAGTGAGAACACACCTTCCAATAGGAAGTAGAACAGCCCTTATGTCCAGCCTCCTAGCCCTGCCCCTTTTAATATCATTTTTATATAAAAATAGGTCCTACCCTTTTGATATCAATTTGATATTAATTTAATATCAGATGATAGGCCCCAACCCTTTTGATATCATTTTTATTTTTGATATCATTTTTATTTTTGATTCCCTTCCCCCACTCTGGAGCACCCATGTCTGATGTCCAACAAGAGTCTGAGGCTGTGTTCTGAGCTGCTTCTGGGAGGGACATGACCTAAATAAGGAGGGGAGGACCGTGTGCTTTCACCAGCCCACAGAACTACCCATTTCATCCCTTCCCCAGCTTCTGTATTCAATGAAAATAGTATCTTTATTTTGCAGGATGGCTTCTCAGCAGACCTTATTGAAAAAAAGTATAAACTCTAAGCAGAAACCTTAAAGCATAGCTTGTAGACCAAGAGACTTACATGTTGGATAAAGCAGCAAGGGTGCATTAAGAAGAAATAAAATGGTAGTTTCAGAAGCAGAAGGGTCGGCAAAAACAAATAATTAATGCATTCATTCCTTCAAAGCCTGTGTCTCCTATTTGTGCACCCTTCTAAGCATTAATATTATTATTTCCTAGCAGGGCTCTAATGGGGAGAAGACTGATTCATTTCTGGCAGCAGTGGTAAAACTTCTCAAGTTATTTTCCCCGACACGCTGCACACTACTGGCAAGCTTATTGTACGCTTATTTGTAAAAACAACCATGTTCAAGCTTACTTGGAAACAGTCCCTTGGACTTACCCCTAATGCTTCATTGTGTAACTCAAATGAAAAGAATGAAGAACTCCACACATGCTCCAATGTACCTTTTATTATGATGATGTTCATTCCCTTACAGTTAATTGTTGCAAAGCAATGCAAAAAACACATGCACAAACAATCCCAGAGGTATGCAACACCTTATGTATTATATTGGTACATGTGTGAAGAAAGGTTTTATAAAAAGCTACACAGAATTTCAGTATAAAGCCCTTTTTCATCCAATAATTTTAGTGGTTTTTAAAAACTTTTTATTTTTTATTTTTTCTATATGGTTTTGGGGTTTCACACTCGTAATTAGCTTTTTTTTGCAAAGCCCTCTCTCAGATTGTAGACATTGATGCAGGTGAAGGTAGGAGAGCACTTTGAAATAACGGTATCATTCCCTTCTTCATTTTAGTGACAATAAAACAATTCCTAACCACCATAGAACAGCAGGTATGATACAGACTACTCAGCAAAGAGGTATTATAGAGTCCACTAACCAGGATAAACAGGTGCATTTGAAGTTGGTGAGGAAATTGACCGGTTGTTGACACCTAACACACCTTCAAAGGCAGGGAGCTCCATAAACAGGGGACCACAACAGAAAAGGCCTTATCCCAGGTCACTGTTCATCAGGCATTGCTTAACAGCAGGACCACAAGAAGGGTCCCCTGTGCAGATCTCAACAGCCTGGCGGGCACATATTGGGAGAGGCATTCCTACAAGTACTTGGGCCTGAAGCTGTTTAGGGGCTTATACGATGGCATCAAGAACCTTAACTTAGGCTCAGAAGTGAAAAGGCAACCAGTGCAGATAGCAAAGTATAGATGTAATATGATTTTGACCTAGTGTGCCACTCAATAACTGAATGGCAGCATTTTGTACCAGTTGCAACTTCCAGACCATCTTCAAGGGTTGCCCATGTAGAGCACATTAAGCAATCTAGATATGAGATTACTAGGGTATGCTCATGGTGGCAAGTGAATCACAGCTGTAAGGCTCTCCTGGTCCAGAAAAGGCAGCAGATGACAAAACACCCTTAGATGGGAATAGGTACTCCTAGCTAATTTGGCCGCTTGGGCCTCTGGATACACTGCTGGATGCAGGAGTACCCTCAAGCTACATACCTGCTCCTTCAAAGGTAGTGCAACCCCCATCCAGAACAGTGCCTCAGTCTTCTTGGGACTTTATTAGCCTTCATCCAGCCCGTTACCACCTCCAGACACTAGTCCATCACCTGTGCAGTGACACTCAATGCAGAAGGAATGGAGAGATAGAGCTGGTGTCATTGGCATATGGATGACACTTTACCCCAAATCCCCAGAAGAGCACTCTCAGCAGCTTCATATTGATGTTAAAAAGTATGCAGGCCAGAATGGAACCTTGTGGAGCCCCACAGCACAAATGCCATGCGGCTGAGCAAAGGTTCTCCAGTACTACTCTCTGTGCATAAGGCATGGGGCTCTCTGTCCGTAGGTCTCCTCTCTGTGAATATTAGCATGCATAGCGCTGTGGGTTGCAGCCCACATCTCCCAATCCCTATATTTTGACATCCCAACATCTGCCAGAGACCAAAAGAGAGATGTAGTTAGCTAGTATTTGCTGAGCAAACCCAGAATGGTAATTAATATGCAAGCCAAGAGTATTTACAGGAGATCTCAGCATTTGTAACTTGAAGCATTAGTGAAACAAATTGGAACTGCCTTCTGGAGGCCATTGTTATAAATTACAGGCCCAAAATCTGCCCACAGACAGCTAGTATCAAATACAAGAGTAAGGAAGTGGTTGTGAGTGGATTGGGGAGAAGGGCTAAAAGGGTAGAAGGACCACATACACAAAAATACAGCACGACACCACATGAATTTAATATTCACTTTCCCTTTGAAATTAAGATCTGTCCCTGTTCTTGCCTGGTGAGATGCAATTCATGTCCATAGGCCATTTATGAGGGGTTTCAAAGCATGAAAAATTATAAAAGCAATTGATCATTCAATTCTTAAGCACAGCCATATTGTTTGTACAATGCTCCCAGAGGGCCCAGTTTTAAAAGATTCTCCTGAACACAAGCTGCCTCTGTCTCTTCACATTGTCGTCATTATAATCACTGTTGTCATCAGGGATGGCATGCATGTTACTCTGTTTTATCCTCATCACAATCCTGTGAGGTAGATCAGGCTATGAGACAGTGACTGGCCCAAGGTCACAAATGACTGGGGATTTTAACCCAGGGTTTCTCAGCCAAGGTCAAATGCTGGAATCACAACACCCTTCCCTGCTATTGCCATCTCTTCTGCCCTACTTTGCCACCTGTTTTCTGAACAATTAGGCCTGCTTACCTGTGGGCAGTTGTTCCCTGTGGTCTGTGAACTGTCTGTACCACTAAATGTGCAAATATTGCTCCATTTGGTTGTGGCTCCTCCCCTGGTTGTGGCTCCTCCCCCTCTCTCACCAGTGGCTGCTGCTATGCAGAGGTAGAAAAGGGACTAGCTATCTCTGTATCATCTCTTGGCTGATGTGGTTGCATGTGTAGGAAGGCCACAGCTGAGCATCTTCAGAAGCACATTATCCGAACAGAGTGACCGACTTCATCCCCAGTTTTCAAGCATTTGTTAACAATGTGCCAGCTTTTGATGAGGCCAGCCAAGTTTTATTTATTTATTTAGTAAACATATATTTTTTAACTGCCCTTCATCAAGTGATTCCTTTCTTCCTCCTGGCCCGTGCTTAACTATGATCAGAGAGGCCAGGCCCTGTCAGTGAGAGTGACTATATATTTTTTTAACAGTTCCTAGCACAAACCTTCTCATTTATATGTAAAGTAGCCATTAGTCATAGCTCCATTCCCTCAGACTGCCTGATGTACAATCACATTTTGCAGTGGATGAATCTTTCCACACAGCTGCTCTGCTATGAATAATCCGTCACTGGCCCCATAAATCAGAAAAAAATCATGCACCTCCTTCGCCTGATCCTTACACAAAGTCATATATTTTACATGAGGACAAGCTAAATATTCATGAGGCTTTAAAAAGCCTCTTCTGACTCAAAGGGACTTGTTGGGGTTGTTTTTGAGCTGTTGGACTGAGCTGGCTTTTTCCCCCTTCCTGTACTCCATTTTAAAATAAAATATTTTGCCCTTTCCTGCAATTTCCATGTTGTTTCATCTGTTCCTGTTTGTCTAAATATTAAATACACTGCACTCTTTTTACATCCTATTGAAACTTTGCTCTATGAGGGGTGGGCCAGACTCTCCTACTGCTTGACAGTTGGGACCACAACCAGCTCTGCACACCTGCTGTTCCTGCTGGGTACCAATGTTCTAATCCCTAGAGAAATATGCTCATACATTAAGTTCAAGATGCTCGTTCTGACTTACAGAGCCCTATATGACTTTGGACAGAGGCTGCCAAAGTGGCACCTGTGGATACACATGCACCCATAGAGGCCTTCCTGGCACCCACAGAGTCTCCTTCTCACTCACCCCCCCCAAATAGGCTTGAATTAAACATTCTATGATAGCCATTAGGAAGATTGCAATGTGTGCCTGGTTGCAACACATGTGTGGTGCCCATAACAGTTTCTCCAGTTTGCAAATGCATGCACAGGCTCAAAAGGTTTGGTACCTCCTACCTTAGTTATCTAGTAGAATACCTTATCTCATATATACCTGCCTGGATATTACGATCAAGTGATGATGCCCTTCTGATGGTGTCACAATTACCAGAAAATTGGTATGCAGTCACCTGAGAAATGGTGTTCTCAATACAGGCCCTCGAACTCTGGCACCCCGTGCCCCCTCCGATAAATCCACATCAACACTTTGTCATTTTGAAGCCAATTTAAAACTTTTTTTTTCCTCCTAGGGTTTTGTTTGACTTGTTTCTGCTACTTTTTATATTTTGCTGTTGCACTTTGTTCTTATCCTATTGATTGAAGGTGGTTTTATATATAGGTTATTGAATGGTTACAGGGATTTCAACACGTATGTATACATTTTGTTCATTATTTTATTGCATTATCTTTTTGTGTACCACTGCAAGAGGCATTTTGCCTGGGAAGCAGTTAATAAGTTTTACAAATAAATATAAATTGGGAAAATGTAAGCAATGGCATGTTAAGTTACATGGCTCAATGTATCATAAGGCAATATGGATATCACGGGTAACGGTATACTAACCTATGAAAACAATGTGAGGAGGAAAAAATGTGAAGAAGTGTGAAAGGGCCACAGTTTCAAGTGACTTGCTGCCTTGGTGCATCATGTCCAACACAGCAGTGGCAGGCCAAGAATGGAAAAGGTTTGTTGAGGAAAGGAAGATTGCACTAGAACCCCAGAAAAGCTACTCTGTCTCTGTGTATGTGGGGTGCAGCACTCGAGCCTATGCTGCAATCCCATTCACAGTTATTTGGGAGAAAGCCCAAATGAACACAGTGAGAAAGACTTCCAAATAAACATGTAGAGGATTAGTCTGCAAGGGTCAGCTTGCAAATTAACAATGGTTTGTTGCTGCTGCTTTTGCAGGCAATGCTCTATATACATTTAATCCAACAACTTTTGCCTTCCATGTGCCAAAGCCAAAGTTCCTTCACTGCTCCGAGCAATTATAATTAGGATCAAAATATTTATTTGTTATATATGCTTTTTGTTGGAATTATATTTATGATGAGGGGTAAGAAGGGATAAATGTATGCTTTTGTTGGCATTTGGTACCAACCCTAAAAACAGCCAAAGCCAAAACTATACACATCTTTAAAAAAAATACTTCTTTCAATTTAAAAAACATCATTCATAAACACACCCAGAAAACACAACCTCAGCAATACAAATAGTTGTGATTGGATGTGTGTGTGCACAAGATATGTTTGGGAAATCATACATTTGGATAAACAATTTACACAGACCCATCTTGTAGAGGGCTACATGCTAAGGTGAAGTCCCCTTTATTTCAATGGGAGACAGTTAAGCATTAGACCTGCAATTCTGCACACAGGCTGCTTAAAGATACAATCCTGTAATGAAGATCCGCTGGAGAAGGGGCTATGGGATTTAGCAGAAACCCCACTATGCTGGCAGAATCCCAAGCAGAATTTACCACCATGACAGATATGCTAGTGGAACAATTGAGATATACCACAAGAACAGTTGAAACCAGGTGGTTGTGGGCACAATGGGAAAGGAACAGTGGAGGAGCACACCTACTCCATATTCTACACCCCTTCAATTCACAACCACACTACCAGTGATGGTGTCACTTTACATCAGCTCCAGACCTGTTGCAAAAAAATTCCCTCCCATTGACTTTAACGGGAGAGAAAAAGAAATGTAATATAGCCATGCCCACATCAATAACCACACTGCCACAACAGAACATAAGATACGGTATAGCCAACCACAGCATACTACCACCAGTTTATAACACTACATAGGAACGCCATTACTCAGATGATAGGACACACTGTAAGGGGCTATAATCTCTCTGGCTTCATATCATGCACACCTACACCTTACAAAGGAGAACTGTGAATATAGGAAATAGTATTTCTAAGAGTTCAATGTGCTTTGCGTACATTATCTCAGTAATCTTTGCTGTCATTTAAGTATTACTACTGTATGTATGTGTGAGTTTGACACTGAGTGGTGTGTTTAAGAGAGCCACTGTTGCATAGTGGCTAGAGTGCTAGACTACGACCTGGGAGACCACAGTTCGAATCCCCGCACAGCCATGAAGCTCACTGGGTGACCTTGGGCCAGTCACTGCCTCTCAGCTTCAGAGGGAGGCAATGGTAAACCACCTCTGAATACCGCTTACCATGAAAGCCCTATTCATAGGGTCGCCATAAGTTGGGATCGACTTGAAGGCAGTCCAGTGTAGTCAGCAGAGCTTGGAAAAGTTACTATTTTGAACTACAACTCCCATCAGCCCCAAGCAGCATGGCCACTGGATTGGGCTGATGGGAGTTGTAGTTCAAAAAAGTAACATTTCCAAGCTCTGGTGTAGTGTAGTGGTGTGTTTAAAGCCACCTAAGTAAGTTCATGGAAGATGCAGACTTGCTTGGTTTCACAGCTCAGTCTCTTAGCCTCTTCATTACAATACTGGCAATATAACTGAAAAACAAAGTTCACAATGAGATTGATAACATTGGGTCTGTTAGTGTATACCCACCTCCTTTCACTCCAGTTCATGACATCTATATCTAACCTTTAAGGCCCCAATATTTTCATAACCTCCCTCCCATTAGATGCTATTCCATTTTCTTTTCTCCCATTATATTTATGCTTGTACTTAACATTTTTCTTCTTTCTTTGTTCTGTGTCTTGAAAAGTAGAAGTGGCATGTATCCCCTCTAGTCAATTCAAATAACCATCAGTATTAAATATTTTTTCTTCTATATAATCAAGTAAGCCCTATATCTTATGTTTAGCACTGACTGCATATACACAACAATTAACACAACCTCCCTCACAATAAGCATTTCAAGATATTATCTGATTAACTTCATCTTCCTACGCAAACTACTCCCTTTATTTCTCCTTTCAGTCTGGAAAGAATTAACCTAAGGAGCTGCCTGTAAGGATGGTAATAAGTTTGAATGCATGCAGCTGGCGGGCCTGCAAATTTAATTTAAAAGCATCCTTCTTGTTATTTAAAATGTTATAATTCAGGCAACAATGCCCAAAGGAATTGAAATTATGGAAGCCCCCCCAATGTTTTAAGGGTTAATCCTATAGCTTCCTAAAAGAGTCACAATGTAAAAACAGAAGGCAGGAACAAGGTAAGAAATACACAGGAGTCTTCACTGAAAATAAAGTGGCAACTATTCCTTGCTGAATTAATTATTGCCACAACCCATTAACATTGAATTCACCCCAGGGATGACAGTGGCTGACAAAGTCTCAGAGGCACTGAGCGATACTTCTATTGCAAAAATCGTCAAGACAATGACATTACACTGATTTCTCCTGGAACAATCGCAGAAGGACAAGGGTCATTTTTTCTTTCAGCACTAAAGCGCTCTTGAGTTGCAGATGACTGAAAAATGGAAGACATCTGGAAAGGCTCCTAGTGCTCAAAGCCCTCTATGCATTCACATATAAAATACAATCCATATACAGTATATCTCAGATAGTTAAAAATAATGTACTTCCAACAAACTAGTCCAGTGGTTTTAAACAGTATTCCTTGAACCCTGGGATTCCTTAGAAACTTGTCAGCAGACCCTCATTTATAAGATCAGTAGCAGTGAACAAGTTCACCTGAAAGATATCTATCCCTATGGATTTTCCCCTGCAATGCCCAACTGCTGGAGAGTGTTGAGTGTGTTCTATGATACACTCATAGTTCATCTTGGTTGACAGTGAGACCCAACAAGCCTAGCCAGTTTTCCACGTGAACATCCTGCAATGCACAGGGGTTTCTTGACAGATGAGAATGGAAGAATTCTCTGATGATATTTTCAAATATCTGCACTAGTAAGATAATTTAACAATATACCTTGTAACTTCCCTTCAGAATGTTCTGACAGTGAAAGCATGAAGTTCCAAAGATGCAGACCTATATCAGAAAATGCTCTTGCATTTGGATTCCCAAAGATAAAGACAAGCAGAGGGGATCTCTATGATTATAAAATCCCAGAGTGTGGATAGCTTTCTGAATTAAACTATCCCCTCCCCCAAATTCATAACAGAACTTGCATATCTTATAAAACACAGCTTTTTCAGTTTGCAAGTCATTGTAGACATATCCCCAGATTAATCCAAGGATGCCTCTGTGTTGTCACAGATGTCCCATGTGATAATTTCACCACTACCTTAATCGATCCTGGCCAGACAGTTACAGCTGCTTCTAGATAGCATGGCAAATATTCTATTCCTCTGGGGAAGCAGCAGGTGTTCCTACCTGGGGCCTAAAATTCTTAAGACGACTTTGGAAAGGTAAGAGTACTTAGTAATGTTTCTTTGCAGTCAAAAAAAAAAAAAAGACCCTTCTGACTAGATTTAAAGCTGAATAAGTTTCATCCAAGACAGGAGCCCGTCTCGGAGGCTGCACAGGCGTAGGGATCCTCCTGGTGCGGCCACATTTGGAATACTGTGTACAGTTCTGGTCGCCTCATCTCAAAAAGGATATTATAGAGTTGGAAAAGGTTCAGAAGAGGGCAACCAGAATGATCAAGGGGATGGAGCGACTCGCTTACGAGGAAAGGTTGCAGCATTTGGGGCTTTTTAGTTTAGAGAAAAGGCAGGTCAGAGGAGACATCATAGAAGTGTATAAAATTATGCATGGCATTGAGAAAGTGGATAGAGAAAAGTTCTTCTCCCTCTCTCATAATACTAGAACTCGTGGACATTCAACGAAGCTGAATGTTGGAAGATTCAGGACAGACAAAAGGAAGTACTTCTTTACTCAGCGCATAGTTAAACTATGGAATTTGCTCCCACAAGACGCAGTAATGGCCACCAGCTTGGATGGCTTTAAAAGAAGATTAGACAAATTCATGGAGGACAGGGCTATCAATGGCTACTAGCCGTGATGGCTGTGCTGTGCCACCCTAGTCAGAGGCAGCATGCTTCTGAAAACCAATTGCCGGAAGCCTCAGGAGGGGAGAGTGTTCTTGCACTCGGGTCCTGCTTGCGGGCTTCCCCCAGGCACCTGGTTGACCACTGTGAGAACAGGATGCTGGACTAGATGGGCCACTGGCCTGATCCAGCAGGCTCTTCTTATGTTCAGTCAAAGTTTTCACTCCTGAATAAGCTGCATACCTTGCTGCAGGATGGTTACAAGCATACTGCTCATGCGATCGGGAAACCTGCAAACAGCCACGTTTAAAATTATATCAATGTCTAAACGAGCGGTAGTATTCTTTTGGATATCGGACTTCAGGACGAAGCTTTACGTTTCTCACAGTGTCGCGCAAGAGGAAAAGCAGCAGTGAGGCAAGTGCCTGCTTTGCCTCCATCGGAGTTAAACTAAGGCGCCCAGCCCAGCCCCTTTAGAAACTACAACTTCCATCAGCCCCTTCTCTCGCAAGATAGGAAAAGCAGGAGTTAAATCCCGCCCGCCTTCCCCTAACTAATTCAACGCTTCCGACGATACTGCCGCTTCTATCAGTCCTACTCTTAACGCTTCACAAGAGGCGACAGCGTCTCCCTGTTCGCAGGGTTTATTGGGAATTGTAGTCCGCTTTGTCTTCTTGGACGCGTCTCGGGAGAACAGTTGGGGACTACATTTCCCATTTACCTGAGCCGGAGGAAAACGGAGGTTTCCTGTCAGACTCTGCACTGGCTCTGGCCTTGCACTGAGGGAGGGAAAAGAAAGTGTGGGGAGGGTTGCCAGGCCCCGGCTGAGGCCCGGAGCTGGCAGGGGAGCGGCAGCCACAACAGAGCGGACCAGGGGGCTATGGACCCCGCCGAGGCGGTGGTGCAGGAGAAGGCCCTCAAGTTTATGGTGAGGAGGGGAACGGGGAGGGATAGAGGGGAGTTGGCGATGACTGTTGCTGGTTGCTGTGGTAGGAAGAGGATGGGGAGGATGGGAGAGGAATAATCAGAGAGGGAAGCTTTATGGCGAAAGGGAGAGCGAAGACTGTGGGATAACCTGCTGCAACCCCAGAATATCTGCGGAATGAGTTTAGGTAACTGGGAGGATTGTCGAAGGTGTGAGCTTCTGATAAAACGAGGGATTTGGTAACTGGTCCGGAGGTAAGGGGCTTATTTACTGTGGTGGCCTGAAGCCTGAGTTTTTGAGGAGGAAAAAGATTGTGATGCTTGGGGACACATTAAGGAAGGCCAAGCAAGGCCTAATAGAGAGACTGATGGAAGAGGTGGGATTTAGGAAAGGACAAGATTGGCATTTTCGAAAGAGCTAGTGGTAAGTGGACACCTAGAAGCTTTTAAAGAGGCCTGGAGCAGGTTTTTGGTTTTAAAGGGGAAGCTTGCTAGCAAGGTTAACAATTGTATTGGGTCATTCTGGAAGGATGCAGGTCTTCTAACAGAAGTATACAGTAACCTAGGACATAGTGGGAGGGATTATGGAGAGATCCCACTTTCTGAAGTGAACAATTGTGTGGAGGTTTTTGGTACTAAATGCTGGGAGACCTATTGAGTGCTGGAGTGTTTGAAAGGTTACATTACACTAGAGATGGGGTCTGTTTTGTTGCTGTGTGTGTTGCTAAATGTAGTTTAAAGCAGCACAGTAGCAGAGTAACAGCAGATGTTGACATGCGAGTGTGCCAGCATGTGTGCATTTACCTAAGGAAGCAGGCTTTTACCCTGCATCAGGATCACTGAGACTTGAGACTTAGTGAAATAAGAAAGGCTACTTTATTTATAGAAATACATAGTAGATAGAAAGGCATACCTAGATCTAACTAAGTTGGAGGTGCAATGCCCAGGTGTGGGAGTTGACCGCATGGCTAGGAGAGAGAGCAGAGACAAAAGGTGTCTCCTCTCTCCTGGACAGTCGGAGAAGAAAGGAAGCAGAAAGGGCAGAAGGAGGAGGGGCAGGTAAGCCTCCCTAAAGACGCAACAGTCTAATGGTCGGAAGAAAGTCAGTCAGAGCATCACAGGTAAAGGTAAACAATCCTATCAATCTGGAGGACCCTAATTCTATCTACCTTCTGGAACATAGACAAAAGAACAAAACAGGAGTTGCTCTTGCCCCACTTCCAACATGTTTGTGGGAGGGATTTCAAACTAATTCTTTATTTGCATCATCCATGACTAAGCATTACAATCTTAGGCCTGGTATGTTTATATTCAGGTAACTGTTTATTATTTGACTGTGGCTGAATATCACCACATATTCTATATTAAAAGTCCCTTGTATAAGTGATAGCCTTCCTTGTTGTATGATGGTATCTGATAGCAAAGGCAGGAATTTCCCCAGCTCTTCAGGGGTCAGGATGCCTTTCCAGGGGTCATCTAACCTCGTCAGTCCTAATTAAGCTGCATGGCCCAGCTTCTCCTGGCCATTCAGGCATCGCTAAATAGGAACAGCAACACGGGATCAGGAAGGAAGCACCAAGTCATCAAACCAGGTCTAGGGCTGGTAGCTAGTCAGAGTTCTATGTTACGATCTTGCCCAGTTACTACAATTTGGGAATGCCAAGTTTAAAAAAGTTCCAACTGAGCTGTTTTTGCTATTAATGTGCATCATATGCAGGTGGTAGTCTAGCACACATGTATATATTGTGAAAGCTTTGTGCTGTGAATGTAAGCATATGTATCGTGCACATTGTGCTGCTTCAAACAGCTTTGCCCTTTCAGAGAGAACCATAGAGATTGCTAACACCATCTTGTATAATGCATTTGGCAAGGCTTTGTGAGTGACCTCACAGATCTGTGCAAACCAGCAACCCCATATGATAGAAATTTGTCCCCCTCAGTTGAATGACCGCTTGGCCCTTGCAGGCAGCACCTGAAGGATCGTTCTTCATAGCCTCTTGGGTAGGAAGGTTAAGGGAGATAGGCCTTTCTAGAGAACATTCCATGTGTATCCATTTTTCTTTAAATTACTTCTTTCCTCTTAGGGGGAAGGAGGTCCACACATGCTCAGAGGTACTTAGCCCTAGGGACAAGAATGTCTGTATACAAAAGATGGCATGGTTCACAAGTGCACACTGAGTATTGCTTTTGCTGTAGGAAAGAGGAACCTCCATATGATCTGGCATTGTGTGCTGTAAAATCTCTGGGAGGAACTAGAGTGTTTTGGAAGTCAATAGTTGCTGCAATTAGCACAATTCTCTATAATTGTTTTAAAATTCAGGCTTTAATACTTGACTATTATTTTATTGATGTAGTGATCACCAATAGTTAACCTACTTAATATTAACTTATTTTATTATAAGTATATTATCCACAGATACTCTTTCACCATTTGGTCCTTGACATGGAAATATTGGGTGTCTCACTGTACAAGATCTCTGATTCACAACCTGCTACCATTGCAGTTCTGTGTTGTGACCTACCACACATTACTGGCTTTACCTCTGGAACAGTATTTATGTAATTGGATTTAAAGAGGCAGTGATGTGGCTGTTTGTCATCTGACTCCAACTACAGTCTGTTAATATTTGCTGTCAATACTTTTTAGTACTTTTTATTCAGCATACAGGAGAGCAGGTAGCAAAGGGTTAACTCCTCCAACAGAAAGCAGGTGTAGTAAAACTTGACTTCTCTGGAGGAGAGAACCTTCTCAGTTTCAGGTCTCCATTTCTGCTTTTGAAAAAAAAAGAGAAGGGTCTCTTTGCTATTCCCAAGTTCTAGTTGGGAGCACAGCCAATGCGTCCACCCCTCCTCTTTAAAACAGCAGTATTTTTCTTCTCTCCTTCATCCTAATGCTCTTATCTAAGCAGAAACTGCCCCCCCAATCATACAGTACAGGCTTCCCCCTACTGGATGCTTGTGAACACAAGAGGTGGTGAGTGGGGACCCTGATTCTTCCTATTCCCCTATCTACCTCTGGCCAACCAATTTTCCTTTGGTGGAAACAACAAATCACTGTCGCTATCTTTGCCAACCACTCAGAGTAAGCAAGTGGAGAAGGAAGGCAGATTCCTCTAGTTAGGAGCTGGAGCTGATCTCTGCTTTTGGGCTCACATTCTAGTTCATGATCCAGGGAAAGTGGAAAGAGCAGTTGCTACCTACCCATGAACATTGTCATCTGTCACCTCCCAATTGAAACTCCAAGTGGTGGCATCTAGCTGGAATGGGGGATGCTCCTGTTGGGACCACAACCAATTCCATCCTGGCAAGAGTTTCTGTGCTATGGCTGGATGTTTACGCTCTGAAGCTTCTTCATCTGTCAAACATCTTGGGTAGGGTCTCAACAGGTTGGCCAGGGAGGCAGAATTCATGAGCAGACACCTCCAAGGGTTTTTTTTTGCAAGGACTGTGGCCTCTGTGCTTGTAGTCTGTAGGGACTTGTGGTTAAAGCACTGAGACTTTGATCAGAGATTCTTGGCACATTCTGTGATGGGGCTTGATGGCCTTATAGTCTCTTTCCAACTCTATGATTCTATGATCCTTCCCTACTGCCCCTTCCCAAAAGGAAGCAGCAAAAAAAAAAAGAGAGAGAGAGAAATATCATTCCTTTTGTCCCCATAGGAATGGGGTGACTACACTCATGAAGTGATTTCATTTTCAAGAGACAAAGTTATTTTGCTCCCATATTGATTCCAGTACCTGGGAATAACCTTGGACAGAGCCCCAAAGAGGATGCCTGCCCTTGGAGTAGCAAAGCAGCGTTCTGTCGACTTGTGAAATCTTAGCAGTCTACAAATCTCAGGGCAAGAGATCTGGAGATTATGGCCCAAAGGCAGTGGTCCACTATGGAAGTGGTTAACTGAGGGCAGCCAGACTTGCCATCCAGGAATCCCACAGCATGCAAGTGGAGGTATGGTATGTTCTGTCTTGAGCAGAAGAAAACCTCTTATGCATTGCAGTAGAATTTGTCCGGAGCTTGCAAAAAACAAACAAAACCAACCCACTCTGATGGATTGGCAGGGCAAGTGGGCCCCTCATTCTAAAGTTTTTCCAGTTAGTTATCTTCCAGTGGAGTATGCTGATTGCTGACTTGTTTACAATGCCAAAACAACTAGTTTTTCTCCAGATTCCAGGACCAGGACACCAAAGCAACAGGTGCATTATTGGTCAAATGGCCACATGAGTTCCTCTATGCTTTTCCCTTCTAGCAAATGTTATGTAAAGTGAGAACCCTGTAGGCAAAAATAATAATACTGGCTTCTTTCTGACCCGAGAGACATAGTTCCAGCACCTGATGGATCCTGAGATCCTTGACTTGTGCTTCCCACCAACCATACAGATCTTTTTCTCTTGGGAGCCAACCCTTCATGTAGACGCAGCATAACTACACTTGTATACATGGAGGTTGAACAGTAATAATTTGTAAGCAATGGATATTACGTGGCTGTAGACTGACCGCTCTGACCTATATTGAACTCAAAAAGTATGCAAATGATCAAACTAGGGTTGCCAGGCAGAGCCTCCAAGAGGTCTTCTGTATCTTTAAAAGTTGTGTAGGGGGAAGGGGGAATTTCACCTTGTGGTTTTTTCCATTACAATGTTGCAAGAAAACCTGTACTTGGCTGAATTTTCTCTTCTCTTAAATATATTCTCAAGACATTCTTAGGCCCTGAGCCTGGCAACCCTAGATCAAACCCACCCTCCCTTCTCCCTTCTATTCCCTCCCCTTTCCTTTTCCCCTCCCCCCTCCCCTTTCCTTTTCCCCTCCCCCCCTCCCCTTCCAATTCCCTCCCCCGCCCTTGGTCTGCTAAAACAAGATCAGCACAGCACATCTTCTTTCTATTATTTGGGCTGATTGCAGGTGTTGCCACCACTCACCATATGCTCAGAGGCACATGTTACCAAATTCTTCCAAGCTACACAGCAAGTGGATTGGACTGTGAAAGACCAGCCCAAATTGTGTTTGCATTGTGACAAATTGGTAGGGAAGTACAATATCTCAGAGAGGAGGTCAGGTCTCCTGCTCCCCTGGTGCATTCACTATAGGTGCCCAATTTCCCTGCTTTTTAAAGTTTGATAGAAATATCTGTGGGTTATAGGTACATTCTTAAACCGCAAGGTTTTTTGCCTATTAGTGAGTTTATTTAGCATTTATTTCATTAAATTGGAATGTAGTGAAACGTCTGTGTCAATAGGGATAAATCCTGAAGTGTTCAGTCCTTGGGTGATATTCAGTGGTAGTCCTACTCAGAGTAGACCCATTGAATTTAATAGATATAAGTGAGGTTCATTAATTTCAGTGGGTCTACTTTGAGTAGGAGTTGAATACAACCCTTTATTTTTATTTATTTAAAAGCATTTCTAAACTTAATATTTAAAAATCTCTTAAGTGGCATGCAAAAATACAACATAAAAACAGTAAAACATCATAAAAATGGAGATACATATAACAGTAAAACCAGTATTATGAAAATAGATAAAACAGAATTTCAGTAATAACAGGGTCTAATCTTATGGGTCAGAGAAAGCCTGGGCAAAAAGATGTGTTACATTGCAAAAGATAGTAAACATTATTTATTCATTTATTAGATATGTTTCTGCTCCAGTAAGGAGCACATAAAGTGACTTATAGGCAGAGTAAAAATTGATATGATTATCCTCTAATTTGAAGGGGTGGAAAAGTATGTGGTAGAAGGTGTTTTTAGGAGTGTTAGGCAATTGAAGACATGCATTGGCCAGGCAGTGCACAATCCTTTGGTTATTTGCTCAGAAGTAAGTCTCATTGTGATCAGTGGGGCTTATTTCCAGGTATGTCTGTGTAGGACTGCAGCTTAAAAAGTATTAATCGGCACTGGGAGCCAATGCAGGTGAGCTAAAATTGTTGTTATATGCTTTCTTTGGTTTTTCTTCCATTAAGAGGCAGGCCATAGAATCCTGCGCCAGTTGAAATTTCCAGGCATTTTCTAAAGGCAGTTCCAAGCAAAATGTGTTTGCATAATCCAGCTGGGAAATTATCAATGTGTGATTAATACCTACAAGATTCAGGAATGAGTGGAAGAGTCTCTTACCAGCCAAAGAGAACGAAGGCAGTCCTAGCCACTACTGCCACCCAGAAGCAACAACAAAGGGTTCAGGAACACCCCAGGTTTTCCAGTCTGCCAGCATTAATAATGTAAGAAGAGTTCTGCAGATCAGACTGAAGGCCTATTTAGTCCAGCATGCTGTTTCCCAAAGTGGCCAACCAGATGCTTATGGGAAGCTCTCAAGCAGGACATGGACATGAGAGCTATAGCTCTTTCTTGCTGTTGCCCCCCAGCAACTGCTATTTGGAGGCATGATAACTCTGATCTTGGAGGTAGTGTGCAACAACCATGACTAGTAGTCATTGATAGCTTTAGCCTTTATGAATTGTCTGTAACGAGTGTGGGGACCCTCTGGCCCTCTCAATGTTGCTAGGCTATAACTCCCATAATCCCTGACCTTTAAGCTTGCTGGCTGGGGCTGATGGGAATTAATAGACAAACAACAGCTGGAGGGCCACAGGTTTCTCTTTCCTAGTCTATACGATCAAGATCTTTGTCTTGTGATGTTTCATCTCCAGTTTATTTGCCCTTCCACCAGCCCATGACTGTCTAGATATTGGTGCAAGGAATCCACCATTGTTGCTGGGTGAACAAAATAGGGGGGTTGAGTGTAATTTTTAGGTTGTATAATTAATAAGTTTTATACTTTTGCTTCAGACTACTGGCTTTTCTAAATGCTTGGGAGTATTTTGCGCTTCAGATCGAAAAGGGAGAACAGATGCCATAGGCCATTGCCCCCAAACCCTCCCCTTATCAGTTTGGAGACTCTATCCCATAGGATAGAGAACAGAAGCTGCTATGATCTTGATTTCTGATGATACACAAATTATGCTTCTATGCATTCTGTGTGTAGATCCTTCTGAGTGCTAACTCCCTTGGAATCAGTTCAATTCCAGCCTTTCAAAAGATTGCCACTATTCTTCAGAACCTCCTAGCCACAAATCTATTGTAATAATAATGAAACTAGTAATCAGTAGGGTGAACTTAGACTTTTAGATTTTAAAGCACCTTAGTTGAAGTTACGTTACAGTAGTAGTCTTCACCTTTTCAGACCCGAGACTCACCTCTCACCCAAAGATGCATTTGGAGACCCATTTCTTAATTTGTTACCATATATTTGCATGGTGTTAGTACTGCTGTTGCAACCCACCTTGGACCAGGCTGCAGCCTGGTAATGGGTCCTATCCCACTAGTTGAAGATCAGCGCACTACAGGAAGTAGCAATAACCAAGGTTGTTATCAGTCTCAAATTGTGCAAACCCATAGTATAAAATTACTAAGACTGGTTGGAGAAAGAGCATCTTGATTTGCTGATGGTCTAGTATTTGTACTCATTATTACACAGATTAAACCATTTTGGGTTAGGAAAAAATATTTTTGGCCTAACATAGTGTTCATCCTGATATCACATTGCCCTTCAGCATCCTAAGTCCACATTTTTTATTTAAATGATTTCTAAAAGATTGCCTCTTAATTGAGTGATCCTCAAGGTGGCTTACAGTAGATTGTATTATTGTATGAAACCCTAAAGACCTCCAACAAGCCTGAACCAATTCTGGCATCAAGTTCAGCATGAATCCGAGTAATGTTCCCCTTAAAGTGATTTGCAAATCTCTCACTACAGGCTATTGAGTGATCTGTTGCTGATGATATCACACTGGCCTGGACTAGCCAGTTTTCCACTCTAAAGCTCTGCTGGGCGATTAACTGAGGATGCAATAGAAGCTGAGAGATATGCTGTTTTTGCCACCACCACTGCCATGTGGTAGGAATGGCTAGGTGCTCGTACCTTTTTTTGGTCAGATTTGTGCTGGGACTTGCTGACGTCTGGCCTGCTTTGTTGCATAAAGCTCCTCATAAAACAAGGAGCCTTTCAAAGTCCCTATGACAGGAGAAGGTGCTTAGGAGCGATTGTGTTGATGGTCCTTTCCATCTTACCATTCCACAGTGAAAATAGGGCCTTGACAGGAGCACCAGCCATGCTGCCTAGAAAATCTCCCAAAGCATTCAGAAATCCCTCAAGATTTTGTCAGTCTCTGGGGATGCACCAATCTAACTGGTCCCTCACCCCTGAGGGGGGATCAGTCACAGCCAATCCAAACCTCACCAGAGTGTGGTTTGAGAATGGGATAATAATCATTCCCCTGATTGCTGGATCCTTTCCAATGCCCACTGCAGCAGAAACCAGATCTAGTGTTATGACTGCAGGATGTGTTGGGTGCATGATGTACTGCAACATCATGATTGTCATGGCAGCAATGAAGTCCTGAGCCGTCCCAGGCAAGGCAGCATCAGCATGGATATTGAAGTCCTGGGGTTCTCCAACACCACACCAGAGATTGCTTCTGCCAGTGTGGAGAAGGAGGTTGATGGGCAGCAGGGTGGATGGTACACCAACAACATCCCTGTTCTTTCTCTGCCTCCCACCACCAAGTACAAACCCTTGCATCTAGCTCCAAGATGGACTGGCCTCCTGGTAAGAATAATGGAATGTTAATGGATCACTGCCATACCCCCTCCCTGTCCCCCTCACCTTGACTGATGCTGCACTGAATACCTGGGTGGGCAAAGCTGGGTGAGGTCCGGGCCCTGCAGCTCACCCACCCAGGTCTCTGTCATACATACACACGAGATCAATCACCTCATCCACAGTCAAACCATGGATGAGAGTTTTATTGTGGGCTGATCTAGCATTAATTAACAGCACCACTAGGTGGGAGGGCAGGTCAACATAGCAACCAAAGTCTCTAAGAACATAAGAACATAAGAAGAGCCTGCTGGATCAGGCCAGTGGCCCATCTAGTCCAGCATCCTGTTCTCACAGTGGCCAACCAGGTGCCTCTGATGAGGGGAGGCTGGGCAACAGGTGTTAAATGTCTGCTCCCCACTCTTTTATGATAATATTGCCTTCCCCTCATTCCATACCTCCCTTCCCCAGGATGGGCCATACACACAAGCCATACTGCTCCCCGAACAACTGCAAGCAAGTTGTCTCTTGATGTCCCCTGAACTCTTTAGCTCTCTCCAGGCTAACCCTGAGCTGTGACCAATGTTTACATGGTTAGAGCAAAATCATGAGCCTGGGTTTGAACAACATGCTAAGTCACCTTGATTTAGCTCAGTACAGCAGCAAAAAGGATTGGCAAGAAGCAAAGTGGCTGCGAGCTCCTCTGTTAGAGCTCACACGATCACACTATGCCAAGGTTTGGCTTAGCATGGCATGCAGACCAGGTCATGGTGTTATTGTATTTAGGGGAAACTAGGTGCATCACTTCCCTAAAGTTATGTTTCCTTTTTGTTTCTTCAAGTGATGGATGCTTATCAGCATAAAACAGTAGCATTCAATGTGTGGGTTGTAAAGCTGATCTGTGGATTGCATGGTATATACTACTGATATATAGGAATCAAATGTTCTGTTTCAAGTCTTTAATTTAGGGAATCTCCAAAACCCAAGATGATTCTTTAAATTAGTTTTGGATTATGTTGCAACCATTTGCAAGCACACAATGGATGAGTTTAATAAGCAATGTATGTATTTGACTAAACTACTAAAATTGCAGATACAGTCCTTAAAAACACAATAGAATAGCCTTGGCTGGGACTTTGATTAAATATAAACTACACTACATATGCCTGCATCAAAAAGGGTTTTTTTTCCAAAGTAGCTTCAAATGATTCTGTTAAATGTAGGAATGTTCTGATGATTATCTTTTTAATTAAAATGAGAAATCTTTGTTTAAAGTGGCATTCTTTTTTTTACGGCCTCTTACAGTCTCTGTAACAATCATTTCTTAAGTCTGAATGTTTTTAATTCCAGGAATCCATTTATATAAAACTATGTTTAGACTTAATTAAAGAACAATTTCTTACAAAGCTTGTAAATAGCCAGGAAAAAAGGGGACAGAGAATAAAGCTGACATTCACACTTAACAAACTGATTCTTACAAGGTATGTAATATGCTATAAAAATACAATAAAGCCCCTTTTATAAGAGTTCATATTTTCTGATCCTTGTTTTTAAAGGTATTTAAGAAAGATATCAAGGTTGTATGAAACAACATCTGTTTTCATGAATGGACTAGCAACCACTTCAGTTTCATCTAATTACCAGTACATGGAGTTAAACTTTATTAGTACAGAGTTCTAATTAAATACCTTTGCAACTCATTTCTAGCTCTCTTTTTTCCTTATGGTACTTTTAATTTGGCATTTTTGAATATTCTGCATTTTTGCAGAAGATTTATGCTCTGGGTAGTGAGTGAAAAGACGTTACCTTCATACCATCACTTATTTCCTCACCCAAAATAGTTGAATTTTATAGGGTATCATTCTAAATAAAATAAAATAACAAACCTCTTCAAGGACAAATCTCAGAGGAGATGAAAACCCTGGTTGTCTAAGCAGTGTTTGCTAGATGATCTCTTTTCTTTTCAAATTCATGGATTGCATCTTTATATTCTCTGTTGCTGAGTGTTTCTTCTTTTTTCTCCCATGGAGTTTCAGTAGAGGGGACTCTGTTAGTGCAAATCATGAGATGTGCCATGTTCTCTTGCCCCCACTTTCTTCAAAATGGGGAAAGATTTGTCACTGCATAGTTAACCTTGCAGTACAATCAGAGTTGATGAACTAATTTTTAGTAAGTCAGCCCAATAGACTGATATGATGATCCTGGTTTTTTAAAAATGTAACTTGCACTTAGTGATGGAAGTAAGGCCATCCTGCTGTGCTGCCTGTCAGTTTACTACCCATGTTGGATGGGTAGGATTACACCAGTGTAGCTGCTTTTGTTATAGTTTTTAGAATAGCATGTAACCTGTCTTCACTCTTTCCCAATTCTGACCCATCATAACACTTTTCTGTACTCAATAATTTAATTTCACATATACGCTCATGGGGACTGAACTGACTGTGACTGATCAGGAATGAGACCTTGGGACTGTGGTGGATAGCTTAATGATGATGTTGACCCAGTGTGCAGCAGCTGTGAAAAAGGCAAATTCCATACTAGTGATCATTAGGAAATGTACTGGAAATAAAACTGCTAATATCATAATGCTATTGTACAAATCTGTGGAGCAACCGCTTTGCAATACAAACAGTTCTGGTCGCCTCACCTCAAAAAAGGTATTGTAGGGTTGGAAAAGGTTCAAAAATGGGCTACCAAAATTATCAAGGGGATGGAGCGATTCCTTTATGCGGAAAGGTTGCAGCATTTGGGGATTTTTAGTTTAGAGAAAAGGTAAGAGGAGAAATAGAAGTGTATAAAAAAATGTTGGCATGGAGCGAGTGGATAGGGAGAAGTTCGTCTCTCTCATAGCACTAGAACTCATGAACATCCAGTGAAGCTGATTGTGGCAGATGCAGGACAAATAAAAGAAACTCCTTCACATAACACATAGTTAAGCTATGGAACTTACTCCAGAGGAAGCAGTGATAGCCACCAATTTGGACTGCTTTAAAAGAGAATTAGACAAATTCATGGAGGGTAATGGTATCAAAGGCTACTAGCCATGATGGCTATGCTCTAGAATCATAGAATAGTAGAGTTGGAAGAGTCCTATAAGGCCATCAAGTCCAACCCCTTGCTCAGGAATTCAAATTAAAGCCTACCCAGCAGGTAGCTGTCCAGCTGCCTCTTGAATACCTGTAGTGTTGGAGAGCCCACTACCTCCCT
Source organism: Rhineura floridana (assembly GCF_030035675.1). NCBI lineage: Eukaryota > Metazoa > Chordata > Lepidosauria > Squamata > Rhineuridae > Rhineura > Rhineura floridana. Next base: position 85,975,608 of record NC_084486.1, read on the forward strand.
AGCTAATTGGTTGCATTGTCATACCACTCTAACAGGAAGTTTTTCCTGATGTTCAGCCAAAATCTGGCTTCCTATAACTTGAGTCCATTATTCTGTGTCCTGCGCTGTGGGAAGACAGAAGAGATCCTGGCCCTCCGTGTGACAACCCTTCAAGTACTTGAAGAGTGCTATTATATCTCTCTTCAGTCTTCTCAAGGCTAAACATGTTCTTTCATTTTCTCCTGTTAGGGCTTTGTTTCCAGTCCCTGATCATCCTTGTTGCCCTTCTCTGAACTCATTCCAGTTTGTCTGCATCCTTTTAAACTGCAGTGTCCAGAACAGGATGCAGTAGTCAAGATGAGGCCTAACCAGTGCCAAATAGAGGGGAACTAGGACACACGATTTGGAAACAATACTTCTGTTAATGCAGCTTAAAATAGCATTTAACTTTTTTGCAGCCACACTGCAATGTTTGCTCATATTCAGCTTGTGATCAACAATTCCAAGATCCTTCTCGCATGTAGTATTGCTGAGCCAAATATCCCCCATCTTATAACTTATAAACCCATTTGGTTTCTTTTTCCTAGATGTAGAACTTTGCACTTATCCTCTTAAATTGCATTCTGTTGTTTTTCAGCCCAATGCCCCAGCCTATCAAAATCACTTTGCATTTTCTTTCTGTCTTCCTGGATATTAGTTACCCCTCCCAATTTTGTATCATCTGCAGATTTGATAAGCATTCCCTGCTTCAAGTCATCCAAGTTATTAATAAAAATGTGGAAGCGCACTGGGCTCAGGACTGAGCCCTGTGTTACCCCGCTTGTTACCTCCCCCAGTTTGAGAAGGAATCATTGATAAGCACTCCTAGAGTACGATTCTGTAGCCAGCTGTGGATCCACCTGATAGTTGTTCTATCCAGTCCACATTTAGCTAGCTTGCTAATCAGAATATCATGAGGCACTTTGTCAGAAGCTTTGTTGAAGTCAAGATATATTATGTCCACAGCATTCCCACAGTCTACCAGGGAGGTTTCCTGATCAAAAATGTAGTAAGATTAGTGTGGCAGGATTTGTTCTTGATAAATCCATGTTGGCTTCTAGTAATCACTGCATTGGTTTCAAGGTGCTTACAGATTGACTGCTTTATAATCTGCTCTAGAATTTTCCCAGGGTTCGATGTCAGGCTGACTGGTCTGTAGCTCCCAGGTTCCTCCTCCTCCTTGCTCTTTTTGAAGATAGGGACAACATTAGCCCTTCTCCAGTCATCCAGCACTTCACCCATCCTCCATGATTTTGCAAAGGTGGTTCCAACAGTGGTTCCGAGAGTTCTTCAGCTGGTTCCTCCACCTCCATAGTCAGAAGCATTATGCTTCAGAATGCCAGTTGCTGGAAACCGCAGGGCGGGGAGAGTACTCTTGCACTCAGCTACTGCTTGTACTCAGCTACTGCTTGCAGGTTTCCCATGGGCATCCGGTTGGCCACTGTGAGAACAGGATGCTGGACTAAATGGGCCAGGCTTTTCTTATGTTCTTAAAAATGGTCCTGTGCTTTGCAACTGAACCACATCTGATAGTGGTGCCTGTTCTCAGTTAGCTGAGGAGTGGAGCACACAGGAATGGAAATGGTTAATTCCTCCTAAAAGCAAAGTCAACATTTGGGGTTTAAAAAACAACAACCACCACCAGTGGGCAGACGGAAGGCGAAGTTACCTGCCACTAACAGCCAGTTTTGACTCTGCCTCCAGCAAGATCTCAGAGTCTCCAGCAAGATCTCTTTATGCTCCTGTATCTCCATAAGGGATATGGATGGGGGGATTTTTTTCTTCTAGTTTTGCTGACAATTTTTCTTATTTTGGGGTTCTTTCTCTGACTGCACCCTCCTGTCAGTGATTAGATGAGATGGGGCGAGGATAAGGGAGATTTCTTTTTAAGCACCTGGAGACACTTTACCGCAGACATAACCTGAAACAGTACCAGGCTCTTCCCATGCTTCTCCATGGCTAACATTGTCTATAGAGGCAGCAGCCAAAGCACTCAGAGGAAGCAAGGAACAGTCCCAGTCCCTCCTGCTTTCTGCCATGGTGTGAGCTTCCTGCAGTTTACTCGCTGGCCACCAATGCTTCAGGGCTAGCAGAGTGCCATATCTAGCCCCTTGCACACTGAAGACCAGCCTGACCTATCTGCTCAAAGTGGAAGCTGCATTTCCTACCATGGTACCGTTTGGAGTATGTGGGGTGCTACTTGGCACACAAGTCATTTCTGCCTTTCCTAATGGCCTGTGTGTGTGTGGATCCTCTCAATGCTTTTCAGATGAGGAGGGCAGCATCTCATTAAGTGGGGAAGATCATGCTATGGAACTCCACTCCCAAAGGGACAATGTTCTTTCCACTCTAGCCTCGATAGCGGGTGCCATGTTTGATTCACAGGCTGAGGTTGTTTTGTTTTTGCAAGTGCCCTATACTAAGATGGGGTGTGTGAGCATACCTCCTGGGCTCCTTCCAGCAGGGATAGAAATTATAAGCACTTAGCTGGGAATTCCTCACCCACAATGATGGCATGGTTCAACAAGGCCATGATGAGGGAGGCAGGGGCTTCCCTAGTGAAATGATTGGCTTGAGCCCACAGAATTAAGCACTTCAAACACAGCAGGGCACACTCACCATTGCCGTCTCCTTGCTCTGCCTCCTCTTCCATTTTTTCTTCCAGCCTGGCCAGGGGAAGGGGGAAGAGTAAATGCAAGGTATTGCCTAAGTCCAAGCTCCAGAGCAAAGGCAAGAGGTACTCCCCCAGCTCCAAGGCTTTTAGTCTCTGTCTCAGCCCAGACTCCGTGAGGGCAAGCACATTTTCCTCCTCGCATTCCTTGGCCTCAGGTAGGGAACATGGTGAGTTATTGGGGGATGATGCCCAACTCTGCCCCCACTTCCAAAAGGCTGTATTCACTAGACAGCTACTCCATCCTGATCTCCAAACCATGGCCTGGATGCACTTAGAGCCACTCAGCTGGAGGAGGGGGGGAGCAGGAGTCCTTAGACACTTTCCCCCGATTGGGGGAGAAATGCGCCATGGTCCCATTCCCAAAAAATTTCAAGGACATTGTCAAGGAGAAATGGGAACACCAGCCAAATCTAAACCACCCCATTCTCTCTCAATAAATTCTTTGGTTTACCAGCTTTAGTCATGGACTAAAGCTTCAAGGTCCTGTCCATTGTTGAACCAGTCTCTGCCCTGGGAGCCACAAGTGTAATTCCCAAGGACAAACCGACAGGCGCAGTGACACAGCCCTCAGGTATTTGCATGAGGCTTCAGCCCTTTCCATGAGGGCATCAGCAGTAAACTTCCTATCCCAGGTTGCAGTCAAATGGGCCAGGGTCCTCATTGATGAAGTCATTCCCCCCACCCCCGACTGCGAGACATGTCAGGGAAAGGCTCAGTAAGTTGGCCAAAAAGGCAGAGTTCATGGCGGGTTCCTCACTGGACAGCCTTCAATACTCAGCCACCATCCTAGGCTACTCCGTAGTGGTGAGGTGCAACATATGCATAAAGGAATGGGAGGTGGACCAGCTCTCCAAAGCCAGCCTCTTTGGGCTTCCCTACATGGTGGGCTACCTTTCTGGTAAGTCTCTAGATTGCAACCTGGTGGTGACCAAAGACAAAAAGAAGGCTCTGCCCTCTGCTCTCAAGAAAGATGATGACAAGGCTTGCAAGAAATCTTAGTCCTTTTGTCCAAATGGACAAACTCGCCAGTTTTGCAGCTCCTGGAACTCATCATGCTGGCATAACTGATCCTCCTCCACATGCAACAGCCTTGTCAAGCAATGCCAATCTAAGTCCAATCCAAAGCAACACCAGGCATGACATCATAGGTAGGGGGGCAGTCCACAACTATTTGTCAGCATGTGGGTAGCCTCCAATTCAGACAGATGGATTTTGAACACCATCCAAATGGCTGCTCCCTTGAATTCACCACCATCTTGAGGGACAAGTGGTAGGCACCATCATGTAATCCAGCAAAATTGCAGAGAACATTTGACGCCATAGAACATCTACTTGAGATTGGCACCATATCAATGGTCCTCAGGGTTCTCAGGGTTCTTTATAGTTCCCAAGTGCAGTGGTGACTTCTACACCATCTTGGATCTGAAGTTCATGAACTGGTTCAAAAAGTCCAAGAAGTTCAAAATGGAGACCCTCAGGTTCATTGTGGAAACTATTCAACCAGGGGACTTCCTGGCATCCATAGATCTCACTGAGGTGTACCTCCACATCCCCATTCTGCTGCAACACTGCCACTTCCTCTGTATTGTCCATGGCCTGATGCAGAGCATGCCCCTTAGCCTATTGTCAGCTCCCCAAGTGTTCACCAAGCTCATGGTGGCAGTAGTGGGACATCTGCGAAGTCGGAGTGCACATCTACCCCTATCTGGATGACCTACTGGTCTGCTCCTCATCTGCAAGGGGGGTGCAGCAAGACGTGGAAGCCACCATCAGCTGCCTGAAGAGCCATGGCTTTATCATCAGTGGAGCCAAGAGCCAGGTAGTTTCAGCTCAGTATCTGTAGCATCTGTGAGTGATGATTGACACAGCCCAGTCCAAACTATTCCTCTCAACAGAACGAATAACCAAGATGCAAGCTCAACTATAACTTTGCCTGTCAGCATACATTCTCCCCTTATGGACCTGGGCAAATTACAGGGCTCCATGATTGCAGCCATTGAGCCTTCTGTACCTGGGTCTTTCAGTGGCTTCTCTCTTACCTGGACCAGATAGCCAAGCAGTTGAACTGAACCATCACAATACCCCAGGAGGTGGCGACTCCATGTTATGATGGCACCAACAACCCATCCTGGACAAAGGACTCCTACTCAGGTCTCCCTCAGCCACCACAAATGCCAGCCTCTCAGGTTGGGGGGTGAACTGCCAGTCTCACTTTACCTAAGGGAGGTGGCATGGAACACAAGCAATCTATTAAGTGCTAGAACTCAGGGCAATCAGACTTGCACTAAAGTAATTTTTGCCTCTCAAACCTACATTATAGTTCAGACTGACAACTTCACAGCCAAGACATTTCAATTGCCCTGGGGGGGGCATATAAGGCCCCTGCAGGAGGAGACCAGCATTCTATTCCAGTGGGCAGAGCATCACCTGATATCCATCTCAGCCCACCATGTGAAAGGGACTTTGAACATCCAGACTGACTGGCGGAGCAGGGAATGAGTGCTTAGAGACTGAGCGGCAGCTGCTGAAGGGTGAGGGCCTCTCAGATAAGGACGTTGACACCATACTGGCATCATGCAGGGACTCCACCCCGAGGATCTATGATTTCATGTGGATGGCCCTCAACCAGTAGGGCAGAGGCAAACAACTGCTAGACGGAGTGTCATGTGTCCGTTGTCCTAGACTTCCTACAGGATGGCCTCTTATCTTCTCTGGTCCAACACATTCCCCTCCTGGGATGTCATCCTAATTCTAAGGGCACTCTTGGCTGCTCCTTCAAACTGGCCTGCTCCATTCCCCTCAGGGAGCTGACCTTCAAGATAGCCTTCCTGGCTGCAGTGACATCAGCGACATCAGTGACAAGTGGGAGAGCTGGGGACATTCTGCATTAGGAATAGCTCCAGTTGTTTCACCCCAACGAGGTGGTTCTATGCCTCAACCCCAGTTTCCTACTCAAAGTCAATTCTCTGTTCCACAGGGGGCAAGACATCAGTCTCCCCAGCTTCTGCCCAAACCCAGTGCACCATAGGGAGAAGAAATGGCACAAAATGTATGTTAAGTGCATACTGAGGATCTGCCTAGACTGTACCAAAGCCTTCAGTAAAACTGAATCCTTGTTCATCTCATGTAAGCCAGGAGTCCAGGGACAGAAAGTGTCCAGATCTACCATCAGCAGATGGGTCCAGAAGTGTGTGGTCAGGGCTTACCAGGCAAAAGGCAAAACCCCACTGAGGGATATCACTGTCCACTTGGTCAAACAAGTGGTAGCCCTGCATAAAGATGTACCTTTGGAGGATATAAGCAAGGCCGCCACCTGGGATCAACCATCCACCTTTATCAGGCACTATGAGGTGGATAAATTCACTTTCTCCAATGTCAGTAGGGCCCTGCAGAAAGCTGTGGCCTAGGTTGGTGTCCTTCCAAGGGATGGTATACATCATTGCTTTGGTACATTCCGTTCCTGTATGCTCCACTCCTCCGCTGACCAAGAGTGGAAAGTCGGCTTTACCATGACATGTGCTTCTAGTCAGTGGAGAGCAGAGCATTCAGCCTCACCCTGCAGGGACACCTAGGCCGGTGGTGAATAGGGTGTTCCTCTCCAGGGCCCTTAGGTGGTTCACATTCACACAGTAACCTGGACAGAGTAGAGAGGGCTCCCATGACAACCTCCTGCCTGTTCTGTATTGTTCTTTATTCCTTTTCCTGTCCACTGTTGGGTCATTCGTATGTTCTCCTTAAGTTTCCTGCTTCTTGCTTTAGCTTTGATATGTGCTGACTGTTAGAGGTAAGTTACTTCCCCTTCCAGCTGGCTACTTTTTAAAAAAAGGTTTTTTTTCCTTAAAAAAAAATAAGATGACTATGTCTCCAGGAGTTAACCCGTTCTGTTCCTGTATGCTCCACTCTTCACTGACTAACAATTAGGTTGATCCACAATGTTAACTTGATATCTTGAGTCAGTTCATAGAGTAGGCACTGGTTTACAAAGAGGTGATGAGCCTGATTCCACCTGCTTACTTATTAATGCAGCAACAGACAAGATTGGCTCATAAATAACTTTTAGAGCTTGAGGCAGCCTTGTAAATAAAACCACAAAAATGACTAGTCTGAAAAAAAAATAGCCTGCTTTTTACTCATGAGAGGGGTGACAATGGAATCTTCAATCTCTCGTCTGCCATTGCCTCTTATGAAGTAAAAAGCTGGCTAGCAAAAAGTGTTGCAGGCTTGGTTTCTCAGGTGGGCATGAAGGAGAAGGTTTTCCCTTCTGCATGTCCTCTGTAGAAATTCAGGGGGTGTCAGAGGGAGGGAGGGAGTGTTCTGCCTAGCCCTTCTGGCAACCTGCTCAGCTGCATGTTATTCGTTGCTGCCTGCGGTGACCTGGCGATTGGTTAAATACAAGATTGCCTAAACTACATAAAAGCTCAGGAGCTGATCAAATGGGCTGCCTTAACAGTCAAAATACTTTGCAGTGAGACAAGTCGATTCACCTATCCATAGACATCTGACTTATCTCTGGTCTTTTTTTTTTTTTTAAAGTACTTTGAGGAGTTTTATTTTACATCTTGGAGTAAAGTTTTTTTCTTGTGTTTTTTTACTTTAATGGGAATTCCAGATTTGTTTTTAAATTTGTTATTCACCCCAACCCTTTGAGAAGGAGTGGGCTGTAAATATAAATTTTAACAGTTGGGAATTGCATAAATATCACACTCCGCTATTGCTACATGTTTTGTAAATATCTAATGAGCATATGTTGCTCTATACTCTAATGGAACATTTGTTGTTTTGAAAGTCTGTGTAAACTGTCACCCCAATCCATCTCCCTGTATGTGCTCTTGCATATACGGATCTCTTGCACACGTTGGGGGTCCTCTTTATTAAAAGGAGGGAACTGTTTAGTATGTATTCAAGGATTAGCTTCTCCACTGCAATGGAAGGGAAGTTCTCCAGGGTAAAAGAGCTTCACACATAATAAATCAGTGTTCCTGTGCCCTTAGCATAAAAAGATATATGCACATTATACCAATGGATTCCATAGTGTGTTAGCCTTTTAAAAAAAGGAGAGAGAGATATCTGTTGTGAACTTATACACAAATGAATGATTTGAATCCTTATATTAGGGTTTACTAACTGACTCAATTCTTCAGTTGCTGTGGGGCAATACAAGGAAAATGCAGGTTCAACTTAACAGCGTTTTGTTTTAGCTTTTTGTTTTGTTTGCTTCATTAAATATATGCAATTAGTAAAAGCAAATGGTAAATTTGCTAACGCATCATTGAAGTATTTAGCTTCATGGACTTAGAAAAGTGGAATTTGGTGCTCCATGCCCTCTCTCTTGGCATGTTATACTCTAGGCATTGGGAAGAATAGGTTGACCTTTAATATTTGCTTTCCACTAAATCGCCGCCTTGCAGCAGTTATTTTCTACTGAATAAAAAGTTTAATTTCACGCCCTGATTAGTGCTAGTATATGCAGGTGGATATTTATTTCTGTGGCTAAACGGGTCTTCCTTGGCAAATTACTCACCAGCCAGCAGCACTATAATTCCTCATGAGTAGTTAGTACTAAATTATGGTTCTTGTTAGCGGAGTAAATCAAATAATACTAGATCTGCTAAGCTTTTTGACTAGGTAGGAGTAATGGGAAAACAGGTACGAAAGACGCAGTGCAAGATTGAATTGGGGTGCTAGGAATGTAAGAGTTCTGTGTATTTATGAAGTAATGTTGAATGAAAAAACTGAACATAGTGGTTGCATTCAGATGTCATGCTAAACAATGGTTTAGGACTACAGTGAGCACGCCTAGCTACTTCCTGAGCTCACACATTCACCAGCTCCTCTCTCTTCTTCATGCATGTCCAAGAGGAGGTGTTCAGAAGCTTATACTTCCATTTCTAGTTAACCACAATCTGCTTTTCAGGCTGAACTGGGAATTGTGGTCAATACTAACTGTGGTAAGTTTAAACAAGCCAACTTTAATAAACCATAGTTTGAAGTTGACTTCCTAGGAAGCTAACCATATATAGTATCAAATCATGATTCCCCATTTGGATGAAATGGGAAGCCATGGTTAACTGAAAGCAAAAGTTACTTTGTGGTTCTTGATTCAAGCATTTGTTGCAATCCATTCCAAGTTTTTCTTGCTATGGATGTTTCTGTACGCTTCAGGTTTTGATAAGGTGAGGTTATCTGGCTCATGCATGACTTGCAGAACCAGAGATTCTTTTTTCATCTAGCTCTACCCTTTGATCTGTGGGGTGTACGAGACGCTGTCTGTCCTAAACAGTTTCTGACCCTTGGTGCACTGAAGATACCTTTTAGTTAACAAGGGATGGGACACCTCTAACCCAATAGATAGGGTTGACTTGAGGCAGCTACCTTGTGGGTCAGTTCTTATCTTTTAAAAGATATGGAAACATTCTGTCAGTCATACTCCTATAAATAAAGATACAGGCAAATGTAATGCAAGACATCAGTACAGATTTTCCTCCAAAGACACTTTGAGGGTAAGAGGTACAGTGCAATATTTCATTTCAGCTGTGCAAATCAGTTGATAGATGTTACTAGTTAATGGCTATATTAAAAGCAGAATAATTATTGTTACACTGCATTATTTATTAATAAAAAGCATTTACTATCATTATAATTAATTTCATTTATGAATCTCTTCCTATGAAGCATCTCGAAGCAATTTATAATACTATGAAACATATATAAAACAATTACATATATAAAAGCAATTGTACATAAAATGTTTTGAAAACAAAAACAATTACATACAGTACCATTAAAAACAATAATTACACAAATAGACTCAGTTTTAAATCCAATACAGATGCCAACTGGGACAACAATCTTCACTTAGAAAGCTTGTTGAAAGAGGAAATTATTCAACAAACATCTAAAAGATAAGTGCAGTGGTGCTTGTCTGACATATACCAGGAGGGAGTTCCAAAGGGAAGGTGATAATAAAGGCCCGATTCAGACATTGTGAGGTGTGGATCCCCTTTCCTGCAGAATGCAATGACCTGTTGGATATATAACGGAGGAGATTATCTTTTAGGAATCCTGGCTGTATAGGGCTTTGCGCACCAGTACCAAAGCACCTTAAACTTCGACTGGTAGTTAATCGGCAGCAGGGCTGTCCCCACACATGCCAGGGGCCTTGGGCACAAGCCTGCCCTGGGCCCTGGCACTCCCACAATTCGCAGCAGAATCACTGCAGCGGATCGCAGGGCGGGAGCTTCGGAGCCCCCGCCATTCCCTCACTCAACCTACCTTTCTTGGCTGTGTTGTGCAGCTGTGCATGCAGCACTACCCTTAACCAAGATGGCAGCTGAGGTTTCCCTAAGGGGCTGAAGCCTCTGTCACCATCTTGGCTGATAGCAAGGGTGTGCGCGTGTAGCATGCATGCATGCCATCAGCCAAGATAGCGTCAGAGGCTTCAGTCCCTTAGGGAAACCTCGGCTGCCATCTTGGTTAAGGGCAGCGCTGTGTGCATTGTGCGCACAGCTGCACAACACAGCCGACAAAGGTAGGTTGAGCGAGGGAATGGCGGGGGCTCCAAAGCTCCCGCCCTGCGATCCGCGGCAGGAATCCTGCCGCAAATCACGGAAGGGGAGCAGAGGGGCCCCTCAAGGGCCCTTGTAGCTCCAGTGCCCTCAGCCAGGGCCCCACCTGGCTGCCCTCTGGAGCCGGCAGCCAGTGTGATTCTTTCAGCAGCAACAACAGTGTAATATGGTGGTGATACTCTGCCCCAGTAAGCATTTGAGCATTTTGTACTACCTGCAGCTTGAATGGCAGCCCCTCATTTTTATTTGGTCCTTTGACCCTTACAAGCCCCCCTCCCCAAGGCAGTTAACAAGAAGGAGATATATATGCACATACATGCACACATACACAAAATTAAAATCCGACAAAATGAAACAAAACGTTAAAGGCTAAGAAGAGTAAATTAAAAACCATTAAAGGCCAAGTGTTGCCTGCCTGCCTGAAGGTTATCAGGAATGAGGTCAGTCTAACTTTTCTGGGAGGGAATTCCATAGCTGAGTTGCTGCTACACACAGAAAAGGCCTTGTCTTTTGTTGCCACCAACTGAGTTTTGGCAGTGAGAATCTCAGTCTGTGGACAGATTTGGTGTGATATGGTCTGGAAAATGTACACTGTAAAGCAATCAGACTGCTGCATTTTGAAGCAACGGCAGTTTTGAATGCTCTTCAAGTCCCATTTAAAGTGTGCAGCAGTAGTCTTAGTTGGGAGATGACCAAGGTGATCATTACCCTTAGGTGTATTCAGACATTTTGCCAGAATATATCCACAATTGTCAAACAACAGTGAGTAGTGTACAGTTCTAGCAGTGTTATCGAGTACAATGTGGCCACTGTGACAGCTGAACGGAATGCAGAGCTACACCTGCTTTGTAGGCAGGGAAAATCAGGAATTGATAGGTGCCAACATTTCCACAGATTCATCCAGTAAATTGGTAATGGGAGCATTATTGTGTTTGCTTTTCTAGCATTCTTCTGTTCCTTTAACTATGTTTTGGTTAATTTTACAATTGGCTACCCACCTGTTATAGCACATTTTATCATTAAACAAAATTAATTTTAAAAATGGTCTGGAGCTGTCTGCTTTTAATGGGATCTGAGTTTCTTTAGTCCTATAATCTGCCTCATGAGGCTTGTCTGTCTTCTAGGAAGTGCAGCATTGCATCATTAAAATATCACCCCCTGCTGAGAGAAACATCAGTCCTATTCACTAAATGGAAATGCTGAAGCAGTGACAAGTGTTTCTAAAAACTGTATTAAAAATTCATTTATTCTTAGCTAAGCATTTAGCTAAGAATAAATGAATTTTACCAAATAGGGGATTGTAATAAATTACAGGGTTCTTGTTGTTAACAAATACATCTGTCCAAAGGACTACATAAAAATAATAAATATTCTGCAATCCCAGCAGTAGTTCTGTGGTGCCAAAAGGGAGCTGCAGTTTTGATTTCTATTGTTTCAGAATTGAATAGCTTGAAACAGAGAGGCTGGATATATACTTATATACCCTTGCAGAATTATGTGACCAGGCTCACATTGCTGTGATAACTTGGTATTGTTCATCTAAAGCCGGATGTCTTTGATAATCTCTAGGCCCCTGACTCCCATGTGAAAGGATTAACACTGGAGCGTTAATGCCAACCACAGTTGTGTGTGCATGTGTTTTATGTCTCATGCCAGTTTTGGCCCATAATTTTCCCAGCTGGCTTTATTTATCCTTTATTATGAGGTTGGAAAGGCAGATATTTAAGAACCTTTCTTCCACAGAAAGTTCTCTTCTTGCTTGCTACTTAATTAGCACTTGTTTATGACACAGCCTCTGATTTGATTTTTAAAACAAATTGCACAGTAAAGAAGCTGATATTTAAACTGTATGGTAACCATGGCTCCAGCTGTGATTCAAATATTGTAAGCCTTCAGGGGTTGTATGAGGCTTAGAAATTAGGAACCGAGGTCTGTAATTTAATGTCTGTTTTTAAAAGGCTGCATTTTTATTTTTTTAGGGAAGAAAACAAATGCATTCCGTAGAATTTAAAATATTGACTCATTCTTTAGAGCCATTCAGTTAAAAATGGAAGAAGGGGTAAAGGAAAATAATAAAACAAAAAGTCAGTTAAAGATTGCAGGGAAAAGTGGTCAGTTTGAAATTGGAAAGAGCTTTAGTACATTGTGGGAGGGAAACTGTTGTGATGGCAGCCCTAGAAGTAGGATACATATTAAATGCAATGTTTGGGTTCCAGCAGTGCATTGCAGAATATAAATTTGGCAGGTGTTAGGCTGGGTAAGACACTGAATGATGGGGGCAGGAGAGTTCCCATGGGATCACTCTTGTAAAATTTGTATGGAATGGTTGCATCTAGGTTTTTATATACTACAAAAGCATTGTGTTGGCTACTGCTAATTTCTCTGTAAGCTGATGCAACAGCTGCATGTATTTATTTAAATATGTTAGAGAGGAATTGTTGGTTAGGATAACAGTTAGGGTGTCTTGAGATTTTAATGTACCCTCCCTGAGCAAAAGGTGCCTTGAGTCAGCATCTCTTTTATAGCGGTTACTTGTGTTTTAACATAGGCCAGAAACTCTGCAAGCTCTGCAAGTAAAAACCCTGTTCATTTGCACTCCTCCTTTAAATGAAATTAATGCTATCACTTCATTATCTTCTGCTTCTGTTAGTGTAATAATGCTACACTCTCTCTTATTTAATATTATTTCTGGTGCTTGCAAATTTTTAGGGACCAAAAATTTTCAGTTTGGTAAATTACGGACAGAAACGTTTAGTTCAGAAGTTAATATCAGAAAGTGTACCGGATCTTGACTCCTATATCATTGTGTAGGAAGGTAGCCGGATGGATTCTTTTTTTTAAAGAAAAGGATTGCCGCTGAGTGGTGGTATCTGTTGTGGATTGGCCATAACTGATGATTCTCACATTCTGAGACACTGTGATGCTGTGGAATGGGGAGGACAAAGCCTTTTAAAATAAAAGTTCTCAGCTGCTGCTTTGTTAATAAAACATACTCTGTGTGTGTGTGCCCATATGCGTTTACTGAGAGACAGTGCACTTCTCTTAGTAGTTAAAGCACTTACATATGTCCTTTCAGAAAACTTGTACAACAATCCTGTAAAGTTGGCACTGCAGTGACCCCATATTTCAAATATGAGGCTGAAGCTGAAAAAGTAATTTACCTAAATCCAAATGAGTTTATAACTGAGCTGCGTTTCAAAGGTGCTCAGAGCTCATTCTTTTAACAAATAGTTTTCAGATGTCTGTCATCAGTGAATCCTTTTACTAGGCGAGTCTGCTACATAACCTCTTAAGAGCCTTTGCTAGATGAGACCAAAGGACCGGCATCCACAGCATCCAGACCTCTGTGGGAAGTCCAGAAGCACGATATGAGCACAGTAGTGCTTGAGTTCCCCAGTAGCTGGTATTCAGAGGCATGCTACTTGTAATACTAGAGGGAGTTCATAGGTGTTATTACTAGTTCATGGATTTGGCTAATCCTCTTTTTAATGCTGTCCAGGTTGGTGGATGAGATACAAGTTTAACAAAAAAATAGAGTAAATCTGACAAAATGGTGCCATGTAACTAGGAGGAGAGAGGCTTCTCCAGGTCATGCTTCCGATTGGCTCTTGCTATTCCTGGTAGTATTTTGGAAAGTTTCTGGGTTTGCCATATGTCTTTTACTTCACCAAATTTGTGTTTTTTGTCCAAAAGGTGTACCTTCACCCCATGTGTGCTTTTGATATACTGGAGCTGCTTTCTCAGCTTTATAATAAAGCTGGATGATCATTTGTTCTTCTATCACTTGAAAAACATGTCTGACACTTAGGCAGTACCACCAATCCTGGCACAGAGGACTGGTTCCCACATAACACTAAGCCATGATTTAGTGCTAAGTAGAGCTTCAGTGAGCCTGAGCAAATCTTCAGATTAGCATGCTCCCCCTCTTCCTCCCATGCAGTTGGGAGAAGGATTTCTGCTGAATTTATTTTTAAAGAATCTGAGTGTAGCCTTAGATGTGAATTGGGAATCTTGGTCTAAAACAATGGTTAGTTCAAACAAAGCAGCTACATAACCTATGGTGCGTCGTTGGTTTATTTAGCAACTAACCATTATTTAATTTAAGCCAGGATTTGTTTTGCTCGTAAACGCTTTGAAAGTGAAAGTAATCTAAGTGGAAATCTTCATCCTGGCCTCTTAGGACCAGTGGAGCAGAAGCTTATGAACCCAATGCTTTGCTCAGGCTCACTAAGGCCTATAGCAGGTGTTATGCTATAGCAGCCCAATGTTCCAAATTCCTAGGTTCTAATACCACATTTTTATGGTTCCTGAGCAATCTGACCTTCAAGATTTTTCAAAAGTTGCTAAGGGGATCTCAAATGGTCCTAATGGGTCCTTAGATCTGTGAAAAATAAAAGGCTGCTTTAGTGTGTTCTCTGTGTTATGAACATAAACAGAGAAGCAGTCAGCTGCTCAGTTTGTTCAAAAGGAGTGCTTTTGCCCAGTTGAGGCTAGTGCGTCAACTGTGCCCGTTCCTTGAGATGCCTGATCTGGCTATGGCGATACATGCCTTAGTTACATCCTATTTAGATTACTGTAATGTGCTCTATGTGGGGCTGCCTTTGAAGACTGTGCAGAAACTTCAACTCGTACAGCGAGCTGCAGCCAGAGTGCTGACGGGGGCTAGCTACAGGGATCATACATCTCCCCTGTTACAACAGCTCCATTGGTTGCCAGTTAGTTTCCGGGCACAATTCAAAGTGCTGGTTTTGACCTACAAAGCCCTATACGGCCTAGGTCCAGGCTATCTGTCAGAACGTATCTCCCGATATGAACCAGCCTGGGCCTTGAGATCTTCAGCAGAAGCCCTCCTCACAGTCCCAACACCCTCACAAGCACAACGGGTGGGGATAAAAAGATAGGGCCTTTTCGGTGGCCGCCCCTAGGCTTTGGAACTCCCTTTCTAGGTAGGTAAGAATGGCTCCCTCCTTGCTGTCTTTTCATCAGCAGGTGAAGACTTTTTTATTCCAACAGGCTTTTGGTACAGAAGGTGCTTAGGACAGGGCCTGAAGAGGTATGCTGTATTGCTCACGGTTTTAACTGCACTATTTTTAAATTGTTTTAAGTATTTTGAGTGTATGTTAATGTTTTAATGTTGCAAATAGTTTAATTTTAGCTTAATGCAGATTTTTGTATGTTTTTATTATATGTATCCACTTTTATCTGTAAGCCGCCTTGAGTTCCAGTTTTGGGAAAAGGGCGGGGTAAAAATAAAGATGATGATGATGATGATGATGATGATGATGATGATGATGATGATGATGATAATGTGTTGGCATGGATTCATAGCCCCAAATAAGGCCAAGAGAAGTACAGTCGAATATGCTCATGTTTCTCTTAACATTCAGCTGTATCTTTCTAAAGCTTTGAGAACTATAGTTCTGCCATATTGGTTAATCCTTCTAGAGATGGTTACGTCTGTGTGAGTTGGACTAGATGTTCTTTATCATTTTTCTTTGCCTAAAATTCTGTTATTTATGATACATACAGTAGCAGCCTACCTGCAGTTTCCCTGAAGAATGAATCTACATGTGTGGCTGAGAGTGTGTTTGGTGTTTACTTTCACCTGGAAATAAGGTTAGGCTAGCCAGGTCCCAATGTAAAAGGAAGTCTCTTATGTCTCTTCTCTCCTAGCCCAGAATACACATGCCTAAAGATGGATTCCAGCTTACATCTTCTGGATACCAAGCATGGCTAAAGCAGGTTGGACTGTGTTACTGTTTCTCATCTCTTGTGAGAGCTTGCACCAGAAACTTGTGTTTGTTTCATTAGTGAAGTACACACACAGTTCAACACCCTCATGGTGCTGTGTAATCAGAAATCCACTACATCTTTGTATTTGTGTATGTTATATTTTTCCATGTTGTGTGCATTTTCCTTTTGCACTTCTCATGAGTAAAAGTTCAAACAAGGATCATCAGAAGGGAAAGTGGGGCAATGTATAGAACCATCTCCAGCAACAACTCAAATTGCTGAATTGAAATTAGCCTTCAAGTGTGAAGGTCTGTGGTGGTGGTAATAACAGGGAGGCCAGTGGGTTAATACACAGGAGGCTTGCATCTAGAGCCTAATTCAGATTTGATTGGGTAAAACAAGTGTGGACATTTGCTCGCATCCCATAACAATCCTGCAGTTTGACACAATCTGACACTGTTGGGAGTCCCTGCTCAGATGTGGTCTGGTGCTATATTACTTTGGTGATTATTAAAGGCCAAGCTTTAGAAGTTTCGGCAGCCTGGTCTAGCAATTGCTGTCAGCATCTCAAAACAAATCTAGTATAACAATTCTCCCAAAAGAATCTTGTTTTCAACTTTGCATGTATGACACATGCACGCTCACAACACATCTGTGTTTTTGTGGGAAAATACAACTTCCTTGAAAAGTAGAGACGAAAAGTTTCTCCACTGAAGGAAAATGGAACAATTGTGTCATGGTACTAAAAATGAAAACAAGCAGATAAGCTGCAACCTGTTGTAGCAACTGCAGTTTTGAAGATGATTGTTAGAATGAAAGTCTCTTTGGTGCTCTGAGCCTAATGAAATAAGTGGATAAAGAACTCCTCCAACTGAGTAGGGGGAAATAAAATGGTGAGATTTAAAACTTTGTAGTATTAAGTGGGAGGGTAGAGTCTTGGGGTGTTCCATGCATTTTCTGATTTGTTGAGTAATGTGTGTGCCCTGCTGTGCAAGCAGCCTCAGAACCGATTTATTTTATGCACAAAAATGTGATGGAGTGTTCTGGAGAGATCAACAAAGAAATGTGAGGTTCCTTCTGCTAAGAAAGTACCCAAGGAAACCTTATTACAATAGGACTTGTGTTCCTTCTACATACCATCTCTAATGCCCTGGGTATCCTATTGTAGGGTAGAATGGTGGAATAGAAATATTTTAAATAAATAAATAATGTACTAGTAATGTACAAGGCTGTTTGCAACAAGAGCTCAGATGAGAGTGCTAGAATCTATTCTTAGTGCAATAGAAAGCAAATTATTGATCAATGGAATATGTTATTCTTTTCTATGCAGGATCTGGGCTAGTAGGACTCTTGAGTGGTTCAACGCTCCCCTTTTCACTAAGGCTGCTTTTGCTACTGTCACATTAAATCAGTACGACTGTACCTCAATCTGCTCATTAATTTTCATGTTAACTAAAGCACGCTTGTACTTCATTATTTCATTATAGTACTTGCCCAGACATTATTATATTGATAGATATGAATAGGTGATGTTGACTCTCTTCTCTGTTGAAGTCTGTTGAGGACCTGTTCAGGTCTTTCCTGCATTTAATGCTTGTTAGTGTGGATGAGCCAGTTGCTTGTCAAAAACTTAAATGTAGCCATTTCCCCTTCAAAATGTACTACATGCATACTGTGGATTTGTGATAACAAATGTTTGTTAAATACCTTAAAAATGCTTAGTTCCGTGTCTAATGCACTATTTAGAACTGAACATGTACTTTCCCCAGGTTTAAAATGGATATGGCATTCAGCCAGCAGAGGTAGTCTACCCAGGTACTCTTACCATGTATTATATGTATTACTACTGGGAATTATTTTAGGTACAGAGATAGTTACACCTTTAGGACTTGTACAGAGTTTTTATATTGATTCAAAATTAAGGGAATAAATATGACTGGGCTGAAACTACTTACTGTATTTTGGAAACATGTCCATCTCTTCATTTTATGTTGCCTTCTTCTACATGGGTGCATACTTTCTCTCAATTGCCTTTGCTTGTCATGTAGACAAATATGGTTGGCCACATAGCATTATTATTAAATATTATTAATGTTTATTACCTGGTCTTCAACCAAATGTCCCTTGGCGGGTTACAACAATTTTAAAATTTAGCATTAAAAACAATTCAAAACAACATTAAAGGGTTTGTCAGGAAATTTTTAATTCCTGGCTCCTCCCCCTGCTGTTTTGAGCTCAAAAATTGAAAGAGTGGAATATTCAACACAGTTCTAGGTAGAAAAGATTTATCACATTGCTTGCAGCATTAACTGTGGTGGCTCATTTTCTAACACAGTGGCAGCATTTGCCAGGTTAAATGGTTGTAGCACTAATGTCAAACGTTCATGTAAGTGAATTGCTTAACTATGCACCTGAATTACAGTACATCTCTCACTGCCTACAAATCCCTTAATTTGAAATAGTGATAAATCATCCCACGTTAGGTCTCTTGGATGATGTTTCAGTTCTAGAGCAGGGGTTCCCAAACTGTGGTCTGTGGACCACTGGTTGCCGCAGTAAAACTACAATTAAAAATCATAGAATCTACTACAGCACATTACAATTGCTAATATAGGCAGAAAAATAATGAAGTGGTCCACCAAGACCCACAGCAGTTTTCAAGTGGTCTGTGAGGAAAAAGGTTTGGGAACCTATGTTCTGGAATCTGAACTGGATGCATATGATTGTTTATCTTGGTTCACCTTACATTATGAAGTGGGTTAGCATTTCTTTCTCAGCCTTGACTAATTCTTTTGCAGTTGGAAAAACTTAGCTTGTGTGCAAACTCCAGTCTCTTTTCATGGCAGTGGCGTTTACCCTTTGTATTGCGCACTATTGATCTGGTGTCTGGCTTATACAGAATGTATAAAGTGTCCTTGTAAAATTGTATTCATGTGATCTTAAAGCAAATGAGATGGAGGAAGATGAATTTCTACAAGGCTGGAGACAGGCTATAAATATCAATTAAAAACTGACAATTTCATTTAAAAACCAAGCAGATTAGATTTGCATAATTTTAGCTGCTTAAATTGGGCATAACGATTAAACAAAACCTATACAGAGTTATCTACATTTAATATTATAACTCTCTGCCCTTAATAGCAGGCTTTTATAGTCAGTGTTGCTCTGCTAATGAAGAGATTGCTCATGACTAGAGAGATGTGTTAGCTTTGAGGCCAAGCTTTAAAGTAATTTTTAAACCTTCATTTTATCTCCATTTCTTATGAGCATATTCTTTGGAGAGAGATAGATACCTGTACTTCTTTTTACGGTTTTAATCTTGATTTAATCCTCTTCTTTCAAACAGATGAATTGCTTCCATCACTCAGTAACATTCCATCCCCAGGATGCTGATGTCATTTATTTATTTATTTATTTACTTTACAAGTGGCTTCCGGAGAGGAAAGTATTGCTTATACATATTAGTAGATAATGTTACAGGTGTTTGCTTTATTTTTTGCCTGCTCATTTAAAATGCCTGTTTGCTTGAGTTCTTGACTTATATTCAGGCTTTATTCAGGCATCAGAACAAACCGTGGATAAGGAACCTTGACTGTAGTTTTCTATGATGTCTGAACTGGAGTATAGGAAAACAGCATTAGAAATGATGGTTTGCAGAAGGTTGCAAAATAGAATTGAGTATATCGGAATTGACAAGCCCCAGTTGCAGCCATAGCTCCTCTCCAGAGGATACTACAAAGTGGAGACAGAAGTGAACTGCTCAAACAATGCTGAGAGGATGGTGAATAAAATCAGACTAGCAGCTTTACACCACAGTTTTCTGTTGTACCCTTGGAAGCTTAAACATTTTGCTTGGACAATGAGGGTTTCCCACCTCTTTCCTGCTGCAATCCTTTGTGCCTCCCTGGAAAGCTGCTCCTGAAGGTCAAGAAGCTGCAGCTGTAGAAGCATTACTGAAAACTAGGGACCCTCTCCCCCCCCCCCAGAAAAAGGTGGGATGTACAACTTCAAAAATGAATTTATAGTAGTGCATTATTTGATGTTGCATTATCTCCTGAGTGACTACATTAATAAATGGAGGCTAAAAAATATTTGGAATAGGCCGTGCATTTCATTCAAAGTGCTTTGCCCACATTAAACCCAAGTTTTAGAAAATATTCTTGTCTCTTAGGTATAGAACTGTGCTAAAGCTGATAAGTCTGTAATACATATGCCTTTTAGAAAGGGAAATTATTTATGCAATTCATTGGAATACCTCTTGTGGCACTACTGTTTGGCACACAGATGTAATTATACATTTGATGGGCCTAGCTTAAAATTCAAGGAAGAATGTGTTCATTGCATGGTTTAGTACTGGGTTTGGTGACTTCTTCCCCACAGATTAATATTTAACAAACTTATTCCTGGGTGATGGCTTGAAATCTGTCAGAGGTAAGCAGAATGTTCACAGACTGTCATCAGACTTGCTGGAATTTGTCTGCCCCCATTTCAGTATAGATTCTGGACTAATGTAGGGACTCAGATTGCCAAGGTCACCTTGGTTAACAACTTTTGCCAGCTAATGGATTTTGACCCTATTGATTCTTCTGGATCTCACAGCAAAGTTTGATACTGCTGGACACTTGCCAGGACTGGGGGATAGTAGCACTGTATTACAGTGATTTGACTTGTTCCAGAAGGTGGGGTAAAAAGATGGGATACCCATCTTATGCTTTATATTATACAGAGTATAACATTGATGTGAAACCACTGGGAGAGGTTGGTTGCAATGTTATAATGCTGATGTCCATTTTTCTTCTTCTCCTTGAATCCCGTGGATTGGATGATGATAAATAAATTGAAGCTCAATGCAGATACAATGGAGATGTTGATGGTGGATGATTCTGTTGATGCGGGGGTAGGTGATTGTCCTGTTGTGGACAGGGTAACATCCCTATGAAAAGTGGATCAATAGTTCAGGAATCTCCTGGACAAAGCATTCCTATGGCATCTGTTGCCAGGAATGTCTTTTGTCAGCTCTACTTGGTTTGACAGTTCATGGGGGGTGGGGGTCAGAGATTTAGCCACTGCAGTGGATGCCAATAATTTCCAGATTGAACTAGTGTAATGCAGTCCATGTGGGGCTATCTTTTAAACTTGTACAGAAACTTCACCTGGTACAGACCAGGATATATGAGAACTCAAAGGACTGAACTAGTGTTGACCGTTTTAAAGTCCTAAATGGACTAGATGCAGGGTACCAAAACTCATGGAAAGGGAGGCCTGCTCCAAAATTACCCTTTTAGCAGAGGGCAGGCAGGTGATTAAAAAAAACAGATCCTTTCTAAGTGGTGTTCCCTTTGAAATTCCTTACCTTTTTCCAGAGGTTGAAGATACCCATTGAAGTCTTTATGGAATGAAATGGTTGCTGAACTGTAGCTGCTATTGCTTGATGAGTTTGTTGTTGGTTCTTATTGTGCTTTAGTTAAGTAAGCTACCCTGAACAATCCCAAGGGATAGAGTGAAAGTCACCCTGCTACCTTAAACATTTGAGTTGCTTCTTATTCCATATGGGGGTGAAATCACCTAGTAAATCTTACTAGATTCAAGTTT
This sequence comes from Rhineura floridana, assembly GCF_030035675.1. Taxonomy (NCBI): domain Eukaryota; kingdom Metazoa; phylum Chordata; class Lepidosauria; order Squamata; family Rhineuridae; genus Rhineura; species Rhineura floridana. The sequence goes on from NC_084486.1 coordinate 85,997,190, forward strand.
CGAAATGGAACCCATAGCATTCTGCACTGGAGCAAGAGGGAATGGCAATGAAATTGTTAAATAATGTGTCGGAATAAGGAAGTTTGGGTCTTGTTTTTGACTCTGATGTTGACTTGCCAGTGACCTCCAGAAAAGCAATTAACCTTTGTCCTTCTGTAAAGGAAAAGGCAGTTATAACAATAATATAGGCACCCTGTTGTTACCACAGAGACCAGTATAGAATAAAAAGGAATTCTTTGTGTGTGTTTTTAAACTTTTTATCTGTTTGGCATCATCTGGTTGAGCCTTTTAATTTGTTATTGTTTGTTTCTTCTGTAATCCCCATTAAACATGCAACTTGCATTTTGGGGATTGTGTTGTACTATAATGTTTCCTGTATTTTTAAGCCAGTAAAGAGTTAAAAGATTATGATGAAAAGGAGCCCTCTTGCATCACAGAAGCCTTGCAGAGTATGTTCAGCCTGTTTGGGCAATGATTATAGCATAAAGGGACAAAATGAGGATGTGATTTCTCTGTAAGGACAAAGGAAAAAGTGGAGTACCACAATTCTGGTGGGTTCTTTGATAAGTAGTTTGAGAACACTATTGTAGCTATTGGTCAATTAGTTCCATTCAGAAAGCCCTGTCTTTAAATTCTGAACCAGATCCTATTGCCCTTGTCTGTCCCATCTGTCCCCATATGCTTGAATTGCATTTGGTTGCCAGTCTTTGTACCCAAGGTCCTTAAGTGTCTCTTTTTTAATGTATATAATTCTGGATGTTTCCTTCTGAAAATCCTAATCTCTTTATTATTTATCTAAATGCAACATTTTAGAGGACTGAAGAATTATTTTCAACTTTTAGGCACTACAGTGACCAGGAGGTTTTTTCTGCCTAGTTATGTTTTATAAGATTACTTTCCTGAACACTGATGATTTAGTTTCATTTTGTGCTTGCTCCAGAAATAATTAACATCTATTAAAACAGAAAAATCAGAAGTACCTTGTCACCCAGGTCTCTGATGGTGAAGTTGAAGAATTGGAAGCATTTTTCCACCTCTGCATTCAAGGTTAGCAGATATTTTATACCAGTGAATAAATTATTCTTCTTTTTGTTTTTAAAGATTAGCATTTTGCTCTGCCTTTCACCAAAATCTGGCCACTGCACTTTTAGCCTTCTGTTCTGGAGCTGGAGCTTTAGCATTATTGATTCACAGTTTATGATTTTTTTAAAAAATGGAATATATCTTCCTCATGTTGCTTAATTTTTTTCATGTAAAGCTGATTTGATCAAGCTATTGCTTTGTTTTCCTTGTTACAATGGTTCCAAGTAGTACATCAGTGGTTCCAAGTAGTACATATTTAAAAGTTGTACTTTTCCACACTCTCAGGCTGTGCCTGCAATTCAGCCTGTGGTTTTGCACATTTGTCAATGAACTTAATCCTATGCAGGTTTACTGAAAATAAAATCCCACTGAGTTCAATAACAGCACAGTCCTAAACACATTTACTCAGAATAGGCTGGAGCAGATTATTAAGCAGTCAGTCTGTGAGCATTTGGAAAAGAATGTGGTGATTACAAAGAGCCCACATGGGTTCCTCAAGTCATGCCAGACTAACCTTATCTCATTTTTTTAAAATAGAGTTACTAGCTGGGTAGATGAGGGGAATGCTGTGGACATTGTATCTTGATTACAGCAAGGCTTTTGACAACGTCCCCCACAATATTCTTATTGGCAGGCTAGTAAAATGTGGGATAAACAGTGCTACTGTTAGATGGATTTGTAGTTGACTGATGGACCATTCTCAAAGAATGCTCATCAATGATTCCTCATCAACTTGGAGAGAAGTAACATGTGGAGTGCAGCTCAGCCCTGTGCTAGACCCAGTGTTGTTCAACAACTTCATAGATGACTTGGATGAAGGAATACAGAGGGGTTGCTCATCAGATTTTCAGATGACACCAAAGTTGAAAGGTGTTGTTGTTATGTGCCTTCAAATCAACCACGACTTATGGCGACCCTGTGAATCAGCGACCTCCAAGAGCATCTGTCGTGAACCACCCTGTTCAGATCTTGTAAGTTCAGGTCCGTGGCTTCCTTTATGGAATCAATCCATCTGTTGTTTGGCTTCCTCTTTTTCTACTCCCTTCTGTTTTTCCCAGCATTATTGTCTTTTCTAGTGAATCATGTCTTCTCATTATGTGTCCAAAGTATGATAACCTGAGTTTCATCATTTTAACTTCTAATGATAGTTCTGGTTTAATTTGTTTAACACCCAATTATTTGTCTTTTTTGCAGTCCATGGTATGCACAAAGCTCTCCAACACCACATTTCAAATAGTGGATTTTTCTCTTATCCGCTTTTTTCACTGTCCAACTTTCACATCCATAAATAGAGATTGGGAATACCATGGTCTGAATGATCCTGACTTCAGTGTTCAGTGATACATCTTCGCATTTGAGGACCTTTTCTAGTTCTCTCACAACTGCCCTCCCCAGTCTATCATCATCATCATCTATTGCCTGCCCTTCACCCAGAGGTCCCAGGATGGGTTACAACAACCTTAAAATATAGTGCTAAAAACAATTAAAAACAACCAGAATCACAAAATAGGGTGAGTCCTTAAAATACATATCTCAGGTGTCAAAGGCCAGGGTATCTCACTTAGAAGACAGAAACAAAAATCAAGACTTGACAGGATGGAGAATTGGGCCAAAACAAACATGAATTTCAACAGAGAGAAATGTAAAGTTCTGCATTTAGGTGGGCAAAAGTGAATGCACAAGTACAGCATGGGTGACATCTGGCTTGACAGCAGTACAAGGATTTAGGAAACCATAAGGTAAATGTGAGTCAGCTGTGAAAAGGCTAATGCAATTCTAGGCTGCATCAACAGAAGTATAGTGTCCAGACCATGAGAAGTAATGGTAATATTCTATCCTGCTTCACTCAGACCTTACCTGCAGTAACCTATCCATTTCTGAGAGCTGCAGTTCATGAAGCATATTGACAAACCAGAACATGTCCAGAGGAGGGTGAAAATGTGACAAAGTACCTATAGACCAAGGCCTATGAGGGAGAAATGGAAGGAGCTGGGTTTGTTTGGAGAAGAGTTGATTCAGAGCTGATATGAGAATATCTTCAAATATTTGAAGGGCTGTCTTACATAGATGACGGTACAGTTCTTTTCTGTTGCTCCAGTGGATGCTGTCGAAACCAAGAGCTTCACATTAGAAGAAAGGGGATTTTGACTGGACATTGGGATAAACATCCTGATGATATGAGCTGTTCAACAGTGGATGGAGGCAGTCTCTCCTCTTGTTGAAGGCTTTAAAACGGAAGATGGATTGCCATCTATTTAGGATCCTGTAGTTATGGAGTTCCTAAATCAGCAAGTGGTTGACCTAGATGACTTTTGAGTTCTATTCCAACTCTGTGATTCTAAGTTTCCTGTGACTTTACTCCCTAATAAGTGTGGTTATATTTGGAGCTTTACTTCCAGGTAAATCTGTATACAGCCACATTCTTAAATGTGTACAGTTGTGGTCCCTATACAGCTGAGGCCCAGATTATAGCCCATTGTTATAAAACAAGGAGCACTTCAAAGTTTCGCTCTGGTATGTGCATGTTTACTCTGAAACATCTTGACACATAAAAGACATGATGAAAGGAGCCAAAATAATTACTAATTTGATGAACAAAGACTGGCAGGGTCATTTTGTTTGTCCAGACAAAGCTGTACCATGGCTTTACCCCTGACAGAGAGAATACAAAAGAATACAAGGTCAAGCTATAGCAGTATTGTAGTTTGGGTGGATAGCTTGAACTCCAAATTAATTTCAGGTAATATAATGCTGCTGTTTAGTTCAGGCACTTTGCAAAACTTGGGGGACATTTTTTGCTGGTATGTGCCAAAGAGAGAAATGTACTTCTTAACTTCATTTTGCACATAGTTGGGTTTATTGTATTTAATTGCGGATGGGGGGGGGAGAGATATCTTTCATGTCACTGAGGTGACTTAAGAACATAAGAAGAGTCTGCTGGATCAGGCCAGTGGCCCATCTAGTCCACCTTCCTGTCCTCGCAGTGGCTAACCAGATGCCTAAGATGCTTAGAGACATCTTCCTTTGGATTCAGTCATGGTTGAAACAGAAATGATGTGTAAATGGAGAATGCTACTACCATATATATATGGTAGTACAGTGGTTCTTAACCTTTCTGAGGTCATGGATCCCTTTGGGAATCTGATGAAAGTTGTGGACCCCCTCCCCAGAAAAATGCACATAAACATGTACACACAAAATTTTGCATACAATTAATTTTATTGTATTTTTTTTTGCACCCAGTTCATGGACTCATTGAAGGTTAAGAACCCCTGTGCTAGTGTGTTATAATTAAAATACATTGCACATTTGGGGGTGGGAAAGTCATGTGGCACCTTATAATATTAATTTTTTGTTGTTATTATTTAAGGTGCCATATGACTCTTGCTTTTTGCTGTAACAGTCTTTCTTGAATCCCCCTCTGAAAATTGTGAAATTGGAACCTGTTCCATTCAGGATCCTTTACTTAGAAAGTAAAGCAGAGTGGAAAGTGCACATGGATGAAAGATTTAGACTTCAGTATGAGAAAGGCTGGGAAATATTGGATTGTGTTCCTTAAAGCAGAGAGTCTGAAGAAAAATGGAGCATACTACACAAAACGAAACTGCCAAACAAAGGAAGGGTGACCAAATACTTACAAATAAACTAAGGAGGCCCCTTTTTAATTTAGAATTTTCTGTAATATAAAGCAGTTATTTTAAAGTTTTGTTGCATTCTGAATTGCTTGTTTTTCATACCCACCCACTTTGAAACATTTAGCTTCCAGGCTACTTAGAATGGTTTTAAATCAAAACTCAACCCCTTTTTCATTCTGATGCTGGTGCATTCGGTACTGTGTTCTCCAGTCAAAAGACTGAACTCTTGGAGTGAAAGGAAAAGCGAGGTATTGCTGAGTAGTTGGTTAGTGTTGCACATGCTCAATGTGAGGCCTAAGTCTTTTTTTTTAAAAAAAAATAGACAAAGTAGCCACCCTGGCTCTAGACTCTATTTCAAACTGTAAGTAACAGATTCATAAGACTGAAACCTCTTTTTCTTTTCTTTCTTTCTTTTTGTCCTCCACATTGAAAACTAGATGTGGAGGAAGAGAGTTCTAGGCTATAGTCGTCTCCTTTTTCCAGTCTTCTGTGTGCCAGGATTTAATGATATCTATATTTGGCTGTTCAACTTGGAATTCCCTATCTGTGTTGTGGTGTAGCCTAGAAACAGAGTTGCCATCTCATCTGCTGTTTAGAAAGTAGACATTTCTGGAGTATTTTGTGACAGCTAGACCCTGCCCAAGCAGTAAATTTGCTTCAAACGGGCCAGTTTTTTGCTTTGTGGAAGCAGCATACCCTCAATCTAGAAATGGTAGCTTTGTAAAAGTAATGTATTCATTCCCTCACTTATTTTGAAACATAACAAGAGGCCTAGTCAAGTGTTCATTCTTCCACATGATGTTAATAATGTGGCAGAGGAGGTGGGGACAAGCATGTTTGCCCCATTACATCTCATCAGTTGCGTTCCTAATTGTCCTCCATGAGTGGATGGCAATCTTCTGTAGCAGAGAGGATTCTAAAATGTGCAGGGAATCTACAGTATCAGAGCAAGCTCCCAGCTACAGGCAGTAATTCTTCAATTTGTCCAAGATGGCTGGGAACACAGAGGGATTAGGACAAATGTGTTTGTCCCTGCATTCTCCTTCACATGATGTTAATCATATGGAGGAACAAAACCTGAATAGGGGTTTCTTGTGTCTTATGATTCAACAGGATGTCCTTTGGTGATTGTACTTGCTCTTTTGCTTGTAGTAGAGAAGAGACGTGGTTGGAGATGTGCTCTGCAACTTTATTTGTATGTATCTTTTCCACTGCCTCCCCAGTCTGTATTTCTAGAGGCTGATTCCTCTTTGGGTCTAAATGGTGCTGAAGAAGAACCAAACATCAATGAGAGCAAATGGGAAGAAAAGAGAACTCTTGGAGTAGGGTTGTGGGACAGGAGGGGCGGGTACTCCATTGTTCCATTAACTGTCTTCCTTGACAGGTAGCTCTACGGTCACTATGGTTTGCATTATTTCTTTTCATTTGTTCTAAAACAATATCTAGCTGACCTGAGTGCAAGCAGGAGATATCGTTAGCCACTTTCTAGGTGATAAACAATGTGCTGCTTGTTTGTGGTGCTGTCAGTGCAGTAGTATTTGAAGCACACAGCTTGACCAGGAGTTTTGAGTAGAGCCTATTGAGCTTTCTTTGCATTGAGGCAGTAAATGAAGGTGTCCTGTTGGGTCACTCCTCTAATTTACACACATTGTGTTTCTATTGAAACACCTGAGGCCTTTTGTTTGAGTTTGTGAATAAGCTGCTTTCAGACACTGGTAGCAATTTAAAGCCTCTGCTTTCTTTTGGTGGAAAGCAAGAACAGGAATGACATTTTCCATCTGTAGGTTAGTTTTTAAGAAAGATAATAAATGTTGCTTCCTTTAGAAAAAAGAAAAGAAAAAGCAACAACTCTGGAGGAAAATATAAATCTTGTTACATATAAAATAAAAATTCTGAATGAGCGCATCAAACCTGAGTATGTATTAGTTGAAGGATGGAACATTGTTACCCAATTTACTCTACTTGTGTATGTATTTACCATTGACTTCCAGGATTTTTGTGTAATTATTTCCAATATACCCTCAGTCTGTATTATATAGATCAGTATCTTACAGCATGGGCAGGATTCAGTTTTCTTTAAGTCGTGCACTGCACACATAATTTTGTATGAGTACACATGAAAATGTATGTATGCATATGTATTATATAAGTAGGTGTGCAAGTAGTGGCAAACACATGTCGTACGTGACACAAACCTAAGGACAGAGTCATGAAGAATATTTGAGCAAGTATGCATTTTGAAATTGTATTTAGGCACAGTGGTAGGTCATTGTACTTTAGAATGGAAAAGAACCAGAAGGGCAACAGCGCTCTCACTCTCTCCCCACCCCCAACCCATTTAAGCCGTAAGACAGAGCCCACCCATTCAGGGCCGGCCCCAGGTATGCCGGGGCACTTGGGCATCAGCTTTCCCTGGGCCCTGGTGTGTGTGTGTGCAAACGCGTGAGCCCCCCCACCTACCTGTCGCCTGTCTTTTAGCATTGCCATTAACCAAGATGGCGGCCATGGTTTCTCTAAGGGGATGAAGCCTCTGCTGCCATCTCGGGTGATGGCACACATGATTGCTACACACGTGCATCTCTGCCATCAACCAAGATGGCAGCAGGGGCTTCAGCACCTCAGGGAAACCTTGGCTGCCATCTACATTAAGGGCAATGCTAAAAGGCAGGAGACAGGTAGGTGACACGAGGGAATGGCGGACAGGCAGAAGCTCCTGCCCTGCGATCCGCAGCTGCTGTCATGGATCATGGAAGGTTAGTGGAGGGGCTCTTCAGGGGCCCCTGTAACTCCAGGGGCCCTCGGGCCAGTGCCCCACCTGGCCGCCCTTTAGAACCGGCCCTGCACCCACTCATCAACAGATCTACTTTCATATTCCAGACCACAGTGTGCCCCAAGTAGATAATATGTATACCAAAGTGAGATGCCCACAGAGCAGGTAACTCCAGGTGACTCAAGAAAGCTGTATTACTTTAGGTTGAGTCTTAAGATGCAAGAGAGAAAAAATTACCTCTGCTCTTGAAAAAAGTGTTTGTAGAATGAAAAAGATTAGAGGGTGAATAAATGTGCTGATGATATGGATTATAGTATTGGGATTCCCTATGGCATATTATTATTGTGCACCATCTATGTGCATTTGATTAACAGAGAATGAGAGGGCAGGTCCCTACCCCAAGGGGCTTACAGTCTCAAAAATGACACAAGAGAAGCAACAGACGGAGGGAAGGGAAATGGAGGCAGAAATAAACAGGGTAAAGACATGCAATTATTACATATATGCTTTGGATTTGTTACAGCAGGAGCAACAAAGAGTCTTGTAGTGCCTTAAAGGCTAACAGATTTATTATGGCTTAAGCTTTCGTAGACCAGAGGCCACTTGATTTGATCAAATGTATAATGTATTATCCTTGGTTTGCCTGTGGGTGTACAGACGAAAATTGTAAGCTGTGGGGTCAAATGGCAATGAATTTCAGAAAAATGCACTGTGACAACTTACTTGTCTATTAGGACTAAGGGGCTGTCCCAAAATCTTCACAGAAGAGATGGGTTTAGAGAAGGAAGGGGGGGCACATAGAAGTGCTCTGGGAGGCAGTCCCCAGCATTAGGGGTAGTAAGGGAGAAAAAAGTCATTTGAGGAAGCAAGAGACCTTCAGATGGCTGAGGTTGTTTTAACTCAGTGAATGAAGGAGTTAGATAAATATAGCAGGAAACAAGAGCAGAGAGATATGGAGGGGCAAGGCCATGGAGTGTTTTGATGTCAAGGGCAAGAAGCTTGTACAAAAAGCAGGCAGGATGTTTTGGGGGATTTAAGGAGAGGTGTCATGAACCCGGAGTGGTGAGATAGAAGAACAATTTGGCACCAGAATGCTGGGTAGATGCTTGATCTGCTGACCCAATGGAAGATCAGAGAGGAAGAAGATTGCAATAATCAAGGCAAGAAATGATCAGTGTGTGGACCAGCATTTCTGCTGTGCCGACTGAGAAGAAAGATCATATTTTTGTAATTTTGTAAAGGGAGAAACATGATTCTGACTGAATGGGGGGGGGGAGAGAGGAATCAAATGAAAACCAAGGCTTTGTGTCTGTTTAGTAGGTTTGATAATGGAGAAGTCTATAGATAAGGAGAATAAATGAGAGAAGAGCTTGGTAGGAAATATGTGTTCAGAGGTTGGGTTTTTGATGACAATGAAGCATCCAAAGAGAAATGTCAGAGAGGCACTTGGAAATGCTGGATTGGAGGGAGGGAGGACGTTTGGGGATACAGAGAGAGCTGGGTGTCATCAGCATATAGGTGGCACTAAAAACTATGCATATGATGAGCTTACCCATGAACAGCGTATAAAGGGAGAATAATAGTGGGCCAAGAGCAAAGTCCTGAAGGACCCAAGAGAGTTAGGGATAGTTGAGGAAGAGGATCATTCTATGGAAACACTGAAAAATAAGGCAGATACTGTAGGTCAAGAGACAGATGAAAACAAAATTGCAGTGAGTTAAAAAGCATAAAGGGAATTGAGCAGGAGAGCATAATCATCTGTATCTAAGATGGCAGAATAGTCAAGGAGAATGAGTGAGCGGAGATTATCTTCACTTCTAGATCCTTATAACTTTTTTTAGGGCAGTTTTGTGGAGTGCCGGGGCAGAGGCCACTGGAAGAGAGATAGTCAAGACAACAGGAGGAATAAGCAGTACGCTCCAGTTGTTTGCAGATAAAAGTGTGCAAGGGAAATTGAGTGGTAGTTGGAGAGGTAGGATGGATCAAGGTGTGTCTTTGAGAATAGGGGAACAGTGGCATGTTAAAATGCAGAAGGGAACGAGCTGGTGAGGAGAGGAGTAGTGAAAAAGACCGACAGGTAAGATGGCAACCAATAGGGTATAGGATCAAGGGGCCATCCATAGGGTTTAGGCGAGGATAATAGGGTGGAAGAGCAGAAAGGCTTGAGAGGAAGATGCCAGTGAGGAAGAGTTGATTATTTCAGTTTTAGGAGTAGGGCACAAAGTCTTGAGCAGAGAGTAAGAAGGTAGGAAAGATGAGGTATACCTAAGGATGGTATTAAAAATGGAGACGAGACTCTGGATTCGTTCAGTTGGAGTGCATTTGAGAGATGTAATTGTTTTGTTTGACCAGGAAGATAGCAGACAAGAAGAGAGGATTAATTTGTAGTGGATGAAACCAGCCAGCTCTTTTGTTCTCCTCTACATGTATTCAGTTGTTTGAGAATATGAATGAAGAAGAGTGACCCAGGGTTAAGGATAACAAGGGTGAAGTTCAGGAGAGTGAAGCAAACATGTCAAGAGTTTGGATGAATGGAAGGCAGAAACTGCAGTCTAAGAAGCAGGTAGTAACAATGGAAGAGAAAGGAGGGGACAGTGCTTTGAAGAAAGCCACTGGGTTGATACACTGGAAATGGCGTTGAAGAAGATAAGATGATGACAAGACAGGAGGAATATTACAGCAGTCAGAGACAGCTCAGTGTTTGGTGAAAGCAACAACAAGAAAGTGTTTGATGATATTGCGTGGAGGAGTCTGTCCATAGGAACATAAGAAGCTGCCTTGTCATTGGCCCATCTAGCCCAGTGTTGACTATTCTGATTGGCTTTAGCTGTCTAAGATTTCAAACCGACTTTTCACATAATCTGCTACCTGATTGACCCTGGTCAAAGCTATCCAAAACTGGAGATAGAAGGTGAATGTTAGGGAAAGGAGCTAGGAGTCTGCTGGGTTAAAGATTATCAGTATGAATATTGAAATTGTCGAAGAGTAAAGTGGGGGTGTTTTTAGAGGAAGAAGGTAAGCCAGGCATCATGGTGCTGGAATAAAGATAGACAGGAAATCAGGGCAGAGACGTAGAGCACCAATATGGCAATGCAAAAGAGAGTAATAGAGAAGAAGCAGGGATACTGGCAGAATTTGGACAGAAACAGACCAACACCACAATCTTCAGGGCAAATTGTGTGAGAGGATGAGAGACCTCTCTGAAGGAGAGGGCAGCATGGTGTCAGTGGGGGAAAGCCAAGTTTCAATTAGGGCAAGTATGGAGGGACCAAGACAGGAAAAGATCATAACTGATTTCTGGGTGAGGGAGTGGCAGTTCCAGAAGACACAGGAGGAAGAAGGGAGAGGGGCAACAAAGAGGGGGGTAGAGAAAGCAGGTGGATGGGTGTCAGTGCTGGAAACAAGAGCCTCTTAACAGTTTATGGCTTTACCGGTGTGTGGGTGTGCATGTATGCTGCAGGGCTGTTTAGAGCCGAAATGTCACAATCCAGATGATTCTCTGCCACCTGGACAAATGCAGTGTCTTTGGGGTCCTCTGGCAGTTGTATGTTCTTCAGTGGTTGGTTCTCAAAGATTTATGTGGTAGTATTGCAATTGCAGAATCTGTTAGGGATCGTCAGCTTCTCCAGTATTTTTGCTTACATTTCTTGCAGCCTGTACAGGATTGATATTGCTGCTGAATAGATGCTGATCCTCAAATTGAAGATGAACATATTGTTGGCTTACAAGCCTTGTGACCTGGAATGAATTGTGACATTCATAACTGATGGGGAATTCAGACTTCTTTCATCTTTTACCTGAGATAACTGCATGTTAGAAACTATCCTATCCAGGGGCTGGGCTGACTTGATCTTGAACTTTTAGTTCAAAGTAAGGTTGGCAGCTTTACAGCACAAGCCTGTGCATGTATCTCTGAAACGTCCAACTGTGGTCAGTAGGGCTTCCTCTCAGGTAAGTGTACATAGGATTGCAGCCCAAGTAGATTAATTAATTAAAATTTTTGCCCACTTGATTGGTTGAGACAAAAAACATTTGGGGCTTTTGAAAAGCCTGGTATAGTTCAGGCCACACAGATTAGGCTCCCTTTACTATATTTGATGAAAAGGAAACTTAGAGATGGCTCTTCCTTCATTTCTCAAAAGCTTAGAGGGTTAAAACTACTCTAGTTGTCTTTCCAAGCAAGAACCACAGGCAGTTAAAATTGAAAGTACTTGGCTGAAAAATGTTGATTAATCTGTTAACTCAGGGTTTTTCACAAAACTGTGGATTATGGGCATTGAACTTGTTTACTTTTTGAACTCTAAAGTTGATTTCTGATGTAGGTACAACCATTTCTAAATAACTTTGCTGGTTTGAAGCTTGGCTTAACTCTGTGTTAACTTAGGATATGCTTCCTTTAAGACATGATTGGGGAACCTGCGGCCCTCCAGATTCTGTTGGACTCCCAACTGCCATCCCACGTGACCAATGGACATGCTGACTGGGGCTCATGGGTGTTGAAGTCCAACATTATCTGGAGGTCCATGCGTTTTCCAGTCCTGCTTTATATTTAGATCTAAATTAGATTTAGATAGCATTTGACACTTTTTAAACTACAGTACCTATAAACAGGCTGGCAAGGGTTGTGTAGTGGAAGGAAGGTCTGAATCCTAGCTTCTGGAGCAGAGGGCACTTTGCAGCTGGGCATGGACCCAAGCCAGTTGTTGACATGTTTGTTTTCCACTCCTTTTACTATCTTAAAAAAAAAGATAAAAATGCCACCAAGATGGAGATTGATTAAGCAAAATCTCAAGTCATTAATCTCTCACAGTTTTCTCTATCCACCTATGGGTCAGCATTTGACTAGCTCGGCCCATAAATACTGCAGGACTCTAGTATTAAAATCCCTTATGTGATAAAATTGTGTGTCTTTTCCAAAGTCTTACTCTTCAGTTAACCGATGCAATTGATTGAAAAAGTACATGTAACTTTAAAAATAGAATTCTTTCCTTTCCTTCTGTACATCTTTTAGTTTGAATAGTAAGAGTAGAAATCTTCTTTGTAAAGATTACCCAAGCAAAACTAGCTAAACCATATGGCTGCTGCAGGTTTTTTCCAATTTCTCCACTAATTCATTCTGTTTTTTCTTTCCCATAGTACGCGGTGTGACGTTTCTACCCTCCTTTCTGCTTACACTGCAGAATTATTCAACCCATGCTGAATAGTGACTCTGCATGGGAAAAGACAGCAGGTGAACTGGAGCACTTTTGCTTAGAGCAGGACTGAAAATATTAATCGATTAATTGGTGCAGTGAATGGATGCATCTGTAATTGTTAGGAAAGGATGCATTGGGTTGAGTGCAGCTGACATCTATGTGAATCTTTTTATTCAGGCAATGTCTTTGAGGCAGTTTTCCAAAAAGTAAATGATCTGTGGTGTTCAGTTAGCCGAAACATTTACCTTCATTAAATACCATTTAAAATATTAACTCAGTTGAGATACTGGACTAGTGTAGATATAATGCTGCCCATCCCTGAGCTGTGATTAAAGAATCGGGATCAGGCTATGGAACATATATGCTTACATTTCTTACTTGTTTATATTTGCAGAATCATAGAGTTGGAGAGGTCTTTGTAGGCTAGCTAGTCATCCCATCCTTCCTTCGCTGACTGTCACCAGTAATGTCTGCACAAACATTACCTACATTTACTGCTATTCATGGTTTGAAGTCAGTTTCAAATCCTGGCTAGGGGCCAACCTTAGTGTTAGCCATGGTTAATGTAGTTGTAGATGTGATGGTGACTAGCTGTGATTAAGGCCTGTTGGGGAAAGAAAATGGAAATTTGTACAATTGATAGCAGGGAGTACATCATAGCTGGCATGATAATGCCTACATTAGCCAATGTAATATTTGCTTTAATCAATTTATTAGCTGCTTAAAAAGTGCACTAAAAGCACTGAGTTACTACCTTGTATGAGAATGTTCATGAGATCAGTGGTATAACATGTTGAGATATTTGACATTACATGATTTAATTGACATGACGTGTGTGTTGTGTTTCCTATCCTTTCTTGTCCCCTTCCTGCTTTTCCCTAAGGGAAATATTCAGGTTGGTAATGTGTGGGTATGTGGAAGCTACTCCAGTCTCTTACAGTCTGCTATAAATTTGCTGAAAAAGTCAGCCCCAGACGTTCCTGTAATCTGTGACATCTTGTTTCATACAGTCCCATCTCATAGTTGTCCTTTCTCTGCAGTGCTCTATGCCCCGGTCTCTGTGGCTGGGTTGCTCCAGCCTGGCGGACAGCATGCCCTCGCTGCGATGCCTCTATAACCCAGGGACTGGCGCACTCACAGCTTTCCAGGTACTCTCTTACTCTCACTCTCTCTTTCTCTCTCTGGGTGTGTCCCTTGCTTATGCTTTTGCTTGCTTTCATTAATTCTTCAATATTCGTATTCATATTAGCATTATTTGCTTCATAGTTGTGCTTCCTTCATGTTATTCAAACTATTAATACCATCCTCATCTTGCATAAGCAACCACTAATGCAGAAATGACAGATTCAGGTAGAATTGGACACTTTTTGCTCAAGCTTAGTGAGAATGCTTGACTGAAAATGCAAGGCTGTTTATTATTGCCGTTTTGATCTGGGTGAACCATAGTACCTGCTCTTATTTTACTATTCTAGATGTGGTGGTGGTGGTGGTATGTATATGATTATTACATTAGGACAGTGGTACACTGAGAGATGGTGCCTTGCATTTAAGCTGGCTTGTTGCTGCTGCGTCTGCATGTATGTATTTCCCCCCCATCTTGCTGCGTGAAAAAGCAGTGATGCTATAGAAGAAAGTAGAGACCAGGGGGAAAAACAAAGTGAAGCAGCATACTCCGGTCTTTTAATTTTTTCCTTTTCCCACCCACCTGGTCAGTACTTCTGGGACCAGTTTTTCTCTTTCTTGGGTCAGAGGCTCAAGGGCTTCCTCACTAGGGCCCTCCCAAGTCCATAATACCATGTTGCATTTTATGTAGGGTTTGATTTGCCTAGATAAATTTGTTCTACAAATGGTGGCCAGCTTGTCCTGCTGTTCAGGAAATGTATGTGACTTGTTCTTTTGGTCATGATCAGATGAACTGGAGAATGAGAGCAATAATTCCATTTAAAACAAAAAGAATCCACTTGAAAGAATTGTCTTTTATTCCAATCCATCAATTCCAGTCCCTAATGTCAATAAAACCCTTTTTAGCAGGTTTCTTGCTGGCTCATATTTTCATTGAATTTATATCCAGCTTTCCTGTCTAGCAATACTTTAAATGGATAATAGTGTAAAATACACCATCTTATCAAAAACAGTACTTAACCCCTAAGGTTAAGGTTTACTGACATTAGAATAATTAAAATCTAATCTAATTTGTATAATATTTTGATTTACTCATGTATCACTTCACACAAAAGGAGTCCCAAAGTGATGTACAGGGATAACATACAATCCAATTAAATATACTGAAAGTGGTCATCTACAAAAATCACCCAATAGCATAAAATAATCAACCCCCAACACACACACACATAAGGATGAACACTAAAATTTAGATGACCATTAGCCAGACAAATGACAACACGATAATGCCATGCATTGGTTTCAGAAGCATACATTAAAACACAATTTCAGATCAGCTGGTACAAGTACCAAAGGGGCAATGGAACAATGATGGGAGTTAAGCAGAAATATCAGGAGGATATTTCTTCATCCTCTGCACCACAGTTGAAATGTTCCTGTCTATCTCATTCTGACTTCTGGGTACCCATGTATAAAGCTCTTGTGATACACTTTTAGAATTTATAGGAATGGAGGCAGTTGTCCTTTGTGTTAGGGTTAAATACTCCCAACCAAGTCTTTTGGAGGTTTATACTTCATGAATATAGAAGGCTTGTTGCTCAGAAGAAAAAGGGTTTATTAAATGACATTCTCATGGAGAAACTAGAATGGAGAATTTCTAGACTGCCCATATTTATGTCCTGCTAGTGGGCTTTGATGCTCCTAGGATTTCTGTAATGCTCTATACCGCATGTATCAGAAGCAGGTATGGGCTCTCTTTCTGCTTAACCTGATAAATAAGCTTCATCCTAGGAGAACAGCATTTGTCACAGGGAATTGTCCACCCAAGAGGGTCATGCTAAATAAAGTTGTATTTGCACCTCACCAGTAACTGAAGCATTTTGCATGTTCATTGAATGACACAGCATTAAGTCTGTGAAGCAGACAATTTTTTCTCAACATTGGACCAGTTTTGTTTAAGCCTATATCTTTCATTTATCTCAAGCCTTTTCAGCTGCACCACACTTGGCATGTAATTAATATGCCTCAGTGATATTAATCCTAGTCTACACTTCATCATCCCAGTTCACCCTTTTGAAACAACTGAATTAGAGATGTGTAGTACCATGGTGACTATTTAAGGATAGGTATAAGGAGGATGTAATAGAAACTGAACTCCTCCAGGTCTTCACGACTATGTATAGGCTCACTAAAAAAATAGGTAGGGTGTGTTGCTTCAGAACAATAAATATTCTCTAGAAACAGCAATGCAGGGTACCAGCACCTGGGGAAACCTCATGCAATAGCTGCTCCAGCATACTCCTAAAGATTCATGAATCATTGTGACAGGCAGCTGGGTGAGCCCATAGGTTTGTGGCCAATAACTTGTGATTTGACTTAATTTTAAATCTGGCTTCTTGCCTTGAGTGATGTGAAAATAGTGCTGATGCATCTCAGATAATTCTGCAGCAGCTCTTCTAGTTGAGCTAATAGTTGGCACCAATGGACTCTGGATGTGGCCTTGCAGTAATCTGGGCATCTGGCAAAGCTTTAGGGAGAAGAAGGAAGAGGATGTATCCTTTTTCATATTCAGAAATGCATGGCAAATTTTAAATTCCTCAATATGTTTCTGCCTTGATTTGAACAGTTTGAAAGAATTCAAGATATACTTTCCCCAGACTAGAATTCAAATGTTAGGGATTTGGTGGCATATGAGAATAATGCTTGTCTACTAAAACTAAAAACACGTATTTCTGTTTAATTGCTTGTTTTTCCTGACAAATTGTGTGTGTTTGTTTTTAATTTCCAAAGATGGCCATGACAAACTAGATGTATATGCATTACAATAGTAGTATATTCTGGTTAAAGGGGCAGTCTGCTTTTATGCAGAAGAAGAAGCTACTCCACTTCGGAATGTCAGAGAGGTTCTAAGGTATAGCGAAAACAACAGAAGTAGAAACAAATCTTACAACATAGCTGTCTTTTGACTTTCCTCAAGCCCCACCTCTTGCTTCAGATCCCTGAAGGGAAAGTGAGCTCCAGAGAGCTTCTTCTGCTTTGCTGTCTCCAACACACTCTAGCAATCTATTGAGAACCTAGACTGAAGACTTTCCTTATCTCAAGGGTTGATCCTAGTCTATGCTTTCAGAATTACTGTCTGCACTGAGTAATAGAAACTCACCGCTGCACTGGGAATAATCTGGCCCCTCAAATTGGAACTCTTATGTTGTGCCAACTTCATAGAATCATAGAATAGTAGAGTTGGAAGGGGCCTATAAGGCCATCAAGTCCAACCCCCTGCTCAATGCAGGAATCCAAATCAAAGCATTCCCAACAGATGGCTGTCCAGCTGCATCTTGAATGCCTCCAGTGTTGAAGAGCTCACTACCTCTAGGGAATGGGTTCCATTGTCGTATGGCTTATAAGTTTTGAGTTGGCAGCCTAACTTATTTTCATCAATACTTGAGTAAAATGTGTCCTTTTACTTGGTGGGGAGTGGGATGGATTTTATCTGCTAGAAATGCCTGATGTGAAGTCTTGTTTGTCTTGTTCTGACTTGAATATCTTTGAGAGGAAGATTAAGAGACTTCCCTATTCTATATTTCCTCCCTCCTCCATAATAAGCAAGTTTATATTCCCTTAATAATATGGGTTTTAAATAGCTTAGCATATATGCTCTCATTAGGCCAAGCATTTTATTATTTTTTTATTTATTAAATTTATATCCCACCCTTCCTCCCAGTAGGAGCCCAGGAAGTTTGAAATACATGGAGTAGAATATAAATAGGCTTTGTTCATGACACTGAAGAAGATGTAGGCTTTGAAGTCTAAGAAGTAGGGAGACAGCTACTTCTGAGCAGGTGTATGGTTTGGGAGTACTCCTTGATCTATCACTGTTGCTTGAGGCCAAAGTAGCCTCAGTGGCTGAATGCCTATTTCCAGCTATGTCTGATTTGCCAGCTGTGAGCCGTCCTGAAGAGAGATAACTTGGCTGCAGTGATCCATACTCTGATAACCTTCAGATTGGCCTACTGCAATGTGTTCTGTGTGGGACTTCCCTTGAAGACAGTTTGAAAGGTAAAATGGAAGCGAACACAGCAGCTAGTCTGCTGGTAGATGTTTCTGGCTAGATTCATATTACATCAGGCTTGAAGGATCTGCATAGGTTCCCAGTTTGCAACTAAACCAAATTTAAGGTGACGAGATTGATATACAAAGCCCTAAATGACTGGACCCAAATATCTGAAGGAGCACCTTCAGCCAACCGTATAAGGGCATTGGTATAAGGAGTAAGGTAGTCATTTAGGTACACTGGTCCCGGGTTGTTCAGAGATTGTATACGAACAGTAAAACCTTGATCGTGGCTTAGTAGCAGATTGGCAGCCAATGCTGATGCCTCAGTACAATGTATTATGCCGATAATGGCCAGTGCCCATCAGCAGTCAAGCTGCTTCATTCTGCAGCAGCTGCAGCTTCTGAATCAGCCTCAAGGATAGCCCCACTTGCTTTGAGATTATCAATGCTGAAGCCACTAGAGCCAAGCCATCTTGATCCAGGAACTGCTGCGGCTGGTGTATGAGCCACAGCTGGTAAAAGGCACTGCTAGACAGCAAGGCAACTTGAGCCTCGAATGACAGTGATGGATGCAGAAGTACCCAAAGTTGCACACCTTCTCTTTCAGAGAGAGTACAACCCCATCCAGAATATGTAATTGGGTGATCACCATTAATGAATGGTATATTGATTAAAATAATGTTATATAACCCCGCCTTGTGACTATTCAATGAAGGGCAGACTAGAAGTATAAAAAATAATAAATCCTGGACTGTTTGATCCCTGCTTAATATCAGTTTATATATATTGTTGCCCACTATTAAAAGTTCTATTTTTAGAACAGTGCTCACTATTTATTCTCCTGATAAGCAAAGGAACATCCTTTCCTTCCCAATGAACTTGTTCTAATATTGAGCGTTCAAGAAGTAATTTTCACTTACCTGGAGAAATCTGGTAATTTGGGCAAATTTGGAAAATACAATTTTTCGGTTGCCCAGTAAGTATTCATACCAGCGCTCACCAACCTAATGCCCTCCAGATGTTTGGGCTACAACTCCCATAAGTCCCAACCAACATGAACATACTGTAATGCCCTTATATCAATTTTGGAGAAGGTTCATTTAGAATGCCATGTAGAGTTCTGAATATCCTAACTCAAAATATATAAAAAGTGCAGCAACAACAACAAAAAGCAAAAGCAACCAAACTAATTAAGAAATCAGAGCACCTTCCTGTTGGAGAAAGGCCTAAAGGATTTGGGATTTTCTAGTTTAGAGAAAGAGGTGACTGGGAGAGTGATTTTTTGTAAGCTGCTTAGATTTTTTTTATATTAAGTGGCCTAAAATTCTTTTTGTTTCCTCTACACCATTTATAATTTTATACAACTGTAATTTATTTATTATTTACTTAAATAATTGTTTTTTTCCTTCAAACACTAGAAGTTGGGATCACAAAATGAGATTGGTGGGCAGTAGATTCATGACAGACAAAAATGACATGGGTTCTGTTAGCCATACAGACTTAAGTCAGTGGGACTTCTGAGTAAACCTGCATTTATTCTGCATTGTCTAATTCAGATAGATGCTGGAGGTACAGTGCTGGAAATGCCTCACTAAGGCTTTTAATGTAGGCATGTCCACTGATACTTTCTTTTTAGTCTGAAGTTGTTGTCCGTATTATCTTTCCATTGCAAAATCCTTGAATTTTGCAGATATCCATGCACTTTTAAATTACATTCTTGTTACATGGGGATTAAGGGCAGGCCAACAAGAGTGGACTTTATATACCCTAATTGTTGCTAAGAAACTCATACTGCAAGCCTGGAAGGGCAGATACTCACTAACTATTATGCAATGGTTTGATGACTTAAATAGCCTTGCTACATTTGAGTGTACCTTCTATAAACACCAACTTTGTCTGGATACATGTTTGGATAGCATATATTGATCTATATATGTAAACTAAATTAATGTATAGATGTTTAAATGTTTCGTTAATGTGAACTGATGGGTTTTTTCTTCTTTCTTTTTCCTTTTATCTTAATGAAGTTGCAATTAAAAACCAATAAAAATACTGCATGACTATGAATGGTATCTTCAGAAATGAAGAGAAGTTTTTATCCCTATCTCATAGTACGTGAACCAGGGGGCATCTAATGAAGCTGAATATCGGAAGATTCAGGACAGACAAGAGAAAGTCCTTATTCACAGTGTTAACCTATAAAATTAACTCCCATAAGTTGTAGTGATGGCCACCAACATGGATGGCTCTAAAAGAGGATTAAACAAATTCATGGTGGAGAGGGATGTCACTGGCTACTATCTATGCTGGCTGTGTTATATTTCCACTTTCAGCCGTAGTATGCCTCAGTATATCAGTTGCTGGGGATCATGAGCAGGAGAGTTATCTTGCACTCAATTCCAGCTTGTAGGCTTCCAATAGGCATCTGGTTGGCCATTGCAAGAACTGGGTGTCAGACTAGATGGGTCTTTGGTCTGATCCACTAGGACTCTTCTTATTTTCCTCTTCTTATGTTCTTAACAGGTATCTAGCTGAGAGACATTTCTTTTTTTCTCTTCATCCTGCCAGCTGATGGGGAATAATATAAATATGTCAAAGTACATTTCAGGGTTCAGTAGTAAGTTATATTTCAAACATAGCTGTTTTCTAGTAAATGTGTATAACATGCCTTTCTCTGTGGCTATTGTGCTTTCTTTTGTGCATATTTAAAATTTTAAAAAAGCTGTTGACAAGGTATATCTCAAACTTATCAGGCATGGATGAAGCAGATTATCTAGATCCATTCCAATCGGGCTTCAGGACTGGACATGGAACTGAAACAGCCTTGGTCGCCCTGGTGGATGATATGAGGAGGGTGCTGGATAGGGGAGAATCCACCTTCCTCGTCCTCCTGGATCTCTCAGCGGTTTTCGATACCGTTGACCACGGTATCCTTTTAGATCGCCTGGAGGGGATTAGGAATAGGGGGCACTGTTTTACGGTGGTTCCGTTCCTATCTCTCAGACAGGCACCAATGGGTGGCATTAGGGGATGAGGTTTCAGACCCTTGGCCTCTCAATTGTGGAGTGCCACAGGGTTCTATCCTCTCCCCCATGCTATTCAACATCTATGTAAAGCCGCTGGGGGCCATCATCAGGAGATTCGGGCTGCGATGTCACCAATATGCGGATGACACTCAGCTCTATCTCTCGTTTAAGTCCTCACCAGAGTTGGCTGTGGACACCATTTCCAAGTGCCTGGAATCCGTAAGTGGATGGATGGGAAGGAATAGGCTGAAACTAAATCGCGACAAGACCGAGGTGTTGCTCGTGGGAGACGGGCAGGCTGGGGGACATAGACCTGGTGTTCAGTGGGGTAAAATTGCCCCTAAAAGACCAGGTCCACAGCCTTGGGGTCATTCTTGACTCCCAGCTGTCCATGGAGGCTCAGATCTCGGCAGTAAGCCGGGCAGCTTGGTATCAATTACATCTGATAAGGAGACTGCAACTCTACCTTCCTGCCCATCTGCTCCCACGGGTGATACACGCCCTGGTCTCCTCTCGCTTAGACTAC
Organism: Rhineura floridana; assembly: GCF_030035675.1. Classification (NCBI taxonomy): domain Eukaryota; kingdom Metazoa; phylum Chordata; class Lepidosauria; order Squamata; family Rhineuridae; genus Rhineura; species Rhineura floridana. The sequence continues at coordinate 86,018,600 of NC_084486.1, forward strand.
TATAATGCGCTCTACGTGGGGTTACCCTTGAAAAGGGTCCAGAAATTACAACTGATACAGAATGCGGCAGCACGCTTAATTAAGAACAGCCGTCGCCGTGATCATATCACTCCGGTGTTAGTAGATCTACACTGGCTACCAGTTGTTTACCGGGCCCAATTCAAGGTGTTGGTATTGACCTTCAAAGCCCTATACGGTTTCGGCCCAGTTTATCTGAAGGAACGCCTCCAGCATCACCAATTATGCCGCCTGACAAGATCAGCCACGCAAGACCTTCTCTCGGTCCCACCAGTTAAGATAGCGAGGATGGTGAGGACCAGAGAGCGAACATTTTCGATTGTGGCCCCCACCCTCTGGAATTCCCTTCCTTTTGACCTTCACCATGCCCCTTCCCTGATAGGTTTCTGCCGGGCCCTGAAGACCTGGCTGTTCAGGCAGGCCTATGGGATCTCTGGAGTGGGTTGCTTTTAATATTGGTATATTAATTATTGTTGGTGGTTTTCATTGGTTTTTATTGTATTTTATCATGTACATGTACGTTGCCTAGAGTGGCCGTTAATTCGGCCAGATAGGCGACTCACAAATAATTTTATTATTATTATTATATGTTCTCCTGTGTATATTTCCGGGGTTCCAATAATGGTGAAACATCTTTTGAAGAAATTATATATGAGAGAGCTGTTCTAATAATACAGTTTTCTGGACATAATTGGAAGTAAGTCGTCTCCATAGTCAGAAGATCTATCAGCACAGTAAAAATACTAGGGACTGAAATCCATATAGTGTTGCTCACTCTGATTCTGCTCCAGTGGTTCTGGTAAAGTACCTTCAGGTTATTTACAGTGAGATTATAAAACCAAATCTTAATTTTTTGGGGGTGGGGGGTTAACAGCAAAAGCCCATAGCATCAGCCCCCTAGCTGGTCGCTCACTTGTCCCCCATTTATGAATGTACTTAGGTGGCTCCCAACTGTTTACAAGACAGCAGAGGTGAGATCTTTGATTGACAAGTTAGAAATGCATTCGATCATTCCCTCTGCCAGTCTCTGGTTCATGCTGTTAAAAATGTCAGCCTCTCCAAGTTTGAATGGCAGCCTGAGGGCCTCCAAAGCTTTTTGTTTTCTGAGATGGAAACACAAATTGGATGTGTGCCTGAGCGCGCCATCCTGGGCTGTAATTTCATCTTTTAGCTAAGAACCACAAGGTACATGAACAAAGCACCCTGTAAACAATAATACTGGAGAAAAAAATAAACAAGGTCGTGTTTCTGGTACGTTGATCCACTGGTGTCCTGACCTCTATCACGTTGAACATCTCCTCTCTGATTGCTGCTCCCTCTGGCATTTCAATGAGAGGGAGAGGCTGACATAGGGGATTTACCAAGATTTAAAGTTGCAGTGATGTTGTTCATTCCTTGTATTGGCTATGAAATATTGAACTGCCACAGTCTCTGACACTCAGTTTTAAGCAATGGTCCTCATTTGAAAGGGAACTCTATTCAGACTGTGAGATTCTTTCTTTTCTTCCTCCCCCACCAACCCCTCACCCTCCCTGACAAAACTGAAAATAGTAACTGTGAAGGAGAGAAATGAAAAGAAATCAGCAGTTTGATATTCGTACCTAAACACATCCATTGTGGCTAAAGATTAGCTGTACAAGAGTTTATAGAGCAAAATGAATGAATATATTGCTCGAGGGAATGTATAGTTGAGATGTGTGTGTTGTGTTATTTAAAGTATAGTTAAAGGGGGGTATACCTGTATTCTTACTCTCTGAAATGCATCAGGCAGACATGACACATGTGAAAGGTATGTTCCAAGCACTTCCATGGCAAAAAAAAGGAACTGTTACCTCCTGCCTGCCTTCCTGTTCAGTTCTCACTCCCTTTTATGTGGCAATTGAACAAGTGCAGGAAACCCTGTGGTATCTGTTGCCATAACTTGTGATGTGTCTCAAGAAAAGCTGAGTAATGTACACCTACTATAGCATCTATGTTTGTATCAAGAACTCTGAAGATGCCAAGAATCAGAAGCTACTGATTTCTTATTACTTCCCTGACCTTGATTACTTTCTGTATACTGACTCACAACTAAATGTACCACATTATTTGTCATTCCGTTGTGAAGAAATCTTTTGTATACTTCATTCTTGCCAAGCTAACGTGTTCCAAGAAAGCTGCTATTTGGGAACAGGAGGGAAGTGTAATTGTTTCTGGCTTGTCTGACATTCCAAAGCACAATCTCAGACCATTGGTTATGTTGGCTGGGGCTGATGGGAAATGTAGTCCTAAACATCTGGAGGGCACCACATTATCTACCCTGTGCTGTATTATTAAAGTTGTAAGATATGTCTTTTTAAATATAAAATCAGTTCGATTTAATAGGATTTTGCACACAGTTTTTAACTTTTACCCCACCTTCCATCTAGCATCTTGCATCTGACATTTCATCACCTAAACACTGTTACACACTTGGCATTAATCCTCCTGACAAAAATGGGCATGCTCTTAGTAAAATCCTCCACATCACTTAAATATTGGCACAAATTATTATAAACAGCCACTAACTTACAAATGGTCATAATCAATGGCTTCTTCAATAGAATAATCCCAACTCCAACCCTGCATGAATGCCAGCATTATATAATATGCATGGTTCTACCTGAGAAGCTGTATTCAAAAGTCTTGCTAGTAGTGGACTTTAATCATATTTAAAAGGAAGCCTCCTGTGTACACAAGAGTGGATTTTCCTTCTTTCCTTGTTAGAAGTCAGAAAGCTATTCTGACAAATGGCATATGTAGTGCCAACCGGATGGGGTATAGGTACTCTTAAAGCTAGCACCGAGTTCCTGAGGATTGTGAACATCTGCTTAGAGGTATTGCAGAGCTCCACAATGCACTAATTGAATTACTCTTTTTCTGGAGTTGCAAACTGCGCTAATTGAATTAGAACCAGCTATTGTGTGTGTGTGTGTTTTAAATGAGCAAAACCAAAGCTTTGTGGGGAAGGAGAGGCATGAGGAGACATCATGTGTACTGTGCTGCTATCTAATGGTTGTTTATGGTACTGTGTGACTGTCAGAAAGAGAAAGCATCTTGTCCTTTTAACATAAGAAAGGAGTAGCTGAATTGAGGCTGTAAGGATTCTAGCACAAGTTTTTTAAATCACAGGCTTCAGTAATGAGAGCAGGCTTCACTGATTACACCAGTTATTTTTCAAAACCCTTGCCTTTAAAAGGTAGCCACACAAAATGTACTTTCTGAGATGGTTTGTTGTTGTTGTTATGTGCCTTCAAGTCAATTACGACTTATGGCGACCCTATGAATCAGTGACCTCCAAGAGCATATGTCATGAACCACCCTGTTCAGATCTTGTAAGTTCAGGTCTGTGGCTTCCTTTATGGAATCAATCCATCTGTTGTTTGGCCTTCCTCTTTTTCTACTCCCTTCTGTTTTTCTCAGCATTGTTGTCTTTTCTAGTGAATCCTGTCTTCTCATGATGTGTCCAAAGTATGATAACCTCAGTTTCATCATTTTAACTTCTAGTGACAGTTCTGGTTTAATTTGTTCTAACACCAAATTATTTGTCTTTTTCGCATTCCAAGGTATGCACAAAGCTCTCCTCCAACATTTCAGATGAGCTGATTTTTCTCTTATCTGCTTTTTTCACTGTCCAACTTTCACATCCACAAATAGAAATTGGGAATACCATGGTCTGAATGATCCTGACTTTAGTGTTCAGTGATACATTTTTGCATTTGAGGACCTTTTCTAATTGACTATCCTATTCTTGCAAATATTTATCCCCTTAAATGGTCCCACTTTCTTTATGTGTCATAGAGAAAAATGGATTGGGCATGCACCGCATGGAAAACTCCTATTGATCACAGAAATAGCCCTTCTCTGTAGCCAGTTAAGCAATGTCAGGACATTCTGTTAAATGTTTTGCGTTACAAGCAATGTCTTTAGCAGAGTATCTTCTGCATATCTCTTATGAAATGACAGCTAATTAAAATATTTCAATGTACCACAAGCTTGGGAAGTTTTGATAAAAGCTTAAGTGTCTTCCCTTTTAAGTCATTGTTGATTACAGTTTTAGAGTTTCATGTAGAACTGATATCTTGCCTCATTCCAAACAATGCAGACAAGATTTGGATAAAACTATAGCTTTCTTTTTGCAGAAGTGATTAGGTGTCAGTGAACCCCTTCATAGTATACTGTCATGAGCCATTCTGCCTTCATATAGTCACACGTCCTATTAATGGATTGTGCCTTCAGAGCTGTTGGTTTTGTTGCAAAAATAGCTAAATATATTTACAGGTTTACTTAAGATGATTGCAGTGCAAAATGGGAGACTCTACTGTAAATTACCACAATGCTATTTCTTGGATTAATGGTTGTTGCAAAATAATATTTCAGTGGATCTAATAGAGACTTTCCAGTGGTAAAACTTCCTTTTTGTAAGTTTTCCATTTCAAAATATGTTAGTATAATTTCCTATAACTTTGAATAACATCAGTATATAGCAGCGTAAATCTACATCTCTTTTTGTGTTTACCACTAGGTTGGTAACTGAAAATCTGAAATTGCACTTCCACACTTTTGTGATTTAGACGATTGAAATGGAGTTTGTCTTCACTGGTAGAAGTTTAATGGATAATTCATTCTGTGGGGTGATTAGGATCAAAATATCTCAGTCTTTCAATAGTTTCCTTTTCAGGCCAACCCTAACATTGCAAATAATTTCCACTGAGTTCAGTGGCACTTTCTATCTGAAAAGTTAAGCCTAGGGCTGTAATTACTAGGTGTAGTTCTTTGAGGGGTGGTAAACCTTTGTCTTGGCCTTACACTTCAGACTGCAAGTGAGAGCCTCACATGAGTGAATGCTACTTTATATTCTTCCACACACACACCCCTATTCTTATAGGAAACAAGTATGTCAGGGACATGGTTAGGATAAAATCCTTCTTCCCCACATCTAATTGTTTGTTTTTATTTATTTATTTATTAAATTTATATCCCACCCTTTCTCCCAGTAGGAGCCCAGGGGCTATGTGGAGAGAATTTCAGTAAGGAAGTCTAGTAGATTATGTGAGCCCACACCTGCAGCCTAACATACAGTCTGGTCACACATTTATCAACACAATGAGTAACTATGCATGCTTACTTGGGTGTAAACATCATTAAAATGTAGCATGGTTTAATTCCAAATAAACTTGTGTAACACTGTGCTGTTAGTATGCTGCCAGACTTCCATTTTCAAGTATTCCATGAGTTTTCAGGCCTTTAATATATCAGAATATGAAAGATCTCACATGTTTAGGGCTGGAAAAAAATGAAAGGTTCTTAGGCACAAGCAGCAGTTTTAAATTTCTTCCCCGATTTTGCCTTAAATAAGTTGCTGCTGCCCTAATTTTCAACATCCAGATGTTGCTTTAGATGCCTACTTCTTTTTCTTTTTCGGTAAATATTGCATCAGCAAACACAGTCTCCAGGTTGCTGCGTGCACAGGGCTTTGTCAAAGAGAACTCTCCTAAACACCTGTGTGTCACTCAGCTGAAATGTCAATTTACCAAGCCAATAATAGCATGAAGCAGTTCTTAAGGGGTGGAGATATATATTTATAGTGTTTCCCTTCAAGGATGAAATCTTAATTTTGCAGAAGTTACAAGTAAACATGAGTTGTAAAAACTGGAGCCCTTATTACTTCATTGAACAGAATGGCATTTGGCATGGGTATCATTCATTAATTTCAGCAAAACATGGTTTTATTAAGGAAGCCTCACTGCCTCCTGCTGGTTGAAGTTTACCAAAGTAAGTGTTTTCTGTAGAAAGTCTAAGTCTCCTTAATGCCTGTAGGGGAGAGTTAAGTTGTAAGTGGTAAAGAATCTATTCCATACACAGTGCAAAAAGCTTTTTAAAATAATCTATTTCTGAAGCGAAATTGTCCTGGGACCAGCTCTTGATATAAAAATTCATAGAAACCTGTTTTTTTTTCCCTGAGTGTGGTAACTCCTTGCCTTAGTGCAGTAGCGTTAGAATTCACATTGGCCAGGTTGTTCTGTAAATTAAACACTGACAGCTCCCCTCAGGGGAACAGCCAATGTATTTATGATGATGTGCTGATTACACAAAATACACTGCAAGCAGAAAACAGCTGCAGAGAACAAACCTCTTAAAAGAATACAATTACAAATAGCACCCTTAGTATTTCTCGTGGTGAGGGTAAAATACAGCATAATAATGTAAGTTGGTTTTTTTTAAGCTGGCTTTGCAAGAGATGGGAGAACTAAAGGGGGGAACCCTTAAATCGATAATTGGATTTGCATGTAATTCCAGTGTTGCTTGCATGTTTAACCTATTCCTAATAGTGAGGAAGAGCAAGCTTGTGTTTCCTGAGTCATACCTTTTCCTCTAGGTTTCTAACTAGTCAGTACAGGCAGGCCCCACTTATACGGCAGGTTCCGTTCCGGACTGCCACCGTAAAGCGGAAATCGCCGTAAAGCGGAACCCATTGAGAATAATGGGCGCGTCGTGTGAAAATGCAGCAAAGTGCCGCAAAAGCGCAAAACTGGCTTTAAAGTGGGGAATTGAAAGCCGCCGCATTAGCGGAATGCCAGAAAGCGAAGCGCCGGTAAGCGGGGCCCTACTGTAACTCCAAGATAAAACTTAGCCACTGATTCAGTATCTTGGTTCAATCCCTGTATTTATGTGCTCTTGGTGTCAGATAGTGTCTAATGGTAAAAATAAAGCTAGTTGTTGATTTGTACAGTGGTGTATAGTATACATTGCTGTTGCCAGCATCATTTGGGGGATGGAAGATCAGGGTGCCTTTTAACCTTGCGTTAAGATCACGTTGCATAGTGAAGTGCTGAGTCAATCTACCTGGGGGTTCCTTAGCAGTAGGAGTTACAGTTGTAAAGGCAAGGTGCTAGTCAAGATGGAAACCATTGCTAGCATCAGACATTGTGACTTTATCTTACTGATAAAATAATGTACAAAAAGATTAATAAAATTCCAAAAATGCTTGACACAATAATTCTAAATAGGCCATACATCATAACTCTATTATTAATGTATTTAATTTATATCCTGCCCTTCCTCCCAGAAGGAGCCCAGGGTGGCAAACAAAAACACTAAAAGCAATTTAAAACATCTTAAAAGAAAAGACTTTAAAACATATTAAAACAAAGCATCTTAAAAACATCTTTTAAAAAACAACTTTAAAAACATCTTAAAATGCAATTCCAACACAGATGTAGACTGGGATAAAGTCTCTACTTAAAAGGCTTGTTGAAAGAAGAAGGTCTTCAGTAAGCATTGAAAAGATAACAGAGATGGTGCCTGTCTAATATTTAAGGTGAGGGAATTCCAAAGTGTTGGTGCCACAACAATGAAGGGCCGCTTCCTCTGTTGTGCAGAACAGACCTCCTGATAAGATTCAGAGTGCAGTGATTGACTGGGTATATAAGAGGTAAGATGATATTTCAGCTATCCTGGTCCCAAACTGTGTAGGGCTTTGTAAACCAAAACTAGAACCCTGAACTTGGCCCGGTAGCTAATGGGCAGCCAGTGCAATTCTTTCAGCAGCGGGGTAACATGTTGGTGATACCCTGCCCCAGTGAGCAGTTGCACTGCCACATTTTGCACCAGGCTGAAGCTTCCAAACCAACCTCAAGGGCAGCCCCACATAGAGTGCATTACAATAATACATCCTGGAGGTTACCAGTGCATCGACAACAGTGGTCAGACTATCCTGGTCCAGAAACAGCTGCAGCTGTCTTACTGGCCAAACCTGGTAAAAGGCATTCCTAGCCACTGAGGTCACCTGGGCCTCTGGTGACAATGATGGATCGAGGAGCATCTCCCTGGCTTTATAAATTATAAATTACATCCACTTCAGTAGACCTGATACTTCCCCCTGTACAGGGTTATTTCCAATCTCTCTCATTCCTTGTTAAATATATTACTTTGATTCACATTCACAATTGTTCTAAATACTTCATTCTTACATTTTATCATAATTAAGCATTTATAAACAAGTGACTCAAAATTCAAAACACTAATCAAGAGTATCAGACCAAAAGAGATGAGCATATAAATATATTTGACATTTTGTCATGTGCAACTACTAGATTAATGCTTTCAATCTTTCACCTAAAAATGTATATGGGTTAAATGCACCTTGCAGTTTATTTTGAACTGAAACAATAAACTCCATTTCTCAGTAAAGTTATCCTGTTAACTTTCTCTGATCTTTATTATGTTAGTTAGTCACATAAGCAATAACCCAGATTCTTGTTATCCAGGCCTTTATTGAAGATGGATCTGTTTTTTCCATTGCTGACATATATTCATCCAGGCTGCTGCTAATACATAAGTTGTCATCTCAAGACCTTCCTGAGGTACAGCTCCTTTAAGACATCTAAGCTGTATACGTAAAGGCAGCAGCAAACAGTGAGATAAGGCTACGCTTCTCACCTGACCTCTGTCCAACTGAGTTGCTGCAACCTATCAGGATGGGGGGGGGCAGTGGTGATGGCGCAGTGGTGCACATGTACTAGTGGAGCCCAATCCAACACTCCCGCTGGCTTGTTTGTTTGTTTGTTTATTTATTTATTATACTTGTATACCGCCCCATAGCCGAAGCTCTCTGGGCGGTTTACAGTAACTATTTGCACTGCACCAACTTTGCTGCTGCTATGCCCCTCCCCTCTCCTCTCCATCCCAGTATGCTGCAAACACTCAGCTGGACGGAGGTCAGGTGAGTAGCACAGCCCCACCGTGCCATCTGCTGCTGCCTAAAGGGTCTTTTGGTTATTTGCATCCAATGATATTTCTTATTTCTGTACAGATTGAGTTCCAGTTGCAGGTGCTGAATACCACTTGAATAACAGCTTAGACTTCTAGCTTTAGGAGTGAAAAAACAAACCACCCACTGCTCCTGGTACAAGCTAATTTTATTATGCATACCAACCAATGTGGGCTTTAAGATCTGTGGGGGAGGACCTATTGGTGCTCCCACCAATGACCAGTCCTGGGGGGAGGGGGATGAACTGCAGCAGGGCTTTCTGTATAGCAAAATGGAAATGGAATGCCTTCAAGTCGATTCCGACTTATGGCAACCCTATGAATAGGGTTTTCATGATAAGCAGTATTCAGAGGGGGTTTACCATTGCCTTTCTCTGAGGCTGAGAGGCAGTGACTGGCCCAAGGTCACCCAGTGAGCTTTATGGCTGTGTGGGGTAGCATCTTTTAAATGGAATCTGAAAATATTTTTATTCACCCAGGTGTTTGGTACCTGAAATCTTTAGCAGCCTTGGAGGTTGTTTTTTTGTTTTGGATTGTAGTGGGGTGGGGGCGAATCTGGTAGATGTCCTCTTGCAAGAGGTATGAGTCATCATGGAATTCTTCAGCTTAAATAAAACTTTCAAAATCAAGATGTAATATTTCTGTTGAATGTTAAAACAATTAACATTTTGGGGATGGATTTGGGATTAAAGTATATCTAGCACAGTAATAAAGTGTGTTGCAAATAAGAACATGACGCGAGTTATGCATAACTTAGGTAGTTCAGGATATATTTCATTTCATTTTTAATTATACATTTTAAGGGTTTTTACAAGGAAACTGAAACAACAATTACAAATATACCTAGAGTGTATGAGAGAGCTGTCAGCTCCTGAATACTTAAGGTACTTAAGTGCATTTTTAAGCATTTAGCAAACAGGAAAAAATGAAAGATGAAAATGAAATCTACATTATTTATATGTGTTTATCTTTATAAATAGAGTGTAAAATGTCATGGTCTAGCAGAAGTGAAAGAAACTCATGTTCATGGAGAAGTTCAGAAAATGAATATTGTTATAACAGTAGTAACACCAAGTTTTTAAAAGGAAGATAGCATTACACAGTAAGAGTCATAGTAATTGCAGACAAAATTAGCCACCCTGAACCACTGTCGTTTAAACAGAAAATAATATACTGTTTTCTCCTCTTAGGAATCCATATGTAATACACACTGTTTCTGATTATAAACTCATAGAATGTTTATTTTTTGTTATTTCCCCCAAATTTTACAAACTCTATTTTTCCCTCTTACTGGACTTCCGAAAAATTGGGTGGTATGAACAGAAGCTCTTTTCTTGATTGCACTGCAGTGACTATATAGCTCTGCTCCTTTTTTAGCCTGGCCTTGCCCAAACTATTTTATAATGTTAGTTGTATATTTTTGCTAAAATCCGATCTGTTTTAAAGCGGAGGTTTCTCCCCCAGATTATTAGGTATGTGAGCTTTTGACTTGGAATGCTGATGAAGAAGTCTAGTGCCATGGCTGTCCTCCTCACTCAGTTAAGTTAGTTGCTCATACAGAATGCTGTAAGACGCATAAATGATTGTGTTTAAGCATCAGAAATTCTGCATTCTTGTTGCAGTGTTGAACTAGCATCTATAAAACATATTCCAAGGATAAGTTTTCTATTTGAATATGTAGGAAAATATGCCTAAATTCCAAGGCATGCATTTTTTTAAGATTCAACTGAGATAACCATACTGCTGCATACTGATCAGAAACACTTCTATCACCCTGAAATAAACAAAACTAAATCAATTGTCTCATCTGTGTGCCTCAAGTGAGTTATAATGAACTCATATTGGTCTCTTGGCCTTCTAAGAGTGTTTTGAGCCTTCTGAGTTTGTCTTGCTCTGACATCTATCCCATGTGGCAACACAGAGACTTGCATAATCACCCCACTTTAATCAATAGAATAATTGATAAACCAGCTAAGATTTAAACTGATTATCTCCCCAGTGGAGCTCCCCAAGGGGCCTGGGTCTCTCTAAATTTTTGACGTCTGTTGTGTACCTTGTGTATGAAGTGTGGTTTGAATTATCTGTTTTTATTTGCTTAATGATGGGAGGGTGTTGAAGTCAAATGTTTAATTAACCCAGCAATGGGCTGCTCTGTCTCTTACACACACACACACACACACACACACCCAGCTGATTGAGATTTCTCTCAGAGAATACTGAATAGGAAGGATAATGTGGCACTCAGACGGAAGATTGCTTTTTCATTCCATTTGCTGGGTCACTGCTTTGAATGCATTATTGGATGAAAGGCATTCAACCCGGGGGGGTGGGGCGGGAGGGAAGCCCAGCATTTAAGTACATTTTGTTTCTTTCCTGGTCCCCTCCCCATCCAGAAGTTAACTAAAACAGATATGTTGTAGGTTTAATAGGCCATTCATGTCCAGGCAAGAGAGCGTGAATAGTGGCTTTTAATACACTCTGGCTTAATGCTGTACAATTTTCTTTAAAAACCAAAATTCTGACTGGCTTTAAGGAACAAGACCTCTTAGGTGCACATATAACAGTCACATATGTGCCTTTCATGTTAAAGTTGTTTGATGGAACCATAGGGAAACTAACATCCCCTGTCCCAGTCATTGGGGAAATGTTTATTCTTTTTGAAACACTTGATGGATAGATTTCTTTCCAAAGTCAGAATTTTGTTAATTGAAACCCCTGTTTATAAGGATTTACAGTACAGTACGGTAAAATGAGCAGTGGATAAATTTCAGTACAATACATGAATGATGCATTATAAGTTGGCACCATTATATGATTCACATGGAATTTTGTTCCATGCTGGGTGAAACATATTGGATTCCTCCATAGCTTTTTGTGTGCGTGCTTGGAGCCCTCCATGTGCTGCATCCTGAAAACAGAGTAAGTTAGAACAGGAAGAAAAGCTTCTGTGTCTGTGTGTATGTGTGCAAAACCCTGTATCTTTTACTGTGGTGATCTGCCACATCCCTCAAGCACAATGCATTAGTAATCTGCTGTCTTTGTGCTGGGTGTGGGGGTCAGCTGCTGCTTTAACCTGGCCAAGCAGCCTCTCTCAATCACTACACAATGAGCAAGGTGAAGCAGTAGTTATATCCTCTAATGATATGTAGTAGCTTTCTCCACAGTTCTTCTCCCCCTTCCCACCGTGCTCCCTCATCTTTAGTAGCAGGTCCCCCAGTGAACCTTAAATTACTGTGGAATCTTTCACACTCTTCTAAAATGTATGTGGGTCTAAAGGGATGGGCATAAAATGTAGCATAGTAGACAATCTTCTGAACAGGATAGGGATGCATTTTGCAGTAAAACAGTAGTGTACAGTCCTACCCTTTATTTTAAACAGCAAAACTGATTTCTAGACTGTAGGCTTCCAAGGGGTGTACATAATTGTACACTGCTTCATGAAGGCAGGTAACCAGAAAGCAGATACATCAGAAAGGGAGATGGATGAGGGGAGGGACCATCACAAGTTGAGAAGGGGGGAATGGGAACAGCAGCTTTAAGCCTTGGAACGAATGCTTTATATTTTGGCATAGAACATAGTTTCTGGTGCGGTGCAGGTAGTAAGGAAATGTGGTTGCGGATCAGCCAGAAAGTAGAGAAGGATTAATCAGTCTATTTCTGGTTTGTGTCAGTTTTGCAGATGTTCATTCATAAATCTGTTCTGTTTCTGTATTAATATGCACATTTTAATATGATTCAAAATTTGAATTTAAATATTTATCACAAAAATAAGTATTTAAATAATATCTTATTCACATTTCTAAATGCATTTTATATTAAAATACATTTTGATGCCTTTAATGCATACTTTTTAAAATTTAGAACTTCACTGCAAAATTCACAGAAGTTCAAAATCTGAAACATAATCATGTTCCAGTCTGCACATTAGTCCAGGATGTGTGGATCAGGTTGCACTGGAATTTACAGAAATTGAATTCCTTAAGCATTTTTACTGGAAACTCCTCAAGATGAACTTACAACATAGCGATCTGAGGAGTTGAGCCAACCAAGAGCAGTTATTTCCAGCAGGGGACCACAAGACAATGCTTATCAGCTCCGTCTTGCATTTCTCTCTAGAAATAACTGTTCTTTGCTAGCTCAGTTCTTCAGATTGCTATGCTGCAAATAGTTAGGTACAACATACAAAGAGCTGGGCAAGGAGGGACATTAAACTAGAAACAGGCGTCAACTGGAGCATGTATATACTTGAGTCATAACATTCATGCATTTTCAGCACTCAGTTCTACCAAGTTCTGCGTCTGAATCCCCATTCTCACGGCAGTTTTCTCTTAGCAGAATGACCTGGTTGCTTTAATCAAAGGGTTGCCTTGGATCTGAAGGTGATCTTGTGGGAGAGGCATTAGGACACCAGGCAGGGAAGCAGGTTTGCACAGCAAATGTGTAGTATGTTACAAGGTCATGGGAATCTAAAGATGGTATATGATGTAAGCACTAGAAAAACAAATTCTGGATAGGTTTTATGGGGCAGAGGTGTGGGGAGATATGAGGTTCCAGGTAATTTAAGGGGCATTAGATCTGGCCTCATGTTTCAGTTGGAAATATTGGAGTAAAAGTTAGAAAGTTGTATTTGGAAAGATTGATACAGAATGTGCAGAGCCTACCTCATTTTTTTCAAATGCCTGCAGTTCCCATGCAGATGAAGCCATTATACTGAGAAGAGGAGAATCTGTATGTAGAGCATTTTAATATAAAAAACCTCCTCGGACCTATTGGCTCCTTCTGCCTCTTATTGGTGATAGAAATATGTTTTTGATACCCCTGTGATCTGTCACTATTGGTTCACAGCCTGGTTCTGTGCTGTTCTTTCTCTGCTCAGAAAGTGCTCAGAATATTCAGGAAAACAACTCTTTTTAGTCTTCACCAGAGCTCATAAAATTTTTGAATTGCCCTGCAGAGAGGAGAATGAAAGTGACCAATTCATAGATGCGGTCTTCTGTGTACTGGAATCCAGCATTTTTGAAAGTATTGTGTGTTCAAACAAAGGAATCAAAGTGGAACAAACAAGCAAAGAATAATTCCAATTGTTTGTGATCTAGGCCTTCCCTTTCCCTCCCACTTTTCTATACTTCTGTTCGAAGTTAAAGCTGAGCCCGCAAATTGTACCTTTCAACATTTTGCTATTATGGAAAGCCAAAAGTGGATTTACTTAAAATTTTAAGGAGGAATTTTAAGGAAAAAAACTAGGAGAGAAAATGTAAGAGATGCGGGGAATAAAAATAGAGGTTTAGATAGACAGCTTAAAGATAACTTACCATTGGTATTGTAGTTTACCTATTATCATATGATTCTAAAAACACACTGGTAAATATGGTTCTACAGCTTTCAGCTATAAAAATGTATGATGTAAAAATGAACAAAAATAAATGTTTGAAAAGAATTCTAAAATTGACTGTTTATGTGGAAAACCTGTAAATGATTCTTTTATGTTTCTGTAGTTCTGATCTAACCTCTTGTTAGGAAAATTAACAAACAGCTCTGCTTAATGCAGATGTCTGAGTTACAAAAATAACCAGATGTCCTGATTAGCAGAAGCAAATGTTCTTCATTCAATATGTGGAAAATTATATTCAGAGGTTCTCTAGATGTATATTTGTATAACTAAGATGCTACCAAAATGAACTGGCTAACTAGCATGCAAGGTTTGAAACCTTGAATATTTTAAAATGTACCGCTTCTGTTTCCTTTTAAATTCCTGGAAAAGAAATGTGAAGCAGGATTTTCTTTTTAAAGAGACTATGTTTGTTAGATGAAACTTATTACTGTTAAAATAATCTAGGCTGCTTCTTTTTATTAAAAAAAATCTGATTATGTTAATCTTAAATCATTGTGAGAATATTTTATCATTTTCACATACATGGAGCCTTTTAGACATCCAAGTGTATTATACTGAAGTATTCCAGCTATTTTAACTGTATTTTTTGATGTTAATAATTTGAAATGAACAAGAGTGACTCTGATTTGCCCTATGATTTGGTGAAATTTTTATATCCAGCTCCGTTGCAGTGAATGCTAGTTGCAGTGAATGCAGTGAATTAGATATGACTAATAATGATATAAATATAGTATTCACTTCATAAGATAACATGATTCAATGTGGTAAGAAGATTACAATTTTGTTCTGCCCCCCCCTCCATACACACCTCAATACTAATTGCCTATTTGTTTCTTTAAAACTTCTGTAAAAGCTCAGGAGTTACTCATGAGCTCCTGTATTCTACATTTATAGGAAACAAACCCATTTCTTATAGAAGTGGATCAGATTACTAGGGAGGCTACCTGTAATGTTTGTTTCATTCACATACTTTCCCCTTAATGTAAATTGGAGCCTTATTTGCCTAAATATTAAGTGTCTTATGAGTATAGTGTCTTACTATTTAAATGAAGCTCCTAAGAGCTAGAAAGTGTAGCCAGCATTTCTGATTTATTGCAATGTGTTGAATGTTCCGAGAGCAGATTGTTGACACAGCTGAACCACATCCCTCTTGTTAAGAATAATCCCTAAGGTTCAAGCTAATCTCTATAGTTTGGTGAACTTGTCTGTGGTTTGTTTCTGTTTGACATTGCTTCCTGATTCTTCTCTTCAAATCCCTAACTTTGCAAAGGCTGTGTTTTAGTCATAAATACACTTTTCCTCTTGTGATAAGAATGAAGTCTGTTAAATGGTTTAATTGGGTGTTGAGCCCATAATTTTTGTAAAGAACTTTACATTTACTTTTACATGAGCTGTGTCAGTTTTCATACTAGTGCGTTTTGAAAGAGCTGAGATTTATAAACTGCCAAACTGCATTTATGAAATCGGGATGCTGATGGTCCCTTTACAGTAGCAAGGCTCTAGGACTCATCTATCACTTACAAAGGTTATTGGAAAGGGACTATAAGAGTTTTACTCCCCTACAACTATTAGATTGGCATTTATTTCCCTCCTTCTCTTTAATCCATATTTTGGCAGAGTCACAAAGTAATTCAAATGAATTTTTCCAACCCTCTCTTGCTCACCCTTTGCTGTGTCTCACAAGATGAGGAAATCCAATTTGGGCACAAAAAAATCTTGCCTGGAATACTGGCAACCAAACATGAGCCTACCAAAGTGCCTGGAATGTTGTGTTTGAACTTATAAATTGTCCTTGGGTACTTATGAAATTAGTTGCAAACTGACTGTGCTGCCGCTGTGTCTCAGTTTATAGACCAGAAATACTCATGTCAGGCTATACATGCTTAATCCCTACCAGTGCATTTTATTTCTCTTCTCTCTTCACTCATCCTCCCACAATATTCTTGTGTTTGAACTAATGTGTATTCATATATGTTGACTTGCATAAGTCCTACTTGTTTAGAAGAGATTTGTTTGTCACCAGGAGCTCTGCTAAAATGGGGACTGCACATGACAAGTCATTTGTAACTGATTTTCTCCCCCAAAAGCAAGCATGCATTTTCCTTATTGGATGCAGGTTTTAAAGGCAATAGCATGTTTTAAAGACCAATTCTGGCCTCTGGGATAATGACAAGTGTTTTGCCTGCATAAACAATATATATTTTTGCTTTGAGGTCCCCACACACCTAGTTTCCCTCAAGCTCATCATCTCTGTCAGGTTAATCAATAGGCACCGTATGGCAGAGGGTCAGTAATCAGTGTCATCATGCCTTTAAATCGTGTTGAAAATTTGCTTAAAGCCTGGGCCAATTAACATCGAGATGATGAATGGATGGGTAGATGGGAAGAGCCTTGCGCTTGGGGGCTTTGTGCGAAGGAGATGCTCAGCTGTTGAGCAGCCGACACCAGCGAATAAAATCAGCCATTCATGTGAGCTCAGTCCACCCACTCTTAATGATAATGTCAATCTAGCAAAATATATACACATTGGAGTTGTCATGAGTTCATAAATCAAAGGAGTTTGTCAAAGGCATTCAGATTAACGAGGCAGCAGCAATAACAAGTCAAATTTGCATAGTGAATTGCCCGAATCTCAGTAAATTATGATCCTGTTTTTCATTTGATTATTTGCTAATGTCTCAAGAGAGAGAATGATTATATTAGCATGCAAAATCTACTCCAGAACTAGGAACTGGAGGTACAGCCGACCAGCACACGATGACAATTAATCAGTTTCTGCATACTAGCATGAACACACAGGGCCCAGAAATGAACTCCTTTTATTATTATTTCTCCTTGCTACTGATCCAAATGGTTCAGCTTGACAGCGACTTTATATTGCTTTAACAGTGTTCTGAATTGTGCCTGCAGGCAAGACATAGTTATGCAGCTATAACCAACCTATCCATCTGCCAACCAGATTGGAATTCTCCTATCCAAAGCTTCCATTAACCCCCACTGACAGCTCCAAACAGGATTAAGGATTTGAAAGCATAAAAAGTGCACTCTTCATAGACATGGTTCCTCTCTCACACACAGATAGACATTTGAAAAAGTGCATCTCTGTGGCTTTATAATTAGTGTTGGCAAGTAGAGTCTCTCCTTCCTCCCACCCTCAGAAGAAGAAAAAAGCACCTCAGTTGGCATGGTTTTTGTGATTTCTGCTGTGAAATGAGGGACTGTCTTAAATGTGGCTCTCCACAGTTGATAGTCCTTTGGAATGCTTTCATCCATCCATTACATCTGATTCCAGCATTTGTTTGGATGGTTTATTTGCAAGAAAGTCTCGGAATCAGGTTAGATGCTTCAGCATAACCATATGGATGTTATAGGTAGGGTAGTTTAGTTTCATATGTCATCAATATTAAGAAATTGTGTAGTGGGGGTGGTGTGGGGGTAACTATAGTTCCATGCAAGTGAATTCTTTTAATTACAGGGTGAAGTTTTCTCACACAAATGAGATTTGTCAAGGTTCTCTTATGGACAGTTCCTGTCTAAGAATACAGATTTATTTATTTATTTATTTATTTATTATTTGATTTATAACCCACTCTTCCTCCCAGCAGGAGCCCAGGGCGGCAAACAAAAGCACTAAAAACACTTTAAAATATCATAAAAACAGACTTTAAAATACATTAAAACAAAACATCTTTAAAAACTTTTTAAAAAAAGCTTTGAAGACATCTTAAAAAAGAAAAAAAGGTTAAAAGCATTTTAAAAAAAATTAAAAAACGTATTAAAAAGCAATTCCAACACAGATGCAGACTGGGATAAGGTCTCAATTTAAAAGGCTCGTTGAAAGAGAAAGGTCTTCAGTAGGCGCCGAAAAAATAGCAGTGATGCTGCCTGGTCTAATATTTAAGGGTAGGGAATTCCACAGGGTAGGTGCTGCCACATTAAAGGTCCGTTTCCTATATTGTGCAGAATGAACCTCCTGATAAGATGGTATCTGCAGGAGGCCCTCACCTGCAGAGCACAGTGATCGACTGGGTATATAAGGGATAAGACAGTCTTTCAGGTATCCTAGTCCCAAACTGTATAGGGCTTTCTACACCAAAACTAGAACCTTGAACTTGGCCTGGCAGCAAACAGGCAGCCAGTGCAGTTCTTTCTCAGCAGGGTGACATGTTGGTGATACCCTGCCCCAGTGAGCAATCTCGCTGCCACATTTTGCACCAGCTGCAGCTTCTGGACCAACCTCAAGGGCAGTCCCACATAGAGCACATTACAATAATCCTGCCTGGAGGTTACCAGTGCATGGACAACAGTGGTCAGGCTATCCTGGTCCAGAAATGGCCTCAGCTGTCTTACCAGCCGAAGGTGGTAAAAGGCACTACTAGCCACTGAGGTCACCTGGGCTCCAGGAGTACCCCCAGACTGTGGACCTGCTCTTT
Organism: Rhineura floridana; assembly: GCF_030035675.1. Lineage (NCBI taxonomy): Eukaryota > Metazoa > Chordata > Lepidosauria > Squamata > Rhineuridae > Rhineura > Rhineura floridana. The sequence goes on from NC_084486.1 coordinate 86,037,233, forward strand.
CAGAGGGAGTACAATCCCATCTAAAGCAGGCAACAGACCAATTATCTGAACTTGGGAACCACCAACCCACAGCGCCTCCATCTTTCTAGGATACAGACTCAGTTTATTGGCCCTCATCCCACCCACCACTGAGTCTAGGCAATGGTCCAGGGTTTGCACGTCCTCTCCCGATTCAGATGTTACAGAGAAATAGAGCTGGGTATCATCAGCTTACTGCCAACACCTTACCCCAAATCTCCTGATGACTGCTCCCAAGGGCTTCATGTTAAACAGCATGGGGGACAAGATGGTAGCCTGCGGCACCCCACAGCACAACTGCCAGGGAGCAAAAAGACAATCACCCAATGCTATTCTCCAAAAATGATACTGGAGATAGGATCAGAACCACTCCGATGCCTCCGATACCCATCTCACCAAGTTGGCCCAGAAGGATACCATGGTCAATGGCATTAAAAGCCGCTGAGAGATCAAATAAGAGTAACAGGGTCACCCTTCCCCTATTCTTCTCCTGATAAAGGTTATCCATCAAGGCGACCAAGGCCGATTCAGTCCCATAACCAGGCCTGAATCTAGATTGGAATGGGTCAGGATAATCTGTTTCATCCAAGAGTACTTGCAATTGCTGCACCACAGCTGTCTCAATCACCTTCCCTAAGTGGTGTATATTTGCGACCGGTTGGTAATTGTCGCAGACCAGTGGGTCCAGGGTGGGCTTTTTCAGGAGCGGTCAGATCACCGCCTCTTTCAGGGTGGCTGGAACCACTCCCTCCCGCAATGTTGCATTGAACACTCTCTGGATCCACTCGGTCAAACCCCCTTGGCAAGCTTTAATAAGTCAAGAAGGGAAAGGATTGAGAGGACACGTTGCTGGCTACATCATCGCAAGCACCTTGTGTACGTCATCAGGCCGCATCAACTGAAACCATTCCCGAGAAGTTGCAGCAGATACACTGGACACCTCATTGGGGACTACAGTAGATGTGGATAAGGCATCAAGACTGCTACGGAGGCGAGCAACTTTACCCTCAAAGTGCCTTGCAAACAATTCACAGTGGGCCTCCAAAGGGTCTAAAACTCCATTTCCTGGAGTTGTCTCAAAAACATGTTTCTCTGTTAGCTTTAGAAAACAAAAGTGATCCTTGCATCGCTGCTGGTAGTTAGAGTATTGCCTAACTGTTGAGATAAGAACAAAGATCCCAAACGCCATTTGCATCCTCAGCTTTCTCAGAATTTTCTGGTTGTTATGTGCCTTCAAGTCGATTACGACTTATGACAACCCTATGAATCAGTGACCCCCAAGAGCATCTGTCATGAACCACCCTGTTCAGATCTTATAAGTTCAGGTCTGTGGCTTCCTTATAGTTTCTTGTATTTAGTCCTACACTGTGTGCTGGAATCAGGATTAAGATCTGTGGAAATTTTGTGCTGTGAGAGAAACTAGGGAAAGTTTTATTCTCAGGCTTTATTGATTATGTTGTATGTGCAATACTTGCTTATAGCAGGAATTTTTAAAACATTATCTTCCATACTGTGCTGTCCCACATCATCCCATTGTCTTCCTAACAAGCCTTTGGTGATCATGGGATAATTCCAAACATTGCCTGCCACCAATACAGTGTGGGTGGAGTACAAGGCAATGGGTTTCTGCTGTCATTCTGGAAACGATGTGGGGGAAGACTACTGGAGCACATACTAGTGCCCTGAACTTCATTAATGAAAGTGTACCTGCTTGCAAGAGAGATTTCTCATATCGCAGTATGAGTCTCCTTGCCTTAACTTGCTTTTGTAAGCATGTTTGTTAAAGGGGAGTAGCCTCATTCAGTGATAAAAGTAAGAAGTTTGGTCTAGTACGATAAAGAGCTAGTTGGGTTTTCATCCACAATTTTTTTTGCTGGGAGGGTACTGGTTTCTCTCTCACACATGATTGTTCTGCAGTCTTAATTTCCTTGGTGCACCATGCTGCTGGATACTGCATTAATTCAGTAGAGGGCACCAACAATTCCAACTTTTGCTCCTAAGCGCATCTTCTTGCTGAAGCAGATACGTCCCCTTGGTTTCAAAGAGTTCTATGAGAACTCAATGAGCAGTTCAGTGATGCTTTGAGATATACTTATCTATTGTACTTCTAAGATGCACAGCAAAAGATTGCAAAGAATTTTCTGTGTTCTGAAGCTTGTTGTCCACCTTGAAACAAGATTTCTGTTTCTAAGCAATCGGTTCCATCTTTGCTGCTTCTTAAGGAGCATAATCTTTGGCAGTTTTCATTCTTTGCCAAGCGTAACTTAACTTGCTGACAAAAGTGCATGAGCAGCGCTCCTCTTTAATAGTCTGCTGTGTTGGTGCAGTAGAATGGGGTGATGGCAAGCTGTGAGCCACCATATGCACTTGGCAGTCATTGTCTGGTCTTTGTTCAGCCAACCTCTTAGTCTTGCCACCTATAAAGATAATGAATAAAAGAAAGGTTTCAAATTAGCTGTTTAGTTTCAAGGAAGAAATTGGTAAACTTGAAGCATGTTGGGACAGGCAACATAAAGGCTGTTGAATTCCATGGCTTTTGGTAATGTGTTTAACCTAGAAGGAAGGCTAAGGAGCAAAAAAAGAGGTTGGGCTTCAAATATAAATTATTTTTTTCTGTGCTGCTGCATGTATCTATTTTTTTGACATTTTTTTCTGCCCCATTTGCATTAGCAACTCCATACCCTTCCATTTTAAGTTTTTCATAAAATAATATTCCTTTGTCACCAGTCGCTCTATTTCCAGTTCCAGATAACATACTCTGTAAGTAGAATAACCGAAACAGTGGGTGGTGCTTTATGTGCCCCTTCCTGTCCAGACTCCATTTATGGCAACTGGATCTTTTCCATTTGGATTAGTCCAAAAGCCTGTTGGGTAGAAATCCTGCCTGTTTTTTTACTCTCCAAAGCTTTGTAAATAAACATTTCTACTCCACTCCTGATCTCTAAAAGAGCTTCCTGAGTATCAGTGCTTAACAAATATCTGTTCTCAATTTGTTCAACTATATTTTCACAATGCCATGGTACTTTGGAGTTCCCTAAATAACCTTGTTATTTAGTTTGCAATTCAAAGGACTGATTTGTGTCTTCCCACAAACTACTTCCAATAGCTGTTTCCATGCTACGTTTCTAAATCCTATAAAAATGTCTTGACATTGTAATACTTCTTGGTTTTATAATGCATAGTCTGCCTCTGCCAGTGAGCTGTTAGGCCTGATGTAGTGTTTTGCTCTTAGCATATAAGGCCTTAAATGACTTTGGACCCAAGTGTTTAAAGGAGTGCCTCCCCCATTACCATCCAAATCATGTATTATGATCAGCAGAGGATGCCCTACTTGCTGTCCCATCTTTGGGAGTGGTTAGTAGGACAATGACACGTAATGGCATTCTCAGTGGTTCCTTCTTAGTAACATCTGGTTGACCCCCACAGTTGATACTTTTAATTGAAGGCTGAAGACATTTTTATTTGTCCAGGCTTTTGGATCTTAATGGAAACTGACTTTTATTCGGATAGCACTATATATACTGCTGTTGATTTGATTGTGATTCTGTGGTTTTAATTGTGACTTTTATTAGGAAGTGTTTTGTTTTATCCAGCTAATGTTGTTAGCTGCCCTGTGTTCTGGATTAGGAGGAAGGTTTATAAAATATAAAATGAATGAATAAAAGAAATTTATTAATGGGAAGATTCCTAGTGTCAGTGATAGGACCCCACTTTTTGATTCTGGATTCTTTCTGTAGGTATAATAATTCCTGTGGCATCTGATCTCCAAAAACATATAGCGTTCTACAAAGGATAGAGCACGGATGGGGTGGCTGTGGCCGCCCAGCTGCTTTTGAACTCCAGCTCCCATCAGCCCAGCCACCAGGGCCAGTGGTCAGGGATGATGGGAGTTGTAGTCCAGCTAGATCTGGAGGCCCACAGGGAATAGTCTGAAGGCATGTGGTACAGTCCCACTGGTGAAACTCAGTGAGTCTGACTCTGAGGACTGCTTTGATGTCAGAGTATACCAGGAAGCACATCTAAGCTGATAGTTTCATAGAAAAGCAGGATGGTACAGTAACTAATACAGATGAATTGTGTACTACCTCCCAAAATGTATATTGGATACACTTGCTAGAATGAGAGGTTTGGGAGGAGAGGAGTGGATGTGGGATGATTATACTGTCTTCACCTTCATCGTGGCCTGTTCAGAGGAGTACATAACTTCGAAACCGAGCAGTAACAGAGCAAACTGTAAAGCAAATTCTTTACCTTGGTACAATCCCTGGTGTCTCCACTTAAAGGATCTTGAGTAGCAGGCCTGGGAAAGGACCTCAGCCTAAGACCTTGCAAAGCTGGTATTGTCAGAGTAGACAGTGCTTGGCTAGGTATACATGGTCTGACCCAGTATAATTCAAGTTACCACACCCATCACAGCATGTAGCTGACATTCAGAAGTTATATTAAACACATGAAGACGTCACCTAAATGAAAGTTCACATTTATTTAAAGCTGACTAGAGGAGCAACAGAATGACAACAGATTTATGTAACTTTTAAGTTGACAATGAGGACATTCAATTTGTCAAGAATTATCAATACCTCGGCACAGTCATTAACCAAAATGCAGACGGTAGTCAAGAAATCAGAAGGAGGCTAGGACTGGGGAGGGCAGCTATGAGAGAACTAGAGAAGGTCCTCAAATGCAAAGATGTATCACTGAACAATAAAGTCAGGATCATTCAGACCATGGTATTCTCGATCTCTATGTGTGGATGTGAGAGTTGGACAGCGAAAAAAGAGGATAAGAGAAAAATCAACTCATTTGAAATGTGGTGTTCGAGGAGAGCTTTGCGCATACCATGGACTGCGAAAAAGACAAATAATTGGGTGTTAGAAGAAATTAAACCAGAATTATCACTAGAAGCTAAAATGATGAAACTGAGGTTATCCTACTTTGGACACATCATGAGAAGACATGATTCACTAGAAAGACAATAATGCTAGAAAAAACAAGGGAGCAGAAAAAGAGGAAGGTCAAACAAGAGATGGATTGATTCCATAAAGGAAGCCACTTACAAAATCTGAACAGGGTGGTTCATGACAGATGCTCGTGGAGGTCACTGATTCATAGGGTCGCCTTAAGTCGTAAATGACTTGAAGGCACATAACAACAACAGAGGAGCAGATACAGGAAACTTCTGCGTTTTGATTTTTTAGAAATATCACCATTGTAACATCAACTGTGTGCCACTAGTCCTGTTAAAAGTATCAGGATATTACAGTAATTATTAGCAATAGTACAACTACTGTGATGCACAGGGAAATGTTTCAGAAGCTATTGTGAACCAGGGAGGCTGTTTGATTAAATGCAAGTCCAAACCCCCAAAGAACTAGTATCATGGATTTTTGGATCCTGAGAGAAACTTGTTCTTCACATACAGGGCTATGGAGTTGGAGTCATGGAATCGGAGTCGGAAGCAATTTTGGATGGAGTTGGAGTCAGTAGAAATGTACTGACTCCTTCTCCAGCTTCAAAATAAATTTTGATTGACAAATTTTTAAAAATATAAATTCAAAATGTCAAAGAAGCTTCCCATGAAGTCAGCTGTAGTTGAGCATTTCACCATAACTCAAGATGGAAAACATTTTGTGTGTCAGTGTATGACACAGGACCCAGATGAAGACAAATGCTGTGATGCCAAGATCAGCGCATATTCAGGCAGCGATAAAAATGTTCCTATGAGAGCTTCCAATGTAAAAAGACATTTACAGCGCTTCCCAGGGCTGTGGAGTCAGAAGCAATTTTGGGTGGAGTCAGAGTCGGAGTCGGACAGTAGAAAAATAGAGGAGTCGGAGTCGAAGGTTTGGCGTACCGACACCACAGCCCTGTTCACCTGGTTGGCCACTGTGAGAACAGGATGCTGGACTAGATGGGCCACTGGCCTGATCCAGCAGGCTCTTCTTATGTTCACATACCCATGTCCCATAGCCAAAACAGTCCTAATCATTGCCACTGTCAAAACGGGTTACTATAGTATTCCTTGCTAAAGTACAAGAATAGTTTATTTCAAATATTTCAGGTTGAATGCTTGGATTGGTTATAGGGCCTTCCTGCATACTATAGCCTCTTTGTTTATAACATCAGTCTAAAATACATTATCCCAATTATAGAACCAAAGTAATTTCATTGTATTAAAGCATGGAATTGTTGACAGCCAAGGCATGACACCTTAGTTATGTAAAGAATTGAGGTCTAGCATTATGGAAGTGCTTGATTACATTCTGTGCATACAAAATTTCTGACTTTGCAATATTTTGAAAGCTTCTTTAATTAAATGGGTATCTGTCATAAACAATTATCACTAGGATCTATTTGTAGTGGCTTGCTGATTTCCACAGTACTGGATATGGATATACATATGTCAGACACTCATTCCAAGTTCCCTACCCAAACGTGTGTCAAGCAAAACAAAAATAATTCACCCCTCTTAACAAAAAAAAAAAGTAGTCTACAAAGAGAAGGGAGTGAAATGCTTCTCCTAGGTAATATTGCTGGAAACATCAGGTTTTTGGGGAGTTTTTGCTTTCTCATGTCAGTGTTGGAAGAAAAATGCCTGAATTAATGATTTCTGTCTTTCCCCCTCTCCTCTGTTTAGAATTCATCTGAGAGAGAAGACTGTAACAATGATGAGCCCCCCAGGAAGATCATTCCTGAGAAGAATGCACTCAGGCAGGTATGCATTTGATTCAGGTGGGTAAAATCCACACAGCCCCTTTACTTGAAAGAGCTAGAGTTCTCTGGCTTCCCTTGGAACTTGGAAAGATACAAAACATCTATCCAACTTATTCCAACTTGTTTTACCAAGAGCACACAAGCTTTCAAATTATAGAGCACTTTTTGGAAGGTATCTTGGAGCTAATTCATATCTTTTGAGAGCAGCATGCAAGCTGCTTTTTTGTGGATCCTATATGGCTCCAGTCATGTCTTTTACAGAGTAACCTTGTGGGTCAGACAGGTGAAGTTTTTCTTACTGTGCTGGTATGATCTGGGTACAGAATTCCCAGTTACATGCTCAACAAGACACCCATGTATTCTGTAGCCCTCGACACGTCAGGAAATGGTAAGATTTGGTAAGTACTGCTACCAGACAAGGTTTCAAACCAATACTTAGGCCTTAATTCTTAAGTGTATGACCATAACTAAGACAGACAGAACAAATATTCAGTTATATTCCTGATTTCAGCTTGAACCAGAACAAAAGGAATGTAAGGTGAGCTAATAGGCTTTTCAGTTAATACAGAACTGGCTTCTGTATTGTTTCTTGGAATTTGGATACACTCCCTTAAATACTAGGGTTATTGATGATTTATGCCATATCAGCTGCTGTTACCAGTTGTGAACGTACCATTCTGATTAGAGAAGCCAGGTAGCTAACACCAGTGGGGTGCAGTTGAGAATTTCTGGAACAGTAAGAAAAGAAGAGGGGTGATTTGGCTGAGCAGTTTGAAAAGACAAGGATGGACCCAGGTTGGCCTCCAAGAGAGCAGTTGTTCTTCCAGAACTTCTTCCAGGGCTCCTCATGTATTCCTTTTTGCAGTGTCCATATGACATTGTTGGCATCAACATTTTAGCCCATATTACCCCACCCGCATTTAATTCAGATTTACCCATTCCGTGGGAAATCCAGTAACAACAATCCTGTTGCCATTGACTTATTTGTGATACCTGAGTATCCCGTTTGCAAATTAAGCCCTCATCTGGATGCCCCTGTAGTGATGTAGGAGGAATATGCAGAGAAAGCAGTGTGTTTCTCTTTTTGAAGAAAACCATTATACTTTCTTCTTTGAACATAGACTAATGTATATAATGTTATGTATATTGTGTTCTCCTTTACTCAGGAGAGGGCAAAATCAAGAAAGAGGGAGCATGTTTTTTATTTCAAAAGTTTAAAACTAGCATTAAAAAAAGTCTTCTTTTGAAGCTCTTTCCATTGTCCTTCTATTTAGTAAGCTGACCTTAACATTTCCAGCAGTCCTTCTCATTTATGAAGGACCAGCATCAGTGTTTGCCCTACTGGAACTACTTGGGCCAGGGAACTGTTATAAGTTCCACCTGCCTGATCTGTGTACGCATGGCACTACAGCATTGCTCATTACACATTTCAGAATAAACTCACATTCCCACATGGAGATGTAACCTATGGTGGCCTTTATTTTGACCGCTTTCTTTTACTTTTGCATGGAAGAAGCCAATAGAGAGAAACCTAACCTAGTTTAAAGCCACATGAGGTTTAGAGTAGTAAATATAAGTAGGCTTTATTAATATCTATTTTGTGGATAAAGACTTGGGATAAAAACTGAATGCTGGGTGGAGGGAGGTTGTGTGAAACCTTGGACAACCATGACGAGGGAAGAAAGCTTTTGGCAACAATGTTTAAGCTAGCAAACAAATTTTCTCACTGTTAAGTTATAAATTAATTTTAATAGGCTGATCCAGATGGTCCATTTGGAAAATGGATAACTTGGTCTGTGGAAAATTAAACTAAATTTATCACTCTCATACTTCAAACTGAATCTAGTGTGTAAAGAGTGTCCATTAAGTCCAGTGAATACAGATGGACTGGCAGGTCACACATGGGACTAATCGGATTCATTTTAAAAATAAATGTGTGAATTATTGAGTCGGTCTTCTGGTTTGAGTCCTTGTGCATGTGTGCAGTCTTTTTAAAAGAGACCCCCAAATGCTTCAGTGCCTTTTTAACCTGTGTGTTTCCATTTTAAATTCAAATTTCTTGCCAAAAACTTTAATTAGTTTTCAGTGCCCATCATTTAGTATTGGATCCGAATGGTAGATTGATTAGGCTGGGCATTTGTTATTTTAAGAGCTGCTTCTCTGTTTCTGAAGAATTGGGGCTTAGTAGCCTTCACAGAGAGAGAGAGAGAGAGAGAGAGAGAGAGAGAGAGAGAGAGAGAGAGAGATGGCCTTTAGAAACCAATGAGGGGGAAGCTCCCCAGGGACCTTTGAGCCTTTTGGCTTTTAGTTGTGTTAAACAGAGCCATGAATGAAGATTTGTAAATTTATTACAGTGCCATCTGGATTCCCCCCTTCTTTTTGCAGGAACCATATTATTGTTGGCTTGTATCTGTCTATTGTGGTGGTCGCTCCCCAGGAGCTTGCCCTCATACTCCAAAGGAAAGTGATGAATAGCAAGGGTCAGCAGGCATAGGTCACAGGGCAGCTGTCCAGGGCTGTCCTGAACTTGATTACCCTACTGTCTTTTAAAAAATATTGGCACAATGCAGGTTGTTTAAAGAAAGCTTCTCTCTCCTGTGCTCAAATGGGGTAATAATGAAGTGCCTTTTTGCTGTCAAGACTTGCTCTGTGGGGGCCGGAATGGGAGTCTCTTTGGATAGGAAATCGTGTAGTTGCCATGTAGGGTGCTGACGATAGTGGGATTGTGATGATGTGCATTACACTTTTCATTCTGGTAATCTCTTTGAAGAGCTTCCAGATGGAATGAAAGTGAGGTAGCCATCACTGTCTGCACTGCTACCAAGACTGCGCTCTCCCCAACCTCACCCTCTCCAAGCATTTTCATGAACTCCTCCTTCAGCAGTAACACAGAGTTCTATGGCTTCAGTGTTTAGAAGTTTTGGAGGACATAGAAGGCTTCTGACATTTTGTAGGACTTGTATAGAAACTGCCAAGTCCCAACCATAGGATGCTTAAAAGAATGGGCACACTACAGCAAGGGAGAGGCAAAATAAAAGGAACATCACCTCATAGTTACTGTAGGGGGGGGTGTATATTTGAGTGAGGGAAAGAGCGTATTAACTGTAATTTGTATCAATATTTAATACTTGTTAGGAAAAACTGACCCAGTTTAAAGGAAATAAGTTATTTCAAATGTGTTTATAATTTGTGTGTGTATTTTCCTATTAAATGCTGGAGAATTTTAATTGTTATTTCATTTGTACTTGATTAGTTATTATCCTAAATATCAGTTGTGCAGAAATCCAAGACTGCTCACTAGAATTGTTGTCTAACAGCATACAAACTTGCTGTTTTCCCCCCTCCCTGCTTCAGTACTAATCGGCTCTGTCAGATGTGTTGCATTTCTTCATTCTCCTGTAAAATTGCTTGCATTGTCAATTCTCCTGACCTTTTGTTTCCATGTCCACTTACAGGCCAATGAACGTGGGCAGTGATAAATAAAGCTCTGAACAGAACTCTCCAACTCTTTGAAAACAGCATGTTGCCATCTCCCTAGTTATATTTCTTTAAGTGTTTACGTGTATGCTGAATTCTTTTCTCTTGTGTGGCTGGAACCCTGGGGCCTCAGAGCCATGAGAGAGGCCAAGAAGCTAACAAAGTAGCTGTCCCCTTGTTAGCTTGTTCCTTTCTTTAAAAAACTACAAAAAACCCACAAGATGAAACCCATCTGGCTTAGGGCATTACATTTTCCTCCCCCATGCACCTCTATAGATGAAGAGTTTCACCTGCAGTGAGGGTTTACATTGATTAGGGAGGGTGTAGTAATTCAACTCTGACCATCCACTTCAGTGATACTTTGCAGTCCTGAAAGGTGCTGACCCATTGAGTTAAACTGTCAAGAGAAGGATAAAAAAGGAGCTCCATCCCAGGAGGTAACAGCTGCCAGGTTTTCAGCACCTTGTGCGCTGCTGGAGAAATGTCACCAATTGTCACTGGGGGAGAAAAATGACTGACTTGTCTGCCATCTTCCCTTTTTAATGACTAGACTTATAAAATGAAGGATTTAAGCCTCTGAAGATCAGCAAGCACAAGGCAAGCTGTCATTGGGAGGAAGAAAATCCAGCGGATTTTAAGTAGGTGTTATAGATAAATCCCTTTGAGGAAAAGATACAGTTAGCCCAGTTGGCTTGGATGACCTTTGACTAATGAGGTATAAGTGTAAAAAGTTTGCTGAAGCCACTTGCAGACAATATGAGCTTAACTACTTTAGGGGAAAGGGGGGGGTAGGGGGAGCCAGATTCATAAGCCAGTGAACTGAGAGAAAACATACTGTATTTCAGCTCTTTGGAGGACAATTTGTTTTCGAGCTGCTACCAGATGGCTAAATACCATGACATTTCTCTTTTGTTTTTTGTTTCTTTGTTTTTTGCTGTTGTTGTTTCTGTTTTTGTTTTACAAGCAATTCACTTCTCCTTGCTTTCGTCAATATTGCTTCACTGAATAAGTTTTAGTGGCAGAGGTGGAGAATGAGACAGAAAGTGGTATTGTCCTTTTTTCTTGTTTTAATAGGTAAAGGACAAACAAAATCTTAAGGTACCAAAGTATCAGAAATGGGCTATTCCCCCCATTTGTTTTTGTTTTTTGGTTAGTCATTTCAATTGTACTGAGTAATTAGAAGGTACACATAGTCAAGGGAGCATTGTTAGGGAAATTGCTCAGGAACGTCCATTGCCCATCTACCATCACCATGTGTTCAATTCTTCCCTCTAGTGGCAAAATTAGGGACTCTGGCTCCACAGTAGGCAAGGTGTAATTGCAATATAACAAACTGAGCTTTGGGGACATTTCTGTAAATGTTCTTGGTTTTGGCTTGGCTAGTCTATAGTTTGTCTTACTGACTTCCTGCAGAGATCTTTTCCCTTCCCACAAGCACTCTGAGCATTGAAGACTAGAAATTTAGCTTTAAATATTGAAATAATAATCACAGTGGATTCTGGGTAATGCTTTGCCGCTTGACTTAATTCTCCTCTTCCTTTTTTAATTACCTATTTATAAAAACGCTTTTAAATTTGCAGGCATTATTTAATACTTTCGGAAGGAGCACCTCATTGGAAATAAATAAATAAATTGCCTTTTTTTAAAAATCGTCTGTGTGAAAGACCTTAAGGGTAATTAATGGAGGTCTCATAAGGCCCCGTAAGTGAGATGAAAGCGATCTTTCTGAATCTGCAAGAGTGATTTGTTTGTATAACTTCCCAACTTCCACTGAATTCTTCAGAGTCTAATAACTATTTTCTTACCATTTGGCTGTTGGTGCTTTGCTGCAAAAGCCCTTGTTTGAACAGTGAAAAAAAAGAGTTTAATAATCTTGTCTCTGGAAATGACTTGGGGGGGAAATTGAGCGCTTGCATTTTGTTGTTGTGTTTTTATTACAATATTATCTTTCTCTGATAAATCATGTAATTATTGACTAGTGGGGTAGGAAAGAAATCTTCTTGAAGACTGAGATGCACCTATTAAAAAAGTGCTGCTGTGCTCAAAGATGGGGATCTTTTGGATGAATTGTCAAAGAAATATTTTTTTATTTAGCCCAGACAATTGCAAAAAGCATCCATTGGTATAGATGGAAAACTTGGAAACCCTCAGGGATTCGAAGGGTTAAGAGTAGGCCCATTTTGTACTGGTGTTAGCCCTTAGGATGTTAGATCGTTCTGTTTTATTCATTACATAGCAACCAACCCAATCGCCAATGCAAATACTTTGAGCAGAGAGCTGCAGCTAATCCTCAAACTCTCTGTATCCCAGTATAATGTGTGTATGTGACACATTCATGCTTTATATTTTTGGGCATACACCTAAAAATGTAATGTGTGAGGGCCCAAAATGCTTGTGGGTCAAAAAGCAACAGGGTCATTAGTATACCATGTACTGCTGTGGAACTACTCCCTTTGGGAGGAAGGGTGGGATATAAATTCAATAAATATTATTAGTTGTAGTAACAACAACAACCTGGATGATCAGTTTCTGCTAATTTTAAAGAAGTAAAACAAGTTTCTAGTCTTTCTGGCTGCAAGAGAGAAGGCTGGCCAAGCATTTCTGTATTTTAGACCCTCTTTTTGCTCGCATCTCAGTCTATCTCAAAATATTCTGATTTTTTGCACCCCCATAGCATGATCATAGATTATGAAAATTCATTCAAATTTTTACAATTTGTGTAATTTTCAAGTGGTAGTCCAGACCTTGTCATTTTTGTCATAACTGTATATGCAGCTGGTAGTTTTAACCTTTGTCTGGGGGTAGATGCAGACTTGCCCCTGTTCCTTTCATTGCATTCCTGCTCCTGACATGATTTGAAGGAGTCGTATGCTGGTAGATATTTTTTTCCATTAGTGTGTGTTTTGCTATAGGCTGCTTAACACTTATCTCAAACAGCTTTTGCAAGGTTAAAAGGAATGCGGCTTGGTAACAAGTTTGTGTCATTTTAAATATATACCTTCCAGTAAATAAGGAGGAGCCTAGCAATCAATCCCTTTTAGTGTGTTATATGTTTCACCTGACAACTAAACCCTCTATTGATTAGCCATTACTTTGTTAGATAATCCTGTGTCATTGAAGCCTCTGTAAAAATTAAACTCTTTAAAATGTTTTACCCTAGCAGCAGTGTGAAAATTGAACACTTGTTCAGAATTATAGCCAGCTTTCACCAAAAAGGTAGTTTTCAACAAACTGGTTTATGCTTGCATTCGTTATATGCAGTATAAAACCATATTAAAGCACCTCAACGCAAAGCTATCAGCCTCTGGCACAGAATCAGGCTGCTGTTTCAAACAGTGCTTCCTGTGGCCTAGAAATGGGCTATCTTGGTGATGGGGTGGGGTGGGGGGGAGATGCTTGGACAGTTCAAGTTTCTCAGCTAGAATTGAATCAAAAATCCTCTCATAGCCAAAATATGGAGTTTGGACTTCTGTAGTATGATCAGGAGCGTGACAATCCTTTTCTGAATCTCCCAAAGGAATTCAAAACGAGGGAATGATAAGGACTGCAGTGTTTAGGTGATAAAAAAATAAAACTTTCTAACCAATTAAAATATGCCCCTGATTAATTGAACAGCTTTTGCCAAACATGAAAATATTTTCATTCATTTTTAAGCACTGTGGCTTGTACCTTAGGAGAGGCATTCCTCCTAATTTTTCACAGATGGGAATGCCTCTTTTTAGATGTTGCTTGCTTAGACACATGTAGGGATAATTTAAGAACAAAGTATGTGTCTACACTATGATCAAATCCTAGACTATGACTAAAAACTGAACATACTTTTTCATACTTCTTCGTAGAGGTGCCACCCTATATCAAAAAGCCATTAACTGCTTGAGGTCAGGTTACCTGAAAGATTCTTATCCTATGAATAAACCTTATCTATGAGATCCTTGCCAGAGGCCCTACTCCAAGTGCCCCTGCCAAATGAAGTGAGAGAGAGGGCTACTAGGTAGAGGGCCTTCTCAGTAGTGACACCTAAGTTATGTTAACAGCCTCCCTAAAATCACTTGCTTGGTGCCATCCTTACAGCCTTTTTAGACCCAGCTGAAGGCCCTCTTACTCATCCTGGTCATTTAAACAACCTGTATTTTTATCATCTGGGCTTCTCTAGCTTATGATTCATGTTTTATTGTATATCTGCCAGAAAGAACAATTTGTATGCTACTTTTATTATTTTGCATTGTATTTTTTATATTGTATTTTATTATCCTTAATTTTTGTGAGCCACCCAGAAAACATATGTTATGGGGCAGTCATACAAATGCAACAAATAAATAAGCAAGCAAGCCGTTGTTTAAGCCTCCTCAAGGATAATTGAGCCCAACAACAACAGAAGGGTATGTTTTGTCCAGATTCAAATAGGAAGAAGACAGATCTGCTGTGGAATGTCCTTCCATATGTTGTGCATTTTTGCTCCTTTCCTCCTGGTCTTTGAAGACTGAAAGCACTTTTGCTCCCTGTTGTTGCTGGGTTTTATTTTGAGGGGAGGGCACTGCTTATTGTTGTTTTGCTTTTTTATTTACATCTGTTTGTTTGCTCCTTGTGGATGTGGGGGGTACTTTTTTGTATTTTAGATTAGTGTGTGGTGTAGTGGTTAAGGTGTTGGACCACAACCTGGGAGACCAGGGTTCGAATCCCCACATAGCCATGAACTCACTGGGTGACCTTGGGCCAGTCACTTGCCTCTCAGCCTCATGAAAACCCTATTCATAGGGTCACCATAAGTCGGAATCGACTTGAAGGCAGTACATTTACATTTTTAATGACTGAGAGTCAGTGTGCTGTAATGGTTAAAGTTTTTGACTATGTCCTGGGAGACAAGGGTTCAAATTCTCCTTCAGCCATGAAGCTCACTGGGTGACCTTGATCTAGTCACTGCCTAACCTGTCTGACAGGGTTGTTGTGGGGATGAAATTAAGAGGGGAGGAACCATGTACAATACCTTGAGCTCCTTGGAGAAAAGATGAGATACAGATGCAATAAATAATAATGCAAATAATTATACGCCACAAGAGTGGCTGTATACTATAGCCAGCGTAGATTTTTCACATTCCGCAATGTTAAATTGAAAATACCCCCATGCCATTCTGATGCTTCCTATAAGCTCATTTCAAAACAAAACCTTACAAAACTTATAGTCCTGAACTCAGAAACATTTGCTTAACAACCCTCTCAATTTTCATGGCGATACACAAAACAGTCAGAGAGAATCGAGAGTTCAAAGTCTAAAAAGAGAGGGAAAAAACCCAGAGCCCTTTTGGACTTTTTTCTCTGAGTTTTCATAATCTGTTGAAAATAATTAAATATCAGCCATGTTCACAGAGTACCTGTAATCCTAATACTGACCTTGCCCCATGCTCTGCAGTTTAAAAGTTAAAAAAAATGCCTGGCTGATTTTTAATTAATTTAAGAAATTTTAGCTGTCACCCTATGATGATGTGGGGCATGCTCAGTAAGAACCAGCTGTCAGAGTTCTAAAAGCCAGACTCACAGCTGCTTGGCTTGCCTAATCAGAGGGTGACACCCACACCAGACTTTGGTTTCACTTGAGACAGTCATGGCTTCCCTCAGAGAATCCTGGGAAGTGTAGTTTGTGAAGGGTGCTGAGAGGAGACTCCTATTCCACTGAGAAAGCTCCAGCGGCCAGAGTGGTTTAACAGTCAGCCACTCTGATTGAAGGTCTCTGAGGGGAACAGGGCATCTCCTAGCAACTCTCAGCACCTTCACTAACTACACTTACCAGGATTCTTTGGGAGAGCCATGACCATCCAAAGTGAAATAAAGGCCTGGTGTGGATGTGGCCAGGGACAGCTTTGGTTTAAATTTGTGTGGGAGGCTACATGTGTCTACTGTAGAATAAAAAGGTGGGGGAAACGCTGAAAATCAATGATACTGCTTACAATGTTTTCCTTTTAGAAAGGAAAGAGGCTTCCCTTCTGCCCAGTGCTCACCCACCCAATCTCCTCCCCTCCCCCAGGTCAGTGTTGGACTACAACCTGGGAGACCAGGGTTCAAATCCCCACACAGCCATGAAGCTGACTGGGTGACCTTGGGCCGGTCACTGCCTCTCAGCCTCAGAGGAAGGCAATGGTAAAACCACCTCTGAATACCGTTTACCATGAAAACGCTATTCATAGGGTCAACATAAGTCGGGATCGACTTGAAGGCAGTCCATTTCCATTTTCAAACATGATTGCACAGAAATAAATCCTACTGAACTCAAAAAGTAAGCAAACAATCAAACCCCCCTCCCTTCTCCCCCCTCCTATCCCCTCCCTCCCCATCCCCTTCCAACCCCCTCCTTCCCCCTCCCCTTCCTTCTCCCCATGGTCACTTTTACCTATCTTAAGCATGATTGCATGGAAGTAAATACCATTGAACTCTATAAGCATGCAAATGATCAAACCTGCCCTCCCCCTTCCTTTGCCTCCCTCCAATACGCTCCTTCCCCTCCTCCCCCCCCCGGTCAGTTTTTCCGTATCCTAACCATGATTGCATAGGAGTAAATCCTATTGAACTCAATCAGCATGCAAATGATCAAACCTGCTTTTTCCCTCCTTCCCCTCTCCCTTCTTCATCCCCTCCCCTCTTCCTTCCCCCTCCCCTGCCTGCTCCAGCCCTCCCTCCCTCCCCCCCCGGTCAGGTTTACCTATCCTAAGCATGATTGCATGGGAGTAAATTGTAAGAAGAAACAGCAACAAACATACAAAAATGTAATTCTCTATCTTTGGAAATGGCAGGTGTTGCCACCACTCACCATATGCTCAGAGGCACATGTTACCAAATTCTTTCAAGCTACACAGCAAGTGGATTGGACTGTGAAAGACCAACCCAAATTGTGTTTGCATTTTGGCAAATGTGTAGGGCTGTACAATATCTCAGAGAGGAGGTCAGGTCTCCTGCTTCCCCGGTGCATTCACTGTAGCTGCCCAATTTCCCTGCTTTTTAAAGTTTGATAGAAATATCTGTGGGCTATTGGTATGTTCTTAAACCGCAAGATTTTTTGCCTATTAGTGAATAATATTTGGTTTAGTTTTCTGTGAACCACCTTGAAATACATTTGGAATGAATACCTTTATAGAAATTAATTAAATAGTAGTTTAGATTCCCCTGGGAAATAAAAACCTTATAGAGAATAGAGTTTTGCTACCTACCCATCACATTGGGATGGTTAACTAAAGGTGCTTCTGCAAAAGAAAGGAAAAAACTCTTTGGGTCTCTCTGCTTTAAACCACTGTTTTTAACTAGTTTTTTTCATCTGTTGATTAAACAGTTGCCTAAAAACCCTGACAAACATAGTTCCTAAATGACATGACTTCCTTAAATTCCTAAAATAGACACTCAGTTTTTATTTGAAAGCAGCTTGGGGGCTTATCAAGAAATCTTGTGTTCGACACTGAACCCCTTGTCCTGCATTACTGGACGACTAAGGTAGTTGCTTACCTAGGGAGGCTGTGGGCGCTCCCAACACTGAAGGCATTTGGGAGGCAGCTGGACAGCCACCTGTTGGATATGCTTTAAGTTGGTTTCCTGCATTGAGCAGGAGGTTGGACTCGATTGCCTTATAAGCCCCTTCCAGTTCTACTATTCTACGATTCGATATCCTGAACACAAATGCCATACAAACACATTTTTATATCCCTCTAACCTAGAGCACTTCATTCACCAAAGCACAATTCCTCTGGTAGATGGAATGCCATGTCCCCATTGTATATACTGTTATATGAAGGCTTTGGGAAGAGTTAGTAAATGAAGGAGATTGTCTTTGAACCAGACATTTTGAGACAAAGTCTTGCCCAAATTGCCTTTATTCAGCCATCTCCCTAAATACTGTTCTAATGTGGGGGGGGGGGATAACTGCACTGCCGCCTGTCATGCTGCCGAATCTGTTTAGTTACCCTCCATGCATTGTGGGCTGAACTTCAGCAGAGTGCCTTTTCTCCTCTTGTAGGATCCCTGTGCATTTTAAAATCCTGAAGGATCCAGGGTCTAAATTCGATGGGGAAGCCTACATAAGTAGAGCAGGCTCCCTGCTGCAGAAACTGAGTCCCAGTGCATGGAGAGCAATGAAGTCAGTAGTGATGACATGAGGGGGGTAGGGTTTTTTCTATTATTTTCCTTAGATTTTGTAATTTAAGAATTCAGGTTGGGGAGAAGGGAAGACTTACCTTGTTTTGTGTTGTCTATGCCTTTTTTCTCTTTTCTGGAAAAACATAAATAAACCCATATATACAAAAAAGGAACTCAGAAGCGCATTTTTTTCATTGCCCTTGAAATGTAGGGCTTTTGATTTAAGCAATATGAATCCCTTTAAGGTGGACATGCCCATCATGTATGGTATATCTATATGACTATAACGCAGGCCTTTTTCTGCTTTTTAAGTAGAAGCACAGGAATGCAGTTAGCTGCACGAAACCAATGGAGCATCTTACCGTTTCAAATCTTCAGTTCCTTTATCCAAACCATTTTCTCTTCCTCTTCACAGACCTATAATAGCTGTGCCAGACTCTGTATAAACCAGGAAGCAGTATGCTTAGGGAGTACTGCTATGAAGACTGAAAACTGTGTGGCCAAAGTAAGTAAAGCTGCAGCTGTCATCCTTGCATCAGGTTGATAAGCTGCAAGTTCTATCTTGGTTGGAGAGACATTCTTAAATTTAATATTGTGCTTTCTGAACATATCACAGTAAACCTAACTGAGCCCATAGGGTCTTATGGGAACTTAATAAAGTCCTTTATCTATGATGCACATTTTTTTCATCATAAGAATCCATGCCTCATTAGTTCCCTCCCTCATTAATTTTTGAAATTATGGTGGTAATGTGGTAAAAAGCTTAGAAATGAGAAAGTTAAAAATCCAAGTGTTTGATTTTTAAATGTTATGATTTGCTTGGCCCTTTAAACAGAATATGTGCCAAATATCCACTAGGGGTTGTTTAGCAATGGCTATGTTAATATGAGAAATGTTACTCAACTGTTGCACCCCCAACTGGAGGTTTATTTATTTTTATGCTTTCTTCTTCTGAACCAAGTTGTGCACATTTGCTTCCAACAGAGAGGCATTAGGGTGGGCATTTAGACTGCTTCCTTCCCTAAGGCAAAGTTTGAATTTTATCCCTTGGGTTTTTAGACATTAGGGTGTACTCAACAGTGAGCATGTGATATTCTCATACCCCCTCTGCTGGCCACTATCAGGAGACACACAATAGGAGCCCAGGTGGAGGATTCAGGTCACAAACTCATTACAGTATGGAGACGTCAATGTTGAAGAAGCCTCTGATTTTAAAATAAAACGTTTGCCAGATTGGGCAAATAGCAGATTGGGTATGTTCCATTTTACATTGCCACATCAAAAGACACATTCTCAGGGAAATGTGCGTCCTGTCCTTGGCTTTCCCTGCAACTAAATATAACTCCTATAAAATAAGAACCGTGTCTGAGGGATTGTGAACGACTGGAAAACATTCCAGCTACGATACAGTGTGTATAAAAAGGGCATGTTTAGCCTTGCTTAAGCTTCATGTTTCCATTGGAAGGAAGTTCAGGATAGCCTTGCAGGACTGATCAGTGCATGCAGCCATCTGTTAGCAAAACCAGCTGGTGCTTTTGCAGCATCTCTCCCCTCCTCTTTCACCCCCAACAAAATGGCTAGTAGAGAAATGATCACCCTTTCCTCATTCCTTGGAATTCTTTCCTGCAATTCCTGTTCCCTATAATAGGTATTCTTAATCCAAATAGATGTCATATCCAAGAAATCTTTCTTAGGCTTAACTTGAATTAAATAAATTATTCTTCTGGTAGACAGTAATGCTGTGCAAATTTATTTCTGTGAAACTGCCCATTACGTAGAACACGTCTCCATAAAACGTACCATTCTACAGGATCGCATGTCCATTTATCTCTAGTGCCAAGATGTACCCAGTCTGGGCAACTGCTCATTGTGGAAAACTCTATGGGAAGCCTGCTGAACCCCATACAGAATAGTTTTTTCCCTAAGGCTGGATAGATACCTCAGTTTGAATTTTGGCATTCAATAGTGTGTGTAATGTGATGCTACAGGGCCAAACTGTATGGAGCCACACCCTCTACACTACTGTGTCCATGCCTGTATGTTTTTGTAGTTTGCAGTTGAGTATGACAGGAGCTTCAGTAGGCTGGTTTGGACAAAGCACTAAACTAGTTTAGCGTTATGATAATGAACCGCAGTGGTCCTTATGCTTCCATGTGCCCTCGCTTCCTCTGGTGTAACTGCAAGGAAGAGTTTGGAAGCTTTTGCTACTGTTTTGGATTTATATCCAGCTCATCTA
The DNA here is from genome assembly GCF_030035675.1 of Rhineura floridana. Taxonomy (NCBI): domain Eukaryota; kingdom Metazoa; phylum Chordata; class Lepidosauria; order Squamata; family Rhineuridae; genus Rhineura; species Rhineura floridana. Next base: position 86,057,790 of record NC_084486.1, read on the forward strand.
TGATGAGCTTCCGCCAGGCCTTGAAGACCTGGCTCTTCAGGCAGGCTTTTGGGGTGGGTTAGGTTTTATTATTATTGTTGAGATTTTTACTGTTTTAATGTATTTGTATGTTTTTATTTTGTACGTCGCCTGGAGTGGCTGGACAGCCAGCCAGATGGGTGACTAATAAATTTAATAAATAAATAAATAAATGTGTCATCTGGATGCTGAGAAACTGTGGTTGGTTTTACTATGGTGTATTCATTTTTATTTTATTTTAATCATTTATATACAGTTCAGTACCACAGTTGTATGTGTACGATAGGGATACCAGGAGGGATAAAATCAGTTAATATTAACCCTAAAATCAGAAAAAAATACTTAAAGTGCCTGCTAAAATAAAGTTTTTACCAGCTGCCAGAGGTTCAGCAGGGAGGGGGTCTGTCTGACCTCTGCTAGGAGGGGATTCCACAGAATTGGACCCACAATACTGAAAGCACAGCCAATAGTTTATGAAGTTGGTTTGTTTCAGCTAACCTTAAGAATAACCACAGTTTAGGACACAGGTGATACATAAACTGTGGTTAATATAAAACAATAGCAGAAGTTTCCAATCTGCTCCTCATGTCTATGGCAGAGGAGAATAAAGGGAGGTGTGGGAGAATGCACGAGCCCCAAGGCTTGTGGCAGCTTGTCCATATAACACTAAACCATGGTTTATGTGCATATGGAGCGACTGAGTGCAGAGGATATGTTGCAGCCCAGGGTGCAGCCAGGTGATTTAGTGGCATGTAAAGCAGAAATGGTGGATCTACTGCAGTAAGTCCACAGTAGTGTAGTGTCCATTAAGGTCATATCTCTACAGCCCCAGTTCCATGTCCTGTAGGACCTATTAGGATGTGGTGACACATGGTCAGAGTTCAGGATCATATCTTTAGAGGGGATGGTGGCCCTGTGATTGGCCCTTTCCTAATGCTCTGAAAAAATAGGTCCATGTTTTATGGCATGTGGGGGGCATCTGCTGTCATATGTGAAATGCAACTTCTTACTTGAGTAGCATATTGTGTGGTATTGTGTCAGAGTATTATAGAACTGATGCCTTGTTACTTACTTCTGCCTTATTCTTATACAAATAGGGATTCCCCCCTACCTTTAATTACTAGTGTATAGCTGCCTTCTTGGAAACCCCCTTCAAGTTCTTGGTTCAGATTTCTCACCATGAGATTACAAAGTAGCTTGGCAGAGTTTTCTCAGCATGCAGCTCCTCCAGCAATAAGCTTTTGTTCTGTTCAGAGCTCATTGATTTGACCAGAAGTTGCATGTGACTGGCAGGAAAGCATGAGGGAGCTGCACTTACTAAAAGTAGTTTGTAGCGCCTTTAATTAAAGGTGTGCCCTCAAAATGGTTGCCCACAAAATTAGAACTCTGTTAATTTCCCTTGGGAACTTGACAAACATCAATACGAAGAAAGCCAGAGACAAAAAAAAAAAAAGGTAATGAATCCTGGTCTCTGATAAAAGACACCTGCCTTCCAAGCACTGCTCCTCCTGAGAATTTATTCTTGGGCACATATTTTGCATATTTATATGTTGTTGGATGGTTTTCTTTTTAAAGTGGGCAGGGAATATTGGGCTTTTGTAGGAAGTAGATATTTCTCATGATGGTGTATAGAGCAGAACGGCATAACTGGTTCAAAACCTTTGAAAGTGGAGTTTACTTGGGAGATGCTCTGCCAAATATATTGAAGACCAAAGAAACCATTTTGCAGAGATTCCAGTGGTGTAGCAGCTGTGAATATCTTACAGTTTGCTTTATAAGTGAAATGCATTTGCCTATATGAAATTTAGTGGGTGTAAATTGAGGCTTGAGGTTCTTGAGGGCCCTCCGTTTCTACAGAGAAACCTGTTCTCTTTCATAGCCCTCAACATCACTGTGACTTTTCCCCAAAATGTAAATTCAAAACTGATCCAAAGAAAGGCATTTTCATAAAGAGTATAGTTAACATGTGACACTTGTTAACACAAGGAGATTCTAAGGAGATTTTAAAAAGAATGAAGTAGCTAAATGGCTGGTAACAATCTGCAAACCTAGTTTGCCAAGTATTTTCTTTTGAAAGGGATATAAAATTTCAGATGGAGTTTAGGCTTGTCTCTAACCATCAGCATGCATCTATCAAGTGAGAAGCCTTTCAGCATATTGGAAGTATTGACATTTTGGCCACCTTCGGACGCAAGATAGACCAGGCATTTGAGTTAGTCTGATGTTTCCTTGTATTCTAGGGCTATGGAGATATATCAAGTTGTGAACTCATTTGTCTCTTTCAGAGGACTCTTTCATTTAACATCAGTGTCTTAATTCAGCACTTGAGAGGGGCATGGACTGGCTGTTGATATGTTCTTTTTAGTTCCAGTACCGCCATTGGGGGCAGGTGGGTTCTTCAGGGACAGGAAACTTTCTTACTTAAGGCATCCCCCCAAGTTTTACTAGAGCTCAAGCACAACCAAAGTGTTGCTTTAACGAACCATTGAAAGCTAGCCAAGCAAGCAGCTGTTCTATTATTTTATAAGCTTGGCTTCCCAAGCTACATATTGTTGATTGTGAGCACTTAACTGTCCAGTAGAATGGTGCATAGCTAAAAAATACCTGTGAAGTGTCTCCCTGTGGAGATCCAGAACACCTGGAAGGAGATGAAAAGTTCCAGAAAAGGATAACATTATGAGACATGTAGACCTTTTCTTCCCCTCATTAGTCAAGACATGGGTGGGTTGAATGCTCTTTAGCATTGAATGTAAGAGGGTCAGTGCTCTCCCACTTGCTTCATCATCCCAGTGTGATCTGGAAAGAGTTGCTTTGCGCCAATAGTGTTTGTCTATATGGGTTTTTTTTAAGAGGAGTTGGAGATACCTTGTTCTGTCATTCATTCTACTGCCTGTATTGCACTTTGCAGATCTTTTGAGCATGTGCAGCAGGTTTCATGTACATGATTGCACATAAGGGTCTCTCCATGGGTGATGGGTGTTGTTGTTGATGATGATGATGATAATAAAATTTATATCCGGCCCTTCCTCTCAGTAGGAGCTCGAGGCAGCAAACAAAACCACTAAAAACACTCTAAAACATCTTAAAAACAGACTTGAAAATATATTAAAACAAAACATCTTTAAAAACATATTTTTTAAAAAAAAAGCTTTAAAAACATCTTAAAAACCAATTCCAGCTCAGGTGCAGACTGGGATAACGTCTCTACTTAAAAGGCTTGTTGAAATAGGAAGGTCTCCAATAGGTGCCAAAAAGATAACAGAGATGATGCCTAATATTTAAGGGGAAGGAATTCCAAAGGGTATGTGCCACTATACTAAAGGTCTGCTTTCTATGTTGTGCAGAACGGACCTCCTGATAAATTGTACCTGCAGGAGGCCCTCGTCTGCAGAGCGCAATGATCGACAACGGGTAAGACGATCTTTCAGGTATACTGGTCCCAAGCTGTATAGGGCTTTGTACATCAAAACCAGAACCTTGAACTTGGCCCAGTAGCTAATGGGCTGCCAGTGCAATTCTTTCAGCAGTGGGGTGACATGTTGGCGATACCCTGCCCCAGTGAGCAGTCATGCTGCCGCATTTTGCACTAGCTGCAGCTTCTGGACCAACCTCAAGGGCAGTCCCACATAGAGCACATTAAAGTAATCCAGCCTGGAAGTTACCAGTGCATGGACAACAGTGGTCAGGCTGTCCCGGTCCAGAAATGGCCACAGCTGTCTTACCAGCCAAGCTGATAAAAGGTACTCCTAGCCACTGGGGTTACCTGGGTCTCTAGTGACAAAGATGGATCCAGGAACACTCCCCAGACTACAAACCTGCTCTTTCAGAGGGAGTACAATCCCATTCGAAGCAGGTAACTGACCAATTATCTGAACTCGGGAACCACCAACCCAGAGCATCTCCGTCTTGCTAGGATTCAGACTTAGTTTACTGGCCCTCATCCAGCCCACTACAGAGTCCAGGCACCAGTTCCAGGACTTGCAGTTCAGATGTTATGGAGAAATAGAGGGTATCATCAGTGTACTGCTGACACCTTTGCCCCAAATCTCCTGAGGACCGCTACCAAGGACTTCATATAGATGTTAAACAACAGATAGTTGGCTAGATGTTAAGCAGGCTAGGGACCGAGCAGAAGGTAGCCTATATTAGGAGGAGGACCCAATATCAAAAGCACTGATTTGAGCAACACTGTGTTTAGTGATACTGGAATCTTCAGACTCTGAGAATCTTCAGGCCCTGGGATAAAGGCCCTTGGGTATGCACGTGAGGTCTTCTAGACCACTGCTATTGAGATCTTCCTGGAGACATCCTGCCAAATATTTTCTGTAGTGAAGCACCATTTATCTATTGTGATCTTTCAAAGTTCAGTACTGTTTCTGGCTTTTCTTTTTGTTGGACTCTGCTGTGGTCTACATTTTGCCCAGGTCCATGTATCCTTTGTAATTATCATTGAACAAGTCTGCTAATACTACCTTCCAGGAATTGTTGCATTTCTGTCATGATGATGCTGTACTTGGCTCAGAATTGGTTTTCGCATTGTGGAGTTAGAATCCAATCTATCTCTTTCTCTCTCACAAAATAAAGTATCTTTGAGTGACTACACATTTGTTAAATGGAAATAAAAAGTGTTGTAACCCCCCAAAACGTAGCATTTGGTTTACTTAGTACCCCAAGGATTCTGCCTACATGAAGCATAATTAAACCCTTCAGAAGGGTTAGGCTTGTTAGTTTCTTTACAATGGCCAAAATCTAAGTGTGAGGTTATGTTGCCTTAATTTGAAGTATTTTACACTTTTACAGTCTCTCCTCTCCTCCCCCCCAAGTCAGAGTTATTTTTAAAGGGATTGAAGCAAGAATGTGGAAGTTCCCCCTTTCCTTTCCCCTTTCCACATTCTCCAGATTTTGATAGAAGATTTGTTTTATTTATTTCCAAAATTATATCCGCAGGAAACAAGCCGTTTAAATTCAGATTATGCTGAATCAAAATGGTGCTGGTATGAGAAGCAACGTGCTGTTTTATGAGCACGGAGTCCCTTTTCTCATAACTGATTGATAGTAAATATTTTCCTGAAGAGTTATTGCCAGCCATGAACAGTGCAACTGTTTCACTGAGGGTTTTTTTCCTGTAGTACTTGCTGTACCAGCCATTGTCTGTAATTAAGATCTACAATTCACAATGCAGACGTTTGCACTTCCTCTGGGTCTGAGCTATTTATAAGGTATTTCAGCTGTTCAGAGTTTCTTTTGAGTGCTAAACTACACGTAAACAGGCATTTTTCGTCTCCGATAATGCACATGTTGTATATCATTTAACATTATTTTAGCTGCCTCCTGCTTGGAATCTACTTTACATGTTAGATTCATCAGGAATTAAGTAACGATAGAAATATTTCCCATCAACCCAAGCAAAAAATCTCTGGAAACTTCAGAAACCATCGTACCATCCATTAGTCAGTTTTCAACCAAGGGTGCTAGAAATACACAGCCACTTTTGACATTAATGTTTCTACTGAATTAAGCAATGGGGAAGCAAAAGAGTAGGTGCACTAAACCTTTAAATGTTATAGAAGTGGAGATAGAAATAAAATATTGTAGGGATTCAGTCTCCATTCTCCCACCCCTCCTTTTTGTCCCCTCAGGAACATGTGCTCCATCTGTGAGTCACTTAACACACAAAAAAATTCCTCTGTGAGAATATGGACAAAGTGTACACATTATCATGTGCATTTTTACACGTTTCAATGGTAATGTACCATTGTGGTCTTGTGAATAGAACACTGACCATTGACCTTGCAGATGTGGATTTAAATCGTAGCTCAGCAGTAGAATTTACTGAAGAATAGCTGACAAGTTGATAATTTTCTTTGTTTTCCCATTTGTAAAGTGGGGAGAAAAAAGTGACATATTTCACAAAATGATGGCAAAAATCCAGTTCCTGGATGTGAAGCTAGCAAGCTGAAACACTGGAGTCACCTTTTTGGATAGCAACCTAGTGTACTGCAGGAACATCACCAGACCTAGAAAGCAGAGTGAAGCATTTTGGAAGTAGAAACCCTTTCTAGCCTTATTAGCCCTTACGGCTAATTTAAGAGTGAGTTTGCATTGGTCGGGGTCAGCATAGAAGGGCTCTTGTGTCTTTGTCCTTAGAAGAGGCAATAATGAGAAGCAAGTTCCTCATCAGGCATGTACTGCAGCATTGCCCGCTGATGCATGCCGGATCACCCGAACACAGGGATCACGTGACCACTCCAAAAGTCAAACGATCAATTCGCCTCGTTTTGGCTCTGTAGTTAATGCACAAACAGTGCGATCTGCAGGGCTGTAATTGCATTGTTAGGGCCAAGGAACAAGCCTGTGCCTTTTCAGCAGACAGCTGGCAGGGAGAGAGGCATGTTGTTAGGAAAGAGAGAGGCAAGGCAAATAAAATTACTGCTAACGCTCAGAGATCGGCAGGAGTCCTACTTGCCTAATCTTACCGGTGGGAGCAAGCGGCTGTTGTAATCCAATTATAGCAGCATAAGCAATTTGTTAGACACTCCGCATAATGTAACAATTTCCCAATAAACTCTGACTTGTAATAACGTCGGCAAGAGCCCACATAAATCTGCCCGAATGGTGGGGGCTGGAGCATTCGGCTGGGGGTTTGTAATTTGTGCCATCAGCACGTTTCTCCGACTGTGGCATGGTGCACCATTTTCCATGCAGGAATTCTGTGGAGTAAAGCTTGGCAAAGCCTCTCTAAAGAGGAGTCTAGTAGGAGAGGAGGGGCCAAGCAGTACAGAGAACCATACGGTTCTGACTTATCCAGAATGGTGAAAGTACTCAAAATGACTTCTTAAAAAAATAGTTAAAGACAACAAAGAAAAACCTGGGAATTTCTTGTTTCTTCTTTCTTATAATTAAAGAATGATGGTCACAACAGTGTGCTGTGTTCTACCAAAAGAATGACAGAGACTGCACCCTGAACGAGTCCAAACTGACCAATAAACATTTTTCTCTATGATATCCATCAGTTTGTTTCTTCGTTGCTTGTTGCAGTGCATAGATCTAGAACCATTAACTTTGAATTTCCCTTGTTGGATTTAACTTTTTTAGTTAAATATTGTGCATCCCCACTGTTCTGCCCAGGCCTTTGCAAAGAGCTGATTAGATATTTGTGCAGAATTCATCTGCCATGCCCTGTCTGTCACAGCGAGAGCAAGACTGTTACTGCAACTGATGTTCCTGGCATATAAGAATTCCTGTTTTGTTTCTGTACCAATATTTAACTTAATCGTCTGACCACAGAAGTTTGAATCATGATATAGAATTCTGGTTTCTGCCACTTATAGCAGCAACGTACTTTACTGGGAAACTATTGTTTCCTTTAACCTCTGAGAATGTCTGTTTCCCTTTTCTCTTGTTGATGCATCAGGTAACACTGTGTCATCTCTGCAGAAGGTCCTGGCTGAACCTGCTCCCTTATTGATCAAGTGAAGCTGTACAGTCTTTTGACCTTCACAATATCTGCTGGGTACTCAGAACAAGATGTCTGACCTTGGGAGCAACTTGTGAGAACAGAGAACATTATTGATGTTTTCTGTGTCCCTTGTTGTGCTAGGACACTGCTTAATACAATATTTTGAGTTACAAAAGTGTAGGGGTTTTGCGTGTGGTGGTGTATTGATTGTCATATTTCAGTTTTAAAGAGTAGTCATCTGAAATCTAGATGAAAGGTTGCATAGTAGTTTGCCCTCAGGTTTGTGCAAATTCAGATTTGCTATATGGTCTTTCTTAATGCCTGAACTGCAACATTTTCATTGTTCCTAATCTGCTATACACATCAAGATACCAATTAGCTGTGTCAGGACAGCAAGCTTTCTACTGTTCCTGGAATTAGTCTAATAAATATTGCCTTTCCGCTGAAGCTGTTCTGTCTGCTTGAAAAGGCTATCTTACTTTGCTGGAGCTGCACATCAATAAGCTGCATTGTCCCAATAAAGCCACTCAGTGTCTAGGTTTAACTAATGACTGATTTTCATGGCTTTGACAGTGAGCTGTGTGCGTTATTTTCTCCTGATATTGTAAAAATAATGAGAGCAAATTAGAACAATCAGTTTACACAGATAGCTCCTGATTGGAGGTGATGGGCAATATGGCAGCAGGTAATCCATCTTCGGGCTCCTGTCACATTAACTTCAACCACATGGAAAAGATCAGGCGGAGCAAATGGAGATCCTGCCCAATCAGAACACGGAAATTAATGAGAAGAGCATTGTTCTGTGATCAACCTTTTAATTAGCAAGACGGGAGGCAGAGGGAGTGATGACACCAGCAGCACAGCTGCGCAGTGACAGGCATGCCTACTGCAAAAGGGAAGGGAAAAGCATACATTTTAAATTATCCTGCTCTGTACTGCTTGCCCACCAGCAGTGTAGCTTCGGTTTGAACCCTTTTCGAAGCTCTGCAAAAAATGCATACATGCATTCGAATACTGCAAACAACTAACTCCCTGGCATTCATGTCATCAACCACATAGGAAAAGTGTGCTTTAATTTTACAGGTTTTAGTATATTTCACATCTGAACTGGAAAGGGTCACTGTGCAGTAGTAGTCTGGCCCATGCAACCCATTTTCCTTTCGAGCGGCTATTTTATAAGAAGTCTTTTCCATTCAAAGGGCAGAGGACACACCGTTTGTGTCAAATGGGAATGGTGGTGAATTGTAGCACTATCCTGCTAAGTTGTGCCTTTTCTCACTACAACCGTGTTAAAGTAGGCTCTGGGTGAAAAGTTCAGTCTTGTGAACTATGCAGAAAATACACTGTAGATTGAAGTTAATAACTTCCTGTCCCAGGGCCTCCTTTTGGAGTGATGTTTGAAGGAGGTAGAAAGTGCGAAGGACACTAATGAGAGAATGGGGTTGCTGAAGAGGAGAAAAGCACAGATACTCTTTAAGAAATCAAATCAGCAGTGTTAGAATAAACATCTATCATTAGGCATTAAGGGAATGCGCACTCTCTCACACACACGCACACAGAGCATATTTTTTCACACATAGGTTTACTTTTCTCTATCTGCTAATTTTGCCCAGTCTCTTTTTGTATTGGGACTTCAAATGCATAAAAGCAGTTCTTGGTTCTTTCAGCATCTGTGCTATTTGTGAACAATGACCTGAAACATTATGCAACACTGTAAATGTCTTTTGTGTCTCCTCTGGTTTCACACAACTCCCATTTGATTTGTTGAACATAGCGAGGTACCTGAAAGTACTGGAATAAAAGTTAAATTGGACCCGTCCTTCATAAAGTCCTTAAAATGCCAGTTGTGTTTTCAGTTGGCCTAATCTTTAACTGTGCAACTGAAGCATTTCTCCTTAATGCAGGAGACGTTGTTGTTGTTGTTAGATTTATTACTGGCTCTTCACCAGAAGGTTCCAGGGCAGTATAAATAACTCACAACAGTATAAAATTACAACAATATAAAATACAATATTAAAAGCAGTTTATAACAATTACATTCACAACTAGAGAGGATCCAAAAATATATGTTTGTGAAACTGGCTGCCTTCAAAAGATCAAAGGTAAAAGAATACAAAAGGCATTTTATAAAGTTTAGGCCTGATAGAGATCTACGTCAAATAAAGACAAGAGTCTTCCAACTGCTCCTTTATGAAAAGTCTCCATAAAGGAAGTTTTTTTATATAGCATTTTTGTAAAAAAATCTAAAACCCAAAGAACAAACTATTTATCATTATTATTCTTTACAAAGAGACTTACCCGTCAGCTGTGACTGAATGAGTATGTTTTTGTTCACATATAACTTTATTTTGAAGAACTTATAGGCAAGAAGAATAAATGTGTGTTGGAAAGCATTGGCTGTTGACATCTTGGTGTTAATGTTGAAATTTCATAATAAAATATGATTGGAGGGTAATATTATTTACTCTGTGACTACTGTTGGAAAACTGCACTAGTGCAAGGAGGACAAACCAACAGGAAGCCTTGTGTTTTCATTATGTCTAAACCAGGCATTATAGGTTGTTGCTCTCTAACAACAATAACAAACTGGGGCTTAAGCTATGCTAGCAATTATTGCTTGTTAGGAAAGAACAAACCACAATTCCTGTTTCCAGCATAATGGAAAGCCAAGGCTTCCTGGTTTGTTTATCCTGTTTGCACCAGGGGAATACCAAAGCAGGAGCTATTGGGCAACATGCAGAAGCTTGCTGCTCATTCACAGTACACCATAATCAGCCAGAAACTCTGGCTTAATGCTTTTCTGTGCCTTTGAGTAGCTGCACACATAACAGCCAGTAATTTAAACTGCGTAGCATAGTAGCTGCCACCATGAAATGAGCTATTTATCTGGAGTAACTCCGCTAGCATATTGTTCAACTAAAAATTACCTAAATGATGTATTTGTGCTCGCATACATTAGGTCAACTATCTCACCACATAGAGGTGCAGCCTTCAGAAAGCTGCTCTGAAGCTGCTTTACAACTTTGAGAAACATGCTTACTTTATTATTATTGTTGTTGTTGTTGTTGTTGATGGCGGCGGCGGCAACGATGATGATGATGATGATAATAATAATAATAATAATTCCAGTATATCCTGGATTTTGAATTTTTTATGGGGCTGCCATGATTTTGAATCAGCCACTAGTTGTGCTTTTCCATCAAATATGGGACTACAAGACAGTTAATCATAAATGTATGTCTATACTAAAAATTTAAGAACACATGGTTCATGAATAAAACAGAAAAGCAAAAATAAGAGAAAGTAGCTTTCTTTAAAAGTTCAACTTAAAAATCATCTAAAGTTGTTTTCCCCTCCCATTTCATTTCTCCTCCCAATCCACATCATCATGAACTAGTATTGTAGAGACTGTGAGTCAGGGCTGCTTCACAACAGGCAATCTTTATAGCTACAACATATAAGCACAACAGGGTGAGTTTAGCAGTTTCATTTCTTAATTTCTTGCTTTTGTAGGTTTGAATCAGCCCCATAGTATGTTAATAAAGAGGAAGAAAGGAGTTCAATTTATACTGGTCATTAAGGATCCCTTGGTGCTTATCGCAAGAGTGAGGTTATTAACCCTGATGTTCTTCTGGCCAAATTCAACTCTGATGATTACATTCTGCGACCTAAATTACTTTTGTAGTTTTCACTAGAGAAATTGACTTTCGTAGTTTCTCCTGGAGAGAGTGACTTTTGCTTTTAAAAATCCTTTCTAACAAAGTGATTATGTGTTTCGCCCCAGAAGTGGCTACTCCTTAGTTGAAGAAACATTGTTCTTGACCGTATATACAGTACTTTCTGTGTATTTTTCATTTCATATCTCATTTATTTTCATGGCAACCCAGAGGGTTCCAATTACAAGGAGGTTTTTTTTACAAATGGGCGACTTACCAAGGCCACTCAGTGAGCCCATCCTGAAGTGGAACTTGAGCCCAGATGTCACAGGTGCCCACATAGTATCTACTGCACCACAAATCTTGTACTTAATTTTAAAAATGTGTATGTTGATTATTGGCTATTCAACTAACTTTCTCAGGATAGGTGCCTTTTTGAAGAAGGCGAAGGAATTTTGAGACATCAGTTTAATTTTTATAAAAAAATTGGTTCTTATTGTTGGAGAAGAGGCCATCTAAAATTTTCATTTTTATCTCCTATTATCAAAATAACATTGGAAAGCAAGTGTCACTGATTTAATATTTGACCCTACTTATTTTATTAATCTCTCTAAAAGAGTTCATCAGTACAATTTGAAATATTATAAATAAATAATGCAAAGGAAAGCATCAAAAAGTAAAAATGTTTGCTTTAAAAACATGGCAATCAAAAGATGAAAGAAATTGGCCATGCTGAACCGTGAACAAAAATGGCCAAGAGCAAGGAGAAGGATATAGCTACCTTTAGATATCTTGGACAAATTATTCTTTCTAAATAGACAGTAACATTTTTAGCACAACCTTTTTGAATACTTTTTATTATTGTGATTGGCACTTAAAAGGATCTGTGCTAGGCTTTCCTATTGTCTCAAGCAGACAATCTAGCAGACTGCATTATATTACAGTATAACGTCTAGGCAATTGCTGCCATTATTATTAAAAGCCTTTAGTTAATACATTAGTTGTTGCAGACCCCTCTCCTCATGGATTTTTGTGTGACTGTCACAACTCTAAGGACCAAACTAGATTAGACACCATTCAGACCATTAGCAATTACATGAATGGCTTTTAAAAAGTAAATAGCAGGTGCAGGGAAAGGGCAATCCAGATTGGTACCCTCGCAAGGGTTTGCTCCCTGATGCAGTCTGAATCTGGATCAGACCTCCCTACACCTGTTTGCATTTCAAGAGAGGGGTGTGAATGGGAGCTTCCCCCTTCCCAAAGCAGATGGGAAGGGGCAATCCAGAAGCTGCCTTATACTGAGTCAGATCATTGGTCCATGTAGCTCAGTACCATCTACACTGACTGGCAACATCTCTCCAGGGTTTCAGGAAGAAGTCTCTCCCAGTCCTACCTGGAGTTGCCGAGGATTTAACCTGGGCCCTTCTGCATGCAAAGCAGATGTTCTACCACTGAGCTATTGCTCTTCCAGATCCAGATCACAGCAGAGGGTGAATGATTAAAGCTGCCTTTACACACCTATCCCTGCCAGGGTCCCATTCCAGATTGCGGTTCCTGTGCCAGCTATTTATTTTTAAAAAGCCACTCTCCCAGTTGCTAATTGCATGAATGATGTTTTGTCTAATTTGCCTAAAAGGCATGACCCTGCCATTTGAACCTATGAGTAATCTTCATCTGAGATACTTCCCCCTCAAAGAACTGTAAGCTTGACTCTTTTTTTCCTTGACTTTACTTATGGAATAACATGACAATTGCAGTGAAAGTTTAAAATATAGGAATATTATATTATGTATACGACATACAATTTTTTGTGATTAAATGGCCTTTAAATCTTTCTAAATAAATAAATAAATAACAGGAGCTATATGAGTTTATGCCAGAGCTGGGAAAGCTGTGGCCCCCACCCAGCATGGCCAATGATTAGCAGTGATGTGGGTTGGAGTCCAAGAACATCTGGAGGTCCACAGATTCCCTGTTCCTGATTTATGTGTTTTTTCAGACATTGTAGAGATTTGGGTTTGGGTTTGTTTTGGTTTTTTTGTTACCACCATTGTACCAGAGCAATACTACATAGAAATGATATGACTCTTTTAGTGTACAATAATATGAATACTGAAAGAATTCATTGCTATGTTGTTGTTGTTGTTATGTGCCTTCAAGTTGATTATGACTTATGGCGACCCTATGAATCAGTGACCTCCAGTTGCATCTGTCATGAACCACCCTGTTCAGGTCTTGTAAGTTCAGGTCTGTGGCTACCTTTATGGAATCAATCCATCTCTTGTTTGGCCTTCCTCTTTTTCTACTCCCTTCTGCTTTTCTCAGCATTATTGTCTTTTCTAGTGAAATGTCTTCTCATGATGTGTCCAAAGTGTGATAACCTCAGTTTCATCATTTTCTAGTGATAGTTCTGGTTTAATTTGTTCTAATACCCAATTATTTGTCTTTTTCACAATCCATGATGTGCACAAAGCTCTCCTCCAACACCTCATTTCAAATGAATTGATTTTTCTCTTATCCGCCTTTTTCACTGTCCAACTTTCACATCCATGCATAGAGATCGGGAATACCATGGTCTGAATGATCCTGACTTTGGTGTTCACTGATACATCATTGCATTTGAGGACCTTTTCTAGTTCTCTCACAGCTGACCTACCCAGTCCTAGCCTTCTTCTGATTTCTTGACTATTGTCTCCATTTTGATTAATGCCTGTGCCAAGGTATTGATAATCCTTGACAAGTTCAATGTCCTCTTTGTCAACTTTAAAGTTACATAACTCTTATGTTGTCATTACTTTAGTCATTGCTATATAACTTCTAATTGTTTTCTCATTCTCACATAGTACATACAGCCTAACTTTAGTAAGTAAACAGCTAGTGCAGATATCTCCAATTTCTCCAACAGTTCCATGTTTACCCAAGGCCAAGTAGCTTCTCATGTCTGCCTTTATTCATTCAACAAGGAATAAATTTGCATCTGGAATTTTAAACATTCTTGTATATAAATGCTTCTTGTTAACCTGGTATCTGCCCATCACAAGGTAAAATAAAGCCCCCTTTTATCATTGCCAGCAGCTCTGAAACTTAGTTAATGACTAAAATATTTCACTGTTAATTCTCCTGACCTCAGAATTCCTGTTGATTCCTCTGATTGCCTGTATGCTTGAACTGAGCTCTCCTGTATAACATTAATTTAGAAGATATAAAAATGAAAAATATCTCAATTAGCAGTGACACCACAAAAAGTTAGATTGTTAATTGAGTGAAGCTTGTAATTCCTTTGTGGAGCTGACTGGTAAACTCTCCTTGTAATGCTTTGATAGTAGGTAATAAAAATGTTGTGTAATTAATGCCAGTGTGAGTTCTTTTTGAAGCTTTAGATTTTACAAAACTGAGTAAAATGAGTATATCAAAGAAATGAACCAGAATGCTTCTCTGTGCTGTTAATTTAAGACTGCCACTTCCATTCGAAGTCATGATTTATATTCTTCAATATTGATTACTTGGGATGCATCTGAATGACGAGTTCAGAAGAAATGCAATTAAACCTCACAGTAAGTTAATGCATCCTAGCCTGTGATCTAGTTCTCTAAATTGTCTTGTATCTCAAGCAGAGTGTAGGGAATACTTCACAAGGAACATTTGTATTAAACCATAATGTAAAAATGGTCTCATCTGTTTAATACAAATGAGTTGTATTAATCGAAGAAAATGTGTCTGTTTATAAATAGGTGGAGGAGAAGAGATGCCTTATTAGGTCAACCTGTTGACCCATTTGGGCTGGTATTCTTCAGTATGCTTTACCAAGAAAGTATACTAATATAGTAATCTAGTTCCTGTTGATCACTTAGGGCTTCCACAGTGTAAGGTAGTGGTTAAGGTGTTGGGCTACGACCTGGGAGACCAGGGTTTGGATCCCCACACAGCCATGAAGCTCACTGGGTGACCTTGGGCCAGTCAGTGCCTCTCACCTTCAGAGGAAGGCAATGGTAAACCCCCTCTGAATACCGCTTACTGTGAAAACCCCATTCATAGGGACACCATAAGTCGAATCGACTTGAAGGCAGTCCATTTCCATTTCAGCAAGGTATAAGGTTGCCTGTGGTAAGTAAGAGTTGTCTCTAGATGAATGAGCAGTAAAGCATCTTACATTTATTTGTCTTGACCTTTTTATTTTAAAACAACAACAACATATGGTTGGTTGGTTGCTACTCTGGCAGTAAATGCCAAACATTCATGGTGGGTCTATGAAAAAATTCTGTTTCAGATCTTGTTAGTTAAAAAAGAAATCATTGGATGCTCCAGCCTCCACATATGCATTTTATCCTTGCAGAGAGTGGTTTGTCTATTGACTGAAATTACCTGGGTGGGAAGAGCAGAGTGGTTTCTGTTGGCTTCTGCAGTGTCTTCATCTATATGCTGTATGGACAAGTGTTTACAATCCTGCAGTTCTCTCTGCTTCATCTTGCTTATGCCTCAAGTACTTCCCTCCAAACCTCTCCTTTCAAACTAATTAATAGAGGGTTAGATCTGCAGGGCAAGATATTGTGCAATCATCTGGAGGGATAAGGTGGTACTTCTAGTACTGTGGAAGGAAGCTTTCATTGTCTCCATCCAGTGTAGTGCCTGTCTCCTGGAAGGCTTGGTTTAGCTGCTGTTTTTAGTCACTTGTCTTCTCTCCTATCAAGTCCTGAGAGGGATAAAAAAAGAAAAATGTAATTGTGGTTATCCTAACACAACCTATTGTACTTATCACTTTCTCTCTGTCTCCAGATGGCAGAAATATTAATCATTAACTTCAAAAACTCAGCAAAGTTTGGAAATCCCCTGGTGGTTCAATATCGAACTTGCTGTGATAAGTAAGGTAACTTTACTAAAGTGCTGCCTCTCTAGGGCACTTCTCTGAACTCCAGGAATTTGTTAGCTGGTTTCATATTGGTATTGATTTTAAGGCAGCTGTCAGAATGTAGCATGTCTTTCAGAAAGAATCATGGAACTTCACCAATGAAAAACCTACAGTTCCATTTGCTTTTAGAGTTTAGTTTTTAGTTGCTCAACAGTCTAGAAGATTGGTTGGCTTAGTTTAAATAATGCATCTTGGTAGATCCTTATACAGGTTGCCATTTTGAGTTAAGGAGCTTGGAGCTATTAGTATTGGTTCTCTACATGACAAATGCCATTGCTCCAACTGACTAAAAAGTGGGGAAATATTTTATTTTACTATGCCATTAGTGAACATAAAACACTACAGAGTTAAAGCACACTGGAGAGGTCCCTGTTCTGATGATTTTACAATCAAGGATTACACATGAGGGAAATGTGAGGAAAGCAAGGATAGGGAAAGAAGAGACGGTCACGTATCAAGATTGTGAGCAAAGTTGTACATACGCAGTAACAGTAAGGAGTTGGGACAGGAAGAGAACTATTTAAGAAAGGCTTTGCAATACATGTTTAAAAGGCCCCATTGAATGGATATGTTAGAATGAGAATGTTAATATTGTTGATAGATCTTTTTAGGATACGAACTTTTTTCAGCTTCACAAATGTGCAAGCATTCAAATTTCGCAAAAATCTTTGTCAGGCAAAGTAGAAAAATAGCTAATTCTTTACTATTATTTTGAAACATATATACATATAAGCATATATTTACTAATAGGCAAAAAACCTTGCGGTTTAAAATGTACCTATAGCCAACAGATATTTCTATCAAACTTTAAAAAGCAGAGAAATTGGGCAGCTATAGTGAATGCACCAGGGGAGCAGGAGACCTGACCTCCTCTCTGAGATATTGTACTGGGATTTACTCCTATGCAATCATGCTGAGGATAGGTGAAACTGACCTGGGGGAGGGGCAGGGTGGAGGGGGAGGGTGGAGGTCATTGGAAGGGGAGGGGAAGGGAGGGGTGAGGGAAGGGGCAAGAGGGAGGGAGGGCAGGTTTGATCATTTGCATGCTTTTTGAGTTCAGTGGGATTTACTCCTGTACAATCATGCTTAGGATAGGTGAAACTGACCTGAGGGAGGAGTGGGGAGGAGAAGGAGTGTAGGGAGGGGAGGGGAGGGGAGGGGAGGAGAGGAGATTGGGTGGTTGGGCACTGAGCAGAGGGGAAGCCCCTTTCCTTTTCAAAAGGAAAACATTGTGAACAGTATAATTGCTTTTCAGCATTTCCCCCACCTTTTTATTCTACAGCAGGCACATGTAGCCTCCCACTCAAATTTAAACCAAAGCTGTCCCTGGCCACATCCACACCAGACTGTTATTTCACTTTAGGCAGTCATGGCTTTTCCCAAAGAATCCTGGGAAGTGTAGTTAGTGAAGGGTTGCTAAGAGAGGTCCTGTTCCACTCACAGAGCTTCAATCAGAGCGGCTGTTAAACCACTCTGGCCACTGAAGCTCTGTCAGGGGAATAGGAGTTTCCTCTCAGCACCCTTCACAAGCTACACTTCCCAGAATTCTCTGGGGGAAGCCATGACTGTCTCATGTGAAATTAAAGTCTAGTGTGGGTGTGGCCCCCTGATTAGGCAAGCTGTGAGTCTGGCTTTTAGAACACTGACAGTTGGTTCTTACTGAGCATGCCCAACATAATCATTGAGTTCAATCCAAAAATTCTTAAATTAATTAAAACTGACCCAGGCTTTTTTTTTTAACTTTTAAACTGCAGAAGATGAAGGTCAGAGTATGGGGCAAGGTCAGTAGTAGGATTACAAGTACTCTGCAAACACGGCTGGTTTTTAATGAATTTCAGCAGATTATGAGAACTCTGACAAAAAAGTCCAAAAGTGGTTTGGTTTTTCTCTCTCTCTTTTTACACTTTGAACAGTCTCTGACTGTTTTGTGTATCGCTAGGAAAATTTAGAGAGTTGTTAAGCAAGCCTTTCTGAGTTCAGGACTATAGGTTTTGTAAGGTTTTGTTTTGAAATGAGCTTATGGGAAGCCTCAGAATGGCATGGGGGGTATTTTCAATTTAACATTGTGAAATGTGAAAAATCCATGCTGATTATAGTATACAACCATTGTGGCTGTAGAATACATTTCTAAGCAGGTTATTTCTAAACATGTATACATGTAGACACTTCAGGTAGACACCTGCCTAATTAGCTGTGTCTTTTAAATGACTGAAAGTATTTTGTTGCCTTGTCTTACACTGGAAAAATAGCTCATTCTCAGTTGTAAACATTTTATTAGTAATGCCCCATGACATGGAAGTGATGTTGTTTAAAAGCTTATATATAGCAGAGATTGATAGCTTTTGTGATATCACCTATTCTTTTTTTACCTTTTTCTCTATGAAAGTGCAACTTTTCTGGAAGTCCTTGAATAGCTCTTTTCATTCTAAGTTAATTAGCAGTCTGTTTTAGTTGCCTTTGTGTGGTGTTCATGGCTTTTCCAAACTTGACCTTGCAGGAATACCCTGATTCTGAAATGACACTTTGATCATTAATTAGGCATCTGGATTTTGTTGACCCACTGCCATCACCCCTAGACTTATTTGCCTGAACTTTGGAGGAACTAATGAGGGATAATCTCTTCATGTGACAGCAAAAATAAAAGCAAAATAAAAATAGAATTGTAGTGTTTCATGAGCAGCTGTAAATTGTCATTTCTTGATGTATGTAGTGGAGGAAACACTAACCTTTTTTCAGAACAAATAATTTAATCCATGAACTTGTATTCCTTTTTAATATTTAATTTCTGTTTACATTAAAGTTGTAGCTGTTGCTTAACTTTCAAAAGGTTGGCCCTGATTGTAATCAAATGTGCAAACATTTCTTCTGCTAAATGCCCCTATAACTGATAGAGTAAAGCTGAGAAGGATGCTTAGAGAGCAGTTTGATCAAGGAGAAAAATTATGGTGTATCAAAATAATAGTTTTTATTTTTATTTTTAGAAGGCTTGGTGTCTCCTCTTGTTAATATTAGCGGGCAACCAGCTGGTTGTGTCCTTATAGAACGTTGTCATATGTCTTTGATCAAGAATGGACAGCAAACTTTGAATATTCCATTGTTATGACTGGGGCTTTAACTTAGAGCACCTTCTATATCTGGGGACTTGTGTACCTGTAGATGGCCCAGAATGTTGGACAGGTAGCACTATCTTTGAACTAGGAGGAGGTGAGAGTGAGGATTGATTCAGTTTCTCTAATGCCAGTTCCCTTCTCCATCTCACAAACTATGTTGACAACCTCAAGGGTAGGCAACATTGCTCCAGGATGTCTTAGTTTTGTTTGGACTTGATTTCCTAGTTTGCAGTTGATAAAAACAGGATGTGTGCTTCACAACTGAGAGAAGTGCAAAGTTTGAAGTCTGGTTCACATGGTCAGTTTTGTCTCCCTGCAGTTCTCCTTGATGTATTTATATGAAGGATGTCCTATAGCTGCTACTTCTCAGAGAGATGGGTTTCTGTTTTCAGAACAAGGGGAGGCAGAACATTGTTCTGAGAGGCAGACATTGTGTCCATGGAGAATCCAGGTTATATGGCATTCTTAACATAAATCAGTCCTATGGTGGAGGGAAGGGGTTGCATGCAAGAAATTTGACCATAAGAACCAACTTTGTAACCTAGAAGCTTCTTTGGACTTGGAGCTGTAAGCCTCCAGTTTTTTGTTGTCTCAATGGCCTATCACCAGGGTCTTTTTAACAGGCATTCACTGAGAACATTATCATACTCTCCAGATTTTTATCCAGCTATTTAACTATGCTGCTTATGCCACCACCTCTAGTTCTCATGGTTCTTATCACTAGAAGATGATCCCATTTCAGATCAACTTTTGTAAATGAAGTTTAAAAGTTGGTAAAATCTCTACCATTCTTGTCCTTTCCCAAGATCACAGAAATTTTATTTCAGTGATTTCACCAGCATTTAAAATCCAAATGGGAGATCTATATCAAAAGGAAGTTATACAGTAAGAGTCACCAGATTCCAGTCAACTAAACGTTATTAGTCTGTCTGAAACATAGAGGCAGAGATCTTTTGTTTCAGGAGTGCATTTACCTTAGTCACTGGAGAAGCTCTCTATCATCCTTGGACTATGCGTAGCCCACTGCAAGGTGCAACCAAAGTTGGTCTCTAAATGTAGTGACTCAAAAACCCTGAAGAAAGTGTTTTGCCCTGCACCTGTAAAGCCAGCAATCAAGTACATGCAGCCCTTGAAACATTTTAAGCAGCGCATAGGCACTTGCTAAAACTTCAAGATACATCCTTACAAGAGAATGTCCTCGACTGCCAACAGGTAAAAATTGAAGTTTTTCTTACCGTAAACTTCTGTTTGATGTTGGCAGTGGAGGACATTCTCCCCACCTCGCCTTCCTCTGCCGATACATTTTCCGATCCTCTGCTGATTTGTAGAGCCTGCCAGTCAGTTCTTTGTTGATAATGGGCAGAGGAGTAGTTCTTGCTCTGTCAGTTGAACTGGAGGGTGGGACGACTCCTCCCCCTAGAAGAGGAGGCAAAAGATTCTGGACCCTGCCTGTCAGTCTAGTAGGAGGTGTCATCCCTACAAGATAATGTTCTCCACTGCCAGCATCAAACAGAAGTTTATGGTAAGAAAAACTTCCATTTTTCACCACAACTTGCAAATCTCATGATGACAGGGGGAAACAAAAATATGTATGTTAAACAATCAGTTAGTACTTAAGTGTTCCTGAAAGTCTACGTTTACATAATCTCTTAAAACTAAATCCATGGCTTACTCATTGGGCAAATACAGCAAAGTTAAGGACTTCTAAGTCCCATTGGTGTCACTGAGAAATATTTTAAGCACATTCTTTTCCCTCCCATTGAAACCAAAGGGAATTAATTTTGGCTGGATCATACCCATTAAAGTTTTCCTTTCTGCGTAAAAAAATGAAGCAGCACCAAAAATGTGCCTTCTGAGGTTACATTTTATAAAGCATTATATAGAACACATACTGTTTTAGTATTGTTAAAATAATAAATATTTAGACTCTGTGTAAATCAAGCAGCCTAAACACTTCACTATCCCTATGATAGAAAAATGCTGCTATGCCCAGAAACACCCAGCTCTTGCTTTTTGAAAGTTCTGGAAGCATACAGTCTTCAAGTAAGTGATCTTGCTTAGGGTCCCCTTACTGTCATGAGCCCCTTGGAAAGGTCTTGGAGCAATGAGGAGGAGGAGGAAGAGACAGACTTGGAGGAAGACCCTAGTGATGTACATTCAGATGCGGTTGAACTTGAAGGCTCCTGTGCTGCTGACAGTGACAGCTCTGCTTCTGTAGATCCAGTTACAACTGATGAGGTGCTGCCCAGTAAGGAAGTTGTCTCTTTACCCCCCCTTCCTTGCTTATTCCGCCATCACTGCTGCGCAGCCCTCCTCCTGAGGAGGAGGACCTTGCTGAAGTGGTCTAGCTGCCCTCACCTTGGACCCATAGGCTGTGGCGCCTGCAGGCTCAAAGGGTTCCCACTGAGGAGGAGCACTCGTGTACATGCATGCTCCCCACTTTTCTCATGCAAGTAGAGAGCTCTCCCATCCTTACTTAAGGCTGGTAAGGGGGAATTTCTAATTGGTGCAACAACGTCTTTGTGCAGTGTAGTCGTGCCTAGTTATATCTGGGAAAGATGCAGAATCCTGTGCAACCTGTAAGCTGATTCATGCACTGCTCTGAACTGAAATTTTCCATTCAACCTATTAAAGGAAAGCACACCTTCATGTCCGCATCTGACTTTGACTGTTTGGGCAGGACACTTACAGATATAGAGAACCAGATAGAAATCCTGAATTTTACAGCTGTCCCTTTAAGCCAATATAAATTCTGTAGTGCAAAAAGCAGATGAGCTACATGACCAAAGGCTTTGGGTTAAGATTCTGGGTGGCTTAAAGCAGTGATGAGCAGAGTCACCATTTCATAGTTCCCTTACAACCAAGTTTGCAAAACTAAGCTTTTAAAATGTTTATTTAAGGAAAATAGCGTGGTTGATTCCAAATCCGAACCAAATCTGCACCCCATGATACTCCTGATGTCATCAAGAGTGTAGCAGATCCTTTTATGTGAGTGAAGCTGCTGCTGCTATTTGGGAGGAAGGTGTTTCCCTCTTCATCACCTCTATCACTTGAAACCCTATGATGCTGCCATAGAAGCATTTTAAGTGCTGGGAGAAGAGAGGGGGTGGAGTGAGAGAAACTTTCCTTCCTTCTATCCTGAAATGAGGTAAGTAAAATAGTGGGGGAAAGGTGTAGTTCTTTAATAGTGGGAAGGGAGGATGAGTTCTTTTCTGGCTCTGATTAGTTCAAGCCAGCAGGAACTATTGGGAGTTGGGAATGCTAGTGTCCTTTACAAGCATGCCAAATTCATATTCCAGACTGGATCAGTACAAACTTCATGACATCATTAATATAAGGCTTCTCTTTAGTTGCAGACATATTTATTTTTATTTGTTGTAACAACCAATTAGTATGCATCCCTTGTTCAGGAAATGTATGAATTAAAAACTGGGAACTTAATTTAAATGTGTGCTTTTGCTGTTGATGATTTTTAAATCAATCCACTCTGCAGATGAAGACAGATTTAGAAATGTAGTGACTACACAGATAGGGATTGGCTCAATTTTCAGTAGCACCCGCCCCCATTGAATTATATGGGGCGAAAGAAACAGGCAGCAATATGAGAGACCACTGAGGGGCAAAGGCTGATTTCCAACTGCAGAAACAGGGAACAGCAGGTTTAGTTACTACTGCAGTGGTGATTCTTAATTTAAATGTCTTTACTTTCTCCCTTATAAGTGAATGGCTGCCATCCGTTCCTACAGGGAACACAGTGTTGCCCTCCACCCCTTCCTAGAAACCTTGCTGTCTATAAACCCTTGTTCCAGCCCCTTCTCCACTGCCAATTTATTATTATTACTCCCACAGGAGCCCAGGGCAGCTAACAATAATAAGATGTGAAACATAATAAAACAATGATTATAATATCAGCCAAATCTTAACTAGTGAGCAATAAAGCTTCAAATTTTAGTTTCCATCCAATTCAGTTATGTTCCAAATAAATACATTTTAAATGTATGCTGTTATGAGCATGAGAGACAATCATATTGCACTCAGGAGTTTCACAGCTGGAGCGCCAAAAGGTCCTGCTCTGTGTCACTGCCCATCAACAGTAACATGAGCAAGGCCCTGCCCTCTTTCTTCAAACACCACCTGGCAGGTGTTAGGGAAATCATTCCTTTAAATACTTGGTTCCAAGTTGTCTAGGGCTTGTACATCAGTACCACTACCTTGAATTGGGCCTGGTAACTAATAGGCAGCCAGTGCAAAGTTCTAATGATTAGTGTTATATGATCCCTTCTCACTGCCCCCCATAATAGTCTATCAGCAGCATTTTGAACTAGGTGCAGTTTCTGAACCTGTCTTCAAGGGTAGCCCCACATAGAGTGCATTGCAGTAGTGTAACTGAGACTTATAAGAGAATGGATAGTTGTTATAAGGTATTCCAGTCTAGGAACAGTCATAGTTGGTGAACATTACAAACCACAATTTGCTAATTAAGAGTCGGTGACATTTAATTCTGCTGCTCTTTCAGGTGACCATTGTTAGATTATCTAATGTTCCTCTCAACAACCCTGTGAAATACGCTTCCAGGGTCTTCCAGTGAGAGAGATGCATGATTCCCCCTGCCCACCAAAATAATGTGAACAATTCAGTCTGCTAGTACCATACAATACTGGTCATATTGCAAATGAAAGGCCCTGGCCTCCGGTATTTTCAGCTAGCATGTATTGCCCGCACTGAAACCTGTTGCTGCAGTTGTACTAATGCTTTCCATTCTCTTCCTGCAATGTTGAAGTTACCCCCTTAAAATGATTCGTATGTTCCTACTTGGTGCTGTTGATCATTTGGTTACCAAACTACAAAGCTGTGTTAAGGTAGCAGATTTGACTGCATTTCAGTACTAACTCTTCCCCCACTCCCAAGTCTTTCTGCCCTTGCCTTTTCTTCTTCTTCTGCCTTCAGTTTGGTAACATCCCCAGTGCTTCTTCACTTCCCAGCAAAGTTTGGACAGTACTCAGGAAGTTAACCGCCTTGAGTCTTTTAAATATAAGTAACACACACCAAATAATAAGCTGTTGGTCAGGGTGTTTTTTTTTGTTTTGTTTCTGTTTTGTTGGTGTGTTTTGTTTGGGGGTTTTTGCTGCCTGCAAAGAAACATAAACACAGCACTCATTTCTGGCAGGTTTTTACTGTCAGAGTTTCTCCTATTATATTTATCTTACAATTTGCCAGGGGGTGAAGTTATTAAGTTTTAGCAGCAGCCATCGATCAAGTTCACAAGTTAACACGATAAAGCCTCTGTGCCGCTCCGATCCGGGAAAATGATGATCCTCACTCGGTAATTAACTAAATGAGAAAGTTAAATCTTACTTGAGAGCTGGGAGAGATGCAAGAGAGGTGTTTGTCAGTTTCTCAGTGGAAATTAGAAGCAGTTTTTTTGCAATTCCCTAAGCTGCTGCTCTGTCATATTTTACATAAGCTCTGGGAAAACGTCTTGTAATTAGTGCTGTCATGGAGGATTTTTTTTTTGCTGAAGGATGTTGGAATAATTCATTAGATTATCAAGAAAGGCTTGTGTCCTGAAATGATTAGCACAGTGAAATTTAAACCATTAACGATAACAAGTTTAGAGCTTGCTGCAGTGCAGAGGCACCCGGGGTATGTCTGTGCCTATTTCAATCATTTCTTATAATTAAACATTATGTCCTCTCTCTCCCTCCACCCCCATTCTCTTCACTTGGGCCCAACCAAAAATTCTGTTAAGGTAGCTCTGTAAAGATCAGCATGTTTACCAGCAAGGAAAAGAGGCAGCTATAGATGAGGAATGCAGGGGAGGGTTGGATGATTCTGTTCGACCATGATATTGACATTGAAGAAGACTGCCAAATCTTAATTGGGTCTCAAAGCTAGCACTGGGTGCTGCCTGCTTCCCTGTGGTGGTGATGATGATGATGCTAATAATGCTTAGCATTTGCATAGATTGCTATCCAGCACTGGCATTGTACAAGAGCCTTACAACACCTGAGTCCCAGTCCTCCTTCTAATCTTCCATATGTGCTGGCAATGCATAAAAGGCAAAAGTGAACTGCTTCCACGAATACAGGCTTGACCTTGCCTAACTGCAGCTATGGCTGCAGAGCCAAGTAGAAAATGGGAGGCAAAAGATGAATGGTAGCAAATAGTATGGAATGGGAAGGTGGGTGATGGGGCCATTGTTCAGTTCTACAGCAGATCCTCTGCACGTGGAAGATCCCAAGTTCAATTCATGGTATCTCCAATGAAAAGGATCAGGAGAAAGATTATGGAAAAGACTTCTGTGCCTGAGATGTGGGAGAGCCATTATCAGTCAAAGTAGAGTACTGAGGTACTTGGATTAATAGTCCAACTTTCTGTAAGGCAGTATCATATATTCAGTAACAAATCCATACTCTCTCATGCATGCAAAGCTGAATGTGTATTTGTAGGATACATGCTGATACATGTTACTGCTTGGTTCTCTTGCGGAGAGAGAATATATGCTGTGCTAGAGCTAGACAGCAGTGTTTGCTTACCCTGCTGAATCTCATATTGTAGTGCTCCATGAGACCAGACCAAATACAAAGGAAGCATAGACTGGAGTCTCTCAGAGTATTCAGGTGTGACTGGTTAAACAGGCTACATAGTATATATATATTAAAAAGTAAATTGATCTTACCTCTCACCAGAAGTAAATCATTTTTCAGTTATAAGAAAACGTACAGGGGAAGCCAGTTGCCAGTTGTCTAATACAGGAATAGATTATTTCTATTCCTACTTTGAAGCTCTGAGCTGTTGCCAGATGTGTGCATGTTCTTCTGTGTGTGGTGTAGTGGTTAGAGTGTTGGACTACGACCTGGGAGATCAGGGTTTGAATCCCCACACAGCCATGAAGTCTCTGGGTGACCTTGGGCCAGTCACTGCCTCTCAGCCTCAGAGGAAGGCAATGGTAAACCCCCTCTGAAAACCATGAAAACCATATTCATAGGGTTGCCATAAGTCGGGATCGACTTGAAGGCAGTCCATTTTACCCTGAACAGAGTATGCAAGTTTCTATGAAATGTTAAAACACTTCTTATTTTTACTATTGGTATCCACTTGAAAGCCCAGCAGAATAGTGGTTACACAGAATTTCCCTACTGTGAAAAAGCTTTCTCTCCCCTACCCAATTTCCTTAAATAATGAAACTGTGAGCCTATCATGTTGGATTCTTATATACTGCACTATTTACTCAGGGGTTAGCATTCATGGCCCAACATGTTTTGCTTGTTCCCTTGTTATAGTGCAGTTGTCACCAATGTGGTCCCTTCCAGAAGATGTTGGACTATAACTCTCATCATCTCTGACCATTAGCCATGCTGGCTGGGGCTGATGGGAGTTGTACTCGTCTAGAGGGCACCATCTTGGCTACCCTGCCTACAGTGGTTGTCCACAGTTTTTTCCCTGTTTGTTTTTTGCTTACCCAATGAGGATGGTTTATCTCTTGCATAATTTTATATCCTGGCATGTAGTGTGGGTTTATTTAAGGAAGCTGCCTACAGATAACTTGCATTACAGCCATTCCCATTACACCAACCACACATCCTGTAACCCTAATAGGGAAATATTTGACCTTAGCCCTTCCCACCAAGTGCTGGCTAATAGGCAGCCGATACAGCTGTTGGCAACAATTGGGCAATCCTGTTAAGCTCATAGAAATGTTTGCCACACATCCAGCAAAGCTTTAATATATGCCCATGCTGCATTGACAAGCCGTTTGAAACTTTATTGAGTTCAAAAAGCAGCCTATAATGTGGGGGACTGTTTTTGTAGTGTAAGACATATTGTGTTAGAAGGAAAAGCCGCAAACTTCTCTGGACTTTGACAAATGTGCCATAAGCAAATGATTGTACCTTTAATTCTGTTTTAATTATAGCTTAAGATATAGGGAAATTCACACTAGAAAGATCACTTATATTTTGGTGATGTCATACATATTGGGTATTTTTATTATATTAAAACATATTCCTTTCTACAAAGCTTTGGCTGATCAAATTAACCACATTAACTGCTGTACCTAAAAGATCTTGTAATAAACAGCTCAGCAGAAACAGTGTGTGTCCTCTTTGAGATCAATAGAATGCCCTTGTGTTCAGGGCTGTTTGATTTATTTTCAGAAGGCACCATTGAGGGACTAAAAAAAATCCCAAATCTGCATTTTGTGAAGTCAGCTTCTAAGAAGTAGGGCAGAATAAGACCATGGCAGGAAACTGCTCATAGTCATAGTTTTCTCATGTTACAGAAATTGAAGCTGAAAAGGGACAAGCACTTGGACTAGGTTTGGAGAAACCAATTTTTGGAGCTTCCAGAGATGTGTGTCTACTGCAAAGTGAAGGGAGCTCCATATGGGTTGCACAGACAGAGGATCCTGAAGACCCCTTCCCATCCCCACCCCTGTAGATCATTCCTCTAGATACTTTTCTGCTAGCTGTGTTTGCATCCTGGGAGTGAGTCCAGATGGGAGAAAAGCATGGGTAGCCAGTAGTGTGAGGCAGAGGGTAGTAAAAGGCCTCCATGGCTGTCATGTGACATCCATTAGTAAGGACATGGGGTCTCCTCCCTGTCTTTCATAACTCAGGAGCAACTGTCCCTGCTATCTTCTTTACACCCTATCACCAGTTGTCTTTGCTTTGAGAAAGCTGTGGGAGGAAATGCGGCAGGGGAGAGAAGGGGTCAGCATTCCTGTCCCTATACTCCTTTGACTATCTAGATTAATTTTCCCACCTTGTCCTTTTCCATGTCAATGAGCAGGCCTGCTTTTACACAAGCATGGGTTTACCTCTATCACATGTAGTTTGGGCCTGACATTTAATGCAATCCCTCTCCCTCCCTCCTGCCTCCCCTGCTTCCTTTTTTCCATTTTGGTGAGGATGAGGATATTCAGTCCAACTGGTACTGCAGTAGTTATTTCTCCTACCAGTATACAGAAGGGTTTTGTCAAGATTTTGAGACCAGTGGGTTTCTCAGAAATCTAATAAATTCTATTGCTGCTAGGTTTCCTCCTCCCCACTTCAGTAAGAAATCACTACTAGATTCTAGGCTTTTGTTGTTTCACTAGGCTTCAACAGATGCTTAAAAATATTTTAATTGAATGCTTTAGAGGGGAGAAAGCTGTGCTTTACAGCTTCAGTAGAGATTAAAGGACTTGCAGTGAAATTTCTAGTTTTTTTTTTGTAGTCATAAAGAGTTATACTGCTTAGAAATTACATAGCACCTTGCATAAACTAAGTCAGAGAGGGTTGAAATGACTTGCTGGAAGCCACAAACTGAACAGCCGGTAACCAAATGGGGTATTTCCAGTTCTGGATCTCTCTTTGAACTACTGCCCCCACTGCATACATTCACATATGTGTGCACTGTCTGTCTCTCTCTTTCATATAATTATTATTTCCCTCCCATCATCTCTTTCTTAGTGCTGTGCAATAGAGTGTGCTACAGTTCAATTGTTGAGTTTGATTTGAGGTCATAGAAGGAAACTGAACATAGACAAGGAAGAGGAGCAACATAATCACTGGGATAGAAGAAAGGGGTCTGTGGGTGAAGGACAAGATTTTTGTTTTTGTTAACAAGGTTCAAAGGTTTTTATACTGAGACTGGTCCTCAGAGGAGGGTCATCCTTGCATATTGGATAGTAATGCTGCTTCTTATGCAGATTATTGAGTTTACTCACTTATGTCCACAATTTAAAGATACATGTTTTTGAGAAAGGAGTGGATAAAAAGGTAGAGGGTAATAAGTTTTAAAACATGCTGGATGAAGACAGCCTGCTGTAAGATTGGCTGTGCAGCAAATGAAATGGGAAATGAAATGAGGTCAGGCTTATAAAATACACTATTTATCAACTATCTAAATCTTAATCCAGCGTTTCATTGGTTTTTCTGTTCTGCAAACAACTGAACTGCTGTGAAAACAACCACAGAATCCCTCCAGGCCAGTGTTCAATAGAGTCCAACCTTCATGCTTTAATGCTAGGCTATCGCCAGCAACATTCGTGCATGGAGAAACCCAGCACTTCTGCACCAAGGAACTATTTTTTATGATTTCCATAAAGACTGTTAAGGCCTCAATAGTGAATAAGAATCCAATTTTGTTTATGATGTTTCTTGGGTTTACCAACCAAATATTTTGCTTCTCAGTCAATTGCTGAAGCAACATTAGCAATCAATAATAGGTTTGATTGTTCTGCATGGTGTTTACCTGTGTAGCATGTGGATCTTGTATGTAAGATCTGTTTTAATTCTATTCCCCCCCCAAAAAAACCCCATATAATTTCTACTCTTTACATTTATGTATATTTGACAAAAAGTGTTTCCAGAAGACTGACACTTGGGCATAAGGATGAGACTTCTAGTTATCAGGCTGCGTGTCTTTATGCATAAGGGACACTGGGCTTTGTGTCAATCTGTTATTTCCACTCTCAGTCATATAAGACCTATTGTTTGGTTGGTCGGATCAAATACTGCAATTGGGGTTGGATCCGAGCAGTTGCAGAGGGGACTGTATGATCCAGTGAGTTGCTGCCCCAGTGCAGTGGCTTTACAGGATCAAGATCAGACCACTGGATTCTTTCTTTTTATCACCATGCATTATAGTCTAGCAAGTCACTGGACTATTCTTTTATGGACTATTACATCTAATGATAAATGTGCAATATCTGCACCTCTGGTTACTCTAATGTCTTGGAAGTCTCTAGGACATGCATGCTTGTCCACCCTAGATATATTTTGGTCTTTTTTTTTCCTGAATGAAAAGTCTGAAACCATAAATGCCAAATGATCTTTAATTGCTAGAATGGGAACGACATTGGTTATTCACAGGATGTCCTCCATAGTAGCAAGATGCACATACTTAAATCTACTTAAATTTGTTAACAAAACATTTGAATAGGTCTTCCTTCTTGAAAGTATTGCAGAGGCGGTTCATAGTTTTTGTCAGTCCCTGAAATTCCTCTTTGATGAGCCACCTTCATGGTGAGTATCGTAACACTATAAAAGTCAAAAACACATAGTTCTATGAAATGACGTTTTAAATCTTTAGAATATAGATGGACTGTGCATTCAAAGTGTTTAGACATATTTGTTTCATGTTCTGCATGATGCTGAACAGCAGCATTGGGAAGTTCCTCTTTTTATATCTTACATATTTTCTCTCAGTTTTAGTAGTACTCCATTGTGGCACTAAAGCAAATATTTTAGAAGTAAAGAGTCAGAAAGACAGGCATGTATTTTTGCATTCAAGTTGTTGGAACCTGGCAGCAGTTTAGACTGTGTAATATGTAATTAAGAGCTGGATGAATGTGCTTTTCCCATCACACAGGTAGGTACATGTGTAATGTATTTCTTCTAAGGATGTCATTTTATCTGACCTGCAAAATTCAGTTTTGCACATTTTTTTTTCTTCCATAGACAAAACTTGCCAATGGCACTTCAAGCATGATTGTGCCAAAGCAAAGGAAGCTATCTGCAAGCTATGAAAAGGAGAAGGAGCTCTGTATCAAGTATTTTGAGCAGTGGTCAGAGTCTGACCAAGTGGAATTTGTGGAACATCTCATCTCCCAGATGTGTCACTATCAGCATGGGCATATCAACTCATACCTCAAACCTATGTTACAGAGAGATTTCATCACGGCACTGCCAGGTATACTAGGGTTAATAGAAAGAGGTGCCCCAGTCTGAAAAGCTTTTGGCAAACACATAGTCTTGGTAGGCATCAAAAATCCATCTCTGAGCAGCAGGTTGTTGCTTTAACTTCTCTTACCTCTCAAACAGCCTTCTTCTATGGTAGGATGTTCTGTGGCTGGAGTGCCAGAAAGGGATATCCATCTGAGGATATTTTGACTTATAAAATTTATGCTCACTTGTACAGTAGTTTTTTCCTAGGTGAGCTGGTAACGTTCAGTCAGTTGCCTTTTAGTTAACATTGGGGCACAATCCAGTTAACAGAATTTGGGCTTTTGGATCATTGAATTTAGGAGGGTTTAGAGGGGATCATCAATTACATGTCTTAAATGCAATAAATCATTTCTTATACAATGTATTAGATTCAATCTTAATAGAAGCTCCTGAAAACTAAAACAGAAGACCTCCTTGGCATCTAGACATAACTCTTCCAAACCAAAATTAGAAAAATTACTGTTAATAAATTTGTCCAGAGATCATAGAAGAAAAGAAAGCTATTTTGATTCATGAGAAGCTCATTATGAGGTCTTTTGCTTGCTTGTCATCGGCAACAAAGATTTGGTACATAGCGTCCTATATAAATCCTGATAAGAATCATCTGATAGGCGTCTCATTCTGCATCTGTCTGCTTAAATGTAGACATGTGACCTCAACCAGCCCAAAATGCATCTACTGCTTCCTACGCTCAGCCTCTGCTGCTGACAAATGAGGCTCTGTCTTTGGGGCAGCTGTAACAAGAGTAGGAAATGAAGCACTTGATCTCTCTCTGGATGTTTTTATTTGGAAGAGATAAAAGTTGCCTGCTATGCTAATCTGGCATGCTTGACACTTTCCTAAGTGAAACTGGGGGTGGGGGTGGATTTGATCAAACAACTAAAGTAGCCTTGCCAATTGGGTGTTAATCTGCCCACTCAAAAATCCAATAGCTGATATTTACTAGATGCCACAAGAAGCTATGAATGTCCGTTATTCCCATTGATGATTCTAACCTCCCCGCTCTATAAATTAGCATCTCTCCAGTTTGAGAGAGCTTTTCCCCCTCCACAAAATGTACATAGGTCTCTGTTCATGCACCTCTTATAGCAAGCTTCCTACACCCGTTTTATATGTAGGCTTTCTATGTGCCAATTCTGTGTTACGGACTATCATGTATGAAAACTATGTTATAATATGAGCGTATTTTTAAGTGCTTGGTTCATTTAATGTAAGAAGTTACAATATAACCCTCAAAAGTCCAAC
Source organism: Rhineura floridana (assembly GCF_030035675.1). Lineage (NCBI taxonomy): Eukaryota > Metazoa > Chordata > Lepidosauria > Squamata > Rhineuridae > Rhineura > Rhineura floridana. The sequence continues at coordinate 86,089,895 of NC_084486.1, forward strand.
GCATGTCAAAGGGTCGTAGCTCAATGGTAGAGTGCATGTGTTGAATGTGGAAGGTCTCAAGTGCAGCTCCTGTCATCTCCCAGGTAGGGTTGGAAAAGATTCCTGTCTAAAACTCTAGAGATCCACTGTGAGTCAGTGTAGATAATACTGAGCTAGGTAGACCAATGGTGTTACTCTTGAAAAGGCAGCTTCCTATGTTCTTAAAACTCTGTAGACCTGTAATCTCCTCACATTTTTATAAGTGAGAATTGGACCTCAGATGTCCTGAAACTGGTACATCCAGTCTCCCTTCTGTTGTTATCTCTGTCATCCCCACCCTCTGGTTATTTGTTCCAAGATCTCCAGGAAACTGCTTTCCACCTCTACCTGGTAAAACATAGGTCTACATCTCCTGCACTTCAGACGACGTCTGTCTGCTACAGTTGGGTTTGAAGTAGGGTGCGTTCCTGATTACTATTGTTAGCATAGTAGTTGCATTTATTCATGTGTTACAGTCATGTTTCCAGGACTGTCTCTGATCTTCTGATAGATTTTTTTATTGCCCACACTAACACATTGTTTGTCCATTTACATGACTGACCAAAGTCAGCTGGAAAAAAGAGATGCCATCCTGCCTCTCTTGTGCCTTACAACAACCACCACCAAGTGAAGCTTTATAAGCAAAATTATCTCATTTTAGAGGCCTCTTATGATTCTGAGGCCTTTACATTCATTAGGGTTGAGTGGAGGGTGTTAGGTTAATGGAGAAACCCATCCAGTTTAAGCAACCAACGGTGAACCCCATATTTGCTTATGTGGTATTTATGTGAACCACATATTTGCTTTTGTTTGTTTCCTTTTAAACACCAGCAATGTTGAGATTCACAGGCTATCCTAATAGGTGTGCTGGAAAATGTTTGCAATTTGCAGTTGTTTTCTTCTACCTGGAAAAATTATTGACATCAGAAAAACTGGTTTTTACTTCCTCTTTTTGTGTGCAGAGAGTCTCTCTACGCATCTGTGTCTGCACACACATACACACACATATATAAACACAGGTAACCCTTCAGGGTGCACATTAGGAATATATATGTATTCTATTCTTCTTTGCATCAAAAAGCTCCTGTTTCAGCAAAAAGTGCCTTTTTGAACTATTGGAATAGAAGAACAGCTGTAGCAGCAAAATGAGAAATGGTCCTAATATGATTTTGGGGGATGCATCATCAAGCGTCCATGGAACATCTCCCAGTGCTAAAGCCCATAGAAATAGATTGGAAATGACTTCCAGGATTCTTGATCATCTTTAATGCTTTGCTGTTTCTTATCCAAAAGCAGCTGCTGGCTTCTGAACTTCACAAGACACTATTTTCTGTCCAGTCGTCCATCCCAGCTCTGTATTACAGGAAAGGGAATGAGCAACGGGGATGAAAATGTTTCTTAACAGAAATGGGCTCCTCGTGAACTCCCCAGTGCTGATTTATTGCCTTTACTTTTTTCTTCCAGCTCGAGGCCTGGATCACATTGCTGAGAATATCCTGTCGTACCTGGATGCCAAGTCTTTGTGTGCTGTTGAGCTGGTGTGCAAGGAGTGGTACCGCGTGACATCTGATGGCATGCTGTGGAAGAAGCTGATCGAGAGGATGGTCCGAACAGACTCATTGTGGAGGGGCTTGGCAGAGCGGAGAGGATGGTGAGAGCATCTTATATGCATCTTATATGCATCTGGTAATTCACAGTGACTTACTATCGTCTTTCAATGGTATGGTCACTAGTATGACCATTCATTTCACCTGAAAATTAAGGGTTATCTTTTAAATTCTGCCATATATTCCTCATCTTCCCTGTTCCTTTTTTCTGGAAATATGTATTCTTCCCTGACTCTTGGGGGAGTAGGCAGCTCCCTTTGATGAGGAAGCAGAGCCCAATAATTTAGTTCTCCCTCCAGAGGAGGAACCTTCCTGCTGTTTTCCTTGACTGGCCCAGTTCTAGCAGACCTCCTAGAAGCTCAGTGTGCGTTTCTTTTTAAATTACCACTTCTCTCCCTATCCAACACACCTTAAACAGTGGCTTTTCATCACTGAAAACACTCAGAGAGTGGGCAGCAGCTACACCTCCCTGTTTTCCTGAGGGTCAGTCAGTTGCAAGTGAGGCACACCACGAAAGCTTCAGTCACCCAGTTAGATGTGTCACTTTTTCTTTTTCTCCTCCACCTGCCCAACACTGCTACATGACAATCTGAGCTCCAGGAGCTTTCCCTTCACACAAGGCATGTGGGCATGCAGGGATGGAGACCCAGTATCAGACCGCATGCTGGGAGGGCAGCATCTCAGGCATCAAAGCATATGGTGGCAAATGTGGATGCAATTTTGGGTGAGATAATGACTCCCAGAATTCACAATATAGGCCCCCCACCAGCATTGTATCTTAGCACCTTTCTGCAGCAGGAGGAAAGGAGTAAAATGTGTGTGAGATCTATCCCCAGCAAACCTTGGTGGGAAGCAAGCCCACCCTTTCTGCAGTGGGTAAAGGGCACTTGTTATTTCAGTGGCAGAGAAGAACTAGTCTTGCTGAAGGAGAATCAGCATGGCTTCTGCAAAGTAGGAACCATCTAATTAACCAAGTGTTTTGGAGACTGTAAATAAGCTTGTAGATGAGGTGATGCAGAAGACATTGTGTACTTGGACTTTCAAAAAGCTTTTGATACAGTCCATCATCAAAGACGACTGACTTAAGTTTAGCAGTAACAGGATCCTCTAAAACATCAGGATCCTCTTCAGTAACAGGATCCTCTTTCAGATCATTAACTGCTTAAAGAACAGGAAACAGAGAGTAGAAATAAATGGGCCATTTTCACAATGGAGGGATGTAACAAAGATATGTATTGGGACTGGTACTTTTTAACTTGTTCGTAAGTTGTGTATCGTTGGGGTGAGCAATGAGGTTGCACGTTTGCTGATGATACCACATGTGTAGGGTGGTAAAAAGAAAAAAGGGTTGTAAGGAGCTCCAAAACGATCTCTCCAAACTGGGTGAATGGGCATTAAAATGACAGATGTGATTAAATGTAAGCAAATGTCAAGTGAAAGTTAACTGTTGAAAGTTAAAGCGGAAACCACAAAAGCAGGACTACAGCTGAACATCAAGAAGACTAAAGTAATGACAACAGAAGATTTATTTAACTTTAAAGTTGACAATGAGGACATTGAACTTGTCAAGGATTATCAATACCTTGGCACAGTCATTAACCAAAATGGAGACAATAGTCAAGAAATCACAAGAAGGCTAGGACTGGGTAGGGCAGCTATGAGAGAACTAGAAAAGGTCCTCAAATGCAAAGATGTATCACTGAACACTAAAGTCAGGATCATTCAGACCCTGGTATTCCCGATCTCTGTATGGATGTGAAAGTGACAGTGAAAAAAGCAGATAAGAGAAAAATCAACTCATTTGAAACGTGGTGTTGGAGGAGAGCTTTGCATGGACTGCGAAAAAGACAAATAATTGGGTGTTAGAACAAATTAAACCAGAACTCTCACTAGAAGCTAAAATGATGACACTTTGACATACTTTGGACACATAATGGAAATACATGATTCACAAGAAAAGACAATAATGCTAGGAAAAACAGAAGGGAGTAGAAAGAGAGGAAGGCCATGTTAAGTGATCTACATTGGACAAAAAATCCTAATTTCACATACATCCTAACTGGGTCTAAACTGACAATGACTGATCAGGAAAGAGACCTTGGGGGTCATGGTGGATAGCTCAATGAAAACGTTGACCCAGCGTGTGGTAGCTGTGAAAAATGTTAATTCCATCGCAGGCATCATTAGGAAAGGAACTAAAAATAAAACTGCCAATATCAAAATGTTGTTATACAAATCTGTGGTGCAACCATACTTAGAATACTGTGTACAGTTCTGTATGCCTCACCTCAAAAAAGATAATGCATAGCTGGAAAATGTGCAGAAAATGCTGACCAAAATGATTGAGTGGCTGGAGCAGCTCCCCCATGAGGAAAGGTTACAGTATTTAGGGCTTTTTCGTTTCCAAAAATTGGCCCTTATCTACCAAAAACATAAATTCATGCTTTCATAAACCCAGTTTGCATAGGAACATAGTAGCTGCCTTATACTGAGTAAGACCACTGGTCCCCGATGCTCAGTATTGTCTATGCTGCACCATCTCTTCAGGATTTCAGATGGGGTTCTCTCCCTGTCCGACCTAGAGATGCCAAGAATTGACCCTGGGACCTTCTACATGCATAGCAGGTGCTCTGCTAGAGAGCACCAGCACTTCCCATACTTGTACTCCATTTAGCTCTATCCTATTCCTCAGCAGAGTCCACAGTCCACATCTCAGGAAATGTCAATATTGCTGCAGGAGCTGTTCCAGTATGTAAGCTCAACCCTGTTATCAATATGAAGCTTATGGAGAAAGGGTTGAAGGTGCATGCTCAGAAAGAATTCTGAAGCATAGCCTTTTGTCCCATCTCTGTCTGATTGATAGACAAATTAATAGCTGACCTAAAAATAGTCTCTAGCTCAGGTTGTACTGATTTCAGCAGCTAGGGTGCTGGAGGAATGTACCTCAGTCCTTTTGTAGCCTATTTCATATTACATTTCTCACACTGTATTGTTGGATGTAATGCTTCCAGTAAGATGCAGCAGCTACTCATGCTTCCTAAGCAGGGCTGTCCCTTAGAGTGTGCAGGATCTTGGGCACCCCCTTGCCTGTATCTCCCTCCTGCCTCTGCTGCTCCTCTTTGTGGCAGTAGTAGTGGTGGCAGCCCTTCCGCTCCCCCTCCCCCAGCTTTACTTTTGGTTGCTGGTGTTTTTTCTGCCACTTTCCTGGTAGTGGCCTCTCTCCACCTAGCCAACTTTTTTTTTGCCTTTTGCCACTGGTTTAGCAGCAGCAGTGTGGACAAGGCTTTCCAGTTTATGCTGTTCACCGCCCAGAGAGCCATTGGCTGTGGGCGGTATAGAAATTGAATAAAATAATAATAATAATAATTCCAACCCCATCTCCTCTGTCCTTGCCTTCCTCTCTGAAGGGAAGAGATGGAAAGCCTTGCTGGATAGGAGGTGGCAGGGCTGCCAGAGCTGGCTGCCAGTGCTAGGTGTGAACCCCCACAAAACTGCAGGGCCTGGGCTGGTCACCCCTAGTTGTCCCCCCCCACATTCCCCTAGTCATTGCCTTATTTCTGGGTATTTGTACAAGCACCATTAGTCAGTGTAGCATGCAGTATCCCTCCTTCCCGTTACTTAGAGCAGTCTTTGATATGGCTAACAGAGAGTAAAAATTCATTAGGCATCTAGAAGTTTACATATTCTCTCTCCAGCTAAAGTAGAAGTATTCTGTATTATGAATGTGTTAGGTCACTTTGTTTTCCTCAGCAGATTTTCACAGTTAGAGACCTGCTTTATCTTTAGTCATAAAGTCAAGAGTATAAACCACTGAGGGTAAGCATGCAGAAATTCAGATAGATTAGTTAATCAAATGGAATAATTTTTTCTATTATGCAAGACTTGCCCAAGTCTAGAGTTGCTCTGTTAACATTTCATTAGATGCTTCTCTCTCTGGGGTAATTCCCTTAATACATAATTTTCTATCCAAGGAGCCTCCCTAGTATGTTGTCCGTGAGGAAGCTGGGTATGAATATTTCATAAACAAGACAAAAGTGACAGCTAAGGCATTTTAGCTGCTATTTTAAAAAAAAGGCCACAAACTTGCAAGCACAAATTCTATTAAGAGCTTTGACACTAGGAATATGTTACAGTTTAATAGATTTTGAGGGCATAAAATGTTTGTGAAATGTTTGTAGGGCTTCCAAAATACCTAAAATGCAGTTCTGTATTTAGTATTGATTCCTAGAGATACCCAGATTACTTTTCGTTTGCAGCTTTAGCAATAAGCAAGGCACAGACATGCATCTTCAAAACCTGGAGTAAGCAAAATATATGATACTGTTTCAGAAATCAACTGACTTCCAGCTATGGAGATCTTAGTGGGTCATAGTTAACACATCAAGCAGCACATTGGCAAAATATCTTGGCAGTAATAGTAAGCAAATAGGTGCTTCCAACACCTTCAGGATGCCTGCAGAAATTTCTTTCCTGAGAGTTCTTTTTCCTGGAAAATACTTGGGAGCTAGTTTTTTCCAGAAACCTACATTTGGAAGTCATATGTGGTTTTTTTCATTGTATCATCATTCACCGTTTTTATTAATAATTTGGTTGATTTGGCAGCAGTGAATCTAACAAGACCAATTTGTTACAGTTTCAAAGGAATGACTGAATAATGTCACAGTTTACAGTTACAAAGGGTCTCCTCCTATTTCTTCCTAGTAATATGCTGTAGAAAAACCCATAATGCAAGGAATTCTATTTAAATGTGATTCTTTGTATTCATGGTGAAAGCAAATCCCCTAACAACCTAGCTGAGTGTTTTATTTACCAATGTATTGTTGTTTATTTTTTAGAATTCCAAGAGATCTCAACATTCTTTTTTTTTAGAAATTTCTATTCTTCACAGCAATAAAGAGCTTACGATTCTCCCACTAGTCCAAAAGGAAATTTAATCGCAAAAAGAAAAGAAGTAGTAGCCATACAAGATTCAAATCACTCATGTGATTCTGAACCAGGATTCACCTTGCACATGCCAGGGCACCTCATGCAAAAAGAAATGTCTCAGCATAGCTTTAACGTTTATGGCAAGGGAGGAATGGATAAAAAAAACTTGTCAAGAAGTATCAATGTAGTACAATGGTGAAAGGGGGAGCAGAGAGCTGGCCTAGGCTAAACGCCATGCCTCAGATGCCAGAATTATACACTGAGGTATTTGTGCCCATCTCTGCTTCACGAGGAATGTTGCCAGGCAGAAGAGTTGTTAGTACCCCCATGGTGGGGTTTACTAGCTTCTGCACAGTGTTCGGTGAGTCTTTAACTTTAGGAAGAGGATTTTTTTTAAAAGTTACACAGCAGGAAGTGATTGCCATTCGCTTGTTCCCCCACCCTTTCTCTGGCAAACATGTAGCTTGGGATATGTGCATTCCATGACCAGGCTAAGTTGAGGAAGAAACCAGTGCAGTTCATTCAGAAGCTAGAAGCAGCAATAAAATGCTCTTGCTGATACCAGTCAGAATGTGGGGAACATGCTGAGGTGCTGTCCTATTATCAGTCTCCCTTTAGGACTCCCTACCTATCCACCTCCACTTACAGCTGCAAAGGACTTTCATGTCCCTTTTCAAAGACAAAAGGGGTATGTATTTAGCTACCTGCTAGTGCATGAATCTGCCACATGTGTAAAAGCCATAGTATTTTGAAGGAGAATACAGCATCCTTTTTAAATCTTGTCCAGTCAGCCTTTTCCATCTACCAAGCATAGGAGCTCGACAAATCTCTCTCTCAAATCTTTGAACAAACTAGCTAGGGCTGAATGAGCAATGCTGCTTTTCTTTCTTTCTTCCTTCCTTCCTTTTAGGGGACAATATCTTTTTAAGAACAAGCCACCTGATGGGATAGCCCCACCCAACTCCTTCTACAGAGCACTTTATCCCAAAATTATACAGGATATAGAGGTAAGAGCCAGAAAAAAAGGTCATGCAGGAGATAGCCAATGGGGAGCATGGGATCCTTCAGCTGAACATCTTTGAAGTGTTACACACATCACAAATTTCCTACACAAATCCCAGCCAATTGAATCTACATAAGAATTAAAGAGAAATATATATGACTGAATGTGACAGTGTGTACACATTTGTACACATTTTTCTTCTGAGTTCTATCCTTGGTGCAAATCATCATTTAGTAATCTATCTTTAAGACAGGGGTCATATATTGCAGATACATTTATAGTTGGCCTTCCTTTCATTGAAGGTGATTGGGTGTTCAGGCTCTTTCATTATAGGGGCTGAGCTTGACTCTTCTGTCTGTCCAACTAGAAATTTGAAAATATTTGATCTGGTACTGCCTTATCCCAGTTAAAATCCCATATAAATCATATTTTAACTTCCATAGTTACAGTAAATTACATATGTCAGCTTTTCCATTGAAATAGCCTCTCCTAATGTCTCATTTGTGACCAGGGATTTTCAAAGATCATCACAGTGACTCTTCCCAACTCAAACAACTGTTTGAGCTTCTCCTAGTGTCATTAAGATCAAATCAAGACAGCCTGCTTATTTGGCAGTGCCCGTTGTTGACATTAATTCTGGAGATGTTTTTCAAAAGAAAGGAGGAGGACTAGGGCCAGATGGGCTGAAAGCGTGCTTGGAAGTTCTTGGAGAGACAAATATTTGTGCAGCAAAAGGTGTAGAGGAAGGGCAAATACTACCTAATGGATTGCCAGTCAACACAAGGGGAAAACATATATTTTATTTATTTAGAACATTTGTATACCATCCTTCAGCCAAAAACTACCCAGAGCAGACCCATTTAAATTAATGGGCTGAAATTAATAATGTCCATTAATTCCAGTAGATCTACTGCGAGCAGGATTAACATTGGATATAATCCATTGTTTTAAATGGATGAGGGTAAATTAGCATTCTGCTTTTTGACCCAGTCAAGGTAGAGGAGGAAGGGCTTGAAAAGATGTCAAGCTTCTTCTGACAGTTCTCTAGATAAGCCTGCCTCCCATGATTGAGAAAGCATATTCTAGATCTGTAGTGCTTTTGCTTTCTTGGTAATGACTAGAATTCTCTTGGAAAGGCTTAATGTAAGGGAAGCTAGAGATTGGGGGTGGGAGAAGAAAATGGGCTGTCCATTTTCCATCTAGCTTGCTCTGGGACTACTTGATGATAAATGAATTCAGCATAAGAGCTGTTTCTGTTGTCCCAGGAGTCTAGCAGGTTTTATTGGTGCAAAATTTCCATGATGTTTGTTCCACACTTTATAATTGTTTCTCTCTTCCCCAGACAATTGAATCAAACTGGCGGTGTGGAAGGCACAGCTTACAGCGAATCCACTGCCGAAGTGAAACGAGCAAAGGGGTTTATTGTTTACAATATGATGATCAGAAGATAGTAAGTGGCCTCCGAGACAATACCATCAAGGTGAGAGCTCCCCAGTGGGCAATAATTGAACACAAAATCCACTCCCCAAAGAATGCAGGTGTAACTTCATTTAGGAGGGGCAATGCAAGAGAGAAACTGAGAAGGATGAGGTTAATCCTTGTCTTCCTTTTCCCCCTTAGTGCCCCCCCATCAAGTTTGATTTTGAATTTCATTGGTTTTCCTCCCTGTCTTCCAAACAAGGAGGATAAATCTATATTATCTGTTTCATTTTCATGCATTGTGTTCATTGCTAGCCATGTTATTGGTCCTTCAGTAATTAAAGTCTTCCTGTTCCCTAATGAGAAGGGTAAAGACTATGTTCATATTAAAAACAGAGATATTAAGGATAGTTTATATTGCTCCATAGTGTCTGTGGAATTCAAAGTGCATTGTGTGCCACTTAAAGAAGTTTTGCTCGCCTTAGTAAATAAAATGCTGTGTTATAGAAAACAAAAGAGCCAGTCTAGCAATACAGTTTGTTTACCTTGTGATGAAATCCCTTTTGCTTTCCTAGATCTGGGACAAGAATACACTAGAATGCAAGAGGATTCTGACCGGACACACAGGGTCAGTTCTTTGCCTCCAGTATGATGAGAGGGTGATCATCACCGGATCATCGGATTCCACTGTCAGGTAGCTATTTATTTATTGAAAATGTTTAGAATCCTGCCTTTGTAACAAATAAAGGCCTCCAAGGCAGCTTACCCCATAATTAAAACAATCCATTTCAGTGAAAAAATAAAAAAGCAGAGAATAGAACCAGCAGTCAATAAGGAAAAAAAAACACAGTTAACCAACCAGATATCTCTAAAAGCTTTTGGACGTTGTGCTTAAAAGTTAACAGTTTGTATCCAGTATTAAACCACATTTTAAAAGAAATTATGGTTTAATGTGTGCAAGCACTTTGCTTCTCTCCTGCTCCTGACAGTGCTGCATGGGGGAGTAAACAAGCCGGAGCCTGACCTGTTGCAGCATGAAGACCTGGATTCATGATTTGGTACTGCTTAAACAAAAAAGAAAAAAACGAACAGAAGCCAGGATTTACCACACAGCACAGTTGGGAGCGGGAGAGGAGCAAAGCTCATGGGCAATAAATTGTAGTTTATTTTAAACTATGATTTAAAGTTTCATTTGAACCAGGCCAAAAATAGGGGTATGGTGAATAAAGGTTGGGGTGGGGGAACAGGACATTTCAGTGGTATCACCACAGAAAAGGCTCTGTCCTCCCATAGCTGCCCATCTCATCTCCAGCGGTGGAAGGGTTTGAAGCTGGGCATCAGTCATAGAAGATCTTAACACATGGGCCGTCTCATTTGGGAATCAGCAGTCCTTAAGATACCCAAGCCATTTAGGGGTTTAAAAAGCAATAACAGCACTTCTAGTTTACCCAGAAACAAACTGATAACCAGTGCACCTCTTTAAGTACTGGCACAATACAATCTTATCTGCAAATCCCTTTTAATAACTTGGCAGCTGCATTCTGTACTAAGTTGGAATTTCCAGTCAATATCGTCCTCTTGTATAGCACATTGCACTAATCTAACCTGGATATCATCAAGGCATGGAAATGATTTGTGCATCTGGATCTGAGATGTTTACTTAGAGAGTTCATGGCTGAGTTGAGATTTAAATTGGGGGACTACATGGCTCACAGTGTTGGCTATCATGCTACTCTCAGTGTTGAAGAAGAGATAGTTGAGAACAAGGAGGATGGATTTGCTCTTCAAGGCCTAGTCAAACTCTGTCCTCAAAACAGAAGACAGATGGCACGCACAGGGATGTGAGAGCTGTTTTTTTATAAGCTTTCATAAAAAATAGCCTTCAGAGTCAGCAACTTAAACCCTTGATTCCAGCCTTAGCAAACACAAATATAAATAAACTGTCCTTGGAAAAAGATAGCTGACTCTTGAGTGTACAAATTCTGCTTACATGAAATAATTCAATTAAACTGTCTAATTTAGCAGGGCTAGAAAAATATTTTAAATTTATAGGTGCTAGTCATGAATATATTATATTAGTCTTTAGCAGAACTAAAGAAATATTTTAAATCTTAGGTACTATATAACTTGCTACCAACTTGCTACCAACTATTTTTCTATCCCTGTGGCCTAGAAGGAGAGGAAGCATAATATTTGGCTCAATGGTATTCCATGTCTCTCACAAAATAAATTATGTGTTAGAATAAATTATCCATTCTGGAGACTTTGCTTCATCTGGAGTGCATTAGCATGGATTATTCAAAAGCAAAATGGAATGAAATGTGCCAAGGAAGTGCCTGACTTTGGGAATAGGGATGGAGCACAGAATCCCATTCCTTTTGGTAAATTTTGCCCATATTCTTCTCTGCAGTCATGATTTTTATTTATTTATTTATTTATTTATTTCAAAAATTTATATACCGCTCTAGTTCCGAAACTCAGAATTCAGAGCGGTGAACATTAAAAAACAGAGATAATACAAAAACAGCATAATAGAATACCTAAAAACAAATAAGTAAATTAATACTAAAAGTTCGACAACAATCTCACTTCAAACATTAAAAGCTAGTTGAAACAGGTATGTTTTAATCCGCCGACGGAATTCAATGAGAGACGAGGAATGTCGTATCTCAGATGGTAAATTATTCCAAAGAGTAGGGGCTATGACTGAGAAGGCCTTCCTCCTGATGTTCATTTGGCGGATCATGAAAGTTGAGGGAATAATAAGAGTGCTTTCAGAAATCGATCTCATAGGGCGATAGGTTTTGAATTCAACGAGACGGTTTGTCAAATATACCGGCGCCAGTCCGTGAAGAGCCTTAAACGTTAGAACCAGAATCTTAAACTGATGTCTGGAGCTAATAGGGAGCCAGTGAAGATGGTAAAGAAGAGGTGAGGTATGAACCCGAGGACCAGTTTTAGTGATCATCCTCGTGGCCGCTCTTTGTACCTGCTTGAGCGGTCGAAGTGCTCTAGCAGAAAGGCCAACATATAAAGAATTACAATAGTCCAGTCGAGAGGTTACTAAGGCCTGGGTTACTTTCATTAATTCTGATGTTCCTAGAAATGGGCGGAGTTGACGGACCAGTTTTAGTTTTGCAAATGTGGCTCTAGACACGGCTGCAACCTGGGGTTCAAAGGTTAGGGCTGAGTCCAAGATTATACCTAAACTACGGACTTGAGATTTTAAAGGGAGAAAAACTCCGTCAAGTGAAGGCAGATGTCCAGTTCCTTGGGGGAGATTTTTGCCAATGAGAATGACCTCTGTTTTTTCTGGGTTTAGTTTCAATTTGTTTTTATTCATCCAACTTTGCATTGCTAGGAGACATTGATTAAGGCAGTTGACAGTCTCTACAGTGTTCGGTGGAAAGGAACAATACAGTTGTGTATCATCGGCATATTGGTGATAATGAATCCCAAATTTTCGAATGATTTTTCCTAAAGGGCTTACATAAATATTAAATAACATCGGGGATAAAACAGAGCCCTGTGGAACGCCATATTTTAATGGCCAGGGTTTAGAGCAATGGTCCCCGAGGGCAACTCTCTGAAGCCTTTTTTCCAAAAAGGAGCGAAGCCATTTTAGTACTGTACCTCTGAGACCCATTTTAAAGAGACGATCTAACAGAATGCTGTGATCAATTGTGTCGAATGCGGCAGATAAATCCAATAAAACTAGAAGGGATAGATTGCCTTTGTCATGTTCTAGTCGAAGATCGTCGACTAATGCGACTAGAGCTGTTTCAGTCCCATGATTCGGTCTGAAACCAGATTGGAAGAGGTCATAATAGTCGGAGGTGTCTATAAACTTTTGAAGCTGTGAGGCTACCACTCTCTCAATGATTTTACTCAGAAAAGGTAGATTAGATACCGGTCGATAATTATTTAATATTTTAGGGTCGAGAGAGGGTTTTTTTAGTAAAGGTGTAACCATTGCTTCTTTTAGGCATTCCGGTAAGTGGCCTTGTTGAAGAGAAGAGTTTACGATTGTACTAATCCAGCTTGCTAATTTCAATTTTTAGAAAGGAGTTGGGTGGAAGCTCTCAGTAAACTAATATAGCAGAGTTTATACCCACAAACACAGAAACTCAGCACCTGTAGCAGAAGATTTCAGTCCTTGGATCTTCTACCCTGTTAAATTTCTTAATTATGAGGAGGATTTTCTTGCTGTGTTTTGACATTAACTGTATTGCAGGCTTTTATTTGTTGGGCTCTGTAGTTGTGCTGAGTAAACCCAGATAAGGACAGTTTGATTCCAATAGATTCACAATATGGCATTGAACAAATTAAGTTCTATCTTATTTTCAGTTTCCTATCTGTAAAATGGATATAAGAATGTTCTAACAATACACAACGTTGCTGGGAGGAAGAATTAGATTATTATTGAAAGGCTATTTAAATTATAACTACCTCCAGACAAACTTATTTAGCACATCTTTTATAGGAATGTTTAGCAGTTTCTGTACTGGAGAAATCACATGCTCTTGTAATGCACTAAGGTATTTTTTTCTTACCATGGGAAACACCTAATATATCTCTTTTCCTCTCCTACGTTTCTCTTCTATCACAAATTCCAGAGTGTGGGATGTAAATACGGGTGAGATGCTAAATACCCTGATCCATCATTGTGAAGCGGTACTGCACCTGCGTTTTAATAATGGCATGATGGTGACATGTTCCAAAGATCGTTCCATTGCCGTATGGGACATGGCCTCCCCAACAGACATCACACTACGAAGGGTCCTGGTTGGACACAGGGCAGCTGTCAATGTGGTAGACTTCGATGACAAGTACATTGTGTCAGCATCGGGTGATAGAACTATAAAGGTGCAAACCATGAAGTCATTATGGTCTTGGATATAATTATTTATTAATTTATTTAATATGTTTATATTCTTCCTTTCTTTCAAGAACTTCAAGGTAGCATGCATAATTCTCTCCCCCCCCCCCGCACCTCACAATCACACTGTAAAGTAGATTAGGCTGAGAGAGAGTGACTGGCCCAGGGTTGTCTTTGCCGTTTCATGGCCTGAGTGGGATTTGATCCAGGGTCTCCCCAGTCCTAATTGAACACTCAAACCATTACACCACACTGCCTTCCATTAACAATCTATGGCTTTCTCATACACATATCTGTCCATGTTGTGACTTCCAGAATAATCTGTTTCCTTCTATATATACTTTTCTCTCTCACAGGTCTGGAACACAAGTTCATGTGAGTTTGTGCGTACCTTGAATGGCCACAAGCGAGGCATTGCTTGTCTACAGTACAGAGATAGACTGGTAGTGAGTGGTTCATCAGATAATACAATCAGGTAAGAAGTACAACAGATAACTGAACAGTATGCTGCCTCTCTCTGGGCCAAACTATACATCACACATTAATGTTTGCAGTCATATTGAATAACCATTTTTTCACAAAGTGCCATGGGGAGGGGAGCAGGAGGTGATGGTTAAGCTTTTCGCTCCCTATTTGCACTCCAAATCCTCTGCTTCAGCACCTTAGCATTTAAAAAGAGGGAGAGAGAGTATTGGACTGTTGTTACATGCATTTGTGTATAATGTGTACTTTGGCATATGCACCCTCTTTCTTTCTCACTAAATTGAGATTGTACTGCTTCAGACTGCAGATGGAGGATCAGACTTCTGAATTCACCACTGCATAAAAACCTGTAAAAAGATTTAAAATTAGTACACCAGATAGATGCCTGTTCTGATTCCTTTATTCTGTACTTCTAGAATAAAGTAGTTATTTCTTATTTTAAAGCTTAAAGTCTCTGACTAATTTGCAGGGAAGGTGTAATCTTTAGCAAAGATTCAAATACACAAAGCTCACTCAGACGCTCAAGTATCTAATTTTGCTACTCTGCAACAGGTCATGGGCCCAGTCATACAAAGGAGATCTGAGTAATTAAAAGAGCTTTTTGTGTTGCGAATCAAGGAAGCTAGAAAAAAAGACCTTCGGAGTTTAGTCAGTAAAGAGCAAAGCCTTTTTCTCAAGGATGACTACCTCGGAAGAACAGCTAAGCCTCAACATTCACCTGGAAACTGGAAGCTGTGGTCGTTTCTGATGAGATGCCACTTAAAGCAACAGAAGCTAATGGAAGTGATTAAAAACCCAGAAGTGGGACCACAAGCCTCAGAGGAAACAAGAAGAGTTTGGACGGAGAAAGATGAAAAAGCTCAGGACCTCATAGTCAAATGCGTGAGTAACTCTCAAATCCCTTTGATCATTAACTTAAAAAATGCCAGAGAAATGTGGATTGCACTGGAGTCAAACCACCAGCCAAAAATCAAGGCCATTTAATTTTGATGTTACAAAGTGTTATTAACTTGCAAATGAAGAAGAATGGCTCGTTTGAAGAGCACCTCACTAAGTTTATAGAGTTGACTCAGGGAATAACTAAATGCAGGACAGAGCTGGATGATCCGACCAAAATTGCTCTGTTTCTAGATTCCCTCCCAGAATCAATGGGTACTTTCTGCCTCGTATTGCAACAGCAAGCAAAGAACTCTGAATGAAATTGAATCAGAAGTTAGAGAACAATTCTTTCAGCAAAGCAAGAAAATTGCTGCAGGGAAGGACAGTGTTGTTTCATTCCTTAGCAAACAAACTTCTAGCCTTCCAGTCGCATGCAGATTTGGGGAACAAAAGAGGCAATCAAAAGGTGTTAAAGCCAAGGGCTGTTTTCTATGTGCTTCACTGAATCATCGTAAAGATCAGTGCAACAAGAAAGGCTAGTCTGAAGGAAAAAATAAAGGATTTAAAAAGACAGACAAGAAAGATTTCAACAGTTTACAAGTTACTCGTGTTGAAAAATGTGATAATAAAGTCTATGTAGGAAGTGGAGCAACCACTCATTTTTTAAATTCAAAAACCCTATTTAAAAGTCTAACCCCACGTGGAGGCTCAGTTAAAGTTGCTGACTCATGAGAAGTGCAAATAAAAGGGGAAGGGACTGGAATGTTGGTTTGCCAGATACCAAGTGGTGCCAAAGAGATTTACCTTAGAAATGTGCTCTGGACTCCAGGGATTTCTAATAATTTGATCTCCGTTAGTGAGGCAACCAATAAAGGGTGTTCAGTGCTATTTGAACAAAATTTCTGCACAATTTCTCAAGATGGTGTAATTATTTGCACAGCTACGAAGAGAAAAGGTATGTATGAAATTGATCAGCAAAGTCCAGAGGCTAATATTGTGGAGGACTGCTGTAACAAACCATGTTTGCATTTATGGCATAGAAGGCTTGCACACAGAGACATTGCAAAGATTAATACCCTTCAAAAGAATAAATTAGTAAAAGGCATGAAAATTGAACCCTGCCAAGGAAAGGGAAGATGGACATGCTGTGTTAAAGCTAAACGGACAAGACCAAGTTTTCCTAAGGGAAGTGAAAGTAAGACTAAGCGCCCCCTAGAGTTGATTCACAGCGACATTTGTGAAATGCCAATACTTTCAAATGGTGGAAATTGATATATTGTTAGTTTTATTGATGACTATTCAAGATTTACTGTAATCTATATACTGAAAGAGAAGGGGCAGATGCTTCAGAAACTCAAAGAGTGTATTGCAATGGTGACCACTAAATTCCAGAGAAAGCCACAAATACTACGTTCTGACAATGAGGGAGAATACATGTCTCATGCTACCCAGGAGTTTCTGCGTGAACATGGGATTGAGCATCAGACCACTGTATCTCGCAACCCAGAACAAAATGGCATCTCGGAGAGAAAATTTAGAACTCTTATTGTGATGGTGAGATCAATGCTAGAAGATGCCAATCTCCCACAGAAACACTGGGGAGAGGCAGTGTGTACTGCCACCTATCTACAGAATCGTTTGCCAACAAAAGCGAATGGCAACAAGACTCCATTCGAATTATGGCATGGACACATACCCAGTTTGGCTCATCTAAAGGTGTTTGGATCAAAAGTATACAGTCACATACCACACCAGAAGAGAACCAAATTGGACAACAGTACAAAAGAAGGAATCTTTGTTGGATATTCTACAAAACAAAAAGGATACAGAATCCTAAATCCCAAAACAGAAAGAATTGAAATCCAAAGAGCTGTCTACTTTGATGAAGGTCAAGGTGCATTTCAACCAGAAGGGGCACCATCCCAAGACCAGGACAGTGAAGAAGATAAAGTAGAAATACCATACAGTAGTACAGATTACAGCAACATGCCAACACTGGAGGACAGTGAGGAATCTGAGCAAGAACGGGAACCTGCACAGCCAGAAGGGGCAGCAGAGAATCCTGGGCCAAGACGCTCTAACCGCACCAACAGAGGTGTACCTCCGCTAAGACTGTCCTACCTTGCAAGAGCTGATGAACTTCCAGAGCCAGAGACCTGGAAAGAGATTGAAACTGTAGTCAAGCATACAACAATCAGGATACTCCTGAGTGTTGCTGCCAACAGGAAGATGCAAGTAGAGCATCTAGAAATAAAGGCTGCAAGAGCATGGAATGACAAACTGAACCAAATGCTCTTGAAAGAAGGCTTTAGAAGATGCGAAGCTGACAAATGCCTGTACAGCAGATTCAAGAACAACCAATGGACATATTTTGATTTATGTAGACGATTTACTACAGGTTTATGAGAGTGAGTCCACAAGACAAGCAAGAGTTAGTAAATAATCTAAACAAGGAAGTTGAAGTGAAATGTCTAGGTGACATCACATACTACCTTGGAATACAAATTAAAAGAGAGGAAGATGGATCCTTTCTACTGAACCAAAATCAAAAGATTCAAGACCTGCTTGAGAGTCTAGGACTGAAGGATGCACATCTAGCACCTACACCAATGGAAGTAGGATACTTGAAACCATACCAGAACAATCAACCCTGAGAAGACAACAAAAGGTACAGACAAGCTATAGGAAAACTCCTGTACATCAGCACAATAACCAGACCAGACGTGGCACCAGCAGTGGGATACCTTTGCAGAAAAACCAGCTTGCCAACCAAGAAAGACTGGGAAGCAGTCAAGAGAATGGCAAAATATCTGAAAGGCACTGCAAATCTAAAACTAAAGCTATCAGCTACTCTAGATCCCAAGCTTCTGGGATACGCTGATGCTGACTGGGCTGAAGACACCAAAGATCGCAAGTCAACCAGTGGAAACCTGTTCTACTATGGGCAGTCACTTATGTGCTGGGCAAGTTGAAAGCAAGAGACTGTAGCACACTCATCTACAGAGGCAGAGTATGTATCAGCTGATGAAGCATGCAAGGAAATGAGGTGGCTATGCAAGCTTCTATGAGACTTAGGCATATCTGAACCGGAGCCTATCAGAATACTTGAGAACAATCAAGCTTGCATAAGACTCACGGAATCAGAAGGACAAAGTTCTTGCATGAAGCACATCGATGTGAAGTTCCACTACCTAAAGGACATAAGGGAAAAAGGACTTCTAGAGATGACCTACTATCCAACAGAAGAGACGACAGCTGATGCATTGACCAAGCAGTTGGGCAAAGTCCAACACCAGAAGCTACGAGGCAAAATGAACCTTGTAGAGTGAACCAAGTTCTCGTTGAGAAGGGGTGTTGGAATATGTGGTTCAACACGAACTGGTGGGTTGAGGCTGCATGGGGTTAAAAAGGGTAGCTAGAGAGGAGACCTCCAGATTGCTAGGCTAATACCTAACCTTTGATCTCCTGCTGTCTCTCCCTTCCTGCTAGACTGATATGCTTAGGATGTTGACCGCATCTTCCAGTCTCCTTCCTTCTTTCTCTTGAGAGGGAGAGCAGACATATTCTCTTTGTCTCTCCCTCTTCTCCAAGCATGAGGGCAAACACTAGGCTTAGTGTTTGCATCTCCAACTTAGCTAGTTAGCTAGATGTAGAACTCTTTCCTATCACGTATGTACTTCCAGAATAAAGTAGTTATTTCTTATTTTAAAGCTTAAAGTCTCTGTCTAATTTGCAGGGAAGGTTTAATCTTTAGCAAAGATTCAAATACACAAAGCTCACTCAGATGCTCAAATATCTAATTTTACTACTCTGAAACAGTCCCAAGGCCTGACTTTCTTTTTTGGTTTTTGTCGTGTTCAGACTTTTCATTTGCCAGGGACAGAAGCTTTCTTAGCATCATGGGATTTTCAAGAATCCAAAATCTGCACCACATTCCATATATTCTTAAAATGACCACAGTCCTGACATCAAAGTAACAAGTACATTTTAAAATGCTTGTGTAGTTGCCTCAGTTTTTCATACTTCAAAGCTTCCAAACCATCAGTGAGCAAAGTTAATCAACTTTTAGTAGACTATATAGTTTTATTTTACATAAATGCCTCTCTCTCTTTCTCTCTGGTGCAACTGCTATTTAGATTTTTGTATTCTGTAAGAGCTAAAAGCAAACAGTAAAGATTATCTAATTTCTCAAAATGTAATATGTGAAAGAGCTGGCATGGGCATTTATATAGGATGCTCCCCTTAATGGGTTGTGTCCCTGCTTAAAAACATTGGATTTGCTATAAAAGAGGCTTTTAATCCAATCCCCAAACCCTGCTGGGATCTTTTTCTCATGGGACTTGGCTTCAGGCACCATTTGGAACAGGTGGTGTGGACTCATGGAGTCTGTTTGCTCTTCCTTGGTTGGAAATATTCCAAGCATTAATCCATTTCATAGTACAAGGAACTGTGGATTCTTGCAATGCCACTCTTACTGTGATGGTTGGATGAGATTTGACAGTTTTTAATAGGGGAAGTGTGATCAATATAGTAGGGCAAATGTGACAAATATCACTGGAAGCTATTGATTAGTCAGAATTGAGCAAGTAAGAAGCACAGTCTTCCTATAACTCACCCATACTCATTTTAAAAAAGTTCTATTCTTTTAATGTGAAGTACAGCAAGGAGTTACCTCTTTAGCCACGAGCTGCTTCTCTGTCCAGTCCTCCATCAATGTAAATATTGGTGCACTTGCTTAAAGGGTTTATTCCACTCGTGTGTGCTTCTTTCCTGCAAGGAGTAGAGTGTCAGCACAATCCTTGTAATTCTGTCTTCCCCCCCCCCCCGAAAGCGTCTTCCATAGTGGTTTGATCATCGACGCTCTTGAGAAATGTGTTCGCAGCCTTGCTTGAATTGTTGCTGAGGACAATTTAAAAAGAAGACAAAATTGACACTACTAGCCTAAAGCTATAAAGTTTAGTGAATTTGCAAAGATTAAAAAATAGGTAAGGGATCCCTCTTAATTGGACCAACAGAGGTCACTCAAATTAATCGTATCATCTTTCCTCATCTGTTGCGTGTAATTCTCTGGGTCCCAAGGTCAAATGTACCAAACCACTGAGTGCCCAAATAAAGTTACAAAAACAAAGAAACACATCCTTTTTTAAGGGTCTTAAGAGGCTGGTAATTGACTAGTGTAGCTTTAGAGATAGCTAGTTACTGAAGGTAATTGCGGTAACATGAGTAATGAAAACAAGTCAGGGTGCTGCCGCAAACAATTTTAAATGAGAGACATGGGGAATTGTAAGGGGACAGTTGAAGCCATTAACCAATCATCACCTTCACTCACCAGCTGCATTCTATTTAATGCCTTGTAAAGATCAAAAGGTTTGTAAACAACACCATAGCTTTGCTTGAAGAATATCACATTTTGGAGGGTGAGGTTGGTTTCATGGTATGACTGAACAAAAGGCTGATAAGGCAAACCACGTTTTGAGAGAAAATTGAGTTTATATGTCATGAATTTGGGTCCAGTATTCTATAGTAGCAAAGAGCCAGTCTGCTACTTCAACTTTTTAAAAAATAACAGCATCAAAGACAAATCTACAAACATAGAATTTGGAAAGCAGAAACATCAATAGTAATCCAAGCAAGAAATAGTTAAACTTTGCAGAGCTTGGAAAAGCAAACACAAATACCACACATAGTAATAACCAACAAAAATAAATGTCAATATGGTAATAAATTTAAAGAGGAATACAATTACTTTTATGCTTACTCTGAATAAAATCTTTGTGTTAGAATTTTGTAGCAGTTGGCAGCGTATCTCAGCAGAATCCAGTTTGGGTGCACTTTGACCAGCATGCTTCTTCGAATTATTATTCAGAACTTGGCTTGGGGTGACCATTTCTCCCATCTTTCTCTCTTGTCCTTTAAACCATCTGAGCACAAACTGTTTAACTTTGGTGTTCTGTACAGCACAACTTGAATGGTTAATCACAAAGGTTTAGAATTTACACTGACTTATCAAAAGTGGAATGAAGTAGAATTATCTCAGATTGCAACTGTAGCAAATGGGTAGGAAGCTCACTTCTTGATATTGCAGTTCCTGTTTAGTGCTAACTAGGATGAACAAAACATAGGGCCCAGCAAGAGCTACTTTAAACCATCATGACTCCACTAAAATGGATGTCCTGTTTTAATGCTGATTTTATATGTTTATATGTTTTATATTTTTATAGGTTCTTAATGATATGTACTTGTTTTTATCTGGAAGCCGCCTTGAGTTCCAGTTTGGAAAAAGGGCGGGGTATAAATAAAGATGATAATGATAATGATAATGATGATGATGATGATGATAATAATAATGATAATAATAATAATAATAATAATGTAGGTACACTGACTTAGAATGGCTTCACAATTTATTATGCCTGTTTTCTTGTGGAGGTGGGAGGTAGTGGCACTGCTTAAATTTACCTGTATCATATGAGCCTTCTACACAGAAACACAAGGACATGGTTCATCACTGTTAGCAACTCCGTTGTCAGTATAATGTGAAATGTGTTTTAATTGACTGAAGATTTGCCTGTTTAAACTGCTGCCTGGGGTCAAACTAAATGTTACAGCAGCAGACGGGCACATGCATAAGAGTTACATTACCACGAAATACACATGGGGCAGGCCTGTTTGAAATGGAGTAAGAATGGGTGGGAGTGGGGAGCTGAGCCTTTCCACCACTTGCGCTTCCCTCCATCACATTGTGTAGTCCCACCTATTTTTCTCTTGCTGGGACTCCTGTGCTAACATTTACTTTGTCCCTTAGTTGTAGTGCTCCATGATGAAGAATACATAACTACACCAGACAAAAATAAGGATAGCAGGATATTTTAAGTGCTGACAATAAGCCTAATGATGCGGTGTTTATTTTGAGCACATTATTTATTTATTTATTTCATTTCATTTACACTGAGGCTGTTCAAGGTGTGGTGTGCAATAAATAGAAGCAATATCAGTTGAACCAGACAGCAATACCAGAGCAACCAGACAGCAAAGCAACAATATGAAATGATACCGGCCAATGTCAAAAATATATAAATGAAAGGCCTAAAAGAAGAAAAAATGCTTTTTTGGCAGGTGCTGAAAACTGCACAGTAGAGCAGCTTAGAGGGGCCTCTTTGGGGGGCAAGTTCCAAAAGTGCAGTACCACAACAGAATAGGCCCTGCTCTCTCTACTGATTTCCTGTGAATGTGGGATTCCAGTCCCTGTCAATAGGGCTGTGAACACACTAGTCGCCTACAGCAAAGCATTTCCATTGGCCACACCGGGGGGGGGTTGATCTGCTGATTAGTTGTGAAATCTCTTTGAAGCAATTTTAAAAAAAAACCACTCAAGCCTATCCCACCAGGTTTTACAGTAAAAAGGGGTGCGGTTTGATAGGCATTTTGTGTCCTGTTTTCAGAAAAGAGAGGTGGAGACACACTGGAACTGGCAGAACAGTGAATTTGTTTCTACCCTAGCACAGGTGTTGAAAGAAGGATAATTTGATTACATTCTAGGGATTGGGACTGTCAGACAAACATCAGATTTCCAC
Organism: Rhineura floridana; assembly: GCF_030035675.1. Classification (NCBI taxonomy): domain Eukaryota; kingdom Metazoa; phylum Chordata; class Lepidosauria; order Squamata; family Rhineuridae; genus Rhineura; species Rhineura floridana. The sequence goes on from NC_084486.1 coordinate 86,112,683, forward strand.
TTTAGGAAAGAGCAATAGAGAACAGAGAGACATAAGTACAGAGACCTTGTTATTGTCCTGCCCTAGCTTGACTTGAGGCCCACAGGGTTGGCTGGGTTGAAGATGTGGCACTTGCTGGAAGGGTATGGTCGCATCCAGAACAGCAGAGCCCCATCCAATAGAGCCCTCAAATCCAGTAGAGCAGCATCAAGATAGGCTATGCAGGATCACCACAGGCAAGGAAAACCACTTGTCAGGACCCTGGACAGATCACTGTGGCTGTTACTGGTTCAGACTTACCCAGGAAGAGATTGTGTCACAGCAGCATTCTGAGGCCTTATGTTGGCTGATCTAGACCTGCTGTCAAACCCACCCCCTCTGAGGAATCGTTTGTTTCTTAAAAGCCATTGCCTTATTTTGTAGTTACTAGCTCCCACTGAATTTGGGCAGTGAAGATTGCATTAGGGGATGCCCTCCGTGTCTTGGGTAAAGCTACAACCTCTGCCCTGGAAGGTCCTGGAGTGGGGGATGAAGCCTTCCCAAGCAATATCTTCCTCTGAGCCAGAGGAGGAATTGAGAACAGAGAATCTGACAATTCTTAATAAATGTTGACTGAGAGCTTTCAGAGGACTTTAGACAAGAGGGCAGAAATGAAATAAAGATCGTCCATTTCTTAGGGAGAGAGAAATCCTACAATATTGCAGAATCACTGAATCATTTTTTTCAGTTACACATCAGTTTGCTTCATGATCATAAAACATGTAACCACACCTGTTCCCCTGGGGCTACATTCTTACAGTACTCCGGTTGCAATTTCTTAAATTGGATTCCTTTCAAAATGCTGATTTACTCTGGGTAGCTATAGTTTTTGTCCAACTAGGGGCAGAGCTCCACTCACTCCACTCGCCAACCTGCAGCCAACCCCGCCCCATGTTAACACCTTCCCCTTTTCACTTTCCAAAACCCTTTCTGAAGCCACTTCTCTCTCCTTGTCTGCAACCCCACCTGGCACCCCTGTTTTCACCTCTACCCCTATGTCCATGGCTCCTCACCCCTTCCTTTTCTACAGCCCCTTTACACAGACCCCCCCCAGTCGTAACTTTTGGTATCTTCTCCCACACATTGCAACTACTAAGCCCCCTTTTCACCTTCCAACCAATTTTGAAACCACCCCCTCCTTTTCTGAAGCCCATTTTGCACCCCATTGTCATCTTCATCTCTATTCCCATACTGCCACCTCCCAACCTTTTTGCAAACCCTCCTTTTCACCCCCTTTTTCATATTTCCTCCTATTCTGCAATTCCCCCAGACAACCTCATAGTAACCTGGATTTGCTTGGCTTCTGTTTTTAACCTGCTTTTAACTTTTCCCCTTCACCAGTCTCTCCAGCTGCACTTGCCGCTCTGACAGGCTATGCCAGCCACCCTTGTGCCTCCCTCCCTCCCCTGTGTGCTGTCAACCTTCAAAGAGGCTGACCTAACACTTCTGCCTCCTTCCACAACCAGAGTAGGGCCTATGCTAAACACCCAAGGGAACCTTTCCCTCCCTGGCCATGACCAAGTTGGGTGGGGAGGGGACCAGAGAAAGAGCTGTGCCAACACTTCCCCTTCACACCTGAATCCCTCTCAATTGCTGTGCAAGGTTGTCTTGTGCCAATCACATCCACTCAGAGCTTGGAAAAGTTACTTGTTTGAACTACAACGCCCATCAGCCCCAGCCAGCATGGCCACTGGATTGGGGTGATGGGAGTTGTAGTTCAAAAAAGTAACTTTTCCAAGCTCTGCATCCACTAAGCCCCTTTCTCCACTGCCAGCCACTTCCTTAAACAGGGCTGCACTTGCCAGCACCTCTCCTCACCCACTTCTTCCTCAGCGAGTGCTACCCTGTCAGCCTCTCTACCAACACCCTGTTTGCCTCCATACTAATAAACCAGCAATCTTTGGTGTGCCCCACCACCCCAAAATGCTACCTCCATGGGGCAGCCTCATGAAGACTCTTCTACCTTCCCCTCCCAGTCGAACTGCAGCAACTCTTCAACCTCTCTTCTTTAGCAGCATGCCATGACTGCCACCATCACTTCCTCCTACTTGCCATCACACTGAGTTTGCAGGGCAAGCAGCATCTGTTGGAGCTACATGAACTACAGCATAATGATAGATAAGCTATAAATATTATAGAGAGAGACTAAGATAACGTTGGAAGAAAGTCAACTTTGTATTGTAACATTACTGGCAGATATTAAACAGAGATTCAGATATGATACAATCTTGTGTGGAGAAGGTACACCTAGACTAATTAGGGCTTTATAGTTGAGCAATATGAATCTTCATTAGGGCCTGGAAACAAATTAATAGTCATTACAGCTGGGCAAAAATTGGTATGTTTTCTTGCTTCCTGTTCCAACCTGCATTCTACACTAGTTGAAGCTTCTGATCAGTCTCAAACCCTACGTACGGTCCATTTTGGAAATTAGTTTCAAAGGTTACCAAGACATGTTAGGGAAATGGTAGGTTTCCTCTAAGAATCTGACATGTCAGGTGTTATGGGGTAGGGGGAATATCCTTCCAATAACCAGTTGAATCTCCCTTGTATAGTAAAGCCAGGTCACAAGAAGAATTAAATTTTTTCTGGAACAGGCAATCTTATCTCAAGTTCACATGGACATTGTCTGCATTTTATCTGGATTCTGCTATAATTTGTTACCCCTCATCTAGCCTGTATTCAGGTGATAATTCAGAGATAACACTGCAACTCTTAGATTTTCTGGAAATGAAAAATAGTGGGGTTTCACATTGAAAATTGTATTTTTCTGGATACAAAATATGAATCTAGGGAGAAAGTGAGCGATTCATCAGTCCTCCCAGTCCTGAGTAAATAGGCAAAATTGATTTGCAAATTAGTATTTCTAAGACAGATTCTTAAAAAAACAATTACGCAAGGATTGTTTGTCTTGCCTTCTCCTAGGTTATGGGACATTGAATGTGGGGCATGCTTGCGGGTCCTGGAAGGCCATGAGGAGCTGGTGAGGTGCATTCGTTTTGATACCAAGAGGATAGTCAGCGGAGCCTATGATGGGTAAGAATTTAGTGATGAGATACAGATGCTGAGTCTGTCTCTTCTCTCACCCCCCACCCCCAATGTGACCATTATCCTGAAGACTAGAAAATTAGAAATATCTTACTCTGACAGATCCAACGCTTCATGGAGCAAGTAACCTGTCTGCAACTTGGATTTCTACAAAACAAAACAAAACCAGAGAGAGAACCAATCTTTCCTGTTTAGCATTTCAAATGTAAAATTTTGAGGGAACACATGTCAGTAGTCATTAAATAGGGAAATATTAAAAAATATTGCAGGTTTTTCAAAAACAACCACTTGTAGTAATAATCAAATTTGCTCTCCACGTGACCTCATTTATTACAGGAACAGGTTCTTCCTATATACCAGAATGATCAGCATCTTTCTGAGGCCAGTTTCATTGATCCGTTTTTGTTTTTTTTTAAATCACTGTTGGAAGTGGATAAGGGAGAGGTAGGATTTGCTTATAAAAGTCATTGTTGGAATCTAGTTCAATCATGAACAAGTGTGCTTTTCCATAAGTGTTTCCTACAGTGCTCACAGTTTGTCTTGTCTGTGTCTTTACATCTAAAGTTCCTCTTTTTTGTACAAATACCTTACCTTAGTACCAACATAAACTGTATTTACAATGGGATCATGTTAAAGGTCCACAAGGAGCTAATTCTTTCCTTAAAGCTTTATCCATAATATTCTGCTTTGCCTTACCTTTCCGTCCCAGAAATATGGTGTCCTTTCTAGTGGGCTGTACTATCATCTTAAATGTAAGCTTCTTAGAACAGAATCTGTCCAGACTGCAAGGCCCAAGTCCTTAGCAGTAGGCAGAATACTGGATGCTGTGAGTAATTTGGAAGCTCAAGAACCTCTTCTCCAGCATAGCCTCCCAGCTTTGCAGTCATACAGTCTTTCCCAGGGCATGTGGCTCCTTATTCCACACCTCTGGATTTCCCATTTGAGACCAGTTTGCATCTTCCTTTCCAGTAATGAGGAGCTGCAATAAGTCAAAACATTAATGCAAAATATTGCAGAGTAGACCATCTCTTGGATATGTTGCACACATACTATGTAAGTGTAAAATCAAAAATACCATCACAAACTATTCTTGGAACCTGTAGCCCTGTTGCTGAACTACAACTCACACCATACCTGGCCATTGGCCATGCTTGCTGGGACTGATGGGAGTTGTAGTTCAGCAACAGCTTGAGGGCCAAAGATTTGTAGTTACAAAATTTCAAGAAGAGAGTTGTAGTTTCTAGCTTTAATTTTCATCTTTATTTTTTGTGCAGAGGTGCTCATTGTCTGTGCTGATTTTGAAGTCATCATCTCTATACACAATAATCACTCTTTTATATTTATATATATACAGTATGCCCCAGTATTTCAGCTCTGGAGTAGGCTGACTAGCTTAAATCAATCTTCACGCTATCATTTACCTCCTCACTATATGAATTAATGGGCACTACCCTCCCCCTTCTCTGCCCTCATTGTTTTGAAGCAAGGAGGAGGACATAGAATGGGCCTTACTGAGGAAGTACCCGACTTAGTCTTTTGAAACTTACCTTTATGACTCAAGTGGATGGAGCGACAATAGAACATAGGAAGCTGTCTTACACTAAGTCATCTCGCTCCTGCATTGAGCAGGGGGTTGGACTTGATGGCCTTATAGCCCCCTTCCAACTCTATGATTCAATATTCTCTACTCTACTCTGTCTGTCACTCCAGGGGTTTGGAGAGGGGTCTTTCCCATCCCTACATGGAGATACTCCAGGGATTGAACCTGAAACATTCTGTATGCATAGCGTATCCTCTACCACTAAGCTGTGACCTTTTCCAGGGCACTTACCAAAGGCCACCCAGTGAACATCATGACTGAGTAGGAATCTGAATCTGGATTTTCCCACATCCAAGCATTAATGTTGCTGGCTTTGATCCATGCCTCCAGACCTTTTCAGTAGCAGATTACATGAGTAGTAGTGGAGTGCAGAGGAATGAAGTTGCTGGTATGCTTTTCTGAAATGCCTGCAGCATAGTAGATGAGCAGTGAAGGGTTGGTAGCAGCTCATCAGTCTGTCCAAAGCAACACTTGGAAGCAAGATAGTGCCACATCTTCCTCCCTGCCCTTGTGCACAGTCTGGAACTGACTGGCACCACTGAATGTAAGATTAGACATTAATAGTTTCATGTCAATCAAGGAGTTTGATATGTTTGATCACCCCCAACCATGTTTCCTTCCACAGATTTTACTTACCTGTCTCAGTTGCTACTAAAGCAGCGGGACAATACAATGCAACCTTTATCGTTGATTCTGTTTTAGTTGATATTGCCTCTTTATTTTTAATAAAGTTTTGATTTATTTTTATATTAACCATATACTTTCCCTCTCCATTAAGATCACCCACCCAACACAAGAGACAATGAAAAAGCCAAGTTCCAAGGAAAGGTTTCTATTTTTTCCCTCCATGAATCAGATTTATCGTCTAAGCTGTGTTAATGATTCACACTTTGAAACTCATCTAGTGTTTGTCATTTCTCTTTAACGGAACCCTGGTTGTTGTTTTTCGTTCTTGCCATCAGGAAAATTAAAGTGTGGGATCTGGTGGCTGCCCTGGACCCCCGTGCCCCTGCTGGAACTCTCTGTCTGCGCACTCTTGTGGTAAGAGTTTTTGATTGACTGGGAACAGAAAGGAAGAATTTTTCTCAATATTAATGGATAATAAACTTTGCCTAGGTTGGCAAATTACATTTGGAATACCATATGCCACTCCTTAGTCACCCCACTGAATCTAGATCCATTAAAGAATGCAGCTTTGAGTGACTTATAAGCAAAATGAGAAGTCATATATTGTACTGCTTGGATTTGTCTTGGACTTGTCATGCTTTAAAGAATATGCAGAATAAAAAGACTCTGATGGTGGCATTGGGCTTACCTCTTCCATGGCAAAGTGCCCTTATGTGTCCATTGTTGTGGTAGCACAGTCCTGCTTTTTCCAGACTAACTCGCATAGTGTAGGCCAGCTTAACTGCTTCTGCTTGATATCTCTAAATACAGTTCTGCTTCTTATAGAGAACATAGGACTCAACAGGGCAAGTGAAAAAGCAGCCACCTTGTTTTATCTTTATGATCCTAGAGAACCAAATACGGGAAGCAGTGTAGAATTCATTCAACCTTAATGAGGCGCTAGGGGAGTCAGTGTTCATTACCCCTGAGTGGGTATGTTCACACTTCAGCTGAGACTGGCTTGGGAATCCTGCTGCTCATGGCTAAACCACCAATGTACAGAAGCCCTGCCTCATTACAGTTATGTCTGATACTTTTTCCTTTGAAAGGGTGGGCAGAAGCACGTTAGGTGTTTGTGCAACTGGGCAAGCATAATACTTGCTGTTTTTCTGCATGTCCTCAGTGTCTGAACTTAAACCTGGCTGTGCAATGAATGTAGCATACATTGTGGTGTTATATTTTCAATTTCCAGATAGGAGGAAAGGACACACAATAAATACCACTCTCAGCTAAGAACATAAGGAATGTTCTGATGGACCAGATTAAGGATCCATTTAGTCCAGTATTCTGTTTTCAACAATAGCCAGCCAGATGGCTCTAACAAACCCACAAACAGGAGACAAAAGCAACAACTAACTTTTTTCAATGTGTTCCTCCATCATATGGTATTTAGAGGGGTACTGCCTTTGAACATGAATGCAAACCTTTTCTTGATTTCACACAGAAATGGTTTGTTAGTTTAAAAAGGACTGTTTGTGAGGTTGTATATTTATAAGCGAATCTATACTTAAACCTTGTTTCTATAATCAGAAATGTGCAATTAGCAAGATCACAGCAGATGTGGAATCAGCATAGTTATTCATAGTGGTTCTAATTTTTTTCTAATGTATTTCATTCACAACATTTTGAAGATTTTGGAAGTTTCAGGAGGAGTCAGGACTTGAGTTATTGGAAAATGAGTTGGGGTGGTTTGGGTATTACATATTTAAGAAACTGTGGAAGTGACCTGTGGGAGCATGGCAAGGAACAAAGAGAATGCAGCATACAAATATAGTGTAAAGTCCTCCTCTCTGACCATTTCACAAGGTCATCCTGCATTTCTGAAGCTTCCGACCATTTCTACCCATGGCAACATCAGATTTCTTATGCTTCTAAAGACATTGCCAATGTTTTTTCAGCTTTCTCCATAACTGTGTGTGGGTTGGAAATGTGCATTATAAAAAATAAATAAAAACTCTGACCCTTCTCAGCACATCAAAATTCAAAGCAAGCAGAAGGATGATTGCAACCATGCAACTGGTTTTTAGGGAGTTGGAGTAGAGCCATTGAAAGAAAAGTGTTGCAGATAGAAATAACCTGTTCACGGGCCAACTGATGGATCCATCTATTAACAACTGCATAACTATTTACAAAAATGTGTTAATCATTTAACTTTCTAAGCTGTGAACAGCAGCAAAATACAAAAGATAGTTTACCTGCTTAAGCCTCCAGAAAGTCTTAAAAAGTAATATGAATTTGGCTTCTCTCTCTTCTCCCATCCAGGAACACTCTGGCAGGGTTTTCCGTCTCCAGTTTGATGAATTTCAAATCGTTAGCACCTCACATGATGACACAATCCTTATCTGGGACTTCCTGAATGATCCAGCTACCGAAGCAGAATCTAACCGCTCCCCTTCCAGAACATACACTTACATCTCCAGATAAATAGCACTGCACTGTATCTTACACTTGCACAGGTAAAAATAAAAGAACCCTTAGAGGCAGCAGGTAGGCTGCATGGTGGAGAAACAAGATTTGTAATTGGCCATGTAATTTAAAGGATCATGGGGAGCTGGAAGTCTTGTTGGTTCCCTAAGTGAGACTACCCTGAGACTTTAGCAACTGGCCCCAGATGAGACTACAGGACCATTTTCCAAAAGGTTCTACCAGCCAGTCATCTGTTTTTTCACCCATATGGTCTGTTGACTCTTTTCATTTTGGAGGAAACATTCAGCAAAGCAAGCCACAAGGAAAATGCAGAGACTGGTCCTGGACACCCCTTAACATCCATGTTCTGTGTTCCGAATGATCAGCTAACCCGGTGTGTCTGCACCTGGCTGGTACTTAGAATGGACTACAGTAGGGCCCCACTCATACGGCGGGTTACATTCCAGACCCCTGCCGAAAAGCGAAACCCACCGAAAAGCAGAACTCCATCAATAAAATGGCACCTGACGCCTGAAAAACACTGTAAAAGTGGAACAAGTGCCGTGTGAGTGGGGCCTTACTCTAATTGAAAACCGCCATATTAGCGGAATGCCGAAAAGTGGGGTGCTGAAAAGCGGGGCCCTACTGTACGTCATTTTAGGATTTATCTTAAACGTAATTCTTTAGCTGTCTATTGGTCAACTAGTTAAAGCACTATCTGTGTGTTTTATAATAGTCCTTTGGTTAATTTATTATCAAAAAGAGTTGTTAACTAGAATTCATATTTGGCAGGGATGAGGGATGTACCCAATGTCCCAACATAAATTAAGATACCAGAAGAGTTTTGAGGGGTGATAATAGGCTGGTGTATAGAGGATTGAGATAAAAGAGTGTAATTGTCTAGACCACCCATAATCATCTTTTCCCAGTTTACAAAATTCCATTTTCAAAGATGTGGATGATGAATTATTCTTGTCTTTTCTTCCCCAGGACTCATTTAACCTGCGATATTTAAATTGTCTGCCAATGCCAGGGCAAAAGAATTAACCACATAACAGATATTACTGAAGAGAGAGGCTCTCAGACACACTTCTGGAACCAAGGCGGCATGCAGTTGATCTCAGACAAGGACTTCTTAGCACAGCTGATTGCTGAAGTGCTGCTATATGAGAAAATTTATTTTATCTTTCCTGAATGACTGGTGTGTTAAACCTCACCTCCTCACACTCTTTTCCTTCCCATGTCCTCTCTTGTCCTGAGTGCAGATGTCCTATAAATATATTTAACATGTTGCCAGAATTTCTTGCTTTGCTCTTAAGCAGAAAAATTATTGCCACCATTCATTCACCTGGGAGAATCACCTTGTGATGCGTTGGTAGGAGGGGAATAGCAGGCTGATGCCTCTGCCTTTTGTGATTTGTGTAAAGGACACCTCTAGTTTCTTGCAGAAGAGCCTTGGACTTTAAAGAAGGGCAAGATTAATGCCAAATGAAGGCCCTGGTGGCCAGAAACCAGTTGGGAGATCATGATGATGTCTAAATAATTTCAGCTAAGCCCTCTGCAGTTCACTTGTTTGAAATGTTGGTCTGGCAGATGACAGTAAATGAATGGTGAAACTTTCTTCTGCCAAAATCTAATATTGCTTAAGAAATGAGGCTTATTGGTGATGACATCAAGTTCTTGGTTGTAGTGGGCAATATTTCTACTATCAAAGTATATGGGCTGCTCTACAAAAAAATCTCACTGAATAGATTTCCATGTTCTGCTTCCTTCCCTCTCTGTGGTGCAGCATTGCATCTCAACTCCTTATCCCCCCATAAGAAGAGTATGACATTAAAGTTGGCAACCATCCTTCTTGAGACTCCATCAGCCTAGAATTGAATGGCTTATTCAGACTTTTTCTGCTGACCCGATTGTATCATTATTCATTGGCTGACATTTGTGCATTGTTGTCATACTTTGTTGGAAGGGAACTACTGAAGGTATGGAACATTATGATGACTCCACATCTCGGCCTGTAAGCTGTAAGGCCAGTTTGTAATGGAGGTGATAATAGTAGAGAAGAACAGTAGAGGGCCCTTAGCTAGGGGCAGAAAAGATCCAACAGCAAACATAACCCACACCACCTTAGCAAACAATATAATCTTCCATCACCAAGTGGGAATATTTGAACGCTGGCCTCCAAGAAGGAAAGGTTAACTCTTTTGGCCAAGATTTATTTTAAATTTGGAAGTTAGGTAAAAAGAGAACCTCACTTTATGCTGCCAAGCGGGCAGATTCCCTCTGATCTGTCTCCTCTACATTCACTCGGGAATAGCAGTTTCCCCATGATGAAGTTTTGGCATTTGCCTTGGCAGGTTCAGCAGGTCAGACGTCAGTGAGAACTAAGAATAATTGGGCAGCTGGTTCTGTCCTGTAGTTCTCTGCCCTGGATCAAAAGGGATAGTTTCATGAGGATGCTCTGCCTTGTCCATGGATCCTCAACTTGCCTATTATCCAGGGTCATATTAGCACCAAAGACATCATCAGAGGTATTAGTTTTCTTGGAGGGGGTCGGGGAGGATTGTGCTGATCTTGGTCTACTTTTTTAAGTGTATCTTTAAATAAAGGCAAAGGACATCAGAGTTGCAGCTAGAAGGTTTACCTTACCATGTGGCTATCCATCAAAGGATGGAAAAATTGCCTTGCACCAAGCTTGCATAGCAAGATGGAACATAAGAGATTTTACTGCATTCTAATTCTTTGTTATGTTTACAAGCTCACTTTGACTCCATCCCTGTTTCACCACTATTACTTGGATTCCATTCATACAAAATTTGCAGTATTGGCTGGGTGTGGAAGAGGATTGCAGATCTGCTACAGCTGGAGCATCAACAGGTTATTCTTGTCCTCTTGCTTGCTGGCAGAGCTGTGAGATCAGTATTTTCTCTCCTGAATGGTGTGTTTGTGTAGGTGTCTTTGGCTGTAGCTCTGTCAAGCACATGTTCTTTTGTTTTGCGGAGTTATGAGAGTTAGAGTTCAAAAAAGGGACAGTGTCATTGCTGGTGCAACCCTGCCTTGATAGTTATGATCTTGCTCTTTCCTGCTGCTGTTCCCAAACGTTTCTAACTACATTTTGGTTTTGAAACAGACATGGTACTGGAGAACTAATCCTAACGAATAAAACACGTTCTCAAGTGAAAAGTAGCAAGTTTTTCCTGTAAACCATTTCAAGAAAGAAGTTGAAATGGTGCTTTTTCAATAGAATGAGGATCCACCATGCCTTGGCATGGAAAAAGACTGCTGCAAAAAGGAAGAGCTCCCCACTCAAGTTGCATGAATTTGAAGGAAATGTTGAAGTTTACAGCCTTCAGCCTACTGCATCTCCAACCATTTGGGGAGGGGTTTGGTATTCATCACAAGAGGAAGGCTCTAAATCTACTACTTGTCATCTCTGTATATGGACACTTAATGGATTGATCTGATAGGTAATTCCAAATGGATTTGTAGTGAAAACTGAAAAGGGAATTGTAACTATGATGTTTCTGAAAAGGGGCTGAGCCCTAATGCTTCAGAATGAAATGCTAACTTGGAATTGCTAATTGCAAACGGCCTTGCCTTTCACTCTGTGGAGAGCTCCACAGGCAGGTGTCCACAGAAGGAAAATCAGCATATAACTGGCTGCTAGCCATAGGAGAGAGTCTTGCTAATTCTAACACTAGAACAATTGAGTACTACATTAAACAATGTAAGCTGAGTCTGGACACACAACTGAATATGTAGCATAGGAATCCCCCTGCAGTAATACTGAGCCACTTTCACTGTTGCTGATTAAGCGTCAGGGCAAATTGAACACTTTGATTATTATTTTAAGACTTTATGCTTGCTTCTGAAATCAGAAGTTGGGAGAGAAACCCTGCTGGTGCAGCAAAGGAAGAAAAATTCTAAAACTGTTTTGACTTCATAAAATAAAAGAGTTGCAAGTATGTGTGTTTCCCTTCTGTGGGTTCATAAATGCATCTGCCAGTCTGAGCTCATGAGTAACTGGTACCTCTCAAAATGACGCCTTCTGGTCCTGTGGATCTCTTCCCTTCCATGTTATGCTCAGACATGTTTAGGAGTTAACAGTATTGTCAAAAGAAATGGCTGCTTGTGTGCTGTTTTCTACTGTTGCATCACACCAGGAAGGGAGGATGTTCCGTAGTTTTCAGTTGCAAGGATTTATACAGGTTGCATGTTCCCCTTTATAGTCTCTTGGATTTGGGAAGGAAGAATTAGAGAAACTCCATCTGGCACAAAGCATTTATAAGGTTCCTAAGTGGCCAACGTATGTGATGCACTTTTTAAATGCTGAGCTGTGCCCTAATCCATTCTCCTTCCCTTAATGGTCAAATAGTTCTTTTGCTGAAACAGGAAACCTTTCAAATTGCCCATCAAGTTGCACTTATTTTTTATGAAATCAGTCCCACATACCCAGCTCAGAATGAGCCAACTGGTTGTGGAAGCACAATTCTCACTTTAGGCCAACTTAAGCAGCTTCCACTTGGGTTTAAATGCTGCATGCTGAGAACTGCATGTTCTGGAAGCAACACTGTATTATAAGACACTTTGCATCTTTCTGATCAATAACATACTGGAATAAAGCATGGGTACAGCCCATCTTTTATAAGCTCTCTAGTGAAATTGTGATTGAATTATCCTCCATCTTTTTAAAATCGGAGCTCTTTTCAAGGCTCTGCAGCATCATGTATCATAACCATAGTTATACATTGGGGGGATGTCTTCGGTCTGCAAAATGCAATTGGGCTATAGCTCAGTTAAATTTAAGTCCTCTAAAGTGGCAGCAATCATACCAGGATTTATAATTGGTGACCTTTCAATGATGCAAAGTATGTGCAGGAAATAGGCCTTTGACAAATCCACAACAGCCCTCACAATGGATCATAACCATGAAGCCAACCGCATTAAGAAGCCATTATTACCTGGCTCATGTCTCTAGAGCTCATGCAATTTTTGTGATCTATAGTCATCATTTTAGGTGCAGATATATTTTCCCTGTAGTACTATACAGCTTTTCTGGAGAAAGTATGTGGTCTGTTCTGCAGGTCTACTCTTGTGCATAGAAAACTCAAATTCAGTGCTCACTGAAATGATGCAAATCAGTAAAATGTACCCTGCATGCTGTCTTCTGAACTCAGCACTTCGTTTCTTGCCCAGTATCCAAATATTTGGCAAGGAATATTGAACTGGCTAGAGGGCTGTACGAGTGGGAGCAAAACTGGAGGCCATGAGAGTAGTCTTCAGGAAACTAAAGTTCAAGACTTTGACAAGAGCATTTCACAATGATTCTTACATGTTTTCAAATATATTTTTGCTATAATTAGCTCTAGAAACTTACTTTTTAAAAAGGAAAGCTGACGTTCCCAGGGATCTAATACACATAAATCAATATTGTACATTAAGAAAATGTGCTGCTCTACAGGGATACCCTAGACAGATGCTTTAGTAGAAAGGCACAGAGGACCCTTTTCCAAATACACCATTTTTAATTTCTACGTGTTATTTTTTAGTCCTACTACCTGCCTCTACTGGCTAATGAAGAGCTTCTTCTCATGTCTCTGGCATTAAATAAAGCCACAAATGGTCCCTTCCAAATTATGACTTACAGGTTGAGAAGGGAAGCAAAAGGTAGCTGTTGGTCCATTCAACAGGAAATGCTGCCCAGAATATAATAGAGGACCTTTCTACACCATCATTCTAAAAAAAATAAACTTGTTTGCTCTGTTATCTTTTTGTACAGCACATTGGTATCGGGGGGAGTGCAAGTTTAAATTCTGTCAAACTAGAATTTGCTCTTAAGACAATTTCTCTGACAGCTTGTTGCTCCTTCGAAAGGAAACACCCAGTAGACCAGTGCATGCCTACAGCAACTGCAGGAACCTCAGAGCGTTGTGGGCACAGAAGGTTAGAAAGAAAGCATATGATCTCTTATTTTTATTTCTAACTCTGCTCTCTTTGTTCTCTAGATTCTAAAAGTAATGAGTACTTTGGAATTTTTGTGATTATGTTCTGGTGATGTGTAGCTAACGTACTAATGTTCACTTGAGCTAGGGTCATGGTAATGTGTGGTTTTTAAAGAAAAAATATTTTAACTGTTCAGAAGATAACCTAAATACAAATATAAGATTAAGCTGTGAACCTGCTAAGCGTTTTTATTTCTGTAATCTTAAAGCTTGTTTCCCAAGCACTGTGGCAATGAATGAACTAGTGCAGAACTGCAACATCTCGTTAAGTGTGTTGGCTGTCATTCATTCACACTGGGACAGCTTATTCATAAAATCTCAGCATACTTTGTAAGAGTTCCATTCATTAATGATGGCTTCCAGCTAAAGCACAGCAAATTTATCATTATGTGTGACAGCAGAGGGAGTGCATTTAAAAATAGAAAATGTTCTTTACTAAATGGATCCTATAGGATATTCGAGTGAAAAATAGCTTTATTTAGAAGATATTCAGAATGCAGCTACTTAAATAATGTTGCTGGTTCAAAGAAGATGACATCCAGAATAATTCAGATTATACCTTCTTACTGGACCCACTGTGTTGCATCAGTTTTGCTATATTCAGCTCTGGTCCAACTTTTCGCAAAAGGTATGTTTTTGTTTGTGCTTTTACTTAGTTCAGTGTTCCCCATCCTGGGTTTTCTTTGCAGTTTGAGTGTTTGCTCTTCTAACAGCAAATTTAGACCATTGAGATTGGCATTTGAGGATCTTGGTTATTAAAGAGGAAATTCAGCTAATGCATTATGTGAATCCAACAAAACAAAATATGGAAGGTGGCTTGAATTTGCCCCACTTCAACAGAAATAAGGACAGAACACCACTGTCCTTAGCCAGAGACCACCCTTGGCTTCTGCTGCCCTTGTTTTTCTCAGTCTTACATTTTCAATAGGACTAGTGTGTCTGTGCCATATGTTTCAATAGGCCTACCTACTACCTTCTATTCCATTATTTTCCTTGAGGAATGTGGGGGGAACCAGTGATGGGAAATGCTTTAGGTATCTTGAGGCCCACACCCAAAAGTAGCAGGGCCTGGCGTATGTAAAATCTGTTGTGTGTCTTGTAGCATCCATGTCCAACTCTACAAAAAGTCCATTAATTGCACAGGGCTTTATGACATTTTACAGAAATGAAATACAATATATGGTAGCAAAGCAAAACCATGAGCTAAAGGTAGAGGCATGGAAATGGTTATATTTCAATTAGAAATAAAACCCCAGTAATTGATTTAACAAAAAAATTAGACTGCTAAACTTCAAAAAATATCCAAGTGTTGTATCATATAAGCAATAAAAGCATAATAAACCAGATTTCAGACATTTTCAAAATGCTGCTTGTGGACAAATAAACCACAAGACTAAGCTAGAAAATCCTGTATAAAGAAAAAGAGTGTTAGCATACACTGAAAGCCCACAGTTGTAGAAGCCTGGTGTATTTCAAGAGGAAGGGTGTTCCAGAGAACTGGAACTGTAGCACAGTTGGGGGGGGAACATAAGAGAACAGTGCTAGCTACTGAAACATTTTCCAGAATTCAGAGGGTCTTTCATGTGGTCTACAGTGGTACACATTGGTAATTTAGCTGGGCAGATCATCAGTTGAGGAAACACTTCAAAACAGTGTAGCAGCTGTGTAAATGCCCATAAAAGTTGCTTGCCTGCAAGATCCTTTACTGCCCTGCTAAGGGCTGATAAAGGAGGGGCAGAGACATCAGAAATCCTCCAACAACAGCCAGCTGCATTTCTGTCCTGGCTTTCTGCCTCTGGCTGACCACTTAGTTTCTATGCTGGGCACAAAAGAGATGGTGTCCTCTGTCCCATCTCTACCAGTCCACTCACGTGCCTGCATGCAGTTCCTTGTCACCTATGGCTACCAGGCAAGTGCTTAAATGCAAGGCTTCTGTAGAGAGTGATCTTTCCTCCCTCAACCAGATCAGAAAGGCAGAGCTGAGGCCACACAAGGAAAAAGGAGGGGCACCATTTGCAACATCCTTGTTTTCATTCAATTTATCTAAGGCATGTGTGTCTCCCCTGCTGATGCCATTACTCTAAATTTCACAGTATCTCTTGATACTAGCACGTTTTCCTTTCAGTTTTTGAAGGTTTATTTGACTCTGTTTAGTGTTGCAGGCCACTGGGCCCCTCACAGCACATTGCCTGTTGCTTTCCTTTTTTGCTACTTTCACCTTCTAATAGACTGATGGACAACTTTCCACTAGATTTCCAGCTCAGTGTGGGCAAAACCACTTTGCCCGACTGTCTTTCTGGGCTATATCTGCATTTCATGTTTTGACCCCCTGCCTTGAAGAAAGGGACCTGGCTAAATCTGGACTACATCAAGTAGTATATTATGGGCAGTTACTTGCTGAGGGCCGCCTCTGCTTCACTCAGCCACCCAGGCCAGGATGCTGTTTTGATGAGCAGTCAAAAGGTGTCTAAATCTACTGTTGTTCAAGGGCACGATACCCTGTTCAGGGACAGGGCAGCCCATCACAACAGAAATAATAAAATGCAGTAAAAACTAGGCTTGTCAGATTATTTATTTATTTATTTTGCTAGAACCCGAAGATGTACCAACCAGAGCAATCTACAACAGGCATACAGTTAGAATTAAAGAAAAGGGAGCCTTTCAGGACATTCTGCATTGGGGAATTTGTTTTCAGTACTGGAACTGAACTGAGTTCAAATTCACACTGGTGGCTATGACACTGGAATGTGAAACTTTGACTTGAGCACCTGTAACCGGGGTTAGTGAAATGTAATGTCATCATGTTGGTAAAATTAAAATTGGAAAACCAAGTACCTCTTCTGAAATTGGCCAAAGATACAAAATGCAGGCCATATGGGAGTTGAAAGACATTCTGACAAAATGATCCCAGGACTTGTTATAGCAGTCAGTTCCTAGTGTGGGACTGAAGAGAAGCAGGATACTTTGTGCATCTTTGCCCAAATGTTGGTATACCAGGTATCTGGGATAACTAGAGGTACTGTAAGTTCTTCTTCTGGGACAGCAATCAATATCTTAACTTGGCAGAATGCCCAGTTTCCACAAATTCCCTCTACCAACTTGTGAGAATACAAAACTGTTCTTTCACGGCTGGAGTGAAACACCTCTGGGCCAGGAAGGGGTGGCCACACAGTCTGAAGAAAACAGGATTCCTTTGTTGCTGCGAGTTCTCAGTTGTGTACCTCATTGGCTGCCTCATGAATTCAAGCAGCTGTTCCAGCCCCATAGACCTGCCACAAAAGGAAGCTTCTGACGTTAATCACAAAGTGAATGTCTGTGCTCTACTTTTTGTCCATCTTCCAGCCCTCTTCCCTCCACTTGTCAATCAAACTCATTTCTAAACTCTATACAGATCTCTGTTTCACCTGCATTACTACCTCATTTTCCAGAGCAGACATATTGGTTCTGAATAAGGAAGGGGGAGGAATTTGATTTTGTTTGCACTTTAATGAGAAACTAATTCACACTTACAGAACCAATACACAATCCTTCCAAATACAATGATCCTTCAAAGTCTGTGCTTATCTGAATTTTGCAATGTAGTTCTTCAATCAACCAAAATTTACAAAACTGCATATATTAGGGGAAAGTGTGCATAAAAATTAATGTGTGATGAAAATAACAAACAAAATGCATTAAATTGGGGCAATCTGCTTGCAGAAATGTGTACATTAGTCAAAACTGCATTCAAAAATGTGTTAGGAGAAATTTGCACTAAAATGCCGGCATATTTTCCTGAGTATTTATTTAAAAAAACCCCACATAGCTGCAGAAATGGGGAGAACTGGATTGAAGACTGGAAATATGAGGAACGGAGGGAACTGAAAGTGCCAGATCCAGCCATCACTAGTTCTAAGGAGCAGAAATCACCTTTCTCTGCCACAGTTTCCTCAGTTTGCAAACATTGCTTGAGCATCACCAAGCAATTAAAAAATGACAGATTTTATTCCATGTGCAATGATCCCACGTAACACGGGAAGTGTGGTGCAACTGGTTTTCTCCTGATATCAGAGGCTAATGCTGCTGCCTGGACACGGAGTGACACGCCCTGCAGGAAATAAGGTTTTAAAGGCCTATAAGTTGGCAGGACTATAGTTTCATTTAAGAATTTGCATAACTACTGCATCTCCTACTGCTCCTACAAGGAAATAATTCAGAACTTAAAAGTTGATGTAGGCATCATGCTGAGAACTGATAGACACCTTCAATATCAAAAAACCACTCCGCAGCTCACCACTGACAATTCTTTTTTTGTTGCTAATTAAGGCCACTTGTATTACTCTAGTTCAGGAGTGGGCAGATTTTAGGCTAGCAGGATCTACTTGGTATTTTAATAGAACTCTGAGATCGACCTATTGAGATGTAAGTCCTAATGAGAACAATGGGACATATTCACAGATAAATGTGTATAGGATTGCCACCTTAAAATTAGTAAGGGAAGGGCTGTAGCTCATTGGTAGAGCACCTGCTTTTCATGCAGAAGGACCCATGTTCAATCCCTGGCATCTCCAGGGAGGGCTGGGAATGTTTCCTGTTAGTAACCCTGGAAAGCTGCTGCCAGCTAGTGCACACAATACTAAACTGGGAGTCTGACTCAGTATAAGGCAGCTTCCTAAGTTCTATTAAAAAAATCTGAACTCATGAATTTGTTTTAAGCAGCAGATCTGTATGGAGCTCACAATCCTGTCACATTAAACATCCACTTCTGGTAAACGCAAGCTTCCTTCATTTCAGCAGTATAATTTATGACGTGGGCACAATCATTTTGTTGTTACTATTGTCACAACAACATTTGTACTTATACGGGCAGTTGGAAATCCATGCCTATCTACTGCAAATCACTCAGATCGACCAGAAGATCCAGATCTACATTCTGCTCCCCATGCTCTTGTAGACCTCTTCAGATCTTCTCCACGTGTATAATGAATGCATGGAGAACAGGAGAGCAAGACCACCACATTCCTGCTCTCCCCTTCACATATTCAGTATACTTGTGGAGAAGACGTGAACAGGGCTCTCTCCCTGGATTGTTTGATCCTGCTTGAATGACTTCCAGAGTTGAGCTGACAGATGGTTTAGTGTCAGCAGTGGCCCTGGAGGCCCCTAGGCTTTGGGCTTTGGTGGCTGTAATGCTCTGACCAAGACCCCCACCCCCAACTACTGAAGATAAAAAAATATTATTATCATTAGAATTTATATCCCGCCCTTCCTCCAGGAGGAGCCCAGGACAGTAAACATGAACAAAACAATTTAACCAGAAAAAGCAAAGCATACTAAAGATAGCTAATAGCATTCCAAAACAGATTTACAACTGCACGACCACCGTGATAATTATGGATCTGTCTCAAATTGATAACTGATACTGTTACCAGCCAGGATGTGCAATGGTTTTGGAATTCCTTTGTAATGGACAAATCACTACCTGCTAGGACAGCCTTTCCCAACCGGTGTGCCTCCAGATGTTGTTGGACGACTCCCATCAGCCTCAGCCATTGACAATGCTGGCTGAGGCTGATGGGAGTTGTGGTCCAACAACATCTGGAGGCACACTGGTTGGGAAAGGCTGTGCTAGGACATCCACTTACTGCTCCCCCAACCTCTGCAAGTGGAAGCTATTTTGATGATCTGCTCTCAGAGACTAGAAATTGGGAGAGGGGTAACACAAAGTATAATTTTTAAATGCCTGTGACTGAGGGGGCACAATTACATGGTAGATTTCCTAACCTTGTTTGTTAGTGCTCCAAGGTCACCTATGAAAGTCAGCCTGGTTGCTCTGAATACCAAACCCAAAAGACTGGTGCAGTGGTAGAAAGTTTGCTTCTAGTGTTTTAAAGAGGGTATGCCAAGAAAACCTGAGGCAGAGCCAAGTAAGACCACAAAGGGGCAAATGGAGAGGAAAGAAGAAAAGTCCTTTAAGGCAAGGGAACGGGTGAAGATGGAGGAGGGTTGGAGGTGGGGAGTTTCTCCCTTCTCCCCCTTTGTCCAAAGAAATTTGTGTCATAATAACAAAAAAGAAAAAGGGCAAAGCCAGAAAAGAGATGCAAACCTCAATCAAGTGCCAAATAGGGATTTCCATGACTTGAGTAATGTCTAAACCAGTAGAGGCTGGTCAATTAGGGTGAACAGGGCACTGCCCCATCAGCCTCAGTCTGTCCTCAGCCAGCCTTACTTGCATCCAGTCCAGGGAGAGTCAGGTTCCTCGTCCCCTTTAGTCTCAGTGTTGGCCCTGTAAAATTCAGCAGTGAGGAGGCAAAACCAGAATTAGTTGGCTCTGGCCCCACCTACTGTTGATCTCCCTCACTTCAACTCTGGCAGCCCCAATGGGCACCAGCCGCTACTGGTTTAAACAATGCTTTTAATCTGTTCTCCTGGTTCTCCTAATTGTTGAGATTTTGACTCAACTGCTTTATGGACTTCAATAAATTCCCCACTTGATACCAGTTTGAGATTTGTCAAATGTTCGACAGACAACAGTTTCTTGGAATGTTTGGCTTGGCATGGGAAACCTTTCTCTCAAGGCTGCTGGGCTTGACCTGGGGCCAGTTTCAGTCCCTCCCCCTCCACTCACAGGGCCCCTTCACATTTTTTTCTGGTGGTGGATTTGCCCTACTCATTAAGGTGGCCAGATAACTATAAAGGACATTTTAAAAGTTTCAGAGATTAGCAAATTCCTCCAAGAAAAGTGTCTTGAATAATCTGCCCTATAGGATTTGGAAAGAAGGAGATTATTCCGTGAAATGCATTGAGAGGGGGCAGAAGATTTTGTAATGTTGTGTTTTCTGGAGCCCATCAGGTCCGTGTTGTGTCAGGCTGTGCTAGTCCTGCCTAGAATCCTCAGTCTCTTGACATAAACCACTATTTAGGATACAGAACCCTCTAGGCAGATCTACTGCAACTAGGGAACCATCCCAAATCTAGAAAGATCAACCAAGGATTTTGCTGAGCCCTATCCTTCCCCCTCCTCCAATTCTCTGATGGATTCAGTATACACAGAACTGCAAATCCACCAAATAATCTGAATGTCTCTTAACTGGATGGGAAATGATGACCCTCCAGATGTTGTTACTCCCGCGAGCCACAGCCAGCATGGGAAATGTTCTGGGGTGATGGGAGTTACAGTCCAGCAATTTCTGGAGAGTCACAGGTTGCCCATTCCTGTTCTAAAATTTGGCAGTGGTGGTGGTAGGGTGTGTGGGTTTGTGTGTACACACACACGCAGAGCACAGCACAGCACAGCACAAAAGCAGTCGCACCAAGAGGCACATGTGCAGCCTCCATCTATGTCTTTGAAAATAATAAATAAATTAAATAAATAAATTTAATTTCTGTGTCACCTATCTGTCCAATGGCCACTCTAGGCGACGTACAAACAGGCAAATGCTGGCAAAAAGGAAAGACCATCAACATGGGGCTTCCTGTAGCCTTTTAATTAAGCCCTGCTGGTCAGAATGTGAGTCTGACACTCCAGCTCTATATAAACATTTCATCTCCACAGTGGTCTTTATTTCCATCCATTTCTAATGTGCTAATCCCCACTTCTCCAACATGATCCAGATATGGAGAGAGTTAATAGTGCCCTGGGCAATTGTCAATGCTGGAAGGTCCTAGCGGCTCTGGTTTCTGAACTATACATCTATTTCTCAAATAAGCAAAGCGAATCACATCAACCATCATGTGATTGCGTGCTGCCTCTAAGGGCTTAACTAACAAGAACTTTTCTTCCACCTCTTGCATCTTTCTCCCCCTATCCTCCCTTTACTGGCTTGGCCCATATGCTAGCGGCTTTTTCTGCCTGTCAGTCATTTGGCAAAAAAAAAATTGGCAGGGGGGAACATTCCCACCTGTCCCTAGCTTGGATCTCTAGAGGGGCTTATAGCATCAAATATTACTTGGTGGTTTTTCCCCTCAAGTTTTTCCTCTCTCTCAGACAGTCCCATCATGGGTCACTGAAATGAGCCAGTGGATTGTAGCCAGGCTACTTCACTTCTCCCTGCCAAACCTGCATCATATTGTCCGGACTTAAAATGGACATCAACCCCCTTTTTATCTTCCAGAGAAAGATTACTGGGATAAGTGATTTTTTAATTATTATTATTTTAGACCTTCCCTGTACCGCAGAGGTGTGACCCTTGAGCGTGGCGTGCTGCTGTGCCTAGCATTCCTCAAGGGATTAGCTGGGATTTTAATTGTACCCGACTTGAGAATGCTGGCAAAGGCTACATTTCTAACTACTGTGCTCTGGGATGTGGGGCAACAGTTTCCTGCTCTTCTGGGTATGGGGCTTGGTTGTTGGCCTAAGGAATTTAGAGCAAAACTGGGATGGGGGAAGTCAGTCCAGAGGGACATTTCAAAGTCTAGTAGCTTCAGATCTTCCCAGCTGCAGATGCTGCTGGGTTGGAAAGAATGTGCATTGGTAGTGTGCTGGCTAGATGCTTCAACCTGATTGCTTTTCAGTTTGTATTTCACTCTGTTGCACGGTCCTCTGATTATGAGAATAACACTTAATGATGGCTACTCAATCCTGCTCTAAGTTTGTCACACAGATTACCTGTTTTCTACCTAGTCATGTAGCTTTTGTTTCATTTTCTTTGGGTTTGCTCATCATGGTGAGTTGTTTTTAATTTGCATATGCGATCAAGGAATTGCCATATGCTAATGACTGATGGCTAGGCTCCCCCCCCCAAAAAAAGAAATTGGGAGGCCAACCCTTGTTACTTCCTTCCAGTGGATGAACGTATAATATTGTCCCCAGGGAAACATACAGGACTGTAAAGGCCTTTTAAGACAGCACAGAGAGGCAGAACAGGAAACAATGGCTGATAGTAGATCAGGGCCAGCTCCCTTTTAAAAATCACATTCCATTGAGCCTGGAATGTTGATATGCCCTGCCTGTCTCAGTTCAGGAGAAAGAAAATAGACTGTCTGTAATGAAAGAGTTTATAATTTAGAGATATTCCCTTAGTATTAAGAAATTGGTAATTGCCGT
Organism: Rhineura floridana; assembly: GCF_030035675.1. NCBI lineage: Eukaryota > Metazoa > Chordata > Lepidosauria > Squamata > Rhineuridae > Rhineura > Rhineura floridana. The sequence goes on from NC_084486.1 coordinate 86,135,448, forward strand.
AAGATCACATGATCTGGGCAGTTACAAAAGGCCTAGAGGTTGCTGCACAAGTTTTTGTCTTAGAGGCTCTGAAAAATAAAGTTGTTTCAAACCATTCCTCATTCCTCTAGTTTGTTGGTGGACCCAAAATCATTGCATGGTGTCAGAAGTGCAGAAAGAGGAGTACACTGTGTTGTGTAAATTTGTATAAATGTTAGCAGAGATTGTCAATAGTCTGAGATGCTGTTTGCCCATGTGTGTGCGTTAAGTAGCAGGATTTTACCCTGCATTGAGATCACTGAGACGTAATACTTAGTAAAATAAGAAAAGCTACTTTATTTATAGAAATACATAATAGATAGAAAGGCATACCTAGTTCTAACTAACTAACTAAGTTGGAGGCGCAACACCCAGGTTTGGGAGTTGTCCTCATGGCTCAGGAGAGAGAGGGCAGAGACAAAGGTGACTCCTTTCTCTCTGACAGTTGAAGAAGAGAAGAGAGGAAGAGCGGAAGGAGGAGGGGCAGATAAGCTTCCCTAAGCATATCAGTCTAACAAGGGAAGGAGGTCAGTCAGAGCATCACAGGTAAAGATAGTCAAGCCTAGCCAACTGGAGGACCCTGTCTCTCTTCTGGAACATAAACAAAAGAACAAAACAGGAGTTGCTGTTGCCCCACTTCCAACACACTGGACCAACTAGAAGCAGTTTTTTGGAGATCCAGTGCCTGCAAGGGAAGAGGACCATCACCGCCCAGGGAGGGAGAGCCATCTGCCTGCTTTGCTGCTGCTGCTTGGTCAACATCTCTGCTCTCTCCTTCTTGGGCTCCTGCTCTGCCCCTGGGTACCTTGCAGGACCAGGCCCCAGGTGGCGTTATACGTGGGAAGAAGAACGGTCTTAGAGCTGGCGTTTGGGCGCACAGAATACGGGACTGTGTCTTCTGTGTGGGTTTGAAGTGGATGAATGGGTGTTATATGAGTGTATGTTGTGAGTGAATGTGTATTTTTATGTATATGAGTTTTTTGTATTTATAGTTTATCATGTGCCTCGGGAAGAGATTTTATCATCAAGAGGGGAGACCTGAGGGGGCCCCAATTGCCGTAGTGACGGGTGGAGGGAGGTATGGTGATATGAGAGGGACGTGCCAGGTAAGGAGAACGCGGCCCAGACATGTAGTGGCTGTGCCGCGTTCTGGTCCTTCTCATACCCACAGGGTTGTTGGTTGTCCTATCAGCCAACTCTCAGATCTCCAGTTGCTGCTTTTTAATGCCAGATCGGTACATAATAAAACCTCCCTCGTCCATGATTTGATTGTGGATGAGGTGGCCGATCTGGCATGTATAACCGAGGCCTGGGTGGGCGAACAGGGAGGAGTTAGTCTCTCCCAGCTCTGCCCATCGGGGTATCTGGTTCAGCATCATGGTAGCTCTGAGGGTCGGGGAGGCGGGGTTGCTGTGGTCTATAAGAGTTCCATCTCACTCACCAAGCACCATGTCCATGCAATCACTGGTCTGGAGTGTTGTGCACCTTGTGCTGGGCCAGAGGGACAGACTGGGAATCCTTTTGGTGTACCGCCCACCTTGCTGCCCAATGGCTTCCCTAACTGAGCTGACGGAAGTGGTCTCGGAGATACTGTTGAGATCCCCCAGACTATTAGTACTGGGAGATCTCAACATTCATGCTGAGGCTACTTTGTCTGGGGCAGCTCAGGACTTCATGGCCGCCATGACAACAATGGGGCTGTCTCAATATGTTAGTGGCCCAACACATACATCGGGGCATACTCTTGACCTGGTCTTTGCTACTGGACATGGGGATAGTTATCTGGATGTGGGGAGTTTTACATCTCTCCCGTTGTCATGGACAGATCATTGCTTGCTGAAGTTTAGACTTTCAGTAGCCTTTTCCCTCTGCAAGGGTGGGGGACCTATTAAATTGGTCCGCCCCCAGAGACTAATGAATTCTGAAGGTTTTCAAAAGGCTCTGGGGTTTTTTCTGGCTGATAAGACTGGCGCTCCTGTCAAAGCCCTGGTCGATCTGTGGAATACAGAGATGACCCGGGCTGTTGACACGATCGCTCCTGCGCACCCTCTCCTATGTAGATCTCATACAGCTCCTTGGTATACTCCGGAGCTGAGAGCGATGAAACAAGACAGGAGGCGGCTTGAGCGGAGATGGAGACGAACTCCCGACGAATGCAATTATGAGCTGGTTCATGCTTCTACTAAGCTCTATGTAGGAGCGGTGAGGGCGGCAAAAAAACAACATTTTGCCGCCGCTATTCAGTCATCTCTCTCACGCCCACGGGAGCTTTTTAAAGTGGTTCGTGGCCTACTTCATCCAGGCCTACAAGATACGGCAGATACATCGGTAGCTCGATGTAATAAATTTGCTAAACACTTCCAGCATAAGATCTCATGCATTCGCCGGGACTTAGACTCCTATTTAATAGCAGTTAATCCTACTGAGGTGTCCGGAGCACAGTCTTGTCATGTTTTGTTGGATGAGTTTCAGTTGGTTCAGTTCGAGGACGTGGACAAGGTGCTTGGACAGGTGCGTGCGACCACTTCGGTACTGGATCCTTGCCCCTCTTGGCTAATTAAAACTAGCAAGGAAGGAACAGTTGGCTGGGCCAAGGAAGTGATTAATGCCTCTTTACGAGAGGGAGTGGTCCCTGGCTGTCTGAAAGAGGCGGCAGTGAGACCACTCCTGAAAAAACCTTCCTTGGACCCAGAGGATGTCAGCAGCTACAGACCAGTAGCCAATGTTCCGTTCCTGGGCAAGATCCTGGAATGTGTGGTTGCTGACCAGCTCCAGGCGCTATTGGATGAAACCGATTATCTAGATCCATTTCAATCGGGGTTCAGGCCTGGTTTTGGCACTGAGACTGCCTTGGTCGCCCTGTATGATGACCTATGTCGGGAGAGAGACAGAGGGAGTGTAACTCTGTTGATTCTCCTTGACCTCTCAGCGGCTTTTGATACCATCGACCATGGTATCCTTCTGGAGAGGCTTGCGGAATTGGGAGTTGGAGGCACTGCTTGGCAGTGGTTCCGCTCCTACTTAGCGGGTCGTCTCCAGAAGATAGTGCTTGGGGAACATTGCTCGACACCGTGGGTTCTCCAATGTGGGGTCCCGCAGGGTTCGGTTCTGTCTCCCATGCTTTTTAACATTTATATGAAGCCGCTGGGGGCGGTCATCAGGAGTTTTGGAGTGCGTTGTCATCAGTATGCTGATGACACGCAGCTCTACTTCTCCTTTACATCTTTTTCAGGTGAGGCAGTCGACGTGCTGAACCGTTGCCTGGCTGCGACAATGGACTGGATGAGAACTAACAAACTGAGACTCAATCCTGACAAGACCGAGATGCTGTTGGTGGATGGTTTCTCTGATCGGATGGTGGATATATACCCTGTCCTGGATGGGGTTACACTCCCCCTAAAGGAACAGGTGCGTAGTCTGGGAGTCATCTTAGACTCTTCCCTCACACTTGAGGCTCATGTAGCCTCGGTGGCCCGGAATGCGTTCTACCAACTTCGGTTGGTAGCCCAGCTACGTCCCTATCTGAGTAAGGAGGACCTCTCATCAGTGGTACATGCTATGGTAACCTCGCGTCTGGACTACTGCAATGCGCTTTACGTAGGGCTACCTTTGAAGACGATTCGGAAGCTACAGCTAGTGCAAATGCGGCGGCCAGACTGCTAACAAGAACTAAGCGGTCTGAGCATATAACACCTGTGCTAGCCTGTTTGCACTGGCTTCCAATATGCTTCCGGGCCAGATTCAAAGTGTTGGTACTTACCTATAAAGCCTTATACGGCGCGGGACCACGATATCTGTCGGAACGCCTCTCCCGATATGAACCGGCCCGTACACTACGGTCTACTACGAAGGCCCTCCTCCGGGTTCCGACTCATAGGGAAGCCCGGAGAGTGGTGACAAGATCTAGGGCCTTCTCAGTGGTGGCCCCCGAACTATGGAATGGTCTCCCCGACGAGGTGCGCCTGGCGCCGACACTATCATCTTTTCGGCGCCAGGTTAAAACCTTTCTCTTCTCTGAGGCATTTTAATTCCTGTTAATTCTAAATTATTATATTTTGATTTTAGACTGTACAGTTTTGTGTACAGTTTTGTGTTATTTTTATTGTATTTTTAATGTTCACCGCCCAGAGAGCTGTTGCTAGTCGGGCGGTATATAAGCTTAATTAAATAAATAAATAAATAAAATAAGTGCAGCTATTAAGCTACAGAAACTATTAAGTTGTGGGAGCCACACCCAGGGAAAGTGATGAGGCCTCTGTAAGTGCTGTTAAATTGGAGGGAATCTTATAAACATGGATGCATTACAGCCACGAGAACTCTAGAGTTAAAATCTACCGTTACATGTACACTATGTTACTCCAGAGAGTTAAGGTATAAACGTAAAGAGTAATGTATGTAGAAATAAGATGTTTTAATACAAATGTGTATGCTGGCAAATAAAAATACTCATAGAAGTGCACATACAATAGTGCACATAATAAAACAGAAGCAGCCAAAGGACAAATTCTATGTAGGACCCATGTCCATACAAGATAGAGGATGAGAAAATCAGAACAGTACCAAACTAAACTGACTACTAAGCAATGGCCTATTAGCAAAACTCAATACCCAGAGAATTCAAAGTGCATATGATGGCCAGACGCGTTTCGACTGGAAAGTCTTTCCCAATGGTCTTGCAGATAGATGTTGATTATTATTTATGTTCTGGGATATGGACTGATAGTTGGATAATCTGTAGGTTCAATTTGTTCATTTCATTTTCTCAGTCATTTTCGAATCCCATTCAAAGATTTTTTACCAACCAAACATCTTATTTCTACATATATTACTCTTTACGTTTATACCATGCATTACAGCCACCACCAAGACTGTAATTCTCAGGGGATATTTCAGATAACTGGAAAAGGTTTAGACAAAGATTTGAGCTCTGCCTAGCAGCAATAGGTGCAGAAGAGAAAACTGGTAAGATCAAACAATCCATTTTTCTACATGTTGTGGGAGAGGAGGCATTGGATGTTTATAATAACTTTGGGTTTGTTGAAGGTGAGAATATGAAACTAAAAGAAAAGTTTGAATAATACTGCATGCCTACAAAGAATGAAACTTCCATTCAAAAATGGAATTGGCTTCTTTGCATGCAGTTGAGAGAGGAAATACGCAAAAAAGACAAGAGTGCAAAATTTGTGGACTGTAGCATGGCCCTAAACAGTGTAATGCATTTGGAAAACTCTGCTTAAACTGTGGCAACCATAATCATTTTGCAAGATGTTGTCAAACTGGAGCACAAAAAAGTCAGGTGCACACTGTGGAAGATACTGTAGATCAATAATTTTATGTTGATGCAGTAGAAGCAAAAGAGACTGGCTCTAGACACTGGTGCTCAAGTTAACATCTTATCTGGAAAAAAAAACTATAAAAGTTTGTTAATAAGGCCAAAACTGGGACCAACAAAAATCAAAGTTGCTTGTTATTCTGGAACATGTATCCCAGTATTGAGCAGATATATTGCTAGTGTCAGGTACAAAAATGACATGTACAAACTATTGTTCCTTATTGTACCTAAGAATGTGACATCCATCCTGGGCCTTGCAACCTGTGTAAGATTGAATCTGGTAAAGCATGCATTTACAATACAGAACCATACTTCCCAAGGGTTACTCGCAGGGGAATATCAGGATTTGTTTGTAGGGCTGGGCTGTTTGCCAGGTAAACACTCAATCAAGCTCAATAAGGCAGTACCTCCAGTTTTTCACCCATGCAGGAAAGTGCCATTTGGTCTTCAGGATAAACTTAAAACTGAGCTAGAACGGATGGTGGACTTACAAGTAATTAAAAAAAACCGAAGACCCAACAGATTGGGTAAGCTCATTAGTAGTTGTGGAAAAGCATAATGGCCAGTAGCGCGCATATGCTTAGATCCAAGGGACCTCAACAAGGCAATCAAAAGGGAACACTTCAAATTGTCAGAGAGGAGATCATAGCCCAATTTGCAAATGCACATTATTTTAGCAAACTGGCTACTTCTTCAGAATTCTGGCAGTTGAAATTAACAAAAGAGGTCAAAACTGTGTACATCCAATACTCTATTTGGCTGTTACAGACTTTTGCACCTCCCATTTGGTATTGCTTCTGCACCAAGGTCTATCATAAAACCATACATATGCTCTACCAGCATATCAGTGAGGTGGACATTACCATGTATGCCATCATTATTTGAGGCTCAATTAAAGAAGGGAATGATCTCTGACTTTAAAACAACAGAGAGAAATGTGTGTTTGGTGTTACAGAACTCATATTTCTAGGAGACAATTTCTGCTGAAGGTGTGAAACCAGACCAAAAGAAAATGCTGGCTATAGACATGATACCATATCCACAGTCAAAGAGGGGTGATCAGCAGTTTTTAGGGATGGTGAACTATCTTGGGAAATTTATCCCTAATTTGTCCACTGTAGCAGTGCCTCTTCGGCAGCTTCTTGAACAGGAAAATGAATAGTGCTGGGATGTAGAACAGGAGGAATCCTGGAAAGCCTTGAAGCAGCACCTAACCACCCAGCCTGTGTTAAACTTCTACTCCTCAAACAGAACTATCAAAATTTCATCAGATGCCTTGTAATCAGGGTTGGGTGCTGTGCTCTTGCAAGAATATGACAGCTGCTGGTAGCCAGTAGCATATGCATCTAAGTTATTCACCAGATTGAGAAAGAGCTACTTTTGTTTGCTTGTCAAAGATTTAATCAGTACATTTATGGACAGAGGGGCTCTGGAAACAGACCAGAAGCTCCTTATAGCTTTATTCAGCAAACCATTGAATGACTACATTACAGATCCAACTAATGATGAACAAGCTGCAGAAATATGATCTGGCTGTGATCTACACACCAGGAAACTTTTGTTTACAGCAGATGTGCTGATGGTGGGCAAAAAAGACTGTGCAGACTGAAATGCAAGCTTATATAGCTATGATTATTGCTTCACTTCCAGTGTCAAATAAAAAATTACAACAAATCAAAGTGGAACCTGATCAAGACCCATCATAGCAGCTCCTGAAACAAGTTGTGATTTGAATAGTTTGAGACTGACAGTTGTGATCTGAGAATCAAGGATTGTAGACACAAACTTGAAGTGATAGTTCATGTGATCTTCAAGGGAAGCAAAGTGGTGATACCTAGTAGCCTTCATAAGGAATGCTATAGAAAATCCACAAGGGTCATCTAGATATTGAAAAATGTAAAAAAATGAGCTCGAGAGGTGATGTATTTGCCTAGGATTAATCAGGATATAGCAGCTCTGGTAGAATGTTGTTTCATCTATTTAAAATACAAACCACTCCAACAACCAGAGCCACTGAATCCACACCTTGTTCCTTAAAGAGCATACCTGAAGGTAGGGACTAATTTATTCATGTGGCATTCCAAAGATTACTTAATGGTCATGGACTATTATTCTCTCTATCCAGAAATATGTATACCACAAAGTACCAGCAGTAAATCACTGATTGCCAGTCTGAAAGGAATCTTTGCCAGGAATGGCATTCCTGATGAAGTCTTCAGTAATAATGTGCCACAGTTCTCATGTGGAGAATTCAGGCAGTTTGCCAAACACTGGGATTTTCAACGTACTGCATCCAGCCCTAATTTTCCTCAGTCAAATGTCTGCTCAGACTGTCAAGAATCTGATGAAGGAAGCCTTTGATAGTGGTGGTGATTTGTACAAATCACTGATGATTTACAGGAGCACGCCTTTGGAGAATGGTTAGTCCCCTGTTCAGCTGTTCATAGGAAGGTGTATTAGAGCTAACTTGCCCATAATAGATTATTTACTACAGTCTAACAAGGAAGATGAAGAGAATTCAGAAGCTGAAACAAAAATATTACCTTGACAAGACAGCCTTGACAAGACAGATCTTCCAGAACTTAGACCAGGAGACCAGGACAGTTATATAACATCCATATGCAAGTTGTTATGTAATACAGATAGCCAATAGAAACTTATTGTGCCATAATCGTCATGATATAAGAACTATTCCAGGATGTGCCTCAGATGTGTCCAAAGGTATTGCTTCCAGCTTCAATCAGCTGACAAATAGTCTATGCCATTAAGAGGAATCTGACCAGCAATAGCAGGGCCTACTAGAGTCCCATGATGAACAAACTTTGAGGTGTTCTACTAGAAAGATAAAACCCTCAGAATGACTCACCGAGACATGTTAATAAGTTCAGTGTAATTAACTGGAAAAGATACTCTATTTTTGTGGATCACACATAATCAGTAATTTCAATCTCTGTGTTTTATAGTTATTTCATTTTTGTTACTGTTTAATAATTAAGGGGAAGATGTAATGATATAGTTTGTAATTTAGAGATATCCCCTTATTAAAAATATGGCAATTTGAGGACTTACCCTAAGGTCACATTTACAAAAGGCCTAGACGTTGCTGCACATGTGTTGTCTTAGAGGCTTTGAAGAATGGAGTTGTTTCAAACCATTCCTCATTATTTTAGTTTGTTTGTGTGGACCCAGAATCATTAAACTGTCTGTCTCCCACAGTTATACATAAGGAGTAATACTGAATACCCCTGAGTTAAGGCGGGATTTGTAATGGACAGCAGGATTGCTAATGTTCATAGCAAAGACAGCTAGGCTGTGGCAGGTTCAATCCCTGGCATCTCCAGGTAGGTCTGAGAATGGCCCGTCTGAAATCCTGGAGAGCCATTGCCAGTCAGTATAGGCACTACTGAGCTAGATGAACCAAGTCTGACTCAGTACAAGGCAGTCTCCTATGTCCCATGTAACAGTGAAATAGGGGCTTGACATGCTTGTGTAGTGCCATATTGGACTGAGAGGCAGAAAATAGGCAAAAAGTTGGTATGTTGAGAGTGGAACATCACTTTCCCATCTAGCCCCAGTACCAGTGACCCACTGTCTCCTCCCTCATTCACTGTGTATGTGTGTGGGGAGGGAGTGTAGCGCTATAGACACAGGCACATACATCCCTGCAAGCAAGCCTAACGTCCTTCCTTAATGGCTTGGCTCAATCCATACCATGCTGCCCTCTTTTCTTATATGTACAGAGGGGAATATGGGGGGGGAGGGGAAAGGTAGCCCTGCCTGAATATATGTCGAATGCTGTGCATCCATTTAGGCCTGGAAAGGGCCCTGGTTGGTCACCAATGGGCTTCTCTGACCAGTGACATTTTGCCGTCTGTCTAGGAGCCATGTCAAGGCCATAGCTCTGTAGCAGAGCATCTGCTTTGCTTGCAGAAGGTCCCAGGCTCAATCCTTGGCATCTCCACGAAGGGCTGGGAGAAAACTCCTGCCTGAAACCCTGGAAAGCCACTGTCGGTCAGTGTTGATAACACCGAGCTGGATGGACCAATGTTCTGACTTGGAATAAGGCAGCTTCCCATGTTCCACTACAGGTTTACAGCCATTTCTTTTTCTTATTGTTCTGGGCTGCCTGATACTTAAAAAGGAGCACTGCTGCTACCATCTGCCTGGTCTGTTTGGGAAAAGCTAAGCTAGGGAATCCCATCCGGTTATTCCACCAGTACACATAAAAATGTATTTCACCAGCCTGTGGAGATTCCAGTATGAGGCTGCCAGTGTGAATACTGGGGTGTCCACCTTCTTCTAGGGCAGTTGTGAAAGTTCCATTGCGACTATGGTTGCTCTAGATTACACTTCTGACGTACTAGTCTTGTAGCGTTATGTTCTTTGTTACTGTGCTTTTTCCTTGATAATGCTGGCTGTTTTCTTTTCTTTTGTTTGATTGTTTTATCATGTATAACATATTTTTGTGGTTCAGTCTTGTTTTGGTGCCTCTTGTATCTGTCATACTTTTCCTTCATGATAGAAAAGCAGGATTACAAATGCTTTAATAAATTAATAATTCTTTAAGAGGCTGGGTGATAGAACCTTGTGTCAAAAGAAGAAAGGGACACTTACAGCATTCACATCAGTCCCCAAATAATTGCTTATGCTACTCAAGACACGTTTACCCTATCAGGACTTAAACATGTGGTGACAATGTCACAAACTGGGCCAACATTCACTGTGATATCTAATATTTGGCCACCTTCCATTTTATCTGCAACTCAAATTCCATTATAAGAGCTAGCGAGACTGGCAAAGCAGCAATATACACATACAGACTGGCTGGAACTATCTTAACATTCCCTTTCTGGATTCATTTCTGCCACAAAATGGGATGTTCCCACCTCCTAGCACACATTTCTGCTAGCTAATTGTTGCACTCTTGCCCTCAATTGCTCTAAATAATCCCTACCCTATTTTCAGAGAGACTAGCTTGCAGAGCTCTCCTGCAACAATTATATTAATTTACATGAGACTTTTTATCTTATTTTGCTATGTTTATTAGACACCCAACAGCTTGCATGCTCTGGATGCCATACAAGACTTACTAGATCCTCATATTAGCAAAAACATCCCTAGTTGACTTAACTGGTTCCAGTTCTAGTGGGTATGGTCAAACACTCTCTGTCAATTGTAAATGTTTTTTTTATTAAAGGTCAGGACCCAAGCATCCTTTCTCTTCCTGCTGACTCTTCCTGATACCTAACTAAAGGATGTTTGTGCCTGGAACTGCCCAAAACCAGACGTAGCTAGCCCTGGAAATAATTATTTATTATTATTATTATTATTATTATTATTATTATTATTATTATTATTATTATTATTATTATTATTATTTTATTATTTTATTATTATTTTATTATTATTTTATTATTATTATTATTATTATCTGTCCTTTGACAGCAGGTCTCAGGGCTGGTTACAACCATTTAAAATTCAGTATTAAAAACAGTTGTAACAAGCTACAGTCACAGGAATAGCATTCACTGGAATGGCAAGACTCCTAGAATCTCCTTAATTACTCAAGTATGTGATGCTTTTTTCTGTATCCAGATGGGCCAAAGCATAGTCTTTTCCCTTTTATGTTCTGAGTGCCCTGTAATTCTGATTTCCTTCATGATACTGAGGTAGTAACCTGTCTGCTGCCTTGCAACTGTGGTGAAAGCTGGTTAGTTTACTCCTATACTTATTTGTTAAGTATAGGACTAGTTTTGCTTACCAGAAGTGTGTGTAATGCTTTCTCATCAGCTTCTCTTACCAGCCAAACAAATTCTTCCATACATCTCACCAAGCTCCAATTGTTAACACTTGGGCAAACTTAGTTCTCTCCAAAGATGTTGAGGGATAGCCTGCATTGTTAGTCCCCTGAGCATCCTTGCAGCTGGTCTTCTGCCATCTCTGTAATTTTTCAGCCCCATTTTGAACCACTGATATATGTAGGTTCACCAATCTATGGCAACTGTTATGGGTAAAATGATGTCCCATGCTTGGTATGTCTCATGATCTACAGTGCTTCTATCTCCTCCTTATCTGACATGCATTCTTCTCCTTCCTAGCGCCTCACCTTCCTTCTGCTGGCTGTCACACTCCTGTCATCATTTGGATCGTCCATGCTCTGTGGCTACAATTTGGCTGTGGTGAATTCTCCAGCAGCGGTAAGACTCAGATACAAAGTACATGCACTAACCATAGAGCCTCCCATCCTCTCCTGAGGTAGGACATCAGTCTCTCTACTTCCTGGCCTGATACTCCACTGAACCTCTTCTGTTCCTCTCCACTACCTCACTTAGGTTGATACTCTCACTGCAAGACATCATAAGACTCCAACTAATCTGTGGTTAAAATCTAATGATAGCGAGCATGAAGCTAGAATTCTCACAACTTTCTCGCATTCACCCTCTCTCCATGCTGTATCTTCCTTCATTGCAGCACATCAAAGCCTTCTATAACGCAACATGGTTCCGGCGCTATGGACAGGGTCTGGCTCAAGGGCCACTCACACTCATGTACTCACTGACTGTCTCAGTCTTTGCCCTGGGAGGCCTGGTGGGATCCTTTCTTGTGGGAATCCTGGTAATGCAATACGGAAGGTAAGAGCGCTATTAAAAAGGTAGTGCTTTTCCAAGTCTTAGCATAGCAGCCAAGATGGGTTAACAGATTCACCACCCTTTTGAGTATTGAGTATCTCTTAAGGCCCACCTGAGCCCTTATATCCCAGCTCCATCACTGAGATCATCCGGAGGAGAGCTATTACTTGTCCTCTGAGTCACAGAATCCCAACTATCTTCAACTAGAAGTTGGACATTTAGGGTCACCAGTCCCATGCTATGAAAGTACTTCTTCATGCAGTGCATAGTTAAGGTATGGAACTCCCAGAGGAGGCGATGGTGACGACCAACTTGGATGACTTTAAAGGAGGATTAAACAAATTCATGGAGGATAATGCTATCAAAGGCTACTAGCCACAATGGTTATGCTCTGCCTCCACAGGCAGAGGCAGAATACTAGTTGTAGGAAGCTGCAGGACGGGAGAGTGCTCATGCTCAGGCCCTGCTTGTGGGCTTCCCATGGGCATCTGGTTGGCCACAGTGAGAACAGGATGCTGGACTAGATGGTCCACTGGCCTGATCCAGCAGGCTCTTCTTATGGTCTTATGATTAAGGCAGGAATGACTATAGAATTATTAGAGTTTAAAGATAAAACAATGCTAGATATTGGCTAGGTTGACTTTTTGGTGACCTCTGTGGCAGCCCACACTGGTGGAACATAGGAAGCTGCCTTATAACAAGCCAAACAACCCAGCTCTATTTATCTGTAACATTTGGATCTGGAGAGGCTGTGCAAGCCCTGGACCAGTGCCTGGACTCGGTTGTGGGCTGGATGAGGCCAATAAACTAAGTGTGAGTCCTAGCAAGACAGAGATGCTATGGATTGGTGGTTCCCAAGTTTGGATAATTGGTCAATTGCCTGCTTTGGATGGGATCGTACTCCCTCAGAAATGGCAGGTTCATAGTCTGGAGGTGCTTCTGGATCCATCTTTGTTGCTAGAGGCCCAGGTGACCTCAGTGGCTAGGAGTCCTTTTACCAGCTTTGGCTGGTAAGGCAGCTGCAGCCTTTTCTGGACTGGGATAGTCTGACCACCATTGTCCATGTACTGGTAACCTCCAGTCTGGATTACTGTAATGCACTCTATGTGGGGCTGCCCTTGAGGCTGGTCCTGGAGCTGCAACTGGTGCAAAATGCGACGGCATAACTGCTCACTAGGGCAGGATATCGCCAACCTGTTGCCCTGCTGCTGAAAGATTTACAGTGGCTGCCCATTAGCTACAGGACCAAGTTCAAGGTTCTGGTTTTGGTGTACGAAGCCCTATTCAGCTTTGGACCAGGATACCTGAAAAATAATCTTATATACCCAGTTGATCATTGCAGTCTGCAGGTGAGGGCCGCCTGCAGATACTGTCTTATCAGGAGGTCCGTTCCTCACAACATAGGAAGCAGACCTTCAGTGTAGTGGCACCTACCCTTTGGAATTCCCTCCCCTTAAATATTAGACAAGCACCATCTCTGTTATCTTTTCGGTGCTTACTGAAGACCTTCTTCTTTCAACAAGCCTTTTAAGTAGAGACCTTATCCCAGTCTGTGTTTGTGTTGGAATTGCTTTTTAAGATTTTTTTAAAGCTGTTTTTTTTTTAAAGAAGATGGTTTTAAAGATTTTTGTTTTAATATGTTTTAACGTCTTTTGTTTCTAAGATGTTTTAGAGTGTTAGTGTTTTGTTTGTTGCCCTGGGCTCCTTTTGGGAGGAAGAGCAGGATATAAATTTAATAAATAAATAAAATTTGTCCATCTAGCTAAGTATTGTCTACACTGAAAGCAGCAGCTCTCCAGGGCTTCAGGTAGGGGATACTCCCAGCCAGAGCTTGGAAAAGTTACTTTTTTAAAACTACAACTCCCATCAGCCCCAGCCAGCATGGCCATTGGATTGGGCTGATGGGAGTTGTAGTTCAAAAAAAGTAAGTTTTCCAAGCTCTGCTCCCAGCCCAACTGGAGATGCTGGGGCTTGAACCTGGGAACTTCTGCATGCAAATATAGTTAATATGTACAAAAACAGATGATTTATGTCCCTCTACGGCATCTCTGTTGAGATAAGTTTTCAAAAGTCTTTATTCTGCTAGGCCATCAGGAATGAACCAAATCACTTGGAAGAATATTCTTCTGTTACTTGCTTAGAGAAAATTTTGGGGGAATTTTTGTGTATGTAGTTTTATTCCTGATTTTTTCTTTCCTTCCCCCCCTTCAAATTGTTTTGGGAGAAAACAGTTTTTTTCCTGAATTGTCCAGGCCTTCACATCTCTATGCTTGTTCTGAATATGTGTTAAGCTGACACTTTAATTATCCCTAAACCCCCTTGGGAACTTATTTTGTTAAAAGTTGGTAAACAAATAATAGAAATAAATAGAAATAATATAGTTGGGTCAATTAGGATAAAGTTAGGATTGATCCACTCCTTTTGCCAACCTCTCAAATAATGTTTTGAATTTAATCTGAGTTGAGGCCAAATCTCAACTCTATCATAAGAACAATTTCCATATGCTCTAGTAAACAACCTTATCTCAGTTTAAGCTCTGGACTTCACAACATTTCATCCAACGGAGAGGTTGCTCAGAGATCATCTACATCAGGAATGGAGAATTTGTGGACCTTCAGATGTTGCTAGGCTCCAACTCCCATCACCCCCAGCTAGCAGATCCAGTGGTCAGGGTTGATGGGGGTTGTAGTCCAGCAGCATCCAAAGGGTCACATGTTTCCCATCCCTGATCTACATCCTGTTTGGCTAGTCAACCCTTATTTGGCTACAGGTATTAGCATCTGGTAAAACAGTTATATTGGGAAGTGAGAACAGGTTGGAAGTATCATACCTTATATCAAGGGGTGGTCATGGAGATGCCACCTGGGCATTTTGTTGCAATGGAAAATGGAGTGCTTGAGGAGGGGGGCTGAAAGGAGAAAACAACATGTTTTATCTGGAGCTTTCTGCGATCAAAAACATCCAAAATCAATGTTATCTCTAACAGGAATGGTACCCTGGTATGTAGCAACATCCTTGTCTTTCTGGCTGGCATGTTAATGGGATTAAGTCGCTACTTGGAATCACCTGAAATGGTCATCTTTGGACGCTTCATAACTGGTGTTCACTCTGGTAAGACACCGCTCAGCCCAGACTTTCTCACTTTGTGTATGGTCCTTCATTCTCCTTTAGTGCCCAGGTAATACACAGTCATTGAAAGCTACCTATTCATCTCAAAAAGTCTATCTGCATATACAGATTATTAGATTGCTGGCTGTCTTTCTCTTGAAGTTCCACATTGAGTTTGACTTGGACAAGACAAAGTGTTTTTTAATTCAGAAAGCTGGATCTGAGTTCCTGTCTATGGGGGGAAATGTTCATAAATTATGGAATGTAGATTCCATGCACCTAATGAATTAGGCTGTTTCCCATTAAATTTCTTGCCGCAATAAACCAATTATTAAGATGCCACAAAGGGTTGGGATGATGTGACAACAGAACAAATATGGCTTCTTGGAGGGAAGTTAGCATGGATTTGCCCCTAGATATCTCAGGCTGCTGGCTGATTGCCATGTTATTAACCTCTTTTTCTTTCCTTCTTCCTACCAGGAATCTGTCTCAGCGTGGTGCCCATGTACCTGGGAGAAATTGCCCCTAAGAACCTATGTGGATTCCTAGGCCTTGTACCGAGCATTTTCATCTGTTTAGGGGTCTTCTCTGCCCAGGTCCTGGGCCTTCCAGAATTGCTGGGGGAGGTAAATGCCCCTGCATGGAAAGGACTAGGGCACAATAGGGAGTGCCAGCTTAGTTGCTGTCAGAACGTAAACTGAGGAAAGGATAAAAGGGCATCACTAGGAGCAGCTGAAAGTCATAGAATAGTAAGCTGCCAAAAGACTGTGTAATGACTAGCATGTTGGACTTTGGATATGGAGATTTGGGTTCACATCGCTGATCAGGCATGAAGTTTTCTGAGTATCCTTGGGCCAATCACTATCTGAGTCCAGCCTACCTAACAGACCTGTCCTCCAACCCCCAAGTTCACAACACTGCAAATACCACTGTGGCAGATAATGTTATCACTCCTACAGTCAAAAAAGCAACAAAGCTGCACTCCCTCATGTTGCTGTTCCATCGCTGCCTGTTCTCCTGCTAATTTCAAAGAGACAAATGGGCTTTTGCCTTTTTAAACCCATGTGTGTTTTATGTGGCCCCTCCCACTTCCCTGAGTGGTGAGAAGTTCTAGGGGAAGGGCTTACCCAAATTTGCTTCCCTTTGGAAAGAAGAGATGACTGGGGACCTAAGATGTTTCTGCAGTATTACAGCTTATTTACAAATACACAAGTTGAGCTTAGATGGAGGTAAACAGTTTATTGCTCCTACAAACAGCAAATATGCTCCCACATCAGATTTCCAGAAAGAGAGACCCTGCATCTCCAGATGCTTTTAGGTTGCATCTAAACTCTGGATTCTGTGTCACTGTCCCCAAAATTGCAGCTCTTAACACACAACCTCTCAGTCAAGAGATGGTGAGTAATCTTCTCCAAAATGGGCCTTCCCCCCAGAGGTATCTCCAGCTATTTCCTAGATGTTCTGAGCCCATTTATCTCTAATTTCCCTAACAAAAGATGTGCCTGCTGGTAAGCTTGGCCTCTTGATCGTTAAATTTTATTATTTATTTATTTATTATTTTATTTAAAACATTTCTATGCCGCTCTATCTTCCTGGAAAGCTCAGAGCGGCGAACAACTCTATAATAAAAGAACATAGACAAAAATACCTTATAAAAACAAGACATACAGCCATAAATACAAACTTATAAGATAAGGTTAAAATAGTAAAACTATATACAATACAATAAACAGCATCATTACTCCATAATCTCTCATGGTCAAGAGATTTCCTATTCCTCAATCCAGGTTAAATGCGAGACGGAAAAGGAACGTCTTGACCTGGCGACGGAATGCCGGAAGCGAGGAGGTTGACTGGACCTCTATTGGCAAGGAATTCCGGAGTCTAGGGGCGATAACAGAAAACACCCTGTCTCTGGTTCCTGAAAGATGAACTTGTGTGGTTGAAGGTATCCTAAGGAACGAATTAGCGGAGGACCTGAGAGAACGGGGGAGTTCATAAGAAGACAACCGATCGGACAGATAGACAGGGCCCAGGCCGTGAAGGGCTTTAAAGGCCAACACCAGCACCTTGAATTGAGTTCGGAAGCAAATCGGCAACCAGTGAAGCTGTTGCAACAGGGGGGTTGTATGTGCACGAATGTCAGCCCCTGTCAGCATTCTTACTGCTGCACGTTGAACCAATTTAAGCTTCCGAACTGTCTTCAAAGGCAGCCCCACGTAGAGTGCGTTGCAGTAGTCAAGCTGGGATGTAACTAAGGCGTGAGTTACCTTTGTCAGATCAGACATCTCTAAAAACGGGCGCAGCTGGCGAACCAGTCTTAACTGGGCAAAAGCACTCCTGGACACAGCAGAAACCTGAGCTTCCAGGTTCAAAGTCGAGTCCAGAAGCACACCCAAGCTGCAGACTTGAGTCTTCAGGGGGAGTGTAACCCTGTCTAACACAGGTACATTCCACGTTTCTAGTTTAGCCCTATGGCTGATGAAGAGCATTTCTGTCTTGTCTGGATTTAATTTCAACTTGTTCACCTTCATCCAATCCATCACTGAGGACAGGCACTGGTTCAGGGGTCGAACAGCTTCCTTGGCATCAGGGGGAAAGGAGAAATAAAGCTGGGTGTCATCTGCATATTGATGGTAACGAACTCCAAACCTCCAGATGACCTCACCCAGTGGCTTCATATAGATGTTAAATAACAAAGGAGACAAAATAGAGCCCTGTGGAACCCCGCAGGTCAAAGGCCAGGGGGCTGAGCAGGAGTCTCCAAGTATTACCTTCTGTGTTCGACCCTCCAGGAAGGAGCGGAGTCAACATAAAACAGTACCCTGAAGCCCCATCTTGGATAGGCGATCCAGAAGGATACCATGGTCGATGGTACCAAAGGCCGCCGAGAGATCCAGGAGAACCAACAGGGACACACTCCCCCTGTCTAATTCCCTTCGAAGGTCATCCACCAAGGCGACCAAAGCCGTTTCGGTCCCGTGGCCAGGTCTGAAACCAGATTGGAATGGATCAAGATAATCCGTTTCCACTAGGAACCGTTGAAGTTGACTAGTCACCACCCGCTCCACTATTTTACTTAAAAAAGGTAAGTTGGATACTGGTCGATAATTACCCAAACATGATGGGTCTAGGGAGAGTTTTTTCAGTAATGGTCTCACAAACGCCTCTTTCAGACATCTTGGTAGGGAGCCTTGTTGAAGAGAGGCATTGACTACTCCACAGACCCATTCAGCCAGACCCCCTCTGGCTTGTTTAATGATCCAGGAGGGACAAGGATCAAGCGGACAGGTGGTAGGTCTCATTCCTCCAAGGAGGCTGACTATATCTCCAGGTTGAGCAAGTTGAAAGGAATCCATCTTAATTGGACAGACAGAGGCCGAAGGTACATCCTTAGAGACTGCATTAAAATTGGCTTCTAAGTCGGAGCGGATCTGATCGACCTTATTCGCAAAATAAAAGGCAAATTCTTGACAACGGGTTGGAGACAAATCCGCGTTGTCCTCAGGATGAACAGGGTTAAGCAAATTTTTAACCACTTGGAATAGTTCAGCCGGCTGATTAACGGCTGATGAGATAGAAGCCGTAAAAAAGGCCTTTTGCGTAGATCGTCTTGTAGTCGAATAGGTTTTCAAGTATTCTTTAACGACAAGTCGGTCAGATTCGTTCCGAGTATTCCGCCACCGTCGCTCTAGACCCTGACGAGTGCGTTTCATCGCCATCAGCTCATTGGAAAACCATAGGGCCAATTTTGCTCTGGAATGCATAAGGGGACGCTCAGGAGCGATTGTGTCAACGGCCTTGGTCATTGAACTGTTCCAGAATTTGACCAGGGTGTCGACAGAATCACTTACTTGGGAGACAGGGAATTCCCCAAGAGCTGACAGGAAACCAACTGGATCCATCAGTCTCCTGGGGCGGACCATTCTAATGGGTCCCTTCTCCCCGCGGTGGGTATGAGTCGCAGTTAGTCTAAAGCTGACCAGGTAATGATCCGTCCATGACAATGGAGCTATAGAAAAATCTACCACTCCTGGATCGTTATCATCCTGTCCCGCATAGAAAGCAAGATCAAGGGTGTGACCAGCTGCATGAGTAGGGCCTGTTATTAGTTGAGACAGCCCCATAGTTGTCATGGCCGCCATAAAGTCTCGGGCATCTCCATAAAGTGGGGACTCCGAATGGATATTGAAGTCGCCCAAAACTAACAGCCTGGGAGACTCCAACATCAGCCCGGAGATCAACTTGGAGACCCCGGATAAGGGGACTGCTGGGCAGCGGGGAGGGCGATACACCAGCAAAATCGCTATTTTGTCCCGCCCGCAGAGCTTTAAATAAAGACACTCGAATCCAGCAATTTGCGGTAGAGGGCACCTGGTCATAGAGATGGAATCGCGATAGACTACTGCGACTCCCCCACCCCGACCCCCCGGTCTAGCCTGCTGATGTACACAGAAACCTGGAGGACAAAGACCAGCGAAGTTCACCCCGCCTAATTCATCCAACCAGGTTTCTGTAATACAGGTCAAGTCGGCATGTTCATCCAGGATAAGATCCTGAATGATCGTGGTTTTCTGATTTACCGACCTGGCGTTAAAAAGCAAGACTAGTAATCCGGGAGAATTGTCATCCAAGTACACCTGTCTATTTGGCCGGGGTCGTCGTATAGGAGTTGATAACCAACAGTGAGGTCGACTTCTCTTGATGTGGTAGAAGGGTTTTCTCAAATCATATCTCCCACCCCCACATAGAGTTATTATGGATTCTCCGAAAATAAGGTCCTTTAAGGGCTTTTGCGTACCCACCTCGACATTAAGTGGTATCGTAGCAGGTAAGAAGGATAGATTAGTTGGCTGGGTCGTATAGCATCAAGGGAATTTTAATTTCTCTTGCGGGACTAAGGTTATACTTTGTAAAGTGTCACACATAACATCCGATTCTGGTAAGACTGGCAGAACAAGAGTTGACGGTATTTTTAAGGTCTGAGCTTTATAGTGCGAATCCAGATCAAGATCCTTACGGGATCTAGAGGATAATCTCTTACTCAGTAGGTTTTGAAGAAGTTTATGTAAGTTATTAATAATATCCTGTTGGGCGTTGTCAGAGAAACTAGTAAAGTTGGATAATAGCTCATCTGATCCGTCACAGAAGGAGGCAGTCAGTTTATCCTCATGGTCTCCCTGAATGGGTGACTGTAATTGAGATTGAACTGGACTACTTGTAAGTAAGGAGCTGGTAGAATCGTTATAACTATCCGGCACAACAAAGTCGCTACTGGTGAGGTTAAAATGGGGGTATGCTGTAGATGTATAATTATCCTGAGGATACTTCCCCATAACTGATAATTGAGTTTGGGCTATTAGGTCAGGCCGGTGCCAATTTACACAAAGAGGGTGTGGTCTTCCTAAATTAACAAAGTGTCTTCGCACTTGGATTCCAAACCTCAACAAAAAAGGTCTATTTGCTAAAAAAGTATTAACCATTCCATAAGATCTAAAAGTTAATAATACCACCATATCAAAAGAATTCTTGGTAAGAATAACTACCTTAACTATATCTTCAAATTTAATTGGGACTACATTCAGGGATCGTAAAACCTCAAAAATATAAATTTTCCAATTTAAATATTGACCACTGTTATTATAGCATGGGAAATGGGATAGAACTATCTTATTCCAATTGAGTCGTAGGGAGTAATACTCTTTAAGAAGACTTTAAGAAGTCTTGTTGGCCCTTGTAGTCTTCTCTTGTCCAAACCCTAATCTCCACTGCAGCAGTCAGATAGCAAACTCATCATGTTACAAGAAATCTAGTCTACACTAGCCATTTTATAGGATAAAAAGTCTCTGTCATAGAGAAAAGAGAAACCAACATTATGGATCATACTGGAGAAATGACATGGTAAGGACATAGACATGGTGTAGGAGGGGAGCATCTTGTTCAGGACACTCTCATTTCTATCCCTGCACCCACCACACCGATACTAAGGTCATACCCTAAGAGCCACTTTTCATTCCTGCTTCTGTGTCTAGAAGTGTTTCTGATTTCTCTTTCCTGTTTCTGTAGCCTCACCCTCAGGAGTAGGCTTCCCAAGAGAAGAGGAAGGAGGGAGAACAGGGGCTATAGAAAAAGAGTTATAAGTCTTTTATGCTTTGCAACCTGCTTAGTCTGTCCTTTGTCAGAAACAAGCTGCAAAAATCCTTCCTGCCTTTTGGGGCTGCTGTCTTTCCCAGGATGCCTACTGGCCCCTCTTCCTCTCGCTGGTGGTTGTTCCTGCCTTCCTGCAACTGTTGCTACTGCACTGGTTTCCAGAAAGCCCCCGTTATCTGCTTATTGAGAAGAATAATGTCCATGGAGCCACTGATGGTGAGTGGAATGCTTCCTGCTACCTGGCCCCAGCAGTGATGGGTGGGGTTTGTAGGGAGAGACATCTGTCCTTGCAATGCTCAGATCTCAGGAGTGAACTAGCCACCCCCACGTTCTCCTGCACATTCCTCCTTTTAAGGCTAGTAGTTAAGGACAAAGACCCAGGTTTGTATGTCAACCCTCATGCTCAGCTGATGGTAAAAAACAAAAATAAACAGCAGCAGCTTTTGCTTGCTTCATTGAAACATCCCAATTTGACATAGGTACTACAGGTGGCATAAAAAGATGAGAAGACACAGCCTGGGATAAAAGGCAGATCTCGGCATGAGCCAAACCTTCTCTTCTTCATTAGGCAATGCTGTGGTGAATGGACTAGTTTAGTTCTTGTTCCACTGACAGCTATGTATGTGAGGAGGTGGATTCCTGCTTTCTCCAAGAGTTGCAGTTCTAGTGCTCTCGTGGTATAGGCTGAGAGCAACTGACAGGAACGTGGGGCACCCCATTTCAGAGATTTGTAAGTATATCACAAAATGAAGCCGTATTAATTCTTGTGGAGAACTAATAATTGTGGGTGCTAATAATTCTGGAGGCATGATCTGGAGTATCATGATCTTGCAGTACCCAAGTATATGAATGATTTCCACCAGTTAAAGGAAACAGTAATTTGGCTTTGTTTCTCTCCTGCATTCTTAATAGCACCTTTTAAGTCACTGAGGTTCCTTTTGCATCTATTTAAAACACCACCCAGCAGTTCAAAGTGCACCAGAGTTAATTTTAAAGCACTGAAGCATATCAAAGTGCATCCTCTAAGTTAAGTGGAGTCTGGCTATAGCTTAGTTAAAAGTTTGGTCATTCTACAGAACAGTGCTGGGAGGTCTTTAAATTTTTTGACTCTAGGTGTACTCTGTAGGTGAAATCCGTGATGTTAAAACTTAAGAGGTCATTGTACTTGTGTCATGGAGGGATGCTGGTGCCTTCTCCTCACCCTCCCCTTAAGCAGTGATGGGCAACTTGTAGTTCCAGTATCCATTCCAAAGTGGGCCAGGAAGGCTCAATACTAAAATTTGCACCATCTAGCACTAAGGGGGGCATAGATATGGAATACACATACTTAACCATAGAATTGCTTACAAACATGCCTGGATTGGTTGGGCCCTCTGCATAGTGTCACTGATCCCCCATACACAAACCAGCACCAATAGCATCCTCCATCATAACTTTTTCCCTACCTCTCGGGGGTGCAACGGCTGCTGCCTCCTCTTTCAGTCTAGTAGGCTGGCTTAACCACCAGTGCTATAACTTGCTGGGGTGGAGCCAAGAGGCGACCATTTTTTATACTTCACAATGCAGTCTCCACCAGAAGGTATTGCATTGTGGGGCATATAAAATGGCAGCCGTTCGACTTTCTCCTAGTAGATTATAGTGCTACCATTACTGCCAGGTAAGACATTGCTAAGCCTGGAGGCGGTTTGCTGACCAAAGGGGGGAGGCATTGGTGGTGGCTGCAGCAGTGCCATCGCCAGAAGAAAAAGTGGCAGTGGGGGCACTGCAGGCAAGGCATCAGCCCCAGTGACGCTACCGAGGTATATGGTCCGCAACATCTGCCCAATCTTGCCAGGTGCTGACACTAGGCATTCTTACAAATACGTTTATTTACATAAGGAGTAACATTTGAAAGTGTGGAATCTTCATTTTATATCACTTGGATATATTTTTTGAAATGGCCACCGGGGCAGCCAGAAAAGTTTGCCTTGGGGACTACACGTAGCCTACCCTGCAGGTTGTCATTTGTCCACCACCCAGATGCTGTTCTCTTTCCATTCGTCTTACCCCTCCAGCACTGCTCTGGTTCCTTGGTAAATACGACATGCAGGATGTAATCAAAGAGATGCAGTAGGAGAAGTGTTCGCTTGCTTCTGTAGAGACCGTCTCTGTGTGGCACCTACTCTTCGGTCGCTCTGTGTGATGGAAAGTGCTTTCTGTCGTGGTGATCAACGTGGGCATGCAGCTCTCAGGGATTTGTGCGGTAAGAGCTGCTGGGATCACATTCCCCAGGAATCTTCAGCCCAACCACCATGCTGTTGGGCTGCTTCCCTTCTTTCACCTCCTGCGCCTACATTCAAGCTCAGCTGCATTCCTACATTGCTGTTCAGTTTAACCCTGTTTAAACCTGCAGCTGTATAACCCCATCTTTCTCAAGTACCTTCCTTCCTTAGAGGAAGGACTGTAGCTTGGTGGTAGAACATCAGTCTTGCATGCAGATGGTCCCAGGTACAATCCCCGGCATCTCCATGTAGGGCTGGGAGAGACACGCTGTCTGAAACCCTGGACAGCCACTGCCAGTCAGTGTAGACAATACTGAGCTAGATGGACAACTAGGTCTCGTTCAGTATAACGCAGCTTCCTATGTTGCTACTCCTGAACTAGCTACCAAATGGCAAAAGTTATAGTTGGGGAAGGATTGCTAATCTCAAAATTACTAATTACTATTTGTTTATTTTATTAAGTGTCTGCCCTGCCCTTCCTCCCAAAAGAGCCCAGGTTGGCAGCAAACAACAAAGCCAGCAAAACAAAGACAATTAAAATAATAAAATAAATAAAAACATCTAAAAACATTAAGAATATTTAAAACCCTTTTGAAAAAGTCCATACCCTCACAGCTCATAATGGCAAGGTTCCCAGGAACAGTCTCTGTCAGCCATCAAATGCCTGGGTGAACAGGAATGTTTTAAAATTTCATGTTAATCATGAGGGAGACAGATGCACCTCATTGGAGGGGGGTGGCATTCCAAAAATAGGGAGCTGCCACAGAGGAGGCCCCGTCATATGTTAACTGGGCAGCACCCACCACCAACAACAACAACAGGACTCAAGGGGGTTGATATTGGGAGAGGTGATCTTGGGTAATTGGGTCCCAAGCCAATGCTAATACTGTACTTTATACACCCTGAGTTGGGCCCGGTAGCTCACCCCTAGCCAACACAGTGGCAAAAAGAAAGAAGTCCCTCACCTACTTTTCACTCCAATACGACCCTCCACTAGTATGCAGCCCTGACAGATTACCCCCAAGGAAATGCAACCCTCCACAGAGAAAAATGCTCCCCTCTCATGCTTTACATCATGTGTTAAAATGATGTACTATAATTTATTTCCCCAATAAACATGTATGGTAGATAATTGTTATTACTATTTTACAAGTGTGGTACAAGACCAAGAAACAGTGATGGGCCCCCAGCTAATTTTGATTTGAACTTAGGCCCTCAGACTGTCTTTGTTAAATCCCACTGTTTTGCACTCGGAAGGGGCTTACATCAGCTCTGCATCCATTCCATCAGCATCCTGAAGCCCAATGTAGCTGTCCCCTGGATGGGCTTCCCATTTCCTTACAGCCTCAAAAGGTATGAGATTATCCTTACAACCCTTACAAACCAGGCCTACCTACTATGCTCATGATTTCTCCTCTTCATTTACAGATCTGGTTTTACACAAATACCATTTTTGAGCATGCTGGCATCCCTGACCCAGAGATTCCCTACACGACTGTGGGCACTGGTGCAATTGAGGTTATTGCTGGATTGATAGGCATAAGTGTGGAAAGTTCTGGATTAGGGGTGTTTTGTCCTTAAGAAGACATCGTTCTACTGCTTCCCTTTTGGACTAAGGGAATGCATTTGTATGTACCTTTTATAATAAGTTGACTCTGAATCCTAGCAAGATGGAGGTGCAGTGGGTAGGTGGTTCCTGAGTTTGGATAATTGGTCAGTTTCCTGCTTTTGATGGGGTTGTACTTCCTCTGAAAGAGCAGATTTGTAGTATGGGAATGCTCCTGGATTGCTTTGTCACTAGAGGCCTAGGTGACGTCAGTGGCTAGGAGTGCTTTTTACCAACTTCAGCTAGTTAGACAGCTGTGGCCATTTGTGGACCGGGATAGCCTGACCACTGTCATCCATATACTGGTAACTTCCAGGCTGGATTACTGCAGTGCACTCTATGTGGGGCTGCCCTTGAGGTTGGTCTGGAGGATGCAGCTGGTTTAAGATTTGGCAGCTCCACTGCTCACTGGGGCAGGATATCGCCAACATATTACCCCACTGCTAAAAGAATTGCACTGGCTGCCAATTAGCTACTGGGCTAAGTTCAAGGTGCTGGTTTTGGTGTATAAAGCTGTATACAGTTTAGGACAAGGTTATCTGAAATATCATCTCACCCCTTATATTCCCAGTCAATCACTGTGCTCTGCAGGCAAGAGCCTCCTGCAGATACCATCTCTTCAGGAAATCCACTCACGCAACATAGGAATCAGGTCTTTAATGCTGTGGTGCCTACCCTTTGGAATTCCCTTAGACCAGTGCCATTTGTTGTCTTTTCGGCATCTACTGAAGACCTTCAACAGGCCTTTTAAGAAATACCTTTATCCCAGTTCACATCTTTATTGGAACTGTTTTTAAAATGTTTGGAAGATTTTTTTTATTGTTTTATCTCTTGTTGTTTGCTACCCTGGGTTCCTTTTGGGAGGAAGGGCAGGATATAAATTTAATAAATAATAATGTCCTACCTCAGGCACATACTTGGGTCCTTCAGGCTATTCTCTACCATTTTTCCACTGGAAGGGGTTAGGGAAGTGGAAAGGGAGAGATTTCTGGACATGCTGATCCATCCGGGAGAACAGGTTGAGATAAGAGGGAACTGAGGATCCCACTTCATGTTCTGTCTGTCTCCCTGAGTTTGTAGGCTAGAGTGACCTCCACTGGCTGGAAAAAAATAGTGCTGGGGTAGGGGATCTACAAGGTGTGAGCTGGTATAGGTGAAAGCCAGAGAGTATTCTAGGATCAAAAAACAAACAAAGAAATGACCCTTCATCTTAAGAGAAGGGTTAAGGCATTTACAAATTGATTCATGCACCAAAAAACCAGGGAAATTGGAAGTTAAAGTTCCTGTCTTAAGTTCTGCTTCATGTAAGCAGTAAATACGTTATACAGTCTAACATTATGCTCACAACCCTCTTCCTCTGCAGGTTGGGAGGAATACTGAAGCTTGGGTCAGTGGTGTATCAGTGTTTAATAAGATCAACCCATGCTTTTAAAATCTGTCTTCTTAACTCTGAGAGCCAATATGTGGAGAGCCCAAGTCT
Source organism: Rhineura floridana (assembly GCF_030035675.1). Classification (NCBI taxonomy): domain Eukaryota; kingdom Metazoa; phylum Chordata; class Lepidosauria; order Squamata; family Rhineuridae; genus Rhineura; species Rhineura floridana. Next base: position 86,162,032 of record NC_084486.1, read on the forward strand.
ACGAATATTTTTAATGACAACTTGGTCTGTATGTGTGTCTGTGGGAGGAGGGATGCCTGTATGTTTTATGTGTTATGGGGGAGAGAAGAGAGCTCTTTGGTATTTTGCTTGAATGAGAGACAACATAAAATGTTTCAAGAAACAGCCAAGAGGATTGACCCAAATAGAGCAGATGCTCCCCAAACAAAAAGTTGCTTGGCCTGATGGATCCGGGTCATGCGGCTCACAGCAACTGGGAGTTTCACTGAAAATAGGGTTAACATCAAAGAACATCTGTGCATGTGGCTGTAAAGCAGCTGCATTTGGACACCGTGCCTGCACAGAATCTCATTTAGAACTCTGAGCCAGAAAAGAGGTTGTCTGCAATATGGCACTTGATTTGGTACATTGTGAGCTAGACAAATGTACATATACTGAGCCAGGTAATTATGAATGTTGGTGTCATGGCTAGAGGCTAGGGTGGCTAAGGAGGAACTGTGGGTATTGTGTTTAAACTGTGGGTATTGTCTTAGCCAGTGTGGAGAACCGGTGTGGTGTAGTGGTTAAGGTGTTCGACTACGACCTGGGAGACCAGGGTTCGAATCCCCACACAGCCATGAAGCTCACTGGGTGACCTTGGGCCAGTCACTGCCTCTCAGCCTCAGAGGGAGGCAATGGTAAACCCCCTCTGAATACCACTTACCATGAAAACCCTATTCATAGGGTCACCATAAGTCAGGATCAACTTGAAGGCAGTACATTGTCTTAGCCTGGGTACACAGAAGGACTGGAAAGAGTCCAATCCCCAAGCATTTATATAAAGATGTCTACTCTGCATGGATGGCTCAGCATGGATCTCTCATTATGAAGCCCCTATGAGGTTGCTTGCCCTTTCAAGCATTCTCTGATCTAGGAACATAGGAGAACATAGGAAGTTGCCTTATACTGAGTCAGACCATTGGTCTATCTAATTCAGTAATGTCTATACTGACTGGCAGAGGCTCTCCAGAATTTCAGGCAGGACACATTCCCAGCCCTACCTACAAATGCTAGGGAATTGAACCTGGGACCTTCTGCATGCAAAACAGATGCTCTACCACAAAGGTATGCCCCTGCCTAGCTTTGCCAAACATGGCAGGCACTTGTCCTCAACACTTACTCTTTTATGAGCTGAAATTAACCCTAGCTGTGTTTCGTCTGGGCTGCTCCAGCAAAGTGAGTGAGTGAGAGTTAGCAGCAGTACTCTCCTTAATAGCATAAGAACATAAGAACATAAGAAGAGCCTGCTGGATCAGGCCAGTGGCCCATCTAGTCCAGCATCCTGTTCTCACAGTGGCCAACCAGGTGCCTGGGGGAAGCCCGCAAGCAGGACCCGAGTGCAAGAACACTCTCCCCTCCTGAGGCTTCCGGCAACTGGTTTTCAGAAGCATGCTGCCTCTGACTAGGGTGGCAGAGCACAGCCATCATGGCTAGTAGCCATTGATAGCCCTGTCCTCCATGAATTTGTCTAATCTTCTTTTAAAGCCATCCAAGCTGGTGGCCATTACTGCATCTTGTGGGAGCAAATTCCATAGTTTAACTATGCGCTGAGTAAAGAAGTACTTCCTTTTGTCTGTCCTGAATCTTCCAACATTCAGCTTCTTTGAATGTCCACGAGTTCTAGTATTATGAGAGAGGGAGAAGAACTTTTCTCTATCCACTTTCTCAATGCCATGCATAATTTTATACACTTCTATCATGTCTCCTCTGACCCGCCTTTTCTCTAAACTAAAAAGCCCCAAATGCTGCAACCTTTCCTTGTAAGGGAGTCGCTCCATCCCCTTGATCATTCTGGTTGCCCTCTTCTGAACCTTTTCCAACTCTAGAATATCCTTTTTGAGATGAGGCGACCAGAACTGTACACAGTATTCCAAATGCGGCCGCACCATAGATTTATACAACGGCATTATGATATCGGCTGTTTTATTTTCAATACCTTTCCTAATTATCGCTAGCATGGAATTTGCCTTTTTCACAGCTGCCACACACTGGGTCGACATTTTCATCGTGCTGTCCACTACAACCCTGAGGTCTCTCTCCTGGTCGGTCACCGCCAGTTCAGACCCCATGAGCGTATATATGAAATTAAGATTTTTTGCTCCAATATGCATAATTTTACACTTGTTTATATTGAATTGCATTTGCCATTTTTCCGCCCATTCACTCAGTTTGGAGAGGTCTTTTTGGAGCTCTTCGCAATCCCTTTTTGTTTTAACAACCCTGAACAATTTAGTGTCGTCAGCAAACTTGGCCACTTCACTGCTCACTCCTAATTCTAGGTCATTAATGAACAAGTTGAAAAGTACAGGTCCCAATACCGATCCTTGAGGGACTCCATTGGGAGAACTGTCCGTTGATTCCTACTCTCTGCTTTCTGCTTCTTAACCAATTCCTTATCCACAAGAGGACCTCTCCTCTTATTCCATGACTGCTAAGCTTCCTCAGAAGCCTTTGGTGAGGTACCTTGTCTTTTTTTTTTTTTTTACAATAATTTTTATTCAAATTTTCATAAAACATACAAAGCAAGATCATAAAACATTCAAAGACAAAAAACAAAACAAAACAAAAATAATTAAACAAAAAAAATAAAATATTGACTTCCCATTTGTCACAGATCAAATCAGTTATGGGTCTACAATATATAACAATCCTGTCTCTTAAATCATATTATAAAATCACTTTCCTCCAGTAGTTATCTTAATTAATCATCAAATCTCATAAACATTACTTTATTCTTTCCACAAAAAGTCAAAGAGAGGTTTCAATTCTTTAAGAAATGTATCTATCAATTTTTCTCCAAATAAACATGTCGATTAATCCATCTCGTTAATAATTATAATAATCTTATTGTCATAACCATCATGACGTCACGTAATGTGATGTGTCATAACCATAGTCCAAATAAACATTTCGATTAATCCATCTCATCAAAATCTGTTAGGTTCAATAATTTCAATAGCCATTATTCCATTATCCCTATTAGTTCCATCTTCCATCTCCAATAGTCCTGTTAAGTCCAGTAATTTCAGTGTCCAATCTTCCATTATCAGTATTCCATAATAATCTTGCTGTCGTAGCCATAGTCATATAATAAGAGTCTGATGGGAATTTCCTCTATCCCAAATATTTTCTTGCCATCCATTCTGAATAAGTTGCTGAAATACTGTTGTAAAGTCATATCTCTGTTCTTCTTTTTTACAAAATGCACTGGCTCATCTCTTGAGAGTTTTTCCATTGTCACATGGCTGCAGTTAATTCCATAGATTTTCTCTATATCAAACTCCATCACATCATTCCAGTCCAAAAGATTATCCAAGCCATTGATAACTTTATCTCTAATATCTTCATTAATTTCTTCAGAGATAACGTTAAATTCCAAACAGTAGATTTTATTTCTAAAATCCATAAACTCCAGATCTTTTTCCAATTCCACATTTGTTCCAATCTCCAGGGCTTGTATCTTCCCTTTATTTTTTCTTTTCTCATCTCTGATCTCATTCTCCTCTCTCACAGGATCCCCTATTTCTTTAAGCTCCTGCGTCATTTTGCTCAGTTCAATTTTCAGCTCCTTACTACCCTGTCGCAGGGTTTGTTTCGTTATCTCAATCTCATCCATTATTTTCTGAAACATAGTTACTTCCAGATTCTCAGCCACTTTCTTGATTGCCATTTTTAAAACCACGAAAACAAAGCAAAACAAAAATAAAGAAGAACCACTTCTTATTTCAGCAACAATTGGGTTAATATTCAGGCTTAATGACATCACAGTATAAACAGAGCAGCCTGCCTTATCTCTCTATGTTCAAGAATGCAAAACAAATTTAGTTCCCAGCATCAAAACAGTTAGTGGCGTCGTGAAGAAGCAGATTCGTCAAAATAAAATAGACCAAAAAGAGAATAGTCCCAGACAATATAATATTCCTCAGAATAGAAATCAGGAATAGAAATCCCTCTTCTGTTTATATCTTTAGAATGCACTTCCAGGACAGCTTTTTGCGACAGAAACAGAGATAAGCTGTTAATTTTGTGAATAACAGAGAAGAGTTATAGCTCACCCAGAAGTTGTCCAAAGCCGATCAATCTGACAAATCTCCTTTTGCTGCAACAATTTAAACCAAGTAAAAAAAATAATAGAAAGAAGGGTGCTTGCCTGTTAGTCCGTTCTCTCTTTCAAGAAAAGATAAACGTATCGCTTAAACAGATAGAGCTTGTTAGGAAGTCCGTCCGGCATTGTTGGCTGGACCTTATCTCATAAATTAATGAAATCCAGTCCTCCCAACAAAAATAGGCTTTTGAGGTTGATCTCTACGTTTCTCCCTGCCCGGGAGAAATTTCATCAGTCAAAAAAAAAATGTTCTGACTGATTTATATCTGAATAAGCTTCTTTTGAGGCGGGAGCCCGTCCCAAAAGCAGGCACAAGCGAAGTCACCCTTCCCGGAAGTCTGGTGAGGTACCTTGTCAAACGCTTTTTGAAAGTCTAAGTACACTATGTCCACTGGATCACCTCTATCTATATGCTTGTTGACACTCTCAAAGAATTCTAATAGGTTACTGAGACAGGACTTTCCCTTGCAGAAGCCATGCTGGCTCTGCTTCAGCAAGGCTTGTTCTTCTATGTGCTTAGTTAATCTAGCTTTAATTATACTTTCTACCAGTTTTCCAGGGACAGAAGTTAAGCTAACTGGCCTGTAATTTCTGGGATCCCCTCTGGATCCCTTTTTGAAGATTGGCGTTACATTTGCCACTTTCCAGTCCTCAGGCACGGAGGAGGACCCAAGGGACAAGTTACATATTTTAGTTAGCAGATCAGCAATTTCACATTTGAGTTCTTTGAGAACTCTCGGGTGGATGCCATCCGGGCCCGGTGATTTGTCAGTTTTTATATTGTCCATTAAGATTAGAACTTCCTCTTTCGTTACCACTATTTGTCTCAGTTCCTCAGAATCCCTTCCTGCAAATGTTAGTTCAGGTTCAGGGATCTGCCCTATATCTTCCACTGTGAAGACAGATGCAAAGAATTCATTTAGCTTCTCTGCAATCTCCTTATCGTTCTTTAGTACACCGTTGACTCCCTTATCATCCAAGGGTCCAATCACCTCCCTAGATGGTCTCCTGCTTTGAATGTATTTATAGAATTTTTTGTTGTTGGTTTTTATGTTCTTAGCAATGTGCTCCTCAAAATCTTTTTTAGCATCCTTTATTGTCTTCTTGCATTTCTTTTGCCAGAGTTTATGTTCTTTTTTATTTTCTTCATTCGGACAAGACTTCCATTTTCTGAAGGAAGACTTTTTGCCTCTAAGAGCTTCCTTGACTTTGCTCGTTAACCATGCTGGCATCTTCTTGGCCCTGGCGGTACCTTTTCTGATCTGCGGTATGCACTCCAGTTGAGCTTCTAATATAGTGTTTTTAAACAACTTCCAAGCATTTTCGAGTGATGTGACCCTCTGGACTTTGTTTTTCAGCTTTCTTTTTACCAATCCCCTCATTTTTGTGAAGTTTCCTCTTTTGAAGTCAAATGTGACCGTGTTGGATTTTCTTGGCAATTGGCCAGTTACATGTATGTTTAATTTAATAGCACTGTGGTCACTGCTCCCAATCGGTTCAACAACACTTACATCTCGCACCAGGTCCCGGTCCCCACTGAGGATTAAGTCCAGGGTTGCCGTCCCTCTGGTCGGTTCCATGACCAACTGATCTAGGGAATAGTCATTTAGAATATCTAGAAACTTTGCTTCTTTGTCATGACTGGAACACATATGCGGCCAGTCTATGTCCGGGTAGTTGAAGTCACCCATTACTACCACATTTCCTAGTTTGGATGCTTCCTCAATTTCATATCTCATCTCAAGGTCTCTCTGAGCATTTTGATCAGGGGGACGATAGATCGTTCCCAGTATTAAGTCCCTCCTGGGGCACGGTATCACCACCCACAACGATTCTGTGCAGGAGTCTGCCTCTTTTGGGGTTTCGAGCTTGCTGGATTCAATGCCTTCTTTCACGTATAGAGCGACTCCGCCACCAATACGTCCTTCCCTGTCCTTCCGATATAGTTTATATCCAGGGATAACCGTATCCCACTGGTTTTCTCCATTCCACCTGGTCTCGGTTATGCTCACTATATCAATGCTCTTAAGGGAGAATGAAACCAAGAGCTCCCCAGCTGTCTCTCATTCTCCACTGGAGATAGGGAGTGAGGAAGAGGTAGCAAGCATGATTATAGGCAGAGTGAGACTGGGTTACATGGCAATCTTAGACCAGGGGTAGCCAATGTAATGCCCTCCAGATGCTGTTGGACTCCAACTCTCATCAGCCCCAGCCAGCATGGTCAATAGTCAAGCATGATGGGAGTTAAGAACATAAGAAGAGCCTGCTGGATTAGGCCAGTGGCCCATCTAGTGCAGCATCCTGTTCTCACAGTGGCTAATGGGAAGCTTGAAAGCAGGACAGGAGCACAATAGCACTCTCCCCTCCTGCAGTTTCCAGCAATTAGTATTCAGAAGCATACTGCCTCTAGCAGTGGAGGTAGAACATAGTTATCAGGGTTGATGGCATTATCCTCCATGTATTTGCCTAATCTTCTCTTAAAGCCATCCAAACTGGGGGCTATCACTGTCTCTTGTGAGAATAAATTCCATAGTTTCAGAGCTTGGAAAAGTTACTTTTTTGAACTACAACTCCCATCAGCCCAATCCAGTGGCCATGCTGGCTGGAGCTGATGGGAGTTGTAGTTCAAAAAAGTAACTTTTCCAAGCTCTGGTTTAACTACACATTATATGAAGAAGTACTTCCTTTTATCTGTCCTAAATCTGCTGGAGTTGTAGTCCAGCAACATCTGAAGGGCAGCTTCCTCTGCTATACCTTGGTGTAAGCCCCACTGAACATAGTAGAACTTACTTCTGAGTAGATATTGCACTGTTAGATTCTGTGTTTAAAGGACAACACACAGAGGAGTGGAGTTTTGCATTGTAGCATTGGAAGCCAGAGGACTCATAGAGCCAATCTCAGCATGATCCCTGAATATTTTTTTTGAGGGGGGGATGACTCATAATGCAGACTTAGTCATAGTTACTTCTCTTCCTCCTGGGAGTCGTGTACTGAGAGTCTTATCACTGAGAAAAAGGAGAGTAGTGGCATCTCCTGTTTGTGGAGAGTGATGCAGCAGTAATATCAAAGGACAGAAGTCCTTTATCTATCTATCTAATCTATCTAATCTATCTATCTATCTATCTATCTATCTATCTATCTATCTATCTATCTATCTATCTATCTAATCTATTTATTTATTACATTTATATACCGCCCCATAGCCGAAGGTCTCTGGATGGTTTACAGCAATTAAAACATTAAAAACAAATATACAAATTTTAAAACACAAAAAACAATTTAAAAACGCAATTTAAAAAATTTAAAAACAATTTAAAAACACATGCTAAAATGCCTGGGAGAAGAAGAAAGTCTTGACCTGGCACTGAAAAGATAACATTGTTGGTGCCAGGCGGACCTCGTCAGGAAGATAATTCCATGATTTGGAGGCCACCACTGAGAAGGCCCTCTCCTTTGTTGCCAGCCTCAAAGCTTCCGTCCGAGTAGGCACCCGGAGGAGGGCCTTGGATGTTGAGCTTAATGTACGGGTGGGTTCATGTCAGGAGAGGCGTTCCATCAGATATTGTGGTCCTAAGCTGTGTAAGGCTTTATAGGTTAAAACCAGCACCTTGAATCGAGCTCAGAAACATACAGGCAGCCAATGCAAGTGGGCAAGAATTGGTTTTATATGTTTGAACCGTCTGGTCCCTATTACCAATCTGGTTGCTTCATTTTGCACAAGCTGCAGCTTCCAAACTGTATTCAAAGGCAGCCCCACATAGAGCACATTGTAGTAATCTAACTTGGAGATTACCAGAGCATGGACCACTGAAGCCAAGTTATCCCTGTCCAGATAAGGGCATAGCTGGGCCACCAACCAAAGTTGATAGAGGCACTCCGTGCCACCGAGGCTACCTGAGCCTCAAGTGATAGAGATGGTTCTAGGACAACCCCCAAGCTACGAACCTGCTCCTTCAGGGGGAGTGCAACCCCATCCAGAACAGGCTGGACATCCACCATCCAGTCAGAAAACCACCCACTAGCAGCATCTCAGTCTTGTCTGGATTGAGCCTCAGTTTATTAGCCCTCATCCAGTCCATTGTCGCAGCCAGGCACCAGTTCAGCACATTGACAGCCTCACCTGAAGAGGATGAAAAGGAGAAATAGAGCTGCGTGTCATCAGCATACTGATGGCAATGCAAAGCTCCGGATGACCGCACCCAACAGTTTCATGTAGATGTTGAACAGCATGGGGGACAGAACTGACCCCTGCGGAACCCCATACTGGAGAGTCCAGGGTGCTGAGCAATGTTCCCCAAGCACCACCTTCTGGAGCCGACCCACCAAGTAGGAGCAGAACCACTGCCATGCAGTCCCTCTCACTCCCAACTCAGCCAGTCTTTCCAGAAGGATACCATGGTCGATGGTATTGAAAGCCACTGAGAGATCAAGTAGAATCAACAGAGTCACACTCTCCCTGTCTCTCTCCTGACAGAGGTCATCATACAGGGCGACCAAGGCTGTTTCCATGCCAAAACCAGGCCTGAAACCCGACTGAAATGGATTCAGATAATGAATCAGATTGCTTGCTTCCCACAGCAGGCAAGGATTCGTAACACTGATGATTTGCTTTGAGAAATGATTCAAAAGGACTCTTCTGATTATAGATAATGGCTCACACATTTGCATGTAGCAGACGGGTACAGCAAAGGTGTCTGAAGAATGCAAGAGTAACTATCAAGAATAAATATATAAACTATAGATTTGCTGGGCACATCCAATATGAAGTTTTGGTTTATTTGTCTGCTTACTTATAAGACCAGAGATATACATTGCAGAATAATCCCATACCTAATACATCTTGAAGCTACCTTATTGTAGTAAGGATATTCACTCCAGCTGTCACAGTCCCTTTGATCCCACATTTCAGCATAGCTGGGACAACTTTCCATCCAGATATCACCCAGGGCTGACCATGTCGGACCTGTGCCTTCCCCTATTACATGAGCGCATAGCTCTCCCGCCCACCAGCCGCCTTTGCTGCCCATCAGCAATGCCTAACTCTGGCAAGCTCATCGCTCCATCAGCCTGATTGCTCCTGAGTGCCGACAAAAACGGCCCCCAATGGATGCACTGAGGTTGGTTATAAAATTACAGGCATTTGTTCTGCTGTCAGCAGCCTTCCTGCTTTGGCTTCCTTCTGGCAGCTTCTCTTCCCAGCCCCCTCCTCGCAACCACAGGGTCCTGGATCCCAGGACACTCCCCTCCCTTCCTCAACCAGCTCCCAAACCTAGCTGGAACAGAGCCAGGGTTCTGCCTCTTAGGCCACATCTAATCTGCTAGACTTCAGTCCACTTCCAGGGGAAGATCCACAAACGTGTGTGCCTGAGCCCCTTTTCCATCGACTTTAATCAAACAAACCTCTCTCTTCTCTCGGAGCAGCTGAACATAACTATTGTACTTCTTAATGGCCCCTGCCTCTGAGATTAAACGCCCTTCCCAAAGCTAGGAATAAAACCTGGAACTTCCAGTCCCAGGGCCTAACTGTAGAGTAGCCAACCTGCTGCCCTCCAGAAGATGTTGGACTACAAATCCCATAATCCCTGACCTTTGGCTATGCTGGCTAGGTCTGACTGGAGTTGGAGTCCAGCAACATCTGGAGGGCACCATGTTGGCTGCCTCTAACCAAACTCATCTGATCTTGGAAGTCAGAATCCAGGAGACAATAGGCCCATTCATTCTTTGCTCACATGCAGAGCATAAGGAATATAGGAAGTTGCTTTATATTGAATCAGACTATTGGTCCATCTAGCTCAGTCACTCTCTACTGGCAGCGGTTTTCCGGGGTTTCAGACAGGTGACATTCCCAGCCCCACCTGGGGATGCTGGAGGTTGAATTTGGGACCTCCTGCATGCAGAGCAGATGATCTCCCAATGTTATATCTCTTGCCTTCTGTGTTGTATCTCTCTTCCCACACACACACAATACACCATCGTGCATTGTGTGTGATTGTGTGAGAAGAAAATCCTGCATGCAAATTCCTGCTTGTGAGTAGGAGCTCAATGTGATTGAGACACATGCACAATCAGGTGCCCTGATCACGTGGAACTTTTCTTCTCACACAACTGCAGGCAAGTGGTTAGGGGGAGAAGATGCTACACTGGGGTGGGGCTAAAAGCAGAGCCCCAATCCTCTCTCTACACACATATGTCCTACACATGAGTAACACTGTATAGGGTTTTAGTGTTCCTGTTACTCCCACACTGGACCTCACTCTCTTCTTAGCTCTGGAAGCAAACCAAGAATTTCCAGTGGCTGGCATTCCAGCCCTGCTGCATGGGCAATGGGATGCAATTGTCCTGCTTCAGTGCATTCTCTTTTTCACTGAGGATGATATCTCGCCATGCAGTACTGTTGTGCCTACATAATAAGCATGTGTAGGGTGTGTGTGTGTGTGCACATTTATAAGCACAAACAACAGGGATAGGAATGTTGGGAAATTCCAATGAAAACAGAAATGGGAGCAGAAGTTGCTGACATTATCTTATTCATCCCATGTCCAGAATGGAAGTCAATCCAACAAATACAATTGATGCAGAATTGATTACTTCTCCCCTCTATTTACATTGTGTTTCCTTTGCATTGAAATGAACAGGGTGGAATAATGTAGTGACTAACTAGCATAATTTATGTAATTATATAATTAATTACATAAATTGTGTAATTTACATAATTTCGCCACAGCGGAGAGGAAGATGAATAACAGGTTTTGGAAGAAGATGAACTGCAGCAAAACGGAAACAGTGCTACATGTGACGAATACAGGGTGGAACGGAAAATGATGCCTTCTTACATCCTTAACCATGATGGGGAACCTGTGGCCCTCCCATTGTTGTTGGACTCCAGCTCTCATCAGCCCCAGCCAGCATGGCCAGTAGTTGGGGTTAATGGCAGTCATAGTCCAACATCATATGGAGGCAGTGCTGGCTCAAGACATTTTGCTGCCCAAGACAAAGGACAAGATGGTGCCCCCTCCCATTCCACTTAGAAAAGCTGAGGGGGTAGAAGTTGACTCTTACTTCAACACCTGTGTCCTCCACTGCCTCCAAGGATGGCAGGTGGAGGCTACGTGGCACACACAACTCTGTCTTCCAACAGAGGGAAACAGCCAGAGGGCTCGGGGGGAGAGGCCAAGGCTATCACTCTCTCCCCTCCCCACCCTGCACCTTCCCACATCCACCACATGAGGCAACTATTTCAGTCTTCCAAATGGCAAAGCCAACCATGTCTGGACAGTTGCAGGTTCCCCATGCCTGATATAGATACATACATACAGAGAACCCTAATGTAACTAGCCAAGAAAAATTAATGTAACTCCGCATTGTCTCCCTTTACTTTTTGGCAGTGCTTCACCATAGAGAAGCTGGGATGTCGCCCTCTCATCATTGTTGGGTTCTGTTTCATGGGCATCTGCTCTGCAGGCATCACCCTGTCCCTGATTCTGCAGGTAGGAACATATTCCCATAGACATGCCAACACCCATGGATTGCTAACAACACCTCTGCAGTGCTTCCATCACAAAATATTTAATTTTGTGCTTCAATTTGGGCAGTAAGATTAGAGGAGGTGGTGGGTCCACAGCAACTTCTTTCTGTTATAGCTGTACCACTGTTTTGGCAGCAGTTCCACTTGTTTCCGTCTTCACATCTAAAGACTAAAATATAAACATGAACATAGCTTGGTCAGATGAAATTGGTGGAAGTGCAAGAATGCCTCCACCCAGAAACAGGAGTGGATGCAAGAGGGCAAGGTGGGAGGTCAGGTTTATTCTCAGTTCAGTAGATGAAAGTTAATCCTACGATCTCTGAAATATTGACCATGCTATGTGAAGCTGAAAGACAGCAGCTGAGTTAGGAAGCAAGAATGGGGAATAGCAAAGATCAGAGCTGCAACCACAGGGTGTTGTGCATCAGCTACTTGGAAAGGAGGTGTCCACCCTGTTGGAATGAGAGACCACAACACCTGTAGTTAGTTACCTGAACCAGCAGGTGATAGAAAGGAAAATTATTCTTGTGTTCCTCTCACTGCCTCCTTTGTAACTAAGGAAGCTATTTTGTTAATTTGTTTGGTTTTTTGAGCCTCTCTTCCTCTTCCTCTTCCTCCTCAGACTGCACTCTCCTTTGTTTACCATCCATCGTATGTAAGGATGTGCCATCCAGAGCTCCCACTCAGAGATGGCTTTGTATGCTCGAAGTAAATAAACCTTTAACTTGCTTTCTCACCTTTACCAGTAGTCTTAACAGACTGATTTGTTGCAACTGTGGTGTAACTTTGCTGACTTCCAATATACCCAAACAAGGACAACAGGATCAGGATAGCTAGCAGTCTGCACACTGGGGCTGAAGGATGCAGAGCTAGGTAGTGGTGGAATCTCAGAGGGGGGATGAGAAAAGGAAAACCCAGTTGCATTGTGTTAACTCTCTCAACAACCTACTGTCTTTTCTGTAGGCAACTGTGTCCTGGATGCGTTACATCAGTGTGGTATGCGTCATTGGGATCATCGCAGGATTCTGCATGGGACCAGGTGTGTTTCTGTGCCATCAGGGGTGTAGTCATCCATGGTCTTAAGGGGTCTTAGTCCCCTACTTTCTTGGGAGCAGGGTCCCTCTGTCTCCAGCATCCTACCAACCAATCAGCATGAAAAGGGGTCAATGAGAAGAGTCTTTTAAAGTGCTTCCTTGTCCTTTCTTGCTGATTGGCACCAATCAGAATGAAAAGAGGTGAGTCAGCCACAAAAACTCTTTTCAGTAGCTAACACTCCCCCCTTTCATTCTGATTGGCTCATAGAGATGTCTGTTGTTGTGGGAGAAGGCATTAGCAAGCATCTCATTCTTAACCCAGGAGCAAAAAAGGGTGTCTGTGGCCGTGACAATCATGAAGAGACCTGCACTTCTGAATTTGTCACTACACTACTGGGCAGGGTCACCCATGGCGGTAAGGTCAAGGGAGAGGAACCAGACAAAGAACGATCCAAGAAAGTCCTCAATGGCAGAACAGGCGGAGGATAACAATGTGTAAGTTACAACAGCTTTGAAGCCGGATGAAGGCTGCAGCAGATAAAAGACTTCCAATCGTCGTGGTATCCCATGCCATTGGATCAAAGCCTTTTTCTGTCAAGATTGTGTGTTGATTGTCGTGCGCCGATCTCCCCACATAAAACAAATTCATGCACAGGCATCTTCCAAGCAAAGACCTTATCTTGGAAGACAATCTTACTCAGCCACAAGTGATCGTCAATGAATGAATGAATGGGTGCCACGCAGCGATATCCAAGGAACAGCAGGATGACAAAGCTCCCCTTGGAGATCACTGGGCACCATCAATGCTGTGAGAGGCAGAAATCTGGGCTAGAGTCGAGGGCCCCAAGAGCAGGATGGAGAGGGACTAGGTGTGAGAAGTGAGCTGATGGGATACAGGTTTATCTGGGCTGTTGAGGAGATGCAGTCAGTGGTGGGGTTTTTTCTTCTTTTGACTTGCCCTAAGTGTTTTTGTTTTGTTAAACCCACTTGGGTTGATTGAAGGTATTTATTTAAAAACATTTCTATACTGTGCCCTTCATCAGTAATATGAGAATATTATAGACCCAAGACCATAAGAAAAGCCCTGCTGGATCAGGGCCAAAGGCCCCTCTTGTCCAGCATCCTGTTCTCAGGATGGCCAAAGAGATGTCCAGGGAAAGCCAGCAAGCAGGGCCTGAAGACAGCAACAGAACTCTCCAGCAGTTGGTGTTCGTAGGCATTCTCTGACTTGACTGTGGCATGTGGAGTACCCAAAAGATCACGGTAGGCAGACCAGTGATGGGAATCTGAATCTACCCATCTGTCATGCCCTCAAAATGGTGAGATATGAATTGCCTAGCAGAGTTTTGAAGTCCTTCTGCTTCTCGCTTTGGATTGCAGACGCAGTTCCTGTGCTGCTGCTAACGAAGGGGCAAATACAGAGCACTCTAAATATGATGGACGAGGAGGCTGCTGGTTTACCCAGTTGATGTATTAGTGCAGCAGCCAACAGATCCATAACTCATTGTCGGCCCAGAATTTATTCGCTGTAATTACATCTTTAATTAGATTCACAAACAATGATGAATCTGACTTTTAAAATAAAAATATCTCTCTTCCCACTCTGGGTGATCTGTGAGCAATGCTCAATCAGGGGTTTTTCTTAAAGCTCCCTGGATGGATTTTTTATTAATATTATTTTTAAAAAATCATTTTAAGAAGCAGTTTCATGTACTCCTGAAAGAAAGGGATGCTGCTTACATTGCCACCCTACAAAGAGGGGCAGATCTTGATGGTCTAGGGCAGGTAGATTTGAAACCTTCCTATTCTAACAGCACAGGTCTTGGCTCCTAGGCAGAATAGTTCCTTCAGTTAAATAAGTCTCTGTTACCAGCATCACATTATATACTTATTTGTAGAGCTATGCTCATGCAATTTTGTGAACATTTCATGCCCCTTGAACAACGCCCCCTCATTGTCAACAAAGTGTGAAAGTGTTTTGGGGGGGCACATCTCTGTTGACTTGGTAACTAGGCTGACAACAACTGTTTTGCTGTGCTGCAGTAAAGCTGAATTGCCCTCAGTCTGAAGCCTTGTTCCAGTTCTAGTTACACCAGAATGTGCATTCAAGCCCATATCCTATTAATAGCAATATAGTGTGGACAGATCACATTCGCCCTCAGATGTGCATCCTGGTGCGCAATCAAGTGGACATTCAGCTGTGGCTGTTATCTTGTTGTTGTTATCTGCCTTCAAGTCAATTACGATTTATGGCGACCCTATGAATCAGCGACCTCCAGTAGCATCTGTTATAAACCACCCTGTTCAGATCTTTTATGTGGGGAGTATTTTAAGAGCAGCTTTCACCTCACATTCTAAAATTTCTGGTTCTTCATTATACGGTTCCTCCATGAATGAATTGCTCTCAATCAGATGGGTGCTCAAATAAACATCCCATGTGCATTCTGGCAACCTAGAGGCAGATTACATCATCTGTGGCTGTCTGAGATTATGTAGGTAGAAGAAAGGCCACACTTAAACCACTATTATTCCACTTTAAACTGTGATGATTCCTCCAAAGAATCTTGGGAAGTGTAGTTTGTGAAGGGTGCTGAGAGAGAAGACTCCTATTCTCCTCACAGAACTCCAGTGGCCAGAGTGGTTTAACAGTCAGCCCCTTTCCCCAGAGAATGCTGGTGATTGTAGCTCTGTAAGGGGAATAGAAATAATAAATAATAAATAATAATTTAATTTTTGTGTCGCCTATCTGGCCAAAGCCACTCTAGGCGACGTACACAATTAAATTCCAGTAAAATACAATTTAAAATACAATTTAAAATACATAGCAATACAATACAGTCGACAATAAAGGATTAAATTACAGCATAAAACAGTATGTAAACAACGGGCATTCAGTAATAGTGATAAAAGCTTAGCCCACCCCGGAGGTCCCGAAGGCCTGTCCAAAGAGCCAGGTTTTTAATGCTCGGCGAAATGCATCCAGGGAAGGGGCATGTCGAAGATCGAACGGGAGGGAGTTCCAGAGAGTGGGGGCCGCCACTGAAAATGCCCTCTCCCTAGTTCCCACCAACCTAGCTGTTTTCGTTGGTGGTACTGAGAGAAGGCCCTGCGTGGCTGATCTAGTCAGGCGGCTAAGTTGGTGGTACTGGAGGTGCTCCTTCAGGTAAACTGGGCCGAGACCGTATAGGGCTTTAAAGGTTAATACCAACACCTTGAATTGGGCCCGGAAAGCAACTGGAAGACAGTGTAGATGAACTAACACCGGCGTAATGTGATCACGGCGGCGGCTATTTGTAAGCAAACGGGCCGCCGCATTTTGTACCAGCTGTAGTTTCTGGGTCGTTTTCAAGGGTAGCCCCACCCTTGTAAGTTTCCTAACACCTCTCAGCATCCTCCACAAACTACACTTCCCAGGATTCTTTGGGTGAAGCCATCAGTGTTTAAAGTGGAATAATAGTGCAATAAATATATGGTGTGAATATGGTCAAAGTCCTGTTTAAAAAATGGGGAAGGGGAGAGATGGTGGCAAAGCACCAGCGGACTGAGTGAAAACTCGCTGCAGACAGATGTGAAAGAGTATTATTTATTTATTTATTTAATTTATATCCCGCCCCATAGCCGAAGCTCTCTGGGCGGTTCACAACAGATAAACATCCAATATACAATTAAAACATATATTAAACAAATTGAAAACTAAACCTAATCAACACATAAGCAACTACAAAACTCAATACTAAATATTAAATGTTAAAAAAGTATTAAATTGATTGAAATATTAAGATGTTAAGAAGTTAAGATATCAAATATCAAAATGTTAAAATTAAATATTAAAATATTAAAATGTTAAAATGCCTGAGAGAAGAGGAAGGTTTTTACCTGGCGCCAAAAATATAACAATGTTGGCGCCAGGCATACCTCATCAGGGAGAGAATTCCATAATTCAGGGCCACCACTGAGAAAGCCCGTTTTCTCATTGTTGCCTTCCGGGCTTCTCTCTGAGTAGGCCCCCGTAGGAGGGCCTTTGTTGTTGATCGCAGCGTACGGGTAGGTTCATATCGGAAGAGGTGTTCCATCAGGTATTGTGGTCCCAGGCCATGTAAGGCTTTATAAATTAAAACCAGCACCTTGAATCGAGCCCGGAAGCATATAGGCATCCAGAGCAAGCGGGCCAGAATCGGTGTTATATGTTCGGACCTCCGAGTCCCTGTTAACAGTCTGGCTGCTGCATTTTGCACGAGCTGTAGCTTCCGAACCGTCTTCAAAGGCAGCCCCACGTAGAGTGCATTGCAGTAGTCTAATTTTGAGGTTACCAGTGCATGGACAACTGAAGCAAGGTTTTCCCTGTCCAGATAGGGGCGTAGTTGGGCCACCAACCGAAGTTGATAAAAAGCACTCCATGCCACCGAGGCTACTTGTGCCTCTAGTGACAGGGATGGTTCTAAAAGAACTCCCAAACTACGGACCTGCTCCTTCAGGGGGAGTGCACCCCATCCAGGACAGGTTGAACATCCACAATCTGGTCAACAGCATCTCAGTCTTGTCTGGATTAAGCCTCAATTTATTCGCTCTCATCCAGTCCATTACCGCAGCCAGGCATCGGTTCAGCACCTTGACAGCCTCACCTGAAAAAGATGAACAGGAGAAGTAGAGCTGCGTGTCATCAGCATACTGGTGGCAACGCACTCCAAAACTCCTGATGACGGCACCCAGCGGCTTCATGTAGATGTTAAAAAGCATGGGGGATAGTACTGACCCCTGTGGGACTCCATATTGGAGGGCCCAGGGTGCTGAGCAAAACTCCCCAAGCACTACCTTCTGGAGATGACCCGCCAAGTAGGAGCAGAACCACTGCCAAGCAGTACCTCCAACTCCCAGATCAGCGAGTCTCCCCAGAAGGATACCATGGTCGATGGTATCAAAAGCCGCTGAGAGATCAAGGAGAATCAACAGAGTTACACTTCCCCTGTCTTTCTCCCGACAAAGGTCATCATACAGGGCGACCAAGGCCGTCTCCATGCCAAAACCGGGCCTGAAACCCGATTGAAATGGATCTAGATAATCTGTCTCATCCAAGAGCATCTGGAGCTGGTCGGCAACCACTCTTTCTAGGACCTTGCCCAAGAATGGAACATTCGCTACCGGCCTATAATTGTTAAGATTTTCTGGGTCCAGGGAAGATTTCTTCAAAAGTGGTCTCACCACCGCCGCCTTCAGGCAGCCAGGGACCACTCCGTCTTGCAGTGAGGCATTAATCACTTCCCTGGCCCAGCCAGCAGTTCCAACCCTGCTAGTTTTATCAGCCAAGAGGGGCAAGGGTCCAATGTAGAAGTGGTTGCGTGCACCTGTCCAAGCACCTTGTCAACGTCCTCAAGCTGTACCAATTGAAACTCATCCAACAAATCATGACCAGACTGTGCTCCAGATACCTCATTTAATTCCACTGCTATAACTTTGGAGTCCAAGTCCTGACGGATGCAAGAGATTTTATCCTGGAAGTGCCTAGCAAATTCATTACAATGGGCTTCAGATGAATCAATCATGTCCTTAGGGCCAGAATGTAACAGCCCTCGGACAATTTTAAAAAGCTCCGCCGACCGGCAGATAGAAGATTGTATGGTGGCAACAAAGTATTGTTTTTTTGCTGCGCACACAGCCCCTAAATACAGCTTGGTATAGGCACTTACCAGTGCGAAATTGCATCCATCAGGAGTTCGTCTCCATCTGCACTCAAGCCGTCTCCTGTACTGTTTCATCGCTCTCAGCTCTGGGGTGTACCATGCAGCTGTATGAGCTCTACGCAGGAGAGGGCGCTCAGGAGCGATCATGTCAGCTGCCCGGGTCATTTCAGTATTCCACAATTCAACCAGGGTTTCGACAGGAGCTCCAGCCTTATCAGCCGGAAAACTCCCCAGAGCCTTTTGAAAACCATCCAGATTCATCAGTCTCCGGGGGCGGACCATCTTAACAGGTCCTCCACCCCTGCAGAGGGGAGAAGCCGCTGTAAGTCTAAACTTCAACAAGCGGTGATCTGTCCATGACAAAGGGGCTGATGTAAGACTCCCTACCTTCAGATCACCTTCGCCCTGTCCAGTTGCAAAAATCAGGTCTAGAGTATGCCCTGCCACATGCGTTGGGCCAATAGCGTATTGGGACAGCCCCATGGTTGTCATGGAGACCATGAAGTCCTGAGCCACCGCAGATAAGGCGGCCTCGGCATGGATGTTGACATCCCCCAGCACTAAAAGTCTAGGGGATCTCAACAATACATCCAAGACCACCTCCGTCAGCTCAGTTAGGGAGTCTGTTGGGCAGCGGGGTGGGCGGTACACCAACAGAATCCCCAATCTGTTCCCCTGACCCAACACAAGGTGCAAACACTCCAGACCAGTAGCTAAATGGACAGGGAGCTTGGAGAGAGAGATGGAACTCCTATAGACCACAGCAACCCCCCCTCCCCAGCCCTCAGATCTACCCTGATGCTGAACCAAATACCCAGGTGGGCATAGCTGGGAGAGACTAACCCCACCCTGCTCACCCACCCAGGTCTCGGTTATACATGCCAGATCGGCCGCCTCATCCACAATTAAATCGTGGATGAGAGAGATCTTATTGTGAACCGATCTGGCATTTAAGAGCAGCATCCAGAGATCTGAGAGCTGGCTGATAGGGCAACCAACAAACCTGTGGGTGCGTGGAGGACCGGAACACGGCACAGCTGTTAACTGTCTGGGCCACGTTCCCCTCACCTGGCAAGTCCTCCGCACAACGTCATATCTCCCTCTACCCGTCACTACATTAATTGGGCCCCCCGGAAATCTCCCCAATCGACTTTGGCTCCTCTCTCCCAGGCACATGTTGCAAGCCCACACACACAGACACAGTCAAACCATGCACTCCCCCACACACACCCACACAAGGCAAAAACTACTACAGGGTCACTCCTTCTCTAGTGCAGCTTCGTCGTTGGAAAATATATCAAGCCATCTTCCTCAGGACAAGCAGCGCCGCCACCAGCTGCCTCCTGCTCCGTTAAGAATAGTGTAGCCGTCGTCCTCACCCACCAAACAGGGCGAAAGAAATCACAAACGATAAGGGCAGGCACCTCAAATCCAACCGCAGCTCCTGCCCGCGGGTCACGAACGCAAAGGCAGTTTGTCAGCACCATCGGTCGTCTGGGCGCCATGATCCACAGGTCCATGCAAAGCAGTGCCAGGAAGTCCAGTGCCGGAAAAACGACCACCCAAGAGCAAACAGAAAAACAGGAAGCAGGGAGAGAAACAGGGAGTCCCCCCACCTTCCAGCGGCTCCCGGAGGCTCCCGGAGAGAGGCGACGTCCGCACGGTCCGAAACCGCCTCCCCGCTGCCTCCTGGGCCTCCTCCACCTCCAGGGCCCCCAGGACTGTGTCATCCACCGGCGACAGAGACGAGGCAAACGGGCCGTCGAATAGCGGGCCTCCAAGTGGAAAACCACACCATAGGCCAGGCGGCAAAGTCCACACTCCCTCCGTCCCGCGCCAACCCCAGGCGACACAACAAGCGACACAGTAGACCCAGGAGGGACCACACCGAACCGGCCCATCAACGAGTCACCGCAAATGTTGAGGTATGGTCCTTCATCACACCTTTATCCGATGTTTTGTTAACGGAGCTCCTGGCTTGGCGTCTTACTCGTTCGCCATTTTGTTTGATTTGTGAAAGAGTAGAAGGTAGAATGTTTGATGAATGTTTTTGTACACTTTTTAAAGTATATGTTTACCCTGAAACGTTTGGCACAATTCTAATTTAAGTGGCTCTCTGCACAGGTGCCATTCCAGTATATCCCTGCAGAGGGCAGTGGTGAACAAATGAAATGCCCCACCTTATGCAACACTATTTAATTATACAGCCACGTGGATTTTTCACATTCCACAATGTTAAATTGAAAATACCCCCCATGCCATTCCAATGCTTTCCACAAGAACATTTCAAAACAAAACCTCACAAAACTTGGTCTCAGGCTATGGTCTGAAGGCACATGTGGCCAGCTCCTAGCTGAAGCTAAGCAGGGTCAGGTCTGGTCAGTGCCTGGATGGGAGACCACCTGGGAACCTTATGTAGGCTGCCTTGGGTTTCAATCGTGAAAAAGAAAGGCGGGATATTTTATTTAAATAAATATAAATAAATAGTAAAACTTATAGTCCTGAACTCAGAAACACTTGCTTCACAACTGTCTCAATTTTCATGATGATAAACAAAACAGTCAGGAAAAATCAAAAGTTCAAAGTCTAAAGAGAGAGAAAAAAAACCCAGAGCCCTTTTGGACTTTTTTCTCTGAGTTCTCATAATCTGTTGAAATTCATTAAAACTCAGCCATGTTCACAGAGTACCTGTAATCCTGTTACTGACCTTGCCCATACTCTGACCTTCATCTTCTGCAGTTTAAAAGTTTAAAAAGTGCCTGACTAATTTTTAATTAATTTAAGAAATTTTGCATTGAACTGAATGATAATGTCGGGCATGCTCAATAAGAACCAACTGTCAGTGTTCTAAAAGCCAGACTCACAGCTGCTTGCTTGGCTAATCGGGGCCACACCTACACCAAACTTTGATTTCACTTGAGACAGTCATGGCTTCCCTCAGAGAATCCTGGGAAGTGTAGTTTGTGAAGGGTGCTGAGAGGAGACCACTGACAGAATATTAGTGAATTTCTCTGCTTTTTAATCCGGGAAGGTAAGAAATGGAATCCTGTGCAAGCTTGCTGAGAATGGATTGATCATTTGCATGCTTATTGAGTTCACTGGAATTTACTCCCCTGCAATCATGCTTAGGATAGGTGAAACTGACCACAGGGGATGGGGAGGGGAGGAGGAGGAGGGAGGGGAGGGAGGGCAAAGGGCATGTTACCAAATTCTTCCAAGCTACACAGGAAGTGGATTGGACTGTGAAAGACCAACACAAATTGTGTTTGCATTTTGACAAATTTGTAGGGCAGTACAATATATCAGAGAGGAGATCAGGTCTCCTGCTCCCCCAGTGCATTCACTATAGCTGCCCGATTTCCCTGCTTTTTAAAATTTGATAGAAATATCTGTGGGCTATAGGTATGTTCTTAAACAGCAAGGGTTTTTGCCTATTAGTGAATAATCTCTTGGGAACCTGATATTTTGAAATTGCTTCTCCCAACAGAAGTTGAATCCTAAAGAGTTACTTGCAGGATCCAGCTTTGTCTGTATACTGACTGTCTGGCCCCTCTAACAGGGACTCAAACTAAAAGCCCAGCCTGGCCTTTGTGATTCAGAGTCCTTTTTTTCTCCTACAGCTGGGGTCCCATTTTTGATGACAGCTGAACTCTTCAAGCAATCACATCAGCCGTCTCGTCTGCCTACATTGTGGGTGGGTCCCTCAACTGGCTCTTGAACTTCACTGTTGGCTTTGTGTTTCCCTTCTTGCAGGTAATTTTGGGTCCTTGGAGTGGATGGTAGGGTCCAAGATCCCTCAACAGGGCCTGGCTTGCACAGCTGGAGTATTTCCAGGCCAGGGGTTGACCTCCTCTTGGTTCTTCTGTTAGGTTCTTTCTTGCAAGGGTTGCTGGAGGAGAATCAGATGCTGTACTTCTGCAGGACCTAGTCTTAGAAATTACCATTGGAAGTGGGAAAAGAGCTCCATAGGTACTATATAGCTTAATACTTTCACTGGGGGCATGGGAGGAGGCTTCTGAGTGGAAGAAACTACATGTTACAGTAAACCAGCTTTCCCCAACCTTGTGCCCTCCAGATGTTTTGGACTACAACTCCCATCAGTCCCAGCCAGCATAACCCATGCTGGCCATGGGAATTGTAGACCAAAACATCTGGAGGGCACAGATTGGAGAGGGCTACAGTGGACAAAGCTGGGGATGCCCACACAGTAACAGCCATCTCAGTACCATAACAAACAATGAGGGAGGTGTGACAATAAATTGGGCAGTGTGTCTTTCTGGACCTGTATTGTGTCTTGCATTGAGCCTCAAAAGCGGTGGTAGCCAATGTGGTGCCCTGCAGATGTTGTTGGACTACAACTCCCACCAGTCCCAGCCAGCATGGCCAGTGCTCAGGGGAGATGGGAGTTATACTCCAACAACAGCTGAAGGGTACCATTTAGGCCTTCCCTGTTCTAAAGGAACACAAGACCAGTTGTGATCTTCAAATTACAGGGAGAGGGAACTTAGCAAAACAAAAAAAGCCAGCTGGTCTTGACAGATCATTCCCAAATCAGATCATAAGGATGTACCAAATGGCAAACCAATTCCAGGGAGCAGCATGTTTTGTAACTGCCATGCAGTGCTTCAAGAAATGAAATAATTGCATTCTAAAAGTCCTGGGCCTTCTCTTAGATAAGCAGCCTTGGAAGGCCATGGTTGAGGGAGGAAAAATGGCAGGTTTCCAGTTGCAGGGTCAGAAGAAAAGTGTGCAGGCACGCCTCAGGGTAGCACTGATATATGCGGTGTCTGTGTCTGTGGCAGAGCATCTACTGTGCATACAGAAGGTCATAGAATCATAGAATAGTAGAGTTGGAAGGGGCATACAAGGCCATTGAGTCCAACCCCCTGCTCAATGCAGGAATCCAAATCAAAGCATTCCCGACCCGATGGCTGTCCAGCTGCCTCTTGAAGGCCTCCAGTGTCGGAGAGCCCGCTACCTCTTTAGGTAATTGGTTCCATTGTCATATGGCTCTAACAGTTAGGACATTTTTCCTGATGTCCAGTTGAAATATGGCTTCCTTCAACTTGAGCCCATTGTTCCATGTCCTGCACTCTGGGACGATCGAGAAGAGATCTCGGCCCTCCTCTATGTGACAACCTTTCATGTACTTGAAGAGTGCTATCATATCTCCCCTCAGTCTTCTCTTCACCAGGCTAAACATGTCCAGTTCTTTCAGTCTCTCCTCATAGGGCTTTGTTTCCAGTCCCCTGATCATCTTTGTTGCCCTCCTGTGAACCCGTTCCAGTTTGTCTGCATCCTTCTTGAAGTGCGGAGACCAGAACTGGACACAGTACTCAAGATGAGGCCTAACCAGTGCTGAATAGAGGGGAACTAGTACTTCATGCGATTTGGAAACTGTACTTTTGTTAATGTAACCTAATATAGCATTTGCCTTTTTTGCAGCCACATCAAACTGTTGGCTCATATTCAGCTTGTGATCAACGACAGTTCCAAGATCCTTCTCACATGTTGTGTTGCTGAGCCAAGTATCCCCCATCTTATAACTGTGCATTTGGTTTCTTTTTCCTAAGTGTAGAACTTTGCATTTATCCCTGTTGCATTTCATTCTGTTGTTTTCAGCCCAATGCTCCAGCCTGTCAAGGTCCCTTTGAATTTTGTTTCTGTCTTCCACGGTATTAGCTATGCCCCCCAATTTTGTATCATCTGCAAATTTGATAAGCATGCTTTGTACCTCCTCATCCAAGTCATTAATAAAAATGTTAAAGAGCACTGGGCCCAGGACTGAGACCTGTGGTACCCCACTCGTTACTTCCACCCAGTTTGAGAAGGAACCATTGATAAGCACTCTTTGAGTAAGATTCTGGAGCCAGCTGCGGATCCATCTAATAGTTGTTCCATCCAGCCCACATTTAGCTAGTTTGCTAATCAGAGTATCATGGGGCACTTTGTCAAAAGCTTTGCTGAAGTCGAGATATATTATGTCCACAGCATTCCCACAGTCTACAAGGGAGGTTACCCGATCAAAAAATGAGATGAGATTAGTTGGCTCCTAGTAATCACTGCATTGCTTTCAAGGTGCTTACAGACTGACTGCTTTATAATCTGCTCCAGAATTTTTCCAGGGATTGATGTTAGGCTGACTGGTCTGTAGTTTCCCGGTTCCTCCTTCTTGCCCTTTTTGAAGATAGGGACAACATTAGCTCTCCTCCAGTCATCCCGCACTTCACCGGTCCTCCATGATTTCGCAAAGTTAATAGAGAGCGGTTCTGAGAGTTTTTCAGCCAGTTCCTTCAATACTCTAGGATGCAGTTTATCGGGTCCTGGAGATTTGAACTCACTCAAAGTGATTAGGTATTCCTTGACCATTTGTCTATCCATCTCAAGGTCCAATCCTGACCCTTCTACTTCATGTTTCCCGGGAGGGTCATAGGCCCTTTTTTGGGAGAAGACTGAGCCAAAGTAGGAATTGAGCACTTCTGCCTTTTCTTTGTCATCTGTTATCATTTTGCCATCCTCACTGAATAGCTGTGCCACCATTTCTTTTCTCCGTCTTTTACTATGGACATACCTGAAGAAAGCTTTTTTGTTGCTTTTAACATCCCTCGCTAGTCTCAGCTCATTCTCAGTTTTAGCCTTCCTGACACCATCCCTGCAATTCCGTGATACCTGCTTGTACTATTCCTTTGTGGCCTGGCCTTCTTTCCACTTCCTGTATGTGTCCTTTTTTGTTTTCAGGTCCTCTCTAAGCTTTTTGTGAAGCCACATTGGCTTCTTCTGTTGTTTCCCCCCTTTTTTCCTTGTTGGAATTGCTTGCCATTGCGCTTTTAGAATTTCTTTTTTTAGAAACTCCCACCCATCTTCGACTCCTTTTCTCATTAGGGTGGCTTGCCATGGAACCATACTTATAATTATTCTGAGTTTATTAAAATCAGCTTTCCTGAAGTCCAGGGTGCGCATATGGCTACTCTCAGCTTTTGGTTCTGTTAAAATCAAGAATTCAAGTCTGGTGTGGTTACTTTCCCCCAGAGTTCCTGTAACTGCCACTTCATCCACCAAATCATCTCTATTGGTTAGAATCAAGTCCAGGGTCTCCGATTCTGTCTCCAGGTAGGGTGGGAGAGATCCAAGTCTGAAACCCTGGAGAGCCGCAGCCAGTCACTTTAGACCCAGGGTGAGGAATCTCTGGCCCCGGGGCCAAATGTGGCCTCCAAGCATCTCTATATGGCCCTCAGAACTGTCCTTGTACCACATACACACACCCAAGCCACACCCTGTCTTCCTAGGCCACAACTGACACCAGCCCTGCTTCACACCCTCCTGGGGTGCCATTGCTTGGCTGGAAAATGTCCTTGAACACTGGTAAGGCCTTTTGCTTGCATGGATGGAGGACAGAGAAGGGTGTGTTGAAAGTAGCCTACAGTACAAAGGTAAAATTTATGTTTGCCTTTCTGCCCACCAGTAACATGTGGCCCCCAGAGGGTTGCCCAGAAGGGAATGTGGCCCTTGAGCTGAAAAGGGTTTTCCACGCCTGGTGTAGACAATACTGAGCTAGACAGACCAGTTGTCTGACCTGGTGTAAGGCAACTTCCTATGCTTATAAGAGACCTTGGTAGGTAAGCAGAGGGCCTGTGATAGTGAGCCATGGTGCTTGGGCCTCAGATATTGGGATGTGCTACAGAGTGTTCAGTATTATAAAAATACACACAGAAATAGGAACTAATTTGGTTGGTCCTATTTCTTAGCAGAGATAGAAAAACACAAGCAGCAGAGTGAGAATGTAACCAGCCCCACCTTTCTCTATATAAATAACAACAGACACAATCCTTTAGGTAAAAGAAAAGAATGTTTACTCACAACCTCTTCACATGTTCAGAAGAAGATAGGCTCTAGCTTAGAAGAAAGAAAAATATAGAAGTCTCAGTCCATCTTGGTGTTTGTATTGATGCTCTTAGAGAGCACCTGTGCCATGCGGCCTCTCTCAACGGTAGGAAGATCAGCAAAGGAGAATATTCAAAAATCCCCCAGGACAAAGGAGGAGGAAGTCAGGTAAGTAACCCCACCCATTAGGAAGTTATATCATGGTAAAACAGGTACATGGGATATTCCCCAAATATCCCTTAAAGTGACCATGCAACATTTGCCTATTCCAACACAGAGATGGTACCCTAAACACTCAAAATGCTAGAGGCTGCTTCTTAGTGCATCGGACCGACTGAATGTATGAGGACTAGGGAAATGCTGTGTGTGTGTCTCTCTGGTTACCCAGACCCTTCTCTGTTTCCATTCTCAGATGTCAGCTGGTGCCTTCTGCTACCTGGTCTTCTGTGGCATCTGCCTTTTGGTTGCATTGTATGCCTATTTCATCATCCTGGAGACCAAGAACAAGACATTAATGGAAATCAGTCACATATTTGCATCTCACCACTCCTTCCTCTCTAGCTTGCCAGTTTCTGTCAAGATGATCAAGTTCAATGGTTACAGTGCCCTGGAGAACAGCTCCCTGGAACTCTCTGGGTCAGGATCCAACCCTCCATGATGCTCTCCCATTCACAACTTTGGGAACTTTTTTCTCCTTCTCTTGGGAAGCCATCTCAGTGATCTGGCAAAGGGAAAGAATAGTATTGATATTCTTCTCCTTTCATTTGGCCTGGAGCAACAGTACAAAAGGGACCTGGGGAAAGATTTTGGGACAAAGCCTCTGATTCACACCTAAAGAGGCTGACTCTGTCCCCCAGACACTTGGAGGGCTCTTCTGTCCCAAATTCATTCTTCCTCCTTCACTGTCTTCCTCTGAGGGCCCGAAATCAGAAGCACTGAGTGATAGCTATTCTCAGGAAACTGGTTAATACACATTTTTTTAAAGGATGTCATGGATGGGACTCATCATCCTCTTTCCTTCAAGACATTAGAGAGTTTTGTGGAGATCTACTAACCTGTTTCCAGATTTTCCTTGTCTGCAGCTGTGCCAGCATATGATCTGAGATCACATTCAGAGATCAATGATAACAAGTCTCCCCTGCAGTCCTGCAATGAAACAGCAACATCAGTGACACATAAGCATTCCACATGCAACTAGGGGCTAAAAGGCAAGACAGAAATAAAATGTCCACTTAGTCATGGAATTATTCCCTAAAAGAGTAAGAGCAATACACCACTGGGCCACTCCACTGGATTACATCACGCATCCATAACAAAACTGTATTCTGGGGATGGGGAACCTATCGCCTTCCAGCTATTGTTGACCTTTCAATTCCCATCAGTGTGTAAGCCAAGGATGGGGGGATCCCTAACCCTCCAGATGTAGTTGGAGTACAGGTCCCATCAGCCCCAGCCAGCATGGCCAAATGTCTAGGATAATGAGAGTTCTAGTCTAACAACATCTGGAGGATCACAGGATCCCTATCCTTGGGCTACACTAAATAGGCAGCAACATAGTTCCATACACAGCAGAAGCAAAGATCACAAAGAGCATACACACAACAGCAACAAAACATTCACATCTGTGCCCATCCTGAAGGAGAGTGCAAGACTCAGATAAATATCTCTCACAAACACACATAGCGTTAACTACCCATACAACTACCCCAATATCTACAGTTGAAGAGCAAGAATTTAGTAGAACTTTGCATATCCAGACTGTTGGTTGACAATTAGAGATGGTGTTTGCTACCTAGTACCGATCCGCTTGTATTCCAATAGTCCGTCGTTTGATCCCAATCTGCCCTTTTTTTTGTTCCTGCTTGCTTTGGCACTTGCCAATTCGATCCACTGGGGGTTTTTTGGTTGCGAAAAAAGCATAGTTTTTAATATAAATGCCTGTGTAAATGATCACGGTGATCCACATGGTTTATTTTTTCCTAGTTATCACACCTACACACTTATGATTGGATCAACTTAGAGGAAATTACAAAGATGATTAGCATAAAATTGGGGGGGGGTTTAAAAAAAATATCCGTGCAGATTACAGCCGTTGCCTGCCACAAAAAATCAGTGCTGGTCCAAAAAGATAGTGGACTGTCAAATTCAGTCAGAATCAGGTACTAAATCCAGTTTAGCAGATATTCTTCGCCATCCCTAGTGACAATGGAGCAGAAACATAGGATGGCGGCCTTTGTTAGGAACCTGGGAAGATGCCTTACACTGAAGAAAACTACTAGTCTAGCTCAGTATTGCCTACACAAGGGCTGAAGAACCTGTGGTCCTGTAGATGTTGCTAGACTACAACTCCTGTCATACCTGACCATTGACCATGCTGGCTGGGGCTGATGGGGACTGGAGTCAAAGGACACCTGGAGGGTTTCAGGTTTCCCATTCCTGGCCTATACCCTGACTGGCAGGGGCATTCCATAGTTTCAGACGGGGGTGATGGAATCATAGAATAGTAGCATTGGAAGAGGCCTAGACCATCACATCCAACTCCCTGTTCAATTCAGGAATCCAACTTAAAGCATAAGCCAACTTAAGTCTCAATTTAAAGCATAAGTCTCTCTCAAAGCATAAGTCTGGAGATGCCAGGAGCTGAACATGAGACCATTTACATGTAAAGCATGTTCTGTACCACTGAGACATGGTCTTTCCCTGGAAAGGCTGCATACATTAGAGGGGCTGTAGATCAATGGTAGAGCATGTGTTTTGCAGAGTCCCAGATTCAATTTCTGAGACATCTCCAGGTACAGATGGAAAAAAAAGAATCCTGCTTGAAAACCTAGAGAACCACTGCCAGTATATATAGTGAACTAGATATACTACTGGCCTGACTCAGGAACATAGCAATCTACAATTTAGCGAGGGGCACGTTAACACTAAGTCTCATCTTACTCAACTATCTATTTGATCATTGCAAGGAAACACAACAGAAGCAGAATATAGATTACAGCCATATTCATGCACTCCAGTTTTATCCATACAATAGCATAGGCATCCATACAGAGGGCAGTGGCGTCACTAGTGGGGTGCGGGGAGTGCGGACCGCACCCGGGTGACACCATGAGGGGGGTGACACCTAGAGCCGCCCCATCGCAGGGCAGGGGGCTCGCCAAGGAGTTACCACACCGGATGACACCAACCCTAGTGACGCCACTGACAGAGGGCTGTATTCAACCAAGTCCTACTGAGAGTAGATGCATTGAAATTAATGGGCCTAAGTTAGTTGGTCATGTCCATTAGCTTCAATGGGTCTGTTCTGAGTAGGACTAAAACTGGTCTTGAGCAAATGGGTCATAGTATCAAGGAAGGGGCCTATAAGGCCATCGAGTCCAACCTCCTGCTCATTACAGGAAATGACCCAGCCAGAGGTAGATCACAACAGTTCTGCCACTGGCATTTAAAAGAAAAATAGAATGAAGTGAGATCCCAGCTGTTGCCTTTCAGGTGTAAAGGGAGGCAGTGCAAGGAGAAGGCATTCAGTTGACTCCCTTGTCCTTGCAGTTTTTGTCCTGTCTGGCTGCCTCTTCTCTGAGCTTTAATGCAAGTCTGTCTTCCATGTGCTTCACCACTTCCTACTGTGGGGCAGATGCTGTCCTAGAGGAGAAGGAGGTTGGGGAGGGGATAGGAATACCTTCTTCCTGTCTTTCTCTGACTGCAGAGAGATGGAGAAATGGGTGGATCCAATGTGTTTTTCTACCTCTGGGTCCCCAAAACTCAAGGTTATTTCCTGCTGTCTTTCTTCTCCTCAGGCTTATGACAGGATGACCACACCGTGATTTCTGAGGTGGTGATTTCTGAGGTGGGATGAGTGGGAAGCTACACAGGTCTGGGCTAGGGATGGGCAACTCTTCCAATTTTGGTTTCTCCCAGTTTCTCCCTTTTCCAATCTTAAATTCAGTTCACATTTCAGCAGCAATTTACAATTTTCCCAATTTAATGCATTTCTGTAAGTTTCACTAATATATGCATTTTATGTACACTATTGCATATATTATTTATACACACACACTGGTTGGAAGACTGCACTGCAAAATTTGGAGAAGTGTGAATTCTGGAGGATATTTGTGTTTTGGTTCACATACTGGTTGAGAATGCAAATTTGGTAGTTTCTCATTAAAATGCAAACCATTAGATTAGAATGGTGCATCAGTGGGTGGGGAAAAGGTTAAGCCTATCCTCCCCTTGTTGGTTCTCTGCTTTACATCACCTGTTGCCAGAATATGTGTGTGTGTGTGAAAATATAGAGCCACAATTGCTGCATGTATTTCCACGTAGTGCCTAGTTCAACCAGAAAATTTGTTCCACAGTTTTATGCCAACCCTGAAAGTTAACATAAAGAGAGAGCCTCTAATAGTTAGAGCAGCCTTTCCCAACCACTGTGCCTCCAGATGTTGTTGGACCACAATTCCCATCAGCCTCAGCCAGCATTGCCAATGGTCAGGAAAGATGGGAATTGTGGTCCAACAACATCTGGAGGCACACTGGTTGGGAAAGGCAGAGTTAGAGATTGGGGGGGGCAGAGGATCCAAGAGACCTGGGTTCAAATCCCAAAGCTCTGCAGGGTACAATTTCTCATCCACACAACTCTGTTGGGTGACCTTGGGAAAGTCACTTCCTCTCATATGAATCTGCTTCACAGGGTGCTTGTGATGAGAAAGCATAGGGTGGACCATGCATGGCATTTTGTGCTATTTGGAAGATGGACACATTTATATTTTTGTTCAAATGTAATAATTTGTACACACTGATTGGAAGATTTTACAATGAGTGTCCACTAGATGTCCCTGTTGGTTAGTAATCTTAACTGGATGCTTGCAGTAAAACTGGGCTGCATGAAGTTGCAATCCCTAACTTTATTACTTACTGTAGTGAAATGTGTCTTTAAGTTAGATGCACAGCAAAGAAAGAGTTAACTTTCTCTAGAGGGTATTACACAACCTAGGGGGAGCAAGACTGATTTAGTTACTGGAGTTAGTTAGTCAGTGTTGTGTGTGCTGGGTGAGGCCTTGCACAGAACAAGCTCAGATGTTTTACTGTTTGTTGTTATGTGCCTTCAAGTCGATCACGACTTATGGCGACCCTATGAATCAGTGACCTCCAATAGCATCTGTCATGAACCACCCTGTTCAGATCTTGTAAGTTCAGGTTTGTGGCTTCCTTTATGGAATCAATCCATCTCTTGTTTGGCCTTCCTCTTTTTCTACTCCCTTTTGTTTTTCCCAGCATTATTATCTTTTCTAATGAATCATGTCTTCTCCCGATGTGTCCAAAGTATGATAACCTCAGTTTCATCATTTTAGTTTCTAGTGATCGTTCTGGTTTAACTTGTTCTTTTTTTTTTTTCAATAATTTTTATTCAGATTTTCATAAAACATACAAGACAAAACCATAAAACATTCAAAGACAAAAAACAAAATCAAAAATAGTTAAACAAAAAGAAAAAAAGAAAAAAAAAACAAAAATAAAAAATAAAGAGTAAAATATTGACTTCCCATTTGTCAAAGATCAAATCAGTTATAAGTCTATAATATATAACAATCCTGTCTCTTAAGTCATATTATAAAATCACTTTCCTCCAGTAGTTATCTTACTTAATCATCAAATCTCATAAACATTACTTTATTCTTTCCACAAAAAGTCAAAGAGAGGTTTCAATTCTTTAAGAAATATATCTATCAATTTTTTTTTCCAGATAAGCATATCGATTAATCCATCTCATTACTAATTATGATAATCTTGTTGTCATAACCATAGTCAAAATAAACATTTCAATTAATCCATCACATCAGAATCTGTTAGGTTCAGTAATTTCAGTAGCCATTGTTCTATTATCCCTATTAGTTCCATTTTCCATCTTCCATCTTCAGTAGTCTTGTTAAGTCCAGTAATTTCAGTATCCAATCTTCCATTATCAGTATTCCATAATAATCTTGCTGTCAAAGCCATAGTCATATAGTAAGAGTCTGATGGGAATTACCTCTATCCCAAATATTTTCTTGCCATCCATTCTGAATAGGTTGCTGAAATACTGCTGTAAAATCATATCTCTGTTCTTTTTTTCAAAATACACTGGGTCATCTCTTGAAAGTTTTTCCATTGTCACATGGCTGCAGTTAATTCCATAGATTTTCTCTATATTGGGCTCCATCACATCATTCCAGTCCAGAAGATTATCCATGCCATTGATAACTTTATCTCTAGAATCTTCATTAATTTCTTCAGAGATAACATTGAGTTCCAAACAATAGATTTTATTTCTAAAGTCCATAGACTCCAAATCTTGTTCCTGTTCCACGTTTGTTCCAATCTCCGGGATCTCCTCTCTCACAGGGACCCCTGTTCCAGTCTCCAGGGTCTCCTCTCTCACAGGGACCCCTGTTCCAGTCTCCTGTGTCTCCAAACAATAAATTTTGTTTCTAAAGTCCATAGACTCCAAATCTTTTTCCTGTTCCA
This sequence comes from Rhineura floridana, assembly GCF_030035675.1. Classification (NCBI taxonomy): domain Eukaryota; kingdom Metazoa; phylum Chordata; class Lepidosauria; order Squamata; family Rhineuridae; genus Rhineura; species Rhineura floridana. The sequence goes on from NC_084486.1 coordinate 86,194,774, forward strand.
CGTTTGTTCCAATCTCCGGGGTCTCCTCTCTCACAGGGACCCCTTCCAGGGTCACCTCTCTCACAGGGACCCCTATATCTTTAATCTCCTGCTTCATTTTACTCAATTCAATTTTCAGCTCCTTACAACCCTGTCGCAGGTTTTGTTTCGTTATCTCAATCTCATCCATTATTTTCTGAAACATAGTTATTTCCAGCTTCTCAGCCACTTTCTTAATTGCCATTTTAAAAGAAAAATATAGGAAAACCACTTCTTATTTCAGCAACAATTGGGTTAATACTCCAAACTTGGTGACATCACAGTATAAACAGAGCAGACAGCCTTATCTCTCCATGCTAAAGTAAACAAAATGCAGTTCCCAGGATCGAAACAATTAATGGCGGTCGTCAGAAAACAGATTCGTCAAAATAAAATAGACCAAAAAGAGAGTAGTCTCAGACAATATAATATTCTTCAAAATAAAAATCTGGAATAGAAATCCCTCTTCTGTGTATATCTTTAGAATGCAAATCCAGGACAGCTTTTTGCAACAAAAACAGAGATAAGCTATTAATTAGTGAGTAGCAGAGAGAAGTTATGGCTCCCCAGTGAGATGTCAAAAACCGATCAGTCTGGCAAATCTCTTTTAAACAGCAACAATTTAAGTCAAGTAAAAGAAAAATATAGAAAGAAGGGTGCTTGCCTGTTAGTGCGTTCTCTCTTAGAAGATAAGATGAACGTTCGCTTTTCCAGATAGAGCTTGTTGTTAAAAATCCGTCCCACCTTCGTCGGCTGGACCTCGTCCCATAAATTAATGAGATCTGGTCGTCCCAACAAAAATAGGCTTTGAGGTTAATCTCTTCGTTTCTCCCTACCCGGGAGAAGTTTAATCAGTCAAAAAAAGAAAAAATCTGACTGATATATCTGAATAAGCTTCTTTTGAGGCAGGAGCCCGTCTCAAGAGCAGGCACAGGCTAAGTCACCCTTCCCGGAAGTCCTGGTTTAACTTGTTCTAACACCCAATTATTTATGTTCATGGACGATACGTTGGTTTATGGTGCCACAATGGCAGAACATGATGAAAGATAGGCCAAAGTCTTAGCAACAGTAAAGGCAGCAAGGTTAAGACTCAACAACAGCAAATGCATCTTACACCAGAAAGACCTTATATATCTTGGACACTGCATAAATGAGCATGGTGTGAGTCCAGATCCTAAGAAAGTAGAAGCCATTTCTGCAATCAAACCTCCAGACTCCATCACAGGACTGAAAAGATTTTGGGGCATGGTACACTATTTAGGACGCTTCTTGCCAAATTTGTCAGAGAAACTACACCCAAGCAGACAGCACATGGTACTGGGGTCCAAGCCAAGAAAAGGCCTTCTCAACAGAGAAAAAACTCTTAACTGAGGCTCCAGTATTTGCTTACTATGAAGTTAACCAGCAGACCATAGTGAGTGCTGATGCCAGCAGTTATGGCCTGGGAGGAATACTACTCCAAAATCATGGTGGAGAGTTGAAACCAGTGGCCTGTTGCTCAAGAATGCTAACAGAAGCTGAGACCCGATACGCTCAGATAGAAAAGGAATGTCTAGCTGCTGTTTGGGCTTGTGAAAAATTCTTAAAATATATCTATGGGTTAGAATCATTTACACTCTATACAGACCATAAACCCTTGGTACAGCTGATAAATTGCAAATACCTGGATCAAGTATCAATATGATGTCAGTGACTCCTTTTATGCATGATGAGGTACAATCCTCAAGCAAAATACAGACAAGGCAAGACTCTTGTAGCAGACACACTGGCAAGAAATCCACTGGAAACTCCAGACCCTGAAACAACCCAGTTAGTTGAGGAAATCAAAGTCTATGTAAATCTTCTACAAGCTTCTAAACCAATATCTACCACACTCCTTCAATGCATTCAAGCAGCTACCAGCACTGACCCAGACTTTCAACAGTGCTGAAATTTGTCAGAACTGGTTGACCATTGTACATGTCTGAAGTGACAACTAACCGTAAACTTTTCTTTGCAGAAAATAAAAGCCTTACAGAGTTGGAAGGAACAGTTCTATTTGGTGATAGAATTGTCATTCCTGCTACAATGCGACAGGAAATGTTGGGAAAACTCCATGAAGGTCATCAAGAAATCACTAAGTGCAAAGAACATGCAAGAATGGCTGTTTGTGTTGGCGTGTGTGCGTTGTTGTGTGAAACAGCATACATTACGTTGGAGTTAAGTTGAGCAAGAACCTTCTTCAGAGCATTTAAATCATGTAAGAGTCTTTATTAAGACATAAAGGCTTTTCAGCAGTTTCCCCCCCCCCTAGCTCTACAGCACATCTCTCTCCAAAAGCAAAAGACAACCTCTCAGCTCAGAGGCATAAATCAGAAGACACAACTTACAGACTCTGTTAGAACTTTCCCAGTCTATCAAATGGTTACCATAGCAACGGCCTTGACAGCCCTTTCCCAGACTGGGCTAAGACATAACTCCCCCTAGTTACAGTTTTGCAGACTTGATGGAAAACTACTAGGCCTCATGCCAACAAGCCCCCCTTTTTCCCATCATGTTTGTCAATTACAAAGAAATCTCAACAATACATCTCCACAATACATAGTCATACAGTAATACATTTCTACAATACCTCTTGCAATACATTTCAGTACATTGCATCATACATTTTCAGTTCAGTACAGTTCAAACTTGATTCACTCAAACTTTGGTTGAACACATGTCAAATAAAGTGTCTCAGGATCCATTTCTACAACTTTATTCATTCCAGGACTTGTTATTAATCCCACGGTAAATCTTTCAGGCGGTTTGCCTAAATTTGCTCTTGTAGAGCATCTTAAAGGAACCAGAGCTTCGGCTCTCTCTGCCCCCCCCATTTGTGCTTGTACTTGTGCTTGGCACCGCGTGCCCAGGATCTTCCATTTCCTCAGCTTTTCGTTTCTTTGATCTGCGTTTCCCACAAATGAGCTCATTTAATGCATCTCTAAGAGGAATTTGTGTACCTTCCACTTTAATGTCAAGGTTTGGCTTAAATGTCTGTGATTGTGTTCGTGTTTGTGTGTCATCTGTTCCTGTAAGAATAACTGTCTGCCTTTGATCCCAAGGCTTTTCTGAGACTTTAATGCTTCTGCTCAGAATTAACTGCTGTGTTTCTGGACACCAAACTCTGAAATATGCATTCTGAAATCCCAAAACAAAACCTTGCTGTGCTTTGGGCGCAAGCTTACCCCTCCTTTTTCCCTGTGGAATGTGGATCCAGCACCTTGCCCCAAATTTTTGAATGTGTTCTATTTTAGGCTTTCTGCCAGTAAGTTTCTCATAAGGAGACATTCCAAGCGCACTGTGTAACACCCTGTTGTGAATATAATTCGCATAAAGAATTGCTTCTGCCCAGAAACAATTCCCTAAACTGCAATTCATCAGCATGGCTCTCATTGCTTCCTGCAGCACCCTATTTTTGTTCTCTGCAACCCCGGTGGAAGGTGTAAGTGCTATTTTCTTACTTGCCAGCACTTCATGAAATGCTTTACCCATGAATTCTTCTCCCTGGCCTGAGTGTATAGCCCCCACCGTGATGCCGTGTTGAGTTTCAATTCTCTTAATGAACAGTTTCAGCTTCTGCTCAGCTTCACTTTTATGCTTTAACAGAAAAACATGACAAAATCTTGAAAAATCATCTACCAGTACCATGAAGAATTTCACACCTCCTCGTGAAGCATTTATTGGCCCTGATAAATCAACATGAACTAGCTGGTAGGGAGCTGTTGTGGTTCTCTCAGCCTCCCGGTTTATTGGTGCAATAGTCATTTTAGCTTTATTACATGCATCACAATCCATTAACTGTCCACAATCTTTTAAACGCATGTTTTCACTGTGCAAAGGGGTTTTCTTAATCGTGTCAAGGTTTGCATGCCCCAGCCTTTGATGCCATTCATGGACGCAGCCCTGATGTACCTGTGCCTCAGCATTTAACACAGCACACCCTGCTTGACTGCTCTTTATTACAAACTGTGAATCATTCAGGCTTCCCTGCATGCACACTTGATCTCCCCTCATTATAAAACATTGGTCTTTGTGAAACAAAATTGAATAATTACAACTCACCAGTTTGCTCACTGACAAAATATTATGAGCCAATTAAGGAACAAACAAACATTCTGACATTATTCCAAGCTTGTCAAACTTCACCAGACCTTTAGCTTCCACAGATTTCCGTGATCCATCTGCCAGGTGCACAAAGTCCTGCACTTCTTCTGAAACGTAAAACAAACTTCTGTCTTTGATTAATATATGGCTTGCTCCGCTGTCAAGAATCCAGTTAACAGGTGCTAAATCTTGAGACTTCTGTTTACAAACAAAGTTCACACTGCCTTGCTTCAAGCCTCTGTCCCTGGAGTTTCGCTTGACTGGACATTCCCGCTGTAGATGCCGTCGATCTCCGCAAATAAAACAAGCCTTCAGCCTCTGTTGCTGCTCCTGTTTATTATCCTTCGGCACGGCATTTTTCACCTCCTTGCTTCTGACAGCTATTCCTGGGACAAATCCTGCAACGTGTCCCACATCTGTTTAGCCGACGGCTCATCTCTCACACACATCAGTTGAGAATCTGATAGAGCCAAGATTATAAACGCCTGCGCCCTCTGGTCTCGACGCTTCCAGGCCGCGGTCGGTACCGCCGGGGGTTTTTCTTTACTCACTTCCCATAAATCCTCTTTTATCAGCAAAGCCCGCATTCTCGGCTTCCAGCTGCCATAATTCTTCACATTAAGTCGTTCCATCAGCAAGCCTCCCCCAGACAGGTTTACAGCCATGTTGCTCACCTCCGTCTGGTACAATCACGCTGCCCTCTCTGGAACTCCGTCTGCCGTTCAGACCAGCAACTTACTCCCGTGTAATGCGCTGTGGATCTGGGCCCATAACCCCTGTTGGTGTGTGTGTGTGTTGTTGCGTGAAACAGCATACATTACGTTGGAGTTAAGTTGAGCAAGAAACTTCTTCAGAGCATTTAAATCATGTAAGAGTCTTTATTAAGACATTAAGGCTTTTCAGCAGTTTCCCCCCCCCTCTAGCTCTACAGCACATCTCTCTCCAAAAGCAAAAGACAACCTCTCAGCTCAGAGGCATAAATCAGAAGACACAACTTACAGACTCTGTTAGAACTTTCCCAGTCTATCAGATGGTTACCATAGCAACGGCCTTGACAGCCCTTTCCCAGACTGGGCTAAGACATAACTCCCCCTAGTTACAGTTTTGCAGACTTGATTGAAAACTACTAGGCCTCATGCCAACAGTTTGGTGGCCACAAATAGGGCAAGACCTCAAGGCAATAATAGCAAACTGTGAGTTTTGCCAGACAAATAAACCTTCACAACAGAAGGAACCACTCATTACCACTCCATTGCCAGATAGACCATATAAGAGAGTGGGAGCAGACCTCTATGAGTTACAGGGACAAAAGTACTTAGTCACAATAGACTATTTCTCCAGATACATAGAGATTGCATACATGCCTGATTCAAAAAGCTCTACTGTTATCAGTTGTCTGAAGAATATCTTTGCAAGATGGGCATGCCCAAATGAACTAGTAACAGATAATGGACCACAATTTTCAGGGAAAGAGTTTATTTTGTTCGCAAAGAAATATGACTTTTGTCACATTACAGCCAGTCCCCATTACCCACAAGCCAATGGGGAAGCAGAGAGAGCAGTACAAACAGCAAAGCGACTCTTATGTCAGGAACATCCCTTCCTAGCACTGCTAAGCTACAGAGCAACACTTATCAATTCAACGAAGTGCAGTCCTGCACAACTGATAACGGGAAGACAATTAAGAACACCAATTCCAACCTTAGAAGCAAATTTGTATCCTAAGTGGCCTGATTTGATGATGATATTTCCATTTATTGATCGCTCACTATCTGAAAGATCTCAAAACGGTTTACAACATAATACACTATACAATAAAAACCATATCAAATTAATTTACAAAGCAAATACATGAACAATACATATGTACATAAACACAATATAATCTGTGCTACAGTTGTATACAATGCACAAGCTATCTATAAAATGCAGGAAGCAGCTGGATACAATCATTGTTGTCCTGGGATTTTCATTGCAGCAGGGGCTGCATCAGTGCTGGGTTCACTCATTTCACATGGTGGTTGTTCCTCTCCAGTTTCACTGGGCCATAAAGATAATATGAGGGTATCCTTTGACAACCTGCTATATCACGTTGGGTTGTTAAATGTTTCAACAAGCAAGCAATGCATTAGGGAGGTGTGCCCCAGTGGTGAACTCAGGGAGGACAAAAGGCTTCTCAGGCTTGGTCCTAGAGAGGTTGAGTGATCTGGAACCTTTATCTGTCACTCTTCCAGAGCTGAGCTGCAGCAACAGGTCTCCTGTTCCTTGCCCATTCTTTTTCTTGCTCACTCTAGCTGCATCCTGGTTGCCATAGGTGATCAGGAATTCCATGCAGGCAAGTGAATGGGCTGCTTGAAGAAGGATGGATCTCTCCATTTCTCCTTTGCTAGTCCATTTGGTTTTCATGATGGCTTTATAAGCAGAAGGTGTTGCCTGTGTGTTTCTGGCAAAAGGCTCTGAGACAGTTCAAGTGATCTGGACCTTAAGTCAGCAAATGTTTGCTCTTCTCTTCATTTCCTCTGTGTCTGAGGATCACATTTTCTCTCACCTTTGTGCTCCAGGCCAGAACTGAGAAAGCTTGTTTCTGACATGAAGTGGATTTGGTAAAAGTCCGTGTCACAGACAATATGGCTAAAAGAAACTACAAATATTACTATGACAGACGTTATGGAGTGAAGACACTTTCAAAATTATAACCTGGTTCACAAGTAAAACTGAAACTGGACAACCAGAAAGGATGGTCTGAACCAGCAACAGTCCAGAACCAAAGTCAAACTCCAAGATCTTATGTTGTCACTACCAACAATGGAACATTCCAAAGGAACAGGAGACATCTACAGTAGGTTCCCAAACCACATTTCACAACAAAGTGGGAATTCAGAGGCAGAAATACCAGAAGAGCAGAATTTATTGCCACAACAATTTCAAGACTGAGAACAAAGAACTGACAAATTCTTGTGAGCAAGCATCACCTGCCAAAGACAGCCTATCTCTTGAGAGTCCAAAGAGAGTGACATCCAGAAAAAGAGTAATTCGAAAACCAGAACATTATAGAGACTAAATGTTATTCTACACAATGTTTGCTGATAGGGGAAAAACACAAAATAAGTTAGAACTCAAAGAAAGGGAAATGTAGTGAAATGTGTCTTTAAGGTAGATGCACAGCAAAGAAAGAGTTAACTTTCTCTAGCGGGTATTACACACCCTAGGGGGAGCTAGACTGATTTAGTTACTGGAGTGAATTAGTCAGTGTTGTGGTGCTGGGTGAGGCCTAGCACAGAACAAGCTCAGATGTTTTACTGTTTAAGAATTATTAAATAAAGAAGCTCTATTTTATCATTGGTCTCGTCCTGATCAATATAACACTTACCAGGAAGCAAATGCCATTTAACTCACTGGGACTTTAAGCTTCTGAGTAAATGCATTTAGAATCAAGCCATTAGAATGACTGCTGATTTGGAGAGGCCTGCTTTGCTAGAATTCCACGTCAGTGGTGGTGCACTCTTAAATACAGGAACAGTAAAGAGTGGATTATGGTCTAAAGCACGGATAGAGAATCTATGGACCTCCAGATATTGTTGGACTCCCAGCAGCAGCAGCCAGCATGGCCAATAGTCAGGGATGTTGGGAGTTGTAGTCTAGACCACACATCCCTTCCCCACATTGGTCTAGAAGTTGGCTTGGCAGGTCACAAGCTGTTGAATAACATTGTCAGATGCTGATGCGGCTCAAATTTCCACGCAATGACAAAAGAGATCTTAATGGGATTGTTCCTGGTCTATGGAACAGAATAACACCCCCAGTGGCCATAGTTACATGCCATGGAAGTCTTGCTGGATCTGGGCAAGTTTGGCATAAAGGCCTATCTTGGCCACACCTCTCACAGGTAGAATTGTAGTTAAGGGCATGGCCCCAATCCTGGGAAAGTGAAGTTGTGACTAACTTGTCTCACAGATTTCAAAACAGTCATTATATGTTTCTTTGGATTGTGTGGTCCACATCAGCAATCATCTTGGTATCCGGCGGTGCCACATACATTGAGTGACTTCCAGCTTTGGCTCCCTTAAATATTTTAAATATACTTGGGGGTTATACCCAATGCTAGCCCTACTCAGACTAGACCCACTGAAGTTAATGAACATAAATAACTTAGGTTTATTAATTTCAATGGGCTTACTCTGAGTAGGACTTAGCTGGAGATAACCCTTATTTCCCAAAGATCCGTGTAAATGGGAAGCAAACTGGGTGGGAGTAGGAATTGTTTTTCTCTCCATCAAAGTACAATGCTGCATGAAATCACTGTATTCCCAGCTTCTTCCCGCCTACATCAATAGTAATACACACTGTTGTTATGTGCCTTCAAGTCGATTACGACTTATGGCGACCCTATGAATCTGCGACCTCCAATAGCATCTGTCATGAACCACACTGTTCAGATCTTGTAAGTTCAGGTCTGTGGCTTCCTTTATGGAATCAATCCATCTCTTGTTTGGCCTTCCTCTTTTTCTACTCCCTTCTGTTTTTCCCAGCATTATTGTCTTTTCTAGTGAATCATGTCTTCTCCTTGTGTGTCCAAAGTATTATAACCTCCGTTTCATCATTTTAGCTTCCAGTGATCGTTCTGGTTTAATTTGTTCTAACACCCAATTATTTGTCTTTTTCGCACTCCATGGTATCCTCAATGCTCTCCTCCAACACCACATTACAAATGAGTTGATTTTTCTCTTATCCACTTTTTTCACTGTCCACCAAGCTATTGGGGAAGAACAACGGACAAGTACGAGTAGCGCTGTGACTAATGACGCAGCTGGGTCAAAGCCGAAAGAAAGCCCAGAGGCTGATGCACACAGATGCAAAAGGAGAGTCTGGAGTTGTATGACATACACAATAGGAACATGGAATGTGAGAAGCATGAACTAGGGAAAGTTGCAAGAAATGGAACATATTAACATTACAGTACTTGGCGTGTGTGAATTAAAATGAACGGGAATAGGACATTTTCAATCAGGAAACTGCAAAATATTTTATGCAGGAAATGAGAAATTAAGAAGAAACAGGGTTGCTTTAATAGTGAGAAGTGATGTAGCAAAAGCAATTGGGAGCTATAACACAAGGTCTGAGCGAGTTATATCAATGAGATTTAATACACATTATGAATGTGCATTAGGAATGACACTGACCTGCAGTAAAACCGGACATGTCTTGCTATGTATGAGGGTGCAGATTCTGTTTGAATTTTTGGGCAGGCTCTCAGTGCCCCTGCCACTCTTGTGGCTCTGTTATCATACCATAACTGCCCCATATAGGAATTGCTGTTTTAGGCCAAATTCTGACTTGTCCCAGTGACATACGTGTAGGTTTTTAAAATACAATGTTGGTATGCTTAACAGTCATGCAGATGAGACGGAGGATGGAGAGCGAGCCGAGGATATTCAAAGGAAATAGTTTGCTACTCTTCAGAGACAGATACCTGGAGAATGCCATTGGCTCCACTGAGATCAAGCCGGATTGCCTCTGGTTCAGAAAATAGACCAAGATCTTCTCTTCTTGCCTACTTCCCTGAAGATCTGGCTGTGCCCCCTGTGGAGTGGCATCACTCCAGAGGAAGGGGTGGGGTAACAGAGGAGCAAGCCCCCTCCTAAATTCCTTTGTTCACCACTGAGCCAAACGGTAAATATGTACAACATTACGTATGTATAATGGAGTGTAAATAATCCCAAAAAGTGCCTTGTAAATAGACTCCAAGTTTATCCTTTATTAATGAGCCGCTGAGCATCCTGCTGCTTTAGAGCAGCAAGGCTTTCATAATATCAAACCCTAAATTACACTTGGTGTCTCTCATTCCCGGCAAACGAGAATCATTTCAGGCCTCTTTGCTGCCTGTATTTATTTATTCATTTATTGATTTTTGCCAGAGTGAGCCCAGCATTCTCTGCACTGCCATTTAGTAACATTGAAGTCCCTATGAAATGGAACTCTGCCCCCACCCCCCAGCAAGCACAATGAAAGATGCCAAGGGAAAATCATTGCCTCGCTAGTGGTGCTAGCTTGCCTGCCCCCCTCCCCACCCAGAGCTTATTGGATCTGAGGCTGTTCTTTATATGTTCTGCTGATGGAGGTGGAAGTAGAAGGGCAAGGTGCTAAGAGACCTTGTTGTTGTTATGTGCCTTCAAGTTGATTATGACTTATGGCAACCCTATGAATCAGCAACCTCCAAGAGCATCTGTCATAAACCACCCTGTTCTGATCTTGTAAGTTCAGGTCTGTGGCTTCCTTTATGGAATCAATCCATCTCTTGTTTGGCCTTCCTCTTTTTCTACTCCCTGCTGTTTGTCCCAGCATCATTGTCTTTTCTAGTGAATCGTGTCTTCTCATTATGTGTCCAAAGTATGATAACCTCAGTTTCATCATTTTAGCTTCTAGTGACAGTTCTGGTTTAATTTGTTCTAACACCCAATTATTTGTATTTTTCGCAGTCCATGGTATGCGCAAAGCTCTCCTCCAGCACATTTCAAATGAGTTGATTTTTCTCTTTTCCGCCTGTTTCACTGTCCAACTTTCACATCCATACATAGAGATACCATGATCTGAATGATCCTGACTTTGGTGTTCAGTGATACATCTTTGCATTTGAGGACCTTTTCTAGTTCTCTCACAGCTGCCCTACCCAGTCCTAGCCTTCTTCTGATTTCTTGACTATTGTCTCCATTTTGGTTAATGACTGTGCTGAGGTATTGATAATCCTTGACAAGTTCAATGTCCTCATTGCCAACTGTAAAGTTACATAAATCTTCTGTTGTCATTACTTTAGTCTTTTTGACATTCAGCTGTAGTCCTGCTTTTGTGCTTTCCTCTTTAACTTTCATCAGCATTCATTTCAAATTATTACTGGTTTCAAGAGTACGGTATCGTCTGCATATCTTAAATGATTGGTGCTTCTTCCTCCAATTTTCACTCCTCCTTCATCTTGGTCCAATCCCACTTTCCGTATGGTATGTTCTGCATACAGATTAAACAAATAGGTTGATAAAATACTCCCCTGTCTTACACCCTTTCCTATGGGGAACAAATCGGTTTCTCCATATTCTGTCCTTACAGTAGCCTCTTGTCCAAGAGTATAGGTTGCGCATCAGGACAATCAGATGCTGTGGCACCCCAATTTCTTTTAAAGCATTCCATAGTTTTTCATGATCTATACAGTCAAAGGCTTTGCTGTAGTTTATAAAGCACAGGGTGATTTTCTTCTGAAATTCCTTGCTCCGTTCTATTATCCAATGTATGTTTGCGATATGATCTCTGGTGCCTCTTCCCTTTCTAAATCCAGCTTGGACGTCTGGCATTTCTTGCTCCATATATGGTAAGAGCTTTTGTTGTAGAATCTTGAGCATTACTTTACTTGCATTAAGGCAATAGTTCGATAATTACTGCATTCTCTGGGATCCCCTTTCTTTGGAATTGGGATATATATTGAACGTTTCCAGTCTGTGGGCCATTGTTTAGTTTTCCATATTTGTTGACAAATTTTTGTCAAAATCTGGACAGATTCAGTCTCAGTAGCTTGTAGCAACTCTATTGGTATGCCATCTATTCCTGGTGATTTGTTTCTTCCAAGAATTTTAAGAGCAGCTTTTACCTCACATTCTAAAATTTCTGGTTCTTCATCATATGGTTCCTCCGTGAATGAATCTGTCATCCTTGCATCTCTTTTATAGAGTTCTTCAGTGTATTGCTTCCATCTTCCTTTTATTTCATCTTGGTCAGTCAGTGTGTTCCCCTGTTGATTATTCAACATCCCTACTCTTGGTTTAAATTTCCCTTTCATTTCTCTAATCTTTTGGAATAGGGCTCTTGTTCTACTCTTTTTGTTGTTCTCTTCTATTTCTGTACAGTAACTATTGTAATAGTTCTCTTTGTCTCTATGTACTAGTCGTTGTATAGTTGCATTTAGGGTTCTGACCGTGTTTCTATCTCCTTTTGCTTTTGCTTTCCTTCTCTCTTTAACCATTTTAAGAGTTTCTTCAGTCATCCATTGAGGTCTTTCTCTCTTTTTAACAAGAGGTATTGTCTTTTTGCATTCTTCCCTGATAATGTCCCTGACTTCATTCCATAGTTCTTCTGGTTCTCTGTCAACTAGGTTTAAAGCCTCAAACCTGTTCCTTATTTGATCTTTATATTCTTCTGGGATGTTATTTAAATTGTATTTTGGCGTTATGAGTGCTTTGTTGTTCTTCTTTAGCTTTACTCTGATTTTCGATACGATCAGTTCATGATCTGTACTGCAGTCTGCTCCTGGTCTTGTTTTTGCAGAAAGTATGGAACTTCTCCATCTTCTGTTTCCAATTATATAATCAATTTGATTCCTATATTGACCATCTGGTGATGTCCAAGTGAACAGTCATCTTTTTGGTTGCTCAAAAAATGTGTTGGCAAGAAACAAATCATTGATGACCTAAGAGACCTAGTACTTTAAAAACCAAGACCAATCTGGTGGAGGTAAACTCAGTTACAACATCTCTCCAGGTCAAGTACCTCAGACTGCAAACAGGGAAAGAGTATTACCCAAGGCCAATTGATTTCCAGCTACTCAGCCCTTTTTGGTGTGGTGTGGTGTGGTGTGGTGAGGCTGCCCTCCCAGCAGCAGCATTGCAGGTGGCAGGTCAGGCAGCTTTGAAGGAGGGTCATCTACACTAGGCAGCGCTGTCAGTAGGATTTTCTGAGCAAGGTACACTGTATGTGAATTGGGACTAGAGATGGAAAGATCTGTCAGTTTTGGTTCTCTCAAGTTTCTCATTTTTCCAGTCGTAAATTCAGTTCTCCACATTTCTGCAGCAATTTGCAATTTAAAAACAAAAAATCATGAAAATTCCCCAACATTTTAATGAAAATTTCTCTTAATAAACACATTTTTGTAGGCAGCTTTGACTAGTGTACATATTTTTGCAAGCAATTTCTCATCACATTATGCATTTTTGCATGTTTTTTTACTCCTATATTCATGCTTGTGCACACTTTCCTCTAATACATGCATTTGCGTAAACATTGGTTGGTTGGCAAACTGCATTGCAAATTTTGAAAAAGTGCAAATTTTGAAGGATGGCTGTGTATCCATTCTTATATTGTTTCAGAAAGTGAAAATTTGATAAATTCAGCTTCAAATGTGAACCGAGTTCAATTTCTCACCCATCCCTAATTGGGGACCCTGTATTCCCTGCCCCTTCTGCAATCTATTGGCAAAGTTAGCTAAATTAATATAAGTTCATAAGCAGCGGTTGTACTTATGGACTTGTATTAACTTAGCCAAGCCTACCTCACAGGGCTGTTGCAAAGATAAAAGGGGGGCAGGAGAGGATAATGTACACAACCTTGAGCTCCTGCGAGGAAAATAAGATAAAATAGATAACGTCATTTGCAGATCATGTAAAGAAAAATAAACATGAACACAGCCAGAAAAGCAGCTCCCTCCTGCTTGAACGGCAACACTTCATAGTCCCAATATTTACAGCAAAATTCCAAAATGAAACAAAAAGTTTACCAACCATGAAAATAACAACCAGCAAAAAATACTCTAAGGGCACAATCCAACCCACCTTTTCACCAGGCTAGGGTGAATTGGATGCTGTGGAGACTGACCTGCACTGGCAAACTCCTGGCTGTGCCATGCTCTGCCAGCAGCAGTCTTCCGCTGCGGCTGAGCCAAGGCACTGCTAGGAGCCTGCCGGCATAGCTGGGAGTCCAGGGATGGCCAGCCCGGCAGACAGAGAGTAGGGGGAAGCCAGTGGAAGCCCCCAAAATGGGACGTTCCGGGAGTGTAGCAGGGAAGGAGCTGCAGGGGGAACTTACGCAGGATCCTCCTTGCATTCACACCCCTCCCCGGGGTCCCAATCCCCTTGCAAACTCCACTGGCCAAAAGGCTGGCACAGTAAAATAATTTTAACTATGCCCCATTGCGGCCCACAGAGAGTGCTTACTCTCCAGGAGATCTGTTTGTGGGAGCCCAAACCTCCCGGCCAGCTCATGTGCGTGACTCCAGATGGAGCCGGCATTCAGTCAAGGTGGCGGCTGCCAAAGAGTAGGAGGATCCTGCAGAGCTTTCTTCCGGCTCCTCCTCCGCCAGCCCCCCTTTCACCAGCTCCCCGGCATTTGGATTGCTCTGAAAGTGTGTGCAGTTTCACAACTCAGTCTAGCCTACCTCACAGGGCTGTTGTGAAGTTAAAAAGGGGGAGGGGGAGGCAATGTACACAGCTTTGAGTTCCTAGGAGGAAAAGCAAGGTTCAAATATACAACAACAATAAACAACAAATACTCCAGGCATGTGAAAATGGAAATGAACTGCCTTCAAGTCGATTCTGACTCATGGCGACCCTATCAATAGGGTTTTCTTGGTAAGTAGTATTCAGATGGGGTTTACCATTGCCTTTCTCTGAGGCTGAGAGACAGTGGCTGGCCCAAGGTCACCCAGTGAGCTTCATGGCTGTGTGGTGATTCAAACCCTGATCACCCAGGTTGTAGTCCAACAGGTTCACAATTCTCAGAAAAATGCACACATATTTTGCCAACCTTGATTTAAAAAAAAGGATCCTTGTGAGATAGCACAGTCTCTAGGAATTTTAACTTGCTGGTGCAAGGTGTTTGATAATTTTATGGTTGTATTTGCTGCTTCATTTTGTATTTTATATTTTTGTTTTATGTTTACTATATATTAATAAATAACAGCCCCTTGATGACACACAGACCACTAGTGGTTGTGTGGGAAATAAGAAAAATCCAAGGAGGGGGGCTGCAGTATCATATTTTTTTCACAGTAAGAAGGATACCTCATTAATTAAAGGGACTTACTTCTGAGTAGAGATTGGCAGATCTGTCAGTTTTGGTTCTCTCAATTTCTCATTTTTCCAGTTTTAAATTTGGTTCACATTTCTTCAGCAATTTGCAATTAAAAATAAAATCCTCATGAACATTCTTCAGCATTTTAGTGCCTATATTTTTGTAGGCAGTTTTCACTAATGTATACTTTTTTGCAAGCCATTTCCCATCATATGAGCCATTTGTTGTGTTTTCACTTATATATTCATTTTTATGCACACTTTCCCCTTACCTATGCATTTTTGTAACCACTGTTTGGTTAGTGAACTGCATTGTAAAATTCAATTATGTGCAAATTTTGAAGGACAGCTGTGTTTCAGTTCTCATGTTGTTTCAGAAAGTGTGAATTTGATATATTTGGCTTGAAATGCGAACTGAGTCGAATTTCTTGCCCATCCCTGCTTCTGATCAAAGTACACCAATGCCAGCCAATTGTGTTTCATATTGTGAAGCCAGCACACTTGAGGAATGAATGAATTTAATGTAGACATGGAGGAAAGTGCTGAAAGACAAACTTACCACAGTACACAGGCAGACTGTCTTTCTCTATCTACATTCAGGCTAGTAGCAAAGAACTTCTCTCCCCATCCTCCTGTCCTGAGTCCCAGGTAGGCATGGTCAGCATTCCTTCCTCTGATTACTTAGCAACAGCGATTAAGTGACCTTAGCAACAGCAATTAAATGACCTTAACAACAGCAGCTTCTCTGTGTCTGCTTTAGAACATTTTGCTTTCAAACTTTCAATTGACTTACTACTTTTCTAAAATGAAAGCTAAGGGTCCAGCCCCCTTGATGGCTTGAAGCCTTGTACAAGTGCAACCCCTGTCAATGGCCCTGATACTAGACTACAGTGAAACTTTGCACCAAGTTGGAATTGGGCCAAAAAGGGGAGGGGTGCAGTGTTTGAACTTTTCACATGTTGTTTTTGAAATGTGACTTAGGGAGACTTACGACTCATTCACATGGGAGCTACACTCCGTTTTAAAGATGAAGCTTTTTCCATTGTGATGGGAGTTTAAAGGTCACTTTTCCTACTTTCCAATCACTGTTTTCCGTTCATACTGAAGGGAAAGAGTCAATCACGCAGCTTCCTAATGACCACACCCCCTTAAGGTCAAACTATCACTTCCTCTGGTTACCTTGGCAACCGAGCATGCTCAGTTTGTTCCAGAGTAAGTTTCATAAAAAAAAAAATCTTCAAGTTTGATTATTTGTATTTTCAGAATCCAGCAGAAATACAAATATTTGTTTGAACAATGTTATGCTTTTTTGCACAAGTTGGGGGGAAAGAGAAAAAAAACACTGTTTGCAGCAGGCTTGCAGAACGGGAGCCAGCAGGAAATGACATAACAAAGGGAGGAGGAGGGAGTGGGCGTGGACTCACAAAAGCATCGGAACTAAGCATCTAGAAGCCCCTAGAGTTGGGAAGCACAGATGGTTTTTTTCTTCCTTTTTTGGATTAAAATTGGATTGATTTGCTGCAAATTAAAAACTAAGGGCTCATCCAGATGACTGTATAATCTGCGATATGATCGCTTTGTGTGTTCATTAATTTTCCATGGTCCATACGACGTCACCTGTTAAAGCAGACTTTCTCGGTGTTAAATCCACTTTGGCATTACCACAAAAATTGCGATTTGCTTTTTTAAACCGGGAATCATCCGCTGTACCTTCAGGCGCTAGGATGCAATACTGCGGACTTTAGAGCAGGAGGCATTCCGTGGGTGGTGCTTGGGCGTTTCCTCATACCCCTTCTCTCATTCACAGCCAATTACGTATTTCCACTTTTGCACATGTTCGAAAATGACCAGGGAAAGCCCAGGAAAACTAAACCAATCAGAGCAATGGGGTGGTGTTGGGGGGGGGCTCTGCAACTTCTACTGCGCAGAAGCAGAAACAGCCGTTAATTTTTAGCCAGCGTGCGAACTGGGCGGCAATTGTTGTTGTTTGTAAAGCCCCCCTTTTCCTGGCTGGTCTCACTCAAGTGCGGCTGGTTGGTGCAGGAAGTTCACTTTGCTCTTTCCTTCTCGCTCGGAGACAGACAGACACGCACAGGCACACACAGCGGAGATAAGCGAGAGCCTGGCGCTTTGCAAATGGCCACGGGAAGGAAAGGGAGAAGGAGGGGAGTAAAGGCAACGGAGCATCAAGTTTTGCCTGAAGTGGTTGGGAAGCCTCTCTCAGTAGCTCTTCCCTGATGCTGACGCCACTGCCGCTGCCTACACAGAGAGGGAGAGGCAGGCAGAGCAAGAGAGAGCGAATGGGGAGGAGCTGTTCTGGAGAAATAAGTGGAATTGCCAGCGGTGTGTATCTCCAGAAAAGTTAATATGCATAAAGGCAGAAAAGCATACAGTTGGTTTTGCAAAATATTGCAAATACAACCAAAAAACCTACAGGAATTATTGGCATATAAGTGGTTTGCTAGATGGCCACCCGCAACCATCTAAGGAGGCTGTGGAAGGAGAGTGGAGGAAAGGGTCACTGGTGGCGAGGGCCAGCTGGGGAGACAGCAGGCAGTGATGCCAGGCCACCCCCACGCGGGGGCAGGGGCGTCACTACCGGGGTGTGGAGGGTATGGACCGCACCTGGGTGACACCCTGAGGGGGGTGACACCCAGAGCCGCCTCGCCCTGTGCCATTGCCCAGCAAAGGAGCCGAGAAGCGCTCTGGGTCAGCGCAGCCAACTCCTCCTCGGAGGCAGGCAGGCAGGCGAGACGGAAAGCAGGCGCCCGCTCGCTGGCGGTGAAGCCGGGACGGGCCTTCCACCGCCAGCCTGGAGTGCATGCACGCGCGTGCGGGAAGGCGCGCGCCAGAGGTCCGCACCCCCCCACACTCCCGCTAGTGATGCCGGTGCACGGGGGAGACCCCAGGGAGGCTCCCAGGCAACCCCTTTCCTCACAAGAGCCTCTCTCCCACAGGCTGCTTGAAGCTATGTTCGCCAGCCTGAGGGAGAGCTGACCAGCGAGGGAAGGGGGCTGCTGAATCAGCTGTGGGGCGCTCTGACGGCTCAGCTGTCAGCCCAGATGATCGGCAGCTTGGCAAAGGGGGGGGAACGACTGCCTAACGTGGAGCAGCAGGAGCAGAGAGAGAGAGAGCAAAGGAAGGAAGCAGGTGGTTGCAGTGCAAGCCTGGCTGTTGGGGAGGAGGTGGCGGTGGAGGGGGAGATGGGGTTGGCGAGGGCTCTCGGAGGGGTGCCCCATCCCCCGCAAAGCCCCTGGAGCCCTTGGCCCCCTCCTCGGAAGAGCTGGAGATCGTTTTTGCTGCCCCTTCGCTCCAGCTGCTCGTAGAGCGAAGTGGTGGGCTAGAGCACTCTGGAAGCCCAGGGGTGGATCAGAGAGAAGCCAGCCAGAGTGGCGAAAAGGGGAGGAGAGCTCAGGCAGCCCAGCAGCAGCTGGCAGGGGGTGCTGCCAGGCAAGGCACCGAACAAAAGGGGCAGCAGGCGATGGAGAAGGAAGGGATGCCAGTCGCCCAGGTGCCCCTTCCCCCTCTCCAGAGTGCATTCAGCAACCTTTGGCTAGGAACCCCTGGCTCCAGGCCAGGATTTCATTCTTGCCTGCAGCCTTCTGCTCTCGCTGCTGATTGAGACTTGCCAGCTCTGTCTATCTCCAGAATGTTTACTATGCATAAAGGCAAAAACACATACTTTCATTTTTGCGTTATATTGCAAATACAAGCACACAAAAATACACGAATTATTGGCATATCAGCACACACACCCGCTGGCCCTGCTCCAGAGTGGCGAGCGGCAAGGAACTCCATTACACCCACAGGAAATTCAAACTGTTACAGTCAAGCACATGCGCGATATTGTGCTTCGTTGCAAAGGGGAGAGGAGCATACGTCATATTTTGCAGACCAATTGGCTGAAAGGGGAAGTGTTATGGGCGGAGCTGGGAAAAAGCGAGAAGAAGTACGGGTCCTCCCGCTGCGTGTGCGGGTGCAAAAAAAGCGTTTTTTTTAATTGGGAAAGAGCGAACAAACAGGCAAAGTGAGGACTGTCAGATGACAAACTGGATATGGAAAACATGGATTATCCTGCTCCATTTGGATGAGCCCTAAAAGCACCAGGGTGCCCTCCCTTTGCCTCCTACATCATGTATTGCTGCTTATTAAGCAGGCATGCAAGTAGAACCCATCTCAGATTAAATCGCCATGTGAACTGGCCCTTTTCTTCACTAAGACAAAGCATTGACTGAGAAATAAGCAAGTTGTAATTGAAGAGATACTTGATTTTGCAAAATGTACTCCATTTATGTTTGATGTTAATATTGTATGGTCGACCCTGTAGTTTGAGGGGTCTACAGGATTATGTTGTTACAGTAAAACTTTAATAAAAATTTTATTTTAAAAAAATGGAGCAACTTGTAACTGATGGTGTTTAAAGCAATTAGGTTCATTATCAACATGCCAAATGCTACAATGCATTTACGCTCTGTTCTCTAAATCCTAAATATCTATAATTGGGTATGTTGGAAAAAATCTGAATTAGGCAAATGAATTAAGAAAATTGTTTCCATCCACTCATCTAATACAGATTTTCCCCCACTCCAAAACTGGATTATCCTCTGTCCTGTTTCAGTTGTGAGATTCAAATTATACAGTAGTTTGGTTGAGACTGAGTTTTCAAAAACCCAACAAAACAGACAAGCCAGATTCTGCAATCAAAATATACAGAATAATCCTTCAGAACATTGTTCTGCCCTGTACCCACTTCAGTGCAAGTTCCTGCATTTGCCTGTGCAACTGTGTTGGGTGCTCCCTCCGCCCCTTCAATCACTCAGAAAAAGAGATGTCCTACACATTATACAGAAAGGAGCGATAGCATTCTGAACATCAGGTCTTACAAAGGTATTTTTTATGTTTTCCCACCCACATGGATGATACACACTATACATTTCAAGCAGTATTATATCAGTTTAAACAGTCATGGCTTCCCTCAAAGAGTCCTGGGAGCTGTAGTTTCTTAAGGGTGCTGAGAGTTGTTAGGAGACCCTGATTCCCGTCACAGAGGTACAATTCTCAGAGTAGTTTAACAATCAAACCCTCTTCCCAGGAAACTGTAATAAGGCATGTTTTTAAAACATGTGTTCAGTATTGCTACCAAGTCTCTGTTGCTAGTTTTTTACTTGGCCTACCACCCTGTACTTCAGCTATATGTCCCAAGCTGGAGCAATAGAAAAGGTATGGTAGATCAAAGTTAACAATGCTATTTGCATTTATATTTACACACATGAACACACACCGCTTTCTTCCATGTTGGAACATTCAATATACACATGGTTCACAGGAAATTTCCCACTCGAGGACTGGGAGGACCAGACCAGATTAGCTTCATTGCTACATCATGTGCATTCAGACTAGGCCCTGGGATGTGTACAGGGCTGGTTCTAAAGGGTGGCCAGGTGGGACACTGGCCCAACGGCCCCTGGAGCTACAGAGGGCCCCTCAGCTGCCCCTCTGCTTCCCTTCCGTGATCCACGGCCCTCCATGCCCCCCACCTACCTGTCTGCTATCTTTTACCATTGCCCTTAACGAAGATGGCGGCCGTGGTTTCCCTAAGGTACTGAAGCCCCTGCCGCCATCTTAGTTGATGGCAGAGATGCATGTGTGTAGCACACACACATGTGCCATCAACAAAGATGGCGGCAGAGGCGTCATCCCCTTAGGAAAACTGCGGCCGCCATCTTCGTTAAGGGCAATGGTAAAAGACAGCAGACAGGTAGGTGGGGGGCCGTGTGCATGCCTGCATGTGCACGCATGGGGGGGCAGGGCAAACTGATGCCCAAGGGCCCCGGCATGCCTGGAGCCGGCCCTGGATGTGTATATGAAAGTATAATAACAGAGCTGTTCAAACAAACTTCCATTATGCATTGAGAGGGTGAATGGGGTTGCATTCATCATCACCTGCCCCAATGGCAGCCACGGGCCCACCCCTCACCAGCCACATGTTCAGTGGGAATCAGAGGGGGTCCTATGTGCACACAGATACATGTCTGAGGAGCTCCCGAATGGCCCAGGATCTCCTTTGTGTGGAGGAATCCTGTCTGTGTACAGGCATATATGTGTCAGGCTTCTTCTCATGCTTGGAGAATCTGTGGCTAGCGAGGGGTTGATAAGTACATATGTTGGCGGGGCTAGTGCCCGCATCACCCTCAAATCTGTTTTGAATATGTGAGGGGAATACCTCTGAACTCTGTAATATAGCGATCTATTTCCAAATTCATATGTAGGGTGAAGAATGGAAGGAGAGATGGTTACTACTTATGGTAGCAACTGTCTGCAGAAGACTATCAGGGCATGAAATGAGCTCCTGATGCCCTCTGACATCTCAGCAACCTACCCTTCTCACTTCAAAATGTCCTAGGAAATTAGCAAAACTTTCCTGACAAATGGGCAAAATTACTCATTTTGGTGTGTATAGTTTTGCCAATTCTAAGTGCTCTAAAACAGCAATCACCAAAGGTGCCAACCAAGAATGAAAGAAACTGTTTCCCTTCACCAAATAGTAATATTTATTACTGATAAGACTGCAGTATATTGTGAAATTTAATGATGCATTATAAATGTAAGACATTTCCTTTTTAGTGCAACAAAGACAAAATGAACACTGGAGGAGGTCAACACAATACCAGGTGTGTGTGTGTCAGTTGATTCCACTCCCTCGATGCCCTAATCTGGCACGAGTCCTTGGTCTCTCTGTTGTATCAAAATTTTCCCTTCCAGTCAATAATGCCAACCAAACACTGTCATCACTGACTATTCCAAACCATAGAGTACCTTTTTTAGGTATCCTAGAATGACGTTAGCACCGTCACAAGTGTTTCTCTGAAAGAAATAGGGATGTCTGCCTTGGTAAACCAGGGATGAACAGTGTGACCACATGTAATCTGCCTCAGCCCGTTTCCTTTAATAAACACATGTAGATCATGCTGCTGCTTACTCAGCTTCACATGTGTGTGTGAGAGAGACAGTGTGAGTATATCTATGTGTGTGTGATTTGCTGCATTGATGTTAAAAAAGGTAAAGGTGAAGATGTCCCCGCACTTGTAGTGCGAGGGTGATGTCTTGCGACGTTTACTAGGCAGACCGTATATATGGGGTGGGATTGCCAGTTCCTTCCCTGGCCTTTCTTTACCCCCCCAGCATATGCCGGGTACTCATTTTACCAACCACGGATGGATGGAAGGCTGAGTGGACCTTGACCCCTTTTACCAGAGATTCGACTTTCTCCTTCCGTTGGAATCAAACTCCGGCCGTGAGCAGAGCTTCGGCTGCGTTACCGCCGCTTACCACTCTGTGCCATGGAGGATCTTGCATTGATGTTAGGGTTACATAAACCAGAAACTTGAGAGAGTCCCATCCAGGCTAGGTGTGTGTATCCATTCCAAGGATCTCTGGAAACATTACATTTCCGAGTTATTACTTGTGAGCTAACTTGAGTCTTGTAATGGTGTGTGGGGAGTCTCTTCTTTCTCCATTCCAGTCAATGGGCAGGGGTTGAAGGCATTATTCCATAGACATTCTTTTGGTGGCAGAATTTACCTAGTGATCTCTTACTGCTCCCCCAAGGTTGTGTACCAGGCAGACAGCACTAAAAGGATTTATTGCTACACCAAGATACCACTCGGAGCTCAGTCATGTAGGAGATGTCCCATTATATGGGCAGTTGATTTTAATAGTCATTGTATGCTTAAAGCACAGCAAAACAACAGTGGGGGGAGGAAATCCCCACTCCACTTAAGATGGCCCTTCCCCCTCTCCCCCCCAAGCCCTGATAGTCTATTTGCACAGTAAATTAAAAATATGAATCACTTCTCTGTACTGCCTCCCCAAACACTCATCCTGTCAGGCTCTGGGTTGTCTTCATTTGTATTACCTTAATTTAATGTTAATTATGTTCTTCATTTACAAAGAACAAGCATTTACACTCCCCGTCTGGGGATACGCCACACTTACTGTCTCCGTGGATTTGGTTGGGGGGGAGGGGAGGACTCGTTAGCACACCATGCAAGGTACAGGAGGGGACTGGGGGGCTTCCTCCTTCCCCCTGCTCTGAAGCTCTCCCCCTCTGCAGTTCTATTCCACAAATGGACTTTCCTGATGAGAAGCACAATCATCTTTCAATTTATGAATTGGTGTGTTACCCTGTCTCTTAAACTGGATTGTGAAGATCAAACAGACAAAGAGAAGAGATTGATTATCTTGGCAAAGGTGGATTAGGTTAGGTAAGGTCCTGTGGTCAAAACAGGTCATTGGTTTGAATATGGGAGAAACACAGAACTGTTGAGATTATGATTTAAGCTGAGACTTTGCCCAAACAAAAAAGTTTGGGCTGACAGTGCCACATCCACAGGAGGGGAGAGTGCTGTCATGCTCAAGTCCTGCCTGTGAGCTTCCCACAGTCATCTGGTTGGCCACTGTAAGAACAGGAAGCTGGACTAGATGGGCCATTGACCTGATCCAGCAGGCTCTTCAACATCTTCTTATGTTCATCTATCAAAAAGGAGGAAAGACACAGCAATTTCTTGTTTCTGTGTATTGATATGTAAATTAAATATCTGTCATCTCTAGCAGCAAAGATCACACTACAGCCCGTGCAGGGAAGTCACCCAAAATCACTTCTATGTGGTTGTACTCCACACACTCGACAGTGTTGTTTGGAAGCTGTTTTCCATCTGCTTTGGCCTGCTGGTGTAAAGAATCTCCATCCTGGTGCCAGTGGTCAGCAGGATTGTGTGATGCTGGTATATATAGTCTTTACATAGTTGAGTACACATTTGAAAACTGTGTCAAATGCTACCAGAATCCCTTGGATGGGTATGATTCATTCATTTATTTACTAAAATATTTATAACTGAGGGCCTTGAGGGTCAGTTCAAACACAAACAAAAAACGCATGGCATAGCCCTATCAAGATATATCAGGTCAAGAAACAGGATAGAAATTGAATAAATAAAATGTGTTTCCTCAACTATATATGGGGCATATGCAAATGATATGGTGATGTCGATGATAACCCAAAGCTATAGGTACATCTGTGAATAATAAGACATATTTGTGATAACAAATCATCACTAAAATTGCTAATTCACTTATTGGGATTAATGTTGTGCTTTCATTTTTTTCAAATCCTAATCCCCCAAAAGCTGGCAGCCATTCCCAAAGCTGCCATCCTTTCAACAAGACTTCTCAAAAGTCATGTTTACATTATATGTTGGTATTGAATTAATTTAACATATGTTTGGAATTGAACTGGTAGTATGTATGTGCTGTTGTTTTAAACTGTATTTATAATTTTTTAACAAACTGTATATATATGCAATTGTTTTAACTGTTTTATATAGGGATCTTGTTTATGTATGCTATATTGTAAATCACTTTGTGATACCTCATGGGAGGAAATTCATAAATAGATAATACGTTTTAATGATATTGATATGTTCTATTTATATTCATATTCTTGTGAACCTTTTTATGCTAATTTATATTCCTGCAATATTTTACTCCTCTCATGCCATAATCTTCCTCCCTCAAGTGAAACATACACATGCAAGGAATTACAGTCTTACCACGACAACACCCATGGGTGCTTCCACCTTCAGAAATGAGGTGGGTGACTATTTGAGACAGGGACTCCTCTGTTGTGGCACCCAGACTTTGGAACTCCTTCCATAAACACAATTTAAAAGGTGCTCACATTATTACAGCATTAACTGAGAGCAACAAAATAAAATAAAATGTGCACAAAATATCCCTTTCCAGTAAGGATTCTTTACTCATTTTATGGTACCTCACTGTATCCATGATATATTTAATTCATACACTTTGCCCTATCGGCTTTATAAGCATCTCATTTTCCAGCTGCCTATGGGGACCTGAGGGCAACAGCACTCCAGAGTCCGTGTTTTGTATAAATTGTCATCCGAGACTCCAGCTGCCTCAGACAGTGATCTTGAGCTTATGGGGACCTCTATGGAAATGGGTTAACAGGGCATTAAGGGCCCATGTAATCTAGTATCCTGTTTCCAAAGTGGGACAGCTAGATTGTTCGAGGCAACCCACAACTACAGCATTATTTCATCTCCTCTTCCACGCAACAGGTATTCAACTCAGAGGCATATAGCTTGTGAACACAGAGGATACCACCTAGCTATAGTCATCTAAATTCTAATACAAATTCAGCTCTTCCCATCCACAAAACCAGATCTCACCACTATTGGCTTGCAAGAGGACAGGACTTGGCAGACTCAGGGTCACTTGAGGTATGCACAACAACAAAAAATTGCAGGGGGGGAAACAGGGGGGATAAATCAGCATCACTCAATAACATTACTCAATGGCATGGAAAGTTGAGAGAGTGAGAATACCCTAATGACTGGGGAGGAGGGGAAAATAGAATAGAGGAAACACAGATGAGGGGGGCAAACAGTCTAATGAGGACTGAGTATGCTCAGTGGTCACAGAATGATGATTGACTATTGGGGTTGGAGGGGACTGAATGGAATGGCTGGAACCCTGAATGGAAGCCTCTACCCCCCATTTGTATGCACCAATAGCATTCTCAATTCTCTGATGGTCTGAACTTATGTAGCCAAAACAGAAACACAAGGGAGGGAGGTATCCAGATCTGAGGAAACCTTAAGCTTTACAGAAGTACAAAAAAACCTCTAGAAACAAAATGCTAAGGAGGAGTGACCCCAAAACCAGTGCAATGTAGACTTTGTGTGCTCAGTAGCCATGGAATGTTGGCTGATTGTTGGGGAGGGGAGAACTGGGCATGACTCTGGAGACAAGAAGAAAAGAATAGAATGGAATGGTTGGAAGCCTAAACAGAGAGGGCTTCACACTGTTTTTGCTGTGGTTCTTTGTTGCCCGTTCTAGTTCTCAGGGTTGCTGACAGCTGCCATTGGGCTCAAGGCAAGGTCTGTGATTGGGACTCTCTCCCTAAATCTTCCTACAAACCAAATGTTACTATTTTCTTTAAACAGGTTTTTAAGTGACTAAGGTTTAACTTAGGTTGAGAAAGATTTAAAAGAAATGAAAAGATTGATCAGAACGGGATAGTTAATATATTTATTTTAAAAATCACTGTTCAAAATAACCTTGAAAAATACATAATTTTTTGCATTGAAAGAAACTGTATTTTTTTAATATATTCAACATTATTTTGAGACATGTATTTTATATCAGTTCAGGCTAATTTTTATGCTGTTTCCAATGGCATAAATAAGTTTTTTTAAAAAAAAAACTTAGTACAGGATCTACAAAGGAAGTCCAGAAAATTCATTGTGGTCCTAAATTTCCTGCAAGTACTGTATACTAATATTGCATTGGTATTTGAAAAACAAGTGTTCTGTATTTGGTTTCACTCACCAAAATGAAAGAAAACATAAAAATATGCATATTTCTTCTGGCGTGCTATGTATACAGACAAAATAATTCACAATGAAGTATTCAATAATGAGATATGAGCCCAATCTATCCTTACCCTAAGTAGTGCTAGTGAATCTCTGTTCTACTTCAGCAGAATCTTCATTAGTTTTTTCTTCTTCTAATAATGTTTGAGCATCCAATGATCTTTCACTATCTACCTCATGATTTTTTTGAAACAAACAGGCTGAATAAACCTGCCTGACCTTTTTTTTATGTATTCCTTAAGGTTAATTTCACCTTAAAACAATGCCAAAATACATGTAGGCTTCTCCCAAATGCTCTGGTCACAGACCAAATAATAATAAGATGTGACATGCATTCCCATGTATTAGATTTTCTTTACCTGCCACTGTGGTGTACTGTTCCTGTAAGAGAACTATAGGAGACTCTTCTTGAGCAAATGTAAACTGGGGTCTTGTCAGGCCCAGGATGTGACTCAGGAACCAGACCAACGATTGTAGTTAATTCGTGTTTTATTAGGGTAATGTCCAAACAAAGACTGCGTTTTCTCATGAATCAATACAGGGATACAGGTCCTGCGGCATTGGGAGAAAGTTGACAGAGCAAGGGACTTCTTCCCGCCTGTTCTTTAAGAAGGGGCCAAACGGGCGCGCAATCTTTCGCTCCTCCTTAACTGCCCCTCAGGTACTGCCCGCCTTCCCCCCCTTCTCTCCTGTCTTTTCAGCTGTCTGCGTGTGCGCGGTGAGGGGGGAAGCATCACCCCCTCCTCTTCTGAAGTTTCCGATTCCAGGATGGGGGATAGGGGAGGAGCTGATGGTAAACTGCCTCCCCGCTTTTCGGCTGTGAGCAGCCCTCCCTCTTCCCCCTCTTGCTCTGAGCCTGAAAGAGGGGGAGGCGTGAGAATGTCCAGGGAGGGCTCAGGCTCCCCGTTGCTAAGCGACCTTATCACTGGCAGTTCCTCTGTTTCGTCTTCGCTCCAAAGGGGAGAAGTTCCTCCCCCTTCCCTCTGCCATCCATCTGAATACTCTTCTCCCAACTCTCCGGGATCCAGCTCCCCGGGATTGGGACCCCAGCTCTGCCTTCCGACACCATCCCCCCTCCCAGGCTGTGCTCCCCTCCCCTTGTCTGGCTTGGGGCGGTGGGGAAAACATTGATGGAAAAGTTTTACCAGTTCTGGAGCATGCACATCAGCTGCATCTTCCCATGATCTGTCAGCCACCCCATAGCCTTTCCAGTGAATCAAGTACTGCAGCTTGTGGCGTCTGATCCTGGAATCTAAGATCTCCTCAACTTCAAACTCAAGCTGCTCATTTACCAGGAGTGGAGCTCCGGGAGGTTCCTCTGGCCGTAACTCACTGGGAGGGGCGGCTTTCGTTAAGAGGGATCGATGGAACACAGGATGTATTTTAAACGTGTCAGGCAGCTTCAGTCGGTACGCCACGGGATTGATTTGAGTTTCTATTTCGAAAGGACCCACCCTCTTGTCTTGTAATTTTCTACATTTGCCCGGCATCTGGAGGAAGCGGGTGGACAGCCATACCTGGTCTTCCGGTTGAAGGGGTGGGGCCTCCTTCCTGTGCAGGTCAGCAACTCGCTTGTACTCCGTTTTGGCTTCGTTTAACTGCTGTTTCAGTGTCTGTTGCGCCGCTTGCAATTCCTTAAGGAAGTTCTCAGCTGCCGGTACCAGCATTCCTTCTGAGCTGCTTGGAAAGACTTTAGGATGGAATCCATAATTAGCGAAGAACGGGGTTTGTTGAGTGCTGGAGTGCAGAGAATTGTTGTAGGCGAACTCTGCAAAATGCAAATATGATACCCAGTCAGTCTGTTGATAGGACACATAACTTCGTAAATATCTTTCCAAAACGGCGTTCAAGCGTTCCGTCTGCCCATCTGTCTGGGGGTGATGGGCGGAGGAGAGTTTTAATTCCGTCTGCAACTGTTTCCACATTGCTCTCCAAAATTTGGCTGTGAACTGAGTTCCTCGGTCTGAGACTACGCTGTTTGGCAATCCATGCAGCCAGTAGACTTCTTTGATGAATAACTTGGCCGTTTCTTTAGCCTTTAGGAAGAAAGTGTGCCATTTTGGTAAGTAGATCCACCACTACTAAGATGGCTGTCATTCCTTGGGACTTGGGTAGATCAGTTATAAAATCCATGGAGAGGTCCTTCCAGGGTTCGTGTGGGACAGGCAACGGTTGTAACAGTCCTGCTGGTGTCCCTGTTTGTGTTTTTGTCCGCAGACAGACAGAGCAGGACTTTACATAACTCTCAATATCCCGACGCATTTTAGGCCACCAGAAGTCCTTGGCCACGTTCTGAATGGTCTTGTAAATCCCAAAGTGTCCCGCTGTGATGGAATCATGACACTGGCGTAGGATTCTGAGCCTTAATTCCCCTTCTGGCACATATCTGGAGGTTTTGAACCATAACAGTCCATTTCTCCAGTGAAAGGTTACTTCTGAGTCTTGACCTTGTCCCATCTCCTGCTGATATTTTAGCATGTCTGCATCTTCTTGATGTGCCTTTTTGAGTTCCTCTTCCCATGAAGGCTGGCATACTCCCAACGTTAATTTCTCTGGCGGGATTACGTACTGAGGCTGGTCCTCGGATTCACTTTCTTTGTATTGTGGCTGTCTGGATAAGGCATCCGCTCTCTGGTTTTTGGCTTAGGCATGGTAAGTAATCTGGAAGTTAAACCTAGTGAAGAACTGGGACCATCTTATCTGTCTCTGGTTCAGCTTTCTGGCTGTTTGGAGGCTTTCAAGATTCTTGTGGTCGGAGCGCACTTCAATTCGATGAGAGGTCCCCTCTAGGTATTGTCTCCAGTTTTCAAAAGAGTCCTTGATGGCCAGCAGCTCCTTCTCCCAAACTGTGTAGTTCTTCTCTGCAGGCTTTAACTTCCGAGAGAAGTACGCACAGGGGTGCAGCTCCTTCCCTTCTTGGTCTAATTGTAGCAGGACCCCCCCCAATGGCAAAATCTGAAGCATCTGCTTCCACTACAAAAGGGCGGTTCGGATCAGCAAAGTGCAGAATGGGCTCAGTAGCAAACCTTCTCTTCAGCTCCTCAAAGGCCTCGGTGGCGTTCTCTGTCCATTGAAACTTCTTCTTCCCCCTTAAACAGTCAGTCAGAGGAGCTGTTAATTTGGAAAACCCTGGAATGAACTTTCTGTAATAATTGGCAAACCCCAAAAACCGTTGTACATCCTTTTTGGTGACAGGTTGGCCCCAGTCCAATATGCAGCTTACTTTCCCTGGGTCCATCTCCACGCCTTCCGCTGAGATTCGATATCCAAGGAAGTCTAGAGACTTGAGGTCAAATCCACATTTCTCTAATTTAGCATACAGGTGATTTTCTCTCAGTCTCTTCAACACCATCTTCACATGCTGGTCGTGGTCTTCCTGGTTCTTTGAGAACACCAGGATATCATCTAAGTAACAGATTACATACGTGTCCAACAAGTCTCTAAACACGTCGTTCATGAATTTTTGAAAAATTCCTGGGCTTCCACAAAGCCCGAACGGCATGACCAGGTATTCATACTGTCCGTAAGCGGTCAAGAATCCTGTTTTCCATTCATCTCCCTCCTTCATTCTGATCAGATTGTACGCTCCTCTCAAATCCAACTTCGTGAAGAGTTTTGCAGAGCGCAGTCGGTCCGGCAACTCTGAGATCAGGGGCAGCGGGTAGCTGTTGGGGATGGTGATCTGGTTCAATGCGCGATAGTCGTTACAGGGTCTGAGTTCCCCCCCTTCTTTTTCACAAACAATAGTGGCGCTCCAGCAGGGGATTGTGAGGGGCATATGAATCCTTGCCTCAGGTTTTTATCCAAGAATTCCTTCAGGGCCTCCCTCTCATTCTCTGTGAGAGAGTAGATTCTCCCTGATGGGATGCTGGCTCCTGGCACTAGGTCAATCGCACAGTCGTAAGGGCGGTGGGGGGGGTAAAGTCTCTGCCTCTTTTTCATCAAACACATCTTTGAATTCTTCATACTTTGGCGGCAGGGTCACTTGCTCGATCTCTTGCACTGCCCCCGCTAAGGTGTTCTTGATTCCTTCAGGTTGACAGTTCTCCTGGCAATACTGTGAGGTGAACCACACCACCGCCTCCTTCCAACTTATTTTGGGTTCATGCTTTGCTAGCCAGGGCATTCCCAGAATCACCTCAAAGTTCGAGAGATCTGACACGTATAGCGAAATGAACTCTTCGTGCCCAGGGATTTGAAGTTTCACTTCCGCCGTGGCTTGTGTCACCCCTCCTGACTTCAGGGGTCTCCCATCGATAGTCTCCACAGCTAGGGGAGCGTCCAGTTTCCACCGGGAAATTCCATGACGCTTGACTAACTTTGCATCAATAAAATTTGTGGAGGCTCCACTGTCAATTAAGGCAGTGGAATTAAACACCACTCCTCTGGAAGTTGTAATCCGAATAGGCAAGACCAACACCCCCTTTGAGGGAGGTTGGATCGTTGGGGGCCTTTATACAACGCTGCCCCCAGTCCACCGGCCTGCACGTGGACTGGGTGTTCTAGTTTCCCGACGGCTCGGCTTTCCCCCCTTTCAGTCCACAGTCTCTGGCCACATGGCCCGGCTTTGAACAATAAAAGCATAAACGTTCCCGGCGTCGTCTTTCTTCTTCCGACAGTCTTGGCCTAGCCCCTCCCTGTCCCTCAGTTGCATTACCTGCCATCCCTGTAGTGGGAAGGGTCTTGTTGTGGGATGCCGAGGCTGAGTATCTCGGGACCTCCTGCTTCCTTTCCAGGTGCCTTCCTTCCATCCGGTGATCTATCTGTAGGCATAGCCGGATGAGCCCTGGTAGGTCAGCGGGGGGGGGGAGGTCCTGGCCAACTCATCCAGGATTTCAGCATTTAATCCACTCCGGTACATAAACATCAGGGCGGCGTCATTGTAACCAGTTTCCTGGGACAGAATTTTAAAAGTGTTAGTGTACTCGGAAACAGTCCCTTTAGCTTGCTTCAGAGCGCCTAGTTGCCGCGCTACTGTTTCAGCCCTTTGCGGGTCTTGAAACATCTCGGTCATCTCCTGTATAAATCCTCTGTACCTTCCTAAGACAGTATCCTTTCTCACGAGATACGGAGTCACCCATTTTGCAGCTTCTCCCTCCAGGAGGCTAATCACGAAAGCTACTTTAGCCCCATCGTCTGGAAATTCCGTGTGCCTGACATCCAGATATAACTCACATTGAGCCACGAAGGTTGCCAACTGATCACTTTGTCCTGCGTATTTTGGGGGCAATCCAATGGGAACCTTTACTACGGCAGCTGGAGGGGCTGTTCGCATCTGGTCTATCGTGGCCTTCAAGGTTTGATTATCCGTCTTCAGCGCCTTGACTGCTGCTAGCAGGGCTTGAACATCCGTCTGCAAATCAGCTACCTTAGTCCTCAGGAGTTCCACTTCTTCCGTCTCAGAAGTGGGGTTCGTCCCCCCCGCTGCTCCCTTTGACATCTTGTCCCAGTCAAGTGAAGAGAGCGTTGAGGGTGATTTAGGTGGCTCTGTCAAGCTGTCAGGCCCAGGATGTGACTCAGGAACCAGACCAACGATTGTAGTTAATTCGTGTTTTATTAGGGTAATGTCCAAACAAAGACTGCGTTTTCTCATGAATCAATACAGGGATACAGGTCCTGCGGCATTGGGAGAAAGTTGACAGAGCAAGGGACTTCTTCCTGCCTGTTCTTTAAGAAGGGGCCAAACGGGCGCGCAATCTTTCACTCCTCCTTAACTGCCCCTCAGGTACTGCCCGCCTTCCCCCCCTTCTCTCCTGTCTTTTCAGCTGTCTGCGTGTGCGCGGTGAGGGGGGAAGCATCACCCCCTCCTCTTCTGAAGTTTCCAATTCCAGGATGGGGGATAGGGGAGGGGCTGATGGTAAACTGCCTCCCCGCTTTTCGGCTGTGAGCAGCCCTCCCTCTTCCCCCTCTTGCTCTGAGCCTGAAAGAGGGGGAGGCGTGAGAATGTCCAGGGAGGGCTCAGGCTCCCCGTTGCTAAGCGACCTTATCACTGGCAGTTCCTCTGTTTCGTCTTCGCTCCAAAGGGGGGAAGTTCCTCCCCCTTCCCTCTGCCATCCATCCGAATACTCTTCTCCCAACTGTCCGGGATCCAGCTCCCCGGGATTGGGACCCCAGCTCTGCCTTCCGACAGGTCTAGTCATTCAGCTACCTGTGAACTTGGCCCAACTACTGGGGCCTAGTAGTTCTGTGAACTGGGGCCTATTACTGGGGCCCAGAAGCTCTGTGATCTCTGCACTGGGGCATCGTAGTTCTGTGAACTGGGGCCTAATAGTTCTGTGAACTGAACTATACATATATAGTCTCTCTGTGTGTATGTATTAGAGTTGTCAGGTGTCTGATTTTTGCCTGGAAATTCTGGCTTTTTGAGGTGCTTTCTGGGTCTCCAAGTGAGTCACTTTAATAGCTGGACTCTCAGCTTTCATTTAAAAACAAATTAAGTTTCTAGGTGGTCTGGCTCACGAAATATATACCAAAATGTCAACCACCCCCCACAACTTCTGTTCAATGAGCTCGTAGCTGGCTACTCTAACCCCACACTTTCAAATTTATAGCCAATCCCTGAAGTCAGGGGTGTGGTTGACAAGGGATTTGTTGACCTCCAGGCAGGAGCAGGACCCCATTGCAAATCAAGAAAACAGTTGTTTTTTCCTGCTTACCTGAAAATCTCATAAATTGAGTAAGTATATAGCTTTCAGTCGTTTTCTCTTTTGTGTGCAGGAGTCAAACAAGTTTTAATTTTCCTGGGCTGTTGAAGAGGGTAGTGTTTTGAAACCCTTCCCAATATGAAGCTTTAATCCAATACTCGCTTTTCTGGGAGTAAAGCTGCAATGCTAATCCCGAGTACCTGGAGTAAACCCCATTGAATTCAATAGAACTTACTTTTGAGTAGACATGGTTAGGATTGTGCTGTAAATTAATGGGACTTTTGAGTGAACATAACAAAGGATTGTATTTGTGTTGTAAATCTTTCTCTACCACTCCAATCCGATTTTTAAAGCAATTAGACAGGGCTTACTTAGGTATCACTGTTTTTATTACATAGGAAACTTATACTGATTTTATTTTTTTAAAGCTTCTGTAATGACCAACTGGTTTTGACAATAAACTATTATATGGGCTGTATATACTTTTACATCTTCAGTGTGTGTGTATGGAGTCTTTCCAACAACCTTGTGAGGTAGTGTTGCCGACTGGAAACCAAGGCAGCTCACAATAAGAAATAAATCCCTTTAAAATCCAATAACCATAAAAACAAGTATAAACAATTGCAAAACAGCTTAAAGTAGCATGATTTTGAATTTTGGGTTGAGTGAGTGAAGTTCCTTATCACCTGAGGTTGCAGTTCTGTGCAGGCTTCCCTGTTTCAGTAAGCCTCATTGAATACATTAGGACTTGCTTCTGAGTAAACAGACATAGGATTGCACTATAAATATCTTTACAGGTTGTATAAATAATAAACATCTTTGAAAGTTATGCTTATATAAATGTTCCTTCATACTATGTCCCAATAAGTATCTGATTTCACACTATGGTTGTACATGATTATTTCCTCTACATTTTAAGTGTGCCCTTCTTCCTTGGGGTGGACATGGATCCCCTCTGTTGTTTTCACCCTGAGGGGAAGATTAGGCTGAGAGATGGTGAGTAGCCCATGGTCACCCAGTGAACTTTATACCTCATTTCCATTAAAAAAAATCAAAATGATGTACACACAAAGTTTATGAAGTAGATCCACACAATACATTTAAAGCACATCCAACTCACATTTAAAATGCATGACTTCCCCTAAAGAATCCTGGGAAGTGTAGTTTCCCCCTCACAGTTATTTTCCCACCACCCTTAACAAACTACAGTTCCCATGATTCTGTGGTGTGATTCATCTGCTTCAAATGTGTATTGAATGTACTTTAAATGAATGGTGTGGATCTGCCCTAGGTATGATGTGCATTCATTAATGAATTGAAAAGAAAAAAAATTAAAATATACTTTTTTAAACAGGGGAAGGGTTGTAGCTCAGTGGTAGGGCACATGCTTAGCATTCAAAGGTCCAATATTCAATTTCTGGAAAAGACTATTGCCTGGAATCCTGGAGAGCCAATGCTAGTCCATGTCATCAGTACTGAGCTAGATGGTACCAAATAGCCTGTGTTGGTATAAGGCAGATTCCGTTGTTCCTAACAGTGGAAAGAGACCCAAGAGCAACAGTGACTCCAAGATTTATTTATGTATTTTATTTACAACATTTATATACCACTTTCAGAGCTTGGAAAAGTTACTTTTTTGAACTACAACTCCCATCAGCCCAATCCAGTGGCCATGCTGGGTGGGGCTGATGGGAGTTGTAGTTCACAAAAGTAACTTTTCCAAGCTCTGATATTGTAAAAAAATCACAAAGCAGTTTACAGAAGGAATTAAAACAACAAAATTATTGGCAAAACCAGTTAAAGACAGATATTTAAAAACATTCAAGATAATAAAACCAACAATGAGTTAAAAACAGATAAAACACACAATTGCTTCTACATGCCTGGGTAGGCTTGCCTAAAAAAATCTGTTTTTAGCAGGTGCTGAAAAGAGTACAATGAAGGCATCTGCCTAATGTCAATAGGCAGGAGTTCCAAAGCGTAGGTGCTGTCTCACTAAAGGACTTTCTTACAAGAGCAGAATAAGTACTGTGTGGCACCTGTACCATGGAAAGCACATCTTGAACGTGGCCCAGTAGCAAATCAAGAACCAGTGCAGATTTCAAAGCAGATGTGTTATGTGCTAATAGACTCTCACTCATGTCAGCAATCGTGCCACAGCATTCTGTACTAACTGCAGTCTCTGGATCAGGTTGGGCTGCATGGGGATTTCTGTGACCTTGGCTGACTGGCTGCTAGGATTTTTTTAGCTTTGGTTTTTAGTTAGGAATCCTGACTGGTTGTGGGATGCTGAGTTTTCTGCCTTACTCATAGGAATCTTGTGGTGGTGATGAGGTATTGCATTTAAGAAATCATCACTGTCTTTTTCTTTTTCTATTTGCATTTCATTTACCTTTAACCTCACTCTCTTACATCCATAGAAGCAACAACAGCGGTTCCATGCGCTCAGCTCAACCTCTTAAAACCACTGATGATGCACCTTGTTGTTTGCATGATGGTTTGTTTCTTGCCCAATAGTAGGGTTGCCAGGTTCAGGGCCTGAGACTGATCCTGTATCTTTAGGAGAAGAGAAAGTCAGCCAAGTGCAGGTGTTCTTGCAACCCTGCAATGGGAAAAACCACAAGGTGGAATTCTCCCTTCCCCCTGCACAACTTTGAAAGATACAGAAGACCTCTTGGAGGCCGGGCCTAATACACACATGAACACTTAGACATCCATCTATGCCTGGGGAGGAAATGTAGTAGGGTAATCTTTGGTGGGGAGATGCCTTCCAGTCATTTTGAAGAAAGATATATACCACAGCCTTGTCTACAGAGAGGTTTGCTTTTATGTCTTGTATTTGTTCAGGGGAGGGAGCGTTGGTGGATTCAAACCCCTTTATTCCATCTTCCATGATGGCAGGCAGACCTCCCATTGCATTCACCATTTAGGACACATACCCTGAGACAGAGAAGCAATTGAGATGAAGGCTGCTTCTCCTTGCTGGCTCAACTAGAAAGTCTGTGGATAAGGGGTGGAGCTGCATGTGTTGATCAAGTGAGCATGTGCAGTTTTCTAAACTTCTAGATTCTGCATATGCATCAGGCAGGAAGACTAAAATTCTTGATTTTCCCAGGATAACTGAGGTATCCCTCATTGGCTAAGAACAATGGAAGATGGTAATAAGCTGGTTTCTCATAAAATGGGCAGAAAACTGCCTCCACATTTTGCCTTGTATCTCTAGATCCACAAGGGCTAGAGACTTGCTTTTTTTAATGAAACCTGGGAATCTGGGCCCCCGAATGGGCTAAGCAGGTACTGAGTAGCGTGGCTAAAACCTGGCTAACCAGACAATATTGCCGCCCTAGCCATGTCTGCATTATATTAAGTGATCTTGGTGCTTATAAAAGACTTGGATATGCTGAGATTTAGCAACAGACATGATAGCCACTCTCTGGTCTGTTGAGATACCAAAAATTATTTTGTAAAGTGTTTCTTTTTTCACAGTTCAGGCCTCCGAGGCCCAGGCCCTCTGGAGGTCTGGACCCCAGGGATTTCTGCCCTCCCTCTCCTCAGGCCTACAGTAGTTATTAAAGAGGCACAGGAGTAGCAAAAAAAAAGTTCCACCATCATAAGTTTAAGAATTTTATAGCTTATAAAAATTGCATCTCTGGAGCTAATACCTTGACATTTAGCATATATGATCTACCTGATGAGGCAGATTTCTAACTGACCTGGCAGGAGCGAATATAGATTTTTTGGTATAATACAGTTTGGGGAAATAGCCCTTTTAGAAAAACTAACAGATAATTTCAGGATGGTACATGGACAGAGTAGAAGAACCAAATTTCTCCCGATATTGTATGATTTTATTTATTATGTTAATTTACAAGACACAGGGATCGCCCTACCAACGGCATATACATGGATATGGAACTATTATTAAGATGTTCCATCTCGATATATGTTATAGAAGTGTCTCCCCGATCCTGAAGGGAAAACTAAAAGAATAAGAAAAAGAATCAGTGGATAAATGAATATGAGTTTATTGGATATATAAAACAAGGTAGATCAGTTGAATCATCTGGACTTGTTGAACTTATGCTGACAATATGTTTTGTTGTTTTGCTTTTTATTTTATTTTATCTTATTTTTTTGTTTTTGTTTTGATTGAATATGAAAACCAATAAAATTTTAAATTAAAAAATTTCAACTGATCCAATAAAAATGCCTATGACAGTTTCTCAGATTCCCAAGTGTGTCCATGGGCTATTGTTTCGGTACAGTGCCAGAGCAAATACTTGTAAGGATCCTGAGTGGCATGGGTGGCATGTAAATATGAATGGGGATGTCTTGATTTTTTAGCCTGGGGGCCTATTCTGTTGGGCTCTCAGGTTATGTGTGTGTTCCTCACAGAGAGGAAAGCAACGGAAAAACCTGCTCTTATGGGGTTAAGTCGGTTGGGAAGAGTGCCAAGGCCGTCGATGGCAGCTGTGCCATCACAAGGGCACTCTTATCTACATAAGGCTGGAGAGAAACCGAAAGGACGTGGGGGTGTAGCGTTTATGTGGAAGAAGCTGGTTGTAACTCTAAATGTCTCAGTAAAGACTCTTAAAAGAAATCATTGCCTGTGACTGGATCTTTTCTATACCTGAACCTGCTTTTGGTGTTGTATTGGACCACACACGCACTATCACAGCGTGACAAGGGTTATGGGCCCAGATATCTGGTCCAATTTACAGCGCTAGAGTTAGTTCTGCTCCAAAACCTCGGAGCTGAGACGCAAGCTTGCTTGGAAACCGTGTGAGAAAGAGGTGAGCGGAAAGCAGATTGCTGAGGAAGGCAATTAACATGTCTGCTGGAATGCCAATGGAACGGCTCACTGAAACAAACTACGCCAGCTGGAAGCTACAGATGAGGGCTTTTCTGATCAAAGAGGATTTGTTTGAAGTAATTGACACCACCCCACCGGCGGCCCCTCAAGCGGCATGGACACGTACGGATGAAAAGGCGAAGGCTTTTATCACATTAGCACTGTCCGACTCTCAATTGCTGTATGTGAGAGATGAACCCACAGCAAAACGCATGTGGACTGTTTTGAATAATGTACATGTGCAACAAACCGCGGGGAGCAAACTTTGTTTGGCAAGGAAGTTATATCGGATGCGTCTAACTGAAGAGTGCAGCATGACTGAGCATTTGACAGGATTTCGACGTCTGCAGAATTGGAGGACAGAGGAGTCGAGCATAGCAATCTACAAAAGGTGTACATCATTTTGTCTTCACTGGACGAGAAATAGAACAATCCCGTGACGTCAATGGAGGCGATGCCCGATGGAGGATTGAGTCTGGATTTTGTGGAAGAAAAACTCAATCAAGAATGGCAAAGAAGACAGGAGATTAACAGGACTGAGCCGAAAGAAGCAGTCAAAACTAAGCAGTTTACCTTAAAAGAAATCATTGCCTGTGACTGGATCTTTTCTATACCTGAACCTGCTTTTGGTGTTGTATTGGACCACACACGCACTATCGCAGCGTGACATATTCTGCCCTAGCTATGCTTCTGGGGAAAGGAGTGGGAGTAGGGGTGGGGGTGGGGATGCACTGCTCTCCTGGCTTCCCAACACCACAGGTTGCTGTCACTTACAGAGAGAGGGAGGGGCAAGCAGGGCCGGTGCTATCATTAGGCCAACTAGGCAGCCGCCTAGGGCGCAGACCTCAGAGAGGCACAGTATTGACCTTTGAGGGGCACAGTTTTATACAGATTAGATTTTTTAACCCTTGTAAAAAATGCAACTGACAATTTACATTTTTTATTTTAAGATAAATACCACAACAGTGGTATGGAATATAATTAAATACTACTCAATTATTCTGGACTGCACACCTGATGTTAGTCATGTTGAACAAATGACAATGATTGTACATTATGTTGATGTAATCAAACCATCAGATAGTGAGATGTCCGAGCCTGAGGTTCTCATAAGAGAACATTTCTTGGGATTTGTTCCACTAAAGCAGACTACAGGTGCCTTTATGACAAACGCTTCTTGTACAGCTTGAGCAAATGGGATTACCAGTTGAGAATCTGCGTGGTCAAGGTTATGATAATGGGAGTAACATGAAAGGCAAAGAAAATGGTGTACAAAAGAGAGTCCTGGACATAAGCCCACGTGCCTTTTTTGTGCCTTGCAATGCACACTCTTTAAACTTGGTAGTCAATGCTGCTGCTAAGTGTTGTCTGGAAGCATCTAGTTTCTTCAGTTTGGTTCAACAGATCTATAATTATTTCTCTGCATCGACTCAGCATTGGCAAATTCTAACTAGCCATGTATCAGACTTAGGCACAACTGTTAAGCCATTGAGCAAAACAAGATGGGAAAGTCGGATTGATGCTTTGAAACCACAGAGATATCATCTTGGTAGTATACAGGGGCGTAACTACCGCGGTGCGGCGGGTGCGGGCCGCACTGGGTGTCACCACAAGATGGGGGTGACACCACGAGCCGCCCCCCGCCCTAGGCACCGCAGCCGGGAAGCGGCAGGCGTGGCCAAGGAAGAGAGAGAGAGGAGCAAGTGCGGCAACTGCCCTCTTCACTCAGCACCCGCCCTGCTGCCTCACAGGCTGGCAGAATGGTGCGATCGCTCTCCCACTCCGCAGTTCCAGCAGCCTGAGGCCGGGCATGCCACAAAGCAACCCAGAAAATCCCTCCTGGCTTTAGGCTGTGTGAGGCGGCTGCTGCTGCTGCTGAGGGCTGGTTGGCTGGCCAGCGTTCAGCCGCCCACGCGGGGCCCAGAGGTGGAGAGGTGGGAGTGATGCAGTTCTCTCCTTCCCCGGCGCAATCGCCGGCCAGGTGATCCTGCCTGCCCCGCTGGAAGGAAGGAGGGGGGTGACGGGAAGCGTGAGAAGGATGTGCTGGCCTTGGGCGCTACCGGTTAGGGACAGCCCCGAGCAAGCAGCCGGCCAGCTCGGGTAAGTCATGATTCTCCAAGGCTGCTGCTTGCCTAGTCTCACTTTCCCTGGTGGGGAGCCCCGTTGAGCTCCGCGGGGGCTTACACTTAGTGGAGGGGTGCGTAGCAGCCCTACTCAGAGTAGAGGCATTGAAATAAATGGTTTGAAAAGAGCCCAGGGCGGCAAGCGTGTCAGCAATAAAGCACTGGGTTGTGTTTTATTTAGCCAATTCACTTCTACTCAAAGTAGGGCCATTGAACTGAATGGATCAAGTCATGCCCCATATTTTCAATGGGTCTACTGCTCAGGCTGCAAACCTAGGTACACTTACATGGGAGCAGTGCTGGAAATTTTGGAGGGGGAGTGCCATAATGGAATCTCAAAGCCCTCCCCCCCCATTTTAGCCAAATCCTTCTTCCAAACAAGATTCTAAACATGCTTTTAGTTGTTTCAGTTGTTTTAAATGTTTTATTTTGTTTTAATTGTATTGGGTGGTATTCAGTGCTAGTCTTTACTCAGCGCAGACCCATTGAACTTAATGGACATGACTAAGGCTGCAATCCAGTACACACTTGTTGTTGTTGTTATGTGCCTTCAAGTCGATTACGACTTATGGCGACCCTATGAATCAGCTACCTCCAAGAGCATCTGTCATGAACCACCCTGTTCAGATCTTGTAAGTTCAGGTCTGTGGCTTTCTTTATGGAATCAATCCATCTCTTGTTTGGCCTTCCTCTTTTTCTACTCCCTGCTGTTTTTCCCAGCATTATTGTCTTTTCTAGTGAATCATGTCTTCTCATGATGTGTTCAAAGTATGATAACCTCAGTTTCATCATTTTAGCTTCTAGTGACAGTTCTGGTTTAATTTGTTCTAACACCCAATTATTGGTCTTTTTTTGCAGTCCATGGTATGCGCAAAGCTCTCCTCCAGCACCACATTTCAAATGAGTTGATTTTTCTCTTATCCACACTTACATAGGAGAAAGTCCCATTGAACCTAATGGAGCTTACTTCTGAGTAGACATATATTGGATTGCACTGTAACTTAGGTCCATTAATTTCAGTGGGCCTTCTCTGAGTAGGGCTGAGTTGAATACCACCCATAGAAGGCTGCCTTATGTCATCTGGTCCATCTAGCTCAGGATTGTCTACACTGACTGGCAGCGGCTCTCCATGGTTTCAGACCGGAGTCCTTCCCAGCCCTACTGGTTACATGAGGTTCAGGTTGCGTTATCAGTGTCCAGGAAAGCTCTAAACCTTTCTAAAGTCTTCCTAGGAAGGGAGCAATTAAGGGACAAAATAAGCCTGGCTCTTTCACCTCTATAAAAATTACACAACAGTAAAAGTTCCTAAATCTGCACTACTGCAGGGTGTGTGTGTGGAACCATGATTCTCATATGGAATGCCATTAACTCCCAAAATAACTGAGGGGACGACACTGAAGTTCCACTGGAGGCTGATTCATTAATTAGGGCAAGTAGGGCACCACCCCACTAAGTTAAGTCTGCCCTCAGCCAACCCCCATCTGCCAGTCTGGCCTGCCTACCTCCTTACTTACAACCAGTCTGGGGGCGGCCCTGCTTGCCATATTGGGTGACGCGACGAGACGCACCCATTTTGGCCGCGGCGTGGGCAACGGGGTGCGGTGCGCCCTCCGACCTGCGACATCGGCGGCAGGGTGTGACGTGCCCACTGTCAGCTGTGGCATCGGTGACGTGTCGAGATGCACCCGTTTCGGCCGCAGCGCGGGCGGCGCACCCTTTTTGGCCCACAGTGTCGGCAGTGTGACGTGGCGCGGCGGTGTCGGTGGCTCGGTGGGGTGCCCCTTTTCGGTTCGTGACAGTGGTGGCGGGATACGGCACGGTGGGCCTGACACGGCACATCTTTCTGTGATTTACGACATCGGCTGCGTGGCATGACGTGCCCTTTCGGTCAGTGACATCGGTGACGCGACACGACGCCCCCTCTTCGGCCAGTGATATCAAGTGTGGGACTGTGTTGGTGGGTTTGGTCGGTGGGTTTTGAATGAAGGTTGGTGTGTATATGTGATTGGAGTGAGTGCATGTGTGTGTCTGTATATAAGTTTTTATTATGTGCCTGGGAAAGAGGCTTTTTCATCAATTGGGGGGACTTGAAGGGGCCCCAATTAGTGTAGTGATGGGCAGAGGGAGGTATGGCGCTGTGCGAAGGGCGTGCCAGGTAAGGGGAACGTGGACCAGACATGTAGTGGCTGTGCCTTGTTCCGGTTCTTCTCACATCCGCAGGGTTGTTGGTTGTCCTCTCAGCCAACTCTTGGATCTCCAGCTGCTGCTGTTAAATGCCAGATCGGTCCATAATAAATCCTCCCTCGTCCATGATTTGATTGTGGATGAGGTGGCCGATCTGGCATGTATAACTGAGACCTGGGTGGGTGAACAGGGAGGAGTTAGTCTTTCCCAGCTTTGCCCACCGGGGTACTTGGTTCAGCACCATGGTAGATCTGAGGGTCGGGGAGGTGGGGTCGCTGTTCCATCTCACTCATCAAGCATCATGTCCATGCAGTTACTGGTCTGGAGTGTTTGCACCTTGTGTTGGGTCAGAGGGACAGACTGGGAATCTTGTTGGTGTACCGCCCACCTTGCTGCCCAACGGCTTCCCTAACTGAGCTGACGGAAGTGGTCTCTGAGGTATTGCTGAGATCCCCCAGACGATTGGTTCTGGGGGATGTCAACATCCATGCTGAGGCTACTTTATCTGAGGCGGCTCAGGACTTCATGGCATCCATGACAACCATGGGGCTGGCCCAATATGTTAGTGGCCCAACACATGTGTCGGGGCATACTCTAGATCTTGTTTTTGCCACTGGACATGGAGATGGTGATCTGGGTGTGGGGAGTTTTACATCTCTCCCATTGTCATGGACAGATCACCGCTTGCTGAAGTTTAGACTCACAGCGGCTTTTCTCCTCTTCAAGGGTGGGGGACCTATTAAAGTGGTCCGCCCCCGGAGACTAATGAATCCTGAAGGTTTTCAAAGGGCTCTGGGGGACTTTCCGGTTGATAAGACTGGCGCTCCTGTTGAAGCTCTGGTCGAACTGTGGAATGCGGAAATGACCTGGGCTGTTGACACGATCACTCCTGCGCGCCCTCTCCTGTGTAGAGCTCATACATCTCCATGGTACACCCCAGAGCTGAGAGCGATGAAACAAGGTAGGAGACAGCTAGAGCGAAGGTGGAGATGAACTCCCGACGGATGCAATCATGCGCTGGTAAGTGCTTCTACGAAGCTGTATTTAGGAGCGGTGAGGGTGGCGAAGAAACAACATTTTGCTGCCACTATTAGGTCATCTCTCTCCCACCCAACGGAGCTTTTTAGAGTTGTCCGAGGGTTGCTCCATTCCGGCCCTCAGGACATGGTAGGGTCATCGGTGGCCCGTTGCAATGAGTTTGCTGGACACTTCCAGAATAAGGTCTTATGCATCCGCCGGGACTTAGACTCTCAGTTTATAGCAGCTGATCCTAATGAGGTGTCCAGAGCTCAGTCTTGTCATGTTTTATTGGATGAGTTTCAGTTGGTTCAGCTCGAGGACGTGGACAAGGTGCTTGGACAGGTGCGTGCAACCACTTCGGTACTAGATCCTTGTCCCTCTTGGCTAATAAAAACTAGCAGGGATGGAACAGCTGGCTGGGCCAGGGAAGTGATAAATGCCTCTTTACGAGAGGGAGTGGTTCCTGGCTGCCTGAAAGAGGCGGCAGTGAGACCGCTTCTGAAAAAACCTTCCTTGGACCCAGAAAATTTCAACAGCTACAGACCAGTGGCGAATGTTCCATTCCTGGGCAAGAT
The DNA here is from genome assembly GCF_030035675.1 of Rhineura floridana. Taxonomy (NCBI): domain Eukaryota; kingdom Metazoa; phylum Chordata; class Lepidosauria; order Squamata; family Rhineuridae; genus Rhineura; species Rhineura floridana. Next base: position 86,238,594 of record NC_084486.1, read on the forward strand.
CCTGGAACGAGTGGTTGCTGGTCAGCTCCAGGCGCTATTGGATGAAACCGATTATCTAGATCCATTTCAATCGGGTTTTAGGCCCGGTTTCGGCACTGAGACAGCCTTGGTTGCCCTGTATGATGACCTATGTCGGGAGAGGGACGGAGGGAGTGTAACTCTGCTGATTCTCCTTGATCTCTCAGCGGCTTTTGATACCATCGACCATGGTATCCTTTTGGAGAGGCTCGCAGAGCTGGGAGTTGGAGGTACTGCTTGGCAGTGGTTCCACTCCTACCTGGCGGGTCGTCTCCAGAAGGTAGTGCTTGGGGAACATTGCTCGACACCATGGGCTCTCCAATGTGGAGTCCAGCAGGGGTCAGTTCTGTCCCCCATGCTTTTTAACATCTATATGAAGCCGTTGGGTGCGGTCATCAGGAGATTTGGAGTGCGTTGCCATCAGTACGCTGATGACACGCAGCTCTATTTCTCCTTTTCATCCTCTTCAGGTGAGGCTGTCAATGTGCTGAACCGTTGCCTGGCTGCGATAATGGATTGGATGGGAACTAACAAACTGAGGCTCAATCCTGACAAGACTGAGATGCTGCTGGTGGGTGGTTTCTCTGACCAGATAGTGGATATACACCCTGTCCTGGACGGGGTTACACTCCCCCTAAAGGAACAGGTTCGTAGTCTGGGAGTTGTTTTAGATCCTTCCCTGTCACTTGAGGCTCAAGTAGCCTCGGTTGCACGGAATGCGTTCTACCAACTTCGGTTGGTGGCCCAGCTACGTCCCTATCTGACCAGGGAGGATCTAACATCAGTAGTACATGCTCTGGTAACCTCGCGATTGGATTACTGCAATGCGCTCTACGTAGGGCTACCTTTGAAGACAGTTCGGAAGCTGCAGCTCGTGCAAAATGCAGCGGCCAGATTGATAACGAAGACCAAGCGGTCTGAACACATAACACCTGTTCTGGCTCGCTTGCACTGGCTGCCAATATGCTTCCGGGCCAGATTCAAAGTGTTGGTTTTGACTTATAAAGCCTTACACGGCGCGGGACCACAATATCTGCTGGAACGCCTCTCCCAATATGAACCTACCCGTACACTACGTTCTACATTGAAGGCCCTCCTCCGAGTCCCGACTCAGAGAGAGGCTCGGAGGGTGATAACAAGAACTAGGGCCTTCTCGGTGGTGGCCCCTGAACTGTGGAATAGTCTCCCCGATGAGGTGCACTTGGCGCTGACTTTGCTATCTTTTCGGCGCCAAGTTAAAACCTTCCTCTTTTCTAAGGCATTTTAATTTAATTTTAATTCTAATCTAGTTTAAAATCTGCTATAACTGATTTTAGATTTTTCATTTTCTTATATGTGTTCTTGTTGTATTATTATGGGTTTTTATTGTATGTATTTGTATTTTTGTATTTTTGCTGTACACCGCCCAGAGAGCTATGCTAGTCGGGCAGTATAAAAATCTAACAAATACAATAAAATAAATAATAATAAATTCCTTCTGCTCCCTAATCTCAGTGGTGAATTTTCACTTTAACCACATGAAACTATGCATAAATGTAAATACATTTAGGCTGTGCGTATGATATTGTAATTTAAAGGTGTAATTTTAATTTTGCTAGTTGTTTATGTCACTACTATTGCTATTACATTCAGTGATATACGGGAATTACAATTTACGAGTAACATTAGTACAAAAAACATTACTAAGGATTCTGTATGGTCTGGTACGGAAGGAGGTCCATGGGGGTGACACCATGAGTTACCGCACAGGGTGACACCAACCCTAGTGACGCCACTGATGCCCAAGCAGCACTTGACCTGAAGGAATTGGTGACAAAATTTGCAAAGGAAAAGGCACGCAAAATGAGATTTTGATGTGCCTGAAATTGAAATTTTTAAGAGACTTAAATTTTAACACCACAATTTATAAGATTATTCAAAATTATTTGTGTGCTAAAACATTTTCTTTTGTATTTGAGAAAGATAATCAGATTGTTGTATTGTTTATTCTTGCAATTTAAAATAAATTTAGCAGTTTCAAGTTTTGTGCTTTTTATTTTTTCTACAAGACATCTGTTTTTGAAAATTGAAGTTAGCAAATTTGGGGGGGGGGCTGCAAGTAGTTAGCCTTGCCTAGGGTGCAAAATAGCCTGGCACCGGCACTGGGGGCAAGGCACAGGGCGCTCGGCAGCAGGAGCATCAGATTAGCTCTACTGCCATGCATTGAAGAAACAACGCTGGAGACACTGGAAGCCTGCTCCGAAAAAATAAGGGGTCTAAGATCCCACGTGATCCTGGATGACTACACCCCTGGCATGGATACCCTGATCAAAGGGAGAGCTTTTAAATGTGTGCCAAGTAACCACACCCATCCTTGTGGACGGCAGGATCAAGAATCAATCTAGGCGGAAAGCAGCATGTTGAGGATGAGCAGGAATGGTTCAGGATTCAGAAAAATTACATTTTTACGCTACAAACAGATTAGTGTGTACACAGCCCATGCTGGCTGGGGCTGATAGGAGTTGTAGTTCAAAACATCTGGAGGGCTCCAGGTTGAGGAAGGCTGCTCTAGACTGGGACTTGGATGCCCGTTATCAATATGACCCAGGGACCTATGTACATCAGGCCACCACTGCCTCTTGTGGTGGAAAGCGCTGGGCCGGCTGGAGCCAGAGCCGGGGAGGAACTGCGGCCTCTCGGCGGGCCCGTTGTTGTGGCCTATCCTGGAGGACATGGTTCCTGTGATGATCTTTTGGCGTTTCAGAGGCGGTTTGGAGGCCCGGGAAGCGCCCCTGCAGCGGCCGCCGCCCTTCCATACAACATTCATCCACTTGCCTGATATCAGCGGCATTTACACTCTGGCCCCTTCACCGAGGCTTCTCTAAGAAGAACTGCTCTGTTAGTTTCATTTTTGAGAGGCTGGTTGTTCCGCCCCTCTCCTCGCTGGAACTGCTGGATGCTGGGGTTGGGGGAGATGCTGGTTTTTGACCTTGTAAATGGACTATCTCCCACACTGGTTTTATGCCAGGGTGGGAAGACTTACATCAGGAACTCCCATCTCTAGTTACACCTCGGACCATACAGGCGAGAACCCTATTATTGAAACTGAGTTGCCTCTACCTTGTTGTTTAGTTATCATTTATTGTTACAGTTTTTATTGTTTGCTTTCTGATATTCTGTTGTTTTATATGTTTTGTTATGTACATCACTCAGAGTGGCTGGTAAATCTAGCCAGATGGGCGATTAATAAATAGAATAAATAAATAAAATAAATAGACCAAACAGCACATGCTGTAGCACTGTGAATTGCGTTTCAATCTGCTGTATGTGACCTTCACAACAAGTTGCAGTGCAGTGTATAGTTGGGTGTGTGAATGGAAGTACATGTATAATTGAGAACTATGTGGTGTAGTGGTTAAGGTGTTGGAGGGTTCGAATCCCCACATAGCCATGAAGCTCACTGGGTGACCTTGGGCCAGTCACTGCCTCTCAGCCTCATGAAAACCTTATTCATAGGGTTGCCATAAGTCAGAATCGACTTGAAGGAAGTACATCTACATTTTACCAATTATATTAAAAATATACTGTAGCTACTTTAAAGTTTAACAGGGCAGAATCTTTTAATACATTTCCTTTTCAAAAACAATGGAAATTCAATGATAAAAAAACCCTGCTGGTTTAAGATCAGAATTAAGACTATCTCATGTTGGCTCAAGCTCCACAATACTGGGCAATTTAAAGCTAAGTCTGATGCCTTAACAGATGTACCCCATGAGCAGCAATGGTGTTGTGCAATTTCACAAATTGTGCTTTATTCCAACTTATCCTCCATGCACTCACACTTTTCCTTGGTCGTTCAGGCCCAGAGCCAGATGGGGAAGATTGAGTGCCTGGGACCAGCAAAGATGCCCCACATTGACCTGGTCCTGTACTGCCTTAAGAAGCATCTGAGCCTTACTGCATTTCTCTTGTAAATTGCCCCATTTATTGTAGTAATTTTGGAGTTTGGCTAGTGCACCCATGGGTGTGACTATGCGTTCTGCTGTCAATACAGACTGAACCTGCCCCTGAAGATGTGGGGATGATAGTGGGTTTCACACACACTTAATGTCACATCTAGTTTGGTCCTTAACAGAGGATTAATTTGATACAGTGTATTCCTAACTTCATGTGACACCAGAGTAAACAGCTGCTCTATTTCATGGCTGAAGCGCATTCATGCCATACATGAGCTATTCTGTGCATCACACTGTCACATGCTTCAGAATCCTTCACAGCAGAACCATCTGTCAATGAACAAGCTTTCAAGAGCATTACATTCTCAGAATGGGACAGGAACAGGTTCACTTGGAGACAACAGGAAGTGACTGAATGGTTTTTTAATCAGGGAGCAGAATTTGAACTCCACACTCTTAGAAGGATCAATAAACAACAGCCATAAAACACCAGATGGTATTCCTAGATGCTTCTCAGAAAAGTGTGCGAAGTTTGAGGCAACTCAATTCAGTGTGGCAGTCAAGAATTCAGGGCTTTTTCACATGTGCTATTGAGGGCCTACATGCAAACCTCTGACAGCAGAAGGTTGTTCTGAACTAAGGGCCAAACTACATGTGATGCAGAAGATCCATACATTATTTTATTTAAAAAAGAAACCCTCAACAACTGAAATATATATAGACATGGCCATTTGCCACTTTGTCTGGAGAAGCAGAACATGTGTGTGTATGAAATGTGTGTGTGTATGTGTGTGTGTTTAAGCCTTCTGTCCATGTCATTTTCCTTGGCCTAAGTCTCATACCACAAAGCTGCTATGTGCCTTGTGTTTTTCTTCATGCCAGGTAGCACAGGAAATAGGCAGGGTGGGAACAGACTCCTGCAGCAAACCTGGAGCAATGCAAACATTTTTTAATCGTACCCTGTCTTCGTCAAAAGAAATATGGTGGGCACAAGGCAGGGTTGAGAGATGATTGTCAGTATATCATGGATCTCTAAAGGATAAACTTGTGCTGATATTCGTAACCAGGACCCAGGGATTCTGTAGTAATGGATTTGGGGGGGATGAGCCAAGCAATTTTTGCAGATTGCCCACAGAAATCCCCATGCAGCGGAGTGTCAAGCATGACTAAGAACACTGCAGGTATTCTTATCCTTTGAAGATCCTGTGAATGTCACTGATTCGAAACTTGGAAGACCTGGTCTGTGTATATCAAGGAAAGCAATGGCAACTTAAGAATCTTTCCTCTCAATGCTTAGATCAGCTTTCCCCAAAACATCTGGAGGACATCACATTACAGAAGGCTGAACTAGTTCATCCTCCAAAGCCTCTACCATTAGACCATGAAAATGATGAAGGTGATTTTATTAAAGAATTGATGATGATGATGATATCTTCAGGGAACCCCTCACAAGGCAGCCTACAACAAAAGGAAAAAATCAAAACAAGACATTAACATTAAAAACAATTTTAAACACAGCTGGAACAAAAATATCAAGACAGTAAAACCTCACTAAAATGTAGACCAATGTTTTTAAGGTCCCCTTGAAGGAAACTAAAGATGAAGCCATGGGTACCTCCTTAGGGATGTTATTATTACTTGAGGGAACACCACTGAAAAGGTCCTGTCCCTAGTGCCTGCCAATCTGGTATCTTGAATAGCACAATAGGAGATAGGGCTCTGAGGTCAATCTTAAGAAATGGGCAGGTTGATGTGGGTGTAGGCAGTCCTTTAAATAACCTGGGCCCAAACCATTTAGGACTTTAAAAGTGCAAGTAAATAAATAAAACTGCACTTCTAAATTGAGTCTGGAAATGAATTGTCAGCCAGTGTAACTGGTGCTGGATAGGTGTAACATGACCAGAATGTGTGGCCTCTACAAGCATCCTGCTGGCTGCATTCTGCACCAGTTGAAATTTTTGGACTGTTTTAAAGACATCCCCACATAAAGAGTGTTTCAGTTTTCTAGTCTGAATGCAACCAGGGCATAAGTAACTGAAACCAATCGGCTTTCTCCTGCCTAAACTGATAAAAGGCACTCCCTTGACCACCAAAGCCACTTGTGCTTCATAGACTGCATTGGGTCCAGGAGAACCTCCAGACAGCACACCTGGCATTATAGAGAAGGTGCAACCCCAGTCAAAACTGGTTGCACGCTTTAATCTAGATCAGATCCTACCAGTCAACAGTACTTCTTTCTATTTGGATTAAGTTTCAGCTTGTTTGCCCTCATCCATCCGAGAACTGCCTCCAGACATCTTAGGATTTCTACTGCATACTTTTCATAAGTATATGGAAATCAGAGTTAGAGTGTGTGTCATCTGTATACTGTTGACACTTCAGCCCAAGCCTCTGGATGTCGTCTCCCAGTGGTGTCATGCAGACATGGGGCTGAGATGGCCAACAGGCATGGGGTGGAGCTGAAGTCCCCAGGTACCACCTTCTGGACCTATCCCTCTAGAAAGAACTATAGCCACTGTAACACTATGCCCCCAGGTCCTGGTCTAGAGAGGCAGTCCAGAAGGATATCAGGTTCAATGGCACTGAAGCCCCTGAGAGGTCATGGAGAAGCAAAAGGGTTCCATTCCATTTCCATCCAGCTCTGTCAATACCCCAGCACAGACTATCCACCAAGCTGACCAAGGTGGCTTCCATCTCAATACCAGGCTGAAAACTGGACTGGAACTGAGCCAAGTAATCTGGAACTAAGATTTTAACCCTTAATACCGCAATCTGGATTAATTATATTATGCTACTTAATTTGTGCCACATAGTTTAGGGTTGTATTCAGCACTGAATACCACCCGCTGTCTCCACTAGGTCTTATTTGGTACCTCTATGGGTTTGTAACTTTGCTAGTACAGGATATAAATTCAAATATAATACTGCAGTTTTATAACCAGGAAAGATATCCAAAACATCACGGTGGGAAACAGGATCTCTCCTAACAGACAACTTGGACAGGTGGGCAGGGCCACCACCTGATATCACCATAACATCAGGCGCCCCAGTTTGAAAGGAAAAAATTGTGAGCACACTCTCAGTGTGCTCCAAATTCTTCCTTTGCAGCCCAGTTTAAATTCAAGCTGCTCTTGATTCTTCCTTTGCATGAAAAAGTCTGGTGATAAGAAAAGGTGCCAAATTCAAAAAGCGTCAACTTTTTTATGCACAGAAAGAAATGGAAGTGCAATTTGAGTGCACTCCCTAATATTTTTCTTTTGAGCCACGGTTTGACATTTCAGGTTGCAGCTTCAAATTTCCCACATGTGACATCATATATGAAGAGGTCAGGCCTGGGAAAGTGGGGCATAGTTTGCCCCAAACAGCCTACCCTCAAAGTCTGGTAGACCTAATTAGGCCCACAGGGCAGAGGTTGTCCACTCTGTGTTAGATAATCAAAACTACAGCAAAGAGGAATATTGATAACAGAGTTTAATTGTGCCATAAAGATAGCACATAGCATTTTTAAAGTTATGTGGCACTTCATTGACTACCTATTTTACTGTGGCATGAGTTCCCATGTACAATGATCTACTTCACCAGATCTACACATTTCACTAATGCATAATCTGAACTGGGCTTCTTGCACTTGTAAACCCTTTTCCTCAGCTGTCAAAATAGAAAACAATTGCTAAAAATTTCTGGCTAGCCTTGATTTGGTCTTGATTAAGTCATCCTAAACGCTCCTGCACCCTCAGGTATCTTCTGCAAGTCTCTAAAGTGCCAGTGGCTTGCCACATAATGTTTATACGTGCTGCAATTCTCTGAACAGTGAGAAGTTCCAGAGGCACAAAGCTTTCCTGGGATTGGTTTCCTTTGGAAGGAGGCCACTGGAGGCTATTTGACATTTTGTAATATTTGCTTTCTTTACAGGTAGGTATACAAGCTGAGCAAAGGTGGCTATCTCCAGGAAGATAGCGAAGCCACCAAATGCTTCAGAACGATCTGATTCCGTCTGACTCAAAACTAGCACCTCTCCTTTTGTTCTCTCCTTATACACAGGGTGCTTCCACACTAGAGCTGCTTCCAGATAATCTGTTTATTAAGCATTTGTCCTGATTTTTTGCATACAGTGTGCAGGGAGGTTATCAGAGCTTGGAAAAGTTACTTTTTTGAACTACAACTCCCATCATCCCCAGCCAGCATGGCCACTGGATTGGGCTGATGGGAGTTGTAGTTCAAAAAAGTAACTTTTCCAAGCTCTGGAGATGACACAGTCTATTTAATGAATGTTCATCCTGACTTGTTTGTGGGGTGCTTACAAGACATTGCATCAAACAATTGTTATCCTAGACTTTATTTATTTATTTATACATACATACATGCATACAAAAGAGAAGTCTAGTACTAAAACCACCATGATGCCATAGCATTACTGTAGGATAGAATTCTAGAAGAATGGCACTGTGGCACAGCGCTTTGGCTCTTTCATTTCAAAAAAAGCTAGAAAAGTGTTTTAGCAATAATTAAAAGATTGATTAAAACATATAAAAAGGATCATAAAATGGCGCCCACCACGAGGGTTATAGTGAATGGGTACCGAGCTGCAAAAGGCCCAGCTCCCACAGCAGTTATGTTGTGGCCATAAATATAGTGGGGTGTTCACATAGAAAATACTCAATTCCTGTTTGTATAAAATTTGTTTTTATAACCTTTAAAGGTATGTGCACCTTTAGTTAGTTATTGTGATATTTCATGCCCAAGGTTGGAGGCTGTTCTTCTGCCAATTTCCTTATCACCATTTCCTTTCCCAGTATTACACTCCATCATTGTGCCCCTCATTTGAAGGTCTTTTGTTTGTTCCTGCTTGTCTCTGAATTTGATAGCTCCTCCCAACCACCACTACTCTGGCCTCTCATTTTAGAGAATGTACATAATACTCCTGGTTGATCCAACGACTTCGCATTCATTATCTCAATAGCCTTAACAGCCAGGGGTGTAGTTGTCCAGGGTCTCGAGGGGTCTTAGACCCCTTACTTTTTTTGGAGCAGGGTCTCAGCAGGGTCCCTATGTTTCTAGCTTCCTATGAGACAATCAACATGAAAGGGGAGTGTGTTAGTCAGTGAGAAGAGTCTTCTAACATGCTGCCTTGTTCTTTTCTGCTGATTGGAGCAAATCAGAGTGAAATGAGATGAGTCAGCCACTGAGAAGACTTCTCAGCAGCTAACACACTTACAGAGCTTGGAAAAGTTACTTTTTTGAACTACAATTCCCATCAGCCCCAGACAGCATGGCCACTGGATTGGGCTGATGGGAGTTGTAGTTCAAAAAAGTAACTTTTCCAAGCTCTGCACACTTACCTTTCATGCTGATTTGCTCCTAGGGATATCTGTTGTTGTGGGAGAAGGTTTAAAAAGGATCTCATTCTTAACCCAGCAGCAAAGGAGGGCATAGCAGTGACTAACATGAAGGGACCCTGCACTTCTGAATTTGCCACTACAATACGGTTAACAACAACCCAATAAAACAGGTCAGTAAGTATAACAAATCCCACATTGCAGATAGGGAGGAGGTATGTGTGGAATAGGGTTACCAGATCTCAGTTTTTTTGCTCGGCAACTCTGGATTTTTGGGTACAGTACTGCAAAAAAGGGAAATAATTGGGTGTTAGAACAAATTATACCAGAACTGTCACTGGAAGCTAAAATTATGAAACTGAGGTTATCATACTTTGGACACATCATGAGAAGGCCTGATTCACTAGAAAAGACAATAATGCTTGGAAAAACAGAAGGGAGTAGAAAAGGAGGAAGGCCAAACAAGAGATGGATTGACTCCAGAAAGGAAGCCACAGACCTGAACTTACAAGATCTGAACAGGATGGTCCATGACAGATGCTCTTGGAGGTCACTGATTCATAGGGTTGCCATAAATCGTAATCGACTTGAAGGCACATAATAACAACAACATTGCATTTAAGAAATCATCACTGTCTTTTGTTTTTGTTTTTCTATTTGCATTTCATTTACCTTTAACCTCATTCCCTTATATCCATAGAAACAACAACAGTGGTTCCATGCACTCAGCTCAACCCCTTAAACCCACTGATGACTCACCTTGTTGTTTGCATGAAAGTTTGTTTCTTGCCCAACAGTGGATATTCCAGGCAGGGAGTTGCCAGCCCTGCTTGAATATTGATATCTTTGCAGAGGATTCCTAGTAAAGCTTTACTAACAGCACAATCCAAACCATATCTACTCAGAAGTAAGTCCTACTGAGTTGCATGGGGCTTAGTCCCTTAGTAAGTGTGTTTAGAACTGCAGCCTTCAGGGGCATCCAGCTGTACTCCTGAGTGCTCCCATCTAACATCTCCACAGTAATATGCTCCCTTCTTCTAACAACTGGCCTGGCCTGAGGGCACTTAAACCCTTCTTGCCAGAAGCAAGTAGGCTAGATTAAATGTTCCCTACCCAAACTCCCTAAGCAGCTGAGAAGGAATGATCCCGTCACTTCAGTTCGGACCTGGGAATACCTAAATTTAGCTAGGATTTCTATCTTAATTTCCAATCAGAGAAATGTATTTGTTTGAATTGTATGTTCCAAGCAACTGTGGCTCTTGATGCATGCTTAATTAAATCACTAGGGCCCACCCCTGAAATCTCAGGGTTTGGAATGCTTCTGGCCTGGCAACCCTAGTGCGAAAGCTGAGTGATAGCTTTGTTATAGACCACATAGAGAATTTGAGAGCCGAGCTGTGATTTGAACCAAGGTGTACATTGTGCTGTCTACAGCTACTGTTAAGAAGTTCTGAAACTCTGAGGTTTGGTAGTACACACCATACATTTAAAGCACATTCCCCCTGCTAACAATCATGGGAACGGCAGTTTCCCTTTCACAGATTCCCAGGATCCTTAACAAACTGCAGTTCCCAGGATTCTTTGGGGGAAGCCATGTGCATTAAATGTGTGGTGTGTGTGCAGCCTTAGCTCTGCCAAAAGAGCCATTTGTCCCCCTGACCTGCAACCCTATTAGTGCCCCCATCCCATCCCTCTGCATTCAATTGCTGTAGTAAAATTAAGAATGTAAGAAAAGTTCTGCGGGATCGGATCACACCATTTTAATATAGGTTCAGTAACTCAAATTCACCTTGCTTTTGACTGGGAATAGGTTGATCACAAGACCTACACCCTGGCCTCCTATTGCAGAGGACCTTTAAATCTGAATTCACCCCAAACCTCATTTGCAGCCTCCCATTGGCACTGTGGGGGTTGAATGGAGCTATGGCTGCCAAATATCTGACTCTAGGATGTCTGCAAATGACCGACAATAATGTGCTGAAGGAACAAACACACTCCAGGGAAGGAGCGGATAGATGCACATGCTCGGGCTTGCTGGTTACAACAACATACCCCTCTCCTTCCCTCCCTTGCTTATTAACAATGACCTTCCTACTCACCACGCTCTGGATTCCCCAGCCCCAAATAGCTTTTAAATGCACTTCACGATCCAAGCTGGTGCCTGTTAATAGGGGACATGCAACCATACGCCAGCCTGCACCTTTGCAGACCACATCACACTTCCTGTGTGGCACACTCAAGCGGATGGCATGCACACATCTGCACATCCACCCTAACATTTTAATTAATGACAATGGTGCTTTTTCTCTCCCGTCCTCTCCTCAGCGCTTTAATGTGTGTCCATAGCTTGCCCGGTCCCCACAGCCATGGAAATATTAGCTTGACGGATGTGCTGTGTCGCTGGTGCTCCCTCGACGGGCCTGGCTGTCAGCTCGCCGATGATGACATTAACACAGGCAGAAAGTGATGACAAATGCCCGTTATCAGCGAACGAGGCCTGTGACAAATCGAACGCCGCCTCGCGAGCAGCCCCATTACGCTGTAATAAAAAAAGATGGATGGCTTTGCACGCCGGGGCCTGGTGCTAATGCGATTTTGCCTGGTCTCAGAGGGTTCCAATTAAGGCAGAAAAGAGAGAGCGGAGAGGAGGCCCAGAAAGCTCTCACACACACGTGCCTAGCCTTCCCTGCCAACATTGCACTAATCGAGTCAGATCACCTTGAAGGAACAGTATCAGACACACACACAAACACACAAAGAGGCTGGAGAGATTCCCAGCTCCAAGTGGGGTTCTGAACTGTAGGGTGGGATGGGAAGCAGGGAGGCAGGAAAATGGACAGAAGGATGGCACAGATGGGCCTGGGAAATGTGTTTGTATACTATCCCCCTGCCTCAGCCCAGTCCTGGCAGCTCCCGCTGCATCTGGCTAGCTCCTTCGCCATCAGGTGAAGGGCTTAATCAAATAATCACCTCCTCCATCCATAGCAATGAGACAAAGGGAGGGGGGAAAAGTGTCTTCTCTCAGGCATGTGTCACCTCCAGGAGGTGGAGAGAGAGGGGATGGATCATACATTGCTGAGATGCCTATGGAGAAAAAGCTCAATATAGGGAGTGAGAGAAGAGGCCAATCAGGCTTAGTTGATGGGAGAGAGAATTGATGCCTGCACCGTTGGAAATGGACTGACTGATCCAAGCCAAAAGAAGTAGTAGCTGAGATCAGATGTTGGCACATAACAACAACAAAAAGCTGCATGTTTAACAACAGGAAAGGGGGACAGGGAAGAGATATTTCATAATATATATTGCTATATGTTGCCATATATTAATGTTTTGGATCCCCTGAGTGGGATGCATCACAAGTTATTAGCGTTCATACAAATGTAAGAACATGTTTGGGTTGACAATAACAAATAATTTGTGGTGAATTAAATATTATTACTGCTGTTGTTGTACCACCAGGGTACTAGCCCTTATGCAGGACACAGACAGAAAGTACACAAGAAAGTAGCTTTGTTCCACATACAGGGTGGTACCAAACTAAGTCATACTCAGAGTAGACCCATTGAAACCAACAGACTTCAGGTAGTCAAGTCTACAGATTTTAATGGGTCAGCGCTGAGTATGACTTAGTTGGCTACAACTCCTAGTTGAGCCACTACTATATTTTTGTTCTGCCTGATGGAAAATTCAGATGAATGAGAAACTTCGCATACCTTAAAAAGAAAGTGGTTGTTTCAGCAAAAAGTAACCCCCTTGCCTGTATGTGTGTTGGGGTGTGAGACAGAGAGAGAGAGAGAGAGAGAGAGGATCAAGCTAGATGTGAAGTGGGTGGTCTGATCTGGATTTAATTATAAAAAGTAGTTATGGAGAGTTGGATCATGATTGCAGCACAATATACATGTCTGTGGGGGGGGGTTAACCCCCCATGCCGTTTTTCTGATCAAAATCACACATCCCTTAAGCTGCAATTTGCCCCTTGAGGAAAACTTACAGCAGAGATGGAGCTCCTCAGGCTTGGGGACTAAATGCAACCTTCTAGCCCTCTGTCTCTGGGCCTTGGGTGTCGGGATTCTCCCCGGCCACACCCTCAACCACCTCCCCTCTCCCCAGTTCTCATCCCTCACCAGCCCTGCTTTTCACCTGCCTTTTTGCCGGTTTGGAATGTATACTTGAACTCTGATAATTCTTTGATTGGCTGGATGGAGGACGGGGTGGGGGATGGGGGTGGGGAGGGTGTGTAGAAACTCCTCTGCTGTACAGAGACAAACTTCATATTTCATGGTCTACCCACTTTTGTCTCTGGCCCTGCCTACCACTAGCATGTGGACCCTGGAAGGTTGTCTAGAAGGGAATGCAGGCCTCAATCTGAAAAATGTTCCCCACCCATGATTTACAGATATAAAATAATACAGTAGAACCTTGCTAAAATGTGGCTCGATGAATTGTGGATCTGATATACCACAGGTATGACAATGTCCCCCAAATAAAAAAGTGTTTCTAGAATGCGGCTTTCGTTGTAACATAGTAGCCATAACACAGGTGCGTCCTTTGTCCCCTGGCCCTCGCATTATAGTGAGGTTCTACTGTATAAACAAAAAGAGGTGACTTGGGGAGATAGTTTTATCAGTTCAGTGCTGGATCTTTTTATCTCCTCTGCTACTCAACATTTGTATTGTCATTTTGTTATATAATGGTGATGGGTAGCATTTTTATCTAAGCCTCTCTGAGAGCCTTCTTGCTGAAAGAGCAAGGTATTAGCATATTAAATGAATAAAATAAGGAGCTCCTGGTCCACATGTTAACAGTGAGAGGGAAAGAATGGGAGAGCCAAGGATAATAATGAATGAATATGAGCAAATGTAGAGCAGCAGTGATTTCCTTGTAAAAATACCTTGGCTTGTCAAAGATTATGTCTAGTGCTCACCTTATCCACATATGTTCCTGGTGTTGGAGGTTTAGGATTGTACACAACTGTTGTTTAAAAAAAAAATTTTTCAGAAACTTTGGTCATAATTGATAGAAAAGTTAATGATGGATGGAGTTTGTCACATATAAATAGCTCTATCACAGTCAGTTTTCATCATAACTCAAAAGTAGATCATCTACATAAATTATCATATAGGCCTGCCATTTCTGTAGCATGCATAGATATCGGGATCAGCTTGACCTTGCTTGAAACCTTCTCTGATGAGCATCTGATTCAGTTTCTCATCCCATGCTCTTGCTGCTTGTTTTAGTACATATATACTTTTCTGAAGTTTGTACACAAGTAGTTTCTCTTCTGACTTTTCAAGTTCAGGAGGTTGTTCTGTGTAGATTTCCTCCTTAATTTCTCCATGTAAGAACATAAGAAGAGTCTTAACCAACTTAACCAATTCCTGATCCACAAGAGGACCTCTCTTATTCTACGACTGCTAAGCTTACTCAGGAGTCTTTGGTGAGGTACCTTGTCAAACGTTTTTTGGAATTCCACATACACTGTGTCAATGTAAGAAAGCAGCCTTTACATCTGATTGTTCAACATGCATCTTTGTTGATGCTGCCACCCTTAAAAGTGTCTCTGTTGTGGCATACTTTACTACAGGAGCAAATGTTTCATTGTAGTCTTCCCCATATTTTTGGGAATAGCCCTTGGCTACTAGCCTGGCTTTATATCTCTGGATTTCCCCTTCTGCATTTTGCTTTGAAGACTCATTTACACCCACAGGCCTTTTGTCTGCTGGTAGTTCTGTGAATGTCCAAGTCTGTTTTTTTTTATGTAGAGCCTCTGTTTCTTCTTGTGCAGCTTTGCACTGGTTTCTATTGCAAGCATTCTCTCAGTCTCTTCCCAAGTTGAGAGTTCATATAGCACTACCTGCCTTTGCAAGGTAGGATAGTCATGTAAGTGGTATGCCTTTGTTGGGTTGGAATGAGCATCTGGTTCAGGAGCCCCATCTGCTTATGTAGGAAATGGGCTCCTACTGGGAGGAAGGATGGGATATAAATCTAATAAATAAATATATAAATCTAATAAATAAATAAATAAAAATAATAAATAAATTCCAGCCCTGCATTCTCCTCTGCCTTTTCCTCATCTTCTTCTGCCCTTGTATGGTCTTGCATCTCTCAATCTTGGCCTGGTGATGCAGGTGGGTACTCTCAGCTTTGCATACTGGTTGGTATGTTATTTCCCCTTCTTGCCTATGGATTCCCTCTGTTGGGTACTCCACATCTTCATGGTTTGTGTTGGTTCTCTCACTTTCATCAAAGTAGATAACACTGCGCACTGATCTTTCCTATTCTTGGATCCAATATTCTGTAGCCTTTGCTTCCTGGAGGCTAGCCGACCATTATTCCTTCTGCAGCTCTGTCATCTAGTTTTTTTGACCTCTTCTCCTTTGGCACATGGACATAGGTCTTGGATCCAAACACTTCGATGTGCTTCATGCTTGGCTTTCATCCATGCCAGAGTTCAAACCGAGTCTTGCCTGTAGCCTTGGTTAACAGTTGGTTTTGCAAGTAGGTAGCTGTCATCACAGCCTCTCCCCAGTATTGGATGGGTGGCTCCGAATCCAACAACATATATTTTACCATCTCCATAAGAAATCTGTACTTTGTCTCACTCTCTGCAATGCCATTCTGTTCTGGTGTATAAGGCAGTGGTTCCCAAACTTTTCCCCCCACAGACCACTTGAAAATTGCTGATTATCTTGGCGGACCAGTTAATTATTTTTTCTGCCTGTTGTAGCAATTGTAATGAGTTGTGCTAGGTGCTGTATGGTTTTTAATATTTTTTATTGCTTTGTTTATTTCTTATATTGTGTTTTATTGTTTTATTTATTCCATAGAATAAATATTTATTTATTTATAAATATTTATTTATAAATATTTATTTATTCCATAGAATTAAAATTGTAATACAATATAATACCATATAAAAAAGAACTAAAGGCAATAAAATACAATTAAAAGTCAATATAAATATTTAATGCAGACATGTCACAAGACTACCTGAGTGAAGCTCACAGACCACTGGTGGTCCACGGACCACAGTTTGGGAACTCCTGGTGTAATCTATTGTGTGTCTGTGTTCTATGCCTTGCTCTCTTAGATATGTTTGGGTGTGGCATGACATGTACTCACCCCATTGTCTGTTTGAAGAGCTTGAGGCTTCCTGCCAAATTTGTTACTCGTGGTCGCAACATACTCCTTCAGAGGTTTGGCTCTTCTTCCGCAGATAGCTTATGCAAAACCTGGAATAGTCATGTACAAATGCTAGTAAATAATGGTTTCCTGCTTTAGAAGTCTGTATAGAGCCTCATGGGTTGGAGTGTATCAGCTCAAGTGGTTTCTTTGAGTGCCCTTTACTCGTTTGGGAATAGATGGCCTTGTGCCATTCCCCTTTATAGAGTTCACCTGTCACTGCCACTGTTTCATATCTCTACTGCTGCACCTTTAGCTAGGTTTTTCCTTTCCAGATCAAATATGGCATTTATATCACAATGTCCAAAATGTCTGTGCCATAGCTCAAGACAATCTGTACTTGCACAGCATTTTACCATGTTTGAATTATACCTTCCCTGGAATTAGTCAGACTGAGACTTTAAGCTTTAAAATAAGAAAGAACTACTTTATTCTGGAAGTACATACTTGATAGGAAAGTTAAAGAGAAAAGCACAAAAGCAGGACTACAGCTGAACATCAAAAAGACTAAAGTAATGACAACAGAAGATTTATGTAACTTTACAGTTGACAATGAGGACATTGAACTTGTCAAGGATTATCAATACCTCAGCACAGTCATTAACCAAAATGGAGACAATAGTCAAGAAATCAGAAGAAGGCTAGGACTGGGTAGGGCAGCTGTGAGAGAACTAGAAAAGGTCGTCAAATGCAATGATGTATCAGTGAACACCGAAGTCAGGACCATTCAGACCATGGTATCTCTATGTATGGATGTGAAAGTTGGACAGTGAAAAAGGCAGATAAGAGAAAAATCAACTCATTTGAAATGTGGTGCTGGAGGAGAGCTTTGCGCATACCATGGACTGCAAAAAAGACAAATAATTGGGTGTTAGAACAAATTAACCCAGAACTGTCACTAGAAGCTAAAATGATGAAACTGAGGTTATCATACTTTGGACACATCATGAGAAGACATGATTCACTAGAAAAGACAATAATGCTGGGAAAAACAGCAGGGAGTAGAAAAAGAGGAAGGCCAAACAAGAGATGGATTGATTCCATAAAGGAAGCCACAGACCTGAACTTACAAGATCTGAACAGGGTGGTTCATGACAGATGCTCTTGGAGGTCACTGATTCATAGGGTTGCCATAAGTCGTAATCGACTTGAAGGCACATAACAACAACAACAACAAAGCTAAGTTGGAGATGCAAACTCTAAGCCTAGTGTTTGCCCTCATGCTTGGAGGAGAGGGAGAGACAAAGAGAAGATGTCTGTTCTCCCTTTCAAGAGAAAGAAGAAGGAAGGGGGAAGGAGATGTGGTCAACATCCTATGCATATCAGTCTAGCAGGAAGGGAGAGACAGCAGGTGATCAAAGGATAGGTATATTAGCCTAGCAATCAGGAAGTCACCTCTCTAGCTACCCTTTTTAACCCCAAGCAGCCTCAACCCACAAGTTGGAGTTGAACCACATATTCCAATAAGATCTGCCACCATCACATGGCATAGCATGGGCCTAAGGGATTAACCTGTAGGCTTGTTTCACGGATAAGGTTGGTTTTGAGAAGGCATTTGAAAGAGAAAAAGAGGAATTCATGTGAGTTATTTCTCCTACAAACAAAATTCCAATGCAGAACAGTAAATTTCACACAAATGCTAAATCACAGATGATGTATTTATCACTTGTGATTGAACAGATCAATATGTCCTCTTGTCAAGATATATCTGCATTAGCGAACTGATTTCTAGCTTTATATTTAATAATTGAAATGATGTGGCTATGATTGCTCTATGGTTGCAATAAGCCCTTGATGTTCTATTCATTTTGTCTCAGTGACGTGAGGGCTGCTGTCCACAGTCTGCCAGATGAAAAGGGCACAACCCTATGTTTAAGAGACATCCTCAAGGTAACCAAGCTGGCGGTGTCAGATTCATCGTTGTTGAGTATCTTGACATACATGTGTGCAGACTTGCCTTTGGTGCAGACTCACAACTTCTTGGCCTCCATAACAACTGTAGGCCCATATTGATTTTTGTTTTGTATTGTCATCAAACAGTTGCTCTGAGCATTGGAAAATATCATAGTGACACTGCTGCTGAAGCTACTGCTTGGTGTCACAGGCTGCTAGATCACTGTACAGCTACATTCTATAGTGAACCACTGAACTGCAGGTTCAGTTTGCCCACGCAGGTTGGCCATTGGGTTCTCCTGGACAGGAATATAAAGGGCTTCCTTTTCAAGCTGTTCCTGTATCCTTGGATACTGCTTGGTTGTGACCCTTGCCTTGCTCCTGCCTCCTTTCCCTCCCTCTGGTTCTGATTTGCTCTTCAGTCCTGTCCTGACCTCTGGCTTGCTTCTTGACCCTGCCTCCCAGTTTGTCCTTTGAAGAGCAAACACTTCATTCCTGACTTCTAGTTGCTCCTCAGCATTGCCTACCATTTTGCCCTTCAGTTCTAACTGGTTCTGAAGTTTTGGTTACTGGCTTATGGAGGCTGGTGGCTCCTAGGTCAGTGAATCTGCTCTAGTTTTTAGTCCAAACTTTCAAGGACTAAAAACATTCCTTGAAAGTTCAGATTAAAACTCAGAGCAGATTCACTGGCCCACTGACATCAGAGCCACCAGCCTCTACTGGGCTTTTCTCATGTCTTCTGGCTCTTCTCAAATTGCTGCCCATGGCACTGTCACTAGGCTGCGCTTTCTGAGGGCACAGATCTGTCACCCTCCTATATCTCTGCTGAGTAAAGAACCACTGGTCCTCAGTCCAAAGCCTGATAAAGTCACTTGGATTCCAGAACACGCTGGCTATTCTGTTTCTGGCTTGGTACAGCTAGGAAACAGCAGGTTAAACTTGCCCATTCATAGAGCACCTCCTTGATTACCAGCAAAGGTCTCCCTATCTTTTTTAAAAACTGTTCCTATATATTAACTGTTTTTATATATGCAGTCTTGACATGTATTTTGTTATATTATGAAATTGCTTCAGAGGTCCTTCATAGGAAGTTTATTAGTAGTAGTAGTAGTAGTAGTAGTAATAATAACAATATTATTATTATTAATAATAATAATATCATCTTACAGGAACTCTGAAGGGGGTGCAGCAAAAGCATAGGCAATTGAAGTGCCAGGCCTCAGTTGTTTTTAAAGCTCTATCCAGCAGCGACAGCAAAGAATTCTCTGCTCCTATTGCACCTACAAGTTGCCATCCACCAGTGCTGATCTAGGACAGGTGTTGCCATATGGTCTGGGGAGCCCAGACAGAGTCATCACTAGTTTGTTGCCATGCTTTTGGCATCAATTTGCAGATGTAGTTGTTAATATTCAACAGCTGCCTTCAAAACCACTTATTTTATCCAGAGCTTAACATATCAAAATTCTTATCATGTCCATTTGCATCCATTTCAATTGATGTCACTCATCTTCAAGTGCTGTTAATTAGCTTACTATTGATAATGAGCCTCTGCAGATATTTATTATGTTATGCCTCTAATAAACATGCAAAATATACTTTATTTTTTGTATTCTTTTGCCTGCTTTCATCCTGCCATGTTACGTCTTTTATTAAGCAAGGATTCAAATAGAGCACATAATCTATACAAACTGCAGTATCTTATTACAGATTTTCAGATCCATTCTTCTTCCCTATGCATGAAAATATGTAGGATAATTATTACTGAAGATTTTCACTTTTAATTTTTTACATCCTGTTCTTACATCCAAATTGTAATTTCTGTTGCCTACTATATTTGAAGCCTACATTCACCATTAGTAAGTGTTTGGCTAGACTGGAAAATTGCTTTCATTCAAGTTCCCTCTAAATGACTCAAAAGCAATGGTCTCGAGCAGGAAACCCTTAATGCCTAAGAGGTTCATACTGGCTGTAAAAATTCTTCCTGGTGTGATTATGTTCCTTCTGCTAAATGGACATGAAACTATCCCATATGAGCTTACTTGTGTGTCAGGACTCCATGGCTACAATCCAGAAAAAGGCCAATGGGATTTAAGTATGACTGACTTTCTCTGAACTGGAGGCAACAGTAAACAGCTGGCCAGTTTGGGGGCAGTTACCATCACCTGTGCATCAGTTTCTTGGGTAAAGCAAGAAATACACCTTAACTCTTGAGCTTCTTTTGATTAATCAGGAATATATAGAATTTGTTGTCATGGGGTAAGCACTGGTGTAAGTTCATATAAATTCAACACCCCTTTAAACCACATCCTGTTTGGAGTTCATAGTATGGGAAAAGACACCAGGCCTTGTATCCCACTAAGTCATACTCAAAATTGGGGTTGGGGAGAAATTTAGTTCAGCTCACATTTAAATTCAAACCTACCTAATTTTCACTTTCCGAAACAATATGCGAACTGAAACACAGCCATCAGGCAAAATATGCACTTATCTGAATTTTGCAGTGCAGTTCTCCAGCCACGTAAATGTGTACAAAAATGCACATACTAGGGTAAATGGTGCATATAAATGCATACATTCATGAAACTACCATCCAGAAATGCATTATATTAGGGAAAACTGGTTTGCAAAAATGTGTGTAATATAGGCAAAATTAAATAGAAAAATGTGTATATTAGGAGACATTTGCACTAGAATGCTGATGAATTTTCATACAGTATATATATATATATATCACAAAGTGATATGGAAATATGGAGAACTGAACTTAAGACTGGAAAAATGAGATACTGAAAGAAACCTGAGATTTGCCCATCTGTACTCAGAACAGCCCCATTGATTTTAATACAATATTAAAAGTTATAGGTGGGTTGAGAGATAAGATAAAGGGAAACCCAAAGGGTTATATAGAAATAAAACCAAAAAAAATGCACTTTCTATTTCAACAGTAAGGGCCAAATTAAATGGTAAGACTGTACCACTTCCCAAGATCACTTGCCTTGATGTCCCCATCGCATGCCATCAATGTCTGATATAGGACCTGCCATTCTTTGAAAGACCATATCTTCAACTATAACTACATCTACATTTCTTTGTAAACTGCTTAGAGGTTTTTTTTATATAGTTAAGCAATCTATCAAATTTTGTTAAATATATAAAATTTGAAAAAATTGCGGAGAGAGAGAAATCTGAGAAACCTTATGTCCCATATTTGGGCCCTTGAATGCTATTAAATCCTGTACTTCTAGCCAGGACTGGGTGTACACCCTAGGCTTTTTTAAAAAATTATGAAAGTGAACCAAATTTTCTTCTACAATTCTATAATTTGTTTATCTGATTAAGGTAATTTGCATACATCTGTTTATGTTTTGCATAATTTATTGAGCTCCTCTGCTAGCCACAGAGGAAGAGCATGGAGCTATGCATCAGAGTCCCTTCCCCTGATCACTTTTATCCTATGGAATCCCCATCTGGCTTCACAGATTTCACCAGCCGTTGGAACTTCACCCTTTCTAGCCTATCTTTGCAACCATACAGGTAACATGTGGAACATGCTACTACAAGATGTGGTGATTTTTTTGTAAGAAGGCTTCAACTCTGCTTTTCCTAGTCTAGGCACAGCAAGAAGTCTTCCTTGAAAGCTCACCCAAGAAGAAGACTTGGAAAGAGAGAAAACTACCTGGGGGGAAATATAGAAGTACAGGGAAGAAATGTAATTATGTGTGGAACGGTTAAAGGAAATCTAATTTGTCCCCCAACATAATCTTGTCTTACCAGTAACTCTGAGTGAGCATCATGAGGAATGACACGAAAGACCAAGGTAGGTATTGGGGAGCCTTCTAATTAGAAACCACAGTTGTGCCTAATCTATTTTCAGACCTGGTACCAGAGGGAGGCTAGTTTGGGACCTGGCTGAGGGCCCCTGCAGCCCTGAAGTGCAATCACTGGGAAGGATTGTGGTTGGAACACATTGTTATTTCTGGGGTGTATAAAATGAAGGGCAGCTTGTAACACAGAAGAGTCACACATTGGGGGGAAGGGAGAATCCCAAATCCACAGTTGGGCAATACCTTTATTAGGACCAATTAAAATGCCACATAACAGTGAGAGCTCACTTTCAAGTGCTCCAGAACTCTTCATCTTGCTAATTTTACTCAAAGCAGGGGAGAAGTGTGTGTGTGTGGTCTGCATTTAGACTATGTCTGAAGATAGAAGTTGCAGACTCTATTCATCTCAGCTAGGTGCTTGTTTATAATAGATTATACTTCAAATTCAGGGATGGAGAGGCAACGGCTGATTCCTCATTTTTGAAAACATAAAGGCCAGCTGTTACCCAGATCTGTCTCATGTCTGCTTGCTGGTTAGGCAGAAAGCAGATGTAAAAAGAAACATCACGCTTTATAATAGTAAAGCTGGAGATTAATTTCAGTTGAAAGAGTCAGTTGAGAAGCCTAATTGTTTAGTAGTACTTAGTGGCTGGAAAGTATTTAACTCTCAAAATGCGATATCCCTCTTCAGAGGAAAATCACTCCTCCTCTGGTTCTGGATTCCACCCTGAATAATTAGACCCAACATTTTCCAACTGGTAACGTCCATTGGGTGCTTTCTTCAGATCTAAGCCGTTTCCTCATCCTTCTCTGGTGTGTCCCTTCACGGCACAATGTCAGTAGTGCCAAGGTGTCTGAGGTTTCCCAAAGTCTGTCTCCAACACCAGAGAAGGAGCTCTGATGTATCCTACCACCCCTGAAACACCAGTGCAGCCTTAATGCTGTCTTTTTACTTCCAGGGAGGGTGTGCTTGTTGGGGGGGGGGTTGCCTCCGGTGCCAAAATTCTTAGCTGGCCTTGGGTATGGTACACTTTGACTGGGTTGGGGGCACCATTTGCTGCTCTATCTTAGGAAGCAAAATGCCTTTGGCTGGCCTTGGCCTGAAGCCAGCAGTGAAGTACTTGGCTAGGGACAAGAAGCTGCTCTTTATCTGCTACTTTATTTGATTCTCCTCCTCCTCCTCCTCCTCCTCCTCCCCTCCTCCTCCTCATCATGTTGTTGTTACTATATTTTATAATGCCATCCTGGGATTTTTTTTTAAGGTAGAATATAATTATTCAAAATAACTAAGAATGCATAAATACAACATGCTATGGAAGAGCCTGAGCTGAGTGGTGGGATCATTGGCTTTGTCATCTTGACAGCTGCCTACACTTGTACTCCAGAATGTGTGGAACTAGAATGGGCATGCGGAAAGGTCCTCTGGTCACTCCTAACACTTTCATTAAAGGCCATATTCCATCATCTTCAGTCTACAGTAGTTGCAGCAATGCAGAAGCCTAACCTGTACGGTAAGGGTAGGTATGCTCTTTGCATGGGTGAAATAGAATGAGCAGAAGTAGCATGGTTGTAGAACAGCACAGGGAGTGTTGCCATGTTTTTTATATAATTTAATTTGTTTTTTAAAAAAACAGCAGGCTGGCACTACATATATCAATATAGCTAAGTGCAAAGAAATTCCTGCAAACCAAATATGAGAGGTAGGATTTTCCAGTTTTGCAACCATTCTGTCCTCCAATTTAGTCCTTGTCCCAGAGGCTGAGGAATGGTGCTGTCATTCCTGTTGCAGGTCTAATATAAACTGCAAACATATCCCATACTGCAGAAAAGTCCAATGGTGACGATTTTCTCTTTGCTAATCGCAATTTGTAAGACAGTTTTTCAGCCATTGCAATATGCCAGAGGCAGTAGATCCAGTTTTCTGTTGTTAGATGATCAGCCTGTTTCCAGTTCTCCACTCTCTCCATCCTGGCAGCTGCCAACATGAAGCCAATCAAAGGCCTGTGGAAAACCCCACAGTTTCCTTCCTCCCAAATGTTTAACAATGCCAACCCTTGGTATACATTTTAAGCACCAAAAATACATGCATACATTCTTATCTCTTTATTAGATATCTATCTGCTTTATATCTGATATGGTGGCATGCATGTCTGTTTAGACAGGTGTCACACTTTGATGCCAAAATATCTCATATGAACCTCCTCTCCCAGATACTGTAGATAGGTCAGCTAAGCTCACCACTGAGATTAGCAGCAGGAAGAACCATGCAGAGATAAATACATGTGCCCACATAGGTAGTCTTTGTACCGTGCCAGTTCACTATCCCCTAATACAGTTCACTTGCTGACTGCCCTTTATTATGATCCATCAGCCAAAATGCCAAGTCACGATAGATTGGCACCTGCCACAAATCAATAGCCTATGAACAGGGGAATAAATTTTGGAGATAGGGGAACAAGAAGTCCCAAGAAGATACAGACAAACCATGGGTTGCCTAGAGATGCATGCAGCTTAATTGCAGGTGTGGAGACTGTGGAAGCTCATTGGAGTTGCTTCTCATGTAAAAAGGGATCGAACCCCAGAGGATTAACAAAGCATTAAAATCTATTCTCTTGTGAATTCCACAGCCCCACTGTCAAAAATGGGGGCGAAGTTGAGGATGCCTCTTATTTTGAAATTTAGAACAAGAACTTCCCAAGAACACTTCCTATAATCCTAATCTTGCACTAAACTAGAAATGCCGCTGTGTCTATACTACAGTATAAACTGATTAAATGATAGTTCTTTCTTCCTCGGAGAACTCTAGTTCTGTAAGGGGGACCATGGCTCTCTAATGGATAATGGTCAACTCTTGCCAAACTGTAAATCCTAGGTTCTTTATGGTGAAGCATTGCAATAGTGTAATACTGATTTAAGTTTGAAGTGCAGGTATACAGTTAGAAAGTGTTCCCTGAAAAAATAGAGAAATCTTTGCCAGCATTGTCCTAAGATTGTGAGTGCTTCTATAGTGGCTGAGTAGTGGCTACTCAGCTCCATGCTTTCCTGGATGAATCAGATTATCTGGACCCTTTTCCAGACCCTTCAGGCCTGGTCATGGGACAGAGACTACCTTGGTCGCCCTGCTTGATGACCTGAACAGGGCATCAGACAGGGGAAGTGCATTCTGTTGGTACTGCTGGACCTCTCTGTGGCTTTTGATACCATTGATCATGGTATCCTTCTGGGCCGTCTAGTTGGGATGTGATTGGGAGGCACCATTTTATGGTGGCTCCAGTCCTACCTGACAGACAGGTTCAGAAAGTCATGCTGGGAGACTACTGCTTGACCCACTGGCTTACGGGCTTCCACAGGGTTCCATTCTCTCTTCCGTGCTCGTTAACATGTATATGAAATCACTGGGAGAGGTCATCAGGAGATTTGGAGCTCAATGTCATCAATATGCTGATGACACACAACTTTCTCCCTACCACCTAATTGCAAGGAGTGCTCATCCTAAACTGGTGCCTCGAGGCTATGAAGGAATGGATGTGGGCTAACAAACTGAAACTTAATGCAGACAAGATGGAAGTGTTGTTGGTCAAAGGGAAAACTGTACCAAGGATAGGGCTGCAACCTGTTCTGGATGGAGTTGCACTCCCCTTGAAGAAGCAGGTCTGCAGTTTGGGAGTACTCCTGGATCTTGCCTGCTGCTTGAATATCAGATGGCTGCGGTAGCCAGGAGTGCTTTTGGCGAACTCAAACTGGTCTACCAGCTGCACCCTTTCCTGGAAGCAGTTTACCTGGCCACAGTGACACATGCATTGGTGACATCGAGGCTTGATTACTGTAACACACTCTATGTGGGGCTGCCTTTGAAACAGTTTGGAAATTGGTTCAAAATGTGGCAGCCAAAATGTTAACTGGATGGCTGTACTTTATTGACTCCACTGGCTCCCAATTTGTTTCCAGGCCCAATTCAAAGTGCTGGTTCTGACCTTTCAAGCCCTAAACGGCCTTGGACCAATGTACCTGAGAGACCGCTTACACCCATATGCACCTGCCCATGTTTTAAGACTGTCTCTGGTCTCCTGTGTGTGCCTGGAATAAAAGATGTCAGACTGGCAGGCACACTGGAGACAGCCTTTTCAGCCATGCCCCCCAAGCTCTGGAATACCCTACCCCAAGAACCCACTTTGCTCCCTCCCTGATGGTTTTCCGGAGACTTCTGAAAACCATTTTGTTCCAGAGAGCCTTTGGGGGGGGACTGAGGGTAGAGCCTGAAACTGATTTTATCTCCCCACCCTTTTTTTTAGTTTTACCTCTCTAGTCCCTTTTAATATCACTCCCCATATTTCTTAATTGTATTTTATGTATTTTTATCTGTTTTAATGTTTTTGTGATGTTATTGTGAGTCGCACTGAGTGCCCTGTTGTAGGGTAGAAGGACAGGATAGAAATATTTTAAATAAAAGAAATAAATATACAGCAGTTTATTGTGGACTCAGTGCTGCTCATGCATGCAAGTTATGTGCAGCATCCATACAACATTCATCATCAAAAAGGCATCTCATATTTCCCCATCTAATCCAGATTTACAATTGCCATGTTTTGTTCTGTTTTACTTATTGGATTTTCCACACAAACAGTAAATACAGATTAAATGTGAAAATAATATGGGACAGTATTTTGATGAAGACAACAGCATGTAGACACTGCACAAAGTTTGCCTGCATGAGCAGAACTGAGTTGACAATAAACTGACAAGGATAAGTGCCTTGTCAGAGCCAGATGTACAGGCATGAATGTAGAGTCCAGAATACACCAAGATGCACCAGTACTGTATCATTTAAGTGCCTTTAAAGAGCGTAACTAAGTTCAACAAAAATTGTCCAAGCAGGGAAGCCCTAGACCAGAATCTTGCATTGTCCATTACTCCAAGGGCACAAAAAAGAGCACAGGTGAGGGGAAGAATGTATTTTGTTCTCACTATAGCAGGTTAGGAGTCGTCAAAGCCACCCTTTCTGTCATCATAGAATCATAGAAGAGCTGGAAAGAAGCCCATAAGGCAATCAAGTCCAACCCCCTGCTCAATGCAGGAATCCAACTTACGACCCACAATTACTGGGAATTCCTTGTTCATGGGAAATAACTGCAATCCCTGATCCCCATAATGAATGGGGTTCAACAGGTGACCCACACCTGTCAGCATAGGGTAGACACATGCTGAGCTAATCAGCGTGGTGCATGTGCAGCCCCAGACATCTAAGGGCATCATAGACCAGTTATTGCTCAGTCTCAGGTGGCCGAACTCTACTTGTCCCTCTAAGAATATGGATGCTGACTGCTAGGAGGTCGCATAACTAGTTGGCATGCCAGAGTCCCATTCGTTGTTGGAATTAACCAGACAAATAGCTCCACCAACTAAAAACGGCCATGCACCCACCCACACACACAGAATCGAGAAAGAGATGTCAATCTAGGTGCATTCTAAAGATACCAACGGAAGAGGGATTTCTATTTCGAGGAGGGGGAAAAAATTATTTTTTTTTTAGTCTATTTCATTTTGACGAATCTGCTTGTTCATGACGCCACTAATTGTTTTGATGTTGGGAACTAAGTTTGTTTTGTATTCCTGAACACATAAAAGATAAGGCAGGCTGTATTGTCTACACTGATGTCAGCAAGCCTGTAATATTAACCCAATTGTGGCTGAAATAATTTTTGTTTCTGTGGTTTTAAGAATGACAACCAGGAAAGTGATTGAGACCATGGAAGAAATTATGTTTCAGAAAATAATGAGTGAGATTGAGATAACGAAACAAACCCTGAGACAGGGTAGACAGGAGATGAAAATTGAATTTAATAAAATGACGCAGGAGCTTAAAGAAATAGGGGATTCTGTGAGAGAGGTGTTTGATGAGATTAGAGATGAGAAAAGAAAAATTAAAGGGAAGCTACAAGCCCTGGAGATTGGAACAAATGTGAAATTGGAAAAAGATTTGGAGTTTATGGATGTTAGAAATAAAGTTTACTGTTTGGAATTCAACGTTGTATCTGAAGAAATTAATGAAGATTTTGGTGGTAAAGTTATCAATGTCTTGGATAATTTTCTGGACTGGAATGATGTGATGGAGCTTGACATAGAAAAAATCTGTGGAGTTGGCTACAGATATGTGACAGTGGAGAAACTCTTAAGAGATGAGCCAGTGCATTTTGTAAAAAAGAAGAATAGAGATATGACTTTGCAGCAATATTTCAGCAACATATTCAGAATTCTTGACTGGAATGATGTGATGGGGCTTGACATAGAAAAAAATTATGGAATTAACTACAAATATGTGACAATGGAAAAACTTTTAAGAGATGAGCCAGTGCATTTTGTAAAAAAGAAGAGCAGAGATGTGACTTTACAACAATATTTCAGCAACATATTCAGAATTGATGGCAAGGACATATTTGTGATGGGGGAAATTCCCATCAGACTCTTGTTATATGACTATAGCTATGACAGCAAGATCATCATGGGATACTGATAATGGATGAATGGATACTGAAACCACTGGATTTAACAGGACTATTGAAGATGGAAGATGGAATTAATATTGATAATGGAAGAATGGTTATGGAAATTATTGGACCTAACAGATTTGACGAGATGGATTAATCAATATGTTTATTTGGACTATGGCTATGACAACAAGATTATTATGGGATACTGATAATGGAAGAATGGCTACTGAAATTACTGGATTTAACAGGATTATTGAAGATGGAAGATGGAATTAATACAGATAATGGAAGAATGGCTATTGAAATTATTGGGCCTAACAGATTTGAATCAGATGGATTAAGCGACATGTTTATTTGGAGAAAAATTGAAAGATATATCTCTCAAGGAATTGAAACCTCTCTTTGACTTTTTGTGGAAAGAATAAAGTAATGTTTATGAGATTTGATGATTAATTAAGATAACTACTGGAGGAAAGTGATTTTATAATATAATTTTAGAGACAGGATTGTTATATATTGTAGACCTATAACTGATCTGCGACAAATCGGAAGTCAACATTTTATTTTATTGTTTAATTGTTTTTGTTTTGTTTTGTTTTTTGTCTTTGAAAATTTGAATAAAAATTAATGATAAAAAAAAAGAGAAAGAGATGTCAATCTGTCAATCTTTTCCGTGTCCAGGCCAGGTGAGGTTTATCCTACCCTCAAAGCTTTGATGGGGCAACCTAGAACCAGTATGCTAATGGCCTGTGGATCTGGCAAAGGTATTATGGCCAAGAAGGGTCTGCATCTGCCTTTGGCTAAACTAATCCCTTACTTGGTTAGATTATTCATGCTTTCTTGCCTTCTGGTTCTAAGGTGCAGTGAGGAGAGGAGAGGAAGGTGAATGTATTCATTGAGGCCTATGTGTGTTTGTTTCTCCCTGTTGTCTCAACCTGTTTCTCATCAAAAGGATGACCTTAGATGTTCTATAATAAGGCGCATTACACAGTAACTGGGATTTGCTGGCACAAAGGCAAAGGCAGGTTGCTGACATTGCTGATGGCTCGCCATTTCCTTGTCCTCTAGTTCCCTCTGGTGGTCACTAAAGCAGAAAAAAATGTCTCTATAGCATCTTTGGACAGAGTTTGTTTCTGTTTGTAATCCTCTGCAAGGGTTTTTTTAAAAAAGCATTTCTGTATTCAGTACTGGGTGGAGAGGAAAGGACAGAAATCCACTTCAGCTTATTTAGAATATAAGGGCCAAGAAGAGCCAACTAATGCAGCCAATAATGTCAGGGTAATCACTACACTCAAATGTCAACCAGTAGTCAGTAATGCAGCCTTCATCAACCTGGTACCCTCTGTATATTATGGACTATAGCTCCTATTAGCATGTTGGCTGGGGCTGATGGGAGTTGTAGTTAAGGATGGGAGAGGAATTCAATTCGGTTCATATTTAAAGATGAACCTACCTAATTCTCAATTTCTGAAACAATAGAGAACCAACGCATGTCTATCTTTTGAATTTCCCACTTTTCCAAATCTTGCATTGCAGTTCTCTAGCTAAATAATATGTAAAAATGCATTAACCAAGGTAAAATGTGCATTGAAATACATATATTTGTGAAAATAGCATACAAAAGTGCATTATATTAGGGAGAACTGATAGGCAAAAATGTATCTGTTAGGCAAAACTGCATACAAAAATGTGTATTTTAAGAGAAATTTGTACTAAAATGCTGATGAATATTCATGAGGGCTTTAAAATAAATCAAACTGTCCTGGAAATGTGGAGAACTTAATTTTGTAGTGGAAAAAATGAGAAACAGAGAGAATGGATAGATTCACCCATCCCTAGTGGTAGTCCAAAACATATGGAGGGCAATCCACCAGGTTGGGGAAGACTAGTGTAGTCCGTTGCAGCACAGTGACTAAAATGCTGTGAATCTGAAAGTTTCTGGTTCAAAACGTCCCTCAGGCATGAGCCCATTTGTTTCACCCCCCCTTACAATATGTGGGTGATCATAATGTCCCATCTTACCTGCAATGGAGACTGGTGGCTCCAACGTCAGTGGGGCAGTGACTCCACTCCAGGTTTTAGTCCAAGCTTTAAAGGAGCTGTAGGGCTCCTCAGAATAGGTTTTGAAGAGTGTTGATGAGAATTTGCTGAAGAAATTGCATGCTTACCTACAGTTGTACACACTGACAAGGCTCTCCAAGATGGGGAACCCAGATTGCATGTTCAAGTGGACACCTTTACAAGCCCTCTTCAGACCCTACTGCTGAACACTGCAAAATGGAGGGGGCAAGGGCTGGCATGCAACGACCTTGCACCAACACAGTTTGGCTTTTACAGTGACTGAAGAGGACTTAGTGTTTCAGCCTGAACCTTTGGGTGGCCTTACCCAGCAGTTTCACAAGAAGATTAAAAACCATGGGAGACAAAAAGACAGATTCTTATGGCACCCCACAGGGTGCATTGGCAGTCTCTCACCATCACCATCTGGGACAGGCCCTCCAGAAATATCTGGAACCAGGGGAAAACAATACATCACAATCCCAAGGAGACCCAAAAGGATGTTATGATCAACAGTGCTGAACTCTGCTGAGAAGTTCAGGAAAATCAGCAAGGCCACACTGCCCCCACCCGCCTCCTGGCACAGGGAGATAGTTTCAGACTCAAAACTGGTGCAGAGGGCAGACTGGAATGGATCCAAGTAGGCAGTTCATATGGGAGTACCTCGATCTGAAACATGCCTTTCCAAAATGTGATCACTTCAATACAAGTTGATAGTTGTATATATTGCTTGGGTAGGGTTGTTGGAGAATTCCACTGGAAATGGAAATGAGAGCAGAAATCACCACAATTCACAAGTTCATCCAATGAAAATCATGTGAGCAAATATGAATGGTATTCGCTATCATTTTTAGTCTGTAAATGTTACATAAACAATTGTGTTGTGTTGTTTTTTTACTTGTTTTTTCTGTTTCCCTTCCATTTAAATGCATTGAAATTGATTATGTGATTAATTAAGTTAGTTTCGGCCATAGTGGATAGCGAGTCAAATAATGTATGTTATAACGGAAGCTGAACTGTAGCAGGACGGAAACAGTTGTGATAGTGACGAATATAGGGCAGGATGGAAATCACTGCCTCCTTACAACCCTGGGTCAAGAAAGAGTACATTTCTTCAGGAGGAGGTCTCCCTGTAGCTTCTTTTCTTTCGTTGACTGCCTCCAAGTTTTCTTGCTATGGTTTTCCAAGAACAAAATGAAATTAATGAATGAATGAATGGGAAACCACTTGTTAAACCCAATTAATCTATTAAGAATTGGTAATGTGTTTGAATTTAATTAGAGGAAACAAACAATTGGCCTTGATTCACCAGTACAAAAGAAACAGAAAACCTCATTCATTTCAGCTTCAAACATGTATTTATTTCATTTGGTGTTATTTTTGCAGGCAGCCATAAATATGGTGGAATAATGGGACAGGGGACTCTATGAACTCTGAACAGGAATGGAATGAAAGAACACTCAGAATTTGTTAATTCTTTCTTAGGGTGTGTTGCTAGTTCTGTGTCCTTCCAAATGTGTGTGTGTGTGCGCGCACACGCACACACGAGTCAGCAGATGCATAAAACTGTTCGGCTTTAATATTGAGCCATGGCCTAAACAGGCAAATTATACCCCAGTAACAGATTTGCTATGAGACGGGGGAACCATCAGGAATATTGCTGCAACCATCATCAGCGCCCACATCATTGCCCCATTTCCTGTGATGACAAACTCCTGAGTTATTGTCTTGACTGGAAAGGCAACGAGTTTGTAAACTCTGTGCCTCTTTCCCAGCAAAATGAAAAATCATTGATCACAAGGTAGCTAGACTGTCAGAGCCAGGAATGGAAAGCAAAAGGGCCAGAAAGACCAAAGAAAGATATTGGGCACTGGCCAGGTTCAAGAGAGAGGCGAGGTAGCTGAACAGGTTGTGGGGCTTAAGTGTTTTAGAGCTCTTCCAGGTGACCTGTTTCATGAGCAGTCATCCTGATTCGCTCACACAAAGCTTACGTGGAGGTCAGGGAGGTTAAATGACAATAAATGTTAATCTTATATTCATCCTGATTTGCTTGTGGGGTGTGTAGACATCTTCCCATTAATTATTCTTTCTTTCCACACTTTTCAGGCCATTTCCCCATCACTTTCGTAACTGTAAACAATCAATTTCTTTTAAAAAGTGGATTTGTTGCTTGAGGGGGGACAGAATACTTTAATTGTGCAATCCCCTCCCGCAAAATACTGACAATCTGGAGCAGCCTTTCCCAACCAGTGTGCCTCCAGATGTTGTTGGACCACAACTCCCATCATCCTCAGCCACCATTTTCAGTGGCTGAGGCTGATGGGAGTTGTGGTCCAACAACATCTGGAGGCACACCGGTTGGGAAAGGCTGATCTGGAGGCACCAGGAGTCTCCCTGGAAGACACCAAGGAAATGAAACTTCTGCTCACAGTCCCCAAGTTTCTGCCCCCTAATCAGAGTTAAGTAGCCAGGGAGCGTGTGGCAGCATCTCTAGAAGGTTACCTTGGGGCTTAGCACTGCTGGTCCAAAAGGGCTCCAGGAGGCTTCTCACTTAAGTGCACCCAGTAGAGGCAGGTCAATTGGGGCTGATGGGCCACTGCCCCACCAATCTCAGCCTGCCCTCAGCCAGCCTGCACTTGCCTGCCTTCTTACTTATAACTGCTCCAGGGGGTGACCCTGACTGTCAGCTTCTTCCTCCACCTTAGTCTCATCGTTGCCCTTGTAGAACTCAGGAGGGAGGAGAATGGGGGCAAAGCTAGAGTTAGCTGGCTCTGCCTATAATTGGCTCTGGCTCCTCCTACTGTTGGGCTCCCTGTCTTCCGCCCCACCAGTCCCAATTGGCACCAGGCACCTCTGTGTGCACCACACAGCTCAGGTTTGAGTACTTAGGTTCATACTCTGTTTGGTTCCAGCTGCTATCCTAGAAATAAGAAAGAGTTTGGGGGTGGGAGAACCAACAAGAGAAGCTAATCCGTGTGGAGATGGAAGAGGATGAAGCATCAGGAACCCATGGTATGGAATAGGGGCCCTGCATGAAGAGGCATCGTCAGGTAGTGGGGTGTTTTGTACAGCTAGCAATAGTGTTGGGTGCCTAGTGAATATAAAGACCATGTCAATTTGACAGTGATTGTTAAATGTTGGTGGAGGAGATAATGTGGTCTTGCAAAAGTGGAAGGAGTACAGTGTGAAACCTTGACTAGGAATGGGAATGACACAGGGTATGATGTGACTCTAGGAGAGAAGCTCTTCATAGGCTTCCTCAAACATTTAAGGCACATAGCTTTCCCGCAAGAACCCTGGGAACTGTAATTTGTTAAGGGTGCCAGAAATTGTAGCTCAGTGAGAGGGAAACTACTCTTCCCAGGATACTTTGTGGAAGCCATGTGCCTTAAATGTATGGTGCGGATGCCCCTATTGACACTGGTAGAGAGGCTTCTGCAACCCAGAACCACCGCTTTGGTGTTTGGCCAGGCAACAGGCCTTAGATCCAATTTTCTGTGGCTTCCTTCAGTATCCCAGCTTTTTATTGACTATGGGCCACTCCAGACTGGTGTTTTATTGTGGGTGCTTTCTGCAACAGTGACACAGCAAAAGTGCATTAGTGGTGAATTTATTCTGCTTTATTCTGCGATGCTTTCCCAATGCTGCCACGTTATTGCTCTTTGGAGGGGCTATAGCACAACAAAGTGGGACAAAGCACACACAGAGAGACCAAAACAGTAGTGATATGAAATGTAATCGGACTTCAGCTGGACGTTACTGGATATGCACTGACTGGATATGAAGCAGTGTGACTGCCCCCAAACATTTGCAGGTACAAATTATATTGAAACTGGGAGCACATATGACTGCATCAATGGTACAAATCATCGTGAATGTGCAATAAAAAGGATGCCTGGAGGAGCCCTAACTCAGAACCAGGGGCCCCTGTTCCCCATTTCTCCATCTGCAAGGAGAGCAGACATCAAACCATTCATTTTACCCTCTTTCTCCTGCAAAAATGCTCTCTCTGACTCAACACGTCCAGCCCCCCAATTTATGTCTTATTGCTGAGATGTGCCTTTCCAGATTATCACAGTAAGAGCACCCCACACACGTTTCCTTGGGTTGCTGTGGTACCGTTGAGTCAATCCCGCCATCTCATTGCCACTCCCCACATCCAGTGTATCAAGTCACACCTTATCCCCAGGCATGCATTGTCACCTGGAAAGTGAGGTGTTTGGACCATGCATTAATACTGTTGGGTGAGTGCTGGGGCCCTTACTATTGCAAAGCCCGCTGAGATCGAAGCAGATTGCTAGAGGATGAAAAAGAGGATTGTTATTCAAGGCATAAGAGTAAATGGGCTGAAGCTACCAGGGCACTCATCTCAGCATCTGAGGCTGTCACCTGTGTCCCTCTGCCATCAGAGATCTGGTAGATGGTCACACAAGACATGACCTCTTGTCAGGGGCCCTTAGGAGTTGGAGTACCCTCCCAAGGAAGGTCACTTAGTCCCATCCCCCACTTCTTGCTTTTCTGCCAGCTACTGAAAATGCTGTTGTTTCAGGATGCCTTCGGGATGAGTAACAACATAGTGTGCCTCCAGAGACTGCCATTATTTTGCAGGAGGGATCCAAGTGCATACCAGAACTTCGGGTTTAAGCAGTCAAAGTGTATTAAAGGGATCTGTCACCCTAGAGAAACAAATCCACTTTTTAAAAGTATCAGTGTTTTGGTGGTTTGGAAAGTGATGGGGGAATGCATTGAAAAGAATGGAATAAATGAATAACTCATAGGAAGATGTGTAAACACCCCACAAGCAAACAAGGATGAAGGTAGGACAAACGTTCATTGTCATACAACCACCCTGCAAACAAATCAGAACAAACACTCAGTAAAGACCAGATGTAATCTAACCACTCATAAATTTTGTGCAGGCAAATCAGGATGAATGCTCAATTAATAGATCATCTATAGGAGCCCTGAAAATGGTTCCAAAGTATTTCTTGGTTGTTACAGTATTCCCGCCAAAGTGATGTATCTCCTTTGTTTTGCGGCTTCTTTAATGTTTGTGTGTTTGGTTTTATTTTGCTAAATGGTTTTAGGATGTGTTTTGATATTGTGCCTTGGTGGTCTTGAGGGACAGAAAGGCAGAATGAACAATATTTTCAATTAAATAAACTGCTATCAAGACTTCTCAGCATGTACCATGTTGGTTGTTCTTGGCTGGGAGAATAACAGAACACCAGACTAAAAGATGATGATACCACCTGACTATAATTTATCCTGTTAACGGCAATACCTGGTTGAACCTCTTTCACTTTCTGTGTCTCTGAGAAGCAGAATATGTGTTACACTCCTATTGCTGTTCAGAAGGAGGGCAGTAGTGGGCCATTGTTGTTTGTTGATGTCCAATACCAGCAAAGTATGGTGCTCACATGATGTTCAGTGAGGTCTATGTCCAAGTAAGTAAACCAAGGATGGCAGCCACAAAATGGGGAGCTAGTACTGATGAGTGCAGAAAGACAAACAGGAAGTTTGGGACAGTCATCCAATAGAGACAGTGCACATCTTAATTTATTTTATTTCTCTACCACTTTCCAGCCCCAGGGCCCCTAGCCAGACACTGGCACAGTGAAGGAGACTTGTTCCAGAACATGTCAAATGCCTCTAGGAAGTTTCTTTCTTTGTTACACACATAGCTGCCCAGGCCAACACATCTACAATAGAATGTGAGAAGCCTGCCATACATCACCTTTTTAATGCATGTGGGAATTGTTTGACCAGATCTAAGTCCATCTACTTCGGCATTCTCTTTGCAGCAGTGACCAGCCTAAGGAGCTCATCAACAGAGTGTAAAAGTTGATGACCCTTTTTCTGACTATGCAGCATCTGGAAATCAGAAGTCTGTTGCCTCTGACGATGGAGCTTTAATTCAGCTATTGTAATAGCTAATGGCAACTTATTATATCTCATTATTTTTTGTCTAATCTGGTTTGAAGCCATCTAAGCTAGTAGCCATCAACACATCCTGTGCTGGTGAATAATCTATAGCAGCCTTCTGCAACCTGGTACCTTCCCAGATGTTACTGGACTCCATCAGCCCCAGCCAGAAAGGCCAATGGCCAGGGATGGTACCTGGTTGGGGACAACGGTTCTATAGTATTGCAATCACAGTGATATCTAGTGGGTAACTAGTAACACTGGGCAGAATCCAGCCAAAGTGAAGCAATTTTTACAGGGCAATCTTTATACATGTCTACTCACATGTCTGAACAGCAATATAAGTCCCATTAGGTTCAACAGGGCTAAATCCTAGATAAGTGGGTATAGGATTGCAGTCTTAAAGTTGTGCATAGTACAATCTGTGCATATTTACTTAGGAGTAAATTCTACTGTATTTAATTGGGCTTACTCCTAAGTAAATGTGCATAGGATTACAGCTTTAAACATTGACTTAATAAGAAATTCCACACACATTTACACAGAAGTCCCACTGTGTTGTTCAGTGAGGTCTATGTCCCAGTAACTAAACCTAGAATGGCAGCCATGAGAATCTAACTGTGGCTAGATTGTGCCCTTTGTTTTTGTTATTTTAACAGTTAGCTATAGAGGTGGAAAACAGTCAATACCTAATGGTCATTATGGTACCTTGTCTTACACAGGAATGTCAGTTTTCAAAGTTGGTGTAACAAACAAAATAATGATATTATGTAACTTCCCCTTATTAATACTGTTTTGCTTTTCTTGTTTTCAGAATGTCTTTACAACCCCCCCCCAAAAAAAATCATGATAAATGTTATATATACTATGGATAAATCTTATTGAACAGGATCAGTCCCCAAAATTATGAATGGCTGGCAACCCTAACCCAGTTCCATATACCTAAAAGCAACAGACGAATAGGGGCTATGGCTCAGTGGCAGAGCACAGTATTGGCATGCAGAATGTCCCAGGCAGACTCAGTTCTCTGGCATCTCCAGTTACAAGCATGTCAGGCAGCAGTGATGTGAAAGGCCTCTGCCTGAGACTCTGGAGACTCTACTGCCAGTCAGAGTAGAAAGAATTGGGCAAATAGTCTGGTCTGGAATAAGGCAAATTCCTTTGTTCCTATCAGAGCTTGGAAAAGTTACTTTTTTTAAACTACAACTCCCATCAGCCCCAGCCAGCATGGCCACTGGATTGGGCTGATGGGAGTTGTAGTTCAAAAAAGTAACTTTTCCAAGCTCTGGTTCCTATGAAGATGTGTTTCATGCACATAAATTAATAATAATGTAAGCACCTAAAGTGTGTATAGGTACACTCAGTAGTATAGTGACAAATTCAGATGTGCAGGGTTCCTTCATGATACTCATACCATGCCTCTTCACAGCCACCCCTCCTCTTCTAATATTATA
Source organism: Rhineura floridana (assembly GCF_030035675.1). Classification (NCBI taxonomy): domain Eukaryota; kingdom Metazoa; phylum Chordata; class Lepidosauria; order Squamata; family Rhineuridae; genus Rhineura; species Rhineura floridana. The sequence goes on from NC_084486.1 coordinate 86,276,707, forward strand.
CAATAAAATGAGCTTTTAATCTCTTACTTTGTTTGGAGTACTTTCCCTGAGTGAATCGTTGCAAGGATCAATGCAGATTGACACATCTTGCCTTTCAGCTAGATCTATTATTTTTTATGCATGTACAAGGGCAAATGTGCTAAGATGCTATAAGGCAGGGTACTTCCTTTGCTGAGTTTCCCTTCTTGGTTGCCATACTAAAGGGAGTGTGTTAGCTACTGAGAAGAGACTTCTCAGTGGCTAACTAGCCTCCTGTCACTCTGATTGGTTCCAATCAGCAGGCAAGGACCCTGAAGGAACGTAGGGACCCTGCTCCCAAAAAAGTATGGGGTTTAAGATTCCCTGGGACCTGGATGACTACACCCCTGGCTACACCTTAAATTCTGTGCATGAAACTGCCCTTAATCTTTCAGTCCCAAGGGCTCATGTTTGGCCGAGGCTCAGACCTTACCCACAGATATGCCAAGCCTTTGAGAATGTCCCCAGCATTGTGGGGAATGTAGAGTTTCTGGGGGGGGGTGTTGGGCCCTTCCCTGCCAGCCCCAGCCTGGTGGTTCCCAGCTATCCTGGGTTAGCTGCATCAGAGAGTCCCCACATACTAGCTCAGTTTTTAATTACAAGTGCTCCGATAGGCAGAAGAGATGGCGTCCGCTGGTTTTGCATGTTAATGAGGATGCTTAATATTCATGAGTCAATATTTTAAGGTGGCGAATGGCTGTGCAGTAGGTGCACATACGAATGGGAGTTTATCATGATTAGGCAAATCAGGAGGGAGAGCAAGCGGCAGGGGAAGGGAAGATGGATTTCTCCAATAAAATTAACTAAGGCCGCCACGGCATGCTGCTCCCCTCCTTCTCCTTCCTGTGTGCTTTGCTGAGCTCTCTCTTTCCTTAAATTTATGAGGCCAATTACAGAGATGAGCTTGGAAGTTTCTGGGAACTTCACTAAGTGCAAATGGCGCTCCCCGCTGTTCCCATCAAATTAATTAACCGAGCGCTATTGATGGCTGTCCGGCTCCGGCAAGAGATTTAGCTGCTGGGAAGCTCCGGCTTTGGATTCATGGTGAATGGTGCCATTTGGAAAAAGGACGATTCTGGCTTGTGCTGCTGGTGGGACCACCTAATATGACAGTGGAGCTGCACTTGAACAGCAGCCCAAGCTACAGGAACCTTGAATTGTCTGAGGGCAATGGGGGCCGGTACCCATTGGCACCAGTGGGGCAGAATGCAGGGAGCCTACCGGTAGCTGGAGCCTGGGCCAATGACAGGCAGAGCCAACTAATTCTACTTTTGTCCCATCCTCCTCCCTGCTGAGGTCTACAAAGGAAACAATGAGACTGAAGAGGAGAAAGCGGACATGTTGTTCTCCTCCACTGTCTAAAGGTACATGATGCAGCTACTCAGCTAAGCAGGTGACAGATCCTCCCCTACAGAGCCTATAGTTGGTCTGGAGACTTTCTATTGGATGAGGGGGAGGGCTGCTCCTCAGAGCTGTGGTCGGGATAGCCATTGGCTAAGATGACAGATGGGCTGTGCATCAGGAGTGAGGGAGAGCAGCATTAGATAGCTCAAGCAAAAGATTAACAGCCAAGCCCCAAGAACCTGGTCAACAGAGCCCTAAGGCCCACAGCACAGCACCCTTTTCCAACCTGGTGCTCTCCAGATGTTTTGGATTGCAACTCCCATCAGCCCCAGCCAGCATGGCCAATGGTCTAGGGTGATGGGAGTTATAGCCTGAAACATCTGGAGGGCACCAGATTGACTTGCCCATAGGATTTCATTTGACTACTTTTGGATCCATTCCAGTTTGGCTTCAGTCCTGGCCATGGTACTGAGACTGCCTTGGTCACGCTGGTCGATGATATCTGTTGGGAGAGCAATAGGGGGAGTATGACCCTGCTCATTTTCTTTGATCTCTCAGCAGCTTTTGATACTGTTGACCATAGTATCCTTCCGGAACATCTCAGGGAGATGGGGGTTTGCGGAACTGTGTTTCGGTGGTTCCACTTCAACTTTCAGAGACACTTCCAGAAAGTAGCTATGGGAAGCTACTGTTCGGCACCATGGGAGCTGTCCTGTGGTGTTCCGCAGGGTTCTATCTTGTCTCCCATGCTATTTAACATCTGTATGAAACTGTTGAGAGCTGTCATCAGCAAATTTGGATTGAGGTGTCATCAATGTGCAGATGACACCCAACTCTGTCTCTCTGTGTTCCATCTGAATCAAGAGAGGTTGTTGAAGTGCTGGACTGGTGCTTGGAGGGGGTGATGGGTTGAATGTGAGCCAATAAAATTAGCCTGGATCCTGAAAAGACAGAGGTGTTATTGTGCCCTGAGTTCTCATGGGTAGGAGGTGGGGAGACAGCCAGTTCTGGATGGGGTTGCACTCCTCTGGAAGGAACAGGTCCACAGCTCCTGGAGGCACTCCTGGGTTCAACATTATAATGGGAGGCTCAGGTGGCCTCGGTGGCTAGGAGTGCCTTTTTCCAGGTCCAGCTGGTTCACCAGCTATGCCCTCTTTTTGGACAGAAATGACTTGACCACTGTACTCCATGCTCTGGTAACGTCCAGACTGGATTATTGCAATGCACTCTATGTGGGGCTGCACTTGAAGACTACTCAGAAACTTCATCCGGTCCAAAATGCAGCACCTAGATGACTGACTAGGGTTCAATTTAGACCTCAAATTGCCCATTTTAAAATAGCTGCATTTCTGGGTCCAATTTAAGGTGGTCACATTAATGTTTAAAGCCCTACATGACTTAAGCCCCAAATATTTGAAAGGCTGCCTCCTTCCCTACAGACCCTCTCAGGTGTTTAAAGTTCAGCACATGGGGCCTTCTTGGTAATTCTGTCACCCTCAGAACGCAGAGAAGAGATAGCCCAGGAGACGCCATTCTCTGTGGCAGCCCCTAAGGTGTGGAACTGCCTCCCTACAGAGGTGCATCTGGCAACTTCACAGTTCAGTTTTCAGCAAATGCTGTCCTTTGACACCTAACATGTACGTTTGGAGACATGCAGATTTTGAAGGATGGCTGTGTTTCCGTTGTTGCATATTGCGTATCATTACATATTGTTTCAAAAGTGTGAATTAAGTAAGTTCACCTTTAAAAATGAACTGAATCAAATTTCTCCCCTATCCATAGGGCTAGCACAGCAACAACAAAAATAATGCAGGGAATATAACCTGGTGATTTATTTTGTTAGAAGTAGCTGCACAGCTAGTGTAAGAGTAGTTAAGATGTGAGCAATATGTAGTGACGGATAAATAAATAAATAGAGCTGCCCTGTGCTTCTACTGGGAGGAAAGGCGAGATATAAATAAATAAATAAGATAAACAGAGGAAAGGGAGAAGCAGTGTTCTTTGGATCTAGAGTCCTAAGAATTGTTAATTTACCCCAGGAAGCCCCAATTCCCATTTCCTTGGGCTTCTTCTCCCATAAATCTGCTGCAACATTTAGCAGAATTTTAATTTTCAGGATCATCAGACTCACAGTCTATATGTAGGAGTAGGAGCTTCCTAGAAAAAGAACAACCCAGCTTTTGAGAGCCATGTGCCTGTCTTAGGTTCGTACTTGCTCCTCATGCCACAGATCAGTGGAGCAAAATTACCACCCCCAAGTTTTATACTCTTCCACCTGAGAAAAGTGGAGATCCAAGAGCAGCAGAGAGAAGCTCAGCCTTGCATCTAGACAGGCCCTCCTTCTGGTCGAGCTAGCTGTCTTGCTGCTGTTCCAGAACTGACCCACATGGGTGCTCTCCTAAATGCCCCAACAGTTAAATGCCAAGATTTATCTGCCTCCTTACTCCTCTGTGATGTCTACCTCAGTTTGTGAGACTTTATCTCCCACCCCACACCCTCTGTGGACTTGGGCGCTGTTGTTGCTGTTGTTAGTAATAGCAGAAATAATAATAATAATAATAATAATAATAAGTCACATTTTAATTATGTAACATTTCTGCAGAAAGATAAACTCAAAAGGGACTTACAAAAACAAACATTAAAAACAAGGGTAAAAACAAGAATTAAAACCACCTAAAATGAGCCAATAATATATGTAAAAGAGGAAATCCAACTCAGCCTCATGCCAGGGACAGTGAGTCTCTGCAGTGAACAATCGCATCTCCTGCACTTTCCTTCCCAGCCTAGTCATGTCCTAGAACAGGCCAAGTATCTAACTTGGAGAGAAGCAGAACTGTTCTGGAGCAGGTTCCACAAATATGCATACATGTATCTTCTCTCCAAAATGCAGAGGCATGGCAAACTGATTCAGAAGGACATTCAGACATGTATTCTGACCTAGCAGCTCCCCTTCGGCACAGAAGCATTGGTTTCTACAGCGAGTTCTCAAAGGCAATATTCACTTCAGTGTGGGGCAGCTTCACACACAGCTATGATTCCTGAAAGCACACTCATGCCTGCTAAAAAGTATCCACTGCAAGATCCTTCTTGAGATGCATTTCATAAGTCGCTTCCAAATTGATGTCTTTTTATTTTATATTTTTAAATTTCAAAACTTAATGATTGAAGACCTTCTAACATAGAATTCATCCCTTCTTTATATGGCCGCCTTTCCCATTCCATTTGCTAGAGGTAATTTGTGGGTGTAGGTGAGTGTGTGTTTTAAAAACAATAATTTCAAATTCATAACAAAACATATTAACAAACAAACCCAAACAGATCAAAAGATAATTCCACGTCCTATTTCAGAAGAGAATCTCCACAAAACGTCTTACAACTCACACATTATTATTCTTTTGAACGCAGTGGTGCCTATTGGGACTGGTAGGGTGGAAGGCAAGGACACAAATGGTAGGCTGAGCCAGAAGCAATGACAGACAGAGCCCACTAATTCTAGCATTGTCCCCATCTTCCTCCCTGCTGAGTTCTACAAGGGCAACACTGAGACTGAGGAGGGGGAAGCTGGCAGCCAGTGGCACCCCTTGGAATGGATATAAATAAGAAGGCAGGCAGAAGGGGGTTGGCTGAGGGCAAACAGAGGCTGGTAGGACAATGCCCCATTTGCCCTAATAGGCCAGCCTCTACTGATTAACAGCTTTATCCAAGACTGTCCTTCCATAGAAATCCATGTGTTGAAGGACACTGAAAATTATGCTCCTTATGTGCAAGAGTAATTTGTTTTAATTTACCCAAAGTGCCATGTAAATTTATGAAATAATATAAATGCATGAAACATGGATTTCTTCCACACTCAGTTACACTGTGCACAGTGCACCATTCCTGGGCAAGCATTCCAGACTGTTCAGCTGCATCTCAGATGTGATATTTGCTCATCTAACTTTATCTCAGCAGAAGAGGTTTTGTGCAATTGATTACAACAACGGGCAGGGAATCCAGAGGCTATAGAAAGTCATAAACTGAACATGAGTCAGACGGGCAATGCAGCTCCCAGAAAGCAAATGCTGTTTGGAGGATGCATTAAAAGCAATGCTGTATTGAAAGCACAGGAAGTAATAGCACTACTTTATAGCACTGGTGCCCTCAAATGGAGGAAAAAAGCATCCAACTTTGATAGGCATGTTGTGAATGGATATTGACACTGAAATAAATTCAGAGGCAAAAAGCAATGGGATACAAGACATGGGGAGAGACTGAAGACAATAAAATATATTTATTGCAGATAAAGGCAGATTAAGTTGGAACATGTTTTTAAATACTTGTAAGCTGCTCTCAAGCAGAGGCAATGACAACTGTGCTCCACTGCAACAGAAGGGCAAGAAACAATGGGCTTATGGTGCAGCATTATGTATTTAAATAATAAAACCCAAATACTAAAACCAAACTGAGCAATGAGGCAGATTACCCAGGGAAGTTGGGGAATTGCCTTTTGGGAGATGGTTTAAGAAGTGGGAGTCAGGAATGACTCGGAATCCCTGCTTTAGAGCTCTTGGATATACCTTTCAGAGATCTCCCAGACTAAATTTGTGTGTATGTTGCAATCCCATAGAAGAACAGAAAATTCAGAAAAGGATCCTAGGCACTGAATTCAACTGTCTGAGAGCTTCAGCTTCCTCCCTTTTTTAGAAGCAAGTTTCTGGCACCTTAGACTGTGAAGATACCGTTTCCCTTCCATTGGGAACAATGGGAAATCCACAGGATTTAAATCAGTTCTGGAGCTGATCTAAATTTGTCTCTGGTTTAGCAACATGTTGAGGGAAAGGGAATGGCTTTCGATTCCCCATCATGCCCCCATGAACTGCCCCTGATGTGGATCACTCTCTCTAGCATCAGAATTCTGATTCCACATTGAGAGGGCATCTGATATGTGCTATGGCCTGCAGGGCACCCTCCCATGGGCCATAAGATTGCATACTTACTTTGGCCACTGAAATTAGGAGACTTTTGGCTTTACAGAATGTTTGGTCATGATATTATACATAACCTATATTCACAGTTTCTAATATGTCTACATTCTGCTATAGCAAGCCTTAAGAGTGAGATTGGGAGATGTTTGCAACAACAATGAGGGGTTAGGACTGAACTGGAAGGAGGATTGTCACAGAAGAATGAGAGGGAAAGGCAATTATTAATGGGCAATTAGCTGCTTGTCAAATCATTACCAGGTAGCTGCTCAATATTTGACTGCTCAATATTTGACCAGCCACATACGGAAAAACCACACACCTGAAACATTTTAATGCTACTGTACAATGACACTGGTGTAAATAGGATGATGATGCTTTCATTAAGGGGCCATTTTTGACTGACCTTTTTCCTGCACAAGAGTACCCCAGTATAGGAAAAACACCAGGCACTAGGATCAGAGAAGTTATGCTCTGGGGGAAATAGCCTCTGATAACTTCTGTTGAATGTCATGTATCGGTGATGTCTGTACTTTGAGAAGCAGTGATTGATAGGAGCCTTCCTGATGAATCTGCACCCTGCAATACAGAGACTTTGTAATCTTTACACAAAATGATAAAAACCATGTACATCTTTGTTTATGTACTTTAGGGAATGTATATGCTGCCTTCAACCATGCTTCCAAGGTAGTTATAAAAATATGAAATACATACCCAATAAATAAAATACAATAAAAATATAAAATACATTCCCAGAATCATAATAACAATTATTAATAATAATAATCTACAGAAGCAACTAAGAACCATTAAAACTTGAAAAGTCTGTGAGGATAAAAATGTTTTCACCTGGCACTGAAATAATAACAGCACTAAAATGGTAACAATGTAGGTACCAGACGAGCCTCCCTTGGGAGGAAAGTCCACTGAGAAAGCCCTCTCTCCAGTTGCCACCCATCTTACCTCAGATAGCAGGAGCATCCAGAAGAGATTTTCTAAAACATTGCCTCTTTTATTAGGCAAGACTGATATGGGAGAACACATTCATCAGGTACCTGGATCCCAAGTCATGTAGAGCTTTAAATGTAACCTACATGTAAGTTGTTGATCTCAACCAGTTGCCCGGAATTGCATTGCTGTGACAGACCCAGCTCCAGAGTTAAGAGAACCACATCAAAGTACCACCTTATGGGTCACAGTCCCACAACTGATGCCTGCCAGAGTCTCCTCCCATATATATATATATATTAGGAATGGGTGAGAAATTATATTCAGTTCACATTTCAAGCTGAATCTATCAAATTTGCACTTTCTGAAACAATAACTGAAACACAGCCAATGTTCAAAATTTGCACTTATTCAAATTTTGCAATGCAGTTCACCAACCAATGTTTACAAAAATGCATATGCTAAGGGAAAGTGTGCATGAAAATGAATATATGAGTGAAAATAACATACAAAAATGCATTTATATGATGAGAAATTGCTTGCAAAAATGTCTACATTAGTTAAAACTGCATACACAAACGTGTTTATTAGTAGAAATTTGAACTAAAATGCTGGAGAATTTTCATGAGGATTTTTTTGAAGCTCACTGGGTGACCTTGGGCCAGTCACTGCCTCTCAGCCTCGGAGGGAGGCAATGGTAAACCCCCTCTGAATACCGCTTACCATGAAAACCCTATTCATAGGGACGCCATAAGTCGGGAACGACTTGAAAGCCGTCCATTTCCTTTTTTTTTTATTGCAAATTGCTGCAGAAATGTGGAGAACTGAATTTAAGACTGGAAAAATGAGAAACTGGGAGAACAGGAACTGATAGGTCTTTCCATCCTATATATATACATTATATACTGTATTTGGCAATTCAACAACCAGAAGTTGCTCAACACCAATTTGGATTTGCCCACAGTGCAAACTCAGAATAACATGAGTTTTTCCAGTTGTGTGTGTGTGTGTGTAGATGGCTGCCACTGTAAAAGCATAAGAACTGCTAGCTTCTTTTTCCTTCTCAAGGCAAAGTCATGTCAGTGGCTGTCTTCCCCCTCCCCAATGCTTTTTGGGAGGACTGGTGGGAAATTAAAAGGGAGCCTAGAAGGCAGGCATCAGCAGTGGCTTTTTCCATGATGGAGGGGCCCTGCACCTGCTCTAGGATGCCAGCTGCATGGCCACTTGAGTCCCTGGGTCAAGAAGGTGCTATCTACAATTGTTATTGCAGCCTTTTGGGGTCCAAGGAGGGTTGCTTTAGGATGCGTCACGAATGACTGTTTCAAGATGGCCCTCTAAGAAAGATGCTTTAATGATCCCCTGAACTCATCCAGGGTAATCCCCCTCTACCCTTGATGTTTTTAGCCATGGAGGACAAGGTTTGAGCAGACAAGTGGCAAGGTGAACCCCTCCAAACACTTCATCTACTTCCTCAGGCTGCAATCAGTGGAAATCATCCCAATAACCAAGCTGGTGACACAGTCCTGATGCATTTCCCAACTGCTTTGAAAAATAAGAGGGCCTTCTAGCAGACACAGAACAGTTCCGTCCCAGCAGCTGTTATAGTAAAGTTGTGCAACTATGACTGAACCACCTGAAACAGCCTTCCCCAGCCTAATGTTTTGGACTACAACTCCCATCAGCCCCAGCCAGCATAGTAAATGGTCAGGGATGATGCAAGCTATAGTCCAACAACCTCTGAAGGACACCAGATTGGGGAAGGCTGACCTAAAACATGATGTCCCATTCTTTTCTATGTTGTCCCATCAGTTCTTGCCATCAACATGGAGCAAGTAGAAGATAACTGTACTTACTAGCCTTGGAAAGCATCAGCTACAGCATGGCTGTATTATCAGTAGGAGCACGAGTGTAGTCATCCGGGTTGTGGGGGGCCGTAGACCCATTACTTTTTTAGGGAGCAGGGTCACAGCCAGGTCCCTTTGTATGAGCCAATCAGCATGAAAAAGGAGCGTCTTGGTCATTGAGAAGTCCTTTCGTACTGATTAGAGCCAATCTGAGTGAAAGGAGGTGAGTCAGCCACTGAGAAGACTCTTCCTAGTAGCTAACATACAGCCTCCCCTTTCATGATTTTCTCCTACGGACATGTGTTGTAGCCTGTGTGTTGTCGTGAGATGACAGGAGGACCAAGGGAGATGAGGCAAAGTGGAAAAGGGGGCCTGGCTGTGAGGTATGGTATGACTATCATGAAGGGACCCTGCACTTCTGAATTTGCCGCTACACTACTAGTGGAGAGTGATAAATGGAGCCTTGTAAAACTTCACAGGATGGCCCCACTGAGATGATGAACAATTGGCCACCACTGTTCTCTGGGACTTTCTGGCTATGACATGGTGGAACCTCTGAGACTGTGACAGAAACATCCAATAATCTCACTTATAAAAAAGGAGTCAGTTGAACATGTTATGACATGTCATTATAGGCACTGACCACAAGAGGACCCCCCTCTTGCACACAACATGCATGATTGAACTGGATAGCCAAGCAGCCTGAATGGTGACATATTAAAATTGGGAATTTAGTAGCTGACAATGGTGTAGGGCAGATAGGTGAGCTCACCAAGGTCCAACCAAATATTTCAATAACCAGTTCAGAAAGCTATTGTTCAGAAAGCAGAGCAGGGGAACATGTGACCTTCCAGATGTTGTTAGACTCCCAACTCCCATCAGTCCCAGCCAGCATGGCTAACAGTCAGGGAAAATGCTATCAAAGCAGCACAAAATAAAATGGGATAAACTACCAAAGATAACAGACTGTAAAAGTAAGATCTCTCTCTCTCTCTCTCTCTCTCTCTCTCTCTCTCACACACACACACACACACACACACACACACGGCTCTAAAAACAATGAAGTCATTTCTAACATTTATTCAGTTTATATTCCATAAGTGACATGGCCACATTTCAGAGAAAGCCTGCTGAAACAGAAACTCTTTAGTAGCCACTTAAACATCAAGACACCAGGCACTTGTGCCTTCGTTTAGCTGGCAATGGAGACTGGAACTGCAACACTAAAAGCCTGATTTCTAGTGCAAACTAAGTGCACCTCTGGGGCACCACGTATTACCCTGAGCATTCCCAGTCTGAGGAGTACAGTTGCAAGGCAGGAATATATAAACACATAAACTCCTGAATCTAATTACCTTGCTGTGAATCTTGATCCCATCTTGACCTCAACAGAGCTATTGGATTGTAAAATGCACACATGGTCCCTGTGCCATATTGGCTTCTAGAAGACCACATGAGAGGATTTTTACATATGTGGTTCGCTCATCTTGTATCCACACAGCAACCCTGTAAGGTAGACAAGGCTGAGAGACACAGTGGCTGGCCTAAAGCCATCCAGGAATATTCATGGCTGAGCTGAGATTTTGAACTCTGGTCTCCGTCCTCCTGATCCCCACGCTCCAACTAGCTAGTACACTGTGCTTTGCAATAATAGCTTGCTACACCTCTTAGGACAAAGCCAGTGGGACTATTGTGAACTTTACTCCTTAGGGCTAAATGAAAAACTGCCTTGAAATAAGAGGCTTGCCAGCAGGGTGAGGTCAAAGTAACTTCTCTAGATTAGAACACACACACTTCACCCCTACTAGATCAAAGGCATTGGGACTACTCCAGAGTAAAGGAACTAGGGCTCAAACTCCAAGGTGAGTAGCTGCTGACTAGACAGTCAAGCACTTCACTTTTACTTGCTGCATTGAGGGCAAAAGGTGAGGGTGCTGCCACCAGGGCTACCAAAGGTGAGGGTGCTGCCACCACAACTCCCATCATTCCTGACTATCAGCCATGCTGGCTGGGGCTGATGGGAGTTGGAAACCAACAACATCTGGAAGGCCAGAAGTTCCTCCTCTCTGCCTTAGGAAGTACAGTACTCTTGAGGTGCAGACATTCAGAGAGGGGCTACAATGACCACTGACCATAGGACTCAACTTGTAAGTGTAGGATATGCCCCTGAGTGTGGGGTGCATATTTTGATACATTCCTGAAGGATGGGGAAGGGATCAACCTTCTGACCTATAGCAACACCTGTCTAACCTCTGGTGCCAGTAAAACATCCCCAGACCTCACTGCTTTAGTGTGCATGAGGAGCACCTCCATGAAGAGATGGAGAGGAGGGGCCCACGACACAGTGAAAATGCAACTAGTGGCTAATGACTTTGACAACTATGTGTGATCTAGTATTGTGAATTTTCTCACAGAAGCCAGATCTCCCTTCTTCTCTCACTATAGGCTAAATCTCTTGGTAGCAAAAATCCATTATAAAAGAGAATTACAGTCATCGGGGTTGAATTGAGACCCCCTCATAAAATACAGGGCAGAGGTTCCACTGAGGTTTAGGGAAGCTGCAAGTATGCCGCTGTCCCCATCCTTTCACTTGACTTGCCCCCTGGCTGCCCAAAGGCCCAACCCAGTCACTTGTAAGCAAACAAAACAAAACCCCTCACTGCAGGAGCTGGAGGCTTTGATGATTTGGAACTGTGGTTGGTGCTTGGGTGTGAATTGTGGCTCCCTGCCACTGGCACAGAGTTACTGACTGACAATACCAGTTCAGTGCCATCATTCCCCAACAGGCTAACTCACAGAATCCAATTGCAAACCAGTACTAATTTGAATTAGTCCAATTACAGCATAAAGGGTCTTTTTCTGCATCTCCCTGAGAGTTTCTTGGCTTCTCAATACCTTCCTCAGGGAAAACAAATTCCTTTTACTACCATTCTGAAGCCATTTTAGCATGTAAACGGTATATAAATCAAATAATACTAATACTACTAATACCAGATCAAGGCACCTTTGCGATCAAACCACCTAAGCTAAGCAGGTTGTACTCCTTAAGTCTCTTGTCAAGCTTTCCCTTCAAGTTCTTCTCTGCAGCTGCCTATTTCAACATCCTCTAAAAGACAGAAGCATTGCACAGCACCAAGATAATATCCACAGTTAACGTGTGGACAGCTTTAGAATGCCATCCCTGTTCCATCATTCATCCAGCCAAGTGCCTTATTCATAAAAGAGCTCAAAAGATGTTAACAGGTTTTATTGCCTTTCAACTTGCATCAGTTATTTGTTTCCAAAGTTATAGACCACAAAGGAATGTTGTTACATCGATCCCCAAGTGATACATTGCAGAGGTATATGCTGAAGGTGGGTACACAGGAGCCTGTACTGCTGTGGTGACACTGCAACTTTCTAGCATGGAACACTGAGGTTTATTTCCCCTCCAGAATTCCAGTTTTAGTGCTTTAGAAGTGGTTTTAGTTCTCATGTTCATACTGAGGAAAGCACGGTCCATATCACTAAAATACTCTGAAACAAGAGGGACTGTGTGCAGCATTCTCAGTGGTCCATCTAGTCCAAACCTCTGTCCTAACATAAGAACTGGGGAGGGCTAATGACTCAGTGACAGAGCCCATTTTGCATGCAGAAGGTCTCAGGTTTCAATTCCTGGTATCTCCTACTTTAAAAAATCAGGTAGCAGGATATGGAAAATATCCCTGCCTGAGATCCTGGATAGCCACTGTCAGTCAAAGTAGACAAAACTGGGCTAGATGGACCGATCGTCTGATATGGGATAAGGTAACTTCCTAAGAAGTTCTCCATCATCAGCCAAGGCAAAAGGTATTCTGCTGTTTGTATCCTAATCAAACCATACAAATGCAGAATGTGGTGCTGCATCAAAATTCAGCATTCTGAGAACTGCAGTTCCATTTTTTAAAAAGCAAGTTTCTAGACCCTAAGAAAGGCTTGAAAGTGTGCAGACAACACCTCAAGGAATCTCAGTAGTGCATTCGTAATCGAGCAGCATTTCTGGTTGGAGGGACCTTGGTGATCAGCTACTTTACGTAGTTCTAATTAGTAGTGAATGATGTTTACCTTGGCACAGAATTTTGATATCTACTTGCAAACTATATTTAAAGCATCCTTGATAGATATTGATTCTGTCTCTTTTCAATAGTCTCAGAAGCAGGTTCCCCCAACTTGTACCACTGCCTGATTCTTTTTAGTACTAGGAAAGCATCTCCTAACTATTCCCTCTAAATCTACCCTTCTGTAGTGTCTTAACTTGATGAAGCTCTCTGTCCCTACTGATGTGCTGAGTTCAATACCATCTTCTCCTTTAATTCTCTCCACGGATGTACTGACAAGAAGCTTCAACTCCAGAAAGCATACCAATCTCTATGGTTTGTATATATTATGTAAATAAACAAGCTTGTGTCGGTGGTGCCCTTTATCACCATTTGGGAGATTTTCTAGGGTAGAATTCTAACATTTTCCAGACCAGGGAGGGAGGGAGGATGTAAGTTCAACTGGAAGAGATTAGTCTCCAAATGGAAATATATGGCCCTTCATTTCTTCGCATTAGACCCTGAACTCTCTCTCTCAGATTATACAGCCTTCAATAGCAAAGCAGCCTCTTCCACTGGGAGATGCTAGCAGCCTTCAAAGCACCAACAGGATGGCATCACCGCAAAAGTGTTTTTAAAATTCATTCTTTAAAACCTGTGCATTTCCACACACGCACCCTACACTCTTCCTTCTGTTACGCTTTTAAATGGGATTTTCAGTATACAAAATTTCTTTACAATCATTTTCCCATTCACTCTTAAAACCAACCAATGAGGTAGTTATTCGTCCTTAGTGCCTCTCTCACTGCAATCCATCAAAGCCAATGACATACATTCGGAACCTTGGGATTTTCCTCCCAGCAGCACAGACAAGGATCAGCTCCTCACAGAAGCCCCACTTTTAGTGCTCACAGCTGTTTGCTAAGGAAAGCAGGCATTTCTGTATAGGCTGGAAGGCCCCAAGCAAGTCACATGCAAGAACACCACACAGAGGCATCCTTGGACTGCTCCTTTCCCTTCCCTCCCATTACCAGTCCCTCTCATGGGGCTCCCGGTAAGGCAGCCCCAAATGAATGAAGACATCCTTCTCGGTGGGAGTGGACAGGGCGAGGCCAGGCCCTGTTTTGAGACCACCAGCTCCGCGCAATACCCCACTGCTGAGGGCATGCTCTGACAGACTCATGCCCTTCATCTTGGCCAAAGCTCGCATGGAACGATTGAAGTGGGCCGAACCTGTGAAGTAAAGCAGGGCGCAAGCAAACTCGCTGTAAGGCACCACAATGATGTCAAGGCGCCGGTGGCGACGGTCTGATCCGGGCAGACGGCAAACCCCTAGGTACTTCTTCTGGTTTCCACTGTCTTCCTGACTCACCAAGTCATCTGTGAGGAAGCCTGTGAGGAAAGGCACAAGTCAGGGACTTGACTGGCAGGGTGCCTGGATTATTATTCCAAGGATTATTATACAGCCACGAGAGTGGCTGTATACTACAGCTAGCATGGATTTTTCACATTCTGCAATGTTAAATTGAAAATACCCCCCACACCATTCTGCCACTTCCAATAAGCTCATTTCAACACAAAACCTATAGTCCTGAACTCAGAAATGCTTGCTTAACAACCCTCTTTCATGGCAATATACAAAACAGTCAGAGAGAATCGAGCGTTCGAAGTGTAAAATGAGGAAAAAAATCCAGATCCCTGTTGGATCCCTGTCAGTGGTCTCATAATTTGTTGAAATTAATTAAAAATCAGCCATGTTCACAGAGTACCTGTAATCCTATTACTCTGACCTTCATCTTCTGCAGTTTAAAAGTTATAAAAAATGCATGGCTGATTTTTAATTAATTTAAGATTGAAGTCTACTATAGCGCCAGGCATGCTCAGTAAGAACCGTCAGTGTTCTAAAAGCCAGACTCACAGCTGTTTGGCTTGGCTTATCAGGTGGCCACACCCACACCAGGCCTTTATTTCACTTTAGACAGTCATAGCTTCCCCCAAAGAATCCTGGGAAGTTTAGTTTGTGAAGGGTGCTGAGAATTGTTAGGAGACTCCTATTCCCCTGACAGAGCTCCAGTGGCCAGAATGGTTTAACAGTCAACCCCTCTTCTGGGCATTGTAGCTCTGTGAGGGGAATATGGCATCTCCTAGCAACTCTCAGCACCCTTCATAACCTACACTTCCCAGGAAGCTATGACTGTCTAACATGAAATAAAAGTCTGGTGTGGATGTGGCCAGGGATGGCTTTGGTTTAAATTTGGGTGGGAGACTACGTGTCTGCTGTAGAATGAAAAGGTGGGGGAAACCCTGAAAAACAATGATACTGTTCACAATGTTTTCCTTTCGGAAAGGAAAGGGGCTTTCCCTCTGCCCAGTGCCCACCCACCCAATCTCCTTCCCCTCCCTACCCCTTCCTTCCTACACCTACCCTTCCTACCCTTCTCTCCCCCTTCCCCCCTCCCCAAAGTCAGCTTCACCTATCCTAAGCATCATTGTACAGGAGTAAATCCCATTGAACTCAAAAAGCATGCAAATGATCAATCCATTCTCAGCAAACTTGCACAGGATCCCATTTCTTACCTCCTGGATTAAAAAGCAGAGAAATTCACTAATAGGCAAAAAAACCTTGTGGTTTAAGAACATACCTATAGCCAACAGATATATCTATCAAACTTTAAAAAGCAGGGGAAATGAACAGCTATAGTGAATGCACCAGGGGAGCAGAAGACCTGACCTCCTCTCCCAGATATTGTACTGCCCTACAAATTTATCAAAATGCAAACACAATTTGGGTTGGTATTTCACAGTCCAATCCACTTCCTGCGTAGCTTGGAAGCATTTGGTAACATGTGCCTCTGAGCCAGAGCTTGGAAAAGTTACTTTTTTGAACTACAACTCCCATCAGCCCAATCCAGTGGCCAAGCTGGCGGGGGCTGATGGGAGTTGTAGTTCAAAAAAGTAACTTTTCCAAGCTCTGCTGAGCATATGGTGAGTGGTGGCAACACCTGCAATCAGCCCAAATAACAGAAACAAGGCATGTGCTGTGCTGATCTTGTTTTAGCAGGGAGGAAGCAACAATATTAAGACAGTTGATATAGTTCAGATAATCACTTCAAATATGTTTGATTTACTTTGCAATTTTAGTGAAGTTTCCTATAGTAAATCATTCTCTTCTGCTTCTGTTTCTGTGAATATGTGAAGTACAGCAACACTTTGCATAATTTACACTAAAAAAACTCCAGAAACAATTGTGGAATAATGGCACTGACTATTCTGCAGAATAGTCTCCAGTGGACATGAGGAGTGTCTCAGTTTGCACAAGGTAAAATAAGGAGAGCTGAAATGTATTCTAGCAAAATTCTAGGTGTGCTCTATGTTTTTAATTGACCATGCCCACCTTTCCTTAAGTGAAGTGGTTTAAGCATAGCAGGCTGAACACATGCATCTTGGGCAGGCCAAGTGTGTTTTTTCCAACAGCTAGATTCATTGCTTAAGTAGCAACATATTATAAATCAGTCTGATTTTACATCAAACTGCAGTTTCAGATTCAACTGTTAATGCACCCAAAATAGAAACAGGCCATATCCTCCAGTTTGAAACACAAAAGGCTGTCTTCACCATCATATGACATTGACCAATAAAAAAGTTTTGAAATTAATAAAAATACATTTGACACAGATTTCTAGGATGAATAATGAGAGAAATATAGTTTTCTAGGTTAGATTCTCTGTAGGAACAGTAGGAAAGAAGCAAAGTAAGAACACCAACAAACATACAAAAATGTAATTCTCCATCTTTGGAGATGGCAAGTGTTGCCAACACTCCCCATATGCTTTGAGGCACATGTTACCAAATTCTTCCAAGCCACACAGGAAGTGGATTGGACTGTGAAAGACCAACCCAAATTGTGTTTGCATTTTGACAAATTTGTAGGGCAGTACAATAACTCAGAGAGTAGGTCAGGTCTCCTGCTGCCCTGGTGCATTCACTATAATTGCTCAATTTCCCTGCTTTTCAAAGTTTGATAGAAATATCTGTTGGCTATAGGTACATTCTTAAACCACAAGGGTTTTTTTGCCTATTAGTGAATACTATATCCCCACTTAGTTGTAAGTCTGTCCTAGAGGGCTCTCTGCTTGCTAGCATAGTGCTGGGCTCCTGCCTCACCAAAACATTTGGTGGAGAGTCTCCTGGGATCTGGTCAGCCAGTGTGAAAACAGGATGCTGGACTAGATGGACCTTTGACTTGATCCAGCAGGACTCTTCTTGTGTTCTTATAGAGATAGCACATCACTAGAACAATTCATGGCGTTCAGCCTACAGTCGCCTGCACTACCTGGCCATGTTCATCACCATTCCACTCCCTCAAAATGTATTATCTTTCAAAAAAGAACATCAGAGACCTAGCCAGAACCTTGGAGAAGGACAAGAGGAAAGCCTTTCACCAAAATTTGGATCAAGATGATAGCTCAGTTGCTGGTGTATGCTGGCACAAAGACCAAAGAGACCAAAATGCAACTGAGCAGCTAATCAAACCTGCCCTATTCATGAGGTTGTGGGCATTGTATTTACAGTACAAGAATGGTGAGAATAGGCCCTGACATCTTTATAGAAAAGTAGGCCAAGGAATAGAATCATCCCCACTGTTAAATTATGGCAGATACTGCAATCTATCCCTAGTTGTAAACTTAAAGCCCTTCACATAGGGAACCTAGTAATGTACAGGAAGGGGAAAAGGTGGCTCTTACCAATGAAGTACCAGACACTATCCCCTCAAGTGCCAAGATGAACTGCCAAGAGCAGCTCAACATGACAGTATGAGTGCACATTCTGGATTCCTATCTTTTGCAGCATTCGCAGAATGTGAGAAGATTCAGCATTGTGGCCCTCTAACCCTGCCACAGTCCTTTTTGTAGGCCAACTGATACCCTCATACCACTTTTCCGGAGGCTATCAAGCAACTTGCTGAATACTCCTTTGTGCGAATGTCCATCAGGGTGAGTCACCAGCACATCCACGTCCCCACAGGTGGACTTCCCCCGCCGGAACGAGCCACATGCGACAGACAGCAGTCCAGGTTTGATAGACTGGGTTGCTTCTCTGACCTGCAAAGACAGACAGATTTGAGGAATGGACAGAGATGTAGCTGGCAATTTCAAGAAGCCTTCCGTTCCCATCCACGGTGGCAATTTCAGTCAGCGCTGTGTGTGCTTTATGCAAACTAAATGCATAAGTAAATAAAACAAATGAGAAAAATAGTGCCACACCATAATTCAAATTCTTTGTCAAGAAAGCTGTGAATTCTGTTGTGTATGAATCATGCAATTACAGCAACATTCTATTCATTTTATTCTGCTTCTGCCAGACATGAGGAAAGGCAAGGAGATCAGCCCCTTGGCCACAGAAAATTCTACTGAGCCCTGCTCTGGTTTTGAGGATTTCGCCGTAAATTGCCTACATGCTTGCAAACCTATATTCAAACCCACAAGTGCTGTAAGTAAAAGCTAAAATTCTCAGGGTGCTGAATTACACGAGTCATGGCATATGCACTTTAGCTATCTCAGGAAGCATCTGCTCTTTTGGTGACTTGCAGCTCACTAACAATAATCCTTCCAAACTATTGGATGTGACCCTGCTGCATAGAAACTAAACAAAGTGCTCTGTCCAAAACTGCAGCAGGAAGTCTGTAATGAAGCTGGTTCAAAGGGGCGAGACCTTTGTGATAAACCTTTAAGAGAAGAAAAGGAGTAGCAAGATGTATGGCACAGCAACACAGGAACAGTCCCAAGGTCACCTGGACACCTCAAATTCATAAAGGGATGAGTGTTTTGGTTTCGTGTAAGGGTGGCTGGCTCTGGCACTCTCCTGCTGCAAGGCTGGGCTTCTCTTCCATTTCACAAAGGGGAGCTCCAGCAGCAAAGAGCAAAATGTCTTCCTCTAGAGCTGCAATCAACCCCTAGAAAGAGGCCAAGCGCTAGAAATCACACCGCAATGGGCTTGTGCCCTCATCCAGCAGCTTCTCTACACTGGAATACTTCTGATGGCTTCATTAAAAGCATGGTTTGATTATGGGGACTATGGTACCCATCATCCAACCTAGTAAACAAAGACATGATTGCTGGTTCAGAACATAGAGGGTGGCATGGGCGGGATGGGGAGGGGGAAGGGTCTGAGTGCCCCTTGTCAGTCTCCAGGATCATCCTTCATTAGCGAGGGATAAGCTCATTAACCTTTGCCCTGCAACATTTGGAATAGCTTTCATGGCTTTTCTAATGTAGATCTGGCCTTTTGCATCCTCAATTAAGTTTTCTTGAAAGCAGCCAGCCCCACAGAGCACCTTGGGTCTCAGACAGCTAATCCCTTCTTTCTCTTGTCTACTCCCTGAGGTGGGCAAGAGATGGGTAATTCCATCAAACCCACAATAGGTCCACTCCTAAGGGCAGGGGCTCCCAAAAGATGTTTAATCCTGTGCAACAGGCGATGCCCTACCTGGCAACTATGTATTCTTCAGGGGCAGGCACTGTGACTGAGTGACAGCTTCATGCTGTCGGATGCTGCCATGGTGATTTCAATGTACAGGAGAAACAATGAACAAAAGTCATGTGATTTTAGTCCATGAGGCTGCAACTCACAATCCAAAAACATTTTTTATTAATGGACTGTTGGCTCCTATGAGCCAAGAGCATGATCCCAGTCACAGCCATAAAGAGACTCATTCAGAAGGTTAGTAAGGCCCCCTTTCCCCACCATCAGGTACCATAGACATCCACAAGGTGTTTTGCAGCACTACTTTGCCATGATGCTGTCTGAGGGTCCATTAGAGAAAGTCTAGCATATCAGGTTGGGAGCTTGTAAGCATAGGGGTGAGAACAGCAGAAGATAAGGACAGGGGAAGATTGGCAAGTTTTCTGTGTTAACTATAGAGCTGGGATGGGAAGCCTGTAGCCCTCCAGATGTTGTTGGAATCCACATCTCATCAGCTCCAGCCAACATGGCCAATGGTCAAGGATGATGGGAGTTGGAGTCCAACAACATTTTATTTATTTATTTATTATTTGATTTATATCCCGCCCTTCCTCCCTGCAGGTGCCCATCTGGAGGGCCAAAGTTTCCTATCCCTGCTAGTCACGTTTGCAGAATGCGGAATGTGGAAACTCGCCAACCTGGAGGGATGGAAGGTAAGACAGGCAGCAGCTTTGCCCCCTTATTTTTGCACATCCTCTCACCCCTTTCGCCTGCCAGGAAGTTCAACTATGTGAAGCCTTATGTCAATTACACATCATTTGGGAACCCCTTCAAGAGCCAGGTATCCCTGAGACCCTGTGTCATGAAAGCTCCTAGAAGGGAATAGTCTCTGGGAGACAAAAGATTGAGATTTGATTCTCATGATGGCACTAACCCTCCGTTCTTTTCTTTCACTCTCAGCAAATAATGCTTCAGGTAAGGGGCAATATTAAGAGAAATGGTTTCAAGCCCAGGGGTTTCAAGCCCCTGCAGCACTAAATACTCAGACAGCACGTTTGTGTGGGAGCAGTTGGTGCAACATGGGAATTGGCTCAAGCCCTTTGCCACATAGTCCACCAACTAACTAGAGATGCTGAAAGCCAGTCTGAGACAATCTTTTTATTTGCTACAGCTTCTGGGCCTGCAGCAGAGATGGTCAGATTCCACCTTTGGAACCCCAAAGGAGATTGATGGGGAAGAGAAACGAAGTCCAAACAAATCAACAGTTTCTATGCAAGTTCCATCCTGATCCCTGCTGCGGCCACTTAAAAAAAGGGGGCACACAAGGAGAGAGTTGCCAAATTGTAACATATAAGGGAAAAGACAGACTTTTTAAAAATTAGGAAAATTGATATCTCTTAAGTCATCAACAGAAAAAGATTAAATAGGTCAATCAAGCTCTGCTCTGATTTGATAAGCGTGTCATGTGACCTTTTAAGGCTTGGCATTGCCCTGCCCACAGTCCTCACACAAGTACTTACAGTCTGCTCAATTTCAGCAGCTTCTCCCCGTGGCATGCGCTCCAAGAAGTCCTCATAGTGCTTCAAGCCAACAGCCTGCTGGCTGGTGAGAGAGGCCTTAGTGCGGATGTCATCCAGAGTGCGGAAGCCCTGACCAGAGGATACAGGACACTCAGACGGAGGAACTTTGCTTTCAGTAGCCCCTACCAAGAGGTATAATTCACGCCTATATGGAGCCCGGCACTGGCACTGCTGGACTAGAGTGTGGAATCATGATACGATAAGGAATCTCTTCATCCTAATTTTACAGTGGTCATAGGCTGCCACCCCCATCTTTGTCATCACTGGGGCCAACCAGGGCAATGCCCCATAGCCCACAAAAACAGATAATGTGAAAGGCACAAAGTGATCCAAAGTGTTGACATGACATTTCCTTTGCAAGGCAATTTGAGAGCTGAGGGTGACACAACTAGCTGTGACACAACTTTATTACTGATAAAAAAGAAAACAAGGCTGATGCAAGTAATGACAACACATAAATAAATGTAATAAATAAATAAATATGACATTATTATGTACCTTATGTGGCAGAGGGGGAGGGATATTGCCACTATTTGCTCATCAGCTTGGGACCAGGATATCTAAAAGTCATCCCACCCATTATACACCCAACTGATTACTGCCCACTGCAAGAGAGGGGCCTCCAGGTGATACCATCTCATCAGAAGGTGTTTCTTACGATGCAGGAATCAGGCCTTTTGTGTGGCAGCATCTACCCTTTGGACGTCCCTCCTGTTATATATTAGACAGGCGCTGTCTTTCCTATCTTTCCAGTGCCTATTGAAGAACTTCCTTTTTCAACGAGCATTTTAAATGGAGATCCTTATCCCAGCCTCTATCTGTATTAGATTTGAAATTGTTTTTATATATGCGTTTATTGTTCATGGGTTTTTATTTATGTTTTCATGATGTTCTTATTGTTAATAGCTTTGGGATGTTTTTGGGAAGTGTTTCATAAATGAAATGAAATAATAAATGAGTAAATTATAAACGTCACAGACCTTGCAACATCCACACACCCCTGCAAATAAATCACACAGTGGCTTTACTTAGACAGAATTTACTTTATGCACTGTAATCAATACACATCATCTACCAGAATTACAGGAGTCTAGGAAGAACTTTCACTCACTCACATAAACACACAGACATGCCCGCTAGCTTAGATCAAGGGGGTCACACTGCCTGCTGCCACTTTTCACTTCTATCTAAGCTACGCGAAGGATGGCTGCAGGAGAGACTTGCTGCTTATTCCATTTAAGCTGGAATCTCACTTACCTGGGAGTAAGTCCTACTCAAACGAGAATTATCTTTGAGTAGGCATGCATAGCATTGTGCTGTCAGTTTCAATTCTCTGACCTCACTAGCAATACAAGTTTAACTAACCAAGCA
Source organism: Rhineura floridana (assembly GCF_030035675.1). Taxonomy (NCBI): domain Eukaryota; kingdom Metazoa; phylum Chordata; class Lepidosauria; order Squamata; family Rhineuridae; genus Rhineura; species Rhineura floridana. The sequence continues at coordinate 86,299,290 of NC_084486.1, forward strand.
GTAATTCAGAGAGAACTATAAAGTTTCCTCCTTTAGCACATTAGCAGCTATTTTCCATACCAGTTTCGACAATCAAACCTATATAAACTCACATACGGTGTCTTGTAGTGGAGCTATACACAAGTAAAAGTGACAACTACAGCAATAATTGCAGTGTTTATCACTGTCAAGAGGAGAAAATTACCTGTTGGTACCACACCTGAGAAGTCTTCACTCCTGCTCCCCAAATATTGGAAAATACTTCCAGCACTGACACACTGTCACTGATGTGGTCCAGCTTTCGAAGGTGCCCACTCTCCAAGATCTCCACAATCTTTTCTGCCATCTGCTTCCCAATTCCAGGGATCTTACATGCTTCCTAAAAGAGACCCACAAAGGGACAGGTGGCCAAAAGAAAGGCTGCAAGGTTGATTTAATCTAGAAATACCTCTTTCCAGCTTGGACATGTCTAGGTTCAGTTTCCAAACAAGGAGGTCATAGAATCATAGAACGAGTTGGAAGGGACCTATAAGGCCATCAGGTCCAACGCACTGCTCAATGCAGGAATCCAAATCAAAGCATTCCCAACAGATGGCTGTCCAGCTGCCTCTTGAATGCCTCCAGTGTCGGAGAGCCCACTACCTCTCTAGGTAATTGGTTCCATTGTTGTATGGCTCTAACAGTTAGGAAGTTTTTCCTGATATCCAGTCGAAATCTGGCTTCCTGCAACTTGAGCCCATTATTCCGTGTCCTGCACTCTGGGACGATCAAGAAGAGATCCCGGCCCTCCTCTGTGTGACAACCTTTCATGTACTTATTTATTATTATTTATTTTTTACATTTATATACCACCCCATAGCCAAACTTGAAGAGTGCTATCATATCTCCCCTCAGTCTTCTCTTCTCCTCTTTCTTCCTGAGGTGCTGCCAACTTTCTAACAGACACCACTACCAAAGAATCCACCTTTGTAAACTTGCAATTCAAGCTTATAAAATCTATGCAAATAAAATGTTGTGATCTTTACTCTCTTGTTACAAGTATTTTTATCTTGCTCTCAAGGCAGTCCCAGACTTGCTCTGCACTCTTTTGAAAGGACCAGAAGCATAGCATAAGCTTTTTCTAATTCCACACTCAAGGAATTCTTTCTATACAGCAGGCCAAGGAGCAAAGGAATAATGCTGGCTGCCAAGCAAGCAGGCTGAAGGTCACACAAGCAATAATTGTCTGGCACAGGATAACTGCCAACTATCTCCCCAGGATTCACTGCAGCGGACAGTTACGAGCGTGAGACAGGAGGCCAATGGCTGCTCCCAAAAACAGCAAGCTGCAGATGGTTTGGAGGAGGTGGAAAAGGATTTGCTCAGGAAGAGATCTGTTGCAATTACCTGATAAGAAGTGACTGGCTTGTGGTAGCTCTTGAGGGAGTTAATAGCTTTGGAGTAACCAAGAGCCCTCCACTTGTCACCTTGGACAGAATAAGCTTTTGCCAGCTGCTCCAGCTTCTCTGTAATACTCTGATTATGATTAATTTTCTTGCATTCAGAGGACTGAGCACAAACCCACTTGCCAGTGGGAAACACCGCTGAAGAGTCTCCTGACAAAGTGTTCACTTCTTGGCCTGACTTCAGCGCTTCCAGTTCTTGCAGAGTGACCACAAGTTCTTCCCCTTCCACTCCCTCATCATCCAAGATCATCTTTGGAGAGAGGCAGAACAGGAAGCAATGAAATACAGCCATCACTTAACCAAACAATTACAAGGCACTGGCTCCTTATGCACCAAAGACAGGGAGACTCTAAAACACTCAAGGGCACTTTTACCCCCGTGACACCCACAGCAATAGTTCAACAGGTTCAGAGTAAAAAACAAACATAAGCTGTACTAAAAACATACGTTCTGCTAACTAGTAGAGCCAGTGTGATGTAGTGGTTACAGTATCAGACTGGGACCTGGAAGACCAGGGTTCAAATCCCTGCTTGGCCATAAAGCTCACTGAGTGACCTTGGGCCAGTCACTCTCAGCCTAACCTACCTCACAGGGTTGTTGTCAGTAGAGATGTGAAGACCTGGGAAAAAAACCCAGAAAATTTGTGTTTCCAGGTTTTTTCCAGACCTTCATACCTCTAGTTGTGAGGATAACATTGGGAGAGGGAGAACTATGCTTGTACATCACCTTGATGAGCTCCTTAAGATGAGAGGTGGGATATAAATGTAATTAAATAAATTAAATATATGCACAGTTGCATATTAACATGTTTCTTCCCCAATTATAGTGACAATCTATAAGGAAACATGGCTGACAGAGGATATAGGATAACCAAAATTCTATGGATCCTCACAACTTATGAAGGTAGTTTTCTTTTGTAGTAGGGATGAAGATGAATCAAAAATAAGATGTCCCAGATTACAGCAACTATAGTGGCGTAATTGTCTGTTTCTGTATACTGCACACACCAGGGGGCAACAATGTTCCATAATGAACATACCGGGTATTCCACTGCCTGATAGAGAACATAAAGGATATAATACTCAGGAAGCTGAACAATTGCTCACATTCATTGCATCTTGTGGTCAAGGTGCTACAAGGAATACATTGTAGTCAAGATGATTTCTTTATGTTCTGACTTGACAGCATTTATACAGTGCATGTTTACTATTTTATTGGCTGATTTTAATATTGCTGCGGAGTTGAGAAAGAATGAAATTCCAGGCAATTTCATATATAGGGCTTTTATGTCAGTGTATACTTTTGCCAGATTCTCTGTGAGGAGATATTAATGTTACTACCACCACTACTACTAACAATAATACTAATAATTTGATTTTCAGAGGACTGGGCATAAATAAACATCATGATGTTTCTAAACAAAGATAGCAGCATAATAGAATACATGCATTCTAACGACGGAAACAATTTGCCAAAAGCTCCTTATATTTGTGATTTTTAGGTGGTATGAAATCAAGCTATATTCAGGGTAACTAAAGGAAGCACAAGTTACACGCCCAGCTCCTACAAGGACACCACAGAATTTGTTTAATATGAAAAAATTCATCCCCTTCAGAAGAAAGAAAAAAACTGCTATGTCATCTGTAGGCTTCACCAATTAAGTTTGTTGTCACCCCTCCCCCAAATACTGGCATCGTTCTCTGATGTCCATCAAAGGAACTTAGTGCTTTTTATTCTTCTTAGGAACACAGAAAACTCTCTTATACTGAATCAGACGATTGGTCCATCTTGCTCAGTTTACACTGACAAGCAGTGGCTCTCCAGAGTTTCAGGCCAGAAATCTTTCCGAGACCTGCCTGCAGATGCCAGGGATGGACCCTGGAACCTTCTGCATGCAAAGCACCTGGCTCTTCCACTGAGCTACGGCTCTTCCTCAAGAAAATCCCTGACCTAACTTACAAAACTGCTCAAGAGCAGAAACGTGGGAAGCCACTAAGTGGGCTCACCTCTTTGGCTCCCTGCTGTCCTGAAGAATTTGTTGCATTGCAGGGACAGCTGGAAATTCCTGTCTGTGATTTGGCCTTCAGTGCTATGACTGCACTCTCCATTTGAGGCTGGAGTATCTCTTCATTCAGAAGTTGTGATTGCGGCTTTGAAGCGTCTGCTATCTCCAGATACCTGCCAAGAATCAAATGTACAGCAAAGTGCAATCATTTGCTTTAAAGGCAGCCATTCTATCCTTAAAAACAACCAGGAAAAAAAGAACTGGGGAAGCTCATACATTAATTTGGTGGCTGATGAATGGATTAAGAGATAGCTTTTGATATTCATAACTTGATCCAACCACACAAAAAATCACTATCCGTACACATAAGCTACCAGACTGTTCATCTACACTGAACAAATACAATTCAGTTCATAGAATCATAGTAGAGTTGGAAGGGGCCTATAAGGCCATCAAGCCCAACCCCCTGCTCAATGTAGGAATCCAAATCAAAGCATTCCCAACAGATGGCTGTCCAGCTGCCTCTTGAATGCCTCCAGTGTCAGAGAGCCCACTACCTCTCTAGGTAATTGGCTTCATTGTCATATGGCTCTAACAGTTAGGAAGTTTTTCCTGACGTCCAGTCGAAATCTGGCTTCCTGCAACTTGAGCCCATTATTCCGTGTCCTGCACTCTGGGATGATCGAGCAGAGATCCCGGCCCTCTATGTGACAACCTTTCATGTACTTGAAGAGTGCTATCATATCTCCCCTCAGTCTTCTCTTCTCCATGCTAAACATGCCCAGTTCTTTCAGTCGCTCCTCATAGGGCTTTGTTTCCAGTCCCCTGATCATCCTTGTTGCCCTCCTCTGAACCCTGTCCAGTTTGTCTGCATCCTTCTTGAAGTTACTAACATTCATCATACAAGGTGCCCCTATCCTGTCCAGGTTACCCTCCATTTATTTTAAATATGTTTCTTTTCATCACAGTTTGATCCCATGATATAGTAGCCTGAGAGTGACAGGTATTACAGAGAGCATTGTGTGATCCTTAATCAGGGAAACCAACAAAGAAGACTCCATTTGCACCTAGCACAGGTAAGACAATATGGAACACTCATAATTCTATTATAAACAGTTCCACCAGGACCCCAATAACAGCAAGGCAAGGATTTGGACATGGATCTCATTTGTTCTGGTATCACAGAGGATTGAGGGACAATTTTAATTACAAGGGGGTTTGCCCCTGTGCACTTTGCACACCAACCCGCCCCCAGACTCCCAAACACACACGCACACAGGGACTCCCCTGCCCCAGGACTTCCACAGCTAGGGACTCTCAACACCCCCGGGACTCTCAAACACACACACACACACTCCCTCATAAAACTACACACACACCAGGAACTGTCTAACACAAAGGGACTCCCACACACCCACAGAGGCAACTCCCAAAACATCCCCCCACTCTCAAGCATCTCCCAAAAGGCCACCACCCCCAGGCAACTCCCCAAACAGTCCCAGGCAACCCCCAAAAGGCTCCAGGCACTCCCCCCCATTTAGGCAGTTTACCAGCATCCCATCTGCTCAGACTGCTGCCTCTGCCCAGCCTCAACTACTTACCTGCCTCCCGTGATGCTGCTGCCGTCAATTTGCTCGCTTGCCTGCCCCCAACATTCACCCACTTGCTTGTCCCCCCAGTGCATACTCACCCCCAGCACTTGCTTCCCTCGCTCCCTCGCCTCCCTTGCCTGTTGTCCTGCTGCTGTACCCTGCCCCCATGCACGATGGCATGACAGCTTGCAAAAATATTAGTTAGATTAGATAGACAGACAGAAGTGGGTTAGGCTAGTTGTGGATGAGGGAAGGAAGCAGACAGACAGGTTTACCTGGGTTTTTTGGTCACACTGCTATAGATCAGCTTTCTCCACATAGTGTTCTCCAGGTGTTTTGGACTACACCTTCCATCAACTGCAGCCAGCATGGCCAGTGGTCAGGGATGATGGGAGTTGTAGTCCAAAACATTTGGAGGGCACCAAGTTGAAGAAACCTCCTATAGACCTCCATGTGAATTTCCAAAATGAGAAATTGGTTTCTATATAAAACTTGCCATCTCAGACCAGACAATGCATACAAGAGAGGCACTTACTTGTCTGGGATAAAGAGACTATAGCCAGTAGTGCTCAAGATCTGCTGCGCAGTAATACAGGAACTCAGCCAGGATGCCTTCACCAGTTGCAATCCCTGGGGTAACTTGGCTAGTTTGAGGAGCCGGAAAGCCCGGCCACAGTCCATGCCTTCATCCACTATAACATGTGTCACATCTGGGGAAAGTTGGCTGCAAATCCTGCCCCCATTCTGGATGATTTGCTTGCGAAAGATCTCAGCCCTGGCCTGGCCAATTCCTGCTTGCAGCACATAGGCAGTGACTGGCTCCAACCACACTGCTAATGAAAGCCAAAGACAGGGAAAGAGACTCAGAAAAGAAGGGATGGCTTTTCACACCTTGTCTGAGTGATGGGAGTCCAACAGCTTGAAGACATAACTAGTATGAAGAAGGCTAATGCTCTTGTAGCACATAGCTAAGATTTTAAAACACGATGGCTCCACTAGTTTGGAATTTTCCAGGATTCTCCCAAGGTATACTATTTACACGAAAAACTAGCCCACAGTTATCAAGGGCACAGCAGGCCAGGCTATCTCATTGCTTCACCTGGCTAAGGAACCAAACAGAAAACTCACCTTGCTCATTCCTGTTTTCTTCTTTCAGTACCTTTGGAGGTGCCACATTCCGAGAATCGTTTCTTATCTTCTTTCGTTTGGGAAAAGCTTTGACAATGCCTTGGGGCTCCATGGAACATGGATGCCTCCTTCCCAGCCAGGACTAAGCAGTCTTACTGAGGAAGATGGTAAAGATTGTACAAGTTCAAAGTGACTAATATTGTGTATATATCTCAAAGGTTTTTCTAAACTTCCTCTGAAAACACAGCTACCATGTGACACATGGCAACAGATGAAACAGAACCCTATAGCAACTTTAGCTAGAGGTAGAAATTAGTGAGGTGCAAGACTTTGACAGGCCATTATTATAACTTCACCTTCTGAGGGGGTCTTAGCTTGTGATCCACCCTAATGACAGACAATTGTCCAACAAAACGCATTCCTATGCTAATGCAGCATTTTCAGTTCAGTTAAGTGTTTGGAGGGTGACATTTATTTTCTTTAACGGGCAAAATTCCCCTACCCAATCACTAAAGAGACCCTCTTCAGATAGCAAAATCAGGCCCATCTAAAGATCAGTAGACTTTGTGCTTCACAATTCACTTTCACAATAATATTATAAGGACAATTGTATTAAACTCTGTTAATTCAGTTATAAATCAAGGATCCCTGAACATGCACCATCTCCATAGATGCCATTTTATTATTATTCATATAACACCATCAGATCCCTGCCCTGAGGAGTTTTCAGCATAAAATTCAACATAGAGAAACAGGCTTGGCTCCAGATTTAGGGTGGATGGGGTGGTTCAGGGCAGGCTGTCTTCAGTGGGGCCTTCAGCACTAACCAAGACACACGTCCCCAGTGATTGCTGCCACTTGGGCCCTCTGGTGGCAATGTTCTTGCAGGCACCAGTCTCTCCTTGCACTTACCAAGCAGCAGCATTACAATGGGCAAAGAGTCTAGCAGCCACTTGGTTCCTGGCCTATTACAGAGCTGCCGCTACCCCTGAGTGAAAAAGAAAGCAGGGAGGTGGTGGGGCAGTCATCCTTATACACCAGCTTAGTTGGTGTTGTTGTTTTAATGAGCTGGGAGCAGAGCAAATGCTCAGCTCTTGGTCCATTACCACACTGGTATTCTCACAGGTAAGTTCACATGCAAGCCTGAGAAGAAACCAGGACACTGGTGGCTGCAGCACCAATGCCAGTAGGGAGTCCGAATGGCAGTGGGTGCAGAGCATCAACCCTAATGGGATATGTAGACCCATGACAAATGTCCTAATATGCTATGCTTGGAGAAGAAACGGGGGGGAAATGGATAAACAGAGAAAGAATATGCAATTGGTGGAAGATGTGGTGTGAGGAACTTCTGGTCCTCCAGATGTTGCTAAACTACAATTCCCATCATTCCTGGAAATTGGCCATGCTTGCTACGGCTAATAGGAAATGTAGTTCAGCAACATCTGGAGAGCCAAAGTTCCCTACACCTGCAGTAGTATACTGGCAAATTCAGAAGTGCAGGGTCCCTTCATGATAGTCACACCATCCTCCCTCACAGCCATGCCCCCTGGGATTCACTCTGTTCTGCAGTGACAGAACCAGAATAAAACTGCTGTGTGTATGGGCTTCCCCCCACTCAGTCTCTCTCTCTCTCTTGGGGCTAAATGTCGCCAGAAACATTTTGATTTTAAGAATTCTGAAGTGAAGCCAAGTGTAGGACTAGGATTTGGGAGACCAGAGTACTTTGCCATGAAGCTCACTTCTCACTTACCCTAGGAGCCAATCAGCATGAAAGAGGAGGCATGTATATGCTACTCGGAAGAGTCTTCTCAGTGACTGACCCATCTCCTTTCACTCTGATTGTCTCCAATCAGAATGAAAGGACAAGGAAGCATGCTATTGGCCAAGTGAGAAGACTCTTCTCAGTGGCTAACACACTCCCCTTTCATGATGATTGCTTTGTATGCAGGAACCCTGCTCCCAAAAAAGTAAGAGATCTACAACCACTTGGAATGACTACACCCCTGCACATATGCACTAGGGCATGGAAACTAGAGAGTTGAGGCAAAGGCTTCACAGAAAAGGGGGGCATTGAAAAAGCATTTGCAGGAATTAGAAGACACCACACAGTAATTCCTGGAGACAGTTCCCAGAACAAGGGGGAAAGAGTGGAGTCTTTTGAGGGAGCCAGAGATCTTTGGATGACTGAGGGTGGTGGAGCTAGAGGGTTAGGGCCTCCTATTATTCCTAACCATGGGCCGTGCAGGCTGAGGCTTATGGGAGATGGACTCCAACACATGGAGGGCCACAGGTTGCTCTGTGAGGGAATGACGCTTGTCGCCAAGAGAGAGAATGCACAAGCAGGAAGGGGTGTAGAGTAGAGGCAGCCGTTGCTCCTTACAATCGCTTTCCTGGCTTGCTCACTTAGGCAGGCAAGCGGTGACAGCTCCGCAACGAGCCGCTTCCTCCACTTGTTCACCTGTGCGCTCTCTCTCTCTGATCACCCCACGGCAGGGCGGCACCAAACGGGGGACAAGCGCCCCCCCAAACAAGGACTTCGCCCCCGCATTCATATTTCGCCAACCTAGAAATATACTTTGCCTCTTCTGTCTCCTCCCCTTCCCCAATATTTTTTCTGGTGCAGCTAGTGCCCCACGGTTAGGATTAGGCCTATCATGAAGGAAGTGTGTGGCGGAGGTCCAGAAACGCCCTTTCGGGGGGAAGGAAAGCGGGTAAGTGGTGGGGTCCGCTTCGTGGCAATTTCACTTACCAGGGAAGGGAAAGCGACAGCAGGGCGAGGGCGGCTTTTTCTTCCGTGTCAGGGCCGGAAGAGCCGGAAGTGTAGGTAGTTGCCTTGGGAATGAGTCTAGCGGCATCATGGCTGAGCCGAGCTGGCTGGAGCAATTGCGTGCGGCGCGCAAGACCGCTCTGCTCCGGGACGGTAAATGGGAGCGAGACAATCCCAGCAGAACCCCAGTGACCCTCTTCCGGGAAATTTGGGGGCGGCAAGGCTGGGATCCTGACGAATTGAGGGGGGGAAGGGACTCCGCGATGCGGGGGTGGGGATGCAGGGTGCTCAGTGCTTAAAACTGTTGGCTACAGTGAAAGTAGACCGGACAGTGATCCGCGAAAGCTTACGCCAAAACAAACCTTCTTGTAGCACAATCCTGTGCATGTCTTCTCAGAAGTAAATCTCATTGTTGTCACTGGGACTTACTCCCAGGTAAAAGTGTATAAGATCGCGGTTTTACCACGCAATCCAGTGCATGTTTACTCAGAAGTAAACCCTACTGTGTTCAGTGGGGCTTATTTCCAGGTAAGTGTAGATTGGATTGCAGCCTTAGCCTTTGAAGGTGCCACAAGACTATTTGTTGTTTTGAGTACAGCCCCATGTATGCTTACTTGGGAGACAAACCCTTTGAAGCCGCTCTGGAGACCTGTTGAAGGGCAGAGTATACATTTCTTAAAATAAAAATAAAAATTGAACTTGGTGGAATGTACTTCCAAGTAGATTTGCATAGGGTTGGGCTGTCAAATTGCACAAGCCTGTCACGTGTGCTTGAGAGACAGTCCCACTGAAATCCACATCTACTCGTGTTTTAAGATCAGGTTGTATGATTTGGGATGGTGGGAGGTGGGATCAGGGCAGTCTGTAAATGCCATAATAACACAGATGCTGTGACCTAGGCTTTTGTGGTCTCCAGCCAAGCCTTGGGGTAGCTGAAAATGGGGTCAGTGAGGGTGTCAGGGGGTGGGACTTTTCTCTACATCATTTCCACCTTCTGCTCTGCTTAGGTAAGCGAAAAATCCATTACTTGTTTGACAATGGGAAGGAGATGGCAGAGGAATATGACCTGAAGACAAACCAGCTACTTTGTAAGCAAGTCTCCTTTATTAAAGTTGACTTTAGAGTTTAAAGTTGATAACAATGGGGCCTTGACTTGTTAGCGGTAGTGGTTGATCAGAAGTAGCAGCTTTGCCTTTAGTAATTGCTGCACATAGTGCAGGTCAGGTTTTCATGTTGACCATGGCTTCAAATTAGGGCATGTGATTTATTCATTTTGCCATCTTGTTCAATGTGGTAATTATTTTCAACAAAGAGTAGAATTGCCCTTTGAGGCAGGAGCCAATACATACTTGACAGCACCATGGGAAAATATACATTTCTAAAATGTGTGTTACATGTTAGCGATGATGCGAGTAGGAATTTTCCCTATTACCTGTACTATGTTTTCCATAGACCTTTTTGCTTCTACAAAGGCATTGTTTTGTAAAATTATGTATGGATATGATATCTATTAAATTGGACAGTTTCATAGATACAACAAACTTTTTTTCGGGAGATTGTTCCTTGGAATTAGATTTGATTACACAACCACTAGAGCTCCTTTCATGTACTGATCAAGTGAAAGGCATCCACATAATAAAAGGGGCAGTGGAGCTGCACTGCTGCCCCTGCAGCTTCAGCCTTGAAATCCATGCATTAAACGTGTATGTCTGAGCTAGAAAAGACTATGTGACTACACTTCAATGAAAGCCTGAGCCCTGATTGTTCTGGCCTTGCTCTGGAAGTCGTGATCTCCCAGCATGTGCATGTTGAGTGTACACGTGTCACTGGTCCTGAAAGCACTGCACTGACAGCCAGTGAGCTAATGGGCCCAATTCACAATGCTAATACTAGCATGTAAAGTCCAAAATAGCTTGGGACCCAACTATCTAAAAGAGCATCTTCCCCAGTATCAACCATTTTGGACTGTATGATCAGCAGGTGAGGACTTGGTGGTGGTGCTTGATTGGTTTTGACTCATGACAGGGCCTTTTCAGTGGTGGCTCCGTTTGTGGAATGCATCTTGTCTCTAACATTAATGACTTTTAGGAGGAATTTGAAAACATTCCTCTTTATCCAGGCATTTGATGGGTGAAGGAATATCACTGAATAGAAGAATGTGTTTATTTGCAATTGTTTTTATAAAGTTTTTATTTGTAGGTGTTTTTAAGAATGTAACTGTTTTTAGAAGGTTTTTAAATTGTTTTTAGTTGGGTTTTTTTTTTTGTTAAATTGTTTTGTTTGCTGCCCTGGGCTCCTTTGGAAAGAAGGGTGGGATATAAATTTAATAAATTATAATAAATAATGATTGAAGAGGGGATAGATTTATCTGTTTACTTGCAAATAAGGGGAGGGACATAATCAAGTATGAATTAAAAGTCAAATTATAAATAATCCAAATTGTTAAATCAGTTTTCAATTAGTTTTGGGCACTGGGAAATTTTCTTATTCAAATTTTCCTAAAAACCACATCACTGCCTAGTACAGTTTCTTGTTATCATGTCTCACCCATATGTCAAAATTCCAAATCAGGCAATATCTGCTATCACTCCTTGAAATAGCAAGAGAATCCCACCAAAAATTTAGTGATTGCTGCAAATTCATTGAGGATATTTTCCTGAAAGAGCAGTTTAAGGAGATGCTTCCTTTTTCCTTTCTTTTCTTTGTAGTGAGGAAATGGAGAGAGAAGAATGCCCTGGGTGCTTGTGGCAGTTGGCAGGTTGAGGTGGGAGAACCTGACTTGCTTGTACCAGGAGCTCTGGATCGTGAACTCATAAAGGAGAGCAGTACAAATGTAAGTAAGGCATGTTCTTTTCTACATCACCATCACATCTAAAATTGTTATCGGTCTCATTTACTGGAGCTACCTGTTCTGAATTCTGAGATTAGTTTGGCTTCTTAAGTGAGATGAGTAGAAACACTTCAGTTGCAGGTTAACATAATGTAGCTCATCTAGGGTTTGGAATGTCACAATTCAGGAGCAGAGAAAGGGAGAAGACACAGGCTCTGTTACCTTGAGGATATTCCTGGGTTGAGAAAAGTCTCATAGCACCCTGTTAGGTGACTTCACTTGGTTACTTGTTGGAGAATTTGTGCAAAATCCTATAAAGCTATCTGACACCGTCGGACCATTGGTCCATCTAACCCAATATTACCTGACCAGCAGCAGCTGCTTACTGCGTCTGGAATCTTTCCCAGCACTGTTGTTTAAAATCATTTAACTGAAAGTGCCAGGACTTAGACTTTTCTGCATTCAAGGCATGAGCTGTGCTACTTTGCTATGGCCCTTCCTTAAGATGAATAGTTCTCTCCGTAGATTGACAGAGAGATTCATGACCTCACCAACATGGGCTCACCAATGAATACTGCATGTTGTTCAGGATTAACCACCAGCATTTTGTTTGCTATTCTTTGTGGAATAGCTGTTGAGACCGCTGCGAGAAACCACTTTTGTTCCTCATCTATGTGATCTTTGTGGCTTTAATCTGTTTTCTCTCCTTCTGATCCAAATCCAATCCAACTTTCTTCCTCCCCATTCCTCTACATCAGTTTCATTTGTGTATCTTGAAGAAGCTGCCAGGACCAGCAACCCTTCCACCTATACACTTACAGAATTCATAATATATATGAAAAAATATAAGCAAATATGGTGGGGGACCGAACCCAAAGACACTCTGTCCTCAGTACTATTAGATCTAGGTAGCAAGACCAAACACTTGAATGTGCAAAATCAGGTATCCCCACTTATGCCATTGCTATCTATGTCATCTGAATGGCACCAAGATGACTTTACCATGCTTTTTTTCTAGCCTGTCTTTATGCGAAAAGACACCAAGAGCAACTTCCAGTGGCGGATCCGGAACTTGCCGTATCCTAAGGATGTTTACCGTGTTTCTGTGGAGAAGGATCGATGCTGCTGTGTTGTCCATACTACAAATAAGAAGTCAGTAAGCACAGGGTTCACTCAAGGGAGGATGAAGCTGTTGGAGGCTAAAGGCTTAGATTAGTCCCATGGTCTGGAGGCAACTGTGTGCTCCTTATTGACAAATTTCATCTCTTCTTCCCTTCCTACTTAACAATACCAAGTTACAAACTGAAGCAAATGCATTCCCAACTGCCATTTTTAGGAAGAAGTTGGAAGAAATACATTGCCTAGAACATGCAGTATTTGATTTTCACTTCTCACTTAACCCATTTTTTGTGCAATCTTGGAAAATGACCAAGAGGTGGGGCTGTTGGCAAAGAGCTGCTCTTTTGTGTTTGGCCAGTTATGTTTTTAAGTTAAAGTTCTTCTGAGGGCAAAGAATACTATTAATCAATGACAGTAAAGGATGATAGATATGGTCAGGACTTGTCAAACAGTTCACAATGAAGGCCAGACTACATTGACCCTGTGGGCCCTTCCACTTAGCATCTTTGCTATCTGACCGCAACTGACAGGTGCAAGATCGGGTTCATGCTGCTTAGTAGCCTCCTCTTGATAGGTATGAAGATGCTTAAGTAGTTCTTGATTTGAGCAGCCCTTCACAGCTTTCTGCAGAATCTTATGGGAAGTCTCATAACACAAGAATTCAGGGTCAGCCAACAAAACTGATTACCAATAAATTAAGGCCACACAAAAGAAAGGACTTGCTACCACAGAATGGGTTGATAATCACTGGCTTAGATCCCTTTAAAGGGGAACTAGAGAGATTCATGGAGATAAGCCTTTCAACAGCTATTAGACATGATAGCTAAATGGTACTTTTGTGTTCAAAAGCATAGCATCTCTGAATTTCAGTTGTTGGTACTCAGTGAATAGGGGAGAGTTGTTTCATTCATGCCCTGCTTGTGGGAGTAGAGCTGTTCATATAGTACAGTACAATCCTATGTAGAATTGGGTATGCTGAATCCCATTCCAAGAGAATATAATTCTGCATAGGATCAGACTGTTCTCTTGATATGTGTTTGGAAGGGGACCATGAAGACTTCAACAAGGAGTGGAGGAAGGAAGAGCTCTGTATCAGTTTGTTGTTGTTGTTTGCCTCCAAGTCGACTAATCCTGTCTTTTTCTGAACATACAGATAATGTAGGTCCCTGAATCAATCCCTTCTCCAGAGAGTTGGGGTAAGCTTTACAAAGATATTTAGTGGTATCTGTGAGCTCAAGAGAAAGCTTAGGAAAGCTGGAACCCTCTAGAGCTTGATAGGACATAGGTATGCCACACATTGCCCTTTACCATCATTGTTTTTTTGTGGGAGACAATTATAAATGGTTACTTTAAATGTCTGGTGTCTATGCTACAGGCCTTTATACATATAAGGCTTGTTTTGGAAGCCGTATAGTTGCATTAGCAAGAACAGGCACTGTGGTTGTACTTAAGGAAAAATAATCAAATATCCACTTGCCTGAACACTGTAAGAAAATCCCTGTTGGACCAGACCAAATGTCTGTCTAGTCCAGCATCCTGCTTTCCACAATGTCCAACCAGATCCCTATGAGAAACCCACAGGCTGGGCAGGAGGACAATAGCCCTCTCCTGCTGTTGATTCCCAGTGACTGGTATTCAGAAGCATCCTGCCTTTGATACTGGTGGCAATATATAGCCATCATAACTAGTAGCCATTGATAGCCTTCATCTCTATACATTTGTCCAATTTCCTTTTAAGATCATCACCACATCTTGTGGTAGCAACTTCCATAGTTTTAACTATGCTGCCTGGAATTCCCAACCCTGGTTGAACAGGGCTTCTAAAGTAGATCATATCCATTTCTTTCTGTAAAAAAAAGGCATGGAAATTTTAGCAGTAACTCTTCCATGCTAATATCTGTTTGGCCACTGTTAAAAACATGATGCTGTACTAGATGGATTCTTGTTCTGATCTTGCAGAGCTACTTAGCATAAGAGGTGAAATCTGAGAAGCAATTCTAAAGCTCAAACAATAATTTTGATGCAAGATGTTCAGCAACACACTCCAATTCCATTGTAGTTTAGCATTTTGAGAGATAGGGAGATCATTTTGGCTTTTACATTTGTGATATTACCAAGAACAGAAAGATGAGGCACATCTTAGGTACATAAACACCTGCAGTGAACTGCCCTTAACTGTGTGTAGGGCTGAATCCCCTGAATCCCTTGTTTAACATGCAAGGCACATATTGTGGAAGGTAACAGAGTTGGCTTAGCAGCCACATGTTGAACTTGACGAGGAGTGTCTCCTGCCCTGTAAGAGTCTCTGTAGTTTAAGATTTTCAGAAGAGGGTTTGCTCTTTTTTGTAGTACCTTCCTTATGAAATTCTCTCTCCAACAAGGCTTGTCCAGCTGCAACCCCCCCGTGCCCCCCACTATTTAGAATGCAGGTGAAGTATTTTTTGAGATAACCTAGGACTATAGATTGCTTCTAATATGGTCTTTCTCCACTCTTTTAAATTTGTAATTCTGAAGTTTCTACTTTATGCTGATTTTATTGTAGCTTTTGGTTTATTAGTAGTGCTACGAGGGTCTCCTTGGACTGAATAGTGGTGGTAGGCAGGGCGGGAAGATAAAATAACTTGAGGTCAGGTTTCCTGCCCTTATTGCTAGTGGAATATTACTTATAGAGAGGAGCAGGGGTGCTGGGTATGCGTTTGATCTTCTGTACAACTTTTCTGCTCTTAGTACTTTTACTGAAAGAGGCTTTCGCTTAGGCTAGACATAAACCCTACAACCCATTACATTTCTTGTGGCCAGAGTAAACAAGTCCATGCTTACACTTAAGAGTCTTAAGAGGCTACAGTTAATATTTTGGGAGAGAGAGTGGTTATCCTAATGCCTCCAACAGCTGCATGACAGCAGAAGTTAAACTGATAAAACCTCCTTGCATGGAGATGCAGTGAGGCAGAAAGCTAAACCTATTGAATATTTGCTATGCAGCTGTTGAAGACACAAGAGCCCTGCCACAACACACAGCTGCCCCAAGGGACCTTAAAAAAGAAAATATTGCCACCCGTTCCAACTCATTCATTGTTGTCTCCTCTAGCCACAGCAAAAAGCTGCTTGAGTGGGATTTGCGCTACCCTCTTGCTGTAAAACAAATCCATTAAAGCAAACTTTCCAAACAAACAGGCAAAGCCTCCTTGGCCACAGCAGATTCAATTATTGCAGGGCGAGGTAGCAGTTAACGTTACACTAGAAGGCGGCAAAGCAGCAGATCTGCTTTCCTTTGATCTTTCACAGATTTTAGTTGGAGACCAGACCAGGTATTATTTTTCCCACTGCTTCAGTCCTGGGGAAGGCTGGGGGGCAAAGCTGGTGTTCCCAGTGGAGGCTCCTTAGGCTCTTTGAAACACTGGGCTTTTTCTGGGACCTGCTTTTTTATTGTCTCAATCAGTAAGAAGTTAACACTTCCTTAACATGTCTTTGTGTTCATCTAATCTTTGCAGTTTAACCTTTGACACCCCCATTATTATCCATGTCTGCCACCTTTCCCAAATCCACGCAGAAGGCTCTGAGCCCTGCGGTAACATTCCTCCCTTGCAGGCAAAGCATCCAGGGCTGGTTGGCCTTTGTATGCATTTTCGTTCAAGCCTGGAAAATAAAGGGTTCATGTTTTGTGCAGCAGTAGTTCAAGCAGTCAACCTCTAAGCAAAACTGGCTTAATGGAGAAGGATTGCTTATTGGTCTGACACCAGGAAATAAATTCTCCCATTCAGTTTGGAGCATTAGAAACATGTCCATGTGCTGCAGGGAGTTTCACAAGGGAAGAGTAACAAAAGGGCTAAATGTGTGTGTCGGGGGGGGGGGGTTCGGGTGGAGATAAGAATCATGTTCATTCAGTTTGGTTAAATCATGGTTGGTAGAAGACTATTCTGCCAAGGATGTGGTGGATATAAACAAAGGTGTGTGAACCAGTTCAGATTCAAGGTAATCAAAAGTAAGCTGGTGTTCAAACTATCAGGGTTCTCTGCCTCTATTGCTCATGCTGGCTGTAGCAGTGGGCAGGCAAACACTTGCTCCACACTACTCCAGTCTGGGATTAGCATAGCAACTGAGCCCATCCTGGGGCCAAACCAATGCTGTCAAGTGATGGTAGTAGGGTGACTCAGCACCTCCCACCCCTGGAATGCTCCATTTGGGGGCTTTCTGCAGGTTACCAATAGTGGGAATTTCACTGGCTATACTTCTTCCCATACACACTTTTTGCAGAAGAAACTAGAAGCTCCACACTGGAGGAGTGAAACCTCTGCCTCCCCTCCCTCCCCAGTGTGTCAGATCAAGGAGCTGGATTGCAGCTTAAATGTGTGTGTGAGAAATTAATTCTAAGGAAAAAAGCACATTTAATTTTTGGATAATGCTGTGTTGTTGCAGGTACTCCTCTCACATGGGGATATCTTAAGATGGTGCTTGGCATTGCAATTTATATGTATTTACTAAAAAAATTAAATTCTATAGTCCAAATAACTAGGGACATCTTTTAAGTTAATCAAAATGTGTATGTTTTAAATTGATTAAATCTAGCAGCCCTATTGGAAAGCGCTCAGCATCTAAGTCTTGAAACAATTCCTGATTGAAATGGAATGGGCAAAGTAAACTTTCTATGAATGCAGTTCTTACTGTTTCTCTAACTTATATTTTAGGTTTTATGTATAGAATTACATCTTCATAAATTAGCACTCCCCTTAGTGAAGGAAGTTACAGCAGAAATTGGTCTTACCCTCATACTCTCTTTCATGCTTGGCTTCAGATATTACAAGAAGTTCTCCATTCCTGACTTAGACAGATTTCAGCTGCCCTTGGACAGCAGTGCTTTGAGCTTCAGTCATGCCAACAACACACTGATCATTACGGTAGGTACTTACATGACCAATATGTCAGCATAACCCAAAACTTCTCGCAGCCTTCCTTTTGGCATCCCTACCTTTGTACAAACTGGGGAAACAGAAAACTAGGCCCTTGCCTAGGACAAGAGAGTACAAAATTAGGGCTATACTAATAAGGCTGTTGAGGCCTAGTAAGAAAAAAAAATCAGAATTGCTACTCCTATTTCTGCTTCAGAGCTTAGAACACCACAGTTTGTACACATTTCCTCCCCACCAGCAACCACCTTTTTGAACTTCAGATCTTTCCTCATGGCTGCAATGTTTTGACACAGAAATCCAGACCATATGAATATATGAAGTAGAGTGTAACTGCCAGCAAAGTTAAGAGCACAGTTTGCCATGGGAGATTGTACAGTCCAGGAGTCTAACAAGGGTTAAAAGGCAGATTCCAAGATGAGATAATGTGCATTAAATAGGGTACATCTGAGATACAGTCTTATGCCATAACAGACTAACACAGATACCCTCTTATGCCTTATGCTCAGTGTGTTCTTACATCTTAGATATGTGAGAATTTCCAGTGCTTTGCAAATATGATACTGAATTAATGGCAGCTCTGTTTGTGCTAGAGATAGATCTGGATAATTTTTATCTTCCATAGTATCAGAAGCCAACAGAGATTCTAACTGCAGAGGACGAGCTGCAGAAGGAGCTGAAGAAGATCAAGGCTGCTAATAATGGAGACGGAGAGTGCAAGACACAGTAGCCAACTGTTGAAGAATGTCTTGTCTGTACATATTTTACTACTATTCTTTAACAAATAAAGGAGCTGATGAGACTAACTTGTTCGGAAAAGACATAGTGAGCTGAGTTATTCGATACTGGAAGAACTTCTTCACAAATGCTCTTGAGCTCCATCAGCCTGCTGGCACCCAGCCCAGGTGAGAAGTACCAGTTTCTTGGAGGTTGATGCCATTGTTAGCATACTTTCTGTAATTCCTGGTGAACAAAAGCTCCCATATTTATCATCTACAGCACCTTTTATATCTGAATAATTTAAGGGTTCTAAATACATGAAGTTTGCTAACTTTCTTGTCTTTAAAAAAAGAAAAAGAAAAAGCACTGAGAGAGGTGCCAGAAGGAAGATGGATACCATTACTCCTCCTGCACTCAATAACATTTCAAGTTGATTTAAGTGCAAGAGCCAAGAAACAATATGATGCATATCTTACATAGTTTCCTAGGGAGACTTAAATACAGTGTTGGTGCTGAACACCTGCTCACAGGAGAATTTTCTTTAGTTTGCCCCTCAAACTGCAAACCAAACCTGTTTCAAAGCATATTTTATTCTTTACTGCTTTTGCCCCAGAACATGTATATTGTGAGGCCTCATTACTTTTACCTCTCAGCATTTCATTTATGCCAGTTTGTACCACAATTTAGGGTATCCAGTTTTTAAAACAAACAAATTTTCAAGCTTCTTTGCTAGTTTCTCGATCCCACCTACATGGAAGAATAACCTGATCTTGTAGCTATCTGTACATTCTATCATTCTACTATGGATGCTATTTTCCTCCCTGCTTGATCCCAGTTTTATATGTGAATAACAGCTAAAAAGATTTGAAAAACACAGGCCAGGCACAAAGAAGCAGAAAGTGCATGTTTATCTTTATGCTACCAGTCCAAAAGCTACATGCAAAAGTGCATGTAGGAAAGTAGGACAACAGCATTTCCTGTGTTCCACAGAATTCTGCATTACTAATAACAAATAGAATAAAAGAGGACTTGAAACAAAATGTTGTAGTGCAGAGTGCTCCTGTTCAGGGTTCCAGCTATTTTGTCCTGAATAGGCACTTGGCATTCTATGGCTACAAGGTATGCTCAATCCTCAGGTGTTTGTTGGGAGTAGCTGATGGTTACTCAGAAGTAATTGGGAATGCATGCTGCACAAAGTTCTAGGGAGAAAAGATTCACTGGTCTGATTCTTTAAGTTGCTTTCAGATTATGAGTGAATCCCATTCCCAGCTTCCCTATATATCACAGATACAAATTTCTAGCCCATATAGCTCCATTGTTTCAACAGTTACCTGAATTCCACAGCTGTAGGAGAAATAACTTTATTTTGGGGAAAGCAAATCATAGCATTTGATTGTAGGAAGCAATTCAAATATATAGCCACTAGTCAGTTACTGGTGTTGAAATCCAAGAGGCTACCATCACTTTATTCCATCCCATTGTAACTGTTTATTCAGCGCATTGACCTGGCAGCACCTATCTAATGAAGCACTCCTTGTATGCTGCCATACAGCCATAGTTAAAAAGTTGGAACAATTTGCACAGACCAAACTAAGGGTTCATTCTTATAGCCTAGTGCTCATTTGAGAAAGTGATACGTGTCAGTGAAGTAGAATCCTAGTCCTTTCCTCCTAAACTAAATCCAACATATGAAGTACAGTAATGCTTGCAGCATTTAGAGGCCCAAACAGAATCCATCCTGATACCAAACAAAGAATGCACATGTTGCCAAGCAAATTTACTGATTAATGTCTTCAGAGAAATTAAAAAGGTAACACAAACCCCCAAAATGTGCAAAATAAAATGCTAGGAGACATCAGGCTTTATTGGAACCAGAAGGCAGGTGAACATCTCTACTTGGGGCCCCCCTTAGCACTTAGTGTGACTTTCAGGCTGTTTGTTGTTTCAAGAACATTATTTCTTCTTTGAACTCCCTGAGCTGGGTATCATCTCTGCATTCCAGGCCAATATCGTCAGGAGGTGGTAAAATCAAGAACATACAGTGCAGATGCCAAGGTGGCATAGAGATGGGTGGTGCTGAAGCGTAGGCAATACACGGGACTGCTGATGGGTGATGACAAAGAGAAGCTCTGTAAAGTAAGAAGAAAGATTATCCTAGATGAGCGATTTCAGCTGTTCATCAGTAACAGCCAGTGACAAGATCGCAGTCATGCGACACCCTCAAGGTCCCATTTCGCTCTATAAATTTATATCTAACATAATAGCAAAGGGATAATAGAAATGAGTTGAGGCAATGGGCAGGTGGCATTGCCAATCCCCTTCCTGAACAAGGCCAGCTCAAAGCAGCACCAATAGCTGGACAAAACGCCACTACACAGATATATCCTTGCCAATGGGTTTGAAGTTAATACTCAGCCCAAAGCTTTTGCATCAGATTCCAATGGGCAATTCCTTGCTCTCCCAATTAATTGTAATTTAGAAAATTTCTTGACTGACCAATGTGGACAGTTCACACAGGATTCAAATTATTAAAACATTAAAAAATTATTAGTTCAATTTTCTGCCTAAAAATCAGTACAAGCAGCATAACAGCATTTAAATATCTATCTATCTGGTCTAATGAAGTCATAAACGGAGATTTACCTGTCCTAGTACCTCAGAAGTATGGGGCAGCTATTTTGGTCCTGTATGGATAGGGGCCTGGTGGTGGTTACATCTATGTCCTTCCTGAGCTCAAGGTGGCATATATGGTTTCCCCCCCAAGCCAAAAGTGAATGTGTGGTGCTGGACAAGTGAGTAAGCTTCATGGCTGAGTATGTATTTGAGCTCAGGTCTCCCCTGTTCAGCTCCAATGCTCCATCCACTACTGTTTACATGAAGCAATCAGAAATGACCAGAAGAAACACATCTCTCCATTCCTGTTGGTCCTATGGGAGGAGGACTCAATATAATTCACGTTTCAACCAACATTTGGGAACAGTGATGGTGCCCTACCTGCAAACACCTGGTTTGTCGTTTATCCCAAAGACGGACCACGCCATAATAAGAAGAGCCACTTGCAATCATGTGATTTCCATTGCTCTTAATGCAGTACAGGGCACTGTCATGAGGCTCTTCCCATTTCTTCACGCATTCCCTTTGAGGGAGAAAAATGTCACAAGAGAGCTTTAGAACACTCTTCACCAGATACAGGTTCACCAGTCCTTATAGACAATCTTGAATGTCAAAGCAAAATACCCAAGAAACTTGCAATAAGTGTTTTTCCAACCAGCTTAGATAAAAGGCTCCAAAACTAACCTTGTGCTTGTCCGTAAGTCCCAGTACCGGATGTAGGTATCATACCCACAAGAGAGCATGGTGGAAGGTGTTTCATAGAAAACATCCAAGACTCCAGCGCCTCGGTGGAAATCTGTCCCAAGGCAGCTGACCAGTTGCCCACTGAAAAGAGAACCAGGCTGTGAACACACTGATGCCTACAGCAAAGCGTTTCCATTAGCCACACCTGGAGGGGGAACAGGTTGATCTGCCAATCAGTTGTGAAATCTCTTTGAAGCTGAATTACAAAAACACACACTCAAGTTGATCTCACCATGTTTTACAGTAAAAAGGGGTGGGGTTTGACTAGCTTCATGTGCCCCCATTTTCAGAAAGGTGGAGACACACTGGAACGGGCAGAATAGTGAGTGTGTTTCTACATCCGATGATGGTATTGAGTATCTATATTACATATGTTAGGCTTTTGTTATTATAGTTCTTCTGTCAGTGCAGATCAGTGGAACAAAAATGTTACAAGACTAATCAAGTGTCTTTAACTAGTTTAAAAAATCACCAGTTGCATAGCAGGACAAATAAGTAATAGCTATTTTCCCTTTGAAAGGATAAAAGCCATTACTCAAATCTGTCTCTCACACTAAGCAGAACTACGGTTTGGTTTGGTTTTTGCAAAGCAATGAGCAAAGGTAAGCAGCAAAGCTGGAGATTAATTAGATAACATATTAGGTATAGAATCCATAGTTGCCACACTAGGTAGTATTAACTAGTGGTCATTACAAGTATCATAAATGCGAAGGGTCATATATGCTTGGGTGGATAATTCTTCCTTTGGTACCTATATTGTTTTCTGAGCATCCTGTTTTTATCTTTAGCCATATCAACATGGTGCTTACCTCGCAGAGAGGGCAACCATTTCGTGAACAAGACATACAACTGTCAGAAAATAAATCTGTGTCAAGGATAGTGGTGCTCTCAAAAAATAAGGACTCATCCAAACACCTTCCTGGTAGAGTGAAGAAACACTTACTTAATATAATGGAAAAACAGCATGTGCTGGAAACAGTTGTGCTTCTCCAACGGTTCTATGTATTTTGTCTTTTTGTTAATAGCCCTAAGCAGTCCTCTCTTCCCCGCTAATACCAGCACAGCAAGGAAGGAGGCACCTAGTCAATGCAATCCCACATTATGACTGGAAGATCACTGATAAATTGTAAATGCAAGAGTTCAGAACTGAAAAGCAAATTATCATGAAGACTGTGCACAACAGCAGTGAGCTGTATTCTACAGCTACAGAATTAAGCCTAAAGGACAGTGTTGCCCATTATTTTATTTTGGCATGCATATAAAATGTTTTACTTATATACCTGAAAATGTAAAGCATGGACCTGGCAAAAAAAGTGTTTGGAAATATGTGCACCATGCAAATGCACATGCCAGGAAGCCAGGATTAATCGTGGCTCCCCTTGTTGCATACACATGTGGTGGCAGCGATGTATTTGCTACCATATGATGACTAAGGCTGCCTTTGGCTCTTGGTTCTGTCCAGCTCTGAATGAGTAAAGAAAGGACTCTTCTTATGAGAAACATTTCTTGGCTCACTACATTTTTAGGAAGCATCTCTGCCATACCAAAAAGCGACTCTAAAACTTATTCCCTTTTTTACTGCATTCACACCTAGACGGGTTGTGCAGCCTCTATATTCTAGATATACTTTATGCATTTCATAAGTCCTTTCTTTTGGCTCACCTAGGCTGCATACACACCATAAAGCACATTTTCCCTCCCAAAGAATACTGGGAACTGTAGTTTATCCCTTACAGAGTTTCAATTACAGCACTCTTAAACTACAGTTCCCATGATTCTTGAGGGGCAGGGTGTGCTTTAAATGTATGGTGTGTATGTAGTCTCAGATTGGTTCTCTTTTTTTCAGCTAGCCTCTTGCATGTAATGTTAGTGCTCAGTTGTAAACTCTTTGCATTGCAAGACAACAGTGCCCAAGGGAACTATCTAGAGCTTTCTGGTGCTCAAATTACACAGGATACAGCAGTCCCCTCTCTTTCATACCAACTTCTGTATTGTATTTAGAAGCCCTTGGAGAAGGAGATGCAAGATAGGGCTAAAATTGGGAGGAGTAGGGAAGGACCATACTGATTTCATTAAGTGCTCCCAACCTTAGGTAACCAGGGGTGAAAAAGAGGCTGAGTTCATTCCCATCATTTGAATCAGTCTGTCTAGCACTACCAACCAAGGCTACTTTTACAGGTACCCAGTCTTACAAGTGTGGCTCAGGTTGCGGAACTTTCTGGAGTTGTTTCCCCATGGTGTGTTCAAGAGCAATGCAACCTGAGCAGCAAAGGAGAGGAATGGCTTCTGGAATGTCAAATAGCCCACCCATTATAGAGAATTTGTGCATTAAGGAATGAGAATGCAACTTTATCAAGAGACAGTGAGGACCAAATAGGCATGAAAAGCACCTAATTTAAAAGGACATAAGGAATGAGAGACTTTGAATAAGACAGCTGAGTAGCCCCCTTCCTTCATTACAACTACAAGGTCTGTCTAGCACAGGGCTCTCTAATTAATACATGCTCCTAATTGAGGACCAACATGCCCCATCTGTCCTCCCCCACCCCTCCTTACAAGAGAAAGCCAGGCTGCCACAGTTCTCACTACCACTCAGACAACAGCATCCAATGAAACCCATTCAGCCACTAAAGACCCACATGTTCCCAGCCCTTCTCCTCCTCCCTAACAGTCTAATCAGAACTGGTCACAAAGCATTGAACGCTTGCTTTTCAGCCTGCTGCACTGTCTCTCGCTTCATGGGACAATACAGGCCCACTCCCTAAAGCAACTAGCACCTCCCCCTCCTTCCAGTTATTTTGTTACTTTCTGCTCCTTGATCCCGTATCAATCTTTCTGGGGCACCCGAGCCAGAGGCCTTAATTCCATCTGTAATCTGGGATAAAGCCCCATTGGGGGTGGGGGGGATAAAGACCACACAATAGGCAAAATAGAGTCCCAGGAGATGTTCAAACAAGTAAACACCGTCGTGTCAGAGGAGCAAAATTGCTGAGAAAGCAGATTAGCACCAGCAGCACTGGTGTCCCCCAGATCAGAAGGTGAGCCCTGTCCCGCTCACCAGAGCCAACACGCTTCCATGATCACAGCACTGGCGGCATGCTGGGGCCAGCCCATCTCCCCCAGTCACTCTCCAAAGAGCAGATTACGGAGAATAACAATTTCTTTGTGGCTGTGTAATTCCCTCCGTGACCGTGACTGTGGGCCACTCCATTGGGCCGTAATGCCAGGGCCTTAGCAACCATTTAACAAGACCAGTCGGCCCTAGCAATGCTCCCCCCAAGGCAAACCTCTTGGACAAGCTTTAACATCAAGTGCAGGAATTAATCCTCATCCCTCCCCCACCCCAAAAACCTGAATCCAGGGGTGCTGTGTTATTGCACTTACTTTGTGTTTCTCAAAGCAGGAATTGCTAGACAAATTCTGAAAACATTAACCCTTGGAGGGAAGGAATGTAGACTGTCTGCTTTATAAAATCTGCAACTAGAGGTAGATCAGGAAGTGAGACATTTACAGGTGAGAGGCATGCACGCATTTTCTAAATAAAGTGGGACTCCTAGCAAAAAAAAGAAGAAAGACAATCCCCCACCCCGCAGTTTAAAGGAGGAGTTGGAAGCAGTGGAATTTGGGCTTGGTGGGCACCCTATTAGTGATGCTACCCAGATGTATATGCGTATATGCAAACTGAGCTGACTATATCATCAGAGACTGAGGACTGGATGTGGCTCTCCAGAGACCTGGATTCATTCCTTTGCCATACTTGCCAGCCTAGTCCTTGAAATGCTGACCTTAGTTTCCTGTCAGAGAGATTAGAAAAGCACTTTTTCCAGCAAAATACGGAACACTTGAAAGGGTGATTCTTTAATTACTGGGAAAGAACACCCTGAGAGGGTGAGGATGTTTTGCTGTCTGTCCAAACTGATCCAGATTATACTGTGCTGTGGGACTGAGAAAGTTGTCTCAAAAATGCTCCCTGGATCATATAGCTGGACTGCACAGAAGCTGTCCTCTCCTAGAATCTGATTGGGGGAAAAGAAGCTATTGACAAATGCCAATAAGCAAAACATTACCAACACACTCAGTAGCACATCGTCTATAGAGATACTTCTACGCACATTAGAAAATCTAGAGATTTCTTGGGCAGAGAAGGTAGT
This sequence comes from Rhineura floridana, assembly GCF_030035675.1. Taxonomy (NCBI): domain Eukaryota; kingdom Metazoa; phylum Chordata; class Lepidosauria; order Squamata; family Rhineuridae; genus Rhineura; species Rhineura floridana. The sequence goes on from NC_084486.1 coordinate 86,325,287, forward strand.
TAGGGTAAATGTAATTGCTGCTTAGGAAAGAAAATTTCTTTTTCATAAATTTACTCAACTGCACTTGGCATTGTTCCTAACTACAACTGTCCATAATGTCATGCATCAAAGGCGTAAGGAGTAGCAATGTTGTAAAAAAGGAGGGATTTAATATCAACATAAATGGGTCAAAACGCGACAAAGGGGGACTTTTTAAAAGTGTGGCATACTCTTTGGATGGTACTCACTGAAAGAAAAAATTAGCAGAAATTTGACATGAGTGTGATTCTGCACTTGAAAATGAGATATTTTTTTAAGTGGACCAGCCAAGCTCTTTCCATATGTAGAGGGTTTATTTTTCAGGTCACTTCTACTAAAGCTTGCATGATCCAGAATAAGAGGCACTGACTTGATATATTCTAGGCACCCTCTGTAAGCCATTTCACACAAATAAGCAATGGTATGGTGGTGACTCTAAGAATACATGTAAGCAGGCTGCTCCATATGGTGACCTATTTCTATACAGCACTCTGTATCAATCTGCTGCTTTTAACCCTGCCCCCTTGAGGGGGTACAATTGGCACAGTGGATGTTGGCAGATCTGGATGACTAGTGACAGCAACCTACATGCTTATTAGCTCCCCAAACAGGTAATCATCATAAAAGGCCTCAGAATGCTTGTGCATTCTTCATACACAATGACATGCACACTTTAACCTACAAACAGAGAGGGCAGAGTTGAAGAACCTTTTTTCCTTCCTGTCAAGGAGCTCATTCCCTCTGGGGTAATCTGCTGGCAGGTGCATGTTGACAGGAAGTGGGGCCAGATCTACAAGAAGGCAGTGGGCAGGGCACCCTTTTTATCTCTGCCCTTTTCTCTCCCTCTTTCTACCATTCCCTTTTCCCCCTCTTTGACCCCCACATGAAATCATTGAAGGATACAGGTAACCCATTCCTGCATTTGGCCACTAACTACAGAGAAGAGTGATAATAAAAATAGAGCAGCCAAAGTCAAAGGATGGAAACTCAACATCCAGTTCTAGTGCCTCTACAGCATGGTAGCTTACAACCCTATAACATCTTTCCCACAATGAAGACAATGTGTGCCTGGCTTTCATACAATCTGTGAGCCACTGTTGGGCTTTGGCTGCAATAAAGAAACCCAATTTCAAATTCCTGCTCTGCCATAGATTCACCAAGTGGCCCTTTGGTAGATTATTCTCTCTCAGACATGCTTGTTCCCCTAGCAGTTTTTCTAAGATAAGACAATTATGGTCATGCACTATAAACACTATACATAAAATATTAGTAGCACTACCATCACCTTCTCCAATAATTAACTGGCCAAAACCAGACGGCAAGTGACGGTGAGGAGGCTGACACACCCTCAAACAAGACAAGTGGAGGTAGGGGGAAATCAGAATAGCAGAAAATCAAGCAGATGTAATATGCTAGCCCCCAATGTGTCATGAGTCGCGCCAGTCAAATCTGCCTTCCTCAAAAATATTTCATGGGGATCATGAAACCAGAACTTTTCCAATGTCTGAAATTCTGTATTTTAAAAGTTGAACATTTATCAGGAATCAAGACCATGGCATTCAAACCAATCATGTTTATAAAGTAAAAATACTGCAAAATATTAAAATAAAGTAACCCTACCCACTGCAAAAAACATTTAAAAAAAGAAAACTGTTGGAAATGTTCATGGGATGCTGAAGATTTTACAGAGCTTCTACCCTTTCTAATGAAAGTACTTGAGGGTTTTTTCTTGATATAGCATGAGAAGCACCTCATTTGGCTGGAGGAGAGATGCAGAGGACGTTCCTGTAAAAGACAGTGTAGTATGAAAGAAGCCAAACTCTGACTCACACAGTGTCTTGCTCACAACATATCTTAAGCCAGTAATATGTCATGTTATCATATAGAATACCATCTCCCTCTCCATGCCCCTCTAAATAAAATAAAAACAAAGTAAAAACTGGTAATAAGTACATTTTAAAACAATTACAAAATTCAAAGGCAAAAGTTCACACTAATTAATAATTGTAACTTGGAATTATTCAACATCACTGGACAACAACATTAAGTTTTCAATGTGAAACTTGAGCTTGGCATATTTAGCATGTCTCATGTTGTCCTTTCGGCGCCAGGTTAAAACCTTCCTCTTTCCCAATGCATTTTTAACTTAAGTTATTGATTTCTTTTTGTTGTAACTGATTTTTGATCGTTTACTGTTATATGTTTTTATTTTATTATATGTGTATTTTACTATATTCTCTGTTGTTCACCGCCCAGAGAGCTTTTGCTAGTCGGGGGGTATATAAGTATAATAAATAATAATAATAATAATGATGATGATAATGATGATGATGATGATGTTACTTGTGGACACATCTATCTATCTATCTATCTATCTATCTATCTATCTATCTATCTATCTATCTATCTATCTATCTATCTCTATCTATCTCTCTATCTCTCTAATCTAACTAATTTCATTTCCCACCCTTCCTCCCAGAAGGAGGCCAGGGCAGTAAACAAACGATAAAGAACATCTATAAAACATCTTAAAAAGAAAGCATCTTTAACATATTTTTTTTAAAAAAACCTTAAAAACAATTCCAACACATGCAGACTGGGATAAGGTCTCTACTTAGAAGCCTTGTTGAAAGAAAGATTTTTAACAGGCACCAAAAAGATAGCAGACATGGCACCTGTCTAATAATTAAGGGGAGTGAACTCCAAAGGGGAGATGCCACAACATGAAAGGTCCACTTCCTGTTGCATGGAACGGACCTCCTGATGAGATAGTATCTACAGGAAGCCTTCACCTGCAGAGCACAATGATCGACTGGGTATATAAGGGGCGGGATGATCTTACAGGTATCCTGGTCCCAAACTGTATAGGGCTTTTTAGATCAAAATCAGCACCATGAACTTAGCCCAGTAGCTAATGGGCAGCCAGTGGAATTCTTTTAGCAGCAGGGTAACATGTTGGCAATGTCCTCCTCAATGAGCAGTTGTGCTGCCACAATTTGCACCAGCTGTAGCTTCTGAACCAACCTCAAGGGCAGCCTCACATACATTGCAGTAATCCAACCTCAAAATGCTTGAGGTGGGAGGCTGTAACATTTTGCCAAATCCCATGGGGATGCTTACAAAACCCTAGGTTTCTATGAAAACCTGGTTGAAACATAGCCTAAGTGGTACTATACTAACAGAGCCTTTCAATAACTCTTTTCACATGAAACTATAACACTGAGATAATATCCAGGGAGAAAGACATAACAGATGAAAAATAAGGAGGCATTTCAACCTGGAAGCACTAAGAGTGGTATAAACTACATCCTCATTTGTACGGAGAATTTGTTGGTGCAAATGAGCTCTCAATCTGTAGATGCATCCATAGGAGCTCTACAACTCACCCTTTATCCTGATACAAGATCTTTAGCACTTACAACTGCTACATTTACTCACTCACCCACTCATCCTCTGTGTCTGAGACACAACTTCTCCATCAGCACCTCACCTACCTTCCAGGCTGGGAAAGGATAACATCAACATGTGCTGGCAAATGGAGACTGATCAACCTCTTCTGCCTAGACTTGACCCTGAGCCCTCTCATTTATGAACAAAATAATTTCAAAAGGGGTAGCCATATCACTCTGTAGCAGCAAACACAAGAGTCTCCCCTATAACAATATACTGTGTCATATGTTTCCATAGACTGAAGCCTACTTCATCAGATGCATAGAGTGGCCGAAAAGTTTAGTAGCCCTATACACAAATTGATTCAGATAAAAGCAACCAAAACCAAATCACACTTTACAATGTAGCCCCATGGCAAAGAAAATACAAGAGAATTGTAGGTGTTCTATCTAGGCTACAGATGGAGTTCAATTTCAGTTGGTGTCATCACAAAATGAAATCTGGCAAGAAAGGAGTAATTGACCATTGTAGAAGCTGCCAGTGAGCAAAACAACTGGTGAATTCTCTTCACTTTTTTGTGCAAGAACTGGCAAGGTCACTCTTGCATTACATAATGTGGGATTGGAGGTGGATGAAAGAGAAAAAGTAGTTTGCCATTTCCTTGCCTAGTACCAGTCAAATGATGAGACAGCTTAAGACTTGTATTTCTGGAGGCTGCCTATGTGTCTCCAACAGATTAAGGTATTCTGGGGTAAATGCAAACCCTATGTGTAGGAGTCACTGCAGCTGATTTACCCACAGATATAAGTATATACATTAACACTGCTAGTCAGAGTAGACCATCCATGTGAGTAATTATTTCTAGAGGCAAACATGCTGCAGTACTGCTCTCCTGGCTCAAACAATCCACTCATTCCACCACCAGCACTCCTTTCAAATCCACAGATCAAGGAGAGGTAAACCACAGTCCCAATTCAGCTTAATTTGGTTGAATGATTGCTGGCTAGGTCAATGGAAGCCAAGACTCTGGAGTTCAACCCACTGCATGCTCATCACAGAAAAGCTTTTCATGTTCACAATACTACAAAGTGGCATTTGGACTCAAAACAACAGTTCCCTTATTTCGTTGGCAAGAAGCTCTTGTATCTTTTGCTACCCACGTCCCTTCCAAGTGGCAGAGTTATCATCTTACTAGAATGAAGGCTGCCTGCTCAATAGTTTGAGTGCTGAATACACAAAGTCATCTAGTAGAGGGCAACAGAATTTATTTTGCCAGCAGTTCTCCTATTTTATAATATAACAATTGTTATAATAATACCCTTCCTGAAATAGAGTTCTAACCATGTCACACTAATAGTACTAGGAAATCAGTGGCACAGCCAAGACCCAGAACACAATCAGATGAACTGGAAGTTCTCCCACTTTTTTTTAATCCACCCCAGTCTTCATTATCCAATATTATTTATTTATTTGATGTATTTGTTTTATTAGTCACTTCACATCAAAGCATCAAAGTGACTTACAATAAAAATAACCAATACACCACAGCAACAATCGATAAATATAAAACACGACAGAAACCAAATCACTTAAAAATGACAACCACAGTAGCAAAAGCCCTGCCCCCTAATAACAGCACAAAAAACCCCTCACCAACAGTACTAGTAAAGACAAAGAAAGGTCTTTGCTTGCTGCTGAAAATATGTTAATATGGGTGCGAGGGGCAAGCCTCTTTAGGGAGAGCATTGCAAAGTGGGGAGGCACCACTGAGAAGGCCCTCTCTCTTGTTTCCTCCTTCTGTATTTCCACTGGAGGGGCACTCAAACGAGGGCGTTTGAAGATAACTTCAGGGCTAGGGCAGGTCATAATGAAAGAGGTTCTGTGAGGTATTGGCGTTAGTGTGAGGCTTTATACATCAAAACCAGCATGCTGAATCTGATACAATTAATTTGTAAATTGTATAACAGGGTAATTTTGATGCCAATGAGTTAACACAATCACTTCATCTCTCTCTTTCCCCCAAATTTAAATAAAACAGGGGTGGCTAACATTTTCAGGTCTGAGGGCTGCATCACCACCTTCCATGTGCTGCATGTGGGCAGAACAAAAAAGGCGGGGCCACCATACAGCTGTCATTCATATACACACACCATGTACGGACATGGGACACAGATCATTCCCACTCCCCATTCACCAGTTGATCACTCCGGTAAGGTGGGAAGGAGTGATCTATATCCAAATCTGGTGCTAGAATGGGCAGCGATGTTTCAACCTCACTGCCCATCCCAGTGCCACAAAAGAGATGCTGAGTCTCTCTCTCCTTGTTCACTAGATGCTCAATGAGGTATAAGAGGATTGAGTGATCTGTATCCCAATCTCGCATGAGCCCTCCAGGAAGTAGCCACCTCTAGTTTAAAAACTAAACAGTTTTTTTTTACATCTGGCTCATAGAACCTTTACACCAGCATCAGCTGCTCAGCAGGTCTTCCTCATTCAAGTCTCATGAAGAAGTCCTGACTGCCTTAAGCTGATTTTGTGTGAAAAATCACCCTCTCCCCAATATTTTAATCATGTGTGCACATACTAAAACAGGGGTGGGGAATCCTTTTCAGCCTAAGGAACAGATCCACAACCGGCTCACCCTCTGCAGGTCATTTTTGGCATGTGGGCAGCACCACACATTTGTGATCCCAAAGTGCTAAGATCCAAGATAAGCCTGCTACAAGCTTTTACCATCTAAAAGCAACCACTTAGTGCTTGAATTGTATGTAACAGATCTCCATATCTGATGTCATGACATCAGATGACTGACGGATGTGGTTTGCCCAAAATGGCCTTCACGGCAATATTCCAAGGACTGGAAAGTCTAATTAGATCCACAGGCTGGAAGTTCCCTACCTAATAATAAGAATAATAAATTTATTTTTGTTGTCTGCCTCTCACCTGGAATGCAGGTCCTCAGGTGGATTACATGTTTAAAAATACAACAGATAAAACCATACAGAAATTTAAAAATACAAAAACATACAAAGAATCATAAATAAACAAATCCACAAAATCCTTAAACTCATCAGTATGAAGAGGTAGAAATTTAACCAAATGTTTGAATAGAAAGATGGGTCTTCAGCAGCCGTATAAAAGTGGAAAAAGAGGGGGTTGCTCTTACCTTTCAGGGGAAGACATTCCATAGTCTAGGGGCCACAACAGAGAAGGCTCTGTTGCAAGTATTTGCCAATTTGGCTTCAGATATAGCAGGCACTTGCAACAGGCCCTCTTCCCTGGCTCTTGTGCAATGGGCACAATGAGGGGCAGGCAGGCAGACAGATATCTAGGTCCCAAACCATTTAGGCTTTAAAGGTCAAAGCCAGCACCTTGAATTGGAAGCAAACTGGGAGCCCATGTAGCTCTTTCAGCAGAGGCGTTATGTGCTACATTTTGAACCAGCTGAAGCTTCCAAGTAGTCTTCAAAGTCAGCCCTACATAAAATGCATTACTGTAATCCAAATGAGAGCTGACTAGGGCATAGGTGAGGGTGGTCAGATCTGAATGTCAAGATAAGGCTGCAGCTGGTGCAACAGCCAAAGCTAAGCAAAAGTACCCCTGGCCACTGCTGCTACCTGATCTTCTAGCAGCAAGGTCAGATCCAGGAGGACTCCCAGACTGCAGACCTGCCCCTTCACAGGGAGTGCAACCCCATCCAAAGTGGGCCAACAACCCCAATCCTTGTTAGCATTTCTGCTCACCAACAACACCTCTGTCTTGTTCGGATTTAATTTCAGCTTGTTCACCCATATCCAGCAACTGCACTGCATCCTTGGGATCTGATGTGACCGATATGTAGAGCTGGGTATCATCAGCATACTGCTGGCAATTAAACAAACATTGCATGAACTCAACCATGTATATCATCCATGTGTGATCATCTACACTGGTAGGGAAAACATGCCCAAGGCAGGCTTAACTGTGCTGCTGAAATTTAGCATTTGCTCCTTGTTGACGAAAAATTGCATGCACAGTTAAAAGGAGCAGACATGGTTTAGGTTTGGCTCTCGACTGCCAAATGCTTTGTTTCAACTAACTGTAAAAACTCCACCAACAAGAGCCAGGATCTACAGTGTAGCAATTTTGGGTGGAGTCGGAGTCGGTAGAAATGTACCAACTCCAACTCCAGATTCAAAATAAATTTTGATTGACAAGTTTTTAAAAATATAAATTCAAAATGTCAAAGAAGCTTCCCATGAAGTCAGCTGTAGTTGAGCATTTCACCATAACTCAAGATGGAAAACATTTGGTGTGTCAGAGTATGACAGAGGACCCAGATGAAGACAAATGCTGTGATGCCAAGATCAGCGCATATTCAGGCAGCGATAAAAATGCTCCTATGAGAGCTTCCAATTTAAAAAGACATTTATAGCCCTTTCCAGGGCTGTGGAGTTGGAAGCAATTTTGGGTGGAGTCAGAGTCAGACAGTAGAAAAATAGAGGAGTCGGAGTCGAAGGTTTGGCGTACCGACTCCACAGCCCTGGTTCCAGAACCAATTCAGAATTGCTCAATTTTAACCAGAATTCAGAGATAATTCAGAACACAAAAATGGTGTTGCCCAAACTTTTTAAATAAAAATGAAGCTAGGATTCTCAGGATACTAATAAAAACCTGTTGGTCATACAAAACTATACCAGTGGCTAAAGTTTTACCCATCCTTATATCTCAGTTTTGATGCACGGCAATATATTTTTTAGAAGCGTTACTGTTGCTTTTGTTTATAAAATGCACTAATGAATAATACAGGAACATACATACATGGCAAGAAGCACAGCAGAATCAGTAGGCAGTCTACTGCTTTGATGAACTCACAGCTAAGTTTATTAATAAAGAACAAGTGTTCCTGGACCATTTATAAATGAATCAGACTGAAAAGCACTCTGTAGTACAACAGTAACTAGCTTCTTGGTAGGCTTTTTTTTTTTAGGTTAAATCTGAACATCACCTTGCTTATATTGCTCCCTGTGCCAGCTGGAGGCAGGCACGCCTTTAGCTTCGGCAGGGGTGGCAATGATAGCGGTGATGGCAAAAAAGCTTTGCCCTCTTTTCTTCTGGTGACTCTGAATTAGCCCACACACACTTTAAAGGTTCCAATAAAGAGATACAATTTCTTTACCTTTCCTGGCTCTGAGACCCTGGAAGTTTTTTGTTGTCCGGGTTGCCGTAAGGTTAAGTTCAGAGGATAAACTGACACGCTAGCTATGGGAAAAAGGCAGTTTCCTCAAATAAAGCCACAACGGTGCAAAAGAGACCCCTCTGGGGCTTTTATTTGGGAAAACAAACAGAAATGGCACCCAGCCCTTCTGCTTTATGGGCTAATTTAACTATCAAACCAACTCCCTCTCTCCCAGAGGCAAAGAGGGGAGAGAGACACAGCAATATGACAATGGCAAGAAACATTCAGGGGAGAAAGGACAAAGCAAGCTGTCTGTCTCCTTGTCTTTCTTGTTCAGTGTTCTTTTTCTTAGCACACGTGTGTTCTTGTAAAAACGATTAGATTGCAATTTGTATAACATGGTGACCCCCAAATTCAGACATTTAACCCCTTTTCTCTGCAAAGAATGTGAAGAATGTCTCAAAGATGGGGGAAATTCTCTCAAATTGGTGGTGGGGGCAGTAAGGAAAACTGGCAGGGAGTTCTGTGGGAATAAGCCACTGTATAGCTTCTTTCTGAACAGACAGCACTTTGGAGGTCTCCTTTGGCCGTCAGACAAAAAAAGAAAAAAGAAAAATGGAGATTCCAAATCAAAACAAAGCCATCTGTTTAAATTAGCCAGCCCATACCAGGGTGTGGGGGTGTGTGTGCTCTGTGTGTGTGTACCCACCCCACATGAAGGTGCTCTTATTCTTCATAGTTTCTATTGATTTTCTTGCCACCTAGAGGAAAATAAAGATTGCCTTATGACTTATGAGCATGAAAGTGATCAGAGCCCAAACCCACCCACATATACTGGAGGATTTTGTTACAGGTGTTGCAAAGATGCCATCTGAGCACAGGAAGGGGAGCAAAAAGGGTCAGAAGTCTTGAATCCAAGATAGATTGAAGGGTAGATGCTGTTCCTTATATCTACATAAGCAGAACTTCCAATGCTACAAAGGAGGGCTAAGAACAAAATAAGCTGAAGTCATAGAATCATATAATAGTAGAGCTGGAAGGGGCCTGTAAGGCCATCTAGTCCAACCCCCTGCTCAATGCAGGAATCCAAGTCTACCTAGAAAATATTAAAAATGTGGTCCTACACACAATTTACTTGGAAATAAGCTACACAAAAATCAATAAAGCTTCCAGATAAAGGTGGTTAGGTTTGAGGTGGAAGTTGCACTAAAAGGCAAGGCAGCATGAGAGATGTAAGGTGTGTGCCTTCTGCATATTCATTCATGTACCGAAATCGAACATTTTTGGCACAGACTTTGACTGGCCAAGAATTTTCATTTATATGGTTCTAGACCTTATGGGTGGTGAGAAATTTTCTTATAAAGACTCAGCAAAGGAGACGTTCAATAGGCTTTTGGTTACCAGAGACCAGAGCTTGGGCACCTTGCATATTGGTCCGTATTCTCTGCTGCCTCCTGTCTTTTGTCCCCCCTCCCAATTAATCCTTCCTCTCTTACACTCTCTACAACCGCAGGCATTGCCAAAAGTTTCCAAAAACAGTGATAATAAAAACACTGCAATCAAAATAAAGTTTGCAAAGTAGGGACATGCATGAAAACATGCACACTCTATTCTAAAGATATAAACAATAGTCATTAATGGGGGAATGGGGGAAGGGAGAAAGTTTGGCACACATGCCATTAAGCCGTGTATATATGGCAACATTAGAGCTTGAGTATACACACAAAGTTTATTAACACAGTGCCCCCAAAATGCAAAACAACACCATAGCTGACGATCCATCAACCTCTATAAACTGTATCCAACATTCAGGTCAACTAGCCTCTCCAGATATACCTGGAGAAAAGTCCTCTCAATTTGGGTACCAATAATTTATTTATTTGTTTAATTTAATTTATATATAAATCTTCCTCCCAAAAGAAGCTCAGGATGGCAAATAAGTGATAAAACAATAAAAAGATCATAAAAACATCTTAAAAACAATTCCAATACAGATGCAATGTGGGATAAAGGTATCTACTTAAAAGGCTTATTGAAAGAGGAAGAACGTCAGTAGGCGCTGAAACAGAGATGGCACCTGTCTTAATATTTAAGAGGAGGGAATGTCAAAGGATAGGTGCTAGAACACTAAAGACCTGCTTCCTATGTTGCACAGAATAGATCTCCTGATGAGATGGTATCTGCAGGAGGCCCTCACCTGCATAGCACAGTGATTGACCAGGTATATAGTGAGTGAAACAATCTTTCAGGTATCCTGAAAGCTGCACAGGGCTTTCTACACAAAACCAGCACCTTGAATTTAGACCAGTAGCTAACTGGCAGCCAGTGCAATTCTTTCAGCAAATATTTTTGAAATATTTTGCAATATCCTGGCAATATCCTGCCCCACTGAGGAAGTCGAGCCACCACACTTTGTACCAGCTGCAGCTTCCGGACGAACTTCAGGGCGGCTCCACATAGCAAGCATTGCAGTAATCCAGCCTCGAGGTTACCAGCACATGGATGACAGTGTTCAGGCCATCTTGGTCCAGTAATGGCCAAAGCTCCCTATACGAGCCTGCCCGGGCCCTGAAATCCTCAGGTGAGGCCCTTCTCTCAATATCTACGTCCTCACAGCACGACTAGTGGGGACACGAGATAGGGCCTTTTCGGTGGCTGCCCCGAGGCTTTGGAACTCCCTTCCTAGGGAAGCAAGAATGGCCCCTTCCTTGCAGTCCTTCCGTCAGCAAGCAAAGACTTTTTTATTTCAACAAGCCTTTGGAACTGAAAGCTGTTAAGGACAGGACTTGAAGGGTGCTGCATTGCTATGGTCTAACTGTATTATTTTAAACTGAGTTTGAATTATTTTAACTGTATGTATGAATGGTTTTAATACTGTAAATAGTTTAATTCGATTTCAATCTAAACTTTTGTATGTTTTTAATTATATATGTGCTTTTATCTGGAAGCCCCCGTGAGTTCCAGTTTTGGAAAAAGGGCGGGGTAAAAATAATGATAATAAATAAATAAATAAATAAATAAATAAATAAATAAAGCTAGGAAAAGCCTCTCCCAGCAACTGAGGTCACTCAGGCCTCTAGTGACAAAAGATGGAGCCAGGTGTATACCCAGATTATTAACCTGCTCTTTCAAGGCAATTGAATAATTATCCAGATTCAGGAACCACCTACCCACAGTGACTCCATCTTGCTAAGATTCAGGGTCAGTTTGTTGGCTCGCATCCATCCCCCACAGCTTCATATAAATATTAAACAGCACTGGGGCTTAGAGGGCACAACTGCCAGGTGGCTGAAAGACAATCACCCAGTGCTATTTTCTGAAACTGACCCTGGCTCAGGAGGATACCATGATCAATGGTATCAAAAGCTGCTGAGAGTTCAATAACAGGGTCACACTCCCCGGGTCCTTCTCCCAATAAAGGGAGAATTATCCATTTTTGGAGATGGCAGGTGTTGCCACCAGTCACCATATGCTCAGAGGTACATGTTACCAAATTCTTCCAAGCTACACAGCAAGTGCATTGGACTGTGAAAGACCAACCCAAATTGTGTTTGCATTTTGACAAATTTGTAGGGCAGTACAATATTTCAGGGAGGAGGTGAGGTCTCCTGCTCTCCTGGTGCATTCATTATAGCTGCCCAATTTCCCTGCTTTTTAAAGTTTGATAGAAATATCTATTGGCTATAGGTACATTCTTAAACTGCAAGGTTTTTTTGCCTATTAGTGAATATTATCAGAGGTTCTATTGATAAGCACTGGGTCACCATGGAAATAAATATGGCCAACACAATTTCACTTAGTGTTTTACCATTTCAAATTCTTAAACCTCAAATTATTAACACCCAGTTAAATCCTTTCACAAGAAGCGCTATGCTTACCTGGAAAATTTGGCAACATAAATTGGCCCCAATAATATCTCCTTTAATACCAATTACCCATCACCCTAAATTCTTCACACCAGACATGGAATCTCAATTAAAAATGTGAAGCATTAAGGGTTTTATAGGTTGTGTGACTTCTATGCTAATAATCTATCTCTAGACCAAATGAATCTTGCTTTGAAAGGTGCAAAATTAATTGACTTTTCTTCGCGCAAATTAGGAGCTTTATCAAACGGGACTTTGTTAAACAACAAACTACAAGGCTGTCCACACAATTTGAACAATTAGCAAGAAATATAACTAAAGGAGAAAAAGGTCTTGTATTGGCCATATATAACATTTTACTGAATGTGTCTTACAGCTCCACCATGTCCCTTAAAACTTTATGGGAAATGGATGCGGCTCTGACATCGACCTTAGAGACTGGGATGCTTGTCGATTTCGATCTGTTTCTAGTTGTATGAGAGAGAACTCATTGAAACTAATCCATCATTGGTACTATACTCTAGTACAACTCTCTCGTATGTGTTCATCCATTTTTGTCGAGCCCCAGCTCTCTCTGGAAGGGCAGGGAGGAGGAAGGCATGAGTTGCAGATGACTCAACTGCCAGAAGGCGTGGAAGATCCAGCTGTTGTTGTGTCTATTCCAGACATTCAGGAAAGGAGTGTGTTAGATGCTCCGCCAATTCCCACGGGTGACCCAGCCCCCTGTGGGGACAGCGCTCAGCCTTCAACCATCCCAACGGATCAGTTAAGGGAGGATTCCGAAAAAGCAGTAACTCCTCCTTCACCAAGCCGTGAATTAGCAGTAACCCCCCCCTTCATCCCGCAGTAACTTAGAGACACCTGACGCTTCTCAGCCCTCTACGTCCTGGACTGTTGATAAGGACCCTGTTTCGTCTGATGAGCCCATGGAGGCTTGCCCCCCCTCACCTCACTCTCGGCGGTGGGAAAAGCATACCAGGCAGAGGGCGGGTGTGCGAAGGAGTGAGAGATTGCGCTCAAAAACTTTCCCTATATAAGTCTGCTGAGTATTGAGGGGGGTGTTGAGTCAACTTTCTTCTTACGTCGCAGAGCATGGCAAGAGTGTAGTAAGGGATTCCTAGTGAGTTAATGTAGGGTTTTCTATGAAGCGCACTGCTTTTGATGTATCCATTACTCTAATAAAACAAGATTTACTTGCACCAGCGTCTCAGTCTCCTGGTATCGACTCTGGACGGGACAATTTTACCATTATGTTGGAGAGGTTGTAATAAAACTGGGACCTGTTTTCATTTAGGGTCGACTTGCAATTATGTTAAGAATTTTGAGGCTCTGGTTTATGAAGAAATGTTACTTATCTCACAAGAAAGGTTATTATTTACTCCTAAATTGTTGCTGTTAAATTATTTTGAAGATGAACCCTTAAATATAGTATCAAAAGAACTTATAGTCTATATGGCTTTAGCAGCAAGACCAGTTATTGCTACAAACTAGAAATCAACCTCTGATTTATCACTAAACCACTGGTACCAATCATTATGGAACACTGCAATTATGGAGAAGATCACACACCAACTGAGGCTTTGATAAGGTAAGGATAAACCAGATACCTTTTATATGATACTGCATCACTTCATTGACTTTACTTTGAAAGACAATTTTATGAAGAGGCCACCTATACAAGCCTGGCAGATTTGGCAAAAATTTGAACAAGAAATGAAAAGACTGTATGTTTACTTATTTCTCTATTTTCATTCTTATACAATGATGTTATGATGATTATGCAAAGTCATTTATCTTACTGGATGGAAGATGAATATTTTAAAACAATAATAATAATAATAAAATTTAATTTATGTGTCGCCTATCTGGCCGATGGCCACTCTAGGCAACGTACACGTAAACAGTTAAAACACAATGCGATAAAATACATTAATACAATATATAAACAATACAACAGCAACAACAATACTAGTGCAGGGTAAGAGGCATTTCAGTCATAGAAGTTAACCCTCCCCGGAAATCCCAAAGGCCTGTTGAAAGAGCCAGGTCTTTAAGGCTTTACGAAATACATTTAGGGAAGAGGCGTGCCGTAGATCTTGTGGGAGGGAGTTGCAGAGGGTGGGGGCCGCCACTGAGAATGCCCTCTCTCTAGTTCCCGCCAATCTAGCTGTTTTTGTCGGCAGGATTGAGAGAAGGCCCTGTGTGGCTGATCTTGTCGGGCGGCATAATTGGTGGTGTTGAAGGCGCTCCTTTAGATAAACTGGGCCGAGACCGTATAGGGATTTAAAGGTTAATACCAACACCTTGAATTGGGCCCGGAAGACAACTGGAAGCCAGTGTAGATCGAACAACACTGGTGTGATGTGATCCCGGCGGCGACTATTCGTAAGTAGTCGAGCCGCCGCGTTTTGTATAAGTTGTAGTTTCTGGACCGTTTTCAAGGGTAACCCCACGTAGAGCGCATTACAGTAATCCAATCGAGAGGTGACCAGGGCGTGTACTACCAGTGGGAGCTGATGAACAGGAAGGTAGGGTTGCAGCCTTCGTATGAGGTGTAGTTGATACCAGGCTGCCCGGCTCACTGCCGAAATCTGAGCCTCCATGGACAGCCTGGAATCAAGCACAACCCCAAGGCTGCGGACCTGGTCCTTCAGGGGTAGACTCACCCCACTGAACTTCAGGTCAACATTTCCCAACCTTCTCTTGTCCCCCACGAGTAGCACCTCGGTCTTATCAGGGTTCAACTTCAGCTTGTTCCTTCCCATCCATCCACTCACAGATTCCAGGCACTTGGACAAGGTCTCCACAGCCAACTCTGGTGAAGATTTAAACGAGAGATAGAGCTGAGTGTCATTCGCATATTGGTGACACTGCAGCCCAAATCTCCTAATGATTGTCCCCAGCGGCTTCATATAAATGTTAAATAGCATGGGAGAGAGGATAGAGCCCTGTGGCACACCACAATAAAAATGTTTACCAAAAAAAGTAGTAGTACTCCCCAAGGCTCCTTAATACGGGTCTCTGTGACTTATTTTGACCAGGTAATCGCAGGTAAGGAAATCCCCTCTTCAGCCCAGTCATTCCCTACCAGCATGTGGTGCAGAACACACAGCTTCATCACACAGATAAACATACAGGTACGTTCATATGCACTGAGTCTACAGCAGGCCCTCTAGATGTAGTTGTACTACAGCTTCCGTCATTCCATAACTATTGGCCAGGCTAGCCAAGGATGATGGTATTTGGAGTCCAACAATATCAGGAGGCCCTTAGGTTCCCCATCCCTGGTCAACAGAATTGTACAAGAGGTTTCAGCTTATGGATGCAACATGTGATATAAGAACTGGCCTTAAACTTTTGAAGGATCATACCTAAGCCCTGTAATGGCTGGATTTCCATCAATTTCAACAAAAAGATCAGTTGTCCATTTCCACAATTTCAACAGATTACCTACTCATTACAACATGTATGCAGACATTAAGAACAAGAGTGAATTATGTCTGCCCGGCTGCAAAATGGAAATCCACTCACACAACAGGATTTCCAGTTTCTCCCCCTCCAGTCCCTTGGTGCACCCCCTAAATCTGCTCAGAAGGGTTCTGGATTATATTATGGGGATGTGGGGGGACTCTGAGAGGAAGGAAAAGCCCCATTGGGCAAGCAGAACCTGTTTGTGCTACATTGGATCTCACCATCTATAAAAAGGGATGGGAAACCTTTTCAGTACGAGGGCTGCATTTCCTCATAGTCAACTTTCCAGGGGCCACATGCCAGTAGTGGTTGTGGCCAGAGGCCAAGATGGGTGTGGCAAGGGATGTGACTCTTACCTTTGTAAGTAGGCCACAATCCAGTCACACAAAACTCAAAGATGTCTAGACACACACACACACACACACATCTACCTCTTTATCCAGGCAAGCAAAAGGCATTATCACAGTTCAAGGACAATTTTCAGCCAAGCTAAAGCACTTGAGGATGGCGCAGAGAAGGACAGTGAGGACTATGCTCTACAGAGGATGGTTGGCTGGGGAAAGTCCCAAGGGCTGAATAGAGAGGCCTCGAGGGCTGCATTTGGGCCCCCGACCTAAGGTTCCCCACCCCAGCTCTATAGTAAAGTTATGACTTGTTTGCATAGAATCTTGCAATGCTCTTCTTTTCAAATGTCTTAATTACAAATATGCTTTCCATTCCAATTACAGGCTGTGTTTCTATTACAGTTAAAAATAAAAAAATAAGAATAAGCTTGAATTTATATTACAAAACTTGAGAACCACTTGACTTAGTACTAGAAAACGGTTATGTTTATATTTAAGCTTCCAAAACCCAATTTATTTATTTATTGAAATATTTATCACCTGTACTTTCATAAATTATATCAAGGCATTACACAACTTACAAATAAAATCAGTGAAAGTATCCTTAAATTAAAAACATAATTTAAAATATCAATAAATGAGTGCCATAGATAAAACTCATTTTTCTGTATTTTGACTTCCAAATCTTAGGTTTATAAATCTGTTTTAACATTTGGGCAAGTGAATAGTAACTAGCACAGAAATGTACATCAGAGTAAGAGGAGAGTGGTTAGCATAGTAATTTTAGCTCCTTTGAAAACCTGTGTGTTGTATCTGAAAAGGGTTAGATGCAGACATGGTTAATAATAATAATAATAATAATAAATTTTATTTGTTAGTCGCCCATCTGTCCGAATTAACGGACACTCTGGGCGACTTACAACAATATAAAATACAGTATAAGACACATACAATCAACAATCACAATATTAACATCAATTCATCTAAAACCATCCCTTCAATAATACAGCATAAGAACCTAGCCCACCCCAGAAATCCCACAGCCTGAATAGCCAGGTCTTTAAGGCTCGGCGAAAAGCCATCAGGGAGGAGGCATGTCGGAGGTCAAATGGAAGCAAGTTCCAGAGGGTGGGGGCCACGATCGAAAAAGCCCTCTCTCTGGTCCGCACCAACCTAGCTGTTTTCACCGGTGGGACCGAGAGAAGGTCTTGTGAGGCTGACCTTGTTTGGCGGCATATTTGGTGATACTGGAGGCGTTCCTTCAGATAAACTGGGCTGAAAACGTATAGGGTTTTAAAGGTTAACACCAACACCTTGAATTGGGCCTGGTACACAACTGGCAACCAGTGTAGCTCCATCAACACTGGGGTGACATGATCCCGGCGACGGCTCTGCTTTATTAAGCGTGCCGCCGCATTCTGTACCAGCTGCAATTTCCGGACCGTCTTCAAGGGTAGCCCCACGTAGAGCGCATTACAGTAGTCTAATCGAGAGGAGACCAGGGCATGTATCACTCGTGGGAGCAGATGTATAGGAAGGTAGAGTCGCAGCCTCTGTACCAGATGAAGTTGGTACCAGGCTGCCCGGCACACTGCCGAAACCTGAGCCTCCATAGACAGCTGGGAGTCCAGAATGACCCCTAGGCTGCGGACCTGGTCCTTCAGGGGTAATCTCACCCCATTAAGCACCAAGTCTAAATTTCCCAACCTTCTCTTATCCCCCCACTAGCAACACCTCGGTCTTGTCGGGGTTCAGCTTCAGCCTGTTCTCTCCCATCCATCCACTTACGGACTCCAGGCAATTGGACAAGGTATCCACAGCCAACTCTGGTGAAGATTTAAATGAGAGATAGAGCAGCAGAAGTGGGAGAGCTGCTGCTACCTATATATACATATGCTTGTATATTTGGTGGGTGGGATGGGGTTGGTTGTGTTTGCTGTATTTTGGATCTGCTCGTACTTATGGTCCCGTGTTAGGTGTTTTTAGATTATAATGTTTAAGGAGATATCTTATCTAATTGTTCTGTACTGCTTAAAAATGTGGAATCTGTATTACATTTTTAATGACTTATTTGTGATATTTTTAGGATGTTGTAAACCTCTCATATTTCTCTGAAATATGAAACAATATATACGTTATCTAAATAAAATAATTGTACATCAAATCCCTTTACCCCTTCAGCTTCTCCCTCCTGAGTACCTGATAGGCTAGAAGGAAGTCATGGCAGCTGGATGAAAGCTGACTGTAGGTCACCATCACACTCGACCATCACTCCTGGATTATGCCATCACATTCAGCCATCACACTAATGTTAATTCTTTTTAGCTTATAATTTAACTCCTGTTTGAAGCAACTTCACAATATTATTTTAAGTGCAACTTGATTCAGAAACAGAAATGTCTATAGAGTCCAGGCCTCCACTGAGAGAGAGATAACAAGGCTGAAACAAGCAATAGGGCTTCTTTGCTTTTATATGCTACAGCCTCTTGTAGAGCCTACATTATAGGCTCACCTAGGAGCAACTTTGCATTTTACAAGTAGCAAAAGTAGATGCAAGAGTAACTGATGCATAGTCTTTACATGAACTTGGACTCCTCCTGAAAAGATATGCACACGTTCCAAATTGATGTGGAGTTTATAGATCTCTCCACAAGGAGAAGCACAAGTTCCCCCTTCGCACATTTACAAAAGAATATGAGAATCACTTGCATAGCCTTTGCCAATGCTTGCGTAACATGCAAAGCTAACCAAACTGCAGCCTTGTAAATGTATTTAACACAGAGTTTTCCATTTTCTGTCTTATGTGGTGCTCAACTCTAACATTTAAAATGTGTAAGAAAAGACGCTCTAAATCTCATGCAGTAGGGTTTCTTAAAACCAAACGCCTTTGGAAAATATGTAGCTTTGGGAACTGTTTGAAATGACAAATGCAGAAAATATTGACAGAAGGCATGATTATATTGTACTACCAAATTAAATGGGATATAGATCAAGCACGGATTCCTCCAGCATCTTCAAGTGAGACAAATACTAAACAATATATTGGCACATCACAGATCCCTAAGACACTGCACAAAGGTGGACAAATGCAAGGAGTATTGGGTATGATATACAACATTATCTCTGATTTGGAAATAGAAAAAAACCTAGGTAAAATGGAAGCTAGATTTATTACAGGAAATTCCTGATAAGGTGTGGGTAAATATACCACATCTTACCTTATGTATTAATCTTAGAGAAAGCTTCTATAAGCTGTTCTTCAGGGGGCACTTAACACTAGGAAGACTTAACAAAATGTATCCTAATACATGTGCTGGCATTATCAAGCTTCAGGTGCAAATTTACTTCATGTTCTTTGGAAATGTCTAAAGATCATGAAATATTGGAGCACAGTCTTGATAGAAATAAAAAATATATCACTGGATATGAATTACCAAAAGACAATTTATTGGGATATTATTGGGATATCTTAAAAGAAGTTGTACCTGGGGAAGACTTTAAGGTGACAACTCATTTATTAACTGCAGCCTGGATGGTTATGTTTCAGGAATGGAAAAAGCCAGATCTCTTCCCACTCCCTTCAACAAAGACCTAGATAACAAGAATCAGGGATATAGTTTATATGATTAAAGTAATAAATATAATAAGGGTCAGAGAAATCAGACAACAGGATAATAAATTTGTTGAGAAGTCTATTCATTTTTTACTGGAATAAGTGTAAGCTGCAATTAATCCATACATATTACAGTATTAGGCAAATATAGACTGAATCAGCAGCACAAACCCAGCACATTCACATATGATAGAATGTGTGATGTTAAGCATGACATTTACACAAGAATTCATCTCTTTCATTTTAGTATCTTTGACTAGCATTTTGAACCTCAAGTCACTTATTTTAAAATGCTTAATTATTATAAAGGAAGCAGTAATTGTAATTGTGAATGTTAATCAAATTAATTTATTTAAGCTGGAATGAAGGGAACTGGAAATAATGTCATACCGGGGAGAATTGTTGAAATTGATGTAATTTACACTAGATACTCATCTATATAAATTTATAATCATTATGTTAAGCATCTCCGGAATTTAATGAACTGTTATGTATTTTATTTTATTAACAATAAGAAAAAGAAAAATCCAACATTAATCACATGCACACATATGTAACATTTAACTGTACCTAACTATCTCCCCTTGACATCAAAAGGGCCCTACCTAAGAACCTGAAGGCATCAGAAAAAAAAGATAAAAATAGGAAAGGAACAGAAAACACAACTGGATGAGAAGTGAAGGTCAGTGGCTATTCCTTCACATGCTTTCCCCAACTCTCTTTTTTCTTCCTTGGCAAAGATAAATGAAGAATTAAAAAAAAAAGCTGCAATCTTTGTCCATCTGCCCACAGCTATTACCTAAGGGGAAGGGACTTTTCTAAACAATCCAAAACCACATGTGTTTCGACACAATGGCTCAAAAGGCAGGGTAGGTAGCGGACCAACCCACTTTGTACTGCTAACAAGGGGAACCTAATTACAGGAAGAGGTTAAAGAGGGGCAGATAAAAGGGATACAAAATGTCAACATCTGTGGCTATAAAGGGGTAAGAAGTGGGGAAAGGCAAAGGTGTGGGTTTGGTGTCAGAGATGGCATGAAGCCAATTTCAAAGAGTTAAGAAGATCAAGAACTGAAGAGGAAAAATTAGAGGGTTCTTTTTAAAAAACTGTCACAAGTACTTTTAAGAAAAAAAATATGTAGAAGAGAGGAGTAAGAGTATTTGGAAATAATACTGCTAAATATGACTTGTGTTCACAGGGCCTGTGCAGAGCAAGAGGATCAAAGCACGTTGTTAAAGCTCTGAAAAAGCCTCACTGGCTCAGGTGAATGGTCCACCAAGGTCAGTATTCAACAGTGGGCAGTTCTGACACTAGGAAAAAAAGCCATGTGCATGCAAGTTTGTACACATACACATTGCACACATGTACACACATTCACTCTCCACATCCTTCAGCCTTTGTTTAAAAGACATCTTGCCTGAGCACTGAACAGAGCAAGCCATGTGATCAAAGTTCTCATCATGCAAGCCATTCATGACTTTGTCAGATTATTGTTTATGGGCATCATTATATCCAGTGACAGAAAGATCCATGAACGAATTGTGAGTAGCATAAAAAATGTTATTTACCGTTTTAAATAATACTGAATGAGAAAGTACCAGAGTTGATCCAACAGTTTTCAAACACATGCAATCTTTGTTTTCCAGTTCACTCTATTGTCCAGATCATCATGCAGGCCTCTTACAGGATTCTCCTTTGACCACATTTTTTCTAAGTGAAAAGTATTAATCTTTTAAATTTATTTTCCTTCTGAATGCATTTTGCGTACCTGATACTTATTCTTCCCCTTCCAGGGCTTTTTTACACACACACACATACATGCATATACGTAGGTGACCATACTGCTGTGGCCATATTATAAAAGGTTTAGATCAGGTCTGTTGCAGTATTATCTATAGCAATCTATTGATTTTACCTAGACAGTGCTTATGTAAATAAAACAAACAAAACATATCTTCCAGCTTTTTTCCGGGTAATATCTCAATTTTGCTTTTCTATATAGCATATGAGAGAACGTGGTCAAAGTGAACAAGTGACAATGTCAAAGGTCTTACACAGCTGTCAATGGCAGAGGAGGGCGCTAAAACTTGGGTCTGGACACTTATCCCAACGTGCTTCTATTATAACATAGCCCTAAAAGTGGTGAACTGCATGAGTGAATAGCAACTTTCAGAAACAACATCTGTTTCCCATCCCCCTGAAAGTAGGAGCCATTCAACCTCCATTAAGATTCTGTGGTATGTTTGGTGTCCAAGCACCACTGCATAGCTTTTCACACATCAAAAGTGTTAGAAATACAGGGTCAGAAACAGCAAAGGTCATCCTATTGCTAACCAAGTAAAGGCACATACAGAAACCACACATTTGGTGAAATTTTGTAGCATGATCCAATTTTCTGAATCAATACATCAGGTGAGGGACCCAAACCTCTCTCTGGGAAAATAGCACCCAAATGGGCCACCATAGTTCAGCTAAAAGATGAACAATAAAAGGGCTTTGGAAGAAAGAATTACAAAGATAGTAGTATCCATTTGGCCATGGTAAGGCCAACATCTGGTTAAAGGAGAAAGAGAGAATAAGGTGGTGAGACAAAAAAGACAGGAGTTAGCCTGGAATGTGCCTGCTTCTTTGCCTCAGTTCTTGGATCTCTACTAAGATTCTGCACCTGGATCACACTAATCAGCCACCAAAGGGTGCTCTGTGGCCCTATAAGGACGAAGGAGAAGGACCTAAGCACTGAACAGAGCAAGCCATGTGATCAAAGTTGCTATTGAAAGGACCTACATTTATCTCCCAGGATCTGCCAAAGCAGAAAAAGTAGGAACAAGGGGCTTGCTAGCGAGAGGGGAAAGAAGAAAGAGGAAGAGGCATGTGGCAAAGAGGACTAATGGGTAAGAAGGTTACTGAGTATTAAGAGTTATAGGAGCAGTAGCAGAAGGAAAGTGAAAATGTGGGACTTGAACGATAAAAACGGTGATGAAGAACAGGGCCTTTTGGAGACGAAGGAGGACCGGCAGTGGAGTAACAAACCAGCCATGAGCAGGAGGGCTATAAAAAAAATATTCAGCATCCTAAGTCACATACAGTTCACTTTAGTTTAAATATTCCAGGATAAGGAACCATCATATAGTATACCTTCATGAATCTGGAAATGCAAAAACCTTTGGGGAGTGCAAAATCAAGTTAGCACAATGTCCTTGCATATTAAAATAATGAGGAGGGTTGGGAGTGGAGAGTCTACCAACTGTTTTCTTAACAAAGCATTCTAGAGCATTCTATTCTAGAGTGCAGTAAGTGAACTGAAGTATGTATGGGGTGAATGCTTGCAGGTATTCAGCAGTGACTCCTTCAGACAGTGTGAAGGGCTACAATGGCGGGCTCAGAAGAGAATACAAACTTGCCAAAAATAACTCTTGGTAGGAGAAAGCAATGCAGTAACAAAACAAAGATACTAGCAGGGAACAATGCAGAGAGAGGGAGGGACACACTTCAGATCCTTTCCCTCACTAACTGCCCAATATTCACAAACTACCACTTCTCATGTGAAGATGCCCTACCAACTACAGACTTCCAATTAACATGTGCATGTGAGACACCCAAATTCTGTAGACTTTCGCTTCTTCCTCCATGTGAGGCCTGAAAGGGGTATCCCAGTGGCACAGTGCATTCCACTACAAGTAGTGAAAAGGGAGGAATCCGTGACACTCAGTAGCCACTGTAGGTAGCTTCCCATTGGTTGGATGGTTCCAGGCTTTAGCTCTGCCTGTCAATCAGGCTTTTGCCTTATTGAAAGATCAAACTCCATCCTGCCTGTTCATTACCTTAATCCTATTTTCTACATAGCTTTATTATCTGTGGAGGCTTCCTTGGGAAAGGCAGAAAAGGTGACACAGCCACTCCCCACTTGCTCCTAAGAGTTGCTTCTATTTGAGGTAACCCAGGACAAGTTCATGGACAAGAAGCATGGGGAGTGGGGAAACCAAGCTGACTATCATTCTTCCTGTAGTCTAAAGGCAGCCACCGGCGAGATCATGTCACTCCAGTGCTAAAAGAGCTGCACTGGTTACCAGTTGCTTACTGTGCCCAATTCAAGGTGTTGGTTTTGACCTTTAAAACCCTATACGGTTTCAGCCCAGTCTATCTAAAGGAGCGCCTCCAGCATCATCAGCTATGCCGCCCAACAAGAACAACCTCAAAAGACCTTCTCTCCATCCCATCAGTCAAAACAGCCAAACTGGTGAAGACTAGAGAGAGGGCTTTGTCAATTGTGGCCCCCACCCTGTGGAACTCCCTCCCAAATGATCTCCGCCATGCCCCTTCTATGATGAGCTTCTGCCGGGCCTTGAAGACCGGGCTCTTCAGGCAGGCTTTTGGGGTGGGCTAGATTTTATCTTCATTGTTTTTAGATTTTCAATGTCTAGGTATTATATGCCTATGTTGTACGTCACCCAGAGTGGCTGGACAGCCAGCCAGATGGGTGACTAATAAATTCTATAAATAAAATAAAAATAAATGCAGAAACTACATTACACATAATCCTTGAAGCATAGAGACTGTTCATTAGCAAACCATGTTGTCAATTTATTGCACAACATTACAACAAATCTTGCTGTGGATACTGCTCTGGCAGACCGAAGGAACTGCAAAGATTGTTAAAACTAGTAATATAGGTCACCATTTTACAGATGGCAAAATGAGGCAATGAGATAGCTCCATGCCCAAAGTCACAAAATGAATGTTCATGACCAAGTACAGGTTTGAACCAACACCCCCCCCGGTCCATCTCACACTATCAGCTGAGTGTCACATCTGAGAGAACCAAGAAGCCCAAAAGCAATACTACATTGCAATAAGATACGAAGTATGGTAGAAACACCAAATTTAGATGTGAATTACAAGATGATGCATGTAGATTCAACAACGCCAATTAAGAAGAAGAAAGTATGGAGCATTGTCTAAGGAAATTATACTGACAGTTTAATAATCTGACTGCTGGCAAGGGGAGAAAGGAAGGCAACCCACTAGTTACACAGGACAGCTGAACAGGCAGGAAAGAACAATGTTCTCATAGCTACAGAAATTTAACAGGAGGGATTACAGCTAATTTAAAGGTTAGTAGCTATAAAGGTCATCAGAAAAATCAAAGCAAGAATGATTTATGGGATATTACAAATTAGAGGTGTTCGGGTGACTGCACACTAAGGTATTGGCTGGAAAGGAGAACCTCAGTTCTCATCAAAACTATATCCATCTGACTCTGGATATAAGGGAAGGGTCCCACAAAATCTACACATTCTGTTCTTTACATCTTAATTATACAGCCACGAGAGTGGCTGTATACTATAGCCAGCATGGATTTTTCACATTCTGCAATGTTAAATTGAAAATACCCCCCATGCCATTCTGATGCTTCCCATAAGCTCATTTCAAAATAAAACCTTACCAAACTTACAGTCCTGAACTCAGAAACGCTTGCTTAACAACCCTCTCAATTTTCGTGGCGATACACAAAACAGTCAGAGAGAATAGAGAGTTCATTCAAAGTCTAAAAAGAGAGGAAAAAACCCCAGAGCCCTTTTGGACTTTTTTCTCTCAGAGTTCTCATAATCTGTTGAAATTTATTAAAAACCAGCCATGTTCACAGAGTACCTGTAATCCTAATACTGACCTTGCCCCATACTCTGACCTTCATCTTCTGCAGTTTAAAAGTTAAAAAAATGCCTGGCTGATTTTTAATTAATTTAAGAAATTTTGGCTTGAAGCCAATGATAACGCAGGGCATGCTCAGTAAGAACCAACTGTCAGTGTTCTAAAAGCCTCACAGCTGCTAAGCTTAGCTAATCAGGAGGCCACACCCACACCAGACTTGATTTCACTTGAGACAGTCATGGCTTCCCTCAAAGAATCCTGGGAAGTGTAGTTTGTGAAGGGTGCTGAGAGGAGACTCCTATTCCACTGAGATAATGTTTTAACAGTCAGCCACTCTGATTGAAAGTCTGTGAGAGGAACAGGGCGTCTCCTAGCACCCTTCACTAACTACACTTCCCAGGATTATTTGAGAGAAGCCATGATTGGCTTTGAGCCATGGCTTTGAGAGAAGCCATGATAAATTCTTTTAAATTGTTTTTAAAAGATGTGTTTTTAAATTTGTATATTTGTTTTTAATGTTTTTAGTTATTGTAAACCGCCCAGAGAGCTTCGGCTATAGGTGGTATATAAATACAATAAATAAATAAATAAATAAATAATGATTGTCCAAAGTGTAATAGAGGCCTGGTGTGGATGTGGCCAGGAACAGCTTTGTTTTAAATGTGGGTGGGAGGTAGGGTTGCCAGGTTCAGGGCCTGAGACTGATCCTTTATTTTTAGGAGAAGAGAAAGTCAGCCAAGTGCAGGTGTTCTTGCGACACTGTAATGGCAAAAACCACAAGGTGGAATTCTCCCTTCCCCCTGCACAACTTCTAAAGATACAGAAGACTGGTCACCAGTTGCCACCATTCACCATATGCTCAGAGGCACATGTTACCAAATTCTTCCAAGCTACACAGCAAGTGCATTGGACTGTGAAAGACCAACCCAAATTGTGTTTGCATTTTGACAAATTTGCAGGGCAGTATAATATCTCAGAGAGAAGGTCAGGTGTCCTGCTCCCCTGGTGCATTCACTATAGCTGCTCAATTTCTCTGCTTTTTAAAGTTTGATAGAAATATCTGTGGGCTATAGGTACGTTCTTAAACTGCAAGGTGTTATGCCTATTAGTGATAATAATTTAATTAAATGTGAAAGTGGTCCTCACCTGGGAGATTTTCTTCTGAGAAGCAGCAAACTTATAAATGAAACATGCCATTTAGACTATTGCAATGCATTATACATGGGGATGCCTATGAGTTCTGTTCAAAAGCCAGAGTTAATAAAATGACTGCTGTATTTTGCACTAACTGGCACAAGGTATACAGAACATACCATGTCAATTTATAAAGAGCTATACTGTCTATGAGTCCTTTTCCAAACACAATTCAAAGTCATGGTTTTAAAGTATAAAACCCTAAGTGGCTTGAGACCGGGTACCCATGTGTACCTGTTTGGACATTACCACCAGTCTGAGGCCCTGCTCCACATTCTCCTACCTGAAGTACGATGATGGTGACCAGACAAGGCCTTGTCACTTGTGGCTTTCATATAGTACTATCTTTCTTTGCAATATCAGGTGAAATCCTTTTCATTTGCCTTCACTTTACATTATGCTGGAATTTTATTGCTGTAAATGACTTACGGAGTTATGGGATTCTCACAGGTTTCAAAGAGAACATGATTACCAAGAAAAAACAACCCAGGACTACATGATCTGAACCCTAGCAAGAAGGAAAATGCAAAGGTTGCCAGAAGACAGATGAGAGTCACAATTTTGGAAACATGCCTGAGCTATTAAAAACTTAAACGGGATAAATTGCATAGGCAAGGTATGAAAACACAAGCATTGGTATATATGTGCGTGTTAAGAAGAAAGTGCATAAACATATCTAACTTGGGATTTGGATCTGGAGTTCAATGACCAGGGATGACTTCAAGTGTTATCTACCTCTATGTTATTGGTAGACATTAATTTCCAACTACAGTCAAGTCACAGAGTTTCCACAGGCATTCATCCCACAGGCAGATTTTCCTATTCACCACCACAAATGTAGGAGATTCTTACCTCCCTAAGTCCCAGATTCTCAAAGGTGAGGTATGTCCACAGCAAGCTGTTCCAGTCACAAATGAACTGTTAATCAAGGAAGAAAAAACAAAACGGTATTAGCCATCTTTCTGTACCATTCCTAAATATTTGTATGGTCACAAGCAGATGAATTACACAGAGGGGAGATGCCAAAACATTTGAAAGGTGCAGTGCACAGAGCTTCCTTGCCCTGAAACCACAACAGTAAAAAGCAAAGCACATAAACTTGAACAGGGTCTCCAATGGAACTCCAATCCAAGTCAAGTCACTGGAGTAGGAAATATGCTGCTCCTTTGGAGTAGGAAACACCAGCTCTAATGCAACTGTAAAAATTATGCAAGTGTATAGTCACAAGATACAGAAGTCATGACGTAATTTTTAAAAAACCATATGCTAAATATGAGTGTTCCAACATGAACAAATGATCCCCACCTCCCTAAGCCTTTTTCTTCAAATGAAAAAAAAAAAAGGGGGGGGACACTTATCTGTAACATTCATTTTAAGACTAGCCATCCTACACCCATAATGAGCTGGTTCATATGACATACTAAGGCAAACTTAGCTTAACAACTTTTCACAAACACATGAGCTCCTAGAGAGGAGCTCACAGCCACTTTGTTCCCCTGCTGCACTAAACTAAGCCAATATTTGGCTTAGTGTGTTGTCAAAACAAGGACTGATGGTGAGGATCTCTCTCCTCACAAACCACAAGCTGTAGCCAAGAACAAACCTTGGCTACAACTCGTGATTAGTGAGGATAGAGCTTAACCAAAAGCCCTGGTCTGGACAATATGCTAAGCCAAAACTTAGCTTACCTTGGAGCAGCTAGGCAGCAAAAAGGACCAGGGAGAAACAAAGCAGCTGCAAGCTCCTCTCCAGGAGCCTACATGTTTGTGTGAATCGGATAATTGTGTATGTGGGTGTAAGATGGCTAGTTTGGCTTATTGTGTTGTGTGTACCAGTGCAATACCTTCCTCCAATCTGCAGCATTGTTAGGGCTTATCCATACTGCCTACGTAGGATGGTTTATGCCAGCACAGGATTGGTACTCAAAAAGATGTTAGTGCCCCTTAAGCAGGCTGAACAAAGTACAAAGTTGAAGCTATCAGCACAACATATTTGTAAGGGCTGCTTCATGCCCCATTTTTGTGGTGTAAGAAGTGCTTACTTTGTAGTGTTTGCATGGCAGCCCACCTGCCTTTTCAGTGTCGGCATATGGATCAAAATACTGCCTCTTGTAGTGGCTTCATAAACACATCATAGTAAACATACACACACACACAAAAGCCGCAACTCCCCACTCACCCCCCCAAAAGAAGATGCTGCTACAAATTATACTCTTAGCTCCCTATCAGTAAAAGTGTGAAGAGGCTCCCTGTGAGAAAAGCCTCTATTAAATGATATGGCAAATATGTTCTGGGTTTCCCCTCATTTGGAGGAGATGAGCGGTGCAGGAGAAGAGGAATTCCACTGTGCAAGTGGAAGTCCTTATGCTAATGGGATGACTTCACTGGATACATCCCAGTGACATATTGTTCACTGGGGTCATCAAGAGCCCGGAATGTAAAGTTCCAAAACTGACATATAAGTATGTGGGATCTAACTGATCCCATAGTATTTAAAACAAACATATTGTGCCATCAACATACATATAACATAACAGCTGCACAAGTATAACAGTGCAATAATTCATAGGGTCGCCATAAGTCGGAATCGACTTGAAGGCAGTACACACACAATCATGAGTTGTGAATTACCAGCGGTGACAACAAATCTCACAGATCTTGCAACCATAATTTATGCTACCTGAGCAGCCTATGCTTAATTACCGTATTAGTGAGTCTTTGACACCTGAGAGATTAATTTTTAGGACCCACCCTATTTTGGGATTTTAGATTGTTTTTAAAGTCGTATTTTAAAATAGTTGTAACCCGCCCTGAGACCTTTGGGTGAAGGGTGGCTAATTGATGATGATGATGATAATTCACACCTGCATGAGTAGGACAGGAAATGCACTGTTGCTGTGATTTTTTTTGTCACTGAGTCATCCACAGATGACACCTGTCCCTTTTCTAGATGTCAGCAGCATCCAACCCCTAACAGTTCTGAGGCTGCCTGATGTCCAAGACAAGCTGGCTACGTTTTCTAAACTCAACCCAGAGTTTGATTAACTCTAGACCTCAGTCTACTTTGAAGTTATTTGTTATTTTCACATCATCAAAGCTTGATCCACTTTCAAACAACATAAGTATTTACCCAGACAATGCCCATGATATTTGAACACAGAAGCAAAAGTCATCATCTGATCACGCATTTGGAAGTGTATGTAAAGTCACAACTGTCCACAACACCTTCACTTTCATTACATTAAAGAAAGATTTCTGGCTAGCAATTCTGATCTGAGGGCCCCTCCAGACATGATTATTTGTGTTCATGATGGTATACGGCATACTATGATCCCACTTTCAATATTCTTTGCCCCTGCAAAGGTTTTGGGGCAGATACACCGCTTCATTTCTAATAGGTGCATTCTTGCTGAAATCCTGTAATTTTTCATACCACAAATGTTCTGGGTTTTTTTGTTGTTCAACTTTTTTTCTTTTCTTTTTTGCACTATAGCTCAAGAAGGCTCCCCCAGGCAACAATAATACAGAAACATATGGGAAGCATCAAAGAATAATAAATGAAGTGAATGATGTGTGGGCCATCCAGAATAAATTCACCACTAATGCAGTATTATTAGGTCAATGGCATATTGCACAATACACACACACATACAAAATAACCCACCAGTCTGGAGAGCCACTGAGATTGTAGCATCATTGCTGTGTCATGATTTCAAAATATTATATGTTTATGATGATTATGACATAAAGAACATAGGAGCCTGCTGGGTCAGGAGAATCACTGTCCTTCCTTTCTATGGCACTTAACTTAGAAGTGCTATATCTTCTTGAAAACCAACAGTGCTGCTGTTGACTCTTTTGAATTTGTAGACAAGAAATTCAAGGAAATTCAACTGTTTGTTTTTTGAGTGTGCCAATGAGAGTAAGCTTTTTCTTAGCCAGTCACCTGGGCACTGGCACATAACCACCCAGAACCCTATAAGTGTGGTGTTAGTTTCTCAGATGCTACCTGGTCTAGGTTTTGAGCTACTGAGACACTTCTTTCCATACATATATGTCAGGTGCCTCCATGGTCGGAGGCAGTATGCTCCTGAATACTAGTTGCTGGAAACTGCAGGTGGGGAGAGCACTCTTGCACTCAGGTTCTGCTTGTGGGCTTCCCACAGGCATCTGGTTGGCCACTGTGAGAACAAGATGCTGAAATAGATGGGCCATTGGCCTGATCCAGCAGGCTTTTATGTTCTTTATGTCATAATCATCATAAACATAGAATATTGTGAAATCACAACACAGCAAGGATTTTATTCCATACTTTGCAGGTTTGGATGGCATATACTTGGATGTCTTCCTTTGAATGACACTATTTGTTCATCCATTCTAACATTCTCATATGGCACTAAGCATTATGGGAGAGTTAATAAACATATCCCACAGGTTGAGCACGGGGAAGCTTGTATTTCATACTGATTGTTCGGCGTTGAAGCTGATAATCATATCTGAGGCCTCTATTAGTTCTTTTGAAGAAGGCCAGTCTCACTGGCCTGCAAGTGTTGAGGGAAACCCTTAACACAACAGTCTGCAAATATCTGTCTGTAAATAGGGAAAAGTGGTCATCTAAAAGACTTTGACTGAGAGTTGCCATTGTCCTCCACCTGCTGAAGTAACAGTGCTGGATTGGGGTCTCACTGACCCCAAAAGGCAGATTTGCACAAAATGATAGCTTTGCTGGGTCACATGAAATGTTCTAGAAGGAGAAAAATGTTTTTAAAAAATCAGGTTTTTTATTAACCTTCAATAACATTTGTAGTAATGGTAAGGAAAGTGAGCAATGTGTCTATTATGAAAATAGTCATAATAGTTATTTTACCCTATATATATGCTCCTTTCTCACATGAAATGGTAAGAACAGGTTATGAGCTGAGCATCTGTTAACATGAGTAACTAATTAATTACCAGCACCTGGCAGAGTAACTTTGACCCCTATCACCTTACGTGCATAGTATTTTCAATAGAATTGACCCCCAAAGCTGTAAGAGTAAAAACACAGGTTTTTCACTAAATTAAGGAGGGCCTCCCTAAAATATCTCACGGCAATTCAACCCTCATCAAGGTTGAAGACTACTTGGAACATGGAGTTGTGGAAGCCAAACAAATAAAAGTATTATATTTTTCCTGCTGCTGGGGTGTTCCCCCACTGTTGATGGAGGGTTAGAGACCAGAATAAAGTGATTGCTTTTTGTGTGTCAGCCACTAAAATCTTTACTTAACCAAACAAACTGGACGCCCAAGTTGCTGACCTGATGCCAATGACAAGGATCTGCTCCACTCCTCATGGACTTTCAAGGATGAGATATCAGAATACTGACAAGCTTTTAACACAGAAATGTGGTATATAAATATTATAAAATTAAAATAAAAAGTACGTATAGAGCAGCATACTAATTGACCGCCACCACCCTGGTCAGCAAGGAATCCTATGGAGCCCAGAACTACAAAGTTAGGTGCTGGTTTTGTCTTTTCCCCCCCTTTACCATAAGCCATTAATAAATAGTAAAGCCAATTACCGTGGTGAGAAACATAATAGCAGCTTGGAAATCACTGAAGTGGGCAATTGGGTTTTAAAGGTTCCCCCCCTTACTCTGTCTACTCAAACATTCAGATCTTTCAGAAGAAGGTATGCAGCATCCCTCCAGAGGCTGGCTGCACAGGTCTAAATTAGCATCAAGGTATGTCAATAGGAAAGGAGAGGTGGGTGGAGACCACCAGCACTAATCCCTGCTGCCCTGTCGGTACAGCCTTCAAGCTAGTCTGTGGTAGGGATTAGAAATTTCTCAGCAATCGGCTTCCAAATTGCTCCTTAGCTTAGTACCACTTCCCTCTAGCTACACCGATCGTGACCCACCAATGCATCCTGCCATCCTCATCCAAAAGACGGTCTGTAATTCACAAAACTGGAATATTTCTATTGTTGAGGCTGAAGAGAGCGAAGTCTTTTTATGCACTTTCAATTCTAAAATTATGATTCTGTTGCTATTTTTCTGGAACATAAAGAGGATATTTACAGTTTCAATTTTCTAAAATGTCATCCCTGAGAAGCGAAAGTCTTATAATTCCCCAACAAACAGGGCTTCTCCGGACAACCTATTTATCATTCATCCTGATTTGCTTGCATAAAGCTTATACAGTAGTTAGATTATATCTGGTCTTTATTGAGCATTTGTTCTGACTTGTTTATGGGGTGTTTATACATCCTCCCCTTAGTCATTCATCCAACACTTTTCAATGCATTTCCTTGTCATTTTCTAAACCACAAAAAGTAAGATTCTTCCTTAAAGTGAATTTGTTGCACTAGAGCAAGGGTCACCAACCTTTTTGCACTAGAGGGCATGTTTTGAATTTTAAGAAAGTGCTATGGGTGCCAGTCACAAAAGGGGGCAAATTAGGCCCCCAAAACTGGGGTTAGCCACCCCTGGTTTAGAATGCTGTTGTAATACAGACAGGTCTCCTTACATGAGGAGCAGCAGTGTCAATATGAAGCAACTTCCCCATCCGATATTCTCTTAATGTGGAGCAAGTAGTTTTCCAGAGGAGATGAAGCAATATACCTCAGTAGAAATGTCACTCACTATTGGCTGAAAGCACTTTTGTATGTAATACCCTGGGTTCAAAGCCCACAAACACACTAGGTTCCCTTATGGAAGCCAGCCAGTAGTGTATTATAAGCAATAAGCTTTCACAACAAAATGTATAAAGTATATATTCAATTCAATAATGACATATTAGCTCCAAAAACAAAAAAAAAGGAAAAAAAGGGGAGGGGAGAAAAGAAATAGAACTTAAGATTTTTCGACTATTGCTCATAACTTTGATAAACCACTCTGCCCCCTCTGCAATACGGGGATAACCTAATATGGGGCTAATACATTACAGGATAGATACAAGGACTGGAACAAAATAATGTCCGTGAGGTGCTTAAACAGAATAACAATAATATTAAAGAGTGACAAATAGAAAGAAACTATGCTAATAGGACACTTCATATGGCACTGTAGTATATATCATGAGAACAGAAACAAGGCTGGGCATAATGTACCCATACATGCAGAATCTGGTACCTGACACAGAGATCACAGAAATATCAATCTCAAGTTTCTTTTTAAAGCATTATTTCTAGCCTTAACGACTGGCAAGAAAACTTGGCAATCTGTAGGCAGACTCTGAAGGGTGGGTGGAAAAGGCTTCCAGTGAGGGGTGAGGAGGGACTGTTTCCAATTACTCTCATATGATTACTACTCCTTGTCCCTACTGGCCATCAGTCTCCCTCTACCCTTCCACTATCCTCCAGCTGAACAATACTTTGAAAATCTGGATCCTGGAAGAAGAATCATGCAAAGAAAATATAGACTTTCTTACTCAAATCTGAGCAGAGAATTTGGATTGCCTTTTGGTAGAGGTGGGGCCTTTCAGCAAAGTATTATACCCCTGGGGTCTAGATGTACAATGCACTATAGGATAGGACAAGTCAACAGGAACAGGCAAAATATTAGTTTGACATAAAAGGGAGATAAAGATTAAGGCTGCCACTTGAATATATTCTCAGTATTGAAGCAGAAAAACCTCAGGTATATGACAAACTCCTGTCTTGTGGCAGGCTATTCACATAAAGCAGCAGCCGTAAGTTGAAGGAGGCTATTTTTCATACCACCCCAAAGTCACATTAAATTGAGTTTGCATTGGCATGAAACAATCCAGTTCAGTGTGCCTTATGAAGCAAGTCTCTTCCACATGCAAAAAGCTATCACAATGAAAATTTAAAGTCTAACCAGATTTAAATTTTTATTGGCTCCAAACATTGGCAAAAATAAATTTAAATCAAAGCATCCACAATATAATGTGTGCATGACAGCGATCACTCTTGATTTTCAGATACCTAGACCATTTCCGGGTTGTCAGCTGTTTCAGAATTAAGGGTTAATGTGCTATTCTGTCTCTTGCATGTGCATCCCAAGACTTATCCAATTAACCATGTTTCAGTTCCTTCCATTTTACTCCAGGGTAATTTTACCCATTCTGCTCTATTAACCCAACAGTTTTCACCAAGTCCTACACTGTTCTTTGCATACCAGACTCCAAAATCTGGCTGAATCGTACAAGCTTTAATCACTGTTCTTCCTCTCTCCCTCCTATTCCTACACCCTTTAAATGGGATGTTATCATCCTATTTTGGAAGTTATTCTGTATGAAGAGACATTGAACCAAAAAACAAAGAACTTATTACTTAGCAAGAGCCCAGCAGCTGGGAAATTGGGAATATGGCAAAAGGGCTGACAGTAGTCTTGTTGGGACAAAGCATCTGTGCGTCAGGGAGGAATGAAACCAAATGTCATAAAGAAAGAAGGGAAGGAACTGAACACACAGAGAGAAATGAGACTAAAGAGAAACTTTGCCTGAGCCTCTTTCAACCACAGAGCTGTGTTAGCCACATAGACCCAAACTTGTGCAGCCTTTGAGTCTGCACTGACACGGTCTGGCAAGGGCAGCCACCAAAGCTGTCAAATCCTTCACCAACTTGCCCATCAATTGCATTCAGCTCTCCCCGACCCACACTGGCATTTTAATTACTGTTGGGTAAACTAATTTGTCCAAATGAAGGCAACTTAGCCTAATTGAATATGTGGGCTCCCTGACCTCTGACAGGCAATGACACAAGATACAAAAGGAGGCAGAGGAAAGCTTTTTTTTATAATCAGAGCCTTATTACTCTCTATTACTCCAATTAGTCAAGCTCCAGCGCTCCGAATTGGGGGGAAATTGCAATTAAATCAAATTTTGATGGTCTGGAAGTGGGTTACCGAACCGCCTGGCCTGCGAATCACTGATATTATAGCAGCAAAGGTCAAAGTCTTTGTTGGCACCTGTACTCCCCCCTTTCCTTCCTCTTCCTCCTCATTGCTCCTGTGCCCCTACTAAAGCAAATCATTAGAACATATCACATCTTATCCTGGCTGCCACCAGCCCCGCTAACCTAATCAGTTGACATCATTACAGAAGGCAACTCCTTCAGTCTGAATTTAGTGCTAAGGTCACACAAACTTATTGCGTCCCCCCCTGCTGGAGAGTGATGGGAGGAGGGCCCCCAACAGTAGAAACAGTGTAAAGAGTAGGAGAGAGGAGGGCACTACACAGTGGATGGTCCTAAGCTGAATCTACAATACACTATGGCGTATTTCCAACTCTGCACACGTACCCAGAGATGATTGGATAGTGAGAGAATGTTCCTCTCCCCAAAAAATCACCCAACAAATGAAACTATCAGCAGTTCAGTTTTAATTGACCAGTTCCAAGTCTCCATCAACTCAAGCAAGAGCATGTATTGGGGGTAAAAAAAATAAAGGGCAGCAACAACAACCAAGAAAGCCTAACTGATATGCTCTAAAGGATCAGAATACAACAGAACACAAAAACAGAAAATATTCCACCATATTTAATGGTTATAACAAAAAAAACCAACCTGCCATAAGACTAAGTGTACACATGCATCAGAATAAGGTAGTAGTAGAAGGGACAGTACCACTTCAAGCTGCAGGTAGAGGATACAATTTCTGAATTCTCACCCTTATAAGAACACACACAAAAACACTGTAACTAAAACACACATACACACAGAGGAAACAGGTTCTAGCTGAGCCTGCACCCTGCTGCACTAATTTCCTACGTCCAAGGAATTTAACATGGACCGTTGAAAACTGTAATCCCAACATACCTTCCAGCCTATACTGGTACAGTCCATTCATTTGCCTCAAGTCTCTGCCACCTCATCCTCCTGCATGTGTAGAATCTCCACTGACATGCAAAATAGGAATGAAACTAAAAGTCAGATGGGAATCATAGAATTCCCAACCTATTCCCAACCCCATGTTTCTCTCAGGAGGTTAATACAAAAGGAGTACTGGTAGAGGAGATTCAGCAGGCAAAAGGAGGAGGGTACATAATGCTTCCCTAGTGACTAATTCTATCCAGTACATTCCCCCTACCCTGACTATTTGTGTTTCATTTTCTTTGTACAGACTGTTTAGGAAATATTTATACGTTAAAATTATTTATAGCCCCCTCTTTATTTTCAAAAGGCATCCCAGAACTGTTCTAACACTGGAGACAATAATTATCTCTAACTGCCTCTTTAAAACATACACATTTACCCAAGCTTTCCTGCAGAATGACTCTTAGTTGTTTTTTGTACGCTGGTCAGTCAGCTTTGGTATATACAGCTGTGTTTTGTTTTTAGGAAATTTTTACTGAATGCTGTATTTTAACTGTTTTTATGTAAACTGCTTAAAAAAGGTTATTATATTACTAGGGGGCTCTACCCCCCTGCTCACTTCGCTTGCCAATCCCCTCCCAAACACACACACCCCAGCAGCCCAAACACATACACACACACCAGGCACTCCCAAACACCCCCAGGCATGTGCACACACACACAGACAGAGGGACTCATCCATACACACACACAGGGACACACACACGCGTACACACAGGGACTTGCACACGTGTGCACACACACAGGGACTCACGCGCTCACACACACACACACAGGGACTCGTGCGTGCACACACACAGGGACTCATGTGCATGCACACACAGGGACTCACACACACACAGGGACTCACGTGCTCGCACACACACACACACACACACAGAGGGACTCATGCACACGCGTGTGCACACAAAGGGACTTGTGCGCATACACACACAGGGACTCGCACACACACACACACAGGGACTGGTGCACACACACGCACACGCACACACACACGGGCTCACACATGCGCACACGCACACACATAGGGACTCGCGTGCACACACACTCACAAATGCATCCCCTAGGTACTTGTAAACTCCTCCAAAGTGACCCCCTTACACCCCACTCCCCTCACTATCCCACCTTGCAGTTCCCCCCAGTGCCTCCAGGTATTGGTGCACGATGGCCGCCAGAGGCCCGCTAATGCTCCTCGCCTGCTCCTGCGCTGCATTGCTGCCCCTGCTGCTGCCCCACACCACTGCTTCCCCCTCAACAAACAGCACCACTGTGCAGCTCCACACAGAGCACCTAGGACACCTCCTCAGCTGAGGCATTTGCCTGCCTCCCGCCCAGGTTGCTGCTGCCATTTGTTCCCCCCAGCCGCTCCCCCTCCCATACATTACTTGCCTGCTTGCTCCACACTCGCCTCGCTCACCCACCCTCCCACCCAACTCCACAGCCACCCACTCACCTGGCTTGCCCTACACCCAGCTGCCCCACTTGCTCAGTCACCCATCCACCCTGCCAACCATCCTTGCTTCCCTCACGCCCTCGCCTCATTTGCTGCCCTGCCTCATCCATGCGATGCTGTGTGATGGCATGACTGCTTAGGAAAATACATACAGTAGTTAGAAATGGTATAAAAATTATAAATAGCATAAAAACATTAAAACACAAACATAATAAAAAAAAAAAAATAAGCATCAATGAACAATAACATTTCATCAGAGCAGATTAAACAGACAACAAAACACCCAAGTCCTGGGTAAATTAAGTTTTTAACTGGCACCAAATACTCACAATGGTAAGTACCAGCCTTATTTAGAAGGAAAGGAAATTCCATCATCAGAGTGCTTGTAGTGAAAATGCCCTCTGCCACGTTACCACATACCAAATCTCAGGTCTTGACTCTGCCACATAAAACACAGTACACACACATGTGGCATTTGCAAACATGCAGCCCCAACAGATCCAGTAGTGACATGCAGACCCTGTTGTGACACAACCTGCATGGAGCACTTTTCTGGGGGAGCACTTTTTGAGCAGCACCACTAGGTTTAAAGTAGGCCTCTATCTTGTAATGCAAGTGGAGAGCACACATTTGGCAAACAGAAGGTCTCAGGCTCAATCTCTGACATCACCATTTATAAGAAACCGAGTGGTGTGAAAGATCTCTGATTGAGACCCCAAAGAGCTATTGCCATTCAGAATAATACTGGGCCAGTTAGACAAATAGTCCAACTTAGTATAAGGCAGCATCTTGTAAATCAAGACCAAGGCTCAACAAAACAGCAATTTCCTATAGGACACAGTATGTATGATGAAGGGTACCGCAGGCAGAAGTGATCCACATCTCCTTGTAGTGAGCGTGCAATGATTTTCAGTTCATATTGGTCTCTTCCAACTACAGGAAAAGGTAGCGACCAGCATGATCTAAAGCACCACATACACTGGATTCAGGCAGCTGGAAATGCTGAAATGAGACTCTCAAACCCTGAATTAAATCCATATAGAAGAGTCCCTGGTTTTATTGTGCAAACTGTAAAGTGTACAGAATCCAACCCTTTCCTCTTTAAATTGCCCTCCTCTATTAAAAAAAACCTTTATAATCTGATTTTATGCACCTTTACATTTCTAGCTATTGATTCTTTACCCATTATTATATTTCAGAATATAGAGCCCTTTGATGCCCAATTCATTCTGCCTGTAAAAGCTTCTATTCATCTTCTAATATTCACTTGATCAGCAAATCATAGGTGAATTTGCCATATGGCTTATTTTTCCAGGTCTCAAATCTGTGTCATTACATTCTTTTGCACATTCAATCCATTTCTGTGCAGCTAAGTACCAGAAAGCATAATATATTTAAAATAAAAATGTAAAATAAATTAATATTAGATCAAATTAACATGTCACAATAAACAATGCAGATGAAAGGAGCTGACACTGTCTCCCAAAGCCTGGCAAAATAAAACATTAGCTTGCTTTTATGCCAGCAAGGAGCTAGGTCTTTGGGCTTGATAGGGAAGAACATTCCAAAGAAGAGGTACTGCCACTGAGATGATACTGGTCATACTAAACAAAAACGAACCTAATTTCTGACAAGGAACATACCTGCAGATCATAATGTGCAGGGAGCTGATACACTCTTTAGAAATTTAGATAACCTGGACCCAGACCACTCAGATTTTCAATATTAAATATCAACACAAAGGTGTTGCCAAGGGGTGGCCTGCGGTCTGAGCACTGGGTCTTTTGTGCTGGGCCCCACATCTCCTACCCCTTCCTTTTTTAAAAACAACAAAACAAGATTTTTTTTAACCTTGCTTAGAGAGCTGCTAGGCATGCTGCAAACACAGTGCCCTATGAGACCCCCAACCACCCAATCTTAATTTGCTGAAATTCCTAAATTTACACATATAAGCATGAAAGCATATGCAAATATGTATCACGAGCCTGTGCCCTGAATCTTTTAAGTACCTCACATTGTTACACACCAACGTTCAAGCAGCCAGTGTTCGCTAATAGCCACACTGCTCCATTCTGAAGCAACTGAATTTACTGAACTGTCTTTAAGAGCAGTCTGACATATAGCAATTTACAATAATCCAATCTGGAGATTGCCAAGGCATCCATGACAGTGATGCACATGTTGCAAGTCTAGAAGGCCACTATGAATTTCTTACAGCAGGGCTGGGGAACTTGTGGCCCTCCAGATATTGCTGCACTCCAACTCCCATCATCCCTGAACATTGGCCATGTTGGCTGGGACCGACAGGAGATGCAAGTCAGCAACAGCTAGAGGGCCACAGGTTCCTCAGTAGAGGAAGAGCGAGATACAAATGTAACAAACACATTAAGCCTTACTACTACTCGAGCTCTGTGTCCACATTCTTTCAGCTACCTTGTCTTTCTTTCCTTCTGTTCTGCCAACATGTCTCAATCTCAACAATTACACTAGTGTACTTGGCTCTTTCCTTCTCTGCAGCTCTGCTCTCCCCCAGCTTTGCTGGTGGCCCCAGATCCCTCACTACAACTCTTACTTTCTAGTGAAGCCCAATCAAGCTCTTTAAAATATATCTGCCAAGTATGTTTATGCTAATTTATTACCAAAGAGTGGAGGCAAATAGGAAAGTCCATCTCATTAGCAGAGTTATGGACAATGAGCCAATGGTAAAAATCTTTACATACTCAGACTGTGCACCACTATGGTGCTATTTTCATAGTTCTCAGCCAGCTTGAGAGTGAACTGCTTTCTGGGTATGCATCATAAATTGTAAACAGAAGAGCTACAGAAGAACTTTGCCTTGCCCCTTCAGGTGCTGCAATGGAGACATCTGATGTAAAGAAAACAAACCTTGATCAAGGAGTTGTGTGTATTTCCAGGATTTACAGTATTCACTCACCAGCACCAAAGGAGGAAATGGTAGGGAGCATTAACAACAGAGACACAGAAAGATACCAATAATTCATGTGTGTGCCATCTCCCACCCTGGTTGGAAAGTTGGCCCCTGGGAAGTGGGTGCTTGCATTTCACACCAAAGACAGCACTGTGACATGTAGGAAAAGCCATAATTCTGACAATGGGATCTGAACAGAGATGCCTCATATTGAAGGCTGGTTGAAGGCCAGACCCAGTTGCTTCATTGTTTCAAGTCTGGATTACTAGTGAAAATCATCATCAGTTTTTGGCAAACATACTGCTTCTATGTATAATAATCTGCCATACCCCAAACTTTTAAGCAGGGCTAGGAGAGAAATCCCAGGAATCCAAAAATTCGGCCTAACTTCCAGAAAACACTTTTTCAGCCCAGACCAGCCCAGACCAGATTAAACAGATTAGAGCCATCTATTTCACCAGTTTAAGAAAATCAAGTATTGGGCATTCAGCAAGAATGTATGACCCTTCAGACACTGCTTGACTCCAACTCTCATCAGCTCCAGTCACCATGGTCAATGGTCAGGGATGAACAACTTCCGGAGGGCCACAAGTCACCTGGTTATTTCCGTAAATCCAAGGTTGAGCAATCTGTGATCCTCTTCAACGCAGAGTGTTTTGTTTTGGCAGCCCATAATCTCTTGAGAGTATTATAAATGTCACAGCTCTCATTTTTGAGATGCAATATCATTGCATAGAAATGATGGTAATTGAGTTTAAAATCCAAAAGCACATCCCAGATCCCAACCCGAACACAAATGTTTACAAAATCCAGTTAGTTCTAGATTTTCAGTATACTTTTTAATATAAATTGCCGCCCAAAGTTAAGCAAAGACGGGCCATATGGCATCACTAAAATGTCTGCAGAGCAGTCTTCCTCCCACCTCATCCAGTAGTCTGTTAGAATGCAGAAGCCCTGCTTTACACATAGCAGAAACAGATGACCACATTTGTGATACTTAAAAACAAAAAGCACTTAAACATTTCCAGCCAGCGAACCCCAAAATTATCATCCCCATGCATCCCTACTACACTGTTTCCTGTTTGTGGCTGACTGGTTCCAATAGTCATCAGCAACCAGTTTCAATAGACACCAGG
Source organism: Rhineura floridana (assembly GCF_030035675.1). NCBI lineage: Eukaryota > Metazoa > Chordata > Lepidosauria > Squamata > Rhineuridae > Rhineura > Rhineura floridana. The sequence goes on from NC_084486.1 coordinate 86,367,327, forward strand.
CACTACTGCTACCATCTCCACTTTGCTGCATTTGAGCTTGATGAATCTGTCATTACTACTGATCACTCTGAAATATTAGCACCTACAGCATAGCTGTGAAGCCAGATAGTTTAGGATGTCTTCAGAGAGCCCAAAGTATTCAACTACTTATGTCAGTTAGGGTGGGGGAACTGACTGCAAGAGTCAGATAGCAAGTCAGTTCAGCCGTAATGTCATTGGCACTACATGAACAAACCTTGCATTCGAAAGCTGCCTCCTTCCCTTACTCCTGCCACCTCTCTGTCTCTCTCTCTGTCTTTGTCTCCCTCTCTCTCACACACACAAACACACACACACACACACACACACACACCTCTGATTTATTGTAAAACACAGTTTGCTGAATTGGGGAAACTATCATTTGTCCGCACACCAGGATTGCATGCATGATTTAAAATGGGTTCACAGTCCTGTTTTGCCTACCTTGGATGTAAAGGCAAACTATGGTTTGCTGATAAATCAGGAGGAAAGCAGAGCACACAAGGGGGCAAGGGAAGATGCAACATTAAGGCTCGCTCATATAGTATCAAACTATGGTTTGGTGTTATGATTTAACCAAGCCAATGTCTTTCTCCTTGATCACTTTACTGTTCCCACAGCAACTAGGCTTAAATTCTGATAGGGACAGCTGAGATAGTTTGTATAAATAGTGTAATTTTAGATCATAACATTCCTTGAGCTATCTCTTTTCCAGGGCTTTTATTTATTCATAACCTGTTAAGAAACTGTAGATGGTTTGTTGTGCAAATCAATCCAACCTACTGCTGGCTAAAGAAAGTATGTAAAACAAAATTATAGTAAGTGAATGAATGAGCAAATGAGGAAACTATCATGAGACTAGGCTTTCATTCAGTGTCTTCAAGATTCAAGGATTCCATTTTGAGACCATGTCTGAATGCTATGTAGTGAAATGACACAAATGGAGCTGAAACCCAGGACAAATTGGCCATACACAGTTCTGCTGCATATTTACATCCCTTTTACATTGCCCTGGCTTTTGTTGTGCAAATGCCTTCTCAATATATGACTTAAAAAAATAATAGATAGAAGAATTATAGACTGTGCAGGGAAACCTTATTTCAATTGCCAAAACAGTAAAGCACATTAAACTACACAGTACTCTCACACTGAATCTTGAGAATGCAAGAACATTCCATATAATGGCCTCTTTTTCCAAAACTGCCCACACAATTTTACACTATTCCTGAAATTTACGTATCTATGCAGAAGCCACTGACCAAGTTCAGATTTACTGCAAAACCATGGTTTGTGGTGACATCGTAGTTTAAGTTTCTAGACTTACAACAGGCAAACAATGATTTTGAGGAGCTTTTTTGTTTCCCATCTGCTAAGCATTCAGCTTCATAAATTCACTCCTATTTCCATGGTGCAGCAGTCTCTTGAGGTAAAGCAATGGCCCTAACTGTGGTATGTCAATGGTCTGTGAATTCATGCACAACAACAAACCAGAGTTAGCTCAAATAGTGGTTTACAAATCAGCTTCAAACTGTGTTTTTAAATCCTGGTTTGTCAGATCCAAACAAATAATGGTTTGTGAGCAGGCTTGAGTCAGACACTAACCCATAGTTTGTGTTATGTGCATTAGTCCATTCTCACCCCGCCCCCCTTCTCCTTCTCTGGAGATCAGAAGCATCCATTTCCATTTCAAACTAACTGGGGCTTGTCATTTCATTCAAATTGGGACCTGCAGTTAATTTTAGCTATGTTTATTATGAACAAAACAGGATCGGAAACTACACTTTGATCTTGGCTTGTTCAGAGAAACCATACTTTAAACTAATCACAGTTCGTTCTGGATTAAATGACAAACTGTGATTAGTTTAAAACTGAAGCATATCCTTCACCTCCTCATGGCCTCTCTGGAGCAGACGGGAAGAGGTACATGACTCATTCACTTACTACTAATCTATGGTTTAGCAAAGGGATAGGTGACCTTTGGCCCTCCAGTTGTTGGACAACAACTCCCATCAGCCCCGGCCAGTATGGCCAATGATCAGAGATTATGGCAGTCTAACAATGTCAGATGTCTAATAACATCTGGATGGCCACAGGTTCCTCAGCCCTGCTTAACTTCCAAAGGCACCCATGATAGATGACAATGAGATTTTAAGAAGGGTTGTCGCTTACTGGTAGAGTACATGTTTTGCATGCAAAAGGTTCCAGGTTCAATCCCCAGCATCTCCATGTAAGACTGGGGAAAACTCCTTCCTGCCTGAAACCGTGAAGAGCTGCTGCCAGTTAGTATACACAGTATTGAGCTAGAGGGACCAATGATCTGCCTCAGTATAAGGCAGCTTCCTATAAAATCCCTGAAATATGAACAGACTTATAGTTAGACAACAAAATCTAGATGAAAACATAGTAACTGGTATGTACCTAGAAGTGTTTGCACATCACTCAGAACAAATCAGAAAGCGGTATGCTCAATACTGGTCCTTAAAAGGGAGACCAGTGGTAAAACACTCCTTCAAGTTAAGCCATTTTTAAAATAAACTAAATATTGATAGGCTAGTATCTCCTTTGATGGCTCATGAAAAAATCAAGCTGTTTTATTATGTTCCACAGTATCTCTGTCTGCTATAGTTTCTGAGAAAGATAACATTCCTGTCACATTTCTATTCCTATAACATTCCTCTAAAGGAGAAAGTTTCATTGGACTCTTAAATTATTTATTTATGTTATGTTATTTATTAAATAAGCATTCCACCCTTCTTTCCAAAGGACCCCAGGGCATTGTGCTGTCATTAGTTTCCTAGAACATGGGTTCTGAAGAGTAACAACTCCCATACAAGATTTGTAAGGAATACTTGCAGAATGGAATTACCTGGATTAAACAGGGAGAGTCTGCTGTGTTCTCTGCTCAATGGCAGACAGCACGGACAAGAAGGAACCACTTTGGTTCCCAATGTGTCACCTTCTGGCCCTTAGGCAGGGCTTAATGTGTCTGTCACAGAAAACCCTTCTCCACCCACATGCACAGTGGTTCAAGCAGCTACCCAGAGACAGGACAGTAGAGGGGAATGTAGGTTGTTCTAATACTTCAATAGTTTTGTGGACAAAGAACAAAAATTTCTGTTCAAATGATCAGATGGGTCCCCATGCCCACACACACAAGCACCTTACAAGAGGCTGTGAATGGCATTATTGAATTTTTCAAAGCTTGCTCAGGTGTAAAGCTCCAGCGATTCCTTTTTGTGACTTATTTGTTCTCTCTCTCCCCCTCCCTTGCTCCCCACTAGGTACATTCAAGGCACTTAACAAGCAGGGAGGTTGGGATATATATGTGGGAATCATCCCTCCCTCCTCAATGAAGGCATTTTATTTCCCCACCCAATGACAAACAACCACAAGAAAAAAGCCACAATTTCTAAGCAGCAGCTCACTACCCCCCTTCACTGGGTGAAATTATTTTCCCTTAATTGCCTGGCAGGGATCGCTTATTTGGGGAGGGGGATTCTCCCCTCTTCCCCTGAGGCTATATTGGGCTATTGAAGTTTAGTGGGCTTTCACCTGGAGACATTGGTAATTACCCCCTTTATTTTAAAGCTTCTACCTGTAGCTTCACACTTGGGGCTGTACTCACTCTGCGGGGGGGGGGCTTTGTTCCCACTAAATACAGCCCCTGAACAAATAGCCCCAGCAGCAGGAGCACACAGCAAAGTGGTAATTTTCGGCCCAGCATAATTAGCCGAGGTTCTTTCAGCCACCATCACTGAATGGAGGGACTTTGCCAAGGGAGGGTGGCCCATGTGGGAATGGCAGGCCCAGACACGCATGCAGAATGCAGACAAAAGCTTCTTGGGGGTCCAACCTGCTGAGGAGGGGACAGGAGTGAAGTGGCACCTCTACCCAGAAAGGTCTCTCTGCAAAGACCAAAGCACAGGTACCACCACAGAAATTTGGTCTTCTCCTGGCTTTTATACTAAGCTCCAGACCCTCTTCCTCAAATAAAAGATTAAAAAGGAAGAAAGTAGGAACATGCTGGGAAGTTTGTTCACCTATGAAGATGCCTTAATTATCTGGTCCCTCCAAGGCAGCATTTAGGATGAAGGCTGCAACAAAACAAGAGAACTTGAAAAATAATGCTTTCCAGTTGCAAATCAACATGGATGAAAATTTTTACTTAGAGATCTCTCTCTCGTGTATAAACTGCCCACATACAAGCATTCCCCAACCCTCAAGTTCATTACGAGATCTATCCTGTAAAAGGAAAAGACCAGGCACTCCTCTGAGCATATGAATTGGTTCTGAAGGTGTAAAGCGCAATCTAATTTAGTTTTCTGCCACAGTTTCTGGCATATGCACCTTGTTGATTTATTACTCTTAATTTCTTATGTAATTGGCCAAGCATCTGGAAACTCACAGTTCTGAATGCAGGGATTGTTTACAACAAGTTTCTGCTACTCATGATTGCAGATACAAATTGTGACACATGTGGTCAATGCCTGAAGAAAAATGTCATTAGTTAGAATATGATTGGAGCAAGGTTTGCAGCAGCCAAAGAGTGGAATGTTAAGTCCTTGCAACAGCTTTGCTCCCTTCTCTTGGTTTTAATCCCCCTTCTTGCCCCTATGATTTAAAAACCACCTAGCTATAATTTCTCTCTCAGTTCCCCTATCATTTTCTTCCATTCTGCCACACTAACACTTGCGGGAAAAAAAGCTTTGAAAAACTTAAACATTGGAAACAAAATGACTTATGCAAAGTTTACACACACATACTATTTATACAGAGCTGGATTTCCTTGGTACAAAATACGCACAGCATAGAACCAAGATACACAGACAAATCCCCTGATTTCCATTGACAGAATCACTCCATACTTCACATGGTGTTAAGCGATTTCTTCCCAATTTGGGGATACTCCTCACTAAGTGAGCATTTAGCAGTCAATTCAGCATTAAATGCAGATGGGATACCTTCAAGTAAGTAACACTTGATGGTACAGAAATAGCATAGCACAAGCAATAATACCACAAAGCTGGACAAGCAATGCAACAGGTTTAAATCTGTGTACTAATTGTAAAGTAAAATACTCCCACTGCAATATACAAGTTTCTTCTACACATTTTCTCTGCATAAAGAAAAAACCCTAAACGTATAAAGTGGCCCTGAATACTCAAACATGCAGGATGTAAGCGCACTCTAGAATTAAAAACGTATGACTATCCAACTCTATTTTAAAAGAGAAGGAAGAAAATTAGAGATGAAAAGGACCCAAAAAACCCACACATTTTCAGGATCCAACAGCCACAAATCATAGATATTACTTCAACCTCCATCAGCAAAAGTATTAACAGGGTACAAATTGCAGCTCTGCTGGTTGTAAAATGGTTTGTTAGGAATGCCTGCACACACCAAAAAGCCATTTAAATCTAAGATTCTTTCCGCTTTCATTTTACTCTGTAAACAATTTCACACACTAGGAGTAACCCACCATGTCATGTGTTCACCACCACTGAAGAACTTAAATGCTGAGCATATTAAGCAGTTCCTTATTGAAAAAGATGCTTTTCTTTCAACAAAAGCTTAAGAACCCTAGTTAAGATGATAAATTACTGTATCAAAAAGAAGGGGTTGGACAGTACCATGACAGTGAGATGTGTTGCCATTGTTATTGTTATTATTTAAACTTCTATCAGGCCCTTCCTCCCAGATGAAGCCCAGACACAGATGCTCCTACAGAGGAGGGAAGTGGAATATCCTCTGTGTTCACATCTGCCATGAAATGGCACTTGAAGCAATCATCCTCCAATCACAGCATCCTGGCTCCCCAATGCATAAATGGAGAATTTGCTGCCCTTTGTAGTGTGTTGGCAACATGCTTAGATTTTTTTTTTTAATTGGACAATTCCTGGAGCAATACTCAGACTTCAAAATAGGTCCCACAATGTGACCTCCTTCCTCATTTTCTGTTCATATGTATGCCTAAATCATTCCCATATGTGGAATATTCAGGTTCTATCACATGGACAGACCAAATATGCATCTACATACAGTGATAACCCAGACTTTCTGCCTTAACTGTAGTTTACTGTGAACAGGTGCTAGTGAATGCTGCCCATCACTCCCATTTCTCTCCTCCCCTGGCAAAGTCGGATATATAGACCAGGAAGCCTTGGCTTTCCATTACATCTGAACCAGAGATCATGGTTTGTTGCTCCCTAAGAGGCTGTGATCAACAAGCTAACAACAAACCATGACTTAAGGTTGGCTGGTGATTGTGGCTTGTGAGGGACAAACAATCAACAATCCCTCATTGTGATGTAAGGGGAGTCTACCCTTTCTGATTCATGCCAGAGAAAGAGTGAACCATGAGCCATCAGTCAGTGTGCACTAGCAAGCTGCTTATTTCCAGTAAACCACAATAAGCCAGAAAGCCTGGATTATTGTGAAGTGCAAATGTGAACATGGGGTGTTGATATATGCTTCCTGTAAAATCAAAACTATGTGATACAAAACCTATAATAAAGGGGGTTTCTTTTGCAGCAGGCTTGAATGGTAACTTCATTAACTCCTACAAAACTAAAAAGCACTGTTAAGTGAGCTACAATGCAACTTTAATAGCCATATTTACAAGACTCTTCTATTGTTCCAACTAGCTCTCATAACCAAAAATCTTTTAAGCACCTGAATCATGGCAGCAAACAACGTAATTCAGTGCTATTAAATCTATGTTAATCTATTGCCTTTGGATGTTCTTTCCTGTTGCGGAATTTGGTAATCTAGCAACAAGTGGGTTAACCACAATGTAACAAGTGGCAACAAATCATTAAGGGTATGGCCTGAAAATACCTGGGTCTGGTCAGTCTGTCTGGAAAAACTACGTATATTGTATTGCATGCCTTGATGGAAGAAAGGCAAGATATAAATGTAATAAATAAATGAATACAAAGATTAATGAACCAACTACAGTTCCTAATGCTTTTTCAGAAAATTGCCTTTCTTTAGGGAAAATACCTAACAGCAATCGTGTGAAGACGACTTGTTTTGTGAACTTCTAAGTTACTTTTCTGACAAACTTACATATGGCAAAAACAGTTTAATGCAGAAAGCACAAAGTTGGTAGTGCCCCAATTCACTGTATATAGCCTCTTCCTTTGTAGAGCTGAAGAACTTAAACAAGCAAAAGAAAACAACAATGTCCTACTGCAGTTTCATAGAAAGGAGTATATTCAGAGGACTTTGAGATACATGCATGAAAGGCATTCTTCTTAGAACAAGGTCTTCTAGCCACATCATGATTTAGGAAATCTAGTATAGTGCTAGGACTACACAGGTCTCCAGGTTAACATAGAGAAAAACAAGCACACATGTGTGTGAAAGCAACAGAATGGACAGAAATACTCTCTTTATCCACGGCTACTAACTGGCTGGACTGTAGAAAACAAGCTACAGTGGAAGCAACAGGTATAACACCAAATATCTGCCATTCACTTTAACATTTCAGAATCTGTCTCAAAATGCAAGAGACCAATAATTAAAAGCAGCCTTGCAGTTACGTTCAAAGAAATTGCTCCTTCCAATTATCCTCCTTTCTTTTTTCACTCCTCTTTTTGGAGTAGGGGAGTGGCAACAGGCATGGGTTCCTACCTTCTTTTCTGAAGGGAAAAAGCTGCTGGTGCTGACTTTTAAGATCCCAACCATGTGCTAATAAATCTCCAACCCATCCGTCACCTCTGTGCAGCCTGCACTCCTTAGAGGAAATGGGCTCTCTCCCTCCAATTAGCAGGTTGTGTCCACCAACCATGCAACAGTCTTCATTTAACTTTCCTCCAACAGGTGGAAAATCTGACAAAAGCAGGCACTGCCATTTATGGGATGGGGCCAGAGTTTACAAATTACCAGTAGATTAAAAAAATACTAAGATAGATTTCACAAACTCACCAATCTGACCACCAGGATTTCTATATAAGACCCAATACCTCACAAAATAATGTGAAGGTACCTTCTAGAAATGCACAGAAGACAACACATTGAAGTGGGACAATTTGCATTTCTGTATAACCTCATTTTAAGCTACCCCTGTAGCAAACTGCACTAGAAAGAACTCTAAAGTGATCTAAAAACTTTTCTGCAACACTGGTCTGCCCTTACAATCTGGTCTTTCAGTTTGCCACATTTCCCCAATCTCTGCCAAGGTTTTCCAGCATAAGAACTTTATGAACTGAACTATAGTCCCACTGTCCACAAGCTTTTTTTTCTTCAAATGGACAACACATTTATTTAGGGCATTTGAGTTTTCACAACACTTTGCATGCATCCTTTCACTAATGCTGACACAACTGTCCTCTATTAATATTAGTATTAGTTTGATATCTGAAGATCTCCAAGCGACTTACAACAATGTTAAAAATAAAAACAAATATAAACACACTATAGAAACAAAACAATAAAACAACACCCCCATGCAGCCACCGGAAGCTTTGGCAGCACACTAGCAACAGGCAACATCATCTCAGTCTATCAAATGCCTGGGGAAAAAGGTAAGTCTTTACCTGGAGCTGAAAAGATGTCAATGAAGGGGCCAGGCAGACCTCACTGGGGAGCACATTCCACAGATGAAGAGCCACAACTGAAAAGGACCTCTCCCTTGTCACCACCCTCCAAGCCTCCCTCAGAGGGGGGACCTGAAGAAGAGCCTCAGAAGAAAATCTAAGGGTCTGGGTAGGTTCATAGTAGGTACGCTTGTTAAACTAATCTTATACAGAAGAAGCTGTCCTTACTTACCAGGGTTATGGTTCAAAGGGGACAAGTAGGAGTAGTGCATTAAATTTTCCAAAACCGAGCATCTGCCTTTCACCTAAAGCTCACCTATACTGCAGGTTATTTTAATTGACAAGCATAATTTCAGAGTCCTTTTTATATGCAATTCAGAAATAAGTATTAAACTTGCAATTTTTGCGACCCCGTGATCTCCTGTGTGCATGTGATTTAGACTTGTGCAAGCAACATTCTTCTTTCTGTCTTACACACTGAATGGCTTCTGTAAGAGTCAGCAAAAGAATGGTTGTTTAAAGAGAATACAAGTAAGGAGGGTGACAGAGAAACAGAAGCAAAACTTTAAAGCGTTTTCCAGACCCTTTTGCTTCACTATACAACAATCAGTAGAATAACGGAACATGGAACAGCAAGGATGCTACAGCTGTGTTACTGATACAGACTACCTTCCACCATGCACAGTACAGTCTACAGAACATTCCCCTGACAAAACAATGCATCTGCCCAGAAAAACTGTTCATCCATCCTGAATGTGAATGTAAATCTAAAGGTCTAAAATGCCCTTTACTTTATAATTACCTGTCGCATGAATGTGTTTTACTGTGCACTCTCTCTTACACACACACACACACACACACACACACACACACACACACACACACACACACACGCGCACGATGGGAAGGTAAAATTAAGAAATCCACAAATATCCCCTTTTCTATGTTTGTAGAAGGTTCAAACCACTAGAAATTGTATGCAGCTATGAACACAGAAGGACTGACACTAACTTCCCAAATTCTCTAAATGTATAAAAGTATAAACCAGGAGGCATTTTTTGTGTCTGTTTAAAGGCATTTTGTGAAGAGGCCCAGCACCCTCTCCCCTGGGTAATGAATCCCTGTAATGGAATGCCCTGCACTCCAATTAGGAAGAAATGCTAATTTTCTCCAGTTGAGCACCCCCTATAGATGTATCTAATTTGTTTCAATGCTTTCATCTCTCCCCTCCATTGCATTTTCATTTAAAGGTTATGATCTGTTTGTGCCCTTCATGCTGCGCCCTGACAAGACACCCCTATGAGAGGGCTATGTGCCCCCTGCAACCTTTCTAACCTCTGTCCTGAACAAAAACCAAAGCTATTTTTCTCCTGCCTGATGGAGGGAAGGGGGGAGGAAGAGGAAGGAAATGTTGAAGAAAAATAAACCACCTTTTTATTATTTAAATAAACTTTGCTGTAATGGAAGCTCATGAATTTTCCAAATAGAGAAGATCTGTTATTTCCAAAAATGGGAAACCAGCCACTTTATATTTCCTCATCCCAGCATCCCTAGGTGTACCCTGAAACCTGCATAGCACCTAGGACAGGGTGATCTAGTATGTCTGGTACCTCTTCCCACACTCCATCTTAAGTCTGTATCTAAATCCAGACATTATGGCTTGAACATCAAGCTGGTTTTTAATTTTTTCTCCACCCCACTCCCTTCAACTTCCCCTTATTCACTTAATATCTAGCCTGATTAAGAGTTCTGGAGAATTCAAAAGCTTGTTCACAATTGTCACTACTTTGTGACATTTTGGTTGGCTTAATAAAGGTATTACCCTTCTACAGACTAAGTAGAGAAGATGATACCTTTCAATGGATCAATTCCTGTTAGTGAAAGAGTGCAAGTTTCCCAATTTTCATAGGACTCGCTTACAGGCAAAAGTAAGGTTTTCTTCTTTACACAAGAATATAGGAATCTGCTTTATACCAAATCAGACCATTGGTCCATCTAGCTCAGTACTGTTGACATTGACTGGCAGGAACTCTCCAGGGTTTGAGACAGGAATGTTTTCCCAGTCCTACAGGGAGATGTCAGGGACTGAACCTGGAACTTTTTGCATGTAAAGCATGCCCTCTAATACTGTAGGTATGTTACTACCAAGATTTTGACACAGCAAAATAATAACCCTTAATTGTTCAAGAGATCATATCTGGAGGATTTCTTGGCAGGGACAGCTGAACTACCATACACATTCTGGTAAACTCCCATTTATACTATTGTAATGCACTCTACATCAACTGTCCTTAAAGACATTCCAGAAGCTGCAGCTGGTGCAGAATGCAGCTGCCACATTATTGACTGGTACCATGAAATCCTTAAAGAGCTGCACTGGCAGCCTGTCTACTACTGGACCCAACTGAAGGTGCTGTCCATGGTGTATAAAGCACTACACTGGAGACCTAAATATTTGAAGGAGCACCTCTCTCACTATCTGCCAACCCAGGCCTTAAGACCTGCAGGGAGACTGTGCTTGTGTTTGTGTTGATGTATGCGGTTCATATTGTGGTGATGTGGAGCAGGGCCTTCTCTGTTGTGGCACCCTGGTTGTAGAACCTCCTCCAATTGGGAAGCCAATTGTTCCCCATGTTAACAGCTTTCCAACATCAAGTAAAGATGCATTTTTTCTTTCAGGCCTTTGGAGAGAACTATGGTAAAAAACTGGTGTTCCGCCTGCTAGATTGTTTTTATGGAGTCTTGTATATGGTTAATATGCTGTCTTTTAATTTACTCTCATGTACCACCCTGGGAGCCTTCAAGTTGAAGGAAAAGTTACTAATAACAACAGGTGAGAATAACAATGGCATTAATTTATTATAGGCAATAGATTGTGTTAAATTGCCTAACCCAATTTAATTTCCTTTGAAGGTGGGATATTATGAATATGTGCCTATATTTCAAGGATTGGAGTGTCAGGGTGAGTATACAAATTGGAGATGGATGTCCAATAGTGGTAGGAAGGGAAGGAAAAATGGGAAACACACAAAAGACACAGATATGAAGCCATGCATTGCACTTATAATGTACCTCCCAACTACTAGAAGCCCTGTCCAGTCCCAAATTCACTTCTGAGCCTTAATGGAAATCTTCTGCCTTCTCTACCATAAATTATTTTAAAACATTTTTAAAGGAATTTGAAATTCCCAGAATGCAAAATGGTATGCCAGATACTAGATCTGCCTGGAATAAATCTTACATCACTTGAACATGTGACTCTACATCTTTTAATCATATTTTTTAAAAACCATTCAATAAACAATAAATAACAAAAAAAAGACATTAAAGAGATCTCCAAAATGATCCCCAGAGTAAAGAAGCCCCATCGTGATATAGTTTATCTGTTACATCTCTCTTTCACTAGTGACCAGTCCTGGACCATGCACAAAGAAACTTTGCCCACATACGGGTTTGGTTTTTTGGAGTCTATAAGGAGATATAGTGAAAAGGAAACCACATCTATACACTTTATTTTTTAAAAAAGTTTCTAAATGAATGGCATGTGGTCCTATTTTATTTTCTGTTTGTAGTTGCTCCATGTTTCTGTTCTTCAGATAACAAAGCTATGCATCAATTCAACATGGAAAAGAGAATTCCCTCTCTAGGGAAACACCTAATTCGGGTAAGGCAAGTAGCTGAATACACTTAAGAGTTTATTGGCACTAACAGCAAATATTTCCAGTGTCATGTTTCTTTATTTTCATTTTAAAAAAAAGGATTTCATGACATCTTATAAGATATTGTTTTGAAAAACAAACACTAAAATCTATCAATATCAATTTTAAAAAAGTTTTAATTTTAGCTGTATTAAAATGTCCCTCAAAAATCATTTGGTTTAAAATGATATTAAAGTCTATACTTACATCTCAAAACTGAATCCATGAGCCTGTGACATGCACATTGGGGCCATTTAGACGGAGCTTCGGCATTACATGATGGAATCTTCATGAGTGCACACTCCCAGTCTTATGCAGCCACTAATTACTTTTAAACTAATTAGTTCTAAACTTTGATTAGTGAACAAGCCAGGATCATAAGCCATGGTTTGATCCTGGCTTGTGTGAACTAACCATAGTTCCCCAATTTCAGATGTAACACGGAATTTTTAAAGCAGAGGTAGATGCTTCTGATCTCCTCATGGCTGCATCAGAAGAGGAGGGGGAACACACAAGCTCAAGGATCATTCATGTAATGCTACTCCATAATTTAGCATCACATCCAAAAAGGCCTACTGAGTTACAAAGAAAAAACAGATTTTAAGAGAATGGTGATAGAAATATTAACCTTTGAGATCAAACATTATAAATATAGCACAATAGTTAAAATATTATATTTATTATGCAAATCATGAAGATTTAGGCTGACAACTAAACAGCACAGACATTTACTTTCCTTGTGATGGAAAGCACTGTTCTGCCTAATAACCTCTGACCTCTCCTCCTGGAAAACTCTTGGTACACATGATTTTTCTTAGCATCCTTACAAGCACACAAAGAGAATCAAAGAGAAATCCTTAATTTCTTAATTGCTTCCTTAAGCAAATACACCTCCTCTAGGATGCACACTTTAACGTGGTGAGGGGGTTTGAGAGTGCCAAAGAAACTGAGAGAAATGCTGCCAGGAATCTAGACCAAGAGGCTAGACTCCTAGCAGAGTCACCGAAGGTGGAATGGTCAAAGCTGAGACACCAGATTAAGATGCATCCAGGCTCAGAGGAAGGCAATGATAAACCACCTCTGAATACTTCTTACCAAGAAAACCTCATGAACAGAGTATCCAAAATGCAACACAAGATAGTGCTGGAAGATGAGATCCCCCAGGTCAGAATGCACTCACCAAGCTACTGGGGAAGAACAACAGACAAGTACGAATAGTGCTGTGACTAATAACTCCACTGGGTCAAAGCCGAATGGAAGCCCAGAGGCTGATGTGCACAGATCCGAAAGGAGAGTCTGGAGTTGTACGACGCACACAATAGGAACATTGAATGTGAGAAGCATGAACCAGGGAAAGTTAGAAATTGACAAGCAAGAAATGGAACGTATCAACATTCCAATACTTGGCACGAGTGAATTAAAATGGACTGGAATGGGATGTTTTCAATCAGGCAACTACAAAATATTTTATACAGGAAATGAGGAATTAAGAAGAAATGAGGTTGCTTTAATAGTGAGAAGTGATGTACAAAAAGTAATTAGGAGCTGTAACACAAGGTCTGAGTGAGTTATATCAATGAGATTAAACGGACAACCTATTAACATAACCATCATCCAAGTCTACGCTCCAGCAGCAAACACAGAAGAAGAGAAATTGGAGAGCTTTTACGCAGATGTACAGGAATTGATCACACACCAAAACATGATGTGATGATAATCATGGAGGACTGGAATGCAAAATCAGGAAACAAAGAAGAACTAGGAATTGTGGGGAAATGGGGTTTAGGAGATAGAAATGAAGTAAGAGAAAGACTTACTGAATTCTGTGAAGCCAATAATTTGTTTCTTGCAAGCACATTCTTTGAGCAATTGAAAAGATGACTGTTCACGAGGTCATCACCAAATGTTCAATATAGGAATCAAATAGATTATATAATTGGTAGCAGGAGATGGAGAAGTTCCATACTTTCTGCAAAAACAAGACCAGGAGCAGACTACGGTACAGAACATGAACTGGTAATATCAAAAATCGGAGTAAAGCTAAAGAAGAACAACAAAGCAATCACAGTGCCAAACTACCATTTAAATAACATCACAGAAGAATATAAAGATCAAATAAGGAACAGATTTGAGGCCTTAAACTTAGTTGATAGAGAACCAGAAGAACTATGGAATGAAGTCAAAGACTTCATAAGGGAAGAATGCAAAAAGACAATACCTCTAGTTAAAAAGATAGAAAGACCTCAATGGATGTCTGATGAAACTCTTAAAATGGTTAAAGAGAGAAGGAAAGCAAAAGCAAAAGGAGATAGAAACACGGTCAGAACCCTAAATGCAATAATAAAGTGACTAGTACGTAGGGACAAAGAGAACTATTATAATAGTTATTGTACAGAAATAGAACAGGACAACAAAAAAGGTGGAACAAGAGCCCTATTCCAAAAGACTAGAGAAATTAAAAGGAAATTTAAACCAAGAGTACAGATGTTGAATAATCCACAGGGGAACACACTGACTGACTGAGATAAAATAAAAGATGGAAGCAATACACTGAAGAACTCTATAAAAGAGATGCAATGATAACAGATTCATTCATGGAAGAACCATATGATGAAGAACCAGAAATATCAGAATGTGAGGTGAAAGCTGCTCTTAAAATACTTGGAAGAAACAAATCACCAGGAACAGATGGCATACCAATAGAGTTGCTACAAGTTACTGACAGTGAATCTGTCCAAATTTCAACAAAAATTTGTCAAGAAATATGGAAAACAAAACAATGGCCCACAGATTGGAAGCGTTCAATATACATCCCAATTCCAAAGAAGGGGGATCCCAGGGAATGCAGTAATTGCCTTAATATCCCATGCAAGTAAAGCAATGCTCAAGATTCTACAACAAAGGCTATTACCATATATGGAGCAAGAAATGCCAGATGTCCAAGCTGGATTTAGAAAGGGAAGAGGCACCAGAGATCATATCGCAAACATACGTTGGCGACCAAGGAATTTCAGAAGAAAATCACCCTGTGTTTTATAGATTACAGCAAAACCTTTGATTGTGTAGATCATGAAAAACTATGGAATGCTTTAAAAGAAATGGGGGTGCCATGGCATCTTATTGTCCTGATGCGCAACCTATACTCTGCACAAGAGGTTACTGTAAGGACAGAATATGGAGAAACCGATTGGTTCCCAATTGCAAAGGGTGTGAGACGGATGTATTTTATCACCCTATTTGTTTAATCTATACACAGAACATTGGACCAAGATGAAGGAGATGTGAAAATTGGAGAGAGAAATATCAATAATTTAAGAAATGCAGATGATACCATACTATTAGCAGAAACCAGTAATGATTTGAAACGAATGCTGATGAAAGTTAAAGAGGAAAGCACAAAAGCAGGACTACAGCTGAACATCAAAAAAGACTAAAGTAATGACAACAGAAGATTTATGTAACATTAAAGTTGACAATGAGGACATTGAACTTGTCAAGGATTATCAATACCTTGGCACATAATCTTGTTATTACAAACACACTCTTTCGCCAGAAAAATAAATTTAAAACATCATGGAAGCACCCTCGGTCGAAACACTGGCATCTCATGGATTACGTAATTGTCTGTGCCAGAGATCGTCGTGATGTACTCCTCACCAGGGCCATGACAAGTGCCGATGACTGCTGGACTATCCACTATGGACATTAATATTGTTCCTCGACGTAGGCTCCAAAGAAGAAAACCAAGGTGTAAAATGAACATCCACGCCCTTCAAGATCCTATTAAGAGAGCTTGCTTTCAAACAACTCTCAAGAAACATCTACCTACGGAACTCCCTGAAAACATTGAGGAACACTGGATTAAACTGAAGACTTCCATTATTGGTGGCCCCCGAACTGTGGAAAAGTTTCCTTGATGAGGTGCGCCTGGCGCCGACGCTGTTGTCTTTTCGGCGCCAGGTTAAAACCTTCCTCTTTTCTAGGGCTTTTAATATAACTTTTTAGTTTTAATGTGGTAATTGTTTTTAGATCTTTCATTCTCTGTACTCTGCTGTATGTTTTATTAGATTTTATTGTATATACTTGTATTGCTTTGTTGTTCACCACCCAGAGAGCTATGCTAGTGGGGCGGTATAAAAATTCAATAAATAAATAAAATAAATAAATAAATATTGCAGCATGTGAACAAACTATTGGATACCAAACTAAGAAATATCAGGATTGGTTTGATAATGATAGTGAGATTGAACATATCATCAACAAGAAAAGGAAAGCCTTCCAGATATGGCAAAAAAACATTAACTGTGCTGCTAAGAAAAAAAATCTATGCCAGTGCAAAGGCTGAGGTCCAAAGAAGAACTAGAGAACTTAAGAACGCCTGGTGGATAAAGAAAGCTCAAGAAATCCAGCATTTTGCAGATGCTCATGATGCACGGGGCTTTTTTAATGCCACAAAGGCCATCTACAGACCAACAAATTATGGTACAACTCCCTGATGTTCAATAGATGGTACCAAACTTCTAAAGGACAAAGAGTCTATTGCATTGCGTTGGAAAGAGCATTACCACGACCTCCTTAATCGTAACTCTATTGTGGCTGATGAGGTCTTCTCGCAAATCCCACAGTAACAAATTAGAGATGAGCTTGCACTATCCCCTAATTTGAATGAAGTCAGTAAAGCCATTAATCAAATGAAGAATAACAAAGCTAGTGGACCTGATGGGATTCCTGCTGAAGTCTTGAAAGAAGGTGGGCCTGAACTTACACAACAATTTCATAAACTCATCAAAAAAATCTGGATGAGGGAGGAGATCACGGAAGACTTTAGGGATGCCATAATTATCACTCTTTTCAAGAAGGGTAATAGAACAGATTGTGGGAACTACTGAGACATCTCTCTTCAAGCTACCGCAGGTAAAATCCTTGCAAGGATCCTCGCAAATCGCCTCCTACCTATCTCAGAAAACATCCCCCCTGAATCCCAAAATGGTTTCCGCCCTTCCAGGGGGACAGTGGACATGATCGTCACTGCACGACAGCTTCAAGAAAAATGCAGGGAGCAAACCCGACCTCTGTATATGGCATTTATTGATCTGACTAAGGCCTTTGATACTGTAAATCAAACTGCTCTCATCCTTCTGAAAATTGGATGTCCTGATACATTTGTGAATATTTTGCGACTCCTCCATGACAACATGACGGCAACAATTTTGGATAACAATGGCTCTCAAAGTGATCCATTCAAAGTGGGATCAGGCATCAACAGGGATGTGTCATTGTGCCGACCTTATTTGCTACTTTCATCGCCATGATTCTACACCTTGTTGAGGGGAAACTTCCCACTGGCGTGGAAATCACATATCGGACAGATGGAAAGCTTTTTAATCTCAGTAGGCTGAAAGCAAAAAGTAAGGTAATTACAACCTCTCTCACAGAACTTCAATATGCTGATGATAATGTAGTCTCCGCACATTCAGAGGAAGATCTTCAAACTATCCTAAATGTCTTTGCAGAAGCGTATGAAAAGCTTGGCCTGTCGCTTAACATAAAAAAAACCCGAAGTGCTTCATCAGCAAGTGCGAACCAATCCCTCTGTAGCACCATTAATCCAGCTTAATGGTGAGACGCTGGAGAATGTCAATCACTTTTCTTATCTTGGCAGCCATCTCTCTGTAAAAGCTGACATCAACGCTGAAATTCAGCATTGTCTGAGCTCTGCAAGTGCCGCATTGTAATACCGATGTTACTGTACGCCTGTGAAACATGGACCATCTATAAACGCCACTCCCAACTTCTTGAAAGATTCCACCAACGCTGCCTCCGGAAAATTCTGCAAATTACTTGGGAAGATAGGCGGACTAATGTTAGCATATTGGAAGAAGCAAAGACCACCAGTGTTGAAACAATGATCCTCCAACATCAACTTCACTGGACCAGCCATGTTGTTCGAATGCCTGATCACCGTCTTCCAAAGCAGCTACTTTACTCCCAACTTAAGGATGGAAAACGGAATATCGGTGGACAGCAAAAGAGGTTTAAAGATGTTCTTAAAGCTAATCTAAAAAAATGTAACGTAAGCATCGAGAACCGGGAAGCCTTGGCCCATGAACATCCCAATTGGAGGTCGGCCATTATCAAAGGTGCTATGGACTTTGAAGAAGCACGAGTGCAGGGCGAAAGGAACAAACGAGCTAAGTGGAAGGCACGTCAAGCAAATCCTCATCGCGACCGTCTTCCATCTGGACACCTATGTCCTCACTGTGGGAGGCTGTGTGGATCCAGAATTGGCCTCCACAGTCACTTACAGACCCACTGTTAAAGACCTTACCCTGGAAGACAGTCTTACTCGGCCACGAGTGATTGCCAATTAATGACAGTCATTAACCAAAATGGAGACAACAGTCAAGAAATTAGAAGAAGGCTGGGACTAGGGAGGGCAGCTATGAGAGAACTAGAAAAGGTCCTCAAATGCAAAGATGCATCACTGAACACTAAAGTCAGGATCATTCAGACCATGGTATTTCCGATCTCTATGTATGGATGTGAAAGTTGGACAGTGAAAAAAGTGAGTAAGAGAAAAATCAACGCATATGAAATGTGGTGTTGGAGGAGACCTTTGCGCATACCATGGACTGCGAAACAGACAAATAACTGTGTATTAGAACAAATTAAACCAGAACTATCATTAGAAGCTAATATGATGAAACTGAGGTTATCATACTTTGGACACATAATGAGAAGGCATGATTCACTAGAAAAGACAATAATGCTGGGAAAAACAGAAGGGAGTAGAAAAAGAGGAAGGCTAAACAAGAGATGGATTGATTCCATAAAGGAAGCCACAGGCCTGAACTTACAAGATCTGAAAATGGAAATGGACTGCCTTCAAGTCGATTCCAACTTATGGTGACCCTATGAAGAGGGTTTTCATGGTAGGCGGTATTCAGAGGTGGTTTACCATTGCCTTCCTCTGAGGCTGAGAGACAGTGACTGGCCCAGGTCACCCAGTGAGCTTCATGGCTGCGTGGGGATTCTAACCCTGGTCTCCCAGGTTGTAATCCAGCACCTTAACCACTACATCACACTGGCTCTCACAGGATCTGAACAAGGTGGTTTATAACAGATGCTATTGGAGGTCGCTGATTCATAGAGTCACCCTAAGTCGAAATCGAGTTGAAGGCACATAACAACAACAAAGCAAATAGAAGTTCTGCTGTGAAATGGACGTGTAGACTACATGAACACAGAGTTTAGATTCTGCTCCTGAAAAGCTTAGAAGATCTACTTAGTTGCAAGCATATATGCTTTAATCATTATAGCAAGCAATTCATATGTGTGCATGTTCGGTAAATATATGAGTTAGAAAGCCAGAAAATTTAAATTGCCCATTTTTTCTTGGTGATTTAAATCACCATGACTTAAAATCAAACCACCATAGCCCTATATTGGGCATCCTTGGTGGACGTTTTCAGATGTGAAAGTTCCTCTGTGATCAATAACACTAAGACTGGAAAGCTCTTAGAAAACTTCCTCTGCTATTAAGTATGTTTCTCTAACAGAGTAAACAAACATTTAAAAGCTTCACTCCACGATATCCTGATTTATCTTGGCACTAGCCAGTTCTACCCAATAAATATGAATAGTAGAACTATTTTGATTTTGCTGTTTTTTTGTCCTGTCCCTAAACGAAGTTGGTCAAAATAATGAAAAATGACCCAGTGCTCAAATCCCATGTATTATTCCCCCCCCAAAAAACCCATGAAGAATGGGGTAGGGAAAGGAAAGCTTTGGTCTTCTCAGAGGAAATCCATCCCCATCCCAACATCCCCCCAAAACACTTTTTTATCTAGTCTATCTAAACAAGCACCCAAGGGGAAACAAGAGTTCCAATGGGGCTTCCTGCCTTTCATCCAGGAGATGTCCTTTCCCACTGGAAAATACATGCATTGTGTGAAAATATTTTAATATATTCATGCACATTCCTATAGTTAGCAGGCACAGAGACACAGAGGATGCCAATACAAGATACACTGCAGTATGAATGCCACCTGTTCTCTCGGATGCCCACAACCACAATGATAGGAGTATACAGGATAGGCGCTGAGGGTTCATTGTGCTGCAGGAAGATTTTACTAATTACTTTCCTAAAGTCCAAAGCCGTACGCCTGTTCTCTCCCCCCCAAAAAGCAAGAGGGGGAAAAGGGGCAGAGAAGAGTAAAAGGGGAGGGGGAGAGAGAGAGAAAGCAAGGGATGCATTTCAAAGTTTCTCCAAGAACTGGAAGGGAAAAGAAAAGCCGAGTCTGATGTGAAATCATAGAGGTCAAAGGTGGGCCTCCCTCCCTTGTGAGAAAGCGGTAAATCAGGCCGGTTTATCAAACGATCATTTTCTTTTGAAACTGGGAGGCAGCAGCTGGGACAATTCTGCAGATGTGCTTGATGAGTTTGGGACAAAAATGGGCCACTCCTCTCCCCCTCCCCTCTAGAAGAGTTCCCAACAGGGGCTGCTTCTCCCTTCACTGCCTCCAAGATCCTCCCCTCCCTTCTTTGTGGTCAGCTGAGACCCCCACCCACTGATTACTTTTGTCTTCTTGGCCTTTGGACACACTGGCAAGACCCTTTATGAGACCCCAATCAAGACCCCCATGTCACAGGTACCTAGTAGAGATACCAGGCCCTTTTCAAAGGAGGAACAACAAGGAAAATCTGCTGAGTCCATTGTCTCTAAGCTACACTACAAGAGATGAAAGGGACTGGCCGCTCTTTCTGTCAAGGCTGTCTGCCAATCACCTTCACTTATTAAGGTCACAATGCAGAAAATTTTGACCTACATTTAATCAAAGATTCATTAGACCTTTATAAGTCATATGAGAAGGTGGGACTGTGCCACAAATACAGTGGGAAAAGACCGTACTTTGATATTGTTTTTCCCAGGAGCAGGACTAGCTCCAGGGCTGAGGGAGCACTTGGCAAGGTGTCATCTGGTTGCCCCCCTCCTATGTTGGTGGGTCACCCCTGGCTGCAGGCTAACTTGGCAGCACCAGCAGTCAGCTGGGAGCGTAAATTTCTCAGAATACCCTAGAGCAGCCTTTCCCAACCAGTGTGCCTCCAGATGTTGTTGGACCACAACTCCCATCAGCCTCAGCTAGCACTGCCAATGGTCAGGAAGATGGGAGTTGTAGTCCAACAACATCTGGAGGCACACTGGTTGGGAAAGGCTGCCCTAGAGCAATGCAGTGTTGAGAGCTCTAGGGCATCGTGGAAATTCAAAACGGAGGTTCATAGCTGCCTGACATGGAGGCCCCAAGCCAGGCATCAACTCCCATGGCCCCTGCTAGGATGCTGGGCTCCAGCAGCTGCCTAAGGGTGCCAGGAACTGAAGCTGGACCTGCTCAGGAGTCATTTAGTTGCAGTCAAGGTATGTTACAGCAAGTGACCAGAGTATTCAATCAAGAGAAAAACTGGGAGGCTGGTTCAGAAGCAAGGGAAGCCCCGTAACAACTGCCAACTGACATCTAGGGGCACATATGTAGGTCGAACAAGTGCTTGGGAGCCATTCTTCTAAAGTGTTTAAAGTCCTAATGACTGAGGCCCCAAATATCTGAGAGACTATATCCTTCTTTACAGCCCCTCTCAGGTGTTAAGATCTGCAGAGGGCCCTTCTTGGTAGGTCTGCCACCCTCAGAAGTTCGGGGGGGGGCTGCCCAGCAGAGGGCTTTCTCTGAGGCACAACCCCCAAGTTGTGGAATTCCCTCCCTACAGAGGCGCATCTGGCATCTTCAATGTACAGTTTTTGGTGAATGCTATAGATGCACTTCTTTACCCTGGCCTTCGGCACTAGAGATGTTTGTTTTTAGGACTCACCATATTCCTGTGAATGTAATGTATTTTAATTGTTTTTAATACTGTTTCTTAAATTGCTGTAACCTGCCCTGGGACCTACTGCCCTGGGACCTACTGGTGAAGGGTGGGCAATAACAACAACATCCCTGGCCGTCCCCTTATAGTTTCCTTATAGTATATACTTCCTTATAGTATATACTACAACATCACCATGGTAACTATGAAAAGCTGCTATTTTCTTCACGTATTTTCTGGACCAGATATGATCCACATCTTCAAGCAAGGTTAAGGCACACTTAAGACAAGACAAGAAACCCTTCAGCATAAAGAAAAAAAACAACTCTCAGTTTTGTGGTCTGCTGAAGGAAGAAGATTTCCCAGGAATCTAGAATATGTCATCATGTACTCTCAAAACTATAGACGAGTCATTAGTATCTGCAATACATAGTGACAGACATCAAGAAGATAGAAGAGAAAATGTCTAACAATCTCCAAACTGAGTCAGACTCTAGGTCCTACAAGTCCAAAGCTGACATTAGTGTTTTGCTCCACCTTATGCCAGGAGTGCCCAAAGATTTCTAGTACAATTTCATCAATATTATTTGCTAATGGGTTTCTTGATATATAGTAAACCAGTGTAATAAAAGACACTCAAGTCTCTTAAGTGTCTCTTAAAAGAGAGAATCAGAATCTAACAGCTCCATCTCCTAATACCTTCACAACTGTATGTCTGTTCCCTATGCCAATATGCACACAAGCAGCTCTTGCTTATAGAAATGTGCTATGTAACCATATTTCTTCATAGTCACTGAAAGGTACAGAGCAAAGATTATTACATGAAAAACATGCCAAATAAACAAGCCATTCATATGGCCGAACATCAGCTGACCATTGCTGAAGGTGCTACAGAAAGATTATACAACTGCAATAGGGCAGTGAAGATAAAGATCTTCAACAAGACTCACTCAAGGCAGACAAGTAGTTGACAATCTAAAAAGACCAAGGAAACCCTAACATTTAGAGACCAATTTGCTTTCAGAACAGGTCTTCATGGAGCCAGAATAAGGATGTGCATGTCCCATCTCCTACATTAATCACCAGCCTGGATAGTTTTAATGGCTGCCATGCAACTCGATCCAGCTAGCACCTGCAGAGACACAAGCTGGCAGCTTTCACCTCCCTGTTACTGTAAGTGCCTGCACTTCTGATCAGGTTTCGTGGAACTGATACAACATGTCGGCTACCAAAACAGTTTGACCACATGACACTGCTCACTAAATGATGCTACTTTAGAGGGCAATTGGCATTACATGGCCACAAAGGTCCTAGGGAAATAAGGGTGCACAGCAGATCCTTAATACTATTATTAATGCCAGATCTTTTAGTGCTGCATTGTATGTTAATTAGAATCAGCAACACATTTAAAATTAAACATGTACCCTTTTCTGCATATTTCTAACTTATTTCTGTCGTGAACAGGCAGTAGAAGAATATAAAAAAGATATATAGCTGCCTCCCATGCATCTTCTACTAAAATGTGAAGCTGTTCTTGGAGGCTCACAGAACATGCAAAATTAAGGTATTTTGGTCAAAAAGCCTTTTGTTTTCATTCTTTACAAAAATCAGTTATGTATTACTTCTAATGTATGAAGCTCTTTAGGGCTCGCAGCCTACATGGAAGAAGTCTACAAGTGTAAAATCCAGACCAAGAGATCATTACTTGCTCTAATCTAGGCCAACATACAAATCCACACATGAATTGGGATCTGCACTCCAGTCCCCTCAAGTCCATGTTTCAGAAACTATTTACTGGACTATGCAAGGGCCTTCCTTCTAAAACAATCCTGGCACATACACTTGGGCCTTTAAAACACTTTCCACATAGTCTGCTATAACATGTCATAATTTGCTGTCCCCTATAGGAAATAAACTGAAGTACCAAAATGTCTGTGCAAGTTACATACACATCAAAGTTTAATTTTGGCCCCCACCCCGCTCATTTGCTTTAACTCATTTTAATATATGCTACCACCAAGCCTATCCTCTCAAGAGCTCACCCACACCACCTTTTTAACATATTTGGAAGGTGCCAGCAGTGTTGAGAGATATACAGAATTGATGAAGAATATGAAAGACTTGTTTTCTACTTTCCATACACAACCTTAATCCTCATAAGTCCTTGTTTAAAGGCTGTGGGGTATCCAGTATTGGTTACACCTGAGGCAGTCACATACCAAACAGGCCCCAAACAAGTCTTTGAAGGGTAGAGGGGGGAAAAGACAAGAAACATGGACAACAACTCTCTAATTGTAGGAGAGAGGCTAGCATCCTGCTGCCTGGGTACCTGTGCAGGTCTACTGCGGATTCTCTTTGAACATTTGTCAGGTCGCTGCCCTCACCAGAGAAAGATGAAAAAATAAAGCAATGATTGCTATTGTAGCTGACTAGTGAGACAGCCTTGCACAAGTCAGGCCATGAAAAGCCTAGTCACTGAAAAACAAACCCTTAATTTAAATGTTAATGAAAGTGCTGTGGAGACATCAGAGAGTTACTTTTTTTCTTTTTTGCAAGAAGCAGATACACCACCAGAGAATTTATGGCCCCATTGCCTCCCCTCTTGGCAACCCTGCTTCATCAGGCACTGAAGTAAAAAGAAAAACTAATTTTAACATTAACTCCACACTTCCACCCTGGGATGCAATTGCTAAATTATCTGCTGGCAGGACACTGATCAAAGGTGGAAAAACAAAGGCACACTGCACAGCCAAGCAAAAGTAAACAGCAGCCATGGCCCAGGAAAATTAACTTCTCCATCCCTCCCCTTGGAAGTTTGAAAAATGGAGGAGAAAGATCACTCAATGGAAATAGAAACCTGCAGTCCTATGACTGTGGGACCCCTAACTGTAATCAATGTGATAGGAGAAACTGGCATTTTCTCCTTCACTATGCAAAATGGTACAAAAGAAGGGTTTCTCTCTTTGCCTTTCAGGAAGATCCTCTGCCCCTGAAAATAATTAAAATCACAGCAGCAGCTGTGCCACATAAACTTGTGGAATAGAATTAAAGAAGAATTTGACATTTACAGCTAACTTCCTAATATAATGAAAATGGAAAAATGGACTGCCTTCAAGTCGATTCCGACTTATGGCAACCCTATGAATAGGGTTTTCATGGTAAGCGGTATTCAGAGGTGGTTTACCATTGCCTCCCTCTGAGGCTGAGAGGCAGTGACTGGCCCAGGTCACCCAGTGAGCTTCATGGCTGTGTGGGGATTCGAACCCTGGTCTCCCTGGTCATAGTCCAACACTCAAACCAATATACCACACTGGCTCTCAATAGAATGAAGTCTCTCAAGATTACTGTCTCTTCTTTACAACACTCTGATAGCCTCAGCAGAGAGAAGGAATTCAATTTAAATAATTTCTTCCCTCCAACTAGTGAACACCAAAGTCAATTTGTTGATATGATGAAAGAGTATGTTATCTATATGGTTTCTGGGGGGAAAGTGGAATCAGCATTATTGCATTTAAGATTTTACAAGATTCTGTCCTGCAAAAAATCCAAAGCTATTGCTTCAAGAACCAGATTAACACAGCTGAAGCAGAAAAAAAAACATGCTCTCATTATATGGCATGGACAAAAAAAGTTAACCTGGAAAAATTCTTGCACTGCAGTTTTAGGGTGGGGGTGGGGAACAGCTAAACAATACTGTGCAGCGAATAGCCCTATGAGGTTCCTCCATAACAGCATCCTTTAGACCAGCCTTTCCCAACCAGTGTGCCTCCAGATGTTGTTGGACCACAGCTCCCATCAGCCTCAGCCAGCATTGCCAATGGTCAGGAAAGATGGGAATTGTGGTCCAACAACATCTGGAGGCACACTGGTTGAAAAAGGCTGCTTTAGACTGTGGTCCATTTGGGGGAACCTACAGCTCTATAAACTGAACCAGAGCTCTGGAAATCAAGCCGAGATCTTGACAGTGCATTTGCCACCATAAATGACACCTCCATTCAGATAGCACACACCACTTCAGTTCCTTCATTGAAGAGGTAGAGGAAGCAGGTAGTAACATTCCTATATGACTATATTGCCATTATGAAGTTAGCAGTATCCTAGAATCATAGGGCTACAAGGGACTAGAACAACAGAAAAGCATCTAATGTTACTCACTGAATATGACAAACCCTACTGCAATGTAAAAATAGCCATAATAGGTTAGCCCACAGAACAGAAGAATGCATCTAATTATCAACTGGATCAGACTGCATACAGCATAAGCAAACAAAAAAGAGCACGTATATCCAAGCCTGTCGTACACGGTATAAGCATATACTTATCTCCTATCCATCTGCACCACAGATGTGGAGGAGACAACCCTGGGACAAGTGCAGCTGGCATGACTCTAAGCACTTCTGCCTTAGGAATATGTTTCTGCTTTCAACCCCTCCACAGAAGTAGCTGCACATCAGTACCAAGTGCCCTGAGCAGAGATGGGATACCAAAATACTACTGTACATAAATCTAAGATAGAAGCCAAGTCAATCAAGTCTACAATGTATTTTGGAATGAAACAAATATATTCAGCCTGCCAGCAATTATTAATAGTAATGCTCTGCTCCATCAGAAAGGCAATAATTCAGCCTCCTAAATTTGTGTATGCAGAGCAAAGGAGAAAAGGATTCTGATGTCAGACAAGGATATTGAACCACCTCAAAACTAACTCTGCTCAGAGAGATGAAACTATCAGTTTAGCTTAAGATAGAGGGAAAATCTTGCAGTATACCAATTATGCCCGCTCTTGCCCCCAAACTCACTTTCTTCTAGGATGGTAGTAACATTTTCTTGGAAGCGAAAGGTTTATAGGTTAGCCGACACCTTCGCTCGGTGGAATTTTAATTAACTTCTCCCATCATTAATATGTTAAGGAGCAGGGGTTCTATTATATAGGGTCAGTAGTGTGTTTCAGGCCTTGCTATATCAGCCATCAAATTGAAGAATTAATGACGTGGCTAATCGGTTCTAATACTTGGGGGATGGGGAGGGAAGACAGATGCAGTGGGATCAGCAGTCTCATAAAACAAGCAAGTGATCCAAACCTGATTGCTGATGGAGAAGCCACTCTGTAAGCTTCCATTTATCACCCAGCGGGGGGAAAAAGACGCTAGGTAAATATTGTGACAGAGAGTGTGTGTTCACTCCAGGGAGAGAAGTCAGTGTTCTGACAAGAGGCCAGCCCTGCAGGTCATCACTTAGGAGGATAAAACAGTGTTCTGCAAGGGCTCTCCAAGTCACAGGAACACATCCAGTGCATACCTCCTAAAGCTTAAGGGGAAGAGCTCTGAACAGGCAGTCTGAAGGCCCTTAAGTGCTGGTCCAGCTAATGCAAATACATTTTTTTAAACAGGTATGTCCACTGGTTAGTCCTGGCAATACTGAGCCACTATGATCATTTTTATGTTCACTAAATCAAAGGGAATGTCAAATGGTGTCCACTTAACAGACTGGGAGGCTAAAAAGGCTCTTTAATATGCTCAATCACTGCCAGGATTCAACCCTGCCCAGACCTGGAACCTGAGGTCTCCCTGGAGAAGGAGCAGCCGCAGATCTCTACTTTGCCAGTAATCCAGAAGTGCTGTTGGAACTAAAAATCCCTGCCCCAAGACTGGAGGTTATCACACCAGTTGTCTAGGTTCCTGGTCAGTCCTCAGACAACCCCCACATCTCCCCCAGGGCAACATGAACAGAGAAGATGGTGAGCCAGACAGGAGTGTCAGAACCACACCAAAGTGACCAAGCAGGTGCATGTGAGGCTACTGAGAAAGAGGAAGAAGAGCATGGAAGCCAGGAAGTTTATCTCCTATATAACATTTATCTCCTATATAAACTCCCAGGCTGCGTCGCTTCATTGCTAAAGCAACAGCTCCAACCTTCCTGAACTGAGGAAATGGATACTAACTCAAATGTCTGATATGAACCGGAAAAGGACAACACCTGGATCAAGAGAGACAGAGATAAAGAGGCCAAGATACAAGAGAGACAGAACCAGTCATCACAACAGGACAATTTGTTAGGATACCTGTTATGATACTTGGATGCTTTGATTCTCATCCTTATCAACCTAGTACAAGGTTCCAAAAACTTTTGGAAAAACTAGGCTCTGCTCCCAAGTTGAGACAAGTTTGTCACAGAAAAGTTAACAATTTCAAGCTCAGTGTAATTCAGAACAGAACATGAGGTTACTCAAAGAATAACTGCCTTACTTCAATCAACTACTATGACTAGTTACAGGTCTCAAAATAATAGTTGAGCCAGGATTTATTTATTTATTATTTGATTTATATCCCTCCCTTCCTCCCAGCAGGAGCTCAGGATTCAAAACTCTGTCATATCCTTCAAAATACAAGGCACTGCTGAAACCTTGTGTAGTTCAGTTTTTTACTTTTGTGTAATTGTGATAACTTTTTGCCAGCCTTCAGTTCTTAACATTAGCAGAATAGTAACCTGATAACAAAATCAGAACAGTTTTAATTTCCTTTATGTATCTTTTTTCCAGTAAACATGGTCTTAACACTTCTGATTTTGTTCACATAAGCCCAGCTGTGATAAGAACAGTAGCCAGAATATATTCCCATGTTTTTTAGTGATTCTTATAAATATTCCCTCAGAAAATGAGTGGTCCTCCAGTACCTCAACGATACAGTGCAGCTTCAGGGAATGCATACATGCCTATGTTCTTATGCAGAGATACCTTTTTCATTTTGCACTATCAGTAGAAGAGGCTGTCTGAAACAGAACCATACTGTGGACATAGACAATACAGCATGCACAACAGAATCTGCTTTGTTTTTTCTTCAAGTATTGCCAGGGCACCAAAGCTGTAGTTCTGTTAGCTGAATAAGTCTTACATAGAAAATACACACACACAATGCATCAACATGGATTTTTTTTTAAAAAAAAATAGTACCGTATATTCCGGCGTATAAGACGACTGGGCGTATAAGACGACCCCCAACTTTTCCAGTTAAAATATAGAGTTTGGGATATACTCGCCGTATAAGACTACCCCTACTTATGACATGCAGGTACTTAGCAGGAAAACTGTCACTTATAAACATAAGGCTGTTTGTCATCAAACATGTAAACATAAAACAGTGCAAGTGGATTAAACTTTTCCTAATTCACTCTAAAGCTGAAAGGAAGGAAATTCCCTAACGGCTCTCAGGGAGACCGCGGCTGCGGCTCCTTTCGTTTTTTCCCCCAGTAAATTGCCTACGGCTTTCAGGGAGGCTGCGGCTGCGGTTCCTTTTGTTCTCTGGCGGCTGACGCAGCTCTAAGCAGGAGCTTGCGATCGCGGCTTCCTGGCCCGCTCCGCGGCATTTTTTCCTGACTTCTTCGGCTTACTTACATAAGGAGCCTGTACATACGGCTTCCTTTTGCCTCCTGAAGCTCAGTAACGTTACGGGAGACCGCGGCTGCGGCTCTCCCACCCCTACATAAGAAGCCTGTGCATACGGCTTCCTTTGCCTCCTGAAGCTCAGTGACGTTACGGGAGACTGTGGCTGCAGTTCTCCCCCCCTCAGCAAGCCACCTAGAATTAACTGAGAGCTTGCGGCTGCTGCTCTCAGTATTGCTGCCACTTTACCTTTTTCACGGCAGCTCCAGAGCCTGCAGCTGCGGCTCTGTGTCAGAGCCCCTATCTGGGGGGGTTGCTCCGCCTCCCCCGGCTCATCTGCGGCATCTTAAGCCTACCGCAACTGCCTTTAGAGCCCGCAGCTGCGGCTCATTCTTTCCCTCGTTTGCTGAGCCCAATCATGCTCTCGCAGCCCAGCGGCCCCAGAGTTTTGGTTTGAGACTGTTTTGTGCTTGCTGGTGCGTTCCTATGACCGCCATTGCTTCTTTATCACCCCAAGCTTCTCTGATTGGCCAATTTTCCCGCCGTTTTTTGCGGCCGCCATTTCACCCGGCGTATAAGACGACCCCCGACTTTTGAGAAGATTTTCCTGGGTTAAAAAGTCGTCTTATACACCGGAATATACGGTATCTCAGAAACTCTGAGGTCAAGTGCCAGAAACAGTCTCAATTTAAAATTTGGTTCTCTCTTTTACAACAGCATTAAGATTTGAGTATGCTGCACTTAAAGAGAGGACAGATTTATCTCATTCCATAAGCCTTCACAGATAGGTGAAATTTCCCATTAGCTGCAGCCATTCTTCCAACTGTAGAGAGATTTTCTATTAATTAGATTTGGAATTGGTATATGTACTGTTTGCTCTTGCTGCTGTTTTCAGTTTCTTCCATTCAGTGGATTGGTGCTTTGCCATACATATGAGCAATTCCATGCAACAACAACAACTTTATTACGGTCATAGACCAGAAATACAATGTTACATCTGTACAAACATCAATTATCGCTAGAAAACGACTTAAAATCCAAAGATCCTAAAAAGTTCAAATTAAAAAAAAAAACAGGATAAAACCAACGAATATTAAAATTTGTTATCAATCTAAAAAAGACACTTAAGCTGTTAGGCTATCAACAGAGAGTAGTGCACTGTATGCCTAAAATTGGTATAAGAGTAAGTTTCTCCTACAGCTTAGAGTATCTACACTCTATAAATACATAGATCTTATAAAAGTTGAGAAACATGTAGGGACTTCCTGAAACGAATAGCAGCAGCACAAAAACAGGCTACCTTAGCCGTTACATAGAGGTTACGATCTGATAAAAGATAAGTCTACATAGAAAATTTCATCTCTGTTAGGGAATCTTTGGAGAATTGGAGTAATTAGGGCAGTTCTGAAATCACAGTAAAATGGACAGTGAAGTAAAACATGATCAACTGACTCCACTGTACTATTATCACAAGGGCATACCCGTTTAGCATATTCAAGTTTCTTATACCTGCCCTCCAAAAGTGCAGAGGGTAGTATATTCAATTTCACAAGGGTGAACGCCTATCTAAGTTTAGGGGCCGTCAAATCAGTTAGATAATAAGCATGGGCGAATGGCCTTATATTATATCTAAGTCCAGGGTTAGCTGCAGCACGAGTTAGATGAGATTGTAATTCGATATCATAAATTCTCTGAAGAATTTAAGATTTTGCTTTAAAATAACCCAACGACAAAACCATAGGGAGAGAAAACCCTATGGATTGTAATATAAATGTTAAAGACTTTTTCCATTTGGAACAGAAAACATCAGATAGCGTTAAAGGGGCCAACCCCATTGGCATAAACAGCAGTTTTAACCACAGTTTAATTTTAAGCATCCATATGCGAGCTTTTATTGTAATAACCCCTGCTTCTAAACGAAGGATCGCATTGGGGACACAAGATGGAATGCCAAAGACTGATCTTAGAAATTTCATCTGGACCATTTCAAAAGATGCATAGTTATCATAGGCACCAATTTGCGCACCACAGAGTAATTGTGCGACTACTTTGGCCACAAAAATCTGAATAGCAGAGGGGATGTGCTGTCCTCCTTTATTATAATAAAAGGAGAGGAGCGCCCTTGAAGTTCTATGTGCATTGGCAGTAGCATTTTTTATTTGAATTCGCCACGATCCTGAGGAATGGAATACCATCCCAAGGTATCTGTAGGTCGTGACCTGTTCTATTGGGTAATTATTAATCTGCCATCAATGTTTTAGTCTCCTCCTGGTAAAAACCAAGACTTTCGACTTGTCATGATTAATTTCTAGGAGTTCCTTTTTGCAGTAATTAGCAAGGGAGCTCAGCAATTGTTTCAGCCCAATAGGTGTCAAAGAAAGCAGGACCACATGATCAGCATACATAAGAATCGATATAGGCCTATTACACAAACTAGGATAATGGGTTCCTATTGGTGAAAGAGTTTCAACCAAGGTGTTAATATATAGATTAAACAACAAGGGAGCTAAAATGCATCCTTGTTTAACACTTTTAAAGGTTGGAATTGACCTTGATAGGTGTCCAGCTCTGTTATACCTAATACGTAAGTGGGTAGATTCGTATAAACAACATATTAGTGCGAGCAGGCGTCTATATATATTAGTAGTCTCCAACTTCTCCCAAAGTTTGTGTCTAGGCACCGAATCGAAAGCTGATTTGAAAGTCTATGAATGAAGCATAAAGAGCCCCTCCAGAGGGTGATGCATATTTTTCTATTAGGTGTTGTAGGACCAAACCGTGGTCCATCGTGGAACGGCCAGCTCTAAATCCCACCTGTTCTTCAGCCAGGATATTTTCCTGTTCCATCCAGGTTAGGAGCTTCTCGCTTAAATGGGTGGCTTAAATCTTGCTGATAATGTTGAGCAAACTGATCGGTCTATAGTTAGCTGGATCCGCTCTGTTGCCCTTTTTAAAGATGGGGATAATTATTGCCAGGCCCCAGTCTTTTGGAATAGAGATGTCAGAGTCTATACATGTAAATAGGGTAGCTAATACTGGTGCCCACCAATCCACATTGTTTTTAAATACTTCCGGTGGAATATTATCCAACCCTGGTGCTTTGCCTGGTTTCAGTCTGGCAATTAGGCCAATAATTTCTTTAGGTGTAACAGGAGGCAATTCAGGGAAATTGTGGTCGTTTGGCTTGGGTGAAAGATGGAATATCTGATCATTCACAGAGATTTTAGTGAAATAATCTTCCCAAGTAGTCACAGGTATATGATATTCCAAGTTAACTGAGAGATTGGGCCATCCTTTGGCTACCATTTTCCAAAAGGTAAGTGTATCCTTAGATGTAGATGCTTTCAGTAAATGTTGCCAATCTTCTTTTTGAGCTAGAGACTTTTTAGCTTTAATTAGATGTTTATAGCATTTCTCCTCCTCCAACCAGTTTATCAGTAATTGTGGGGAGTTATTATTTCTATACTCTCTGTACTTTGTAATAAGGAAGTTCTTCTGGGCCACACATTCATGATCAAACCAGGGTTTCGATCAAAAAAT
Organism: Rhineura floridana; assembly: GCF_030035675.1. Taxonomy (NCBI): domain Eukaryota; kingdom Metazoa; phylum Chordata; class Lepidosauria; order Squamata; family Rhineuridae; genus Rhineura; species Rhineura floridana. The sequence continues at coordinate 86,400,356 of NC_084486.1, forward strand.
AAGTCTGAAAGTCTTAGTCGCAGGTTTAGAAAATAAGCTCTTTTGAAGAACCTGAATCAATTGTTGGAGAGTGTCAAGAACAGAATCCGCAGAATTTGCAGCAATAAGCGCCTCGCGCATTAGAAGACAGCTTTCAGAATTTAACAGATCTTTAAGGTCAGATTCTAAATAAGTCAACCATCTAATACGTGTGGCTCACCTTTCCATTTCCCCACCCAGAGCTAGTTCTTGCTCAATATATCTGATTTGATTACCGCAAGGTAGGGTAAGAGCTAACGGTAGGTAGTCGCTTTCAGGGCGAATGTCCACTTGACACAAGGACACGGAGTGTAGGAGCTCCCGAGAGACTATAAAAAAATTGATAGTGGAAGCTCTAGTACCGGATAGGTAGGTGAATTCTCCCTTAAAATCTCCCTCTACTCGCCCATTTACCAATATCAAATTCAGATTGTTCAGCATTTGCATCAGGTAGAGCCCGAGATAATTGGTGCCTTGGTCTTTTGAATGTCTAATCGGAATATCGAAAGCACCTTCTGTTGCTGGCACAAGTTCCTTAAAACGTGAATAAAGGACTTCATCACTTGGGCGTATTCTGGCATTGAAATCTCCCGCTAGCATAACCATAGCAGCCGGAAATAAAGCTGTCAGCTTGGTGATGTACTCCTCAAGTCTCAGCATCATAGCCTTCGCTGGTTTATTTTGTTGGCAGGGGGGTAGATAGACATTAATAAGCAGAATCCAAGCCCACTTGAAATTGATTTCTATCGAAGTAGCTAACCCTACCAGGGGATCAAGATTGGTAATTAATGCACACAATCTGGTAGTAACGAGCAGGGTCAGTCCACCCTTGGGGCGTCCACCTTTAGTGCTAGGGGCTGCAGCCAGCACGTAAGACGCATACCCATTCATATGGATTTCCTCACAGGCTCAAGTCTCCTGGAGAAGAACAGTGTCATATTTTTTAAGATTACCCCAAAAAGATGGATCGGAAGATTTATTCTTCCAACCAGAGATGTTCCAAGACAGAATTACCAATTGTGTCATAGGATGCTTAGATGTTTGTCAAGTTGTTACAAAATGAAGAGGAAGAGAGTTCTGCATTATCGTTGAGACAGATGGTAACTCCATGAAGGGCTCAATAGGGGTAATTTTCTCTAAAGTTGGGTCAATTCTGCTGACAAAGATTATTGGCTTCAAGGATTTTAGCCAACAGTTCTTGACACTGACAATCTTCTGTGGGGATCCTTCCTCATTCTCATTAAGCCATCTCATATCCGTCCATGAGGGAGTTTCATAGAGAACTACTCCTGGTTTGGAAGGAGAAAGCCGTTCCTGGTTGGTAAAGGACTGAGACGTATTCGGAGCCATTAAATTCATTTCTGCAGAAATCTGAACAGGGCAGCTAGTTTTAGTAAATTCAATTAATCCAATAGTAGTGTTCCGTGGCTCTGTATGGTGGTTAGCATTTAGAGTCTCAGGTTCTGGTCTTTTAGTGCTTGCTATCTCATTGCAGCCCTCTTTTACAGGAAAAATCTGTCTGCTTTCTAGAAGGATTTTTAATGTGTTGAGCCTTGCAATAATTTCAGCTTGAGCTACTGATGGTAGGAGGGAGAAAGAATTTAGTAGCATTTGCTCCTCTTCAGTGAGGGAAACCAACTCCTTTCGGTTCCCTGTCCCTGTTTGTGATATTAAAGGCCGTGGGTCGAGGACTTTGACAGAAGAATAATCGTCCACAGTATTCACAAACATTCTAGAAACAAAAATACCCCTAACATGTAGCGCATCTCTATTGTCATAGAGTATCTTGGTTTTACATGGTTCGTTAAAAGTCATCACCAACCGGGCGGTGACATAGTTATAAAATAAATATTCAGTTTGGAATATATCCTCACTTGTAATTGAAGCTGAGGTAATATCATCAAGGACTGTTAAAAGATGGGCCTTACGCTCTTTTTGGGACAGCAAACCTGCAGGTTTGGGGAAATTCGATAGAACCAATTTATGTTTATCAAGTATCAGACGCCACTTCCATGTCTTTGGCATTGTTCTCAACTCCGATGATGTCGGTGGCTGGAGATCTTGTTGAGGCAACTTGTGCACTAAAAGATTAGAATCTGTACTGGGGAGCAACGCAGGGGTTATGTTGTCTTCACTACGTATAATATTAATTTCCCCCTTGCTTTGTTGAGGCTGAAGTTGTTTGGATTTGGATTTAGCTGTATCCTTGGTGGCCTTCTTGGTGGGCAGTATCACATCCTGCTTTATGACAGTGTCCAGAAGTTTAAACAACTTTCGAAAGAAGAAACTGTTAGTATTATGCCGGTTTTTAAGATGTTTAATATTTTTACTCTTCTTTAAATGGTTACTCCGAATCCTTACAGTTTTCTTCTTGGGCAGTTTGGTACCCCTCAGAGATGGATTTTTAATTTGTCCAGGTTGTGAGGGGATAACAGATGGAAGTACATCTGTGTTCGCGTCCTCTCGCATTCGTCCAAATTTTATATGTACCTTCGCCAAAAAAGTTAATAGTTCATTAGTTTCTGCTAAGAACATTTTGTATCGTACAGATCCACAGATCAATTAGTGATGTAGTTCCTTCATGTGAAGCGATTGAGTTCTTAACTGCCTCATTATGAGCAAACGAACTAATACTTAATTTGAGTTCCCTCTCAGAAAGTTCCAGGGCTTTTGGGGGAGGGTTGGAACTCTGTCCAGTTTCTTCAGCTGCTTCAATTGGTCCCTCATTTGTAGGTATATTGACTAAGCCTTGTTGATCCATGCATTCCGCTCTAGCTATTTCTTGCGCCAGATTTAGGGAGACCGAAGTGCAATCTTCAATTTGCAAGCACCTGAGATTATCCAGTGACCAATCCAATATTGTGGGTGAATGACGGGAGTCTACCCCAGCTGGCTCTTTATCTTCCTTTCTTTCATGCATTCTTTCAATATTCTCTTTAGGGGAATAGAAATGAGTGATTTTTGACTGTTTAGACCGTCCCTTTCCACTGGTCACTTCAAGTGAGGTAACAATCCCCATGGTCTTACAGGCATTTCTAGTAAGCACCATATTTCAGTGCTGTCCCCTTAAGAGTTACTTCAGAAAAGATTAAAAGCCGTTTCTGCAGCAAGCAGCGTAAAATGAGAATGAGTAATCTCTCATAGATATCCTACTACAACAGCTTGAAGGGCCTGACGTCGTTATCGATGTCCAAAGAATAGTAAGGAAAATTATTCTATCAACTTACTTAATGTAGCTTCAAGCATTGTTAAGGGTGAAGAGGACTAACTTCAGCAGGCATTAGTCAGCATAATAATGATAATACACTCCCAAGGTCAGCAAATGTCTCCAATAAGCGTAAAAATATCTCAGGAGTCTCCAGTAGAGATAAAGATAAATAATATAAATGCTTGGCCTTGGAATAATAACCTCTTTAGAAGATGGAATGCAGAGCTCCGAACTAAGCGTCCTTCTGAGTCGCCATCTTGGCCCCCAGTCTCCCATGCATTAATTAACTCATCACACCGGGATGGAGGGATAGTATGCAGTCATATTAAAGTTCCTTGGCAGATTCCATTCCACCAGATAATGACCAACTTGGTACTGCTAATATAAGTTCTCCATTCTAAGCCTTCTCTAACTTGCATCTTCTGAGCAACACACTATATTTTGTACTTAAGAAAATGCAGTACTTTGCAGATTGTACTTGCAATATGGAATGTGAATGTAGAAGTGGCAACAACTGGATAGTTTGTGACACAGTGATGAGTGACAGAACTATTCCCATGCTCAACCACATTCCATTTGTTGCAATTAAGTTGCTTTGAGCGTGTGTAGTTCCCTGCTGTATAATGCAGAAAAGCAAGGAAAAGATCAAAACCCAGTGAACAGCAGAAATGCTAATCCTCAACAAAAAACAGTACAACTTAACTTTTGCAATTACACTTACAAAATATGTATGATATCATGCTACTATTGCCAAAGTTACACTTTCAAGACTATCGTGCAATAGTAAGCTTTGGGTAAACATGCATAAATATCTTCCATTTCCATTTTTTTTAAAGTTAACAAGTTCCTAGCTCCTATGGTTACATAGTAAAAGGGTCAACACATGTGGAAGGCTCCTGAAATCAGAGATGGTCTGGAAATTGTTCCCACTGCAGAAGAGGAGGGCTGAATTTGATACAATTTCTAAGTAATTGAATCCCTTTACCTCACCCACATACAACTCACAGTGTTCCACAAGCAAAAACTTTTCTTTTTGAGACCTTGAGCAGCAGAGGAAATAGAAGAAAACTGTTGGAAGTGGGGCAAGAGCAACTTCTGTTTGGGTTCTTTTGTTTGTGTTCCAGAAGGAAGATAGAGTTAGGGTCCTCCAGCTGGCTAGGCTTACCTACCTTTACCTGTGCTATGCTCTGACTAACTTCCTTCCTTGTAAACTGATATGCTTAGAGAAGCTTATCTTCCCCTCCTCCTTCTGCCCTTTGTTCTTCTCTTCTTCGGCTGTCCAAAAGAGAGGAAACATCTTTGTCTTTGCTCTCTCTCCTGAGCCATGAGGACAATACCCAAGTCTGGGCATTGCGCCTCCAACTTAGTTAGTTAGTACTAGGTATGCCTTCCTATCCACTATGCATTTCTATAAATAAAGTAGCTTTTCTTATTTTACTAAGTCTTATGTCTCAGTGATCCTAATGCAGGGTAAAAGCCTGCCACTTAGGTAAATGCACATACTGGCCCACATGCATCACAGACCTTTGATGATCTCTGCTCATTTATACGAATTTACATAACAAAAACTCTCCAAATTATTCAACAAACATAAAAATAAACATTCTTCAACCAATATAAATACATATATATAGTATCTTTATCTGCATAATTTACAGCTTCTACACAAAAAGCAGATGGGGGGGTCATAGATACTTAAACACAGAGTTCCAGACCTCTTGAATATTTGTATGATGGGTAACTTTAGAAATAAAGAAATATCAGATTAAACATGAGGTGTCCACACATTCAAATGTATTTTTTTAAATTATCTCTTTGTTACCTTGATAATGGGTTAATGGCAATGGACCAGACCCGGTCTTCAGTCTGTATGGTGTGCAAACACTGCCCAGCTCTGCCTGGTGAGAGGGACCAAACCTACAGAGAGAGAGACAGAGAGAGAGAGAAATGAACACTACACAATAAAAAGGTGCAAGATAGAGATGTTAACAGCAGCTGTGTTTGAAAATAATGCTGCCCAATGGAAACTTCTGAGCACAATATGAAGTTAGCAGAGTAAGCCTACATCAACTCTTTCTATCCAATATTTTGACAGCACACTTTCTAGGCAAAGACTTTATTCAAAGAAAAGAAATGATAGAAGAGATTAGTAACATCATATGTCCAAATCAGTCCAGATCCGGTGCTAAAAGCAGAGAACAATCATCTGAAATGCATCTGCTCAAATTATCTTGCAGGCCTGATGTCAGAATAAATTTAGATTTTACCTCATCTTTACCCTTTCAGGTTGTCTGGGCAAATCCTTAAAAGTCTTCTTTCCCAGTTTTTTGCAAAACAACTGAAATATGTTATTTCCTGTGCAGTTCCCCCTTCTGTACCTCTATACAACACTTCTGTGCTAACTGTTAAATAAAACATGCGCAAATCCCTTAATGCAAATTCATACTTTGATAATACTTATTCTACCACAATACATGCTTATTACCAGTCTGAAGTGACTTGTTTATGAGCTTTTATAAATCTGTTACTGATGTAGTAAATAACACTAAAGTTTGTGTTCCTGAAATCCTTTTGGATTCCATCATTTCTTTCCTTCACTCCCAACAAACTCATCTCCCATTTTCTGGATCCTAAGACTTTAGTTTTTTGGCTCCCTTCCTAACTATCCCCCAATTCTTAAGGAATGCAAAGCTGGGAGTGTTATATTTGTTTGTTTGTTGATAATGCTCAGGATTGCAGGCTATTCGGTGTCAGTGGGGAATTTGGCACCTAGTGTCAGCAAAAGCAGCAGAAAAGTTGAGCTCTTTTAATGCACCCCTATCTCATACAGGTTAAAAATATTGCTGGAAGCATGCTATCTGGTGCCTATCAATGAGGAATGTGCATTAGCAGCTACTCAAAGCTCAGCTGTAATCAACACTCACTATCCCTCCAAAGCACCCAATGCACTTACAGTTCCCATTAGAGACCTACTAGGGATTCCCTTCTAGCTAGGAGTCAACACAAGGAAAATGTCACTTGGTAAAAATAAAAGCAAATTCCCTGCTCATAAGGATCAGGCTGGAAGAGTGTTAGGTGAGCCAAATTCCATTTCTGCTTTAAGGGGGGGGGGAACAATGAGCACAATTAAAGCAGAATTCCCTTTGACTTTGAGGATTTTGCCCTCAAGGTCAGAAGATGCCTTCCAATTTTTCAGCGGCAAGGCAGACACATTTGGACATAAAAGAATCCCATATAATGAATGATTTAATTCAATATGAATGAGATTCAGAAACTGAGCTACTTTCTCATTCAGATAGGAAGTTAAAAAAAAGTTGTGTTTACCTTGTAAGAACTCTGATCTAAGATAGCAAAATCCATAGAGAGAGAGAGAGAGAGAGAGAAACCAAGTAAGACCCTAATACTAAGCACACTTCCTTGGATGCAAGGTCCACTGTACTTAATGGGACATGTTTCCATGTAAATGAAATGGCATTCTAATATTAACAATGCAATATAACATATTAACAATGCAATGGACTTTGTAATAACCATAAGAAAAATAAAATAACTGAACATCTGTCTTTGCAACAGCTTCTGTGAAAGAAAATGTAAACTTTGTAAATTTCTAGATTCCTTAAAACTTTGTCAGGAGGACATACGTTGATTCTTAACTATGCTGTATAGAGAAGCAGAGGTGATGTTTCATTAGATAACTTATCTAAATGACAAAACCTGGTGCTGGGACAAGAAAGGGGGAGAAGAAAGCAATGCTATACAACATTACTGAAAAGTGCTATGGGGAGCATCCAGTCTAATCCCGACCTCTCTCCCATGGCAAAAAACCCTAAATCTAACAGATCCCAATAGATGCTTACACAGCTTAATCTTCAACCATATCATACAAGTTATCTGTAGAAGCTCCAGCATTTTATTGTTCTCATAGAAAGGAAGAAAATTATACTGCTGTAAGCTTTTAAATTAATGTTTGTTTGTTAATTACAATCTTAATTAGAGAAAAAACCTCCAAACTTAAAATCCACCGCCTCATTTCCTCTAGTAAAAGAAAAATACTAATTCCTAGGAACATTTATCTGAAATCCAGACTATTATTATTATTTATTAGACTTGTTAGTTGATTGTTACCCAAAGGTCTCCAAGAGACTTACAACGCATTCAAAATCATAAATGCATTATACCATTAACAAATTCAGACAAAACATTAACAAAATCACACAAATGTGCACACATGCATGCATACACACACACACACAGTTATTTCCTGTTGAATTGAATCCACTGTTATTTTGATTACTCCCTTTCAGATATGCTTCTCCTAGCCTTGTTAGGCTTATTTCAACCACTTTTGATACAAGGACATTTCCTGATATAAGCCACCGACACAAAGTATCATGAGACACTTCTCTCTGCTAGGGTTCCAAACAGCAGGTCTGTCTTCACCTCAAATCCAATTATGCTTTTTCAAGCATTTTCTTTGACCACATGAATTAATTGGGGAGGCCAAATGTAGTACCACCTGACCCAGAAAATGGCACCAATTATGATCTGTTGAAAGACATCAAGAACAAGCATGTAAAGACAACAGAAGACAGTAGGCAGTGTCTGTGATCAGTATGTCTTCATGGCCTCCTGCAGAAATTTGATGGGTTGCTGTCATCAAAAGCCCACTGCATCCAGAAACTATATTATAGCCACAGTTTGCATATATAGCATCTTCTGAAATACTGGAAGAAAATATATTTCTTTCTTATATCAAAAGTATGTGGGCTGATATTGTGAAACTACTCACTAGCAGAAAATCTATTTAGAAAATTAATGCTCATTTTTTTCATAGGATTTGAAGCAACTTACAATAAATAATGAGTCGTAATACAAATAATGTAAATACAGCATTTCTGCCACTAGTCAACACTTCTGAAATATTTCCAATTCTTCTGCTGATGTTCAGCCTTAGTGCATTTCTTCTCACTCTCTAAACTGCCAGAATCGTTTGTTCAGTGCCAGAACCAGTTGGTCAGTGCTTCTTAAAGAAACTATCAGTTAATACGTGTACTGGTGGCTGGCTAGGAAGTAAATGTTGGATGCAGAAGTCTGTGCTCATTGAGAGTAGCCCTAGAAGTAACCCAGCTCCAAATCTTAAACCAAGATCAGGTAGGGCTGCCAGGTGTAGAATAAAAAAAGCTATGACAGTTCACTTAAAGGACTTCTCCTGGCCATCACCTCAAACAATGCAGAAAATCCTTTCATCTCAAGTGTTATATCAGAGGGTTAAAAAACTGAGTATCTCTCTGCCATGTGTTTTCCCTGATGGCCTCCCCTGCCCAAACCTCAAGAAATAAAAGCTCATGAAAAATAAGCTGTTGCCCCACATCACTGTTAGTACAACTAATAGGTGAACACATAATAGTTTTTTGGGGGGAAGGTAGTAAACTAACATTCTACCTTCTAGCTAAACCACACACAAAGAGAGATGTCTGGGAGAACCTTGCCTCTCTCCATCTCTCTCTAGGAAAATAAAAATATGTCTCAGATAGTGAAAACTATGGCTCTGAACTAGGGTCAAGAAACCTATGGTCCTCCAGATAAGTTGGACTCCACCTCTCATGGCCAGTGGTCAGGGATGGTGGGAGTTGTACTCTATCATCTGGAGGGCCACAGGTTCCCAATTCACGCTCTAAATTAAGCATGTATGCTTTTTCAGCCTTTCCTCATGTAGCCTGAAGTCACAGCCCACTACTAGGTTCAACCTCGTCCTATCAAAGTTCTCTTATCATATGGATAGCTATGGCCATATTAGCTCCATCATTAAAAGCTCTTCATTTGTGGGAGAGAAGCAGCCAGGATAGAAGCTCAGACCCCGTGAGATTCTAGAACCCACACTGCTCTTACATTGGGCCCCCACTGTCTGTGCTAATCATTTCCTATTCATTCTTTCCATAAAGATTCTCAAAACCATAAGTGTTCTTTACCTGAGTCTGGAGCACTAAGACTAGAAAAGCTGCCCTGAGATTCCAGTTCCCCCCGGCCAATTGCTTGAGGAATTGGGAAGAACTCTTAACACACCCAAGACTCTGACACCACCCAGAGGCAAAGCTGACAGTAAATTAATGGACGTGCAGAAACCTATAAGCCTGAGTGCTGTCTTAACCTTTACTGCTATAAAGTATCTAGATCTGCTGCATTTCCACTTTTTCAGGCATTCCATCAGAGAACTGCCTAAATTTTTATAAAGGAAGAAAGGAATGGCTTTACAAATATTCTGCCTTCCATGGGATCCTGACCTACACACTTTCCAGTAGAACAACAAACTAATAAATAGCCATATCTAGAAGCAATAACGGGTAATGGCATCAGGACTCTGATTTTGTCAATCTTTAAATCTCAGTCAGCTTAAATTTCAGTAACCCTATATCACATCTGTGTCATAACATGAATGTAGTTCACTATTCCACTTTAGGCAGGTGGTTTTGCAATACATGTCTGAAACATTTAAGATAAAAAAAAACCCAGAAATTGGCAGAAATTAAACTGAAAGTTTTGTTTTAACTGCTAATCCAAAAAGGAAGAATACAAACAGCATTCCCTGGTCCATCTTCTGACTTTCTTTTCACACACATGCCTCTATAAGCATGAGTATAAAACAAGACATAAAAGCTCACCTTTGCTGTTCTGTCCCGGGAACCACTCACAACGATGGTTCCTTGACAATCCACACAATTCACTTCCTGTTCATGCCCCAAGAACTTGAAGCTGAAGGAACCATTTAATTTATGGAGGACGATATTGCCATCTCTGAAAAATAAAACCCCAAGAAGGAAGGTGCATCTCCACAGAACAAATGTTACAAGGTACATATAACCCTGGCATATGGCATGAGAGCTGACCATATCCAAACTCTCTTTCACCAGGGCCAATTTATTAAATTCTACTTCAGATTATCCCAGTCAATAAAGAAACAGAAGACAGATTTGAGAAAGGATGAGAAAAATTAGGGCAGAAGAGCACTTCAGGTTCTAGAAGGAGTTATATAATATACACAAGCACAGCAGTAATTTCCTCTCCTTTATATACTGATATGCAGAGCCGCCCCTAGGCACCAGGAAGCGGGGCAGTTGCCCCGGGCCCTGCACTTTCGGGGGGGTGCGCTTGGCGATCTGCTCACCAGCCGGCTCCTCCCTCCCTGCCTACTTGTCTTCGCCATGCCATGCCAGGCAGGGTGCAGCGCTCGCTCGCTCTCTCTCCGCCCGGGACAGGGGCTCGCTCACCTGCCTGCCCGCCATGCCAAAGCCGCCGCCGCCACCACCGCCGCTCCTGCTGCGGTCAGCGAGCGGTAGCCGCCCTGGGGACAGCGAGCTGGGCCGGCAGTTCCGGGACTGGTGCCTGCACACCGACGGTGACTCAGCCAAGACCAAGACGGTGACCCAGAGCAAATGTGGGGGGCCCCCAACTATGCTTTTGCCCCAGGCCCCGCACATGCTAAGGGAGGGCCTGCTTATATGCATTATCTACACAGACATTCAACCTAGCACATGCAACCAGAAGAAATCTCGCCTCTGAGATGGAACAGCCAATAAGCCTTGAGAAATCCTAGCTACAACAATATAGAAACTGATATACAGATATTTGCCATTTCACCTCATTTATTTCAAGAACCAGTTATACACAGATATTTAGAAAGCATTTCTCTAAAACACAATGTACATTATATGCTTAATTTACCAGTGAGGCTTGTATAGAAAACAAAGCCCTTGCTGATTTCTTTTGGTGATTTTGTTTTTAAATTAGACTCATGATCCCAGCTTCTGGCAAATGACCAGAACACATGCACATGGTTTGACAGCCTTGGTAACAGTCTTGTAATGGGACAAGACTGGGAAGGGCTATGCTAATAAATAAATAAATAAATGCATTCATTCATTCTGTGGTCAGGCAATCAATATTCTGCACCAAGAGAAGCAGAATTCTGCCGCCTGCATAAATTACACAAACTAAGCAAAAATGCAGAATCTTTTACTTTACATAAATGATTCCACAGTCATGGGAAGGTACAAAGAGTTATGCAGGACACAGAAGTTCAATCCCCAACTTTTAGAAATCTGTTTCAGTCACCTCTCCAGCTTCTGAGATTTCACCAAGCATTGCCTCACACTGTCAAGCATATCTTTGCAGCTATAAGGACTAGAGTGGAAGCCTGCCCTTTTTAAATAAAATAAAAGAACCTTAAATCCTCTGGAAACTGAATACTGTTGCCCAATAACATATTCTACACTTCTGCAGAATCGCAGCATGCACACCATCCTGATCAGGGGACTGATTTGCCCAGTGATCCCCAAGCAGGGATCCTCTAAATAAAAGTCAGTTATACAGTGCAGGAGCTCTGAAAGCCAGCTCTTCCAGCTCTTGTTCAAGTGCATCTATAAACCAATGCTAGATGCTCAACCACCATCACCCTCCTCCCCTTTTTCATACAACAAAGAGCTTACCCTCCTCCACTGACAATATGGCCATTAGCAAGCACAAAGCGGCACACGTCCTCCTGGTGGCCAGAGAAGACTGCTTGGGAACAGCGTTGCAAGCTGGTGCCATTGGGATGGAGCCAATAAACTTGGATGTCTTCTGCCTGGGATAGGTAGAGGTAGTCATCATCTAGCTGCATCCACGGCATTAAACTGGAGGAGAAAATATTCTAAAATGTTAAAAACTATGCCAGCAACATCCTAAACATTCCGAAACTTCAGGACTTTCCAAATGCTTTAAAAGATCTCATGCTATGTTTGTCCTAATGCTAACCCAACCACCACATAACAGGAAGGAAGCCCAAAAGCACACAGAATAGGTAGCCTCAGGGAGATAGCTATGTTCTAGTTTGGCACCTTTGTTGCAGAAAATGTCCCCACCCCAAGTGCTAGCCTTTCATCTTAAGCTGCAATTTTAAATTGATCATGCTATTGTATTCCCAGTGTGAAGTGAAACCTTTTATGTTGTTATGCAATTTCTATTTTTGCCTTTTAATTTTTTTTTAACTGTCTTGCAGAGGCTGTTTGCCCTGACAGGCAATATAAAACACTTATCGCCATCATCATCATCAACATCCAGAGGTGTAGAAGCAAACAAGTCTCAAAGAATGATAAATGAAAATTATTATCACAGGAAGTGATCCTTGTAAAAGCAGGCAGTGTTCAAGGGGGCTGGAAACCTTAGCGTTTAGCAATTTTACAAATTAGAGTTAAGTGGGGAACAATTAAGTAACACAATGGGGGGAGAAGACAAAGTCTCAAAAGGTAGATAAAACTCCTAAAAGTCACAAAATGGTCCAGGAATTGAAAGTGGTGGCTCATCCCTAGCAGCATCATAGGTAATATCCAATAGATACCTCAACATTCATGTACTGAGAGGAAAACATCCCATATTTCCAGCAACAAAATTTGCCATTTTAGTACTGACACAGTGTAATTTCTTCACAACATAAGCACTATACTGAAGAAAGATTTAAGAACTTCCTGAAACAAAATGAGTAACACCTTTATATTTGCTGTGATGGGCAGGGGGACAAGCCCTTAATCCTTCTGAAACTGAGAGGCAAGAGAAGCAATTTAATCACTCCTGTTTAAGACCAGCTAATTCACCACTTTCTGCCTGCAGATATTCTTTCTGCCTGGCAGCAAGCAACTTGAACACAGAGGTTTCATTAAAAAATTGAGAGTAAGGCTTTGTTGGGAATCTGGACACAAAGAACATTGGGAGAGCTTGAGCATTACAGGAATAGCAGATGAAATCAGGTTACAAAGAAAGCAGCATCACCAGCTACCAAATCTCAGAATGCCCAAAGTTAAAGGGATCCAAACACTGCGTAACAGCTCAACAGAGACCAAGAATGGAATTAACTCCAGAAACAGAAAGAAAATTCCAGCTGAAAATAGTGGGGCAAGGAGAAAGAAGAAGAGCCACTTGCTTGCGCTTCCATCTGAGGAGTGGGATTTTTCGACAGCGTCCACGCCTCCAGTTGTGAGAAACCTTGACCCTTTCCTTCACTGGGACACCAGCCACTCTGCAGAGAAAGAGTAAATAGGGAAAAGTCAGGGCTGGGTAGAGCTCCATCAGCATAAGAATATGACACAAAGAAATCAGGCAACTCCATCATCCTCCCAGTGTTTGAAGGAAGAGAAGAGATAGAAATTGCCACCCAACACCACTGCGGTATTGGTGAAAGCTACCAGAAGTAGAACTACATCCAACCTGGACAATTTCAAGTTCTTGACCATCTTTTTTCCCCCTCCATTGCATTTTAGTGCCTCCTCAAATCATTAAAATTGTGAAGGATAACTTGCTACCTAACATTACAAGTACACTAGGAATTATAAACCAGATCGTAATCATGACAGATTCAAGGCATAACTATACAGCCACAGACTACTTTTGCTACAGCTCTTAAGAAGATGACTGGATAATAATTGTCCCAGCACAAGAAGAACATCCAGGATTGAAGAATCTACCATGCCCTTCCCCAGGTAGACAATCTCAGATTTGAAACCAATTCACACATTCTCTCTGCCTGTTCATTTGTGAAACAACCAACTCAGGTGAGCATCCACTCAACAAAAATTCAAGAAGTCACCTCCATGAGCAGGGTGCACTCAGGTTGCAGAATTCATGGTATTTGCTCATGGATGTTGCCACTGGCAATATTCTGTACAGGCATTACACTACATTTGCAAACAGACCACTAAGGTAAGTAGGTTTTAAAAAAATAAAAAAGTCAGAAGAAACACTATCAATTCAATCAACACACTTCTTCCCAGTGCTCTGGCCACTTGTGTAGACTGACCAGTGTTAGAGCAATGTCCAAGGTCTTAAATTTGGATATATGAAACTCAAGTTCACATCTACACTCAGCTGTGGAGCTCTAATGTCACAATACTTCAGCCTAACCTACCTTACATGGTTGCAATGAGGCTAAAACACCACTCTGTCACTAAAAAGGATAGAATTTTACTAACCAAAGATACGAATTAAACTAGTAAACCCAGACCAACCTTCCCAAAATTTATCCTTCATCAAGGAAGGCTTAGAGGGCATATCAGCCAGGAAGCTAGACAAAAGATTATTCTTTTTCTTAAGCAAGAACAGAACAGCAACAGGAAACACTAACCACCACTAAGCTACAATCAAGTTCAGTGCCATCTTGTGACTAAACTATATAACGGCACTATCCATATATCCAATTCCTCTAAAGATTTACCTTTCAACTTAAGCCACTGTCAACTTCCCGTTAACAAAATATTATGCATAGAATTGAGACTGCAATTCCATGCATATTTAGTTGAAATTAAACTTCACTGAAAGCAATAGGACTTGTTTCAGAGTAAACTTATTTTATTTATTATTTGATTTATATCCCTGAAAAGGTATTAAACGCTATCTTTTTAATTATTTCACATGAGGTACTGAGAAACACAAAACAAGTCAAGATACCATCCTATCCACATACACTACCACTTACAGCCCTGATACATATCCTACTCTTTTAAATTTTCAAAAGCTTGTTTCAAGAATAAAGCTAAGCCAGAATTTCTCTCCCTATATTGAAGCAAAAGCCCTAATTTCTAAGCCATAGCAAATAGTTCATTTCCATTTTAAAACATGTGACTTGCAATAATCCTTGCACAAAGGGACATGAGCCCAAAATAAATGTTACGGTAGAAGTTACCAACTAGTGAAGCCAGTAAGGTGGTATCACCAACCCAAAGCAATACACAGGGGCTATTTTTGAAATCATGCAAAAACATGATCAAACAGGCCAAGGAGATTTTATTTTTACCAAGCCAGTGGCTAGAGTCTAAATTTACCAGCCAGGAAAATGATAAAGCAAATAAAGAGCCCCTGGCTCCATGCATTCCAGCACCACGCTCATGGGCACCCACTGTTCAAATGCACCGCAGGTAACAGCACTCAGGCTAGTTAGCGAGTGACTACTTCAATGAGGTAGCCTAAGCAGATGTAATGGAATTTGTTCATGCTCCATCCATTACCCATTTCTTGCCCTTTCTTACATCACTTTGTGGATGACCCCAATGTTTAAATGTATATTGTAAGCTCTCTGTGGCAGAGAGTTTTTCTCTATGCTATGGCTTCTGCAAGGGTAAGTTTTGTCTCACCAAGCTATTAGAGTTCTTCAAGAGTGTCAGCAAGCATATAGATAGAGGTGATCGGGTTGACATAGTGTACTTAAGACTTTCAAAAAGCTTTTATCAAAGTACCACGCCAAAGATGAGAGAGACTGGCTGAGTTGGGAGTGGGAGGTACTGCATGGCAGTGGTTCCGCTCCTACTTGGCAGGTCACCTCCAGAAGGTGGTGCTTGGGGAACACTGCTCGGAACCCTGGACTCTCCAGTATGGGGTTCCGCAGGGGTCAGTTCTGTCCCCCATGCTGTTCAACATCTACATGAAACCATTGGGTGCGGTCATCCGGAGCTTTGGAGTGCATTGCCATCAGTATGCTGATGACATGCAGCTCTATTTCTCCTTTTCATCTTCATCAGGTGAGGCTGTCAATGTGCTGAACTGGTGCCTGGCTGCGACAATGGACTGAATGAGGGCTAATAAACTGAGGCTCAATCCAGACAAGACTGAGATGCTGCTAGTGGGTGGTTCTTCTGACCGGATGGTGGATGTTCAACCTGTCCTGGATGGGGTTGCACTCCCCCTGAAGGAGCAGGTTCGTAGCTTGGGGGTTCTCCTAGAACCATCTCTGTCACTTGAGGCTCAGGTAGCCTCGGTGGCACGCAGTGCCTTCTACCTGGCTTCAGTTGTCCATGCTCTGGTAACCTCAAAATTAGATTACTACAATGCACTCTAAGTGGGGCTGCCTTTGAAGATGGTTTGGAAGCTGCAGCTTGTGCAAAATGCAGCAGCCAGATTGGTAACAAGGACCAGACGGTCCGAACATATAAAACCGATTCTGGCCCGCTTGCATTGGCTGCCTGTATGTTTCCAAGCTCAATTTAAGGTGCTGGTTTTGGCCTGTAAAGCCTTACATGGCTTGGGACCACAATACCTGATGGAACGCCTCTCCCGATACAAACCCACCCATACACTACGTTCAAGATCAAAGGCCCTCCTCCGGGTGCCTACTCCAAGGGAAGCTCGGAGGATGGCAACAAGGGAGAGGGCCTTCTCAGTGGTGGCCCCCAAATTATGGAATGATCTCTCTGACGAGGTGCGCCTGTTGCCAACACTTATCTTTTCGGTGCCAGGTCAAGACTTTCCTCTTCTCCCAGGCATTTTAGCATGTGTTTTTAAATTGTTTTAAATTTGTAAATTGTGTTTTAAATTGTTTTTAAACGTGTTTTTTAAATTTGTATATTTGTTTTAATGTTTTTAGTTACTGTAAACCGCCCAGACAGCTTCGGCTATGGGGCGGTATAAAAGTACAATAAATAAATAAAGACTTCTGAGTAAGCTTAGCAGTCATTGAATAAGAGAGGTCTTGTGGATCAGGAACTGGTTAAGCAGCAGAAAGCAGAGAGGGTTGTAGAAAGTGGAGTCCCCAAGGATCAGTACTGGGATTTTTAATTTGTTCATAAACGATTTAGAGCTGGGGTGAGTAGAGAGGTGGCTATGTTTGCTGATGATACTAGATTGTTTATGTTCGTTAAAATAAAAGGATTGTGAAGAGCTCCAAAAGGATCTCTTCAAACTGACTGAAAGGGTGGTAAAATGGCAAATGCAATTTAATGTGAGCAAGTACAAAGTGATCCATGTCGGGGCAAAAAAAATATTAATTTCACATATACACTCATGGGATATGCACTGGCAGTGACTGACCAGGAGCAAGACCTTAGGGCTGTAGTGGATAGCTTGATGAAAATGTCAATCCAGTGTGTGGCAGCTGTGAAAAAAGCAAATTCCATGCTAGGGACCATTAGGAAAGGTACTAAAAATAAAACTGCTGATATCATAATGCTGTTATACAAATCTATGGTGTGACCACATTTAGAATACTGTGTACAGTTGGACTTCCGGGAAGGGTTGCTTTGCCTGTGCTGCCTCTGAGTCGAGCTCTCGTCTCAGAAGAAGCTTTTTCAGCTTTAAAATCAGTCAAAACGTTCTTTTTGACTGGTAAAGATTTTCTCCCAGACAGGGAGAAACATAGAGATTAATCACAAAGCTTGTTTTTGTGGGGAGGACTGGATTTCATTTATTTATGAGAGAAGGTTCAAACTGCAATGCCGGACGGACTTTCATCAAGCTCTAGCTGATTACAGCGACACGTTTATCTTTTCTTCAAAGAAAAACGGACTCTAACAGGCAGATAAGCATTCTTCTTTCTATTTTCTTTTTTCACTTGGTTTAAATTGTTGCAGCAAAAAAGAGATTTGTCAATGAATCAGCTGTGAAGAACTTCTGGGTGAGTTATGGCTTTTCTCTTTCACTCACGAAATTAAGGAGAAAAGAAATCGAAAAAGCTTATCTTTGTTTTTATTGCAAAAAGCTGTCCTGGAGGTGCATTCTAAAGATACCAACGAAAGAGGGATTTCTATTTCGAGGAGGGGGAAAAAAATTATTTTTTTTTGAGTCTATTTCATTTTGACGAATCTGCTTGTTCATGACGCCACTAATTGTTTTGATGTTGGGAACTAAGTTTGTTTTGTATTCCTGAACACATAAAAGATAAGGCAGGCTGTATTGTCTACACTGATGTCAGCAAGCCTGTAATATTAACCCAATTGTGGCTGAAATAATTTTTGTTTCTGTGGTTTTAAGAACGACAACCAGGAAAGTGATTGAGACCATGGAAGAAATTATGTTTCAGAAAATAATGGGTGAGATTGAGATAACGAAACAAACCCTGAGACAGGGTAGACAGGAGATGAAAATTGAATTTAACAAAATGACGCAGGAGCTTAAAGAAATAGGAGATTCTGTGAGAGAGGTGTTTGATGAGATTAGAGATGAGAAAAGAAAAATTAAAGGGAAGCTACAAGCCCTGGAGATTGGAACAAATGTGAAATTGGAAAAAGATTTGGAGTTTATGGATGTTAGAAATAAAGTTTACTGTTTGGAATTCAACGTTGTCTCTGAAGAAATTAATGAAGATTTTGGTGGTAAAGTTATCAATGTCTTGGATAATTTTCTGGACTGGAATGATGTGATGGAGCTTGACATAGAAAAAATCTATGGAGTTGGCTACAGATATGTGACAGTGGAGAAACTCTTAAGAGATGAGCCAGTGCATTTTGTAAAAAAGAACAACAGAGATATGACTTTGCAGCAATATTTCAGCAACATATTCAGAATTCTTGACTGGAATGATGTGATGGGGCTTGACATAGAAAAAATTTATGGAATTAACTACAAATATGTGACAATGGAAAAACTTTTAAGAGATGAGCCAGTGCATTTTGTAAAAAAGAAGAGCAGAGATGTGACTTTACAACAATATTTCAGCAACATATTCAGAATTGATGGCAAGGACATATTTGTGATGGGGGAAATTCCCATCAGACTCTTGTTATATGACTATGGCTATGACAGCAAGATCATCATGGGATACTGATAATGGATGAATGGATACTGAAACCACTGGATTTAACAGGACTATTGAAGATGGAAGATGGAATTAATATTGATAATGGAAGAATGGTTATGGAAATTATTGGACCTAACAGATTTGGATTAATCAATATGTTTATTTGGACTATGGCTATGACAACAAGATTATTATGGGATACTGATAATGGAAGAATGGCTACTGAAATTACTGGACTTAACAGGATTACTGAAGATGGACGATGGAATTAATACAGATAATGGAAGAATGGCTATTGAAATTATTGGGCCTAACAGATTTGAATCAGATGGATTAAGCGACATGTTTATTTGGAGAAAAATTGAAAGATATATCTCTCAAGGAATTGAAACCTCTCTTTGACTTTTTGTGGAAAGAATAAAGTAATGTTTATGAGATTTGATGATTAATTAAGATAACTACTGGAGGAAAGTGATTTTATAATATAATTTTAGAGACAGGATTGTTATATATTGTAGACCTATAACTGATCTGCGACAAATCGGAAGTCAACATTTTATTTTATTGTTTAATTGTTTTTGTTTTGTTTTGTTTTTTGTCTTTGAAAATTTGAATAAAAATTAATGATAAAAAAAAATAGAATACTGTGTACAGTTCTAGTTGCCTCATCTCAACAAGGATATTGTAGAGCTGGAAAAGGTTCAAAAAAGGGCAACCAGGATGATCAAGAGGGATGGAGCAGCTCTCCTATGAGGAAACATTGCAGCATTTGAGGCTTTTTAGTTTAGAGAAAAGGCAAGTAAGAGGTGGCATGATAGAAGTTTATAAAATTATGCATGGCGTGGAGAGCATGAATACAGAGTTTTTCTCCATCTCTCATAGCACTAGAACTCATGGACATCTAATGAAGCTGAATGATAGAAGATTCAGGACAGACAAAAGAAAGTACTTTTTCACACAGTGCATAGCTAAGCTACGGAACTCACTTCCAAAGGAGGAAGTGATGGCCACCAACTTCAGCTTTAAAAGAGAATTAGACAAAATTATGGAGGATAACTGTATTAAAGGCTACTAGCCATGATGGCTATGCTCTGCCCCCACAGTCAGAGGCAGCATACTTCTGAATACCAGTTGCTGGAAACGGCAGGGAGGGAGAGTGCTCTTGTGCTAAGGTCCTGCTTTCAGGCTTCCCATGGGCATCTGGCTGGTCACTCTGAGAACAAGATGCTGTTATTAATACACCTAGTATTAAATCTTCCTTTTGATTCAAAGAAAGAATCGGGAAGGCACTTACAATATCTTCTGATTCTGATTTGAAGATCTCTCCCTCTCCCTCTCCCTCTCCCTCTCCCTCTCCCTCTCCCTCTCCCTCTCCCTCTCTCTCTCTCTCTCTCTCTCTCTCTCTCTCACACACACACACACACACACACACACACACACACAAAATCATATATGATGTCAGGTGCAGGAATGGTGGGCATGGTTTTCCCAAAATGTCCTGGTGGGCTCTGGGGATTTGCAGGTCACATCAAGCCCACAGACCAGAGGTTCCCCACCCCTGTTATACCACAAGAGGAATTAATGTACATTGGGTGGTACTGTATCAACAAAAACTCCACTGTTGCCTGCAGCAGCTCTACCCATATATAGAGAGCTGGATCTTCAAGGCTTTATCAGCACATCCTCCTCAGAACTGCTGTACATTTACCCTCCCAATGTAACTCAGCCAAAACATTCCAGATTTGCCATTTCAGTTTGCTGGCCTTTAATGGACCACACCCCACCCCACCACCCCGTATCTGAGGTAATGTTAGAATTCTTATGGTAAAGTCTTCTAGCCCAGTAAGACTAGGGACTAACTGAGGTCAATTTTGATATAGATGTAGGTTAATTCGTAGGAAAACCCAGCCTCCATTAAAACCCTTGTGGTCCATTTCTCCCTTGAAGTAAGGACACAGTAGCACACAGCAATGGTTGAGCACTCTACTCTCAATAGGAGACTGCTCTGGCTTGTTCACAGAGGTCAATTCCCAGGGCACCAGCTATGTGTACATGAAGGAGCATTCCTACACTCAATTGCCTGAGAGTAAGTGCAATTGAATGGGGTTTCTTCCTGAGCAGACATGCAAATGATTGCAGTGTCAGTCTCACCAAATCCGTGGGGCTTAATTGCTCCTAACTCTGTGCTGCACTGTAACTGTAGTTTGGTAACCTCCAAAAGGAAAAACAGCTACCAACTGTCTTCCCATGGCATTTCCTCTACTGGAAATGCAAGCCTATAGCAAGCTCTGTCTCTAGCAAATCTCAGAAATAGCAGTAAGCTAAACCTTATGGATAGCAGTGGAAACATAAACCACATTCTGCTTCCAAACAAGAAAAAAGAAGTCTGCAATTGGAGATTTGCTAGCAATTCCATCCATCAAACATGAGACAGAACAGAAGATGTCTGGTTCCCCATTAGCTGTGGGGTCTAACAAAGAAGAACGCTCTTTTCATGCATCAATGGACAGAACTAAAAAAACACAAGGCACAGAAGATATTTAAAACAATGGGCAAAGTAAGGTGCTGCTTTTAAACAGTTTCTTTTCCTATCCTAATAAGCAGAGCTAGAACAAATGATACTGGAGGGATATTAATCACTGGCTACTGATGGACTTGAAGTTCCATGGAAGTCAAGCCAGATTACTTGCCCCAGGGCAGCTTCTCAGCTATTTTTAATACAGATTTAACAATATAGTTTTGTAAACAAGCCAATTAAACTTAGGCCCTGATCAGTTTTCCCACTGATTTTTAGGGCCATGGGAAGTTTACCTTGATTCAGCTCAAACCTGTCACTTTTTCTATGTAGTTTAAGCAAATATCCCTTTGTGTTGTCTTGAAATTCTTTTAACAGTAAGAGACACTTGCCAGGAAACCTATGTATGTCTACTAAGTAGTAAGTTCCCCTGCATTCAGTGGGGCTTACTCCCAAGTAAGGACTTAGGACTGTGGCCTTTCCCCCCCCTTGCTTTGTTATGTAAGGAAACAATTGAGACATTAAAAAAAATTAAAGGTGGAATTTCTCTGTCAAGGTAATGTTTGAAACTATGAAGTCTGAAGTCTGATAAGGTACATAGCGGAAGAAACAAGAGCAAGCACATCCAGGAATGTAGCTGTCCTTATCCATCCCTCTCTGTTTTTGATGACTAGCATTGTTTAAAAAATGACAAAGCACCCCGAAGGAGGGAAAAAATCCCCCTTTAAACAAACATATCTTGTAGCTGTTAATGCATGGGAGAATCTCTAACCTGGCCCTGACGCCTAGCTAGACTCTAGTGTTCCCAGCTCTCTTTCCATCGCCTGGAGCTCATTTTTTTTACTCCTCAATCGCCCTCCCCTTTCCGGCACTTTGTCACCATTATAATTTGACTGCATTCCTGGGCATGTGACCCACTTTAAACAAAAACACACAGAGATTTCCATCACCAAGGAATCTTTCTCCACACAGTCAGTTTGCAATCTCTGTGCTTTACCTCCTACTCTTGTCCAAAAATGGCAAAATATGTCTTTGAAAGTAGGGGAGGAAGTCCCACTTTAAATGTTGAGGTTCACAAGAATATTTTGGACCAAGTATTAACTTCAAACTTTATGTCTGATATCTAAATGACCATGAAATCAGATGACCCTGCTACAAAGATGTATGTATTTTATTTATTTGTTTGGATATTTTGTATCACACCCTTCAACAAATTGTCAGGGCAACTCATATGATCAGGCAATATCAAAATGAGGGTGGGGGAGAGAGTTACAAATCCTGCATATAATCACAAGAAAACATAAAAATTAAACTGATAAGAACAGATACTACACTTGATCTTAGCCAAAAGGCCGAGAAGCCATTAATGGGTAGAATATCTGTGATAAAAATGAATGTATTACCGAGAATGATGTTTTTGTTTCAAACAATACCTGTAATATCCTCTGATTTACCTTTTAAACAATGGCAAAAAGATATTTCTAAATTTGTATGGCAAGGAAAAAAACCAAGAGTTAAATTTAAATTACTTCAAGACGCTAAAGAAAGAGGAGGACTGGGATTACCAAATTTGAGACTTTATTTTGCTGCCTGCTGTTTAGTCTGGATAAAGGAATGGATCTTATTGAGGAATAAAAGACTATTGGATTTGGAGGGCCACAATCTGAAGTGGGGATGGCATGGATATCTATGGTATGACAAAGTAAAAGTAAATGTAGACTTTAATAATCATTTTATAAGACGTCCTCTGTTGAAAATATGGAATAGATACAAACCAAGGTTTTATTCGAAAATACCATTATGTGTCTCAAGTCAAGAAGCTTTTTATAGAAGAGAAATGTCTGGAAAAGAGAAATGGTTAACTTATCAAGAACTATTAGAAAATGTACATGGAGAATACATAATGAAAGAGAGAGAACAATTGATAAAGGAAGGATATAGTTTTCATTGGTTTGCCTATTTACAATTGTTAGAAAGATATAAAATGGACAAGAAAATGTATGGGTTTGAAATAAATAAATCTGATTTTGAAATAGGTTTGTGTACAAATGATGAAAACATAATTGCAAAAATGTATAAACTTTTATTGAAAATGGATATGGAGGAAGAACAAGTAAAAGAGTGCATGGTAAAGTGGGCAAAAAATTTTGGTCATAACATACAAATGGATCAATGGGAAAATATGTGGAAAAAAGGCTTGAAATTTACATTATGTTATAATCTTAAAGAAAATTTTTATAAAATGATGTACCGTTGGTACATGACTCCAGAAAAGCTGTCAAAAATGTATAGTAATGTCTCTAATGTTTGTTGGAAATGTAAACAACAAGAAGGATCTTTTTATCATATGTGGTGGTCATGTAAAAAGGCGAAATTATTTTGGGCACAGATAGGTAGGAAGATGCAAAAAATTCTAAAGATAAATATTCGGTCAAAACCAGAATTTTTCTTATTGGGTTTTATGGATAAACAAATAGAAAAGAAATATGGAAGAATAATATTATATATGATTACGGCAGCAAGATTATTATATGCACAAAAGTGGAAAATGGAATCAACACCAACAATGGAAGAATGGTTATTGAAATTAATGGACTTAGTAGAAATGGATAAATTGACATGTTTACTTAGAGAAAAATCGACAGATACATTTCTTAAGGAATGGAAACCTCTCTTAGACTTTTTGTTGAAAGATCAAAATAAAATGATGATACTGGGATTTGACGATTAATTAAGACAGCCTATGGAGAAAAGGGACTCTGTATGTATACATTAAGGGACAGGTTTGATGTATATTATATACTTATAGCTGATCTGCGACAAATCGGAAGTCAACTATTTTATTTTCATTTTTTTGTTGATGTATTGTTATGTCTTTTTGACTTTGTTTTGTTTGTTTTTGGAAAAATTTGAATAAAAATTATTAAAAAAAAAAAAAAGAAAACATAAAAATTAGATTTGAAGTTAAAACAAATTAAAACACTCAAGAAAAGAAAAGCACCTCTCACCTGGTGCCAAAATAACATTAAGGGAGGCACCAGATGATCATCTGGGAACAGCATTCCAGTCAGACTGCAAACACCTTTCCCTTGTAACCATCTGCTACACCTCACTCAGCATAAACACTGAGAAGGGTTTCTTCACAAGATCTCAATGGAGATCTTATGGCCCAAGTAGGCACATGTGGAGACAGGTGATCCTTTAGGTACTCTAATCCCAAACCTTACAAGTCAAAATAGCACTTTGAATTGAGCCTCAGGTGCCACTGTAACTGATGAAGCAACTCCCCAATTGTGGAACTCTCTCCCAAAGCAAATTAGACTGGCTCCTTCTCCGTTGTCTTTCAGGTGAACAGTTACATTTTTGCTCCTCATTTTCTTCAACTCTTTTATTGTGGCATTTTAATTGCATTGATTATTGCAACTATCATAAAGACCCTTTTAAGGGCCAAAAGACAATGTAAAATATTTTATGAATAAATAACTAAATATAATTCCCAGCAGTCTGGCAGCTTATTCTGAACTAACTGATGTTTCCAGACCATCTTCAAAAGACAACTGTTCATATAACCCATTGCAACAATCTAGTCTGGAGGTTACCAGACCATGGATAACTGAAACCAGGATCTTTTTGTCCAAGTAGAATTGCAACTGGTGCACTAATCTAAGCTGGTTCAAAGCTCTCTGTACCATAGAGGTCACTTGGACCTCCACTGATATATATTAATGAAGGTCCAAGTGACCTGTATGCAACTGGTGCACTAGTCTAAGCTGGTACAAAGCTCTCTGTACCACAGAGCCACAGTACCACTGATATATGTATATTCCTCCTAAAGGAGCCCAGGGCAGCAAACAAAAACTCTAAAGCACTCTGAAACATCTTAAAAACAAAAGACTTAAAACATTTAAAAACAAAACCTCTTTAAAAACATTAAAACATCTTTAAAAAATCTTTTAAAAAAAAAAAGCTTTAGAAACATATAAAAAAGTAATTCCAACACAGACGCAGTCTGGGATAAAAGGCTTGTTGAAAGAGGGAGGTCTTCAGTAGGCGCTGAAAAGATAATGGAGATGGTGCCTGTCTAATATTGAAAGAGAGGGAATTCCAAAGGGTCCGCTTCCTATGTTGTGCAGAACGGACCTCCTGATAAGATGGTATGTACATGAGGCCCTCACCTGCAGAGTGCAGTGATCAATTAAGTATATAAGGGGTAAGACAATCTTTCAGGTATCCTGGTCCCAAGCTGCATAGGGCTTTGTACACCAAAACCAGAACCTTGAACTTGACCCAGTAGCTAATGGGGAGCCAGTGCAATTCTTTCAGCAGCAGGTTAACATGTTGGTGATACACTGCCCAGTGAGCAATCACACTGCTGCAATTTGCACCAGCTGCAGCTTCCAGAAGAACCTCAAAGGCAGCCCCACATAGCACGCACTACAGTAATCCAGCCTGGAGATTACCAATGCATGGACAACAGTTGTCAGGCTATTCCAGTCCAGAAATGGCTGCAGCTATCTTACCAGCCGAAGCTGGTAAAAGATACCCCTAGCCACAGAGATCGCCTGGGCCTCTAACGATAAAGATGGATCCAGGAGCACCTCCACACTATGAAATTGCTTTTTCAGAGGGAGTACAACCCCATCAAAAGCTGGCAATTGACCAATTATCCAAACTCAGGAACCACCAACCCACAGCAACTCTGTCTTGCTAGGATTCTGACTCAGTTTATTGGCCCTCATCCAGACCATCACTGAGTCCAGACACCGGTCCAGGGCTTGCACAGCCTCTCCCGATTCAGATGTTACAGAGAAATAGAGCTGGGTATCGTCAGCATACTGCTGACACCTTGCCCCAAATCTCCTGATGCTTCCAAGAGCTTCATGTAGATGTTAAACTGCATTGGGGACAAGATGGTACCCTGCAGTACCCCACAGCACAACAGCAAGGAAGCCAAAAGAAAACCACCCAATGCTATTCTCTGAAAATGAACCTGGAGGTAGGATCGAAACCACTGTAAAATAGTGCCTCCGATACCCATCCCACCAAGTCGGCTCAGGAGGATACCATGGTCAATGGTATCAAAAGCTGCCAAGAGAACAAGTAAGAATAACAGGGTTGCACTCCCTCTGTCCTTCACCCAAGGTCATCCATCAGGATGACCAAGGCCAATTCAGTCCCATAACCAAGCCTGAATCTAGATTGGAATGGGTCAAGATAATGTTTCATCCAAGAATACTTTCAATTGCTGCACCACAACCCTCTCAATCACCTTCCCTAAAAAGGGGGTATTTGTGACTGGGTGGTAGTTGTCACAAACTAGTAGGTCCAGGTATTTGTTTGTTTGTTTATTTGTTGCATTTATATACCGCCCCATAGCTGAAGCTCTCTGGGCAGTTTACGATTAAGAACTTTAAAACTAGTAAAGCAGGTAGGCTTAAATTAAATTAAAGCAAGTAAACAAGGTGGGCTTAAATTAAATTAAAACAAGGTGGGCTTTTTTAGGAAAGTTGGATCACTGCCTCTTTCAGGGCGGCTGGGACCACTCTCTCCTACAAAGATGAACTGACTACACCGTGGATCTATTCGGTCATACCCCCTTGGCAAGCTTTAATAAGCCAAGACAGGCAAGGGTCGAGGGGACACATTGCTGGTTGCATCGTCGCAAGCACCTTGTCCACGTCATCAGGCTGCATCAACTGAAACAGATCCCAAGAAGTTGTAGCAGACGTTGCACTGGACACCTCACTAGGGACTACAGTAGAAATAGCCTCAGGCTCATGCACTCCCCTTCACTCTCCTCCACTGGCATAGGTGCAAGAAGATAAGAGGCTTTCACTTCCATTTTTTATTAACCAGAGTTAGCATTACATTCAGACTGTAGACTGTGGATAATCTTCAGGATGGTTTGCTTAAACAAGCCATAATTATATTAACCACAGTTTCTTGGGTTCAGATGAAACAAACGCTAGTTAAAAACATAAGAACATAAGAAGAGCCTGCTGGATCAGGCCAGTGGCCCATCTAGTCCAGCATCCTGTTCTCACAGTGGCCAACCAGGTGCCTGGGGGAAGCCCGCAAGCAGGACCCGAGTGCAAGAACACTCTCCCCTCCTGAGGCTTCCGGCAACTGGTTTTCAGAAGCATGCTGCCTCTGACTAGGGTGGCACAGCACAGCCATCACGGCTAGTAGCCATTGATAGCCCTGTCCTCCATGAATTTGTCTAATCTTCTTTTAAAGCCATCCAAGCTGGTGGCCATTACCGCATCTTGTGGGAGCAAATTCCATAGTTTAACTATGCGTTGAGTAAAGAAGTACTTCCTTTTGTCTGTCCTGAATCTTCCAACATTCAGCTTCTTTGAATGTCCACGAGTTCTAGTATTATGAGAGAGGGAGAAGAACTTTTCTCTATCCACTTTCTCAATGCCATGCATAATTTTATACACTTCTATCATGTCTCCTCTGACCCGCCTTTTCTCTAAACTAAAAAGCCCCAAATGCTGCAACCTTTCCTCATAAGAAGAAGCTTCCCTTCTCCTCTTCATAGCCATTGCAGAAGAGATGACAGGGGAAGGTCCATGAACTCCAGTCTCACTGCAGTTTGTTCCTGTCATGACAAACCATGATCTATTGCAACATCCAAACCAGCTCTACAGGGTTTTTTTTTGGATTGACTTCTGCTAGTGAATGCACCAACTTTTCAGACTTCAAACACTGCCTGAACATGCCCACCAGCAAAACTGGCTTGGCAGTTATGACTTTACACGGTCTCCCTTGTACTATGGTGCTAACACAACAAATAAGCCTAAACCGAGTAAAGCACCATGCTATGATGCTTACAGAGACAGGACTGTACTTGAACCAACTAGGAATGGAGGCCCTCCATACCCTCAGGCATTATGCTGTCCTCATTATGCAGGGGATTTCTTATCTACTATTTATCCACTCTGTCACTCCAAAGAGCTGTCTCTTCTGCTGCATTTCAATCCACCTCAAAAATATCCATGTTTAAGCAGCATAGTTGAGATGTCCCAAACTGGTAGAAACCTGGAGAGGAAAACAATGCGTAGCACAGAGATACAAGATCTAAGTTTAATTTCCCATTTTACACTATAGGGTTTCTTGCATTAGGATCTGAAGCAGCAACCAGCGTGCAAGGAATAAGGATACCATCAGCTTCTTGGCCCTGCATGTTTATATCGTAATTTATTCATTTGTTACCAATGTTCATCAATTTATTCAGCACCAAGAATCACCTTGGACAAAAAGCACATGTCAATGCTATTTTCACTACTCACGCTCAGTGATATAATGTATACATTCACAAATAATCTATTAGCCCTTTGAGTAGTCTGACACAGACCTAAAAAGATTTGTGAGGTGTGGCAGCAGATAACAGGTTGTATCCAATACTAGTCCTCCTCAGAGTAGACCCATTGAAATTAGTAAACAGGACTAACTTAGATTCATTAATTTAAATGGATTTACTCTGAGCAGAACTTAGTTCCAAACCAATCATCACATAAAGCCATAACATTTGAAATATATCTTCAGAATTATTAGTTGCTATGCGCCTTCAAGTCGATTACGAATTATGGCGACCCTATGAATCAATGACCTCCAAGAGTATCTGTCATGAACCACCCTGTTCAGATCTTCTAAGTTCAGGTCTGTGGCTTCCTTTATGGAATTAATCCATCTCTTGTTTGGCCTTCTCTTTTTCTACTCCCTTCTGTTTTTCACAGCATTATTGCCTTTTCTAGTGAATTATGTCTTCTCATGATGTGTCCAAAGTATGATAACCTCAGTTTCATCATTTTAGCTTCTAGTGACAGTTCTGGTTTAATTTGTTCTAACACCCAATTATTTGTCTTTTTCACAATATGCGCAAAGCTCTCCTCCAACACCACATTTCAAATGAGTTCATTTTTCTCTTATCTGCCTTTTTCACTGTCCAACTTTCACATCCATACATAGAGATTGGGAATACCATGGTCTGAATGATCCTGACTTTGGTGTTCAGTGATACATCTTTGCAATTGAGAACCTTTTCTAGTTCTCTCATAGCTGCCCTCCCCAGTCCTAGCCTTCTTCTGATTTCTTGACTATTGTCTCCATTTTGGTTAATGACTGTGCCGAGGTGTTGATAATCCTTGACAAGTTCAATGTCCTCATTGCCAACTTTAAAGTTACATA
Source organism: Rhineura floridana (assembly GCF_030035675.1). Taxonomy (NCBI): domain Eukaryota; kingdom Metazoa; phylum Chordata; class Lepidosauria; order Squamata; family Rhineuridae; genus Rhineura; species Rhineura floridana. The sequence goes on from NC_084486.1 coordinate 86,429,819, forward strand.
AATATTCTGTTGTGATTGTTTTAATCTTTTTGACGTTCAGCTGTAGTCCTGTTTTTGTGCTTTCCTCTTTAACTTTCATCAGCATTTGTTTCAAATCATTACTGGTTTCTGCTAATAGTATGGTGTTGTCTGCATATCTTACATTGATATTTCTCCCTCAAGTTTTCACACTTCCCTGCTCTTGGTCCAATCCTGCTTTCCGTGTGATATGTTCTGCCTACAGATTAAACAAATAGGGTGATAAAATACACCCGTCTCACACCCTTTTCTATTGGAAACCAATCATTTTCTCCATATTCTGTCCTTACAGTAGCCTCTTATCCAGAGTATAGGTTGTGCATCAGGACAATCTGATGCTGTGGTACCCCCATTTCTTTCAGAATAATTTCAGAATTGTTACTTTACATTAATCTTCAATCATTTTTACTTAATCAATGTTCTTGAACCTTGGCATAATCGAGATTCTTGCAGAAGTCCATGGATGACATTAAATGCGTTTGGGCTATATGGTTCCAGGTTATGGTCTGAAGTCACATAAGACCAGCACCCTGCTGAAGCTAAGCAGGGTCAGGTCTGGTCAATGCCTGGATGGGAGACCTTCTAGGAACCATATGTAAGCCACCTTGGGTTTCTATCATGAAAAGAAAGGTGGGGTATAAATGTAATAAATAAATAAATAGCCTACAAACTGTGTTATACCTCTTTCTGTTTGGAATCAAGTCTCATCAAAATAAGAAAAAATATTTCTAAACAAGTATTCTTGGGCTCAGGGTTTTTATTTTAAAACTATCTTCTATATGTTCTATCCTCACTGTTGGAGGCAATATGTATCTGAATACCAGCTGCTAGGAATCACGTGGAGAGATCACTATTGCACTCAGAACCTGTTTGTGGAGTTCCCATAAGCATCTACTTGGCCATTGTGACAACAGGATGCTAGACTAGATGGGCCTTCAGCTTGATTCATCAGGGCTCTTATGTTCTTAAAGTACAAGGCTTTATTTTCAGAGCTCATTGGTTACAGTCAACAGTTAAATATCTATGCAGTCCCTCATATCCCTACAAATAGGTCTCACAGTACTGCTGAAAATTAAATGACCTTCATCCAGTTATTTCCTGTTGCACCCAACAAGAGTGGTACACACTTAAGATAACTGGTTTTGCATGTCCAGCCTCCAACTACATATGGAACCCTACTGAGTACGGGGGGGGGGGGGGGGGGGAGTCATACCGACATCTCATCTTAGACATGGAATGCTATCCCCACCCAAATCTGAATCTGCAGGACAGTCTCTAGCAACACTTTTTTGTGTTCCTGCACACAACTGAGGAGTTTTTTCACAGGAGCATATCTGGATCACTGCCATAGTACAAAGGGAAGTGTCAATATATTCTACAGATTAAAGACTCCAGTTGAATGTATCTTTTGGGGGTTTTACTTGAAAGCCTTTCCAAATTCCTTAGCCTTCCATATACACAAGTTTCTCCTTTCTTTTTTAAAGGGAAATATTACCCTGCACAATCCTTCAAGAACAGCCTGCTGGATCAAGCCAATGGCCCAGCTAGTCCAGTATCCTGTTCTTACAGTGGCCAACCAGATGCTCATGGCAAGCCTGCCAGCAGAACATGAGTGCAAGAACACTCTCTCCTCTTGCAATTTCTAGCAACTGGTATTTAGAGGCATAATGCCTCCAACCATGGAGGCAGAGCATAGCCACCATGGCTTGTAGCTATCCACCATGTATTTGTCTAATCCTCTTTTAAGATGGATTCCTACATTTGGCAGGGGATTGGACTCGATGGCCTTATAGGCCCCTTGCAACTCTACTTTCTATGATTCTAAAGCCATCCAAGTTGGTGGCCATCACTGCCATCTCTGGGAGCAAGTTCTATAGCTGAACTATGCACTGGCGAAGAAGTACTTTCTTTTATCTGTCCTGAATCTTCCAGCATTCAGCTTCATTGGATATCCACGTGTTCTAGTGTTATGAGAGAGGGAGAAAAAGTGTTCTGTTCAAATCTGCACTCATCTTAAGTTTATTTGGTGAAACCTTTCTTCAGGTTCCACAGGGCAGTGGTAATCAGGGAACATGCATCTTCAGTGGTTGTACCCCATCTGTGGAATGCCCTCCCTAGTTCCATACACTGGCATCTATGTGTATGACCTTTCAACAATAGTTAAAAGCATTTTTATTCACAGAGGCATTTTAATAGAATACACTGAGTTTTATTACTGCTGCTTAAATGTAAGTTTGAATTGGATTTTTACTCAAGATGTTTTAACATACTACCACATTGTTTTAATTTCTATATGGTTGTTTTGCTATTTATTGTTTTATTACTCTTTGAGGGGTTCCCCCTGTTACGCCACCCTGAACTATTTTTGAAAGATAGGATACAAATCTGTTATTAAATAAATAAATAATCTTCACACACTCATGTACACATTTGAGAACCCTGGATCAATCAGGATATTACAACACATGTACACACATTAGTCAGCTGCACTACTATAGAAAACACTGGAGTAATATTGATGTACCCACAATAGTGATGTCTATGTGCGTATCTGCCCTAAGGAGAGAGGTTCTTCAATATTACCACTTTGAGTGACAAATTGCCACTGCAAAAACATTCCTAGCTCTCTCCAAACTGCTTAAGGTGGTATCCAGTGGTGCCACTCTGCAGACAGAAGGCATCCATCAGCAGAACAGGGAAGACGCCAATTTTTGGCTTTTTTTCCTCCCTCCCCCAAATCTGCTCTGGAGGGCTGGGGAACCCTCCAGAGAAGAGTTAAGAGGGCAAAGGGCTGCAGGGGAAGAAGGAAACCCCACAAAAAGCAGCCTCCTACCCAGTTCCACTGACAGATGCCTTCCATCAGTGGAGTGACACCACTGGATTCAACCCTTAACGTTTTATCATTCTGGCTCTCTACCAAAGAGATTCTGCCTTAACAACTCCCTTTGCCTTCAAGTCCGTGTTTAACCTATCTAAACAAGTAAGTCCATATAAGGCCACAATTTTATTTTTACTACCCAGCCTGCCTATATATACCTAAGTTAGGCTGCAATCCAAGACATGCTTACCTAAGAATAAGTCCCACTGAACCCAATGGAGCTTACTTCTAAGTAGACATGCAGTCTTAATCATTTGTGGTCTGCAAGGGGTGGGTGGGGAGAACTAACTTTTGTAAACCTTCCCTTTCTACTCATTACACATAATCTGGCAAGTGTCTGTTTACAAGCTTGCTTTAGTTCATTTATTGTGAAGTGTATAATGGTCTTGTGCTATTTTTTAAGAAGCTGAAAACCCAAAGCTCTCTACCAATTTTAGTCTCAGAATTTTTGAGATAGGGAAAAGAAGGAACAGAAAGAAACTCTTACACTGTCTTCAGGGTAGAAATAGATTACAACAATGCCATTCTATACAGGCATGGTTGCAGATTAAGTGAAAACACAGGAACATAGGAAGCTGCCTAGTCAGACCAACGGCCAATCTTGTTCAAGATTCTCTACACTAACTGGCAGCAGCTCTCCAGGGTTTCAGACAAGCACTCTTTTCCCAGCCCTACTTGGAGATGCCAGGGATTAAAAGCAAGACCTTCTATGTACAAAGCAGATGCTCCAACACTGAGCTATGGCCCTTCCCAAATATATTTTATTTTTGAATAGGCGTTTTTTAAAAGGAAGACCTAGGGCCAGATGAGCAGGATAGCTTGACCACTGTTGTCCATGCACTGTTAACCTCCCTGTAATGCGCTCTATGCGGGGCTGCCCTTGAGTTGGTCCGGAAGCTGCAGCTGGTGCAAAATGCGGCAGCACAACTGCTCTCTGGGGCAGGTATTGCCCACATGTCACCCTGCTGCTGAAAGAATTGCACTGTCTACCTGTTAGCTACCAGGCTAAGTTCAAGGTACTGGTTTTAGTGTACAAAGCCCTATGCAGCTTGTGACCAGGATACCTGAAAGATCATCTTACCACTTACATACCCAGTCAATCACTGTGCTCTGCAGCTGAGGGCCTCCTGTAGATACCATCTTATCAGGAGGTCCATTCCACGCAACATAGGAAGCGGACCTTTAATGTTGTGGCACCTACCCCTTGGAATTCCCACCCCTGACACATAAGAGAGACGCCATCTCTGTTGTCTTTTCGGTGCCTACTGAAGACCTTCCTCATTCAAGAAACCACTTAAGTAGAGAACTTAACCAAGTCTGCATCTGTGTTGGAATTGCTTTTTAGGATGTTTTTAAAGCTGTTTTGTTTTAATATGTGTTTTGAAGTCTTTTGTTTTTAAGATGTTTTAAGATGCTTTTAGTTTTTTCTTTGCCACCGAGGGCTCCTTCCAGGAGGACGGGAGGGATATAAATTTAATAAACAAATAAATAAAAAGTGTACAATGGATAAAACAGTGTCCAAGTTAACTACCACGTTGCTGATAATAAAATTCCAGTAACAAAGAATGCTTTGGACTTCGTGGAAGAGGGCTCGTCATTTCTGTGAAAACCAGGAAGCACTTTAAAAATGTTGTTTTACAAGACATGAAGGGAGCTTTGTTACTGATATTTTGTTCCTGAAGAACAGCATACAGTTTTTTCAAACTATGTACTCCGTCACCACGTGCATATACACACCATATATTGTAAGACAAGAGCTCTCTTTCTGCTGCAATTTACATTTGAGGCAAACCTCTATTAAAATCAAATAACCCTTTTCTGCTCCTGCAGGTGATTGATCTCAATCTCCTTCCTCCCTCTACCCTTCAAACCTCTGAAGAGGACAATAAATACAGTTGTGAATCTTGGCTTCCTAGATTCCATGTGCTCTGAAGCAAGTACTACAAATTCCACACTTAATAGTAAGTTCAAATACTCATGCGGACATTTACAAATTTTTACCCTGTTTGTTAGCACTACATAATCCATGATAGATCACGTTGGAGACATAATACCTTAAACAATCTACCCCACCTGCAATACACAGCTGTGCAGAGTACAGAATCTCATTCCATGCTGGTTTCCTAAGGATTCAAAGAAGAAAGAAAGCAGAAGCCACAATGTATAGTCACAAAGAGAGCAAATGACATCTACAGTTATTAGATGGGGCACCTCCAATACAACAGGAAAGTATTAGTAGTCATGCACATGGCTGGAAACCTGAGACATCTAACTGTTGATGCTTGAGCCAAAGAATTTTGGCATTATTTTCATGTTTGTGCAGATATTGCCTGGCATCCACAAGGTATGCCAATGTCCACCTCTTCTAGCCTTCTGGAAACAATATAAAACTTATAATGTAATACTGTAATGCCCGTTATAAAGACTGACAAAAAAGGGCAAAATAGAACAACTTGACCAGAACTTCTCCAAATCCTTGGGTAAGCAGAATGCTAACCTTCAAGACTAATATAGTATTTGTTTGTTTGTTTGTATTGTGCCATTCCACCAAATAATGCTCAAGGCTGCTAGCTAACAGTAATATACAAAGTAAAATATAGACCACACACATAGGTAAAACATCAATAAAAACACTAAAAAAACACACAACAGCCAGATGACCACACTGCAGCATTTATACTGGCCATACCAATCAGCTTACGAGTTCCAGCTCATTACTGGGACCAATTAAAGGTGCTCACATTAGTGTTTTAAAGCCCTAGGTCCCAAATATCTGAAAGACCATCTTCTTTTCTACCGACCCCTCAGGTGTTAAGATCAGCAGAAGGAGTCCTCTTCATCATTCCACCGCCCTCAGACGTACAGGGGGAGTGGCAGCCTGGGATCCCCTAGGCCAGCCTTTCCCAACTAGTGGGCCTCCAGATGTTGTTGGACCACAACTCCCATCAGCCTCAGCCAGCATTGCCAATGGTCAGGAAAGATGGGAATTGTGGTCCAACAACTTCTGGTGGCCCACTAGCTGGGAAACGCTGCCCTAGGCTGCAGGATCTCCTAAACGCAAAGATGCATTTGGCACCTTCACTATACAGTTCTTCTCATATGCTAAAGATGCAACTCTTTACCCTGGCCTTTGGCACGTGAGATAGATATATTTGGACCCACAGTTTTTCTGATTGTAGCACAGGGTAACTGATTTTAATATTGTATTTTTATATTGTTGTAACCCACCCTAAGACCTTCAGGTGAAGGACAGGCAAGAAATCCAGAAATAATAACAAAGGTCAAAGATCTGCCCGAATAAATGTGTCTTTGCCTGCTAGCTGAAATTCATCACTGAAGGGGCTAGATGGGCCTCTCTTGGCAAGGCATTCTAGAGCCCAAGAGCAGCCATCAAGAAGGTTCTCTCTCAAGCTCTTTCCAAATACTTCAGATATAGGTGGGACAGAAGGGAGGACCTTCCCTGATGATTTTAAAGCAGAGTTACGAGGATGCAGTCTTTTAGGTAAACTTGGTCTCAAGTTTTATAATTCATGTCAAGGACTTTATATGTTATAACCAGTGCTTTATTGTGCACCAAAATGGATTCACAGCCACTGAAATGGCTTTATAACATATGAGTCATGTATTCCCTATAACTGACCTGATCAATAGTCCAGCTACGGCATTCTAAACCAGCAGAATTTTCTGAACATTCTTCAAAAGCAACCCTACATAAAGAGTGTTACAATAGTCCAAACAAGATGCAGCCAAGGCATATTGTGACAAGATATGTTTGAGGGACAGAAACAATTGGCACACTAGCCTTAGCTGTGCAAAAGCATTTCCGGCCACTGCCAATACCTCAGCATCCAAGTTCAGGACTGAATCCAGGACTACATCCAAACTGCAAACCTAATCTTCAACAGAAATGCTATTGCATCCATGACAGACTGAATTCCGCTCCCTGATCTGCCTTTCCCCTAAGAGATTAAGCTTTAATTTGTTCTCCCTCGTCCAGTCCATTATCAGTGTCAAGCACTGACTTAAACTTGAACAGCTTCCTTGGAATTAGATGGAAATGAGAGAGAGTTGTGTGTCATCAGCATATTGGTGACACTGAACCTCAAATGCTTTGACAACCTCACTCAGCAGTTTCATGTAGATTTTAAATAACATGGCAGAGGGCACACAAGCTGGAACCCTGAAGGACAGAATGGAACCCTGAGGGACATCACAAACCAATCACTAAGGCATCAAATTGCAGACCCTCAGCACTACCTCTGCAATCCCCCCTTCCCACTTCAAGAAGGAGTAGAACCACTGTAAATTATTGCATTCATATGTGCCAGCCAGACAATCCAAAAGGATAAGCCAATCAGTTATACTGTAAAGCTGCAGAGAGATTCAGCAGAATTAACAGGCATGAACATTCCGTTCAGAATCCAGAACAGACTATCCACCACGATGGCCAAAGCTGCTTCCCATAATTAGGCCTACAGCTGGATTGAAAGAGATCTAGATAATTCACCTCATCTAAGAACACTTGGAGCTGAGGTATGTTCATGCATCTTACCCATAAATGGCATATTAGAGACTGACCATAAGTAATCCAGCATGGTGAAATTCAGGGAGTTCTTAGTTCAAAAATGTCAAACTAGAATAGTAAAAAAATAAAAAAAAACCTGGAAGTTATCAATGGAAACCGGCAGCTTTTTTCAATATTTGTTCTTTCTTTCTGAAGTCCTTTAAATAAGATAAATATGAACCTTCATAATTTTACCTAAAGTCAACACGCAGCAACTATCAACCCACTGTCTCAATCTTGCATCCACAAACATGCTCTGAGAAATATAAAGCTGTTGCTTGCATTACAATTACTGTAGTCCTAACTTATTCCACCATCTGGCCCATGATATGCAACTGTTATATGGCAGAAAAGTTGTTACAGGTAGTGTTTATTGGCAAGATTATAAGCAAAACTAAGGCCAAGGAGCAGGGCAGGCATTCTTACTGTTAGTGCCTACTACTGCAAGCCAAGAAGGGTGTAACCAGCTCACTCTGTGCCCACAGGTGAAAGAGCAGTACTACTAATACCATTCATTCATTCATTCATTCATTGGCGATCACTCGTGGCCGAGTAAGATTGTCTTCCAAAATAAGGTCAGAAGATGGTTGTGATGAGGATTTGCTTGACATGCCTTCCACTTAGCTCATTTGTCCCTTTCGCCCTGTACTCATGCTTCTTCAAAGTCCATAGCACCTTTGATAATAGCCAACCTCCATGGGCCAAAGCTTCCCAGGTCTCGATGCTCATGTTACATTTTGTAGATTAGCTTTAAGAACATCTTTAAACCTCTTTTGCTGTCCACCAATATTCCATTTTCCATCCTTAAGTTGGGAGTAAAGTAGCTGCTTTGGAAGACGGTGATCAGGCATTAGAACAACATGGCCAGTCCAGCGAAGTTGATGTTGAAGGATCATTGTTTCAACACTGGTAGTCTTTGCTTCTTCCAAAACACAAACATTAGTCCGTCTGTCTTCCCAAGTAATTTGCAGAATTTTCCAGAGGCAGCATTAGTGGAATCTTTCAAGAAGTTGGGAGTGGCATTTATAAATGGTCCATGTTTCACAGGCATACAGTAAGGTTGGTAGTACAATGGCTTTGTAAATAAGCATTTTGGTCTCCCTGCGAATATCCTGATCCTCGAACACTCTACGCTTCATTCGGGAGAATGTGGCACTCGCAGAGCTCAGACGATGTTGAATTTCAACATCGATGTCAGTTTTTACAGAGAGATGGCTGCCGAGATAGGAAAAGTGATCAACGTTCTCCAGCATCGCACCATTAAGCTGGGTTGATGGTGCTACAGAGGGACTAGTTCACACCTGTTGATGAAGCACTTTGGTTTTTTTATATTAAGCGAGAGCCCAAGCTTTCCATATGCTTCTGCAAAGACATTTAGGATAGTTTGAAGATCCTTCTCTGAATGTGTGGAGACTACATTATCATTGGCATGTTGAAGTTCTACGACAGAGGTTGTAATTACCTTACTTTTTGCTTTCAGCCTACTGAGATTAAAAAGCTTTCCATCTGTTTGATATATGATTTCCACACCATAGGAAGTTTCCCTTCAATAAGATGTAGAATCATAGCAATGATAGCAAATAAGGTCGGAGCAATAACACATCCCTGTTTTACACCTGATCCGACTCTGAATGGATTGCTCTGAAACCCATTGTTATCCAAAATTGTCGCTGTCATGTTGTCATGAAGGAGTCGCAAAATATTCACAAATGTATCAGGGCATCCAGTTTTCAGAAGGATGGTCCAGACAGCAGTTCCATTCACAGTATTAAAGGCCTTAGTCAGATCAATAAACACCTTACATAAAGGTCGATTCTGCTCCCTGCATTTTTCTTAAAGCTGTCGTGCAGTGAAGATCATGTCCACTGTCCCCCTGGAAGGGCGGAAACCATTTTGGGATTCAGAGAGGATATCTTCTGAGATATGTAGGAGGCAATTTGCAAGGATCCTTGCAAGGATTTTACCTGCGGTAGCAAGAAAAAAGATGCCTTAATAGTTCCCACAATCAGTTCTATCACTCTTCTTAAAAAGAGTGGTAATTATGGCATCCCTAAAGTCTTCCAGGATCTCCTCCCTCATCCAGATTTTTTTGATGAGCTTATGAACATGTTGTGTAAGTTCAGGCCCACCTTCTTTCAAGACTTCAGCAGGAATCCCATCAGGTTCACTAGCTTTGTTATTCTTTGATTAATGGCTTTACTGACTTCATCCAAATTAGGGGATAGTGCAAGCTCGTCTCTAGTTTGTTTTTGTGGAATTTGCAAGAAGACCTCATCAGTCACAATAGAGTTACGATTAAGGAGGTTGTGGTAATGCTCTTTCCAACGCAGTGCAATAGACTATCCTTAAGAAGTTTTGTACCATCCATTGAACGAAAGGGATTTGTGCCATAATTTGTTGGTCCATTAATGGCCTTTGTGGCATTAAAAAAGCCCCTTGCATGAGCATCTGCAAAATGCTGGATTTCTTCAACTTTCTTTATCTATCAGGCGTTCTTAAGTTCTCTAGTTCTTCTTTGGACCTCAGCCTTTGCACTGGCATAGATTTTTTTCTTAGCAGCACAGTTAATGTCTTTCTGCCATACCTGGAAGGCTTTCCTTTTCTTGTTGATGATATGTTCAATCTCACTATCATTCTCATCAAACCAATCCTGATGTTTCTTAGTTTGGTATCCAATAGTTCACATGCAGCAATAATTGAAGTCTTCAGTTTAATCCAGAGTTCCTCAACGTTTTCAGGGAGTTCTGTAGGTAGATGTTTCTTGAGAGTTGTTTGAAAGCAAGCTCACTTAATAGGATCTTGAAGGGCATGGATGTTCATTTTACGCCTTGATTTTCTTCCTTGGAGCCAACGTTGAGGAACAATATTAATGGCCATAGTGGACAGAACTAATTGGTGATCTGTCCAGCAATCATCAGCACTCGTCATGGCCATAGTGAGGAGTACATCATGACAATCTCTGGCATGGACAATTACATAATCCAGAAGAAGCCAGTGTTTCAACTGAGGGTGCTTCCATGATGTTTTTTAAATTTATTTTTCTGGCGAAAGAGTGTGTTTGTAATAACAAGATTATGCTCTGCACATTTAGTCAGAAGCAGAATGCCATTCAGGTTACTATTGCCAACTCCTTCTTTCCCAATGGTTTCTGGCCATAAATCGAAATCACACCCAACTCTTGCATTGAAATCGCCCAGGAGGATAATTTTATCCTCCTTAGGCATCTCTGATAAGATGGTGTCCAGCTGGGTATAAAAATGTTCCTTTATGTCTTCATCAGCATCTAATGTTCGTGCATAATCACTTACAATAGTTGCCTGCTGGGTTTTGGCGAATTTTAAACAGAGAGTTGAGAGTCATTCATTAATGTCAGTAGGAACTTCTGACAAGAGCTTCACAAGATTATTTTTAATAGCAAAGCCTACTCCACGTATTCGTTGTTCTTGTTCAGGCAGTCCTTTCCAGAGGGTGTAACCTCCTTTCTCTTCCTTCAATTGTCCTTCTCCTGCTCTTCGAGTTTCTTGGAGTGCTGCTATGTCAATATTAAAATGTTTCAACTCCCTCGCAATCCTCGCAGTCCTGCGTTCAGGATGTTCACTATCTATATTGTCCAGCCATGTCCGTATATTCCATGTTCCAAAATTCAATTATCTTTTGCGACCACTAAGTGGTGACCCCACTGGATGCAGTAATCCATTCAGGGTGAGAGATGAGGCAGACTATGTTAAGACCCCCTTTTTCCTAGCCCCCTCCCCATACAGGGTGAGCAGAGTGGATCCTGAATAGGACTGCTCAGTTGTGGATATAGCTGCCGAACTACTCAACTGCCTCAGTCCTTCAGCCAGGACAATTGAATCTGTATCCACCACCCATGTGCCGGTCCATGACTAGGGGCTTCCAGATTTCACAGTGCTGCCCCCATCGCCATTCGCCGATTGCCATGGGACTTTTGTTTTGGTTGGGAGACGCATCTGCGTGAATTTGTTTCATGTGGGGAGATCGGCACACAACGATCAACACCCAATCTTGACAGAAAAATGCTTTGATCCAATGGCATGGATACCACAACGATTGAAAATCTTTCATCTGCTGCAGCCTTCATCCGCCTTCACAGCCGTTGTAACATACACATTGGTATCCTCCACCTGTTCTGCCGTTGAGGACATTCTTGTATCATTCTTTGTCTGGTTCCTCTCCCTTGACCTTACCGCCATGGGTGACCCTGCTGGGAATACATGACTCCCGATAGCATCGCTCATAGGGTTCACTGGAACACGCAAGCCCACTCACCACTACAAGGTGACGATCCAGCAAGTGAAACTACTAATACACTATGCACTCAAATGTAGGAAGCCTTATAATGCCCATCAGTGATTGTTATATATAAGAAGCAAAATACAAGAAGAGGACAAGCCTAACTGTTTTCCCACCATGGTTCACAGGGTCATACTAATAATGCCATAGAGGTATTTTAAGAGACAGCTGTACAACAGGAAAATGCAATCAAATTAAGTCTTCAAGTAAAGCTGAACATTTAAAGTTACATCCAGAGGTTTATATATGCTTTCTCCAATATTTGTACATTTTTCTCAGCTAACTGCAATTTCATATTATTGTTCAGCCTTTCACTTTGGAAATAAGAGTAGATCTGCCATCTACTGCACCTGTTGTGCTGTATACCTGACTCTTCCTGTATCCAGTGTAGAGCTTATTCTTAATGAAAAATACAAAAATTCATTTCCTCAGAAGTAAACACAATATAGCACAGCACGCAGATCCCAGGTGTTAAAAGGTACAACAATCCTACAGCCCTCACCCCTGCCGATTTCAATGCAACAATTGCCTGAGACACTAGTGCAGAGGAAATTTCCTTTACTGCCTCTCACAACCCCAGTTCTTGATGCGTCTCCTTAGTTTTCCATTCAGGAGCATTTTTAAACAGATTAGTATAATAGGGGATTCTGAAAAGAGTGTTAAGTTCTGAAGCTACTTTCAAACTGTTCATAGCCACCCAAATAACTTTTTTTTAAAAAATGAAGTAAAAATTGTTACTTGGGCCCAGTAGTGTCTGTTTCAAGTTAAATAATGATTTCATGCCTCTTGACTCATGATTAACAGAAAGCGTTGGGTTTTTCAACTCACATTCTTCAGAATTATTTTTTTTAAAACACAGTGGAGGAAGCAACTAGAGGATCAGCTATCTTTTACTTGAGTCTAACCAACCGAGATGACTTGCTGGATAAAATGACAGTTATGGGAACTCTGGGGGAAAGTGACCAAGCTATACTTGAGTTCTTGATTTTAAAGGAAGCAAAAGCTGAGAGTAACGATACCTGTACCCTGGACTAGAGGAAAGCCAGTTTTAATACTCAGCACAATGGTAAGTAAGGTTCTGTGGCAAGTGACCCTAATGGGAAAAGGAGTCCAAGATGGGTGGGAGGTTTTAAAAAAGGAAATTCTAAAGGCACAATGGCAAACAATTCCATCAAGGAAAAAAGGGGGAAGACAGCAGAAGAAGCCAATGTGGCTTCACAGAAAGCTTAGAAATGACCTGAAAACAAAAAAAAAAGACACATACAGAAAGTGGAAGGAAGGCCAGGCCACAAAGCAAGAGTAATGGTGTCAGGAAGGCTAAAGTTGAGAATGAGCTGAGGTTAGCAAGAGATACCAAAAGCAACAGAAAAGCTTTCTTCAGGTATATCCAAAGTAAAAGACAGAGAAAAGAAATGGTGATACGGCTACTCAATGAGGATGGCAAAATGATAACAGGTGACAAAGAAAAGGCAGAAGTGCACAATTCCTTTGGCTCATTCTCCCAAAAGAGGGTCTATCACCCTCCTGGCAAATGTGACGTTAAAGAGCCAGGACTGCAGCTTGAGATGGATAGGCAAATGGCCAAGGAATACCTAATCACTTTGAATGAGTTCAAATCTCCAGGGCCCAATGAACTGCATCAATACCAAAATTCACCAGCTACCACTAACCAGGTTCCCCAGGATTTGAAGCTGGTTACATAAGAAGCTATGTATTTGAACATGGGGCCTTCTGCTTACAAAATATGTACTGAACTATAGCTGCTTCCCATACTCCTTCACAAAAGACTATTTATGCAATGGTCACTACTAATAAATTAAGTTTTAAAATATATAATTTATATCTAAAAGAGTTGTAGTAAATATATAGCATAATATCTACGTGGTTAGTATTCCAGTTGGAATGTTAACCAGGTTGATGTGATACTGTATCTGTTGCACCCAATTACATCATGGGGCAATTTTTCCACACATCTCATCAGAAACCTAAAGAAGCAGGGCAGTGGTAGAATTTTCTTCACCACATGACAATGATACAGAAAACCTGTTTCCCACACAATTGCAGACTTAATGATCCATGCAAAGGGAAATTATACATTATACACTTTCAGTGATACACTTAAGCAAATCAGGAGGAAGGGGGGAAGCAGGGGAGGAAAGCAAACCAGGACCACAGTAAGTTCCTGCCAGGGCTGTGGAGTCGGTACGCCAAACCTTCGACTCCGACTCTGACTCCTCTATTTTTCTACTGTCTGTTGCCAACTCCGACTCCACCCAAAATTGCTTCCGACTCCACAGTCCTGGAAAGTGCTGTAAATGTCTTTTTAAATTGGAAGCTCTCGTAGGAGCATTTTTATTGCTGCCTTAATATACGCTGATCTTGGCATCACAACATTTGTGTCTTGGCATCACAGGGTCTTGTGTCATACACTGACACACAAAATGTTTTCCATCTTGAGTTATGGTGAAATGCTCAACTACAGCTGACTTCATGGGAAGCTTCTTTGACATTTTGAATTTATATTTTAAAAAATGTGTCAATCAAAAATTATTTTGAAGCTGGAGTCGAAGTCGGTACATTTCTACCGACTCCGACTCCACCCAAAATTGCTTCTGACTCCGACTGACTCCACAACTCTGACTCCACAGCCCTGGTTCCTGCTACGCTTAGTGTATTGTTTTTAACAATGCAATTTTGCATTAACTTCATCCCTTAAGTATTGAGTGGCGCTTAAACAATCACCCTGATCAGTAATTAAGCATAGGTCTGAGAAGATCCCATATAATTCTTGATGTCACCCCAGCCTTGACTCATATATTAGGTAAACTAATTAGCAATCTGATATTGTTACACTTGAGGGGCACTGGCTATCCCCCAATAATCACAGCAGACCCACAACTACTACCATGGCACCAGGAATACACAACACCAAAATCAGCATTTGAATTTTCCACATATGTAAACTGAATGAAAAGGTCCATAGTGACCAGGAAGTAAACTCAGTTTTCCTCCATTTTTATGTCCAATTAACAACATTTGGAAATCCATATTTGAGAATCAAGGCATTTTGGGGTGTCACATAGAAATGCTGTTAGACCCTAGGGCTATTAGGAGTTCAAGGCAAAATAACTTGTCCATAGGTCCCAAATTGTTGCTTTAACCATATAGAACCAGGGTTGCACAGCCCAACAGAGAACCCAACCCAAGATCAGAGATTCTCATATATACCAGAGGCTGAAGTCCAATGAGTTCAATGGGACTTACTCCCAGGTAAGTGCGTATAGGACTGCAGCCGAATTGGGCTATCCTGCAGTTACAAGAAGAAAGCCTACCCATTTGTTCCGGGAGCATATTTTAAAAAGACATATATATCTTTGTGTGTGTACCCTATAGTGTGCCTCCAATTTTAAACGAGACGGGGTGCGGATGGGGGGAAGAGGCACCTTGCCCGTTATTAAAAGTTCGGCATCCTTTACCCTAGTAAGAAGGGTCGTCATAACAGCTCAGTCCCTTGCAGAATACCAGGTCCAAGGATGTGTGGTCTAATAACGAATGGCAAAGACCAACTCGTGTGCCAGGCTATCTGGCCATGGGTCGCAGGCTAATAGCTCCAAGAGCAATGAAGATAAGCACAATTCGGCCCTTGAACGAACCGTGTATCTTAGGCTGCTTCTTGCCCATTACCTCTCCCGACCCTGATCTCCGCCCCACCACTATTCCGTCCAGACTCCTCCAGGGGATCCACAGCCGTAATTCTTCCCTCCTACCTTACCGCGGCCACGGCGCTTCAGGGACCCACCTCCCCTAACAGAGCGGGCGTGGCCTTAGTTACAAGGGCGCCCCTTAGCAACCAACTAGGCCGCGAAGCCCCGTATTTTCCCAGCCAGCCTTTCCAAGCCCCAGGCGCTTACAGGTCGGCGCCAAGCGCGCTGAAGCCTGCGTTGAGACAGGAACGGGCGAGGCGCCTCCAGAGAACATCCCGAGAAGTGAAGCGGCAAAGGCGGCGGCAGGTCTGGCCCAGGCGGCCCAAGGCCCGCGCGTCCAGGTACGAGCAGATGAGCAGCAATAATTCCTCCGGCAGCGCCCACAATGGGCAGCGGTTTTCGGCCTGCGGGGGGCTACCCGGCCTCCCCATGGGACAGCGGTCTCGCCGGCCCGGGCCCGGCAGCGACAAACTCAAAAACGGAGCAGCCGCTGCTGGGCCCGGGTAGGCCGCCGCTAGTCCGGGGCGGCCGTTTCTCCCTGCCTGGTCGGTCAGTCACATGGGTACGTCCCGCCCTCGGGAGACCGGCCCTCGGTAATGTATTAATTGGTTCTGGGATTATTTTAGGTCGAGAAAAGGAA
The DNA here is from genome assembly GCF_030035675.1 of Rhineura floridana. Classification (NCBI taxonomy): domain Eukaryota; kingdom Metazoa; phylum Chordata; class Lepidosauria; order Squamata; family Rhineuridae; genus Rhineura; species Rhineura floridana. Next base: position 86,445,937 of record NC_084486.1, read on the forward strand.
GAAGGAAACAGAACGACTCCTTTTTTCCACGGCAGGCACACATTGATCTCCACAGAAAACATATTGTCAAGTTAGGATCCTCAAACTTCTTACATTGGAATATGCCGATTGTAGGTAACAGCCCACGCATGCAGGCTAAGCGTTAAATAGCGGGGCATCGTTAGAGAACTGGTCTAGGGTAACGTGCTATCTCACTGTTAAGTAGTAGGCGAGATATACTCGCACGCGCTTTACATTAGGGGGAAAATAACATTGATTTATGTTACAGGGTTGCACTACTTAATAGTGAGATAATATATGTGCTTTGAACATTCAAAAAATTCTATATGAATGCTAAGTGTGTTATCTCTATAGCCCAGTCGTGTGCTTCTTCATTCCCCATTGAAGTAAACGTTCACTGGAGCTTATTTCCCAGGCAAAAGAGCATAAATTACAGCCTGTGTCTTATTCATTCCTTAAGTACACAAAAAGAAGATGGATTTTGCAGGGCTGTTGTTTCAGAATTAAGAAAAGATTCCTGTACATGCTGAAATAGGATGTGGCTTATGTCACAATAAATTTAAGTCTGAGGTAGAACGAACACCTGTGTTATGGACTGAAGCTCAGTGTCTTAAGAAGTGCATAGCAGGCAGAAGTCCCACAGCTGAAGCCTTTCGTATTCACATTTGCTGCTGGTGTATGGTCTTCAGACAATAAAGTGGCTATCCAACTTTGAGCCGCTGCAGTTTTTGTCTTTTTAGAATTGTCATATCTGAAAATAAGGGACAGTCTTCACGTTCTGTGAAACAGAGAACTGTTGAATTATGTCACCTCAGATATTCTGAAATAGAGAAAATAATTGAAAATAAGATGTCTCTTTGATTAAAGAACTGAACATCTGAACCAAACAACCCAGAAGAACAAATACCCTGTTGTTCCACAGATCTTCTAGCATGAGGCTACATAGAATGCAAATCCATAATTCCCTGAGTAAGTTTAAAAAAAAAATCCAGTTACCCTACATCTTCATCCATGCACTATTTATTTATTACATATAGACTGCAATCTATACCCACTTACCTGGGAGTAAGTCCTATTGAACACAATGGAGCTTACTTTTAAGTAGACATGTATTGGATTGCAGCCATACTTTGTTTAAAATGTTTTATTGATTTTATCTTTGTTTTTAATTATGGTCTTATATATATTTGTTTTTAATTGGTATGTGTATTTTAGTCATGTTTTATATGTGATTGGACTTGTACACCTCTTGGAAAAATTTTTTATAGCAAGCAGTTTATACATTTTCTAAATAAAAGAAATAAATATTCTGCTTTTTCCTCTGAGGAGCCCCTCCATGTTATCCTCACAGCAACCTTGTGAGGTAGGTTAAACTGAGAAATGGCAGTGGCTTGGTTCACATGCCACTTTAAACCATAATTTAAAATAAACAAGTTTTGTCTTTAGTTTACCACTCTTGGCTTATTTCAGGGAAACAAGCACTAGGTTCACACATAACTCCAAGCCAGTCTCTATTTCCTCCCCAGTATGCTATAGAAAGAAGCAGAGCCAAGTGAAGCTTCGTCATTTGAACTGCAGGAACTGTCTCTTCACATTAAGCCATGTTGTTGTTGTTGTTATGTGCGTTCAAGTCGATTACGAATTATGGCGACACTATGAATCAGTGACTTCCAAGAGCATCTGTCATGAACCACCATGTTCAGATCTTGTAAGTTCACGTCTGTGGCTTCCTTTATGGAATCAATCCATCTCTTGTTTGGCCTTCTCCTTTTCTACTCCCTTCTGTTTTTCCCAGCATTATTGTCTTTTCTAGTGAATCATGTCTTCTCATTGTGTGTCCAAAGTATGATAACCTCAGTTTCATCATTTTAGCTTCTAGTGACAGTTCTGGGTTAATTTGTTCTAACACCCAATTATTTGTCTTTTTCACAGTCCATGGTATGCACAAAGCTCTCCTCCAACACCACATTTCAAATGAGTAGATTTTTCTCTTATCCTCTTTTTTCACTGTCCAACTTTCACATCCATACATAGAGATCAGGAATACCATGGTCTGAATGATCTTGAATATAGTGTTCCATCATACATCTTTGCATTTGAGGACCTTTTCTAGTTTTCTGGTAGCTGCCCTCCCTAGCCCTAGCCTTCTTCTGATTTCTTGACTATTGTCTCCATTTTGGTTAATGACTGGGCCGATGTATTGATAATCCTTGACAAGTTCAATGTCCTCATTGTCAACTTTAAAGTTACATTAATCTTCTGTTGTAATTACTTTAGTCTTTTTGACGTTCAGCTGTAGTCCTGCTTTTGTGCTTTCCTCTTTGACTTTCATCAGCATTCTTTTCAAATCATTACTGGTTTCTGCTAGTAGTATGGTATGTCTGCATATCTTAAATTATTGATATTTTTCTCTCCAATTTTCACAACTCCTTCATCTTGGTCCAATCCTGCTTTCCGTATGATATGTTCTGCCTACAGATTAAACAAATAAGGTGATAAAATACACCCCTGTCTCACACCCTTTCCTATGGGGAACCAATTGGTTTCTCCATATTCTGTCCTTACAGTAACCTTTATTCCAAAGTAGAGGTTGCACATCAGGACAATCAGATGCTGTGGCACCCCCATTTCTTTTAAAGCATTCCATAGTTTTTCATGCTCCACACAATGAATTGCTGTAATCTATAAAGCACAGGGTGATTTTCTTCTGAAATTCCTTGGTCCATTCCATTATCCAGCGTATGTTTGCGATATGATCTCTGGTGCCTCTTCCCTTTCTAAATCCAGCTTGGACGTCTGGCATTTCTCCATATATGGTAAGAGCCTTTGTTGTAGAATCTTGAGCATTACTTTACTTGCATGGGATATTAAGGCAATAGTTCAATAATTACTGCGTTTCCTGGGCTCCCCTTTCTTTGGAATTGGGATATATATTGAACGCTTCCAGTCTGTGGGCCATTGTTTAGTTTTCCATATTTCTTGACAAATTTTTATCAAAATTTGGACAGATTCACTCTCAGTAGCTTGTAGCAACTCTATTGGTATGCCATCTGTTCCTGGTGATTTGTTTCTTCCAAGTATTTTAAGGGCAGCTTTTACCTCACATTCTAACATTTCTGTTTCTTCATCATATGGCTCCTCCGTGAATGAATCTGTCATCCTGGCATTTCTTTTATAGAGTTCTTCAGTGTATTGCTTCCATCCTCCTTTTATTTCATCTCGGTCAGTCAGTGTGTTCCCTTGTTGATTATTCAGCATCCCTACTCTTAGTTTAAATTTCCCATTAATTTATCTAATTTTTTGGAACAGGGCTCTTGTTCTTCCCTTTTTGTTGTCCTCTTCTATTTCTATACAATAACTATTGTAATAGTTCCCTTTGTCCCAATGTACTAGTCGCTGTATTTTTGCATTTAGGGTTCTGACCGTGTTTCTATCTCCTTTTGCTTTTGCTTTCCTTCTCTCTTTAACCATTTTAAGAGTTTCTTCAGTCATCCATTGAGGTCTTTCTCTCTTTTTAACTAGAGGTATTGTCTTCTTGCATTCTTCCCGGACCATGTCTCTGACTTCATTCCATAGTTCTTCTGGTTCTCTGTCAACTAAGTTTAAGGCCTCAAATCTGTTCCTTATTTGATCTTTATATTCTTCTGCGATGTTATTTAAATTGTATTTTGGCATTATGGTTGCTTTGTTGTTCTTTAGTTTTACTCTGATTTTTGATACGACCAGTTCATGATCTGTACCGCAGTCTGCTCCTGGTCTTGTTTTTGCAGAAAGTATGGAACTTCTCCATCTTCTGTTACCAATTATATAATCAAATTGATTCCTATATTGACCATCTGGTGATGTCCAAGTGAACAGTCATCTTTTCAGTTGCTCAAAAAATGTGTTTGCAAGAAACAAATTATTGGCTTCACAGAACCCTGCTTCATTTCTGTCTCCTAAGCCCCATTTTCCCACAATTCCTAGTTCTTCTCTGTTCCCTACTTTTGCATTCCAGTCCCCCATGATTATCATCATATCTTGTTTTGGTGTGTGATCAATTTCCTCCTGTACTTCTGCATAAAATCTCTCAAATTCTTCTTCTGCATTTGACGTTGGAGCGTAGACTTGTATGATGGTTATGTTAATAGGTTTCTCGTTTAATCTCATTGATATCACTCACTCAGACCTTGTGTTGTAGCTCCTAATTGCTTTTGCTACATCACTTCTCACTATTATAGCAACCCTGTTTCTTCTTGATTTCTCATTTCCTGTATAAAATATTTTGTAGTCGCCTGATTGAAAATGTCCTATTCCTGTCCATTTTAATTCACTCACACCAAGTATTGTAATGTTGATATGTTCCATTTCTTGCTTGACAATTTCTAACTTTCCCTGGTTCATGCTTCTCACATTCCATATTCCTATTGTGTGCGTCGTACAACTCCGGACTCTCCTTTTGCATCTGTGCGTGTCAGCCTCTGGGCTTCCTTTCGGCTTTGACCCAGCTGTGTCATTAGTCACAGCACTACTCGTACTTGTCTTTTGTTCTTCCCCAGTAGCTCAGAGAGTGCCTTCTGACCTGGGGGTCTCATATTCCAGCAGTATCTCATGTTGTATTTTGGATACCCTGTTCATAAGGTTTTCATGGTAAGAGGTATTCAGAGGTGGTTTACCATTGCCTTCCTCTGAGTTTGGATGCATCTTAGTCTGGTGTCTCAGCTTTGACCATTCCACCTTGGGTGCCCTTGCTAGGAGTCTAGCCTCTTGGTCTAGACTCCTAATGGCATTGCTCTCAGCTTCTTCAACACTCTCAAACCCCCTCACCACGTTAAGGTGTGCATCCTAAAGGGGGCATTAAGCCATAGTTTATTTTAAAACAGCAGTGGGAGACTTCCAGCTCCTGAACCTAATTAGGCCACCAGGCCTCCCCACGTGGCCCACAGCACCATGCCTGCCTATCATGTAGCCTTGTGAGGATTTACCAGCTAAGCAGAAAACAAACTTAACATCCTGGGTTTTGGTGAGCAGTGGAGTCATTAGCCTGTCACAAAAGATGGTTTTTGTTGGACGATATTACTGTGAGCTGTTGCTGCAGTTGCATCATGTGGACAAGCAACATGTTGTAGTCAACCATGATGCCTCTACTTATGAACAGTTGGTGAAGGATGTAGGCAGTCAGTCAGAGCAATCCAAAGAATAAGAAGCCAGCATAATTTACATTGGGGTAAATTATGCTGGTGTAATTTACCCCTATTCCAAATTCTGTTCAGGAGCAAGGCTACTGCTGGCTGAGCCAGCCTCAGCCTGGCAGAAGAAAAACAAGCCTTTAAAGTAGAGTCTTCAAATTTGCCAGTGTAACTTCCACTGAGTTGCTGGGTCACATGGCCAAACTGAACAGAGTTTGGAATAGGGATAAGTCTCCCCTTGCCCTGTCCCACCACTGCCACTCCCCTGGAACATCCCTTTTTTAAGACTTGCTTTGACTGGGCTTCAGCTAAGCTCAGCCCTGAGATCCACCTATTCCAAACTCCATTCATCCCAGCAGATCTTGGGTTTGCATTGCTCTCTACATGTGAATGATGTGTGAATTCCAGAGCAGACATATATCACTCTAAAACTTAATGATAAACTTAGATTTGGATATGATATGCTTATTACAAGAATGGTAGTGCTATGTTTGGTTTTTAAAAAAACAGCCAAACATATTAACGTTTCTATTTACAATTTTTCATACACTGCTTTGTGTCCTTATTGTAGAAGAGCAGGTTATAAATAATAAATAAATAATATCACCAGGTGTCATATGATGATAGGCATGAGATGCTGTGGGACCAAAATGAATAGGAAGAATCAGGAGAGCACTCTAAGTGCAAATTCTTCCTTTCAATCCACTAGTAGAATTTGATGCCCTTTTAAATTGGCACCTTTTTCTGTCACTGCACAAAGGTGCCGAATCTGGAAAGAAAAATAAGAGTGCATTTAGAGCAGGTGTTGGGAACCTTTGGCCCTCCAAATGTTGCTGAAATACAACTCCCATTAGCCCCAGCAAGAATGGCCCATAGCCAGGGATGAGCATCAACATCTGGGGGGCCAAAAGGAAGAATTGAAAATGCACTCAGTATGCACCCATTTGATGCTGAATTACTTGATGTCAGCTGACATCAGGTGATTGGCAGATAGATGGCCCCACCCACCTGTCTAATGGCCCACAGAAGTGGAGGAGTTTCATATCTGGCCCACCTGCCGGATCCATTGCCTGATCCCTGGTTACACTCCTGACATGTAAATCAGGCCAGTGACTGGGCCAAGGTCATACAGTGAGCTTCTTGGCTGAGTGGGAATTTGAACCTGGGTCTCCCTGTGTTAGTCTGACACTCTAACCGTTACACCACAGTGGATCTCTATTGAGATACAACAAGCTGGTAGCAAAACAATCATAACAAAATATATAATTATTAATTAGTAGGCATCATGAGATTATGCTAGGGATGATAGGGCCTGCTGTATACCCAGTTAGCATGGGGGCATCATCTCACAAACATAATTACAAATGACTGTTAATCTTAGGCTAATTAATTTATCTTAACAGTTAATCACAAATATTTCAGAAGATACGCTGTGGAAGGATGAGAGAATCACCCATTATGGAGCTGGGGTCCATTATCATCCTCAGGCATATTGTTTTAGCGTTAAATATTCATTACAAAATAATATGGCAGCAGCCACTTAATCCCATTTAATCCCGGAGCTAAAGGATGACATAGGGCAATGATGCTTAAGTGCATTCATTTTAATTAGTATGTGTCTTTGGAGTCCCTGCCTGCCATCCCTGTAAGATCTCAAAGTGTTTGGGTATTGATACCTGTTGTCCAGCGTGTAGACACCACTTATTCCTTTATACTCACATACTTGGGAAAACAGGGAGTAACTAATGAAAGTTACTAATATCCAACAAAATGCACATATTGCAAGATTCCCTTTGCATAGAAACATATTGTGTCTTTCTGCAACATCTCTGCCAGTATGAGCTGAGCCACTCTGAGGACAGGTTTTGTTCTCAGTGTGAATTGCTCCAAGTGCAGCCATTCACTTTTATGGATGAATATAAAGTCATGCATTCAGGGACACTACTGTCATGGAAAAAAGTCTATTTCTGGTCCTTGGCAGCACCAAGTATCAAGAATCTGAGGCACTGTATTATTGTATTGTAATATTACTATAAATGCCTGAAATAGGTTATCTCTCCTTTTATTTCAGAGTCAGTGGAGCTAAACGTTGATGAAGATAATATCTTCATACTGTGCCCTTGAAATGGATCTATTACATGTTAACCATTTGTAGCTGAAAACAAAACTTTGTTCTTCATCAGTCACATGATCATCAAAGACGCACAGGATGTTCAGAATGTGACAAGAGGTTGGGATACAGTCTTTGTTATGATTCTTGAATGGAATAAAATAGCTGATGCTAAATCATATGCTGCAATGTTTCCACTGGTATATGACCATATATGTGTTAAGTATCCTTTGGAACCTGATAATAATTGTAGACTTCAATGCCATATAACTTGCTGACAATATTCCATCAATAAAGCAAAGCTGAAAACAAACTTGAGACAATCAGACAAGTGTGCTTTTCAGTCTTTACATCAAGTAGAGCAGCTAGGTAAGTAAGGCATCATTTGATTCAACACAGTCCATAGTCACCCAGTCTCCTAGTACTAGGAGCCAAATTAAGCCTCTTCTTTTACCTCTGAATTTGGAAGAAAATTTTCTGTTTATAATAAATTCTGAAAAAGCATCATATGAAAGAAGCCGAGTTATTAAAGATTACAGAGGATTGAGCTAAGAAAACTGTGGAGTACATCGTCATAAAAGAACACTCAAGCAACCCGTATATGTAGATGGCAGCAAAGCAATTAAACATTCATGTAGCAGGTGGAGATGCATTTGCATGAGAAGTAGTTTACCACCCCAGTTGTTATGAGATATTCACAGGTAATTACTCACATCAACAGATCTGTTTTGTAGCAGCCACGAGTTCAAAATGTGTTGCAGGGAAGTGTGAGAGAGAATTTGTTGAGATCATTGAGAGGAAATTCTTTGTGAGAAATGCTGTTAGCTTCATGTGGAACTCTTGCACATCTACAATCTGTATGTTACTCATGGAGTAAATTAACAGCCACCTGTCCAAAAAAGGTTTACACACCAAGTTAAGCATATAATAGTGCATTAGTTTGGGGAAAATATACAGTGTTACAGAAAGGATGGTAGGCATGGCAACTGAAATATAATCTACTTAATTGATGTAAATCTTGTAGAATCATGCAAGCTTGTGGAAAGATTAGCAGAAGATTTCAGAAGGGACAGGTAAGTAGAATACCCGAAGAGTTCCCGGGTTAATTTTGATTTCAGACTTAGGGCGCAATCCAATTCGTATTTATGCCAGACTGAGGTGAGTTGGATGTGGCGGACCCCCGGCTGAACCAGCAGGAGCCAGGAACCAGCCCGATGGAAGGGGTGCCAGCAGAAGCTGACGGAAGCCTGAAAACGGGGCATTCCTGGGACATGTTGAAGGAGGGGGCAAGGTGGGGGGACTTACACAACATATAACTCCCGTTCAGAGTGCTCCTGCAGTTCCCAGTCTGGGCCAAAGTTATGCCGAGAAAAAAGGCAGCCTCAGAAAATAATCATAATGGAAGGGAATGGGGAGCACTTACCAGTAGGAGTATTCGTGAGAGCCAGCTTTTTCTTTTCCATTCATGTGCGCAGCTCCCAGCTGAGCTGACATTCTGCCAGCCTGGCAACTCTCGAATGGCAAATGGATGCCACGGAGTTTCCCAATGGCTCCTCCTCTGCTGGCACCCCTTCCATTGGCTTGCCCTGAGTTGGATTGTTCCGTCCAGCTGAAATCAAATACATAACTACTCAGAAGTAAGCTCCATTGGTTCAGTGGAAGTTTGTTGTTGTTATGTGTCTTCAAGTCGATTATGACTTATGGTGACCCTCTGAATCAGGAACCTCCAAGAGCATCTGTCATGAACCACCCTATTCAGATCTTGTAAGTTCACATCTTTGGCTTACTTTATGGAATCAATCCATCTCTTGTTTGGCCATCCTCTTTTCCTACTCCCTTCTGTTTTTCCCAGCATTATTGTCTTTTCTAGTGAAGGATGTCTTCTCATGATGTGTCCAAAGTATGATAACCTCAGTTTCATCATTTTAGCTTCTAGTGACAGTTCTGGTTTAATTTGTTCTAACACCCAATTATTTGTCTTTTTCGCAGTCCATGCATGGTATGAGCAAAGCTCTCCTCCAACACCACATTTCAAATGAGTAGATTTTTCTCTTATCTGCTTTTTTCACTGTCCAACTTTCACATCCATACATAGAGATCGGGAATACCATGGTCTGAATGATCTTGAATTTAGTGTTCAGTGATACATCATTGCATTTGAGGAGCTTTTCTAGTTCTCTTGTAGCTGCCCTCCCCAGTCCTATCCTTCTGATTTCTTGACCATTGTCTCCATTTTGGTTAATGACTGTGCCAAGGTATTGATAATCCTTGACAAGTTCAATGTCCTCATTGTCAACTTTAAAGTTACATAAATCTTCTGTTGTGATTACTTGAGTCTTTTTGACATTCAGCTGTAGTTCTGCTTTTGTGCTTTCCTGTTTAACTTTCATCGGCATTCATTTCAAATCATTACTGGTTTCTGCTAGTAGTATGGTATCATCTGCATATCTTAAATTACTGATATTTCTCCCTCCAACTTTCACACCTTCATCTTCGTCCAATCCTACTTTCCATATGATATGTTCTGCATATAGATTAAACAAATAGGGTAATAAAATATACCCCTGTCTCACACCCTTTCCTATGGGGAACCACTCGATTTCTCCATATTCTGTCCTTACAGTAGCCTTTTTATTCCAGAGTATAGGTTGCACATTAGGACAATCAGATGCTGTGGCACCCCGTTTCTTTTAATGCATTCCATAGTTAATACTGCAATAATTACAACTGCAATAAATAAATCAGTGTGTGTGTGTGTACATATTCATTTGAGCTATGAATATTATTTGGATTATACCATTAACCTAGAAAGCTACCTTCAGCTGAAACATATACAGTGCCTTGCAAAAGTAATCAGACCCCTGACCAATCCTTTCATATTACTGAATTACAGATGGTACATTGTAATTTCATTCTGTTGATTTTGAAACACTGAAACTCAAAATCAATTATTGTAAGGTGACATTGGTTTTATGTTGGGAAATGTGTGTAAGAAACATAAAAAACTGAAACGTTGCTTGCATACGTATTTAACCCCCACATATTAATATTAGGTAGAACCACCTTTCACTGCAATAACAGCTTTAAGTCGTTTGGGGTAGGTATGTACCAGCTTTGCATACAGTATCGGAGGGATTTTGGCCCATTCTTCTTGGCAGATTTGCACCAGGTTGTTCAGGTTGGTTGGAGGTTGCTTGTGGACCACAATTTTCAAAGAGTGCCACAGATTCTCATTGTGTTTGAGATCAGGACTTTGACTGGACCACTGTAGGACATTCATCTTTTTGTTCTTGAGCCACTCCAATGTTACTTTGGCCTTGTGCTTAGGATCATTGTCCTGCTAAAAAGTGAATTTCCTCCCAGGCTCCATTTTTTAGTGGACTGAAGCAGATCTCTTGCAGTATTTCCCTGTATTTTACTCCATCAATTCTTCCTTCAATTTTAACAAGATGCCCAGTCCCTGCTGATGAAAAGTATCCCCACAGCATGATGCTGCCACCACCATACTGTAGGGACGGTGTGTCTTGAGGCATGGGCACTGTTGGGTTTGCACCACACATAGCACTTTGAGTTTTGGCCAAAAAGCTCTATCTTGGTCTCATCTGACCACAAAACCTTTCCCACATCGCAGCTGGGGCACTCTCATGCTTTCTGGTAAACTCCAGACGTGCTTTCAGATCATACTTTTTGAGTAACAGCTTCTTTCTTGCCACCCTCCATTGGTTGACTGGTGCACCATTACTCCATTCCCAGACACTGAACTTTGTAGCTCCTTCAAAGTGATTGCTGACCTCGCTGTGGCTTCTCTCACAAGTCTCCTCTTGTTTGAGTGCTGAGTTTTGAAAGACAGCCTTTTCTTGGCAGTCCCTGGGTGGTATGATGCACCTTCCACTTCCTGATTATTGATCCAACTGTGCTCACCGGGATATCCAAACACTTGGATACTATTTTGTATCCTTTTCCTAATCTACGTATGTGTATTACATTATCTCTCACTTCTGTAGAATGCTCTTCGGTCTTCATTTTCCTTCAGATCCACAGCCTAACCAGTAATCCTTCAACAGTATGGTTTTTATCCTGACAATGTGATAGCAACTTTAATGGTTCACAGGTGGAGGCCAATGTTAAGGTAATTGTTTCCTCAGTGGGGCAGTTTCTTTCATCTGTGTAAACTGGGAGCTTCCATAGCACAGGGGTTGAATACTTATGCAAGCAACATGTTTCAGTTTTTTGTGTTTCTTACAAACATTTCCCAACATAAAACCAATGTCACCCTACAATAATTGATTCTGAGTTTCAGTGTTTCAAAATAAAATATACAGAACTAAATTACAATGCACTATTTGTAATTCAGTAATATGAGAGCATTGGTCAGGGGTGTGATTACTTTTGTAAGGCACTGTATGTGTACACAGTAACCATGCCAGTTCCCAGTTACTCCAAGATTGCTCAGATTATTGAAAGTGTCAGAAAGATATGCCACAGTCTATTCCACTCTATATAAGGTGGTTAAAGCTTATTCACATAAGTACTACAGAACTTTGAGACTTAGAGAATGGTGGGTTCAAGTTGGAGTGAAGTTCTCCAAATCTGGCAGCAAAAGGGAGACACTGTCCATGCAACTACTTAGGTTTAAACAAGGAATGGGGAACCTGTGGCCCTCCAGATGTTGTTGGACGCTAGTCGTATGAGCCCCTGCCAGGGATGATGGGAGTTGTAACATCCAGAGGGCCACAGGTTTAAAGGGAAATTTCAGAAATCAGGCAGTAGAAAGCAGCCATTATGCCCCATCTATGCAACTCCTTAGGTTTAAAGTACATAACTGTTGTGTGTGATGGTGATTCATTCACATTGCAGGAATTCCCTAGGGTGATTGAAAGTAAATAAGAGAAGCGCTAGAGACTGCAAATTGTTTCATGTTTTATCCCTGTAAGCCAAGGAAAGAGTAAGTTTGCTTTTTGATGTAGCAAATAGTTCTTGATAGAATATTAACACTGGAATAGCTGTTATAAGACCATCTAAGGTTGCAGCTATATGAGACTATTACATGTATAACACAGAGCAATAATTCCAAATATCAAGGGAAATGCCATGGAGATGGTTATAGTGCGTGACAGCTGTATGGAGGACCACAAATCATCCTTGAAGGACATGATTAGAGAGAAATAAAGTGATGGCATCAGAATCTATAGTACCTGAGATAGTACCTGAGAAACAACATCAGAACTTCTTGCATGATAACCACAACAAAAATGACTTGCCTGCTCAATTCTTCCAGTACCCAACTATGTTCAAGATTGATAGCAATCTGAGCACCCCAATGCAATCAGTCATCGGAAGCAAATTTTTAAGGTAACTACAGGGAAAGAAATAAAAGAGTACTGGAGGCATTCAGAAGGCAGCTGGACAGCCACCTGTAGAGCGTGCTTTAAGTTGGATTCCTGCGTTGAGCCTTATAGGCTCCTTCCAACTCTACTATTCTATGATTCTATGATTTTTCCATGAAGAGGAAGATAGTCATATTGTGCTTTATACATTTCTTGAAGAAGGTGTAATTGTCAAAACAAAGTATGCAGACATACTAATCTTGATGGTTTATGCCTACACTCAGAAACAAATTGGTTCATGCTGATAGACCTCAACAAGTTCATCAACATTAAGGAAGATAATTGCCAAAATAGGAATTTTACTTCAACAGACTTTTCCTTCCAAGGGCTAAATGTTACGGTTTCCGACGTCACAAGCTACTTCTACAGAATCTTGAAATGTGTTTTTTTCAGCCTGTCTCTCTGCTCTTTCCTTCCAGTTTTACTTCCTCCTTTGCTAAATACAATTTCTGGAGTGGTGCCAATGTGTCTTTTGATGCATTGCCTCACTAACCTCTCTCAGGAATTGCCACCTCCTCAAAAACCAGTTTTCTGTCCTCTGTCTCTGTTCTTCCCTGAGCATAATAAACTATGTAGTTTGATGGGGTTTGTTGCATTGCAAAACAATTTGTGATCTTAACAAGCCCCATTGTGGAAATGTAACACATGCTATAAGCCTAGTAACAATTTTAGGCACAAATGTTTATTTTTATTTATTTATTATTTGATTTATATCCCGCCCTTCCTCCCAGCAGGACCCAGGGCGACATCTACATATTTAAGAACATAAGAGCCTGCTGGATCAGGCCAGTGGCCCATCTAGTCCAGCATCCTGTTCTCACAGTGGCCAACCAGGTGCCTGGGGGAAGCCCGCAAGCAGGACCCGAGTGCAAGAACACTCTCCCCTCCTGAGGCTTCACACTGCAGAGATTGGTCTTTAAAGGAAAGCATAGAAACTGACAGCAGATACAGGAATATTTGCAGCAGACCAGCTTTTTCTTCTCTACTATTGCAGTTTGGTTGTCTTTCTCAAGTCATATTAGGATAGGGAGCCAAACTCACCTGGAGCGATTCCATTTGTGTTACAAGTAAGTAGATACTCTCATTGACCTTAAATACTTGGTTGTTGGGAAATGCCCATAATGTCTGTATTACGTTAATATGAGCATATGTAGATCATATATCCCAACAGCAAGTTTTCCACATTTGTGAGCACATGGTATGCAAAAAGGCACACACAGCAGTATTTTTCTATGATGTTATATATGACAGACACGTGTTATGCCGTACAGAAAGCAGTTCACAAAGCTTCTATCATAAGTAAAAGCCAACAGACATAAGAACTACCTGTTCATTACCTGACTGCCATTTTTATTTGCACTCGTTTTTTTCAAAGGCTTCCTTTTTAAGCTGCTGGAGCTTTGTACCTTTTCAGCAAAAGACACAGGTCATGCGGATGAGATTTTTCTGTTTTGTTTTTCTTTCCAGCTAACACTTCTGTGTATTTCTGAAATTCAAGACACCTCTGATACTAGCAAGGTACTTATCTGTAACGCCATCACTTTGAGGGATTAAAGCCAGTTACTTGTTACACACTTAGATCAAGAGTTATCTGAGTAGAGAGGCTGTCCCGTTAGGGTTGGGGAAATCTGGTTTTGATCTTGAGTTGTTTTGATTTTCTCTGAGAGCAAAACCATGTTATTTTAACTCCTGAATAAGGTGGGCTACCTGGCTGAGTCTCTCTTCTTTGGCAGAAAGGATTAGAAACTTCCACAGAATCGGCTCTCTATTAAAGCAGAGTGCTCTCCATTGAGTGGCAAGGAATGGAATTGTTTTCAGATTATGTGTGTGTGTGTCTCTCTCTCTCTCTCTCTCTTTCCCACATCAAAGACTTTGATGGAAGTTGTTCACGCTATTGTCAGGAATGCAGGCATCGGCACAAAGGTGATTAGCAAAATTGCTTTTCTACAAGAGAAGCACAAAAAATTATCAAAGGATTAAGGGGGATAAAAAAGTTTTCATTGAATTTGGGGTGCAGTCTTCTCCAAATCATGCTTCATGGGTTTTACTTCAAGAGGTAGCCCAAGACAAATCAGAGCAAATAGGTCTTCTGTGTATTTATTGGAAATACAATATGTATTTATTGGAAAGAATTATTTGTTGGTACTTCAAAAAAAAAAGTTTGCTGGTCCTTATCCTCTAAGGTGTCAAACAACTATAGAGTGATTTTAATAAGAGCAAGAACAGGGTCTCTTACTGCTTTGTGATATATTTAATTACATAAATAATAAAATACTATAGAGCTCTGGCCATCCAATGAAAAACACACAATTTATAATCTGAAATATTCCTATAACAAAATTTAGATGAATAAAATATACTGCCATCATCTCTAGTTGCCCTTTGGGAATACTACTACAAATAGCTCATCCAATATATGGTATGGCTCCACTCATCCTGACATCTGACATATCTTCCAGTTATTCAGATACTTTCTCCTGCTTCATCCTTATCGGAATGGGGAAGTGGAATTCAGTTTAGTCCTTTTGGAAGATGGGGAAACAGATGTACAACAAAGCTTAAAGATGTAGGTTTGATTGGCCAACGACCTTGCCTCCCCAAACACTCTGAATAGCACCCAAAATAAGCATATGAGTAACTTTGGCTTCAGTTCACAAATCAGTTTAAAAAGAGTACTAAACAGACTAATTGAAGTTATCTAAACTGCCTGGTGGTATTCAACTGGCTTAAGTTCAAGTATTCCAGCTTAATTTGTTTGTGGATCAGGTTTCTTGATTACCATGCAAACCTTAATTCATCCCATTTATCAAATTTTATTTTATTGTTTTTGTTTACTAAAATCTTAAACATCTCTTCAGAAGGAGATCATTTTAACTTTAATACAAACAATGTCATCTCTCTCCCTGCCCCAGGCTATATCAGGCTGTCACTCACCAGCCAGCTGTGGAATTCTGAAAGATTCCATTTAAAATGCTTTACAATTCCAAATGCACAATTTCTAATGCCACAGTGTGACTGCCACACAGATTGCGAAACGCCCCAACCCTTCAGGCTTCAAAGGCCGGACATCCTTGATCTCCAGAAGGAATGTGTTTGAATCCTGGGTCTTTTTAGTGGGCTCTTACAAAGATATTTATTTTAGGAAAGGGTTTTTTTTCCCTTTCACACTTGAAGCCTGACCTTGCTTTTCTGGAAATCAATAGCAAAACTGCCATGTGCTCTTTTCGTAGCAGAATTGGGGCCCATTTCAGTGAAACATTCTATAGGGGGGGTTTCTTGGGTGTGTTTTTTTGGGGTTTGTTTTGTTTTGTTGTTTTAGTGGGCTGCAGAAAGCTTTTGTCATGAACAATTAGAACTTCGCAGAAAGAGTACTTGAGCCTACCTCTTGTTTATTGCAAAAGCAAGAGTAAAAGAAACAGTCTGTAGACTGATTTGTTTTCTTTTGAAAGCTACAACCCTTTCACTGCTACTTATTTGGGTTACTTTTGCTGGGTGCTTCTCCTTCAAAAACAATTATAAGCAACTGCCTTGTTTGTTGTATAACTGATCTATAAATGCCTTTATTAAGAAACAGGAATTGATTCAGTGCTGGGGGCTAGCATTTTCTGTACTTTCCCAAGAATTAATGGTTCAGTGTGGCTGTATGTACTCTTCAAGATCACCGCTGATCAAGGTGGTTGTCACCTGCCTACCTTCTTCCTTTCCCCTATAAACATTCCATTAAAGATATTTAAAATGATAGGATGAGAATCAGAGTTTCTAATAATGCAATCTAATGGATGCCTTCTCTAAAGGAATTCTCAGGAAAGCATGTATAGGATTGCAGACTCTTTTAAAAATATATTAATATACATTCCAAATGTTTATTCTGCTCCCTCTGCATTGTACTGCTAACTTGAGCCCTGATACTACACTGCAATAGGTTTTTATGAGTTTTTAAGAAAATAATGTTTTTTTAAAAATATTTATTTTATTTTTAATTGGGTTTTAAAGAGTTGTTTAAAGAACAGAACTGACACAATTAAGGCTGCAATCCTATATGTATATGTATGGTGAATGGTGGGTAAGAAGTCTTTTAAATAAATAAAAAATAAATCTAGGAGTAAGCTCCATTGAACTCTGTGGGATTTCTTAATAGATATGTATAAGATTGTGCTGTAAATCATAAAGAAAGAAATAAAATAAGTTACATCTGAAAAAGGTAGGATCTATGCTTTATAATAAGCAACAGGATACATGTAATCAATATTTTAAAAAATATTTAAAAGAGCTATACTTTTGATAAGACAAAGTGGAATATTAGTTATTAAACTGTAACAACACATCTGAACAAGCCATGAAAGGATGCCAGGTGGGAAAAAAGAAATCTGGTTTAACCATGATTCCGATTACTTTCACAAGAAATTTAATTTAAAATAAAATAAATGAAAGTAATTTCTTCCTGGATATTTTACAGCTTTGGAGTTGGAGGGTGTCATGGAGTCTACTGTGAAACAGCCTTGATTTTTAAATTTTGTTCAAGCTAGCCTCTGATTTTTCAGGTTGCAGGCATAAAGGGTGGATGGTACAATCCTCAATAAGTTTAAGCAGCTTTTGTCTGGTCATGGCATGTAACGCATCAGATCTCCTATGGAAGAAGCTGTTTTTGTGTTTGTTTGTTTAGATCTGAAAAGAACCCCCACCCCTAAATGGAGAATGTTTTCCTTGGGGACTGTGAGTACTGTAAACATTCCTGATGGCTTTAACGTCTGCTGTCCAGTGTATGGGTGGGCAGCTCACACAATTTTTGGACACGCATGTGTGTGCAGCATGTCAGATTATAAATTCTGGAAGAGGTTGACAAGACCCCCTTGCCCAGCCCACCCTCAACTACTTTAGATCTCTCTACTCAAAGCTGGTAAGAAATGTGAAATTCTTGAGATCTCCATTCAACTCTTTCTCTAATGTCACAAATAAATTGGATTATGGACTGTCCCTTTCCTGAAACTCGTCAACATGGCTGAGTTCTTACACTGAATCCAGTATGGTCCAGATATCAGATCTATCATTTACTTGTTTGCTGGTCTTGTTTGCTGGTCTTGAGCCCACCCTCATGTGATATATACAGCTAAGAATTCTAGGTTCAGTGTTTGCAAACCTGAGACTTATGCCTGCTTGTGTTCATGATGGCAGACAATGGTTTGCAACTACATTTGAATGCAGTGTAAGTGAGATTATGGCAGAATAAAAACTGAACACCACTCTCTTCCCACAATCAGGTGACTTTTTAGTCTGTTTAACCATCTCTCCTGCCTTGAAAGATGGGAGCATACTCAATGTGTGTGTAGCATGCTATCAATAATAATTTGCCTTCATTGCATCTAATTAACTGCCATTAGCCAATGTTGCCAGAGAGCTTCCTGTTCAAGCTTTACATATAGCCTATCTTTTTTTAAAAAAAAGCAAGGCTAACAAAATTAAAAACAGCTAAAACAATGTTGCATTCCTTCTTTTTGTGCAAAGGTTTCCTGTCACGTGACCTAGTATATTGTTAGTGCTGACTAAATATTAAATAGTAGCTGCAACAACAGGGCTGGCCCTACCATTAGGCAAAATGAGGCATTTGCCTCAGATGGTAGATGCTGGAATATAGCAGCAGTGGCCCCCACTACTGTTCCTTCTGAGTCTGGCTGTTCCCCTCTACTGGAGGCAGAACTGTGTGTGCCCTGTGCCCCCAAAGCTAGCCTGCTGCCCTCAAGTGCAGTAAAGGACACTCATGTAGCCAGTTTTGATATAAGATTGAACTGCAAGGCCAGTCAACTTCTGTTTAGGAAATTGGGGGGTGGGCGCTATTTTCTCTGCCTCAGGCAGCAAAATAACTTGGGCTGGCCCAGAGCAGCAGCAGCAGCAAAAGCAACAACAATAATAATGTAACAGATTCTGATGTGATGGATTAATTGAAATGTTTATTTTGACTATGGTTATGACAATAAGATTATCATAATTAGTAATGAGATGGATTAATCGATATGCTTATCTGGAAAAAAAAATTGATAGATATATTTCTTAAAGAATTGAAACCTCTCTTTGACTTTTTGTGGAAAGAATAAAGTAATGTTTATGAGATTTGATGATTAAGTAAGATAACTACTGGAGGAAAGTGATTTTATAATATGACTTAAGAGACAGGATTGCTATATATTATAGACTTATAACTGATTTGATCTTTGACAAATGGGAAGTCAATATTTTACTCTTTATTTTTTATTTTTTTTTTTCTTCTTTTCTTTTTTTCTTTTTGTTTAACTATTTTTGATTTTGTTTTTTGTCTTTGAATGTTTTATGATTTTGTCTTGTATGTTTTATGAAAATCTGAATAAAAATTATTGAAAAAAAAAAAAAAAAACAATAATAATGTGGTATAGGCACAAAACCGAAGAAACTTCAGAAGCAGAAAAGTCTCCAACTGGAAATGAGCAATTTGACAGATCTGACAGTGGAAAACCAAGGTGTGGAGGAAACCTAATGGAAGACAAGATGATTAAATTGATTGAGAGCACCAGAGAACAAATGAAGGACAGAGAAGAGACCTTTGGATTTGGCAGTGAGAAG
This sequence comes from Rhineura floridana, assembly GCF_030035675.1. NCBI lineage: Eukaryota > Metazoa > Chordata > Lepidosauria > Squamata > Rhineuridae > Rhineura > Rhineura floridana. The sequence continues at coordinate 86,465,193 of NC_084486.1, forward strand.
ATCACTTAAAAATTTAGCAAGGAGAGTTTCAGGGGCTTATAGGGGATGGAAGACAGATCTAAGGGGTGGAAACAAGTAAGGAAAGAGAAGACATTGAATTGGCCAGTAGTTACAGGGTGAGGGTGGGTTAAAGGAAGGTTTTCTTGAGAATGGGGGAGTCAATGTATATTTTAACAACAGGAAGGAGAAAGACAAAATGATATGATAGGAGGAGGAGATAACAGTGGAGAAAACTGGAATCAGGAGGGAATAAGATCAAGGTGACATGTGGAGGGGCTAGATGAGAATAGCAGAATGGCCATCATCAAGGGATACTTGGGGGGGAGGAGAGAAGGATTGAGGGAGGTGGGGAAAGGGTGGGAAGGGTAAGTAGAGAGATTGAGGTGGATAACTTAATTTTTAGCATTGAAAGGTGAGGTGAGATTCTGAATGAAAAATGAGAGGGGCACGTCTTGGTAGAACATCAAAGGTACAGAATAGAACAGAATTTCCTGAAACTAAAATTGGGTTTTCCTGAGACTGAGATGCTTGTGTTACCATTGGAGAAAGCCCTGGCTAAACATGACTCCTTTCTGGATAACTGAAACCTTCACTTTCCCCATAGCACTATGTTTGTGATTGCACCAATAACATTATGTCCAGATCCCATATGAAGGAAAGGGATGTAACATTATTGCAGAGAAGATAACTGTACTGTTGGCAATTGTAAAAAAGAATCAAGGGAGATGGTGCTTCTCTGCTGGAGGCAGGAGCACAGCCTCAAGGTAATAAATAATGCTAAAAAAACCCCACAAAAATGACCCAAATAAATAATGCAGGAGGGAATATGCTCTCTGTGTATGTTTCCCATGCAGTATTGTGCTCATAGTTATGTAACAGAACTCCAGTCCAACAGATACATATTCAGTTGGTATAGTCCTGCATATACATTACCAAAAGTGATAGGACAGGCATACGTGGCCAAACCTGTTTTTCTACTGGGTTTGCTAACAGACCTTGTATCAGACCTTGAAAAAGGTGCTTGTACTATTTAAAATGAGGAAAATGAAGTCTTGGGTTACTTCCAGACAACTTGTTTACTGAGCATTCATCCTGATTTGTTTTTGTGGAGTTTAGATGGCAACAGCTATTTGTTGAGCATGTGGAGATGTTAGACAGTGTTGCATCAAGCAAATATTATTCCACGTTTTCCGGGTATTTTCTTGTCACTTTCCTTATTGCAAAGGGCAATTCCAGATTGTTGCTATTTTCAGGTGGGGTCCTATCACCACCAAATTCATGTTGTGCAGTTAAAGCTGATTTGGCACTCTTGCGCAACTAACCTGCCCCCCCCCAAAAGTCAGACTTTTGTGATAAGGAAAGTGATGGAGAAATGTACTAGGAAGTGTGGGATAACATTTGCTTGATACACTATCTAACCTCCCCACAAACAAATAAGAATGAATTCTCAATAAATAGCAGACATTGTCTAATCTCCCTACAAACAAATCTGGATGAATGCTCAATAAGCAGATCATCTGCAAGCAGGGGTGTAGTGCTCCAGGGTCTCAGGGGGTCTTAGACCCTTTACATTTGAGGGAGCAAGGTTCCAGACAGGTCCCTATGTCTCCAGCATCCTATGAGCCAATCAGCATGAAGGAGGTGTGTGTTAGCCACTGAGATGAATCTTCTAACATGCTTCCTTGTCCTTTCCTGCTGATTAAAGCCAATCAGAGTGAAAGGAAGTGGGTCAGCCACTGAGAAGACCCTTCTCATTAGCTAACAAACTCCCCTTTCACGCTGATTGGCTCCTAGGGATGTCTGTTGTTGTGGGAGAAGGTGCAGGTGGGAAGGACTGAGGAGTGTGGAGATGACAATGGAGAGCAAATGAGTGAGGGTGTGTGACGTGACTATCATGAAGGGACCCTGCACTTCTGAATTTGTCACTGCGCTACTGCCTGCAAGCAACCAAAAAGTCTAATTTGGGGGGAAGCGGGTTTGTTCACAAGAGCTCTAAATCAACTTGAATTGCACACCCTGAATTTGTTGGAATGTGATTAAATTCCACCCACAAAATAGCAACAGTCTGGAAGAGTCCTTGGTCTACCTGACTGTGCTGAATTACAACCTGAGGCTGCCCCTTTAAGGCTAGAAGCACTGACATAAAAGTTTGCTCCCCCTTTTTTACACCCTTCTAAGGTATGCCTCTCATCTCTCTGCCTCCTCTCTCTTGCACCATCCCTCCCCACTCCACTTCAAACCCTGGGAAAAACCTCACTAAAGAGACTCGCCGACCAAGGGACCGTTTCGTTGCATTGTGTTTTCCAGCTAGACCTGAACAGACTGAAATCAATGCAGCTCCCTCCTTCTGCCCCCCCTTGTGCTTTTTTCTTTCTCTTTCTTTCTTTTTTTCTTTTTTCCCCTTTTTGTTCCTCTTAGTTTGTGCCCTCTGCCTTAAACAAGCCCAGTTTAGTTACATCCCCATAGCAATGAAGTGTCCAGCAGCTTCTGTTTCTTGTAAAAACACAGGTCTTTTTCATGGGACTCAAGTGCCCCGTCAGTTCAAAATGCCCAGAGAGCAAGGGAGAGTGCAGCTTGCAGAATCAGAATGCAGCTGTTTTAAGGATTTCTAATACACTCATCACCATGGTATCTGAGTGCTTTTGTATCAATATAATACATGACACCAGGCATCCATTGTGGTATAGAACTGCAGATCAGAGTAACTAGAAAATTACTTGCAGAGTTACTAGAAAATAAGTATGCAACAGGGTGTGTGTGCACACATGTGTGTGTATGTATTTATATGCATATCTTTCAAAAGAGTGGATGTCTTTACAGCACAATCCTAAGGATGCTTACATACTAAAAAAGCCTCATTGAGCTCAGTGAGACTTACTTCTGAGTAAAGATGTTTAGGATATCATTGCATAGCTTAATATTTTGGGTGTGCTAGAGAGTCAGTGGAATTGACTCTGCATTCTCATTGGAATTGGATAGCTCTAGGATTTGACTAGCAGTTTGATTTTAAAGAAATTTGAACCCACATATATTCATAGTTAACACCATTATTTGAATTAAACTCGATAAGTCTGTGCCAGGCTAATGTTTGAATGCTTCTACTGTATGTCACTTTTCTTTCTGTTGCTAAACGTTTCTTGTCATACAGTATGTCAAATATAATTTGTGAGAGTTGCACAAAAACTTGAATATGAAAAGGTATTTGAAGGTTTGGCTCTCTGCAGAACACACTGTGAGTTACAAGTGAACTTGCTCCTGTTGGTGCTGTTATTTAGGAATATTTAGTAATTACGTTAAGAATTACACACTTGTGCATTCTCTCATTTTGTCTAACCATTTTTCTGAAGTTGCACAAATCAATAAAAGGAGAGATAAGGTGGGCAGGTGTTTGGCAACAGCCATCATCATACCTGTGTAGATTTGGAGACACTGGGGCTATTTCCAGTTGGATGCCGCTGGCTTATGTCATTGTAAAGTACAAACAGAATTGCAATTTACTTTCCACACTGCCAGGAGTATTGTTCTTTGTCTATGCGTGCATCCTGCTTTGTTATGTCCACACCAATGGATATGCCATAGCTGCTTTGCATGGGACCATTTGAACCTCAGCATACTACCACTATAACCCTTGTATTGAGTGCCATTTTATGACCCCATTTGTTTATTTATTTTTATCTGTCTTTTAATTAGTGCCATAAAGTCTTGGCAGCTATAATTTATTTTTTTATTGAAACCGAGATGTAGTGCTATAACACCATAATGTGTTGTTGTTGTTGTTATGGTGGTGGCGTTGTTATAGTGCTCTAATACTATAATACAGTAATGTCTTTTTTTAATGATGGGGGAAATTAAAAGATCAGTTTATAAATAGGGGGTCATAAAATGGCACCCATGACAAAGGGAGCTGGAAATTTAATTGAATTGGTTTGATTAATTGGATTGGTATGATTGATTGATGTATAGTAGTTGGGAAGTGAATTGATTTTCTTTTGCCTAATTGTCTATTATGATATTTTAAAAGGTTGAATTTATAATTTTTACTTGATTTTTATTGGTAATTTTACTTTGTCTAGAGGACATTTTGTTTACTTACTAAGTTTATTGTGAATTTTTACTTGTATTTTTGTAGCTGATTTTTATATGTAATGTTTATTTTCATACTAAAGAGGATGTTTTATTTAGTTGTTAATTGTGTTTTATAGAATGTAAAAATTCTGTGGGATTTTTTTGTATTTGCTGTTTATTTAAGATGTTTTAACATATGTTGTAAACCACTTAAGAGTTTGGTTTTATGTAAGAGGTATGTAAATTGTCCAAAAAAATAAATAACTAATAAAATTAATGTTATAATGAAGCAATGCTGAGTTGTCATAAGCTGGCTTTCCTGGTACAACTCTGCCCACATTAAAAGCTCACCCTTTTAAAAAGACAGAAGAGTAGTGCTACTGGCATTTACATCTATGGAGATTGGCTACTCTTCCTTACACCTGAAAAAAGTCAGACTTTCTGTGGTTTGAGAAAAGATGGAAGACCACAGGGAAGATTCATTATGACAATGATGGGATTACAATGTTGTATGGATTCCTCATTAAAAGTGAATGAATGAAGCATGGCAGTCACAAAGGAAGTAGGAATGAAGACTTTTTTCTGCCTTCAGCCACGTACAACTTAGCACCATGACACTTGTGGCCTTTAGCATGGTGGATATAGGGCAAAGGGTTGTTGCGGGTCAGACCAGGCAGGTACAATGTAGATCAGAATTAGCTTCTCCTTTTGATAAGTAGTTTTTGCAGACACAGAAATCAATGCTAGAATTCTTTGTGCAGCCTTGTTACCTATGTTTGTCTGTCTGTCTTTCTATCTATCTATCTAGTCACCAAACCTGCAGGTGGGAGGCCCCTGCCAGCAGGAGCCATCAGACAGCCCTGAAATGAGGTGTTCCAAGGGTGAGAAGGGGCTGAGCCATCTCAGGATCCACTGGATCCTGAGCCAGTTTTGCTGCTGTTGAGCAATGGCATCAAGCCCAATCTGGACCCAATTGCTGTGAGAGCATGGAGCAAAGCTCCAAGGTGGGGTGGAGGTAGTTAAGATTGTGCCATTAGTGAGTCTTCATGGAAAGAAAGTTCTGGAATTCTGAGACAGCTACAAAAATGTCTCCTGACAGTGCTCAGATGATAGCCTAAACTTCAGAACATAAGAAAAGCCGTGGTGGATCAGACCAAAGGTCCATCTAATCGCCACTGATAAAAATGCTGTTTTTACCACTACAAGCAAAGCATGAGGTTACATGAGGGTAGAGGCCAACCAGATGCCTATGGGAAGCACACAAGCAGGAATTGAGTGCAACAATGCTCTCCCCACTTGTCATTCCCAGTAACTGGTATTCAAAGACATGCTGCCTCCAACGCTGGAGGTAGTACGTGACTCTCATGACTAGTAGCCATGGATAGCCTTATCCCTCATGAATTTGTCTAAACCCCTTTTAAAATCATCCAAGTTGATAGCCATCATTACTCTTTGTGGTAATGGATTCCTTAGTTTTAACTATCTGCTGTGTGAAGAAATACTTCCTTTTGGCTGTCCTCAGTCTTCCAACCTTCAGCTTCATTGGATTTCACCAAGTTCTAGCATTATGAAAGAGGGAGAAAAACTTTTCTCTATCCACCTTCTCCACCCCATGCATAATTTTATAGACATCTCTCATATCCTTATGATTTTTTTCTAAACTAAAAAATGTTGGTACCCATTCTTCATAAGGGACTTTGTTCCAGTCCCTTGATCATTTTCATTCCTTTTCTGAATCTTTCCAGTTCTACAATATCCTTTTTGTGGTGCAGGGATCAGAACTGTATATACTATTCCAAGTGCAATCACACCGTATATTTGTATAATGCCATTATGATATTGGCAGTTTTATTTTCAGATCATCTGCTAATGATCCCTAACATGGAATTAACCTTTTTCACACCTGGGTCAACGTCTTCATCAAGCCTTCTACTATGACTCCAAGGTGTTTTTCCTGGTCAGTCACCGTCAGTTAAGATTCTGTTAGTGTATATGTAAAGTAAGGATTTTTTGCCCCAATGTGCATCACTTTACACTTGCTTACACTAAATCAATTTGCCATTTTCATATCCAACCATTCAGTTTGGAAAGATCCTTTTCAAACTCCTTGCAATCCCTTATTGTTGTTATCACACTGAACAATTGGGTATCATCATCAAACCTGGCCACCTCACTGCTCACCCCTCACTCTAGGGCATTTATGAACAAGTTTAAAAGTTCAGCTCCCAATACTTTGGAAGGACCCCACTTGTTACATCCCTCCATTGTGAGAACTGTCCATTTATTCCTATTATCTGCTTCCTGTGCTTTAACCAGTTACTGATCCATAAGAGGACCTGTCCTCTTATCCCATGACTGGTTAGTTTACTCAGGGGTCTTGGCGAGGTTTTATGAAAAGCTTTTGGAAAGGCTAAGTACACAATGCTGACTGCATCATCCCTATCTATATGCTTGCCTGACACTCAAAGAACTCTAAAAGATTAGTTAGAAAGGACTTATCCTTCCAGAAGCCATGCTGATTCTGCCTCTCTTGGTCAACATTAGAAACCATGAGAGGGTGTAAAGGAGGATGAAAGGAGGATGGAGCCACACAGCTATGTTGGACCCAAGCTGATAATGATTTTAAACCGCACCCATTTGTGCTGGGAATGCAATAGGACATCAATGCTGATGCTGGAGCAGCATGCGAAGCTGCCTTAAGCTAGGTCAGACTATTTGTCCATGTACTCCAGTACTATCTACTCTCACTGGCAGCAACCCTCCCAACTTCTCATGCAGAAGTCTTTCTTATCTGCTACCCAATTCTTTTTAACTGGAGATGCCAGGAACTGAACCTGGGACCTTTGACATACCAAATATGTGGTCTGTCACTGAAGTACAGTCCCTTCCCTAATATGTTCCAAGAGGCTCATCTTTAAAGCAGACCACTACATTCTGCAACAACTAAAGCTATAGGATAACCATCAAAGGCAGTCCCACAAAGGACACATTCCAGTAGTCTAGCCTCAAGAGAACTGCACATGCTAAGATTCTTCCTAATAACCTACAATTAATATTGTGCAAAGAGGAGTTATTCAGTAAATGTTAATCATTTGCCTTTTTATTGATGGGGTTAAGGAGGGCTGACCTGACTACCATTGCTCAAAGTGAGAAAACATATATCCTTCAGCAGATTTTAACATTAAAAAGCAGCAAATTGTGAAGTACTGTATTTTTGCCACTGGGCAAAAGTTGGGACACATTGGGATTTTCTGCTTCAGGGAAACAAACGTATTAGTCTATGTCTGGGATTAGGGTGGGAAAGGAAAAACATACAAAAATACATGGAAGATGATGATGATGATTCTTTATTTATATCCCGCCATCCTTCTACCACTGGAACTCACAGCGGCTTCCAGATAAAAACACATATAATTAAAACATACAAAATCTACATTAAAATAGAATTAAACTATATCCAATATTAAAACCATTCAAACTGGTAGCTAAAAGAGGATCAAAGCCAATTTAAAATAATGATATTTGGCATTAGCAGCGCAGGCAGTCCTAACTTTAGCATCCATCAGTACCAAAAGCTTGTTGAAATAGGAAAGTCTTTGCTTGACGCCGGAAGGACTGCAGGGAGGGGGTCATTCTTATATTCCTAGGGAAAGAATTCCACAGCCTAGGGGCCACCACCGAGAAGACCCTATCCCGCGTCCCCACCAGTCGAACTTGAGAGGAAGTGGGTATGGAGAGAAGGGCCTCTCCTGAAGATGCCCGGGCAGGTTCATACAGGGAGATACGGTCTGATAAATAGCCTGGACCTAAGTCGTATAGGGCTTTATAGGTCATCACCAGCACTTTGAATTGTGTTCGGAAACAGACTGGCAACCAGTGGAGCTTTTTCAACAAGGGAGTTGTATGGTCCCTGTAACCAGCCCCAGTTAACAACCTGGCTGCAGCACGTTGAACCAGCTGAAGTTTCCGAACAGTCTTCAGAGGCAGCCCCACGTAGAGCACGTTACAGTAATCTGAGCGGGATGTAACTAAGGCATGTGTCACCATGGCCATGTCCGACGGTTCAAGGAACAGGCGCAGTTGGCGCACTAGTCTTAACTGTGCAAAAGCGCTCCTGGCCACCGCAGAAACCTGGGAATCCAGGTTTAAAGCTGAGTCCAGGAGCACACCCAAACTGCGGACCTGTGTCTTCAGGGGGAGTATAACCCCATCCAGCACTAGCTGTATCCCTATTCCCTGATTCGCCTTATGACTGACCAGGAGCACCTCTGTCTTATCTGGATTAAGCTTCAATTTGTTCACCCCCATCCAGTGCACCACTGATGCCAGGCACTGGTTTAAAACCGAGACAGCTTCTTTGGAAGTAGGTGGAAAGGAGAAATAGAGTTGGGTGTCATCAGCATATTGATGGCACCGAACCCCAAACCCCCGGACAACCTCTCCCAGTGGTTTCATGTGAATGTTAAATAGCATAGGGGACAAAACTGAACCCTGAGGGACCCTGCAGGCGAGCGGCCAAGGGGTCGAACAGGAATCCCCCAGCACCACCTTCTGGGTTCGTCCCTCCAGGAAGGAACAGAGCCACTGCAGAACAGTGCCCCCGAGTCCCATCCCCGCAAGGCGACCCAGAAGAATACCATGGTCAATGGTATCGAAAACCGCTGAGAGGTCCAAGAAAACCAACAGGGACACACTCCCCCTGTCCAGCTCTCTGCGTAGGTCGTCCACCAAAGCGACCAAAGCCGTCTCCGTCCCATAACCAGGCCTGAAAACAGACTGAAATGGATCTAGATACTCTGTTTCATCCAAGAATCCCTGGAGCTGGGAGGCCACCACACACTCTATTACCTTCCCCAAGAATGGAATATTAGATGCTGGCCGGTAATTGTCCATTATAGAGGGCTCCAGGGAGGGCTTTTTTTAACAAAGGTCTTACCACTGCCTCCTTTAGGCAACCTGGCATTCTGCCTTGACATGAGGAGGCATTAACCACTCTCTGTACCCACTCAGCCAGACCCTCTCTGGCACTTCTTATAAGCCAGGAAGGGCAAGGGTCAAGCAGACATGTGGTGGCCCTCGTCTTTCCAAGAATCTTGTCCATGTCCTCGGGTCGAACAAATTGAAAAGAATCCATCATTACTGGACAGACAGAAGCCAGTTACATCCCCTGGAACTGTATCAATTCTAGCATCTAAGCCGGAACGAATCTGAGCGATTTCATCTGCAATGTGTCGTGCAAACTCTTGACAGCGGGCTGTTGAGTGGTCCATATTGCCCTCACGAGGGCCAGAATGTAAAAGGCCTCTGACCACTCGAAACAGCTCCACTGGATGGCTCCTTGCAGATGCAATGGTGGCAGAAAAGAAAGATTTGTTTGCTGCCTGCATTGCCACGGAGTTGGCCTTCAAGGAGGCTCTAGCCCGTGTTCGGTCAGACTCGCTTCAAGTCTTCCGCCAACATTGCTCTAGTCTCTGTCTCATGCGTTTCATCACCACCACCTCCTTGGTAAACCGATGATGATGATGATGATGATTGAATAGCAATACAGAAAACAACTACAGATAGGTTTAAAAACAATACAAATTAATACCCAGGGCAGAGATCTAATAAACATCTTATTCTTCTGGAAAATTGTTACAAAAATGTCTTCAATTGTTCCTGGAAACTAAAAATAGTGGGCTCCTGTCATTTCTCAACAGGGATGCTGTTCCACTAAACAGGGGCCGCCACTTGCTCTAAAAGGAAACATGAACTGGCTCTAAAGGAAAGTGGGGGTGCAGCAAGAACTGGAACTCCACCAAACAGAGTTACAAACAGATATAAAGCCCCACACAAGATTCTGTATGGAGAGCAGAAAGGGATACCTGCAACTAGGAGGTTCATATAGTCCAAACCCTATCTTGACAATAGGTACCCTGTATCCCTCAAAGATATCTCAAAGGTATGATAGGGCTTCCACCATTTCTCTAGGCAATTTGCTTCCCTGTCCAGCAGTTTTTTAAACTCTCCCACTTCTGTTTAATATCAGCCTTTGAAATACTGGAAGGCTGCTCTCTTTTTACCAGGCAAAGCATTCTTCCTTATATGACATTCTCTACTCCCTTTTATTGTCTTTATTGCTGCTCTCTGAATGCTGATTTCTTCGAGTTGGAAACTTCCAGAGTTTAAAAATATGGGTTGGGGCAGGGTTTGGGGGAGCTGTTGACCTTTTCCCATCCAGCAATTCCTTCTGTCCCAGTGCAGAATGACAATGGAATCCCAGTGTCAGAGCAACTGGAATCTCCTCTTTACACCTACCACAGATTTGGTGCACTTTTGCTGCATTTCCAGATCTTGCAGAGCACCTTGCACCAAAACCAGGCCTGTCTTCCCAGCTCACTCCCTTTTCTGTTGTTGTTGTTGCAGTTGCTGTTACTGTTTGTTTCCATTCGCTTCCCTTTTATTCTCCGTTTCTTTTCCCCCTTTCTTGACTCTGACGGGGGCTCCCTTTTGTGCACAACAAGCCCTTCTGATCTCCATGAAAGGCGAGCCCATGTCATTCTTCCAGATCATCATTGTATGACATGTTTTTATATCAGGCTGACAAAGGAGCTATTTGATCAGGGGGTATGGTGTGTGATTGTAAGAAATTCAGCTTGCCGGTGGTAACCATTGTTCCCCAAAGCGGCTCCCTGACCCCATTCTATTCAAGGGAAAACTCCCTTGGAGTGGCCCCTATTCATTGAGGAACACCAGTCCACAGTCTCACTCCAGGAGCATGCTCAATTCAGAGGCATGTCACTGATATTGCCCATCGGCCAACATTTAACTCTTTCATTGGCATTAGATTTCCAGCACAACAGCTGATATCACAGTGATGGACTCAAGGGGGTTAGCGAGGCATCCCAACTCACTTCAGCTCATCTTATCATGAAGAAACTGAACCTCCCTTTCAAAAGACAGGCTGGAAAATCATCTGCCTGCTGTTTTCCATACTGCCTGGCTGAGTTTCACACCCTCGTAATACTGTCTGAAAGTATTACACAGTTAATTAGCAAATGATTCTGTTAATTCATTAATTTAAGGCTATTTTTTTAAAAAAGTTTGTATTCTGTAAAGGAAGTCCAGTGATTATTGTCTGGTAGAAAAAACACCCATGCATTTTTTTTTAAAATACAGAGATCATGATCCAACAGCCTGTTGAAAAGAGCTCTCTGATGCAGTCACAACCTTTTTCACCTCAGAAAGCTTCACCATTCATTTTTATGGAAGGGGCAGCTTGCTACATGCATTCTTTGGCATGTGCAGAGCCGCCTTCCTTAATGAACAGTGAATCCCATAAATACAGAAATTACTTGTGTACTACATTGTGGCCCATTAAAGATATCTGGATCCAAAGATATCTGAATCAAAGATATCGAGGTTAAGATATCTCCCAAATAATAAATGGTTTCTTTGTATTATTCTGACAAAAAGCAAACCTTATATCTATGAAATACCAAAATATAAGTTAAGACACTATAATGCTGACCTTGAATTAATTGCTAATGAAAGTAAGGTACTTAATTTAAAAAAAACAAAACACTAGGTGACAGCCCTTCTTTTCTAGCATTTATGTCCAGGCTACCTGAAGACAGTCAACACACAGCATGGCCTCGTCCCAGCCTACTTCCTCTCTAAATTGTTGCATGATCTATACTCTAGCAAAGGGGTGGGGAACCTGCGGCTCTCCAGATATTGTTGGAGACCCTAACCAACATGGCCAATGGTCAGGGATGATGGGAAGACCACAGGTTGCCCCACCCCTGCTCTAGCAGTAGATGACATCCCTATGCTCTTCCCATTTCAGAGGTGACTGAGCATGGGCAGAAAAAGATGGCTCTTCTCCTCAGATGGCTCCTCTCCAGGAACACTGCTGATGTCACCTCCATGGCAGCCTCTGAGAAGCAGTAAGTCTCTGGCTGCACCTTTGGGGATCAAAGAGTAGGGACTTGGTGAAGAGATGTAGAAATAACTCTTTCCTTGTCCATTTAAGCTGCTTCTGTATCCATGCCACCTGCCTGGAGCTTGGTCATGACAGGCAGACATTATGGAGATTTTATGAAGGTCCAAGCGTTGTATCTACTGGTGTAAACTTACTCAGAGGGTGCATGAGAACCAGGGGAAGGGCCATAGCTCAGTGGTAGAGCATCTGCCTTGCATGCAGAAGATCCCAAATTCAATCCCTGGCATCTCCAGGTAGGGCTGAGAGAGACTCCTGCCTGAAACTCTGGAGAGCTACTGCCAGTCAGTGTAGACTGAGCTAGATGGACCAGTGCTCTGATTCGATATAAGGCAGCTTCCTATGTTCCCATATAGACACCAGTGTGACCTTGGCATAACTGCTTTTTATATGGGTAGGCACATTTTCTTATAAATGTTAAAGAGTGAAGGTCAAACATATAGTCATAACAAAATATCATAACAATTCAGAAAATACAATTTCCAGGTAAAATATCAAAAACATAGCAACATCAATACAAAAAATGATAGCAATAATAACTTAATCTGGATATCTTTCGGCAGAAAACTCAGTTAGTTAAAATAAAAAATGACTTGCTGCCAACCACCTGATTGTGATGTCTCAATTATCCATTTGCAAATTAAGTCCTCCCTCACCTCCATCACACAATACCCATAGGAAGATGGGCCAAACATTGTTATAAATCCAAATGTTCTTATCCACCCCTTATCTATAGTAACTGAATACATCATAACAAAACTGTGGGGTTGGGTGATGATAAAGATAAAATTGAGGGGATATAGGGAAAGTAAGGGAACACTGAATTGGAGGGCAAATCCACCCAGAATGATTTCTAACAGCCTTGATTTCTATCTCAAGATTCTAGGTACTGAAATAAAATATATCAGTGATTCATAATTAGAGTGAAAAAACCTGCATATGGTTCATAGCAATAAATTATTTTTGTTAGCAGCTCTGAGAGCCTTTTTGGCTAAAAGGTGGGATATAATTGCCTTAAATAAATACTAAATAATTAACTGCTATAAGGAAGTGTCCTAAAACAATTATAATTAATTTGTTCCATTATTACTTTGGTCTTGTTTCCCCCATTTTCCTAATGTTTGATTGTGCCTTTTTCTTTTTTCTTTTGACCCATTAATCTTTGAACTTGATGGCTTCTTGGAGGTCTCTAAGGAGCTAGGTTATTTTAAGCCACACACGCATTAACTGTTGATGGATTGGCTTTCTGTCCTATTATTGTGGTTCCACACTCTCAGTATTCCTACTTTGTGGTTCTTCTCCCTTGGCCCCCTTCAGCCTCCATCTCAAGAGAACACAGCACAGGGTTTTTACAGGTTCTGTTAGTAATGGTCTATCTAGAATCGTCAGCTTTTGCTTCCCGGGTTTGTCACCAGCTTCTGTGTGGGTAATGAGTGTTTGTCAATGATGCAGTGCTCCCTCTGCTGGCAAGGAACACAAACTACACATGTGGTTGGTTTCTTGCATTTTCCAGCAAGTTATCCACTGGATTATGCTTCCGTTCCCACTGTTCATCCAGCTATGTTTATAATCCCATCATGCAAAGGATAATTCCACTTTATATCTCTCTACCATTTGCCATCTAGGATTCTCACAAGAAAGTAAGAGTTGTGTTACTTAGCCAGGGATGCACCCACATTAGATGATTCCCCCTTCTTGATTCTAATACATAGACACTAGCGCAAAAAGTAATATCAGTGTGTATGGGTACACACAAGAGAAGTACAATATGACATGGAGACTTTTTGCATCAATATCATATCTTCCCCCATGTGCACTGTGCAGCCCAGGCACACAGCTAACAATTCCCCATATCCATGTAACAAGTGGAAAAACCCAGGATGGATTTAGCACAAGGATGTATGTAGTTTGTGGGTCTCTAGTATACTGAAAGAGCATTCCTAGGTCCTGAAGAAGAAGAAACCTCTGGAAAGAAGACCCTTGGATCTCTACAGTGACATAACACAAGAAGAAATTAATAGTAATGTGTATATGACTTATGTATCCTTCTCACTGTGGTAGTAAACTTGTATGTCACCTATACCACTATGGACTGCAAGTGGAAGTGCATCTGATGGAACACTCCCCATGAAGAAAGGGGAAGATTTGTATATGTCATATAGAGAAGAGAAGCCAAGTCTAGAACTCAGCATCCAAGTTTCTATTTGGAAGGGTTTTTTAAAGAGCCCTGCTGGATCAGGCCAAAACCAATCTAGTCCAGCATTCTGCTCTCACAGTGGCCATCCAGATAGCTCTGGGAAGCCTGTAAGCAGGAGCCGCACACAACAGGATGCGCTGGGCTCCTACTGGGAGAAAGGGCGGGATATAAATCTAATAAATAATAATAATAATAAAATAACAGCACTCTCGCCACTTGTGATTCCCAGGAACTGGCCTTCACAGGCATAGTGCCTCCAACAGTGAAGGTAGAACATAGTCATCATGGGTAGTAACCATCGATAGCTTATCCTCCATGAATTTGTCTAATCCTCTTTTAAAGCCATTCAAGTTGGTGGCCATCATCACCTGACCTAGAGGGAGCAAATTCCAGAGTTTAACTATGTGATGGTGTGAAGAAGTACTTTTCTGAATCTTCTAGTATTCAGCTTCATTGAATGTCCCCAAATTATAGTATTATGAGACAAGGAGAAAAACATTTCTCTATCCACTTTTTCCACACCATGCATAATTGTATGTTCCCTCTTATTTGCCTTTTCTCCAAACTAAAAAACCACAAATGTTGTGCCTTTCCTCTTAGGGGAATTGCTACAAACCCCACCACCTAATTTACAATGGTGGTTGATACCCATTGGGATTGGTAGGGTGGAAAGCAGGGAAACCAAAAGTAGGCAGAGCCAGAGCCAATAACAGGCAGAGTCAGAGCCAACTAATTCTAGTGTTGTCCCCAACCTCTTCCCTGATGAGTTCTACAAAAGCAACACAAAGACTAAGGAGGAGAAAGCTAACAGGCTGTGCCACACCCTGGACAAGTTGTAAGAAAGAAGGCGGACATGGGGGACTGGCTGAGGGCAAGCTGAGGTTAGTGGGGCAGTGCCCCATTCATCCTAATGGACCGGCCTCCACTGCTAGTTGATCACCTCAGTGAGAACTTGCTTGCTTGCCCCAAGATTGCCAGCTAATAACCAGAGCTTGGAAGTAACAAGTTACAAGTAACGAATTACTTGTAATTCATTACTTTTTTCAGCAACGAGTGGGTAATTCCTTTACATTTTGATTGTAATAGAACTAGGAGTAATTTTACTACTTTTGTGGAGTAATTGTAACGTTTCCAGAATTACTTTTGGGCATTACTTGGGGGGGCAGGGGAAGTCTTCTGCTCCTCAGATTTGTGGATGAAAATCATGTGCCTCAAACTGGGCTTCTGGGCCGTGTTGCTCTTTCCTCGTACTCTGTGGATGGGTAGGAGGCGATGAGGGAGGAGGCAGAGAGTGAGACGGGGTGGAGTGGAGAAAACAATTATTTTAAAAAATGGATAGTGGTGTTGAAGAATGGAGTGGAGGAAAAAAGGATCCGGAGGTCAGGAACATGGATAAAGGAGGAGAAGGAGGCAGCAGCAGAATGGAGATAAAGAACTGTGGAGGTGAAAGATGACAATGTGTGTGTTTGTGTGTGTGTGTGTGTGTGTGTGAACACTGTGTTTGCACTTGGCACACAAAGTGGCCTCCACCACCCTCTCTGGCTACTGTGCTGCATTTGCAGTATTTTAACTTTTTTGTATCTCAGGGGAAAATGTTTGCTTGAGTGAGTGTCCCTTAGTTGGTGGCAGGGCAGGGTCTGGGAGGTGGTTAAGTGAGAGAGATTATGCTTGCTGGCTGAGGTAGGGTTGCACTTGGTTTGATGTGCAAAGATCTGAGTAGTGGCCTCAGCCTCCCTCCCCACCACCCTTACCAGCGGAGAGACCACCATTGCTATCTTATGAATAAAAATAATTATTCTACTACCTCTGTATGTGTTTGTTTATTTTTAATGTTGTTTTAGTCTACTTAGATGTGCAGCAGCCAAGGCCAGCACATTGTAGGCATTTTTAAAGTAACTGAAATGTAATTGTAGTGATTACTTTGGAGGAAAAGTAAAGTAATCAGTTACTTTCAGAGCAATTGTAATTGTAACAGTAATTACTACTTTTTTGGACCATGTAACGTTAACTGTAATTTATTACTTTTAAAAAGTAATATTCCAAGCTCTGCTAATAACAAATCCTAAAACCCTGCCTTCCAACAACCAGAACTTGCCTTTTCCCATTCGTTCCATAGATTATAACACTAATGACAGCTAAATTCAAGATTTTGACTGTGTCTCTTCACAAACCTGTGCTCTTATCCTCTGTTTCAGGAATATCTTGCAGCATGAAAGAGAAGAATCCAGAGTTCCACTTTCATCCCCGCAGAGGCAAGATGAAATTTTTAACCAGGGTCACATGGAAGCTCCAAGAACACACTCCTTCCAAAGTGCTGGCAAACCCTGTTGGTGATAAATAGGAAATATCATTATAGCCAAAGAGAGCTCAGAGTACCAGAGCCAGAGGAATGTCATTGAGCAAGAAGAATTAAGAAGAATTCTACAATTGGCAGCATAAACATGAACAGACAAGATGTTTTGGAGGAAATATTGGTGAAATATTCTTCTCACAAAGAGAAAATTATCTGTTTTAACGTACTTGTAGCATAATGCACAGGCATCAAACTTCCCTCTGCAAAGAGCAACAGTGCTATGTTGTGAAAGTTATTTTATCTTGAGCTGTGAGCACACTATTTGCCTACAGCAAAGGCAGTGTTTCCGTTGGCCACACCTGGAAGGGGAACGGGTTGCTCTGCCAATCAGTTGTAAAATCTCTTTGAAGCAAATTATTAAAAAGCTGATCCCACCATGTTTTACAGTAAAAAGGGGTGGGGTTTGACTAGTGTTGTGTGCCCACATTTTCAGAAGAGAGAGGTGGAGATGCACTGAAACCTGCAGAATAGTAAGTGTATCTCTACCGTTGGTATCAGCTGGGGTAGGGAAAGAGGTTAGAGGACATATTGTGGTGCTTGTATTTTTCAAGCAAATAGCTAAAAGACTATTGATGGGTGAGCAGGTAGCAAAGTCAGTGTCTAAAAAATAAGTATGAACAAGGTCAGTGTGGTGTAATAATTACAGTATAAAAATAGGGCTGTGTACACAGTGAGGATGTTCTTTTTCTCAATTTGGATTGAAGCTAATTTGGGGAAAGACATATCAAAACACCGCTTTTCATTAGAAGCAACAGGATAAATACAGGATAAATATGGGTTGTGGCTAAACAGGAGTGTACACACAACCTAGGAAGCTCACTGGATAACCTTGGGCCAGTCACTAAGATTCAGCCTAACCTACCTCACAGGGTTGTTGTGAAGATAAAATGAAGGAGTACCATATGTGCTCCCTTGAGTTCCTTGGAGAAAAGTTGAGACAGAAATGTAATGGAAAATAATAACTCTTTTCTCAGATTGATAAAACTGATGACAAAGGCCCTTCGGATGCAAATGGACAGACATGATTTACTTCTAATTCCTTAGTATTACTCCTTAAGTCCATACTCCCTCCATGGACCTTTCCCCTCAACCTTAGCCTCCAGGTGGTAAACAAATTCCCAGGGACTTTTAGTTTTATACCTCCTCAATTTGCTCCTAAAGAGCCCCACTGTAGGCATCTGGTTTTCAATGGCTACGCTTCCACGTTTATCACTTTCAGAAACTCTCAGAGTACCAGGAGATTTTTGCACACTTTTCTGATCTTTGAATTAAAATTTTCATGCTGAGTTTGTTCCCCGTGTGCCCTCTCCTGCTCTGAAGATGTTGAATGGCTTTTAACTAAAATTCCTGTCATTCACCACTTCCTTTGCATTGCACATACGTATGTGTGTGTTATATACAGTGCCTTGCAAAAGTAATCACATCCCCGACCAGTGCTCTCATATTACTAAATTACAAATGGTACATTTGTATGATATTTTATTTTGAAACACTGAAACTCAAAATCAATTATTGTAAAATGACATTGGTTTTATGTTGGGAAATGTTTGAAAGAAACATAAGAAACTGAAACATGTTGCTTGTATAAGTATTCAACCCCTGGGCTGTGGAAGCTTCTAGTTTACACAGATGAAAGAAATTGCCCTATTGAAGACACAATTACCTTACTATTGGTCTCCACCTGTAAACCAATGAAGTTGCTGTCCCATTGTCAGGATAAAAACTGTACTGTTGAAGGATCCTTAGTCAGGCTGATCTGAAGGAAAATGAAGACCGAAGAGCATTCTACAGAAGTGAGAGATAATGTCATACAAATGCATAGATTAGGAAAAGAGTACAAAATAATATTGAAGTGTTTGGATATCCCAGTGAGCACAGTTGGATCAATAATCAGGAAGTGGAAGCTGCATCATACCACCCAGGCACTGCCAAGAAAAGGCTGTCTTTCAAAACTCAGCACTCAAACAAGAGGAGACTTGTGAGAGAAGCCACAGCAAGGTCAGCAATCACTTTGAAGGAGCTACAGGGTTCAGTGGCTGGGAGTGGAATAATGGTGCACCAGTCAACCAATAGAGGGTGGTAAGAAAGAACCCATTACTCAA
Organism: Rhineura floridana; assembly: GCF_030035675.1. Classification (NCBI taxonomy): domain Eukaryota; kingdom Metazoa; phylum Chordata; class Lepidosauria; order Squamata; family Rhineuridae; genus Rhineura; species Rhineura floridana. The sequence goes on from NC_084486.1 coordinate 86,483,891, forward strand.
AAAGTACCATCTGAAAGCACATCTGGAGTTTGCCAGAAAGCATGAGAGTGCCCCAGCTGCGATGTGGGGAAAAGATTTTGTGGTCAGATGAGACCAAGATAGAGCTTTTTGGCCAAAACTCAAAGCACTATGTGTGGCACAAACCTAACACTGCCCATGCTGAAGACACACCATTCCTACAGTGAAGTGTGGTGGTGGCAGCATCATGCTGTAGGATGCTTCTCATCAGCAGGGACTGGGCATCATGTTAAAACCAAAGGAAGAATGGATGGAGGAAAATACAGGGAAATACTGCAAGAAAACCTGCTTCAGTCCACTAAAAAACTGAAGCTTGGGATGAAATTCACTTTTTAGCAGGACAATGATCCCAAGCGCAAGGCCAAAGTAACATTGGAGTGGCTCAAGAACAAAAAGATGAATGTCCTACAGTGGTCCAGTCAAAGTCCTGATCTCAAACACAATGAGAATCTGTGGCACTCTTTGAAAATTGTGGTCCACAAGCAACCTCCAACCAACCTGAACAACCTGGTGCAAATCTGCCAAGAAGAATGGGCCAAAATCCCTCCGATACTGTGTGCAAAGCTGGTACATACCTACCCCAAATGACTTAAAGCTGTTATTGCAGTGAAAGGTGGCTCTACCAAATATTAATGTGTGGGGGTTGAATTCTTATCATAATCAATTCTTATGCAAGCAACATGTTTCGGTTTTTTGTTTCTTATAAACATTTCCCAACATAAAACCAATGTCACCTTTGTTGTTATGTGCCTTCAAGTCAATTATGACTTATGGTGATCCTATGACTCAGTGCCCTCCAAGAGCATCTGTCATGAACCACTCTGTTAAAATTTTGTAAGTTCAGGTCTGTGGCTTCCTTTATGGAATGAATCCATCTCTTGTTTGGCCTTCCTCTCTTTCTACTCCCTTCTGTTTTTCCCAGCATTATTGTCTTTTCTAGTGAATCATGTCTTCTCATGATGTGTCCAAGGTATGATAACTTCAGTTTCATCATTTTAACTTCTAGTGATAGTTCTGGTTTAATTTGTTGTAACACCCAATTATTCATCTTTTTCGCAGTCCATGGTATGCGCAAAGCTCTCCTCCAACACCACATTTTAAATGAGTTGATTTTTCTCTTATCCGCTTTTTTCACTGTCCAATTTTCACATCCATACATAGAGATCGGGAATACCATGGTCTGAATGATCCTGACTTTAGTGTTCGGTGATACATCTTTGCATTTGAAATATCACCTTACAATAATTGATTTTGAGTTTCAGTGTTTCAAAATAAAATACCATAGAGAACGAAATTACAGTGTACCACTTGTAATTCACTAATATGAGAACATTGGTCAGGGGTCTGATAACTTTTGCAAGACACTGTACATAATCATCCTGCATTCTGAAGAAATTATTCTGAGGTAACTGTGTCTGAATTAACCAATTTTGAATCTGCATATTTTTATACAACTAACACATTGATCTTAATAATAGCTCATACCTTTCTTGAGATAAATCCACCTCCCCACCCTAGGCACAGAGCTCTTATGTCTCAAACCGATGTGTGACAAGGATAAATTCAGCAGCTGGACATCACTTCACATCACTGCATCTCCATGCTGTGGAAATAATTGTCTGTTGAATTTCTCCTTGTCATATTCCCGTTAAAGGCATAGGAGCTTTGTTAGAAAAAAATTGGCAACCCACTGCTACATATATTTGTGCCACTGCTACATATATTTGTGTTAATTTAAATACATTTCTATAGAGTCAGTAGAATCCTGCCTGGGAAGGGGGGGGGGTTATAGCGGCCGTATCTGGAAGACATAACAAGTTTTTTGTCCTCTTAACAGTCTAAAAAGCCCTGGCCAGAAATTGTAAGGTATGACTCTTAAGTGCCAGTGAAATCAAGGGACTTGTATGAGTCACAACTGAATGCCATTCAGCTGCTTTGGATAAGAAACACTTGTGACTAACTCTTGCTGATTTGTACCTTTAATATCAGTACAGGTGGGCTCATTGGGTGTCAGGATCCCTCCTGGAGGAGCAGGGGCAGGAGCCTGGGCTTGGACTTTGACTTTGCCTCAGATGAGGAGGGAGCAGATAGACCCATTAGACCAATGACATTAGATGCAGAAGTTTTTGAAGCCCAGCATCATGACTCCCATCAGATTGGGGGCCCTCAATCCAACGACCTTTGGAGGAGGACCGCTAGACCCCACATCCTCAAAACCTGACCCCTCCCAAAACCTAACCCCCCAATCAGGGACACTCACCCCCACGTCAGCCTACTTATGCCAGCAATGAGCCTGAAGGGAATCCACAGAGAGCAGAAATGCTAGGCTTCAAGGCAGAGACTTCTTCCTTTAAGGCCATCCTTTTCTCGAGGAAGGGGTGGAACTGAGAAGGGTGATCTGGACATCAAGGCATAACAGGCTTCAGGCAGGTTTCACACATTGTTGGAGCAAGTTGCTCCCCCAGAGCTCTCCTTGGTGCTATGACTAACTTGTGCCTTGTGGGCTCCTTATCAGGACTTGGATAGAGTGAAAAGGCTCCTCCATCTTTAAGGAGAGGTGCAGCTTTGAACAGGTGCAGCATTTGTCACCCCAACACAATACAGCAAAATTACTTCTTCTGTACAAGTATGTTAACTAGTGGCAGGAGGAAATCCAAGAGCCTAATCAAGTTATTACTAGTGGCACGAATAACAGTGCTACAGCATTGGAAATTTGTAGATGAACTGGACCAACCTGCTTGGTATACGAATATTTGGAAAATTGCAATTCTGGACAAACTTACTCTACATCTTTGGTTCTTACAAAGCAGAGCAAAACCAGAGGCATTTATGGCAGTGTGGTGGCCATTCATTGACTATACTGATCATCATGATTTATATGAACACCTTCCAAATACAGCCAGGACCATGTGGTAAATATTCTCTTTGATGACTTGCACTATACATACTTACCTGGACCTCATCTCTGGTTCTTGGCTTCTGTTGTAAGCTCCCTTATGTTGCATTGTTGTATATTTATTTTTATTAACCGTCCATAGCTCCAGGTCGGGGGGGAGGGATTGGGAGAGGTTTGTTGCTTTTTCTTTGTTTTCCTTTCCTGTAAAATAAATCAATAAAAGTAAAAAGAAAAAGAAATGAGGGACAGGAGCCCCGTCCTCACCTCAGCTATTTCTGGTCGCCCAAGGCAGAAAATCAAAGCACCAGCTGTGAAGGCATGGGCTGGGGGACTTGTGGCCTTCCAGATGCTGTTAGCTTATAACTCCCATTGTCCCTGGCCATTGGCCATGCTGTCTGGAGCTGATGGGAGCTGCAGTCCAACAATGTCTAGAAAGGGTCAGAGGTTGCCCAGCTCTGTGTTAAGGAACGTTGTTGTGGTTTCTGGCTGAAGGCAGCCAACCCTACTGATGTAAGATTTGCTAGCTCTGTGTCCTTCCCTTTGTATGAATTTGCTCAGTCCCACAAGATGCTTCCACTTGGTCAATGGAACTGTAAGATACAAAGCACAGAAAGTGATACTTTTTATTGGAAAGACTTCTATGGTGAGAGTTTGCATTCTTTGCTGGTTCACAGAGCTCTTTGAAACTAAGATGCTTGCAAACTCTTACCTGCAGAGGTCGGATCATCTTACCCATGCTCTATCATTCTTTGGAATCTGTGCCAATGGCACTGTATTTAACAACTGCTGCCTGAGCATGCTTGCCTTCTCATCCCTGTGGCACTCTGATCTCTTATTAGCTCAGTTAATCATGAAGGAGGATTGAAGATTGATGTCAGGTCTTTGGAGGTTAGTGTAGGCTTCCACTGAGGCTTCATCTTCTTTAAAGGACTTGTGCTCCCTGCTTTTATTGCTGATTCCTGTACAGTGGATCTCTGCAAACTGTTGCCTTCACTTCATTGAGGATTCTGCTCTAATTTAAAGTGATAAAATCCAAGTTGGTTAACAAGGTCAAATCATTGCAGATCCATATGGATGGAACAGTACAAAAAAATCTATCAATATTCTTTGTAAACCACCTATTATTCTGCTCATCATTTGTTTGGGGAGATCAAACCATAAGTAACAGTTCACACAAAATTATAAAACCAGCCTCTGGTTTGTCTTCTCCTGGCGCATCAAAAGTAGATGTGGAGGAAGGGCGCAGTGGAGATTTTTGAGCAACATGCACCAACATGCTGCTCATTCACCTTAAACCATAGTTTATTTTTACCTATAGTTTAATGTTGCTTGTGAACCAGGCCATAGTCTAACTGCTTTAGGAAGAATTTTATTTTTGAAAGGCAGTATATACATTTATTAAATAAATAAATATAAATAAATAATAGCAACTTATTTTGTTCTAGCTTATATTTTCTATGCTTTCAGATAGATCTAGCAGCTGCACTGAGAAAGCAAAACTAAATAATAATAATAATAATCAGGAAGACTCCCTCCCAGAATGCTGAACAGATTAGATATAGTTTTATATCAGAAGCCTATAAAATCTACTTTGATTATTCTAAATCCTGTCCTCTTTTTTTTACTCTCCATACATCTTCTCACCAGTAGTACACTACATTCACACTTGTGGAAGTACTCTCCCAAAAGTACTCTGATCAATTTTCCCCTAATGACACCAGACAGTGAGTAAAATACCCAAGGAATGCAGAATATGCATAAAAAGTATTGTTTCCCCACCCTTCATCATCAACAACAAATTAGAGTGTTTAGGAACATTTTATCACATCACGGCAACTCAGCAAATTCCTGTTGGGGACCAAGATATACATTTCAATTCACAGAAGCTGGAGCTCTGGCAGCCCTGATCCGCAGGCTTCTATGTCTTCAAGTGGTATCAGGCTACAAGACTATTTCTTGGTTTTGTTGCAGCAAACTGTGGCTACCCTCTCTGGAACTTATTCAAAAAATGTTCATCTCCAGTAACTAAAAGCTTGTTTCTTATTTCTAATCTATAATTGTTAATGTCTAATTATTAGATATTGCTCCTTGTACCATAGGCTTTAAACCTAAATATGTAATTGTTCTCTTACATTACCCACAATAATATATTTGCAGTTGTATCCTCATTCACTCTTTTTGCTAAGCTCAGCAAATATTCCTTTGATCTCACTGATTAATAGAACTCTACCTGTTGAGCTTAGAAAAAAAATTGAGTAGAAGAGAATTATATTATATGAGACAATTCTAAGGATAAAAATCCCTATGTGTATAAGGTACTGGTGAGTCCACATTTGGATTCTTGTATCCCATTTTGATCAGAAAAGATTGTTTCAAGCTGGAAAAGGTGCAAAGAAGGGCAACTAAAAGTTTTATTCTTATGATAATTTTAGTTGCTCATCTTTCCATCTTTTGCTCCTTCCTTCCCTTTTTTTACCAAAACTGTATCCAAGAATTCAAATGCAGCTTTACCAGTCCTTTGCACATACAGGATTCTCTATGTTGACGTAGAAAAGCTGAAACCAGAAATCCAGTTTGTCCTCTTTGTAGCCAAACTTGACAGTTCAGGGTGATCTTGTGAACAACCAGTACCCCAAGACCTTTTTCCTCCATAGCCCTCCCCCTGGGTGATGACAAGCTATGCATAACTTTTTGCTACTGGATTCCATTCAGTTTTTGTTCCTCTGTTTCATGAGATCATCTGACCTGTACTGCATAATTTCCTGATCCTCCACAAGCAACGACTCATAGTTATCTGCAGATTACATCAACCCACTTTACTCCCCCAGAATATTATTACTGACTCAAACAGACTCAAATACTGATCCCTGAGAGACTTGGCCGATTGTTTCTCTTCTGCTAGAAATCTGGTCTGTTAGCAAAACCTCTTTTATTTTAATCTTTTGAGCAATGATTTCTGTTGTATTACCAAATATTTTACTAAAATCCAAATGGACTTGATCCAGTACATTTCCTTTGTCTTGGAAGCCAATTCCTTAATAATAATGAGAAGGAAGACTTGGGGATGCTGTTCTTCCTTTAGCTTATGGATATGGTTGATGTAAGATCTAAGTTGCTGCTGAATTCTTTGGATCTCTGATTTTTGTTTTTTTAATTCATTTGCTTATATCGTTTAAAGATTTTTCTGTACTGATGTGTGCATTTTATGAACTGTTGTGTTCCACCCTGGGAATCTTTGGGTTAATTAATATAAATAAATTAAATAATTAAATAATAATATAATGAACTATTTCAGTACCTATCATGCACCATGCAGAAGACACCTAGTGAATCCTCTGTGGAAAATTAAGAGTTGTAGCACTTCTGATCCACAATAAACAAAGAAATCTGTACTATGATACATCACCACATGCGCAGAGCTGCCCAACCATGGAGGGGTTGGCACGGAACTCAATAAAAGCCCTGTTCCCAAAATGATGTTGCTGTCAAGAAGACCATGTTTTTGAACACTGAAATCTAAAGCTGAAGTTCAGTACGATCCAATGTGTAGAATTACAGTCAACACCGTGGACTGAATTTCCTCAGATAACTTGAACACTGGTTCCATTGCACTAGCAATACAAAAAGTTAGGGCCACTTCACACATTACATTTGTACATGTACGCTTCAGATGATTTAAGTATAAACTTTAAATGGAGCATGGGAGTGTGACTAGCATGTGTTGCAACATGTTTGTCATACAGCGGATTCATCAGGGAGTGATGATTGTCTGTGGGACCCTGTTGAGCTCACGCTAGGTCACAAACCTGGGTTTGCAGCCAAGTTACATGTAAAACAATCTACAGATACGTAATGTCTCCTGCCCAAACTGAAGCCAGGAAATGCATAGCAGTTTAATTTTTTCCCAAGTGTTTTTACAAAGTCTCTGGGTAGACTAATTCTTGAGACAAGACTTGATTGTTAGATTTGTGCCGATTCTGCTGTGTGTGTTCTACCTCTCAGTCTTTCCCTGGTTGTATTTCTGAGTATGTGTGTGTGTGTGTGTGTATACATTTCACAAGGCTGGGGATAGTCCATCTCTGTAGTGCATTCTCAGTGTTCCCAAAGTGTTTTCAAACAGGTGTCAGCCTCTTTCCACTCCTTTACATGCTACAGCTTGAACCAGCAGCTTTGATCATGTGTGTAAGCAAAGCCTTTAAGTACCAGCAACAATGTTGTAGAGCTAAATACTCAGTCTGAGAAATACAATGTAAAGCTGGAGACAAGGGAAAAGAAACAGGTTGGGACAGATTAACTACTGACCACAAGCTATCTCCCCCTGCCCTCCCCCCAAAAAAGAAAACTCTTGTTTCGCAGTGTTTAAAAACAGCCCCATATATTTCAATTAAAATGGAATGGAGCTTATTTTGGCCAATATAGCTGCACCTCCTGGATCAGAACAAACTCTGGAATGCAAAGGACATCATATCATGATATAATGATCTCTCCTAATTGTCTGCCCTCAGTTACAAAATTGCACAAAAAATGACAAGGAATGTGCAGCACAAAATGGAAGCTCCAGATTTCACACAATGGACTAGTTTGGACCCACATTCCTGGCTTGCTAAACCTTTAATGTTTTCAATGGTAACATGGCAAATTCAACCCAAGATTGTCAAGCCATGTTTATTTATATATCCCCTTTCTGCAATTACTGCACACAAAGTGGGTTTGCAACTGATATCATAGAATCATAGAGTCATAGAGTTAGAAGGGGCCTATAAGACCATTTAACCCTCTGCTCATTGCAGGAATCCAAATTAAAGCATACCCGACAAGTGGCTGTCCAGATGCCTCTTGAATGCCCCCAGTGTTGGAGAGCCCAGGACCTCCCAAGGTAATAGGATCCATTGTTGTACCGCTCAAACTGGGTTTTTTTTCCTGATGCTCAGTTGAAATCTGGCTTCCTGCAACTTGAGACCATTATTCTGTGTTCTGTACTCTGGGACGATCAAGAAGAGATCCTGGCTTTCCTCTGTGTGACAACCTTTCAAGTACTTGAAGTGTGCTATCATAACTCCCCTCAGTCTTCTCAAGGCTAAACATGCCCAGTTTTTTCAGTCTCTCCTCATAGGGTTTTGTTTCCAGTCTCCTGATTATCCTTGTTGCTCTCTTTTGAACCAGTTCCAGTTTGTTTGCATCCTTCTTAAAGTGCAGTGACCAGAACTGGACGCAGTAGTCAAGATGAGGCCTAACCAGTGCTGAATAGAGGGGAACCAATACTTCACGCGATTTGGAAACTATACTTCGCTTAATGCAGCCTAAAATAGCATTTGCCTTTTTTGCAGCCACATCACACTGTTTGCTCATATTCAGCTTGTGATCAACAACAATACCAAGATCCTTCTTGCATGTAGTATTGCTGAGCTAAGTTTCCCCCATCTTCTAATTCTGCATTAGGTTTCTTTTTCCTAGATGTAGAACGTTTCACTTATCCCTGTTAAATTTCATTCTGTTGTTTTCAGCCCAATGCTCCAGCCTATCAAGATCCCTTTGAATTTTGTTTCTGTCTTCCAGGGTATAAGCTATCCCTTCCAATGTTGTATCATCTGCAAATTTGATAAGCATTCCTTGCACTTCCTCATCCAAGTCATTAATATGTTAAAGAGCACTGGGCTCAGGCCCAAGTCCTGCAGTACACCACTCATTACCTCCCCCCGTTTGAGAAGGAACCATTGATAAGCACTCTTTGAGTACGATTCTGTAGCCAAATGTGGATCCATCTGATAGTTGTTCCATCCAGCCCACATTTAACTAGCTTGCTAATCAGAATATCATGGGGCACTTTGTCAATAACTTTGCTGAAGTCAAGATATATTATGTCTACAGCATTCCCACAGTCTACCAGGGAGGTTACCCGATCAAAAAATGAGATAAGATTAGTCTGGCAGGATTTGTTCTTGATAAATCCATGTTGGCTTCTAGTAATCACTGCATTGTTTTCAAGGTGCTTGCAGATTGACTGCTTTATAATCTGCTCCAGAATTTTCCCAAGGATTGATGTTAGGGTGACTAGTCTGTAGTTCCCAGGTTCCTCATTTTTGCCGTTTTTGAAGATAGGGACAACATTAGCTATCCTCCAGTCATCTGGCACTTCACCCATACTCCATGATTTCACAAAGATAATAGACAGTGATTCCGAGAGTTCTTCAGCTTATTCCTTCAGTACTCTAGGAAGCAGTTCATGAGGCCCTGCAGATTTGAACTCATTTAAAGTGATTAGGTATTCCTTGACCATTTGTCTAGCAATTTCAGGCTGCAATCCTGCTCCTTCAACTTCACATTTCCCAGGAGGGTCATTAACCCTCTTTTGGGAGAAGACCGAGCCAAAGTAGGAATTGAGCACTTCTGCCTTTTCTTTGTTATCTGTTATTTTGCCATCTTGATTGAGTAGCTATACGACCATTTCTTTTCTTTATCTTTTACTATGGCTGTACCTGAAAAAAGCTTTTTTGTTGCTTTTGGCATCTCTCACTAACCTCAACTCATTCTCAGCTTTAGCCTTCCTGACGCCATCCCTGCAATTCCGTTCTACCTGTCTGTACTCTTCCTTTGTGGCCTGGCCTTCCTTCCACTTTCTGTATGTGTCCTTTTTTGTTTTCAGGTCATCTCTAAGCCACATTGGTGTCTTCTGCTGTCTTCCCCCTTTTTTTCTTGATGGAATTGTTTGCCATTGTGCCTTTATAATTTCCTTTTTTAGAAATTCCCATCCATCTTGGACTCCTTTTCTCATTAGGGTCACTTGCCATGGAAACTGTTCTGAGTTTATTAAAATCTGCTTTCCTGACATCCAGGATACATGTATGGCAACTCTCAGCTTTTGCTTCCTTTAAAAACAAATACTCAAGTACAGCATGGTCACTTTCCCCCAGAGTTCCCATAACTGCCACTTCATCCACCAAGTCATCTCTATTGGTTAGAATCAAGTCAAGGATATTTATTTATTTATTTATTTGATTTATATCCTGACCTTCCTCCCAGTAGCAACCCATGGTGGCATAGCTGATCCTCCAATTGCTTCCTCCGCTTTCTGTAGGAGAAAGTTATCTCCTACACAAGTCAGGAATTTCTTGGAGGGGCCATGTTTGGCAGAAGTTGTCTCCCAACAGATATTGGGGTAATTGAAGTCCCCCATGACTACTACATCATGGCTCCTTGAAACATTGGCAATTTGCTTTTCAAAAGTTTCATCCTTGTCTTCTCCTTGATTGAGTAGTCAATAATAGACTCCAACCACCATGTTCCTTTTAGATACAACTTATATTCATTGAATAAATAAATAAAATCTTCAATTTGCAGACATACATACACTTGCTACACAGATTTCTTATTGTTTTTCAAAACATAGAAAGCTACACAACTACCCCAACACTTCTCCCGAGTGTTGCATATCACAGGATTTAAAATACTGGAGAAATTCACAGTATTTGGGGGCATTAAGCTGAACCAGAGATCCAAACAGCTTTAGGTTTGTCTATCGGATGCAAAGACTGCATTTCAAAACTGGAGTTCAACGTCTGCCCATCAATATATGAAACCTTAATTGAGTGCCAGTGTAGTGTATCGGTTAGAATGTTGAAGTACAATTAGTGCAATCCAGGTTCAAATCACCACTCAGCCATTAAACTCACTGGGTGACCGTGTGCCAGTCACTCTCACTCAGCCTAACCAACCTCACAGCATTGTTATGAGGATAAAAGGAGGTGAAAATCATATATGCTATCCTGAGCTCCTTGAAGGAAAGGCAATGCAATAAATAAATAAATGACATAATATCCTTACTGCTACTCATATTAGACCCACTGAAATAAATGGACTTAAGTTACATTGATTTCGTTGGGTCTGCTCTGAGTATGACAAATACTGGATATCACCCATAGTGCTTGTTCATTGGACTTAACATTTGCATGCCAGTTTTTGGCTTATATCAAAATTCAGGATTTCTCAGTTAAGAGAAGATCCTAGAATTTCTACATTTCTACATGTATGTTGCTTTTCCAGTGCAGCAAGAGCTCTCTTGACATAACAGCAAGCAAAACAATTACTTAAAACCACAGTTAAAATAACCCAAGCACTAAAAACATGAAAGATATTATAAGTCAATACAATCACAGGCTCCAAACCAAGCAGAAACCAACTTGATGCTAACGGCAGCAATGGCTTTTGGGAACTCTAAAGGTTTAACTGGTGCTGGAAATTATTTAGAAAAGTTAACAAAATCTCCTGTGAAGTGGTTCCAGAAAATGGGTACCACCTAGGGTTGCCAGGTGTCCAGTTTTCACCTGGAGACTCTGGTTTTGGGGGGTCCTCTCCAGGTCTCCTCGTGAGTCACCTTAATCTCCAGACTCTTAGCTTTAATTAAAAAAACCCTTAAGTTTCTAGGTGGTCTGGTTCAAAAGATATTAACCAATATGACAATGAATGAATTAATGAATGAAACTTTATTTTTACCCCTCCCTTTTTCCAAACTGGAACTCAGGGTGGCTTACAAATAAAACTACATGTAGTTAAAAACATAGAAAAACATACAATTAAAATACAATTAAACTATGCACAACCTTAAAACCGTAAAAGGCACTTAAAAATCTAAGAACAATTTAAAATAATACAGATAATAATGTAAAACAATAAAACAAGCCTTGTAAAGCCCAATTCTAAACACCTTCTATCCCAAAGGCCTGTCGGAATAAAAAAGTCTTTACTTGCCGACGGAAGGATGGCAAGGAGGGGGCCATTCGTGCCTCCCTAGGAAGGGAGTTCCAGAACCTAGGAGCAGCCACCGAAAAGGCCCTATCTCGCATCCCCACCAATCGCACTTGTGAGGGTGTTGGGACTGAGAGAAGGGCCTCTCCTGAAGATCTCAGGGCCTGGGCACGCTCGTATAGGGAGATACGGTCTGACAAATAGCCTGGACCTGGGCCGTATAGGGCTTTAAAGGTCAAAACCAGCACTTTGAATTGTGACCGGAAACAAACTGGCAGCCAGTGGAGCTGTTGTAACAAGGGAGTTGTATGGTCCCTGTAACCAGCCCCTGTTAATACTCTGGCTGCAGCTCTTTGTACCAGTTTAAGTTTCTGAACAGTCTTCAAAGGCAGCCCCACGTAGAGCACGTTACAGTAGTCTAAACGGGATGTAACTAAGGCATGCATCACCATAGTCAAATCAGGCATTTCCAGGAACGGGCGCAGCTGGCGCACTAGTCTTAAATGGGCAAAGGCACTCCTGGCCATGGCCAAGACCTGGGCCTCCAAGTTCAGAGCAGAGTCCAGGAGCACACCCAAACTGCGAACCTGTGTCTTCAGGGGAAGTGTAATCCCATCCAGCACAGGCTGAATCCCTATTCCCTGATCTGCCCTTCGACTGACCAGGAGCACCTCTGTCTTGTCTGGATTTAGTTTCAATTTGTTCGCCCTCATCCAGTCCATCACTGATGCCAGGCACTGGTTCAGGACCAGGACAGCTTCCTTGGCTTTAGGTGGAAAGGAGAAATAGAGTTGGGTGTCATCCGCATACTGATGGCACCAAACCCCAAACCCCCAGACAACCTCTCCCAGTGGTTTAAACAACATGGAGGACAAAACTGAACCCTGAGGGACCCCATAAGTCAACGGCCAAGGAGTCGAACAGGAGTCCCCCAGCACCACCTTCTGAGTTCATCCCTCCAGAAAGGAATGGAGCCATCGTAACACAGTGCCCCCAAGTCCCATCCCAGCAAGGCGGTCCAGAAGGATACCATGGTCGATGGTATCGAAAGCCGCTGAGATGTCCAGTAGAACTAACAGGGACACACTCCCCCTGTCCAGCTCTCTGCGAAGGTCATCCACCAAGGCAACCAAAGCTGTCTCTGTCCCATAACCAGGCCTGAAACCAGACTGAAATGGATCCACCCCCCTTCAACCACCCCCCTTCAACTTCTGTTAGTACTGGCTGCTCTAATCTCTGCTCTTTCAGGTTTTTAGCCAATAAGTGAAGTCAGGGTTGTGATTGACAAAATTTGTTGACCCCAGACAATAGTTAAACTCGGGGCCACAGTGACTCCAAAATTTATTTATGGATTTATATAGTGCTTTGTTGTAAAAAAAAACTCAAAGAGGTTTACAGAAGGAATTAAAACAATACAATTATTAGCAAAACAGTTTAAGACAGGTATTTAAAACATTCAAAATAATAAAACCAACAATGAGTTAAAAACAGATAAAAAACATAATAGCTTCTACATGCCTGGGTAGGTTTGCCTAAACAAAAATGTTTTTAGCAGGTGCTGAAAAGAGTTCAATGAAGGCATCTGCCTAATGTCAATAGGCAGAGAGTTCCACAGTGTACATGCTGCCACACTAAAGACTGATTTCTTATAAGAGCAGAACAAATACTATGTGGCACCTGTAACATGGAAAGCACACCTTGAACTTGGCTTGGTAGCAAATCAGCAACCAGTGCAGATTCAGAGTAGAGGTATTATGTGCTGATAGGGTCTCACTCATGTCAGCAATCGTGCCACAGCATTCTGCACTAACTGCATGGGGATTTCTGTGATCTTGGCTGACTGGTTGCCAGGATTTTTTTAGTTTTGGTTTTTGGTTAGGAATCCTGACTGGTTGTGGGATGCTGAGTTTTCTGCCTTACTCACAGGAATCTTGTTGTGGTTAGTATGGTATTGCATTTAAGAAATCATTCTTTCTTTCTTTCTTTCTTTCTTTCTTTCTTTCTTTCTTTCTTTCTTTCTTTATTAATTATTAATTATTTAATTTGTATCCTGCCCTTCCTCCCAGCAGAAGCCCATTTACATTTCATTTACCTCTGACCTTACTCCCTTACATCCATAGAAGCAACAACAGTGGTTCCATGTGGTCAGCTCAACCCCCTTAAACCCACTGATGATGCACCTAGTTGTTTGCATTATGCTTTGTTTCTTGCCTAATACTGGTAAAAGAGAATACACATACTGGGAAGTGTGGCTTCAATTGCTGTTGGTCCCAATCTACTGCCTCTGAAGGTAGAACAAGCCATGTGTGTTCTCTCTCTGTCAATTATTACTCACTGGAATTGGGTTGGCTGTCAAAGTGAGTTTATAGCAGCCCACAGAGTAGGCAGGAAAGAGTAGAGAATCTTTTTAACTCAAACTCTCTCTGCAGTGAAGGGTCAAGCCTGTAAAGAAGTTTGGAGCAGCCATGTTATAAGGCAGGCAGGGCATTCCAGGCAAGGGGTTGCCAAACCTGGTTTAATATGGATATTGTTGCAGAGGATCTCTAGTCAAGCCTTACCAACAGCACAATCCTAACAATATGGATTGGATTGGGTCATACTCCCCCCTCTGAAAGAGCAGGTCCATAGCCTGGGGGTGCTCCTGGGTCCATCTTTGTTGCTAGAGGCCCAGGTGACCTCAGTGGCTAGGAGTGCCTTTTACCAGCTTTGGCTGGTAACACAGCAGCAGCCATTTCTGGACCGGTATAGCCTGACCACTGTTGTCCATGCACTGGTAACCTCCAGGCTGGATTACAGTAATGTGCTCTATGTGGGGCTGCCCTTGAGGTTAGTCCGGAAGCTGCAGCTGGTGCAAAATGCGGCAGAGAGACTGCTCACTGGGGCCGGGTATCGCCAACATGTCACCCCGCTGCTGAAAGAATTGCACTAGCTGCCCATTTGCTACCGGGCCAAGTTCAAGGTTCTAGTTTTGGTGTACAAAGCCCTATACAGCTTGGGACCAGGATACCTGAAAGACCATCTTATCCCTTATATACCCAGTCGATCATTGCGCTCTGCAGGTGAGGGCCTCATGCAGATACCATCTTATCAGGAGGTTCATTCTGCACAACATAGGAAGGGACCTTTAGTGTGGTGGCAGCTACCCTGTGGAATTCCCTCCCCTTAAATATTAGACAGGCGCCATCTCTGTTATCTTTTCAGTGCCTGTTGAGGACCTTCCTCTTTCAACAAGCCTTTTAAGTTGAGACCTATCCCAGTCTGCTTCTGTGTTGGAATTGCTTTTTAATATGCTTTTAAACCTTTTTTTTAAAAAATGTTTTTAATCTTTTTTTTAAAAAAAGATGTTTTGAAAGCTTTTTAAAAAAATGTTTTTAATATTTTTTAAAATGTATTTTAAAGTCTGTTTTTATGATGTTTTAAAGTGTTTTTAGTGCTTTTGTTTGCTGCCCTGCTGGGAGGAAGGGTGGGACACAAATTAATTAATTAATTAATTAATTAATTAATATCTACTCAGAAGTAAATCCTGTTTAGTTCTATGGGGCTTGGTCCCTTAGTAAGTGTGTTTAGACTTGCAGCCTTCAGGGGCATCCATCTTTACTCTTGAGTGCTCCCATCTAACATCTCCACAACACTAGGCTCCTTGCTTCCTACAACAGCCTTCTGGTGACTGGCCTGGCCTGAGGACACTTAAACCCTTCTTGAGAGAAGCAAGTAGGCTATATTAAATGTTCCTTATCCAGGCTGTCTAAGCAGATGAGAAGGAATGATCCCGTTACTTCAGCTGGACCTGGAAACACCCTCATTTAGTTAAGATTTCTATCTTAATTTCCAATCGGAGAAATATTTTTGTTTGAGTGGTATGTTCCAAGCAACTGTGGTTGATGCTTAATGTATCATGCTTAATGACATCACTAGGGGCTGCCCCCTATGATATCACTAGGACATGCCCCCTATAACATCACTAGGGTCCAGCACTGAAATCTCAGGGTTTGGGATGCTTCTGACCTGGCAACCCTAGTACCACCGTAAGGCCACCTCCAGACTGTCAATATTTTGCAGGAGGGATTCAAGTGCACTTGACATTTAGGTTTGTGCAATTAAAGGGATTAAAGCACTCTGTTTCCAAAAATAAAACTGGAAAATTGACTTTTTATGGTTAGGAAATATACGAGGAAATGCACTGAAAAATGTGGGATGAATGAATTACTAGCAAGAGGAGTTATAAACACCATGCAAACAAATAAAAATGAATGCTCATTGTCATATAATCTCCCTATAAACAAAGGAGAATGAATACTCAATATTATTAAGAGCGAATATAGTCTAACCTATATGTAAGTTTTGTGCATGTTCAGTAAACCAATCATCTGGAGGAGTCCTGAATAAATCTGGGTTAACCAAATCTGGAGAAGTTAAGTGATTAGTGATGGCTGCAGGTATCCTTGTCCTGATGCCAGTGCTTGTGCCTGTGTCTCAGGCTGCAGTGTTTATCTTTGCACCAGCTGCCCTCCACAGAGGCACAGCTGATGCAGTTTCATGTCCCATGTCTTTGGCTTCTCCACCCAAGCCCCAACTGCTGAGGAATAAATCATTACCAACTCTTTATGGCCTGATAGTTAACAGGCTGAACTGAAGCCAAACTGGTTGTTAATTGCGGTAACGACTGATTTCAAGGGATTGCTTCACAGAGGCTAAGGTGATCAGCAATTTACCCTGTGTTGAAATTAGCAGGCAAAGCTGTGATAGCGGGCAATAAAGAAGAGGTTCACAAGCCGTTAGCAAACGGTCTCTCTCTCCCAGTTGGGCGTCACTTTATGTGGACTGTGGATGGCTTAAAGATGAAAGATGAATCCCTGTATTTGATTGCTTTACTGTAGATTGTTAAAAGCTACCCCCAGAGTAGTAAATAAGGCCCCTCCTGAGGTTTCTGTGTCCATCTCCAGAATCACCCCAACATAATTTCTAGTAACTTCATGTGCAATTTTCCCCAGAGTAAAAAACAAAGAATCTGTTAGCCACCTTTCTGTCTTTGAAACTAAACAAGTGTTCACCTAAGAACATAAGAAGAGTCCTGCTGGATCATGCCAAAGGCCCATGTAGTCCAGCATCCTGTTCTCACAGTGGCCAGCCAGAGGCCCATGGGAAGCCCACAAGCCCACCCTTCACCAATATGTTGTAGGGCATGGCAGGTAACAAAAAGTAGACACTGAGCTTCATGTAACATAACACACAAAGACCTAGCAACATCAACGAACCATGACTGCCTGTATACACAGATATGGCTCATCACACTGGCAGAGTTAGGGAAACTCAGTGGAGAAATATAAGCCCCAGGCTGTACATGGTCATCATGGAATTTCCTAAGATTGCATTCATGTGAAAAGTGATTTTATTTGTTTTTATTTATTAAAAAGTATTTATATACCACCATATCATATATTACCAGGGTTGTGCACAACAATATGCTTACAATAAAACATAAACACCCATTAATAACAGTTCAAAAGAATTATTAAAATGACTGACTGAGTGACTGAGCAGAGTCAGGCCTGATGTCAGCATTGAGCATGGTGAAACAAATGCCAGGTCCCAGAGGCTCTAAAGAGCCCACTATTGTTGGTGCCAGCTTCCCCCTTTTTAACTGTTATTTATGGCATGGCACTGTAATGAGAAGTCCTGGACCAGGTGCATCTGCCACTCTCTTCCTTTATCCTCAGTGCCTTTGGGCTCCATCCCCAACATACACATTGAGAGTGGAGCAAGGAAGCATTAAGGATAAAGAAGGTGATGGCGACATCAGTGACTGTATCTGCCATGCCTGGTTCTTCTCTTTAGAGCACTGGGTGGAGGGAATACCATGTGGCTGGATGTGCCCTGCTTTCTGTGTCACACCCTGTTCCCTCTGCTGCCCAAATGGTCATCCTTCTCTATCCACCACGTAGTAAGCTTTGGGGAGCCCACCTGAGGACACCTTGCCCAGGGCCCAATTAAACCTGACTCTGGCTCTGAGCAGAGAGCTTGAGATTATTTGCCACAAGTCAGCGTATCAATTGAGTTTCCTCCATGTCCCCCACCTTTCACTCAGTTGGCAGACTGTTCATATACCTATGAGAATTACAATCTGATAAGATGATGAGTTAAGTAAAATAATGGTAGTCTATCTAGGTTGGATTACTGCAATGTGTTATACATGGGGCTGCCCCTGAAGACAGTTCAGAAACCACAGCTAGTGCAGAATTCAGCAGCCACATTGCTGATTGGGACAAGGTGGGCCAAGCATATAATACCAATTCTGGCTCAACTGCACTGGCTGCCAATTGGTTTCCAATTGACTAGCACCATTTTGGCTCTTCCTGACATAGGCAATGCATGCCTGCAACTACATTCCACACAGCAATCACAATTGCAGTGGGTGCTGGGGGGAAATAACATTTTCTGTCACAAAGTATGAAATCCCTGTATAAGAAGCATAATGCAGAGGGCAGAAATCTAGGCAGTGCACAAGAATAGGTGGGAATTGCACATTCATTGCATTAGAGACTGATTGTCTCAAAAGGACCTGTGCCTACTTCCTCTGATTTCATGTTAAGTAGTTAGATAATGTTGGTATGACACATAATTTACACTGGAGGCACAAAGAGGTGGTAGCAAAGTAGCTGTGAAAACACCAGCATGGTCCACATCCACAGCCCTAACACCTATTCAGCACTCAAATTGCAGGTGTGGAACATCTCCTGCTGCTACCTGCTATCCTGTGAACTGCTGGGAAGTCTCAATCCATATCAAGATATCTTTGCTTTGGAGGAGGAACTAAGGGGAAGTGAGACATAGGCTTTTAAAAAAGAGAAAGAGGGCACTTCCAGACTGTCACTATTTTCAGGTGGCATTCACACACCAACAAATTCACATTACACAATAATAGTTGATTAGGAGGTCTTGCACAACAAACCTGCTTCCTCAAAAGATCGGACTTTTTGCAATAAGAAAAGTGACAGGAAAACCTTTCAGTGTGGGGTAACAATTGCTTTGATGCAATATCATCTAACCTCTCTGCAAACAAATCAAAATGAATGCTCATAAAATAGCTAACATTGTCTAATCTCCCTTAACAATTCAGGATCAGTTTACTTGTGAGAACGCCTTACCCCAAATGTGAACACTCAAGCACTTCGATTCTGCGGAACAGGCACTGTTGGTGCCACATAATACTTGTTCCGAGCTTGTAAGAAATTGTTTTTTTAATGTGGCAGCACCTACTGTTTGGAACTCCCTGACTATTGACATCAAGGTAGGCTCCATTTCAACGCCTGCTTAAAACTGTTTTATTTAGACAAGCCTATCCAGACACATAGATAATGATTTCAGTTTTTAGTTAGTGGCTGTTTTAATTGTTTTAAATATGTTTTAATTACTTGTTTTTAACTGTTTTATTGATAATGTTAATGTTTTCTTGTAAACCGCTTAGAGGTCTTTACATTCAAGCAGTATATAAACTTGGTTAAATAAATAAAATCAGGATGAATTTCTACCATCTCCTATGATGGCACATTCCTCCCTATGCATTGTCCTCCATTATAAAAGGGAACTAGGATGTACCCTGGCAGCCTCCAACCAGCCTCCAACTACAGTTTCCAGGGTTCTTGGGGTGTGTGTGCTTTGAATGTGCTTTAAAGGTATAGTGTGTATGCAGCCCTACTTGGGAGTAAGTCCTATTGAACTCAGTCAGGCTTCTTCTGATGAGACATACAAAGGGCTGCACTGTTATCTCTGATTCCCTCCTCTCCTCCACCTGCAACAACAACAACAAAATGTCATGAGAGAGTCCCCGCCCCATAAAATCCAAACATTAAAAATAATTCCCTAGTATTCAGGTTTAAAAATAAGATTTCATGGAACAGCACACAGTGACTTTATATTTTTAATCAGCCTGCTTCAATCACTGTCCTTTCATTGGAGGGGTATTTTAACACTTCACCTCTCAAATAAAATGAGCTGTTGGAGGAATGATCTTCCCGCTCGATAACAGTGTGTGTTTTTCTGCATATATTCAACTGCTGCCCACTATAATGGCAGCCCCCAGAGAGCAGCAAAGGAGGCAGCAATTTTTTTTAATGATGACAGCAGTACTGAATTTCCCAAAATTCAAAAAGCATCCCATAACAGAGCTTCTGGCAGCAACTCCAATTTATCCTCCCTAAGATAATTTTCCCTCAACCCCCAAATATAGCTGAAATAAGACAGACAATTTTGAAAGGGGTGAAAGAGCTGAGATTTGGTCCTTGTCAATTTGGTACAGCCCTAGAGAAACCCTCAGGGATGAAGCTGAAAATGACTAAGGGTACACAGGAGGGGACTGAACCAAAGCACCAGATCAACTATCGGTCCATCCCTTCTCGCAATGCGCTTGCTATTTCCTAGACTGTAGCTCTCACAGAGGAACCAGGAGCTGCACAAGGTTTGGTCCAACTCCACAAGTACTCAAGCCATCCCTTTGAAAAGGAAGCTGTGTCCAGTCACAGAGGTGCCCTCTGGGATCCCTGGCAATGTTACAAAGAACACGGACTGAATGATTTGTAACTAGTTGGCAGCAGGGGCAGGGAATGTCTTGGGCTGGGGCTGGCCTTGGCTTCAGTGAAGCTATGTAGGAGTTGAGCTAGAATGGGAATTCAAAAGGGAGGAAGAGAACAGACAAATTACACTTGTGTCAATGGAAGGGCAAATCTTCTGTGTTTGTTTACATTGATTGCACATCAATTTGCAATCAAGCTGACTGCTTTTCTCTAGGCTTCTAATGCCATCCTTCCATATACTGATTTGTTCTAGAGATGCTCAGATATGATTTAAGGAATCATTACTTTGGTTGAAGAGCTAAGTATTTACACAGGAACATGGGAAGCTGCCTTATACCAAGTCAAATCTAGCTCATTATTGTCCACATAAGCTTTCAGACAGAGGTATCTTCCAGCCCTAAATGGAGATGCCAGAGACTGAACCTGGGATCTTTTGCATGCAAAGCATGTGCTCTACCACCGAGCTATGGCTCTTCCCCACTCTAATAACAAGATTCATAGGGTCTATTTGAGATCAGTTCCTTCTCTCTCCCTCAAAATAACTTGACGCACAACTTTTAGTGTCTCCCTTGGAGCCATCCTAAAAGAACAGATACCACCCAAGGGCAGTCAGGCAGGTTCTCCTCCTGATCTTCAGTGCATGCCCATTGCCAAACAGCTGATAAAGCCTTGGCATGTTGTGTGCACCTGCATTTTCAGAGCCATCATTTTAATGGTGGTGGTGGTGGTGGTGGTGATGATGGTAGCGGTGATGGTAGCGTCAGTGAAGATGGTTTGTGGCAAGGATGTTGTGATTCCATCCTGACAGGTGCTAAGAGCACAATAGTAGCTAGGAACATTTAGCAGCTGGTGATACTGGAACAAGCTGAACTGGTTTGATATGGAGTAGTACAGAGAGGGAATTAAAATATGGGATCCTCCTGCTGGGATTTTTACAGAGTCCCTTCTTAGCTATAAATCCCTTTAAAAGAAAGGGGTGTCTTTAGAAAATCCAGCAGGAATGATCAGCAAACCCCAGGACCTCCCTACCTCCCTTTCCCTTCCTCCCAAATGGAATTGCTCTCAAACAAATGAAACGTGCGTAATTAATGGGCCAGGGGGCTGGACAGGTCCCACATGAAAGCATTTCCTGGACTTCTCCTTCATTTGCATGGCATCAGAAGCTGTTCAGAAGGTGTGACTTTTCCCACGGGGGAGCCCTGGGCTCCATGGCACAATAAAGCCAGCACTTTGTAAGTAGAATTAATTAAAGGAGTGGGGAGGGCCAATGGAGCAGGAGGAGGGCACAAGGCATGAAGGAAAGATGTTTGAAAGCTGAGCCATATGCAATAAACAAGAAGTACTCTGGGGCATTCTTGTAAAGTCAAGGAGTTTCAGAGACTGTCCCAGCAACTTCTGCCTTTGACGTAGGGCTCTGGTAACATGGCCTATTCCATTCTATTCCATGGGTTCAGCTTGCATTTCATTTTGTCTGACAAAGAATTATGTGTAACTGTGAAGGTTGTATACTCCTGCACATCAACAGAAGTTGACGGAACTATAGATCTTTGTTTGATATGGAGCTGTATGGTAATAATCAATGTAATGGTGGCCATGGTGCTCAAAAGGGTACTGAACAAGATCTTGGAGGGAAGAGAACTGCTATTTCATAAAGAGAGGAACTTGAAACATTCACTAGTATATGCAGATTAGTTAAGCGTCATTACATGTCTTACCTAAATAGATTTTCAATAATAAAAGCAGTGTGATTCCCCCTTGCATGTATAAAATCTTGCATGTATAGAAGTGCAGCAAATATTTCACTTTATTAAACCACAATTGGGAGGAGGAAAGGGTATGAGCAAATGGGTAGGCAAAGCCTGTCTAACCCATGTCATTATCCTGAGAGCACATCCTAAAAGTGTGGAGTGGTAATTATAATTCTACAATCCAATGCAAGCCTACTCTGAAATCGCAGTGAGTTCAGTGGGGCATACTCCCAGCAAGTGATTATAGGAGTACAAATGGGTAAACCATGTGAGTGATTAGGAAGATGTGGGAAAAGCACATGTAAGCATTTATTCCAGATCACAGCTGCAATCTTGAGTGTACACATTTACCTGGGAGTAACTCCTAGGTAATAGAGCTTACCTCTGACCAGATATGTATACGATTACACTGTAATTTATCTAAAACAAATGTTAGAGATCTGCCTGGTGCAGGGCTTCCCTCCTTACTGAATATAATAGCCCCACTGTTGATTACAGTGGCTTTCCCTATTTCCAACTATTGCACATTGTTTGATCTGGAAACCTTAGCATCCTCTGGACAAGTGTTAGTGTGAGAAATGTACACGCAATTCTGCAACAGTACAGGGAATTTATACAAATAAATAAGGGAATGGGTGTTCAGTAAAGGTACTGTAGCAATGGCCACAGCCTAGCTCGCTTTTGTGGCTACTGATTGTACAGGAGACTTTGGCTATTATATAATGACAGAGTTCAGAGTATGTTGCCATCTTTTTCAATAGAGAAGCACATTGTAAGGAGGGCATTAATTATACCTAGCAAACTGCCACATCCCTACACCAGGATCCAGATGCAAGAAGGGCACAAAAGCTAGATGCAAAAAGATTATCAACATTGTCCTCCCACACAGAATTGTCTGAACTGTAATCTATCCATAATGAAACACAGAAAACTTGATATTATATGAAAGGGAGTCTCCAACTTCTTCCTCTTATGCAAAGCTGAAGAAATCCAATTGCAGAAGCCTTGGCTTCACCAGTTCACTCTCAAATACACTCTCTGCTCCTGTTCTTATTTCTGCTATCAGTCTAGATTCCTGTAGACCCAGGATGGTGAACCTGTGGCTCTTTATATGTTGTTGCACTCCAGCTCCCATCAGCCCTAGCCATCAAGGCCAATGGCATAGATGATGGGAGCGGTAATTCAGTTCTGGAGGGCCACAGGTTCCCAAGCTCTGCTGTAGACACTTCATCAGAGTGCTGCAGTGCAATTCCAAAATGAATCACAGAGATGTTCTCACTGCTTCTGAGCCAGAAACAAAGCCAATGAGAACATCTAGACACAAGATCCAAATCATGCCTGGTTGTGCTTGCAGCATCTTCACACTCTCAGACTTTTTGAAAAGCAGAGGTGAATCTTGTTACCCACCCCAAGAACAGTCTACAGAGTAACGTGCATACAATTCTCCCACAGAACTCTCTCCCAATCAGCAATACATGACATCCTCAATATATCTTGATGATATCAACAGCTCTTTGCTGCTCTCCTTACACTGGTGCAGGGTGAGAACAGTGCAACAGTTAATTTAGTGGAGGGGATTAACTGATTGTCACCACCATGGCTGCAAAGAAGACTGGGTTCAGATGTACAGCTGAGGTGAAGGCAATCCAGTGGAGTGTGATCATTCTTGGGACAGGGACAGCTCATTTCAATGTACTGTCACCAGAGCTTGGAAAAGTTACTTTTTTTGAACTACAACTCCCATCAGCCCCAGCCAGTGCCATGCTGGCTGGGGTTGATGGAAGTTGTAGTTCAAAAAAGTAACTTTTCCAAGCTCTGACTGTCACCCACTAACAGCCATATAGCAAAATTGAAGCTCACCACCTCCTGCCTCCCAACCCATTTTCACATGTGTTTCAGGAGATGGTGGCAGCTGCTGAGAATCATGCTCAGTGGGTGGCCCCCTGCCAGTCCCTAGGGAGCCTCTTAGTCTTGCTGATGAAGCTCCTTGCTGTTGATGACTGTTCACCTGCCCTTTCCAATTAAGCAAACCCGGCAAGGAGTGAGAAGCAGCAGCAATCTCTGCACACCTTATCATCTAAACTCTGGGAGGTGGTCTGGTTTTGGCTGAGAGAAAGAGACAAAGAGGAGGAGGAAGTTGCTGCATTCAGGGAAAGGGTCCCACTGGGAGCACCTTGCCCAAGAGCTCAAAACCTGGAACCAGCCTGGATCTGTGCATGACTCAGATATGCTACTGGTTAATTAAATGGTCATTGCCAGTGGCATAGTGGCAAATTCAGAAGTTCAGGGGCCCTTCATGATAGTCACCCCATGCCCCCACACAGCCATGATCCCCTTCTAAGGTTATACAACCCTATAAGTTTATGCAATAAAATGAGCTTTCAGTCTTTTCCATTGTTTGGAGTACTTTTCCTTACTGATGCATTGCAATGATCAATGCAGATCTCCATGTGTTCTCTTTCAGCTAGGTCTACTATTTTCTGTGTATGTACTAGAGATTTAGTACCGGATTTTCCATTAATTCACTGGTTCTTAATTGTTGAGGATTGAGTTTTAATGTAGCGAATTTCTGCTGTTATTTTTAAAAATTGACTTTTTTAAAAAAATCTGCCTCTAAAATATTGATTTTTAAAATAATTCATTGATATTTCCTTTAAAAATACTAATATTGCCTTCAAAATATCAATGTTTCAATGTATCAATATTTTTGCAGAGGAAAAATAAAACAAATTGGTAAAAGCAGGGGCTAGCGGATAAAGAACAAACTCGAATTGATGCCAGCATGTTTGGTCACCGGAATGCTTTCGAACCGGCGCCAGATCCCATCCTTGGAACGTACATGGACAAATGTATTAAGAAGCAGTAACGTGAGGAACTTCCTTTGCTGGGTTCCTTTCTTGGTTGTCATACTAACACTCAGAGTAACTGCATTTGGACAGAGCTTATGAGTTTTAGAAGGAAACTTAAGTGCACACACACACACACAGACATATTTATGTGCCTTTCACCTTACCATGCATGACACATATATAGAACATCATTAAAAGCTGAAACACAATCACACATTTCTCCCCTCCCTGAATCTATGTTTTCCTCTCTTTCCCTCCTCCTCCCCTACTACTCCTGGCTTTGGGCTGGAACAAAATCACACATTCCCCCCCCTTTTTTTTTTTTGCTGCTGGGTTGAGAACAAGGTCTTTGTTAACAAACTGGAGGCCATGCAGCAGAGAGAGAGAGAGAGAGAGAGAGAGAGAGACCCCTTTAGCCCAAGTTCACCTGTCCCCTACCTCCTTTTCCACTTTCCTTGCTTGCTTGCTTGTTCTCCATCATCACCTCCACGCTCCTCAGTCCTTCCCACACGTGCTTTCCCCCACAACGATGTCCTTAGGACCCAATCAGCATGAAAGGGGAGTGTGTTAGCTACTGAAAAGAGTCTTCTCAATGGCTGACTTGCCTCCTTCCATTCTGATTAGCCCCAATCAGCTGGAAATGGAGACATAGAGAGCCTGCTGGGATCCTGCTCCCAAGAAAGTAAGGTGTCTAAGAACCCCCAGGCCCCTGGAGGAATACACTCCTGGCCACCGCAGCCAAAACAAGAAAGAAAGCCAACCATGCAGGCTTCACTGCCACAGTGTCTGAGGGCTCTTACACACTGTTGGTGTTTGGAGCTGGAGTTCAATCACATACTGGCAAATTCAACTTTGCAATTACAATTGCTTTGGAGGTCTTGTGCAACAAACCAGCTTCCCTAAAATATAAGTTTTTTTGTGATAAGGAAAGTGATGTGGAAATGCACTGGAAAGTGTAGGGAAGCACATGCTTTGACATAGTATCTAACATCCCAGCAACAAATCAGAATGAATGCTCATTAAATAGGCAATGTTGTCTGATCTCCCTGCAAACAAATTGGGATGAATGCTGAATAAAAAGGTCACCTGAAAGTACCCTGAGCTCTTTTATCAGTTTCTACTGAAAGTGTCATGGGTAGCGGTTGCAAATTAAACTCTTACTGCTGTCCATCAACATGTGGATTTTAGGCCGTGTAACTGTTGACTGACTTTCATCTTTATTTTTGCTATCTCTGTGAGCCATGCCTATTCAGGTAGCCTGAGCAGAATACAAGCAAATCAAACGTATTGGTCTAATCTTCTTTTAAAGCCATCTAAGCTGGTGGCCATTACTGCATCTTGTGGGAGCAAATTCCATAGTTTAACTATGCGCTGAGTAAAGAAGTACTTCCTTTTGTCTGTCCTGAATCTTCCAACATTCAGCTTCTTTGAATGTCCATGAGTTCTAGTATTATGAGAGAGGGAGAAAAACTTTTCTCTATCCACTTTCTCAATGCCATGCATAATTTTATACACTTCTATCATGTCTCCTCCGACCCGCCTTTTCTCTAAACTAAAAAGCCCCAAATGCTGCAACCTTTCCTCGTAAGAGAGTCGCTCCATCCCCTTGATCATTCTGGTTGCCCTCTTCTGAACCTTTTCCAACTCTATAATACCATTTTTGAGATGAGGCGACCAGAACTGTACACAGTGTTCCAAATGCAGCCACACCATAGATTTATACAACGGCATTATGATATCGGCTGTTTTATTTTCAATACCTTTCCTAATTATCCCTAGCATGGAATTTGCCTTTTTCACAGCTGCCACACACTGGGTCGACATTTTCATCGTGCTGTCCACTACAACCCTGAGGTCTCTCTCCTGGTCGGTCACCTCCGGTTCAGACCCCATGAGTGTATATATGAAAGTAAGATTTTTTGCTCCAATATGCATAATTTTAGTTACACTTGTTTATATTGAATTGCATTTGCCATTTTTCTGCCCATTCACTCAGTTTGGAGAGGACTTTTTGGAGCTCTTCGCAATCCCTTTTTGTTTTAACAACCCTGAACAATTTAGTATCGTCAGCAAACTTGGCCACTTCACTGCTCACTCCTAATTCTAGGTCATTAATGAACAAGTTGAAAAGTACAGGTCCCAATACCGATCCTTGAGGGACTTCACTTTCTACAGCCCTCTATTGGAAGAACTGTCCATTTATTCCTACTCTCTGCTTTCTGCTTCTTAACCAATTCCTTATCCACAAGAGGACCTCTCCTCTCATTCCATGACTGCTAAGCTTCCTCAGAAGTCTTTGGTGAGGTACCTTGTCAAACGCTTTTTGAAAGTCTAAGTACACTATGTCCACTGGATCACCTCTATCTATATGCTTGTTGACACTCTCAAAGAATTCTAATAGGTTACTGAGACAGGACTTTCCCCTGCAGAAGCCATGCTGGCTCTGCTTCAGCAAGGCTTGTTCTTCTATGTGGTTAGTTAATCTAGCTTTAATAATACTTTCTACCAGTTTTCCAGGGACAGAAGTTAAGCTAACTGGCCTGTAATTTCCAGGATCCACCCAGGATCCCTTTTTGAAGATTGGCGTTAGATTTGCCACTTTCCAGTCCTCAGGCACGGAGGAGGACCTGAGGGACAAGTTACATATTTTAGTTAGCAGATCAGCAATTTCACATCTGAGTTCTTTGAGAACTCTTGGGTGGATGCCATCCGGGCCCAGTGATTTGTCAGTTTTTATATTGTCTATTAAGCCTAGAACTTCCTCTCTCCTTATCACTATTTGTCTCAGTTCCTCAGAATCCCCTCCTGCAAATGTTAATTCAGGTTCAGGGATCTGCCCTATATCTTCCACTGTGAAGACAGATGCAAAGAATTCATTTAGCTTCTCTGCAATCTCCTTATCGTTCTTTAGTACACCTTTGACTCCCTTATCATCCAAGGGTCCAATCGCCTCCCTAGATGGTCTCCTGCTTTGAATGTATTTATAGATTTTTTTTTTGTTGGTTTTTATGTTCTTAGCAATGTGCTCCTCAAATTCTTTTTTAGCATCCCTTATTGTCTTCTTGCTTTTCTTTTGCCAGAGTTTGTGTTCCTTTTTATTTTCTTCATTCGGACAAGACTTCCATTTTCTGAAGGAAGACTTTTTGCCTCTAAGAGCTTCCTTGACTTTGTTCGTTAACCATGCTGGCATATTCTTGGCCCTGGTGATACCTTTTCTGATCTGCGGTATGCACTCCAGTTGAGCTTCTAATATAGTGTTTTTAAACAACTTCCAAGCATTTTCGAGTGATGTGACCCTCTGGACTTTGTTTTTCAGCTTTCTTTTTACCAATCCCCTCATTTTTGTGACGTTTCCTCTTTTGAAGTCAAATGTGACTGTGTTGGATTTTCTTGGCAATTGGCCATTTACATGTATGTTTAATTTAATAGCACTATGGTCACTGCTCCCAATTGGTTCAACAACACTTACATCTTGCACCAGGTCCCGGTCCCCACTGAGGATTAAGTCCAGGGTTGCCATCCCTCTGGTCAGTTCCATGACCAACTGGTCTAGGGCATAGTCATTTAGAATATATAGAAATTTTGCTTCTTTGTCATGACTGGAACACATATGCAGCCAGTCTACGTCCGGGTAGTTGAAGTCACCCATTACTACCACATTTCCTAGTCTGGATGCTTCCTCAATTTCATATCTCATCTCAAGGTCTCCCTGAGCATTTTGATCAGGGGGACGATAGATTGTTCCCAGTATTAAGTCCCTCCTGGGGCATGGTATCACCACCCACGATGATTCTGTGGAGGAGTCCGCCTCTTTGAGGGTTTCAAGCTTGCTGAATTCAATGCCTTCTTTCACATATAAAGTGACACCATCACCAATACGTCCTGCTTGCGGGCTTCCCCCAGGCACCTGGTTGGCCACTGTGAGAACAGGATGCTGGACTAGATGGGCCACTGGCCTGATCCAGCAGGCTCTTCTTATGTTCTTAAATAATCCAACTTTGCAGGGGAGGGAGCAGAGAAAACTAGCACGGTGGGTAAGAGAATGAGTAGAAAGTTCTGGATTCAAATCCCACAACTTGGCTGTGAACTGAGAATGTGGCCTTTGGCAAGATGCTGTCTTCCTGCCTAAGCCATCTCCACACTGATCTCTAATATGGGTATAATAAACAAATGATTATTATATATGGTAGAGGATGGAAGAGAAGGTAAGAGGCAGAGCTGGATGGATGAATTTGACATCAGAAGGCATATCAGAAGTTGGCATCAGTTGCCAGACAGCAGCTTGGGTCTGAGAAGTGTTATTGAATGTAGTCTAAGGAAAAGGGATGAGATGTAGGCACTCATGTAGGACAGTTTTGATGGAGACTTGAAACAAGATGGTGAAGAAACTTTTCAGACACTTGGGTTTGTTCTGCTTATGATGCTTTAATGAAGCCATTGTTATTAACAGTCCACGCCTATAGACAATTTCAGGTGATTAACAAAAGTTTCCAGAGCCTCTAAAAGGTGGGTGACACCCCATGTTTGTTAGATGTTCAGAATCCATTCTGATGATATTCATGTCCATGTGCAAGTTAGGGGGTGTAGGATGTGATGGGGAAAGATTGCCACTGAATTAAATGGAGATAAGATGACACTGAAAAGGGAATAAAGTGACCTATTGTGCTGGACTGGAGGACTCTCAGATCCTTTATTGCTCAGTAGTGATCCTGTTATTTATGTCTACCATATGCTATTCCTTGCCAGAGTTGTACATGCTATTTGAAGCCTGAAATCTGTCAAGTCTCCATTTTTTATGCTCCCAATGACTTTTTCTTTTAAGAGCCCAGAGTCTAACTGCCAATTTAGTACAGGAGAATTTCTGTGTAGCCTCCCAGAAATTCATACATCAGCATTTTGAAACCCAGCATTTCCATGAGGAAATTATGGATCCATGGAAGAGAGAGCCTTCTTGGCAGTGGCACCCTGGTTTTCTAATACCTTCTCATAGGAGAGAAGACTGGCCTCAACACTGTACTATTTTCTGCATCAGGTTACGATATTTTTCTTTGCCCAGGCTTTGCATTGTTTTAGGTGGTTGAATAGTTATTGATTTATTACATCAGATTTGATTATATTGATCTGAGTTCTATTGCTTGCTTTAGTATTGTATATATATTTGTAATTTTTTATGTACGGTGCCTTGGAATCCATGTTTGGATGAAGGTGGGTTTAGAAAAATTCAAACTAAATCAACTGGTAGACAGATAAAAACTCAAAACTCTTCTGTTGCATGTGAACACAAAGAACTTTCTCTGCTACCAGGCAAGCTTTACATTTGCATGGCACCCATGTTCCAGGACCCTGACCTGCAAGCTTTAAACTTCAAACTTATAAACGGAGAATCCTAACTAAGTAGACCATGAGAAAATAATGATCTAAGCCAACCTTTCCCAACCTTTGGGTCCCCAGATGTTGCTGGACTTCAAATCCCATCGGCCACAGCCAGCATAGCCAAAAGGTCAGGAATTACAGGAACTGTAGCCCAGCAACATCTGGGGACCCAAAGATTGGGAAAGGCTGATCTAAGCCATTTTGTCCAGTTCTTTCTGAAAAGCAAAGAGGAGGACCACACGCAGACAGATGCACCATACCCATAAATAAAATGACAAAATGTTGCAACATTTCCCATCTTCTGGGAAATTCACCTGTTCTTGACTAAAAATTAGGTAGTTCAATAGAAACACAACCCCCCCCCATTGGATTAGACCTGCTGGATTAAATCTACTCCTGCATCCTACTTCCCACAGTAGCCAAGCAGTTGCCTCTGGGAAGCCCAAAAATTGAGTGTGAAGGCAGCAGCCCTCTTCCATTGTTATCTCTCCCAGTAACTGGTATTCACTGGCATGCTACCTCTGATTCTGTGGCAAATAGCCACTGATAAACCTATCCTCCATGAATGTGTCCCCTTCTAAAGTCACCTAAATTAGTGACCATCACCACATCTTGTGCAGTGAAATCCATAAGCTAACTATGTGGTGTGACAACATCTAATGGCTTATATTCGAGACTTATTAACTCCTTTAACAGCACAATCCACTGCATGTCTACTCAAACACTAACTTCATTAAGCTCAATGGGACTTACTCCCACATAAGTGGTATAGCATTGCGGCCTAATACTCTTGTTGTGTATGTTATTATATATTGTCAATTTAAATAAATGCACGTGAAATCAACTGATTGACCTTTCCTCATAATTTGAAACAAAATGCTTGGGGCTTTTAACTGCCAAAATAGATTATAAATTCAGTTTCTAACAAGAATGTATCAGGAACTTATGTAAAGTCAGTATTTCAAAGTTTCCTGCAACCACGCTTACTACGCTTCACAAGCTGTTAAGGATCTGGACATCACAGCAAGCCTTGGGAAAAAAAACTTCCATTCCAAGTCTTTTCAAAGAAAACAATTAGTTACATTGTTAAAATGTCCACAAGAAACACAACTCTGTTTCAAGCAGCTGTTGTGATGACCTGTCCCTGGAGAGCTAAAGCCAGGTGTCAACCCTTTAAGGAGTTGCAACCCAAGAGTTTTTTCTCACCTCTGTTGTTTGCAGATTTTCCAGTCCCAAACCTCTGTCTTCCACACACCCCCACCGAAATCACACAGCTAGAGAACAAGGCTCATTTATACTAGTAGAAATTTTAATACACATATTAAATAAATATTTCAGACCATTTCATATTCAATTTGTACACAGTAACATTAAAGAAATCCCTTGGGGAGACAAAGACAAACTACCCATCCCCCCACAAAAAAAAGATATGCTGGGACAGCAAGCCAGCTCACAGCTTTCATGCACTGAAGTTTTCAAGAGTATATTTTCCTATTGTTTTTTTAAATATTCCTTTGCAAAGTAGCACTCTTTTCAAATCAAATGTCTGGTGCAGAATCTCTTCCTCCCTCTTAGCTTCAAAAGTATTAGTTAAGCCTTCTGAAATTCCCGATTAGAAAAAAGATGCGATCCAGCAGTCCATTCAAGGCTTGTGTAGCTTTCCTTCAGAGAAATAAACTGGGATGCAGGCAGTAGGCAAGCAATATTTTCAGTGGGGATTAAAGGCCAACATTAGAATCTCATACACAGAAACCCTAATTTACCTGGTCAGTACAGTATAAAGGGGAAGATGATCACTGATCAGCCTAACATTCTGGTCAGTGACTAGCTTTCAAGGGTTGCTTTGACAAAGGAGGGTTCTGTAAGGCACGTTAGCAAGTGAGGAGCCAGGCAACACTTCTCAGGGGTCACATATGGGCCACAGGGTTCCAAATTGCTGACACTTACTTACTGGGAGCATGCCTTCCTCTCTTGTTCTCCTTTTGACTTCCTAGGGACCAAAAACATTCTCTATGCCTCAGCTTCTCCATGCCTATAAGGTATGCAAGAACTTAATTCAGCCTCATGGGAAGCCTGAGGTAAGAAGAACCTTAAATGAAACTGGGGTGTAGTGGGGAAATATAGCATCTTAACTCATTGGCAGTTTATCGTAATATCAAATAATTCCAAAAAATGTCTACAGCGATATTAAAAAATGGAGACCTCTGGAGACATGGAGACTTGATAAGCTTGGCAAGAATATACAAAGCAAAACTAGCAACTCTCACTTCAGCACCATCTCAGTGATGGCATTCATATTCATTCATTCTTCCTTCAGTTTCTCCCTCTCTCTCATTCAAAAATGGAAACAGTGACTTGAGATCCCACACTTTTAAAGGGACTTGCACTAATTTGACTCTGAGCAAGATTGCATTCTGAAGGTACCAGGAACATCTGCACTGACCCACTGAAATAAAGAGAACTTGCACAAAAGCTCTTGAAGGATTGTGTTCTATTACATATGTTTTATTTGAGGTAGAAATTTGGTCCCAAAACTTTATTTATTTGATTGAAGAGGGCAGATTCTATGCTCACCCCTAGATCAACTACCTCCTACCCACCCCCACCCCACATTAAAAAAGTCTATTAAAAACATAACGCTCCCCTCCCAATGGACTCAAAATGTTTCTGAGTGAAGAGCAATGCTTCACAAGTCTTTGAACATTAGATTGCTTTTTCTTTAAAAAGCAATAAAGTTGGAATAGAAAAATAGAGCCTCTTTATGTTTTTTAAAAAACACAAAACAAACAATTATAAACAACTAGATCAAGTTTTTCCCCCCCTGTTCTTCCTCCCTCTTTTTAGTTATCATCATCAGTTAAGTCTCTAAGCATTGTCCATCAATTAAGTCTCTACAGAAGTCCTCCAGCAAAAGGGAAATGAGGGGTGGACCTGAGTGGTGCTAGGGGGGATGGGTCAGGGGGTTGGTTTTGGACTGGAGTTCCGAGTCCTTTTACTCCTCCGGTTGAAAGGGTAATTGAGAAATTCGAAGCGTCTGTGAGGCTCTGTGGTTTGGTGGCCCTTGGGTAGCCTCTTCATGAAGTGCACCTCACGCTGATGTTGCCGAGTCTTGGAGCCCTTGCGGGGGCGTCCCTTTCGAGTGAAAGCCATGTACCATCCTTCGTACTTTGCATTCTGCAATGCTGTGTAGTTGTTCTCCAGCACAATCTCAGTGAAGACACAGTCTTTCCCTTTGCCGTTGCTCTGCAGATGGGAACAACAGGAGACAAATTAATGTGTGTTTTTTTTAATGAAGGCTCCCTTCTTCATTTTTTCCCTATGCCTCAGAGCCAGGTTGTCCAGACATCAACTCCAAAGCCAGCCAAAGTGTCTAAGCATACATTTTTAGGTATCATATGGTTGTATTTGCAACAGGGCATAAAAATACTAATCTGGTTTACCAAGCAATTTGGCTGTAGCAAATTTCTGATATCCCTAGCTAAAGAAAAATACTTTGTAGGTAGGGGTGTATATTCCTATAGCCTCTCTGGAGCCAGGTCAAAGTGTAGTGGCACATAACTAGCAATTTATGTAAGATCAAACTTGGCATAGATTAGTAGCTTCTTATATTTTAGTCAATATCTTGTTCATACAACCAGAGTGAATTTTCTCACACTTTTCCAGGGAGCCTTCAGGACATAAAAATGGACAGAAAAGTCTGGATGAAAACATGAAAGTGTTTCAGAAAGTAATGACACAATAGCTGCCCACAATGGTGTTTTGGAAAGTAATGACAAGTAAAATATTCTTGTATAAGAATGGGGGGGGGGAAAGCTCCATAAATAGTGATAGTGCCTGACCATGGTTTGGTGGCCACTGTTTGTCCTGGATGCTATTATGGCAAAAATGATTAGTCCAGCCGACATTCCCCAATGATGCAGCAAAGGCACACTTAAGTCTATTTCCCACTTTGTACAATCTACAACAGTCAATGCATCAAATTCAAAGTTTGTGGGAACACAAGGAATATGAATCATGAAATGGAGTATCCATAGTTTTATAATTCATATTCCATTAGTACAAATAAATTAGTGTCATTTGGCTATTTAAGCATTCAGATCAATAAACATACCTTTCCAGAAATCTATGGATATCCAATAAGGACATCTGAAATTACCTTATCCCACCTTGCACACACATACTGCAAAGTTTGCATCTGTCACTTTTCTCTAGCTATTTATTGGCTGAAGAAGACATCTCTGGCTAAAGTGAATCTTTCACTACTGTTATGTGTAGATCTATAATGGGAAAATACCACCTCCAGAAGGTGCAAAGTATCCTTAGCACTTATTAGAAAACCTGACAGACCTGGGATGTTGCTAATGATTGCTCTGTTTGAATGCAACCCAACTCATTAGAGATTCAAATGGGATGGTTTGGTAGCTCACATCCATCCCCAACCTGACACTTTGCACCAACTGGCAAACTCAGAGGGGACCCATGAGGCATCACCTGGATTGTGAATTGCTACTCTTCCATACATCCTTCTGCTAGCACAGAGAGTGTGAGACAGTTGGTAAGTGTATGATTTTGTGCAGGGAAGACTGTTAAGGTTTCTTGGAAATGTCCCACCCCCATCCCTGGGTATTGCAAAGAACTCTGCAGCTATGTGCAGACCTATTCAGGAGACAGCATGTACTCCAGCACAATCAAGCAGTGACTGATAGATGCTGCTGGTTAATGGAAATATTTAGGCTCCTAGGAAGACACCTCAAGTACAAGCCCTATCAGCAATACCATTCCAACCAATACCTATGAAATGAGGCAAGGGCAACAAGCATTCCAAAAAAAATGTCTGAATGCCGGCAACCCAGCCCCCTGTCCCCTGACTGGTTCTAATTCAGAACAGATCACAGAAGCAGCACCCAAGACAAAAGTAAAAGAAATAAGAGGACATCTAGGTTTAGAAGGACAGCTAAGTTGATGGAAGGTCATATAGCTAATTATCCATGGCTGAGCTAGTAATTCTACAGAGAGGGGAAACTGCAAGATCACTGCTGGCAAAGCAAGTTCATGCTTACAGAGGAACACAGGAGGCTGCTACCTTCAACAGTGCTACACCACTGGCCCATCTAGCTCAGCATTGGCTGTACAATGACAGGCCGCCGCTCTCCAGGGTTTTAGGCAGGGTCCTTTCCCTGCCCTACCTGGAGATGAGCCTAGGATGGGCTATCTGCATGTAAAGAGTGCCCTCTGCCATGGAGCTACAGCTCTCCTCATATTTTGTGGCTTGGCTTACTCCATGGGACAGAAAATTAAAAAATCTGTGCAGGGATGGATAAAGAAATGTGGAGGTCACAGAAGCACAGACACTTCATAAAAGACGTTTCTAATGGTGTCCTATACCCTTGCTTTCCTAACATTGAAAATGAGGCACTAGAATACCATTAGAAACGTCTTTCATGAAATGTCTGTGCTTCTGTGACCTCCACATTTCCTTATCTATCCCTACAGATTAGAGGTCTCATAGCACCATGAAGGTACACTGCTCTCCCTTCTGCATTGACACTTCAACTTTTGACAAAGCAGGTTGCAAAAAAACAAACACCCAACCACCAGTGCCCTAACCAGAAGAATATACATTGTTCATTGAATTCTGTTCATTCAAACTTGGTTTCCTTTAAAGCAGTCGGGGGAGGGGAACGATCCATTTCTGAACCATGGCACTGCAAGGGAAGAGAGGATTTAACCCTTTGTCCCCACCGTGGTCTTGATCTGAATCTCCCCTCCTCTCCCGCTTCTACTTGTCCAGGAAGAAAAGCACAAATGACAGTTTTCTTCCCAGGTTAAATAGCAGCTATGGGAAAGAGGCAACCTTAGGAATAAATGACAGGAGAAGCCACAAACTCAATGCTATAGCCAGATGGGAAGGATTTTCCATGGGGCTGTGCATCACATCCACACCATACATTTAAAGCACATTGCTTCCCCACCCCCAAAGAATCCTGGGAACTATAGTGTTAAGGGTGCTGGGAAATATAGCTCTGTTATGGATAAACAACAGTTCCCAGGATTCTTGGGAACTTGGGGGAAGCCATGTGCTACACCATGTATATTTTAGATGTGCCTATGTGACTATGAGTAAAATAAGAATTCTTCACCAACATAATACAGATCTGCACCAAGAAAAGTTAGATGGCCTACAAGCCCCCCTCCCCCAACCCTATGAATCTATGATGCTGTGAATGTCACAGGTACTATCTAATAGGTGCCTATGATAGTCGTATAGCAACACTGTGCACTGTAATCTCAAGAGGAATGGGGGCAGTAGCTGATGACAGCAGCACTGAAATTCTCAGCAATACAGAGTTGCTATTGGGAAAATGAGACTTCCCCTCCAGTGGAGACATAACCTAAGAAGAAAGCCATCTGATTCCCCCACAGCAAGAGGTTAGTGTGTGTGTGACTTTTAAACTGTCTCTGTACTACTTACAGCCATGTGAAAGAGGGTCTCCAAATTTTTGCCTAACATAGTAATGATGGAAAAGAGTTGATATAGCAGATTTTCAGTTGTGGAATGTTTTTGTCATTTAGGATGATAAAAATTATGCACATATGTATTATATATTTCAATTAGAAACTTCTATGCAGAAAGCACAGTACTATGCATGCTTACTCAGGAACCAATCCCATTGGACTCAATGGGTCTTACTCCTAAGTAAGTGTGTCATTTTTCTCAAGGAAGCAGGAAGTTATAGGACACTAGATACTAGTTGAACCATTACTTATGTTGGGGTAAAGGAAAAAGACCATGGAAACAGAGAGGTGTATTGGAGAATCTACAGCCCTCCAGTTGTTCTAGGACCCTCCCTTCATCAGCCCCAGGCAGCATGGCTAATGTCCATGAAGGAAGTGAGTTGTAGCCCTGCAACAACTGGAGGACCACAGATTTCCCACTCTCATTGTAAAAAAACCTTAATCATAACAGCAGCACATGGAGATGCCTTCAGGTTTCTGAACCATTAAAGCAAAATCTGTTTGCAGCTTCAGTTTTCTTGCTTAACCATGAGGACCAAAAAAAAAAGTCCTTTCAATCAAACAGCTAGTCCTACCAAAAAATAGGCCAACAATTGAAAATGTGAAACTATGTCAGAATTCCAATCAAAAACCCGCCATATTCTGCTGTGTGATGCCAGAAGCCAAAATGCAATGTGTGACTGTTTAGTACCATTCTATAGAGGTTTGTTTGAATTTCACTGCATGTGTGCCTCTGACTGTGTCTAGCTGCAGTGGTTTCCACATGATAATGGCAAACGCACTGCATGAAAGGCAATGTATGTGAACAAACTAACTTACATCTTCAGTTGCATGACCTTCTGTTTTTCCCTTCCTATCATTTGCTCTCTCAATATTGTCCTGCTCCTCCCCTGACTCACTGCAAGACACTCCACCAACATACCCCAGAAGCCTCACTTGTTTGCCTCCTTACCTTGCCAATCAGCTTTCCTTTCTTGTTCATGCAGATATAGAAGCCTGTCTCAGCCCCCTTGATTCTTACTCGGCTCCCAAACGTGTCAGTCTCCACAATGAGCTTGGCTGGTGGGAACAAGTTTACAAGAAAATAAGTCACATGAATGTTACAAGATGGGCACCAGAGAGCATTCCAAGAGAATAATTTGTCTTCTAGAGTTAGCATTTTTCCCAGGGAGCAAAACCCACACAACAAAGGGGAGGGATGCTGCGTACCTATAGTGTTTGCTACAGTAGTACAGAGGAAGCTGCCTTATACTAAGTCAGACTATTGGCCCATCTAGCTCGGTATTGTCTGCACTGATTGGCAGCAACTCTCCAGTCTTTCAGACAGGGGTCTCTCCCAGCTCTACATTGAAATGCTGGGAATTGAACATGGGACCTTCTGCATGCAAAGCAGATGCTCTAGCACTGAGCTATGGCCCTTCTCCTAAAGGAACGATCTGGGTGAATCAACTATAGGAACTCAGATGGTTTAGGTGTGTAAGCCTTATGACCCTTCTGATGAGGAGCAAAGTTTGTAAATCAAGAGCATGCAGGGTGTGTTGATGGAGACCTTAGATGGCTACAAACAAGAAGAAGCTTTTGTTCCCTGACCATCCCTTTACTGTACTATCTGGTCAACCCCAACCCCACTCCCTTTCCTTACCCTGTTTGTGTATGTGTGTTTTAAAAGCCAAATCATGTGAAATCCTAAAATGGAGTGGGGAATACACTAAGTTAAATGTATAAATCTAGGGGTTTTTTATCTTACTTTGGGGTGGGGTGCAAGAAAGTAATCATCCCAATTTGTAATATAGCAAATACTGAACTGAGATAAAAGTGTATAGTTTCAGACACTACAGTGGAAGCACAGGCAGGCAGAAAGCAGGCATTAGAGGTAACTAAAGACCACTTCCCACATTCCTTTTTTTTCCTGACATGTAAAAGAATGGCACAAATAACAGTGAGACTATTTTTTCACTATGTATCTTTTTTTTGCCCAAGTACTGCATTCACCCTTGGCCAATCCTCTGAGAGATGCATGCCAGGGTCAGGAGTGGCCAAAAATGGGTGTCTCTACTAACCCACACTCTCTCACACACATTGACAGGCATTACAGAGGACACACATAGGCAGGCACAAAAAGAGGCACATAGCCCCCTCCATGCAGGTCAACTGAGGAGAAGGGCTATCACTCCCTCTCCACTCATCAAATGATTGAGCCAGTGACCGTGTAGGGGGCAAGTTGCATCCTCATCAGGGCACTGGGCTCCACCCACCCCAGTACAGTGTCTACTTCAAATTTGCTTTCTTTTTGCTGCCACTGCCATCAAAATCAGTGGGGTCTTGGGAAGCCAGAAAAAACTGGATGAGCCATCCCTGGTGTATGCAGTTGCTACATGTACTGGCTCCCTGACTTGTTACCCATAGTAGCAACAGCAGCAACAACAAAAACAATAGTGCTTTCATTCAAGTGTTATCAAATCAATTCAGGAAACAACCATCCTAAATCCAAGCAAGCAATAGCAAGAGTCAGACCTATTTTCAAGAGATGGCCACAAATGGTAACAGCTGCAAGTCTCCCAGTGCTGGATGCTCTCTCTTATTACTTCAGTTTCTGAAACTAAAAAAGGGATTCCCAGTTGCTATTTAGACCAAAACACCCCAGCCCCCTCATTATAGAAAAGAATGAGGTATGTGACTGTAGCACACAAGAGAGAGAGGCTACAGAACACAAGGTCAATATAAAGCCCTGGTCAGTTAACTGCCTTAAATTGTCCTACTTTAAAAGGATGCACTATGATTTGGGTAGCAGCAGGATAATTCATTTCCAATTTGGTATTGTTATATTTGGTTCTCTTGCTCTTATTATATATTTTTTCCATGTAGGCCAGGAAGATCCATATGATCAGTTTAAGACCTTTCTTTCTCCCTCCCTCTCCACTGATGTTGACTTAGCAGCTGGTAAAGGAAGCCAGGAAGGGTAAGGGCAGCCCCTTAATGCATTTCACCTTTGTGAGAGTTGAGAGGGTGTATTGATTTAGTTTCAGTTTTTTTAATGGAGGCATTGATTAACTTTCTAAGCAGCTATGCAAATCACAGATCAATGGCTTGTCCCCTTCTTGCATGAACCCCAAAGAGCCAGCCAGCCCCATAGGGCCATCTCTCCCATTTCATCCTCTCTCTGTCATTGTGCATGAAAGAGACTAAGGAAATTGAGCAAAAATTTTGGTTGGTTGGTTTAGGACTGAAGGTGCCCGAGACTCCAAAGAAGAACTGAAAATCTGGGTTTGCCCTTTATGACCTGGGCTCCTTCTGGGAGGAAGGGCAAGATATAAATTTAATAATAAAATAAAATAGGGAGGCCAGAACATTAGCCATTTTTCTAATGATAAACAAGACATCATCAGTACTCAATTTCCTTTGCTGATTAAGCACCAGTTATGAGACGTTATTCCTCTAGCAATGTTGGCCCAAGTCCACCTTGTTGCTCAGAAGGAGTTCGAGCAACAGCCTTCAAAGAGAAAAGGCATGGGGAGGGGTGTTTCAAATTCCTTCATTCACATCACATGCCCCTTTTGCTCTTAGAAATGGCCCTTGCTCTCCACTTTCTATGCTACTAAGGCAGGCCCAGATTTAAATAGATCTGCCACCGTCATGTATAGCTTGAGATGAAGACATCTGCAAGATGGGGTCTGCAGACTGGGCCAGAAGCTTTAACATGGGTAGAAGTTGTGCCAGACAGACTAGCTGCAGCAGATGATGTAATCAACAGAGCATGGGATGAACAAGTGGAACGTTAGGAACCTCAAACACAAGTTGATAACCTGAGGGTAAAATTTATTATTTATTTATTATTTATTTTATTCGATTTCTATACCGCCCACAGCCCGAAGGCTCTCAAGGCGGTGCACAACATAGGATAAAATACAATAGAATCACAAAAACAGTAAAAGCATACATATTGAACAATTAAACGACCTGATATACATTAAAAGCTAAAAGATAGAATTAAAATGCCTGGGAGAATAAAAAGGTTTTAACCTGGCGCCGAAAAGATAAAAGTGTAGGCGCCAGGCGCACCTCATCGGTAAGACTGTTCCATAATTTGAGGGCAACCACCGAAAAGGCCCTAGATCTTGTTACGACCCTCCGAGCTTCTCTGTGAGTCGGAACTCGGAGGAGGGCCTTAGATGTTGAACATAGTGAACGGGTAGGTTCATATCGGGAGAGGCGTTCCGCTAGGTATTGTGGTCCCGCGCCGTGTAAGGCTTTATAAGTCAAAACTAGCACTTTGAATTTGGCCTGGAAACAGATAGGTAGCCAGTGCAAACGAGCCAGAACAGGTGTTATATGTGCAGACCGCCTAGTCCTCGTCAACAGTCTAGCTGCTGCGTTTTGCACTAGCTGTAGTTTCCGAACTGTCTTCAAAGGCAGCCC
Source organism: Rhineura floridana (assembly GCF_030035675.1). NCBI lineage: Eukaryota > Metazoa > Chordata > Lepidosauria > Squamata > Rhineuridae > Rhineura > Rhineura floridana. The sequence goes on from NC_084486.1 coordinate 86,525,019, forward strand.
CACGTAGAGCGCATTGCAGTAATCCAATCTAGAGGTTACCAGAGCATGCACAACTGAAGCGAGGTCGTCGCTTTCCAGATAGGGACGTAGCTGGGCTACCAACTGAAGGTGGTAGAACGCATTCCGTGCCACCGAGGCCACCTGCGCCTCGAGAGACAGGAATGGATCGAAAAGAACCCCCAAGCTACGAACCTGTTCTTTCAGGGGGAGTGTAACCCCATCTAGAACAGGTTGAACATCCACCATCTGGTCAGAGAAGGCGCTCACCAACAGGGTCTCAGTCTTGTCAGGATTGAGCCTCAATTTATTAGCTCTCATCCAGTCCATTATCGCGGCCAGGCAATGGTTCAGCACATTAACAGCCTCACCTGAAGAAGATGAAAAGGAGAAATAGAGTTGCGTGTCATCAGCATACTGGTGACAACGCACTCCAAAGCTCCTGATGACCGCACCCAGCGGCTTCATGTAGATGTTAAAAAGCATAGAGGACAGGACCGATCCCTGTGGGACTCCACAATGGAGAGTCCAGGGTGTCGAACAATGCTCCCCAAGCCCTACCCTCTAGAGACGGTCCACCAAGTAGGAGCGGAGCCACTGCCAAGCAGTACCTCCAACTCCCAACTCCGTGAGTCTCCCCAGAAGGATACCATGGTCGATGGTATCAAAAGCAGCTGAGAGATCAAGGAGAATCAACAGAGTAACACTCCCTCTGTCCCTCTCCCGACATAGGTCATCGTACAGGGCAACCAAGGCTGTTTCAGTGCCAAAACCGGGCCTAAAACCGGATTGAAACGGATCTAGATAATCGGTTTCATCCAAGAGCACCTGGAGCTGGCTGGCGACCACCCGTTCTAAGACCTTGAGAGTGAGGATAGGTTGGAAAGGTTGGGCATGTATTTGGGCAATCGGAGGGAGCAGCAAGTTGTTGAAGAGTAGGGGTGGGGGACACTTGTGACTCTCTAAAATGTTGTTAGACACTCCAACACTTCCCATAAGCAACTGGTTGGTCAATGTGAGAACAGGATGCTGGACTAGATGGGTTATTGGTCTGATTCAGCAAGTTCTTCTTATGTTCTTAACTCCCATCAGCCTCAGCCAGCATGGTCAGTGGTCAGGGATGATGAGAGCTCTAGTCCAGCAATGACTGGAGGGCCATAGGTTTCCCAGGCCACCCCTATCCTAGAGCATAGCAAAACAGTTTAGCCTTCACAACAAGTTCACAACAAAATCTAAAAATATGCGATTTAAAAACAATTATACACAATAAAGTTACATGTTAAAAGTACATGCCTGGGTAGGCTTCCTGAAGGAAATATGAAACACTGAAAGACTGATTCCTTGCAAGTGTGGAATGAACATTATGTGGCACTAGTAAAAGTGACAGTTCCACAAATTAACGTATTCCAATGGGCACGTATGGGATAAGGCAATCCTTCAAGTAAACACTGAGGCAGTGCCTATTTCCCAGTTTCCAAAGTTTGAGACCCACCAAGTGCTCAGCTGGAAGTCCTGAGGAAAAGGCGATGTGGAGCTTTTCACACCAATCTTCTGCTTCTCAAACCATGTGTGATCTATAGTATCCATGCCTCTAGCTATTGCATGCTTCACCATATCCATCAATACAAATATATCTCTAAGCAATCAAAGGAAGGATCCAAAGAGAACTTGAAATTTGCTGAGGAAAACATCAGCTCTTGTGCATCACCTTGGTTCCTGGATGATTCCCCACCCCAAAATGCAATGCTCAAATGAGTTTGCTCTAATCACTTAGCAAAACTTAAACACAACCTCTCCAGCTCTGCTTCTTGTGCTCAACCAATCAGATTATAAGTTTCAAGGCACTTTACCCTTTTGTAGGGTAGTTCTGCAAGTCCCTTGCAGTCCCTGAAGTGTGGTATTAGGGGAAGGGGAGGAATAGCCTTGCAGCAGGGAGAAGCCATACTGATTTCCATAAGAGACACATACATCTTTAAAGGCTGGATGATAGCACTCAATTGTAAAAGAAGGGGAGCATTCAGATTACCAAAAAGGGAGGGGGGTTTAACTAAGCTCAGGGCAAAGTTTGGAGAACTTCAATGACAGTTTCACTTCAAGCAGTAAGCTCAGCTAATTAATTCAAACCAAGCAATATTTTCACCTGTGACACTAAGGGTAGAACTACGCATTAGGAGAAGAACGCAGGGTTTGAATCCTTGCATTTGTCTCATAATGCTAATGCAGGGAAGGTGCATTCATTTTAACCCACCTTTTCCCCAACCAGATTTGGAGAGGGGGCAATTATAAGAAGGAGTGGTGGGTGCAGGAAGGTTTAAACTCCTTCCTTCTGCCCACCAGTTTTTCCCCAATGCCTTTTGTATTAGTGTTGCCTTAGCAAATGTGGGTTTAGGAAAGTGTTTGGAAAGATAACACACGGATCTTCCCTATCACCAACATTTTTCATCAGGGAAGTATCGTATGTGAATACTGGTAATGTGGGATACAAAAAAAGAAGCGACTAATTTTTAAAGAGAAAATTCATTTTAGCCAATAAAGCTTTCTCATCTGAACTCAAGAGAAACAATAAGGAAACTATTCAGATTGTGAAATTGGCCTAGAACAGGTAGACTTTGCTGTCAGGTGACGCGGTGGGCAATCAAACTGATGGAGGACATCTTCCCACTTCACAGCAAGTTTAGCTCTCATGCAAGCCTTCTTGTGGCAAACTAAGCACTAGGGTTTGGGTCACCACATGCTTGAGGCCACCTAACTTTTGAGTAATGCTGGGGTGGGGGGGAAGGACTACTCAATAGCCAGTCATGGCACAACTACATTCCAGACAGCAGCACTCCAAATCACAATGGCCCTGCTAAGGAGAAGTTGTGTTTTCCCAGTAACAATATATTGTGACAATTTGAATGCTATGAAAATGTGATGTGGCTGAAATGGGAGTTCCTTGGAGTAAGATGATTAAATCATGTGCAACAATCACAGCTACTGCACACGTGTCTGAAAAAGCCCTAGAAGAGGCTTCTTTTATCTGCTTAACACAGCAACGGGCCTTCTTCATTGGCAGAGAGACACTTCAGAAGTAGCTGCAGTTTGCTTGCAGGAGTAAACCTTTTTATTTTACTTATGCCCTGCCTTTTGGCCTCTACAAGGCTTTTGGCCCTTGACTGTGGCTGTGCACAAACCTCTCCTTTTGCCCGTGTGATCTGGTTTCCTCAGGCAGGGCAAAGGAGTGAGATATTTCCAATCTGAATGAGACCATAGGAAATCCTTCATTGCTTTGCCTATGAAGCCAGTGCTTAAAAGGCCACTACATTCCACAGTGATTTCTTTTTAGTAATTTCTGAGGACATCTTGAAACCCTTTTCAAACCCCACCTTCTCCCTTTTGTCCTACCCATCTTACTTAGCTTGCAGGACGGGAACTGTGTCACTTGTTTATTTATTTGATTTCTGCCATGGCTTTCAATCCAAAGGCAGCTTACAAGGCTTGCTCTGTGGTCTGCCCAACATCCAGAGCTTGGAAAAGTTACTTTTTTAAACTACAACTCCTATCAGCCCCTGCCAGCATGGCCACTGGTTTTGGCTGATGGGAGTTGTAGTTCAAAAAAGTAACTTTTCCAAGCTCTGCCAACATCTGACACTTTGTTAGAGCTAAATAAATTTTAAACAGGAGTAATAAAATCCAAGATGCAGCAGTCACCAAGATGAGGATAAATCAATGGCCTCAAACCTAGTATCCTTGAGCTAATGGAAGCTACATTGTGAATATTACTAGGGGCAGGTAAAGACATTTTCTGGGTGTGCTATTTCACAGGAATCTACAGCACACTCCACCACAAACATTGTTATTTCTGCCACCAACCTGTCATTGTCATTCTGCAAGGTAGAGGGTCTAGAGCAAACCTGAGATAGATTATAGAGAGAAAGAGTCTCTTCCTCTCCTGCTGATAATTGGGGTATGAGGCATTCAGCAAATATTACAGTGTAGGTGGGCAAAAGGAAAACAAGATTTGGCTAGACATAATCCTAAAGTAAGGGCCCTGAAGATTTGACTTGGGTAAAGGGAGAGATGGATCATGGAAATCCCAGGGATCCACATCTTTTCCCATCAGAAACACAGCCCATTACATATTCAGCACCAGATCATTCTTCTGCTCTCATTCTCATAAGAATATAGGAAGAGCCTTGTTTGATCAAACCACAATTGCACCTGGTCCAGAACCCTGCATTCCACAGTGGCCAGCCACATGCCTATGGGAAGCGCACAAGAGTGGCACAAGGGCAATGGCACTCTCACGCTACTGTTCCCCGATGACTGGTTTTCAGAGGCATACTGCCTCTAATACTGGAAGTTGTATATATCCATAATGACTAGTGGCCATTAATAGTTGGATTTGCCTAGTCCCCCCTTAAAAACCATCTAAGCTAGTGGCCATTGCCACATCTTGCGGCAGCAAATTCTAGAATTTAACTATGTACTATGTGAAGAAGTTATTCTTTTTGTCTGTCCTGAATACCCGACTGTTCAGACAACAGGTTCTAATATTATGAGTGAAGGAGACCCACTTTCTTCACACCATGCATAATTTTATGGAACTTTATTATACCCCCCCCACTTACTTGCCTTTTTGTATGTGGGGAAGAAAATACAAATATAGCAGCCTTTCCTCATCAGGGAGTTGCTTCAGCCCCTTGATCATTTTGGTTACTCTTTTCTACACTTGGGCAAAGGTTCCATCTCTTGCAACGAGGATGTTCTGTCTGCACAAGGCTTGGCCTCCACAAAATGTATCCCCTCCTCTGAGGCCAAAGAAGTATATTTCCTCAACAGGGGCCGACACACCTGATATTAACAACAGTTGAGGATGGCATAACACATGTGAACAAAGAAGGATTAGAAACAACCATGTCAATAGCCATGGACTCACCAGCAGTAATGGCAACAGTTAGCTAGAGTAACCTTTGAGACTAGGCCAGAAGCCTTAACATAACCCTTTCAGCTCTTGGTGTTCCAAACCTTGGTAGGCTAGCTACTCTTCTTCCTTGACTGCACATTGGGCTATATATGAATTACAACATCACATCAGTTCTTCCAACCCATTACAACCCCTTTAATTTTAGCACTTCTCCTGCCTATAAAAGATTAACATCTGTAAGTCCTCCCCCCCGCCTGCCAAACAGCAGTTGGACCCCCGACTCCTCTTCATTGAGCCACACAGACAAGGTCCCCTTATTTATCTGTCTTTGGGGGGCACGAGCGAGGGAGGTCAATCAAGAGAGCAGTAAAAGGTTTAAAGAGCATCAATTTCCATGCTCTCTTCTGCTAACTGATGGAAAGACACAGAAAAGCAGCCCTGAACGGAGACAGAACAACACATGCTTTGTGTGTGTGTGTGTGTATGTGTGTGTCTTGTCCACTTTTTCAAAGGCTCTTTCTGATTTATTGCCTGTTTGCTGGGCTTTGCCTTGCCACACGAGCCTCTGTGGTGACTGGCCTCCAGCGCTGAATTGCTGCTCGCTTGGCAGGCCCCACTGATTTGGAACTCTGCTCTGAAGCAGAGATGTGGGTTCACAGTGGGGCAGGAAATGCACAGAGTTAAGAACAACCTGCCTACAAAAAGCCATAGGAGTGGAAGATGTATCCCAATCCCATGGCAGCAACAAAATATGTAGGGCGGTCTGTCCCCAGTCTCCAAAAGGCATCCCTCAGCACAGCCAGAAACCAACACAGCCGTTATCATTCACTTTCAGAACAATTTCCCTCTCATACAAATAAAGACCATTTTAATCCAGATTATAGATTGCTAAACAGTGGACCAAAGTTTATGATCCATGGGGCTTTGCTCCTAATTAGAAAACTGAGTCAGATGTTGACAATCAAGACAGATAACCGAGAAAAATGGACCTGACATTAAGTCAGCCGTAAAAATGTCACAGCAGAAAAAATGGTCACTGGAAGAAATGAATCACATTTTTAAAAAATCTTCAGCCAAAAAAAATTTTCAATACTATTTTAAAAATAAAATAAAGAGTTGAGGTTTTAATATGTTAATGGTGTGATTTTGTTTGGGGTGGGGGTGGGAGGGAGGGAAGCTTAACATTTTCAGCTCTATTCTGTAACTTCAGTGACAGATTTATCCCAGAAAAATTATGTTTCATACTCAAACTTTGAAGGGAAAGTAGCTACGTAGATGCAGAAAAAATGCAGCGAGGCACACTTGATCCCCTAACTGGACTGCGAAGAGGAGAAAGTATTCAGGAAATGTTAAAAAAGGTGAAAGTAAGAAGAGTTTTAATAGCTCTTCCAGACATGGGGGTCTCTCCAGAGATTCATATAGAACAATCCTGAACCTCTATTTTAACATTTACAGACTTGCGACTCTTTTAAAACTTTACATCTGAAAAACTGCTTGTGTTCTCTCTCTGTTTTAGATCATTGCTCGGTTTGCTTCTTAGCTCTTCAAATGCTTAACCTTTGTATTATGTTTTAATAGAGGTCTTTTCTTTTTCAAGATGCTTTCCGGGTTTCATTCTAGCCTTTCTTAACATTGTTATTTAAATCTAAAGTAATCTCTCTTTTTATATAAGACATTTAAGGGTGGAAATCTTTGTTTTGTTTTGCAACAAACTAACCTCCTTCAAATCATGGTTGCTTTATGGCTGGGATATATTGCTTGAAATGTTAAAATATCTGTATATATGTATTTGTGGAATCTACTTAGCCTCAGCTGTTAAAGTTCATCATAAAATCTTCATCCATCCCAAAGCTATATGAGGGGATGCATATTACCAGCATATTAGTTCTAAGTGAGAAGGGGAAATTGCAACTAATGTGGAAGACTAGCATGATGCATATCATGTACAAATATGTATGTGCAATGTGAAGATGCGCATTTTTGCCAATACCCAGAAAAGAAAGCAACACTCAGCTTGTAGCATCTCAGCTAACCTTGTACAGTGTTTCATGTATACAAACAAAGTTACAGAGAGAAGGTCAAAGGCCTACAGTTTATTGAAGCCACCGTTTTGCTAGCGCCCTGTCTGTTTTGCTAGCACCCTGCTAGCATAGGGTTTCAGCATTTGAAAAGGTAGTTAACACTTACAATCAAAGTATTTAAACTTTCCCACTGCCCAGGATTTCCCTGTCCTGCCCCTTTATCTTAAGAGAGCAAGATCTGCTGCCAGGTCTTGTCATGCATCCCATGGATCTGGCTGTATTCAGAGACTGAACACAGTTGGTAACAAGCTCTGCCTAAGACTCTGGGAAACTCTGATGGTTTGCATCACATCTTCCATCCTTGTTTTGGTATCATTGAGAGATGCTAGAGCTATGTTGCAGGGATGCACCAACTATTTCTATTCCAAACAGTTTGGGCATTCCTCCTTTCTTCCCTACCCTCCGCCCCACAATTTGTGTGTGTGTGTGTGTGTTCAAATGCAACTCACCCCAACACCTGAGTGGTCAAAGATCATGGTGTAAAATATAAAACCCACACCCCTCCTTATAAGCAGATTTATCGTCCCGATCCTCATAGGCAAAGCAATGTACTATTATTACAAATATTGATTGCCACATTCATCCAGCACAAGACCCCTGCCTTCTGAACAATTGTAATGATTTCTGGCTAACAAAGAAGACGGAAATCATCAATTACTGTGCTGTGAGCATCGGCCCTCCCCCAGCCCTGCTGCCTGCATATATAGCCTTACCGTGAGCGTCTCCATCCTCCGCCATGGCATTGATTTTCTTGTTGTCCAGGATTTGCACGTGCTTCCCACTGGTCCGACTGTACAGCTGATAGGTCCGGACGAGTCGCCGGCTTAGTTGGTCGGTCACCAGGCTCTGCTCCCTCACATGCTGTGTAAAATTAGGTGGGGACTGAACAGTTACCTTTAGGAAATTGAAAAATATACAACACACCATTATAATCTCTACTCCTCCGAGAAAGGCTCTCTCGGCATGTTCCTGGTGCGTTTTGAGAGCGCACTGAGCTGGTACAGTGCAGAGACAGGATCATTATGGTTCGGTATAAGAAACCCTGATATTGATTCAAGCCACAACTGAGAAATTACAATGCTGCCTACACATTTCTTGTTGAGAAAAGTATGGAATACAGGATCCTGGAACACCTGGGCAGGATCAGATGCCTCTGGTTCTCTTGCTTTACAGCCAGCATGGCTCCTCAGATTTCAGACTTCTCCAGATTTATGCCAAGTTAAACCAGGTTGCAAATACAATGGAGTTCAAGCAGCCATGGTCCCAATCCTGCTTGCACCAATTAAAACCGAAGAAGGCTGTGCAGGAATCTCTCTAAGGCTGCCACCGAAGCACAAATTAACTTGCTCCATCATTCATATCCATCCCATGTGTAACTTCTAGCTAGGTTACCATCCCAGGGCTTTTAATTAGTGGGCTTGTTTCTGTTCCTTTGGTATTTGCTTTCCTGCTATTTCAAGTGGCCTATTTCAAGTGGACGTTTGCCTTGTGGCGTTATAAGGGCCCAGTGCGCTCTGGACCAGAGTAACCAGTGGCTAAAAGAAGAAGGAGGGGGGGAAAGCAGCCATATTTTATCCCCGTTAAACAGGGATCAGTTGTGTCAGCAGGCAAGGCACTTCGGAATTGTCTTTCCAGCTAATATTTATGAGCCCTTCCACACACATTGAGGCTAGCTTTGGGTTTCCCACCCCCACCAACACATTCAAAGTAATCGTAACCCTGTTAGCAGTTGATTCCGTTATGGAATGGTTTGGGGCTGTGTAACTGCAGTTGCACAATGATTTTGCCACTACTCAAATCTGTTTCTCTCTTCTCTCTCACAGCCTGGCCTTCGGAGAATTCTTCCACCCCCTCTGCATCTCCAATTCCTCTTTTAAGTCTGAAGGGGTTTAGTTTGCCCCTGACATTTATAAAGACGTATTCTGAGCAAATGTTGAGGAGATTTGTTCCTTTCAACCTCATGGGGTGGCAGTGCACGAAGTAACCTCTTCTCTCTCCCCCCCCCCGCCCCCAGCCATGTCAAATGCTAAGGTTCTTCCATACAAATGGGAAAGTAACCTCCTCCTCAAAGCTGGAGTTTATAGAGGTCTTCCCTTGACAATTTCACTCTCTTTTCCTTTGTGTGTGCGCATTTCCTATAGACTGTTCTTTTGATAATATCTCTGGGTTCTCTCGCTAGCTCTGATGAGGGGACCATGTGGACAACCATACGGCTCTTTGATTTCCATCTAATATCCCAAAATATTACAACACTGTTTTAACATGACTCTATGTTCCTTCTTCAAATTCAGAGTGATCTTTGATCCTTAAAGAATCAAGGGATAATTGCAATTTTAACTCAAAATCTTACACCTGTTATCTCTCTCTCTCTCTCCCCTTGTTGTGGGGGAATTTGTGTGTGAGCATTTGTCTTTTGCTCTCTGGATTTGCAATCAATACCAGAAGGGTTATAGATTCCACAGGATCATCAGACTGTTGTTTAATATATTAGCTGCACTTCTGATTACTAGTTATCAAGAGTTAAACATTATTAGAATTTGTGTCTCTTAGATATATATGTATATTTTAAAAATCATAACAACTGAGCAAAAGCATTTAGGATTTAAACATACTATTATCTATCTACCTATTTACCTGTCTCTACACACACATACATAATGTCTAGTTAAACACTGCAGTACATTTTAAATTAATCAGCATCCATTTCTTGTCTTGTATTTTACATCACTGTACAGTGCTTCTCCCATGTCAGCAATTTCAATTTTTGGAGAGAGTTTGCCTCTATTTTTACTTTAACCCCTGTGTTTAATTATATCAAACATTTTATATTTCATGCCCTGCTGTGTGTTTGGTTGCACAAACACTTCCCATCATATTGGCTATCTAAACTTTTTTTAAAGCTCCTTTTATTATAACCACTATTTTTTAAAAAAAGCTTGGAAAAGGTTTGGCTATATGCTTCCAGCTGAACAAAATGAGATATTAAAATTTAAAAAGTAATAAAACAGTTCCTTACCTGTGCCTGCAAGCAGAAAGCAAACAAGTGCAGTAGCCTAGAATGATGGAACAGGAGGGGGGAAAGGGGAAAAAAACAAAGTAGATGGTGAGGTGATTTTTGCCTTTGAAATGGAGCAGAAATAAAGATGGAAAATCAAGGGTGCTGTTTTTGGGGGGCGGGCGGGAAGCAAAAGCCCAAATAATTAGCAGTTACTTACAAATAGCTAAATATGGAAGAGAAGAGATTCATCCTGAGCGGTTTTCCGCGGGTTTGGACCTTGACCGGTTCCCCGGGCAGAAACAGGAGTTGGAAGCTCTGGGTTTTAGTGTGGGGGGGAGTGTTGTCCCCCTCCCCTTTTTTCCTTGATTTCAACTCGCAGGCTTCCGAGGCAGCTCGGCGGCGATTCCTGCTGCCTCCTCTTCCTCGCGCGTCTTTCCTCACTCCCCACGCGGCGCTCTCCCCTCGGCTCTCCTTCCCAGCGCGGCTCCTCAGAGCCAGGGGGTCCCTGTGCGTAGCCAGCCCATGCCCTTGGGTGTCCGAAGGCGATCCGGGCGGCAGAGACAAGTGACGTGCTTCCCGGGGACTGGTCCGGGGGATCCAGAGAGTGTGAAACTTCCAAGCAGCGGACGGAGCGAGGAGGCCGGCTATGTCGGAGCCCGACAAGGCGCGGGGCAGGCGAGCGGACGGAGCGGAGAGCTCCCCGTCAGCAAGGATCCGAGGGCAGAGCAGACAGCGAGACCCGACGCGCAGGTTGCGCTGACAGGTCCTGCGAGGAAGGAGCCCGTCGGCAGAGGAGGGCAGCGCTGGGATGGATACTCGCTCCGGCTGGCAGCCCCCAATCCCGGGCTGCGGTGCTGGGAGAGTTGCCCTGCTCCTGCTGCTGCGAAGGAGGGAGGGCGGCCGGTGCGTGGGTGGGGGTGTGTGCGTTGCGCCTCTTTCCAAGCGCCCGGGGGGCAGTGCGCACCGGCCCAGCCCTGGTCCCTCCTCTTGTGCGCTGCTCGCCAATGTGCCAGCCCCTTCTCATCTGTCCGGGGATGGCCCTCGAGCAGCCCCCCTCCTCCGCCCCCCGGCGGGACTTGCCGGCAGCGCTTGAAGGCATCCCGGCTGTCGAGGACGCACCCTCTGGGGGGATTTCTCGCACTCAGATAACATGCGCGAGCGCAGCAGCATTTGAGCCGGGAAGAGCGCGTGAACAGGGAGGCTGCTCGAGAAGACACGCACGGTGTGTCGATGTGTGTGTGCCTATTACGGAATATGAAGCGTCTTCCTGCCTTATGGTGGCATCACCGAATGCATCAAAGTGCAAAAGACGGCAGGAGTGGGCTTGTATGTGTACGTGTACCCACGAAACTGGAGTAGTGGTTTCACCCGAGGCCCCTTTGTAATAGTGGCAGCCTTGGGAAAGAGGCACTTCAGTATGCTCAAGCGTATGCCAGCCTCTGTGTGTGTAGCTCTGTGGGGGATTTTGCTATACAACAGTAAAATTGCTGGGTATAGATACAAGTGTGTCTGAGCACTTGCTTTTGGGGCGTGTGTGTGGGGTTAATAATAATAATAGTTAATAAACACACATGGGAGAGATGTTGGCAAAGAGTGGGATCAGTGTCAGGGTATGCTTTCACAGTAACGAATTGTAAAAGTGCATCATACAGGAGGGTGAGTGAGGAGGCTGTTGGTGTGATATATTCAGAAACACACGTTGGGACCCTACCCTATCTCCAGAGATCCCAGGGCTGCTGAGACAGAGGCCATCATGGGGCAAAAAGAGCACGCATGAGAAAATAGGTACAGCCTAAGTGGAGAATCTGTCCGGGACCTGAGAATGTGGCCTGCATAGATGGACAGGCTGAAAAATTAATGCCTGTGCAAGACCAGTGAAAAGATACTTGTGCAGAGTATAAACATGGCCATTTAATATTCCAATACATTTATATTCCACTTTTCTATAGAGACTGTACAAAGCAGCTAACAAACTCATTTAACAAAAATATAGAAATGGGTATGTGTAAAGTGATGGTGCACTTTCTGAAAACTGGGCAAGTTAGGTATGCAGATTAAGTGCAGGAGCAACCAATGGTGCTTCGTTAATTGTGCGTATGTGTGACAGAGGGAGGGGGAGAAGCAATACACTGCACCCGCAATGACTAATGACTGCTCCTGTTTCCCTAGGGTTTTACGTAGGCCAAGGCTGGCACTTAGCTCTGGAATCTGTTTGCAATGCTACTGCTCAGCCCTGTGACACGTGAAGCACACAGCCACAGACTTCCCTTCCTTCTGCAATATATACACCAGCCTTTCCCCACCTGGTGCCCTCAAGGCAGTGCAACTCTCCTCAGCCCCAGGCAGTGCGGCCTGGTAGAAAGGGATGGAAGGGCAAAGGCTGCACCTTCTAGACAGGCTTGAGCCCCAGGCACCTATCATTTCGGAAGTGAAACACTTTAAGGGGGAGACACAAGAGGCCAAGCCCCTTTAGATCTCTGCAGCGGACAAGGAAAATACTAGAGGGAAAAGGGTGGGTCCAAAGTGGAGATTTGTACCAAGTGACTTAAGAACAGTTAACTGTCCTTCACTGGCCCATCAGAAGCCAAAATGACTAATTCCAAAAGCACTGGGATAATAAATAAATGGGAGAAAATTAGATCCAAGTCCTCCTTCACACAATGCATAAATGACTTGATGGACTCCACAGGCACAAGGCATAGTGATAGGCACAGGCAATTAGATACACTCTGAGGACAGGGCCATCAGTGGTTACTAAGTTGTAAGGTCTAACTGAAACCTCCAGGGGCTGGAGGCTGGGGCAATATACCTCTGTATAGCAGGTGACGGGGACAAACGATTGATTGATTGATTGATTGATTGATTGAATTTATTAGTCGCCCATCTGGCTGGCTGTCCAGCCACTCTGGGCGACATACAAAATAGGCATACAATACCTAGACATTAAAAATCTAAAAACAATGAAGATAAAATCTAGCCGTATGAGAGAGGATGTACTGCTTTCATGCTCTGGCTGTGGGTAACATCGCAATTTTTGGTGGCTACTGTAAAAAACAAGAGGCTAGACTAGATGGATCTTCAGTCTGATCCAGCAGGGTGCTGTTCTCATGTTCTTAGGTGACAGAAGCAGCAGTAAATATCAGCAAAAGGAGGAAAAGGACTAATTTCCAATACATAAAGAAAAGACAACAAACTCCAAATAAATGGATGGGGCTGTTTAGGGGAAAGGTTATTTAGCACGATTGTATGCTGTCTTTCCACCAGCATCGTCCCCCACAAGGAAGCTGACAACCAAATAACAATAAAATAAATTAATTATTAATTACTATGTATTACATTTATATCCCACCCTTCCTCCCAAGGAGGCCAGGGCAGAATACATACATTGCAAAAAGTAAAATTTATTTCTATGCATGTATATTTTTAAAACTCTTTAATTTTATTTGTATTTTTAAAAAATTAAGTCAACTTCTTTTATTGACATCCCAAGATATGACTAACTTGGGATCTAATTTCAATTAACTTAGTTCAATTAACTTAGTCTGGATCCACCCCAGTACCTGGGAAGGATGTTCCATAGTCTGGGTGTCACCAGAGAAAAGACTCTGTCCCAAAAGAGGCCATTGATTGCACCACTTAAGGAGGGTGGGGGCAAGCAAGGCCTCATACTGGTCAGTTCAAGGAGCAGGTGGTCCTTCAGATTCCTTGTTTCAGATGGTTTACAGCAGTCTTCCTCAATTTGATGCCCTCCAGATGTTTTGAAGGTTGGTTTAAGGCTTTAAACAGGTCAAACTCAGCATAAAAAATTGTGCCCAGGAAGAAACGTGTATTTAGTGCAGAAGCGTAAGCAGTGGTGATATGTGATCGGCTGTACAAGGATTATCATAGGATCCTCACAAATCCAGATTCTAAGCTGATCAGGGAGAAGCTTCTATTGCATCCCTCCCCACAGGAAAGCAACTATGTTGTGATTAAATCTGATTCTCTTGAACATAAAACATCACAATCCTGTCAACACAAGCCAGCAGAGATAGGGGCATTTGTAGTGGATAAGTCCCAGCATTCTGTTCCTCAGACCACAGATGCCATGTTTGTGATGTTATTCTGGCAAGATTGTTGGTGCTCACACAATCACTTTCTGAGGTCATCCTGTGAACACAGCACTGTTAAATCAGAAAGGGCTGGCCAAGTGCCTTTTTCCCCACACATGACATGCAATAGGACTCCAAGAGTCCATTCACAGTACAGGTGGGATAATAAATTCAGACATAGTTGTTACCGGATGACTTTCAGAACCCATTGCATGACTCCTACAGCAGCCCAGTGTTTTCTCAATGTGATTAATTTCTGGCAGCCATGTGTTTAGGGAGGGGTGTTCATGTGCCTGTAAAGAGGCTCTAAATACCAATTCCATCCCAAGTGGAATGCTGGCTTTCTCACAAGTGATACTTGCTGTTGTTTTGGTCTTCTGAGTCTACTGTCACTATTCAGCATGGGACCGGACTTAAAACTATTATGCATGGACTTGGGAAAATCTGGTTTTGTGGATTGGGACAAGCAGTGCAAGCGAAGGACAGCAAGTGACAGACATTAAAAGAATTAGAGTAAAGAGCAAGACTTTCAGGAGGGGGAAAAACACACCACCAAAACAAATAAATAAGCCACAGTACCCATTATCTTCACTAAGTCCCATTATCCACTTACCCTTCCTCTCTTCCTCTACTTTCAAGGCAAGCTAAGCCATCAGGTGGGGGGGGTGGGCGTGGGAGGGAAAGAACACTGGTGGGCACAAATATCCACAAAACTATTAAAGTGCTCCAAAACTCTGTCATTTTTCCTCTTTGCTGCTCTCTGAAGCCAAGCCTAAGCAATACAGCAGGCCAGCTAGAGGGGTGAAAGCCTCAGGAGGGTTCAAAAGCAGCACACCTTCTGCTTAAGAGGTAATTCTATCTGCTCTGCTCACTGATAAGGCCAGAAGCTGCGGCCTTGCTAACTTCTAGAACATCAAAAACAGAGGAAAGTAGGGGACTAGGCAGATGATTACGAGTTTGCCTTTTAGTGAACTTTGTGTTTGCAGTAACATTTTCCCCCCATGCTAGGAAAAAACCCAACCCAGATCTAATAAATATACAGTGTAATACCATTATCCAAACCATTGATTTATCTAACTCACTTATCTCTTCCATGTAGCTTTTTGTCACCTTTAACAGTGGTTGTTTTTGCTGCCACATCCTAAAACGTCTTGTGGCACCTTAAATACCAAGAGATGTATGAGCTCTAGCCCACAAAAGATTATGCCACAATAAATCTATTACTTTTAAGGTGTTAGGAGACTCATTATTTTCTCTTTACCAATGCAACATTCACTCTCTTCAATCCAAATCTGATCATTTGAATGCTTTGGTTATCCCCCTGGCTATTTTGGATAAATTAGTCAGTATTGTATTTGACATTGGAAGTTTCAATATCCTCTATTATTTATAAAACCAAAACCATAAAAAAAGAAATATGGTAAAACAACAAAAACTCATTAAAAAGAGTATAACTCAAAGCAACTTGTTTGCAAAACTCAGTCAAAGGTTTTGCCAAGTCCAAAGTTATTTTAAGGAAATATTTCCTGCCAGGTTAATGCAAACCACTCCACACAGTATCCTGTCTCCAGTGGTGCCCACCGACACATCTTATAATATGTATGAGAAGCTACAGGGCCATCAGCCCCGTCAATTGGCTGTCACTTCTTAAGATGTAGGGATACTTTGCACTCCCCTTTGAAAAGATTATCCTAAATTTTCAATCAACTCCCAATAGTGATATAGTAAAAAGAGAACCCATATATACTTTTTAAAAATTGTAATGGAAGAGCCTCATAGCTTTCTGCTTCCAGTTTACATCAGGACAGAGTTTTAACCAATTTCCTATGTAAGAAGCAATAGGGAATTGGAACAGCAATATTAACTGAAAGCTAAATAAAATAAAATAATGACAACAGAAGATTTATGTAACTTTAAAGTTGACAATGAGGACATTGAACTTGTCAAGGATTATCAATACTTCGGCCCAGTCATAACCAAAATGGAGACAATAGTCAAGAAATCAGAAGAAGGCTAGGACTGGGGAGGGCAGCTGTGAGAGAACTAGAAAAGGTCCTCAAATGCAAAAATGTATCACTGAACACTAGAGTCAGGATCATTCAGACCATGGTATTCCCGATCTCTATGTATGGATGTGAAAGTTGGACAGTGAAAAAAGAGGATAAGAGAAAAATGAACTCATTTGAAATGTGGTGTTGGAGGAGACCTTTGCGCATACCATGGACTGTGAAAAAGACAAATAATTGGGTGTTAGAACAAATTAAACCAGAACTGTCACTAGAAGCTAAAATGATGAAACTGAGGTTATCATACTTTGGACACATCATGAGAAGACATTATTCACTAGAAAGGACAATAATGCTGGGAAAAACAGCAGGGAGTAGAAAAAGAGGAAGGCCAAACAAGAGATGGATTAATTCCATAAAGGAAGCCACAGACCTGAACTTAAAAGATCTGAACAGGGTGGTTCATGACTAGGGTTGCCAGGTTCAGGGCCTGAGACTGATCCTGTATCTTTAGGAGAAGAGAAAGTCAGCCAAGTGCAGGTGTTCTTGCAACACTGTAATGGGAAAAACCACAAGGTGGAATTCTCCCTTCCCTCTGAACAACTTTTAAAGATACAGAAGACCTCTTGGAGGCCGGGCAGGATCAATCTCAGGCCCTGAGCCTGGCAACCCTATTCATGACAGATGCTCTTGGAGGTCACTGACTCATAGGTTCGCCATAAGTCGTAATCGACTTGAAGGCACATAACAACAAAATTATGACATTAGGGTAGCTTCTCCAGTAGGAACTGCTATTCCACATATCTCACACAGCTACCTCTACTAGGACAGCTTTTCAAGTAGACCAGTGAGTAAGACTATTGCTTGAACAAGCTGAGGTGGTTTAGATTTAGTGATGCCACCAAAACTCAAAGTTAATCAGTTCATAAGTAAAATCCAACAGGTTGATAGTTCCTGAATGCATAATGAACCCTGACGTTGATCCAATGACTCAATATTTTCATAATTCAAGCTGAGACTGATTACAGGTTAACTCATATTTTCTGTGCTCACATTTTCTGCACATGACTAAGCACCCAAACTCCGCGATTTTCATGTATGCTCAGATATTGGTTGCTGTAACCTTTTACTTTTGGAAGGAAGTTAAAAAGTTCAATTGCAATGCACATGCATGTGAAATGATTTTACTGTAACAGTGTAGTTACTCTGTGCCAAAAGAACCAATTTGTTTAAGAGTTTGGATCTGAAACCATACAACAACCAATCAATAAAACATGTGAAAACAGTTATTCAGAAACAGCCAATAATGTGGTAATGCATGGGGTTGGAAAACAATGCCATATTATACATGCCACATTCCCAGGATGTCTCAAAAATCAGAGATATATCTTGAAAACTCATCTGAATTTGTACCTTTGGATTCATAACTCGATGAGCAAATCACAAATTCTATCAAGGCAAAATCACAAATTGCATGTATCCTCATTAACCTTGTTTCAGGCAGCAGATAAAACTTTTTATTTCAAAGAGCTGTTTCGTTGAATTAGATTTTGTTCTGGCAGCAGTACTGTTTTTTACTCTTTTCCCTTGTTTTTATTTTTTAAAAATGTGCAAATTTTTTGTACAGTATATAGTATTATAAAACACTCAGAACTCAGCCATGGTAAATAAAGGAACTAGATAATAAAATGGGCACCAATGTATCCAGTATAAAAAAGTCACACTGTACATTGTGGGACCAAGGTTATCAGAGCTGGTGTCAGAGCTGGTGGCATTTTGTGCTGAGCCAAGATCAATGCATCAGTGTTTTGTTGTTGTTTGTATCGGTGCTGTAAACAAACAAAAACACTGAAATGACTTTGGCTGTGGGTTGGTTTCCTTCATTGCTTATACAGCAAATGCCTTCTATATTCTACCTTGGGACATACAAGGAATCATCAATCACACCTACAGAGCATGGTTTACTCGTCCTAGCAGGGAGAAAAGGGCAATGGCAAAGAAATATTTTTTTAAAAAAATCTCTCATTTTCCAAGAGTCTAACAGCGCAATCCTATATATGTCTACTTAGAAGTAAGTCCCCTTGAGTTACTGAAGGGAGACACACTCTGGCCCCATCCATGAGCCAGGAAACTAAGGGTCACTGGGAGTCTGCACCCCCTGCCTTCTAGAATGAGCATCACAACAAAGGCAAGGCTGAACTGGTCCATTCATCATTGAGTCTTCCAGTGCTTGCTTTCCTTCCTACCCCTTCATTTCTCCTTCTGTATCATGTCTATTAGCTTGCAAGCCTGCAGAAAGGGACTGACTTATCATTTGATATATGAGCAGCACTTAGAAAAGTTTAGGGGCTTTATAAGGGTTAAACAATGACAACAATACTAATAGAGTTGGGCGGGGCTTAGACCCAGGTAAGTGGGTATAGGATTGCAACCCAAGGCTTACACACACACACACACACACTTTTACCTGATCTTGCAAGCAATTGATGGGCTTGTGCAGCCGGCTACATTACAAAAATAAAAAATGAAGAGAAGACGCCATCAGCAGCTAAGGTATATACAAAAGTAATTAATCTGAAACAGTAAGACAAAGGTTGAAAGAAGATCTCCAGAAGCACCAAGACACCCATATTTGCAGTTTATGGGTGACAGTCAATGTTAGTCCTACTCAGAGTAGACCTACTGAAGTTAATAGAAATTCTTAACTTGGGCTCATTAATTTCAATGGGTCTACTCTGAGTAGGACTTAGCTGAATACAACCTCTTGTAAAATTCAAGAGAGAGAAAAATAATTTGGGAAGGTGAGATCAGACAATAACCTTTTCTCTACCTCTACCTCTAAAGGACTGGGCTGCACAACAACAAAATAAAAATATCAAATTTTCTGCCGTCCTCAACACTTGGCAACTTCCAGTATATCCATCCCAGGGCAGAACCTTGGCTTTCAGACACAAAGTTCTCCAGACCAGGGACGTTCTCTGCACAGGGCAAAAGGACCACAGCTCAGTAGCAGAGCATATGCTTCATATGCAAAATGTCTCACGTTCAATCCCCAACATCTCCAGGAAGGGCTGGGAGAGACCTTGATATGAAACCCTGGAGAGCCACTGCCGGTCAGTGTGGACATTACTGAGGTAGATAAACCAATGGCCTGACTTAGTATAAGGCAGTTTCCTATGCTCCTAAGAAATCTTAAGAGGAGCGAGAAAGAGAGATTCTCACACATTTTCAAAGGCAGAGAGGGTGGCTTACCTTTCACGAGGATATGCAGGTAAGATCACTGAGCAGAAGGCAGCAGCATGGGTGTTGGTGAACTGATGCAAAATCAAGTAAGGGTATGCTAATATTGCCCCTACAGACAGTGAGGAGTGCATGCATGGTCCATCTATCTACCTATCACAGCTCAGGCATGGAGCTCTTCGCACAGGTACAATAAGCACAAACCTAGAGGGGATCTGAGGAAGGAGGAGAATTTTTGTGGTCAAGATGCCCCTTAGCCCTTCTGCTTTACAGAGAAATTATCCCAGTAAGAATGTCCCCCTCACTCCTGCCTGAGTCCAGGATGGGCTGACAGCTGTTAATTCAGTGTAAATGGCTAGTGATGGCTCAGGACTTCCCTCCCCTCTGCATCCCACCCAAGACCTTATCTTATCAAAACCCATAATTACAATTACTATTTTGTTTTCCCAGATCAGCAATCAGTGCTTTTTGCCACCTAAACAGCTCCTGTCAGCCTGATCCATGAGTGACAGATAAAGGGTTTCTCTCTGTGTCACTACTCACTCTCTCACTCACACACACACATGGCCAAAGGAGGGCACTGTGCTCTTCAAGGCTGCTTTGTTTCTTTCTCCACCCCCAAATAAAAGGTGACCACATATTGCCTTTAGCTTCTTTATCTGAAAAAAGAATGGAAATGTTTACCTGTCTCAAATTTCACCTCAGCAAAACATTATCTTAGCCTCTCCCTTCACAAAAATGGAGATAATAGTGTCCCTCCTTGCAGAACTATTGTTACTGAGACACTCTAAAAGATGTTCTTTGACCACTTGAAATTAACTATAGAAATCCTAAGTACTATTATTACATAATCACATATTGTGATCAGTAATACCTAGTTTTTCTTTCACACACACACACACAACATCAGGTGTGGAGAACCATTAGCTCTCCAGATGTTGCTGAACTCCAATTTCCATCATCCCTGTCATTGGCCATGCTTTCGTTGGGACTGATGGACGTCATGGTTCATCCCTCTTCCTGGGATGTAGGTGCCTCAATAGTAGCTTAACAGTACTTAACAGGGACATTTATTGCTTAAATATATTCCTTTAAATTACTTTAAAAGTGGAATTTTATTATCATTATTTATTTAATTAATGAATTTATATCCCAGGGCGGAACCAGGTGCTAAAACACTAAAAATATTTATAAAACATCTGAAAAACAAATTTAAAAACAAAACATCTTTTTAAAAAATCTTTAAAAATAACTTAAAAAACAATTCCAACACAGATGCAGACTGGGATAAGGCTTGTTGAAAGAGGAAGGTCTTCAGTACTAGCAGCTGCAGTTGTACTGAATGTGGAATTTGTATTTTTATATAATATATATCGGTTTTTGTTGAGAGACAAAAGTGGGTGGGGCAGGAAACGTAAATTTTACCTTTGTACAATAGGTTAGTTTCCACACTCACTCCCTGTCACCTGGCAAGCAAGAGGCATTATCAGAGTTCAGTGACACATTCTAGCCAGGCAAACACACTCATGAAGGGCAGGAAGCAGGGCTGTGCCTGGTGAGAGTCCCAAGGGCCAGTTAGAAAGGCCTGGAGGGCTCCATTCGGCCCCTGGACCTGAGGTTTGCATCAGGTATTTCATTCTGAAAATAGTGAAGGTGTCTTAGTAGACAGAAAGAGTCCAGAACTGCAGGCCTGAAACCAACTGGTAGCCAATGCTATAGCCTAGCGCTATAGGCATCCCTAGCCTTAATTTTGCTTGTGCTGCCACAATGAATTTCACTTTCTGCTTTTTCTAGCTGCATATATACCATACATTTATTATTATTATTATTATTATTATTATTATTATTATTATTATTATTATTATTAACAACATTTGTATACTGCCCCATAGCCAAAGCTCTCTGAGCGGTTTACAACAATTAAAAACAAATACACAAATTTGAAACCACTTAAAAAAAAATAATTAAAAAAAAACAATTTAAAAACACATGCTAAAATGCCTGGGAGAAGAGGAAAGTCTTGACCTGGCGCCGAAAAGATAACTGTTGGAGCCAGGTGCACCTCGTCAGGAAGATAATTCCATAATTTGGGGCCCACCACTGAGAAAGCCCTCTCCCTTGTTGCCAGCCTCCCAGCTTCCCTCAGAGTAGGCACCTGGAGGAGGACCTTTGATCTTGAGCATAGTGTACAGGTGGGTTTGTGTCGGGAGAGGCGTTCCATCAAGTATTGTGGTCCCAAGCCGTGTAAGGCTTTATAGGTTAAAACCAGCACTTTGAATCGAGCTCGGAAACATACAGGCAGCTAATGCAAGTGGGCCAGAATCGGTTTTATATGTTCGAACCATCTGATCCCTGTTACCAATCTGACCGCTGCATTTTGCACAAGCTGCAGTTTTCGAACCATCTTCAAAGGCAGCCCTATGTAGAGTGCATTGCAGTAATCTAACCTGGAGGTTACCAGAGCATGGACAACTGAAGCCAGGTAGAAGGCACTGCGTGCCACCGAGGCTACCTGAGCCTCAAGTGACAGAGATGGTTCTAGGAGAACCCTTAAGCTACGAACCTGCTCCTTCATGGGGAGTGCAACCCCATCCAGGACAGGTTGAACATCCACCATCTCGTCAGAAGAACCACCCACTACCAGCATCTCAGTCTTGTCTGGATTGAGCCTCAATTTATTAGCCCTCATCCAGTCCATTGTCGCAGCCAGACACTGGTTCAGCACACTGACAGCCTCACCTGATGAAGATGAAAAGGAGAAATAGAGCTGCATGTCATCAGCAAACTGATGGCAGTGCACTCCAAAGCTCCAGATGACCGCACCCAACGGTTTCATGTAGATGTTGAACAGCATGGGGGCCAGAACTGTGGAACCCCATACTGGAGAGTTCAGGGTGCCGAGCAACGCTCCCCAAGCACCACCTTCTGGAGCCGACCCGCCACGTAGGAGTGCAACCACTGCCACGCAGTACCTCCCACTCCCAACTCAACCAGTTGTCCCAGAAGGATACCATGGTCAATGGTATCGAAAGCCGCTGAGAGATCAAGGAGAATCAACAGAGTCACACTCGCCCTGTCTTTCTCCCGACAGAGGTCATCATACAGGGCAACCAAAGTTGTTTCTGTGCCAAAACCAGGCCTGAAACCAGACTGAAATGGATCCAGATAATCAGTCTCATCCAAGAGTGTCTGGAGCTGGCTTGCCACCACTCATTCAAGGATCTTGCCCAGCAATGGAACATTTGCCACTGGCCTATAATTATTAAGATTTTCTGGGTCCAAGGAGGGTCTCTTCAGGAGTGGTCTGACTACCGCCTCTTTCAGGCAGCCAGGGACCACACGCCCTCTCGCAGAGAGGCATTAAGCACTTCCCTGGCCCAGCCGGCTGTTCCATCCCTGCTAGCTTTTATTAGCCAAGAAGGGCAAGGATCCAGCACAGAAGTGGTTGCATGAACCTGTCCAAGTCAACATCCTCAAGCTGTACCAACTGAAACTCATCCAAGAAATTGGGACAAGGCTGTGGTCTGGATACCTCACTTGATTCACCTGCTATAACACTGGAGTCTAAGTCCTGGGGGATGCTAAAGATTTTATCCTGGAAGTGCCTAGCAAATTCGTTACAGCGGGCCTCAGATGGATCTACCAAGTCCTTGGGGCCAGCGTGTAATAGTCCCTGGACAATTCTGAAGAGCTCTGCTGGGCGGCAGATTGATGATTTGATAGTGGCAGCAAAATATCATTTTTTGCTGCCCTCACTGCCCCTAAATACAGCTTACCATAGGCACTTACCAGTGTGTAACTGCATTCACCAGGAGTTCGTCTCCATCTGCACTCAATCCATCTCCCATATGTTTCATCGCTCTCAGCTCTGGGGTATACCATGGAGCCGTACGAGCTCTACACAGCAGAGGGCATTCAGTAGCAATCATGTCAACTGCCCGGGTCATTTCTGTATTCCACAGTTCAACCAGGGTTTCGACAGGAGTGCCAGCCCTATCAGCCGGAAAACTTCCCAGAGCCCTTTGGAAACCATCCGGATGCATTAGTCTCTGGGGGCGGACCAGCATCCCCTTCAAAAAAAGAATCCTGGAAACTAGGTTGTTAAAGGTGTTGGGAATTGTAGCTCTGTGAGGGGTAAATGACAGTTCCCAGGATTCTGTACTCAGCGTAAGAGTGCCAGCTTCTTCTTTTTTTCACTTACAGGTATTCTGTGTCTTTAACAGCTTCATGACAAGCAAAATCCAAATAGGCAATGCTTATTGAGGCATGGAGATGAGCTTCACATGGTGAATTTCTGCGCATCATTCAACTGTTAAAGTCTCAGGAACCTGGCAGAAAAAATCCAGCAACTCTTAAATTACCTGACCCACTAGCTGATGCTCATTTGGGAGTAAATGCCTCTCCAGTTCTGGTTCCTCCTCTGCCACCAGGTTCTTCAAGGAAAGGACAGTGCATTGTAGGTTCCTGATGCTGGGTTGTGGTTTTCTGGGACACAACTGAGCAAAGAGAAATGGCTTCATGCTCTGTTCCTCTTTCCCTATGAGGAAAGGTTGCAGCATTTGGGGCATTATAGTTTAGAGAAAAGGTAAGAGGTGACATGATAGATGTTTATAAAATTATGCATGACATGGAGAAAAAGTTGATAGAGAAAAACTCTTCTCCCTCTCTCATAACACTAGAACTCGTGAACATCCAATGGAAGATTCAGGACAAACAAAAAGAAAGTAGTTCCTCACACAGCACATAGTTAAACTATGGAATTTGCTCCCAGAAAATGTAATGATGGTCACCAACTTGGATGGCTTTAAAAGAAGATTAGACTAATTCATGCAGCTATTAGCCATGACAACTAAGCTCTGCCTCCACAGGTGAAGGCAGTATCCAGTAGGCACTTCGTATGTTCTTATGTCCCTCCTAAAAGGTAAATGGACTGCCTTCAAGTTGATCCTGACTTATGGTGACCCTATGAATAGGGTTTTCATGGTAAGCGGTATTCAGAGGGGGTTTACCATTGCCTCCCTCTGAGGCTGAGAGGCAGTGACTGGCCCAAGGTCACCCAGTGAGCTTCATGGCTGTGTGAGGATTTGAACCCTGGTCTCCCAGGTCATAGTCCAACACCTTAACCACTACACCACACTAGCTCTCATGTCCCTCCCAAGCGTAGTTAAAATATCCAGGTAAAAAGCTAGGTGTGCTTTTTACGAGCTTCAGTCATTTCTGGACTAGGACAGCGTGTTGTCTGCATGCTAGTAACCTCCAGGCTGGATTATTGCACTGTGCTCTATGTGGGGCTGTTCTTGAGGTTGGTCTAGAAGCTGCAGCTGGTGCAACATGTGGTGTCTCAACTGCTCAGTGGGGCAGGGTATTGCCAACATGTTATCCTGCTGTTGAATGAATTGTACTGGCTGTCAAGTAGCTATTGGACTAAGTTCAAGGTGCTGATTTGCTGTATAAAGCCCTATACAGCTTGGGAGCAGCACACCTGAAAAATTGTCTCACCCCTTATATACCCAATCGATTACTGCGCTCTGCAGTTGAAGGCCTCCCGCAGATACCATCTTATCAGGAGGTCCGTTCCACACAACATAGGAAACAGAACTTTAGTGTAGTGGCCTACCCTTTAAAATTTCCTCCCCTTAAATATTATACAGATTCAGTCTTTGTTGTCTTTTCAACACCTACACAAGACCTTCCTCTTCCAACAAGTAAAGACCTTTATCCCAGTCTGCTTCTGTATTGAAATAGTTTTAAATATGTTGTTATTGCTTGTTGTTTGCTGCCCTGGGTTTCTTTGGGAAGAAAGGGCAGGATATAAATTTAACAAAACAAACAAACTTGCTAGATCCCCTGGAGTGATGGACCTAGGAACTATACCTATCTCCACGGCCCCTTCAGTTGATCTGCTTGCAGGAGATATTCCCAAGAGAGACTTTGCCATATGAACTTGTTTTGTTTATGTGTATGTGGCACTTCGCATTTAGAGGACCTTGACGGAGTAGATCATTTTCCTAACACATGAGAGGCTTTGTGGGATCTTTGATGTCTAAGACCCTCTTGCTGTTAACTCAACCTGTGTCCACAAGGTGGCACTCAAATCACTCTGAAAAACTTAAACTACATTTGTTTTAACCTCTGTTTTACATGCACTCTCTACCACCCTTGCAGTTTTTAATGTTTTTAATTGTTGTAAACCGCCCAGAGAGCGTCGGCTGTGGGGCGGTATACAAATGTAAATAACAACAACAACAACAATAATGATAATGGCAGTTCAATTATCATATTCCTTAGTCTTGTTTGTAGATTAAAATTATCTATAGCCATTTTGCATCCATTTTTTATTTTACTTCAAATTTCTTTACATGTAAAACAAGCAAACAAAAACCCTCCTCCCTTTCAACATGCATACACAGCTAAGTTATAACTTGCACCACTGCTTCCTTCTGCAGCTCTCAAGATAAACTATTTCCTTTTGAGCAAACCGTTGTTTCTGGTGTTTGTGTTCACCAAGGCAGAAACCATGTAGTTATAAACTTCTCTAACTGCTCATTTTTTAAAGTGGAAGGGCAATCCTTTTTTCACTCTGTCTGCCATCCTTCTTTCTTGATTTTTCTTTCTCTTTCCAACACTCCCTTCTCTTTCTCATTCTTCTGCCCCACCCAGTGGGCTGTGCTGCTGGGACAGGGGCAGATGGCTCTTGCTAGATGTCTTAACTAACCCAAGTGTTATTGGGCCACATTTGTTTTATCTGGAGATGCCAAGAATTGAACCTGGGATCTCATCCATGCAAAGCATTTTGTTCTACCACTGAGCTATTGGTTCTCCCAGTGGAACTCTTATGCCATGGAAGCTTGCTTCAGACCCAATTTCTATATGTAGCAGAATTAAGAGGTAAAGATTTTTGCTGGACTGAACCACTTTAAGGCTGTGGGTGGGAGGTGACATGTCTGATGCATGAATCAAACCTACATGCCTGTTGGGGTGGATAAGCAAAAATGGTAAAAGTGGCTGAAACAGGACTGCTATACAGAAGTAATTTTAAATTCAGGATTATAATCTCATATGTCTGCTTTCTACAGGAAATAATATGCTCCTTACAAACGCCAGAACCAAAGACCTGCTTCAATTATACTCAAGGATTTGGGCATGCCCCATAGGGATTTTGGCATACCCTATTCCACCTCTCAGACAGATTTCCCACATCGTATCAAAAACTGTTTTTGTGAATCCTTGCCATTTCAAAAGCTGTTTATTATGGGTACTGGAAGGCTGTTCAAGAAACACAATCCAAAATCCATCTTTGGTGTGCAGGTCTAGCTGCACAGTAAAGTGTGATCCATCTCCTGTGGGTCATTTCAAGCAGATACACATTTATGGACAGTCTGAGCAAGTATTTGCATGAATCTTTTCCCCACCCCCAGTTTCACAACATTAAAGAGACCTATCTATCCTGCATAGATTTGTTTATTTCAAAATCCTTGTTAGCATTACCAAGGCTTCATGACATATTTAGCAAAGTTAATCCTGGGTTAACACCAGTAACTTCTTGTTAATTATTTAAATTTCTAGCTTGCACTGTTTCAAGACCTCAGTATTAAAACTGCCCAACCAAAGCACTACGAAATGAGTAAAACAGTTCTGAAAGCAGCTCCGGGGGGGGGGGGGGAGAGGGGGAGGATATTCCCCAAAACCTGCTCTGATAGTCCAAGTCTCCCCACGCTGACTGTTAAACTAGGAACCTATGGGAGACAACAATAGAAACTCTAGTCAAATTACTCTGGTTTCAAATATGGCCCAGATCGATGCAACTTTAGAAGCATGTGTCTATCCTCCCACTTTCCTCAGGGGGGGGGGATGTGGACATTTAAAAAGCAGAAGGAATCGCAGTGGCACAGCCACTCAGCCTAGCCCAGCTACCAGTCCACAGTCTTAAAGCTCTCAGGGAGATAGATGGTCAATAGCTATTATTATATTATGTCAGTGTTTTCCTGTCTCTCTCCCCACACCCCCAGCCTGCTCCCATAAAAAGCTGGAGGGTGTGACAACAGCAGGTCTAGGCAGATTTATACCTTAGCAAGGAAGGCACTTCAGTTGGCAATGGCACTTGGTCAATGAAAACAACAATCTCAGAGTTCACAGCACAGGCAGAGTCCACCCCCCCATCTCCACAGAGGGAACCCATATTAATGCAGCATTATAGTGACAACGCCACCTTTGCCACAGCTGGGTGGCTCTGGCTTGCCCCAGGCAACACGGTGGGACCCAATTAACATCCCCTCTCTCCCAGGCTCAGAGAGCTCCCTAACCCAGCTTTCCAGGGCATGTTCCATGGGAATGACTTTCTTGTTTATACCCACAGCACAAACCTGGCCTAGGGGCAGCAGCAGCCATGCATGGGAGCAGGCCTTGCTTACACTCTTTGATTATCAGTAGCTGAACACAAAAGCAGCAATTCCCAGGTAAGGCATCAGCCACCTGAGAAGGTAGAAGTGCCTTGCTTTCTCTCTCCACACTGTTCTGTCTTGGTGGATGGCAGTAAAAGGGGTGTGAGCTATCCTAACATGAACCAGCGTTGTTATACAAGGGCGGGATGCCCAAGCACTAAGCAAGTGAGACAATTTCCTATTGTTTATTTATTTAAATAATTATTTAATTAAACTATTCACTGAGGTCACAGCCACCACATACATTTAAATCACATTTAATGCACATGGCTTCTCCCAGAGAATCCTGGGAACTGCAGTTTACCCCTCATAGAACAACAATTCCCAGCACCCTTAACAAACTAGTTACCAGAATTATTTGGGGGAAGTTGTCTGCTTTAAATGTGCGTTTAATGTCCTTTTAAATGCATGGCATGGTCCAGATCTAGTATTTCACACACATACAAAGTTTGTATAACATTTAAATGTAAAAATAAAATTAGCCCCAAGGTTGGAAACCAGGACACAGACAATTTTGACAAATGACCAGGAGCCTCCAAAACTGGCTAGTTAATAATCCTGTTTCCATCTTGGACAAGCAATCTAAGCACGTGAAATTCATTAACGGATACACAAGAATAATCAATCTACCTCCTGGCCCCTGCCAACAAGGATCCTAGATCGATTTCAGGACAAAACCCTGGAAGTGGTTTAAATCCATCTCACAGAATCAGCTGCGTTTATAGCAACTGAAGACCTTCTATGGAGTTTACTGTGTCAAGGTGACAGTGTTTAGGTATGCCATCAAATCTGGAACTGAAGGTGACTCAGGCAAACTTCAGAGGGGAGTGGACGGACACTGTAATTTTAGACATGTTTGTTTACTTACTAGTAGGTCTAAGCAACCTTTACCACATGGCTTTCAGGGCTCTGGCTTAGCAGTGGCTGAACTACTGACCCTGAGAGTTGGCAAAACACTGGGGTTACACTCTTGACATCCTAGCCTCGAGGTGCTGCTTCTTGAAATATCCTGTTGCCCAGCCCAATTCATGGTGCTTACCTCAATTTCCTCACACCAAAGTGGGGAAAATGCTGAGTGTACATGTTGGGTGTGTATTGGGGGCAGGAGGAGGCAAGGTTTTCCAAAGTATCCAAACACATCTCTATTTCAACAAAGGCCAGCTAGCTAGCCTAGTGTGTTTTTGTTTGTTTTTAAAAGGAGAGGCCTTTGAGGAGAAGGATATCGGCAATACAGAGTCCTGTATGAGTGAGGTGCTCATTTGGGCAGGCCTTGTGGATTTGCTAGCACCTCTGCCTGTCATTAAAGTGCTAAAGGGATGAGCATATTTATAATGCTTACTTTGGTGAGGACATTGAATCCCGTATTGTTTTGCTTCATAACAACATCCCTATATGGCATAAACAGCACTAGATGGGCTGAAAAGGCGCTTTATAGGATCTTATGTGAGTGTTTTAAGAGCTACAAAACTGTAGCATTCTAGATATCCTCAGATGGAAATAGAGATGGACCCAATAGGAGGCTGAAGCTTCTTTATATACATATATATTTTATATAGGAGAGTGGTGCACAACTCAGATAATTCTGAGGGCTGTTTTTATAGTTTTGCTAACTGAGGACCAAGTTGCTATGTTAACGGTTGAACAGGATATTCATTGTCTGTTAGCTCCTTTTCCCTCTCTGTACCCCATAGCACTCTTCTTTCTGCACAGTAGCAGGTCCTTCTAAAGCCCCACTCTCTGAACCTCCTCTCTCCTCTGCACTACTCTTCTTCCCCTTATCTCCTTTTTCTGTTTACCTAACGATTTCTCTCCACAGTTCCAGTTACCCCTCTTTTCTCTCTATGTAATCCATAACATTCTTTCCTCCTTGTACCATTTGTTTGAATGAAGTTTATGATATTATTTTATTTACACTGTATACTGTTTTGGTATGCTATGTAAAAAGCAGTGTATCTTTGCAATGTGAAAAGCAAAGCTTCATTCTGTGGTTGCTTGGACTAGAGATGCTTCCAGACTGAATCCCCCCTCAAAATAGCAGCAATCTCATTCTGACAAATTCAGGCTGCAGAATGAAAGTTGATTGGGTGTTCATGTGAAGCAAGCCTGCTTTCCCCCCAAATCAGACTTTTTTGCAATATGGAAAATAATGGGAAATTGCACTGGAAAGTGAGGGTTAGCAAATCAGAATGAATGCTCATTAAACAGTTGACATCTAACCTCCTCACAAATTTTGTGCCAACACATCAGGATGAATGCTCAATAAACAGCGTGTCTGGACTGGAAGTGAGTCCAAGTCCTTCAGCGCAGCAGCACCTGCCTTGCAAAACACTAAACCCACTGAAGCTAGACAGGCTTCAACAATGTCCACATTTCATCAGATTCTAAAACCTTAATTTTTACAGGCTTTCCCAGAAGGTCAAGTTGACTCACAGAAGGTATCTGATTCCTTTTCTGAGAACTTTTACTTGTTTTATTTTTATTGTTCGATACTGCTATGGTATTTTGTAATGCTGAGCAGTTTAGAAATATTACAAATAAATATGCAAATACATATTTTAAATTAATTAATTAATAAATACCACCGCAGGTTTATCTGCATGCCCACTTCTGTTATCTACATGTTTCTATCACAGAGGCCTACTAAGATAATTGGCTCAGGTAGGTTTTGTTGGTGGGCTCTTGTTGGGTCCATATCAGGTGTTTAGGAGGAGTCTTAGTAAGGAGGAACATGGGTGATGCCACCCCAGTTTTGGTGATCACGGGTAGAGGGAAGTATAGCCATGGGGATGTGGTGAATTACCATAGAAGATGAGGGCAAGGCTATCTACGCCTTGTTCCTTGCTGCCACTCCTCTCATGTTCCTCGTTGCTCATCTGCTGTGCCCACTGGCCTGTGTGTGTTGTTGTTTAATGCCAGATTGGTACACAATAAGACCATACTCATCCATGATTTGATTGTGGATGAAGGTGCCGATTTGGTGTGCATTACCGAGACCTGGGTGTGTGAGCTGGGAGGAGTTGATCTGACCCAGCTTTGCCAACCTGGATATTCGGTGCAACACCAGCACAGGCTGCAGGGATGGGGGGAGGAGTTGCTGTGGTCTACAGAACTTCCATCTCTGTCACCAGAAATCACTCTGTCTTGGAGCTGGCTGTGAGGGCTTGCACCTGGTGTGGGGCCAAGGAAACAGTAAACTAGAGTTGCTGCTGGTGTACTGTCCACTCTGCTGCCTGACAGCTTCTCTCACTGAGCTGGTGAAGGCCATCTCGGCTGTGGTATTGGAGGAGCCCAGAATGATAGTCCTAAGTGATTTCAATGTCTACGCTGAGGCTGCCTCTAGTGTTCCGACTCGGGACTTCATGGCCTCCATGACGACCATAGGGCTATCTGAAGTTGTCACCGGCCTGACACATAGGGCAGGGCACACCCTCGACTTGGTTTTTGCTCCAGATGGAGGAAAGGGTGGTCTGGAGATGGAGGGTGGATGTCATCCCATTGTCATGGTCAGACCACTTCCTTGAGAAGTTTAGACTTATGGTTCCAATCCTTCCCTGCAGGGGTGGTGGACAGATTAAGATGGTCCGCTTCTGGAGACTAATGGAATCCACTGGATTCCTGAATGTGCAAGGGGAGTTCCCAGTAGATAGAGCAGGTGACCCTGTTGAAGCCATTGTCATGCTGTGGACCAGCGAGGCGCATCGGGTTCTTGACACGGTTGCCCCCGAGCGCCCTCTCTGGCATTGTGGAGCCCGGTTTGCACCTTGGTATGCCAGTGAGCTAAGGGCAATGAAACAGGCTGGACGACAGCTAGAGCGCAAGAAGCAAAAGACGTGCTATGAGGCTGATCGGGCACAAGTAAAACATCATAACCGTGCCTACTGTGCGGCGGTAAGGGTGGTGAAGAAGCCCCACTTCAACCCAATGTTGAAGTTGCCAGTGGGAGGACAAAACTACCTAATTTGCCTTCCCTAGCCATTCTTAAATTCTTTTTCCAACAACAAAAAATCTACAAAAATTTGCAGGTTTCACATGCACACACTTTGTACAGCACAGTAAGATAAAAGTACATATGCATATTCATCTACTTTGCTTAATTTATTCAGAATTTTGAATTTAATGAACAAATCCATCTGTCTTAGCTCAAGGCCTCTCTAGGGTGGGGCGGGGGACAGTTTTGCAATGCAAGTCATCAGTGCTGGGGGGGGGATATCACCCAGTGCCCTTGCTATCTGCACCAAATTTGTAAAACATTTATTCCTAATTCAGAATTGTGGAGCTTGGCTCTTTTTCTACCTGCCTCTGCAGAGTTAATTTCTACCTTCTTAAGATGATTGAGTTTTGAGTCAGCTTCTCAGATCTCTTGCTTCCAGATATATATCCCAGCTTTCAGTTTATTCTTCTAGCCTTTGAAAGATGCCAGCATCCTTTTAAAAATGTGGTCACTCATATCAGAACTCCAGAACCTCTCCAAAGATTAGGGGTATAAAACTACAACTTTGTTAATGTTTCCAGGGATTGCATTGGCCCTTTCTGTGGTAGCATTTCCACCAGGAGCACTTACCAAGCTATCTGCACTCACTATTAGCAAAGTCAAGCTTTTGAGTCTGGTGTTCCTGGAGATCTCTTTAAAAAAAGGTGAGACAATTCAACAGATTAAACTTCATTCATGTACAACACACTGTCTGGATGGAGTGATGGCCAGGTCACTCACTGCCTTTCTCTTCTCCATCATGGCATCCCTTCTCTGCCACGATCCCAGGATTTTTAATTCTGGCCTGTAAACTACTACATCCTGGCAGATGAGAAGTGGTACTTGTAAATCATAGTGCAGGGATGGAAGAGGCGGAAGGATGCTGAAAATGGTGTTGAGGCCCAGAAGCAGCTCCTAAGGTACTGGTTGGCCATGCCTGGCTTGGAATAGAACATCTCAAGGGAAGTAAATGAGAAAAAGATGTCATACAATGGGGGCTAGGGGAACAAGGGAGAACAGCTGAAAGGGGATTATGGAAGAAGGGGAGAAAGAGCTGCTTTTCTAGGAAGTAGCTAGGAAGCAGGAAAGGTTGAAAAAGCTAGTTTCTCCCACCCCAAATGCAGAGTGCCATTGAACTGACAAACCATTATCTAGTGATAATGGCGAAGGCATACATTCTCCTGCTGAGCATATTGCCACCCAAAACACAACAAAGTCACAAAGAGGGACTGTAACATTCTGTTGAGTGCACTGTAATATCATAAGCAGTCCTGTAAATAATTGGCAACTGGATATAATTGAAAAGAGGTTATGGGGGTGGGTGTCTCATTGATGTAGCCTTTGTAAGGCCTTTTTCTAGCTTTAATATAGGAATCGACAATATAAGATTCACCCCATTGCTCCATCCATCCAGCTCAGAGGGATATTACTAAATGATTCTTCAAAGTGGAGACACTGGAAGCAGCTTTACGAGATCAGATGTGCCCAAAGGGCAGGCAACAGGCAGACAGAAGATAGCATAGACATTTAAATCCATGCGACTCTCCAAAATACGTTTAACAGATGTGTTTGACAAATCTCACTGCATGGCAGTGGGTTAGGACTATGAAGGATTCAAAATCTGCAACAAAAATTTTCTCCAAGATTCATTTGATACTTCGTGCTCCTAATACTGCTGAACAAGTCCTGTACTATTACTATGGCCTATCACAGCCTTTGTCCATCTGGTGCCCTTCAGATGTTTTGGGCTACAATTCCCATCAGCCCCAGCCTGCATAGCTGTAGTCCAAAACATCTGGAAGGCATCAGGTTGGCAAAAGGTAGCCTAGCAGAAAAATCTCATTCCTCCCAGCACAAATATAGGGTGCCATTGAACTGACAAACCATTATCGCTGCTGTCATACATACTGATTGAGGCAGTTTTCCCAGCACTTGCAATGAAAGTGTGAAACAAAATCCTTTTTTCCACTCCCCTGTGATACAACAATGGAAGAAGGCTCTGGGCTCCTAACATGCTGAACAGGACTGCCATCTTGTGGCTGCACTGAAAGTCCATCAGTGTAACCACTGTGGATGACAGTGAGAAGGTAGCTTTTTACAGCAAGGGGGGGGGATATTGACCACACTCCTCTCATCTGGAGAGGATTCTCCATTCCTTAGAGGGGAAAACAACTGCTTCTGCAACATGCTTGTGGGTTTTTCTCAGCCTCCCTACTGCATTGCCCAAAGACCCTTCCAACAAGGTAAATGTGTGCATAAGAGAGAGATGTCATAGTTACTTATGAGGGGAGGGACATGGTGACATACCATTCAAAAACTAGCCATCTAAGAACTATTGGTAATATTTTAGGTGGATAAACCCACATTGCTTCCTACTAGAATTCCCAAAAAACAGGATCACAGTATTTAAGGGCCAACCTAATCATTTGCTGGATATGTGAATGTGTATCTGGTTTTCATAACAGATCAACACACAAGGAAGGGGAAGCTTATGTCTTCACTCACCCACACTAGAAAATAAATATCAGCTTAAGGAAATATCACTTTAAGGAAAAGTTTGGGGAACAGAGTACGTTTGCTTGCAAAAGGTCCTAGGCTCATGCC
Source organism: Rhineura floridana (assembly GCF_030035675.1). Taxonomy (NCBI): domain Eukaryota; kingdom Metazoa; phylum Chordata; class Lepidosauria; order Squamata; family Rhineuridae; genus Rhineura; species Rhineura floridana. The sequence goes on from NC_084486.1 coordinate 86,559,353, forward strand.
CTGGTGTCTCCAGGTACAGCTAGGAAAGACCAAAACCCTGCAGAACTGCTGCCAGCCAGTGCTAACAATACTGAGGGAGATGGACCATCCCTATGTTCCAATGTCCCCATTTTTCTCCAAAGAGAGGGTTATTTCAATCCTACTGGGGAGATGGTCCTCTTCTCCTGCCCGGCCTGTAATTAAGGGGGAAAAAACGCTAGAAATGTCTAGCTTGGATCTAAGAGAGTAAAAATTTAACAGTATCTTTCATTGCTCTCCCCTTACCAACTCCTAATGACTACCAGCATCACCGTTCTCTGAAACTGCCTAAAGTAACCACTTTCCCAAGCTGGACATAGGTCACATTCATACCATACACTTAAAGCACATGATTTCCCCCAAAGAATCCTTGCAACTGCAGTTTAGCCACTACAAAGCTACAGTTCCCAGGATTCTTTGGAAGAAGCCACGGGCTTTAAACGTATGGCGGGGATGTGACCATGGACTTCTTGATTCCCTTCAAGGTCCAGTAAGACTATTAACATGACTTTTGTGCTTTAGGGACTGAGTGAACTGCCCACAAACATTTGATAAAACCGGAGCACAGGCTATCTAGGCCAGATCAGCCAAGGCAGGAAAAATCAGCTATACCCACACCTACCACCTGTGTGCAAAATGTCTCATCCCTGGTGAACTACAGTTGAAGATGGAGCATTTCCTAAACTCACACTCCAGAAAAGGGCAATCAGAATGATCAAGGGGCTGGAGCCAAGACTCCAATGCAGAAAGGCTACAGTTGGGGCCTTTAAGTTTAGGGGGGAAATTAAGCATGGTGGAGGCCCCACAATTATGCATGGTGTGGTGAAAGAGGTTTTTCATCATCTCTCCTAATACTAGAACATGGGGTCATCTAATGAAGTTGAATGCTGGAGACTGAGGACAGACAAAAAGTACTTCTTTGCAGAGCTCAGCTATGGAATTTGTTCTCACAAGATACAGGGTTGCAATAAAGATGGGTTATAGTCAACCAAGTCCCACTCAGAGTAGACCTAAGCTGGTCTTGTCTATTGCTTCAGCGGATCTACCCTGAGTGGACTAGCACTGGAGATTAGACAAATTCATGGAGGATAAGGCTAACAAAGGTTACTAATCGTGATGGGTCTGTATTAGAGCAGGCATGATTGTTAGTAACCATTATCAGAGTAATTAATAATGTCTCCAGTATCAGACGCAGTATGCCTCTGAATAGCAGCTGCTGGGGATCATGATTCCTAAGTGGGGAAAATGCTATTATTCTGCTTGTATTCTCCCCATAGGCATCTGGTTGGCCATGCAAACAGAAGGATGGACTAGACAAGTCTCTGATCTAGTAGTTTCTCTTCTGCTCTTGTAAGCCATCTCTCAAACAAGTGTTTAATGAAAGGCTTTCTGAAATGTATTAATTTTTTTCATTCCTATCAGAGCTGGAACAAATAGACTAATGGAATAGATATTGGCCTGGTTCACACACAATAAACTATGGCTTACCATTGTGTGAACCCTGTGCAGCAACTTAACTGTTTTGTTTTCAGCCAACAAGTCACAATCTATGGTTTTATTGAGTTAAAACACATCTTGTTTTAACTATGGCTTGTCATTCAGCACCCTTCCTTAACCACTCCATCCTCAGATACTCACCAAGTCACAAGAGCAACTGGAAAACCTAACATTGGAGAAACAGGCCATGGGACAACTTTACAGTTTTGTGCGAAGCAGGCAATTCTTGAAATATCACCCAGAAGATAAAATATTTTATAGGTATGTAACCTTTTAGAAACCTATGCTAATGCTAAACCTTGCTTTAGGAATATATTACATTGTTTGGAATCCCGATTAATTTTGCTAAGGCATTAGAATCTTTACAGGGAAATCCTATGTCTGCGCCAAAGGAAGTTCAATTAATTCATTGCTGGTCTTGGACCGAATTAAAATAAATTCAATTCAATTAATTCAATGGGGCTTACTCCTAGGTAAGCAGGTACAGGACTGCAGTCTTGATAACTGGTTCTGTTTGCTTAAAACTTGCATATTAATTATGTATTTCTTGGTTATTACTGGCATTCCTATAATTCTTTCATTAATTTTACTGACTTACTTTAAAGTAAGAATTGCCAGTTATGTAAATAGAAGAAAAGTAAGTGAAAAATCAGATGGTATTTCTCATAGTTCTTGAAATCGGGCAAACTGGCAATGCTGGGATCACTGCTTGAAAGCAGAAGAGTTCCTTCCATACCTATTATATATTTCAAGGGGAGGAGCAGAATGCATAAGATCCTATACATTGAAAGTAGAACAATGGTAGTCCAAGGCTCTCAATTCCACCCCTCCTGCCAAGAAAACAATTCATAGTAGTCCATAGATTACAAATATATTTATTTGAAAGAGCAAAACAATATGTTAAAAGAGATAGCACAAGAATATGCAAACAACTACTTTGTGATTCATGCCCTATGACCAAATCACATACAGCTCTTGGGATATACCAGGGGTTCCCAAATTGTGGTCTGTGAGCTTCACTGAGGTGGCATACGAGATGTCCACATTAAATATTCATATTCTATGGAATGCAAATTGTAATATAATAAAATACAAGAACTAAAAGAAACAAAAATACAATTAAAAATCACACAGCACCTAGACAATGCATTACAACTGCTAAAACAGGCAGAAAAATCATGAAGTGGTCCACCAAAACTCTCAGAAATTTTCAAGTAGTCCATGGCAGAAAAAGTTGGGGAACTGCTGGCATATACAGAATGAGACTAAGGGACAAACATACACAGGTTGTTCTCATTTTCACTGGTGTAAACTGAAGCTGTAAGCAATTCTTGAAAAAAAAACCCCAAGGATATTTAAAATGGGCTTAATGCAATACAAAGAGGTATCTGACAGTATGGAGGTTTAAAATTTGGTTAACCCTGTAAGAAAATACAGTTAATATGGTTGCTCTTTATATTAGCAAAATCTTTGATATTTGTGGATGTTCATGACCTTTTATGAGCTGATGGTTGTAGCTTTCTTTTGTGTGTTATTTCTCCCTTTTTGTTTTTCTTAATAAATTTAAATTAAAACAAATTAAAAGAAATAAAATATATCTATACTGTTTCAGAAAGTGGGACTCTGCATAAATATATCTACACACTCACAAACGAGCTCCAGAGACGAACAAGTTCTAAGAAGTAGACACAGTAGTTTTACTGGTTTCTTTTTTCAAAAAATGTTTATTGCTTTCTGAAATATACAAACTAGTCAACCACAGATTTTTGTTTAAAAAAGCTTAAAATATTTTGAAAAATCCAAACATGTATGGAGTATTCACAGTCACCTTACATTGCACAGGTTTACTTTTTTCTTAAGGGAGTGTGTCCTTTAAAGATGTAAAATGCATAGGGAACACAGGCATTATGCTTATCTGTTGACTGCCTCACCTAGAGAAAACAACTTTATATATATCAGTAGCAGCAGTCAGCTTGGGCACTTTTCTAAGTACCAAGGAAATCTGACCAGAAGGGAAAGCAGCTACCAGTTTTCCCAGTTGGGAAGCAAAACGTGTGCCAGAAATGTGTTTGGGAACACTCCAACAACTCCTCAAAAACCACAGGGTCAGCAGCGCTAGCTAGCCGTCAACTTTAGGCAGAAAATATGAACAAACTTTTCAAGAAGTTCAGCCACAGATTAGTAGCACTGCATTTCAGGAAGAAGAAAATCAGCAGCACCTGGCAGGAAGAGAAAGTGCAATTATGCATGGCAGTGTAGGCCTCCATACACCGTGCACACCAAGGGGGCGAGTCATTCATCTCTCTTCCCCAGAGCTAGCAACACATAAACAGGGGAGGGCTGCTGCTCAATGGTACAACATTTGCTTTGCATGCAGAATGTCCCAGGTTCAATCCCCAGCATCTCCAGGTAAGACTGGGAATGTCCTCCATCTGAAACTCTGGAGAACTGTTAGTGTAGGCAATACTGAACTAGCTGGACTCAGTACAAAATACCTTCCTATTGCTCTATCTCCTCTTAGGGCCAGAAAACAGACACCAAAGTAGGGTTGGCAGATCCAATTGTATTACAAAGCAATTCCGGAGATGAGGGTACCATCCCAAAGTCAGCTCCTGTGACTGTTAAGAACACTAAGACAGGGCAAAAACATTGCACATGCAATGTCCCTCACCTTAGCACTGCAGTGGCTCAGTTGGTCATCTTCTTTTTCAACCTGCTGCAGCAAACAGAACTCAAGCTCTGCAGCAGGCAAGAATGCCCTGGGACTACTGAAGCTGTGTCGGAAGGCAGGGCTGGGGTCCCAATCCCGGGGAGCTGGATCCCGGAGAGTTGGGAGAAGAGTATTTGGATGGATGGCAGAGGGAAGGGGGAGGAACTTCCCCCCTTTGGAGCGAAGACGAAACAGAGGAACTGCCAGTGATAAGGTCGCTTAGCAACGGGGAGCCTGAGCCCTCCCTGGACATTCTCACGCCTCCCCCTCTTTCAGGCTCAGAGCAAGAGGGGAAAGAGGGAGGGCTGCTCACAGCCGAAAAGCGGGGAGGCAGTTTACCATCAGCCCCTCCCCTATCCCCCATCCTGGAATCGGAAACTTCAGAAGAGGAGGGGGTGATGCTTCCCCCCTCACCGCGCACACGCAGACAGCTGAAAAGACAGGAGAGAAGGGGGGGGGAAGGCGGGCAGTACCTGAGGGGCAGTTAAGGAGGAGCGAAAGATTGCGCGCCCGTTTGGCCCCTTCTTAAAGAACAGGCGGGAAGAAGTCCCTTGCTCTGTCAACTTTCTCCCAATGCCACAGGACCTGTATCCCTGTATTGCTTCATGAGAAAACGCAGTCTTTGTTTGGACATTACCCTAATAAAACACGAATTAACTACAGCCGTTGGTCTGGTTCCTGAGTCACATCCTGGGCCTGACAAGCTGGGAGCAGGGGCAGAAGAGTCTGTTGGGGAATACCTCCCTGCCCTGTAGCTTTATTTGGAAAGGGAGATTCATATTTGGAAGTCAATATTATTGTTGTGATGCTATGAACCAAGGAGCATTGCAGCAGTCTTTAATGTTTTCAGACCTGGCACCCAAAATGCAGTTGGAGACACATTTCTGAAAATTTTAACCATATGCTTGTATTATGGTGTGTTGCACTCATCTTAGATCAAGTTGTGACCCAGCAGTGGGTCCTGACCCGCCAGTTGGACCAACATTCTGTTGGGCTGCAACAAGCCTATTTCTAAAAATCAAAATGGTGCTTCACTGTGGTGCATGTACTCTAGCCCAGCCTTCCTCAACCTAGTGCCATCCACATGTTGTTGGACTCCAACTCCCAACAGCCCTAGCCAGCATAGCCAGTGATTAGGAATTGTGCGAGTTGTTGTCCAACCACATCTCAAGGGCACCAGACTGGGGAAAGCTGCTCTAACCTCTCAGTTGCCCAACTCTCCCCAATACCACGTACTTCCAGGGAAGCCAGGCTAAGATTTACATTGCTTCTTGGCTGGCTTGATAGGGGAGAGCTCTTCCTCCTCTTCTATGGACTCCTCATCCTCACTAAAATCCTCCTCATCCTCTTCACTGAACTTATCATCCGAGAGATCCTTTCTGTGAACTGAGAAAAACAATCAGGCTTGTTATCTGACAGCAGACCTAGGAAATGCTTCCAAGCTCCTTGTCTTGCCATTACCAGCCAACCTCACCCCATCCTTAAGAGTGAACGCATGTCTCAGATAAGTTGATGAATGATCCATGCCTACCAAAGTGTCCACACAGCACTCCCCAGCTCTCTGCCCTGTGCCCCAAAGGAGGACTGTGTACAATCCTGTCACACATTCCTGCATCTGAAGTGTGGCAAAGTCCTCCTTGCCGCTTGGAGGTAGACAGGACGCATAACTGACACACAACCATGAATAGAGCATACTGCACTATGTTTAATACAACTGAGTAGCTCCCCAAATCCCAGTCATAGCTCCTTACAGATACGGTGTTGTCCTGCAAGGTGAACAGGGCCAGATCCTGAGCATAGGCGGAAGGTCACCGGGGGTTGCAGCTGAAAATCTTCCAAACACAACTGTGGAAAGAGAAGAGAAGCAAATGTGATAGAGGAAGGAATGTCTCCAGATCCCATTTAGCTCAACTGGACTCTAGGGTTACATTGTCTCTATTACCGAGAAAGAGTACCAGGGCACTAGCAAGTCTATTTCCCATTATCCAAGCCATGAAATTCTCACACACAACTGAACAACCTGCAAATTCAGTTCTTGTTGATGCCTTTAATTCCAGATCAATATATATACCCCCAGTTGCCCTGGTTGTAGTGAAAATACTGCATCAAACCAGTCATTTGAACGAATGACTTGTATCAACTGGCATGCGTGAACAAAGACTTTCTGGATAGACAACAGAAAACACTCTGAAGAGAACGTCTCCCAGCCTTGCAAACCCAGCATTCCCTCACCTTTCCCAGTCTTCTTGTTAGCTCTTTCAGGCCCTGTAGCCACCACTCCCTCTCCTCCCAAGTGCCCAAATGCCTAGTCCAAACAGATCATTTTACCCAGGGCTGACACGACAGCTTCAGGTTGGCCACTGGCACAACAATCTCGTGGTTGTGATAGTCATGCCCCACAACCTCCACAATATTGCACTCATCCTTGGCCCCTTCTGACAGGCAAACCTTGAAGACAGGAGGAAAGGGAGACAGAAGAGTTAAAAAATAAACGTCTCAGCAGTGGTCAGCTGGGAGCAAGAAGCAGAGTGTAAAATCACCTAGTGACAGATGCAACCAGAGGTTTTAAAAAAACATAAGTTCCCTACCCTCTCAAGATCTAAAGATTCCCATCTTTAGGTCCCTATTAAAAAAAAAAAAGAATAAAAAGTCCAATTGTCAATTCACAGCCTGAGAACGGGCAGGCTTAGATTTCTCCTGGTCTGTGAAGCTTAGCTCCAAGGGAAGTATTCAGCTGCCCCTATTTCCTTTACAGCAAGGGTCACCAATCATTTTGGGCTAGTGGGCAGATCTGAAATTTTAAGAAACTGCTGATGGTGCCAGTCATACAATGGCTATTATGGGGGTATGGCACAGCACAAAATGGCTGCCCCATCTAAAGGAGCGGGAAAAGAAACAGGGCCACAAAATGGCTCAGGACTGCCCTTTCTCGATTAATGGGAAAAGGCACCTACATCAGCCACTGTCACACTTGCTCACAGAGAAGCAGCTCTTTGCATCTGTCCTCTACTGAAAACAGATGAGAGAGTGGGCATTCCATCCTGACATCCAATGCAACGGATAGTGTTCAATATAGGAGAGGCTCAGCTGGTGCAAACAGTAACTGAGCAGAAAGAGCAAACAGTTTATCTTGCATTGTGGATTTTTGAGGAGATACTTAGTGACCTTCTACAGTTGCCACAGATACTTAGTGACACATCCATGGGTGTCATGTTGCCAACTTCTGCTGTATATGGTCACCTGCCAACATGACCCTCAACTGTTTTGAGAAAACAGTGCCCTCACCATGCCGCCAAAGGTCTCTCTCAAAGAAAGAGAATTTCAGATCCTACAAAAGGATCTGTATCTCACAGCCCAACAGGCACTGACTCTCTGGCTCTCCTCTCACTTAGACTTGCCCCTCAAGCAGTCTTCTGGACAAACCACTCAATGCCTTTGTGGCACGTCATGACAGAGAAAGAAGAAATAAAGATCAATTCCCGGGGAGATTCCACCTAGGCTCTGCAACCTTGGAGGAAGGCATGGAATGTTTAAGCAGCCTTTTAAATAAACCAATGAAGTTACTAGCCTGTGTTTCCATATTGGAAGAGGGGAAGCCCTGTCCTCTGTAACCTGCATAGAAATTCTGGCTAAAAAGCCTCCTAATGACAGAGGAGAGAACGGAACTTCGGATCCATTAATCCTCTGCCAGACTCCTGCATTTCCATGCATGTTGCTGAAAAAGGGCCTTTTCTTCCACAACAGCTACTGCAGAAACCAAGTAGGGCCTAATATTTGAAGAGAGACTCGCCTGCATGGAATTCCTGGTCACCTTTGGTGACCACCTGTGTTTGCAAATACAAGGCCGAGTTACAGGGTCTGGGTACTGGTATCCCAAGGTCAGGACGGGACCTCTCTCACCATATTCAGAGATAGGATATGATCAGAATCATCCTCTTCAGATACTTTAAAAGTGTAGGATCGGGCACTGCTGTTCAACTCGCATCCTGAGGGAAAACAAACATTGCAACTGATAAGCAAATAAAAACACAGCAAAGCTGCAGCAACTTTCCAAGAAACCAAACTACTTCCTTTTTAGCCTTACCAAACCAGTGGGCTTACTGTGAATCCCAGCAGGTGTTTGAAATATTTGTAAAACTTTTTCAATGGCATTTCCTCCACCCCCTTTTCAATTTTTTAAAAAAGTGTTTCTGTTATTAAGCTATCAGGGATCAGATTTACCCCTGTATAAATGAATGGGAAAGTGAAACAACCAAATGGATAAGCTATTTGGGTCCATTCTATCCACAGCAATTTCTCAAAAGGGGGCAGGAAAAATAACTTGGCATGCTGCCTTTATCATAAATTACTTTTTTCGCAAACTGCAACTTGCAAAAATTATTTGTAAGGTCCAGTGGGATGGAGGCCCCTATTTGGGTACATTGGACCTCTTCCATTATTTTACTCTAAGACCAGTATTTCACCTAGCCATATTTTGTGTGCACTTGTTTTACTTTCTTTTCCCCCCTCCAGCTATTCCTGATAGTCCAATGAGCAAGTTAACATTAAGGCTTTTAGGTTAGACATGATCTACTTTGAACAGCACACAAATCATCATTCTCCAGATAGGATTTTTAAGGGGTTTGCAGATTGATACTGAAAAAGAAAAAGGAGGGATGAGGAAAAGTATGCAATTCAACCAATGAGATATTCTTCATGATGACACAAACAGTTGTGGTTCATGGTGGTCTTCTGATGTTTGGTCATGCTTGCTTAGGTTGGTTGCAGTCCAGTAATATCTGGAAGGCATAACATTGGCTAGCCCTTTGGTCACTATTGTGGGAAACCTTTGTGGGAAGTTTAGTCTTTGCCTCTATTCCCCTTCCTTGGAAAGATAGGAACACCGCCTTTGGATGCTCTTGTAAGGCCAAAGGAGTGAAGGATCAGAGTGCTTTTTGTTTTAGTTTGATTTACGGAACGAAACAACTAAAGCCAAAGTTATAATTTGGTTGAAATCCGCAAGCACTGTTCAATAGCATTCGTCTTAAAGGCACACGCTGGATCAGGATAGCTTGTTAGGCAGCGACCGCCACGTGCTTGCCGGGCTTTGGGCCAGAAACTCAAAATATAGAAGCCCCGTTCAAACAAATCCCCTTCCAACCAAGCTCTTCCCCTAATCGACAAAGATCCCAATAGCAGATACTGCTATACACCGCAAAATGTTTTTTCGCTGCAAAGGGCACCTATCAACCCATCCCTCAAACATGGACGCCGGTCCCAATTTCCAGACAGTAAAATGCCAATCCTCCTTAACTCGCCGAACACGAAGCTGCTGGTGCAAACCGGCGGTTTAACTCCATCTACGAAGGTCTCCAGATCCAAGCAGGAAGCCATGCCTGCACCGAACGAGCGAGCAGAAGACAGGAAGAAGCTTGCGTCGCGGTACCACCCACTGCCCGGGCTTGACTAAGACCGCCTCAGCCGGGCACGCAGTCCTTCTTCCACCAATGGGAGGCCCCGGCTGGACAAGGTAGGCTGTGACAAGAATCCCTCCAATTAGGAGATGCGGAGGGGCGATTGTATTTGTTTTGGTGAAGTTTTATAGGAGTCTCGTTTTAAGAGTTTCTTTCAGGAGAGAGGTTGTGCTTAAATGCTTTTCCTCGGGGTGGGGTGGTTGGATGGCACGGCACTTTCGAACACTTACGAATCTATGTTGGCCACATTCACACCAGAAATTTATTCCACTTTAAATACTCATGACTTCTCCTAACAACTCTCAGCACCCTTAACAAACTACACTTCCCAGGATTCTTTCGGGGAAGTCATGACTGTTTAAAGTGGAATAATAGTGGAATAAATGTACAGCGTGAATGCAGCCTTAGTCTTAGTTCTGGGGAGAGAGTAAGTCCCAGAGTGATCTCGGCATTTCAGAAAGAACATAGGAAATGCAATATGGTCCCATCCCATTCACAATGTATCTAGTACAAGTTTAAGAGCACATGGACTGGTACCTGTCCTCTGCTGGTGAGGCATAGTTGCGAAGAAGTCCAGTTCACTAGAGACCCAAGTATCCTCTGTGGCTAGGAGTACCTTTTACCAGCTTTGTCTGGTTCCTTAGTTCTGGCGGCTCCTGGACAGTGATAGCCTGACTTCTGTAGTCCATGCGCTGGTAACTTCAAGGCTGGATTATTGCAATGTGCCCTATGTGGGGCTGCCCTTGGCCTGGTTCAGAAGCTCCAGCTGGTGCAAACTTAAGCAGCGCTACTGCTGAAGGGAGCACATGGCTGACAACATGTGACACCACCCTTAAAGCGCTGGCTGCCCATCCACTATCAAGCCTGGTTCAAGGACTTTGTTTTAATTTACAAAGCCCTGAACACCTTAGGTCCAGGGTATCGTTAGGGTACGCTTGAACCCTTATATCCCAGCTCGATCTAATAGTAACCTATTAGAATTCTTTGAGAGTGTCAACAAGCATATAGATAGAGGTGATCCAGTGGACATAGTGTACTTAGACTTTCAAAAAGCGTTTGACAAGGTACCTCACCAAAGGCTTCTGAGGAAGCTTAGCAGTCATGGAATAAGAGGAGAGGTCCTCTTGTGGATAAGGAATTGGTTAAGAAGCAGAAAGCAGAGAGTAGGAATAAACGGACAGTTCTCCCAATGGAGGGCTATAGAAAGTGGAGTCCCTCAAGGATCGGTATTGGGACCTGTACTTTTCAACTTGTTCATTAATGACCTAGAATTAGGAGTGAGCAGTGAAGTGGCCAAGTTTGCTGATGACACTAAATTGTTCAGGGTTGTTAAAACAAAAAGGGATTGCGAAGAGCTCCAAAAAGACCTCTCCAAACTGAGTGAATGGGCGGAAAAATGGCAAATGCAATTCAATATAAACAAGTGTAAAATTATGCATATTGGAGCAAAAAATCTGAATTTCACGTATACGCTCATGGGGTCTGAACTGGCGGTGACCGACCAGGAGAGAGACCTCGGGGTTGTAGTGGACAGCACGATGAAAATGTCGACCCAGTGTGCGGCAATTGTGAAAAAGGCAAATTCCATGCTAGCGATAATTAGGAAAGGTATTGAAAATAAAACAGTCGATATCATAATGCCGTTGTATAAATCTATGGTGCGGCCGCATTTGGAATACTGTGTGCAGTTCTGGTCGCCTCATCTCAAAAAGGATATTCTAGAGTTGGAAAAGGTTCAGAAGAGGGCAACCAGAATGATCAAGGGGATGGAGCGACTCCCTTATGAGGAAAGGTTGCAGCATTTGGGGCTTTTTAGTTTAGAGAAAAGGCGGGTCAGAGGAGACATGATAGAAGTGTATAAAATTATGCATGGCATTGAGAAAGTGGATAGAGAAAAGTTCTTCTCCCTCTCTCATAATACTAGAACTCGTGGACATTCAAAGAAGCTGAATGTTGGAAGATTCAGGACAGACAAAAGGAAGTACTTCTTTACTCAGCGCATAGTTAAACTATGGAATTTGCTCCCACAAGATGCAGTAATGGCCACCAGCTTGGATGGCTTTAAAAGAAGATTAGACAAATTCATGGAGGACAGGGCTATCAATGGCTACTAGCCGTGATGGCTGTGCTCTGCCACCCTAGTCAGAGGCAGCATGCTTCTGAAAACCAGTTGCCGGAAGCCTCAGGAGGGGAGAGTGTTCTTGCACTCGGGTCCTGCTTGCGGGCTTCCCCCAGGCACCTGGTTGGCCACTGTGAGAACAGGATGCTGGACTAGATGGGCCACTGGCCTGATCCAGCAGGCTCTTCTTATGTTCTTATGATCACTGAGATCATCTGCAGGAGCAGTTTTGGTGATCCCAAGTTGGGAAGACTCATTTAACATCGACACAAAATCAAGCCTTCAGTGTCATTGGCCCAGCTCTCCAGAATTTTCTTCCAACAGACATGCAGCAGGTGCCCTCTGTTTTAACTTTTAAATCCCTGCTGAAAACCTTTCTGTTCCACCAGGCTTACGCAGGCAACTAAGAATATGTCTTCTCACACTAGTTGGCCTTTGTTTCTATTGTATTTTTAATGTTTTTATTGTATGATTGTTATTAACTTGTAAACTGCTTTGATTTTTTCCCCAATGACATAGCGGTATACAAATATATTTATAAATAAATGCCCTCTAGAGATGAGGGGCCACAGTGCAGTGGTAGGGGACATGCATTGCATCCAAAAGGTCCCTGGTTCAGCCTCCGACATCTCCAGCTAGGGTTGGAAGAGACCCGCATTTGAAGCCCTAGAGAGCCCCAATGGCCCATCAAACTCAGTCGTGGCTAATGATCTGACTTGGTGTAAGGCAGCTTTCTCTGTTCAAATTATTCCTGAAACTTGGGATTCGCCCCTCTTGCTTTGAGAAACTGAAATGACTGCAATGTAAACTGTGACTCCACCTGTTTATTAAGGGCCACTGTATTTTCTGCTTAGTATTAAAGGCTACTGTTTTTACAAAATGTCAGGACAACAATAATTATCATTGTAATTATTGTTTATATTTGTTAGCCACTTGCCATCACAGAGTGACCCAAAGCAACTACATTAAAACCAGCTAAAACAACCAATAAAAAACTGAAAATGCATATATACATAAGTGAATTCTTCTGGAAGGGGTGGCAATTTGAGTGCCAACCATTGCTCTTTTTGAATTCAAATTAGGGGGGGGGACTGAGTTCCTTGCTATTACAATGAAGGTTTTTTTAAATGGCTGGGAATAACCAACTTACAGTGAAGCAGGGGAGCTTCTCCATTTTCTTCACATGTAAAGCATTACTACCAACCTTACATTGCAAACGACCATGAATTTATAATAGAATCTCCACATGAGCATGCATTGAAAGAAGAGTAGGGAGATCCACACTTTAAGCAAAGTGAATCCAGGAAAATAGAAAGTTTGTTTTAAGCTAATTTTAAGATGCTCTCCTGCACTAGCTTTAGCAGATATACACTCTAAACCAGGGATGAGACCGGTGGTCTTTCAGATATTGCTCCCAACTCCTGTCAGCCCCAGTGAGAATGGCCAGTGTCCAGGGATGATGGAAGTTGTAGTCCAACAACATCTGGAAGGCCACAAATTCCCCATACTTGCTCTAGCACTATCTCCAGGGAAAGGGAGTTGCATAACTAAAAGCACTTGGTTACATGACTTCCTTGTTCACAAATGGTACATCGTAGGTGGTCTTTTGACCAAAAGCATCCTTTTAATCTTAAGACGGTGGCAGTAGAAGATCACAGTGGTAAACCTCTTTCTACATAACATGCATAGTGGCTGTTTTCCAGACTACATGACCATTCCAGACCCTTAGGGGCTATGGAGACCCACACTGTGGTTCCAAATGGATAGTGCATTAATGTCCTGGCTTACCTTCTGCTGCTAGCAATTTTACCTTGCTTTCAACCATCTGTTTAAGTAATCATGACTCTCCACCACCGCCATCCCCTCCACACAATTAGGAACCTGAGGCGATGATCATTCACTCAAATGTCATAGCTCAGTAGCAGCATCTAGGAGCCTTTGTTTTGCCAGTATGTATTATTTATTTATTTATTATTTGATTTATATCCCGCCCTTCCTCCCAGCATGAGCCCAGGGCGGCAAACAAAAGCATTAAAAACACTTAAAAACATCATAAAAACATATTTTAAAATACATTAAAACAAAATCTTTAAAAACATTTTTTAAAAAGCTTTCAGGACACCTTAAAAAAAGGTTTAAAAACATATTAAAAAGCAATTCCAACACAGACAGAGACTGGGATAAGGTCTCAACTTAAAAGGCTTGTTGAAAGAGGAAGGTCTTCAATAGGCACCAAAAAGATAACAGAGATGGCACCTGTCTAATATTTGAAGTGGAAATGGACTGCCTTCAAGTCAATCCCGACTTATGGTGACCCTTTGAATAGGGTTTTCATGGTAAGCGGTATTCAGAGGGGGTTTACCATTGCCTTCCTCTGAGGCTGAGAGGCAGTGACTGGCCCAAGGTCACCCAGTGAGCTTCATGGCTGTGCGGGGATTCAAACCCTGGTCTCCCAGGTTGTAGTTCAGCACCTTAACCACTATACCGCAATTCCACAGGGTAGCTGCTGCCACACTCAAGGTCCATTTCCTATGTTGTGCAGAACAGACCTCCTGATAAGATGGTATCTGCAGGAGGCCCTCACCTGCAGAATGCAGTGATTGACTGGGTATATAAGGGATAAGATGGTCTTTCAGGTATCCTGGTCCCGAGCTGTATAGGGCTTTGTACACCAAAACTAGAACCTTGAATTTGGCCTGGTAGCAAATGGGCAGCCAGTGCAATTCTTTCAGCAGCGGGGTGACATGTTGGCGATACCCTGCCCCAGTGAGCAGTCTTGCCACCGCATTTGCACCAGCTGCAACTTCTGGACCAACCTCAAGGGCAGCCCCACAGAGCACCTTACAGTAATCAAGCCTAGAGGTTACCAGTGTGTGGACAACAGTGATCAAGCTATCCTGGTCCAGTAACGGCCGCAGCTGTCTTACCAGCTAAAGCTGGTGAAAGGCATTCCTAGCCACTGAGGTCACCTGGGCCTCTCACAACGAAGATGGATCCAGGAGCACCCCCAGACTACGGACTTGCTCTTTCAGAGGGAGTACAACCCCATCCAAATCAGGCAACTGACCAATTATCTGAAGTCAGGAACCACCAACCCACAGCGCCTCCATCTTGCTAGGATTCAGACTCAGTTTATTGGCCGAAAGTATAGTTTTGAAAAGCACCAGTGCCATTCAGTGCAAGGCTTACCTTCCTGTAGAGGCCGAGATTGTATTAAGATGAGCATTAGTAGACATTTAAAAACTAATCAAACTCAGTGGTGCAGCTTTTTTGATGCTTCCTAAAATATCAGCTGGCCTCACACAGAAAGGCAGTCATTTTTGGTCAGGTCTGGTCGATTTCCCAGCTGTGAGTTGAAGGTAGGGGGTGGCTTGCTAAATGTCACATTTATAGTATTTTATTTCTATGCAGTAAAAACAAAAGGGTTATTGCCCCAGTGGGATACTGATGAGTTTTCCTGGTAGCTAGTCTCTGCTGTCAGATGTTAAAAGATGGAAAGAAAACTCATGTGCTGGGATGGAGCAATCCCAAAGCTACCCCATACAGAAGCAGACATACCCTCCTTGCAGTAAAGACAGTTTCCTTCCTGTTCAGTCAGGAAGTCCTGCTAGTTCTAAAGAGCACACCATTTAGTTTTTGCACCTCTAGTCGTTATGATCTAGGTAGTTGCAGCATGCTTGGCCCTCACCACTCCTTTCCAACAGCCTGGACAGAGAAACTCCTTCCACCTCAGATGCAAGCTGTATCTAAGCTGACATTGTCCCATGGGTAGGAGGTGATCCCTGCAGCAAGCTGCTCTGTGTAAAGGGAACCCCCATTTGGTGATATTATGTAGCCCAAGAACAAGCTGGAAAGTTGTAGTTTCCAGTATTGGGGAAGTTAAAACATAGTGTATGGTTTTTCTACCTTCAAGTATAGGCTAGACTAAACTAACCTTTGAGGTTCCTTTCATGATTTTGCAGCCCTTCATCATTGCACATTAAGAGTAGGAGCTGCAGGGCCCCTACATCGCTGCAGAAAAGTTAGGCTAATCGGAGCACAATCTTATTAATGTTCATGCAGCAGTAGGTCCCACTGAGCTCAGTGGTACATAATCCTAAATCAGTGTATATAGGATTAAAGAAGGTAAGGCTTGGTCCATTTTACGGAGGTGCAAACCACACCAGGCTTCTTCCTGTAACAGTACTAACGACTTGCATCTTGTTCTCTCTCATACTAAGCCTTATGAAACCCTTGTTACTCAAATTGTCACCCTTTCCCCAAACCTTTTAGACAGTTTTAATTCTGGTGACCCATGCTTCCTTTGTGGCTTTTAACTTATCTTTTCTGTATTTACATTGTAATTGTTTTATTTCAAACTGCCCAAGGAATATAATTGAAGGGGTGGTATGAAAACTTCTTAGGAGGTAGCAATACCTTTAAGCCAGGGGTGGGGAACCTGCGGCACTGAGGACCAAATATGGCCCTTGGGACTCTCCCCAGGCACATCAATTTCCCCAGGGTTCACATCTCTTGGAATGCTTTTGTCTAGCTAGCGACTCTTGCTTCCTTGGGTGGAGGACAGAGGCGAATTTGTGCATACAGAAATTAGCCCAGTATACAAAGGTAAAATGTATATTAATTGTTCTGCCCACTTTTGCCTTTTGCCATGCCCACAGAAGGTAATTCAGCCCTCAGGCTGAAAAAGGTTCCCCAATACTCGCTAAAGTTGCTCAGCACTCATGGGGCTTTCCAAGTCTTTCTCTATTACAGCTAGCATATGCATAAACCCAACTAACTGCCTGCCTTCCTGGATATGGATGCAGGAAATGAACACACAAAATGTTTTGCTTGATAGGCTCTGTGACACTATGGGCAAGGCAAATCCTACAAGCCTCCAGTCAATTTCCAAAATCCAGTTTCACCTCCAGTCATTGGGTTTTGAATTTTGATAGGTTTGGAAGAAGCTTCTCTTTTGCTGAGATTATGGAACAAAAATAAACAACCTTTACAAGGTACGTTGGAAAGTTATTTCTAGCCATTATATTATGGAGAAAGGAACAGCAAACAATTTGTCAAAATACCAGAACACAAGATCTTTTAGTTTTCTAAGTTATTCTGAATGCAATATGACTCTTCTTCATACTTACCTCCTGCTCCTCCCCATAATTGTACCATACATACCTTCCTTGATCACCATAGCCCCTGCTTGGAATAGCCAAATAGCATCAAATCTCACGAGTTCACCTGTTACACTTAAGCAAGCTTTATTGATTTGCCTTAATAAAATTTGAGATTTAGTGCACATTTCTGACATGCCATACGTGACCAAAAACCTCAAAGGTAACTGCTTCTACATCTTCATTTCTATTCTTAAGAGGACCTCATTCATTCATTGGGAGACCTCTTAACAAATGTGTAGTCTTCCGTTCTACTTTGAGCTGGAATTAAAAAGGCCCATCCAGCCTCAGGTACCCACTACTTTCCCTCATCAGCCTGGCTTGTGCCTTTTAGTCAAGAACCTTCTGCCCAGCAACTTGACATCTGGAATAGTTATGCTATATCCGATGAATCCATCTCTCTTCTTCTAGGGTTCATCATTCTACACTGAAAGTGATAGGGGATACCACACAAAATACAGTTGTATTACATTTCCGTATCATTTCACTCAAGCATATATGACTGTTTCCCACTATCACTCTGCAGGTCTCTGGCAAGAGAATAACCCTTCCCCATAGACATTCTTTTGATCACACACTAAGCCAGAGTTTCAGAAGTCTTTTTTTTAATTATATTCAATTATAAACAATTCCTTTGCTGATCAGAGTGACTTAAAACAATGAATTATTCCTCAAGGCAAATAAACTTTTTCAGCAGACTCTTCCAGAACCAGCTGCCTAACTACTGAGCAGAATCCAACATTGCAGATTTCTGCTTGCACATTGGGATTTCAGCTTCCTCTCCACCCACCTGCATTCCTGTGCGCACCTCCAAATTCTGCTATGGACCTCTCCAACCCTTGGAGCAGAATTTGGAGGCTGGATGAGGGGTTCAGGAAAGAGGAGAGTAGGGTCAAGTCCTGTTCTGTGAGCAGAAGTCACTTCTACTTGGGCATCAACACTGGAAAAACCCACTGTTTTAGTGTAAAAAAGTTCAAACTTGGGTTTGTCTCAAAGCTGACCAATGTGAGACCATGGGTATGTATAGAAGGGCACTGCAACCAAGGATGTGTAAACATCCAATACCTAACAAAGAAGACTGAAATACTGCTACAGCAACAGATTAGGAGCGACAGCCACACCTCTAGAGAATGTGTAGCTGCAGTCAGTCATGTTGCCCAAATCACTTACTTCATCAGGACGCTAATTATTGAGTAGAGAAGGGGCTGGATCTGACTGTTGCTGGCTCACAGCCCATCCCTCAACCACTCCTCCTCTTTTTACTTTCCCACCACTCTTCAATGTACTCTACACTTTGTTGAAAAACACCTGAGAGGCTTGAGCTGGATTCCCACCAGGGAGAGGCAAACACTAGCTGACTTCCTTGTTACAGCATGGCAAGCCAAATCTGATCTCCTTTTACCTTACCCTGCTCTAGACCTATAGCAGGAAGACATTTAAAAGGAGTAGATCCTTAGGCTTGTCAGAAGTGTACATTCAACTTCCAAGTTCCAAATTAAAGCCTTTATTAAGGTTAGGAATAGGAAATTAAAAATGTGAAGAAGTTCAGAGAAGCAAAGAAAGAAACAAAACTTCATAATTTGCATCCTCTATGGCGCAGAAAGATCCTCCATGGCACAGAGTGGTAAGCGGTGGTAATGCAGCCAAAGCTCTGCTCACGGCCGGAGTTCGATTCCAACGGAAGGAGGAAGTCGAATCTCCGGTAAAAGGGATCGAGGTCCACTCAGCCTTCCATCCATCCGTGGTCGGTAAAATGAGTACCCGGCATATGCTGGGGGGTAAAGAAAGGTCGGGGATGGAACTGGCAATCCCACCCCATATATACGGTCTGCCTAGTAAACGTCGCAAGACGTCACCCTAAGAGTCAGAAACGACTCGCACTACAAGTGCGGGGACACCTTTACACCTTTACTTTTAATACATCATCTTACAGGCAATTAGCACTGGTTCCATATGATGTCCAATAAAAAGCAATTTTCCATATGGAACAATTCCTAATTTAAATCTTGTGAAATCAGGTGACAAAGATGTTGCATTCAACAGAGGCAAGCATTTGACACACTTGGATCAAACAGGGGAAAGAAGAGTTGTGAATTTGATGGATGCTCCATTCCTTTCCTGCTAGAATGAAAAATTGAGGTTTTCCTGGCAAGATTCATGCTACATGCTTTCTGTGTGTGGGGTAGGCTCCTGTGTAATAAGAAGGTAAGCCATTCGGACACAAACACAACGGTCTCCTAAATGGAAAGGCTCCTAATGTCCTGTTTTCTTCTTCACAATCTTTACTCTGTTCAGTCACTCTGACACAATGGAGACTAATGAGAGTGACCAGTACAGTAGGTTGTTCTCTTATGAGAGGCTAAATTGCTCTAGAAAATGAATGTATTTGTGTTTATCATGCTGTTCATTGCATTGCAACAGCATACAGTAATGCTGGCCTAATCTGTTTTTCATGCAGTTTTAAATTCTAGAGCAAACCGCCTTGTATGAAGTGGAAGAATATTCTTCCTTAATGATTTTCCGCATTGTGCAACATTATACAGAGAAGAGTCTTTACATTCACTTTGCAATTTATTCTATTTCTCACATGGTCTTCAAATACAATTTTACACAGTCCGTTGTTCTGCTACAGATACAGTAGGTCTAAAGACAGTAATGAAAGTGGCATTCCAACTGTACGCAGTGAAAACTGATAACCATGAAAGCTGTGTCAATGCATCGCTTTACAACTCCAGAGTGAGGGACTGACCCAGACTTTCAAGATCATCACACAATTAACTTAACAGTGATAAATTTATAAGAATTTCTGTTAACAGTATAAAAACCAAGATGTCCCCCTCCCCCAAAATGTATAATGCCGTAAATCCAGATAATGTTCCTGGTATCTAATTAAAACTAAACCAAGTGGCTAGCTGCTGTGCATACACTCAACGCCATACAAACCTCATGAAAGCCAGCTTGGAATTACACAAGAGCTATCATCATAGTTCAGTGCCTCGCATCCCAAGTGAAATGTACTTGTTGCAGCTTAAATAACTTGCTAAAACTGTTCTCATAGTGAACATATAATGAAGGCTGAACAGCAGCTTCTCAGTAGGGCCTGCAAACTACACTGACAAAAAATTGCCATTTGAAAAAGTACATAAAACCTCTTCAAAGTTTACACAGAGGGCTTAAAAAAAGATTAAACTTAATTTTTTCAAAAAGGGAGTATTTTCAAAGGTAGCCAAAATAGCTGACCGTAGCAGGTGAGAAAAATGAGGTGCTGTATTGGTTGACTGCCCCATAGGAACAAAGCATTAAATGAACGGGAATAACTCCTTCCAAGTGATGCACCTACTACAACTCCTAGCCATGCAGATTCCACTTTTCTTATTTGAGGGGGAAATGTAAATGCTTGGAACAGGCAGTAATATTAAAATTAGGTAACTACTTAAATGATGTGTAAAATGTGCTTATTTTTGTCCATCAAAAAGTCTGTCACAAACGTGCATGACTTGAAGACCCTGATTTAGACGGAATGACTGACATGGGGAGGGGGCAGCTGTAAATCACAGTATTCCACCCACCCACCCAGTCTGGGTAGGCAATTTGGCTGGCTGTCAGTGGCATTAATGATTTCACTAGATTGCCCTCTGAGTAGTTTATCCCCAGTAGGAGGCAGTGTCTACTCCACCTTTTAAGAATTTGTCCTCTCAAGGAACGACCCTTCTAGATCAGCACTGGTCTTTTCCCACAGCGGCATTTCTAGTGAAGGTCATGAGGCACGGTAGAAAAGGCCTGTAGTGAAGTTGGCTTCAGCCTCTCTTGTGGTTTGACATTATTCAAAAGTGCTGTCTCAGAATACCACTTTGCTTCAGAAAGCAAAAACATTACAAAACAATTAAACACAAAGTATAAGCGTACAGTGAGTTTATATATATTTATACACTGAAATTTACACTTCTTCCACTGAGTGACCTTGCCACAGACAAATGCACAGTTTTTATCCCTATGAAGCACGAAGCTTAACCAATTCTTTAAGTGATGGTCATTAATTTCCCTATCAGCAAGCATGACAATCAACAAACCTAGAGTTGTCAGTGTTTGTCTGTCCTTAACCTGACCAACACAGGCACCCTGCTTTCCTCTGTAAAAGGAGAGATCCCACATCAAGACCAAGATCCAGGGGAGAAGCATTTCATGTCAGGACTTTCTGGAAAAGACAACCATTCTGTTGAGCACAGAGGTGGATGCATGGAACTGCCACCAGTACCTCTTTGGGAATTCATATGAATCTCTTCCCGAGGCTACATAATATGCAGTATTCCTTGACACTTTGCTTAAGACCAGGAAATGACGATGACCAGTATCCATTTTCCAAATAGTGTTTTGAGCAGCATCTCAGAAAGGGTAATGGGTGAATTTTCACATAGCTCCTGTCAGGCCAGCTGACTGCTGCCTTTGCATGGACAGACAATAAGATAAAACCTCAGGCTCTCCAACCATTACTTGATTACAGTATCAAAGGTTCACCAACAACGTCCTCACAAGCTCCTTCCAAGAATAATGACATCCTTCGGGAATCCCTCCATTTTAGCTATTTCAAAGCATCCCAGCTTGCTGTAAAATTCCAGGATTCTTTTATCATCTGGTCTCACTTCACAGAAAGCCCCACGGGAGCCTGAAGAAGAGAGGAAGACAATATTTGGGGAGGGAGTACAAGCAGAAAACAAACACTGTAGATTTCTCTTATTGGTCCACACCCCATTGCCCATCTGAACCAAGGCTAAGAGCAGTGAGTAGATTTACAACAGCGCAAGTGTCTGTATACTCATCTTTTCATTCTGTTCCCCAAGCCCATTATGCTGCAGAAGGTTCAGTACTTCAATATTAAAGGAAAGTCAATGATCATATTGGCTGGTATCCAAAGAGCAGTAAGACCAGCACTAGCAGCTGGAACACCTAGGAGACTGGGGAAGATGACATACCATCATTGCCACTCTAAAGCACTTTCTTTTTACAGATGAGGGAGCCACCTGTGAATCATCAAGCATTGTGATAAGACCCCACCCCCTTTGAACTGTCTTTAAGCCAGGTTGTTGGGGCCCCTTGGAGCAAGACTAAAACTAGTAGCATGGATTAGGATTTATGTTTATTTATTTTTGGCCTGTTAATACATTAAGTACAGAGCAAAATAATAAAAGGCTAGATTATTTCACTACTACTGAATTTATCCTATGTTTAATTGTTATTTTGTCTTATTTGAGTTTACTGATAGGTTTCGTAACAAATTGTTTTTTTCAAATGTTAGCGAGTTTGATAATGTTAATTTTATTGTGAGCTACTTTGGGCACTTTTTCTATGGAAAAACAACATATAAATTAACTTATTTTAGGCATGCCCAATACCCATCAGGATTGCCTGCTTGTTTTTAAAAGAGCCATGGGGCAGGATAGAGAGGCAAGCTCTGGTGCTGGAAGTTTATTAAAAGCACAACACGTTTCGGAACTGGTCCTTCGTCAGGAGCTGTGAGGATTTGTTTATCTGGTATGCAGTGTGGGCCTGTTTTAGAGAATTGGCATTCCCACCTTGAGCGGGGGCGTGTTTGCCGCCACCCCATTGCTAGGAAGACTCGGGAAGGTTCTAGAAGGTTTTCATGTCGGTCAGGTGGGGCTTGATGCCCTATCAGGCAAAGGGACAGAGCAACTATAAATAGTGTGCTCCTCCCTAAGATCGCGCCTTTTTGCGTTGCGGCACCCTCCCTCCCTCCCTTGTCTGTATGGGCTCTGCTAGTCACCATATTGGGGCTGAGTAGGATTTTTTTTTTGGAGATCCTGATTTCAGAATCTCTTTGGTTTTGCCTACTACATACTGCTTGGGTTTGATTCGTTTGGCTTGTCAGGGGGGGTTGTGGTGATTCCGGATTGGCTGGCGTGGAATTCGGGCAGGTGAGGTAATGGGGGTTAAAAGTAAGGAGGATGAGGCATTTTGGTAAAGGGCACTCCCTAGGGAAACTTCAGGATGTAATGTCCTTGTGGATCTAGGGAGTGTCCACGTGTGACCAGCTTCCGCATCAGGGTGAACGCTTGTACGGCAGGGCCAGGATGCGGGGGCTGGAACCACATACCTGACTCCAATAGCAAGGAGGGATAACTTTTCCCAAATCCTTGACTGGGGAGTTATAGTCCGATGTGACTGAGTTGCCTCTGTATTGGAGGGTCTATACCCTACCAGATAGGTGGAGCCTCACCTGCCCGAACTATTTTATATAATATGATTGGCTGATTTGGATTCAATTTATTATGTGTTATATTTTAATAAATATAACATTACTCCATGTATGTGTCACGAGTCTTCATTGGTGTGGTGGCAATGTGCATTGCCTGACAAAGGAAAGATAAACAGATCCTCACAGCTCCTGACGAAGGACCAGTTCCGAAACGCGTTGAGCTTTTAATAAACTTCTTCCAGCACCAGAGCTTGCCTCTCTATCCTGCCCTTTGTTTGGTGCTGTTCCCTTTTGTTTCTGCCTTTAAAGGAGCCATGTCATACTGCAAACTGCTTTAGAACTGCCCTTTGGGCTGTTTGGTAAACACAAATCCAAAGGGTAGAATTCAATGCTAGTCCTACTCAGAGCAGAACCACTGAAGTTAATAGTCATGACTAACTCAGGTTCATAAATTTCAATTAATCTACTCTGAGTAGGACTTAGTTGAATACAACCCAAAGTCTGTCTGGGCATGTGGAATTAGTTGCATGGTTTCTGCATCTGAGCTACTGGACACCCACTGGTCCTCTGAGGAAGCTTAGATACAACTCTTCAAATTATATGGCTGTCTAGGACTTACAAGGATGATACGGGGTGCAGAAGTGGTTCATTACTGCCAAAATTTCCACCTGCACTGAAACACTATTTTGTATTTTCTATTGTGAACATGTTCATTATTATTGATGGACTTGCCAAAGCAGCAGCAACCCAATAATTATGCACAATTATGCCAACTATGCTTGCAATATGCAACAATTTAACTTATATTGCTGATTAAGAGATGTCTGTACTTCTAAATAAGAAATGTGCAAATATACTGCAGCTTTTTATAAATAACTCAAAATGTGCTCTTAATATGTAGGTGAAAATGAAATGTTTGTATTTTTTGTGACTTGATTGTTTTTATACAGCCACAACAGTGGCTGTATACTATAGCCAGTATGGATTTTTCTCATTCAGCAATGTTAAAGTGAAAACACCCCCATGCCATTTTGCTGCTTCCCATAAGCACATTTCAAAACAAAACTTTACAAAACGTATCGTCCTGAACTCAGAAATGCTTGCTTAACAACCCTCTAAGTTTTCATGGTGACACACAAAACAGTCAAAGAGAATCGAAAGTTCAAAGTTTAAAACAAGAGAAAAAAATCCAGACCCCTATTGACTTTTTTCTGTCAGCGGTCCCATAATTTGTTGAAATAAATTAAAAATCAACCATGTTGACAGAGTACCTGTAATCCTATTACTGACCTTGCCCCATACTCTGACCTTCATCTTCTGCAATGTAAAAGTTTAAAAAATGCATGACTGATTTTTAATTAATTTAAGAAATTTAACACTGAAATCTATTATAGCATCGGGTATACTCAGTAAGAACCGTCAGTGTTCTAAAGCCAGACTCACAGCTGTTTGGCTTGGCTTATCATGTGGCCACACCCATGCCAGGCCTTTACAGTATTTCACTTTAGGCAGTCATGGCTTCCCCCAAAGAATCCTGGGAAATGTAGTTTGTGAAGGGTGCTGAGAGTTGTTAGGAGACTCCTATTCCCAGACAGAGCTCCAGTGGCCAGAGTGGTTTAACAGTCAGCCCCTCTTCTGGGCACAGTAGCTCTGTGAGGGGAATAGGGCCTCTCCTAGCAACTCTTAGCACCCTTCACAAACTACACTTCACAGGATTCTTTGGGGAAAGCCATGACTGCCTAAAGTGAAATAAAGGTATGGTACGGATGTGGCTAGGGACAGCTTTGGTTTAAATTTGGGTGGGAGGCTACATGTGCCTGCTATAGAATAAAAAGCTGGGGGAAACCCTGAAAAACAATGATACTGTTCACAATGTTTTCCTTTTGGAAAGGAAAGGGGCTTTCCCTCTGCCTAGTGCCCACCCACCCAATCTCATCCCCTTCCTCTCCCCTCCACCAAGTCAGTTTCACCTATCCTAGGCATGATTGTACAGGAGTAAATCCCACTGAACTCAAAAAGCACGCAAATGATCAAACCTGCTTTCCCTTCCTCCCTGCTATCCACCACTCACCATACGCTCAGAGGCTCATGTTACCAATTTCTTCTATCCTACACAGGAAGTGGATTGGACTGTGAAAGACCAACCCAAATTTTATTTGCATTTTTACAAATTTGTAGGGCAGTACAGTATCTCCGATATTGGTGCATTCACTATAGCTATTCAATTTCCCTGCTTTTAAAAGTTTGGTAGAAATATCTGTTGGCTATAGGTACGTTCTTAAACCACAAGGGTTTTTATGCCTATTAGTGAATTATATTTTGTTGTTTTGAAGTTTTGTATTTTATTGTGTTTTTTCAGTTTCATTGTTTGTTATATATACATACTGTATTTGTTATTTTGTAAACCATTTTGTAATTGTCTTAGTATTAAGTGGCATATAAATATGTGAAAATAATAATACCCCACCATCTCAACACAAAGCATTCTTAGCTGCAGACAATACAAAATCCAATCAAATTAAAATATCTATCATATGATTATCAGTGAGATTACACATATAGATCCAATTAGAGGAATCATAACTCCAAGCCAAATGCTTCTCTAAACAAAAAATGCTTCTCTAAACAAAAAAAACAGCCAAGTGGGAGTTGGTTAGATGGGCTTCAATTGGCAGGGAGTTCTACAGCAAGGCCATCACCGCTGCCCCTTTTCCTTACAATGTTTTACCAAACTCGAGATGGTGAGGACACCCAGTACACTAGGCATGGCCTTTCCAGGCAGATCTTCAGGTCTTTGGGAGAGATGTACTCAGAGAAGTACTCCCTGCTATACTGACAATGGGCATCTAATAAGAAGCCTATGATTGCTTTTAATATCCCAACAACTGTAATAGTCAGGAATGGAAACTTACCATTTGCCTTGAGAGAGGAGAGCAGGCATGCCATCATGCTTTTAGCCACACTCGGATCAGTCACCTTTTTATGGATGTCAATCTTTATCAGTGAAGGGAAGTTGGCAAGAAATGTTTCTGGCAGAACTTCTTGCTCCTCATGGAAGCTCAGCATAATTTTCTATAACATACACAACAGAAAACATCAAAATCTGTTCAGTAATCTATTTTGGAAACATTGCACACACTTGGTGAACAGAGCTGTTGGGACTTGGTAGTACAGGAGAAAAAAGAAGGGGGAGACCCCAAGATGCTGAAAAAAGGAATTCTTCAGAATTCCTTTTTTCAGCATCTTGGACAAGAATTCCTTTTTTCAGCATCTTGGGGTCTCCCCCCTTTTTTTCTCCTGTTTTATCTTGGATGCTTACCACCCTCGTTGCTTGGGACTTAGTAGTAGCCTATCCAGTAGACCAGTGGTTCCCAACCTGTGAGTTGCAGGCTTCATAAGTAAACCCAAAATTATTATTGCTTATAATCCTTAACTGGTATGATGAAAACCACTTGCAACTTTTTGTTTTGTTGGTATATTATAATGCTGTGTTGACACTTCTAAATGAACATTGGAAAGGCTTGACTCTTGCATTTTAACACCTGGAAACAGCTCTGGTGGCAGATTTGGTGATGGTACGCCACAAGCTCATATAGGGAGATTTCAGTGACTATTATAGCTCATATCTGACATACAGACCTGTCTGGATCCCAAGCGTAAATCCTCTGACTGCCAATCTACCATGAGACTCAATCCTTTCCCCTCTCTTAACTACTCTGATGTTTGCTTTTAGGAGAGTACCTAGCTAGCCTAGTATGTTTTAGATCAGTGGTTCACAAACCTTTTACCCCTACAGACCACTTGAACATCACTGATAGCCTTGGTGGACCACTCAATTATTTTTCTACCTATTGTACCAATTGTAATGTGCTGTGGTAGGTGCTGTATGATTTCAAATTGAATTTTTATTGCTTCTTTTATGTCTTATATTGTATTTTACTGTATTACAATTTGAATTCTATGGAATGCAAATTGTAATACAATGAAATACAATATAAGAAATAAAAGAAGCAATAAAATACAGTTAAATTAGCATGAATATTTAATATGGACATGCCATGGACCATCTGAATGAAGCTCACGGATCACTGGTGGTCCATGGATCACAGTTTGGGAACCTCTGTTTTAGATGAATAATTTCTGCTGTTGCTGAATTGAGCTTCTCTGAATTGGATTTGAACAAAATTTATTAAATCATTGCATTGTGTTTGTTTTGCTGAAGTCCAGACTCCTGTTGTCACAGTGGCCAACCACATGCCCGTGGGAAGCCCAAAAGCAGGACCTGAGTGCAACAGCTCTCTCCCCACCTGTGATTTCCAGCAACTGGTATTCAGAAGCATACTGCCTCCGACTGTGGAGGTAGAACATATCCATCAGGGTTAGTAGCCATTGATAGCCTTACCCTCCATGAATTTGTCTAATCCTCTTTCAAAGCCATCCAAGTTGGTGGCCATCACTGTCTCTTGTGGGAACCAATTCCATAGTTTAACTATGCACTGTGTGAAGAAGTATTTTCTTTTGTCTGTCCTGAATCTTCCAATGTTCAGCTTCATTGAATGTCCACGAGTTCTAGCATTATGAGAGAGGGAGAAAAACTTCTCTGTCCATTTTCTCCACACCATGCATAATTTTATACATTTTTATTATATCACTTCTTACTTGCCTTTTCTCTAAACTAAAAATCCCCAAATGCTGCAACCTTTCCTCATAGGGAAGTTGCTCCATCCCCTTGATCATTCTGGTTGCCCTTTTCGGAATCTTTTCCAACTCTACAATATCCTTCTTGAGATGAGGTGATTAGAACTGAATACAGCATTCCAAGTGCAATCACACCATAGGTTTGTATAATGGCATTATGATATAGATAGATTTATTTTCAGTTCCTTGATCTCTAACATGGAATTTGTTTTTCTTTCCCCATAGCTGCCACATCTGGGCCGACATCTTTACTACGACTCAAAGATCTCATTCCTGGTCTGTCACCTTCAGGTCAGACCCCATAAGCAAGTATGTGAAATTAAGATTTTTTTTGCCCTGATGTGCATCACTTTACACTTGTTTACATTGAATTGCATTTGCCATTTTACCACCCATTCACTCAGTTTGGAGAGGTCCTTTTAGAGCTCATCGCAATCACTTTTTGTTTTAACCACCCTGGACAATCCAGTATCATAAGCAAATTTGGCTACCTCACTGCTCATCCCAAATTCTAGACCATTTATGAACAAGTTAAAAACAACAGGTCCCAAAATTGATCCTTAAGGGACTCTGTTTTCCACATCCCTTCATTGGGAGAACTGTCCATTTATTCTTACTCTCTGGTTCTTTCTACTTAACTAGTACCAGATCCAGAAGAATGGATATGTCTTTATTGTGAAATGTTTAACTTAGAATTATGCATGAACATAACTATACTGTAGAACTGACTCCATGATTACATTATCTGAAATGTAAAGCTATAAAATGCAATTCTTCTATTTAATTTGTAAGAATGAAATTTAACACTTTCAGCTCAAACCTTGAATTCAAAATCTATAGTTTACAGGTAACTTTAGACATGGATTTCCAAAGGCACAGAGAAAAAATAATTCTAGAGACTACTTGGCCTGCACACTATCATATATCTGAGGCCTTGATATTGGAAATGTCCAGGACAAATTCCTCCCACTCTTCCAAGAAGTTTAAACACAATATGGAACAAGAGCCTAAACTTCCAAGTAGCTTGATAATGCAAGCATACAGCAGTATGACTAACCTCTGCCTCCGACAGCTCCTTATCACTGGTCGGCTTGCTGTATTTCTCCTGCATGAAAGGAATCCAGGCAATTTTGCATTTCTTGATGAAAGGAGTTACATCAACGGTGCCCAGTGCATAGCCACAGATACCATCTTCATCCTCCAGCACAAAGCAATAATCTGGGCTGAGGGAAAGCAAACCACCTACCAGCCTGAGAGGAAAGGAATGGTCAGCTGAACTCAAAGAAATAATGAACATATTAGATAACTACTGCAACAGCCCAAAAATAAGTCTACAGAACAATTAACCTAGTGAGGCCCTGTAATGTGAGAGCACAATAGATGAATAAATGAACCGAAGTTGCAAGCTGTGCATATTTAAGCTACAAGTTTAAGAACAGGCTACTTATTAAATGCCAGTGGGTCAGGCACTGTGTAGAGCATACAAGAAGTGTCTTTTTGGGCACTACTCCCAGTGAGGAGACCCAGAGTGCACGCAGGGAAGGACCCCACTATCCTCACAGCAGCACATTCCTTCATGATTTTGTTGGATGCTATCTCTGGGAACTCAAGGACAGATTTTGATTGGGAACACTGGTAGCCCCTCAATAACCAGAAGCCGGTATGTGAAAGCCTTTTGTAAAGCCCTCCCAAATGTAATGTACTACTTTGTGATCAGGTTAAGAGTCAAGGTGGGGCAGAGGGCCCAGGGGCAAACCGGAGTGGTGGCCAAGGGCCCAACTCCTGGTTTGAGATACCCATTACTTGGGAGGGCAGCAGGGGTGGAGGAGACATCCCTCTTATTCCATGCAGTGAGTTGGTGAAAATTACAAAAGGAGCCCTGCCCTAGGCCTGGTGCATGAGATCCTGGCATGTGGCCTGGAACAGGCTTTACAGTCATGATCATACCTGCACCTGCACCTGTTGCACCTGTCCTGGTTATATTCCCAACATATTTTCTTGGCCCACTCTCTGCGGGGAAGTGTGGGATCATTTTGGCTTCACTTAAATCAGATCTCCCCCCATTCACTTCCCGAATCCACAGCTTGTCACAAATCAAGTCCCACTGCATTATCTTATTACTAGCTGCTTTGCAATTGAGTTTTTTTTATCTTAAGTGACTGTGGCCTGGTAGTCAGTCCTAGCCCTGGCCATGTAGACAGAGCTCATGTGGTTGGACAGCACACACACAAGATGAGACTATGTGTTTTATTCCCTGCTTTTCCCAGCAGCTTTTAATATTGTATTTACATTTAATAAGAACATAAGAGCCTGCCGGATCAGGCCAATGGCCCATCTAGTCCAGCATTCTGTTCTCACAGTGGCTAACCAGTTGCGCATGGGAAACCCACAAACAGAATCCAATGCAAAGAGCGCTCTCCCCTCCTGTGATTTCTAGCAACTGGGATTTGGAAACATACTGCCTCTGGAGGCACAGCATAGCCATCATGGCTAGTAACTATTGATAGTACTTTCTTCCATTATTTGTCTAATCCTCTTAAATCCATCCAAGGTGGTGGCCATCATTGCCTCTTGTGGGAACCAATTCCTTAGTTTAACTACGTGCTGTGTGAAGAAGTACTTTCTTTTGTCTCTCCTGAATCTTCCAACATTCAGCTTCATTGGATGTCCACAAGTTCTAGTGTTATGAAGGAGAAAAACTTTTCTCTATCCACTTTCTCCATATCATGCATAATTTTATACACTTGTATCATGTCACCCCTTCCTCAACTTTTTTTCTAAACTATAAAGCCCCAAATGATGCAACCTTTACTCAGAGGGGAGTTACTCCATCCCCTTGATCATTTTGGTTGCACTTTTCTGAACCCCTTCTGTTTCTACAATATCCTTTTTTGAGGTGAGGCATCCAGAACTGTACACAGTATTCAAAATGCGACCGCACCGTAGATTTGTGTAATGGCATTATGATATCAGCAGTTTTATTTTCAATACCTTTCCTAGTGACTCCTAGCATGAAATTTGCCTTTTTCACAGCTGCCACACACTGGCTCAACTTTTTCATCAAGCTGTCTACTGCGACTGATCAGTCACCGCCAGTTCAGACCCCATGACCATATATGTGAAATTAAGATGATTTGCTCCAATATGCATTACTTTACCTTTGTTTATGTTGAATTGCAGTTGCGATTTTACCACCCATTCAATCAGTTTAGAGAAGTCCTTTTGGAGCTCTTCGCAATCCCTTTTTAACAACTCTGAATAATTGAGTATCATCAGCACACTTGGTCACCTCACTGCTCATCCCTAACTCTATGTCATCTATGCCCAAATTAAAAAGCACAGGTCCCAATACCAATCCTTGGGGGACTCTGTTTTCCACACCCCTCCACTGGGAGAACTGTCCATTTATTCCTACTCTCTGCTTAACCAATTCCTGATCCAGAAGAATGGGTGTCTTTTTTGTGAAATGTTTAATTTAGAATTATGCCTGAACATAACTATACTGTAGAAAAGTCCATGATTACAGACATCTCCTCTTATTCTATGACTGCTAAGCTTACTCAGGAGTCATTGATGAGGTACTTTGTCAACAGCTTTTTGAAAGTCCAGGTACACTATGTCAACTATCTATATGCTTGTTGACATTCTCAAAGAACTCTAATAGATAAGTTAAACAGGACTTACCCTTGCAGAAGCCACACTGGTTCTGCTTCAGCAAGGCTTGCTCTTCTATATGCTTGGTTCTTTTATCTTTAACAATACTTTCTACCAGTTTTCCTAGGAAGATAAGCTAACTGGCCTGTAATTTCCAGGATCCCCCCGAATCCCTTTTTAAAGATTGGCCACTTTCCAGTCCTCAGGTATGGAGGTGGATCTGTGGGACAAGTTACATATTTTTGTTAGAAGATCAGCAATCTCACATTTGAGTTCTTTGAGAACTCTCAGGTGGATGCCATCTGGACCTGGCAATTTCAGTTTTTATTTTTTCTACAAGTCTAGAACTTCATCTCTCGCCACCATTATTTGCCTCAGTTCCTCAGACTCCATTCCTGTAAAAGTTAGTTCAGGCACTGGGATCTGCCATATATCCTCCGCTGGGAAAACTGATGCAAAGAATTCCTTAAGCTTCTCTGCAATCTCCTTATCCTGCTTAACTACACCTTTAACTCCCTTATCATCCAAGGGTCCAACCGCCTCCCTAGATGGACTCCTGCTTTTAATGTATTTAAAGATTTGTTGTTGGTTTTTTATATTTTTAGCAATGTGCTCCTCAAATTCCTTTTTGGTATCCCTGAATGTCTTTTTGCATGTCTTTTGCCAGAGCTTGTGTCTTTTTTATTCTCCTCATTCGGCCAAGACTTCCATTTTGTGAAGGAAGCCTTCTTGCCTCTAATAGCTTCTCTGACTCTGGTCATATTTTTCCTGATCTGCTTCTAATATTGTGTTTTTAAACAACTCCAGAGTGATTTGACCCTCTGGACTTTGCCTTTCAACTTCCTTTTTACCAATCCCGTTATTTTGGGGAAGTTTCCTCTTTTGAATCAAATGTGACCATGTTGAATTTTCTTGGCAATTGGCCATTTACATGTATATTTAATTTAATAGCATTGTGGTCACTATTCCCAATCAGTTCAACAACATGTACACGTCTCACACGAGGTCATGGGTGTCACCTGAGATTAAGTCTAAGGTTGCTGTCTCTCTGGTCAGTTCCATGACCAACTGTTCTAGGACACAGTCATTTAGGGTATCTAGAACGTGTACCTCTTTGTCATGACTGGACACATTTGTAGCCAGTCTATGTCAGGGTAGTGGAAGTCACCCATTACTACAGGATTTCCTAGTTTGGATGCTTCCTTGATTTCATTTTTCATCTCAAGATCTCCCCCAGCATTTTGGTCAGGAGGTTGATAGAATGTCCCCAGTGCTACATTACTGTTGGGGCCTGGTATTACCACCCGCAATGATTCTATGGAAGAGTCTGCCTCTTTGGCAGTTTCTAGCTTGCTGGATTCAATGCCCTCTTTCACATATAGAGCAACACCACCTCCAATACATCCTTCCCTGTCCTTCCAATATAGTTCATATCCAGGGGTAACAGTGTTCCACTGGTTTCTCTGCTCCATGATGTTTGTGTTATTCTCCCTATGTCAATGCTGTCCAATAAGACCAAGCATTCCAGTTCTCCCATCTTGGCTTGGAGGCTTCTAGCATTAGCATGTAAACACTTGTATACAGTGTCTCTCTTCAAGTGTCTTTGGCACTTTTGGTTTGACATGTCGTACTTTTGCCTCTCTGGATTGCTATCTAGTGCCCCTGCACTCTCAGTGCCTAGTTCAAGGCCTACCCCATTTAAGATTTCATCATTTTTTTGGTCTTCATCCTGGGGGAGATTTATTCCAAAGTGGACCCTCCTCAGCTCCTGTCAGTTTTCCCACTTCAATCAGTTTAAAAGTTGTTCTGCCACCTTTTATAAGCACCAACAGTCTGGTTCCATCCCGGTTCAAGTGCAGCCTGTCCCTTTTCTACAACCCCAAAGTGTTCCCTGGTGCCGAACAAATCCCAACCCTTCCTCCCAACATCACTGTCTCATCCACACATTGCATCTACAAAGCTGTGCCTGTCTAGCTAGCTCTGCATGTGGAACTGGTACCATTTCAAAAGACCTTGGAGGTCCTGGCTTTCAGAATCCTACCAAGCAACCTAAATTTTGCTTCCAGGACTATGATCAGGGATAGCAAGGGGCATACCAAGGGTGATAATCCGTGGCACCCCAGATGTTGTTGGACTCCAGTTCCCATCATCTCTGACCATCAGCCATGCCGGTTCGGCCTCATGATGGCTGAAGTCCAACATCATCTGGAGGGCCATAGATTAGCCACTCGCAAGATATACTATTACTAAACAAACACAGCATGTATTGAACACATTCAACCTTATCTCAACAGTATACATACTTGTCTCCAATTAGGTCTGGCTGACTATGGAAAGGCTGATCAGTTCCATCATCATACATTTCTCTGCAGATCTTGTACACGGATGCCTAAGGACATACACAAATATGCATATACAAGTTTTCCCCCCCATAGCATATACATCTGTTACTTTGGAAGTCATGTTGTTCCACTAACAAACAGGCATGCTAGTTACTTCATTGGATTCCATACCTCCATAATGGCACATATTTGACAGGTACTGCAATTACTGATGTGATGCAGTGGATGATATTTTGGACTTGGACTGGGGAAATGCAATGTTAAACCCCCTTGAAGCTCACTGTGCCTTGATACAATATTAAAATAATTCCATGCAGGTCACCTTGGAAGAAGCAAGGACTATAAATGTGGTAGATAAGGTACACAAATAGGGAAGGTCATAGCTCAGTGGCAGAATGTCTGCTTTGCATGCAGAAGGTCCCAGGTTCAATCCCCAGCATCTCACTGCAGGGCTAGGAATGTCCCGTCTGAAATCCTGGAGAACTGCTGCCAGTCAGCATAGATAACACTGAATGAGATGGGCCAATGGTCTGATTCAGTACAAGGCAGCTTCCTATGTTTTCTAAGCTATCCCACAATGCTTGCAGGATGATGTATCATTTCCAAATAGTTCAGTTTGACATGCATTTGGATTACATCACTCATTAATTGTACATGGTGACTATTAGTATAAATAATAAACTATTATTAACTATGCTATATACAATATAGTTCTCCCCCACCCCGGATTAGTTACAGATATTATCTATTGATTTTTTTTTTTTTTGAGTAGCTGCAGAAACAGCATCCTGACAATGGTGGCAGAGCACAGCCATCATGGCCAGTAGCCATTGATAGCCTTATCCTCCATGAATTTTTCTAATCTTCCTTTAAAGCCATCCAAACAAGCGTGTAGAGGACTGAAGCCTAAGTTCACTAAACTAGAGGTGGCAACTTCTCATTTAAAACTGGGAGGATTAAGGAGATACAATTCACTCTATAAATGGAAAGTGTTAGAAAAATTAGTAATGACATTATTGGCTGGCTAAATCTATTTAATTTTTAATGTGATAAAGATAATCAATTGGGCTGGGTTCACAAGGTTTTTAATTTTTATATTCCCTTTGATAATCAGGATAAAAAAAAGGCAACTAGTAAAAAGATTTTTTATAATATTGCTGGGGCGGCAACAGATTTCCGTGAGCCGCTCAATCTTGCTGTAATTTCCCCCATATGAGCCACAACTCTCCTAGGCATTCAAAAGACCCATGGAATAAAGAGTCTTGAGAAAGTAAAACTAACAGCAATTGTTATCAATGTGGTCTTCCAAACAATATAACTCTGTATGAAAATTGCCAAAGAATTGGGTTACCTCATCTTTAGGAAAATAGGGCCTGATGGTGTAGACTTTGGAAGTTGGAGTCAGAGGAGGTGGCTGAAAAAAGAGGTCATTTGCTCCTTCAATAGGCAGCAAACGCTGTGAAAACAAAGAATTAGTGTAAATGCTTGAGAAGCAAGATGCAATACATTCTTGGGCGTGCAGTGCAGACTCCCAAGTTAACTTTTGCTACTGCAGGCACCCGAGAGGGAAGTAGGGTTTTGCAGGCTTTACAAATGTAAGGACCATTTTTCCATTTTATCTGAATAGACGTTTTTAAAGATACACAACTGTTACAGCACTTAACGGAGTTTAAATTAAAACTCATTTCTGCTTTAGCATAATTTCACCAAATCTCATCTATGCTCTCAACATAGCCATGTCAGGAGGAAAGGTTTGGTCTGAAGAGGGTTAACTGGCCAGAGGAGACCCTAACCCCCAAACAACGTGCTGACTCAATTGGCTGTGCGCAGAGAGCACCTGTGAGGGGGAAGAAAGTAAGCCCCTGAAAAATCCATGATCAAATTCAAGCACAGAAAAAACATATAGTTAGGACTGGTTTGCCAATTGGATTACCAGAAATGTAAGGTACAAATTTTGCTTATGGAAAATCTTAGAATATGCAACATCATGTTCTCTTTGCTCATGGAGTTCTCGTCGGCAGACAAGCAGGCGCGCATTGTGCAATTGCGGGCGCAGATAAAAACGCTGTGCGACCTGCAAAGAAACAATGTGAAATGTACAACTAAAGCCGCTGCGCTTCGCGGGCGCATGGGAATGGCAGCATCTCCTTGGGATATTACTGTAGAAATGGGAGGAAAATTATTTTAAAACAAAGCTGTCAGGCTATTTGGGTTTGGACCAGAAAGCCTTCGGCAGACCAAGCCTTCCAGTCCTCTGACGCGCAATAAAAGTTTTCTCAAACAAAGACAATGTCATTCAGTCGTGAATTCATATTGATACCTGGAACTCTCCTGCTAGACCACCTCTAAAGGCCCAGGGTTCTTGGTCTCCACTTAAGAACTGTGCTGAAGATTGACTACGACACCCTGTGGAGATCAGATCCAAGCGGAGAACGTTACGAGAGGGGGGATTGTCCTGAGATACTAAAATGTCCAACAAGCTAACACACACTTTGTGGGAAAAGCTCTCTAGCTGAGCTATAATCCAAGAACTTACGGGGCTGTAATAATGCTGCACAGTGTGTAAAGATTCCTAATTACTAGTTACTTGTGCTCTTTATTAATAAGACCAAAATTATGTTAGATGATATAGTCTTAGAGAGCAGAACATTCAATCCAGTTAAAAGCTAACATGCCCCATTCCATACAGGTATAAAAGAGATAAAAAGGGCTGAGCTTGCCTGTCCTTTCTTCACTAAGAACATTGGGACGTTTCATGGAATAGTTGCCCAGCTTTGCCCATCAATGGATGTGTAATTTTAGCCATTGTCACAGCCCCATGAAAATACTTGGACCTGTCTGAAGTCACATTTTCATATTGTTTGAATCTTGCCAGAAAACTAGGTTTGGCGTGGAATAAAATAGCCCAAAGAATGTGGACCAGAGACCACTTTTTCAAGAGATTAGAAACCAATTCTGTCCACCTCTGTAGCTCTGCTTATACAACTGTAACCACAGCATACACATTGTTTCCAATAAAGGCAACAATGGCCTCAGTTACAGTATTTTATTTTCCCCACCCTCAACCATGTCAGAAATGCCATTAATTCCTGACAGACAGCCTCGGAAAGGGCTTTAAAGCTCTCTGCACTATTTATTAAGAACCAGGATATAATTTTTAATAATGGCTCAGCTTTGATGACAATTCTGATAGCCAAGCAATAAACCAATTAGCATAACTAACATCTTTGAGAGGGGATAGGCAGGTGAATTGTTGATGTGGGGATTAAGTAACCTGCTTAGTCTTCTGGTAAAATAAGCTGCGCAAGTTTGTTTCCTCTTGTGGACAGCGATCTACATCCTGTTCAAGTAACAATCTCAGATCAGTACAGTCAAAATGTGTCATGCTAGCAAGGTAGTCTCAAAGTGAACCAAGCCGGATATTGATGCATAGCAAATTATAAAAGCAAGCCTTTCATACAGCAAGACTCCAAATGTGTTAATTTGAGTTTCCACTGTTCCCATATCAGAGTCCCTCATTAAAGAGACTTTATGCTGTACCCTTTCACTGTAACTTGGAGTACTTCTCCTTTGAGACTACATTGTAACTAGCACTCCAACTATTATACACTTTACAGAGCTGCATGAATGAAGAGCTGTATGAATGAAAACCAAGAGTTAATGCCTGAGTCGCTGCGCAAATGTGACTTCAGCCCATGCCTACTGCCCCTAATCTGAGCTGCCTCACAGACAGACCCTTCCCATCTTAAATTTATTAATCTCGACACGCTGAAAGCATCTGGCGTGGTCCATCCAATAGCAGTAGACACTTGTGCTGAAGATTCTCCCATCTGCACACATTGGGGAAGAAGACAGTAGAAGGCATTAGTAATCCATAGTAGTAGTATCCACACTAGTTATATAAACTGAATGCTAGCTGGATTGAAAGAAAGGGTAAGGAGATCAGCCTTCAGTGGACCACCAAGCATATCAACATTCAATGGTGAAATCGGTATGATTTAGTGCTTCATATATATTCATATGAAATGATATGCAAGTGTTATGACTACATAAGTAATTATAGCAACATAAGATAATGGTTTCCATCATCACTAAAGACCAGGATCTCAACCAGAAGAATTCACCCAGTCTAAGGAGAGACATTTTGGCTGGGGTAAATGCATCAACTCGAATATAAAAATGCACTGAATTTATTACCAGTCAGTGTCAGAGATAGATAGTAAACACCAATTACTTCTGCTGGGAAAAGCCATCCCTATGGTAGAGTATGGCAGCCACAGTCAGCAGCCTGCTGTAAAAACTGGGAGATGTTCCAAAATTAAATCAACCTCACAGCTCAAGTCAATGGCCAATCAAGTTCAACTGATAACTGCAGTTATTCAATCTTCCTGCCAGGAGGAATGTCCCATTCTCATTTTTATTTGACAACATGGATAATTTGCAGGCTCTAAGAACTAGAGGAATTTAACTTGTTAATTAATGTATACTATATACAAATAAGAGGCGCCTCCCTTCCCGGCTTTAAAATAGGGGGCTGATAGTCTTGTAGTAGGGATTGGCTGATATGCTTTCCTATTCTCTAATCCATAACCCCTGATACTATTTATTAAATTTATATCCCGCCCTTTCTCCCAGAAGGAACCCAGAGCGGCAAACAAAAACACTAAAGGCACTTTAAAACTTCTTAAAAACATTAAAATAAAGCAGTTCTGATGGGAGAGGAGAAAGATGAACCACCAAGATCAGTCTTGGTCTCATCACAATGCTAAATGAGGTAAACTATTCTAAGGCCCAAATTTCAAATGATTTCATAGTTATCTGGTGGGAAATGTTCCCACTCAAGAAGCTCTCTATACTAAGACTTCAATCTTTCACTAGAAGTATAAGGTCTATTGTTGTGTAATGGCTAAATGCAATATCAAACATCTTGGCAATGAACTCAAGAAGGCCTATAATTACCTATGACAATATACAAGCAATTACAACTGTTAAGTGATCCAAGAACTGTAGGCTGATCCAGTATTGTGCAATGGGTTTATTATGAGATTTGTGACAACTACAGAAATTGTGACAGGAAACCATCAGCGTTGCTGCCTGCTGTGTGCATCAAGCAAGTCCACAGCATATACCTTACAGTTGGATTGAAACCTGAAAGTGAAATGAGGTAACTTGAGGAACCCAGGCCATGCTGGTGCTATTCCAAAAAAACATGTAATTTAAAAAAGGCTGCAGACAAAAAAGGCTCTTGATTTCTCTTTAGAGATTAGTCTGGTATGAAAGCAGACTCCAGAGCTCTGGAATTTCTTCCCTTGCCCAAAATCAGGCATCTTGCAAATGTCAAAGCAAATCCCTTTTGCACCAGAATAGCCTTACGCTAAAGCTCGCATGCGCAGAGAAAGGGCTGGGAGGCTCGGCTCCCTCTTGGCCAAGCCCATTGAAAGATCACATCTGCAATTGTTCTGTTGAAGATAGCAATAACGTTATTGAGACAGAGCAAGCAGCAGAGAGCTGAGGTATGGTCGCATTCCTTAGTGTCATTTCCAATTTTGCAACAAAGCTGGAAAATATTGCATTATAATCCAGTGTGCATTCAGTCTGAGTCAATACTCATGATTCAGAGATCAACGTTTAAGTTCGTTAGCCCAAGGAAAAAAAACCCCTCAAGATCAAGAGATATTCACTGTATGGCCTCTGCCACTTTTATTGCCAGTCTTATAGTGAAATGTGAATTGCGACTAAGAAAAGAAAAAGAAAGGATTTAAGGTCAAAGCGACCATAATATAAAAACATTTAATTGACATCCTTTTTTCCATGGGCTAATTAAAGACAATCATATGATAGCTGCCACTATAACTCGTTCCTAAAGAACATACCTAGCCACTGCACAAAAGATTTCACCATTGACATGATGCTCTTGATGTCCCAGACATATGAGTACATGTCATAGAGGATTGTCCGATTGGCACAGTTGGAAAGACGAGTGAACATGCCCATCACCAAGCTACACATCTCTTCAAACTTGGTGGCTCGAGCACGCCATTCTTCAATCTAAAGAAAGAATTATAAACAAGAAATTTCACACACTGTATTTTCCTTCTAGCAAGATTTATGCTGATTTTGAAATTAGATAAAGATTATGACAATATCCATTCACTTCCACATCTACGGCCAGGGTGACCAAGAAGTTGCTCACTCATTCCAAGCCTGAAGAAACATTCTACGGCACAAGATACCCAACCACCAATTGGCCCACATGGATGATGTACGTAATTATCTACAGGCTAGATTCAGCTCAGGGACTTCATATGAAGTTGCCAGTAGATTTCTTTTGCTACTGTTTTTAATAGGGAATACACACACCTTTCAAGGAAAAAGATGCAGCCACTCACCTTTTCCGAGTCCTTTCCTTTGCAATTCACACTGACAACACTGCTGTTGGCTCTGAGCCACTGGAACTCTCGTAACATTTGGGCCCCTTTGAGCCCATGCTCATATGGGAGATAGAACAAGTCTGCAAGTAATTGTAGATCTTCTAGAGTCACTGGTTCTACTGCATATAACGGCTTCTCATGGGGACCAGGCACAAACTGCTCCTTGTTAGTTTGCTCGTCTGTCTGCATAGGTGCAATATCACTACCACAATCATCCTGCATTGACATCTCTGGAGATTTTGATTCAGCTATGCTCTCTTTATCAGTATCCATTGGTTTTAACTCCTCTGACATTTTTGCTTCAGCAATGTCAGTCAATATTTGATTGATATTCTTGTCAGCATCCTCTTGCTTTTCCACTACCATGTCCATTGGCTCCTCATCCAATTGCTTCTTTTCCTCCTCTTTGACAAGAACCTGTGTCTCACTGCTTAGTGCAGTTCCCTGGCTCATTATGGGCTCTTGGTAAACTGTTGTAACCACAGTGGTAGAATTTAGAGAGGATGGCGCAACCAGAGGTACGTCCACAACACTTGTTTTAGCGCCACTGTGGGCCACTTGCCTACCTGCAGACACAGAGCAAACAAACTTCAATACTATCCACTCAGCTATTTAATAAAATCAATTTTCCTACATGTAAATAACTTGTGAACAATACAACACACACACACTTGTGTGTATACGACACACTATCATGCAAGTGGCTACTTTGTTACAATTAGACAAATTTTGAAAAGGCATAGTCGACGCACATTTTTCACATGACAGAATACAAGTTTTTTTTGAACAGAGGTTATCTGCATGTGCTAATTAATGCAAAAGAACAATCCTTCAAGATTGGACTGCAATCTGTGATCAGCAATAATGACATTATTAAAGAATGCGGCTGTCAAAGTGGAGTCTTTATGGCAGATGATACTAGGATATATTTTTCCCAGTTGGATATGAGTACAAAGACTACTATGAACATTTTCTATCTGCATTTCAGGCACACTAATTTCACGTATTTTCAGTGTGATATGAATCCAAGCATAGATTTGCTAGTGCCTTGCTCCATCAAAGCCAAATGAAAAATACCCCTTTCCTTCCTGCTTCAGAATTTCTCACAAAGCATGCTGCTTCATGAAAATGAACCTATGTTACTCAGAAATCCCCACTGTTTCCTTTTAATTGTTTTAAATTAAATAATGTTTTTGATATGTGGTGAAACCTGAACAGCAGCAATCTTTTGAAATATTATTCAGCAGTTTCTACTGAGAACTTGAAAAACAGTTTGGGTTTCACCTTCATTCGCTCCAATACTAGGTGTGATAAAATGAAAACTCTTACTCACTGCTGTACTGATGAGGTACTGCAAATTCCTGTAGCCACTCTGTTAATGACAACTTCAATGCCAACTGTGGGCTATAGAGAACATCTGTTTCAATGTCTTCATCACTGCCTTCATTCTCCAATTTAATCTGGATTGAAACTGTACTGTCTTCAGTGTCAGCTGTGCAGATTAACAGAATATTAATTTGTAAACAAGATTCAGAATTACCATGTATTTTAATTTAAAGACAGACAGACAAAACACTATTTCATTAAGATGAATTGTTACTACCAGTGAGATAACAAAATTTAGCAGTGAGATTTCATAATTTGGCAATTTTTTCATTATATTTACCCAAGATTTGTGATTTGGCCCAGCTGTTGAGATGAAATTACTATAAACTAGCCATGCAAGTCTATCACAATAGCAAGCAGGTGGTAAGGCTTGGTTAACAATTCCAAAACAAACTTGCACTATTAAACTGATGCTTTGCACATAAACAAGTTCTTGATCACTTCAGCAATTCTTCATATAAATACTGGTTACACACTCAACTGGACATTTGAAAGCAAGGAAATGTCAAAAATGAGTTCCTGTCCTCTAAATGACTGTTCAAACTATTGTAGTGATTTTATTTAATGTACACCATCCTAGAATCCATGTTTTGGATGAAGGAATGGTTTAGTAACTTCAAAACAAATCAATAAAATAATCGGATCAGATGTCTGGCACTTGGAGCCTGCATCCAACTCCTTAACCTAAAACCAAACCAGAGGGCAAAAGCATTTAATCTATTTTGTTATTTCATTCATTTTTTCCTTCTGCATTCCAGGTTTTCTTGTTACTTTCTTTCTCAGCACCTTTATTTTGAAAGCTCAACCTACACTTCCTATAACTTCTCCCCTTCTACTGTAAAGTTTTTGAAGCTATTTAGTTCCATTTTAACATCTTCCCCAGCATCTGCTGATAGCTTTACAATGTTAAGAGTTCATTTTATAAAAAAAACAACTATGCTGTAGCCATTTTTGGCTTATCACCACTGCTTCAAAAACATTGAATAGCTAACTGTTTCCTCTTGACGTCAGTGCAAATGATAAAGATTTACACATGATGTCCTCTTAACATCATGCGTAAATCTAGAACCAAGTCACATTTCCTGAAATAAACTATTTGACTCAAAATTCAAGATTATTAGGACTATTTCTGCAAGCATTATTTCATAAGAGTGAATGAGCATTTCTGATCAACTTACTCATCACAACATCTTTTCTCACTCCATTCATGTTGGATTTATACCAAGTTGCAAGGGTGTGAATAGCAACAAAGTTGGCTTCAAATTCACAATTTGGATTGGTCAGGACTCCCTTTAAACGTGGAATAAGTTCTGTTGATCGACCTTTATATGGACCAAGAAACAGCCTTTTCTGATCATAGTCGTTAGCATGAATATTGTCCCAAATGACTGGAGCTCTACGAATTATCTTTGAAACTTCTTCAATGGACTCCACTGGAATGTCTTTAGATACCACTTTGGGACCTAAAATAGAGTTTGATAATGAAGGACTCAGAATATGCTTATGGAATAACCACAGATCACAATAAAATTTAACCAGTGTACTCAAATTAATAAAAATGCTGAATTAAGTTGGCAATCTCGTCTTAAATCAAAGTGCATTACTCACCTGTCCATAACACATCAATTC
Organism: Rhineura floridana; assembly: GCF_030035675.1. NCBI lineage: Eukaryota > Metazoa > Chordata > Lepidosauria > Squamata > Rhineuridae > Rhineura > Rhineura floridana. The sequence goes on from NC_084486.1 coordinate 86,602,660, forward strand.
CAGGTAACAGCTTTTCCCCTACAGTTCGTAAATAGGGAGACTGAGCAACATTTGGATAACAGAAAGTGCCACAGTATTCTGGAACAGAGAAAAATACAAGTTAAAAGTAAGTTCACAGAGCATTTTGCTCTGTGTGTGGGGTATGTGTATGAGGAATAGCCATAGGATTGCTATAGCTCCTAATAGCCTACTATGTCACTTCTGACAGATTTGCATTTATATATCATTGTTACTTCTCATAAGGATTAAGGCAGTGTTCAAATGTATGCAGAAAACTAATTAAAATGTTACAACACCACAACTTTAGGGACTCCCACAGGAACCCCAAATTCTCTCAACGATGCTATTACCTTCCAAAAGGCTCCTCCCCTCTGTGCTCCAAAACTGAAGGTATTAGAAAGACTTTAAGAGGCTATCAGTTTACCAGAACCTCTTTTTAAGGTACTACAGCTGCTCCTGGCTATTGATCAGCTGGGGCATCTTGCCTATCTCTCTTTTAATCACCTGTGTTATGGGGACCAACTGACAGGTAACTGCAGAGGGTTGATAGTTCTTTGAGCTTGCCCTCTTCTCCAAGCCTTCACTTAGGTATTTTCTACAGAAGCTGGCTGAAAGCCAATTTCACTTTCTCCTCTCCCTGTAAAGAAGGGATTTTACCTCTACTATGCAAGCTCAATAAACTGAATTCAGAGTTATAGAAATTTACTCTTAACAGGGCATGTCTGATCATTTGTGGACTGCAGAAACAAGTTTAGAACTCACACGTATTTTTCTACAAAACTAGTGTATGTGTTTACATTTAAGTCTTTAAGTAAGCCTCAGTATCTCCAGTAAGGACCTTAATATCATACCAAAGTACAACCTAGCAAGACTGAAAACAGGATATACTCAGCCAATGGACCTTTGATTAGCTCAGCACCATAACTGGGGACAGCCAAAGGTGTTACAAATACTTTGGTGAATAAAGTCCTTTACCCATCAAGACCAGGGCAAAAGAGTATGTACAAACTTTTCACATCGGACTTTTCCCAACACAAGGACATTTCAAAAAGGGTAATGACAGAAGGAAAAAAACAAGCAAGGAAAGAAAGCCTGACAGAACATTCTGTGCTCTAGTTTAGCCTTTCCCATCCTTTTGCCTCCCAGATTTTGCTGGACTACAACTCCATCAGATTCAGCAAGCCTGGCCAATGGTCAGGGATTATGGGAACTATAGTCCAGCAACATCTGGGAACCCAAAGGTTGGGAAACGCTGCTCTAGTTCCAAAACTAGAAATTTTAAGAGTTGGCTATTCCCCATATAAAAGTTCTCTTTATTATATTTTTTTTCCGCATTGTAAAAAAAAAAAAGTTTTGATTAAAGTCATTTCTTCTTCCCTTCATACTCAGGGTATATACTCAAGTAAAGCACACAGCTTTCAGCTATCGATGAAGAAAGGGAGATTGGCACTCATTCTGGAGTCTAGTGAACATTTCTTGATTTCATAAATTAAACGCAGTTAGTACAAATAATGAACACAAATGACAACCAACAACTGTTGGTTACATGACAGTGCCAGGTTAAGACTGGTGTTGCCTCAAGCAAAGTTGGCTAACCCTTTAAAATCTCCCCCCTCCCCAATACACACATTTTGGTCTAGCCTGCAAATAGGTTTAAACAAACTCTCTAAGACAAAATCTACAGGAAGTGTGAAAGTGTATCACATTATTGAAACTAGCAGTCATAAACATGCACTCAGCTTACAACAGACTGCTGTGTGATATTTGCAACAAGTTCAAGTGTGGCATATGTACACCAGTTTAAAATGAAATCCAGCAACCACAAATTAGAAAACTTAGATGTGCCACTAGCACATTTCTATCTCTGAATTGGTTGAATGAATGAAAATGAGATACAAACTGTAAAAAATTTTGGGCAGGCCAATTCATATCATAACTTTTCATGGCCATCAGGCTCCAACAATTATCCTCACTACCTGCAAGCGTAGCTGGCATTTGTTTGGCAGCTGCATAGCTACGGCAGCTGGAGAACCTTGGCAACACAAGACCAAACCTCTAGTCCCACCCAACTGCCTTTCTTGCTCTAGGCTAAGAAAGGAAGAAGAGTTGTAAGCCAGGTGCCCAATGGCGCTCAGGGTACTTTCAGGGAACAGCATCCAACTGGCCATTCTCTCCACCAGCCTCTCTCTCAGGAAAGGCCATGGGTCAGGGTTTGCCTGGAAAGCAGGGGAACAAGAACAGAAGTATTTTGACCTCGTTTCTATTAAAATTCAGTATCTGCATTGTCACCTTACCTGTGGGACAGAACAGGAATGTTTCTGGCTCTCCTAGATACTGATAGATTTCATTAGTGATTGAGATCTGGGCATGTGCAAAAGAACTGAATACTTCTTTGTCTGCTGCACACATATTGTGATCAATATCATCAAACAATAACGCAAAAGATCTGCAACCAAACTGAGAAACCTAACAGGGAAAGGAAGAGAAGATAAAAACACTATTAATTAATACAACACAAAAGGTAGTTCATGAGTATGGGCAGTACCCAATGTAGTATTTCTGTTAGCGCAAGGCTTTATGTTTGCGCAACTAACTTCCCCCCTCTCCTCCCCCCGCACATGCTCTGTGCCCTCCCAAAATCTGCTGGGAGGACTGGGGGCAACCCAGAACAGATTTAGGATGCACACAGATGGAAGGAGGGGTAAAGTTCCACTGTGGAAGTGTAAATCCTTGTGCATCAGTGCTACAGATGTTTTCACCATGTGTATGGAATATTTCATAACTATGGCTGGAATAAAACTAAGGTAGTAGATTCTCTCGAGTTGGATTCAAACATGTGCCCTATGTGTCATAATGCTCTTCCCCTCTGGACTTAATCTGAACACATGTGTTTCCTACTGCTACAGCACTCCTCACCACAAGAGTGAAATTCGGAATCAGGGAGTCAAAAGGGGCCTATTGTTCTGTCCTTCTCTACAGTTTAGAAGAGAGGGCAGAGAAGACATTGTTGCCAGCCTTTTAGGTGTGATGCTGTTGCCTATTGCTTTGAACCTTTGGTGTACACTTCCTAGGGAAGCTGTCCATGAATGGTGTCAGCAATAATGGCAACCTGCATGAGTTTGCTAACTAGGTAGGTTGTACCACTGCATCAGTTACCACAGCAAGTCATTTTAGCACAACCATAAGATCACAGTTCTCAGATCTCTGACTGTGCAGTAATGTAACTAAGGGAGAGGAAAGAATTTTACCTTGACCCTTGACTTTTACTTAAAGGAAGTATCCCACTGGTGTAATTTTATCTAGAGATTTTTCAATTTATGATTTAAAATGTAATATATATAAATGAAAAATACCTGGTCCAGCTTGCGTTTCAATGTAGACACTTCTTTGGGGTTTGAGAAGGTAATATCGAGTCCAGGAGAGATGGCATAAATAAATTCTATCTCATATTCTTGAGCAGCTGCGATGAGAGTCATGAGCTGCTCTAGAAATCAAAGCCAACTATTTTAGCAACAACCAACAACAAAAAGTGAAGACATTTCATTAATCAGAATACATATGAATATCTTGCATGCAACTAATATTTTAAGAGAGAAGGAAATATGAATAGTTAACATTTCTTATCAGAACACATCCAACCCTATATGTCAGTGTGTATCAATATCCTCAAAGGTAGGTTGTTTGTGGGAAAACTATTTTTCCCCAGGTCAGTTACAACAGTATGCTAAAGGTATATATCCAGCAGAATTTATGTACTCATTAAGAAAATTAAGAGGAATGGAAGAGATTTAAATGAGTATTCCTAAAGTGCAAGAGACTACAAACTGGGAAAAGATTCTTGCTTAATCAAGCTTCTAAATTACAATTTATCATGTCCCTTAGGAACAGTATAAATTGAAGCTTCAATTGACCTCCCAGGTAAGTTAGGAATGCAACCCGACAATAATTCTATGCACACTTGGAAGAAAGCACCACTGAAAACATTAGGACTTGTTTTCAAGTAAACATGCATAGAATCAAGCTGCACATGTCAATCTGGACCATAGGGTTCTGTTTCATCTTTCACCTTTCGCATGGGAAGAAAGGGAAAACACTTGTGTCAAGTTATCTCAAGATATTAAATATCATTCACCTTTACAGTTATTCTTAATCTGTTTATCCCAAAACAGCTGTTTTTAATACAACTACTTTAAAGTGCATGAGATGAAAGGATTTTTCTTTAGGTCAGTATTTTTTTCATAATCCTGTGTCGACAGGTGGGCTCTTAAAAATATTGTGGTAATACACTGATGTCCAATGCTACGCTGGCATTTTTACTAAACATGGTTAGCTACAAACCACATTTATTACAATTATTTAGATCATATCTTTCAGGATACAAATCCTTTCAAACCAGCTTACAAGTAACAGTGATATAGTTTAAAATTGTTGTGGGATATTATTAACTTTCCATCAACATCCTCTCTATAGGCCCTTTAGTAGTTCAAGGCCCTGAGGAGATGGGGGTAAGTCCAGCTGGAGTGGGCTATGGTTCTTTGCCAGACTCCGTCTCCTGGAATCTGTCTCACGGGACTCTACGTAGTAGACAACCCTGTAGAAGTGTGTGTGTATGCGTGCAGGGAGAGAAAGTGGAAGTCCAGCTGGAGCAGAAGTGGATTTGCAACCTATAATTTGAGCTGACCATGGTTCACAAAAATGCTGGTGCAAATGTAATGCTGTACCACAGCTAGCTCTAAAAATGAAAAAATGAAGGGAACTGATGAGCTAGTTGGGAAGAATAGCAAGCACATCTCTTTTTGTACATATCTTTTTGTACACCGCCCAGAGAGCCTCCGGGCTTAGGGCGGTATATAAATTAAATTAAATAAATTAAATAAATAAATGAACCATGGTTAGGTGATCACTATTATATCCGTACCAGGCCTTTCAAGTCAGAAACCAAGTCAGTTATCAGATCTCTTCTCTACTTAGGAAACACTGTGGGTTGGCTTTTTTCACCTTGGCATTAAAACAAACAGAAATGGTTCCAGAGCACCATGTGAGGTCACATAATGAAGTAACCTCGCTAAAGCTAAGCAGGTCTGGGTCTGGCAACTGCCTGGATGAGAGGACTACCTGAGAATCCCATGTATACTATCTTGAGTTCAGTGACTGAACTGCTGGGGGGGAGGGGGGGCAGAAGAGATTATAAAATAAATAATCTGCATTTGCTGCAACACAACACTGATTTTCCCTCATCCAGTCTGGCAGAGAATAGTGTAGTGTTAGGTTACAGGTATACCTTTAGAGATATTTACTGCATCTTTTAAATTAAGCAGAAAAGAAAACCAGTCGTTTCCTTTACACTTTTTAATTTACTATCCAAATGAGAGAACAAATGTAATTCACTGAATATTTTTCTGAAAATACAGTAAGGCTAGTTACCAGCTTCCTCCACAGAATACATTTCTCGCCAAAACATCCTGTGCTTGTAATCATCTTTTGGTGCATATAGGTATGTATTTAGTCCCCATTTCTGAAGTCTACAAAGTAAAAAAAAATGTTGTTAGAAAAACATTCCACAAATGTAATTTACTTACTCTCATAGCCAAATGTAGCCATGTAAGTTATGCAACATTTCAGGTAGACTGATCTAGAAAAGCCAAAAATGGCACACCTAGACCAATAATTGTTACAAGGAGGATAGATAAGAGAATATATTATACAAATCAGTGATTTAGGATAGATGTATGTTTTCCAAGCTTTTACTCTGTTATTCCTAATGGTCATTTTCAGGTACACCCTCGGGAAATTGTGCTATTGGTCATGCCTGATCTTTGCAGTGGTATGAATGGTGCATCTTACTACAGGTGGTAGGAATCTGTGCAGGTGCAGTCATTCTGGCAGGCAAGGAAATTCCACAAATTGGTGCTATTAACAATATTTTCTAATGTTTGCACAAAGATATCACCTTATGTTGACTGTGACATGCTTGGAAATAGCGCGTCTTTGGAGGGCACCATCCACTTTCCTAGAACAAGGTGACTAAATAAAGTTCATCAGATAGCATTTTGGAGATGTTAACTCAACAAAAGAGAGTTATGAGGGCACTATCTTCCAAAGATCAATTTATGGATATCAGGTTTCAATTCATTTTATTTGTGAATTGTGCAACACAAGGCAGAACCTCAGTTACAAGCTTCTTTCTAGAAGGACCTCTTTCCAAAGCCATAATATAACCTCATTTTTATGGTTATGCTATTTATTGTTATTGTTATGTATTTCAAGATTGCTTGAGATATATACCAGCATCATGTACTTTGTTTATTGGTTGTTATTTCAAAAGCAGTGCAAATTTCAATGAAAAATCCTTTCCCCCCACAAAATGTGCTCAAAAGCAAGCTTCTAAAATATATGTACATATAGACATGTGGTTAGATAATGAGGTTCGATAGCAGACATCTCTTGCTTAACTGTTTTTAAATATGTCTACTCCCTTAAAGGGAACAAAGGTTTTCACACAGATGCAACCATGGGGAAGAAGCCAGAAAGTCAATCATCCAACAAAACATCTTCAGAAAAAGAACTGCTCTAGAGTATGGAGGAAAAATGCTGAAACGCAAGAGTTTTATCAAAGGCCAATATGAAATTTAGATAACAAAACCACCTGGGACTTTGCATAAACTTACTTGTATTACCTATATTCTATTTGGAAAGAGTGAGCAGTCATTTTGATCTGGGTATGGTTACAAGAACAGAAGACAAGTGCTACTGCAAGTTTCCCAACTTTTAACAGGCAACAGTAAAGGATTCCCTTGGTGCACACAATGGAAAGGGAATGAGGATAGTTGAGAAGAAAACAGAAGGGAAATGCCTCTCCTCTGACAGAATGTTCTGGTGTAGAATACATTCATTTCACACAGAAACTCATCTATGAGGCAGCAAAAAGAAATTAATTTTTCTTTATTTATTGCATTTATACCCCACCGTTCTTCCAAGAAGCTCAAAGCAGCATATATAGTTCTCGCCCATTCAACTTATCCTCACAACAACCCTGTGAAATAGGTTAGGCTGAGAGGGGATTTGAATTTACATCTCCTGGTCTGCCATGCTGACCCAGCCTTTCCCAACCTCCAGATGTTGCTCTCTGGGCTGATGGGAATCGTAGCCCAAAACATCTGTAGGGCACCAGGTTGGAGAAGGCTCCTCTAACCACCATATGTACCAATAATTCTACCAAATTATATGCTATTTATAAACTAAACTAAAAACACAATACATTAAAGCTCAGCACAACAAAGCAAGATGGTCTGCCCCCGGAGACTAATGGAATGCACTGGATTCCTGAATGCCCTGGGGGAGTTCCCAGTAGGTAGACCAGGTGACCCTGTTGAAACCCTTGTCACACTGTCGAACAGCAAGGCGTGCCAGGGTCTTGACACAGTTGCTGCTAAGTGCCCTCTCTGGCATTGTGGAGCCCGGTTTGCACCTTGGTACACCAGTGAACTAAGGGCAATGAAACAGACTGGATGATAGCTAGAGCAGTGGTTCCCAATCTTTATGAGCATGGGACCCCCTTTATAAGCTGAAAAAAAATTGTGACCCCCTCCCCCTAGGGAGGCAGGCTGGCTGCCAGGAAGGAAGGGGGAAAGCAGCCTTACTTTGCAGGCTTGCTTCTTTTTGCTTCACAAAAAGCCCTCTCCTCTCATTCTAAGCAAGGGCGTTGCCAGTAGCGGCAGTGCAAGGAGATGGGAATCAGTGATAGTAATCCCCTCTTCTTCCTGGTAGCTCCACCCTCAGCCTCCTTTGGCATCTGCCATGTATTTTATAAGCAGGTGCCTGCCCTTAGTGCTCCTGAAAGATGCTCTGGCACTTCAGGAAAAGGCCTCCCCTCTCGTTTGGAGCAAGGGGGAGGTGTCATCTGCAGCAGCAGTGGAAAGCAGACGGTGTCGAGGGAGTGAAGACTTTTTAAAAAAATTAATAAATAATTCATTTCTTTACCATTCACGGCCCCCTCTGGATTACTTTGCGGCCCCCCTGGGGGTCCCGGCCCCCAGGTTGGGAACCACTGAGCTAGAGCACAAGTGGCGAAAGATTTGCTGTGAGGCTGATTGGGCACAAGTGAAATATCATTACCGTGCCTACTGTGTGGCGGTGAGGGTGGCGAAGGCGGCCCACTTCTCTGCCTCCATTGTATTCTCAAGTAGCTGTCCAGTGGAGTTTTTCCGTATTGTTAGGGGTCTGTTGACATCAACTCCAGGAAATGGAGGTTTAGACCCTTCAGAGGCCCACTGTGAATTGTTTGCAAGGCATTTTGAGGGTAAAGTTGCTCACCTCTGTACCACTCGATGCCCCATTCACATCTACTGTAGTCCCCAATGAGGTGTCCAGTGCAACATCTGCTGCAACTTTTGGGGAATGGGTTCAGTTGATGTGTCCTGATGGCATAGACTAGGTGCCTGCAATGATGCGGTCAGCAATGTGTCCTCTACTCTTGCCCTTCTTGGCTTATTAAAGCTTGCTGACAGGGTTTGACTGAGTGGATCCAGGGTGTGGTCAATGAATCATTGCAGGAGGGAGTGGTTCCAGCTGCCCTGAAAGAGGCAGTGATTTGACTGCTCCTGAAAAAGCCCATCCTGGACCATTGGTCTGCAACAATTACCGACCGGTTGCAAATACCCCCTTTTTAGGGAAGGTGATTGAGAAGGTTGTAACGCAGCAAGTATTCTTGGATGAAACACATTATCTTGACCCATTCCAGTCTGGATTCAGGCCTGGTTATGGGGCTCAATCGGCCCTGGTCGCCCTGATGGATGACCTTTATCAGGAGAAGGACAGGGGGAGTGCGACCCTGTTACTCTTACTTGATCTCTCAGCAGCTTTTGATACCATTGACCATGGTATCCTTCTGGGCCGACTTGGTGAGATGGGTATTGGAGGCACTGTTTTACAGTGGTTCCGATCCTATCTCTAGGGTCATTTTTAGAGAATAGCATTGGGTGATTGTCATTTGGCCCCCTGGCAGTTGTGCTATAGGGTGCCGCAGGGTATCATCTTGTCCTCAATGCTGTTTAACATCTATATGAAGCCCTTGGGAGAATCCAGAAGTAACACCAGGTCCAGCAATACTCCCAGTTTATGAACCCAATATTTTGAGGAGAGTGGAACCCTGTCCAGAACAAGCATTTCTACAACGAATCAGTCTTATATCATCAACTGTCTTATTTGGATTTTTTATTCACTCTCTCCTTGTCCATCACTGACTATAGGCATGCATTCAAGGACTGCACTGCCTCACCTCAGAGTTTGATGGAAAGGAGAAACAGCTGCATGTCATCAGCATATGGATAACACTGAATTCCTTATCCCCTGATGATCTCTCCCAGTGGTTTCATATAGATGTTTTATGGGAGACAATACCGAACTCTGTGGAACCCCTTAGGAAAACTCCGATGGGAAGGAGTAACAGGCTCCCACCAACACCTTTTGGAATATGACCTCCAGAATTAATATTTAGTAGAGGAGAAAAGTTTACCCGCATATTTCTGGACTAAAACTAAATCAGAACCCATTCTTTTTACTATCACATATTGAAATCCAGAGTTAACTTATTATACTTGTTATTAATGGCAGGAATCATTCAGTTTTTTATGACCTTGTGGCTCCCCCACCCCCCATTTACATTTTTCAAACCATATGCCTTAACTCTGCACTAAATACACTTTTTTCACAACTGACCAATTATAAAGAAGAATGATACACTAAATAATGTTACATACCTTCTAAAAAGCTCCTTTCTCTGTTCCATAACCCAAGGTCTTCCATAAAATCCTGTGGGGAAAGATTGAAAGTAGACAGTTTCAAATATTATGCTTCTTCTTAAAGAAACATTCAGCTAGCTTCCAAGGCACAAAATATTTGAACTTATTTATAATTCATAGCAGTACATGACTGCTACTTCTAAATTATTATTCTTTCTTTCCTTACAAACCACCTTTTGTTACAACTATAGGGCCATTTGTTGTTGTTGTTATATGCCTTCAAGTCGACTTATTGCGACCCTATGAACTACCGACCTTCAATAGCATCTGTTATAAACCACCCTGTTCAGATCTTGTAAGTTCAGGTCTGTGGCTTCCTTTATGGAATCAATCCATCTCTTGTTTGGCCTTTCTCTTTTTCTATTCCCTTCTGTTTTTCCAAGCATTATTGTCTTTTCTAGTGAAGGATGTCTTCTCATGATGTGTCCAAAGTATGATAACCTCAGTTGCATCATTTTACCTTCTAATGATAGTTCTGCTTTAATTTGTTCTAACACCCAGTTATTTGTCTTTTTCGCAGTCCATGGTATGCACAAAGCTCTCCTCCAACACCACCTTTCAAATGAGCTGATTGTTCTCTTATCCACTTTTTTTTACTGTCCAACTTTCACATCCATACATAGAGATCGGGAATACCATGGTTTGAATGATCCTAACTTTAGTGTTCAGTGATACATCTTTGCATAAATACAGTACATAGTCAAAACATAGTTAAACTAAAAACCTATGGTACAGCAGTCAATAAAAACATTTTTAGGCACAATCTAGCATATTAAGATGATCCTAAGGACTGGGTACATAGATGTTTTTAAAACATCACACTGTAAGCAGTGAATCTCAACAATGAGCAGGGCATTCAGAGATGATGCCCCATAACCAAAAAGGCCACTGTCAAATGAGCAACACTCATAGGTGTGACCATGAGCAGGACCTCTCCTGCAGACCCCAAGGCCCAAGCTGGTGGTTACAGGGAGAGGCACTGCTTCAAGCAATTGGGACCCAAAACATTTAGGACCGTATATGTCAATATCAGAAGCTTGAACTGTGGCCAGAAGTGTATGGCAGCCAATGCAGATAAGAAAAGGTGTTGCATGATGCCAGCTTGAAATGATGTCAAGTCACCTGGTGATGACATTCTGCACCAGCCTTAACTTCCAGACCAATTTCAAAGCTTGCTCCACACAGAATGCATTACAGTAGTCCAAGTCTGATGTTACCAGTGCATGGACCACTGTGGCCAGGCTATCCTGGAACCAGGGACAGTCATAGCTAGTGAGCCAGCCAAGGCTGGAAAAAGGTGCTCCTTGCCACTGTGGCCACCTGGGCCTCCAGTGACAAAGCTGGATCCAGAAATATTCCCAGCCTACATACCTGCTTCTTCAGGAGCAGTGCAACCCCATCTAGAAGAAGCCATCCTCCTACTTCTCTTTGCCTCATTTTTTATGAGGCAAAGGAGGAATACAATAAATACTGCTGCTGAAGGAATTCATTGTTGGGAGCTAAACAGAATTTGGGAGATGTACTGTAGAACCCAGCACAAGAGCCCTGAGGCTGTGCCATAATAAACTAATAATAATTCACTATACAGATTTGTTAAGCAACTTTGATTAAGGCATAGTGAGAACCGGTGAACTAGCAGTACACATTAGCTGTCTAAAGCTGCATTGAGTGGTTTGCAACATAATTAGGTCTCAGTCAAATTAACTTGTTCCTTTAAGTGGTGCCTGAAGTTGTCCATATAAACCTGTACGGCGATGTAAAATGCTGAGAGCTGAAACCTGAATACGTGATACATGTCATAGCTTATGTCCTATTGAGGACTATTGGGAGGCATTTCTTTCAGGAAAAATATATTTGTGTCTATTGTACACTCAGTTTGTTTCCTTGATGTGAACCAGGGATGCTACTACAATGACTGACACAAGCCCCTCTACCCACATCTGTTGCCACTGGGATCAATCACTCTGTGCAATTCATATAAAAATGCATCCAGTATATTGGTACTTAACATTACACCTAAGCATGTGCCCATGTGAAATAGCCAACCCAAAATCATGTTATTCAAGTTTTTTTATGGGCACAACTGTTCCGACAACACTGCCTCTACATCCTTCAGTTTGGACATCAAAGCTACCCTCTTTTGTGTGTCCCACCTACAAGACTGAAGAGAAAGCTATAACACTGGTTACATTATATAAATGCTATACAACCACTGTCCCCCAAAATGCATCACAATAATCCTCAATGAGACATAAGCTCCAACAACTTGCATATAGACTTGTTTGCTACTGGTTGGATGCCATACATGCCAGAAGGTGAAGGAAGTTTGATGCCTTGATCTTACCCTCCACATACCACAGTTACCCAACATGAAACATGGCATGACTTGTGCATGTTCTTACACAAGTAAAACCAGGGTTCCACAATTTTGCTTCCCACACTCCAATGTCAAGTGTTACTGTCTTCTGGTGAATATGACAAGCCCCAGTCTTGGAGTTGCAGAGATGGGCAAGGATTGTATTTACGGTTGAATGGTTAAGATCCACACTTTTTCTCCAGCTGAAAGGCTGGGGGTTGTTTGGCTGCTACATTGCTAAAGCACCCAGAAAACCTTTGTGGTGCATAAGCCAAACAGTCCCCCACTGCCCTTTCCAGCTTCTTCTTCTTCTTTGTTGTTGTTGTTGTTGTGGGGGAATAGGATTTCCCTTGATCTATGAAGAAGTACAATGCAAAGTAAGGGGCCAGGAGAGAAGCAGGATCCTGGCAACCACAATTTTTACATGGCTACTTGGACAGTAAAAAATAGTAGCCTCCTGAGCTCAATTATTTTTAAAACCCAACTTAAGTCCTAAAACAAAGAATTAAATCAGATTATCCAAGTATTTTAAAATATAAGGAAAGTAAAGATGAAAGATGTATTTTTAACAGTGTCTGTACAAAGACTCTGAAAACTGGCAGTGTGGGTAGCTGTTATTCTCGGCTATGGTTGCCAAAACCATCAATATGGCAGTTTTCATTACAAGCTTCTCACTCCAGGAACAAAGGGTTTTGGGAGTTAGGTCTGTGCCTGGCTGTGCTTTAGCAAAAGTGCGAACATGGCTGGCATGAGCCAAAACTGCAACTAGCAGTGCAGCTACAGTTGCTATTTTAGAAGGTTATGCACACACAAAAATGCATTTTTGCATACAATGCAATTCATAATGGATTTAAAAAAGCTATTTCATCCCCAACAGCATCTGGTATAGTCACCTGACTTTTCAATTCTCCCCAAATAACTTGACTCAAAGTACCCACAACTGTAAGTACTCTATACCAGGAATGCCAGGAAGAGGGTACCCTTTAGGCGTTGTGGACTTAACTCTCATAATCCCCAGTTAACATGACTAATGATGGGATTTTCAGTTCAAAACATCAGGAAAGCACCAAGTTGGCTACCCCTGACAACATGCCAACCTATTAATCAGGTTGGAAATAAGCCTCTTTCCCCAAATTCAGAGCTAATCAAACCTGCAGACATATAACTTGTCACAAAAAAGCATATAGCACAACTGATGCTCATTAGCATGTGGGAGAAAAAAAATTAAACTCAAATCTAGATTTAGACTGATATTTACAACTTAAATCCATGCTACATCAAGATGCATGCATGAACCTCTACCACCAACTCTGAACAAGACTGAAGGTTGTATTCAACATAACACTAAGGGAACTTGCACAATGGAATGTTCTCCACTTCTCCTCTCTCTCCCATCCCCCCCATCTGTTGTGCAGATTTGGGAATGGCACATGGGGGAAGAAGGGGGCAATCCTGTTGCACTAGCATAAATATTTTATTGAATACCACCTTATGTCTTGAAGCAGAAGCAACAGGCCTTTCTTAAGCCTGCGGTAATCCTCCAGGCCACAGGTAGCCAACATGTTGGTCTCCAGACATTGCTGAACTACATCTCCCATGATTCTTGACCATCAACCAGCTGGCCGGGGGTGATGAGAGTTTGAGTTGGAGCACCCCTGGTCTAAGCAGCAGCACTACCTACCGCTGTATAACATAAGCACTCAATACTAGAAGAACCACGAATGTGTATCTCACATTCATTGAATGAGCCCCAAATTCTGTCTATCAAGGAAAACATGAGAAAACAAACCTACTAAATTTATCAATTCCAGCATATTCTTACTTTCTTGGGTAAGGTTAGCTAAACTGTAATCCAATCAGCAACCAGACTACTACACACAGACAGAAAACTTAGGGCAAAGGAAAAAACGTTAGTTTTTTGACAGTGCCAGGGGACTCTTCGTCATCGTTGGTGCACATACCGCAGTTTCGTAACGTTTTCGCTATGGGTACGCATATGAAAGGAAGAACTAACGTCTGACTCGGAATTTGCAGGACTTAAATTCAGTGAACTGTCTAGAAAATTTAAAGAGAGATGGATTAAAAAGACAATAATGCTGGGAAAAACAGAAGGGAGTAGAAAAAGAGGAAGATGCTATTGGAGGTCGCTGATTCATAGGGTCGCCATAAGTCGTTGTCGACTTGAAGGCACATAACAAGAGAAAACGGAGTTAACTCTCCACCACCAGAATTCATTCCCGGGGCGGAGCCGGAGCAAAATGCTTTGTTTAGATTAAGACTCTCCTCGCTTTCTACCGTGAATTCAGCCGGCCCCATTAAATCTCTCGTTACCTTCTACGACGCCGCAAAGGAACCGTCGCGCGCCCCCATTGCCCACAACTCCGGAGCCGCTCTCGGGATCCGCTTCTGGTCCCGTTGGATCGGGTCTCGTAGGGGGGGACTCGGTTGGGGGGGCGACAGTAGCTCCAGGGCTCGGGCCTGGTGTGCCCTGAGGCTCCCCCCGCGTCTCATCGACCATCCCGGCCAGGTCCGCTCCAGGACTCCCGTCCGTCGCCATCGCCTTTCCCAGGTCTCTAACCGGGGCAGGCTACGCTTGCGCGGAGAAAACCAGCCCCAACTGGTCGGAGCCGGAACCAACCGCCCTGCTCGCTTGACTGCCAACCCGGACCGCGGTTGCTGATCACGTGCAGCTCCACCTCCTTTCCTCCGCGCGCCAGGCTAAGGAGCGGGAGCGAGCAATCAACAAAGCAGCTGCTTGAGTGAACGAACAGACTAACTGGAAGGTAGAGAAGAGAAAAGGTGGCGGAAAAAAGTATCTACAGCGCAAGCGCGCGGGACTGGCAGGTTATTGACTGCGCATGTCTTGCAAGGTCGAAAGGGGACGGGCATGTTAATACGCACGCGCAAAAATACAATCGTGGCCTACTGCGCATGCGAGCCACGATTTGCTTCGAACCGCGACGTTCCAGCGCATGCGCAAATCGTGCACGGATGTCGGAGGCGGCTAGTGCGCACGCGAGGAGGGAAATAAACGAAGTAGTGAGCGTCAAACCGCATGCGCAGAACCAGGGCACGGGGGTTGTTCCACTGAACAAGGATCCTCCCCTTGCGCAGGGGGAAAAAAGGCAGTAGGCTTCTCGGCTGACTTCCCGCCTCATTGCGCATTTATAGAGGAGGAGCTTGCGGTTAGTTGCTTTGAGGTTTGACCTACTTTCCGAGAGTGATAGCAACGTTGAGGCCTTTGTAGCATGCTGGGTAGATTAAGTATCAAAACCTACGCAACTTTTCAGTGTAAGGAAGAACCAAGGTGTAAATGTAACGAACTAATGTTCCTTCGTGGTGTAGTGATTAAGTGTCAGACCACTAAATTCACCCGGCTTAAAATTCCCACTCAGACACGAAGCTCGCGTGGTGACATTGGGCTAGTTACTTTCAGCCTAGCCTACCTCACAGGGCTGTTTTGAAGATAAAAAGGGGGTGGACTTCCCAAACACCTTGATGAAAGGGCTGAATTAAAACGAAATAAATAAGGAACAGGGAAAGGACTATAGCTAACTGGTAGAGCACATGGTTTACATGCAAGTAGTTCTGGGTTCAGTCTCTGGCATCTGTAGGTTGAGGTGAGAAAGGCCTCTGTCTAAAACTTTGGAGAACCCAAGCCGCTCATCATGACGCTGAAGTTGGTTCCTAGTTCCCAGTTCCCAGTTCCTTATTTGTGTGAAATTTCAGTCACTAACAAAGAAGAAAAGTTGACAGCTACAGCAACGTCAAGCCAAATTTAAAATGCCCCTGAACCCCAAAATAAATAATGGGGTACCGTGTATGATATATCGCTGTAATCAGGAGACTCTCGCCATCAAGACCGACAATAAATTTACACAATCAAAATCATCAGGATTCCGATATTATCATAAATACATAATGATGTCATAAAATCAAATCATAAGTAACTGGCGATACACCCCCCAAAATCTGCTCTGGGCCAGGACAAATCATACACCCCAGGAAAGGGGAGGGTGTCCCCTACAAGATGCCACTGCGTCCTGCCTGGCCCAGAGCCTCTACTGGACACCAGGCACTCACGAGGGCATCTATGCAAAATCAAACTGGACAAAAACACGCAGAAAAAAATTAGTAACGGGGTACACGCCCCAAATTCTGCCCTGGGCCAGGACAAATCATATACCCCAGGAAAGGGGAGGGTGTTCCCTACGAGATGCCACTGAGTCCCGTCCGGCCCAGAGCTTCTGCTGGGCACCAGACACACGAGGGCATCTATCCAAAATCGAACTGGACAAAAACATGCAGGAAAAAATAAGTAACTGGGGGTACACGCCCCAAAATCTGTTCTGGGCCAGGACAAATCGTATACCCCGGAAAGGGGAGGGTGTCCCCTACGAGATGCCACTGCGTCCCGCCTGGCCCAGAGCCTCTGCTGGGTGCAGGGCACATGGGAGGGCATCTATCCAAAATCAAACTGGACAACAACTTACAGGAAAAAATAAGTAACTGGGGGTACACGCCCCCAAATCTGCTCTGGGCCAGGACAAATCATATACCCCCGGAAAGGGGAGGGTGTCCCCTATGAGATGCCACTGAGTGCCGTCCAGCCCAGAGCTTCTGCTGGGCACCAGACACTCACGAGGGCATCTATGCAAAATCGAACTGGACAAAAACATGCAGGAAAAAATAAGTAACTGAGGGTACACACCCCCAAATCTGTTCTGGGGCAGGACAAATCATATACCCCAGGAAAGGGGAGGGTGTCCCCTACGAGATGCCACTGCGTCCCGCCTGGCCCAGAGCCTCTGTTTGGTGCAGGGTACATGGGAGGGCATCTATCCAAAATCGAACTGGACAAAAACATACAGGAAAAAATAAGTAACTGGGGGTACACGCCCCAAAATCTGCTCTGGGCCAGGACAAATCATATACCCCCGGAAAGGGGAGGGTGTCCCCTACGAGATGCCACTGAGTGCCGTCCGGCCCAGAGCTTCTGCTGGGCACCAGGCACTCACGAGGGCATCTATGCAAAACCAAAGCAGACAAATACATGCAGGAAAAAATAAGTAACTGGGGGTACATGCCCCAAAATCTGCTCTGGGCCAGGACAAATCATATACCCCAGGAAAGGGGAGGGTGTCCCCTACAAGATTCCACTGTGTCCCGTCCGGCCCAGAGCCTCTGCTGGGTGCAGGGCACATGGGAGGGCATCTATCCAAAATCAAACTGGACAAAAACTTACAGGAAAAAATAAGTAACTGGGGGTACACGCCCCAAAATCTGCTCTGGGCCAGGACAAATCATATACTCCAGGAAAGGGGAGGGAGTCCCCTATGAGATGCCACTGCGTCCCACCTGGCCCAGAGCTTCTGCTGGACACAGGTCACATGGGAGGGCATCTATCCAAAACCAAAGCAGACAAAAACATACAGGAAAAAATAAGTAACTGGGGGTACATGCCTCAAAAACCGCTCTGGGCCAGGACAAATCATATGATGGTGTACTCTATGACATGCATGTCTTTCCCAGCTAAAATAATGAAGAGTAAATATGGCAAAACTGGTACAGAACGGGGCAGCGTGCCTGATTAAAAGCAGCTGCTGGTGAGATCGTATCACTCCAGTGCTAAAAGAGCTGCACTGGTTATCAGTTGCTTACCACGCCCAATTCAAGGCGTTAGTTTTGACCTTTAAAACCTATACGGTTTCGGCCCAGTCTATCTAAAGGAGCGCCTCCAGCAACATCAGCTATGCCACCTAACAAGATCAGCCTCAAAAGACCTTCTCTCCATCCCATCAGTCAAAACAGCCAAACTGGTGAGAATGAGAGAGAGGGCTTTTTCAATTGTGGCCCCCACCCTGTGGAACTCCCTCCCAAATGATCTCCGCCATGCCCCTTCTATGATGAGCTTCTGCCGGGCCTTGAAGACCGGGCTCTTCAGGCAGGCTTTTGGGGTGGGCTAGATTTTATCTTCATTGTTTTTAGATTTTCAATGTCTAGGTATTATATGCCTATGTTGTATGTCGCCCAGAGTGGCTGGACAGCCAGCCAGATGGGTGACTAATAAAGTCTATAAATAAATAAATAAATAATAATTTGTGGTGACCACTACAAGAACATAAGAACATAAGAACATAAGAAGAGCCTGCTGGATCAGGCCAGTGGCCCATCTATTCCAGCATCCTGTTCTCACAGTGGCCAACCAGGTGCCTGGGGGAAGCCCGCAAGCAGGACCCGAGTGCAAGAACACTCTCCCCTCCTGAGGCTTCCGGCAACTGGTTTTCAGAAGCATGCTGCCTCTGACTAGGGTGGCAGAGCACAGCCATCATGGCTAGTAGCCATTGATAGCCCTGTCCTCCATGAATTTGTCTAATCTTCTTTTAAAGCCATCCAAGCTGGTGGCCATTACTGCATCTTGTGGGAGCAAATTCCATAGTTTAACTATGCGCTGAGTAAAGAAGTACTTCCTTTTGTCTGTCCTGAATCTTCCAACATTCAGCTTCTTTGAATGTCCACGAGTTCTAGTATTATGAGACAGGGAGAAGAACCTTTCTCTATCCACCCTCTCAATGCCATGCATAATTTTATACACTTCTATCATGTCTCCTCTGACCCGCCTTTTCTCTAAACTAAAAAGCCCCAAATGCTGCAACCTTTGCTCGTAAGGGAGTCGCTCCATCCCCTTGATCATTCTGGTTGCCCTCTTCTGAACCTTTTCCAACTCTATAATATCCTTTTTGAGATGAGGCAACCAGAACTGCACACAGTATTCCAAATGCGGCCGCACCATAGATTTATACAATGGCATTATGATATCGGCTGTTTTATTTTCAATACCTTTCCTAATTATTGCTAGCATGGAATTTGCCTTTTTCACAGCTGCCGCACACTGGGTCGACATTTTCATCGTGCTGTCCACTACAACCCCGAGGTCTCTCTCCTGGTCGGTCACTGCCAGTTCAGACCCCATGAGCGTATATGTGAAATTAAGATTTTTTGCTCCAATATGCATAATTTTACACTTGTTTATATTGAATTGCATTTGCCATTTTTCCGCCCATTCACTCAGGTTGGAGAGGTCTTTTTGGAGCTCTTCGCAATCCCTTTTTGTTTTAACAACCCTGAACAATTTAGTGTCGTCAGCAAACTTGGCCACTTCACTGCTCACTCCTAATTCTAGGTCATTAATGAACAAGTTGAAAAGTACAGGTCCCAATACCGATCCCTGAGGGACTCCACTTTCTACAGCCCTCCATTGGGAGAACTGTCCGTTTATTCCTATTCTCTGCTTTCTGCTTCTTAACCAATTCCTTATCCACAAGAGGACCTCTCCTCTTATTCCATGACTGCTAAGCTTCCTCAGAAGCCTTTGGTAAGGTACCTTGTCAAATGCTTTTTGAAAGTCTAAGTACACTATGTCCACTGGATCACCTCTATCTATATGCTTGTTGACACTCTCAAAGAATTCTAATAGGTTACTGAGACAGGACTTTCCCTTGCAGAAGCCATGCTGGCTCTGCTTCAGCAAGGCTTGTTCTTCTATGTGGTTAGTTAATCTAGCTTTAATAATACTTTCTACCAGTTTTCCAGGGACAGAAGTTAAGCTAACTGGCCTGTAATTTCTGGGATCCCCTCTGGATCCCTTTTTGAAGATTGGCGTTACATTTGCCACTTTCCAGTCCTCAGGCACGGAGGAGGACCCGAGGGACAAGTTACATATTTTAGTTAGCAGATCAGCAATTTCACCTTTGAGTTCTTTGAGAACTCTCGGGTGGATGCCATCCGGGCCCGGTGATTTGTCAGTTTTTATATTGTCCATTAAGCCTAGAACTTCCTCTCTCGTTACCACTATTTGTCTTAGTTCCTCAGAATCCCTTCCTGCAAATGTTAGTTCAGGTTCAGGGATCTGCCCTATATCTTCCACTGTGAAGACAGATGCAAAGAATTCATTTAGCTTCTCTGCAATCTCTGCAATCTGCAATCTCTGCAATCTCCTTATCGTACAAAATCTTCTGTGGGCTTTGAAAAATCATTCACTTGAGCAAAGTGAATAGTGTCCTCCGCGAGATGCCACTGCATCCTGCCTGGCATGGTTTGTGGTCATACGGAACAGGTATCGACATCTATGCACAACAACAATAATCAAGCTATGTAAAAAATACATAAGGAACTGTGGGATTACACCATCAAACATGCTTTGGGCACTGCAGGTCATACACCCATGCATTCTGGAGAGGGTTCCCACCCAATTCAGAATTTCTTGTATCTGTATGGCACAGACAAGGGCATATATGTATTAGAAAATATAGCAAATATGTACAGGAAAAGAATAAGGAAATGAGGTGCCCATCACAAAAGATGGTTTGGGGCACCATAAAACATACTACATTGCACCTGGAAGAGTGTCTTCTCTGAGATGCCATCCATGAATGCTTTTTAGTGTCAATTATGAAATTACATCTTCAAGAAATCATTGTTGTTTAACCTGCCATGTTTCCTTCTGTCGCCAATACCAATGGCTTTTTGAAATAATAATATTTGAGCTGTAACAAGGTGAGTAAGAGGGTAGACCGATACAAAAATTAAACATAAGAAAATCCCATCTTTCAACAACCCTTTTAAGGAGAGACCTTGTCCCAGTGTGAATCTGTATTGGAATTATATTCAAGATGTTTTCAACAATGTTTTGTAATTTTCAAAAGGTGTTTTTCAATGTTTTGTATTTGATTTTGTAAAGATCTTTTGTTTTTAAGATGTTTTTAAAAGACTTGGGGGGGTATCACTTTTTTGCCACCCTGGGCAAATGTGGTGATGTTTGTGCAACAAATGAGTTGTTCCAAGACTTCACAAAGAAAAATAGTACTCCAAGTCATATTGTAGCAACGAGGCTATAAAGGACCAAACAATAACGATGATGTGCAATGTGCAGTTTAGAAGGTCCTCTTCTAAATCTACTACTATTTCAGAGATGTTTGAAAACCAGGAGATTATTTCGAATGGGTGAAATTGTTTAATTCCAGCCCATGTGAAATGGTGTTGATTTTGTAAACTGCAAAAATGTTCTAATATATTTCTAAGCAAAATGTTTTTTACCGTTTTACCAGTTCTGATAAATGTGACTTCCTTATTTGTTTTTTAAATTAAGTCTGCACTTGTTTATATGTTCATTTGTGTACTTGGTTCTTACCTGTTGGAGAAATATAATATATATGTGTAGTAATTTATTTAGAGATATAATAAATCAAATGTACAACAATTCTTCTCACAGTATGACTCTATGTTATCAGGTGCCATGGCAGATGGAAACTTGGCCGGATCACCAGACAAAGATTCACTCAAGAAGCATAAAGATGTAATTTCATAGATGAGACTCTAAACTATGCTTGGATGGCATCTAATAGAAGACAGTATCCCTGATGTGTGGAACTATGATTCGTGGTGCCCCAAATCATAATTTGGAATGGGCATCCAAGTTTCTTATAATGTTTCCTATAGATTTTGGCTATTCTTCTGATACATAAATTAATGTTGTTGGTGTTGTTTAGATTGATTCCCTGCAGTTAACTAAAACGTTTCAGGCGGATCACAAAAGTTATAAAATGCATAATTAAATACAGTTCAAAACACTCTAAAATCAGAAATGATAAATGACCTTGTCTGAGCTATAACTGAACAAAAAGCTCTGACCTGGGTTGGAACCAATGCCATCTTGTAGAGGACCCTGTCCTGTATAAATATGTGTATGGA
Source organism: Rhineura floridana (assembly GCF_030035675.1). NCBI lineage: Eukaryota > Metazoa > Chordata > Lepidosauria > Squamata > Rhineuridae > Rhineura > Rhineura floridana. The sequence goes on from NC_084486.1 coordinate 86,624,566, forward strand.
TCGTCACCTTGCAGTGGTGAGTGGGCTTGCGTGTTCCAATGAAACCTGTGAGTGATGCCGTCGGGAGTCATGTACTCCCAGCGGGGTCATCCATGGTGGTAAGGTCAAGGGAGAGGAACCAGACAAAGAACAATCAAAGAAAGTCCTCAACGGCAGAACAAGCGGAGGATAACAATGTGTATGTTACAACGGCTGTGAAGGCAGATGAAGGCTGCAACAGATAAAAGACTTCCAATCAACGTGGTATCCATGCCATAAGCCTTTTTCTATCAAGATTGTGTGTTGATCGTCGTGCACTGATCTCCCCACATAAAACAAATTCACGCACAGGCGTCTTCCAACCAAACCAAACCAAAAGTCACATGGCGATCGGCGGATGGCAATGGGGGCAGGACTGTGAAATCCGGAAGCCGCTAGTCATGGACCGGCACATGGGCAATGGATACAGACTCAGTAGTCCTGGCTCAAGGACCGAGGCAGTTGAGTTGTTCGGCAGCTGTATCCATGACTGAGCATTCCGATTCAGGATCCACTCTGCTCACCCCTTATGGGGAAGGTGCTAGAAAAGGTGCCCTATAGTCTGCCTCATCTCTCTCCCTGACTGGATTACCACGTCCAGTGGGGTCACCACTTAGCAGTCGCAAAAAACAAATGAACTTTGGAACGTGGAATATACGGACATTGCTGGACAATACAGATAGTGAATGTCCTGAACGCAGAATTGCCATCATTGAGAGGGAGTTGAGATGTTTTGGTATTGACATAGCAGCACTCCAAGAAACTCGAAGAGCAGGAGAGGGACAATTGAAGGAAGAAAATGGTGGTTACACCTTCTTCTGGAAAGGACTGCCTGAACAAGAACGACGAATACATGGAGTAGGCTTTGCTATTAAAAATAATCTTGTGAAGCTCTTGTCAGAAGTTCCTACTGGCATTAATGAACAACTCTCAACTCTCTAATTAAAACTTGCCAAAAACCAGCAGGCAACTATTGTAAGTGCTTATGCACCAACATTAGATGCTGATGAAGACATCAAGGAAAATTTTTATACCCAGCTGGACACCATCTTATCAGAGATACCTAAGGAGGACAAAATTATCCTCCTGGGTGATTTCAATGCAAGAGTTGGGCGTGATTTTGATTTATGGCCAGAAATCTTTGGGAAAGAAGGAGTTGGCAATAGCAACCTAGATGGAACTCTACTTCTGAGTTAATGTTCAGAGCATAATCTTGTTATCACAAACACTCTTTCGACAGAAATATAAATTTAAAGCATCATGGAAGCACCCTAGGTCGAAGCACTGGCATCTCCTGGATTACATAATTGTCCGTGCCAGAGATCGTCGTGATATACTCCTCACCAGGGCCATGATGAGCGCCGATGACTGCTGGACAGATCACCGATTAATTCAATCCACTACGGTCATTAATATTGTTCCTCAACGTAGGCTCCAAGGAAGAAAACCAAGGCATAAAATGAACACCCATGCCCTTCAAGATCCTATTAAGCGAGCTTGCTTTCAAACAACTCTCAAGAAACATCTACTGACGGAACTCCCTGAAAATGTCGAGGAACACTGGATTAAACTGAAGACATCCATTATTGCAGCATGTGAACAAACTATTGGATACCAAACTAAGAAACATCAGGACTGGTTTGATGAGAATGATAGTGAGATTGAACATATCATTGACAAGAAAAGGAAAGCCTTCCAGATATGGCAAAAAGACATTAACTGTGCTGCTAAGAAAAAAATCTATGCTAGTGCAAAGGCTGAGGTCCAAAGAAGAACTAGAGAAGAACGCCCAGTGGATAAAGAAAGCTCAAGAAATCCAACATTTTGCAGATGCTCATGATGCACGGGGCTTTTTTAATGCCACAAAGGCCATCTACGGACCAACAAATTATGGTACAAATCCCTTACGTTCAATAGATGGTACCAAACTTCTAAAGGACAAAGAGTCTATTGCACTGCATTGGAAAGAGCATTACCACGATCTCCTTAATCGTAACTCTATTGTGGCTGATGAGGTCTTTTCGCAAATCCCACAACAACAAATTAGAGATGAGCTTGCAGTATCCCCTCATTTGGATGAAGTCAGTAAAGCCATTAATCAAATGAAAAATAACAAAGCTAGTGGACCTGATGGGATTCCTGCTGAAGTCTTTAAAAAAGGTGGGCCTGAACTTACACAACAACTTAATAAGCTCATCGAAAAAATCTGGATGAGGGAGGAGATCCCGGAAGACTTTAGGGATGCCATAATTATCACTCTTTTCAAGAAGGGTGATAGAACAGATTGTGGGAACTACTGAGGTATGTCTCTTCTTGCTACCGCAGGTAAAATCCTTGCAAGGATCCTTGCAAATTGCCTCCTACCTATTTCAGAAGACATTTTCCCTGAATCCCAAAATGGTTTCCACCCTTCCAGGCGGACAGTGGACATGATCTTCATTGCACAACAGCTTCAAGAAAAATGCAGGGAGCAAAACCGACCTCTGTATATGGCATTTATTGATCTGACTAAGGCCTTTGATACTGTAAATTGAACTGCCCTCTGGACCATCCTTCTGAAAATTGGATGCCCTGATAAATTTGTGAATGTTTTGCGACTCCTCCATGATGACACGAGGGCAACAATTTTGGATAACAGTGGCTCTCAAAGTGATCCATTCAAAGTGGGATCAGGCGTCAAACAGGGATGTGTCATTGCTTGGACCTTATTTGCTATTTTTATCGCCTTGATTCTACACCTTGTTGAGGGGAAACTTCCCACTGTCATGTAAATCACATATCGAACAGATGGAAAGCTTTTTAATCTCAGTAGGCTGAAAGCAAAAAGTAAGGTAATTACAACCTCTGTCATAGAACTTCAATATGCCGATGATAATGTAGTCTCCACACATTCAGAGGAAGATCTTCAAACTATCCTAAATGTCTTTGCAGAAGCATATGAAAAGCTTGGCCTCTCGCTTAACATAAAAAAACCCAAAGTGCTTCATCAGCAAGTGCGAACCAATTCCTCTGTAGCACCGTCAATCCAGTTTAATGGTGCAATGCTGGAGAATGTCGATCAATTTTCTTACCTTGGCAGCCATCTCTCTGTAAAAGCTGACATCGATGCTGAAATTCAGCATCATCTGAGTTCTGCAAGTGCCGCATTCTCCCAAATGAAACGTAGAGTGTATGAGGATTGGGATATTCGCAGGGAGACCAAAATGCTTATTTACAAAGCCATTGTACTACTGACCTTACCGTACGCCTGTGAAACATGGACCATCTATAAACGCCACTCCCAACTTATTGAAAGATTCCACCAACGCTGCCTCCGGAAAATTCTGCAAATTACTTGGGAAGATAGGCGGACTAATGTTAGCGTATTGGAAGAAGCAAAGACCACCAGTGTTGAAGCAATGATCCTTCAACCCCAGCTTCGCTGGACCAGCCATGTGGTTTGAATGCCTGATCGCTGTCTTCCAAAGCAGGTACTTTGCTCCCAACTTAAGGATGGAAAAAGGAATATCAGTGGACAGCAAAAGAGGTTTAAAGATGTTATCAAAGGTAATCTTAAAAGATGTAACATGCATTACGAACTGGGAAGCCTTGGCCCATAAACGTCCCAAATGGAGGTCGGCCATTATCAAAGGTCTATGGACTTTGAAGAAGCACGAGTAGAGGGCAAAAGGGACAAGCAAGCTAAGCGGAAGGCATGCCAAGCAAATCCTCATCGTGACCATCTTCCATCTGGAAACCTATGTCCTCACTGTGGGAGGCTGTGTGGATCCAGAATTGGCCTCTACAGTCACTTATGGACCCACCGCTAAAGACCTTACAGTCTTACTCGGCCACGAGTGATCGCGAATGAATGAATGAATGAAATGAATGAATGAATGATATATAATACTTCAAATAAAGTTTTGGGGGGGCACCACCAGATCCTTTTTCCCCCTACCTAATTTAAACATTTGGATATGTATAGTTGCTCAGATCCACTCCTTCTGCACACAAGAAATTCTGGACAAGTCAGGAAGCCATGGATTCTTGTAGAGAATGTTTTTGTCCATTTTAGTTGTGAGTACATGCCATCATACACGCCCTGCGGCCTCCACAACCTCTGGGCTAAGCAGGACGCACTGGAATGTTATAGAGGACACCCTCCCCTTTCCTGGAGTGTATGATTTGTCCTGGCCCAGAGCAGATTTTGGGGCGTGTACCCCCAGTTACTTATTTTTTCCTGTAAGTTTTTGTCCAGTTTGATTTTGGATAGATGCCCTCCCATGTGCCCTGCACCCAGCAGAAGCTCTGGGCCGGACGGGACTCAGTGGCATCTCGTAGGGGACACCTTCCCCTTTCCTGGGGTATAAGATTTGTCCTGGCCCAGAGCAGATTTTGGGGCGTGTACCCCCAGTTACTTATTTTTTCCTGTATGTTTTTGTCCTGTTCGATTTTGCATAGATGCCCTCGTGAGTGTCTGGTGCCCAGCAGAAGCTCTGGGCCGGACGGGACTCAGTGGCATCTCGTAGGGGACACCCTCCCCTTTCCTGGGGTATAAGATTTGTCCTGGCCCAGAGCAGATTTTGGGGCGTGTACCCCCAGTTACTTATTTTTTCCTGTAAGTTTTTGTCCAGTTTGATTTTGGATAGGTGCCCTCCCATGTGCCCTGCACCCAGCAGAGGCTCTGGGCCGGACGGGACTCAGTGGCATCTCGTAGGGGACACCCTCCCCTTTCCTGGAGTATATGATTTGTCCTGGCCCAGAGCAGAGTTTGGGGTGTGTACCCCCAGTTACTTATTTTTTTCTGCGTGTTTTTGTCCAGTTTGATTTTGCATAGATGCCCTCGTGAGTGCCTTGTGCCCAGTAGAGGCTCTGGGCCGGGCGGGACGCAGTGGCATCTCGTAGGGGACACCCGCCCCTTTCCTGGAGTATATGATTTGTCCTGGCCCAGAGCAGAGTTTGGGGTGTGTACCCCCAGTTACTTATTTTTTCCTGCATGTTTTTGTCCAGTTTGATTTTGCATAGATGCCCTCGTGAGTGTCTGGTGCCCAGCAGAAGCTCTGGGCCGGGCGGGACGCAGTGGCATCTCTTAGGGGGCACCCTCCCCTTTCCTGGAGTATATGATTTGTCCTGGCCCAGAGCAGATTTGGGGGCGTGTACCCCCAGTTACTTATTTTTTTCTGCATGTTTTTGTCCAGTTTGATTTTGCATAGATGCCCTCGTGAGTGCCTGGTGCCCAGTAGAGGCTCTGGGCCGGGCGGGACGCAGTGGCATCTTGTAGGGGACACCCTCCCCTTTCCTGGAGTATATGATTTGTCCTGGCCCAGAGCAGATTTTGGGGTGCGTACCCCCAGTTACTTATGATTTATGATTTTATGACATCATTATGTATTTATGATAATATCGGAATCCTGATGATTTTGATTGTATAAATTTATTGTCGGTCTTGACCGGGAGAGTCTCCTGATTACAGTGATATATCATACAGGGTACCCCATTATTTATTTTGGGGTTCAGGGGCATTTTAAATTTGGCTTGACGTTGCTGTAGCTGTCAACTTTTCTTCTTTGTTAGTGACTGAAATTTCACACAAATAAGGAACTGGGAACTGGGAACTAGGAACCAACTTCAGCGTCGTCCACTCATCATAGAAAGTGGACCTATGATGAGTAGTGAGTGATGAGAGGGAGGAGTGAGATGGAATGTTGGTGGATGCTCCATGTGATTTGTTGAGAGAATGGGGGATGGCTGTTCATATTTAAGTGCTTGTTAGTTTGACAGTTAGATAGGGCTGAGTTTATGAAGGAATAGGGAACAGATTTATGAGAAGATGGGGTTCAGATCTGAGAGAGATAGGGTGTGTTTATGTGGTAGGATTTGAGGGGATATATAGAATAGGACTTTGAGTTAGAGACTGAAGGGACTGACTTCATTTATTTATTTATTTATTGCATTTATAGATAGATCGAATAGTGTAGGGATTAAAGAGTTAGTATATTCTAATGCTGTATATTCTATATTAATTAATATCTGTTTAGTTTTCATCATCCCATGCCTAATGGTGGTTACTCGGTAGAAGGAGTATAGCAATGTAACAGTAAAGTTCACATACACAGTCTCACATTCCTAAGGTGTATGTGCACCTAAAGTAAAGGTCTTGGTGGCAGTGACCCTAGTGGTGGTTAGAAGGTGTTGCCTGTTGGGGGTAAAGGCCTGGAAAACCAGGGTATTGCCCTTTAAAGAAGACAGGGATGCTACACACTTCCTTTAGAAAGGCTCCTCCATGGGGCAAAGGAAGCACCAGCCACCAGCTCCACCTGGGCGGCAACAACAGCAGCCTGAGTATGAGGGGATGCCTCTGCTGCTCCTTCCTTCCCTCCCTTGCTTTTTTTTTTAGCACTGGGTGATAGAGGCACCTGCTGCTGGCTTGCGGCCATCCCTGTTGCTCCTCCTCACCTACTGTTTTTCCTTCTAGCTAGCCCCAGCACGGGATGAAGGAGGTGTTCACTGCTTGTCGGCAGGTGGCAGCAGCATGAGCATACAAAGTTGACCCCACCACTCCTTCCTTCACTCCCCAACTCTTTTTTTTTTAAGTAAGTGGCTGGCAGGCAGCAACAGCATGAGCAGATGCCAGTACTCCTTACTGGAGCATTCTGACAGAAAAAAAGCTTGAAGCCATGCACAGGCTTCACACAGGTTGGGAAGCACTGCTCTGGGGTGATGCTGTTCCATCTGTTGCTCACCAGGGGGCATTCTGCTTATAGAGTTGTTTTGGGGCCCTTATAGCACAGTGGGGAGGAGAGCCTAGGTGAGAGTCCAGAGTCTGTGCATTCAAATCCCCGCTCTTGTCTCATCATCCCCACAGTGAGTGGCTCAGGGGTTACGTGCCCTGCCACCTGTGCAGCCGTGGGCAAGCTGCATAGTCCCAAGGAGCCCAGTTGCCCCCCAGCTCACAGTTGCGGCCAAGGAGGGGGCTGGCTTGTGCAGCTGTGGCAAGCTGAGCAGGCCCTAGCCAGCTGGGGAGGACTAGCCTCAGAGGGAGGCAATGGTAAACCCCCTCTGAATACCACTTACCATGAAAACCCTATTCATAGGATAGCCATAAGTCGGGATCGACTTGAAGGCAGTCCATTTCATTTTCATAGAAAGGGGGGAGGGAGCACATCTATTTAGATTAGGACCTCTCCACTCCAGAAATGGTATCAATATAGTACAATAGTATTTGCATTTTTTGTTCTTGTGGATATTCCTGTGAAGTATTTCGGGGGGGATGGGGGAATTCCATATTAAACAAAATTCTTTGTCAGCTTATGGATGGAGCATCAAGAGAGAGCAACCGATGTATTAGGTTTTGGGGAACCAGCAGAGCCTAATACCAGGAAGTTGTATTCGTAAAAGAGAGAATTGCTGAAGGACACCTGCAGGGATTGTGGAGACAGATAAGGACTCTGAATGCACAGGAGAGGAAGAGAGAGAACAACAAACTGTCATGAAATAAATATTCATATCTATTGACCGAGCAATGGCAGTGATGGAAAGGAAAAGGGATTCACTATGTTTGCATAACTTGCAAATTTTTGTTAGCAATATTTTTTTGCATTTATTTATTTAGTTGTGGCAATCTCTGAGATGACACTACAGCTGCTTTGCTCATCTATAATATAATTTATCCAGTATTTCTCAAGTTCACGCTGATTTAATGAGTTCTCTTTCTTTACAATACAAAATTACATTAATAGTTTAACCTCATCAGGTGATTATTGTTGTTATATCCTTTCTTTAATACCTTGCCTTCCTTGGAAAATGTAATTATCTGGCATCTTCTTAACTCAGGCATTAGGACTACTCAGTTTCCAGATAGGCTGCCAAAGGAAAGTTATGGGACTAGGCACAGAGCTGAGCTATAGAGATAGTAACCATTTGGGCATTCTGAAAACTTGCATTCTCCTTGCAAAATTGTTCATAATTGATGAGCTGGGCAAAGGCTTATAGCTAGTACCAGCCAGCTTAAAAAAGGAACATGATAGGTGTGAATTAGCTTATATTTACATAATAAGGAAACAAATTCAATATATTCATCTGGGAAGAGAAACTGAGATATTGCTTGGATGTTTTAGATTCTCTTGTCATTTTCAGATGCAGGTTGTGTGAGCACTTATGGAAAAATTGCTTGGCAGTTCTGCCTTCATATAGTGTTAAGGTAGAGAACAGAAGGGTTTCATCAGGCATTTGGTGGCGCTACAGAGTTGGAAAGGTACTCTTGAGAACAACCATGCGGCATCTAACTTGAAGAGCCTGATGGTACACTAGGCATTAAATCAGGCCCTTCCTTAACTAGTGATACTGCTGATTGCCTCCTCTCCTTTGTTTTATTCTTGGACAATCAACAACTTTTAAGGAGGGTCCCGTTTGTTGTATGTAGAGTTGTCCAAAAGCAAATGTGCTGCATGCTGAAAAAAGACTTCAGATCCCATTTGCACTGAAGACCCTGAAGACTTCATATTGATACACAGAGGTGAGTCAAGGTAGATGTTTCCGTGTTTCAGTGGGAGTCGCAGATGTGAAGATGTAACCCCTGCTAGTCTTAGTAACAGCAAGAATGAAAGGGAAGCACACACAGCCCATTTGAATTTAGTGTCCAGCACCACTCTGGTAGAAGAATAGGGGAAAGCAAACAGCAGCAGAGGCCGTGGTGTTTGTGCATAGCCATTGTGGTTGCGTTTTATTGTCATATTTCATCTTCATTATTATACAAAATATACAGAGTTGAAAATGCAAAGCTGATAGCAGAGTTCAACATGCCCCACTAGTGCAGTGGGTCTGACTGAGTGATTGTAGCAAGAGCAGAAGTAGAAAGATGCAGCTGGCGTATAGGTGAAGAGGGGAACAGTAGCCCCACCCACATAGGAATTGCCATCAGATTAGGAGTATCAACAAACAGGATGGAGATGTTTCAAACAAAAGAACAACCTGCAAGGAGGTGAGACATGGGTCGGGATATGGAGCTTTGCAAAGTCAGGGAATGATCTAAATAGAACCAACGTGATAGGAAGGAACAAAGAAAATGTAATGCCAAATGAAACGATCATGTCCTCCTACTTTACATTCATTATTTAGAATAACCTGGCTCCTGTACTTATCTCTTAATTAGATTGAAATTCCCACTTTACCCATAAACATGTATCAAAAGAGTGGTGATTGGTAAATTCACCAACTTATCACTCTGACCATCTTTACTGCAAATGTGACAGTTTAGCTAAAGGGTGTCAGGAGGACAAATACTCTGCATTAGAAGTAATGTTGGGTATGCAGCCTAAGACACACTCCTCAAATGCAAAATCCCCTGGAATAGGGAGTTACTTCTTTAGAAGGGGATAGAAGCCCTTGTTTGGTGAGTTATCTGGGCTGGGCTGGTGAGAGAGCTCACTGTTTATGGTGAGGTAAATTATGTGGCGTTTCCAGCTCCCCAGCATAGTTTCCAATGGTCCTAAGGCTGTATCTGATCAGACACAGGAAGAAGGGGCAAAGGCTATCCACATTTCAGGGAGATGGGCCATAGCTGCATTTTGACGTTCCAAGGCTCATCTTTAATTACAATATCTCTGGTAGCAGGGATGGGGGGGTGGAAATTCTGCCTAAGAACGCAGAGAAGACAGGCACTATCAGACTGGATGGGCCATTGACCTAACAAAGTATAGAGCATCTCTTTATATCATTTGTTTGACCCATCAGTGCTCCCTCTCAATTTGGTAGTTGTGAATATGGGAAACTATACCCTAGGGCCTTCCAGAAAATGCAGCCCAGAGGTCAGCCTGTATCTGGGAGCAGGACAGCCTTGATTCTGGACTAATTGCAATTCCCAATTCTCTTTACATCAGTTTCCACCCAGTCCTGCTTCTACCTTGCCTGTAATGAAGAATGCTCTAGAATTGTCCTCTCTGTTTCTGAGGAACAACTCTAGTTCTTAGTAAAGTGTAATAAGGAGACACCTACTCCTGGCAGATTGTTCCAGCATAAAGACCCATCAAGAGAAGCTCAGGGCTGCTTTAGACATACCTTGAGGTGGTACTATTATAAGAGGAGTGTCAACTTTGCATAGCAGTTGGGTATCTGTTCATCTTGGTGGAGGATGGCTCCCTCATTAGTGGCCAGTTGATACCTTGTAGTCTGTGATCCATCTGTAGCTAACAGGGCCAGTTTACATATCATGGCCTCCACTTGGTGGTCTGCTTCATGCAATGGCCATAAAATGTGGGTTTTCCCTATTATGTAGTATGTTTCCACACCACCACAAGACATTCCTAGCAGTGGCATCATGGAAACTTTCTATATGAGGGGCAGGGGTGGTCTATCATACTGTGGCCATTTCAGATGGCTTCAAAATGGCAATTGGAACATGCTGTGATTTTCAGATGTACATATACTGCATTAGGTAACTTTTTTTTTAACTGAAGGCTGCCCTGTGAGTAATTACAAGGTAGCAGGGCAACACTAAACTCTTTTGGCTGGTTATGAGTGGTCATGGGGGATAGTTTGGGAGTGACGCTTCCTTCTCCCTATACGCTTCTGCTGTAGGCCTCAGGGGGTAAGAAACACTAGTAAACAGTTTTAACTATTAGAAGGAACTTCTTGACAGTAAGGGCAGTTCGGCAATGGAACCGACTGCCTAGGGAGGTGGTGGGATCCCCTTCGCTGGATGTCTTCAAGCAGAGGCTGGACAGCTATCTGCGGGAGATGCTCTAGCTGTGGATTTCCTGCTGTGAGCAGGGGGTTGGACTCGATGGCCTACAAGGCCCCTTCCAACTCTATGATTCTATGATTCTATTCTATGAGATTAGCTGGACAGGAGAAGATCTTGATGAGGACTGAGGATGGCAGACATAAGGTTCAAGGAGCAAGGAAAAGTGTGTGTTGTGTTCAGAAACTGGCCTTTAATGGAAGACAAGGGATTCCAAGAAGGTAGGAGGATGTGTGTAATGATAAATTGTTTTGTATAGGCTTGGAGAGGGTTAGACAAGAATGGGATTATTAAAATAATTTGGAGGCACATCCAGGAGAAGGTATAAGTCAAGGTAAAGGAACTTTTTAAAAAATGGTGTGGTTGTCAGTCTAAGCAGCATACAAATGCAAATAAAAATAACTACCAGGTAGATGCAGAACTGTCCCCAGCCTCTAGGATTTGATCCCAACTGTGGTCCAAGCAGCATACAAATATAAATAAAAATAACTACCAGGTAGATGCAGAACTATCCCCAGCCTCCAGGATTTGATCCTGACTGTGACCCTTAATGGCAAACACATTTAAACTTCACAAGAGGGGATCCTTAGGTGCTGGCATGATGGATAGGCAAGAAGTGAAATGGCAGCCTCAGGAATGGAAAGAGCCAAAGCTGGGCTCCAGTGCACATGAAAGTCTGTTTGCATAGCTAAAATATCCTGTGCCAGCCAGTTCCAATTCTAGCTTCATTCCAGTCCTTCACATACTCTTGAATTATACAATTCCTTTGCAGCCTGCAGAATGGAGACAGTCACTTCAGTGGGTCTCTGAATCTTGCTCTAGACTGCAGAGTACCTTAGTGCTTACTCAAGAGTTGAAATTATAATTTGAGATTGAATCGAACGTATTAGTGTTGGTTGTTAGAATGGAGGGACAATTATGGAGATGAGCCTGAGAGGAGTTCAAGGCTAGGATAAAAGGGTGGCTGCAAATAGAATTTAAAAGCATTGGTAGAACCAGCTTGTGTACTGCAAGGGGCAGCTAGGCAGGGCTAGGATAGAGGGTGTTCACCTCTTCCATCTAGAGATTGTGTGTTGTCCGTTTCTTCAGCCTCTGGCTCACTCACCCATCCCGCACTGTCTTTGTTGGGAGATAGCAGTAGTCTTACCTGTTCGTATAGTAAAAGAAACAACAGCTCTTCGGCATAATCTTTGTCTCTTCCCTATACTTTGCCTACATCAGAGTGGTCCTCTTGCTAGTTCTTCCTTTTCTTTTGAATTTCCCAACAAAGCCTTTGCCTATGTTCTGGCCACCTCTAAGTTTGACTTGTTGCAATGCCACATCTCAGTCAGTTCAGACTGCCCAATCTTGTCTCATCTCTCCTTTTTGTCACATTACCCTTCCCCTTAAATTTGTCATGCTGGAATCAACTTCAAGTCTTCTAGTCTTTATTTTAAAGCTCTTCCTATCTGTGCTCCAGATAGCTTCTCTTCCTTTGTCTTTGATTACTTTCCCTGTTGGCCTCTCCAGTTTGCACAGCTGTTCCAGCATCTGTTTTCTTTTGTTCTACCATGCTACCACTGTCTCCATGCATCAAATAGTTTCCTTATCCTAATTTAAGGCCTTCCGTAAGATCTACTTTTTCAGCAAAGCACTTCTTGAGTCATCCAAACTTCACCTGCTTGTTCCTCTAACTAGTCTATTCCCACTGCACATTATCATTCTCTGCCCCCTTACAGTATCCCTGTCTTGCCCAGCCAGTGTGGACTGTAAGCCCTCTACACAAGCAGTGTTGATGTGTTCTCCTCAGAACCTGGCACTCTGTTGGAGCTTCATAAACAAGCTCTGCAGTTGCTGGCTGCCTACAACGTTTCTGTCCCTGAACGGCCTAAATGGCCATGGTAATAATACAAGAAAAAGGGGGATAGCATTACATAGAGATAAAGGAAAGCCATCAGGTTACTGTGCAGCAAAAACTGATAGTTGGCACAGGGAAGAAACATCAAAGCTCCCCCCTCCCATATCTTCTTGGGTCTTTTTTTAATCTACTTGTCTACATATGCCCTCTTCCACCCCTTCCATTCATCATGATCACTCTAAGTCAAGGAGCTTTGTCATGTTTTCATCTTTCAGTGCATCTAGCTTAAAAACAAAGCACATAATGGAACCCTGCCCCTGACTGATGCCAGACTGTCACCCATGATCCCTGAGTTTCTTCTCACTGAAGGATGTCTGAGCTCTTGACATCTACTTTCTGTATGGTCTCCAGTTGTTGGAGCTGATTAACCAATTTTATTCATCATTAACCAATTTTTATTCATCATAATCATCATCATCTGGGGCCACATAGAGACCCAGCCCACAGAGAATAAGGTTGAGATTTCATTCTCACCTAGATGTTTCCAGTGAGTTGTTCTCTCCACTTCTACCCGTTTTGTCAGCAGTTTATATTTTGGGGGTGGGGTGGAGATGCAGGGGAAAGTTCTGATCCTGTTATCAGGCTCGGTGTTCTTTCTCTCCATAAGAATCCCAATATGATTCACTCCTTCTTCCCTCCTGATTTCTAAATGAAAGCTAAAGGTTGCTGTTGTACCTGCCTCTCATGTGGCATAAAGTTTCCATTCTCTGTTGAAGATGCAAAGGAAAGAAACCACAAAGCAAAATCCCACTTGCCCCTCTTATTTCCTTGCTGCAGCTCTCCCCCAGAGTTTAGTGCCAGGACTGCAAGTTACCTTGACACTGGGAAATTTCTCTCCCAGCTGGAAGCCTTAGGGTATTGCAATGAGAGCCTTGGTGCAAATCAGATAGAGACCCCTCCCTGTAGGGAATGGGTAAGATTGCACATACACCAAATCCTTTGTGAGACCTTAGCAATCAGCATTTGCATTGCTGTTTGGTGGTGTGGAACCCACTTGAAACCCCAGCGAAGGGTCAGAGGTCTGTTGTGATTTGGAAGGTCCTAAAGGGTGCACACGCTACTTGGTGACAGGACAGCGCAGTTTTCTAGGAGAGGCGGCAGGTTGATCCATTTTATTTTCAATGCCCAGAGAAAGTGCTTGCAGGTTTCAGGCTATTCCCCTTGCTGAACCTTGGTCCAACCCAGCCAAAGCCCCCTCCCTCCCCAACTTGGTTCCCATTGCAGGGACTTTCCCCCAGTTGCATCTCAAATACATGAGGATTGTCTCCACAAAAGTCACTCAGTCCAGTGTGGACAAGGGGCTGCTTTGTCTATACAGCCAAGAGAAGAATGCCTCAGAGAGATGCACCACAAAGAGAAGCCCTGGGTGTGTGTGTGAAGGTCTGGGCTCCAGGAGTCTCCAGCTAGATCACGTTGTCAAAGAGCTTCATGGAACTCATGATGTTTTCATCCTGCCAAAGAGAAGATGGCAAATCAAGTTCTTGAATATGGAGGGAAATTGAGAAGAAGATCTAGAACTGAGTTACTAATAACTGAAGCGGGTGCTTCAGCTTTGTCTCTTCTTCCCCAAACTCTGTCTCAGACAAAAAGGGCCTTTTCAACCCCCACTCCTTTTTATGCTGGACAGGAACATAGCAGTAGTCTATATCCACTGACAGTAGTACATCCCTCTGTAATGTGTGATGGTGACACAGATTTGTACTCAGGGACAACTGTATATTACCTTCTGGCAGGACTCAATGAATTCCTCAATTGTCACCACACCATCCTTGTTCCGATCCATTTTCTGAAATGTAAGCACGGGGATATGAGAATTGAAGGCAAGGTAGCAGCTGTTTCCTAGGCACCGCTTCAGTTATATGGGAGCCCACTGGAACACCCACAGTCAACAAGAACATCTCCAGCCCCAAGGCAGGCCTGATATAAGAACATGTTGGTGCTATTATGTGGTCCCCTACCTCCCTAATACCATCTTGCAAGCATCCAGGGGAACAGCAGTGGGCTGGTGCTGCAAAAATGTCCAATACTACGATCACAATTATAAGAAATGGGGGGTGTTGCCTATACTGGAGAGAGGAAGAAAGAATGCCAGGCAGAAAAGCTTAAAGCTTTGACAGAACTCTGTGTTGAGTCTTCTATCCTGTCTTGAGTTCTCAATCTGGCATGCTCCAGTTGTTTTAGACTACAACGTCCATCAAACCTGATCATTGGCCATGCTGACCAGGGAAGAAGGAAGTTGGAATCTAAAACATCTGCAGGGTGCCAGGCTGGAAAGGCTCTTCTAGGAAGAGGGCGAACCCAATTTATCTGACCCAAAATAACCCACCCTCTTAACTCCCAGCTTTGAGAAGGGTTTTCTAGGAGTGGTGTAGGATACTGACATGGAAATGTCCTGATTTGAGGCTCACCTGGAAGAAGTTTTCCACATGCTCGCGAGGTGCTTCTTCTCGCATGGCTGGGTAAGTGTACTTGCCCATCATATCATAAATGGATTTCATTATGTCCAGCATTTCCTGCAAATCAGAGCAAAGAGATGACTAGCAGAAATCAAAACTCTTATTGTGGGCTAAGGAAGATTCATGAGAAAGTGAGAATCCGGTATCTTCTGGTACTATTGGCTCCATCTCCCACAGTATGTACCTCTTTGGTGATACAGCCATCTTTGTTCAGGTCATAGAGGTTGAAGGCCCAATTGAGCCGATCATCTATAGAGCCACGTAAAATAATGGACAAGCCAGCCACAAAATCCTGCAAGGCAATAAATGAGAAAAGTGGGTTGAAAAAAATCAAGCACAACACAAGCACCATCAAGGCTGAAACAAGTGCTGCAGGTTTAGAGATATGGAGGGGACCTGATAACTACAAACTGCCATGTCCCACTCACAGTTGCCAGAGTGAAGAACCCACCCAGGGGACAATTATTCAACATCCCATAGTTCAATACCACAGAGCAGTGATGGGGAGCTGGTGGCCCTCCAGATGCTGCTGGACTACAACTGCCCTAATCCCATACCATTAACCATGCTGGGTGGAGCTGATAAGAACTGGGACAGAACCAACAATATCTGGAAGGTTCCCCATCCCCGGCTTAAGAGCCGTCCCTCTGACCTTCCTTCTGTTTGCCCTTTTATGATTCCTTTTTGACAACAACATATACAGTTGGACCAGCAAGAACAAATGACAAAACATTTTCAGTTAAACTGTTCCACTTTTGTGGAACTCCCTTTGGAGTTCACTCAACTCCTAGTCTGAGCATAGTTTGGAGTCAGTGTAACATTTCTTTCCGTTAGGGCAGCCATTTGGTGGTCAGGATTAAGGGTATAAGAGGAAGATGTTTCAAATATCAAGTATATAATTATTTTACTTTGATTAACTCATTGCTACCCATCCTGGGCCTCCTAGATATAAACCCTGAAATAAAATAACACATGGAGTGTGGGTGGGAGGAGAGAAATTTAATAAATACATGCAAATGAAAATTCACAGAACTTTTAGAAAATTAGTAGGCATGATGGAGAGCCACTGTGGCTTTTAACTAGATTGAGAGAGAGACATGTCTTTATGTCAAGTAGCAGAGCCACCCCTAGGCACTGGGAAGCGGGGCAGTTGCCCTGGGGCCCGTGCTTTGGGGGGGCACGCTTGGCGGTGAGAAGCTGGGCTGTGACAGGGTTTTTTCTCTTCAGCCGTGCAGTCTTGCCAGCCGCTTCCCGCTCTTGGGGAATCTCCCGCTCTTCGGCTGCGTGCCTGAGCAGTTTTTCCCCTCTCCGCTCAGCAGGTGTGCATGCGGTGCTTAGCTAGTTAATTTTAGGCAGGAGGTTTGAATCCCGTCTGAGTGGCTTCCTTGTGCTGCCTGCTGCCCGCTCATCAGCTGTGCAGCGCCTTTACAGGCAGCGCTTGCTGGCTTATTCTGGGTGGGAGGTTTGAAAGAGAGAAAGAATGTGGGGGGGGCAACTATGCTGTTGCCCTGGGCCCCGCACATGCTAAGGACAGGCCTGTCAAGTAGGACAGTTGGGTCTTATTAGCCAGTTTCCCTCACTCTGCTTAGTAAAGAGGCATGCCCGTTTTAGCTTGGTAAGTGGTAATAGCTAAGAAATGCAGATCCCCTGTTTTCCAGCAGGTGGCCTCACTGACCTGCAGAATTGGAAGGCTCAGGTGCCTGGACTGAAACTACATAAATAGTTGGACTTTTTTTAGAATTAGTGGAGTTGTAGGACACGGTATTTGTACAGTCTGCACAGCAACATGCATATACAAGTCTTATACATACCTCAGTTAATCAATCCTCCAGGAAAGAAACTCCTTTTAAGGAAGGCTTTTTTGAGGTGAAACTGACCAGCCTTGCTTTGCTGTTGATAACATTTCAAGCCAATGCCTTTGCTTTAAGGTGAAACTGAGCAGCTTGTGTCTTTGCTATAGATAAATTTTCAAGCCTTTGCTTTGCTAGGGTGAAACTGACCAAACTGTGTGTTTATTTTGCATTAAAGAGATCTCTTGTTTTCTCCCAGGGCTGGGGAGGGAAGGATCCAGTAAGATTCAGAGGAGGAAGGTGAAGGAGTGGGAGTGAGTGGGTGCTTGGTAGGCACCCTTTAAAGCCCCTGTTAAAGCTGCCCCTACCATCTATGAGTAGGAGTAGGAACCTATCTCTAGTCTTTCCATGCTATTCCTACCTCCAGTACCAACGTTTCTGTTAAGAAGTAATGTCTAGGAATGCATCTACTTTGTTAACTGAAATATTACTGTACTGTTCTGGAGTTGCTTCTAATAACAGCCTGAGTGAATAATTATGTTGCTGTCCAATATATGGGTTTTTTGAGGGAAATTTAATAAACTGCTACTTTTCTGCAAGGTCTGTGCTTTAATTTGACATGCCAGCTAGTTGCCTGTAAGTGCCCCAGTTATGTGTCTACACAAAAACAGGGTTTCCTCATCAGTTCTCATGACTCTGAAGCATTAGACTCCCCACCCCAGAAATGGTTCAAATTTAAAAGATAAGTATTGCAGCCTTGTAGGAACATAGGAAGCTGCCTTATTACCATGTCCTTCTAGCTCAGTAGTGTCTACAATGAATGGCAGTAGCTCTCCAGCGCTTCAGACAGACAGGGGACTTCCCCAGTTCTACTGGGAGATACTTGAGATTGACTAGGGATCTTCTGCATGCAAAGCAGATATTCTGCCACTAACCTATGGCCCAGTGTTTAAGTACTTGCTTGGTAGTCATAAGTGACGAATTGCACGTGAGTGAGTGGTGGTGGTGGGACAGAGTGCTCCATCCCTCCCCTGCACCCAGCACAGAAACGAAACAAACTGCAAGGAGAGGGAAGTGCCCTTCTCTGTGCCCAGCTTAGAAATGCTATGGGCTGCTAGTGGAGAGTTTGAGCTCTCCCAGCCTCCAGCAGGCTAGTAAAAACATTTACAGACTAGTAACTTTTGTGGGTTTATTTGTAAGGCTAAAGCATTGTTTTTAGTCTGTGAATCACCGAGATGATTTTTTGTTATAAGGTTTGTCTATAATTAACATAACTAAATAACTGTACATGGAATCTTACCTCAAAATTGACTGAGCCATCATGGTCGGTGTCAAATGCGTTGAAAATGAAAGTTGCATATGTACTGGAATCTGAAGAGAGAACCATCAAAAGTAAGTTATTAAGAGGCACCAGACAGCATCTTTTACCAGATTTCAGCAAACTAACTGGATAACAGGCAGGGACCAAGCAGAGAAAGTGATTACAGCTGCAGCTTTTGGAAATATGTTTCTAAGTATCAAGAAATGATTGTCATCCCCTATCAGACACAGATAACTTATTTATTATAATGTTTATTCTCTGCCTTTCCCTGATAAATTATACTCAAGGTGGATTACAAATAAAAATATGTATCATAATAAAGAACAATCCTAACAATAAAACAGAAAAACACATAGCAGTAATAAAATGGCACCATAAGAACTGTATCAACAACTAAAACATGGTGAACTAAAACATATAAATCACTGCCTCTACCTAAAAATCCTATTGAAATAAAATGGTCTTGAGAGCCTGTTTAAAATTGGGCAAAGAGAGAGCCATATTTAACTACAAAGATGTGGCATGGACAGTTCTCTTGGGCAAGGAGCCGTTTTTGGCACAGTAGTCAAGGAAACTATGGGCAGCTGAGGATGACTGTACCAAGGCCCTCAAGGATATATCCCACATTATTTCTAGCAGCTGCCAAGTCACTCCCAGTTCCTCCAAACCATCTACCCTCCTCAGCTGGGAGTGGCACTCACCTCCCTGTGGGAAGAACTGTGAGTAGATCTGCTTGAAGCTCTCTTCATTAACAATGCCACTAGGGCACTCCTGTCAAATGGAAAAGTGCAGACAAGTTCATCTTAGAAAAGCTAATCTAGACAATACCCCAGGTTAGGACCAGTGTGGTGTGTACTCAAGGAGGACTTTGAGGAGCTGATTCTCGCACTTTCCCTGTTTAACCAATGGCAGAAAGCAGATCACCTGGGGGAAAACCCGGGCAGTGACTCTCCCAGGCTATGGGTGATGTTGCTGTACAGGGCTGTGTATGTGTAAAACAGACACCTCAGATAGCACAGAAAGCACTGCCACCTTCCTTCTTAGCTACTGGTGTTAACACTTGTAATAAATATAGAAGACAATTTCTGTCAGAGCGCAAAATATAGCCAGGAATATGAAATAAGGATTCATTGTGTGAGGTGCCTCCCCAGGCTCAGAAGAAATCATAGCAGTTGTCCTGAATGCCTGGCACCCAAACTTTACAAAGTAGACACCTCTGTGCTATACAGGCAGCCATCACTGGGTTAGGAGAAGCTGAGTAGCTCAAAGGCAGACAGCAACATGCAGCCCCATGTGAAAATATTACTACAGCTCCATTTCTATGAGAATTCGTAGTTTGTACTGCTGTATAGACTCAGAAGGAGAAATGTGTGTGTGTGTGAGAGTGAGAGAGAGAGAGAGCACTCATCTACCTATTTGATTAGAGTGGTAGTCTAATGGATCTAAGTGGATCTTTGGTCCAGAGTTAAAGGGAGGCACTTGGGTCGGGCACCATCTTGTTGAAAGTGCCTTTGTATAGTTGCAAACAAGGGTTGCACCACAATGATAGCTTTTGTGGCTGTCAGTGAGCAAGTTACCAATAGAAAAAGGTATATAAAAATGGACATGTAGTGAGTGAATATTTAAAAATGTGCTCTCTCCAACAATATGGAAAAAGGACAGTATCTTCCCTCCTTACCAAAAACATTGTACTTCTCATTTTTTAAATGTAGTATTTATTAATCTAATTAAATAAATAAAAATTATTTATTTATTAAATTTATATCCCGCCATTCCTCCCAGAAGGAGCCCAGCTCTGTAGAGGAGAGAAGCAATGAACAGCACAGAAGCTTGTAAGTGTTCCAATAGGAAGGGGAAGTTCTTTCCAACTCACATTCTTGAACCCCCGGTACAAGACCTGCAGCTCCTTGCGAGTGAACTTGGTTTGCTCCTGTAGCTGATCCAGGCCCTCTGGCCGGTGACAAACCGTGGAGAGCTCAAACTCATCTTCTACACTGTCTGCAAGAAAAGGAAGAGCTTCAGGAGTATAGCATGGACAGATCCTGTCTGCACCCCACCTCCATTTCCTGACTTCATTTTTTCCTTTCAAAGTGAGGTATTGAAATTTGTTCCCAATCCTGCATTGGCACAACTAGACTTATTTCACATCTCTAATGCTTGGACAGACCCTGCTCCCTTTATTTTTCCTGCTATATAGTAGACATACATGTACTCAGTGGAACAACCTGCAGATGTCAATTTTCACACCTGGATTGTGGCCAGAAATCCAGTGATGTGGTGGCCTCATCCTGGCCTAAAGGAAGTTTTAGAAACTTTTGCTCCACTCAGAATAGGGTGATTTTTGCAGAAGGCATTAATCACACTGTTGTATTGGGGAAAGTGATGAGGATTAAATTCAGGGCAGTTTAGGTGGGACCTGGAGATCAGGGCTGACTTGCACCATCTTCCATGGACACAATGAGTGAATAAGGGCTCCTGCTGGGAGGAAGGGTGGGATATAAATCAAATAATAAATAAATAAATAATGTTATTCACTCCCCACTTCCCTGTGCAGTGAGAAGACCAGGTTCGGTGCTACAGGGTTCAGTTTCTGTCTCTCGTAGTGACCAAATTCAAATTGTTGCCTTATTACTTGGCTCCTACCACTAGGTGAAATTTGCCAACTTCCATAGGCAGAGTTTTTCAGCCATCAAAGAATATCAGCCCTTTTGTTAAGTGTTTGATTATCTATTGGTTGGTTGCTAGGTAGACAAACCCATAGCGTTAGACCCATTCACGAAAACAAAGGAAGCCAAACTCATAACAGCATCAAAGGATAAGTGATAGAGGCATTGACTGAGGCAGAAGCAGTTTGATTGGAACCACACACAAACACATCCGTCCTCACCAGTCTTTATCACTCAAGTACAAATACAAGTAATCAGAATCTGGGATTCAATGGCTGCTGTCTTTATTTTTATTTATTTATTTATTCATTTACATTTGTATACCGCCCCATAGCAGAAGCTCTCTGGGCAGTTTACAACAATTAAAAACATTAAAAACAAATATACAAATATACAAATTTAAATCACTTTAAAAAAAAACCAATTTAAAAACACATGCTAAAATGCCTGGGAGAAGAGGAAAGTCTTGACCTGGCACTGAAAAGATAACAGTGTTGGCGCCAGGTGCACCTCATCACAAAAATCATTCCATAATTTGGGGGCCACCACTGAGAAGGCCCTCTCCCTTGTTGCCAGCCTCCCAGCTTCCTGCGGAGTAGGCACCTGAAGGAGGGCCTTAGATGTTGAGCATAGTGTACGGGTGGGTTCATGTCAGGAGAGACGTTCCATCAGGTATTGTGGTCCTAAGTCATGTAAGGCTTTATAGGTTAAAACCACCACCTTGAATTGAGCTCGGAAACATACAGGCAGCCAATGCAAGCGGGCCAGAATTGGTTTTATATGTTTGAACCGTCTGGTCCCTGTTACCAATCTGGCTGCTGCATTTTGCACAAGCTGCAGTTTCCGAACCGTCTTCAAAGGCAGCCCCACGTAGAGTGCATTGCAGTAATGTAACTTGGAGGTTACCAGAGCATGGACAACTGAAGCCAGGTTATCCCTGTCCAGATATGGGCATAGCTGGACCACCAACCGAAGTTGGTAGAAGGCACTCCGTGCCACCGAGGCTACCTGAGTCTCAAGTGACAAGGATGGTTCTAGGAGAACCCCTAAGCTACGAACCTGCTCCTTCAGGGGGAATGCAACCCCATCCAGGACAGGTTGAACATCCACCATCTGGTCAGAAAAACCACCTGCTAGCAGCATCTCAGTCTTGTCTGGATTGAGCCTCAGTTTATTAGCCCTCATCCAGTCCATTGTCGCAGCCAGACACTGATTCAGCACATTGACAGCCTCACATGATGAAGATGAAAAGGAGAAATAGAGCTGCATGTCATCAGCATACTGATGACAGCGCACTCCAAAGCTCCGGATGACCGCAACGGTTTCACGTAGATGTTGAACAGCATGGGGGACAGAACTGACCCCTGCGGAACCCCATACTGGGGAATCCAGGGTGCTGAGCAGTGCTCCCTAAGCACCACCTTCTGGAGCCGACCCGACCAGTAGGAGCGGAACCACTGCCATGCAGTACCTCCCACTCCCAACTCAGCCAGTCGTCCCAGAAGGATACCATGGTCAATGGTATCAAAAGCCGCTGAGAGATCAAGGAGAATCAACAGAGTCACACTCCCCTTGTCTCTCCCCTGACAGAGGTCATTATACAGGGCAACCAAGGCTGTTTCTGTGCCAAAACCAGGCCTGAAACCCGACTGAAATGGATCCAGATAATCGGTCTCATCCAAGAGTGTCTGGAGCTGGCCTGCCACCAGTCATTCAAGGACCTTGCCCAGGAATGGAACATTTGCTATCTATATTATCTTCTGGATCAGAGGCAGCATGCCTCTGAATACCATTTGCTGGGGATGACTAGTGAGAGAGAGCTATCATCCTCATGCCCTTCTTATAGACATCTGGTCAGCCACTGTGGGAAAGAGGATGCTGAACTAGATAGGCCACTGATCTGATCCAGCAAGGTTTTTCTTATGTTCTTAAACCCTTTAATACGTACACATAATTAGCTTATGAAATTCGTTCTTATGAGATGATGGGATGATCACTGGTGTAGATGGCTTTAAAAAGTAGTTTAGACAAATTCATTGAGCATAGCCCTAGGATAGTGCGTGTTTATTGCCATTATATCCTACCCTTCCTCCAAGGAGTTCTGAAGTAAATAGCATACATGGTTCTTCCTACATCTCATTTTATATGCTCTGCCTTATACCACTGCACCACAAAGTCTCGGTTAGCTATAACAACAAAATGTGTGTGTGACCACAGGCACACATACATTTTAGTGAAAGGAGAAAGAAGTTAAAATTTGGCAAACTGAATTTTGTGCCCAGTGTAACAGTCTTTGATTTCACAAAATTTCAGCAGCCATGGAGATAAACATTTTACCATTTCAACACAGAAGTGATGCAAGCAAGAAAGTATGTGATATAGATAATAGTCCAGTCCTTATATCTCTCTAGCCAGCAAACGTTAACGCCTTAGGAAAATAAAAATAGATCCATATCTATGCCATTTATCAAGGTTCCTCAGAAAATCTATTGCTAAACCTATAATGCTGCAGATAGGTACTAGGCTAGCTGGGAATAATAGGAAGTCCTGATAGCCCAGGGCCCAGATCTCAAATTTTGTCAAAGTTTTGTGACTGCTGCCCTTTGCTTTTCCTGCTCTAGGCTGTCTTGTCACTGCATAGCTCAAACTCCTCCGCCCAGCAGCAGAATAAGGTGATAATGAGTGGTAGGGCCCTGAGATGGTATGATGAACTGTATCCCTGCAGATGGGGCTGGAGAAAACCATTTTTGAAAGCTCACCGGTGTAAAAAATAAAAAAGGTCCCTCCAAGTAAACAGCCAGGACAGCACGGAGCACGCTGGGCTACAACCACACTCTGTGATATATTTTTCCCCTTTTCTTCAGGCAGCACATACATGGGGGCACATTCTACAATGGAACCGTACACCTGCCATCAGATGTGATACAGTCCCTTGTACATTTTAGTGTATGTGTAGAGACCATTCTCTAATTCAGTAAAGGCAACATACACTAGATTCCACCCCCCCAATGGTAATGTTTTTCATGGCTCTGTGGAACAAGCCTTCCATCAGAGTGCACTGCTGTGGCGTACTCACACAGGGTGGATTTCAGACATAGCAGAGTGAGGCATCTAAAGCTTCTCAGGGGCACAGAGGTTCCTGCAGGAGAGCATGACTTTTGGTAGTGTCATCCAACTGCTATTTTCAGTCATGGGATGGGCATTGATTGGCCAGTGTCCTAGGACAAAATCTCCATCATACTACTCTTTCTTTTCCTATTCATTTTGAGCCACAAAGAGAGCTGTCCCAGACCAAAGTTCATCCACAAAGCAGCCATGTAGAATTAGTGGCTTAAGGTGAAGAGTCTGCATTTTGTCTCCTTCATTCCTTATTGTCGTTGCTTACATCATACTCGGGATGCTTTTATAATAAACTGCTTTGAGTTGAAGTTTGCTTTGAGAAAAGTGCTGTATATATATTTTATAAAAATACTATACAGAGGGAATCCCTTCTCCCACTTCCCGTTCTCCTGGGAGTTATGATGTCACAGAACAGAGAAGACACACAGAGAGGCACAAAGTGTCACTTGCTTTCGCTGATTGAGGGGATGGATTTGGGCTGACGGCAGCAGGGCAGCAGCTTGAGGAACCGCTGCTTCAGGGCTTTTTTAGCATGGCCGGGTGTGTTGCCTGCAAAGAAATGACAATTGCCAACCAGGAGAAGAGTTAACATATGATGGCATCTCTCACTTCACCCCCACCCGAGCCACAACAGACAAGGTATGGATTTGAGGGGCAGTCATGCATGCCTTCACCGCAGCAGAAAAATGGATCCAGCCCCTCCCAACACCACATGCAGTAAGGGCATGAAAAAGGGATAGGGACCCTGTGGTCCTCCAGACATTGCTGGGCTCCCATCATCCCTGACCATTGGCCATGCTGACTGAGGCTTATAGGAACTGGAATCCAACAACATGAGGAAGGCCACAGGTTCCTTGTGCCTCACCTAAAGAAAAGTACAATGCAACGGAGGGGCAAAGGAACTGCACCCAGATGCTTGTGTGCACACTTTCTTCCAAGAAGCCTCCTGCTCCACTGGATGAGTGATGGAGCATTTCCCAGCATGATACCCTAGCTGGCTACATCCTGATGTGGATCTAGTGTCTCAGAGCAGGTGAACAAGGGATTTAGGCCCCATCCTTAGTCTTGAAAGAAAATGGCTTGAAGTAAGGGCATCTGCGTTCCTCGTCCTGCCTCAAGGGCTGGGTGGAGAAGAAAGTTCCTGTAAGAACGGTCAGGCAGTTTCAGACAAATGAAATATAAAGCTGAACTGTACAAATGAAATCACAACATCCTCATCATCACAGGATGAAGAAGAAATGATGGAGGCAAACAAGGAATGTGTGGGAACAGACAAAAGGGGGGTGGGATGAAAGGCAGCTGCACATGTTGGTATGATTCTCATCCCAATGCATTTTGTTCACCTTCATAAAAATGGTTTGGAACAAAATTTTATTCCAACCATTTTTTTATCAAGGAGTATCAACACTTTCCCCCTTGATACAGAGTTTTTGTGTTGGAAGCTATGGCTGTAATTGATCCTCTCCTTTGGTGTGTTGGGTTTGAGGCCCCTTGTCCTCTGGGCCTTGGACACAGGACTGACTCTGTAGGTCTCCCTGTCCTAATTGTAAATGTGGGGCCAGAAAAATCTTATTTTTTCCCATTCAAACAAAATCTTGAAAAGAGGACCACAGCTTGAAGACTGCACACACTTACCTGGGAGTAAACCCCACAGAACTCAATAGGACTTATTTCTGTAAAGACGTGTAGGATCGCACTGTAAGCACAGAGTTTTATCTAACAGACTCCAAGTAGATCCATTAAAATTAACGGACTACACTAACTTAGGTCTATTGATGTCAATGGCTCTACTCCATGACTAACTTACTTGGATACATCCCATAGTTATCCCATAGGAAGTTGTACTGAACTCAGAGATTTACTTCTGAGTAAAAATCCCTTAGATCAGGCCAAAACACACAATTCTTGTTTTTTCAGCTCTCTTTATTTATTAATAAATGTATGTCCAAATACCCCCCTTTATTTCAACAGCACATAGGCACACTAACCCATTTGGAAATAGTTCCCGAGGTGTGCCAGTTCCCATTACAAAGCAAAGGTTTCAATAGCAATCATCCTCAAACTGCGAATTTCTGCTGCTATAAAACTGAATGTATAAAGCCAGCCACTGCACTGGCCTTGGAAAATAACTCTTGGAGGAAGCAGAGTGTCCAGAGGCCAAGATAGGTATGGTTGATGGGAAAGTGAGGCAGGACTTTTTCAGTGATGACACCCTGATTGTGGACATTTCTCTCAAAGGAGGTTAGGGTGGCCCTTCTCTTATGTCTTTTAGGTGAGCAGCTAAAACATTTTATTCCATCAAGCTTTTATTATATTTTTGTAACAGTTGGTATAGCACAGTGGGGAGGAGAGCCTGGCTGGGAGTCCAGAGTCTGTGAGTTCAAATCCCCGCTTGTGTCTCCTGGGTGTCAAGGGCCAGCTAAAGATCACCCCCACAATGAGTGGCTCAGAGGTTACGTGCCCTGCCACCGGTGTAGCCGTGGGCAAGCTGCACAGTCCCAATGAGCCCAGTTGCCCCCCAGCTGGCAGTTGCGGACAAGGAAGGGGCTGGCTTGTGCAGCTGAGGCAAGCTGAGCAGGCCCTAGCAATGGTAAGCCCCCTCTGAATACCACTTACCATGAAAACTCCATCCGTAGGGTAGCCATAAGTCAGGATCGACTTGAAGGCAGGTCATTCTTTTAGTATATTTTAATGTTTCCTGTCATGGATCCATTTTTATGTGTTTTATTCTGGCTTTTTAAAATGCTCTCCAGTTTTAACTGCTGTGAGATTTTAATTATTGTAAACCACCATGCCCCTTTTTAGAGCCAAAAGGCAGTATATACGTGTCATAAATAATAAACTGTAAAATGTCTTCCCTCTCCTCGATAAAACTCCTTTTGGTTTACTATAAAATTGAATATGAAGAGTTGTGTGGCTTTCAGGTGGTCATTGTGATGAACTTTGGGATGGGTGAATTTCTGATTCTACAGAAACAGCATTTTTTTCCCATTCCCCATTCTCCCTATGTACTTCAAAGAGCTCTAAGTTTAGGGGAGGGATTTCTGAGGTTTCCTAGGGAATAAAAGAGGCAGGGCTGGTAAATGTTTTGAGGGATTACTTGTGGCTCAGAGTGGCTGCTTTCAGAGTCCTGATGCCTAGAAGGAGTAGGTAGAAGCTCAGTATGCTGATGCCACTCAACTCTCTCCTTTTCATCTGAATCAGACAAGGCAGCTGAAGTGCAGAACAAATGCCTGGAGTCCACTGTGGTCTGGATGATGGTTTAAACTGACGGTACTGTGGACTGATTTTTCAGGCAATCTGGGAGGCAGTGTACCTCCTGTTCTGGATGGGATTGTACATCTTCTAAAGGAAGCCTTTTCTTTAATGTTAAGGGATGCATTCCCTCAAGGAAAATCTCTTGGAAGGCCTTATAGCAAGGGTGAGTAGGATTGAAGTCAATGGTGGACAGGGCTACAGCCCAAAATGAGTGGGACCTGCCACCCCTTCTCTCTCTCTCTCCTCCCTGTTATCTGTCTGTCCCCTTACCTGCCTGTCAAAAATCCACCATGTACAACAATTAGGCTTAAGAAAATTTGTACAAATTAGATCTTTTTTCTAAGCTTAATTACCATGTAGAACCAATTTGGGGGTTGAGGTGGTGGCAGCACACAGAGGAGGGAGGGTTACCCCTTTCTTCCCCAGTTGCCACCCATAGAAAATGCCCTCCTACTACAATACAGGTTTAGAAGAAAAGCTCTTATATGTGTAAATGGAAGAGGGTTTTTTGTAAGTCTAATTGTGCAGGGTGTGTGTGCTGAGGAAGGAAGACTATGGGTTGAATCCTACAGGTCATTTCCAGCCTCTGGATTTACAGTTCCCCACCCCATTCTTAAGGTTCAGATCTGGTAATGCCATTAGATCTGGTCCATATTTGGATATCCAAGTGGCATCCATGACATGAAATGCCTTTCTGATGAGTTTGATGTCTTCCCTAACTTCCAGTTTGGTTTCAGGTAGAAGTCATGGTGTAGTTCTGGCCGACAGAGCCCTACATGGCTTGGGACCAGAGTATCTGAGAGGCCTCCCATTCCCAAATGAACCTACCCCATCTTTAAGAGGCTCTGCTCTAAGTGCTCCCATTACCTGATGTGTGGTGGTTGGTGACAGGGGAGATAGGGCTTTTCCAGTAATGACACCCCTGTAATATTGAATACACCTCACAGGGATATTTTGCTGGCACCATCTCTGTTGTTTTTTATGCCAAGTGAAGATATTCCTGTTCTCCTGGGCTTCTAACAAGTTATTTAACTTCTGCCATTGCCCATTTTATTGCTGAACTTATTGGTGTTTTTATTTGCTGTGTTATTCTTTTATCTGATTTTAATTGGTTTGAAATTGTTTTATTATTCTTTCACCTGGATGTTTTGCCTTAGAAGCAGCTTAAAAATCTTTTAAGTAAGATAAAATAAATACTGGTTTTGTGAAATGGTGGTGCTGCCTTATACCTGGGATTGCCCATATGTCCAGGAGACCCCTTCATACTAGTCTTAAGTTTGCTTGACTGATGTCATGGAATGCATGGAAATAGCTTTATACCTGTGATCTGAAACCTGTGGGCTTCCTGATGTTGTTGGACTCCAATTCTTATCAGCTCCAGCCAGCATGGCCAATGGTAGCCAAGCAACATCTGGAGGGCCACAGATTTCCCACACTATTTTATATTGAAGCATCCAAGTGAAGTACATGCCAAGGTACAATTGGAGCCAATTTAAAGGTGTGTTATTTCCTCTAGCCTCACTTATACAAGATAGCTACTGAGATCCAGTGGATATTAGATAAACTCATGTTTTCTACCCCAGAATGAAATTTTGAGTGCATTTGTAAGATCACTTCCTGTTTACTTCCTCATGTCAATTTAAATGGTGCTGACATTAAGCTGGTGCACAAGTGTGCATGTGTGCCCATACACATGCCTCTGTTGTAACATATGATTCCAAAGATGTTCCAAGCAAATCAGAACATTGTTGAAAAGAAACAGCAATGACTGACAAATGGAGACAAACAGGAATAACCAGAGGGATGAGCAATACAGGAAAACTGAGACAGCTTTATCCCCACAGTCAGACAGTTAGGGGCATTTGCATCAGGCCAGACCAGGTGCAAAGACACCTCCAGGAAGGAATAAACCAAAACCACCAAACCACCCATAGCAGCAGGTTTCAGCAAGAGCACCGATAATGCAGCAGTTGAACATGCACTTAAGAGGGATAAATGGCTTGGGGAAGCAACTTGGCTGTTGTTTTTTTGCTCTCCTGGCTTTGGGCATTTCAGCACCTACTCTCTCAGCAGCTTTGAACAATCCCATAGAAAATTGTTTCACATGAAACAATATCTTTAAAAGCTAGCCACTCTATCACTCACACACACATACACACACACCCCTCCCGTGTGAGTGACTGAACATATCAAACCAGTCAACTTCTATCAAGGCAGTATCTGTCTTTGCACTCACCCCATCTCTTTCACAAGCACCCACCTGGGAGGCTGGGGAACATTTGCTCTAGTTGATGACCACATAGATTTATGATCATGCTCCACAGAGAAGAGCCTCTAGATGCCCAATAAATAATAAATCAACCCAGGAAGCAAATATATCTTCATCCTGAGCTACTTGCTCCAGATCAAATGCACTGTATGAGAAACAAACCAAGATTATCCCCCACATACACCCTGGCCCATTGTTCACAGCTCATGTTAGTTCCTTGACACACTCCTAGAGTGTTAGGAGAGACCACCACCTTTGGGCTTGGATAGCCATCTCTCTTGCCAGTATAGTACATCTTTATTTCTCATGAAGGGCTATAAGGGGTTCTGTTCATCCCTCACTACTGTGAATAGAGGTCTATTCCACTCCTTTCTCTGCCCTGCTCCCCATTTCTCATTGGTTGTTGCTGATCCTGGTCTGCATAAAAAGCTTCCATATCACTGCAGTTCTAAGCTGAACTACACATTTACTCTCTACTGAACCTTCTTACTTCAGTACTTTCTGTTTTACTGCCACCTTCAGCCATCTCTGACTTCCTCTCCTGCTCAACCCCTTGCACTTCCTGTGTACTGGACCTTTGGTTCCTCTTAGATTGTGATGATGTGTTACTCTGCTGTTTAGTACTTTCTCCCACCCCCGCTCACCCCAATTTGCCTTCTGATACATGCTGCAATCTCCTGCTATAAGTCTCTTGTCTTGCAGGGTAGAGTTTGATCCTGATGCTACTCACTGCCCTTCCTCTCAGGATGAATACAAAGCACTCATATGAAGAACAGTCCATTGGATCACGCAAGAATCTAGCCAGAGCTCTCTGAACAAGTTTAAAGGAGGCTGCAAATGGCCAGAATTCACTATAAGAGACCAAAAGGAACAAGGTCTGTTGTGAGAATCTGCATACAGGGTCACAAACCAATTAACATTAACTGGCTCCAATGAAAAGGAACTTTTTTTCCCCTTAGAAAAGCCTGATACACAGGAGAGATGCAATCTATGAAAAAGGCCAGAACACATCATTGAGATTCCAGTGAGGTCAGGACCCAAAATGAAACTCACCCCAGAAAAAGTCTTCAGTGAGGCAAGCAAATTAAAAGCTATATCGGCAACATTTCATGCACAGCTGAAATAAGCCACAGAAGGACAATTAACTTAGAGTTCTCATTGAAGGACAAAAATGAGGGTGCTACAGAGCACTTTAGATGATTGTGTGCACCTGTCTGCTGGAAAGAAAGGAAGGACACAGACTCCTTGTAAAAAAAGTATGCAGAGCAAATTTTGGAGTTGTCCTTGGTGCTGACTATCATTGCAATTTCATTTTCCCATTGAAAACATCCAGGTAAGTCAAATCAAACTGCTTCTCCCTCCTTACACAGAAACAATTAACAACAAAAGATAAACTGTAATAAAGCAAAAGCTCATACATAGTCCTTCACATCAAGAGATCTGTTGTGAAATCAGGCACAATATATATAAATGTGTAGAAACTGCACTTTTTTTAAAAAAAAATAGCTAATTATTATTTTCGTGTTGCAAATACCAGAAAACAAACTTCTCTCTATGATATGTAGGCTGCCCTCCAACTACCAGGTGGGGCTAATATATAACAATTCAAACTGGGTGAGATGAGTTGAGGGGGGGATGTAATGGTTGAACTGGGACAACAGAAAGCTCCATGGCTAAAAGTGCAGAACTAAACATTGTTTCACCAAATATGTATCTGTAGACCCAGAATCAGGAGAAAGAATAACCTAAACTCATAGTATAGTACTCTCACAGCTGGTGTTATTAATAGCTGAGTAAGATCTAGATTTGCCTACTGCAGGGAGTTGAACATGGCTCTACCCTTAAAGACTACTCAGAAACTTCCATTGGTTCAGAATATTGCATCCAGATTATCGACTGGTACTAGCTAGTTGGAACAGATCCCACCAGCATCAAAATAGGCTCATTAGCTTCCAACGTGTTCTTATGTTCTTACAATTCAAGGTGCTGACTTTTTTACCTATAAATTGCTCCATATGGATATTTGATCTGAAGGATCATCCACTCCCATATGACTCTGCCCCAGTCTTTAATATCTGTTTCAAAGGACCTGCTCTGGGTGTCACTGCCTTTAGAGATGAGGTGGGTGGCTACTGGAGATGGCATACTTTTTGTGGAATGTCCCTGTTCAGGGACACTCATCTAGCACAGACAAGATTATCTTTCTAGATTTATTTATTTATTTATTAAATTTATATCCCATCCTTCCTCCCAGTAGGAGCCTAAGGTGGCAAACAAAACACTAAAGACACTTTAAAACTTCTTAAAAACAGACTTCAAAAAATTAAAACAAAACACCTTTAGAAACATATTAAAACAAAACATCTTCAGAAACATTTTTTTAAAAAGTTTTAAAAACATCTTCAAAAGCAATTCCAACACAGACGCAGATTGGGATAAAGTCTCTACTTAAAAGGTTTCTTGAAAGAGGAAGGTCTTCAGTAGGCGCTGAAAAGGTAACAGAGATGGTGCCTGTCTAATATTTAAGGGGAGGGAATTCCAAAGTGTTGGTGTCACTACCCTAAAGGACCACTTCCTATGTTGTGCAGAACAGATTTCCTGATAAGATGGTATCTGCAGGTAACCTGGTCCCAAGCTGCATAGGGCTTTGTACACCAAAACCAGAACCTTGAACCTGGCCCAGTAGCTAATGGGTAACCAGTGCAATTCTTTCAGCAGCAGGGTAACATGTTGGTGATACCCTGCCTCAGTAAGCAGTCGTGCCACCACATTTTGCAGCAGCTGCAGCTTCCAAACCAGCCTCAAGGGCAGCCCCACATATAGCACATTACAGTAATCCAGCCTGGAGGTTACCAATGTGTGAAAACAGTGGTTAGGCTATCCCAGTCCGGAAACAGCCACAGCTGCCTTATTGGCCGAAGCTGCTAAAAGGCACTTCTAGCCACTGAGGTTGCCTGAGCATCTAGCAACAAAGATGGATCCAGGAGCACCCCCAGACTATGAACTTGCTCTTTCTGAGGGTGTACGGCCCCATCCAAATAGGCAACTGACCAATTATCTGAACTCAGGAACCACCAACCCACAGTGCCTCCATCTTGCTAGGATTCAGACTCAGTTTACTAGTCCTCAGCCAGCCCACCACCGAGTCCAGGCACCAGTCCAGGCATGGCCTCTCCCAATTCAGATGTTACAGAGAAATAGATCTGGGTATTGTCAGTGTACTTCAAACACCTTACCCCAAATCTCCTGATGACCACTCCCAAGGAATTCATTTTGATGTTAAACTGCATCGGGGACAAGATGGTACCCTGCAGCACCCCATGGCACATCTGCCAGGGGGCTGAAAGACAATCACCCAATGCTATTCTCTGAAAACAACCATGGAGATAGGAGCAGAGCTACTGTAAAACGTTGCCTCTGATATCCTGCTGGAAGCTATGATGAGCTACTATTCCAAACAGACATGGATAGGGTTAACAGCACACACTAGAGCCCAAGGCCATGCAGCAAGCGGAGACTGCAGCTGGCAGGACTGCCAAGGCTATATAGTTCCTTGGAAAATATCTCTAAGTGTGGGGGGTGCACTATTGAAAGTGAAGGCAAGAGGAACTTGTGTAACTGCTTTGTACAATTGAATCAGTAAAGGATTCATCATACAAGACTCCAAGTGTGTTGTCTCTAATCATTTCAAGCTGGTTACTACTGGGACAAATTGGCACACGCATTGCCCTAACAGGCAACACTTCCAACAAAGGGTTATGGGCCCAGTTGTCCCAGTTTAAACCCAGTAGGACCAGTTTAAACCAGTTGGAGGACGTCCAGTGGAAGTGGACTGGAGTTCGGAAGAATTGGCAAAGCTGACAAGCAAGTGTTTTCCGGTGAGACACAGTGAAGCAGTGTCTGGGGAAAATGGCAGTTTCACTTTCGCAAGGAATGCCACTGGAGTGCCTGAATGAAACAAACTACCTAAACTGGAGACTGAGAATGCAGGCGTTTCTCACGAAAGAAGATTTATGGAGAGTCATGACGCAGGACCCCCCATCGGATCCGGCTCCTGCACAGTGGGTGAGGCTGGACGAAAGAGCACAGTCGTATATAATCCTGGCTGTAAGTGACTCACAGTTGCTACATGTGCAAGATAAACAAACAGCTAAATTGGCTTGGAAAGCGTTGAATGAAGCTCACATTCGTAAGACAGCGAGTAGCAGAATACACCTGGCTAGAAAGCTATATCAACTCAGGCTAGCCGAGGGTGTCACAATGTCTGAACATTTGTTTTGCATTTCAAAGCTCTTTGCGGAATTGCAGGAGAGAGATGTGATTTATACAGACATTCAGAAAATATATATCATCTTATCTACATTAGATGCCTCGTGGGATAATCTTATCAGTTCCCTGGAAGCTCTTCCCGATACGGATCTGTCCCTCCCATATGTATCTGGAAAGTTAATGCAGCAATGGGAGAGGCGGCAGGATTCCATTGAACAGGAGAGAAAAGAAAAAGCTGAAAAGAAACCTGACAGGACTGAAACTAATGGCAGGTCGTTTGGAACAAAGGCTTGCTATCGATGTGGGTCATTAACCCATCTTCAAAGAGACTGTGATTTAAGGCAAAACCGGCAAAGGAGAAAACAATCACAAGTGCAACTGGTGAAAGCAGGCGGAGGAGAAAGTAAAGACAGAGACTGTGTCAAATCAACCAACAGTGATTGGATTCTGGACTCTGGGGCTTCGCATAGCCTAATAAGAGACAAAAATATGTTCAGAACAATGGTCCCTGAAACTTCTGAAGTACTGTTGGCAGATGGAACAAGAAAACAGGTACAAGCAAGGGGGACAGTGAAATTAAATGTGATAAATACTGTAATGACAGACGTTTTGTATGCTCCTGATATCAAATGTAATATTCTGTCTGTGTCTAAGCTGAACGCCATGGGGTATACAGTCATATTTAGAAACAAAGCATGTGAGTTGAGAGCAGGGGATCGAGTGTGCTTGAGAGGTTTTCTCAGGGATTCCCTGTTTCATGTAACATTAAGCCCCACTGACAATGAAAATGTAATGCTGTTTTCAAATAAGAAGCCTCATGACAGCTGCATACACTCCTGGCATAGGAGGTTAGGGCATGCAAATTATGAAGCAATTAAGAAATTGCCTAACCTGTGTGATGATGTTACATTGAAGACATGTGAGAGATACATTGATTGTGAAATATGTAAACAGACAAAAGCAACAGTAGCTCCAAAACAAAAGGAAGCTGAGAGTCATACTGATAGACCATACCAAACAATCCACGTAGATCTGGCTGGACCATTCCAGAGGTCCCAGGGTGGTGCCAGATATTGTTTAGTGATTATTGATGAATACACGCGATACTGTACAGTTTACCTGTTGCATTCCAAGAATGAAGCAGAGGGGAAACTGAAGCAGTTCATACGTAAAGTGGAAGTGCAACATGGTATACGCATACAACAAATCCGATCAGATCAAGGAGGTGAATTTACAAGTCAGTCTATGGAACAATATTTAGAGAGGAATGGGATTAAACATGCTTTGACAGCCCCCTTTTCCCCATTTCAGAATGGTTTGGCCGAGAGAGAAAACAGGTCTTTGCAAGATGCCACAAGGGCCATGATAAGAGATGCCAATCTAACGAATACTTTCTGGGGGAAATGCATGTTGTACGCAACGCATATTAGGAATAGATTGCCACACAGAGCTATAAACATGACGCCCTATGAGAAGCTATACAGAAAGAAACCCAAGATCCAACACATTCTAAAGTTTGGTGCGAAATGCTGGGTTCATGTCCCTAAGGGTAAACGTAGAGGGAAATTGGCACCCAGGGCACAAAAGGGAATCATTATGGGGTTTCAGAACGTCTATTATCGCATATGGCTTCCACAAGAAAGAAGGGTGATTTTCAGTAGAAGTGTAAAAGCACAGGAAGAGGACTGGAATGAATCTGTGTCAGTTGAGCTAGAGCACACACATAATGGCACTGAACAAGAAGAACAAACAGTAAAACAAGAGGAAGAAGAACATGCGATTGTTAGTTCAGAAACACACAGCAGCCCCAAGCCTGAAATAGTGTTAAGAAGATCTGAGAGGTCTAATCTGGGGAAACCGCCAGAAAGATTTCAAGTCAGTTTATTAAAAACAAACAATGGTATGCAAGGGTATACAGAAATACCAGAAAACACAACAGATGAGGAAACGTTATATCTAACATGTTTTGAACCAGATGTAAAGGCTGACTGATGCATTGACTGCAGAAATAAATAACAGGCTGATAAACAGAATGGGAATGTGTATGGTACAACCATAAAGCTGTGAAATGTATCAATAAAAATAAGAATTGACAGACACTGAACTGTAACCTGAAAAATGTAAAATTGTGAATGTAAATGTACAACAGAACAACTGTTATTGTGAACATGTCTATTTGGAAGGTGGGGGACTGTTGGAAGCTATGATGAGCCACTGTTCCAAACAGACATGGATAGGGTTAACAGCACACACTAGAGCCCAAGGCCATGCAGCAAGCGGAGACTGCAGCTGGCAGGACTGCCAAGGCTATATAGTTCCTTGGAAAATATCTCTGAGTGTGGGGGGTGCACTATTGAAAGTGAAGGCGAGAGGAACTTGTGTAACTGCTTTGTACAATTGAATCAGTAAAGGATTCATCATACAAGACTCCAAGTGTGTTGTCTCTAATCATTTCGAGCTGGTTACTACTGGGACAAACTGGCACACGCATTGCCCTAACAGGCAACACTTCCAACATATCCACCTCACCAAGTCGGCCCAGAAGGATACCATGATCAATGGTATCAAAAGCCACCAAGATACCAAGTAAGAATAATAGAGTCGCACTCCCCCTGTCCTTCTCCCAGTAAAGGTCATCAACCAGGGCAACCAAGGCCGATTCAGTCCCATAACCAGGCCTGAATCCAGATTGAAATGCGTCAGGATAATCTGTTTCATCCAAGAGTACTTGCAATTGCTGCACCACAACCCTCTTGATCACCTTCCCTAAAAAGGGGGTATTTGCAACTGGTCGGTAATTGTTGCAGACCAAAGGGTCCAGGGTGGGCTTTTTCAGGAGTGGTCAGATCACCGCCTCTTTCAGGGCAACTGGAACCACTCCCTCCTGCAATGATGCATTGACCATACCCCCTTGGTAAGCTTTAATAAGCCAAGAAGGGCAAGAGTCGAGAGGACACATTGCTGGCCACATTGTTGCAAGGACCTTGTCCACATCATCAGGCTGCATCAATGGAAACCATTCCCAAGAAGTTGCAGCAGACATTGCACTGGACACTTCACTGGGGACTAAAGTAGATGTGGATAAGGCATCAAGATTGCTATGGGGGCAAGCAACTTTACCCCCAAAATGCCTTGCAAACAATTCACAGTGGGCCACTGAAGGGTCTAAAACTCCATTTCCTGGAGTTGATGTCAACAGACCCCTGACAATACGGAAAAGCTCCACTGGAAAGCTACCTGAAGATGCGATGGTGGCAGAGAAGTGGGCCTTCTTCGCCACCCTCACCGCTGCACAGTAGGCATGGTTATTTTTTTTAATTGTTTTTATTGATTTCATAGTAATTTAACATGAATAATATAATGATACAAAAAGACATCAATTTAACTTTAATACCCTCCCCCCTCCCCCCACTTTAGAGCCAATTCCTGTTTTGATTCGGTTTATGTGCTATGTTATGGAAAGTATATTGGTAAGTATTGGTATACAGGTGATTATTGTAGTGAATGAAAATTAAATACAATATTAACATGAGATGGTTTAAAATTGTAGGAGTATTATTATTCGTTTCGGAAAACCGGATAGTTTTTGCAGATGAAGAAAGCTGGGTATGTAGGTCTCGTTGTGAGGTGTATTCCATGTAGTTCCACCATACTGACGTGAACAATTCCGGTTTTGCAGCACCTCTTAGAAATCGAAGATGCAGCGCGATTTTGTCCAATATAGCTATCGTCCATATTTTGTTGAACCAAATCTGCAAGTTAAGTCCATCTTGATTTTTCCAGTATTGTAATATTGTTAGTCTCGCTGCTATGAGTAGTTTACATAGCAGATGTTTTGATTTTAATGTTTTGTTTTCATCTTTGAATAAAAATAATAAAAATAGTTCCGGTGTTAAGTGTATTTTTTCTTTCGTAATGTTGTTAAGTTCGGTATGTAC
The DNA here is from genome assembly GCF_030035675.1 of Rhineura floridana. NCBI lineage: Eukaryota > Metazoa > Chordata > Lepidosauria > Squamata > Rhineuridae > Rhineura > Rhineura floridana. The sequence goes on from NC_084486.1 coordinate 86,662,285, forward strand.
TGAAGTCCAAAATTTTTTGATCTGTGGGCAACTCCACCATAGGTGGAAGTATGTCCCTTTCTGATTGCATCCTCTCCAACATAAGGGAGATGTTGATGAAGATATATGAGAGAGTTGTACTGGTGTATAATACCATCTGTGAAATTGTTTTCAGCATAGTTTCTTTATGTGTTGCAGAAATTGTTTTGCTGTGTTTAGAATGAAAGATTGAAGACCATTCAGATGTTTCTAGCTGATATCCCAGATCTTTTTCCCATTGGTTTTTCAGACCTGTCAGTTTTCCCATATCAATTTCTAGTAATATTTTATATAGGTTAGAGACTATTCCTTTACCAGAGCGACCACTATCTAGTAATATTTTTTCAAATTGTGTGATATTTTTAGTAGCGTATGTTTTGATTTGAGGGTCCTTTAGGGTAGTTTGTAATTGGTATGTATGTAACCAATCTAAGTTCCAAGATGGAATATCAATTTTTAGTTGTTGAATAGTGATTGGGTTACCTTGTGGGAAAAAATCTCTCAATCTAAAATAATTTTTCTCCTCTCCTGTTTCTATATATTTTTTCAAGAAGTCATCTCCTGCTTTCGGGTAAGCAGGTAAGGGAGTTAAAGGGAAGTATATTGAAGATAATTTTAATTGCCATTGTTTCCAGATGGAGAATGTGGATTTTGTATATGGATTATTAATAGTTTTAATCCATGTGTGGGTGATTGGTAAGAAGGGTAGATTCCAAATCTTGCCTTTTGATAACATATTTTCTTCTAATCTAATCCAAGATTTTTTTTATTTCATTATGATGAAGCTAAGTTGGCGAAGTTGAAATGCTATGTAATGTAAATGTAAATTCGGAAGACCCCAACCTCCAGAACTTGTGTGTGTGTAAAAGGATGTCATTAGTAGGCATGGTTATGATGTTTTACTCATGTCTGATCAGCCTCACAGCACGTCTTTCGCCACGTGCACTCTAGCCATCTTCCAGCCTGTTTCATTGCCCTTAGCTCACATGTGTACCAAGGTGCAAACCGGGCTCCATAAAGCCAGAGTGGGCACTCGGGGGCAACCATGTCAAGAGCTGATGCGCCTCACTGTTCCACAGCATGACAATGGCTTCAACAGGGTCACCTGCTCTGTCTATTGGGAATTCCCCCAGAGCATTCAGGAATCCAGTGGATTCCATTAGCCTCCGGGGATGGACCATTTTAATCTGTCCACCACTGAGAAATTACCTTTCTGGACTCTAATTTTATTCTCCCACACTATTAATACATTATTTTCTGACATTCATAGTCCAACCTTTTATTGCTGCTTTTATTGTTACTGTTCTCATGTTAAGTGGTTGTATTTTAAACTTCCTTTTTGTTAACCACTTTGAAAAAAAATATTCTTGGAAGTTAAGATAGATTTTTTTTAAGTACATAAATAAAACATCAAAGGGAAGCAAAGACCGTGTCTGTTCCAATACTTCAGATTCAACTATTCCCTTTTCTTAATCTTTTTTCCCCCATTCAAAATTAGGGAAATAAGTTTCACTCATCCTAGAACTGGAAAGAGCGTTTATGACAAACATCATTTTAATGAAGTGATTGCCACTTAATCGGGAATGGGCTATAACTGTATCCCCCAGATCTCTAGAACGCAGAATTCCAAAGGCGCAATGCCTGCTTTGGATTATCACATAGTGCTTTTTAGATTAAGACAAATAAACATTCAAAACCCCAATGAGAAAAAGAAAGGAGAAAAATGTGGAATCAACCATCTCAACCAGCCTGGCGCCCTCCAGATGTTTTGGACTACAACTCCCATTAGCCCCAGCCACCATAGCAGATTCTTGCAATATCTCATTGTTAATCTTTCTCTGTGATTTTTCCTTTTCTGACATTTGGAAAAGGCCCTTTTTGTATCTCTACTGCTTTGGTTGGATACATTTATTTACTATACTTTTTCAGGAACAGAACTTACATCCTGGCATTCCAGTCTCTCTAATTCAATAACTAAGGCAAAAAGCCCTCAACAAGGATAACAATTCCTCATTGGTATTCCCTTGTTGCTCCGCAGCGAATTAATAGGTGGTGGCAGCTCAAAGGCCTTTTAAGGAGCTGCAGGAGAGCTGGAGTAACTAAGTCCATTCTAATCCAAATTACTAGCCAGAGGCCATCTTGCAGTAGGTATTTCCTGAAGACTCCCTATATCTGTAAAACTCCTTCTGTTACAAGTTACTGGGTGATCACATTCACCTCCAGTGCACAAACATCTCCACCTCTCCCAATAAGGGTACCTTAGCAAATCAGACCATTGGTTCATTTAGCCAAATATTCTGTAACTGGCAGTAGCCCTCCAGGGTTTCGGGTAGGGATCTCTCCCAGCCTATCTGGAGGTGCCAGGGATCTTTCGCATGCAAACCATGTGCTCTAGCACTGAGCTGTGGACCTTCCTCTTCTTGGCCCTTCTGCAATCAAAATTCCCACCTTCCCTTGCACTGACTTTCACAATTTGTGCTTGTTTTTTCCTGCCACTACTAGATTTTATTATTTATTTATTATATTCATACCCTGCCTTTCTTTTCATGATAGAAACCCAAGGGGCATACATATGGTTCCCAGGTGGTCTCCCATCCAGGCACTGACCAGACCTGACCCTGCTTAGCTTCAGCAAGGTGCTGGCCTCATGTTCCTTCAGACCATAGCCTGGAATCCATAGCCTAAATGCAGCCTAAGGACAAGGAGAGATGGAGACAATTTCATGCTCTAAAGGAGTATGATACCAACAACAACATGGATGACACACTTACAAGAAGAGCTGTCATTGCTATAATGATCAGATGGCAGGGAGGTTAAATGGTAACCTGCGGATCACCCAGACTAGCAAATAGCACAAGGCACCTTGCTACTATATCTCCCATAATGAGTGGAAGACAAGGAAGACAAACCTGCTGCTGAGAGGTGATAAGGTCAGAACAGATTTCAGTCTCAGAGTAATTGAAGGGGAACAGACCGGGGATGTGCAGACATCACCATCTTATATTAATATTCTCAGCATTGTGTTGATTCTTCAACATGGGCTCAGTGTTTTTGATAAGGACTGATACCATAATTATGGTGCAAATCCCCCCTTTGGAGTAAGCCTGAAGAAGAGATCTCAGAGACGATATGCTATTCTTGTAACACTTGCTAGCTCATGCTTCCTACAGTACATAATTTGAAAGGGGGTTGTTTGACAAGTTTGCACACCCAACTGTCCCCTAGAAGAAAAGAGCCTACGAAAGAGAGGAAGCTGCCTTATACTGAGTCAGACCTTTGGTCCATCCAGCTCAGTACTGTCTACACTGACTGGTAGTGGCTCTCCAGGTTTTCAGACAGCGGCCATGCACAGCCCTACCTGGAGTTGCTGGGGACTGAATCGGAACATCTGCATGCCAAGCAGACACTCTCCCACTAAGCCACAGCTCAGACTCCCAGTCCCTCTTGCCCAGTTCATCCAGCCCAGAGTTTGGCAACAGGCACCATGAGAGCTGTTGCTCATTATTCACCACGGCATTCCCAGAAGCTCCATAGGTGTTGGAGCTTCTGATACAAACATGTTTTGGGAATTTGTGAGCATGCAAGGTGAATTTTCTGTCACAAGGGCAAGACAGCCATGAAGTCCCTTCAGCTCTGCTCATTCGAGCAAATGGATGGTTTATATCTCGGGGGGCTCTGCTTTGAGGTCACCTCTCATCACCCTTGTTCACATTTTCATCCCACTGCCCGTATTCAGGATTCACAACTAAGTCCATCCTACTGTGGGTAATCAGCTCATCAATTTCAATCTGCAATTTTGCCTAGTATCCATCTCAGACTTGATTGTCTATGAATATCTCCTGGCCAGGCTTTTATCTCCTCTTTCACCCCCCACCCCACAAGCTGTCACATTCACTTGTCCCACTCTGAGGCCTCCCACTTCCTGCCAATTGTTCTTCTGAATTATTCATGCGGGCACTTCAGGAGCCATAATCGATAAAGGCAGCTTTCTCATCCTTCCCACAGCCCCCAGCCAGTTAAAACTGCTTAGAAGAGGGGCAGCCTTTGGGCCACCAATGAGTCAGCATCTTTGTGGGTTTGTGGAGCGTAGTCAAGATGGTGCTCTAAAGAGCTGTGGGTTTCAAGGATGACTCTCCAACACACCATTAGTCCCTGGCATGGGATGCCTGTGGTGATGCAGCAGCACTTCAAAGCAGATGGCTCCACCTCTCCAAGCTACTAGGGGACACCACATTCCACCCTGCAGGCCATGAATATGCCAGGATTGCTAAGGGAGGAAATTATATCTGGCACAGCAGGCCACATATAAATAGCACCCACAGAAAGCATACATATGGCAGAATAGGACAACGTCCTATCTGCCAACTCCAGGGCATGTGCAGACTGTCAAGTAATGTGGAGTATATACAGGAGCATGTGAACAATTGAGCTAAAAACATAAGGGGCAGCCTGCAATCTCCCGCATAGTTCCAGGTTTCCCCCTTTCTGGATACACCATTTCCTAAACACTTCTATGTAAATAAAGCAGTGTCTCCACCCCTCCCCCAATGCCAAGAAGTAGATTCCTGTTGCATGCAGGCTCATTGATGTCTTTCCAAACAAATGGCATCAAACCCTACATTGTGAAACACTGGCCATAAACCAAGGTGGTGATGGATAGCCCCCCTACCCCTGCCATCTCTTCAAACCTGTGTGGCCCAAAAGAAATGCCCCCATCCTGCATTATCTGTTCATATATACTACTAAAGCACTTTCTGCTTCGCTTGTACTCATCTGCCACTGCCTGGAACAGCTTTCTTCCACCCTTTCCATGTTTTCATCTGTTAAGGAGGAACCCCTTCATGCCTGCCACTGAATAACAGTCCAATTCAGATTATTCTGAGACACATTCCTGGGTGCACATACACTTCATTAGCAAAGTCTATATTATGTAATTGTTATCTGGCATAGACAGTGTAGCCTAGAACCAGCCAACACTCCCTGGGGTTATGCAATTTAGGGAACAATCTATAATGAAGAAGAAGCTGCCTTTCAGGGAAGCTTGTCCACCATTGCTGATCTTTTCACTGAAGAACCTTTAGCTCCCCCAAAACATAGTGGGGGCCTTTTCTGTGGTGGCCCCCACTCTCTGGAACTCCCATGTGATCTTCGACGTGCCCCTTCCCTAGATGTATTCCGCAAGGCCCTGAAGACGTGGCTATTCCAGCAAGCCTTTGAGGTCATTGGGTAAATCACCATGATTCTGTCATTTATCGTATGCTGTTAATATAATTGCTTTTATATGTATTGATGACTGTCCAGCATTTTACCTATTGTTATTAATGTGATTACATCTGTTATTATTGTATTTTATCTCTTTTAATGTACGTCGCCTAGAGTGGCTAATTGCCAGATAGGCGAAAAACAAATTAAATATTATTATTATTATTATTAGTTTGAAAATCACTTCTCTAAACACTGAAATATCACTCTTACTAGTGTTCTTGCCAGCAGAGAATGATAATGAAAACATCTGGACTGGGGATGGTAAACTAAGGTCTTGGCTACGGTGCTCACAAAACTACCTGTCCTTTGCTTACCAAAAAAGACATGGAAATTCAAAGTTGTGAAGTCATCAGTAAGAGAAAGAAATAAACAGCATACAGACTGGCAACCAGGGGCACGATGTCCGCAAATGGGGTAGAAAAACAACATTTTTGCAAATTCTTTTGTAATAATGATAATCTGTCATTTAGGTAATGCTTTAGGAGTGTTCAAAACACTCTGCACATATGTTATCTTATTTCAATACAACAATCTTTTAAGGCTGGTCAATGGTATTGTCCCCATATTGTATATAGGGAGGTGAATGAAGTTGAGAGAGGGTGGGTTGCCTAAGGTCATCCTTGTGATTTCATGACAGAGGCATGATCTGAAATGAGATCTATCAGATCGGTAGCTCTCTTATCTACTGCACAATACCTCTTTTGCATACTTATTTAGTACATCATAACTTAAAGGAATTTTCAAATGTAAGAGGAGAACCCATCATCTTCTGAGCTCTCTTGCCTCCAACACCTATGCCATCAACATTAGCCACAATCCCTGGTGCCATGCCTATCAAATGAATGCTATGAGATGTGTGTGTCACACAAAATACATGCCAGGATATCCACAAAGCCAAAATACATGAAGTTCATGACAGAAGCTACTAGGATAAAGCTCAAGACACCTGCATACCAATAATCAGACTATGCTATACAAAACACTAAAATAAAATTAAAATTCCAGACTAGGAAAAACCACAAGAAAAACAGCAGCTGTGGCAGTAATGATGATCACCAGCTTGAGTGGATTTTTAAAAGGATTGCACTAACGATGGAAAGCAAATATATCATGTACTACTAGACACAGTATCAAATGAAGGACCCCCTCCCCAATTCAGGATTTGGTTATCAGCATATGGAGACAAAGAACAGCAAATGACTCTCCATCATATTCAGGGTTTATAATGAAAGGACTTGGCTTTGTAATGAAAACATGGATTCTTAGGAAGTGGGACTGTGGGCCCAACAGCAATCTCACCTTGTTCATGATGTGCATGAACAGAACTGCGAAGTACATAAATTAAGACAATACTAGTTGTACTTGTGTTACATTACCACCCCAAGACCCTTAAACATTAGAGAAAACGTTCCTGCCTCTGCACCCCAGAAGATATGGTCGTGGAATGGAGAATGAAAGAGAAGAGGCTCAGTCTCACTGGGAACAACCAGTACATTACACCCCATACAAGGGACACCAATGTATCAACTTGGGGTTGCAATGCGGAAAATCCTTACAAATATTTTATTTGCACTCTTCTACAATTAAAGAAAAAAGAGATCCAGTATGTTTCAATCTATGAAGCAGAAAGCCTTGTGTCCATTAACAAAGCTTTCATTAGGATAAAGTCAATGTTTCTGTGTGATTAGCTTCCACCCATGGCCACCTTGCTGATTCTCATGAGCCAAGCCCTTCCCTGACACTGAGCCGGACCTTCCTTTGACAAATTCACCCTGTTCCGTCTTCACCCCATACAATATCAAACAGTGCCTGACTGTATTTTATCCTTTACACACTAATCCTACAATGCCAATTGTACTTTTTCTCTCTGCATGTATTAGACTGGAGGTGGGTGAGAAGCAGAGGAAAGTCTTCCTGGGGAGTTATGACAAAGATGAATCCCAGGATATGGCCTGAAAGCACATGAAGACACCACCTTGCTGAACCTAATCAGGTCTGGATCTGGTTAGTGCTTGGATGGGAGACTGCCTGAAAATCATACAGCATGTATGCTACCTTGGGTTCCATGATGGGAAAAAAGGTGAGATATACATTTTTGAACATGTTCTACCATCACTTCACCACTGTGCACACACATTGGTAATCTATATGTAGGGCAGCTGCTTGTGCATTACGAAAAGAGAGAAAATGCATCATCAGAAAAGATGATACAGATCTGCATACATTTGCATTTGGTGATCTGTATGTTTACAAGGACATATAATTACTTCTAAATATGTAAATGGAAATACAGTACATCTCACAGTGAAGAAAACTGTGATCTGATGACCTGTCCTCAGCCTGTTGTTCAGATGCTGGGGTGGCCAGTTATACATTGCCAAGAAAGAGGATTTGCATCATCAGAAATAAAGTGGACAAAAAAGGACACTGATTTGCATATGATAATTTATATGTACAGGCGCAAATTTAGAAATAACTCCTATAACTTAAATAGAAATATATGTCACCATAGCAGTAGAGACCATTCAGTTGGCTGACCAGGTGCTGCTGACTGTTGATGGGCAACTTCAAAGCCCCTGATCTCCCTTTTTATGGGTCTGTATCTCTAAACCAGACACAGACTGGACAGCCTTTGAATAGAGAACTCCTTCAAACAGAGGACTGTCCTCTGGAAAATAGGACACATGACCACCTTACCAGACGCTAACTGCTGATGGGCTATTTCAACACCACTTCCTTAGAGTTGTTTATCTTGAAACGGACTTGGAACAAATAGTCCTTCAAATAGAAGATGATTTCAAATAGAGGACTGCACTCTACTCTTTGAAAAGTAGGACAGACAGCCACCCTACCTATATGATTGTTTATTAATAGTAAACAAACTGTGAGGTTTTTTATTTTGCTACCTTCATACTTTAGCGTTTAAAGTTTTAGGATTCTTTTTCTGTTTTCCTTTAGTCTTTGAATTTTGTATTTTCTGGTGTTTCATATCGTATAAAAACCTAATGGCAGAAAACAAAGCTTATAAATATCTGGTATAAATAAACATTCCTTGGGTACAGCAGCATCATGAAATAAATAAACACTCAGTCCTTTCAGCTGAGCATCATCCTGAAATATGAGCCTAGCCTGATTTTGGTTCTATTTAAAAATCAAAACATGGTTGCAGGAGAATAAAGGAAAGTGAATTCCTGCTCCCCAAGAGATTAGTTTGATAGAAGAAACTGCTACACCTGTGCAAGAGAGGAAGCGCTCACCACCTCCAAAGAATAAAATAAAATAACTATCACCAAAAGACACAAAATGGGAGGAAATCAAAAATGCACAGTAGGACAATACCTTACCCGGGACCAATCAAAATGTCACAAAATAATGAGCCATTTTTAATCTCCCCAGAACTGTTTCTCAGGCAGGATGTTAAACAAAATGGGGTAGGAGGTGGGGAGAAAGCTGCAGACTGAAACAGTCTTAAGATAGACATTGTTTGGTGAGAACAAAGGGAGTAATATGCTTGCCCGAGAGCTAGATGAGCACCCCACACTGACATTGCACAGTGCGCACAGACCCTCAAAAGAATGTTAATTTTTTTAAAAAAAAATTAAAACATGTTCACAAAATAATGTAGACATGGGGACAGGAGTGAATAATAACCCATAGGATGCTCTGGCGTTTGTCTTACCAAAGGCTTGATTGGGATTAGGTTCCTGTGAATTTATGGATTTTCCAAGGGAGGCCAGCAAACTGAAAAGAAGTTTTGCAAACTAGCTCCTTTTCACCATTCTGCACCATCTCATGATTCAGCATTTCCCACCTACCTTGCCTTGTCCTTTCCTTGTGCTAGGCAGAAGCCAGAAAAAGCCAGCCTGCTGCTTGGCATGGCCACAGTGATGAACAGCATTGATTGTGGTGGGGCTGATGGCTGGGCAGCATCCATTAACATCTCCAAGCCATTAGGGGATTTTATTTCACCAGCTGGCATGATGCAGCAGTGCCTGACCTGGAAGCACTCTTGCGGTCAGAAATAACACATGGAAGGAGGTGGAGGCAGCTCTCAGTGCTTGGACAGGGGGATCCATTTCGGTATAGGTACGGGGGAATTGGTCCTTACTGGTGTTCTCTAAGCAGTGTGTAGCAACATATTTGGTTGATGGGAAGGTGAGGACAAGGGGGTGGCCATGTAGGCCAAAGACAGCTGATAGGTTCTCATTTCTGCTTCTAGGATGGCAAGAAGATGTATAGGGTTCAAGCAGCAGGGAAATTCCTCTCACAAGGTCCCATCACAAGGATAACAATCCTGAGCAGGGTAGAGCATTCAAAGGAACTCTTTGTCTTGAGTTATGGAGTCTCTCTCCCACACATCTAGGAGTTCTGGCAGGTTCACTGACCTTGAAACATGAAACTTGATATTGGTGGTGTTGAATCAGACCAAGCAGTATTTCAGTGGAGGAATTTTGATCAAGTTCATGGTCTGACAGACCAACATCTTTGGGACCAGAGAGCAGCTTTCTCCTAGTGGGAATGGTTCATCGTAGACCTTCTTTTCATTTCTTTTTTGTTGCCCTCCTGTCAACTGGGTGGCTTTGGATTCCCTATGCTAGACATTTCAGACTGATTTGCTTTGCAAACTCCTTTCTGCAATGCTTCTTCTCGCTATGTTGCGGTCTAGAATTCTGATCTGGGCTAACATGAAGACTTGACAGTTCTTGTATCATAACGGGATGAGACTAGATTGGCTATTAGTCACTTCCAACTCTACGATTCATCATCTCTGGAGTCCCACAAAGCTTCCTTTGCAGCCAGACTCCCAGCTGCCAACCCACTCCTTCCTTAGCTCATTTTCCATACAAGATACTTCTTACTGGTGCTGCTGCTCCCTGATTCTTCTTGGGGCACTAAGGGGAGCATTTCTCCCTCCTGGTGAACAGGGCAGCCAAGAAGGAGAACTGATGTGGGATCTGCAAGTAAATAACCCATCCCAGCAGTACAGAGCATAATGTCACCTTTGTTTCCCACCCTTCGCCTGCCACATTTAGATAACGCATTCAATGTGAGACACCCCAGGCAAATTAATGTTCCAGTGTCCATCAATTAATCCATAAGACAGAGCCGGTCCTTCAAAGAAGTCAGGTCAGGTAGAATAAAAAAAGGAAGGGGGACTGGCAGTAAAGAGCTGCTCTCTGTGTTGGGATTCTGTGTTGGGATTTTAACCCACTGGGACTGCCCTCATAAATTTTTCTTAGAGTCAATCAAAATACAAGAAGGATTTATAACACGGCTCCATTACTAAGCCATATGGTTATGGTGAGGGTCCCAAAGAATATGCAGCAGGCATAGAAATGGACACGTGGATGCCTCTACACCTGGGGTAGGACATCTCCCCTATCCCTGCGGGTTAAATATGACGGGGTGGGGCTGCCCACCTGCCAATCACCTGACATCATACAGAATGTCAGGTGACATGATGTTTTGAAGCCCCCAAATCAGCTGATCGTTGGGACTTCAAAGTGCCACACAAACCTCTTTGGAAGAGGCTGACATTGTACTTTGAAGTCCTGATGATCAGCTGATCGCACTGCACTTGGGATGTGTGAAGTGCTGCTGATCAGCTGATTGACAGCACTTCAGAAGCCCCTTTTGGTCCAGCCATCTTTTACCTTGAAGGTGGGCATGGCTTGGCCAAAATGGCCTGGTGGGTCAAATGGGATGGCCTGGCAGGCCTAATTAGGCCTGTAGACTGGAGGTGTCCCATCTTTGCTCTACACCATTTGCGAAGTAATTGTGGGAGCTCATTCCATCAGCTCTGCTGAAAGAGCAGCTCCATCAGGCCCTGCCTTTCCCTGAACTTTTTTACTTTACGAATTGGGACCGGTGTTTGATTTTTTCCTCTTCATGTCGTGTCCCTTTTTCCTTGTGTGTCGTATCTTTTAGACTGTAAGCTTGTGGACAGGGACTGCCTTGTTTTAACTGATTACACATAAGCCATTCTGGGAGCTATTTTGGCTGAAAAACAGGGTGCAAATGCTTTAAATAAATAAAAATAAATAAATAAGGATGTAGATTTTTTTTACAAAAAATCTCACTCTTTGGAGAACTGGTGGCCTGTAGCCACATGGTAAGATGACCATTACCATGTTTCTGCAATAGCTCGGGAGTTCAGGAAGTGGCAAAAGATATGTGAAATATCCACTTTAGCATAGAAGCTTCAAAAAAACCTCTTCATTCAGTGAAAGCCACTGTGTCACAAGTTCTCAAGTCACCATAATGCCAATGACCAACACACAGAGGATGACTGAGGAACTTAGGACCCACTTTGCTGGAGAAGCAAAAGATGAATTGGCATACTATACTATTTTTGGAGGATGTACTTATACTGGCACAAAACTTCTGGTTACATATCAGGAACAAAATCAGAGGTATCAAAATGGACTTAGACTGCTTTATGTGTTAACATACACAAGGAAAATAAAGAAAGATAGAGAAATGACACTGGATAGGAAAATAGGAAGCTGCCTTCTACCTAGTCAGACCACGGGTCCACCTAGCTGAGCACTGTCTAAAAAAACTGACTGGTGGGAGCTCTCCAGGATTTCAGGCAGGGGTCTCTCCCAGACTGACCAGGAAATGCTACAGCTTGCAAGGCAGATGCTCTACAACTCGGCCGGCCCTTCCCGTACCCATGCAAGCAAGTGAGGAGGATGCCAGAGGAGATACGGAAGGCACCCAGCACAGGAACCAAGTGGGCTGCCAGAGAAGAGAACCCTCCTTCTCCAGGCCCAGCAAGAAAATATAGCAGACTGTTGCAAGAAGGATGGAGTTTTCCATCCCTCGTCTGCCTGGCCCACCAGGCTAGAAAACATTTTTTGCGAGCTGGTAACATCGGTGGGCTTACTTACAGGATTACTGATCTTGACCGAGACATGACCCGTTCCCCCTTACCCTATTAGCCAAGTGTTAATGTCACCTTTTAGGCCATGAATGGATTATTGGTTATGCTAGGGGCAAAGAATGTTTGTCTTCTTGTTCTCTTTATAGCTGTGGGTCCCATCTATGCATGGGAAGCAACAGGTCAGACTAAAAAGCATTGTGACACAAACAGACACAGGCAAAGGGACTTCTGCAGGGCCATTTTGCAGCGGTGGTGGGGTTTTACAACCTCTGCTGCTGTACTATACAGAAATGTACCCATCAGAAAAGTGGAGTGACTTGTTAACCTTGTACACGCCATATTCCTAGCTGCCAGACTCTGGTGTGTCTCTGTGTGTGTAGACTCAGACTGAGCATCTGCATCCCCTCACATGGCAAATCCATTCTAAAAATAGCAAAAACAAACAATGAAATACCACTCCCAAAGAACTTTGTTTCTGGACAAAACTAAATAATCTGCAAAGCAAGTGGATGCTCCCTTCCAACACAGAAATCTCTGGGAAGCCCCAATCTCAAGCAGCAACAAGTAGAGCAGCTATAGGTCTCTGGCCAGAATGTCTGCAGAAAGAGATAACACAGCACAATGAAGGGGGCGGAGCCAAGCCTGACACAGTGGAGAAAGCAGATAGGAAAAGAAAATGCCAAGAAATCAGAAGAAGGCTAGGACTGGGGAGGGCAGCTGTGAGAGAACTAGAAAAGGTCCTCAAATGTAAAGATGTATCACTGAACACTAAAGTCAGGATCATTCAGACCATGGTATTCCCAATCTCTATGTATGGATGTGAAAGTTGGACAGTGAAAAAAGAGGATAAGAGAAAAATCAATTCATTTGAAATGTGGTGTTGGAGGAGAGCTTTGCGCATACCATGGACTGCGAAAAAGACAAATAATTGGGTGTTAGAACAAATTAAACCAGAACTATCACTAGAAGCTAAAATGATGAAACTGAGGTTATCATACTTTGGACACATAAGAAGACATGATTTACTAGAAAAGACAATAATGCTGGGAATAACAGAAGGGAGTAGAAAAAGAGGAAGGCCAAACAAGAGATGGATTAATTCCATAAAGGAAGCCACAGACCTGAACTTACAAGCTCTGAACAGGGTGGTTCATGACAGATGCTCTTGGAGGTCGCTGATTCATAGGGTCGCCATAAGTCGTAATCGACTTGAAGGCACATGACAACAACAACAACTTGCTGAAAAAGGGGAGGGCTGTTATTCCAAGATGTAAGTAGGAACTGTGAACCAAAACACCTTATTTGCAATCACAAAGAAGTGATGACATGGTCAAAGTAAAAAAGACAGAGGAAAGGCTGTGTCCCATTTATAGAGAAAGTTTGGGAAAGATCCTTTAGGAACTCCCAGAACCAGGAAATGCAATCTCCTCAAAAACAATGATAGTAAGTAACAGAGCTTGGTCCTGGGAACAGCCTGCCACAGGGCAGGAGAAGACAGTGGACACAAGAGTCAAACTGCGTGCAGAGCATTCTTGCCCAAGTAGAATCTAAGCTGGTCTGCTTGTTTTCCTCATTTACCCGTCTCTGCTTCTTGGAACTGCCAAGCACCTCAGACAACTCTCCGTGGAGAAAATGGGCAGGAACAGAGAGGCATGAAGGTGCAAATCAGAATGCAAATCAGAACGAGTGTTCAATAAACAGGTTGCCTGGAGAAGCCCAATCTCAGAAAAGTGTCTACCCTGTTCCCTCTAGTAAAGGAAGAGAGGGATAGACATCATGAAGCCGAAAGGCATTCGCACAGAGTCCAAAACACCCAAGCACTGAACAGATATAGAGCTCATCAGTACTTGCACACTTCCCTCTAATATAAACACACAGTGCATGTATCCAGTCATTCAGTACTACTGTTCCACATTTGTTGGGTGCCAACAGATTGCAAGCTGCTGCCTCTACCAACGTAACAACACATATGCAGAGTGCACCTATCTTCACCTGCCAAAGCCATCCCCACACACTTCTATTCATGTGCACCATGCCAGTTTACCAGTCCCCCCCTCTCCAAGCATGCACCCTTGAAACGCTGTTCGTATGCAAGGTGTGAACACATGCATTAATGGCACCAGGCTGGCACCACACTCATGCCCACTTGCATGAGGTTCAGAAAGTCCCATGGTTTCCTGCCTCTTGAAAAAGTCATTGCCCTGGCAAGAGACACTCTGTCCAACACTAGCTTGTGTCTTGGATGACCTGCCTGCTTTGAAGTCCTGCTCCCCACAGGCTCATCTATCTAGAGTGGAGCTCTGTGCTTCTGTCTCACTTTGCAGAGTGAAAATATTTTTATTTTCATTTCCTCTTCTCTCTTTCAGGGGAGGCATTGCTGCTTGTCCCCTGTATTTAGATAAAGCAGGGTACCTCTGCCACTGCATCCTCTCCAAATGGTATACGACCCTTCCCACAAATCTCCTTGCCCCTTAGCATCCATCAAAGTAGCGTTTCTTTAGAGGGGACAATGAAGCCCTCTGGATTGCCGGAAAGGCTATGTCTGCACTGTTTAACTATCCATTGTCCTGTCCAGAGTGATCAATTTGACTAATCAAGGCTATACCTGCAACCAACAGATTCATCAGCGTCACTTTCCCCACCACCAGCACCACTGTCCCCGTGCATTACCTTCCATGGAGACTGGTTCAAAGAGCCCAAACTGCTCCAGCACCTTGATGAAGAGGACCAGAACCACCAACACGGCGATCATCTCCAGGCCTTCCAGGTTCATGGTGAGGGGGACTCATGGCATCAAGCCCCCAACCCACCCTGCTTGCTCTCCCAGCTAGCTCCTCACTCACCCCAGTTCAGCCAGAGTCACCCACATGCTTATGGGTCCTTGTGCCCCTTTGAAACTGTGCTGCTGCTCCTGCTGCTTTCAATCCTGCTGTTGAAGATCACCCTCCTTCAGGATCAGCACCAGGGGCACCTTTGACCCTCTCCAAAGTAGTTAAGGGACACAGGAATTGTTGTGCCTGCTAAGGGGAAGAAAGGGTCACTGGGCAGGATGAGGGAGGGAGTTTACGAAGTCTGAGGCAGTGGAGTCTGAGCTGCGCTTGCCGGGCTTGCAAAGATGAGAGGGAGAGGGAGAGAGGGAGTGTGGCAGCTCCAAGAGAAGAATGCAACGGTGGGGGGGGGAGAGATGTGTGCAGAAGGAGCCCTGCCCTCCCATCCCATCCCAATGACACCAACTCAATCGATTTGCTTAATGCAGTTGCTAAGGAGATGGGAGAGTTAAGAGGCTCTTGGCTCCTGCTCGGGGAAGGTTCCGTGCAGATGGGAGGGGGCAATACAGAGAGACCCTAAACATGTCAAGTCCCAGCACTGCCATGGGAAGACACCTGTATCTCTATATACTATCCTTGCCCATCTCTAGTGGCAGAGGAAACAACTGAGCTTCACATTTGCACAGGGCAACATACACTCCAAAACCCAAATTCCCTGGGAACCTTCAGCCCAGCCTGAACATCCATCTGTCCACCCTCAGAACATCCAGCTGAGCAAAGCTAGCCCCCACCCCCATAATGATCTTGCCTGTGCCGGTTCTTCCCACCACTCTTCATTGTTCTGCTTTTTATTTTTGTTCAATGGTTCTCCTTGCCATTCCCCCATCACGAGAAGTATCCTTGCGGCCTCTGTTTGGTGTGCCTGTGCGCTGGGGGTGGGGGTGAATAACTATCTTGCTGGATAACATGGTGAGGACTGCATGGTACTTCAGGATCAAGGGGGTAATGACAAACTAGCCCTTTGGACAGAGAAGGAACCTCCAGCTGAGGCAGTGTCCCAGCCTTCAGAATTTCTTCCCCAACAATGCCCCGCAGCAGCTGCCAAGGGGAGACCTGATTTGTGTGGGATGTGTTTGTGTGGGTGGAATTGCACTGTCAGAGTTGAGAAAGTTGGCTGCTTGGCAGCTGGCATGTTTACAGGTAAACTTATACCCAAGGCTCAAATCAGACATTAGAACGAAAATATGCACACCAATATTCAGAAAGCTATTGATTGCCCATCATGGGGAAAAAGAGTTTGACAAAGGATATAAGAGCATCAGCATGGACATAAAAACATTCTGCAAACACCCAATAAGTCCTCTAATTGTACACCTTCCAGATGCTTCTATTCTTTTCTAATGCATAATTTAAAGAAAAATATCCATAGTCAAGAACAACAACAAAAATGGTACTAGCAGAGATGTTGCCAAAGGTATGCAACTCCAGGGTTTCAAATTGTCAGCCTGATCGGCATTTAAAATGACTGGCTGGCACTGAAATCCACCCATAATGTAGTGCAGAATAGGAGGATCCAGGGCCCTATGAACAAGTTAAACTCCCTCTGGTTGTTTCCCAGACAATGCCCTGAAATCTTTCAGCCCCAGCTTCTGGCTGCCTCTGCCAGGCTGTTCTTGTCTTCCCTTTGCCATTCTCACCCACAAGGTCTATGTTCTTCTCCCATTACATATCTAGGAGTGCCCAGGTCCTAACAGCTTACTGAGGAGCAGCATTGCCAGTTTCTGACTGGCAAAGCCTTTCATTTGTAGAACTGGACCTGCCTGCACCAGAGTCAAGAAAAATGCCAGGGCCTTTGTGCCAGCATTCAGGGGAGGGCCTGCCGGGCTCTGCACATTACTCATTCAAGCAGAGCCCAGGGGAGGCTGCCAGCTTGGCATTGGCGCCTGCTCTTCAAATAGATGAAACCTGAGACAAGAGCCCCAACTGTGGTCTGCAGGAACAGGGCAAGGGCTGCCTGGACTGCTGCTCACCTACTGCAAAAATTAATTTCTGAATTCTCACTATCTGTTGGTTATCATCTTTCAACAGAGACCACTCCCCACTCCAGCCCAGTCTAGCTGGCCACAGATATCACAGAGCAAAGAGAAGAATGCAATAATGCCTTAGAACAATGGAAAAGTGAGTAGAGATGTGGGATGTACATATCTCCATCCCTCTAGACACTTTGTGTTTCTTCCCAAATTTTGGTCCAAGGGAAGAATAATAACTGGGTGTAGCACCCTGAGGGATCTCAAGGGGTTTTCTACTTTCCCCCCTCCAGAACCATCAGGCCAGGAGATTTTACCCTGCAACTCTGCAGGGCTGGACTAAGCTAGCCTCTCTCTCCATCTGATTCATACATTCTGTCTGAAAAATCCATCTGCCAGTTAAAATAGCAGAGTATCGTGGCACCTTAAAGACTAACACATTCATTATAACACACGCTTTCAAGGACTGGATTCCATTCCATTGGATACAGAAAATATTGTCCTAAATTGGAGTTCGTATACGCATGCACAATTCTAGAGAGGTAAGTGGTAAAGTGAAAGGGAGATAAAATTCAAAACAAGTACATGATGTGAAAACTGTGTTAAATGTATATAAAACCATTTACAAAGCAGTGCTGATAACAACATACCACCTGTCCTTACAAAAGGGGCAACATGTGCAAACTAGTTGAACAGAGTTTCCCCATGGAATGACACAGAGCAGGGAGTCGGGAAGATCCTGGAGCCTGAACAGCTCTAAACTAAATACCTTTTTGCAGGGAAGCAGAGTGCTAAACAGCTGCTGAAAGATTCAGAAGAAACTGAGACACTGTAGCCTGGTGCCCAGCCTAGAAGATCAGGAACCACATCTCTTTGGTTTGACTACGCAGCTTGTTTTCCAATCCTTCGTAATGATAAACACAATAAACACTCTTGATTCACTGTAATTAGGCTTGATGTGGTGATATTACAGAACAAAGAACTCAGATGGTCAGTTCTCTATGGAGAGAGAATATGAAACTCATTCCTATTGTAACTCAGCTCACATGCCCCAAAGGGCTCAAGGTTTGGGATGGGCATCTGTGGTTCTCAGGGAAGTAAAAACAAGGCTAAAACTGTCCAAGAGCAGCCTACTCGTGGCTTAGAGTGGCTGGGGTCAGAATCCTGATATCCAGAAGTTATCTTGGAAGTTGGTTCAAACCACAATGGGGAGCAGACGAGTTCAGATTAAGAGATGCTGAAACCCTAAACTATGTCAAAGGTTAAGAGGTTACCCCCAAAATGTGTATTATTCTAACAGAAATTACAATGAAAATAGAAATAATACACTTTTATATTTGAATATACACTGGTACAGAGGCAAGGGAAGTAACTAAAAGTTAGCAATCTAACTAAAACATGTATTTTGTAATACACCTATTTGCATATGTAATAGTTTTAAATGAAAATACCTTATGATTTCTGCATTGAGCAGGGGGTTGGACTTGATGGCCTTATAGGCCCCTTCCAACTCTACTATTCTATGATTCTATCATTCTTTCTTACCATATATGAAAACTATAATAGTTATTTCCGCACAGAAAACACAGGATGACAAATAGCTATTCAGTATATTTTTGTCATATCAGAACAATAACGTCTGTTTTCCCTGTTTCCTTTTTTAAAAACTAATTACGTAATGCTTGAAATTGAGTAATTTGTTTATATTTAGAGGTTCTTCATAGTCAGAGGACCCTAAGCTATAGCTTACTTAGCTTGTGCATAAATCTGGCACTGGGAGCAGAGCTCACCTGGACAGGGGTAACAGAAGAGTTGTGGGACACTGTGCAGCGGAGAAACCATGGCAATAGAACTGAAAGGCTGGTGGCTGGGGTGCACTTGGGGCCTTTGGGGAGCAACTGTATATTTGAAAACTGGGACTAAAATCATTCCATCTTTTAGAATACAATGCCTGAGAATGAGAAGAAGAGAAAGGTGTTCAGATGTGTGTGCAAGTATATTCTGTTATTATTTATTAGTCACTTGATACCCGAAGGTCTCCAAGTGATTTACAACAATGGTAAACATAAAACAAACATCACATATTATAGAAACAACAACACAACACCACCCCCATGCAGTCACAGGAAGCATGGGCAGCATACCAATAACAATGTCATCTCAGTCTATCAAATGCCTGGGGGGAAAGGTACATCTTTACCTGGCACCAAAAAGATGTCAATGAAGGTGCCAGGTGGACCTCACTGAGGAGCACATTCCACAGATGAAGAGCCACAACTGAAAAGGCCCTCTCCCTTGTCATCACCCTCCAAGACTCCCTCAGGGGGGGACCTGGAGAAGGGCCTCGGAAGAAGTTTTAAGGGTCCAGATAGGTTCGTATCAGGAGAGGCATTCCAGAAGATACTGGGGGTCCTGAGCCATAAAGAGTGTTATAGATGAAAACCAGCACTTTGATTGGGCTCAGAAGCGTACAGGCAGCCAGTGTAATTAGAACAGGATTACTGTTATATGAACTGTTCACTTTAAACCCGTCAACAATAGGGCAGCCACATTCTGCACTAATTGAAAAGCAACACTGTAATAACCCAACCTTGAGATTATATAACTCATATTTTACTGAAGCCAGATTATCCCTGTCCATAAGGTCACAATTGAGCCACCAGCCTAAGCTGATGGAAGGCACTCCGCAGCACTGAGGCCACCTGTGCCTCAAGCAACAACAATGGATCCAGGAGAACTCCCAAACTATGAACCTGCTACTTCAGAGGGAATGTGACCCCATCTAGAGCAGGCCACACACCACTCAGGTGGTCAGAGGAACCACCTTCCAGTCTTGTCTGGATTAAGCTTCAGTTTATTGGCCCTCATCCAGTCCTCACCTGCAGAAGATGAAAAGGAGAAACAGAGCTGTGTGCCATCAGGATACTGATGCCAACACACTCCAAAACTCTGTATGACCCCACTCAGCAGTTTCATGTAGATGTTAAATAACATGGGGGACAGAACCAACCCCTACGGGACCCTATATTACACTGCAGAGCCCATGGAACCAAGCAATGCATGAGAACCACCTTCTGGATTTGGTCATCCAAGTAGGAACAGAACCACTGCAAGGCACTGCAATGTAATAAGCATCTATATGGTTTGTGCAAAAGAGGAAGAGTACTCTGCCATGCGTGGGATTGGTTTTCTGTTTCCTACTCAAGATCTGTGTTGGAAGCAGCCAGAAAATGGCCAAAGAGGGACATCTTTGTAATGTATGGTCAGGTGTCATATCTTAGGCACACATTCATGAGGCTAGCTTCAGCAAGGCCTACCAGATGTACACCTCAGACTTGACACTGATTATCTGCACACTGCAAAGACATATGTCTTTCCCAACCGTTTCCTATGCACTGCTCAGGAATATGTGTAGGGTTAAGCGACACTGGAAACAGGCTAGCAAAGTGATGGGAAAGGATGATGACTGAGGCACAATGGCCAATCTAGGGGAAACAAGATGCATGTAACAGATATTTCCTCTTTCTCCAAGCTGTTACACAGTTCAGTAGGAAGTACTGGGATGATGAGACCTGGCAATGCCAACAGGAGCATAGTTCTGGAACACTGAACTACAAGAGTTTTAGCAGAAAAAGGAAACCTGGTAATTCCAGCCCTGATTCCATGAACCTCTGCTGAGGCTTCATGGTGTAGACATCTCCCCGCCCCACCTGAAACTACCTGAAACAGAAGGATGGAATAGGGAGAAAGATTCCTCTCAGCTATGTTCTGTGTTCCATGGGTGGGGAACCTGTGGCCCTCCAGATGTTCCTGCTATAATCCCTCACCATTGGCCATGCTGGTTGGGGCTGACTGGAATTGAAGTTCAGCAACATCTGGAATGCCAGAGGTTAGCCATTCCTGTTCTAGACTGGGCACACTTGCATGATGCAAGCTCTCCACAATGCAACCTCAGAACACAACTAAATTCTGGCTCCTCCTAAATGTTTGTGTGTATGTGAGGGGTTGGGGAATCTCTGCATGATCCTTGTGACTTTATAGGGCTTGTGACTTAGTAGAATGTCAACGCTAAGAAACATCCCATGCTATTTGGTCAGAAGTTAAGACTTTGTGCCCTGTCCCCCACCTCCACCCCACAGCCAATTGCGTATTTTACTAAAGAAAGAACTGCTATGGGAGTAGAGAACAGAGGCTCTACAGCCAGCAGCCTTCAGACTATGGACATGAAGGCAGTATTTATCATCTTGAATTACAAGCTATTGCAAAGTCAGCCACAGACTTCACTACAACCCATAGTCTCTAAAGTATTGGGTGCTCTCATCTTTCACACTACTTAGCCAGGTGACAGCTCCTTTACATAGAAGACAATCTCATAGAGGTGCAAACTGTATCATAAGGCAATCTATTTCAGTGGCGAGCCAGAATCATCCATCTACCAGCTGCCTCACTCCAAGGCCTGGTCAGTTTGACACAAGTAGAGAGAGACTGATCAGTTCTTGGCCCTGCTGTGCATCTCACATTCGTGAAGATACTTCTCTTGCTGCATTCTAAGGCCAATGTTCAAAGGGCTGCAGAAAACTATAGGCACGAGGATGGCCAGGGCTGACGCACCAGAATGGGATCATCACCATCAAAAGAGTAAGGTCAAAACAACTTTAAGCCAACACAGCAACACTGATCACAAATGTGCGATGTAGCTGGGAACCAGAGGATTAGTGCTGGAGTATTCAAGGCTTAAATAGCCAAAAGCCCAGCAACAAAGCAATTGGACCAGTTGTTCATCCACAGATTATTTCATCATAACTATTTTTCCTTCTTCTTGACTTCACCCCTTCCTTTGAACTTATGTGGTTTCTTCAAGGGGCAACAGCTGCTTGGCTTGTTTGCACTGTGTTGTGTTTCTGGGGAAGGGATGCTATTCATATGGATGAGGCAGGATTTAGAGGGTGCTGAGCACATTCCTGGGTTGTATCCAAGAAACATCTGGGGACTCTCATCTGCTTGGGGATCCTTAAGACAATAATCTTCTGGTGCCAATTAGGGGGAGCTAGTGGTTTCCAGCCAATGGGGGCTGGCATGGGACAATATTCCTCACCCAATCTTGCCTTGCTAGCTATAAATTGGCCCAGAAGATCTCATCACTCTCATGATAGCCCACCACAAAGCCTGGAAAAGTTACTTTTTTGAACTACAACTCCTATCAGCCCCAGCCAGCATGGCCACTGGATTGGGCTGATGGGAGTTGTAGTTCAAAAAAGTAACTTTTCCAAGCTCTGGCCCGCCACCCATACTTCTTCAACCAAGATGGTGAAATGAAGGACAGCCAGGACACAACACACCTTGTAGCCAGTCTAGAAAAAATTCAAAAAGAGAAAGGGAAGTCTGGTAGGAACTAAAGCAGAAAAAAGAGTTATGGAGGAGTGGGATCTGGATCTGGAATGTAGCATATAGCAAGGGCTTCTGGCTTGAGGTGTAGAACTGGGCACCTCCTGGAGGGAGAAAATACCCTCTCCTGCATTCTTTGGCAGATAGCAGCCTGTCCTTCTTGTATACTCTAGTGGTGCTGTTTAGCTTGACATGCTAATTGATGAAAATTGATTGCTGCATGCAGGAGCCAAGACCTAAACACCAGCAACCACCCTCTTCGTGCTCCATTCTGCAGCCACTAATTCTGCTGTCAGTATCTAGTCTGGCTCCCTCCCTGAGAGGAGCAGATACCAAGATCAGTGACAGCTAGGGATATACCAGAGCAGCCTCTAGTGGCCATTTGGTGTAGTTGCATGGAAACGGAACATACTGAGCGGCGCTATGTGAAGGCTCTTCCGGATAACCTGCATACTGAGTCTTCACCCTGATTTGCTTGCAAAAAGCTTATTATGGAGGTTAGACTATGTCCAGTATTTAT
Source organism: Rhineura floridana (assembly GCF_030035675.1). NCBI lineage: Eukaryota > Metazoa > Chordata > Lepidosauria > Squamata > Rhineuridae > Rhineura > Rhineura floridana. Next base: position 86,685,154 of record NC_084486.1, read on the forward strand.
TTAGTATTTGTTCAATAACAAATTGGTTATATGACAATCAGCATTCATTCTGCATACATCCTGATTTGCTTGGGCAGTTTTTATACATCTTCCTGGTAGTCATTCATTTGACCATTCCGCCTTGGGTGAGCCTGCTAGGAGTCTAGCCTCTTGGTCTAGACTCCTGATGGCACTGCTCTTAGCTTCTTCAACACTCTCAAACCCCCTCACCACGTTAAGGTGTGCATCTGGAAGATTAGTACAAGGTGGATAATAAACAGCAAGGCAACAAATGGTCAAAGCATAGGGGCAGAGAGATTTTGGACACAACACAGGGATTAACAAAACACTAGCATGATCAGGACTTATAAACACAGCCATAATGATATTTAGTAAGAGGAAGCCCTGGGCTCCTTCTGGGATGAAAGGTGGGATATACATTTAATAAATAATAAGACATAAAACAGAATACAAAGCGATATAGCAGCCTTCACAGAGCTAGTTCCTTCCAGATGTTTTGGACTACAACTCCCATCAGCCCCAGCCAGCATGGCTAGTAGTCCAAAGCATCCAGAGGGTGCCAGGTAGGCGAAGGCTGCAATACAGAAAGCACCATCACAGCATGAGTTCATAGCATAACTGTAATGAGGCACACTAGGACAGAATGTGTCACAATAAGAGCCTAAGAGCAACATGAGAGCACACTATAACAAAACATCCGCACCAAGGGCAAGTCTACAAAGTGCAAGAATACTCAGGGTGCATAGAATATACAAGCAACGCCTCCACTACTGCTACCACTCATCAAGAAGAACACAAGCCCACAATACAAAACAACATGTTAGTGAACCCTTCCTGGCAGATTCCAGTGAGTGCCAGGTTGAGCGTATAATGGTTTCATCGTGGATGAATGGAAACATCTTCCACCAGATTTCACATAAAAATGGGAATTCGGTAGCATCCAGAGTTGAGAAAGATACAAACTCAACTAGCAGGATAACCTTTTGATTTTGACTGCATGCAAAACATTACTATGGAATCTCTAAAATATAGATGACTGCTGGAGCTTGTCACACACTGTGCCTTTGCCCACATGATTTGATTTCAAAAGGGGGTGGGAAGAATGGGTCACCTGACATCATTGTGACATGAGGTGATTGACGGATGGATGGCCCCACCCACGAAGGAATCTTGTCACCATCAGGGCACCTTTAAGGAATGTTAGGGGTGTACTTTGAACCCTGTCACAGGTCAAACTTGACTGACAAAGGACAAGGCGATGCAATGGGGCTTCAAGGGACAAGTGTATAGTCCTCAAGTCATCTTGGCCTGTACTTATGGGATATACAACAGCATCATTTGATCTTACAAATTCACTGTTCTAAAATGCAACTCTCTTATGCCCTCTGGTGACTAAATAAATTAACCTGCTATGGTTTATCACTTTACTGGTTCCCCAATCTAATTCACAATTATCATAAATTCCTCTTTGACACAGCAAGCCATCTTGCCATGCAGGTGAGCAAAATCACTCTAGGAAGTCAGAGGAGATAATGTGAAAAAGATTGACAGTTGAGCCAGTTCCGATCTCTGAACATAGCTGAGCCCTAAATTGGATCACCCTTTCCATTCCCCAGTTCTGTAGCATATTCATTACAAAACCATGCAGGGAACTGAAGCTTCAAAGGAAGGCCCTGAATTGGCTGGGATTATTAAAAGTTAAACATTTAAACCCACAGGGGTCCATTCTCAATATCTGGCTGCAGATGTCTTGTGCTGCTACCCTCCTTTTCACAAACTTCTTTTAAAAACATTTTTTGAAATAATGGGGCCTGTTACTGCCTGGTAATGAAGCAAAGGAACTATCCAGGGTGCTGAAACGGCAAGTTGCTCAGATCCAAATGCAAGAGCAAGTTATTTCTAATAGGACTAATATTTGCTATTCCTCTCATCTGGACTTAAACTAATGCTGAGTTGAAAGGGGCTGCATTTCATGGACATTTTCGCCCCCTGTGAAATGCAACCTCCTGTGTGGAAAGTGTGAAGTTGTTGGATGGGGACCAAAAATGGAGAGAAGAGGGTTATGTCCCCATTCCTGGAGCATCCCATGGATTCAACCCAATAACTATGCTCAACAACAGCTGGACCCAGGGAAGAGTCTTGCTACCCAGCATGGGTGAATAATGCAAACACCAGTGTAGCATGGCAAGACAGGGAATGTCACTGGGTTGCCTAGGCAATGGGGACATATCCCCTCCCCTTATTCAGAGTGATGGCAATGGAGGGGTTCATTTGCTCACTGACACAGCTACACGGGATATATGGCACCATGAATGATATCATGTTCACTATGTGAACCCTGACTGACAGATCACACAGGGAAGAACTCTCAAAATGAAGGAGGCATGGAAAAAATGCAAAGGACAATGAAAGAAGGGGATTTTTTGCCCCCATAAGGGTAGCTCAATTTTCATGCCAATGTTTAAAGCTAAAAAAAAAATCAGTGTACCACTAATTTTAAACTGTTTTCACACTGGCATCCCACTCAAGATTGTTGCCACCATCTCACTATGTATTTAAGGTAAGCCCATGTAGATAAATATAGTTGGTTAACATGCCTACACAAAAACCTCAAGCTGATGTGAAGCCTTAGCACTCCTTTTTTATTTGACTCAATGAGGTTACTGCCCACTATCCTAAAGACTATTAAGTCATGTAGGTCAATCAGTTTGAAGCTTATGTGGGTTATAGTTCCTGCTCTTATTTCCAGGCATACTTTATATAATCTCAGGAGCCGGGTGCTTTTGGAAACCAATCAAAGCATTCAGATAAAACTGTAAATTAGAACAAAAGCCAGTATACATGCCATCCTTGTCCAAGGAAGAAAGCATGTTGATCAGCACTTCTAAGGAACTATCTACACAAGGTGTCTCACCTAGTAATAGACTTGGACAACTGTAGAATTTAAAAGGTAAAGCCACAAACCCGACTGACCACTTTGCTTCTGTGGTTTTTCAGTCATTTACTGTTTTCAGGATGGGTCCATTTTGGTCAAGGGAAAGGCTAGGGTTAATGCAGAGGGCATGCATATTCTCTTTTTCTCCAGAATTACTTTTTTGTTGTTGAACACAATCCACATGTCTTTTGCGGAAGATGCCCTTATGTTGCAGGGACGTTGCTTTGCCCCCAGCGTTAGATGGACCTGAGAAAATGTGATACTTTCCACAGATGGCAATCTCAATAGCAATTGACATCCTATGCAGAGCATAGCTGTAGAAGAGGCACACATGCATATTGTGTACTGTGTAGGATATCACTGGTGAGGAATAACAACAGCCTATCTATGCCTATCCATGCTTTTTTATTTTTCATTGGTTTTAAAACACATGTCTTCCCTTGGCTGTGTGCTGATGCTCACCAATGCAATATCAGCATACAAGAAAACATTCAGTTCCCCCACCCCAAATAACTCAGAAGAGTACAACATTATCCTACTGCCCATCCTTTTATTATCCTTCATAATGAGGGGAGGAAGACAGTGGACTTCCCTGGTCTATAATCCATCAGGGCCTGAGTCAATTAGAACCTCCTCCTTTAGTGAGAACTCACTGCAGATCCCAGTATACATGCTGGGGCCAGGAGGAATTGGAGTCTCTCACACACACATATTGGCTGCTAGATCATTATCAGGCCCAGTTGAAAGTGCTGGTGGTTACCTATGAAGCCCCACTGCAGTCTGAAGTTAAGGCGGGATGACTAGAGAGAAGGTTGTCTCAGTTGTAGCACCTCAGATATGAAACACCCTCTCCAGAATATCTCATCTTGTGCCAATCACCTGGCGAAGACTTTTTGGAGGAGGAGTGATTGTCCAAGCATTTCAGCAGGAGATGCAAGCTGTTTAACCATGGTTTCACCTGCTCCATTGACTCTAGCTGATCTGTCTGATTGTGTCTACAGCGCACAGTGGGGCAAGAAGGGATGCAGAAGCAATTAGCTACACATAGGCTGCAGTCATAGGCAGGCCTACAATGTGTAGTCTAAGAGTGGAGCAGAGCAAGAAAGTTCTCCTTCTACTCTTTTCCATAGCCTCACCCCCAGGAGCCACCCAGCATAGCTAATTGCCTCCTGGGGTAGGTCTTGTAACACAACACAGCCAAGCAGCAAGCTGGAAAACCAGTGAGTCACTGGCAGGACACCCACAAGGATTGTGCCTGCTCTCACCCCTCAAGTGATGGCGCAAAGTGGGGTTCCTAGCAAGCAAAGACCTAGGATTGGTTGTCGTTGCATTGAGGGGTGGGACCCTTCATTGTTTGTAGTATGTACCCTGCTCTGAAAGTCTTGCACTGAAGGGCAGCACAGACATCTTTCAAAACCAACAAATAAAACAGGCAATTCTGGGCAGCAGTTATGGAGTACTTCCTTCCTTTGGACCGGATAGAATCCAGGCATTTTGATATATCTGTTGCTCCAAGGCTAAGCTCCCCCTGTATTACAGGACATGCACACACCTCCTGGACCCCTGGAAAAAATATGGTGATGGAGCCAGAAAGAAGCCATCACCAGAAGGAAGTGTTCTCACCTGGCAGCGTGGCCCCTCTTCCTCAAACTCTGCTCCTGAAGACAAGACACTGCCTTAAGGGTCTCTGCAATGCCCAACTCCTTGCTAAATCTGCCTTGTGGCCACAGGACAGCTCCCCCACTGGGTCAACTCTTTCAAGGATAGTAAATATGGTGCCCTCCAGATGTTTTGGACAACAGCTTTCAGCCTCAGCCAGCGTGGTGAATGTCCAGAGATGATGGGAATTGTAGTCCAACAGCATGTGAAGGGCACCACATTGGCTACCCCTGAGCTATTGTGTCCTAGAACCTGGCCACCAGTCTTCAGCTTCCTTTGTCTGCAGCTCCCCTGGCCCACTCACAAGCCCAGGCCTTCAAGCCCACCAGCCCTGTGGTTGGTGGGAATGGGATATATCCCTAGCACTGGTGCATTGATTCAATCAACAGCTACAAAAGCTGAAACAAGCAGCAAAATATCAATATCCCACACACATTGATCCCTGCTGCTGCCTTCCATTCATAGAATCATGAGTTGGAAGAGACCTTGGAAGCCAAAAAATCCAACGCTGTAAGTACCTCAGGAATGGGCTCCAGCTCTCATCAGCTTCAGCTAGCATGGCCAATGGTCAGGGATTACAGGAGTTGTTGGACTGCAGGTCCCATCATCCTTGAACTACAACTTCCCTGACAGATGCTCATTTTTTTCTTTGCAGTAGTTAGAGGTTATGCATTCTCTCTCCTCTTTGCTCGCAAATTTTAGACACAGGACTTAACGTTTTATGGATGGGTAGGGGATTTTAGATGGCAATGTGTATTACTTCACTTCTTTCCAACTGTAGCAAATCATCCCTGCTAAATGCAGTGGGGGGGCTGCTCCTTCTGCTGAGTGGGGCCCTGGAATCCTGCCCTGAATTTCTGTTCTAGTGCCACCACGTGATGGACCCCACAGATATTGGAGTTACCACAAAAAGGGGAAGGGAGAAAGAGCAGCAAGGCTATCCTCAATTCCATATCATGGGATGGAATAGTGCACTCCTGGCACTGGATCTAAATTTGCAAAAACATCGCACAAAGAAGAAAATGCCGATGGGGGACAATTTTTTGATTGCGCAGAAGGACTTCAATCTCGGTTTCTCATCCTTATATTGGAAATTGTAATGACCTACTTCACAGGGATGTAGAGAGAAGTGAGATGATGAATAGTAAAGCATTTGACATACTAAAGTGCTTTAGAAATTATTTATAACAAATAAGTGACATCTCTCTGAATTCATTAATAGCAAATTCACAAATATATTACCAACAAATGCTTCTATCAGTGTAGAATACAAAGTCCATAAATCTGGAGTGGGAGTGTGTGTGTGTGTGTGTGGGTGACTCTGAAACATTCCCTTTTGTTTTGCTCGGAGTTGTTAAGTAACAGCACTTTACTCTCTCTCCCTCTGTTGGTTGTGCCCTCCCAATGCATTTAGCCCCTCAGCTTTCTCTTTGCACATTCTGAATCAGGGAATGTGAATGTACCATCACTTACACTATAGCTGGAGGAAGGGGTCAATTCTGTACTTCAAGGGTAGGGAACCTGTTGGCCCTCCAGGTGTTGCTGGACTACAATGCCTATCATCTCTGACCACTGGCCATGCTGGCTGGGGACTGATGGGAATTGGGAGTCCAAGAACATATGGAGGCCAACAGGTCCCCCACCCCGCTGTATTTCATTCAACACCTCTGTTATCTGAAACACAGCTGCTGCAGAAACCCCAGCTCCTGTTCTAAATGGATGTGGCAGCCAGTGTCCCTGCCAATAAACTGGTATGCAGCTGCATCTAAGCACATTTAAAATGAATTGCACAGAACTAACTGAATGCATGGAGGGTTTGGAGGGCTTTGCTATGATGCCTGGAAATTACATTCTCCATACATTCATACTCAGGGAAATTGCCTCTGAATGCCGACGTCTGTCTCATTATTTGATTATAGCAGCCAGAGTGTTAGATGAGGACTGGGGAGCTTCAGGTTGAAACCCCCACTTGGGAAACTCACTAGATGATTGTGGGCAAGTCACTAACCACCTCTCAGCCTAATTCACCTCACAGGGTTGTTGTAAGGATAAAATTACTATTATCCATATTATTTATTAAATGTATATCTCGCCCTTCCTCCCAGAAGGAGCCCAGGGAGAACCACATCCACGTTGAGCTCCTTGGAGGAAAGGTAAGAGGTAAATGTAACAAGCAAACAAATATATGTTCAGTAAGTAGCTAAGGACTATGGGCACACCGGATGACATTTTGGTGTCACTTTCCTAGGAGTCTATGCTGTAAACCCATTTAGAGCCATGGAGTGGAGGGAGAAGAGCAAAGAAAGTGCCTGGAATCCCCCCATGCAGGGCTACCCTGGACTCTGTGCTCCCAAGAACACATACGAATAGAAGACCCCTGCCGGGTCAGGCCAAAGGCCCATCTAGTCCAGCATCCCATTCTCACAGTATCCAACCACTGGCCGTGGGAATCCTGCAAGCAGGACCTGAATGCCAAGAGCACTCTCCTCTCCTGCCACTTCCAGCAACTGGCATTCAGAGACATGCTGCATCTGACAGTGGAGGCAGAGCTAGTAGCCATCAGTAGCCTTATCCTCCATGAACTTCTCTAATCCTCTTTCAAAGCCATCCAAATTGTGGCCTTCACCACCTCTTGTGGGAGTGAATTCCATAGTTTATGCACTGTATGAGGAAGTACTTTGTTTTGTCTGTCCTGAATATCTAAACATTCAGCTTCATTGAATGGCCCCAGAGGTCTAGTATTACAACAGAGGGAGAGAGAGAAAAAATCTCTCCACACAAATGCACAATCTTAATGCACCTCTATCAAGTCCCCCTTTACTCACCTTTTCTCTACACTAAAAAGCTGTCCCTCTGGAATGGATTTCCAGCCTCCGCAGGTGTTAGCAATGCCCCATTTTGATAACACAGGTTGCCACCTTTTTCCTTTCAAAAATGCCATCTTCCTCTGGTCAGTTTCTCTCTCCCCCTTGGCTTCCTCCCACCCCACCTGTCTTTCTCTGCTAACCCAAACGTACTGATGTCATGACTGTGCCGCCCATAGAAGCGATGCTGTTACAGAGCTGATGATCAACTGGGATGTGGGAGGGAAGGAGTGTCCAGCCACAGCCCAAGCTCTCAGCATGGAGGGCTTTACTCTCTGCCCTCATCAGAACTGTGACAGCAGAAGACGCTTGAGCACAGCATTTCTATAGGATGGAAGGTGGTGCCTGGGCCCGTGCAGGTCTTCCCCCGCCCTTTTCTTTGTTGGTAGCTCCCTGGATCAGTGTTGGAAGTGGGGCAAGAGCAACTCCTGTTTTGTTCTTTTGTCTATGTTCCAGAAGGAAGATAGAGCTAGGGTCCTCCAGATGGACAGGCTTGTTTACCTTTACCTGTGATGCTCTGACTGACGTCCTTCCGGCTACTAGACTGTTGCGTCTTTAGGGAGGCTTACCTGCCCCTCCTCCTTCTGCCCTTTCTGTTTCCTTTCTTCTCCGACTGTCCAGGAGAGAGGAGACACCTTTTGTCTCTGCTCTCTCTCCTAGCCATGGGGCTAACTCCCACACCTGGGCATTATGCCTCCAGCTTAGTTAGCTAGTTAGAACTAGGTATGCCTTTCCTCTCTACTATGTATTTCTATAAATAAAGTAGCTTTTCTTATTTTACTAAGTCTCAAGTTTCACTGATGCTGATGCAGGGTAAAAGCCTGCTTTCTTAGGTAAACGCACGCACTCACTGGCACACTCGCATTTCAACATCAGCTGTTACTCTCTGCTGCTGTTGTGCTGCTTTAAACAAATTTAGCAACACAAACACACACAGCAACAATCAGCAACTGGTCTTACTATTGAAAAATCAGGCTTTCTAGTAAAATACCAGCCTGATGTATCGATAAACCATCTCTTGTGGAGAGAATGTGTAAGTTATGGGCTGAACTGGTCAAGTGAACTTGGTGCACAGGTTTGGCCTGTCCTTGGTGCCAAGTGGAGAGGCTCCAGGATGGTGGGAGCAAGGCTGAGGGCCTACAACTCCCTCATGGATGCCAATATTGCAGCCTTCTTTGGTCCCTGCCCTGCCAAAACTTCTTTGCATCACTGAAAGGGCAGCTTTTCACCTAGCATGTGCTGCTTCTCACTTTGATGACTGAAGTCATACTCAAACCATAAATTTAAAGCTCTCTTATGCCACTTCAACAGTTGTGGAGAATCCTGGGAACTATCATTTCTAAGGGTGCTCTCCTTAACAAACCACACTTCTCATGATTCTTCGGGGGAAGCCATGACTGTATGGCTTGAGGAAATGGCATGCTTTAAATATATGGTGCTGACATGACCTGAAGCTCCTCCTGCTGGGAAATGGGGAATCACCTTGATGCAGTGGAGGCTGGTCCATTAGAGTAAATGAGGCACTGCCCCATCAACTTCACTCTGCCCTCCACCAATCCACACCTGCCTGGCACCGTACAACTAGTCAAGGGGTGGCTCTGTTTGTCCTTGACTCAGGTTCCACTTCCTGCTGGTCTCACTGCCTTCTACCCTACCAGTCCCAGTGGGTACCAGCTGCCACTGCCTGGATGCAGAGGCTTTTAAGGCAATTCTGCACTTTCCAACCAACTGGCAGATTCATCAGCCCAGAGGGAAAGAGGCCAGCTACAGTCCATCCCTCACTCTGCCCATGGACAGCTCCAAATGCTATCTGCATAATCTGTTCCTTGATATTGTGTATATGTGTAAAATGGAATTATATAAATGATAGGATACCCACCTTGACAAAGCTTCTCGAAAAACTGCAGTGCTAGGTCAACAGAACTAAAAACTAGGAAATGTTCCAAGGAATGGACTGCAAAGTATCACTCTCCCATACACACACACATACACACACACCCCACACACATTGCTAGCACTGCAGAATGCCATCATGATGGGAGGGATGTGGCATATGTAATGTGGCACATGTAATATGGCAACCGGTCATAAAATGTCTGCTAAAGTCCAGAAAAACTGAGGCAGTGATATCCATCTCTCTCTCTCTCTCTCTCTCTCTCCCTCTCCCTCTGTGTGTGTGTGTGTGTGTGTGAGTGAGTGAGTGAGAGAGAGAGAGAGAGGGAGGGAGAGGGAGAGAGAGACACAGAGAGGGAGAGAGAGAGAGAATAACTCATGGAGCTCACAGCAGATAAGACCTACTAGTTTCACTTCAGACATTACAACAGAACTCATTCCCTTTTCGGTTTCTCTACCTCTCTCTGTCCACTGTGAAAACTGCTCAGAGATCAGAATCAAAGGACAATCATACAGGGAGCATCCCATTCACATTCCGCTGGTGCAATTCCAGAAGTAAATACAGAAGAACACACAAAGGATCAGCCTCAGAAGCCCAAAGAACATGGGACATTAATAATAATTAAGAGCATGTGCAGAGTGCCCGTCCCTGCTACTTAGTACCCACAACTAGAGACAATACAACTGGAATCTGATTAAAAGAGTTTTCAGGTCAGAGGATGGTGACTTTACGTAGACCTCAAAATTCTCATTTTAGGAATTTAAGCACCGAGCATGTCCCTCAGACCCTGTGTTAATTTTGGAGCATGGATCGGTGTACAGGTCAGGTATGGACATCCTTGGGCACCTTATAAGCCCAGGACAACAGTTTCCAAAAGAGCGCAGGGGAAGTGGGTAGCCCACTGCCTACAGGGAGGGAATACCTCTAAGATTTCAGGGGCCTGGGAGAGGAAGAGAAATGCAGCTAGAGCAACGCAATTGCAGATGAAAGGGAAGATGCTGAGGCTGCAAAGGGGCTGGGAGAGCCTTTCTTCACCAATGTCTTTCCACCCACTTCCAGGGGCTCCACCTGGGCTTTGCCTCCAGACTTCCCTCTCCACCAGCCACCTCTCTGCCCACCTCCACAGCCCACAATTTACCTTCAATGCCGCTGAGGATCTTGAAGCACTTGGTAGTGAACCAGTAGGACATGGCCAGGAGAATGACAATAAGGGACGCATACAGGAGGCTGTCACTGTGTGGGGATTCCCTCTCCATGCCTCCATGCCAGATAAGCTGCCCACCCTGCTTTCCCTTGGCTCCCCCAGTCTTCTTTTACATCGTCGGGAGCCTCTTCAAGGCAAATTCACAGGCACTCTCGGCCACGCGCACAAACTAGGCTCCCCAGACCAATCACCTTAATTGTTCTCCTCCAACACATGGCGCTTGTCTAAAAATAACTGGCTGGCCTGGGGGAGCCCAGTGAGGCGAGGGATGGAGAAGAGGAAAGTAAGCTAGTTGGTCAGGATTGGGCCCTACTGCACTGGGACTTAAGAGGTGAACTGGCGACCACTCTCCCCCCCCCTCCGAATGAAGGAGTCTCTCTCCCACAGGAAGGGGTGCTGTCTGGCTGTTGGGCTTTCCTTTTTTCCTGCTGAGCTTTAATAACGATGAACTGGAAGATATCAAATTGTGCTTAATTAAACTGCATGTGAAACTAATGTGCATGAGAAGTGGCCGGGTTTATGTTTTGCTTTTTACCTATTCGAAGAGGCAAGAACTCTCCCCACAACTCAAAGCCTTTCCCAGAGCAAGATGTGGAAGTCAGGAGCATCCAACTCCTTTTTTCCTATCTTACACATTTAATAGTCACTAGAAAAGACAATAACGCTGGGGAAAAAAGAAAGGAGTAGAAAAAGAAGAAGGCCAAACAAGAGATGGATTGATTCCATAAAGGAAGCCACAGACCTGAACTTACAAGATCTGAACAGTGTGGTTCATGACAGATGCTACTAGAGGTCGCTGATTCATGGAGTCGCCATAAGTCGTAATCGACATGAAGGCATATAACAACAAAAACATTTAATTTGTCCTCACGGATTCTCCTTCTTACAAGCCTACTGCTGAAACCCAGATTAATATATATTTATTATTTTTATTTATTTATTTATTGTACTTTTAGACCGCCCTTTAGCGACAAGCTCTCAGGGCGGTGTACAACAGAATAAAACCACATTAAAATACAGGTGAATGAGGGTACAATACAACTATAAAAACATTTTAAAAGCAAGGTGAAGACAAAGATTAAAATAAGATTACAATTAAAATTAAAATTAAGATTAAAATGCCTGGGCAAAGAGGTAGGTCTTTACCTGGTGCCGAAAAGATAACAAAGAAGGCGCCAGGCGTATCTCGTCAGGGAGGGCGTTCCATAATTCAGGGGCCACCACTGAGAAGGCCCTAGATCTAGTTATTGCTCTCCGGGCCTCCCTATGAGTTGGAACCCGGAGAAGGGCCTTCGACGTCGAGCGTAGCGAACGGGTAGGTACATAGCAGGAGAGGCGTTCCACCAGGTATTGCGGTCCGATGCCGTTAAGGGCTTTATAGGTAAGAACCAACACTTTGAATCTGGCCCGGAAACATATTGGTAGCCAGTGCAGTTGGGCCAGGACAGGTGTTATATGGTCAGATTTTTTAGTCCAAGTAAGAACTCTGGCCGCAGCATTCTGCACCAGCTGAAGTTTCCGAACCGTCTTCAAAGGTAACCCAACGTAGAGTGCATTACAGTAGTCCAATCTAGAGGTTACCAGAGCATGGATAACTATGGCGAGGTTCTCCCTGTCCAGATAGGGTCGTAGTTGGGCTACCAGCCGAAGCTGGTAGAACGCATTCCGTGCCACCGAGGCTACCTGAGCCTCCAGTGACAGTGATATATAGAGAGGGGGGGTTGCTTGTGCCCCCTCCAAGGAGCAAAAGGTCACAGGAAGCTGCCCTATATAGTCAGACCACTGATCCATCTGGATCAGTGTTGTCTAAAACAGTATTCTTCAACTGGGTCCCGAACTGTTGTTGAATTACAACTCCCATCTTCCCTGATCATTGGCCATGCTCATTGGGGCTGATGGGAGTTGCAGTCCAACAACATTTGGAAAGCCATGGGTTAGCCACCCCTAGTCTCTATTCACTGGCAGCACTTCTCCAAAATTCCAGACAACCCCACCTGGGGATGGAGCCTGGGACCTTCTGCATGCAAAACAGATGGTCTAAAACTGAACTTCAACCCTTCTACTGAAGGCATGAGCTGCCAATTAAGATGCACTACAGCTGTGACATTCAAACTCTTGCAGCTTGAGTGTGTGTGTATGCACACACAAGCACACACGAGTGTGATCAGTTAAGCCTCACCAAACTCCAGATTTCCCAAAAACTTTGCACTAAAATTTCAGCAGTGATTGAAGGGTTGAAGAGGAGAATGGCATGCTGGAGTAGAGAACAGATGTCAACGGTTTTGGTTACAGTATTTGTTCCACCAAAGTTGTGAGACAACAACCCAGCCTCATGTTTAATGATGGAAGCAAATGCTGAAGTTACACAGAAGACAGGCATGGGGGAAGGGACCTAGCTCTCCATAATCAATACACTTTGCACGGTTCAAATCCAAGGCTAACAGCAATCTCAGTAAAACGAAAGGGGTATCTAGGAGTAACAACTCAGTCACTTCATGTCTCCTTCCATTTAAAAGAGGGAGACTTGCTCATTCACTTACAAAGTTGGTGCATTTATCCACCACAGACAGATCAAGAAGACACAGGTGTATTTATCTGTAAGGAGCTGCAAGTCTCTCCCTAAACAATGTCATGATTCACCTGAGGTGTGAGTAAGAACTTACCTTCAGCATAACATGCAAACATATGCTAATCACCAAAGAATCAATACCTTGAAATGCATAAGCAACATTATCTCCCTCCCAGCTCTTCACCATAATCCTTCTGTGATCTACCCGTTCACTTCGTTCTGTATCTAAGGCCCTCCTCCGGGTACCAACTCACCAGGATGCCCGGAGGACTGTTACTAGATCTAGGGCCTTTTCTGTGGTGGCCCCCGAATTGTGGAACAGCTTACCGGAGGAAATACGCCTGGCGCCTACGGTTCTTTCTTTTAGGTGCCAGGTTAAGACCTGGCTGTACTCCCAGGCATTTTAATGTTTAATGCTCTGTTTAATGCTTTTAGTTTAATGTGTCCTTCTGTTACTGACTTTATTCTATATTGTATTTTAATCCTGTTTTGTACACCGCCCAGAGAGCTATTAGCTATGGGCGGTCTAGAAATGAAAATAAATAAATAAATAAATAAAATTATGAGTATTAGATGACAGTGTCCAAGGTTCTGTGCTCAGTTGCATCATCCTAATACGACTACTGTACAATAGAATGGCATTTCCATATGTTCAGAGCACTTCACATGAATTACCTACTTGTAGTCCTTTTACCAACCCTGTAAGGTATTATTATTATGTTGCATATTGCGGATGGAGAAGATTTAGGTAAGAGTGGTTGCCTAAAGTCACCGAGTGAGTTCACGGCACAGCAAAGATTCAAGCCAAGGCCCTCTTGATTTGCTGCTCAGTCTTGTAGCCACCACAGTACACCAGCTCCTTCTACACCCTCCTGTTTATGATAGAGAAGTTTTAATGGCTACTAGGCTAAGGATGCTTCCACAAAGCAGTGCACTGTAGACTTAGTGCTGACCACACATGCAAGCTTTTTCCAGCATCCTCATGATGACATCCTCATTAAAATGCCTCCCCATTTAATCCAGATTTACCATGTCCATATTTTCCCCTCTATTTATTGGATTTTCTGCAGAAATTGTAAATTTGGATTAAATGGGGAAGTAATTTGGAATGACATTTCGATGAGCATGACATTGTGCAGGCGCTGCACAACACTTAGTCCACAATAAACTGCCTTGTGGAAGCAACTGAAGTGGTTAGCTCCTGCTTTCTGCTTGCATCCCCAAGCCTGACTTGCTGTAAGTGCACCTCTGCGCTGTCCCCTTTGCATGCAGACAGAGTCAAAGAATGAGGTGCTACCGCCCCACTTATCTCACTCCATCTGTAAAACAAAGCTATGAATGCACACATTCACATGCACACACACAGCCACCCACCAGATCCCTGGTGAGACAGCACTAGCACTGAGCTAAAATTAACCAGGCACCCACCTGCCTGGGTATAAATAGCAAGCAGAGTTACACAAAGGCAAGACTTCAAGCTCAGCCACTGATCTTCTATGTGAATGTACTGCTCTGTGATCCAAAGCCATGGCACCCTGGGCTACAGAATGCCCCCCCCACTACACAGAATGACAAGGGTACATCAAATCACAAAGCCATCTGCATGAAATATAAGAAGTCCCTGAGAAAACACAGGGTTGCCTCCTCCTTCTGCAAGCTCATGGGACACTGAGGATTCGGTTGAGGACTTGGACATCCTGCATACTTGCAGAACTAGCCTGTAGTTCTCTGCCTGGAAGTAAGCCAAAGAATATGGCACATAGTTAAACTATGGAATTCCCTCCCATAAGAGGCAGTGATGGCCACTGACTTGGACAGCTTTAAAAGAGGATTAGGCAAATACATGGAGGATAAGGTTATCAGTGGCTACTAGCCACAATGACTACGTTCTGCCTCCATGGTCAGAGGCAGCATACTTCTGAACTGAATACCAGTTGCTGGAAATGGCAGGAGGGCAGAGTGCTCTTGCACTCATTTCCTGCTTTCAAGCTTCCCATCGGCAACTGGCTGGCCACTGTGAGAACAGGATGCTGGACTAGATGGGCCCCTGGTCTGACCCAGCGTGCTCTTCTTATCTCCTGAAGTGATCCACACTACACAAGGCAGGCACCATATTTGTATGCCACACCATGCAAGATCATCACAAAACACTCTGTCCTATTCCAGCAGATCAGATTCCCAGATCTGATCTGGAGGGGAAAGGTGCTTCCAGGGAAGAGCTCCTTTTTGCCAAGACAGCCAGAACCACCACAAACATCAGCAAGTGAGGAGGGCAACTCCATCACGCCCCCTCTGGTGAGGATTCCAACTGCCATGAACTCAGCAGTCCAAGGGAAGAACTGTGTGCCAGGAACAGTCCTGCCCTCTTGGCTCAAACACTGTTGCCTGCTCTGCTCTTACATCTAATCTGGAGGATGGAGCTCTTCCAGGGAGGGGTTGCTTTTTTAGAATCTGCAGGAAGAACTATATCACTATGTTATAAGGACTTAACTTTAAAAACTGGTGCCTGAGGTTGCTTTTTCCCTCTTCCCTACGTGTCATGTCTTTTTAGTTTGTAAGCCTGAGGGCAGGGGCTTACTGATTGTTGCAAGTCCCTGGGAGCCTTTTTGTCTGTACAAAATGGAAATGGACTGCCTTCAAGTCGATCTCGACTTATGGTGACCCTATGTCTGTACAGCGGGGCATAAATGTTTTAAATAAATAAATAGGTTTAACTAATCCCAATATCATCCCATCTCTGTCAGTTTATGACAGCTTTGATTTCCAGGGCAGTTGATCACATGGACCATTTCATAGTTACATAACAGCAGCAGATTCTTTAAAATGCACCTCAGCTGGCAGAGACATGTGGTCCCACAGAATCAGCTACTTGGAATCTGCCTGCACATTCTATTCAGATGCAGCAGGAAATGGGGGTCCTTCACTGCTGACATAAGGCACCCTTTCCTACAGCTGGGAGCTTACTCGCCTGGATAACCTGGCCTGACTAGGCCGATCTAATGACAGAGATTATATTTTTCTTCTTTTGCTTTATCTGTCCATTAGTTAAATTTAGGTCACAGCTGAATCTTATTACAGAGCTGCTAATCAGAGTGGGAGCTGATTATTAATAAAGCACAGCCAAATATTGGCAAAAGGCTATTTTTGGCTACCAATGCTACTGTCTCAATCTGGTTAATTGATCAAAAATTGTTTATCTTTGCCCATTGTCGCATAATCCAGGGAATCTACAGCATACTAAAGCCCTTTTAGCAGGAGGGTCAGTGCTTCCTTTGAACCAGGGTCCAGTTCTGTGACATGTGAATGTATAATAGAGGAGAGCGGGCCTCTGAACATGTGCAGAGTGTTTTCCCCACACTAACCACCATCTGCTTCTGCACATCTACAGCTCCTTCCACACTGGTGTTATATTGCAGATGTATTCTTCAACATGTTCTTGAAACAATAAATAGAGCATTAATGTTGGATTTATTCTGCTTTACTAGTTGTTCTGCAATGCTTCTCCAATGCTACCACTTTATTGCTACCTGGAGGGACTACAGTACAACAAGAGTGAGACAAAAATAAAACAGAACATTTGTGATATAATAAGTTACAGGATTTCAGCAGGAAATTACAAGATATGCACTGACTGGAAATGAAGGCACGTGACTTCTCAAAAAATTTTGCATGCACGAACAGTACTGAAAGCAGCGTTGTGTAGCAGAGGGCGGCCAGGTTGGGCACTGGCCAAGGGCCTCTGCTGCTGGGGCTAGGCGGATGTAGCTCCCGTTCCGCAATCCGCACTAGCATGATGCTGGTGCAGAGCGGGAGCCACCCTCCTAGGCAACCCACCACCACTGCCGGCTGAGTCACTTCCCGCACTTCCCTGTGCCACTTCCGGCTGTGTCAGCATGTTAGCATGCTGTGTGTGCATGCCTGTCATCACCCAAGATGGTAGCAAAGATATCAATATGCCCCAGCTCCCATCTTGGGTGCACACTGTGTGCTGATGCGGCTAGGCCTATTTAAGCCCCCGGAGGCAGCAGTAGTGCTGCTGCGTCGCCCCCTGCTGCCACCACCTTTGAGGGCCCACTGCAGTCTGGTACCGGCCCTGTTGTGTAGGATCACCTCAACAGCATCATGAGCACTTGAATGTCCAATAAAAAGGATTTCTGGAGGCCTAGGATCGTTTGAGCTGGTTTTTCGCAGGAAACAGCTAGGCTCTAAGTAGGCTTGAACCCTAGTACCTCTGAAGCTCCTCTGAAGCAGCAGCAAAGCAGCAGCAGCCCAAATAATAAAATGGCGGAGCAATCCCTTGCATCCCAATGAAAGCATATTTAACTTTAAACAAATAAAAGTTTATTTTAAAAGAAGCAACATAATTTTAGCATATAAAATAAAATGCATTTTCACTAGTTACATCAGAAGATACCCCTGCTCCGTCCTGTTTTTTTGTGTTTTTTTAAAGTTCCCGGGACTCATACCTTGATAAGAGTGCTGTGGGTGTCAGCACAAAATGCCATAGGCAGCCAAAAAATGAGGTGCCATCACTCCACACCAGTGAGCACTATGACAAAAAAAGCACTATCCTTGCTTATGGCAGAGGTCCAAAATGTTACATTCTCTTGGCAAAAGTAAGGTTTTTCTCCTTGCAGGGAAAAAAAAGGTGACATCAGGCCCTCAATCCTGGCTTTGAAGTTCCTTTTCTTGCAGGCCACTGGTAAACTCTCTCAACCACTAAACATGCATATCTGGGAAAGGGATGCAATAGGTATGAAGATCTTCCTTCCCGCTCCCTACTTTATGCAGGATTTTTGGCCACAGATTATTGCAAATCAGGGATGATCAGTCAAGCTCCTGATGTTGTGATTCAGGGTAGCGATATACTTACTGTTCTGCTGGTTCCAATGCATCTCCACCTCTCTTTTCTGAAAACAGGGGCACACCATGCTTGTCAAACTCCACCCCTTTTTACTGTAAATCCTGGTGGGATCAGCTTGAGTGTGGGTGTGTTTCTTTGTTTAAAATTCGCTTCAAAGAGATTTTGCAACTGATTGGCAGATCAACCCATTACCCCTCCAGGTGTGGCCAATGGAAACGCTTTGCTGTAGGCAACTAGTGTGCTCACAGCCTCAGTCAGTCCCTGGACTAGCTCTTGCATGTTACCAGTTCATCCCTCATACTGAATATTTTGTTTTGAACTACAACCTGATTCTTCTTTTTCACCCAGAAAAGGGATCTCTCTTTCCCTGAGATAATTCAATTAATTGTCTGCAGCCAACTACAGGGAAACTCTCTTATCTGCATGTCTTTGTATCAGGGAAGAGTATTCAAGGAACACACTGCAATGAGCAGCACACCAAAAGAGTGGTTTCATTTAAAGAGGCAGAACCAGGGAAACAAATTGAGGGAAATTTCCATTAGCTTTAACAGGAAGCAAAGAAGTCAGCTGAGGCATTTCAGCTCTCAAAAGGATTTTACCACAGTGGAATAAATGGCATTGCAACTGGAGCTGAGACAAAGTGTGTGTGTGACTTTTCACAAATGCTTTCTGCTTTTTGCTAATGTGGGGAGGATGTTAAAAGTGGTCAAAGTATTCACAGCACTGCAGCCATGCTCTTCCCCTGCTAAGTACTCTCCTGTTCTGGCAGCTGTCTCCCTGCCACCCCCAGAGCCCATTCAGGGTGAGGATAATGTGATGCAGAAAGCATTACTCTCACTATGGCTGTGAACATACTAGTCACCAGAGCAAAGTGTTTCCATTAGCCACACCTGGAGGGGGGACAGTTTGATCTACCAATCAGTTGCAAAAGCTCTTTCAAGCTGAATTTTTAAAAAATGCACTCAAGCTGCTCCAATCAGGTTTTACAGTAAAAAGGGGCAAGGTTTGACTAGCCTCATGTGCCTCCATTTTCAGAAGAGAGAAGTGGAGGCGCACTGGAACCGTAAGGACAGTGAGTGTGTTTCTACCCTATGAATTAGCTTAGCAATGTAGGCACACCACTAAAAATTGGCCACATGACATCATCTTGCTGACTACATGATTTCCAGTTTTTCAAAATGATACTGAACAATCAGCCAATCAGGCAGCAAAAAAAACTGTAACAAAAGTGAAAGTGAAAGAGGTAAACAAGGAGGACATGGGCAGGTGTGCGCAAGGCAATGGTAAACCACCTCTGAATATCTCTTACCACGAAAACCCTATGAACAGAATATCCAAAATGCAACACGAGATAGTGCTGGAAGATGAGACCCCCAGGTCAGAAGGCACTCACCAAGCTACTGAGGAAGAACAAAGGACAAGTATGAGTAGCGCTGTGACTAATGACACAGCTGGGTCAAAGCCTGAAGGAAGCCCAGAGGCTGATGCACACAGATGTGAAAGGAGAGTCCGGAATTGTACGACTTACACAATAGGAACATGGAATGTGAGAAGCATGAACCAGGGAAAGTTAGAAATTGTCAAGCAAGAAATGGAATGTATCAACATTACAATACTTGGCGTGAGTGAATTAAAATGGACAGGAATGGGACATTTTCAATCAGGCAACTACAAAATACTTTATGAGAAATTAAGAAGAAATGGGGCTGTTTTTAATAGTTAGAAGTGATGTAGCATTAGGAGCTACAACGCAAGGTCTGAGCAAGTGATATCAGAGATTAAACGGGAAACCTATCAACATAACCATCATCCAAGTCTATGCTCCAATGGTAAACACAGAAGAAGAAGAATTGGAGAGATTTTACGCAGAAGTACAGGAAGAAATTGATCACACACCAAAAACAAGATGTGCTGATAATCACGGGGGACTGGAATGCAAAAGTAGGGAACAGAGAAGAACTAAATTGTGGGGAAATGGGGCTTAGGAGACAGAAATGAAGCAGGAGAAAGGCTTATTGAATTCTGTGAAGCCAATAACTTGTTTCTTGCCAACACATTTTTTGAGCAACCGAAAAGACCACTGTACATGTGGACATCACCAAATGGTCAATATAGGAATCAAATTGATTATATAATTGGAAACAGAAGATGGAGAAGTTCCATACTTTCTGCGAAAACAAGACCAGGAGCAAACTGCGGTACAGATCATGTACTGGTCATATCGAAAATCAGAGTAAAGCTAACGAAGAAGAACAAAGTAATCATAATGCTAAAATACAATTTAAATAACATCGCAGAAGAATATAAAGATCAAATAAGGAACAGGTTTGAGGCTTTAAACTTAGTTGACAGAGCACCAGAAGAACTATGGAATGAAGTCAGAGACGTTATAAGGGAAGAATGCAAAAAGACAATACCTCTAGTTAAAAAGAGAGAAAGACCTCAATGGATGACTGAAGAAACTCTTCAAATGGTTAAAGAGAGAAGGAAAGCAAAAGCAAAAGGAGATAGAAACACAGTCAGAACCCTAAAGGCAACAATACAGCGTACGTAGGGACAAAGAGAACTATTACAATAGTTACTGTACAGAAATAGAAGAGGACAACAAAAAGGGTTGAACAAGAGCCCTGTTCCAAAAGATTAGAGAAATGAAAGGGAAATTTAAACCAAGAGTAGGGATGCTGAATAATCAACAGGGGAACACAATAACTGACCAAGATGAATTAAAAGGAAGATGGAAGCAATACACTGAAGAACTCTATAAAAGAGATGCAAGGATGACAGATTCATTCATGGAGGAACCGTATGATGAAGAACCAGAAATTTTAGAATGTGAGGTGAAAGCTGCTCTTAAAATACTTGGAAGAAACAAATCACAAGGAATAGATGGCATACCAATAGGAGCTGGGAGGTTTCTGAGTCTTGCGTACTACAGCCAGGGCCACAGAAGATAAAATGCATGCTTCTGAATGTGCAGGGTTGGCACCTGAGCTCTGATGCCAAAATGTGACATGGACTTTGCTGACAAATGCTGGGCTCCTACTGGGAGGAAGAGCGATTAGATAGATAGATAGATAGATAGATAGATAGATAGATAGATAGATAGATAGATAGATAGATAGATAGATAGATAGATAGATAGATAGATAGATAGATAGATAGATAGCATGGAAAACTGGCAAAGTACGACAGAAGGACAAATTGTGTCCTCATCCTACCTGGTCAGTCAGTGTGTGGTGTTGATGACAGAGTATGGGACTTGGACAAATTAAAATATCTTCTCAGTCATTAGACCAGTTATATTAGAAAGAAAAGGGAGGAGCCCAGAATGCCACAAAATGGGAAAGTCAAAAATAGTATCTTCAAAATGATATTTATTGTATAACCAATATTAGAATATGCCCAACGTGTTTCAGCCCAATCAGAGCTTTCATCAGGGGATATTGATTAGTTCTGAAAAATTTTTACTTATATTAAAGCAAAATAACTGCAACACTTATGAGAACCAACATAGGTTAAGTCTTTGTATATATATATTTTGAAGATACTATTTTTGACTTTCCCATTTTGTGGCATTCTGGGCTCCTCCCTTTTCTTTTTCATACATGTTTTTGAATGCCCATCACTTTGTTTTTTTTTCCCAGTTATATTAGACCCATGACAGAGAACATGGTGCCTTCCAGAATTTGTTAGACTCCAGCTCCCATCAGCCACAGCCACATGGGGTAATGGTAGTGCAGCAGAGTCTGGAGGGCGACAGCTTCCACCTGCCCTCCAGGCTATTCACTTAAGCAATAAATGGTATTATAACCATTAGTAATGCACAGGAGTATTGAGATCAGCATCAACATCACAGCAAGCACACTTTCAGCCAGAGGCACCAACATCATTTAGAATCTCCACTTCCCTCTCCAGATCATGGGTTTAATTTCAAGCAATTGTCATAAGCCAGAGTTATCATCATCATCATCTCCCCCAGGCAGGTAAGTTCTGTGCACATTCAACTCATCAACAAGTGATACTGTTTCTGTTCTGCACTGTGATGCGCCTATCACAGTGAAATATGCAAAAGTCAGACTGGCACTTGATTCAGCATCAGTAGAGAGTAAAATGGGACATACAAACCACAGCAGATAGACAGGTGATGCTCCTCAACTTTTCAAATATCAATCCTTTTTCACCCTTCCTTGTCGCTTGAGGCTCAAGTGGCCTCGGTGGCTCGGAATGCATTTTACCATCTTCGTTTAGTAGCCCAACTACGCCCCTATCTGGACAGCGACGATCTCGCTTCAGTTGTTCACGCCCTGGTAACTTCTAGACTGGATTACTGTAATGCACTCTACGTAGGGCTGCCCTTGAAGACAGTTCGGAAACTTCAGCTGGTGCAAAACGCGGCAGCCAGGCTGTTGACAAGGACCAATTGGTCCGCGCATATAACACCTGTCCTGGCCCGTTTGCACTGGCTACCTATTTGTTTCCGAGCCAGATTCAAGGTGCTGGTTTTGACCTATAAAGCCTTACACGGTGTGGGACCACAGTACCTTGTGGAACGCCTCTCCCGCTATGAACCTACCCGTTCACTTCGTTCAGTATCTAAGGCCCTCCTCCGGGTACCATCTCACCAGGATGCCCGGAGGATTGTTACCAGATCTAGGGCCTTTTCTGTAGTGGCCCCCGAATTGTGGAACAGCTTACCTGAAGAGATACGCCTGGCGCCTACGGTGCTTTCTTTTAGGCGCCAGGTTAAGACCTGGCTGTACTCCCAGGCTTTTTAATGTTTTTAATGTTAATGTTTATGTCTACG
Source organism: Rhineura floridana (assembly GCF_030035675.1). Classification (NCBI taxonomy): domain Eukaryota; kingdom Metazoa; phylum Chordata; class Lepidosauria; order Squamata; family Rhineuridae; genus Rhineura; species Rhineura floridana. Next base: position 86,707,947 of record NC_084486.1, read on the forward strand.
CTTTATTTTAATATTGTTGTTGATATATGTGATTGATTTTATTATAATATTGTATTTTTAATCTGTTTTGTACACCGCCCAGAGAGCTACTAGCTATAGGCGGTCTAAAAATGAAACAAATAAAATAAAAAATAAAATAAATAATCCTAGAATCCTATCAGGGAGTAGCATACAACAGTTATATCTGAATTTGGGCATGTCAGAGACAGCTTCATGCTACAGGACAATGCGCCTTTTGTCCAGAAACAGGCTGGGATAGATAGTGGACACTGGAGGAGGCCCATTCTGGATATATTTGGCCCAACCAAGTACAGGAGGGCTGAAAGGAGGTCTGGCCTTCTGTACTAGGAAACTTGACCCACTGAATTGTAGGGACCCAGAGACAAAGAGAAGATGGTAGGGATGGGCTTCAGAGAACCATTAGAGATTTAGGTAGAATGGGAAGACAGCAACATACAGGTGTGGGTAGCTTGTACATTGCTGGACTACAGTTCTCATCATTTGTGACCATTTGCCATGCTCATCAGGGGGCTGATGGAAGCTGCAGTCTAACAACATCTGGAGGGTCACAGATTCCCCCACCCCTGGATTAAATGCACATTGCAACTATGGCTCATTTCTAAATGCACAGTCTTTGCCCCCAAACTCTGCCTGGGCAGCCCACAAGACACTGAAGAAAGGCTCTGCACACACTGTGCCTGGAAAAGCCCAGTGTGCACATAGGCTAGAATCTGCTCTGGCTTAACCACCTGAGGAAGCAGCATGAAGCTTGAGTGCACAAATCAGAGGGGATCAGCTCCAATATGAAGTCATGGGCTCCAGCCCAACTTTCAGAGTTTCTGTTGGGTAGGCATAATTCTGTTTGCAGAGCAAAGCTTCCATCTCTCATTTCATTTCATTTCATTTCATTAAATTTATATACCGCCCATAGCTGAAGCTCCCTGGGCGGTTCACAACAATCAGAATAAAATACAATGAAACACATATTTAAAACAGGTTTTTTTAAAAGCTTAAAATTTAAATTTAAAACATAAACATTTTTACACATACTAAAATGCCTGGGAAAAGAGGAAAGTTTTAACCTGGCACCAAAAAGATAGTAATGTCGGCGCCAGGGGTACCTCGTCAGGAAGACTATTCCATAATTCGGGGGCCGCCACTGAGAAGGCCCTCTTTCTTGTCGCCACCCTCCGAGCCTCCCTCTGAGTAGGCACCCGGAGGAGGGCCTTCGATGCTGAGCGTAGCGTACGGGTAGGTTCATATCGGAAGAGGCGTTCCATCAGGTATCGTGGTCCCGCACCGTATAAGGCTTTATAGGTTAAAACCAGCACCTTGAACCGGACCCGGAAACATATAGGCAGCCAATGCAAGCGGGCCAGAATCGGTGTTATATGTTCGGACCGCCTGGTCCCCGTTATCAATCTGGCCACTGCATTTTGCACGAGCTGCAGTTTCCGAACCGTCTTCAAAGGCAGCCCCACATAGAGCGCATTGCAGTAATCTAGTAATCTGGCCACATACCCTCTCAGTGAGGGGGCCTGACTTATTGCCTTTTACAAGGTGGGGTGGGAATGGGGCATGGGAGTCAACACATCAGACATGCCTCATGGTGAAAGCAAGAGTGTCTGAAAAGGGTGTGATGCATGAATGGCATTTTCAAGGTTCCCAGCCAGCCCTGGTGCTTCCAGAAAGGCAAGGGGCTGCAGAAAGATCTAGTCACCTATTCCAAGGACCGGATTTAGGCAGTGAATCACAACAGAAGTGTGTGCATGCAGTTGAAACCCAGTGTGAACTCCCTCATCGCTCAGGCTTGTCATTTCAGTGCCCAGGACCATCAGGCAATTTTCATCCTAGCCTGGTCACACAAATTTTGTTTTCTTCCTTCTCTGCTCCTACTACTTCTCTACTCTACCACCCCACCAAATGCACACAATTGCTAGTTATCTGTCACTTGCCGTGCCAACCACCTTTGTCCCCAAACCCACCCCTCCACCAGAACCCTGGAAACAGCCTACCTTGAGACAGGGTCCCAGTGACAAACTGGCAGAAGAAACGGATCGCCCGCCCCAGCTGTTTCTTGCACCGTCGCTGGCAGTGAGTCATAGTGCCAATGCACAATGGCAGGGCAGCACCTAGCTGGGCACCCACCCTACAGAGAAACAGTCTCCCTAGGCTTTCGGGGCACAGTGGGAACTAGAAGTGCTTGGGGAGAACAATGCCCTTCTGTTCCTGGCTCTGACAGTGCCCAGGCATCCAAGCCAGAGCAACCCCAGCGAAGCCAGAAGAACCCTTGATCTCAGATAGACAGCAGGCTAGGTGAGAGGAGGAGGTTGATGCTGAGATAATCCAGCCGGGATTGGTCGTAGCAGAGGCAATGCCTGGGCCACTGAGAGAGCCGCAACTGCCAGGAAGGAGACACACCCAGAGCTGTGTTCCCCATCCAAATCCAGAGAAGCCGGCCACTTCCCAGGGTTTCTGAAAACTTGGAATGATTGTAGTGCCGGACAAGCTGAGGGTGGAGTTGCTTGCTGCTGTCTCAAGCGTGAGCTGTTCAGCTGATTCGCAGGCGATAGTCCCTCCTCAGACCCTCCTCTGTGTAGCAAAGTTGCTGGGAGAAGCAACTAAGAGTGGACAGCAAAGCAGGTGCTAAGCAGCTCTCCCAACCAGTCACACCGTTCCATGGAGGGGGAAAGCCAGCAATGCCCTGCCCTGGGGGAGTGTCCCCTTCCAGGCAGCGGTAGGCAGGCAGCAGATGTCTGTTCCCCACTTTGCCTGGCATCTTTCTCTGCCACACCCAGTACTCCTCAACACAACTCCCAGGAAATCAGAGGCAGCACTGGTTGGCATGGCAATGGTCTGACTCCACAGGTCCTGCTGACCAATGGGGTGCTGTCTCCTCCTAATACCTTTCCTGCAGACTACAAGGGTGCTCCTTTTCAATCAAAGCGGGTAAAGCTGCATCAGAGGATGGATAGCACAGAGACGCTCACACTGCTCTACAACTGTCTCTACAACAAAGAAGCATGTGCAAAATAATTCCTCAAACTCTCAGGATTGGACAAGAAAAGGCTGCAGGTGGGTGAAAACAAAGAAGTATGGGAAGAGGCAGCTGTGAACCACAAAACCAACTGCCTCCATGTCTGAAAAGAATCTGAATTAACAAGAAGGAAGGAGAACACCACCCCAAAATGGGAGGGGAGTCTGGCCACATACCCATAATTGTGCTCACAGCTTTTGACGCCTTGCAGTGACATCCTTTATCATATGTTGGCACAGTTTGTGTGAACAGTTTCTCAAGATAACAGGCAACTGAATGGGGATCTGTTTCACGGTGTGCAAGAGAGATGATGCAGGTGTCACAAACCAAGTAAGTTGTCTAGACAACCCCGGATACTTCTCTTGTTAAGACCCAGCATAATTTAGAAACACATAAGAACGGAAGGCTAATCTACTTTCATACAGGCACTTAGAACCCAGACTTTCACCGGCATTGCCTTATATAGATCCACGAGCAAAGTATATACGCTTAGGCTGCAATCCAATACATGTCTACTCAGAAGTAAGCTCCTTTGGCTTCAATGGGACTTATGCCCAGGTAAGTGTGAACTGGACTGCAGCCTTACTTTCTTACTTAACTCAAGTTTAGCCCCTTTCTTTTCCTAAAGTAGTTTAGAACGAAGGGATGAGAGACTTACATGAGTAAATGCGCTTCTTAAATAAGCCAGAACAAACTACTCAAAAGCAGAGAGGTTTAGTTGGAGAGACAAAAGAATAGCACATACACCAAATCGGGTCTATGTGATGGCTAATCACTGCCCTACTTTTAGAAAGGGGGGTGGGGAATCTGTGGCCCTCTGAATGTTGCTGGACTACAACTCCCATCATCCCTGACCATACTGGATGGGGGCAGATGGGGCTGCAGGTTCCCTATCTCAATTTAAAAAGCTGCAGAAGGCAGACTACAAGTTTTTTTTTAAATTTACTTTTGACATTCATAGACTGCCTTGTAACAGAAAACTGTTCACGAAGCAGCTTACAATACTCTCGCCCAAATACAAATAAAACAATCCATACAAAACTGAACACCAGTTTAAAACTACATTAAAAACAGCACAGCTTTGTAGTTAAATGTATTACATAATCTCCTGGGAGAACAAGCAGATCTCTCTCTCACCATAGATTCCCCCAAATAAATGCATAGGAACCTGCTAAATCCAGGCATGGATCCAGTTTATGGTAAACCTTTCTGAGAATTTGGGAAGAATTATTATTACATACCCACATGACTTAGAGTCAATTCCAACGTACTTCAGGTACAGTCATATTGGATGCACACTGCATTTGTACTGGCTGCCCATATGCTACTGGGCCAAGTTCAAGATTCTTGTATTAATTAACAAAGGCCCTTAACAACTTGGGTCCAGGATATTTTACGGACTGCCTAATCCTTTATATCCCTGCCCAATCACTATGATCTTTGGGGAGTATTTGTTTGGGGTCTCCCATGGCTCAGATGCATGGCTCATGTCCACCAGAAGCTGTGCATGCAGTATTGTGGGCCCAATTCTGTGGAACTCCTTCCTGGCTGAGATTAGACACACTGCCTCCCTATTGAATTTCAGACACCTGACAGACATTTCTATTTCTGTAGGCATTTGAAGGACGTTTTCTGTTTTTATGATTAATTTTAATTGATCTTACCCATAATATGTTTTTTAATTTGCATGTACACCACTTAGAAACTTTGATAAATAACTAGTATATAAATAGCTTAAACAAATAAGTAAATATGGTAGGGATCATAGCTCAGTGGTAGCGCCCATCTTTTGCATGCAGAAGGTTCTATGTTCAATTCCTGGGATCTCAAGGCACTATGACAGATACAAGAAGAGCCACTGCCAGTCAGAGTAGACAATACTGGACTAGATGAACAAATTGTCTCACCTGGTATACGCTCAGCTCATTTGGTTAGGAGCTGGAGGTTAGGATTTTCTCCCTGTCTGCTGGGAAACCTTGAACTGAAGAGAATGTTGTTCAGAGCAGTAGATAACCAAGGCCCGCTTCCAGAGCATTGACTGTCTCTATACACCAGTGGTGGGGACACTCATGGCCCTCCAGATGTTGATCACATAATTCCTGGACATCGGCCATGCTGTCTGGGGCTGATGAGGACTGGAGTCCAACAAAATCTTGAGGGTCATCATTTCCCCACCACTGCTGTACCCTAAAAACGTTAGCTGTACCAGCCCAGATGGCCTGCACAGACAAGATGGAAGCAGCTTGGCTCATGAACTAAAGATAAAGTGTCTCTAATATGACATATTTCTGGGTGTATGCCACGGCTGAATAGTAGCATAATGTGACAGGTGCCTTGGACACCCCTGTAGGTGGTACATGGCACTTATGGCCAAACTAGATGTGACATTATTTGTTTCTTTAGCTGAGGCAAGAGCTGGGGTGGAGGGATGTGCAGAAAAGGGACTGGGACTGTGGCATGCAGGTGAACATAAGAACAGAAGAAAAGCCTGGCTGGATCAGGTCAAAGGCCCCTCTAGTCCAGCATCCTGTTCTCACAGTGGCCAACCAGATGCCAATGGGAAGTTCACAAGCAGGACCCAAGCGCAGCAGCACTCTGATATTCAAAGACATACTGCCTCCAACAGTGGGGGGCAGAACATAGCCCTCGTGGCTAGTAGCCACTGATAGCCTTATCCTCCATGAATTTGTCTAATCTTTAAAACCATTCATGATAGTGACCATCACAGGGGAGGGGCTTCACACTCCTATTTCTCCTGTTGCAGATGTGGGGGAAACCTTTGGCCCTCCAGATGTTGCTGAGCTACAACTGCCATCAGCCCCAACAAGCATCACTAATAGCCAGGAATGATGGGAGTTGCAGTTCAGCAGCATCGGGAGGACGAAAGGTTCCCCCCAAATCTGCCCTGTTGTGACTAGTACTCCTGGGCAGGGGGGTGCTATTCTGAACAGGACTGGGGGGAGCAAAGTGCTAAAGCCCCCTTTCCCCACATGCCATGGCCCCAATCCAGCTCAGATCCCCCCATGCCAACCACATAGTTTAAAAACAAACCAAAAAAAAAGTTAACCAATACAGAAGTAAAGACATTTGGCCCTTGGTGGGAGGGTCATCTTCTCTCAGCACTGTGGAAGCTTCTCTGTAGCTAGTTGTGCATGTCTGAGAAAGGGGCATCCATTTTGTCCAAGAATACCCTCAAATCATATACTACTTCTTGCTACACATATACACAGATGCCTCTATATTTGTGGCCCTCCCCAACTTAGGGCGCAGCCTCAAGACCACCACGTCACGCTCACAACTGGGCCAGACCAAGACCAAGGTGGAACTGCATGCAGGCTTGCTTTGCTTAAAAACTCACGGTGTGGCAGCTCTGACTGCACAGAGAACCAGCCATCTGCAGCCAACCAAATGCTAAGCATTGCCATCTTCCCCTCTTCCCGACTTTCTTAATTTCCCAAGCACAGGAGTGCTTAGCTCGCTGCATGGCTGGTAGCCACAGATGGCTGGCTCTCCATGACTCACAGTCACAACATGACAGGTTTTTAAGGAGACCCAACACACATGGGGCTTATCCAAACAGAGCGGGATAATCCACAGTTTCCATATTCGGTTTGTCATCTGATAGTCCTCACTTTGCCTTTTAGTTCGCTCTTTCCCAATTAAAAGAAATGCTTTTTTGCACCCGCACACGCAGCAGTAAGACCCCTACATTCTTTTTGCTTTTTCCAAGCTCCGCCTCTAAAACTTCCCCCTATCAACCCATTGGTCAGCAAAACAAATGATGTATGCTCCTCTCCCCCTTCGCAACGAAGCACAATATGGCTGTAAAGGAGTTCTCGCAGCGGAAGGAAAGGGAGAAGGAGGGGGGTGGTCGCTTTCAGCCTGCCTCCGAAAGCTTTGTCAATTTCATTCTACTTGCTGGGGATTTTGCTTCAAATCATTTCGCTGCAGGATGGAAAGGGAGAAGGAGGGGTGTGTGACACGTTTCTTGCTTTTTTGGAGAAATAAGTGCAATTGCCAGCGTGTGTATCTCCTTAAATATCCATAAAGGCAGAAAAGCATACATTCATTTAAGCGTAATATTGCAAATACAAACAAGAAAGGGGCTGCTCCTCGGTTTCATGCCTGCCTCCGGAAAGCTTTGTCAATTTCATTCTACTCGCTGGGGTTTTTGTTTCAAATCATTTGGCCGCAGGAAGAAAAGGGAGAAGGAGGGGGGTGACACATTTCTTGCTCTATGGTTCTCCAGTCTCTATGGTTCCGGGCGGCGGGGACGCTGTAGCAAACCACTCATATGCAGGGCAGGGAATGCCCATTACTTTCAACGGGTAGAACTGGGGGCAGAAAAGCCCATGCGTCTCAATGGGTAGACCTGGCATCACAACAGCCAATGCGTTTCAATGAGTAGAGCTAGCATTTCAATGGGTAGACCTGGCGTCCAGAAAATCTATGCATTTCAATGGGTAGACCAGGCCACCAGGTCTACCCATTTGAAACATGCTTGCTTTCTTGATTGTATTTGCGATATTACAATTATGTATGCTTTTCTGCCTTTATGGAATATATGCTTTTTTGCCTTTATGGATATTTAAGAAGATACACATGCTGGCAATTGCACTTATTTCTCCAAAAAAGCAAGAAACGTGTCACACACACTCTCCTTCTCCCTTTCCTTCCGGCAGGAAATGATTTGAAACAAAAACCCCAGCAAGTAGAATGAAATTGACAAACCTTTCTGGAGGCAGACATGAAACCGACCAGCAGCCCCTTTCTCGCTTGCTGTGCATTGCAGATCTCACCCAGAGCGGCTGCCCAGTTTGCAGGCTGGCAAAAAATAAAATGCATCTGCGCAGTAGTTGCAGACCCCCCCAACACCCCACCATTGTGATGATTGGTTCAATTTTCCCGGGTTTATTCTCACACATGCGCAAAAGTGTAGATACGTGATTGGCTGGAATGAGGAGAAGGGGCAAGGGGAAACGCCGAAGAACCACCCATCAGCTGTAAAGTCTGCGGTATTGCATCCTACCTCCTGAAGGCACAGCGGATGATTCCCAATTTTAAACAGCAAATCGCATTTTTGCCGGTATTGCAAGAAGCGGATTTAACCCGCGAAAATGCGTAACAGCGCGAGACATCATTTGGACGACCGAAAAATAATGAACACACATAGCGGGCGTGTCACACATTTTGCAGTCGTCTGGATGAGCTCATGGTCACATGATTCTATAAAGTGTGGATTTTCCTACTGCTTAAATGCATGCTTTTGGCTGAAGCGGGGTTCTTCTAATCTATCTTAGGGCCAGTTCACAGTCATGCCTTCACCCTCAGTGTATAGATTCTACAAGCAGTGAGACACAGGAGCAAGTGTCTGGCTCTTTTGCTTGCATATCTGCACACATGTGGACACACCATGTGGAGAATGCCATGTCTGATCAACTATCTGATGCAAGAGAGAGGTAGACAGACCAATTGCTCATGATGCTTTCAGTACTCCATGTATTAAGTTAATCGTATATGTAATTTATATACAATTACTTTCCCTCTCTCTCTATTTACCTGAGGTAGCCCTCAGGGCCAGCCTTACCATTAGGCAGAGTGACACCAGATGCTGGGTGATGGGGTGAGCATAGGATTATACCATTGGTCCATCTAGCTCAGTACTGTCTATCTACACTGACTGGCAGCAGCTCTGCAGGATTTCAGGCACTGGATATTCCCAGCCCTACCTAGAGATGCTGGGGACTGAATGTGGGACCTTCTGCGTGCAAAACTAATGTTCTTCACTGAGCCCTTTCCCAACACAAGGAGACTATGTGAATTGGACCACAGTGCTTGTGAATGTAGGACCATGGCAGGGGCAGCTCCAGGTTTGAGAGGGCCCAGTGCAAAGTGCTCTCTAGTGCTCCCCTCCCTCCTAGTAGTCTTACCTGGTGACAACAGGAAGCATCAACAGTGCTCTAAGCAGCCCCTGGTGTAGTATCACTCTGGGCATTGTGGGAAATTAAAATGGCAAGGAGACCCAGCTGATTGTTTTAAAAAAGAAAAGAGGAAGAAGAGGGGGCCAGAACAGGCATTGGTGGTGGTCCCTGCCAGGGTGCCAGGTGCTGATGCCAACCTTGAAATAGGGAGTGGTAGTCATTCTAGATTATGTAATACAAAGAGCCTAAGAATGCAGTCTTATGTATCTTGGTGCTCAGTGTTATCCTTTGCAGCAAGAACAGCAGCAGGTGGAAGCAGAAGAAAGCAATGCTCATCATAGCTGGGCCTTCATTGTATCACAAGGAGAACTTGGCACACCAACCGAAATGAAGTTCCCAGAGCTAGCCTACTTGAAAGGATATTTGCAGTGACACTTGCTGGTCTAAATAAAGGTACGCTTTTGCTCCATGTTTTTGTATTTTACAAGCTACCAACCCAAGACTTTTTCAAAAAAGTCAGGAAAGTGATTTTTAGAACTCATGGTGCATGAAAGTGTAGGGGAAAATGGAAATGGACTGCCTTCAGGTAGATTCCGACTTATGGCAACCCTATGAAGAGGGTTTTCATGGTAGGCGGTATTCAGAGGGGGTTTACCATTGCCTCCCTCTGAGGCAGAGAGGCAGTGACTGGCCCAAGGTCACCCAGTGAGCTTCATGGCTGCATGGGGATTCGAACCCTGGTCTCCCAGGTTGTAGTCCAGCACCCTTAACCACTACAGCACACTGGCTAAGGGCTCTTTAATTTATCTGGCACAAGGACCCCAACCATCTCAGCTACCTAGCAAGTGCTAGAAGAGGAGGACATCTAGTGGAAGAAGATGGTACTTTAATCAAGGCATCACTTTCTAGTATCCTTAACATTGAGCCCAGGAAGATATGGTTGCATCTCGAAGCATAACCACCCACTTGGTGAGGTCCTGCCTGGGTTGTACTCTGGGCTATGGCTGTATGGCGGCTGCTTTCTGAGGAAGAGAACAAAGCTCGCAAGTTGCAAGAAGGAATCTCCAAAGCTCAACCAAACAACTGAACAAAGGTCAGTAGAACAAGGCTGGCCATGTGGCTGGAGCCAGAGTAGCTCCTCTGACTGTTTATTTGCACCCTACTGATTTTTTAAAATTCCATTTATATCCCATATTTAGTCCAAGCTGTTCACGGCAGCCTACGTGGTTCTTCCCACCCCAGCCATATTTTATCCTCATAGCAACCCTATGAGGTAGGATAGGCTGAGATGCTTTTACTCCAGCAGACTTCCTCCTGCTGAAACTTACATAGCTGGGATTAGGGAACAGGGAAATGCTCCCTTGGGAGCCTAAAACATGCAGTCGTTCCCAGTACTCAGATTCCATTCTGTTCCTTGAGGTGACTATTTTGGCCAGAGAGGCCAACAAGCAATGCTTCTGCTTTGATGACTTTTACACCCTGATCCTGGACACATTTCAGGTTGGCAAAGGGTGATCTAATTGTTTAAAATATAATCTGAATTACTACTCCTTTTGTTGCTGCTGCTTTGCTGTATCTGTCTGCCATCTTGATAAGTTGCTTTGTTGTTCATGTGAGTTGCTTACTGTTGGCAGCAGCCCTGAGAGTAGAAATACAGGAAGGGCGTGCCATATAAATTTTAAATAAATAAATACAGGGTTAAAATAAGGTGAAAAAGCCAGGGCTTAGTAGTGCGGTGAAAGACAGGGGTACTGACAAGCCAGCAGCCATTCATCTCAGGTACACACCCACCCATATTCAAACCTCATAATTGTAACAGGCTGCCAAGTCTTCTCCCCTCCATATTAATGCAACAAGAATGGCCAAATGTTGAAATTCTGGCTTTCCAAACTGGGGAAAATTTCCCCCTCAGCTCTGAAATAGCACTGCTGCAGAAATCCTTGCCCCACCTGCTCATTTCCATATTAGGCATCTTGCCTTTCCGCTGAGATGCGCATCTCCTGCTGTTATGGGAATGCACCCGCTTGGAATGCAGAAGGTCCCTGGTTCAATCCCCGGCATCTCCAGGTAGGGCTGGGAGGGAGTCCATTCCTAAACCCCAGAGAGTTGCTGCCAGTCCCTGCAGACAACACTGAGCTAAACAGACCAACAGTCTGACTCAGTATCTAAGGCAACTTTCTCTATAGCATGCCAGGTCAAACACAGGAATAGCGGAAGCTGCCTTATACTGAGTCAGACCTTTGGTCTACCTACTTCAGCACTGTCAACACTGACTAGCAGCAACTCTCAGGATTTCAGACCAGGCTTTCTCCCAGCACTACCTGGAGATGCCAGGAATCGAACCAGGGACCTTCTGCATGCAACGCAGATGTGCCACCACTGAGCCACGGCCCTTTCCTCTCTTTCTCCCTCCCACAGAAACGATTCCACTAATCTCACCATTGCCAATCCCTTATTGGCCCACCACATCATTGTTCTGCCCATTCTATACTCTCCCAGAGCAAGCCCATTCATATTTACTCAGAAGAAGATCCTACTGTCTTCAGTGGAGCTTACTTCCAGGAAAGAATGCACAGGAGTTCAGCTTCATTGGCCTCGCACCAAGACCATTTTAGCTTCCCAACTGACTCATATATACAGCTGCTGTTTAGTTACAAAGATAAAACATAAAACTGTTCCCAATTCTGTCTTATGCACATCATTACTCTTGATTATAAAGGGATCTAAGGCTGCATTTGCAATAAAATTTTACATCCGTTTTAACATCCTATTTACTGTTGTAATTCCCCTTCTCCATGCAGTTCACACTTCTTAACAGTAAATACTGCAAGAAAAAAACTCTAGCCTGGTGCACATGATCTCATGGCAATACAAGGGCCTCCTTCCCCAGGACCATGTTCCATGCCACTCCTGGCCTGCAACATGAAGACTGAAATCACATGGGAACTTTTCACTCCAGCCAGCTCTCAAGGAGGTATGCAGTTGTGGGGAAAACTGTGGAGAAATTCTCCTTGTGATTGTGAAATCATCTCCTACATGATTTCAATCACCCAGACATTATTGGAATGGCATGGGATCCAACCATAGGGAGCTAACATGTTGCTCCTGTAATGTAATGTAATGTAATAGGTCCTAAATCACTTCCTGTGGCAAATGTCTCTATGCATTGACAAGCCATTCATGCATAGTAGCTCTGTCATGCAAGGTGGAGGATCTTCTTTGTGCCTCTATGTGGCATTGAGAAAGTCCTCCAGTATATGTGGTAAGATGGCACCATAAGCTTGTGCCCCATCGAGCTGTGATGGCTCCATGTCAGTGGGGCAATGGAATCTGCTCCAGGTTTTAGTCTGAACTTTCAAGGAGCTAAAACTCAGAGCAGATTCCACTACCCCACTGACCTGGAGCCACCAGCCGCCACTGCTGCTGTGAGAAGCTAACTGAAGAGTCATCCATAGGGTAGATGTTTTTACATGTGCACCAATCCTTTGTCAATGCTTTGAGTAGCCACTTTTGCTTCCTGCCATTACTTTTCTTGGACTAAATATGGGATATAAATGTAATTTTAAAAAACCAGTAGGGTGCAAATGTCTATGTCAACCCAAAGATACAGTCTCCTTTTTCCTAGGCCTCAAGAAATCCTTACAGAGGAGAAAATGGAAATCCCAGAAGTATTGCAAATATGGTTGACTACTAAAATATTTTAAAGGCTGCATATGCACCATACATTTAAAGCATATCCCCACCCCAGGAATCTGGGGAACTATAGTTTGTTAAGGGTGCTGGGAATTGTAGCTCTATGAGGGGTAACCTACAATTCTCAAAGTTCTTTTGGGGGAGAGGGGGTTCTTTAAATGCATGGTGTGTACGCAGCCAAACACTCATACATAAATGTTGTATACATTCTGCCCAAAATCTCATGGTGTAAGGTAGTATTGACTCCTAAGAGCTCTTATGGAGGACCTGCCTCCCAACCATCTCCCCATTCCTAAATCATCATTTTCTCACTGTGAATGAAACACCATTCCTAAACACTGTATTTTTTCAATTACAGGCCATTTTTCTAATGCGGAAAAAAAGAATCTGGAAGCAGCTACAGGTATCACTTTGTTGCCTGTCTCAAAAAAATGCCGTTGAGTGATGCTATTACAATCAGCTGCTAAAACTTTCTTGCCCTCCCAGACATGGGGCAAGGCAGGGGATCGCCATGTCTGCACACTAGTCTCTACAGAGATGCAGCATGTGGCATGCTCCTTGATGACTTGAACTTCAGAGACAGCAGAAAGAACAGGAAGGAGGGGGCTGTGAAAAGTAAAGCACAGACATGAGGTCTCCTCTCCAGCCCCCACTCCCAAACTTCAGAGCATCAAGCTTTGGGTCATTACTAGGAAACCCAGGACACACAAACATCCTGAGCATCAAACTCCTGAGACTGCCTGAGAACTAGAACATTTCTCACCTGCCATCAGCCAGGTGCCGCAAAATCATCCATCATCAGGGAAAGGCACTGTTCATTGGTTAAATCCACTGAAAAATTAGAGAATCAATTGGATTCCAAGTTATATAACCCAGCTTTGAAATTGGCAACTTGGCACTGGATGGATGAATGAACTTTGGCAAGAACGTATCTCCTGAAGCTTTTTCTTTTCTTTTGGAGTGAACACAAGTTATAGAGTGAAAAGACACACACACACCTCACAGGGTCACCAGGATCTAAGAAACGAATGTAGCAAGATGGTGAAAAAGCACAACAAGTGATGGGGGCACCTGGCAGTAATGACAATAACAAGCAGCATTTCCAAAGCACTTTCAAGTGTTCAGAGCATTTCACATACATTATTTTGTTGTAATTCTTACAAGCCTGTAAGGTGGGCCAATATTTTCAGATCAGCACGGCACTGAAGCAGACAGAATAGTGGCTTACATAAGGCCGCCTAGTACATTTATGGCAGAGGTGAGATTTGAACCAGGGACTTACCTTAGTCTCTCACACACAACACCAAACCTGCTCTCTACACTGCCCCAAGTGGGATGTCCTCCTAACAGTAAAGGGCACCCCATCCCATGTTCAAGTGCAGAGGCAATGGAAGCAGACAGCAGTGTGCATGGTTAGCAAGAGCTAGTGTGGTGTGTTGGATTTAGGGCAAGAAGACCTGGCATCAAATCCCTGTTCAGCCATGAAGCTCACAGGGTGAGTTACTGTCTCTCAGTCTCACCTACCTCACAGGGATGTTGTGAGGATAAAATGGGAACACACACCATGTATGTCTTCCTGGGGTCCTTGGAAGAAGAGATGGTTACAGATATACAGAAGTGTCTTTTTCCCCTTACTGCACTGCAGAGTTGTTAAAATCAGCTGATGAGGCCCTCTTGGCTGTGCTCAGTTGGCAGCAACCAGAGGGAAGGCCTTCTCTGTGGCGACACCCTTATTATGGAACCATCTCTCTTCTCAGCTGTATTTTATTCTATATACTGATTTTAATATTTGTGTGGTTTAAATGATTGTACACCACCTCGAGACTGAGGTTGTAGGTGGCACAAAAATATTTTAATCAATCAATCAAATATAATGTAGCAGTGATGCCACTTTTATAAATGAAAATAAATGTGGGATTCCTCTTCAAGTCAAGGCCTGCAGCTGTTTGGTGACATCTTCAACTGCATCTATGTAAATCAGTCTTCACCATCCTAATACCCTCCAGATATTTGGGACCACAACTCCCATCAGCCCCAGGCAGTTGGCTAGACTGATGAGAGATGTAGTCCAAACCATGGGGGGGAGGGACCAGCCTACACACATATATTAAAAATGATGCCTTGATCTGCAATGAGGTTTCCAGGAGGGCCACTCCGAGAAGGGTTTAAGGGGCTGAGAAGCCAATGCCACACACACCAGTAACTAGAGTGGCCTGGGGCAAGTCTTGCCGCTGCTACAATCACCAAGGCATTTTTTAAAGTAATCGTTTGTGTCCAAATTGTGACACCCAGTCCTAGCTTTTGGACACCCAATGGACCCAAATGTACACATAAAATTTAATCAATGAACCAAGAACACAAATTCAGACTGGAAGCCACTGAAACACTCATTAGAGCTAAGAAAGTTTAGTGAAATGGAATAGAAACAGTAGCACATGGGGCACATGACACAATAATTCTTAGGGTTCTTACAAACCACCAGTCTTTCTGAAAAATGTCTTAACAAAATCTCTCTTCCTGTACACTGTGCTGTCAGGGTCCCAGTACCTTCCTTCTTTTTAATTTCTGCTGCAGCAGGGTGTGGATCATAAGCAGAACTTCCTATACCATTCAGTGAAACAAACAGTCTTGCATTCATCAATTCTTTTACTGAGGACATACAGTGAGGAGCCTTTATTTGATTGTAATAGGCAGGCTACTAAGAATTTTCCTAGGCTAGAAACTTGTGTAAATGTATTTGCAAAGTTGCATTCACTCCGTTTTATTTTTTAGTCTGAACCACTTTTGCCTCAATCCAAATGTCAGCGCCAAAAAAAGAAGAGCACCCATTAACAATTCCTTTAAAAATGCCCTGACAACAGCCATTCTCTCTCCACACCCTTCTGTCTCTGGGTTGACAACTCCCTGAGAGCCTGGTCTGGCTTAGGGGCCTCCCTGCTGCCCCCTGTTCACACAGAGAAGCCAGGGTTGCTCTGCTGCCCTGGAGTTGTGGTAGGAACAGTCACAGTTTGCTTGCAGGGAGTCATTCAACGATTTCTAGCCCAAATGCCAGCTTGAGGAACAACTCCCACCTCCCCAGAGGTTAATTACTTGTAGTACGAATTTGGAGAAAACCTGAGCAGCCGAGCCTAAACCATACCCCTTCCCTCTGCTCTTGAGTTGGGTTTTCTGAGCCCTGCCAGTATATTCTCTGAGCGGCATTCTCATTTGCAACCCATGATACATCCCTTCACACAAACGTACATGTTGCGTTAAGAGTTCCGATGCCAGGAGTTGGAAAAGCACTGATGAGAGGGGGAGGGAAAATGTGGAGCGGAGAAACCACAGAAGGGGGTGCTTAACTCTTCCTTGACTCTGATGGCAGCTTTTCTGCTTCCTATTCCAGCCCAGGCACAGACCTAAAACCTACATTTCTTCTGCAGTATTTGCCTCCTGCTGTCCCTCCAGTCCACTTTGCCCCTTCTGAAAGTGGTTTTTGTTTTTAAGGGAGAGAGAGTGGGGAGGCAGTGGAACTTTAATGTGTGTTTTTGCAGTGTAGCCACTATAACAAATATACAGGAAGAGGAAGGTCACATTGCACCCCTGGAAGATTTGCAGAAGGCAAATTCACATGGTGAGATCCAGTTTTCATTTCTTCCTTATCTTCGTAGCTAGTAGACCTAACATGTTTTCAAGGACATCTCGGAACACTCCTACAGAGAACGATTTGGGGCGAGGCCATAGCTTAGTGGTAGAACACAAACTCTGCATGCAGAAGGTCACAGGTTTGATTCCTGACATCTCAATAGCCCTGGTGACGAGAAGGACCTTTCCCACAGACTCTGGAGAACTGCTGCCAATCAGAGACTACAATACTGGGGCAAATGGACCAATAATCTGCCCTGGAAGGCAGCTTCCTATATTCCTACAACTGTAGATAGGTCATTCAAACCAATATAGCCAGTTGTTATCAAGAAGTATCTGGGCTCAGGTGTGATAGTAAGCCATAACGTCTGACTCACAAACCTGCGCTTGGGTCCTTCTAACAAATTACTCAGTGATAAAAGAAATGCACTCTGCATATGCTCAGACACACTCTGGACTCATTTTACATATTACTGGGTTCAACAGGCTGTAGAGCAAAGCCAGCTCAGGTTCCAAGCTCCAATTACCATGAGTACAGCTAAATAAATAAATAAATAAAGGGCCATGGGCAGGGTTGTGTATCACAGTTCCACAGGAGTGTATAAAATGTACAGGATGTAGCACTGGACATAGAATCCAGCTTCCTGAAAAGTTTCAGCTTTCATTACAAAAACATTTAAGTTTCTACCCTGCATGGCTGTGAAGATATACATGAAACATGGCTTGGAATTTAAAAACGGTTTGGAAGCTGCAGCTAGTGAAAAACACAACAGCCTGCCTCTTAACTGGAATGGCCTACAGAAAGCATGCAATTCTGAACTTGGCTTAGACAATGGCTGCATATTTCAAAAGTTGAATTGTTAGTTTTCAGAATTTCACAATTCAAAGTGGTGGTTTTGATCATTAAAGCCTGAAATGGTCTGGGCCCTTCATACTTTACTCTGCATCCCATCCCATCTTTTTTGAGTAGCAGGAGGGGAACAGCTCTGCAACCCATCTTTCATGCAGGTAAGATTGGTGAGGATACGAGTCAGGACAAGATAAGTGATGATGGCATCCACTTTGTGGAGTGTCCTTCCTTGGCAGCTCAGCTCTGTTTGTTTGGCTGCCTGCTTGTTGTCATTTCGGCAGCTGGTAAAAACCTTTTGTTCTGGGTGACTGTGCAACGGGGCAATGAGTTTCTAACTGTTGCTGCTTTGGCTTTTAGAATTGCTTTTAGGTTATTAAACATTTTACATTTTAGAATTACTGTTTCATTCTGTTTTGATGCCTAGTTGTACAGTGCATTTGAGTGTCATTCTAGCATAAAATGAGGCTTTAAAATGCTTGGAAAATAAATGAATAACATTTTCAAAAATGAAGTGTATGCACAAAGCCTGCAAAAATCTCAGAAGTCAGAAAAGTATCTCAACAAGATTTCCAGTGATTGAGGAGTAGGACTCCCCTGCCTTGCTCAATACCTTTCCATTCCCATGGCAAAGCAGCAGTAACAGAATAAATTGTACAAATTGTCTAATCTGTATAATTTACACTAGTTGCAGAATTCATCTTAACTTGGAACAGAATATTTCTATCAGAGGATCCTCAGCTTTGGCCACAGAGAGCAAGCAAAATGATGGAAACCAGGCAAAAATACAAACCACCACCACCAAAAATTTGGAGCTGAGAGTTAAGTCAAACCATTTCAACTTTTATCCCTTTTCTTTACATGTAATCTATTGGTAGTTGAACTGTCAGATCATTTTAGATTTTCAGTTGATTTTAACTATTTTGCTTTCTGTGGATGAATTACAAGAATGAAAACAAACAGTGCATGACTTAGGCATAGAACAGATCATCTTCTGAGACTAATGAAAACAGCAATTTCTCCCAAACACGCTGCAGTCAAATGAGGAATTATTTTCAGCAGTGCTCTCAACACTAGACAACTGTCATTCAAATTCAGTTTAAATCCACTTTGTAAAATAATTGTTGAAATAATAAATGTAAATAGCAGCAATGTTTTTAACTCTGTGGTTTGAGTTCTTGTGCCCACAACAAAAACTTCAAAACACAAGGCAAACTGAAACTGCAATCAAATATAACTTAACTAAAGTAATTATTACTCCTAGTGTTGCTGCAGAGCAAAGAGGTACCCCTAGGTGGCAATGCAATCCCATTAATGACATTTGGGTTCAAGAGTGGGTACAGATGAATGAACAGCTGAGAAGAAAGGCAATTTGGTTAAGATTCATCCGCAGGCTCTGTTCTTTCCATTAGCCCTCAATATAAACCCTGCTGAAGTCACAATCAAATCCCTCCCCAAAATGTGCAGTTCTGAAAAGAGAAGGGGGAAGAGACAATCCCTCAACTTTGATTCTGATAGAAACTATGGAGAGCAGAGAGAGAATGATACCTGAGAATATCCATTTCAGCTTCCCCCCCTCAAAAAAAGAGAAATACATTTAAAAAGCAGAGGTAATCTGACACAGCTGTGGATGTAATACTGGGAATATGGAACATGTCATTTCCCCCCACCATTTTAATGTTCTGAAGCTTTTGTGATGAGACTGGTTATGTTCAGTCATTTTCCAGGGCACGGTGAACTACAATTTTCCAGCTGAGGATATATCTCTTACTACATGGGTCAGAAAAAATGCACTGCTATATTAAATGTAAAAAAATGAGGAGGGTGGGGAAAAATAATCCCTTTGTAGCTTTATCACATCATAAATGAATGTGACAATCAGGTCTCTAGGTCTACAGACCTAACACCACCCTCACCTGTTTGCAGATCCCATCGCATCCCATACCTGGAGCTGCCACTACTTCCTACTACTAACAGCTTTCCGCTTCTAAGGTAGCAGGAAGCACCTTTGGAGCGTAGTAAGAAAAATCAGTCAACCTGTCAAAATGCCACTCAGACACAGCCACTGATTGGCACCCAGACTCTCAGGAAAAAAATAACTCACTTTCCCTATCCTGTAATAGATCCTCTAATCCAGGGCTGATGAAACAGTGGCCCTCCAGATGTTGTTGGACTCCAACTCCCATCAGCCACCAGCCAGCATGGCCAATGTTCAGGGTTCATGAGAGCTGTAAACAAACAACATATGGAGGGGCAGAAGTTCCCCATCCCTATCCTAATCTTACAGCTGGGGCCAGCCTGATCATTAGTGAGGTGGCTACCTCAGGCAAGCTGATTTGGGGTGTCATAAAAGGATAGCAACTTTTATTATTGTATTTTTATTACCAAAGAGGGGGAGAGGTGCTTGTGGGATTTTCTCCCTCAGTTGTCTAAATAATTTGACCAACCTTGGGCACTATGCTGCTTCACTTGGGAGGTGGGGATTCCATTGGTTGCTCTGCCTCAGGCAGCAAAATGTCTTAGACCGGCTCAGTTGACACTTTGCTTTGCCTGGCTAGCCCTGCTCACAGAATCCAGCCCATCTTGACACCAGATAAGTATTTCTACTAACACATCCTTCACCATCTTGGAACTATTGCCATCACCTTCCTCGAAAACTCTTCAAGTGGCTTGCTGCTGGGTTGGGATTTCCTTCTAGCCGGATGCACCCTTGTGAATGGCAAGGCCACAGATACAAACTTTCTCTTAATCCCCCTGCCCCTACTGTGGCACCATTTTTGTTGTCAAGCTTCCCTCCCTCTCTTCCTCCCTCTCATCACAACCATCATCACCAATTTCCTTATCAAACTGGGGGGAAGTAACAAGTAGGGTACCACAGAGCTCGGTCCTGGGTTCAGTGCTCTTCAACATTTTTATTAATAACTTGGATGAGCAGGTACACACATGCTTATCAAATCTGCAGATGATACAAAATTGGGGGGCACAGCTAATACTGTGGAAGACAGAAACAAAATTCAAAGGGACCTTGATAGGCTGGAGCATTGGGCTGAAAACAACAGAATGAAATTCAACAAGGATAAATGTAAAGTTCTACACTTAGGAAAAAGAAACCAAATGCACAGTTATAAGATGGGGGATACTTGGCTCAGCAATACAACATGTGAGAAGGACCTTGGAATTGTCGTTGACCACAAGCTAAATATGAGCCAACAGTGTGATGTGGCTGCATAAAAGGTAAATGCTATTTTAGGCTGCATTAACAGAAGTATAGTTTCCAAATCACATGAAGTATTAGTTCCCCTCTATTCAGCACTGGTTAGGCCTCATCTTGAGTACTGCATCCAGTTCTGGTCTCCGCACTTCAAAAAGGATGCAGAGAAACTGGAACAGGTTCAGAGGAGGGCAACAAGGATGATCAGGGGACTGGAAACAAAGCCCTATGAGGAGAGACTGAAAGAACAGGGCATGTTTAGCCTGGAGAAGAGAAGACTGAGGGGAGATATGATACCACTATTCAAGTACATGAAAGGATGCCATACAGAAGAGGGCTGGGAGCTCTTCTCGATCGTCCCAGAGTGCAGGACATGGAATAATGGGCTCAAGTTGCAGGAAGCCAGATTTTGACTGGACATCAGGAAAAACCTCCTAACTGCTAGAGCCATACGACAATGGAACCAATTACCTAGAGAGATAGTGGGCTCTCTGACACTGGAGGCACTCAAGAGGCAGCTGGACAACCATCTGTGGGGAATGCTTTGATTTGGATTCCTGCATTGAGCAGGGGGTTGGACTCAATGGCCTTATAGGCCCCTTCCAACTCTACTATTCTATGATTCTATGAAAAGGAGCTTGATCCTAGGCTTGTTCAGAAATACAGCCCACTGAGTCTAATGGGATTGCAAACAGGGAAGGTCCAATCTATCCATTTCAGTTTCAGATTTTTTCCAATCTGGATTTCAGTTCATCCCAATTCTGCATAAGTCTCCAAATTTTAAAAAGAGTTTGCATCAGATTCATAGCATTTTCGTACACATTTCCCCAATATAATTTTTTGTATGCCGTTTGTTGTTAATATACAAATTTTTGCAATTTTCTGTAGTATAAAGCATTGTTCATGTTATTTTCACTAACATATGAATCTTGTGCACACTTTCCTTTAATATACCCTTTTTGTATGCATTTTTGACTGAAGAATTGGATTGCAAAATTCAGAGAAGTGAGAGTTTCAAAGGATAGGTGTATTTCCCTTCCCATATTGGCAGTGGAGACTAGTGGCTCTGATGTCAGTGGGGCAGTGAATCTGCTCCAGGTTTTAGTTCAAACTTTCAAGCACCTTGGACAGCTCCTTGACAGTTCAGACTAAAACCTGAAGTGGATTCACTACCCCACTAACATCGGGACCACCAGTCCCCACTACATATTGATTCAGGAAATGCAAATGCAAACCAAATGAAATTCTCTCCCATCCTTTCTGCTATGTTAAGAGTGCACAGAATTGCAGCCCTAGCCTTCAGGCAAGATGTGATCATAGTACCACACCAATGACAAGAGTTTACTCTCTACAATACAACCCCTAAGACCCTTTTCCTAAGATG
This sequence comes from Rhineura floridana, assembly GCF_030035675.1. NCBI lineage: Eukaryota > Metazoa > Chordata > Lepidosauria > Squamata > Rhineuridae > Rhineura > Rhineura floridana. Next base: position 86,729,664 of record NC_084486.1, read on the forward strand.
TTACCAAGTTTGTGCAACCCGCAGGGGCAGGCACTTGGCAAAGAAACCATTTTCCTAATAAAGCACCATCTGGGCTGATACACAACAAGAGCAACCCCAACAGCAAACATCAGCCCAGGGAATGCAAAGTTTTTGTTTGCTATGAAATATTTATTAGCGCAGCTGGTTAGTGGAGAAAAAACAAAGGTGAGGCAAGTAGGGATTTATTGAATATTTAAGTAATATAAGTCCTGAAGACCACAGATAGGTCAAAAGAGGGTCTTACCTCTCAATGCAAACAGGAATATTGGGTCCTGATCTTATGGATTGTTCCATCAAACTTGAAATGACTATGAATAGAGAACAGGAAGGATGACACTGAATGCTTCTCACTGACCAAAGAAAGGAACAGATTGATTAATGTGAAGATGTAGGAAGGACAGCTCAGAGGAAGAAATCAAATGCATCAAGTAGTCATTTTGGCATAACTGTTGGCAGGAAGTTTCCCAGAATGTAGATACACCTTGAGTAGCTTCAGACATTACTTAACAGGATGGCTACCAGCCATGATAGTTGTGTTTTACTTCCAGGACTGGAGGTGGTATGCCTCTGAATACCAGTTGCTGGGAAGCACAAGTGAGAGGGTGTTGGGTCCTGCTTGCAGGCTTCCCACAGGCATCTGGCTGGCAGCTGTGAGAACAGGATGTTGGACTAGGTGATGCTTTGGTCTGATCCTGCAGGGCTCTTCATATGTGCAAGTTACTTACATTTCCTGTTCCACACTGATCCACAAGTTGCTTTCCCAAGCAGAAAGGAGGCAGAGTCTGTATGTGACCTAAGATATCGTTGATGAGGAACAGAAGGCAGACGGAACGCGCATCCTGTCTGTGCAGAAAAAGTAATATCTGAAGCTGTTCTAAATTTGCCTGGCCTGGAGAAATCCCCCATATAGCTACTGCACCTCCCTGAGGCTGTTATTTATATGTGTAGATGCTCTTCTGCTGCTTCCGGCCAGCTGTTTTCGTGAGCTCAGGGAAGCAGCACAAAACATCCTGTGCACCTTTTTTAGGCATATGTATTTTTATGCAACATCCATAATCAGGTAGCACCAGCCTCATAAAAGAGTTTGGGAACTGAATGCGCATTTATCCTCTGATCTCTTAGCTCTTAAGCCAAACCAAGCACATGCACAAAAGCGTAGCGGGTGATCACTATACCTGGGTGATGCAGCAGCAGAAGTCCTAAGTACAGATCGGGGAGGAATTTATTTGCAGAGGCCAGCCCAATTCAACATTCCATTCTTTAAAACAATGATTTTATTCAGATTTTCTTCTTTACAGTTCATCCCCAACCCACATCCATGAGAACAAATTGTATATAACCCCAAAAGAAAACGACTGAATTTTCAGCCAGCTGATTCAACATTCTTCAACTTGCTTGTGGATTGGAATGCATCTCCCAGGTGGACTTCGCTGGAGTCTGTAACGCAGTTTCAGCGCACAAAAAGTGCACACAAAAGTTATAGATTTTTCATAAAAGGTGTGAACAAAATGCATGTATTACAGATGAGGGCAATGAGAACTGCACAGAAAATGTGTACAATTTAAATGAGGACTTTTTGTGTGTTTTCAAAAATCCTGCACAGAATGGGATGGGATGGGCCTATGACTGAGCAACAGTGAGACGAAAATGGGACAGAATGAGGCTGTTCAGAGTATCCTAAGCAAAATGATTAATATCCATTACAAGTTTCATGAGGAGAATCTAAGTTTATATCCTTTTACACAGTATACATTACTAGCCCTCATACAATTGCAAAGAAAAAATTAAGAGTGAAATAACTAATGGTTCAAGTCATTTCACTTATTGTCTTGCTGATAATTTGATAGTATGCTTGCATATGTATTTCTTCAAGTTGTTTAATACACATTTAAAAGGGGGATATTAGGCTGAGCTTTCAACAGTCAAGAACAAGACTTTGGAATTTTACTTAAACACGCAAGGAATTTTGCACCCCATATATCCATATACATCCAAATATCCATCTGTCTTCAATCTCCAAGCCCATCCCCTTCCTGGCGTTCCACCACCTCACTCTTTCTCTTTGCCAAATAATTAAAAGTTCTTTGAAAACCCAAATCTTGGAAGGAAAATAGACAGATCCACCTCCTTTAGTAGATGCACAGAACTGAGATTTCCCAAAGAAATTTTTTTATTTGTGTGTATGCATTTATGTGTACAGAGTATAGTGCTCTACAACTTTTATTAAATCCACAGCTGATGAATGAATCACTATAAGCTTGGTTTGTCCAACTGGTCTTCCAGAGTGGTTCCAACCCTAGAACTGTGCATGGCTAAACAGGTTGCCTGGTGTGATGGCAGGGAAGCTACATGCCAAAGAAGGGACTGACTATGGAGTCAGCTGATGGATTCTTTCAGGAAAAGGAACCCCAGCAGGATTAGATATATTTTCTCAGCCACTCAAGGGGAGAGCCATGGTGATGACACTGCCTCCCACCTTCTCTAGGAGCAACAGCCTGAGAGTGTCATTTAAATAAAGACAGTGTGAAGCTGAGGAAATAAATAGAGCAGATAACAAGGTTATTTGCATAGCTATTAGCCTCCAGGATTTGCAATCATTTTGACATGGGATGTGCTGTCATTGCATGTCATGTCATCATAGTGCTTGAACTTAAGGGTGAGAACTAATCACAGCTCCCCTCCCTACCCTTGTAGAGAAGCAGCAAACATTACCTTCCAAATGAGTGGTGTTCCACATGTAAGACATCATTAAGCCCATCGTGTTGCAGGATCATCACCTTGCCACACACTCCCTCCTGCCAACCAGTCATCACTGCTCATCAGTCCCTTGCTGGGACCAGCTGGATCTTGCAGTAAGTTTGGCTGGGAACTCTCTTGATCTAATTGACCAGAGCCAGGTGGTCATATCACTACTACATCTATATTATTATTATTATTATTATTATTATTATTATTATTAGTCAAGAATAGCTAACTTTGGTCAAGCTAAAATGGTTCAGAGAGAATTCTGGGAGCCCTATGGATCCCTGGGATGCCCTATTGAGGGAGATCAGCAGCTCAGTGCCAGACAACAATTTACAAATGTCAAGAAGATGCAACTGAACCTTAGCTGTTATCATTTATCTGCTTCCTGAGATCAAAAGTCAGGAAGAGGGGGTGTTGTACATCAGGACCCCTGGGTGGGGCTGTCTAGCTCCCTTATCTTCAAAGGATCACAGGCAGGGGCAGAATATGGCTAATTGCTCCCCCCTCCCCCGTTGACCAGGAAACTCCATAAAAATGAAAGATGCTCCTTCAGTTTTTGTTCCTTATTTCCATCTACCTTGACTCGCCTGAAGCTTTACAGAAAAGCTGCTTGGGGACCAGGGTATTCTTCTGTGAGTATAGGATCTTAGTTTAGCAAGCTCTTTGTTATATTCTTTGTCTGTATCGAACCTCTCACCTTTGTTATGCCAATGTATCTCTTGTAGCCTTTAGCTTTAAGGAAATAATTGCTGCTCTTTTTGTATATACCTTTCTTTTCTTTTAAATAAACTACCCTTTTATAATTGGTGTGTATTATTTGAAACTAATTATTCTAAATCTAGTCTTTGACCGCTGGACACTACTAATTACTGTTAATTAATGTGGGTTAATACCCTTAGTACTCACATAGTTCTCTGAGATCCCCTTTCTCAGAGAAGGGAGCTAGGAAGAGGGGGGGTGGCAGTTCTACCATTGATTTAATCTTGAAGGAGGGATAGTTTGCCTGAGAAGCAGAGACCCAAAGGTGTTGGGACTGTTCTCAGAAGCAAAGAACCCCCCTTGGGGTGCTGAGGGCAAGGGACCCCAGGGGGACAATTCTTGGACATTATTATTATGAGTAGTAGTAGTAGTATATTACCACCACCACCACCATCAGCATCACCTTCTTAAGGATGGATCTAGATGACCCAAGGTGCTTCTCACATTTAGATCCAGTGGCTTAAGAGAGAATAAACTAGCTGAAATTTCCTGTTGGTCCTTAATTCAGGTTATACACCACCACTCATTTATATCCAGTAGGCAGGGATGCATAGTTAACACCAAAGCAAGAGGGTGCCTGGAAATGCTGTGAAGGTCTGTGCACTCTGTTCATGTTAAAACATGTGACAACTTTCTAACCTACTCAAGAATGTTATGTCCCAGCAACACAGCACTAAGCAGACTAGACTCACTGGCAAGTGAAAGCTTTGCCCAAGGCAAAGTAACTATTCTCAAACAAAGAATTTATTTACTGAAAACAATGCATAAAATCAGGCACATACGTAAACAAAACCTGGAAACAGCCTGTTAAACTTGGCTAACATTCTAACAGGTGGAGACAATGTTCTGAGAGTGGCTTCAGACAGTCAAGGAGTGGGAAAACAGGGAAGAATAAGTGAGATCACAGTACCAGTTTTTGTAATTCTGTGTAATATCTGAATAAGCGCCTCATGCATCTCCCCAAGGCAGGGATATCCCACCCTGAAGAGATGATTAAGTAGCAATATGACAGCCATCTCGAAATATTTGAAGGTCTATCTCATATAGATGTTTGAGCAAATTTGTTTTCTCTTGTTGAAGAGCAGGGCTCATCAAGGTTTGAGCCCAAGGGCATATTTTGAAATCTAGGAAACTGTCATGGGCACACTCCCCTTCCCTCCACCCCAGAAAAAAAACACCAGAGCAACATTTATTTATTTATTTATTTATTTATTAAATTTATATACCGCCCGACTAGCAATAGCTCTCTGGGCGGTGAACATTTCCACCCACCCTTAAAAAAAAACCTACTCAGCCCCCACCACCAAAAGGCAAACACTTCACAAAGAAACCCAGGCAGTACAACACATTTAAAAAATGTAAATATACTGCCTTCAAGTCAACTCTGACTTATGGTGACCCTATGAATAGGGTTTTCATGAGGCTGAGAGGGATTGACTGGCCCAAGGTCACCGAGTGAGCTTCATGGCTTTGTGGAGATTCGAGACCTAGTCTTCCAGGTTGTAGTCCAACACTTTAACCACTACATCACACTGGCTCTCACAACACATCTACCTTACCATAAAAATCACACCCCCATGAAATTAAAACAGGCAAGACTCTCCAGTGCTAGTCACCATCCTCTCAGCCCTTCAGAAACTCCCCTCACCCTCAGATGCTTACCAGGCATCTCCTTTGCATGCAGATGGTCCCAGGTTCAATCCCCAGCACCTCCAGGTAGGCCTGGGAGAGACCCCTGCCTGAAATCCTGGAGAGCCGCTCCCAGTCAGTGTAAACAGTACTGAGCTAGATGGACCAATGGTCTGTCTCGGGGTAAGGCAGCTTTCCATGTTCCTATCAGGTCCCTTTTTCTTCCCCCTCCCTTTTGTTACAAAAATCTAAAAACAGGCAACTTGGCTGGGCGTGCTGAAAAGTAAAACACTTGCCTGCTCCCTGCCCATGAGGCCCAGAGGCATTCTGGGGAGAAGCACCCTCCCGGCACCACGTCATTGACCCCAGCTACAGAGGAAGGCCCCAGACCAAAAGGTTCACAATATAATAAAGGGAAATTTTGACTAAATATTAGGAATAACGTCCAGACACTATGAGCTGTTCAACAGTGAAGCAGACTACCTCAGAGGGTGGTGGACTCTCTTTTGTTAGAGGCTTCTAAGCAGAGGGTGGAAGCCCACCTATCAGGGTTGCTGTACTTAGTGGATTTCCCTCATCAGCAAGGGGTTGACCTTTGAAGTCCTTTCCAACTCTACGATTCTAAGACTTTTCTAGCCTTTTATCAGCCTTTCAAGCTCCTCTCACCCAGCAGGACTGCTGTTTCTCCTGTCCACAACATAGTTTGTTGCAAACCATCATAAACCAGAAGGCTGTTTTGGGGCCTGTTTTTGTTTCTTTCCCTACCTAGAAGGTCTCAAGCAGCCATAAAGTTGTTGGAAAGGAAGGCAGGTCTACACACACACACTAGTGAAGTAGCAGTGATTTAAACAGCGGTCAGAATCAGCTGGAATTCTAGTTGCTGCAAGTTGTACAGTAATGAGATGTCTTTGCTCCCCCCCAAACAGCTCTCACGTGCCCCCCTCCAATGGATCCCGGTGGGTCTGATGTCAGTGGAGCAGTGAATCCACTCCAGGCTTTAGTCTGAACTTCCAAGCAGCTGCCCAAGGTGTCCCCCAGCCTCCACTGCCCCCCTCCCTGAAACTGATTTTTTCTTTGTTTGCCCTTCTAAGTCTCCCCGCTCCCCGATTCATCATTGCAGAGAGCTCCTTAGAGGTATCGGTATATAAATAAAATAAAATAAATAAATAAATAAATAAAATAAATACTAAACAACCCTGGGGCTGCCACGCAGAAGGGAATTGTAGTCTAACCTTTGCCAGCATCAGCCAGGGGCCCACCCAGTGCCTCCTAGGATGAACACCACGGCAAGGGGAAGAACAGCCTGGCCCCATTCATGAGCCAGAAAAGGAACAGTCATTGGGAATGATGTAAGACAGCAGAACCGCCACTGACATGGCTGAGGGAGAAGGGTAACAACTCCATCAAGCCTCCTCTGGTGAGGAGTCTAACTGCCATCACGTCTGCTACCTGAGGGATGAACTGTAGTGGCAGGAGCTGTCCTGTCCTCTTGGCATAAGCACAGTCATCTGTTCTGCTCCTGGATATGACCTGAGCAGGAAGAGGGCTTCTGGGAAGGGGCTGCTCTTTATCAAAGGCAAGACAACCAGAACTCACATAACTGCGTTATAAGAACCTGAAGAACTTGTGCTTGAGCTTGCTTTTCCCTCCTCCCTTTCCTTCCTCTTTCCTTGTATGCTATGTTTTTTTCAGATTGTGAGCCTGCAGTCAGGGAGTGCTTTAGCTGTCATTTTTGTAAGCCAGTCTGGACGCCTTTTCGGCCGAAAGGTGAAGTATAGATGCCATAATAAACAAAGTTTTTACACACACACACACACACACAAACAAACACACAAACACACACACACACACGAGTCCTTGCCAGAATAAACACTCTGCTCCAGCTGCCAGTTGCTTTGGACTATAGAGCAGAAGGGAACCACTCTCTGGCTCCGCCTATCAGCCAGAGGAAAGAGGGTTGTTGGGTTTTATGTATGTGTGTTTCTGTGCGTGCGTGTGGGGGGGAGTTATTTGCTTGTTTTTGTATTATTACGGTCTGCTGCAAGTGATCTTGAGAATCATTCAATCAAAAGGCAGGGTATAAATCTCCAAAACAAATAACAAACGACTATACCCACAGCACCTGAAAACCCTGCCTACTCTGCCCAGTAGAAAGCAGGGGCAACTAAAGCCTTGGGGGTTAGTGTGGAAGAGGCTGAAACTGGAAGTGGCCATCCAATAAATGAGGCAAAAAGACAAGTGTCAGAGCAAGTTCAAAGAATGGCATGTGTGTACATGTGGAGAGGGGAAATCAGGCTCCCACAGTGGCAGTGCCAGGGGGCTAGTCTGGGTGAGGTAGCTCTGCTCTGGAAGGATCAGGCTCGGAGTTAGCTGGGTGAGACAAGTTGCCTTCTGAAGCAGATCAATATTTTTATGTCAGTTCTGCTAAATATTTCAGGCCTTTACATAGGAAAGCTCTTGGTCCGTCAGCCTGGATTTGGCATCAGGCAGGCAGGCTGCAATGTGTACCAAGGGAAGGATGAATAATTCATACCTCCTGTCTTGCCAGTGCAGGAGGCAAAGAAGGCTCCATGGTTGCATCTGGCATCGGAGGAAGGGGTCAGAAACCAAGTGTGACACACACAAGCACAACAGAGCTTCTGAGCCGAGGAACAATCCTGGATCCAACACACTTGACAAAGGCAGGCAGAGGCACATCCGCAGCATCTCAAAACTGAAACCGGCTCAAACCTCTAAAGCAGCAACCAAAAACCTCTGCATGTGAATAGCCAGGCATGCCAACTGTGACTCTGGAGCCAGGCTACATCCTTGAAAGTTCAGTCTAAAACCCAGTGTGGATTCCGCTGCCCCATTGACATGGAACTACCATCTGCCCTGGCTGGATCTCTACATTTATTTATTATTATTTATTTATTTGATTTATATCCCGCCTTTTCTCCCAGTAGGAGCCCAGGGCAGCAAACAAAAGCACTATAAGCACTTTAAAACATCATAAAAACAGACTTTAAAATATATTAAAACACAACAACCATTAAAAAATACTACAACAAAACATCTTTAAAAATCTTTAAAAACATTTTAAAAAGAAGGTTTAAAGATATATTAAAAAGCAATTCCAACACAGATGCAGACTGGGATAAGGTCTCTACTTAAAAGGCTTGTTGAAAGAGGAAGGTCTTCAGTAGGAGCCGAAAAGATAACAGAGATGGCACCTGTCTAATATTTAAGGGGAGGGAATTCCTAAGGGTAGGCGCCACTACACTAAAGGGCCATTTCCTATGTTGTGGGGAACGGACCTCCTGATAAGACGGTATCTGCAGGAGGCCCTCACCTGCACAGCGCTGTGATCGACTGGGTATATAAGGGATAAGACGGTCTTTCAGGTATCCTGGTCCCAAGCTGTATACAGCTTTATACCCCAAAACTGACACCTTGAACTTAGCCCGGTAGCTATCCTCTGATTTACCCTTTAAACAATGGCAAAAATATATTTCTAAATTTGTATGGCAGGGAAAAAAACCAAGAGTTAAATTTAAATTATTGCAAGACGCCAAAGAAAGAGGAGGACTGGGATTACCAAATCTGAGACTTTATTTTGCTGCCTGTTGTTTAGTCTGGATAAAGGAATGGATTTTATTGAGGAATAAAAGACTATTGGATTTGGAGGACCATAACCTGAAGTGGGGATGGCATGGATATCTATGGTATGACAAAGTAAAAGTTAATGTGGACTTTAACAATCATTTTATAAGACGTCCTTTGTTGAAAATATGGAACAGATATAGACCAAGGTTTTATTCCAAAATACCATTATGTGTCTCAAGTCAAGAAGCGTTTTATAGAAGAGAAATGGCTGGAAAAGAGAAATGGTTAACTTATCAAGAACTATTAGAAAATGTGCATGGAGAATATATAATGAAAGAGAGAGAACAACTAATAAAGGAAGGATATAGTTCTCAATGGTTTGCTTATTTACAATTGTTAGAAAGATATAAAATGGATAAGAAAATGTATGGTTTTGAAATAAGTAAATCTGATTTTGAAATAGGTCTGTGTACAAATGATGAATGTATAATTGCGAAAATGTATAAACTTTTGTTAAAAATGGAAATGGAAGAAGAACAAGTAAAAGAGTGTATGGTAAAATGGGCAAAACATTTTGGTTACAACATACAAATGGATCAATGGAAAAATATGTGGAAAAAAGGA